>NC_140996.1:33389406-35789406 GCF_052327205.1 Somniosus microcephalus
AATCGTCCGCTTTGGTCACTGTCGACCGTAGGAGGGGCCCGGCCGCACGCGGCAGCAAGCCGGCGTACGATTGGTCGACCTCGAGGTCACTCTGTTCGCTAATGAGCGGATAATGAGATGCTAATGAGCGGAATGTTGAAGGTTTTTCGGATACCGCGGGCGCGATTTTAGCCCGGCCGAAACGTAAATACGCTTAAGACAGTTTTGAAAGGTAAGCTTTCTTTCGACGTAACGCACGCGTAGGTACGCTCTATAACGTTCGAGCACATAGCCGCCCAGACGCACACGTGATGACAGACAGACAGACAGACAGAAGGACAGACAGACAGAAGCATCGCTTTATATATATACTAGCTGGGGAGCCCCGCGTTGCGAGGGCAATTTTGGGGCGCTTGGTCTCCCTGCCCTGTGTGTCCCCCCTCTCCCTGTCCTGTCCTCTCCTGTCCTATCCCTCCCTCCCCTCCTCTCCCCTCCCCTCCTCTCCCTCCCCCTCCCCTCCTCTCCCTCCCTCCCCTCCCCTGTCTCCCTCCCTCCCCTCCCCTGTCTCCCTCCGTCCCCTCCCCTGTCTCCCTCCCTCCCCTCCCCTGTCTCCCTCCATCCCCTCCCCTGTCTCCCTCCCCTCGCCCACCCCCCCCACTCCCCTCTGTCCCTCTCTCCGGCTCCTCCCCCTGCCTAGCGCCTGAGGTCCGGTGCCGTTGCGATAGCGGCCGGGCCGGGACGGACCAGAGCTGAGGTCCCCCCGCGTATCGCGCGGCTGATGGACGGCCGCTGCGGGCGGGCGGCGCATGCGCAGTCAGTGCAGGCGGCGCGAGCTCCCCCGCGATTTCCGAGGCTCGCCCCCCCGCGATTTCCCGAGGCTCTCCCCCCCCCGCGATTTCCCGAGGCTCTCCCCCCCCCCCGCGATTTCCCGAGGCTGTCCCCCCCCCCCCGCGATTTCCCGAGGCTCTCCCCCCCGCGATTTCCCGAGGCTCTCCCCCCCCTGCGATTTCCCGATGCTCTCCACCCCTATTAAAATGTTATTCAATTCCCTAACACATCATTAAAATATTTACCTTAGTTCCCTAACACACAGAAAGTGTGGGGGAAAAAATTGTGAAAAATCAAGATGGCGGCCACTCACCTCGGTTCAGAAGGATAAGGCCCGCCACACACGCACCGATTGGTCGACCGGTCAGGTCACCGAAGCGTAGGATTGGTCAATGGTCGAGTCACTCGACACTCAACTGTAGGAAGGAACCCGCCGTCCGATTGGTGGACCTCGGCGTCACACGGTCGCTAATGAGCGGAACGCTGAACGTTTTTGAGATACCGCGGGCGGGATTTTTGTCCGGCCGAAACGTAGATACGCCTATGACCGGTCCGGAATCGCAAGCTTTCTTTTGAGGTGACGGGCGCGTCGGTACGCTCTGTAACTTTCAAATGTATAGAACACAGACAGACAGACAGACATCAGGACAGACAGAAGAGCCGCTTTATATATCTATAGCTGAGGAGCCCCGCGTTGCGAGGGCAATTTTGGGGCGCGAGGGCAATTTTGGGGCTTTTGGTCTCCCTGCCCTGTGTGTCCCCCCTCTCCCTGTCATGTCCTCTCCCTCCCTCCCCTCTCTCCCTCCCCTCCCCTCTCTCCCACCCTCCCCTCCCCTCTCTCCCTCCCTCCCCTCCCCTCCCCTGTCTCCCTCTCCCCCCCTCCCCTCCCCCGCTCCCCCACTCCCCTCTGTCCCTCTCTCCGGCCCCTCCCCCTGCCTAGCGCCTGAGGTCCGGTGCCGTTGCTGAGGTCCCCCGCATATCGCGCGGCTGATGGACGGCCGCTGCGGGCGGGCGGGCAGCGCATGCGTGGTGAGTGCGGGCGGCGCATGCGCGGTGAGTGCGGACGGCGCATGCGCGGTCAGTACGAGCGGCCCGCGGGAGCCGGCAAGGCCGTTAGCGAGCGGGAAACTTCGGGCGGCGCGCCCGCGCTCCGCCCGCGACACCTGAGAGGGGGAAGTAGAGAGAGACAGAGAGGGAAGAGGAGAAGGAGAGAGAGGGAAGAGGAGAGAGGGAAGAGGAGAAGGAGAGAGAGGGAAGAGGAGAAGGAGAGAGAGAGAGGGAAGAAAGAGAGAGCGAGAGAGAAAGAATAATTTTTTCAGCTTCAGGCCCCGAATCCCCCCTGCGGGAGGGTGAGGAGGGGGGTGGGGGGTTGCTAAACACAATATAAAACTCAAATAAATTGTTAATTAATTGCCTAACACATAATTGAAATATTTACCTTAGTTCCCTAGCACACAGAAAGTGTGGGGGAAAAAATCGTGGAAAATCAAGATGGCGGCCACTCACCTCGGTTCAGAAGGATAAGGCCCGCCCACACATGCACCGATTGGTCGACCGGTCATGTCACCGAAGCGTAGGATTGGTCAATCGTCGAGTCACTCGACACTCAACTGTAGGAAGACCTCGACGTCACACGGTCGCTAATGAGATGCTAATGAGCGGAACGCTGAACGTTTTTGGGATACCGCGGGCGGGATTTTTGTCCGGCCGAAACGTAAATACGCCTATGACCGGTCCGGAATCGCAAGCTTTCTTTTGAGGCGACGCGCGCGTCGGTACGCTCTGTAACTTCCAAACGTATAGAGACCAGGCGGACAGACAGACAGACAGACAGACAGACAGAAGAGCCGCTTTATATATATATAGATAGATAGATAGATATTCATTCATGGGATGAGGACAGCGCCGGCAAGGCCAGCATTTATGGCCCATCTCTAATTGCCCTCGGGAAGGTGGTTGTGAGCCGCCTTCTTGAATACAAATGGTTTGCTGGGCTATTTCACGGGGCAGTTAAGAGTCAGCAACATTGCTGTGGGGCTGGAGTCACATATAGGTCCGACCAGGTAACGACGGCAGATTTCCTTCCCTAAAGGATATTAGTGAACCAGATGGGTTTTTATGACAATCCGGTAGTTTCATGGTCACCATTACTTATACTAACTTTTTATTCCAGCTTTATTTAGTTAACTGAATTTAAATTCCCCAGCTACCATGGTGGGATTTGAATTCATGCCTCCAGATTGTTAGTCCAGGCCTCTGGCATAACCACTATGCCCCAAATATTAACTGGGATAAAAATCAGTGTAAAAGGTATAAAGGGCACAGAATTTTAAAATGCATTGAGAACGTTTCTTAGCCAGTACGTAGCAAGGCCATCAAGAGAGGGGCAGTTCTGGGCTTAGTTTTAGTGAATGAAACTGGGCAGGTGGAAGGCGTATCAGTGGGAGAGCATTTTGGTGGTAGTGATCATAATTCAGTTAGATTTAGCGTAGTTATGTAAAAGGGCAAAGATAGACCAGGAGTAAAAGTTCTCAATTGGGGAAAGGCCAATTTTACTAAACTGAGATGTGATTTAGCAAAAGTGGACTGGCAGTGGGAGGCATTCAAGGCGGAGATAGTGAGGAGTCAGTGCAAATATGTTCCCACAAAGAAAAAGGGTGGGACTTCTAGATCTAGAGCCCCCTTAGATGTCAAGAAGCATACAGGGTAGGATGAGGCAGAAAAGGGATGCTTCTGTCAGATACTGAGAGCTCAATACTTCAGAAAGCCTAGAGGAGTATAGAAAGTGCAGGGGTGAAATTAAAAAGGAAATTAGGAAAGCAAAGAGAGGGCATGAAAAAGTATTGGCAAGTAAAATCAAGGAAAACCCAAAGATGTTGTACAAATACATAAAGAGCAAGAGGATAACTAAGGAAAGAGTAGGGTACATTAGAGACCAAAAGGTAACCTGTGCGTGGAGGTGGAAGACATGGGTATGGCTCTTAATGAATACTTTGCATCTGTCTTCACAAAAGAGGGGGACAATGCAGACATTGTAGTTAAGGTGGAGGTGTGAGAAATATTGGATGGGATAAACATAGTGAGAGAGGAAATATTAAGGGGTTTAGCACCTTTGAATATAGATAAATCACCAGACCCAGATGAAATATATCCCAGGCTGTTAAGAGAAGCAAGGGAGTAAATAGCAGAGGCTCTGATCATCATTTTTCAATCCTCTCTGGCTGCAGGCGTGGTGCCGGAGGACTGCTGCACTGTTGTTTAAAAAGGGAGTAACAGATAGACCGAGTAATTACAGGTCAGTCAGCCTAACCTCAGTGGTGGGCAAATTATTGGAAAAATTTCTGAGGGACTGTATTAATCGTCATTTAGAAAGGCACGGATTAATCACGGACTGTCAGCATGGATTTGTTAATGGGAAGTTGGGTCTGACTAAATTGATTGAATTTTTTAAGGAGGTAACAAGGAGGATCGATGAGGGTAGCACATTTGATGTAGTCTACATTGATTTTAGCAAGGCTTTTGACAAGGTCCCACATGGCAGGCTGGTCAGAAAAGTAAAAGCCCATAGGATCCAAGGGAAAGTGATGTTGGATCCAAAATTGGCTCAGTGGAAGGAAGTAAAGGGTAATGATTGACTGGTGTTTTTGTGACTGGAAGACTGTTTCCAGTGGGGTTCCCCAGGCTCAGTACTAGGTCTCTTGCTTTTCGTGGTACAGGTAGACTATCCTTTATCCGAAAACCTCGGGACCAGCCGTGTTTCGGTTTTCGGAGAATTTCGGATTTCGGAAGGTGGGTCGGCGCCGGTCCGTGGGGGGGTCGGCGGGGGGGGTCGGCGGGGGTCGGGGCCGGCGGGGGTCTGCGGGGGTCCGCGGGGGGGTCCGCGGGGGGTCATGCGCACGACTTACGCTGGACTTACGCTGAACGAAAAAACCTTCGGTTTTTAGAGGGTTTCGGTTTTCGGAAGTTCGGATAAAGGGTAGTCTACCTGTATATATCAATGACTTAGACTTCAATGTAGGGGGCATGATTAAGAAGTTTGCAACTGATGAAAAAAAGAAATGGCTGTGTGGTTGATAGTGAGGCTGAAAGTTGTAGACTGCAGGAAGATATCAATGGACTGGTCAGGTGGGCAGAAAAGTGGCAAATGGAATTCAATCCGTAGAAGTGTGAGGTAATGCATTTGGGGAGGGCTAACAAGGCAGTAAATGGAAGGAAACGGAGAAGTGTAGAGGAACAGAGAGACCTTGGATTGCATCTCCACAGATCCTTGAAGGTAGCAGGGTTGGTAGATGAGGCGGTTAAGAAAGCATCTGGAATAACTTACTTTATTAGCCTAGGAATAGAATATAAGAGCAGGGAGGTTATGCTTGCACTGTATAAAATACTAGTTAGGCCACAGCTAGAGTACTGTGTACAGTTCTGGTCACCACATTACACTAGAGAGGATACATAGGAGATTTATCAGGATGTTGCCAGGACTGGAAAATGTTATCTAGGAGGAAAGATTGGATAGGCTGGGGTTGTTTTCTTTGGAACAGAGGAGGCTGAGGGGAGATTTAATTGTGATGCATAAAATTATGAGGGGCCTGGATAGAGTGGATAGGAAGGACCTATTTCCCTTAGCAGAGAGGGGCCTAGATTTAAAGTAATTGGTAGAAGGATTACAGGGGTATTGAGAAATTTATTTTACCCAGAGGGTGGTGTGGGTCTGGAACTCACTGCCTGAAAGGGTGGTAGAGGCAGAAACCCTCACCACATTTAAAAAGTATTTGGATATGCACTTGAAGTGCTGTAATGTACAAGGCTACGGACCAAGAGCTGGAAAGTGGGATTAAGATAGATAGCTCTTTTTCAACCGGCACAGACATGATGGGCCGAATGGCATTCTTCTGTGCCATAAATTTCTATAACTTTTATTCATTCCTGGAATGTGGGCGTCGCTGGCAAAGCCAGCATTAATTGCCCTTGAGAAGGTGGTGGTGAGCCACCTTCTTGAACCGCTGCAATCCCTGTGGTGAAAGTACTCCCATTGGGAGGGAGTTCCATGATTTTGACGCAGCGATGATGAAGGCATGGCAATATATTTCCAAGTCAGGATGGTGTGTGACTTGGAGGGGAACTTAGATGTGATGGTGCTCCTATGTGCCTGCTGCCCTTCTCCTTCTGGTGGAAGAGATCACAGGTTTGGGAGGTGTTGTTGAAGAAACCTTGGCAAGTTGTTGCAGTGCATCTTGTAGATGGTACACACTGCCGCCACGGTACGCCGGTGGTGGTGGGAGTGAATGTTTAAGGTGGTGGATGGGGTGCCAATCAAGTGGGCTGCTTTGTTCTGGATGGTGTCGAGCTTCTTGTGTTGCTGGGGCTGTACTCATCCATCATAGAATGATGCACCCATCATTTTATGATTCTATGACTATGGGGGTTAAATGGCTACTTTTTTAATCTATGACCACTGGGGTATCTGTAAGTTTAGCAAGTCAGCTTTGCGCAGATGCATCAAACTAGTCACTGCTGCATTGTTTTTCTAGAGTTAACAATTCTGTCTCTGCAATTTGGTTTTGGTGGCTATGGTTATAGTCTGAAAAGGTGGTGGAAGCAGATTCAACAATAACTTTCAAAAGGGAATTTGATATTTACTTGAAATGGAGAAATGTGCAGGGCTATGGGGAAAGAGCAGTGGAGTGGGACTAATTGGTTGCTCCTTCAAAGAGCCTGCACAAACATGATGGGATGAATGGCCTCCTTTTGTGCTGTATGATTCCATGAGCTCCTGCAGCTGGAGAAGGCAGAAAGCTTGATATCCACCTGGAGGGGCCAGAATTTTGGGGCGTAACCTGGCATTGCTGGGGTTCCACCCTGATTATACTCGCCCTTTAAATTCTGGGAGAGGAAACCATGAGTGGATCTATTACCTATGTCCACTTTCACTTCAAGGGACATGTTTGGGGGAAGTTCCCAGAATTCTAAGGGAAAATCTGCCCTTTGCGCCCTGAAAAGGCGTCAGTGGAACGGGCTGATGTGAATCCCTTTGAGGCATTTTGAAAGGCCTCAAAACTTTACTAGACTGAAAAGAGGATCAATTACTTTTTTCTGGGGGTTAAATGGCTCCTTTTTTAAATCCAAAGACTCAAAAATGTCCTTTGCTTCAGCAGCCCCATTAGGCCTTTGGGGACTTCGGGTGGATTAAGGTGGGCACTGCTGGTATCCCTCCCCAAACAGGTGCCAGTCACCTGTCCCGGCCATCAAAATGATTCTATCCATGGGATTTGGGACAGGGTCTGGGACTGGATGGAGGTTCCGCATGTTCAGAATGTAAACCAGAGTAGTTTTCGTCAGAAAGTGTGAGAAGATCAAATGGCAGAAAAAGTTTGCCTACAAAACAACAAATGGCTGCTTTAATAAGCAAGAGTTGCATAAATAAACAACCATTTGGGAACCGCTACTTACATTTACCTCAGATAAAATCTAGAAGTCAATGGTTTATAATGTCTTTATTTTTATATATAGTTAAAATCAGTTACTTCTGACCTTTTTGGTCACTGGACATGAGAGGGAGTGAGCATGGCTTACAAGCAGCAGATTCTGACATGCTGTGTGACTGGCTAGTCTTTTTGGCAATCATATAAAAACTTGCTCGAGTATTCGATGCAATTACCCAAGCAGTTGGGGTGTTCATCAGGCTCAAATGAGGGATCCCTAAGTCACACTTTGGAGCCAAAATTAATTGGGGAGAGGATTATCATAATTGACAGGCACTGCAACCAATCAAACCAGATAATCAGCAAAGTCCATCCAATAATTCAATCTCCAGCCAAGTACTTTAAATTCAGCCTGAGGCTTCTGACAGATGAGTTAGCATCCTGGATATGACATTTTCCAGGAATTTACAGCACTGTACAAATGTCCGATGAATAAGAACAGGCATTTTATTTAGAATTATTTAATTTTTATGGATTTCTTAAGTTATAAATGCTACTTTTCGCAGTAAATATTCAGCCATGGGGGGAAAAAATAATCAAGCTTGCACCTCAAACCAAAATCACTATATTCTTGAAGGTCTTGCATCTGACGCAGGATTTGATTTTTTTTTTTGGCGGGGGTGGAGCAGTTTTGATTGATTGCTTCCTACTACTTTTAAGTTCAGGGTTGGAGCTTTCAAAAAAAAAGCTTGATTTGATGATGCAGTTTTCTGCTCATTGTTATTTCTTGACTAAATTGAACTGTTTATAATTTATGTTCAGTCAATTGGAGATTTGGTTGGTGACATGTAATGCCCTGAGGTGTCCCATTTTCATGAGACACCTTTGAAAAGTATTACATGATAAATATGTGCTCGATGCAAGACTTTTAAAATATTTTAATATATATATCCATAAGTGGTATATTTTCAATTTAATCAGTACCTTCTAAAAACATTTTATTTAAAAATGAAATATCCCATTATAATATATTTAAGAATGGTGCCGTTCCACGTGGTAATATAATATTTACCTGAATCTGTCAGGTTCAGACACCTTGATCATGATATTTGCTGGGGCTAAATTTCCAAGTATGGGAGAGGAGTTCTGGTTACCTCGATCGCCATGGATTTTTAATTAACAGGCTTGGCTCCCTGTTGGGCAGGAGATGCTGCAGCCCAGGAGCAGGTAAGTTCATGCTGCTCGGAGTAGAGATTGCAGGTGTGGATACAGCATAGCTTGGAGAGACCGGGGGGGCAGAGATGATGGCGGTCGGAGAGAGGTGGGAGGATCGGAGTGATGGGGGGGGGGGGTCAGGGGAGAGTTGGTAATCATGGGGGGCGGTGTCGGTGATTGCGGGGAGAATCGGTGCTCACGGGGGGAGGAAATGCGCTTACCTCTTCGACACAGCTGTCTTCGCCTCCCTTCAGATACCGAGTTTCCTGAGGCTGGGAAATCCAGCTGGCCAGCGTTAAAGCTGGAAGAGAGATAACATCTGAGGGATGCAGCCTCATTAAAATATTTAAATGAGAAACCCACCTCCTGGGAGCTGCTTGGTCACCTTCCCCCACCACCCCCATCCCGCCTCTGTTAAGACCAGAAGTGGGCGGGTTTGAGACCTTTTAATTTTTACACCTTTACTTCCCACCTGGCCCAAACCTACGTTTTTGGGGGTTAAAACCCTCCCCACCAACCCGCCAATGTTCAATTCACACCATAAAATATTGCTGTATGCATTTTAAGCCATAATTTGAAGTCCTTTAAGATGCCATAAAATTGATTTAAAGTGAATATTTGGTATGTGTATATTTGTATATAAATGTATATTTATACACTCAGGGATATACCTGTTTATACACTGTATGAATAGAACTGCGTTTATGTGCTCAACCATAAATGTATTTTGATGCTTTGGCAACATAAGATGTAACTTATCATGCCAATAAAGCGATTTGAATTGTGAATTGTGAATATTTGGTATGTGTCTCAAAACAGAATGGTAAAAAGTTACACTTTGTAAATTGAGCTTAAAGAAAAGGAAATCAAATACATTCAAAAATATATCAAATTCTGTAACAAATAGAAAAGGAAATACAAGGCATGACAAAAAAAATAATCTATTTTACTGAGCCTTTTAAAACATTATACAGAAAATTATCTTTTTAGCAAAAGCCGGAATAAGCAAGAGTATGTCTGTGAAAATTATACCAATTACATATGGTTTACTGAGCCCTATCATACTGGTCACGGTTAATGCAATGTGCATTGTCAATTAAGAAGCAATAATGAGCTGCAGAAAAGGAGATTCTGCAGAATTTTAATGTTGTGTTTTGGTGGGTTTTGCTGGTCTATTAATGAAGTTGTCAAGTAAATAAAAGGTTAGGATAATTGTTCTTTATCCATTGTTTCCCCACCTGCTGTTAAAATTTACAGAAACATTCCAATGAGTAAGAGAGATCACACACTCCCAATGTTGTGATAATTCAGATATATATTTTTTTTAATTGGTGGATCTGCAAGTTGTTGCTAATTGGCCACATACTTCATGGCTTCATTAGAATGTGCCAGATGTAATTAGGCAGAACTGTGAATATTCATAGGAGAATTTGTGTAAAGTCAGCGTCTTACTATAATGTGTATATAATGCCTGAACATTTTCTCTCTATGACGAGAGATTGCAAAACACCTCAGAACAGCATTAATGAGAAGAAATTATAAAAAAATCAGTAACACAGAACTCTTCTACCACATTAAAAGGGAGATACCTTTGGGCTAAATTTTATTACTCCTGCACCACATTTAAATGGAATTATCACCATCCATATCATTACAATGTTAGCTGAATAGAACCTCTCTAATATCGGAGAGAGCTTTCTTGTTATTAAAAAAAGATTGTTGGATTTCCCTGTGTCGGGCTAGTATTACCAATTGATGTAAAATTAGAATGTGGACTTTAGATGGTAATACAATTTATTTACATTTTGCCCTGTGTCTTAATGCCCAGCAGCAATGGCCACAGTAGAAGTAGGTACGAGCCACTTCTAGGAGAGCTGGAGCCTACTTGCAAAGCAACCCATCGCTACACATAGCAAGTATCCTGATATTTTTCAACTGTGGTTGAACAACTAGAGGGTAATTTTGACTTTGGACGATGGTGTAAAATGGGCCATATCGGATCAGCTGCTGTTATACTTCTCTCCCCATTTTTATTTCCACTGAAGTCCATGGCAATGAAAATAGGGAGGAACATATAAATAATATTCATGGTCCAGTCCTACTCAGGTCCCTTCCCTCATCTTTTACCAATACATTGATGACTGTATTGATGCCATTTCCTGCTCTTGTCCTGAACTAGAAAATTTCATTTACTTTGCTTCCAATTTCCACCCTTCCCTCACCTTCACATGGTCTATTTCTGACTCTTCCCTTCCCTTCCTCGGCTTTTCTCACCATTTCTGGGGATAGGCTATCGACAAACAACCACTATAAGCCCACTGACTCCCACAGCTACCTGGACTACACTTCCTCCCACCCCACTTCCTGTAAGGACTCTATTCCATTCTCCCAGTTTCTCCCTCTCTGTTGCATTAGTTCTGACGACGCCACCTTACATAATAGTGCTTCTGACATGTCTTCCTTTTTCCTCTACCGAGGATTCCCCTCTACTGTAGTT
This sequence comes from Somniosus microcephalus, assembly GCF_052327205.1. Classification (NCBI taxonomy): domain Eukaryota; kingdom Metazoa; phylum Chordata; class Chondrichthyes; order Squaliformes; family Somniosidae; genus Somniosus; species Somniosus microcephalus. The sequence goes on from NC_140996.1 coordinate 33,400,345, forward strand.
GACACGGCCCTCGACCGTGTCCGTTCCATTTCCTGCACTTCTGCTCTCACCCCTTCCCCTCCCTCCCAGAACCATGATAGGGTTCCCTTGTCCTCACCTTTCACCCCACCAGCCTTCACGTTCAACAGATCATCCTCCGCCATTTCCGCCACCTTCAGTGTGATCCCACAATCAAACACATCTTCCCTTCCCCTCCCCTCCCCTTTCAGCATTCCGAAGGGACCGTTCCCTCCGAGACAACCTGGTCCACTCCTCAATCACCCCCAGCACCCCTTCCCCTTCGTCCAGCACCTTCCCATGTAAGCGCAGGAGATGCAACACCAGCCCTTTTATCTACTCCCTTCCCACTGTTCAGGGCCCCAAACAATCCTTCCAGTTGAAACAATGACTTACTTGTACTTCTTGCAATTTAGTATACTGTATTCGCTGCTCACAATGCGGTCTCCTCTACACTGGGGAGACTAAATGCACATTGGGTGACCACTTGCAGAACACCTCCGTTCAGTCCATAAGCATAACCCTGAGCTTCCGGTTGCCTGTCACTTTAATTCTCCGGTCCACTTCCACTCTGACCTCTCTGCCTTCGGCCTCTTACACTGTTCCAATGAAGCGCAATGTAAGCTCGAGGAACAGCACCTCATCTTTCCATTAGGCAATTTACAGCCTTCTGGACTCAACATTGAGACAACAATTTCAAACCATAACCTCTGCCCCTATCTTTTCACATGGCAGCTGTTGATGTTTCTGCCATTCCCATTTACACCTTATCTAGGTTCATCTTTTGTTCCCTTACTTGTCCCATTACCATCTCCTTTTGCTTTTTACTATCATCCCTTTTGTCATTTAATCTCTCCTGCCTTCCGCCCTTTCACAGACCTTCCCTTTTGTTCTTTCCTCCCCTCCCCCTTTCCCTGCCCCTACACTTGCTTAAAATCTGTTACATCTCTACCTTTTTCCAGTTCTGATGAAAGGTCATCGACCTGAAACATTAACTCTGTTTCTCTCTCCACGGATACTGCCTGACCTGCTGAGTTTTTCCAGTATTTTCTGTATCTATTTCAGATTTCCAGCATCTGCAGTATTTTGCTTTTGTATTCTATATAATATATAACAGGTGGCTGATTCAATATTGCCCATTTTACACTTTTGTCCAAACTCAAGATCACCCCTTATAATTCATTAGAGAAGTGTTTGCAGGAAAATCTTTTTTGCTCCACAAAATAATCTGGGCCTCTACCACCCCGGGTATCCATCCCCTTCCCCTCCGCCCACGGACTTACTTTGATACTTGCTTCTCGGCCACCTGACTTCATGCTGGCTTGAATCCATCAAGCTGTGTTGGGATGCCTTTTTTGGGGCAGGCAGTTTACCGGTTCTATTTAAATGAGTCTCAGGTCGCGAAATGGCTCTGGCCTCTTTTGTTCCCGGCCTGGGTGGGCGACCGACACTCCATCAGCCAGCCGCCGGAAGGTTCAAATCTACCCCGGTGTTCCCAGCAAAATTGTTAAACCGTCCCCACAGATTTCTGACTATATGAAAAAATAATGTCTCAAACAAATGGTGAGAAATGGTCTCGACAAGTTTTTCATAAAGTAAATAAATGTAATCATGTCTTTGATCTTGTTTTTAAAACCCAACTTAATTACAAGCCCCACTGCAGGATTGAGCGCACAATCTTGTTGTGTACCCATTATATAAGACTAAAGTGTGCGCTGGAATGAACCTTCGCTCAAAATCTTGAGATTCAGTATGGGACCTCAATTGAATGATCATTGGATTGAAATTACAGTTCCAGATGCAAGTTTATTGCTGCCTTTGGCCCACAAAAATCACGCCTTCCAATAGGCCAGCAGCCTGATATTGTATCCTAAGCCCAAGAGCAGCAAGGCTGGATGCTGGTGATGAATATCACTTAAGGGCTGTTTTATTCACGGCAAAGAACATATTCTTTCTGGTCTAGTATCCAAGAACATGAGAAGGAAGCAAAAGATGCTGCACCTGAAGAGATTCTGTTGCAATAGTTCTTTCAGGTAATTTTAAGGGATACCAGGACAAGTAGACCAATACTGATAGGGAAGATTAATGAACCAAATGCCTTGATGCTTTGTTGTAGCAGTGAAACTCACACAACAATGTTATCAATAAAGCCTGAGGAGGAATAAGTTACTGCAGCTCCTGCTGGTAACCCCTGGAAGCACAATGGCCCTGAATTTCCGATCGGAGGCTTCATGTGGGCGGGTGCCTCCGATCAGCAAAAAATCCACGAACCTACCTGCTGGTCCCAGAGATACGGAGGCTTGTGATCCTGGGCATCTCCTCTAGGAAATGCGCAGAGGCCCACGTATCCCAGGGGCACATCCGTACGCACGAGCTCTCAAAAGTATGAATGGGGATGACTACAAAAATGCACTAACACTGAAATAAATAAATAAAAAATATTACATATATAAAATTAATTAAAATGGCATTTAATTAAATGTTATTAAAAAAATCAAAACATTAATTTATTTTTATGTTTTATTGGTGCTTAATATAATCTTATTGGACAGTGATAAAATCTTATAAGTGAGTGATAAAATCTTAGTTTTCAATTTTTTTTAACTCTTCTGCTGGTTGCCATGCATAAGAATTCTATGGCCTTTCATGGGGGAGGTTGAGCAAATAGCACAACTCTCCACCCGCAGAGGCACTTTTCTTGGGCATATGTTGGATCTGTCAAGAGATTCTTTCAGCGCATGCGCTTTGCATGCCTAAACCCGGAACTTGCGTGGCCCCTATGGGAATGTACACAACTCGTACGCACCCGTGGGGGTTGGAACATATGGGCCAATATTCCCTCCAAAGGCAACGCACCTTAACTGCAATAAGACTGGCCTTTTCTTCCACTGCATCAGTAAAGGAATTCCAACTTTTTAAGATGCATAAACTGAAACATAGAAACAGAGAAAAGCAGGAGTATGCCATTTGGCCCTTCGAGTCTGCTCCACCGTTCAATATGATCATGGCTAATCCTTTATCTCAATACCATATTCCCGCTCTCTCCCCATACCCCTTGATGCCTTTTGTGTCTAGAAATCTATCTATCTCCTTCTTAAATATATTCAGTGACTTGGCCTCCACAGCCTTCTGTGGTAGAGAATTCCACAGGTTCACCACCCTCTGAGTGAAGAAATTGTGGTGTATGTAACCTGTTCCACCTTAAGAGAACTTAAGCCTGTTCCACCTTAAGAGATGTACTACTTTCTCTGGCTGCTGTATACGTAATACCGGTGGTGACCACCGGTATATAAGTACTGTGTAGTGATATTGTATTTAGTATAGTCCTGACCTCCAACTAGTAAAGACCTGTTGAACTTTATTCTTGTAGTCTGTGTCAGTAATTAATCTTAATACAACTGGAACACACAGACTTAACAGTGGCGACGTGTCCGATTCTTACCCTGCGGCAGTTTATATCCACGGCGGCTTCGTCCACAGAATGGGCGTCGAAGAGAGGCATCCACCCTCATCACCCTGCTGGAAGACACGTCGCGCGGCAGGCATCGAGAACCCGGAGTGCAGAAGACATCCTGAACTCGAAGCCTCCATCAGCGGCAGTCAGCTATCTTCTTTCTACCTCGGTGGTGGGTAAGCCGGTCAGCGACGTGAGCAGAAAGTCGGCCGCGTTGGCTGTACAGACGGGGGGAGGAAGACGGAGGAATAAGGGCGGTGAGATCAATCACGACCGGAGATAAGGGCCGGGCCGCATTCGGGCCGAAAGGCGCAGCGCGGGGACATCGATCGCGGCTGGTGATAAGGGCCGGGCCGCTTTCGGGCCAAAAAGGCGCAGAGTCTGGGGCGACTGAAGGCGTGAGAGCCGCGGTGAAGGCGAACGCAGCCAGTGCTAATAACTGGGCTGCAAGAAGGGCTGCGAGGCGCGACATCGGGGAAGCGCGAATGCCCGAGGGAGCCGCGGTGAAGCGGAGACAGCGTCGGGGGAGTTACTAACCGCTGGGAAAGGGGAGCAGCAGCGGCACGCCAAACGCCATTGCAGCCAGTGGGTGAAGACCGCCAAGCGTGGGAAAACCGCCATTTTGTAGGCGGAGGACGAAGACAAGAGCGGGAAGCCGCCATCTTGGGATAAAATAAATTGCAACGATGCCTAAACATGGGAACATTGATACCTTTGATGGCGACATCGAAGATTGGGCCATGTATGTAGAACGCATACAAAATTATTGTAAAGCAAATAAAATCCCAGATGCAGAGAAAGCACTAACGTTATTGAACTTAATGGGTGCGAAGACATACGGGCAATTGAAACACCTTTTATCACCAGATGAACCGACGGATAAGGCGTTCGAGGAGATTGTTACTGTCCTGAAAAATCATCTAAACCCCACGCCGCTGATGCTAGCAGAACGATTTAAATTTTACAGCAGAAGGCAGCTGAAGGATGAAAGCAATGCTGAATATTTAATGGAATTGCGTAAGCTAGCAAAGTATTGTCAGTTTGGAACGGGACTAACAGACGCGCTAAGAGATAAATTTGTGTGTAGATTATTAAAAGAAGATACACAAAAGCGACTGCTCGAGGAGAATGAGCTGATGCTTGAGAAAGCGGTCACTATGGCAGCAGCACACGAAGCCGCAGCGAGAGGCACGGCAGTAATGCAGCTACGGTCACCGGAACACAGTACAAATAAATTGGGTTTGAGTACTGTAAAATGTTATCGTTGTGGAAAGACAACACACGATCAGAACCAGTGTTGGTTTAAAAACCAAGAATGCAGAACGTGTGGCAGGCTTGGCCACATAGCTAAAGTATGCCGGTCAGGAAAGAAGACCAGCAACAAAAAGTCACCGCAAGGAAAATACATAAAGGTGCACAAGGTGACAAAGACCAGTTCGAACGAACAGAAGTCAGATTCAGACGCTAGCAGTAATGAACTGGGTAGCTTAAGAGTACACAACGTTGGTAAGGATGCAGATCTCCAGACAATTTGGGTCACTCTTCAGATAGCAGGAGTCCAAGTAAAGATGGAATTGGACACTGGATCGGCATTGACGGTCATGAATAAGAAAGATTACAAAAGGTTATTCCAACATATTCCCCTACGGGATACGGAGATTATATTGAAAACATACACGGGGCAAAGAGTGTACCCCATCGGAAAGATAGAGGTAAAAGTGGTCCACAAGGGCGAAGAAAGCCAAGTAATGGACTTATATGTGCTACCTGAAGGAGGTCCACCACTACTGGGATGGGAGTGGATTAGGAAAATGAATATGGACTGGCACTCCTTAAAAGCACTAACGGTAGATTCCGGGGAAACAGATGTCAAACCTAAACGATTGTCCAAAATATTGGCTGATGCTAAAGAGGTGTTCCAGCAAGGACTTGGAACACTGAAAGGAATTACGGCAAACATCAAGATTGATGAACATGCACAACCAAAATTTTTCAAAGCCAGACCGGTACCCTATGCAATACGACCTACTGTAGAAGCGGAACTGGAAGCGCTAGAACGTTCAGGTGTACTGTCTAAGGTAGATTGGAGTGAGTGGGCTACGCCCATTGTTCCCGTTATGAAACGTCCTTCGAGCAACAAGCCAGGAGAACCAGGGAAGGTTCGCATCTGTGAAGATTTCAAGATCACCGTTAATCCGGTGCTTCACACGGTGCAGTATCCGCTTCCGCGGATTGAGGATATTTTTGCTTCGTTGTCTGGCGGGAAACACTTCACCAAGATAGACCTGGCGCAGGCGTACTTGCAGATGGAGGTTGAAGAAGAGTCACGCCAGTACCTCACGATCAACACGCATAGAGGTTTGTACCGGTATAATAGGCTGGTTTTTGGAGTGGCATCGGCTCCGGCAATTTGGCAGAGGGCCATGGAGCAGGTATTACAGGGATTTCCAGGCACACAATGTTACCTGGACGATATTTTGATTACAGGTGATGGTGATGAAGAACACCTCGCAAACTTGGAACTGGTGCTCAACAGACTGAAAGAGTATGGACTTAGAGTTAATCGGCAGAAATGTGAGTTCTTTCAGAAGTGGATCTCGTACTGTAGTCATGTCATTGACCGGGAGGGGCTTCATAAGTCTCCTGACAAGATAGAGGCAGTTGTAAAGGCTCCCGCTCCGGATAATGTCTCTCAGTTGAGGTCGTTTCTGGGATTGATTAACTATTACCATAAGTTTCTACCGAATCTATCCACGGTACTGCACCCGCTGAACGCTCTTTTACAGAAGGGGGTACCATGGGAATGGAGCGAAAACTGTAAGAAGGCATTTCGCAAAAGCAAAGAATTGATCACATCAGAGGAAGTGTTGGCTCACTGTGGTAAACCACTTTTATCGTTCACTATCGTTACACTATGGTTATCACTGTTATATCGTTACACTGGTTATCACTGTTTACACTGTTGTATCACTACACGAGGTCGCCTCTTGTCACACTGTTATACCTGGGCTGACCACTGCTGACTCCGCCCATGGCTCCACCTACTTGCCCAGGTATAAAGGTGGTTGACTGGCTGGTATTCCTCCTTGTTGGATCCGATCACCCACGAGGGTGGGCTCTGTTATTTAGCCAATAAAAACCTATAGTTACTTTCTTAACTCGTCGCTTTTCATTGGATGAATTGATAGGTATATCAATTTTATTGGCTAAATTTTAAAAATGTCTAACGAACCGTCAGACCAGTCAGACGCCCAGCTACAACAGCCACAGCAGCCGGCCTGGCTGTGAGCCCTCTGACCGCCGTACCTGGATCTAAACCCACAGGCAGCAAACTCAGCCCTCGACTTCAAACACTGGCTGAGCTGTTTCGAACCCTACCTGGGAGAATCCGGCGTGCCTCAGAGATCCAAACTAAGCGTGCTGACCGCCCAAGTGAGCCCTAAAGTATTCGCACTCATACAGGACCTTAGTACATACGAGGCCGCCATCAACCTGCTGAAACAGCAGTACCGGAGCCCGGTAAATTCTATGTATGCCAGACACCTCCTAAGATCCCGCCCGCAACAGCCAGGAGAGTCTGTAGATGAATTTTTACGGGCGCTACAAACACTCGGCAGGGACTGTGACTTTAAAGCGGTAACGCCTGCAGAAAATACTGAAGAGAATATCCGCAATGCCTTCGTGAAAGGCCTTCGGTCCGACTACACACGGCAAAGACTGCTCGAATCAAAGGACCTCGACCTGAACACAGCTGCAGCCCTCGCCCGCTCCCTGGAAGTGGCCCATCGGGACCTCGAGGCGTATTCCAGGTACTGTACTGCGCGACCCTGGGACTCCGGCCCGACCCCGTCCGCAATACCCCTCGCAACGCCGCCTCCGGGACCTACCTCAGCGTCGGCGTCCCAGAACCGATCGGGACCGCCACCCCCGGTACCGGCTGCAACATCGGACCCCCGCGATCGGACCGCCGGCTGCTTCTTCTGTGGCCAGGCGAAACAACCGAGGACGCGCTGCCCTGCGAGAAGCGCGACTTGCTCCCATTGCCAGAAGAAAGGCCACTTCGCTAAGGCCTGCAGGGGGAGAGCCACAGACACCAGCAGTGCCTCATGCAAATTGTGGGGGTGGCCATCTTTCATCCAGGCCACAGATGCCAGTAGCCCCTCGTGTGAGTCGTGGGGGCGGCCATCTTTGATCAAGGCAACCGACACCAGCAATGCCTCATGTGAGTTGTGGGGGCAGCCATCTTATTTAACCTCGTGGGCGCCGCCATTTTGTCCACCACAGTCGACCGCCACCTTGTCGCCAGACCCGACCACCGCCTCACCCGCAGACGACAGCAGCTCGCTCAGCCATACACTAGCCTCCGTCACACTGGACCAAGCTCGCCCGCATCACCTGTCCAAGTCCATGATGGACATCAAAGTAAACAGCCACGCCATGACCTGCCTGTTCGACAGCGGAAGCACGGAGAGTTTCATACATCCAGACACGGTGAGCCACTACTCCCTCACTGTCCGGCCAACGCGCAACCGGATCTCGATGGCATCGAGGTCCCATTCTACAGACATCAGCGGCTACTGTATTGTGACCCTGTCGGTTAGGGGCACGGAGTATAAACATTTTTAACTCCTCGTCCTGCCCCAGCTCTGCGCTGCCGTCCTACTAGGGCTGGACTTCCAATCCCACCTGCAAAGTGTCACTTTGGCATACGGTGGACCCCTCCCCCCACTCACAGTCAACAACCAGCAGCCTTTAAACCACCCACCGCATACCACCTGCGGCCTATCCACCCTCAAGGTCCCGCCCCCCTCCCTGTTCGCTAACCTCACCCGCGACTGTAAACCCGTCGCCACCAAGAGCAGGCGGTACAGCGCCGGGGACAGAGCTTTTATTAGCTGTGAGGTGCAGCGTCTCCTGAAGGAGGGCATCATCGAGAGGAGCAACAGCTCCTGGCGTGCCCAGGTCATAGTCGTTAAGACCGGCGATAAAAACCGCCTAGTCATCGACTACAGCCAAACCATAAACCGGTACACCCAGCTGGACGCATACCCACTTCCCCGCATATCTGATATGGTCAATCAGATTGCGCAGTACCGGGTATTCTCCACCATCGACCTTAAGTCGGCCTATCACCAACTCCCGATCCGCTCTGAGGACCGCCAGTATACAGCCTTCGAGGTGAATGGCCGCCTCTACCACTTCCTTAGGGTTCCCTTCGGCGTCATCAACGGGGTTTCGGTCTTCCAAAGGGAGATGGACCGGATGGTTGACCAGAACGGGCTGCACGCCACGTTCCCCCATCTAGATGACGTCACCATCTGCGGCCGCGACCGGCAGGACCACGATGTTAATCTGGAAAGATTCCTCCGTACGGCCCAACGGCTGAACCTCACCAACAATAAGGAGAAATGTGTGTTTAACACCTCGCGCCTTGCCATCCTCGGCTGCGTAGTAGAGAACGGAGTCATTGGCCCCGACCCCGAAAGAATGCGCCCCCTCATGGAGCTTCCCCTCCCCCACTGTCCAAAGGCGCTGAAGAGAACCCTGGGGCTCTTCGCCTACTATGCCCAATGGGTGCCAAATTACGCGGACAAAGCCAGACCCCTCATGAAGTCCACCTCCTTCCCCCTGACGGCAGAAGCGTGCGCAGCCTTCTCCTTCATTAAGGGAGACATTGCTAAGGCCACAATGTACGCGGTGGATGAGTCTATCCCTTTCCAAGTGGAGAGTGATGCATCCGACTTCGCCCTAGCCGCAACCCTCAACCAGGAGGGGAGACCGGTGGCCTTCTTCTCAAGGACCCTCCAGGGCCCTGAGATCCGACACTCTTCGGTCGAGAAGGAGGCCCAGGCGATCGTGGAGGCTGTACGACGCTGGAGGCATTACCTGGCAGGCAAACGATTTACCCTCCTCACCGACCAGCGTTCGGTCGCTTTTATGTTTAATAACAAGCTGAGGGGCAAAATCAAGAACGACAAGATCTTGAGGTGGAGAATCGAGCTCTCCACCTATGATTATGATATCTTGTACCGGCCTGGTAAACTGAACGAACCCCCAGATGCTCTATCACGAAGTACATGCGCCAACGTGCAAACTGATAGATTGCAGACCCTCCACAACGACCTCTGCCACCCCGGGGTCACCAGACCTTACCACTTCATTAAGGCCCGCAACCTGCCATACTCCATCGAGGAGGTCAGGACCATGACCAGGAATTGCCAAACCTGTGCCGAATGCAAACCGCATTTCTTTAGGCCGGACAGAGCAAGCCTGATCAAGGCCACCCGCCCCTTCGAGTGCTTGAGCATCGATTTTAAGGGGCCCCTCCCGTCCTCTGACCGTAATGTGTACTTCCTCAACATTATTGATGAGTACTCCCGTTTCCCCTTTGCCTTCCCCTGCCCAGACATGACCAGCACCACGGTCATCAAATGCCTGAATGACCTCTTCGCCTTGTTCGGGTTCCCGAACTATATACATAGCGACCGGGGCTCCTCCTTCATGAGCGAGGAACTTCGCCAGTTCCTATTAGCGAGAGGTATCGCTGCAAGCAGGACCACCAGCTACAACCCCCGAGGGAACGGCCAGGTGGAAAGAGAGAACGCGACTGTCTGGAAGGCCGTTCTCTTAGCCTTAAAGTCTAAGGGCCTCCCAACCTCTCGCTGGCAGGAAGTCCTCCCGGCAGCGCTGCATTCCATCCGGTCACTGCTTTGCACTGCCATTAACGCCACCCCCCATGAACGAATGTTTGTTTTCCCCAGGAAATCGACTACGGGAACCACGCTGCCAACTTGGCTGACTTCTCCAGGGCCCGTCTTACTGCGAAAGCATGTGAGGGCCCATAAAATGGACCCCCTGTTCGAGAGGGTGGTCCTCCTGCACGCCAACCCCCAGTACGCCTACGTGGCATACCCAGACGGGCGGGAGGACACAGTCTCCTTACGAGACCTTGCACCCTCGGGCACCCCTGAGACACCACCGTTACCCCCCACCACCCCCCCAAATCCAGCCCAGGTAGACGGCATGCCGGAACCCCACGATCCTTCGTCAACCACGCAGACACCAGCATTAACACCGGAGACTGCAACACCGCCGCCGCTGCTGCGCCGATCAGAAAGACTTGCGAGGCCTCCGGACAGACTGACATACCCGAACTGGTAGTACACTTCACCCCGCCGGACTCAAATCTAAACAAGGGGTGAATGTGGAAAACCACTTTTATCGTTCACTATCGTTACACTATGGTTATCACTGTTATATCGTTACACTATGGTTATCACTGTTTACACTGTTGTATCACTACACGAGGTCGCCTCTTGTCACGCTGTTATACCTGGGCTGACCACTGCTGACTCCGCCCATGGCTCCACCTACTTGCCCAGGTATAAAGGTGGTCGACTGGCTGGTATTCCTCCTTGTTGGATCCGATCACCCACGAGGGTGGGCTCTGTTATTTAACCAATAAAAACCTATAGTTACTTTCTTAACTCGTCGCTTTTCATTGGATGAATTGATAGGTATATCGCTCACTTCAACCCGACACTGCCTATTCGGTTGGCTTGTGATGCTTCTCCATATGGTATTGGGGCAGTACTCTCACACAAGTTGCCAAATGGCACGGAAAGGCCAGTCGCGTTTGCATCCAGATCATTGACCTCCGCTGAGCGCAACTATGCGCAGATCGATAGGGAGGCTCTCAGCCTTGTATGGGGAGTGAAGAAGTTTAATCATTACCTGCAGGGCCAAAGATTCACACTTCTGACAGACCATCAGCCGTTGGTATCCATTTTTAACCCTAAGAAGGGTGTTTCGGCGATGACAGCACAGCGACTCCAGAGATGGTCCCTTTTCCTAGGGGCACATCAATATCAAATAGAATTCAAAGGTACAAAGCAGCATGGCAATGCTGATGGGCTGTCGCGCCTGCCACTACCTGAAGCAGAAGAGACGACGAAAGTTGACCCTGTTGAGTTATTTCATTCGACCATCATCGAGTGTTTACCAGTCACCAATGCAAGTATTGAAAGAGAAACCAGGAATGACCCGACACTGTCCCGAGTTTACGAGGTGACAGTGAAGGGATGGCCAACACATGGTGATCCTCTGTTACCGGCATTCTCGGCAAGGCGAGACCAGCTGTCCGTCTGCCATGGTACTTTGATGTACGGGACAAGAGTGATTATTCCTCCCAAGTTACGGGAAAGAGTTCTAAAGGAACTGCATGAAGGTCATCTGGGGGGAGTTAAGATGAAAAGTCTTGCTAGGGCTTATGTATGGTGGCCGGGCATTGACCAACAGATAGAGGAGTTGACAAAAAGCTGCGCTGGGTGCCAAAAAGTGCAAAATGCACCTCCGATCGCACCGCTACACCCATGGGAATGGCCTTCAGCCCCATGGCAACGCGTACATATTGACTTTGCTGGTCCATTCATGGACTCCATGTTCCTAATTGCGGTGGACGCACATTCCAAATGGCCAGAAGTGATCAAGATGAATACCACTACTTCAGAAAAGACAATTGCGGTGTTAAGAACAATATTCGCAAGGAACGGATTGCCAGAACAGATCTGTTTGGACAACGGACCACAGTTCGTGTCGGAAGAATTCCAAAAATTCTTAAAGAAGAATGGGGTGAAACATTATACCTCTGCCCCATATCATCCGGCGACAAATGGGTTAGCCGAGAGATTTGTCCAAACATTCAAAAAGGCAATAAAGGCCATGAACGATGATCAGATTCCATTACAACACAAGGTGGACAATTTCCTAATGGCATATCGAAACGCCGCTCATGCAGTGACTAACCAAAGTCCTGCCATGATTTATAACAGGAGGTTGCGTTCCAGGTTGGACTTGTTAAAACCAAATGTGCAGAGGGAAGTGGAAAACAAACAGTTCCGACATATTAATAACAAGTCCACTCGAAGTTTCGACGTAGGACAACCAGTGTTGGTAAGGGGCTATGGAAATGAAAAATGGCAGTCCGGAACAATTTGGGCCAGACAAGGACCTCTGATGTACACAGTAGATATTAGTAACAATGTGATAAGGTGTCATGCGGATCAACTGGTAGAATCAAGAGCAAGGGTCGAACCCATGGTTGCGACAGAGACAACTGTTGTAGACGTTAATGAACCTGAAGCATCTACCTCGGCAGGGACTGTACCTGATGATGACATCCAATACATAGGAAACCAACAAGAAGAGTCACCTCAGCAACAAGAATCAGAGACCACTGAAAGGCGTTATCCAACCCGAATCAGAAGGCCTCCTGAGAGACTGAACCTTTGAACTGTTTATACCTGAAGTTATATATGTTTACTAGCTGAAGTGCCCGGCGGTGCCGAGGCTTTTTCGAGGGCATGTTGTTGTTGGAAGAGAGAGAGAGAGAGCGACTGGGGGGAAGAGAGAGAGCGACTGGGGGGAAGAGAGAGAGCGACTGGGGGGGAAGAGAGGGAGGGGAGGGGTGGGGGGAAGAGAGGGAGGGGTGGGGTGGGGGGGAAGAGAGGGAGGGGAGGGGTGTGGGGAAGAGAGGGAGGGGAGGGGGAGGGGAAGGGAGGGGAAGGGAGGGCGGGGAAGGGAGGGCGGGGGGAGGGGAGGGGTGGAGGGCGGGGAAGGGGGGAGGGCGGGGGGAGGGTAGGGGGGAAGGAAGGGAGGGAGGGCGGGGGGGAGGGGAAGGGAGGGCAAGGGAGGGTGGGGGGAGGGGAGGGGTGGAGGGTAGGGGGAAGGAAGGGGGGGGAGGGGGAGGGGGGGAGGGGGAGGGCGGGGAAGGGCGGGTGGGGGGAGGGGAGGGGGGAGGGTAGGGGGGAAGGAAGGGAGGGCAGGGGAGGGGAAGGGAGGGTGGGGGGGAGGGGAGGGAGGGGAAGGGAGGGCGGGGAAGGGAGGGTGGGTGGGAGGGGGAGGGAGGGCAGGGGGGGGAGGAAGGGAGGGAGGGGGGGAAGGGAGGGCAGGGGGGAGGGAGGGCAGGGGGGAGGGAGGGCGGGGGGGAAGGGCGGGGGAGGGGAGGGGGGATGGAGGGCGGGGGGGAGGGAGTGCGGCGGGCGCCCCCCCCCGAGGGTCGCGGCCCCCGAGGGTCGCACCCCCCCCCCCCCCGGAGGTGAAGACCACCGATTGCGCGTGCAGCAGGAGCTGAGACGCGGCGTCTCTCTCGGCCGGCGGGCCCGGTTGCCAGGGCAACCGTGACGCTGACCAAGCCAGAGAGAGAGACGCCGCGTCTCAGCTGCTCCTGCTGCGCGCGCGGCCTCCCCCCCCGAGGGTCGCGGCCGCCCCCCCTCCCCCCGAGGTGAAGACCGCCGATTGCGCCCGTTGCCAGGGTAACGCTGGACGCTCAGCAAGCCCCGGCAGAGAGAGACGTCTCAGCTCCTGCTGCGCGCGCACCCTAGCGGCGCTGGGCTGAGGCTCGGCCCTCCAGCCTTTGAGTGGGGCCGGGAGGTGCCTAGCTCGGGCGTGGGTGTGGAGGAGACGCCGAGGCTTCTAGGCCTACCTGGAAAAACGGGGAAAGGTAGGAAAATTAATGAGATTAGATAAGTTAATTAATTTCTAACTCATTTTTTTAAAAAGCAATATGTGTTTTAAAAGCAATGTTTTTTTTTAAGACGCAGAAAGCGGGAAAAAGAAAGGAAAAGTTTGGAATCAAGATGGCGGTGACTCACCTCGGTTCAGAACAATAAAGCCCGGCCACACGCGCACCGATTGGCCCGGCGGCATACGCCAGCAACCCAGCGTACGATTGGTCGAGCTCGAGGTCACTCTGTCGCTAATGAGCGGATAATGAGATGCTAATGAGCGGAATGTTGAAGGTTTTTGGGATACCGCGGGCGCAATTTTAGCCCGGCCGAAACGTAAATACGCTTAAAACCGTCTCGGAAGTGTAAGCTTTCTTTGGAGGTAACGCGCGCGTAGGTACGCCCTGTAACTTTCGAGTGCATACCCGCAACGCACACGCGATGACAGACAGATAGACAGATAGACAGATAGACAGACAGACAGATAGACAGATAGACAGATAGAAAGACAGAATGACAGAAGTACCGATTTATATATATAGATGTGTTATGATGTTATGTTAAATGGGGATATGACTGTTAAGCTAAAAAGGGAGGATTGTGGTGTATGTAACCTGTTCCACCTTAAGAGAACTTAAGCCTGTTCCACCTTAAGAGATGTACTACTTTCTCTGGCTGCTGTATACGTAATACCGGTGGTGACCACCGGTATATAAGTACTGTGTAGTGATATTGTATTTAGTATAGTCCTGACCTCCAACTAGTAAAGACCTGTTGAACTTTATTCTTGTAGTCTGTGTCAGTAATTAATCTTAATACAACTGGAACACACAGGCTTAACAGAAATATCTCCTCATCTCAGTCCTAAATGTCCTACCCCATATCCTGAGACTGTGACCCCTCATTCTAGACCCCCAGCCAGGGGAAACAACCTCCCTGCATCCTGTCTGCCTAGCCCTGTCAGTATTTTATACGTTTCAATGAGATCCCCTCTCCTTCTTCCAAACTCTAGTGAATACAGGCCTAGTCGACCCAATCTCTCCTCATACGACAGTCCTGCCATCTCAGGAATCAGTCTGGTGAACATTCGCTGCACTCCCTCTATGGCAAGTATATCCTTTCTTGGGTAAGGAGACCAAAACTGCACACAGTACTCCAGGTGTGGTCTCACCAAGGCCCTGTACAACTGTAGTAAGACATCTTTGCTCCTGTACTCAAATCCTCTTGCAATGAAGGCCAACATATCATTTACCTTCCCAACTGCTTGCTGCACCTGCATGTTTGCTTTCAGTGACTGGTGTACAAGGACACCCAGGTCCCTTTGTACATCAGCATTTCCCAATCTAGCACCATTTAAATAATACTCTGCCTTTCTGTTTGTCCAACCGAAGTGGATAACTTCACATTTATCCACGTTATACTGCATCTGCCATGTATTTGCCCACTCACTCAACTTGTCTAAATCACTTTGAAGCCTCTGTGCATCCTCCTCACAACTCGCAAACCCACCTAGTTGCTTGTCGTCAGCAAACTTGGAAATATTACATTGGTTCCCTCATCCAAATCATTGATATATATTGTAAATAGCTGGGGCCCAAGCAGTGATCCCTGCGGTACTCCACTAGTCACCGCCGTCACCCCGAAAAAGACCCATTCTTTCCTACTTTCTGTTTCCTGTCTGTTAACCAATTTTCAATCCATGCCAGTATATTACCCCCAATCCCATGGGCTTTAATTTTGCACACTAACCTCTTATGTGGAACTTTATCTAGGGCCTTCTGAAAATCCAAATACACCACATCCACTGGTTCTCCCTTATCTATTCTATCAGTTACACCCTCAAAAAACGCCAGTAGGTTTGTCATACATGATTTCCCTTTCATAAATCCATGTTGATTTTGTCTAATCCTGTTGATATTTTCTAAGTGTCCTGTTATCACATCCTTTATAATAGACTCTAGCATTTTCCCTACTACTGATGTTGGGCTAACCGGTCTGTAATTCCCTGTTTTCTCTCCCTCCTTTTTTAAATAGTGGGTTACATTTGCCACCCTCCAATCTGCAAGATCTGTTCCATAATCTATAGAATTTTGGAAGATGACAACCAATGCTTCCACTATTCCCATGGCTACCTCTTTTAGTACTCGGGGATGCAGATTTTCAGGCCCTGGGAATTTATCAGCTTTCAGTCCCATTAATTTCTCCAGCACTTTTTTTACTAATACTAATTTCCTTTAATTCCTCCTTCTCACTAGACCCTTGGTTACCTAGCATATCTGGGAAGTTATTTGTGACCTCTTCCTTGAAGACAGAACCAAAGTATTTGTATAATTGCTCTGCCATTTCCTTGTTCCCCATTATAAATTCTCCTGTTTCTCACTGTAAGGGACCTAAATTTTCTTCACTAATCTTTTTCTTTTTACATACTAGTAGAAGCTTTTACAATCCACTTTTATGTTCCTTGCAAGTTTACTCTCATGCTCTATATTTTTCCCCCTCTTAATCAATCTCTTGGTCCTTTTTTGCTGAACTCTAAACTGCTCCCAATCCTCAGGCTTGCTGCATTTACTGGCAACTTTATATGACTCCTCTTTGGATCTAATACTATCCTTAATTTCTTTTGTTAGCCATGGTTGAGTCTCTTTTCCTTTTGTGTTTTTGCACCAGAAAGGAGTGTATAACTGTTGCAATTCATGCATTCGTTCCTTAAATGTTAGCCATTGCCTATCAACTGTCATGCCTTTTAATAAAGCTCCCCAATCTATCATAGCCAACTCACTCCTCATAGCATTGTAGTTTCCTTTGTTTAGATTTAGGACCCTAGTTTCGGATTGGACTGCTTCACTTTCCATTTTAATAAGGAATTCTTTATCATGTTATGGTTACTCTTCCCTAAAGGATCCCTCACAACAAGATTATTAATTAACCCCTTCTCATTGCACAATACCCAATCTAGGATAGCCTGTTTCCTAGTTGGCTCCTCGACGTACTGGTCTAAAAAACCATCTCGTACACACTCCAGGAATTCACCCTCCACAGTATTATTGCTAATTTGGTTTGGCCTGTCTATATGTAGGTTAAAGTCACCCATGATTACTGTAGTACCCTTGTTACATGCATCTCTAATTTCCTGTTTGATGCCATCCCCTACATTACCACTACTGTTTGGAGGCCTATAGACAACTCCCACCAATGTTTTCTGCCCCTTGGTGCTTCTTAGCTCCACGCAGACTGATTCTACATCTTGATTTTCTGAACCAATATCCTTTCTCACTATTGCTCTGATTTCATCCTTTACTAACAAGGCCACCCCACCTCCTTTTCCTTTTCGCCTGTTCTTCCTAAATATTGAATATCCTTGGATATTCAGCTCCCATCCTTGGTCAACCTGCAGCCATGTCTACGTAATCGCAATTATATCATATCCGTTTACATCTATTTGTACTGTTAATTCACCTACCTTATTAAGAATGCTTCGTGCATTCAGACACAGTGCCTTTAGATTTGTCTTTTTAACATTTTTAGACATCTTAACATTTTTTTTGTACTATGGCCCTATTTGTTAGTTGACTCCCTTGTTTTTACGTTCTGTCCCTTCCTGACAGTCTGGTTATCTTTATCCCAATCCCTTTCCTCCACTGCTTCCTTGTCTTTTATCTTTAGCATTCTAGATTTCTCTCCACCGGGACCCTCCCCCCACCCCCTTATTTAGTTTAAAGCCCTAACTACCTCCCTAGTTATTCAATTTGCTAGAACTCTGGTCCCAGCATGGTTCAGGTGTAATCCGTCCCAGCGGAACAGCTCTTTCCCCAATACTGGTGCCAGTGCTCCACGAATCGAAACACACTTCTCCAACACCAATTCATCTGCCAATTTGCTCGTGGCTCCGGTAATAATCCAGAGATTATGACCTTTGTGGTTCTGCTTTTTAATTTAGTCCCTAGCTGCTCAAACTCTCTCAGCAGAACCTCTTTCTTTGTCCTACCTATGTCATTGGTACTTATGTGGACCACAACAACTGGATCCTCCTCCTCCCATTCCATGTTCTTCTCCAGTCCAGAGGAGATGTCCTTTACCCTGGCATATGAAGCGCATGCGCTGAAAACCAGCACTTCCGATCTGTCAAGAATCCTTTTTTTTCACTCATTTTATAATTTAAAAATACTTTTAAAAAAGGTAAGCTTATTTTTAGCCCCATAAAAAACTTTAATTATTTTTTTCAAAAAATTAAATTTTTGTTTAAAATATTTAATTTAATGTAATGTTAACTCATTTTAAAAACATGATGGTTTTTAAAAAATGTATTTAATTTTTTAGTGTCTTTTCTCAGTGATCCCCATTCATACTTTTGACTGGTCTACCTGTCAAAAGTATGAAGGGGGATTCCCTTCTCCCATTGGCTCGCCTGGCCCATATGAACCACGAACCGCCTGCGCACCTGGGCTACCTGGGCCTCTGTGTGTGCGCGCACATGCACCAGGAGAGGCCTAGGAGTGGAAGAGTCCAAACCTCGGGAGCCCTCAGTTAAGGGTGTAGTTTTGTTTCTGATAGGAGGCACTCACACGCAGGAAGCCTCATATCGGAAATTATGGGCCATTATGATGGGGACAATGATTATGAAGGGAAAGGTCCAGCTCACACACTTATGACAGTTGCAGATATACGTTACACATGTAGGGGGTTTTGCTACTTGCTTTGGCCAGTCGGTTATGTCTACGGCTGCCTTGTCTCTGAGCGTTTCGAATCGCTCACCCCTTAGTTCTGATCCCCGGGCTTATTGGCAGATAGTGATATAGACAAACGAGCAGACCAGTGGTTTGGTACAAAGAAAACCAAAATTTATTATCAGAGAAAATAAGATAACAATACTGTACAAAAAGATGATAGGAATGCAGTACACTTACACTTAACAGGGGAGGAGAAAACGGCACATCGAGGGAAAACTGCTAAAATGACAATTCAGCAATCCCCTTAACTCCCACCCTCTACACCTAGCTAGATTATCTTGCGATGGGTCAGAAGTATAATGCTCACCGGTCTGAGATGTTGAAAGAAAGCCTTGCTCCTTTGCCCTGTTGCCTGCCGATGTCACGTGGTCCCGCTGTTGTACAGACTTCACCGTCCAGATAGAGATACCCCAGTAATTAAAAGGTCTCTGACAGGGTATCCTACCTCTCTGGATGGGCTCTCATTTGATGGTCTTCTTCCTTGGTTGATGGCGAGGCTGGGCGCAGGAGGCAAGGCAAGAGAGAGGGAATGGCTTCTCGAGAGGCTAGTTATACCCCCCTCGGTAGCTCTTATCTCTATGCTCAATCAGCTCATTATTTTGTCTGATTTGAGCGGGCTGGAATTAAACAAAAGGTATCGATCTTGGCCCATCGACTTGGATGGCCGGTAATCGGTTCCTGCCGGTTCTGCAACTGCTCTCCTTTGTCCAACAGGTTCTTTGCTGGGGGCCAGCCCTGTCTCGATGGCCCCGCTGATTATTTTGATTGTCTGAGCAAGCACCTTGATGGCCTTTATGCGTAGGCCTGATTGTAATTGGGTTTGTCCCCAATGCATATGCAAAAGTCTTGTCTGGTTTCGTGACCTCCTTGCTGCAGATATTGAAATGCACAAGCTGTTAGCTTGCCAGGGTCCGAATTGAAACTGACAGGCTTTTGGTCACGCGGTCTGACCGCAGCCATTTTATTGTGCCCTGGATTTTATAACTCAGCCTGACCAGAGTTTCTTTTAAAAACCAAATAAATCTTCGGGGAGTGGGGGGAGATGTATGAAATTTTTGAATCCTTCACGCACTACTAACTTTGCGTGAACTCATTGAACAATGTGCCATTTTCCTACCGGACTGGAAATTAGTTGTTAAATTCATGGTTAATGGGAGGAAAATCTAATTTAAATTTCTTTTATGGAGAAAGCTTTTCATATCTAAACTTCCCATGAGACTCTGCAGGTAGAGCAACACGCTTTCACAATATAAATTTCATATTGTAATAATTTGGATAGTTTTCATTGGTCTGTTGCTATTAATAAAGTTTAATTATTTATTGTTACATGTGACTCTGTTTAAACAAACCAATCAAAATTTTCAATTCCAGAACTAGTAACTGTTGCTGTAACATTAAAACTTGCATAAGAACATAAGAAATAGGAGCAGGAGTAGTCCATTTGGCCCTTTGAGCCTGCTCCGCCATTCAATAAGATCATAGCTGATCTTCTACCTCAATTCCATTTTGCTGCACTATCCCCATATCCCTTGATTCCCTTAATATCCAAAAATCTATCGATCTCTGCCTTGAATATACTCAACGACTGAGCCACCACAGCCCTCTGGGGTAGAAAATTCCAAAGATTCACCACCCTCTGAGTGAAGAAATTTCTCCTAAATGGCCGACCCCTTATTTTGAGACTGTGACCCCTGGTTCTAGACTCCTCAGCCAGTGGAAACATCCTCTCTAGTTACCCTGTCAAGCCCTGTAAGAATTTTGTATGTTTCAATGAGATCACCTCTCATTCTTCTAAACTCTAGAGAATATAGGCCTAGTCTATTCAATGTCTCCTCATAGGACAATCCCTCCATCCCAGGAACCAGCCTGGTGAACCTTCGTTGCACTCACTCTATAGCAAGTATATCCTTCCTTTGGTAAGGAGACCAAACTTGTACACAATACTCCAGGTGTGGTCTCACCAGGGTCCTATATAATTGCAGTAAGACGTCTTTACTCTTATACTCAAATCCTCTTGTAGTAAAGGCCAACATACCATTTGCTTTTCTAAATGCTTGCTGTACCTGCATGTTACCTTGCCTCCTAGACTCTCCAGATTGGCTGCCGTAACCTTGTTAGAAACTCCAAAGACGTGTATAAACAGGATTCCCGCTGATCTGCCGTCAAAGTTACGACAGCCGATTGGGCGAACCCCAAGAAATTCCTAGCGTGCATTTTTGCTGGATGTTGACATAGCTTTTTATGGACAAAATGCCTCCTGAAGTAGCTTTGACCTCTCTGCTTAATGCACTATGCCAATGAGCAGAGCAGGTGCTGAATGTAAGAACAAGTGATGCAGTAAACAAAATGCACAGTAAAGCTTTCCTTATTTCCATTGTATTTCAGAACCTCCTGATGCTGCCTTGACCTCTCTAAGCACTAAGTGTAACAATGGCTGATTCCAATATCCACAAATGACTTTTTTTTAGCCGCAGGCTCCTTCCAGGCAATGGCAGGAGACCTGGGGAGGATCAGTCAGTTTGCGGTCCACCACTGCATTACACTGATCTCATGCTGTGTTCGGACAATGGTGGTGAATATATTAAAGTCAGCAGAAGGAGGGTTTCAAAAGATGTGGCATTCTCAGGATAAGGGCATGGTTGGCTGTGGCAACGTGGCCTCAAAAGAACCTGTGTGAAATCCCACAGAATTCATAAAAAGAAAAGGATACCACATTTAAAAATCTGCAACTGACACCTAAATAATCATGCATGTGAATGCTTGGCTTCCAGGGACTGCTTATGGCACCCATTTCTTAAAAGAATTGGGGGTTCTCCATTTCTTTCAGGGTAAAGACAAGCCAAGAAATGAGTTACCTGCTTGAACCATGACTCTTGATAAGGCTACAGGACCTCTACATCCCGGCAAAAAGTATACAGTGAAGCTCATTTGAAAGAAAGGAACATCACGCAGCAGGCATTTGGCAAGCTCCAGCAATGATTCTGAAGCTTGGATTAAAGTATTCAGGAGAAGAAGAGTTAGCAGAATGTTGGTGTTTTTTTTTGCATGTTGCACAGCAGAGCTGTGGAAACAGCTATTTCAATACAAATTATTTTATTTTTACATGAGTGCTTTATTATAAATATAAATTGTTGTACATATCTTACTATAACTTAAAGGTGCAGGCTTCACAGCTATAATTTTGTAATGCTGTATATCTACCACTTTTCTAAGATTGCTAAAGTTACAAATAATTTTGTTATTCATTCTGCAAAACTGCTTCATCCAACTATTTCCACTATAAATCTTTCCTTTCTCCTGTTACTTTCATAATTATGATATTTTTCCCTCCTATTGCAACAGTGGATATAGAACTGTAGCTGATGCGGTTGTTGCTGTAGCACTGGTCAAGAAGGATTTCCCATTCTTGACCACTTTGTTTTTAGCCATCCTTGAACAGTCAGAGAATCATAGAATTATAGAGCACAGAAAGAGGCCACTCAGCCCATCGTGCCTGTGCTGGTTCTTTGAAAGAGCTACCAATTAGTCCCACTCCCTTGCTCTTTCCCCATAGCCCTCTAACTTTTTTTTTGTTTTCCCTCTTGAAAATTGCTATTGAATCTGCTTCCACCACCCTTTCAGGTAATACATTCCAACTCGCTGAGTAAAACTTTTTTTTTTGCTAATTATCTTAATTCTGTGTCCGCTGGTTACCGACCCTCCTGCCAGTGGAAACAGTTGCTCCCTATCTACCTTAGTAAAACCACTCCATTAAATCTCCCCTAAACATTCTTTGCTCTAAGGAGAACAACCCCAATTTCTCTTGTGTCTACATAACTGATTTCCCTCAATCTTGTACCATTCCTGTAAATCTCATCTGCACCTCTCCAGGCCTTGACATCCTCTCTAAAGGGTGGTGCCCAGAATTGGACTCAATACCCTAGCTGAGGTCTAACAGTATTACATGATTACATGTAAAAAAGAAAGTCATTGATAATATAAGAAACAAAAGCTTTTAGATTCAATGGGCGTTCTACCAGTATCCAATGTGATTCTGGCGGGAGTTTTTTTAATGTTAGAAATAGTATTCCCCACACAAGCCTACCCTTATCTCTGGGCTTGGAAGTTGATTACTGTTTCAGTTCTAGGGGGTAGAATTTTCCACCTGGGCTTTAGGTGTTGTGGTTTCCCACTCCTGTTGACAAATTGTGTGTGTGTGTGTGTGTGTGTGTGAGAGAGAGAGATGAATCATGAATGTTGTAGTTTATGCCCTGCGAGAATATACTGTGACAACTTGAGTTACAAAGAGTCAGAAAATTTACAAGTAACATGTATTAAGTGGCATTATAAAAAATCAGTCAAAAATGAAATATTTCATTTCAATATGTGGCAAACTATTAAATAAACATTTTGAGTTGACAGTGTTGTTTGGGATGAGGTCTTTTGTGTTGCTTTTGCATCGAGTCATGGGGATATTTATGAGATGCTTGGATGTTGACATTACGTACTCCAGCTGGTTTCAGTCAGTCAGGCCTGGAACATCGACCACCAAGCTCAGGTTGTTGGCGACTCACACCTGAGAAACCTCCCTAGTGCAGGGCTATGCCAATTAAAGCTTCACCAGGAATTGCAGATCTACGGTGGGAAGTAAGGGGAGAAAATATATTTTAGAAGCATAGAAATAACTTGCAAATAAGTTTTGGGAAGGGAAGAATAAACTAATGAATAAAATGCTCGCATCTCAAGAAAACTCTGCAAATCCACTGTGGGAAGTAGAGGAAAAAAATGTAAATACATGAGAATTCGAGGTTTTGAAAAAGGAAGGGAACAATTAATGATATTTGTATCTCAGAATTTTTTTTTAAACTGGTAGATAAACTGTATTTCAAATATTAGATGGCTTGAAATTTGCTAAAATGTTTCAGTGTAAGTACTGTGTAAGAGCAGTGTTGCGCTGTTTTGTCCCAAGGAAATTTGTGTGTAACTGATTTAGGCTGGTTTTGCACTGGAACATCACTACACACACATTTTCTCAATTGTTTGCACTATGTCCACTGTAACATTTACATATTGAATTATCATTGGCCCGCAGGCATCTGTAAGGAATACCTATTATATTCACATGTGATCACATGCTGAGTTGTCATTGGCCCGCAGGCATCTGTAAGGACTACTATTGTTTTGAAGACCCAGGCTAGGGGCCCTAATGCCAGGCTTTCCCCACTGTGCTGCTATGAGTAAGATCAGACCTAATCTATATATATAAAACAGTATGGCCTAGAAATTGAGTTTTGGCGCAGCCAGGGCTTTAGCGCCGGAAGTTAGTGCCGGAGCTAAGTCGCGCTGGTCGGGCCCAAAATTCACCAATTCTGCGCCCAAACGGCTGCCGGCGCTGCTGAGAGCTGATTGCGCCTGAAAACTGGCGCTACGCGCTGAATATCGGCGCTATTCCGGCGCTGCGGTGCCCGCTGCGGTGCGGCAGGTTCGGGAAGTGCAGGCCTCCTCCTTCCCTTAAGGAGGAGCTGCCTGCACCCGGCCGCGGCCCGCGAAAATCTTTTTAAAAATGAGCCCGGCACCTCGGACAAGTGCCGGGCTTGCTTCTGTTCCGGGGGGGGGGGGGGAAGTCCGGGGAGGGAGCTGCGGCCAGGCGGCCGGCGGGAAAGCGGCCGGCCGCCGCGGTGCCTTTAATGCGCCGGCACAAAGTCATGTTAGACTCTGTTGCCAGAGTCTTAGTTGCGGCTGCCACGGGCGAGGCGGCCGCAACTGAATTTCGGCACTGGGGCCCGTCGGCTTGGCAACCGGGACGCTGCGCACACCGATGACGTCATCGGTGCCGGCGCAGCGCTACCGGTCTACCGCGGCGGAAGGGCCCCAGGCAATTTCGGCGCCGGCGCCAATTGCAGCGCTAGGCCCTCTAGCGCCGCAAAATCGGCGCTAAGGGCACTGAATTTCTAGGCCTATGTCTCTCTGTCTCTCTGTCTGTCTGCCTGTCCGGCTATACAATCAAAAGTTATAGAGCGTACCTACACATGTGTTATATCAAAAGAAAGCTCATCATTAGGGGACTCTTGTAGGCGTATTTACTTTTTGGTCGGACAAAAATTGTTCGCACATTATACAAAAAACCTTCAAAATTCCACTCATTATCCACTCATTAGCGTTGACTGACGTCAAGGTCGACCAATCCTGTGCCGTCATGATTGACCAATCCTACAGTTCAGTCACCTGATGGTTGACCAATCGGTGTGTGTGTGGGTGGGACTAATCGTTTTCATCTCAGGGATCTGTCAGCCATTATACAGCAGCCAGGGCAGCAAAAAACTTTGGTAATCCAGGTCAGTTTCTTTTTTAAAAAAAATAAGATTTACCAAAAATGTTTTATAAGTACTTTAACTTTCATCTTTGAAGGTATTAAAAGCTAGAAATGTTTAGGTTAAAAAACAGTGCAAAATGGGCCTAGGCTTCTCCAACTGCCGACAGCCCAAATCCAGTCCCAGGCTCCCGGCCCACACATCCACCAGGCCCAAAAAAGCCCTGGAAACTGCCGACAACCCAAATCCAGTCCCAGGCTCCCAGCCCACATATCCACCAGCCCCAAAATTGCCCTGCAATGCGGGGCTCCCCTGCTAGTGTTTAATAAAAGAGTTAAACTGTAATACTCTGTTGTCCTGCAAGTTATTATTTTTGTACAAAGTGTGCAAAACAAGACATGGGGCTGGATTTTGCTACGGGGGCGGGTTGGAGGTGGGAAACCCACATTCGGGCTTGTTGTCCCGCCTCCATGGAGATGTGGCCAACCCACTGGATTTTCCTCTGATTGACCTTGTTGAGCCCGCCCTGTGGGCTCAGCAGGCCAATTAAGGGCTACCCGGCAACAGGTGACATCAGAGATTGACATTTCATCTGTCAAAAGCTTTTGGCAGATGAAATATCAGTGTTTAACAGCTGTTTGAAGCTGTCAAGCACTGAAAAATTGCTAATTCAGCCTCAGTCCTTTCTCAGGATAACTTTAAAGTCATTTTCCTGCAGAAACCAAGAAGCTGATTTTTTTTTTAAATCGGAGCTTCTGTGGTTCTTGCAGCCGACTCCCGACACTGGAATGCAGGACTCCTGTAAAGGTAAGTAAAAGTAAGTTAAACTTATTTAAACACTTTAAACACTTGCAAAACACTTACCTTTGCACTCCTGCACCCCTTACTCACCTGAACACTGGGCATCTCGACCCCTCCAAGACCTCAGACCCACGTCCCGCCTCGAAAACTTTTTGTGGTTTGGAGCTGTCGGGAAGCCCAAAAACCAGCAATAAAAATCGCGAATAGGCAAAAAACTACCTGTTAACTACCTGTTAACAGGCAGTTTAATTGCCTTTAATCCCTTCCCGCCTCTGGGAGTCGGGTTCCAGCACTTGTCGGCAACCCGACTCCTATGAAATTGACATGGAGGCGGGTTGGAGGCGGGATGGGGTCGGGACCCCCAGATCTCCGATTTTTATCGCCCGCACGCCTCCAACCCGACTCCAGGGGCTTAGGAAAATCCAGCCCATGGTGTCAGAACAGGGATTGAAAATGGACATCGTTGGAGTTCCCTTGCCTCAAATCGATTGGGGATCTTTGAACTTACCTGTAGAATGGCGCAAGTTCAAGCGACACGTGGAGTTGATGTTCTCGGGTCCGCTGAAAAGCAAAGGGGAGGAAGAAAGATGCAGCTACCTACTCCTGTGGATCAGAGAAAAAGGGAGAGACATTTTTTAACACATGGTCTCTCACCGCGGATGAAGCAAAGGTACTGAAAAGTTATTTTGACCATTTTGAATCATATGTGATGCCCTAGGCATATACGATATTCGCTAGGTACAAGTTTCAGGCGAAAGTACAAGGAGCTAGTGAGTCATTTGAACAGTTCATGACTGAGTTAAAACTGCTGGTAGAAGACTGTGAATATGCAGATAAAGATGAGATGGTCAGAGACCGCATCGTGTTTGGAACACATTCAGCTAAAGTGAGAGAGAAACTTTTGAATGTTGGGTCCGGGCTAACGCTGGACAAAGCTATGGATATAGCTAGATCGCACGAGATAGCCCAAGTACTGTTGAAAACCATAACCAGCGCCACGAGCAGCTCACGTGAACAGACAGTGCACACAGTTAATAGACACACACCAAAGAACACCACCCAGAGAGCGTGTTTCAGAACAGAAAGAACAGTGAGAGTTCTAAAAATAAGCGACACAGACATAAAATGCTTCAAAAACTGTGTATATTGTGGAAACAAGGTGCATGGGGAAAAGGAGCATTGCCCTTCCAAAGGAAGGCAATGTGCTAAATGTGGTAAACGGAACCACTTTGCTAAAGTTTGCAGGACTGTTTTTGGAAAAAAAAGTACACATAGTGAGTGACAGCCAAATGCCAGATAGAGAGCTAAATGCAGAGGAACTGTTTATTGATTCTGTGTCACAGAAAAAACAGATTTCAGAGACTAAGCAAGCCTTTGCCGATATTGAGATAGGAAAACAGGGCACAGAGCTTAGGTTTAAACTAGACACTGGAGCTCAGGTTAATGTAATTCCTCTGAGTGAGTATCACAGCTTGAAGGATGAGTATGAGCTACAGCCCACCTCATGCAGACTGACCAGCTATGGGGTGAGCAGCTCATTGTAAAAGGCACATGCGTGATGAAATGCAAGTACAAAGAAAGTGACATGATGTTGGACTTTTACATTGTTGACACTCGAGCACCATCAGTGCTAGGTCTAAAGGCATGTTTAGACATGGACCTTGTCAAGCTCGTGCTATCATTGACAGCACCAGTTGAGAAGCAGACAGTCATGGAGGAGTTTACTGACGTTTTCAAAGGAATCGGACTATTCCCAGGTGAATGCACTATTCACCTTGACCCAGCAGCAACCCCTGTGGTTTGCCACTGAGAAGGATACACCTTGCTCTATGTAGTCGCCTGAAGGAGGAGCTGCAGAGCATGGAGAATACAGAAATCATCATCCGGGAAACAGAGCCGACAGAGTGGGTCAACGCATTTGTAGTGGTTGAGAAACCACGTACAGGCAAGCTCAGAGTCTGTCTCGACCCCAGAGATTTGAACAAGGCTATCAAACGCCCTCACTACCCTCTACCAACACTAGATGACATCACACCCAAGCTAGTGGGAGAATGTTAATTCAGTGTAATGGACGCACAATCAGGATACTGGACTATCAAGCTCACGGAAGAGTCATCTAAGCTAACAACGTTCAACACACCATTTGGACGCTACCAATTTCTGTGTTTACCATTTGGTCTTATCTCAGCTCAGGATGAATTCAAGCAGAAGATCGATGAAACCTATGATGGCTTCGACGAAGTAGTCACAATCGTAGAAGACATCCTCATCTATGGCAGGAATAGAGAGGAACATGACAGGAACTTTCGTGCGATGCTACAAAGATCATGGGAGAAAAGTATCCGGCTTAACCCCGAGAAAAGCATAATCGGATCCACCGAGATCAGTTATTTTGGGTATTGCCTCTCAACTGATGGCATTAAGCCGGATCCAGAGAAAATCTCCACCATCAAGAAGATGGAGCCGCCGAAGCACCGCACAGAGCTAGAGACAGTACTAGGCATGGTTAACTATTTAGCCAAGTTTGCCCCAAGCCTCTCCAAAATCAACACACCCATGCATCAGTTGCTCAAACAATCCAATGAGTTCCTGTGGGACAAACAACATGACACAGCATTTCAGAAAATGAAAGACCTAATCACCAGAGAACCAGGACCAGTCCTACCTACTTCGACCCCAACAAAGAGCTCAGACTACAAGTGGACGCGTCAAAGTACGGACTAGGCGCAGTATTACTGCAAGAAGGAAAGCCTGTCGGCTACACTTCCAGATCTCACACAGACAGTGAAATCAAATATGCTCAAACCGGGAAAGAGCTATATGCAATTCTGTTTGGATGTAAGCGTTTCCACCAGTATGTCTATGGCCGACAAGTCATTGTGGAATCCGACCACAAGCCCCTCGAGTCAATCATGAGGAAACCACTAGCCGCAGCCCCACCAAGGCTATAGAGAATGATCCTTCAGCTACAGAAGTACGACTTCACTATCATTCACCATCCAGGCAAAGACATTCCTGTCATAGACACGCTCTCCAGAAAGTCTCTTAGCTACCAGGACAGCAGCCTCAGTGAAGGCATGGATGTGCAGGTGCACATGGTGTACAACAGTTTACCTGTGAGTGACTCAAAACGGAAGGAGATCCAAGCAGGAACAGAGAAAGATGCACAACTCACACTGCTGAGCAAAGTCATACATGAAGGATGGCCTGAGGAAAGGAGGAAATGCCCTCAGAGCATATCTGAATTCTGGAACCACAGAGACAAACTGTCACAAATCAACAGAATCGTCTTCAAAGGGGAGAAAATCATTATTCCTACGAGTCTCAGAGAAGAGATGTTGACAAAAATACATGCTGGACATATGGGCATGGAAAAATGCAAACAAAGAGCACGTGACATTAAGTTTTGGCCCGGAATGTGCAAACACATTGAGGACATTGTCAGAAAATGTTCCATTTGTCTAGAACGCCGCCCGTCAAATGTCAAAGTGTAAGGGGTTTTCCTTGAGAGATTTCCCTGAGGTTTCTCTCTCTAGAGGCCTCTCTCTCTTGCACAGTAAAACCTTGAGTGGTTCGACCTACTCGCCCCTTAGATTCTATACTCTGGGTTTGGGGCAGGAACTACAATATAGAGAAAACTGTTGTAGACCAAGTTTGATGAAACAAAATGAAATTTTATTGCATAAGGAAAAATATCAAATCAAATGCAAGCAGATAAGAGAGTACATGGGAGGGAAAAACACAAAACCAATCATAATGACACAGTACTAACTAAGGCAAATACAGGCATCTTATACTCTACAAAGTTCATCATGAAATAAGGAAACACACGGAACATCGAGCGACAACAACTCATGTTAATGGTACCCTTAAATCCACCCCTTTATTAAACCTATCTAGATCTGATTGTGAAGGGCCAGAAACATGCTCACCAATCCCACTAGGAAGTGCAAGGTTTTGAAATCGAGTCTGTGTTTGGTCCTTTCAGGCGTTTCGTCTCCACGTGGATCATGGAGCCCCTGCGAGCTGTGCCACACCTCTCTCCTGAGGTGGGGGTCGGGGCGGCTGGACACCGGCGGGCCTGGATGTCGGCGGGGTCGAGGATCATCAGCTCGACCCTGGTCAGAGGAGCCTTGGGCTGGCTCCCATCGCTTCTTCAGTTTGTTTTTATCTCTTCTCCTGAGCCGGGGTGGCTGGAAGGTTTCTTCTCTTGGGGTTTTTATTTTTTTGTCTCTTCTCCCAAGTTGGGTCGATGGCCTTTCATTCCGGCAATGGCCTGGGGATGGTCGATGATCTCCCGATGTGTTTCCCCGGGGCGGGACGCCGTCTTCGAGACGGCCTTCTCGATGTTGGCTTGGTTCTTATTCCTCCTCCGAGTGCCTGCTTCTTCTTCTGAGTGTCCGGATTCAAAACTGCACACCCAACTGCCGAAAAGTCTTCCAGATATACCTTTCTTCCAGAAACTTCCATCTCCCGCCCAAAATCAGGTTAGTCTTTGTTTAACTTTTGGCGGGCTGGGAGCACAGCGGGGTAGTTATTATATTTTAAAATGTTTTAAACGGCCGGTAAAGGCCCATCTCTGGTCTAGAATTACCTTCATTGTTTTGAATGGCCTGCTGATCTCGTTATCTAGTCCTGGGTGCTGTTCTCATGAATATGAAATTGTCCCCTTTTGTCTGGGTCAACATTTAGATGGCCTTTGTCTCCAAGCCGATCTTGACTGGATCTGCATCTAATCCATATGTATACGTGCGGGTCTGGTTTCGTTCTCTCAGAAACGGCTTCCAGAACTTGCTGTAGGTTGAATCCACAAAGCTGTCTGAGGTTGTGCAGGTACCATTTTAAAGTGTCCCAATAAGCTGGTCACATGGTATGGTGGCCATTTTGTATGCCCACTTTTCTGGGCTTCTTTTAAAACAGTCTTTAAAATCACGGCTTCTTCTGCCATTTGACCCTTATTAATATAAAGTCCAATTTTGCGAATCCTACACTCCCCCCTGATGATACTGTAACTTGCTTGAAGTATCATAATTCTGGGTGAGCAAAATTTTCTGACTTTCCACAATCTAACCATCCCCAGTATTTACCTATCTATGGCCCCACGACACATGCATTTCCCATTTCAGAAAAATCTAGTGTACATTAAGCAACTATAGATGGCAATACCTTGGAGTTAAAATCTAACAACTTACTTCCAGGCATGGAGGGGGTCCTTATACCCCTACATCACCTAGTGCATACACATTACCTTCTTAATAATAACATCACATCTAATAAAACTTCAATAATAAAATAAAAGTACACACATGAAAAATTCAAAATGCACATGAATACATGTCAAAAATAATACAGAGGAGGGAGGGAAAGCTTTACCTTTATACAAAGCAGCAAAATCTAAACGGGTGTCTCTTCTTCTAACCGCACATAATGCTCCCTCCATTCCCCTCTATTCTCATACTTCTGCGAATGTCTGACCTTTTTACAGTGTACAAACAGTAATTAAACTACAATGACAACCCGGCACACTACAAGAGTGTGGGAGGCTATCCTAATCCAGGAAGGGACTTCTATATTAGTGAACAGGTCCCACCATGGTGGGGTCACTTATCCAATATGTCTGCCCCTATCTCTAAAGTCTTCTGCTCCAGTGTGTAGAAGTGTTTCTGTGAAACAACAATGGCTTTTAATATCTTGGTGAGGTGTTCAGGGAGAGGGGGAATGATATATCCAAAATGTTCAACGATTCGCTCCAGATCAGTGAAATTCTCTTTCACAGTGATGTGAACAGTCGAAGGTTCAGGAATGGGGATAATTCGCTCTTGGGACACTTGAACTTCTGCCCTGGGCTTGAAACGGAGCCTGCTGTCACTAACCAGACACCAACTGTGCTGTCCATGTTGGTAGTGGGGCGCTGCAGTGGTGACACAGTATGTCCCACCTCCTATATATGCCACTTGCGGGGGCACATGGCCTTGTGCCATTGCCTCCATGGTGCAATTTATAGGCTTCGCGCCAGCAGTTCTGAACCGGCACTGTGGTTTTGAATGGGCATTCAAGTGCTGGGGACACAGGATGATGTGTGCTCCCCGGCTCCGGCACCCCGAGAGGTCGGTACCCGTCGTTGCATGCTCCCATCGAATGACATAAGGTGGGACCCCATGTAGCGAATGTGCGCACCCCCCTGAATGACTCCAATGTTCTCCATCCTGTATACCAGGGCGGGTTTTGCTGTCTTTCCCATCACCGGCATTCTTACCACTATACCCATAATGGTGTGATTAGACCATCCACAGTCCACTGGGACTGGGTAGGCCTCTGAAGCTGGTCTGAGCTGGCACAGACTCAATGCATTCTCAAAAGGGTGGAGGGCTGCGAGGTGCTTGTTGCTGATCCAGGAGGGGACTAAACCTTACTTTAAATCCTCCAGATTACTGCGGCCCTCGCCCAGTAACCACGCCCCGTATAGCACACAAGCTTCGTTCTGCGCAGCCTGATCGGACGCATTCCGATCCTTCCTAATGAGGGCATTTACCATTCTGGCGTGTTTCTCCAGCTCAGCTATTATCTCTTTTAAGTGTAAGGGGTAAGGGGTGTTCTACACGGAGTGAACACACGAAAGGCTGCTGGACCGGATAGCATCCCTGGACGGGTACTCATGGAATGTGCTGATCAGCTGGCTGATGTCTTCACCGCCATCTTCAATCTGTCATTGGCCCAGGCAGTAGTCCCTACATGCTTCAAGACTGCTACCATTATTCCTGTGCCAAAACAAACGGCTGTGACGTGCCTGAACGACTATCGACCTGTCGCACTCACACCCATCATAATGAAGTGTTTCGAGAGACTGGTCCTGGCTCACATCAAAGCCAGTGTTCCCTCCTCTCTTGACCAACACCAGTTTGCCTATCGTGCAAACAGATCAACGGAGGATGCAATCACAACTGCTCTACACTCGGCACTGAATCACTTAGATGGTAAGGAGACCTACATCAGAATGCTGGTCATAGACTACAGCTCAGCATTCAACACTATCGTCCCCAACAAGCTGGCCACCAAACCCCAAACTCTTGGCCTGAACACTTCCCTCTGCAACTGGACCCTGGACTTCCTAACAAACAGACCCCAGTCTGTCAAATTAGGTAACCACACCTCCCCGCCCCTGACCCTGAACACGGGGGCCCCACAAGGATGTGTGCTGAGCCCCCTCCTCTACTCCCTCTTCACCCACGACTGTGTGGCTGTTCATGGTGCCAACACCATCATCAAGTTTGCGGATGATACCATGGTAGTAGGCCAGATCACCAATAATGATGAGTCAGCCTACAGGGAGGAGGTCCAGCATCTCGTGAAGTGGTGCGCCGATAACAACCTGGCCCTTAACATCAAGAAAACCAAAGAAATCATTGTGGGCTTCAGGAAGTCTAAAGGCGGAAGTCACACCCCCATCCACATCAATGGGGCTGTGGTGGAAAGGGTGGACAGCTTTAAGTTCCTCGGAGTCCACATCACGGAAGACCTCTCCTGGTCCCTCAATACCTCCTCTCAGGTGAAGAAGGCCCAGCAGCGCCTATATTTCCTAAGGAGGCTGAAGGGATGTAACCTGTCACCCCTGATCCTCTCTAACTTTTACCGCTGCACAATAGAGAGCATCCTGACAAACTATATCACAGTATGGTATGGCAGCTGTAGCTACTATGACCAGAAAGCCCTGCAGCGGGTAGTCAAAGCTGCCCAACGCATTACCGGCACCCGGCTACCGACCATAGAGCACATATACCAGAAACGCTGTTTACGGAGGTCACGGTCCATCATCAAAGACCCTACCCACCCCAGCCACAGTCTGTTCACCCTCCTGCCATCTGGGAGACACTACAGATGCATTCACACCCGTATGACCAGATTTAGGAACAGCTTCTTTCCCAGGGCTGTCATCCTACTGAACTCCACAAATAAACTCTAAAGCCTGCACATCTGCCAATGCACTTTATTATGGTTATGCTTATGTTAATGTATTACAAGCCAAATGTATGTTGAATGTTTAAATGTCTTAATCTAAATGTACACTCTCGGGAGCCGCAAACCTACATTTCGTTGTACTGCACTTGTGCACTAACAATGACAATAAAAGTTGATTTGATTTGATTTGATTTGTAGTGTCATGGCCTGGTTCTTGTGTAACTCAGAACCCACTACCTTATTCTCATCAGTCAGTATCTTTCTTAACTGTGTTTTCAAACCATTGATCTGGGTTTGCAGCTCCACGTCATCCAGTGTGTTGATGACGGAAGTTCTTGTGTTAAAAGCTGTGAAAATATCATTTACTGCACCCCTTCTTTGCCTTCCTATTTTGTCCAAGACCTCATGTGGTGTGGTGTACAATTCGGCTCTGTCGACATCGGCAAAGTCGAATTCGTAAAACTGTTTAAACATGTTTGTTAACAGGACCTGGTATAATTGCTCCCTTTCCTTGGGGCACCACGCTGGCAATCTTACCTCGGTGAGATTTAAAATCACCGAAGCCACCACGTAGTGGACCCCTTGGTACAGTACCTGACCTGTGGGTACCAATACCAATCCGTTCCCGGGTCCCTTTGTCGTGGTGGGGCACCCTTCCTTGAGGGCTTTAGCTACCGGAATTGTGGGCAGGGGCTTGCGGGGTCGGGTGATGACCTCAGTGGCGTTTACTGGGATCTGAGAGTATGGGACTCCGCACGCTCGTGTGCTGACGTCCCACCTCATTCCTTGTCCAGCATCCTGCCACTGTCTTTGGAAAAAGATGGAGACGCCTGTGGGGCAAGCGTGTTCTGAACCCCACATACAGATGTAGATCCCCTCATCTGGTTCCCACCAATTTTCCCAACAGACACTCAACCCCCCGTGAGTTCCCGTTATTGTCCGATGGGTATTATTACCCAATCTCTCCCATTCCACAGTTGAATTCTTCATGGTGCTGCTCAACTTGCGCAGCCACCACCAACGGTCCAAAGGTACATGTCCATGGCAAACAAGGCAAATCTTCTTGCCCACGGTGACGCTGATCCTGGGTGCAATGATCCGCACCCTGGGGCACGTCAGAGATGTTTCTCTGTTTGCAAACCCCGTCTGGCTGGAGTATTCAGTAGAGTTCGACCCCAGCCAGCCTGGCCATCTTCCTTCATGGAAGTAGGCAGCAGTCTCTTCAGCGTCCTGTGTGCCGGTTTCGTCAGTCGCGATGGGGCCTCTATTTCCAGAGCACCCATAGATGGTAGAGTTCTTAGTGCGGCCCCGATAGGCCCAGCTCCACCCGATCGTCACGAACGCGACGAGGATCCTTCTCATCTTTATTGGCTCCTGTAATAAATCAAACAATATCGCCAGGCTCCCGAGAGATTCTGGCTTAGGTGACGGCATGATCGAGTCTTTCGACCTCGATCCAAAACAGCACACATACTGGGCAGATTTAAAACTACTTAAAAACTCTAATCATTTTAATATTTACACACCTTATACTTAAACCTAAACTTATGTACAGCGCCGCCCGTCCCCGGGCGGCTTGCCTAATCCTTGATTGGACTGCAGCTCGCCGCTCCCTGTGGCGGGGCTGCAGTGACCTGTGGCTCGGGTTCCCCGCAGCCTTTTGCTGTTAATCGGGGACTGTGTTTTTTCATGGATTTCTGAAGTTGGCATCTACTGGGAGCGGGGGAATCTGGCCAAGGATTTACAAGCTGAGGCGTTCGAGTCGACCTGCGAAAAGGTGCTTTGGGCGTGGCTCCCTTAGCGAGTGGACCTTCGGGTGGGACCTTAGCTCTCACAGCCCTTGGCTCTTCCACGACTGTAGGCTTCGGCTCCCTTCCCTCAGGCTACGCCCCTTTGGGATTTGGGCAGGCTCCCTTGGCGAGTGGACCTTCGGGTGGGACCTTAGCTCTCACAGCCCCTGGCTCTTCCATGACTGTGGGCTTCGGCTCCCTCCCCTCAGGCTCCGCCCCTTCGGGAATTGGGCCTGTGGCAGACGGCTCCTCCTCACCTGTCCCTAGTGGAGAATCTCTGCCCCTAATTTCTACCTCCCCCACGCTCGAGTCGAGGGCGAGATCTCCGTCCTCCGACTCCACCTCCTCCAGAATCGTGTCGAGGGCGGGACCTTGTTGTTCGGGCCCCTCCTCGTCCGAGTCCCAGGCCATCGGGGAAAGCTCCCCCCAGATGGGCGGGACCTCTTCTCCTTCCAAGCAGGCTACAACGCCAGCTTGTGTGGTCTGTGACTCATCGCGCGCCTCAGGCTGAGGATCTTTATCCTCAGACCTGGCTTCGGTTGCTGATGCTCTTGCACCCGGTTTAAACAGTTTGCACTGATTGATGTGAAACCATTTAGTGCGCCGGGGCAACTTCACTGCGTATACCATGGTGCTGGCTTTGTCTACAATGCTGTAGGGCCCCATGTACAGTGGTTCTAAACTCCCTACTCGGGCATAGTTTCTCACCATGACCTGATCTCCAACTTCCCACTCGATTGTCTTTCGGGGTTCAAGCAGCAATCGGTTGCCCTGATGCTGCCTTCCCATGTTCCCAGCCGCTTGCCCATGGATCTGTTTCAGGCACTCAAAAAGGTTCCGGGCAAACTTGTCCCAATTCACCTCTTGGAGCTGCCCCTTAATGAGCACCGGGGCTAATACATGGGTGGGGGTTCGCATGACTCTTCCAGTCATTAATTCGTGCGGGGAGTACCCCGTACTTTTAGACTGGCTAGCCCGGATTCCCATGAGGACTAGAGGCAAGGCCTCCGCCCATTTCTGGGGCGAGTCCCTTGTCTCCTTCCTCAGCTTTTCCTTTAAGGTGCGGTTCATGCGCTCCACAATCCCAGATGACTGCGGGTTGTGGGCCACGTGCAACTTCACTTCAATGCCTAAGAGCATGAGGGTTTCCTGCATCACTTGGCCAGTGAAATGAGCCCCTTGGTCAGACTCCACAAATCGTGGTAGTCCCCACCGCAGTACTAAGTGCCGTGGCTGTTCGGCATGGGAAGGCTTCCACCCACTTGGTGAACACATCCACCAGGACAAGGCAGTACTTATAGCCTCCCTGGGCGGTGGGCAGGGGCCCAATGTAGTCGACCTGTATCGACTGCCATGGTCCCTCTACGCTCCTGATGTGCCCCATGGGCACCTTCCTTTTCTGGGGGTCTGGGTTGTTTGCAGCGCACTCTAGGCAATTGGCGCAGAACTCGCGGACGTCGTCCCAAAGTCCCGGCCACCACCCCGCCTGTTCCACCCATTGCCAGGTGACCTCACGCCCAGGGTGTCCTGCTCCTGGACCCTCATGGGCCAGTTGAAGGAATTCCCTCCGGTGCTGCTGTGGCACAACCCACTGTTCCTCTCGGAACAGCATGCCTTCCTTGATGGAGAGGGCTGCTGTACCGCATGGACCCTCTACTTCCTTGCCCTCAGTGAGGGCCTTGAGGACTGTTTTTAGGGCGGGATCTAGGATTTGGACGGTCTTGAGGTCTGGGGGCAGTGTTACCCCTGTGGTACCCTGAGTCCCATCCCTGCCTCAGATCACTGCCATGGGTTTGGACCCATAGGGATCACAAAAGGTACCGGTGCGGGCACCCTCCCTGGCTAGCGTATCCGCTTGCTGATTACCCTCGCCGTGGGGTTCCGTGGAGGAATGGGCCTTTACCTTTTGGATAAAGACTTCCCCTTTCTCTCCCACCACAGCTAAGATCTTTTCTAACAGGGGCTTCACGGTTAAGGGTCGTCCGACTGCAGAGGTATATCCGCGGCGGGACCAGATGGCTAGGTACTCCGTACACGAGTTGCATGTGAACATGCTGTCTGAGCAAATCGTGTATGGGGTGGGGAAGATCTTGGGGTGTGTAATGACGTACACTACCGCAGCCAGTTCAGCCTGCTGGGCGCTCATGGTGCTGGGGAGCTTAATCGCCAGGGCAATGCTTGCCGCGGGGTCATAAACTCCACACCCTGTGAGTAGTTCACCAGCGGATACCGTGCTGGAACCGTCTACGTAGATCTCGCAGCCCTTGGGATGTATCCGGCCCGTAAACCTACGTTCACCTCCCATACCCCTTCTACAGAACACCGATGGGCTGTTCCGGGATATACCATGTTGGCCGCGAGCTTGGGCTCGCAGAGACCCTTTACCTTCAGCTCCATCTGTGAAAGGAGGAGGGTCCAGCGCGCAATGCGTGCACTGCTTAGTGTCCCATCCTTAATCCTTCCATCTAGAAGCATTCGGGTGGGTGTGTGATGGGTGAGGAGAGTGATGGGCGAGGTGCCTGTGAAGATCAGAGACCTTTTCACAGCCCAATTCGTGGCCAGGAGTTGCCGCTCGCAATTGGAAAAGCTCCTTTCCACAACAGTGAGTACCCTGGAGGAATAGACCGCTGGCCTCAGCTTGCCGTGGCACTCTTGAAGCAGTACAGCACTCAAGCTATCCCCGCTAGCCGCTACATCCAGGAAAAATTCCTCTCCCCCATCTATGGCCCTCAGGGCTGGCGTGGTCTGCAAGTCTCTCTTGAGTTTCTCAAATGCTGCCTGGCAACCCTCATCCCAGGACCACTCCACTCCCTTATGTAGGAGTCGGAGCAGCGGGGCTACTGTGGCTGCATAGTCCTCAATAAAGTCTCTGCAGTACCCGGTCAGTCCCAGAAAGGACCTCACACCCGTTATGGTGTTGGGGATCGGTAGATTTTGCACCGACTCCCTCCTGGCCTTATCTATGGCTCTCTCACCGGCACGGATGGTTAGACCCAGGAATTTCACTTCCTGCTGGCCGATCCGTGCCTTCTTTGGGTTTACTTTAAAACCCTTTCTTCCTAATGTAAAATCCGCGCCTTAATAATACACGGACTTCGGGAGAACAGTTTAACAGGTACTTTACTGAACAGGAGGGCAACGTCAGACTGAAATACAGAAGCCTGCTAGGGCCTTTTATACAGGGGTGGTGACTGCCGGTACTGCAGTCTAAGACCAGTTATTCCCTTAAAGGTACATACACAACAATTCCTCCCCTTTTAGATAAACAGTACATAACATTCATTTAACAACTAAATAATAACTAATTCCAATTACAATTTTCTCAGTACTATATACATCAACTGAAATAATCATTTATAAGTTCAGTCTTTGAGGAGGCTTTCTGATCCTGACTGGATAGCGCCTTTCTCGAGTATCCTGTTCTTGCGGTGGAGTCGATTCTGGCTCATTGTCATTGATTGGTTCGTCAGCTTCCAATACCACTGCTTCTGAGGTAGACGCAATCTGTACTTCGGGCTCATTACCAGGTGCACATGCTTGTGGTATAGGTTTGACTTGTTCCTGTGACTCTAGAATCTGGTCAGCATGGCATCTCACGATGCTCTCTCCAACGTCCACTGTGTACAGTAGTGGTCCCTGCTGTGTGCATATCGTTCCTGGCTGCCATTTTTCTGTTCGGTAGTCGCGGGCCAAGACTGGTTGCCCTATCTTAAAGCTCCTGGTTGGTTTCTCATTGATGTGCTGGAACTGCTTATCCTCAACATCTCGTCTTATGTTTGGTTTGAGCAAATCCAAGCGACATCTTAGCCTTCGGTTGAAAAACAGTACGGCTGGAGTTTGGTGGTGACTGCATGTGTCGCATTCCGGTAAGCAAACAAGAAATTATCCACCTTGTGTTGTCGTGGCATGTCGTCATTATACATTGCCTTTATGGCCTTTTTAAAGGTCTGAACAAATCTCTCAGCCAATCCATTTGTGGCTGGATGATATGGGGCAGATGTGTAATGTTTCACCCCATTATTCTTCAGGAACCTCCGGAAATCCTCAGACACAAACTGTGGCCCATTGTCAGAGCAAATCTGTTCTGGCAACCCATTCCTGGCGAAGATGGTCCTTAGGACTGCAATAGTTTTCTCCGTGGTGGTGGAGGACATTTTAATGACCTCTGGCCATTTCGAATGGGCGTCCACAGCGATTAGAAACATTGAGTCCATAAATGGACCAGCAAAGTCAATGTGTACCCATTGCCATGGAGATGAGGGCCACTCCCATGGATGTAGCGGGGCCTGTGGTGGAGCGTTTTGGACCTTCTGGCATCCTGTGCATCTCTTGGTCATATCCTCGGTTTCTTTATCGAATCCCGGCCACCACACAAACGCCCTGGCTAGGCTCTTCATCTTTACCCCTCCCAGATGACCCTCATGAAGCTCATTGAGCACTCTATCTCTCAACTTGGGTGGGATTACCACTTGGGATTCACACATCAAGGTCCCCCGGCACACTGACAGTTGTTCTCTCCTTGGCGAGAATGCTGGCAACAGTGAGTCGCCATATGCTGCCCATCCCT
The DNA here is from genome assembly GCF_052327205.1 of Somniosus microcephalus. Classification (NCBI taxonomy): domain Eukaryota; kingdom Metazoa; phylum Chordata; class Chondrichthyes; order Squaliformes; family Somniosidae; genus Somniosus; species Somniosus microcephalus. Next base: position 33,440,432 of record NC_140996.1, read on the forward strand.
TCACCGTCAAATCATAGACCCGAAAGAGTGTCGGGTCATTTCGGGTTTCCTTCTCTATACTTGAGTTTGTAACAGGCAAACATTCGACTATGGTCACATGGAATATCTCCACAGGGTCCACTGCAGGTGCTTCTTCCACCATAGGCAACGGTAGGCGCGACAGCCCATCAGCGTTTCCATGCTGTTTCGTACCCTTGTACTCTATGTCATACTGATGTGCCCTAGAAAAAGTGACCATCTTTGCAGCCGTTGCGCCGTTATCACCGGAACGCCCTTCTTTGGGTTAAAAATGGAGACCAGGGTCTGATGATCAGTCAGTAGGGTGAATTTCTGCCCGTGCAGATAGTGATTGAACTTCTTCACCCCCCACAACAGGCTGATGGCCTCCCTGTCAATCTGGGCGTAGTTACGCTCAGCTGAGGTTAGCGAGCGCGATGCAAAGGCTATTGGCCTCTCTGAACCGTCACGGAATTTGTGTGACAGTACCGCTCCATTGCCGTAAGGTGATGCATCACATGCCAACCGAATCGTTAGTGTTGGGTTGTAGTGGGCCAATACTTCTTTTGAAGTGATTAGGCATTTACATTCCTGAAAGGCACGCTTACACTCATCACTCCATTTCCGTGTTACTCCAGTTTGCAGCAGGGCGTTCATTGGGTGCAGAATTGTAGATAAATTCGGCAAGAACTTATGGTAGTAGTTCACCAACCCGAGGAACGACCTCAGTTGCGACACATTTTCCGGTGCTGGAGCCTTGACTACAGCCTCAATCTTGTCCGGCGACTTATGCAACCCTTCCTCATCAATCATGTGGCCACAATACGAGATTTGTCTCCTGAAGAAGTCGCATTTGGGGCGGTTGGCTCGTAGCCCATATTCCTGTAATCTCGTGAGCACCTGCTCCAGGTTGGCAAGGTGTTCACTGTCATTTTCGCCCGTAACCAGGATGTCGTCCAAATAACACTGGGTCCCCGGAATCCCTTGCAGGACTTGTTCCATCGCCCTCTGCCAAATAGCCGGGGCTGATGCTACCCCGAATACCCGTCGATTGTACTGGTAAAGGCCTTTGTGAGTGTTTATTGTGAGGTATTTTCTAGATGCTTCTTCCACCTCCATTTGTAGATACGCTTGGGCCATTTCAATCTTTGTAAAATGTTTCCCTCCAGATAGTGAGGTGAAAATATCTTCTATCCGCAGAAGTGGATATTGTACTGTGTGCAGGACTGGGTTCACAGTCACCTTGAAGTCCCCACAGATGCGAACCTTCTTCGGCTCCCCAGGCGTGCTGCTCAATGCTTTCTTCATTACAGGAACGATGGGTGTGGCCCACTCACTCCAGTCCACCTTGGATAGCACACCTGAACATTCCAGACTCTCCAGTTCAGCTTCAATGGCTGGGCGGATCGCGTATGGCACCGGTCTGTCCTTAAAATTTTTTGGGTTTGCGTTATCTTCTATCTTTATGGTTGCCTTTACTCCTTTTAGAGTCCCAAGTCCTTGTTGGAACACCTCTTCCGCGTCAGATAGAGTTTGTGACAGACGTCCAGGTGCGACGTCATCATCCTTTTTGTCAATCACAGTTAGCGCCTGAATGGAATGCCAATCCAATTGTATTTTTCGGATCCATTCACGTCCCAATAATGGTGGTCCTCCATCTCGTAGTATATACATATATAGTTTCTGCGTTTCTTTGCCGTTATATTTAACTGGCACCCTTATTTTTCCTCTGGGGTAAACCTTTTGCCCCGTGTATGTCTTCAATACAATGGACGTGTCCTTTAAGGGTATGTGTGAGAATAGCCGCTCATAGTCTCGTCAATTCATGACAGTTAGGGCTGATCCTGCGTCCAATTCCATCTTTACTGGGGACCCTGCTATCGTGAGGGTGACCCAAATGGTTCGGTGATCCTCCTTTGTGATCACGTTGTGTAACTTTAGACAACTTAGTCTCCTGCTCCCGGAGTCCTTATCACTCTCTGGATCTTCCGAACTACTGTCTGTCAGTTTCTTTACTTTCCTGTACTGTTCCTTAGTAGTTCTTGTCATGCTGGTTTTCTTTCCCGACCTGCAGACTCTTGCTATATGTCCCATTTTCCCACATTGCCTGCATATTTTGTCCTTAAACCAGCAGTCCTTCTGCTCATGGGTTGTTCTGCTGCAGCGATAGCACTTTTCTGCTCCATACGCCATTTCGTTAGCGCTGTATTCTTGTGATTTCTGTTGTATTTCCGCAGCTCCCCGTGCTGCTGCTTCATAGGATACTGCCATGCTGAAAGCCTGTTCTAGCGTCAGGTCCTTTTTCGAAAGTAGTCGTTTCTGGGTTCCTTCACTCTGGAGCCCGCAGACAAACTTATCCCGTAAGGTGTCTGCCAGTCCTGCTCCGAACTGGCAGTGCTTCGATAACTTGCGCAGTTCCGTAAGATAGTCAGCATTGCTCTCATCTTTGTGCTGGTTTCTTTTATGGAACTTGAATCTTTCTGCTATCAGCAGTGGTGTAGGGCTTAGGTGTTCCTGTAAGATATTAACAATCTCCTCAAAACTTTTCTCCATTGGTTTAGCTGGGGTAATTAAATTCCGCAATAGGCCGTACGTACTCGCACCCATCAGACTCAATAATACTGACGCCCTCTTTCCATCGGCCACCTCATTTGCCTTGCAGTACACTTCAATTCTTTCCACATACGTGGTCCAGTCTTCTACCTCGTTGTTGAAAGCAGTGATACTGCCTCTTTTCGGCATCTTGGGTGATTTAAAATGGTGCCTCCCGCGCTTTTGCTTCTTCCCCAACGGGATAAAATGGCGCCTCCCGCACTTTTGCTTCTTCCCCTTGCTGCCACACTGCTCCTAGCGTTCTACAGGGTAATGGCGGCGACCCGCGGCTTCGGCGCGTCTCGCTTTCCTTCCCCCCATTTATTTTCTCTCCGCTGTCCGGTTCTTGAGCACCGACCGCGCCCTGTGCGCTCCACCCTCTCTCTCTTGTTTTCTTTTCCCGGCGATGCTGCGTGGCCCGTTTTGTAGAGCCGCTCGATCGAGCTTGAGCCCGCCGCAGTCCGGAAGGGTCAGCACACTACCTGCAACAGCACGATTTGCTGGAACACTTTAACTGGGGAGCCAAGCACAGCTCTCCACAGTCTCTCCCACAATTCTCCGAAGACCAATGAATTCTTTGGGCGGTTGCCCACGGTCGCCGCCCGTTGCTCAGACTATGACCTCCAAGAAACCTCCTCTCAGGGCGAGATCCCCATGAGATGATGCCACACTGCAGGTGAGTTCGAACTTACTCGTCGCCACTGTAAAGTCCGCGCCTCAATAATACATGGACTTTGGGAGAACAGGTTAACAGGTACTTTACTGAACAGGAGGGCAACGTCAGACTGAAATACAGAAGCCTGCTATGGCCTTTTATACAGGGGTGGTGACTGCCGGCACTGCAGTCTAAGACCAGTTATTCCCTTAAAGGTACACACACAACACCTAACAGCTCCAATAACTCGGCCAATAGTGGGCCATGCTCCTCTCTCGAGTCTGTGAACAGGAGCAGGTCGTCCACATACTGCACTAGCTGATTGGGCTGGCTGAACTCTTTTAAACTCCCTGCCATGCATTGATGGAAAATGCTGGGGCTGTTGTGGAAACCCTGTGGCAAGCAGTTCCAGGTGTACTGTTGCCCTTTAAACGTAAAGGCAAACTTGTACTGATCCTCCCTCCGTAAAAGGATGGACCAAAACCCATTAGAAATATCCAGCACCGTGAACGTGGTCGCGGAGGCTGGAATACTTCCTATCAGGTCGGCAACTGCTGCTACTGTCGGCGCGCAGGCTGGGATGTTGCTATTCAGGACTCTGTAGTCCACTGTGGCTCTCCAGGAATCATCCGGCTTCCTCACCGGCCATAACGGAGAGTTCACGTGGGTGACTATCGGTCTCAACACGCCCTGCTGCACCAGTGAAAATATTGCTGTCTCCATGTCGGGCTCCGCTTCCCGGGGGAAGTTGTACTGTTTTTGGGGTCGGGCCATGGGGTCTCCGTCTACTCTGACCTCAAACACGGTGACCCTCCCGCAATCGTGCTTGTGAGTGGCAAACGTCGTCAGGTGGTCGCACACGAATGCCTGCAAATCTTGTGGGACGCCTGAGACCATGAGCTCGAGGTCGTAGCCATCTTTTGGCTTCAAGGTACACAGGGTCCCCCTTTCTCCTTCCCCTGGGATAACGACTACCTTGCCCGGCTCACCCTTACCCGTTCCCCAAAGACAATGGTTTCTTAGGTCCACGAGGATCCCGTGTTCGACCAAGAAATCGGACCTGAGGATCCCTTTCCCATTCTCCACCTCCCACTTCATCAGTATACACCTCCACTTGGTGCGGAGAGGTCCTAAATGAATGGAGAGGGGAATGGAATGTACGCCAGCCTGTTCCTTGCCTGTGAAGCCCGACAGAATATATGGAACCCCGGTGGACAGAGGCGAGGTGGCGGGGTTATCTGTGTGGATCACGGTGCACGATGCCCCCGTATCCAACAAATAGGTCCCTGTTGCCTCCTGCACTTCCATCTCCACGAGGGGTCACCTCCATATATCATATTGTAGCGCACACAAGTAAACGGGCTGCGCCGGCTCTAGTCATTTGGGCACAGCGGTCGGGGTTTCGGGAGCGACTAGACCGGTGGTGACGGCTACTTTCCCCTGTGAAATCATCAGAGACCGCATTGCCTCTAAAATTGATTCAATCGCAGCGGGATTCATAACCGCACCAGCTCCTTGTGCTGGGGCAGGAGCTACGGCTTGGGTTTGGGCTGGTGCTGGGGCGGCGGTCTGGGCTTGGGCTTGGGCTGTGGGAAATCTCCCTTTATTATCCTTCCACGGATTTCTACAGCCCTTGCGCCAATGTCTATCCTTCCCACACCCGTAGCAATTGAGCTTGGCTTGGACAGGGCGATTCCCCTCCTGACGCCACTCCTTCTGGCTTGGGGCTGCGGGTTTTGCCTCATGCACCTTTCTCTTCTGGGGAGGTGTTTCCTGACCTCTACAATTCTTGTACGCTACATTAAGCTGATGGAGCACCGTCTCCTCCGTGACACCGGGACCTTGGGGATTAAACCAAGATCTGGCTAGGGCCCGTATCTGCTGTTCGTTGCTCATTATAGCCCGTTCAGGCATACCCGGACAGCTGCGTCGATACACTGGCCACAGCCTTTCTGCGAAAACCCATGGGGGTTCTCCAGATAGCTGCACGGTCCCTTCTACACGGTCGAACGGACTACCGTCGTCCACTCCCATTACTTCTAAAACTTCCACCCTGAGATCTGCATACCCTTTCCGTCCCCTCTTACCATCCTCTGAGAGAATGTGGAATCCAGGGAGAAAAGCAACAGTTTCACCTGTTCCTGATCATCACAGTCATTAATGGCTGCTGTTTCCTCTATCTCCCTGAAATGAATCGAGGGATCTCCCTTTTCTGTGAGTCGTGCGAGGTGACTCACCATGGACCTTAATTGCGGGCCAGTGTAGGGCACCACGAGCTGGTTCTGGTGGGGTCCGATACTGCCATCGGCAGCGTTGGGACTGAACCTCTGGTGCCGAGCGAGACACATTGGTGCCGGTCCCGGCTTTGCTACCAGTGGTTCTTCCTCACACTCCACCTCGGCTACCTCCTGTTTCTCTACCCCCTCCTTTTCCGGCCAATTCTCACTATAGCTCGGCGGTGCTGAGGGCTCGGTGGCTGGTACCACAATTAAATCAGCTGGAATCGGCTGTTTTGATTCCTTTAAAAAGTCGATGTGACTGGCTCTCGGGCTGGCGAGACACACCATGCCTCTTGCCTTAACCAGGGCCGTTCTTAGGTCCTCTATGGTCTTTTTGCAGGAGCCGTGGTCTGTGCTCTCAAACCCGTGCTCGAGGTCTAGCTTGTAAGCTGCTCTCTCCTCCTGCGCTCTTAGCTGTTGTGCGAGGCGGGCGTTTTTCTCCCGTATCCTCGTTTCATTAATCTTTGCCTCAGTAACCTGGCACTCCAGGTACTCTATCCTAGCCTGATGTTGACTAGCTACCACTTGGCGTTCCTGATTCAGCGCGTGAAGCGCTGTGATGAGTTTTTCCCCACCCATGGCCTTTTCATCTATCTCTGCTGCCTGGGTTGTGATCTTGGCTGCCTGTGCTGCAACGACCCGGTCCAAGATCTGGACCTGCTTCTTGTAACACATCAGCCACACTGCCTTCTCCACTGACTTCTTACGCTCATTGCTCTCTGTCCACCTGATGGCTGCGTCCACCAGACGCCCATCTAGCAAGAGATCGGAAATCCACTGTTTAGTGAGATTTACCTTGCCAAAGACATAATCCGATATCCTCTCATCCATTGCATTTTGACCATTCAAACTTGGATCTATTACATTGCAATCCTGCTGCCAGAGTCCTGCCGTGGTCGCTATTTTCTGTAAGGGGTTTTCCTTGGGAGATTTCCCTGAGGTTTCTCTCTCTTGAGGCCTCTCTCTCTTGCACAGTAAACCTTGAGTGGTTCGACCCACTCGCCCCTTAGATTCTATACTCTGGACTTTGGGGCAGGAACTACAATGTAGAGAAAACTCTTATAGACCAAGTTTGATGAAACAAAATGAAATTTTATTGCATAAGGAAAAATATCAAATCAAATGCAAGCAGATAAGAGAGTAAATGGGAGGGAAAAACACAAAAGCAATCATAACGACACAGTACTAACTAAGGCAAATACAGGCATCTTATACTCTACAAAGATCATCATGAAATAAGGAAACACATGGAACATCGAGGGACAACAACTCATGTTAATTGTACCCTTAAATCCACCCCCTTATTAAACCTATCTAGATCTGATTGTGAAGGGCCAGAAACATGCTCACCAATCCCACTAGGAAGTGCAAGGTTTTGAAATCGAGCCTGTGTTTGGTCCTTTCAGGCATTTCGTCTCCATGTGGATCGAGGAGCCCCTGCGAGCTGCGCCACACCTCTATCCTGAGGTGGGGTTTGGGGTGGCTGGACACCGGCGGGCCTGGATGTCGGCAGGGTCGAGGATCGTCGGCTCGACCCTGGTAAGAGGAGCCTTGGGCTGGCTCCCATCACTTCTTCAGTTTGTTTTTATCTCTTCTCCTGAGCCGGGGTGGCTGGAAGGTTTCTTCTCTTGGGGTTTTCATTTTTTTGCTTATTCTCCCAAGTTGGGTCGATGGCCTCTCGTTCCGGCAACGGCCCGGGGATGGTCAATGATCTCCCAATGTGTTTCCCTGGGGTGGGACGCCGGCTTCGAGACGGCCTTCTCGATGTTGGCTTGGTTCTTCTTCCTCCTCTGAGTGCCTGCTTCTTCTTCTGAGTGTCTGGATTCAAAACTGCACACCCAACTGCCGAAAAGTCTTCCAGATATACCTTTCTTCCAGAAACTTCCGTCTCTCGCCCAAAATCAGGTTAGTCTTTTTTTAACTTTTGGCGGGCTGGGAGCACAGCGGGGTAGTTATTATATTTTAAAATGTTTTAAACGGCTGGTAATGGCCCATCTCTGGTCTGGAATTACCTTCATTGTTTTTAATGTCCTGCTGATCTCGTTATCTAGCCCTGGGTGCTGTTCTCATGAATATGAAATTGTCCCCTTTTGTCTGGGTCAACATTTAGATGGCCTCTGTCTCCAGGCCGACCTTGACTAGATCTGCATCTAATCCATATGTATACGTGTGGGTCTGGTTTCGTTCTCTCAGAAACGGCTTACAGAACTTGCTGTAGGTTGAATCCACAAAGCTGTCTGAGGTTGCACAGGAACCATTTTAAAGTGTCCCAATAAGCTGGTCACATGGTATGGTGGCCATTTTGTATGCCCCCTTTTCTGGGCTTCTTTTAAAACAGTCTTTAAAATCAAGGCCTCTTCTGCCATTTGACCCTTATTAATATAAAGTCCAATTTTGCAAATCCTACAAAAGAGCCCATGATACCTCACCGTATCCCAGACAGGCCCTGGCAGGTCGCGGCAATGGATCTGTTCACATGGAACAACAAGAACTACATAGTGACTGTTGATTACTAGAGCAGATTTTTTGAACTGGACAAGCTTCACAGCACCACTTCTGCAGCTGTGATCCACAAGCTAAAGGCAGCCTTTGCCAGGCATGGCATGGTAGAGACTTTAGTCTCAGACAATGGCCCCCAATACAAATCAAAAGAGTTTGAATCGTTTGCCAAGGCATGGGATTTCGCACATGTCACATCAAGCCCACATTACCCTCAAAATAATGGCCTTGCTGAAAAAACTGTCCAGATTGCACAAACACTCATGGACAAAGCCAAAGCGGACAAAAGAGACCCCTACATCAGTCTCCTTGAGTACCGCAACACTCCGGTTGACAACTTCAAGTCACCAGCGCAGCTGTTGATGAGCCGCAGACTTCGTTCAATCCTTGGCAATAGATTGGGAGAAGGAGAAGTGCAACGAGACCTGGGTGTCCTTGTGCACCAGTCACTGAAAGTAAGCATGCAGGTGCAGCAGGCGGTTAAGAAGGCAAATGTTATGTTGGCCTTCGTAGCGAGAGGGTTTGAGTACAGGAACAAGGATGTCTTGCTGCAGTTGTGCAGGGCCTTGGTGAGACCACATCTGGAGTATTGTGTGCAGTTCTGGTCACCATATCTGAGGAAGGATGTTCTTGCCATGGAGGGAGTGCAGCGAAGATTCACCAGGCTGATACCTGGGATGGCAGGAATGACGTATGAGGAAAGATTCGGTCGATTGAGCTTGTACTCGCTGGAGTTTAGAAGAATGAGAGGGGATCTCATTGAAACTTATAAAATTCTAACAGGACTGGACAGATTAGATGCTGGAAGGATGTTCCCGATGGTTGGGGAGTCCAGAACCAGGGGTCACAGTCTAAGGATAAGGGGTAAGCCATTTAGGACAGAGATGAGGAAGAATTTCTTCACCCAGAGAGTGGTGAACCTGTGGAATTCTCTACCACAGAAGGCAGTAGAGGCCAATTCATTAAATATATTCAAGAAGGAGTTGGATATATTTCTTAAGGCTAGGGGGATCAAGGGATATGGAGAGAAGGCAGGAACAGGGTACTGAATTTGGACGATCAGCCATGATCTCATTGAATGGCGGAGCAGGCTCGAAGGGCCGACTGGCCTGCTCCTGCTCCTATCTTCTATGTTTCTATGTTTCTTCCAAGCACCAGCCAGCAGCTGCAGCCAGAAGTCGTCAGCTGCAAGCAAGTGCATGTAAACCATGTACAGAGACAGCAACACCAAAAGAGATACTATGACAGGTCAGCGAGACTACTGCCGCCGCTGCACAATGGAGAATCCGTCAAAATCCAGGAGCATGACTACTGGAAGCCAGCAGTTGTCATCCAGCCAGCTGACACTGAGCGATCATATCACGTCTTCACCCCAGAAGGACAGGTGTACCGCCGCAATCGCAGGCACCTCCTGAACACCAAGGAACAAAACCGTCATTCCGACGAGAGGATCAGTTCAACAGAGTGTGATGAAAAGAGCAATACACAATACACATCATACTTACCTGAACCTAAACCTGAACCTGAATTGTTGACCGATTCAGGAGCATGCTCAGTTTCATTTCACACAAGGTCAGGACGAGAGGTCAAGCCTAAAGTTATCCTTGCCTTGTGAACTGTCAAAGGGTGTAGGCAGATCGCTGCCCTAAAAAAAAACTGTGCATCGTTATTGAAACATTGAGATGTTTTCAGTGCTAGTTAAATGCTGAGTTTACTTATATGTTTATGCTACCGAGAACATTATGTAGAAGAAAGGTTTAAAAGTAATGCATAACATTTTTCTTTTAAAAGAAAGGGGATGTAACATTTACATATTGAATTATCATTGGCCCGCAGGCATCTGTAAGGAATATCTATTATATTCACATGTGATCACATGCTGAGTTGTCATTGACCTGCAGGCATCTGTAAGGACAACTATTATTTTGAAGACCCAGGCTAGGGGTCCTAATGCCATGCTTTCCCCACTGTGCTGCTATGAGTAATATCAGACCTAATGCTTAATAAAGGAGTTAAACTGTAATACTCCATTGTCCTGCAAGTTATTATTTTTGTACAAAATATGCAAAACAAGACATCCACTAAAACCCTGTGCCGTTGATTTACACTATCAACATCCTGGGGGTTACCATTGATCAGAAACTGAAGTGGACCAGCCATATAAATACTGTGGCTACAAGAGCAGGCCAGAGGCTGGGAATTCTGCAGTGAGTGTCTCACCTCCTGACTCCCCAAAGCCTTTCCACCATCTACAAGGCACAAGTCAGGAGTGTGATGGAATACTCTCCACTTGCCTGGATGAGTGCAGCTCCAACAACACTCAAGAAGCTCGACACCATTCAAGATAAAGCAGCCCGCTTGATTGGCACTCCATCCACCACCTTCAACATTCACTCCCTCCACCACCGGCGCACTGTGGCTGCAGTGTGTACCATCTACAAGATGCACTGCAGCAACTCGCCAAAGCTCCTTCAACAGCACCTTCCAAACCCGCGACCACTACCACTTAGAAGGACAAGGGCAGCAGACGCATGGGAACATCACCACCTACAAGTTCCCCTCCAAGCCACACACCATCCTGACTTGGACCTGTATCGCCGTTCCTTCACTGTCGCTGGGCCAAAATCCTGGAACTCCCGTCCTAACAGCATTGTGGGTGTACCTATACCATATGGACTGCAGCGGTTCAAGAAAGTGGCTCACCACCATCTTCTCAAGGGCAATTAGGGATGGGCACTAAATGCAGGCCTAGCCAGCGACGCCCACATCCCATCAATGAATAATAAAAAAAAAGCACTGTGCCAAAAGACCAGCTCATGCAAGTTACCTGAATTTGCATGAATGATATGTAGTTGTATATTTACACCCAAAAATGTTGGCATAGAATGACCTGAAGTCAACTGAGATCTCTGGATTTTTAAAGCTAACTCCTTTGTGATTTAAAAAAATCTTACTGAGATCTACACTATACTTAACCGAAATGCTGTCATTCACAGTGCACCCCCAATTTTTCAGAACCCCCCATTCCTCGCCTGCTGCAACGTGCTCAGAAGTACTATGCAGCTGGAATGGCTTTCCTAAGGGGCACATTCTTGTTCTACATAATAATGGAAGGGGAAATAGGAACAACAAAGGCAAGAGGCTCTGAGAGTGAGGTGCTATGGCAGAAGGTACTGACAGAGTGAAGTCACTAGCACAGCAACACAATATCACTCGAAAGGGGAAATACATCTGGTATTCATGTTAACTACAGAAAGTAATTCTAAGTAACTACGACTTTACCAATGGCTTTTTAACACTGGCATTGAAGGCTGCCACAATTGACACCATGCTGAAGGTGTGAAAATTAATCGTCGTTACTGGACATAGCAATGAAGCCATTTCCTATTCAATTGCATGTAGAAACGAGAGGCTAAGCCAGACTAGGTTTCTCACTGGCATGATTTCTGTGTCAATACAATCCAGGAAATTTGGTGCCACTGCACCGAGAATTTCTTTGGGGCAGGTGGGTTCTCCCAATCGACCACTGTAACTTCAGTGGAAGCTCGCCACAGACCACAGCTACTCTACAAAAATACAGTTTCCGCCAGTGCTGGTGGCCGATCGAGAGAACCCTCAAGGCGATTCGCCATGTTAGTATTTTGCACTGATCCAGGCAAGTGGAGAGTATTCCATCGCACCCAGTGGCTCTGTAATTTTTCTATGGGTGATTTTGTGGAATACTATTTCATTAATGGTAGAAACAGATCATGACATACCAATAATAATAATAATCCTTTAACACTTCTGAAACTGCTAATGACACACTTAACTAGAATAAGAATCAGACAACACAGAAGAAGGCCATGTCTATGCTGGCTCTTTGAAAGAGCTATCCAATTAGTGCCACTCTTTCCCCATAGCCCTGCTTTTCAAGTTTTCCTTTTCAAGTATTTATCCAATTCCATTTTCAAAGTTACTATCGATTCTGCTTCCACCACCCTTTCAAGCAATGCATTTCAGATCATAACTTGCTGCGTAAAAAAAAATCTCCTCATCTCCCCTTCTGCTTCTTTTGCCAATTATCTTAAATCTATGCCCTTTGGTTACTGACCCGCCTGCCAGTGGAAACAATGTGGTAGGAACATAGGAACAGGAGGAGGCCATTTAGCTCGTTCCGCCATTCAATGAGATCATGGCTGATCTGTGACCTAACTCTATATGTCCGTTTTTGCCCCACATCCCTTAATAGCTTTGGTTAACACAAATCTATCAATCTTGGATTTAAAATTAATATTTGACCTAGCATCAACTGCCATTTGCGGAAGAGAGTTCCAAACTTCTACAACCCTTTGTGTGTAAAAGTGTTTCCTAACTTCACTCCTGAAAGATCTGGCTCTAATTTTTATGCTATGTTCCCTGGTCCTAGACTCCCCAACCAGTGGATAGTTTCTCTCTATCTACCCTATCAGCAACATTCCCGCTAAGCATGTGTGGCTGTGCAGCAGTCTGGAGGGTCCCGGCTTTTCAATGCAAGAAACCGCACATGCACGAAAATTTGAATGGGCTGGGCAGCCCGTTAAAGAGACAGTGCACCAAAAAAAATTACAGGGAACATTGCCTATCCATTCCCCTTAATTATCTTGAAAACATTGACTAAATCACTCCTTAACCTTCTAGATTCCTGAGACTACAATCCTAGTTTGTGTAATCTCTCCTCGTAATTGAATCCTTGGAGTCCAGGCATCATTCTGGTAAACCTACGCTGCACTCCCTCCAAGGCCAGTATATCCTTCCTAAGGTGTGGTGCCCAGAACTGAACACAGTACTCCAGATGTGGTCTAACTAGGGCTTTGTATAGCTGTAGCATAACTACAACCCCCTTGAATTCTCATCCTCTAGATATAAAACCCATCATTCCATTAGCCTTTTTGATTATTTTCTGTGTCTGTTCATAACATTTTAATGATCTATGTATATGGACCCCTAAATCTCTTCGGACCTCCACTGCTTCTAGCTTTTCAGCATTTCGAAAATACTCTGATCTATCCTTTTTAGGTCCAAAGTCGATGACCTCACATTTGCCTACCTTGAAATCCATTTGCCACAGTTTTGCCCATTCACTTAATCTATTAATATCTCTTTGAAAATGTATGCTTCCATCTACACTGCTTACAATGCCGCCTATCTGTGCGTCATCGGCAAACTTGGATATGTGGCTCTCTATCCCATCATCTAAGTCATTAATAAATATGGAGAAGAGTTGAGGCCCCAAAACAGATCCCTGTGGGGCACCACTAGTCACATCCTGCCAATTAGAGTACCTGCCCATTAACCTTACTCTCTGTCTCCTACAACTTAGCCAATTTCCTAACTAGGACAATAATTTGACTTCAATTCCATGGCCTAGAAATTCAGTTGGTTGCGCCAGCTGGTAGCACCTTAGGAGGAGTAGATGTCGGTCGCTAGGCGGCTAGCGGCCGGGTGCAGCGCGATCTGCGCCTCGCCCCAACTTCACTAGAGATTTAGCGGCGGCGCAAAGTCTTTGCGCGCGCTCAGCTGCGCGCGCAGATCATGACGTCATTTCCTCGTGCAACGCCCTTTGTGCGCCCCCAACCGGAAATTCAGTCACGACGCCCCATTGTGCGCCTGGCGCCCCTAGCGACTGTTAGAGTGGAACGGTGCTCAGTCGATGCGGGGCGCGGCGGGAGCAAATTTAAGGGCACTCCTCCTGCACTATAAAAGGCTGCCATTTCGCAGCACTCCTTCTTGAGAAACGGATCTTTGGAGAGAGACCAAGGTAGAGAGCTTTCTGCTTTGGCCCAACACTCGGACAGGTACTTGTGGCTTCAGGCCACAGCTTTCCACTTGTCTTTGCCTTCATTGACATCTCATTGTTTGCCAGCATATTATGGGGGCTGCAATGGGTGTAAACGCTGGCTTTCTCAATTACATCCAAAGTGCTCACAGACGCCGTGAGAGTGGCAGCCCTGGCTAGACGGAGAGGGGGCAACAGGCGTCGGGAAAGGAGGCCTTACCCACCCAGGGTATACCGCCAGCAGTTCTCCTATCTCAACATGTCTGAGGAGCAGTGTGTTCGGAGGCTGCGATTCAGAAGGGAGGTGGTCACAGAGATCTGCCACCTGCTTGGCGGTGATCTGATGCCACAGCTGAGGAGCAGGACGCCTCTGTCGGTGGCAGTGAAGGTGACGGTGGCTCTCAACTTCTATGCCACCGGCTCCTTCCAATCCGCTACTGGGGACATTGCCAACATCTCCCAGTTCGCCGTGCACTGCTGCATCCGCCAGGTGACCAATGCCCTTTTCAAAAGGAGACGTCAGTTCATCTCCTTCTCCATGGCCCTTACCAAGCAGCAAGAGCGTGCAATGGGCTTTGCAGCATTCACGGGCTTCCCCATGGTGCAGGGCGCCATTGACTGTACGCATGTGGCTTTGCGGGCACATCTGGAGAATGCCGAGGATTACCGCAACCGGAAGGGCTACCATTCGCTGAACGTACAGCTGGTGTGTGACCACAGGCAGCTCATCCTAGCTGTCAATGCCCGCTTTCCAGGCAGCAGCCACGATGCCTTCATCCTGCGACAGACTTCTGTGGCAGAAATGTTCCAGGCACAGCCTCACCCACGAGGATGGCTTATCGGGGACAAAGGCTATCCTTTGTGTACCTGGCTGATGACCCCGCTCCGTGCGCCCAGCATCCCTGCTGAAGAGAGATACAATGAGAGCCATCAAGCGACCAGGAACATCATCGAACAAACAATCGGCGTCCTGAAGCAATGGTTCCGCTGTCTGGATAATTCCGGTGGAGCCCTACAGTATTCGCCGGAGCGAGTCTCCCATTTCGTGGTCGTTTGCTGCATGCTGCACAACCTGGCTATCCGCAGGACTCAGGCACTGCCACCAGAGATTGGAGGACCACCTCAGGAGGAGGAGGAGGAGGAGGAGGAGGAGGAGGAGGACCAGCACAGGAGGGAGGCAGAAAGTGCAAGGGCCGCCCGTTGCCGGCTTATTGAACGTCGGTTCTAGGCCCCCTCTCAGGGACTGGCTTGTGCCAATGGCAGCAGATGAATGTAGCCGCTCCACAAGCCCTCAGCCGAGCAGGGCAACCAGGATTTAACCAAAAAACCATGCACACTGCAATTTAACAACAATAATTTATTGCAAACCTCTGCCCTTCCCACATTACATCCTCATGTGGAGAAGCCCCCTCCAAAACCACAAAGCTACCAGTCTCGGCCTTACAAAAACACAACTGCACCAGTCTCGGCCTTACAAAAAGCACCAGGCATTTGTGCATTCCTTCTACTTTTTGCCCTGCGAGGGCGATGCCTTTCGCATCCTTGCCTGGCCCCTGCCCGCCCTGCAGCTCCTCCTCAATGGGAGGCCAGTGGCTGCAGCAAGGCTGGGGGAAGGCTGCTGAGGGGCAGATGGCGAGACGGCAGATGCCCTTGGGGATCGGCCTGCACCAGCTCTGGCCTTGGAGTGGCCGGCTGCTGACTGCTCCCACTCTGGCTGGGCGGCAGCAGTCTGTCCAGCGGCTCGTGGCAGCTGCAATGGTGGAGTGGCAGTGTCGGCTGCAGGAATGGTGCCAACCTGGCAGATCGCAGGTGCTCGCTGGTCGCCTGAGACATTGGCACTCGCACGGGCCAGCACTGCAGCATGCGCAGCAAACAGCTGAAGAACAGACTGCTGGGCTGCTGCTGCGCGGCGAGTGCCCTGGCGATGCCTGGCTGATCTAGCGAGGGTGGCAGCAGTTAGTGCCCGTGTGGCCCTGGTCTGTGTCCGCATGACAACAGCCAGTGAATGGACGGCACGACTGAGCACTTGGCTCGACGCCGCCTGTGCTGCCGCGAAGTCCTGTAGACTCCTAGCCTGTGCTGCTCCAAATTGCTGCACACTCCTTGACAAAGACTCAATGGAGTCAGGCATCCTTGCCACTGCAGCCATGAGCTCAGTGTGCCTGCGCTCAGCCTGGATGGCCATTTCCTCCAGGAGCCGCACCTCCTCTGCGCTGACCGTCGCAGGACTGGAGGCCGCACTCACCCTCTGGGGAGAAGTCCGCCGAGCTTCCCCACCCCTCCCGCATTGCTGCAGGCCGCTGGGCCCCGGAGCTTCACTCTCCTCCGACCCTTCCCCCCGGCTCCCCTCCAGGGAAGACGTGTCCCCTACATCGCCATGGGCTGGCGCGGCTGAGGGTGGCACTGATGGGCCGGCTTCCTCTTCCTCCTCCTCGTATTCCAAAACGCTGACAGTGGCAGCTTGAGGGCCCGCCTCCTCACCTGGCGATTCACCATCTGAAAGCAGGAAGGCACAAGAGTAGCTTTAGAGTGAGGACAGGGCGGCAGCGAGGGAGGCATGAGTGGTGCCATTCACTGCATTGGTCGGACAGTGGCAAAGGATGCTGATCTGAGGCGCAAGTGGAACGAGCGAGGTCAAAAAGGTGATGCCCTTACCATTGGTGCCCAGAACAGGGTCGGCATCTCCACTGGCGACGGGTCCAATCAGCCGGCCTGCTATAATGCGCTCCACATGCTGGTCGAGGTCGGAGAGCTCTTTAACGTCAGGATGGCCTCCCCCGGTGTCAATTCGTTTCCGCCGGTTGTGCGCCACCTTGGCCTGCAAGAGAAAGGACGGCCTCTAAGTACAGTGTGAAGCCCTGATCTTGTCTGCAATGCCTCCCATGGTCGAATAGCTTGTACAGTGTGTAAAGTGCTGAATGTGCAAGTGATTTTCATGACAGTCCCATAGCTGCTGGACGAGGGCTGGCCATTAGGGCTTTCAGGTCCCTTTGCCCATAAAGTGAGGTGCACATGCAGGGATGAGGAGGACACTGGAAAGGGTACTCACCCTGACAACCCGAGTGAGGTCGTTGAACTTCTTCCGGCATTGCACAGGAGTCCTGGCAACCACGCTGTTGGAAGACACCCTGTTTGAGACCTCCCTCCAGGCTTTCCGGTAGGCGCTGGGCAGCGGCCTCTTGCCACCTTCTGGGAACAGAACATGGCGCCTGCGCTCCACTCCGCCAACCAGCAGCCTCAGGTCACCGTCGCTGAAGCGCTGCGCTGTCTCCCTGGCCTTCTCCATAGCCCTGGGCGTTGTGCAGGTGAAGCTGAAGTGGTCAGGCCTAGGTGCAGGGCGTGGCAGGCAAACAAATCCACCCTCCCCCTTTAAGAGCTGACCGGCGCCAGAGTGTCTGCCGTCAATCAGCAACTCGCCGCACCGGCGCTGCGCCCGGCCTCAGGGGTATCGCTCAGCACCGCCGCCTTAGTGCCTAAAGATAGTCGTGCATCGCCTGTTTTAGCGCAGCAGCAACCTCTTGGGACGATGCGATTGAATATCGGCGAAGGGGGCGCGACTTTGCGCCGGGCGCAAACTTTAGCGGCCGCCCGACTTTACCGCCCCAAAAGTGGCTATACTGAATTTCTAGGCCCATGAGCTTCAACTTTAGCTAACAGTCTTTTATGATGGACTTTATCGAAGATCTTCTGGAAGTCCATATAAATAACATTCCCCTGTCCACTACTTTAGTCACCTCTTCAAAAAATTCAGTTGGTTTCGTCAGGCATGACATACCAATTACAAATCCACGCTGGCTCTCTCCCTATCTACTCCAACAAAACACTTCAAATTATTTATTATCAAAATCAGAATCCTGCTCTAGAATGCCCAAAGATTTTCAGCAGTTGTTCAGTGACAAATCCGTGAATCCTGTTTCGCCAAGCAGATCATTGAGCTTCTTGTTGATTCTGTAGTGGAGAAACAATATAACTTTTATGGTCTGGGAAGGGTGGCCAAACAAGTAAACCTGGAAGACAAACTAAAATCCAATACATCATGGCCTAGAAATTCAGTTTGGGGCGCCCAGCTCGCTTGGGCGTCGGAATTACCGCTGCGCGCGGAGCCACTTGCGTCAGCGGGATATTCAGTTTCAGCGCCCCAAGTGGAAGCTGGCCGCTAAACAAGGGTTTCGGCGCCCCGCTTGGGGCGCTGAAACTGAATATCGGCGCGCAAAGTGCCGCAGCGCCACCCGCTGTGGCACGGCAGCCTGCGATACTGCAGGCCTTCCTCCCACTCTTAAGGGGGAGGTGCCTGCAACAGCACGATCCCCGCTCGCGAGTGCCGGCAAATGAGCCCGGCACCAAGGAGAAGTGCCGGGCTCTCGGGAAACAGCCGGCAATGCCGCGGGGGGGGGTTGTAGGAGGCCGGGGACGGAGGTGCGGGCAGGCGGCCGCCGAAAAAGCGGCCGGCCGCACCTCCACCTTAACTCGCCCCACTACCGCCGCAGGTAGGCCCCTGTGTACCGGTCGCTGTTTGCGGCCGGCGCGGAGGAGGCGGCAGCGACCAAATATGGCCAGCGGGGCGATAGCGGGGCGCTGCGCACACTGATGACGTCATCGGTGGCGGCGCAGCGCTACAGGCTAACGCCGCCATTAGCGCCCCGCTAAATATCGCGGTGGTTGGGTCCAGAGGCGCAAAAGCCCTCTTTGGGCGCAAACTGGAGGCGCAGGCCACTGAATTTCTAGGCCCATAAATCATAAAGAACTCTGGGTCAGGTCCCATGAGGAGTTGAAGAAAAGATCAGAAGATGTTTCACAACTTCAAAAGGAGCACCAAGGTATGGCAAAATTATTGCTGTAACACAGAAGTGTAGAACAGAAATAGATATGAAATTAATTGATATTTGTTATAGATGAATGTGGAAAAAAACACTGTACGCGCACATAAATGCTAAGAAGGATATAATCCTAGGGGGGTGCATAAAAAGGGCGCAGGCACCGCGATGCGAGATAAGCCCTCGCCAGTTCAGAAAGTGCAGGCCACACGCCAATTTGGTGCTGCCTACTAATTAATATAAGAGGAGTGCACAGCCTAGCAAAGAACGTGTTGCTGAGAGGCTGTGCGCTCAGCAGGGGGCTGAAGTTCACGTCGCTGGAGTGAGGCTAGCTTTACATAAAGCTAGCCTGCTCCTCTGCAAGGCAGTCTGCAGCTTTTAAAGATGAACTGCCCTCAGCACATAAAAAAATTAAAAATCTTTCAGCACTAAGCAGTCTGCAGCTCTGAAAGCTGAGCTAAATTTTTATTCGTTCATGGGATGTGGGCGTCGCTGGCATGGCCAGCATTTATTGCCCATCCCGAGTTGCCCTTGAGAAGGTGGTGGTGAGCTGTCTTCTTGAACCGCTGCAGTCTGTGTGGTGAAGGTACTCCCACAGTGCTGTTAGGGAGGGAGTTCCAGGATTTTGACCCAGCAACGATGAAGGATCGACGATATACTTCTAAGTCAGTATGGTGTGTGACTTGGAGGGGAAATTGGAGGTGATGGTGTTCCCATGTGCCTGCTGCCTTTGTCCTTCTAGGTGGTAGAAGTCGCAGGTTTGGGAGGTGCTGCCAAAGAAGCCTTGGTGAGTTGCATCTTGTAGATGGTACACACTGCAGCCACGGTACACCGATGGTGGAGGGACTGAATGTTTAAGGTGGTGAATGGGGTGCCAATCAAGCGGGCTGCTTTGTCTTGGATGGTGTCTGTAGTGTATGTGCCTTTAAGACAGAACTAATTTACAGCTCCTGTATACTGTAGTACCGGCAGTGACCACACCTGTATATAAGCTTTGCGCATGCATCTGTACCCCCAGTCTTGAGACTACCCTCCTCCAGTAAATACCTGTTTATTGTTAAGTTACAGCATCTGTGTGGTTATTGAAAAACAGCATACCCTCAGAATCACGGATCTAACAGTGGCGACGAGTGTCGATTCAAATCTACATGCAACTAAAAAAAAAGTCGAGGCCAGAAACACGGGCGTTGACCATGAGCAACCGCCCACTTGTCAGGCAGAGAGTGAACATCGCAGGGGAGGCTGTGGAGAGCCGGGCTTGGTTCCCCAGCCACGACGATCAGCAAGAGACTGGCGACAGGTCCAGCGCAGACCCTTCCCGGGCAGCGGCGGCTGGAGCCGACCGACGGCGGAGAGAAAGCCGAGCAGCGTCGACGGGGTAAGACAGCGGGTGAAGCGCACAGGGCACAGCCGGGGGTTGAAAACCAAGCGGCGTCGAGAAAAAAATAAAATAAAAAACAAACCGGAGAGAGAGAGGGTAAAGAAACTGTCGGGTTCAAGACCGAGCGGCGTCGAGAAAAAATAAAATTAAAAAGAAGAACGCGCAGAGCACAGCCAGGGCTCACGGGCTGAACAGGGTCCATGGGGAGAAGAAGGGAAAGCGCGGAAGATGCCATTGAGCCGCGGAGAAGAAGGAAGAGCGCGGGAGACGCCATTTTTAGAAGCCGCAGCGGAGAAGAAGGGCGAGCGCGGGAAGGAAGGAAAGCGTGGGAGACGCCATTTTGTGCCAGCGGAAAAGAAGGGGAAGCGCGGGAGACGCCATTTTTGACAGTTAAATCACACCCAGGGGTGCCGAAGAGTGGCAGTATCTCTACGTTCGACAATGAAGTTGAAGATTGGGCGACATATGTGGAACATATTGAGGTGTACTGCAGGGCGAATTAAGTGCCAGATGCTAGTAAAGCACTGGTTTTGTTAAATTCCATGGGTGCAAAAACTTATGGGTTACTGCGAAATCTAATAACCCCAGAGAAGTCGGTGAATAAGAATTTCGAAAGCATAGTAGAAATCCTACAGGATCATTTAAACCCCACACCGCTGCTGATAGCAGAATGATTTAAGTTACATAAAAGGAACCTGTTGTGTCTGTGTGTTGATAGAGACACTGAAGACAGGAGTTGGTTTCATAGGCGTTTACTAAACAAAGTCTGGAGGGGAACGAACTGACACAACACAATATACAGGCTTATATAGCCCGAGTGGCCATTACCAGCATTACATTACACATGGGGCTCTTAAAGGCACATACACTACAGAACCAACACAAAGACGAAAGCAATGCTGAGTACCTAACGGAACTGCGCAAGCTATCGAAACACTGCCAGTTTGGAGCGGGACTAGCAGATACATTAAGGGACAAGTTTGTGTGTGGGCTACAAAGTGAAGGAACCCAGAAACAGCTTCTATCAGAAAAGAATCTTACGCTGGACAAGGCTTTCAGTATGGCAGTATCACACGAAGCAGCCGCAAGGGGCGCTGCAGAGATACAACGGAGACTGCAAGAATATGGCACCAATGAAATGTCCTATGGAACAGGGAAGTGCTATCGCTGCGGCAGAACAACACATGACCAGAAGGATTGTTGGTTCAAGGACCAAGTGTGCAGACAGTGTGGAAAAGCAGGACACATAGCAAGAGTCTGCAGGTCTGGGAAGAAAACCAACAGTAAGAAATCTCCAGAGGAGAAGCACATAAAGGTACACCAGGTGATGGACAGTGGTTCAGACGAACAGAAAAGTGACACAGACTCCGGAAGCAAGGAGCTGGGTTGTCTGAAACTACATAAGGTAACTGAAAAGGAGGATCACCAGACTATCTGGGTTACACTCAAGATAGACGGAGTCCAAGTGAAAATGGAATTGGACACAGGATCAGCCCTAACAGTCATAAACCAAAGGGACTACAAGCGGCTATTTTCACATATACCCTTGAAAGCTACAGAGATTGTCTTGAAGATGTATACGGGGCAAAAAGTCTACCCCAAAGGAAAAATAAGGGTGAAAGTGATATATAAAGCCCAGGAAATACCTAAAATGGATATATATGTATTGCCAGATGGAGGACCACCACTGCTAGGACGTGAATGGATCCGGAAGATACAATTAGATTGGCATTCCATACAGGCACTGAAGGTTGAGGCCAAAAAGGATGACGACGTCACACCTGGACGACTGTCAAAAATGCTAACTGACGCAAAAGAAGTGTTCCAGGAGGGACTCGGAACACTAAAAGGCATAACAGCAACGAATAAAATAGAGGAAAATGCAAGCCCAAAGTTTCTTAAGGCCAGACTAGTGCCTTATGCAATCAGACCAGCTGTTGAAGCAGAGCTGGAAGGGTTGGAACATTCAGGAGTACTGTCCAAAGTGGACTGGAGCAAGTGGGCTACACCCATCGTTCCTGTAATGAAGAGGTCGTTGAGTAATACGCCTGGGGAACTAAAGAAGGTCCACATCTGTGGGGATTTTAAGGTGACAGTGAACCCAGTCCTTCACACGGTACAATATCTGCTTCCACGAATTGAGGATATTTTCGCCTCGCTATCTGGAGGTAAACACTTCACCAAAATTGAACTAGCCCAGGCGTACTTGCAAATGGAGGTAGAAGAAGCTACGAAACAATACTTTACGATTAACACTCATAAAGGTCTCTATCAATACAACCGGCTGGTGTTCGGAGTAGCCTCAGCTCCGGCTATCTGGCAAAGGGCAATGGATCAGGTCCTGCAAGGGATTCCAGGGACCCAGTGTTATTTGGACGACATCTTGGTCACGGGCGAAAATGACAGTGATCACCTCGCCAACTTGGAGAAGGTGCTCACCAGATTAAAGGAGTATGGGCTACGAGCTAATTGCCACATGTGCGAGTTTTTCCAGAAACAGATCTCGTATTGTGGCCACGTCATCGATGAAGAGGGGTTACATAAGTCCCCTGAAAAGATTGAGGCAGTAGTCAAGGCTCCAGCACCGGAAAATGTGTCACAACTGAGGTCGTTCCTCGGGCTGGTAAACTACTACCACAAGTTCTTACCAAATTTGTCCACGGTATTACACCCACTGAACACCCTACTGCAAACAGGGGTACCATGGAAGTGGGATGACGAACGTAGACGAGCTTTCCAGAAGTGTAAAGAATTGATCACATCAAAAGAGGTGTTGGCCCATTTCAACCCAGCACTATCAATTCGATTGGCATGTGATGCATCACCCTATGATATTGGAGCGTGCTGTCGCACAAATTCCCAGACAGATTGGAGAGGCCAGTAGCCTTTGCGTCTCGGTCACTAACCTCAGCCGAGCGCAACTACGCCCAGATTGACAGGGAGGCCCTCAGCCTAGTATGGGGAGTAAAAAAATTCAACCACTATCTGCATGGGCAGAAGTTCACCTTGCTGACTGACCACCAACCACTTGTCTCCATCTTTAATCCTAAGAAGGGCATTCCAGTGATGACTGCACAACGGTTACAAAGATGGTCCCTGTTTCTAGGGGCGAATCAATATGAAATAGAATATAAAGGCACGAAACAGCATGGGAATGCTGATGGGCTATCGCGCCTGCCACTGCCTACTGTGGAGGAAGCACCAGCAGTGGACCCTATCGAGATATTTTATTCGTCAATAATTGAACAATTGCCAGTAATGAACGCGGATATAGAGACGGAGACCCGCAATGATCCGACGCTCTCTCGGGTATATGATTTGGCGGTGAGGGGATGGCCAACACATGGCGACTCACTGTTGCCAGCATTCTCATCCAGAAGAGAACAGCTGTCAGTATGCCAGGGGACAGTGACATGTGGATCCAGAGTGGTGATTCCACCCAAGTTAAGGGAGAGAGTGCTAAATGAGCTACATGAAGGTCATCTGGGGGGAGTGAAAATGAAAAGCCTTGCTAGAGCTTATGTGTGGTGGCCAGGAATCGATCAACAAATCGAAGACCTAACTAAGAGCTGCTTAGGATGCCAGAAGGTCCAAAATGCACCACCACATGCCCCTCTACACCCATGGGAGTGGCCCTCCTCTCCATGGCAACGGGTGCATATTGAATTCGCTGGTCTATTCATGGACTCAATGTTCTTAATAGCAGTGGATGCTCATTCAAAGTGGCCTGAGGTGATAAAAATGTCTTCAACCACTACAGAGAAAATGATTGCAGTCCTACGGACCATATTTGCCAGAAGCGGTTTGCCAGAGCAGATTTGCTCTGATAATGGACCACAGTTTGTGTCCGAAGAGTTTCAAAAATTTATGAGAAGGATTGGGTAAGGCATTACACATCTGCCCCGTATCATCCAGCCACAAATGGATTGGCTGAGAGGTTCGTACAAACCTTTAAGAAGGCGATAAAGGCCATGTGCGACGATGAAATTCCACTACAGCATAAGATGGACAATTTCTTATTAGACTACCGAAACGCGACACATGCAGTTACCAACCAGACCCCGGCCATGATGTTCTTTAACCGAAGGTTGAGATCTCGTCGGGACTTGCTCAGACCAAATGTGCGAAGAAATGTTGAGGACAAACAATTCCAGCACATCAATGAGAAGCCGACAAGGAGCTTCAATGTAGGACAACCAGTCTTGGCCCTTGACTATCGAACAGAGAAATTGCAACCCAGAATGATATGCACAAGGCAGGGGCCATTAATGTACACAGTGGATGTCGGGGAGAACATTGTGAGACGCCACGTCGATCAGATCTTAGCGTCACAGGAACGCGTCAACCCCATGTCTCGAGTACCTGGGGATGAACCCGACATACCGGTAGCATCTACCTCAGAACCAGTAACAGTGGAACCCGATGAACTACCCGATGAAAAGGGGTCAGAATCGCCTCTGCACCAAGAACAAGAACCTCAGGAATGGCGCTATCCCGAAAGGGTCAGGAAGCCGCCCCAAAGACTGAATCTATAAATGGACTATTGTTGTTTAATGTACATGTTAAAGTGTTAATTGTTATTTGAATATTAGGGGTACTACTAATCTAAAAGGGGAGAAATTGTAGTGTATGTGCCTTTAAGACAGAACTACTTTACAGCTCCTGTATACTGTAGTACCGGCAGTGACCACACCTGTATATAAGCTTTGCGCATGCCTCTGCACCCCCAGTCTTGAGACTACCCTCCTCCAGTAAATACCTGTTTATTGTTAAGTTACAGCATCCGTGTGGTTATTGAAAAACAGCATACCCTCAGAATCACGGATCTAACAGTGTCGAGCTTCTTGAGTGTTGTTGGAGCTGCACTCATCCATGCAAGTGGGGTGTATTCCAACACCTGCCTTACTTGTGCCTTTTTTAATGGTGGAAAGGCTTTGGGGAGTCAGGAGGTGAGACACTCGCCGCAGAATACCTAGCCTTTGACCTGCTCTTGTTGCCACAGTATTTATGTGGTTGGTCTAGTTAAGTTTCTGGTCAATGGTGACCCCCAGGATATTGATGTTGGGGGATTCAGCGATGGTAATGAGGATCAATGCGGTGGTTAGACGCTCGCTTGTTGGAGATAGTCATTGCCTGGCACTTGTGTGGCACGAATGTTACCTGCCACTTATTAGACCAAGCCTGAATGTCGTCCAGGTCTTGTTATATGCGGGCATGGACTGCTTCATTATCTGAGGAGATGTGAATGACACTGAACACTGTGCAGTCATCAGCGAACATCCCCACTTCTGAACTTATGATGGAGGGATGTTCATTGATGAAGCAGCTGAAGATGTTTTGGCCTAGGACACTTCCCTGAGAAACTCCTGCAGCGATGTCCTAGGGCTGTGCTGATTGACTTCCAACCACCACAACCATCTTCCTTTGTGCCAGTGGAGAGTTTTGCCCCAATTCCCATTGGCTTCAGTTTTACTAGGACTTCTTGATGCCACACTCGGTCAAATGTTGCCATGTTGTCAAGGGCAGCCATTCTTACCTCACCTACCGCAATTAAAATAATTAAAAATTCTTCGGAACTTGGCAGTCTTTGGCCTAGAAATTCAGTTGGTTGCGCCATCCGGTAACGCCATAAGAGGGGTATATTTCCAGCGCTAGGCACTTAGCGCCCGGGCGCAGACCGATCTGCGCCAACGCCCAAATTCAGTTGACATTTAGCGCCGGCGCAAAGTGTTTGCGCCCGCTCAGCTGCGCGCGTAGCTTATGACGTCATTTCGTCGTGCAACGCTGTTTGTGCGCCCCAAACCGGAAATTCAGTGGCGCCCGCCCAATGTGGGCGTGGCGCTGCTAAGAACTGTGAAGTGGAACGCAACAGAGGCCCTGTGGGCCTCGGGGAGCGCTAATTAAAGTGCACTTACACTGACCTATAAAGCCCAGCCATTTTGCTGCAATGACTTTACTGCTTTGGATTTCTGGACAGAGACCAAGGGACAGAGCTTACTGATTTGGGACAACATAGGAGAGGTATTTTTGGCTTCTGGCCAGTGCTTTGACATTTGATTCATTTGATTTCACTCTTTTCAACTTTATTATGGGGGCTGTATGGGGGTCCAACCCTCAGTTGCAGCATTATGTGCGAAGGGCTTGCAGACGCTGTGAGAGAGGGCCAGCCATGCCTAGACGCAGAGGGGCCATCAGGCATCGGCAACGTAGGCCTTACCCACTCAGGGAATACCGGCAGCAGGTGTCCTATCTCACCATGACTGCGGCGCATTGTGTTAAGAGGCTGCGCTTCAGAAGGGAGGTGGCTGCAGAGATCTGCCAGCTGCTTCACAGAGATCTGCATCCACAGCTGATGTGCAGGATGTTTCTCTCGGTGGAAGTGAAGGTCACGGTGGCTCTGAACTTTTATGCAAGCGGCTCCTTCCAAGCCGCTGCTGGGGACATAGCGAACATCTCCCAGTTCGCCGCACATCGCTGCATCCGGCAGGTCACCGATGCACTTTTCGCGAGGAGACACCAATTCATCTCCTTCCCCATGACCCGACAGAGGCAGGAGCAGCGTGCAGTCGGATTTGCCAGGATCGCGCTCTTCCCCATGGTGCAGGGCGCCATTGACTGCACGCATGTGGCTATGCGGGCACCTATCCACAATGCCGAGGATTACCGCAACCGGAAGGGCTACCATTCCCTAAATGTACAGCTGGTGTGTGACCACAGGCAGCGCATCCTAGCTGTCAATGCCTGCTTCCCAGGAAGCAGCCACGATGCATTTATCCTGCGCCAGACTACTGTGGCTGACATGTTCGAGGCACAGCCTCCACCAAGGGGATGGCTTATTGGGGACAAGGGCTACCCTTTGTGTACATGGCTCATGACCCCGCTCCGCGCGCCCAGGACCCCAGCGGAGGAGGCATACAACGAAAGCCATCAAGCCACAAGGAACATCATAGAGCAAACGATAGGCGTCCTCAAGCAACGGTTCCGCTGCCTGGAACGTTCCGGCGGATCTCTACAGTATTCGCCGGATAGAGTCTCCCAGTTCGTCGTCGTGTGCTGCATGCTGCACAACCTGGCTATCCGCAGGACTCAGGCACTGCCACCTGACATTGCACCACCACCTCAGGAGGACAAGCAGGAGGGCCATGAGGAGGAGGAGGAGGAGGAGGAGTACCAGCCCAGGAGGGAGCCACAAGGTCCAAGGGCCGTCCGCCGGGGGCTTATTGATCGACACTTCTAGGCCCCCCTGTCAGGGAATGGGCTGTGGCAATGAACGCACCTGAAGGCAGCCGCACCGCAAGCCCTCAGCCGGTTAACGCAACAACCACTTGAAACCTGAGACGTGGACATGCTGAATAAATAAAAAGCTTTATTTCACAAACTCAGGGCCCTTCCCACATGAAACAGAAAAACAGGCAAGACCCCCAAAAAACAGTCAAAAACATCTGTCACTCCCAAAACCTGGGGAGGACTAACAAAACTTGGCCATCCAAATGGCCTTCATCATCGACCTTACAAAAATAAGCCCCCCCCTCCACAACACAAACACCCCCATAAAAACAAAAAATGCCTTGATCCTCGGACTTACCAAAATAATGCCCCCCCAGAACACAAGCCCCACAATATAAAAAAAACCGCTATCACCACA
This sequence comes from Somniosus microcephalus, assembly GCF_052327205.1. Lineage (NCBI taxonomy): Eukaryota > Metazoa > Chordata > Chondrichthyes > Squaliformes > Somniosidae > Somniosus > Somniosus microcephalus. Next base: position 33,468,091 of record NC_140996.1, read on the forward strand.
CTCTAATGGGTGTGCCGAGAGGGCGAGTCCTTAGACAGGCTTCTCTGGCCCCTGCCCGACCTGCTGCTCCGCCTCAACCTGGGCCCTGCGCGTGTGGCAAGGCTGGGGGAAGGCTCATGAGGGCCACAATGCGTATCGCCAGGTGCCCTTGGGGGTCGGCCTAGACGAGGCCCGGCCTGGGAGGGGCCGGCTGCTGACTGCTGCAGCTGTGGCTGGCCAGCATCAGTCTCAGCAGCAGCTCGTCGCACCTTGGCTGGGGGAGTGGCAGTGTCGGCTGCACCAATGGGGGCAAGCTGGCTGATGGCAGGCGCGCTGCTCGCCAGAGACACTGGCACTCGGCCGGGCTGGCAGTGCAGCAAGTGCAGCAATCTGGTGGAGGCCAGACCGCTGTGCTGCAGCAGGGCGGCGGGTGCCCTGGCGATGCTTCCGCGCCACAGTGAGTGTGGCAGAAGTGAGTGCCCGAACTGCCCTGGTATGTGCCCGCATCAGCTCTGCCAGTGTCTGGACGGCACCACTCATCTCGCGAGTCGCGTCCTGGGCTGCCGCGAGTTGCTGGACACCCCTGTCGTGCGCTGCCGCGAGTTGTTCGACCCCCCTGGCCTGTGATTCCCCGAAAGCGACCACACTATGAGCCAGGGACTCAATGGCCTGAGGCATCTGTTGCACAACCCCCATGAACTCCTGGTGGCGCCGCTCAGACGCCGCCGACATCTCATCGAGGAGGCGCACCTCCTGGGCGAGGACCGTCTCCGGACTGGAGGGCGGACTCTCCCTCTGGGGAGAAGGCCGCCAAGCTGGCCGACCCTTCCCGCGTGCCTCGAGCCCACTGGGCCCAGGATCTGCCCTCCCCTGCAACACTTCCCCCTGGCTCTCCTGCAGGCCAGACGTCTCCCCTCCATTGCCATCCCCTGGCGCGGATGAGGGTTCCCCCGATGTGCCGCCTTCCTCCTGGTCCTCGTCGTCCTCCTCCTCCAAGGGCCTGGCACTCTGAGCTTCAGGGACCACCTCCTCCTCACCAGCTGAAAGCAGGAAGGCACAAGAGTAGCTTTAGAGTGAGGACAGGGCGTCAGCGAGGGAGGCCTGAGTGGTGGCATTATGCGCATTTGACGGTCAGTGCGAAAGGATGTAGATCTGAAGCGCAAGGGCAACGACAGAGGTCCAACCGGTCATGTCCTTACCAGTGGGTCCCAGTACAGGGTCCGCATCTCCGATCGCAACAGGGCCAGTCACCCAGGCACGCATGAGTTGAGCCACGCTTTCCTCCAGCTCACTGAGCGCCTGGTACTCGGGACGGCCTCCACCGGTGTCAGACTGGCTCCTCAAATTCCGTGCCAGCTTGGCCTGCAAGAGAAAGGACGGCCTCTAAGTACAGTGTGGTGCCCTGTTGCTGTGTGCACTGCCTCCCATGGTCGAATAGCTTGGCCAGTGTGGTGCCCTGTTGTTGTGTGCACTGCCTCCCATGGTCGAATAGCTTGGCCAGTGTGGTGCCCTGTTGTTGTGTGCACTGCCTCCCATGGTCGAATAGCTTGGCCAGTGTGGTGCCCTGTTGTTGTGTGCACTGCCTCCCATGGTCGAATAGCTTGGCCAGTGTGGTGCCCTGTTGCTGTGTGCACTGCCTCCCATGGTCGAATAGCTTGGCCAGTGTGTTAAGTGCAGAAAGTGCTATTGATGATCATGCCAGTGCCATTGCTGCGGGAGGAGGGCTGCCCATTAGTCCTTTGAGGTCCCTTTGCCCATAATGTGAGGTGCACATGCAAGGATGAGGAGTACACTGGAAAGGGTACTCACCTTCACCATCCAAGTGAGGTCGTTGTACTTCTTGCGGCATTGGTCCGCACTCCTGGGGACATCGCAGGTGGATGACACCCTGCGGGCGATTTTCCTCCAGGCTTTCCTGTACTGGCTCCTGGGAGCCTTCTTGCCACTGTCCGGGCACAAGATCTCTCTTTTGTTTTCGACACCATTAATCAGCACCCTCAGAGCATGCTCTGAGAAGCGCTGCGCTCGTTCACGGGCCCTCTCCATGGCTCCAGGCGCTATTTTGGCCCACCAGCAGTGTTGAGGCCTAGCTGCAGGGCTCCAGTATGCAGGGCGTGGCAGCAGTCAAAGTCGACCCTTCCCCCTTTAAGAGCTGGCCGGCGTCAGGGTGTCTGCTGTCAATCAAAACATGACCGCACCTGCGCTGCGCCCGGCCTCGGCGTTATCAGGCCGCATCGCCGGCTTAGCGCCTGAAGAGAGCATTGCAACGCCAGTTTCAGCGCTCGGCCAAACTCTTGGCCAACTCTACTGAATTTCGGCGATGTGGCCTACACTTTCCGGCGGCCGCTAACTTTAGCGAACGCCCGACTTTAGCGCCCCAAAAGTGTCCAGACTGAATTTCTAGGCCTTTAGCTCTTAATGCTGAGCTGCCTTCTGCTCATAAAAAATGCTAAAAATGCTTCAACACTAACACAAATGCTTCAACAGGCCAAGGAAAGGGCACCCAGGGTCTCGGACACAGCACTCCAGCGTTATGCAGGGAGTCAACAACAGAAAAGAGATCCTTTACCCACAGTGAGCCAGAAGGTCCTCCAGAAAGAAGAATGTGTGACCAGTTTGTCTAGGCGGTCACGGTCAGCAGTGTCACCCCCAGGACCTGGCTCCAGTGTCCAATGAAGTTTCATGACCTCAGAGCAATGGTCAAGGTCAGTGAATGCATCTTCAAAAGTCGTCTCCTGCCAACTACACCACTAGCCTCACACTGCTCAATGCTCGACACCACCCCCCCTCCTCACCCCCGCTCATCACACACCCACCAACAATCTGTACCAAACACGAGGCACACCTCTTATTCCTAGCTTTAGCTCACCCCCTTGGAGGAGACGGTGCTGGCCATTCTTGGCAGGGACATGGCTGAGTTCTTGGGCAGCAGAGGGGCTGAAAGAATACAAGATGCTGGTATCCTCATACTTTAGCCTGCTTCTCACATCTCACTTCCCCCTCATCCCACAATCTCTTCTGATTTACAAGCCGTGCATGGTGTGAGCACACACCTTTCACTTTACCCTCCCCTCACCACAACCCTACCCTGGTGCCTTCCTCATTTCAGACACCCAAGAAATCCAGCCTGCCCAGCCGATGGTTGACCAAGAGGGAGAGGAAAGTGAAGACGAAGAAGAACAAATGCCATCAATTGATTTGACCCTCCCAGCCACCAGCTCCTCAAGGTCATCCTGCAAGTCCATCTGCACTGTCCCCCATTGAATATCAGCAGCCTTCCACCAGCCATACTACAGCCACTGGGATAACACTGCGTGACATCACCAGGATAGGCAAAGGCACATGCAAGACTGTCACTAAGGGAACACACAATGGTGATTAGTTGATTTTTTGATTTTATATTGGATGCATATATGATGAAAGTTGGATTGGAAAGTTTGCTTTGTGGTGGCTTTTAATTCAGCATTGTGGCCAAGAGGACGCTGTGATGGCCAGTAACAGAGGGAAGGGAAGGCGTGGGACAAATATTGAAAGGGAAATTGGAGTTGTGTTCACTGGTACAGCAGGAGGATGATTCGATTTTGGATATCCCGGCCAGAATGAGACTATCTGGGATGCCTCCTTCCTTCTGCTTCTTCCTCTTCTGGTTCTTCCTCTTCTGCTTCCTCCTCTTCTGTTTCCTCCTCCCTCTGCAAGCAGCTAATCCCCTTTGCCACCTCTGCTCCATCTCCATGTGATGCTGCAGCACAAGGGGGACTGAAGCTTGAGCCCACAGGACTGTGTGCAAGTGATGTTCTCAGAGGCCTTTCTTTAACAGACAAAGCCTTGCAAATGTCCAGCAGCACCCCCTGAACTCCCTACACACTTTAACAACTTTTTAGATGTATTGCACCAAGCCACTACTCCAATAAAATGTAAAAGAACCAATCCAAAAGCAAAAATCTAAACTTACCTGGAGATTGTGTGTGTCCCTTTAAGAAGCGCTGGCAGCATCCCTGTTATACTGCTGCACGCACGTTCTGCTGTGCGTAGTTTGGAGGGTGCGGTATTAAGAGTGGCAACGTCGGAAATCACAGATCGGATGTCAATTCAGCCATTGCACGCCGATGGACATCACGATCTGCATTATTTAAATATGTGTGGCGAGCGCAGGCAACAGCAGCGCTGCCGATGTGCCCAAAATGGCGGCCACCATTTTCCGCGAGGAAGTGGGGCGGCCGCAATTTACTCTGCAAATCTGGCCTTTCCCACATTGCAACAGAGACTCCACTTCAAAAGTACTTAATTGGCTGTAAAGCGCGTTGAGGCATCCAGTGGTCGTGAAAGGCGCTATATAAATGCAAGTCATCTTCTTCCTCTTCTTTTTCTTGTAAGAAATCACACAACACCAGGTTATAGTCCAACAGCTTTATTTGAAATCACAAGCTTTCGGAGCGCTGCTCCTTCTTCAGGTGAAGTGGAGAAATGCATAAAGACACAGCTTATATAGTCAGAGAATCATGTCAGATGTTTACAGGTAACCTTTCCAACTGCCATTTATCGCACCTCGGCAGAGAGATAATCACAGCAGTCAAAGGTGTGAATGGTGTCCAAACAGGTCAGTCAGGGAAACATTACATCAAAGAACAATGAGGTGGGGTCACAAGGGGTCAAATATTGCAGATGCTGGGGTCTGTATGAAAAACAAAAAAACAGACAAAAAACATTTTTTTTTTTTTTTGGCTGGAAATCACAGCAGGTCCAGCCGCATCTGTGTAGAGAGAACAAGCCAATGTCGACTCGAGTCTGGATGACCCTGCATCAGGTGGGGTTACATGTAGCGTGACATGAACCCAAGATCTCGGTTAAGGCCGTCCTCATGGGTGCGGAACTTGGCTATCAGTTTCTGCTCGACGATTTTGCGTTGTCGTGTGTCTCGAAGGCCACCTTGGAGAATGCTTACCCGAAGATCGGAGGCTGAATGTCCTTGACTGCTGAAGTGTTCCCCGACTGGGAGGGAACACTCCTGCCTGGTGATTGTTGCGCGGTGTCCGTTCATCCGTTGTCGCAGTGTCTGCATGGTCTCGCCGATGTACCATGCTCCGGGGCATCCTTTCCTGCAACATATGAGGTAGACAACGTTGGCCGAGTCACATGAGTATGTACCATGTACCTGGTGGGTGGTGTCCTCACGTGTGATGATGGTATCTGTGTTGATGATCTGGCATGTCTTGCAGAGGTTGCTGTGGCAGGGTTGTGTGGTGTCGTGGTCGCTGTTCTCCTGGAAGCTGGGTAATTTGCTGTGAACGATGGTCTGTTTGAGGTTAGGCGGCTGTTTGAAAGCGAGTAGTGGAGGCGTGGGGATGGCCTTAGCGAGGTGTTCGTCGTCATCGATGACATGTTGAAGGCTGCGAAGAACATGGCGTAGTTTCTCCGCTCCGGGGAAGTACTGGACGACGAAGGGTACTCTGTTGGTTGTGTCCCGTGTTTGTCTTCTGAGGAGGTCTATGCGATTTTTCGCTGTGGCCCGTCGGAACTGCCGATCGACGAGTCGAGCATCATATCCCGTTCTTACAAGGGCGTCTTTCAGTGTCTGTAGGTGTCCATCGCGTTCCTCCTCGTCTGAGCAGATCCTGTGTATTCGCAGGGCTTGTCCATAGGGGATGGCTTCTTTAACGTGGTTAGGGTGGAAGCTGGAGAAGTGAAGCATCGTGAGGTTGTCCGTGGGCTTGCGGTAGAGTGAAGTGCTGAGGTGTCCGTCTTTGATGGAGATTCATGTGTCCAGGAATGAGACTGATTCTGAGGAGTAGTCCATGGTGAGTTTGATGGTGGGATGGAACTTGTTGATGTTATCGTGTAGTCTTTTCAGTGATTCTTCGCCGTGGGTCCATAGGAAGAAAATGTCGTCGATGTATCTGGTGTATAGCGTTGGTTGGAGATCCTATGCAGCGAAGAAGTCTTGCTCGAACTTGTGCATGAAGATGTTTGCGTATTGGGGTGCGAATTTGGTCCCCATGGCTGTTCCGTGTGTTTGGGTAAAGAACTGGTTGTCGAAGGTGAAGACATTGTGGTCAAGGATGAAGCGGATGAGTTGTAGGATGGCATCTGGAGATTGGCTGTTGTTGGTGTTGAGTACTGAGGCTGTCGCAGCGATGCCGTCATCGTGGGGGATACTGGTGTAGAGTGCCGAGACGTCCATCGTGGCGAGGAGTGTTCCTGGTTCAACTGGTCCGTGGGTGCTGAGCTTCTGTAAGAAGTCTGTAGTGTCGCGACAGAAGCTGGGGGTTCCCTGTACGATGGGTTTCAGGATGCCCTCGACATATCCAGAGAGGTTCTCACACAGGGCTCCGTTGCCTGATGCGATAGGACGTCCAGGTGTGTTGGCTTTGTGTATCTTTGGGAGGCAGTAGAAGTCACCCACGCGGGGAGTACGTGGGATGAGAGCATGTAGGATGCTTTGAAGGTCTGGATCGAAGGTTTTGATCAGTCTGTTGAGTTGGCGGGTGTGTTCTTTGGTCGGATCTGCGGGTAACTGTCTGTAGTGTTCCTGGTTGTCCAGTTGTCGGTATACTTCTTTGCAATAGTCCGTTCTGTTCTGTATGACGATGGCACCTCCTTTGTCTGCTGGTTTGATGACGATGTTGCGGTTGGTCTTGAGAGCGTGGATGGCGTTGCGTTGTGCTCGGGTGACATTCTGGACTGTCCGCTTCATCCTTGACCACAATGTCTTCACCTTCGACAACCAGTTCTTTACCCAAACACACGGAACAGCCATGGGGACCAAATTCGCACCCCAATACGCAAACATCTTCATGCACAAGTTCGAGCAAGACTTCTTCGCTGCACAGGATCTCCATCCAACGCTGTACACCAGATACATCGACGACATTTTCTTCCTATGGACCCACGGCGAAGAATCACTGAAAAGACTACACGATAACATCAACAAGTTCCATCCCACCATCAAACTCACCATGGACTACTCCTCAGAATCAGTCTCATTCCTGGACACATGAATCTCCATCAAAGACGGACACCTCAGCACTTCACTCTACCGCAAGCCCACGGACAACCTCACGATGCTTCACTTCTCCAGCTTCCACCCTAACCACGTTAAAGAAGCCATCCCCTATGGACAAGCCCTGCGAATACACAGGATCTGCTCAGACGAGGAGGAACGCGATGGACACCTACAGACACTGAAAGACGCCCTTGTAAGAACGGGATATGATGCTCGACTCGTCGATCGGCAGTTCCGACGGGCCACAGCGAAAAATCGCATAGACCTCCTCAGAAGACAAACACGGGACACAACCAACAGAGTACCCTTCGTCGTCCAGTACTTCCCCGGAGCGGAGAAACTACGCCATGTTCTTCGCAGCCTTCAACATGTCATCGATGACGACGAACACCTCGCTAAGGCCATCCGCACGCCTCCACTACTCGCTTTCAAACAGCCGCCTAACCTCAAACAGACCATCGTTCGCAGCAAATTACCCAGCTTCCAGGAGAACAGCGACCACGACACCACACAACCCTGCCACAGCAACCTCTGCAAGACATGCCAGATCATCAACACAGATTCCATCATCACACGTGAGGACACCACCCACCAGGTACATGGTACATACTCATGTGGCTCGGCCAACGTTGTCTACCTCATACGTTGCAGGAAAGGATGCCCCGGAGCATGGTACATCGGCGAGACCATGCAGACACTGCGACAACGGATGAACGGACACCGCGCAACAATCACCAGGCAGGAGTGTTCCCTCCCAGTCGGGGAACACTTCAGCAGTCAAGGACATTCAGCCTCCGATCTTCGGGTAAGCATTCTCCAAGGTGGCCTTCGAGACACACGACAACGCAAAATCGTCGAGCAGAAACTGATAGCCAAGTTCCGCACCCATGAGGACGGCCTTAACTGAGATCTTGGGTTCATGTCACGCTACATGTAACCCCACCTGATGCAGGGTCATCCAGACTCGAGTCGACATTGGCTTGTTCTCTCTACACAGATGCGGCTGGACCTGCTGTGATTTCCAGCCAAAAAAAAAAAAAAATGTTTTTTGTCTGTTTTTTTGTTTTTCATACAGACCCCAGCATCTGCAATATTTGACCCCTTGTGACCCCACCTCATTGTTCTTTGATGTAATGTTTCCCTGACTGACCTGTTTGGACACCATTCACACCTTTGACTGCTGTGATTATCTCTCTGCCGAGGTGCGATAAATGGCAGTTGGAAAGGTTACCTGTAAACATCTGACATGATTCTCTGACTATATAAGCTGTGTCTTTATGCATTTCTCCACTTCACCTGAAGAAGGAGCAGCGCTCCGAAAGCTTGTGATTTCAAATAAAGCTGTTGGACTATAACCTGGTGTTGTGTGATTTCTTACATTTGTCCACCCCAGTCCAACTCCGGCATCTCCACACCATGGCTTCTTTTTCTTAACATCCGATTTCGGAGCCAAGGTGTATACAAGTGAAAATGGCAGTCTAATGCAAATTACATTACACCTGGCATGGTGGAATTTACTGCCGGAAGCAATTTTCAGTGACCACACTTTAATTCAGACTTTTTTATGTTTATAAGCATAACACACATAATAGGAGCGCAATGAGTAGAGCAGCTAATGTGCACTCCAAACCTTTGACAGAATATGAAATGGAAAATGTGGAATTAATAGAAACGAGAGGCAATTTTCCTAGGTTTAGCACCCAAATAGCACTAAACAAAAGGATGCTATACACAGGAACAATGAGCGCTGATCCTTTACCATTCTTTGTCTGAAAAGCACGACAGCTGAATTTCCTTTTATGACTTTTTAGTTGATTGCACTTGACTGAACCTGAAGAGGGCACAGCAATATAATACTGTCTCATGATCAAAAATTTTAATCTCAGTTAATCTTGGTTTTAATTGCCTATTTAATTGATACAATTATTGCATCCATCTGAGTCAAGTTTATGTTATTACTGCTATTAGTATCATCATTCGAAAACAACCCAGCATAAACATCCTGTTTTCCTCGTTCTAGATTTATATTGTTGGTCTCTCTTCATATTTATACCACTGCTTAAAATGGAAAATAATACCTGCAGTTGCAATCGAATTTTTTAAAGACAATTATGCACTTCTCAAAACTAAGTCAAAACTTAATTAGCAACAGAAAAACATTTGAGATGGAAAAAGACTAAGGTCCATCTAATTCGCCTTCTACCATCCTGGTAGTATCATGATACAACAGTAATGTAGTTGTTGACTAATTACAGCAATCAATCTCCATCAATTAGAGTACAACAGATTCAGATATGATGTGAGGAAAAAATAAGGTTTAAAGTCACCTGTTTCTCCCAAGCTTGCTACACTTACCATATATCATGTGTCAAATTACTCAAATACTGTACCCCAAAATACATTGGCCCAGAAATTCCAGAACGGGGCTTGCAGCGCGTGCAAGCCCCGTATTTACACTTACCCCGCGCTACTGACGATCAGCTCCAGGGACGCCTGGACTTGGTGAATGAAAAAGAAGAATCCCGGGCAGCGTATGACGTCACGCCGCCCAGGAGTGCAGCCAGCGCGAAGCCAGGAGCGTGCAGTGTAAGTGAGACACGCCCCTTGAGGTCTCAGTTTCACTGGACACGCCCCCAATGTTTCTGTCAAGCTGCTAATCATTTTTACATGCAAAGCAGCAGTTTAAATAGGTTTTTGGAAGTTTTTTGAAGATTTTGGTAACTTTTATAAACTTTTTAAAATGTTTACATTATTTTGAGTAATCTGAAGTAGTTTTAAAGAGAATTAAAGCAATTTAAAGACTTTTAAAAGCCCTAAAAGAATTTTTTTAATTACATTTATTTATTTAGCAATGTCGTCATCATACATGTCTTCACACTGTTCCCTTTGGGGAACTGTATGAAGTGGTGGAAGGATTTATGGCCGTGATTAACGCTCATTCCGTGACCGTAAACATCTTTGAACCAGCCATTAGGGCGGTTAGTCCTATGGCGGGAGGGTTTTACGGGCTCCCACAAGCTATACAAGGAGGGGGGGCCACCCACACCCACGGACGCAAATATCCCACTGGATGTCAACCCAGAATTTAGAGCCGGAGCTCTGACCCCACTTGCCGGGACTGTCTGGAGCTGGGTTCGAAACCCTACCCTGATCTGGCCCAGCAGCGGGGATCCTACCGCTATGACAAAGGCCCAATCCGATTAGCAACGTGAAATGGCAGCATAGGGCTCCAGTCACGGGGAGGGAAAAGGCGCAGGAAACGTATGGGTGTCACCTTTTGTGCGGAGTGGGCCTTTTGCGTAGCAGTAAGCATCCCCGCCGCTGGGCCAGAAGGAGTAGGGTTTTGAACCCCACTCCAGACAGTCCCGGCAAGTGGAGTCGGAGTTCCAACTTTAAATTCTGGGTGGACATCCAGCGGGATACTTGCGTCCGTGGGTGTTGGTGGCCCCACCCCCCTCAGATGGGTTGTGGGAGCCCATAAAACCCTCCCGCCATAGGACTAACCACCCTAATGACTGGTTCAAAGATGGTTACGGTCACGGAATGAGCGTTAATCACGGCCATAAATCCTTCCACCACTTCATACAGTTCCCCAAAGGGAACAGTGTGAGGATACGTACGATGATGACCTCTTGCGCAATGCACCTCCTTGGACCCTCAGTCGCAGATGCGAGGGGGCAAGTCGTGCAATTGTTAAATTTTTCATTTTATTGACATGTAAAATGTTGGCCCAGTAATTCCCTTCCAACTGCGCGAGTACGGTCGGGGTACTTACGCATCTGGCCGGATGAAATGCCGGTTTTCAGCAAGCATAGTGCTTTTGGGGAAAACCGGCATTTCCTGTCCTCTGAACGAAGGGGTTCAGAGGCAGATCGCGTGCGACTGCACAGGCAGCGCGTGCGCAGTATAATTCGCCACTTTCATTACTGCTTTCAGTGAGGTCAAGTCCTTACAACTTACACATGAAAAAAGCATGGGTACAGTTGCTCCAGAGGCTGCGGAGGAAGATATTTCTTATCGTGGAGCTTCTGAACGTATGTATGTCTGTATATATTCCTTTGCGTGTTATGTATATATTCCTTTACTTATGTGTATGAATGTATTATTTAATTATGACTTTCAGAGAAAGTAACTTATTTGAAAATCATAATTAAAAACATACATTCATACACATTAGTAAAGGAATATAAAACATACATACATATACGTAAAGGAATATATGTGGACATACATACATAACTCATTCTCACATTCCATTCACACAGCCACAATTGCTCCTTCTACCTACCGTTCTGAAAACCCTTTAAAAAAAAAAAATTTTTAACTTTAAAACTTACTTAAAATGTCTTAAAATAACTTCCCTCCCTTTCCCAAACAAAAATATTGCATTTCAGAAGCTCCACGATAAAATGTTTCTTCCTCCGCAGCCAATGAACCACTTTACACTTGCTTTTTTCAAGTGTAACTTCTGAGGACTTACCCTCATGGATTTCATGAATGAAATCTACGAAGTTCACTGCGCAAGCGCTGCCTGTGCAGTCGCACGCGCTCGAGGTCTGGAAATGCCGGCGTTCCCCGCATGCGCTGTTCATGCTGAACGCCGGCATTTCCAACGGCCAGATGCGTGAGTACCCCGAGCGCACTCACGCCTTTGGCCGCGAATTTCTGGCCCAATATATTCTGAAAGAAAGCTATCTAATTTGCATTTGAATTAATCACCTAGTCGGCTGTTCAATCAGTCATGTCCCTAGGTGGGCTCGATCCATCAAACTGTCGGTTAACAGGTGAAAAGATTCTGATTCATATTATGTGTAAATGTGTTGGCAAACCAAGTGGTAACTGGACAACTTGCAGATACCTGGATTCTTTTATTAAAAGGAAAAGTACAGGAGAGCCTAAGAACCCTATATATTGTAGAAAGCTCTTTGGTAAATCAGTTAAAACTGGTACCATAAACATTTATCACCGAGTACCATAAACATTTTATCACCGAGATAGCTTCACTGCTTTCCTCCCTCAGCCTTTGCACCGAGCGACTTCTCATCTTCGGTGATTTCAATCTCCATCTCAATTCATCATGCTCTCTCTCCTCTGAGTTCACAGCCCTCCTATCCTCGCTTAATCTCTCCCTCCATGTAAACTCCCCAACCCATATTCATGGCTACCCCCTCGACCTTGCCATCTCTCGTAGCCTCGCTGCTCCCTTCATGTCAATCGCAGGTAAGGCCATCTCTGACCACTTCCTTGTATTGCTCTCCACTCACATCCCCCTTCCCCACCTCCGAACCCTACTTCCTTCTGTGTCCACCGCTGGAAAAAACTATCTCCCAACTCTCTTACAATGGCACGTACAAAATCCTAACTGTCCATCCTTTGGCCCTCCAAACACCACGACATTTCTGCAGCTAACGATCTGCTCAACCACACCCTCACCGCCACCTTTGATGCCCTAGTCCCTATTAAAACAATTACTCTCTCTCACCCTGGCCGTTCCCCCTTGTATGGCCCTCATCTTCGCTCCCTTAAGTCCAAGGGACACAGACTTGAATGGATATGGTGGACAACTGGTTTAGCCATTCACCGCCAGATCTGGCTGGACCACATAAAGCATTATCGGGTCCTGCTCTCGTCTCCCAAAATTGCTCACTATTCCAGAATCATTCTGGAATGCAAAGATAACCCCCGACTTCTATGGTCTACTGCTAACCATCTTCTTAAACCCCTCTCCCCTATCTCTTCCATCCTCACCTCCGATAACAAGTGCAAGGAGCTCATGGACTTCTTTGTCTCTAAGATTGAGATTATCCATTCAGCTGGCTATGCCACTTCCCTTCCTTCCCTAGCCCACGGGGCCAAACTTCCCCTAAGGTTCCCACCGCCCCAGCCCTGAACTCGCATCTTTCTCCAGTTTCTCTCTGATCTCCCCTCCTGCCCCCTCAACCCTATTCCCACCAAACTGCTGACCACCCAACTTCCTTTTCTGGCTCCCATGTTAGCTGACATTGTTAACGGTTCTCCCTCCTCAGGTACTGTCCCCCTATCCTTCAAATCAGCAGTCACCAGACCTCTCCTCAAAAAAACAACCTTTGACCCCACCATCGTTGCAAACTATCGCCCCATCTCCAACCTCCCTTTCTTCTCCAAAGTCCTTGAATGTGTTGTCGCCTCCTAAATCCATGCCCATCTTTCCCGCAACTCCATGTTTGAATCACTCCAATCAGGTTTCCGCCACTGCCACAGTACCGAAACGGCTCTCATCAAAGTCACAAATGACATTCTTTGTGACTGCGACAAAAGTACACTATCCCTCCTCGTCCTTCTCGACTTGTCTGCAGCCTTTGACACAGGTGGTCACTCCATCCTCATCCAATACCTCTCCACCATCGCCCAGCGGGGTGGGACAGCTCTCGCTTGTTTCCATTCTTATCTATCTAATCGTAGCCATAGAATCACCTGCAATGGCTTCTCTTCCCACTCCCACATTGTTACCTCTGCTGTCCCCCAAGGATCTATCCTTGGCCCCCTCTATTTGTCATCTACATGCTGCCCCTTGGCGACATTTTCCGAAAACACAGCATCAGTTTCCACATGTACGCTGACGACACCCAGCTCTACTTCACCACCACTTCTCTTGACCCCTCCACGGTTTCTAAATTGTCAGACTGTTTGTCCAACATCCAGTACTGGATGAGCAGAAATTTTCTCCAATTAAATATTGGGAAGACCGAGCCATTTTTTCCATCCCTGCACAAACTCCGTTCCCTAGCCACTGACTCCATCTCTCTTCCTAGCATCTGTTGGAGGCTGAAACACACTGTTCGCAAACTTGGTGTCATATTTGACCCTGAGATGAGCTTCCAACCACTATCCATGGCATAACTAAGACCGCCTATTTCCACTTCCGTAATATCGCCCGTCTCTGCCCCTGCCTCAGCTCATCTGCTGCTGAAACCCTCATCCATGCCTTTGTTACATCTAGACTTGACTATTCCAACGCACTCCTGGCTGGCCTCCCATGTTCTACCCTACATAAACTTGAGGTAATCCAAAACTCAGCTGCCCGTGTCCTAACTCGCACCAAGTCCCGTTCGCCCATCTCCCCTGTGCTCGCTGACCTACATTGGCTCCCGGTTAAGCAGCACCTCAATTTCAAAATTATCATCCTTCTTTTCAAATCCCTCCATGACCTCACCCCTCCCTATCTCTGTAATCTCCTCCAGCCCCACAACCCCCCGAGACTTCTGCGCTCCTCTAATTCTGTCCTCTTGCGCATCCCTGATTATAATCACTCAACCATCGGTGGCCGTGCCTTCAATGACTAGGCCCGAAGCTCTAGAATTCCCTCCCTAAACCTCTCTGCCTCTCCGCCTCTCTACCACTCCTTCCTCCTTTAAGACACTTCTTAAAACCTACCTCTTTGACCAAGCTTTTGGTCATCTGCCCTAATTTCTCCTTATGTGGCTCGGTGTCAAATTTTTGTCTTATAACACTCCTGTGAAGCACCTTGGGACATTTTACTATATTAAAGGCTTTATAGAAATACACAGTGTTGTTGTTGTATTAATCGGTTTGCATTCTTCAGCTAGATATTGCATGACAATTTTCTCTCAAGAATGAGATCATAATACTCCCACAGCAAAATGGTAATGCCGATTTCAACAATTTCATCCCTGAATACGCTTTGAAATTCCCTAACAATGTATACCGTGTATCTGCAATGATTCACACAGACACAGTGAAATACCTAATCAAAGAATACAGGAAAACATTAGTCTGCCATCTGCAAATCAAGTCATTGCTTTAGCAACACTAATTACATTTTGTGCAGGCAAAGCTGGCAGAACAAATATAAAGCTTTGGTTTACACTGAAAACACCCCCCATCCCCCACCACCCGTTGATTTGCAGATAACATTGGCAACGCTGTTATTTCACACCCTCAAGAAGGTGGCACAATTCCCAACTCCCCCCTGAATTTCAAATATGTACCCTCATTATACTCATTCAACTACAGTTCACTTCACAATGTGGAACAGGGAGTGTTTCATCTGCATGATGCCTGCTGTTCAAAAATAGGCTTTAAAGCAGAGGTTCTCAAACTTTTGCTTCTTTGGCTCCCCTCCCATGTTATAAAAATTCCATGGACCCCCCCCCGGTGAGAGTGGGGGCAGGGGAGAAGGGGGTGGGAGGAGAGAAGGGGGTATGGGGGAGAGAATGGGGTGAGAGGGGGAAGAAGGGGATGTGGGGATAAGGGGTTGTGGGGGCAGAAGGGGTTGTGGGGGGAGAAGGGGGTGTGGAGGAGAAGGGGGTGGGGGGGAGAAGAGTGTGTGGGGAGGAGGGGTTGTGGGGAAGAAGAGGTTGTGGGGGGAGAAGGGGGTGTGAGGGGTGGGGATTGTGGTTCATCTCACATGGTTGCCATTAGCAACCTTCAAATTTCACTAGGCCTCGGCCCCTCAACATAAACAGGGATAACTTTCCACCCACTTTACAGTACCTGGAGGCCCTCATGTCTCGGCCTCAGGCCTCACTCAACCTCTGACAGATCTTCAATGCACTCTAAGGTGATCTCGAATTGAAAAGGATTGAAAGAGTTGTCCAGCACCACCACGTTGTTTACCTGCATCTTCACAAGTGCTCCTATGGGGTAATTTTGTGTTTCTTTTTCCCTCAGGCCCAACCTGCTGATTTAAAACAGAGACTGAGGCCCCAGGCTGGGTTGGCAGAGTGTGATGACCCCTAATTCTTTGCTTACCTGCAGAAGCTCCGGCCCATCCTCCTCCTCCATCACCTGCTGCTCTTGTTTGGTTTGCAGAGTGCCCACAGGCAGCACATGCCTCTACCGGCACCGAATGCCCGGAGGGCCCAGGCCTGACAGCCAGCCACCCTGCAGGGTACCATCTGCAGGCAGCAGCAGTGAAGGGGGTCCACCCAAAGCCATCTGCTAAATCTAGTTGATCTCCTGTGGCGTGGTCCCCTTGAAATCTTCTTGCAGATCCCTAGGGGGCCACGGGACCCCGGTTGAGAACCCCGCTTTAAAGTATTATGCTACAAAAGATTCCTGCACCTCAGAAATGAAAATAAGATGGCACTGCTCTGCCGCTTGTAAGCATATTTGTACAATGCTCCATATTTTATAAGAAAACAATCAGCTTTTATTAAATAGTAAACTGATAGAAAGAGATGGGGTGGGGCAGATTAGGGACCAAAATGGAGACCTACGCATGGAGGCAGAGGGTATGGCTGTGGTACTAAATGAATACTTTGCATCTGTCTTTCCCAAGGAAGAAGATGCTGCCAAAGTCATAGTGAAAGAGAACGTAGTTGAGATACTGGATGGGACAAAAATTGATAAAGAGGAGGTACTAGAAAGGCTGGTTGTACTTAAAGTAGATAAGCCACCAGGACCAGATGGGATGCATCTTAGGATGCTGTGGGAAGTAAAGGTGGAAATTGTGGAGGTACTGGCCACAATCTTCCAATCCTCCTTATATACGGGGGGGGGGGGGTGTCAGAGTACTGGTGAATTGCAAATGTTACACCCTTGTTCAAAAAAGGGTGTAAAGGATAAACACAGCAACTACAGTCAGTTTAACCTCAGTAGTGGGGAAGCTTTTAGAAATGATAATCCTGGACAAAATTAACAGTCACTTGGACAAGTGTGGATTAATTAAGGAAAGCCAGCACGGATTTGTTAAAGGCAAATCATTTTTAAATAACTTGATTGAGTTTTCTGCTGAGGTAAAAGAGAGGGTTAATGAGGGCAATGCGGTTGATGTGGTGTACATGGACTTCCAAAAGGCGTTTGATAAACTGTCACATAATAGCCTTGCCAGCAAAGTTGAAGCCCATGGAATAAAAGGGACAGTGGCAGGAGGGATACGAAATTGGCTAAGTGACAGGAAATAGAGTGTAGTGGTGCACAGTTGTTTGTCGGACTGGAGGAAGGTATACAGTGGTGCTCCCCAGAGGTCGGCACTAGGGCCACTGCTTTTCTTGACATATGTTAATGACTTGGACTTGGTCGCACAATTTCAAAATTTGCAATGACACAAACTTGGAAGTATAGTGAACAGTGAGGAGGACAGTGATAGACTTCAAGAAGACATAGACAGGCTGTTGGAATGGGCAGACATGTAGCAAATTAAACTCAACACAGAAAATGAGGATGTGATACATTTTAGTAGGAAGAACGAGGAGAGGCAATATAAACTAAAGGGTACAATTCTAAAGGGAGTGCAGGAACAGAGAGACCTGGGGATATATATGCACAAATTGTTGAAGGTGGCAGGGCAGGTTGAGAAAGCGGTTAAAAAAGCATACTGGATCTTGGGCTTTATAAATAGAGGCATACAGTATAAAAGCAAGAAAGTTATGATGAACCTTTATAATATAATGGTTTGGCCTCAACTGGAGTATTGTGTCCAATTCTGGGCACTGCACGTTAGGAAGGATGTGAAGGCCTTGGAGAGGGTGCAGATAAGATTATCAAGGATGGTTCCAGGGATGAGGGACTTCACTGGGGAAGCTGGGGTTGTCCTCCTTAGAGCAGAGAAGCTTGAGAGGAGATTTGATAGACGTGTTCAAAATCATGACAGGTCTAGACAGAGTAAATAGTGAGAAATTGTTCCCATGGTCTGAAGGGTCAAGAACCAAAGGACACAGATTTAAAGTGATTGGCAGAAGAGTGGTTATGATTTGGAATGCACTGCCTGAAGGGGAGGTGGAGGCAGACTCAATCGTGGCTTTCAAAAGGGAATTGGATAAGTACCTGAAGGAAAAATAATTGCAGGGCTACGGGGAAATTGCAGGGGAGCGGGACTAGCTGAAGTGCTCTTACAGAGAGCCAGTATGGGCTCGATGGGCTGAATGGCTTCCTTCTGTGCTGTAACCATTCTATGATTCTATGGGGGAGAAATTCGGTTGTTAGCGCCACCGATTAACGCCTAAAGAGGCCAAGAAGTGGGGCGCTAGCCAATTTTCGGGTGGGCGCAAGGCGACTAGCGCCTCACCCCATATTGAGCATGCATTTAGCGCCGGCGCTAAATCTTAGCGCCCGCTCATGGGCGCAGGCTGATTATGACGTCATTTGAGTGTGCAACGCCTTTTGGGCACCCCGGACCGGAAATTCAGTGGTGCCCCCCTCCGTAGCACCTGGCACTAATAGTGACAGCTTACCTGGACCTTACCAACTCGCTCTCAGGCTCAAGGGGCTAGATTTTCAGTTGCTTGCGCCAGCAGTTAGCGCCTTAAGAGAAGTGATTTCCGGGCGCTATGCGTGTAGCGCCCGGGCGCAGCGCAGTTTGCGCCCCGCCCCAAATTAAGTTGCCCGTTAGCGCCGGCGCAAAGTTTAGCGCCCGCCCGGATGCGCGCGCAGAAAATGACGTCACATCCTCGTGCAACGCCCTTTGGCCGCCCCGATTGCAAACTTCAGTCGGACCGCCCCATTGTGCGGCGGGCGGCCGGAGCGTTTGGAAAAAGGAACGCAACACAACCAGCGCGGGCCCCGGGGGGCGCTAATTAAAGGGAACGTCCTCTCCAGTATAAAGGCCATCCATTATTTCAGAAAACAGTCTTGTGCAACGCATTTCTGGAGACACAACAAGGAGGATAGCTAACTGGTTTCAAGCAGCAAGAGCCAGGTATTTTTGGACTCAGGCAACAGCGCTGCAAGTGGCCATTTGGAAATTAGAGTGTTTGCCAGGATTTGATGGGGGTTGCATGGGGTGCCAACGCGGAGCTGCAGCTCCATGTCCGTAGGGCTCGCAGACGCATTGTGAGAGGGGCAGCCCTGGCTAGAGGCAGAGGGGGCTACAGGCGTCGGCCACGTAGGCCTTACCCAGTCAGGCTATACCGCCAGCAGCGCTCCTACCTAAACATGAGTGCCGCGCGATGTGTTAAAAGGCTCCGATTCCGGAAGGGGGTGATTGCAGAGATCTGCCACCTGCTTCGCCGAGATCTGCGGCCAAAGCTCAGGTGCAGGACGTCTCTGTCGGTGGAAGTGAAGGTGACAGTGGCATTGAACTTCTATGCCACCGGCTCCTTCCAATACGCTGCTGGGGACATAGCAAACATCTCCCAGTACGGCGCGCATCGCTGCATCCGGCAGGTGACCGAAGCACTGTTCAGAAGGAGAAGCCAATTCATCTCCTTCCCCATGGCCCTGGAGAGCCAGCATCAGCGCGCATTGGGATTTTCCAGACTCGGGGAATTCCCCTTGGTGCAGGGCGCCATTGACTGTACGCATGTGGCTTTGCGGGCCCCTCTGGAGCATGGCGAGCAGTATCGCAACAGGAAGGGCTACCATTCTCTGAATGTGCAGCTGGTCTGTGACCACAAGCAGCGCATCATGGCAGTCAATGCCAGCTTCCCAGGCAGCAGCCACGATGCCTTTATCCTGCGGCAGAGTACTGTGCATGACATGTTCCAGGCACAGCCTCCCCCAAGAGGATGGCTACTCGGGGACAAAGGCTATCCTTTGTGCACCTGGCTCATGACCCCGCTCCGCGCGCCCAGGACCGCTGCTGAAGAGGCCTACAACGAGAGCCATCAAACCACCCGCAACATCATCGAGCTAACTATTGGGGTCCTCAAGCAGCGGTTCCGCTGCCTTGATCGCTCCGGAGGAGCTCTCCAGTATTCGCCGGACCGGGTCTCCCAATTTGTGGTGGTTTGCTGCATGCTACACAACCTGGCTATCCGCAGGACTCAGGCACTGCCACCTGACGTTGGACCAGCACCTCAGGAGGAGGAGCAGGAGGAGCATGAGGAGGAGGAGGAGGAGGAGGAGGAGGAGCAGGAGTACGTTCCCAGGAGGGAGCGACCAGGGCCAAGGGCCGCACGACGCCACCTTATTACACGGTACTTCTAAGCCCCCTGTCAGGGAATGGCCAGGGGCCATGAGGGAAGATGAATGCAGCCGCTCCGCAAGCCCTCAGCCGGCGAAGCCAACAAACACTAAGAAGAACAACCATGGAGACTGCATGAATAAAGATAATTTTTTATTAAACAAAAATGAAAAGCCCTTCCCACATGAATCCCCAAAAACAATAAACGGGCCCCACAAAAAGCCCAACAAACGACTCACTCCCACAAACTGGGGAGGAGCCACTCCACCTTTATTGAAACCGGGCCTCAACGTCGGCCTAACGCAAAAAAAAAGCCCTCCAAAAGCACAACCATGGGCAAAATAAAGATGGCCACCGCCATATTAAAGGAAAGCTGGCCACACCCTCTACTGAGTGGCCCGCGAGGGCGAGACCTTGGCCAGCATTTTGCCTCCCCTGCCCTGCCTGCTGCTCCTTCGCAAGCTCTGCCCAGTGGCTGCTGCGAGGCTGGGGGAAGGCGCCTGAGGCTCAGATGCCCTTCCGCCAGATGCCGCTGGGGGGTGGCCTACACGGCGTTTGGGCCTCGAGGGGCCGTCTCCTGAGTGGCGCACCTGAGCCTGGCCACCATCAGCTGCAGCCGCTTGCCCTTGACGGCCCAGAGGGGGAATGGCGGCGACGGATGGCGCAATGTGGGCCAGCAGGCGTCTGGGATGCGCTGGCTGGTGCTGTGGCGCGGTGGCACTCGGCCGGGCCCGCACTGCAGGATCCGCAGCAATCAGCCGACGGCCGGCTTGCTGGGATGGTCCAGCGCGGCGCCTGCCCTGGCGATGCCTGCCTGAGACAGCGCGTGTGGCAGCAGTGAGTGGCCCTGTGGTCCTGGTGTGCGCGCGCATCACATCCGCCAGGGTCTTGACGGCATCAGTTAGCATGCGGCCAGTCGCGGCAGTTGCTGCCCCGAACTCGCGCACACTGGTCGCCAGCGACTCGATGGCCTCAGGCATGCGCCCCACCACGCTCATGAGCTCCGTGTGGCGCCGGTCCGAGTCGTCGGCCATCTGATCGAGCTTCCGCACCTCCTCCGAAGTGAAGGTGTCCGGACTGGAGTCGCGACTCTCCCGCTGGGGAGGAGGGGGCCGAACTAGGGGACCCTTGCCGCGTTGGTGACGGCGAGTGTGCCGAGCAGCAGCACTCCCCTCTGATCCTTCCCCCCTTTGGGGGGAAGGCCGCGGGCCACGCGCACGGCTGCTGGGTGGCTGGACGCCACTGGTCCCAGAAGCTGCATTGCCCTGCGACAGTTCCTCCAGGCACTCGTCCAGTGAGGAGGTGTCGAGCATTTCCTCCTCTCCTGCGGGACGTGACTGTTCCCCCGAAGGTCCGGCTTGCTCCTCCTCCTCCTCCTGGTTGGAGGTGCTGTCACTGGCAGCCTCAGGGTCCTGGTCGTCACCAGCTGAAAGCAGGAATGCACAAGAGTAGCTTCAGAGTGAGGAGACGGCGTCAGCGAGGGAGTTAGGACTGGTGGGATTCAGCGCATTGGTGGGACAGTGGCAAAGGAGGTAGCTCGGATGGGCCAGTGCGACGCGAGAGGGCCAAAAGGCGAGGTCCTTACCATTGCCGGGCAGTGGAGGGTCGGATACACCGCACGCTGTGGGGACAATCACACGTGCTCCCATGAGCACACACACGCGCTCCTCCAGCTGAGTGAGCTTCTGCAGCTTGGCGCGGCCACCCCTGGCACGGGCCTGGCGATTAAACGCTACTTTAGCCTGCAAGAGAAAGGACGGGCTGTAAGTGCGCAGTGAAGCCCTGATGTAGTGTGCACTGCCTCCCATGGTGGAATAGCTTGGACAGAGTGAAGCCCTGATGTAGTGTGCACTGCCTCCCATGGTGGAATAGCTTGGACAGAGTGAAGCCCTGATGTAGTGTGCACTGCCTCCCATGGTGGAATAGCTTGGACAGAGTGAAGCCCTGATGTAGTGTGCACTGCCTCCCATGGTGGAATAGCTTGGACAGAGTGAAGCCCTGATGTAGTGTGCACTGCCTCCCATGGTGGAATAGCTTGGACAGAGTGAAGCCCTGATTTAGTGAGCACTGCCTCCCATGGTGGAATAGCTTGGACAGAGTGAAGCCCTGATGTAGTGAGCACTGCCTCCCATGGTGGAATAGCTTGGACAGAGTGAAGCCCTGATGTACTGTCCACTGCCTCCCATGGTGGAATAGCTTGGCCAAAGTGTAGAGTGCCGAATGGCCATTTGATGCTCATGACTGTCCCAATGCTGCTGGCTGAGGGCTGGCCAAAAGGACTTTCAGGTCCCTTTGCCCATCATGTCAGGTGTACATGCAAGAATGAGGAGGAGACTGGAAAGGCTACTCACCCTCACAATCCTGGTCAGATCGTTGTATTTCTTACGGCATTGTGTGTGGGTCCTGGGGGCCTCGCCGGTGAACGTCACCCTCTGGGCGATCTGCTTCCAGGCTTTGGTGTAGTCGTGGTGGGTTGGATTCCTCCCACTGTCTGGAAACAAGATCTTGCGCCTCACCTCCAGAGCTGTGACCATGATGTCCAGATCACCCTCTGAGAAGCGCAGGGCACGCTGACGGGCCTTCTCTGGCGTTGCCATGACTCCCTGGGGCTGAGCAGTAGTGTTGAGGCCTCTTTGCAAGGCTGCAGTGTGCAGGGCGTGGCAGCAGACCAATTCGTCCCTTCCCCCTTTAAGAGCTGGTCGGCACCACGGGGTCTGCTGTCAGTGCAAAAATGACCGCACCCGTGCTGCGCCCCGCCTGGGCGCTATCCCTCTGGACCGCCGGCTTAGCGCCTAAAGAGAGTAGTGGAACGCCTCTTTTAGCGCTCCACCAACCTCTTAGGGCGAAGCCACTGAATTCCCGGCAACGGGGCGCTACTTTGGGGCGGGCGCTAACTTCGGGCGGGCGCTAAGGTTAGCGCCCCAAAACTGCCTATACTGAAAATCTAGCCCAAGGAGTGTTATTTAAAGGGGACTGGTGTGGTTTAAAAGTAGCAGCCATTTTCGGATCACGACTTCCTCGAGAGCTACAAAGAGTTGCTGAGCTGCACACTGAGGGCCATTTGACCACTGAGCCAGCGCAGGCAGACGATCTTCAGCCTTCTGACAATCACCTTGCTGTTGGTGAGCCTTGACAACAGGGAACCTTCCTGTGGGCACTTATTATGGGGGCTGCATTGGAGGGGAACGTCCTGCTGCTGAATCATCTGGAAAGGGCACTGAGATGCTGGGAGAGGGGGGCGGGCATGGCCAGATGGAGGAGGGCCAACAGATGTCGCCACAGCAGACCTTACGCTGGCAGGGTTATCCAACAGCAGTTTTCCTACAAGAACATGCTGGAGGAGCAGTGTGTCAGAAGGCTGCGATTTAGAAAGGAGGTGGTGACTGAGCTGTGCCAGCTGCTTCAGCCAGATCTGCAGCCTCAGATAAGGTGCAGGACATCTCTGTCGGCGGCTGAGAAGATGGCTGCTGGCCTGAACTTCTACGCAAGCGGCTCTTCTCAGGCTGCGCGTCAGAGGCTGATCAGAAGTAGCTTCTAGGCCCCTCTCACGGAATGCTTGCTGCCATTCCAAGAACAGGAATGGAACCGGTCTGGTACCCCCAAGCCTATGAAGGGCAAGATGCATGTAAATAGCAGGCATGGCCATTGTAAATGAAGAAAGTGTTTCATTACACAAAATGTGGTTCCTTCAAGCATGAGAAAGCTATGGCAACAGAATGCAAAACTAATACACTGACACATAACCGACTCTCACACCCGGGAGATTGTCCAAAACATAAATCACATTCCGACCATCTTCCTTGGCCTTGATTCCACTGCGCCAACCAAAGCATCCAATGCCCCATCAGTGAGGGGTTCCGCCCTCTGCCTCACCCTTTCCATGTCTTGCTAGGCTGGTGCGCCACAGGTAGGCTCCCACCGCTTTGAAGGCCAACAAGGCAGTGAGTGTGTCTGGTGATGCTAATTGACCTGCCCCTTTAAGAGCTGGCCGGCACCACTGTGTCTCAGGGAAACTGATTATTGACAGCACCCTCGCTGCACCCCGCCGCCGCGAAATTGGGTTGCGCCGCCGGGTTAGCACCTTAAGAGTAGTGTGCAGCGCTTGATTTAGCGCCGCAATCACCTTTAGGGGCGCTGCAACCCAATATCGCGCTAGGTGGCGCTAAATTGCACCTGGCGCTAAACTTTGCGCATCGCCAGGACTAGCGCCCCAAACGCGGCTATACCGAATTTCTAGGCCATTGACTGTCTATGTTCTAGAGGCACAACTTAGCTCC
Source organism: Somniosus microcephalus (assembly GCF_052327205.1). Lineage (NCBI taxonomy): Eukaryota > Metazoa > Chordata > Chondrichthyes > Squaliformes > Somniosidae > Somniosus > Somniosus microcephalus. The sequence continues at coordinate 33,492,191 of NC_140996.1, forward strand.
ATCTAAATCCTTGGCTTCATAAATAGAAGCATAAAGTATAAAAGCAAGGAACTTATGCTAAACATTTATAGATCACTGGTTAGGCCTCAGCTGGAGTATTGAGTCCAATTTTGGGCACCACACTTTAGGAAGGATATCAAGGCCTTGGAGAGGGTGCAGAGGAGATTTACTGGAATGGTACCAGGGATGAGGGACTTCAGTTATGTGGAGAGACTGGAGAAGCTGTGATTTTTCTCCTTAGAGTAGAGAGGGTTAAGGGGAGATTTGATAGAGGCATTTAAAATCATGAAGGATTTTTTATGGAGTAAATAAGGAGAAACTGTTTCCACTGGGAAGTGGGTTAGTAACCAGAGGACACAAACTTAAGGTAATTAGCATAAGAACCAAAAGTGAGATGTGGAGAAATGTCTTGACTCAGCAAGTTATTTTGATCTGGAATGCATTACCAGAAAGAATGGTAGAAGCAGATGCAATAGTAACTAGAAGGGGAGAAAATTGCAGGGCTATGGGGAAAGAACAGTGAAGTGGGACTAATTTGATAGCTCTTTCAAAGACCTCCTTCTGTGCTGTAAGATTCTATGATTCTATGATTATAGCTCCTAGTCTGCTGTTGGGGGACTTCACTAATAAAGAGTCTCAGGATAGGTAGCCGCACAGCCAGAATATCACCATGGAAAAAAGTGGACAAGAGGGAAGCACAATGCTGGCTAATGAGACAGTTACATAAACAACATATTGTAATAAATCACTGCTGGAACGAGTCTCCAACAGTGAATAAACGGAAACCACAGTAAAACAGCGTTGTTATCGGTAGCAGCGGCGGGAAAGCGCGGGAAGCGCCATATCGTTGCTACAGAGAGAAAAAAAAAAAGCGCGGGAAGCGCCATATCTTTTCTGAAATGCCTAAATCTGGTAATATTGAGGCTTTTGATGGCGAAATAGAAGATTGGACCACATACGTGGAAAGAGTAGAGGTTTATTGCACTGCAAATGGAATAACAGATGAAAAAAAAGCTTCAGTACTTCTGAACTTAATGGGCGCGAAGACATACGGGCTGTTACGAAATTTAATCACTCCAGCCAAACCAAAGGACAAGACTTTTAAAGAAATTGTTGATACCCTGCAGGAGCATTTAAACCCAACACCGCTGCTGATAGCGGAACGATTCAAGTTCTTCAAGAGAAATCAACACAAGAATGAAAGTAACGCTGATTACCTAACCGAATTAAGAAAGCTATCAAAGTACTGCCAATTCGGAGCAGGACTACCGGATTATCTTCGAGACAAATTTGTTTGCGGTCTCTTAAGTGAAGGAACACAAAAAAGACTGCTTTCTGAAAAAGATTTAACATTGGACAAAGCTTTCAGTATGGCTGTATCATACGAAGCAGCAGCAAAAGGAGCTGCAGAGATACAACAAGAGACACAGGACTTCGGCACCCATAAAATGACACAGGAGTTCGGAAGATGTTATCGCTGCGGCAGATCCACCCATAACCAGAGGGACTGCTGGTTCAAGGGCAAAGCATGCAGGCAATGTGGTAAGATTGGACACATTGCACGGGTATGCCAATCTGGACAAAATAAATCCACTGACAGAAAACAAAAAATCAATAAAGAAAAGTACAGGAAGGTACAAATGATGACGGACAATAGCTCCGAAGACCAGAATAGCGATAGCGACTCCGGAAACAAGAGACTAAGCTGTCTCAAATTACATAATGTACTTGCCAAAGAGGATTACCAAACCATTTGGGTTACCCTCACAATAGCAGGGTCCCCAGTTAAAATGGAGCTAGATACAGGATCAGCTCTAACCGTAATAAATCGACGAGATTACGAGAGGCTATTTTCGCATATACCTCTAAAAGACACATCCATTATCTTAAAAACATATACGGGGCAGAAAGTCTACCCCAAAGGAAAAATAAGGGTGCCTGTGGTATACAACGGCAAAGAAATACAAAAGTTGTATTTATACATTCTACAAGATGGTGGTCCACCGTTGTTGGGACGTGAATGGATAAGGAAGATACGTTTAGACTGGCACTCCATTCAGGCACTGACGGTGACCAGTAAGGAAAAAAACAATGATGACATCATACCTGAACGATTAAAAGACATCTTGGCCAACGCCAAAGAAGTGTTTCAAGAGAAACTAGGAACCTTGAAAGGCATCACCGCCTCAATAAAAGTGGAAGATACAGCAATTCCAAAAATTTTTAAGGCAAGACCGGTGCCATACGCAATACGTCCAGCAGTCGAGGCAGAGCTGAAGAATTTGGAAAAGGCAGGCGTATTATCCAAAATAGATTGGAGCGAATGGGCAACACCCATCGTTCCAGTCATGAAAAAAAATTGAAAAATAACTCTGAGGAACAGAAAAAAATTCGCATCTGTGGGGACTTTAAGGTGACTGTAAACCCGGTCCTTCACACGGTACAGTATCCTCTTCCGAGGATAGAAGATATTTTCGCCTCACTATCCGGAGGGAAACGTTTCACAAAAATTGACTTGGCACAGGCATATCTACAGATGGAGGTTGAGGAGACCTCTAAAAAATATCTCACAATAAACACACACAAAGGCCTGTACCAGTACAATCGACTGGTTTTTGGAATAGCATCAGCTCCAGCTATCTGGCAAAGAGCTATGGAGCAAGTCCTGCAAGGGATTCCGGGGATTCAATGCTACCTAGACGACATCCTTATAACAGGAGAAAACGACAACGAGCACCTTGCCAATTTGGAGCAGGTGCTCACTAGGCTGAAAGAACGGGGCCTACGAGCAAATCGCCCCAAGTGCGAATTTTTCCAAAAACAGATATCATATTGTGGCCACATAATTAATAAGGAAGGGTTGCATAAGTCACCTGAAAAAATTGAAGCAGTTATAAAAGCCCCAGCACCTGAAAATGTTTCACAATTAAGGTCATTCCTGGGATTAATAAATTACTATCATAAATTTTTACCGAACTTATCAACTATTCTACACCCTCTTAATGATCTTCTACAGACAGGAGTGATTTGGAAATGGAACGAAGACTGTAAACGTGCCTTCCATAAATGTAAAGACTTAATCACATCCGAGAAAATTTTGGCTCATTACAACCCATCACTACCAATCAGACTGGCGTGCGATGCATCCCCTTACGGCATAGGAGCGGTATTGTCCCATAGATTCCCTGATGGCTCGGAACGGCCGATAGCTTTTGCGTCACGCTCATTGAACTCAGCTGAGCGTAACTATGCCCAGATAGACAGGGAAGCACTCAGCCTGGTATGGGGAGTGAAGAAATTCAACCATTACCTACACGGACAAAAATTTACCTTGCTGACTGACCATCAACCCCTCATCTCCATATTCAACCCTAAAAAAAGTGTCCCCATTATGACGGCACAAAGACTACAGAGGTGGTCCCTTTTTCTAGGGGCACACCAATACAACATTGAATACAAAGGGTCAAAACAGCATGGGAATGCTGACGGTTTATCACGCCTACCGTTGCCAACGATAGAAGAGGCACCTACAGTAGACCCAGTAGAGATATTCCACTCTACCGTAGTGGAATGTCTACCGGTGACAAATTCTGCCATTGAAAGGGAGACAAGAAATGACCCTACTCTCTCACGGGTCTACGATTTAACAGTGAAGGGATGGCCAGCACATGGCGAACCACTGTTGCCAGCATTCTCGCAAAGAAGAGAACAGCTGTCAGTGTGCTGAGGAACCTTGATGTGTGGATCCAGAGTGGTGATTCCACCCAAACTCCAGGATAAAGTGCTAAAGGAGCTTCACGAGGAGCATCTGGGTGGAGTGAAAATGAAGAACCTAGCTAGGGCGTTTGTATGGTGGCCAGGTATCGATGGAGACATCGAAGGCATGACCAAGAGCTGCCTAGGATGCCAGAAGGTCCAAAATGCTCCGCCACAGGCCCCTCTACATCCATGGGAGTGGCCCTTATCTCCCTGGCAAAGGGTGCACATCGACTTTGCTGGTCCATTTATGGACTCAATGTTCTTAATCGCAGTTGATGCACACTCCAAGTGGCCGGAGGTAATAAAGATGTCCTCCACCACCACGGAAAAAACCATCACAGTATTAAGGACCATATTTGCCAGGAATGGGCTGCTGGAGCAGATGTGTTCTGATAATGGACCGCAATTTGTGTCCGAAGAATTCAGAAAGTTCTTAAAGAACAATGGGGTAAAGCACTACACGTCCGCCCCATACCATCCCGCCACCAATGGATTGGCTGAAAGGTTTGTCCAGACCTTCAAGAAGGCCATCAAGGCCATGGGTAATGAAGACATAAAACTTCAGCACAAGGTGGATAACTTCTTATTTGCATATAGGAATGCAACGCATATGGTTACTAACCAAACTCCCGCCATGATGTTCTACAATAGAAACCTAAGATGCCGGCTGGATTTGGTCAAGCCCAACATCCGAAGGGACGTGGAGAACCGACAGTTTCAGGGCATGAATGAAAGGCCAACTCGGGCCTTCCAGATAGGCCAACCGGTTTTGGCCCGGGACTACCGTACCGAGAAATGGCAGCCTGGAACTATCTGCACACGATTAGGACCACTGATGTATACCGTGGACATCGGAGACAGCATAATAAGGCGCCATGCTGACCAAATCATCAAGTCATCCGAAAAGGGACAACCTACACCACCACTCTATACATCTAACGATGAAGTAGAGATACCCATATCTACCTCCGATCCGGTGATACTGGAGCCCGATGAACCCGACACTGGCCTTCAAGCCGAATCAGCTTTGCTAGAAGAACCTACTACACCACCAGAAACTACTACACCCCCGAGGCGTTATCCGGACCGAGTCAGGAAGCCTCCTGAGAGACTAACTTATAATTAATTAATACAGCAATGTATATTATTTTGCATATAACATGTAATTAATAATTACTTAAAATATGATGTACTAGTTAGCTAGAAGGGGAGGAATTGTGGTGTATGTGCCTTTAAGAGCAATTATGGTGTATGTGCCTTTAAGAGCCCCAGGTGTGCGTAATGCCGGTAATTGCCACTTGGGCTATATAAGCCTGTGTATTGTGTATATCCTTTAGAAACCCCCCCCCAGACTTGCTTAGTAAATACCTATGAACCAACTCCTGTCTTCAGTGTCTTTATCTACACACGGACACTACACAAGCGCTATGATTTTCTAACTTTTGAAAAATGTGGTTTTCTTGCTCCAAGAGGGAGATGGAGCGCTAAATCAATCGCTCCACTTCCCTCTTGGAGCGCGCGCAATCGGCAGCAGGCGGGGCAGTGAGGTCCACAGCATGTACAATGGGTCTTGCAGCACTGCTGCGTTGGAAGGCTCCTTCTCTCCCTTAAAGGGAAGGGCCATCGCTGCAGGCTCTGCAAAAGATAGGGCTCCTACCTGGACCACCAATGGAGCAGCGAACCCGTGCGATCAGCCCGGCACTCACTCAGAGTGCCGGGCTAATCGATCACGGGCAGGAACCCACAAAAAAAAAGGATCAAAAAAGGTAATTTTTTTTTTTACTTACCTCGGCCACCTCACCCCCGAAGCGGTCGGTCGCATGATGCACATCCCCTGAAGCTGGTGTTGTTTTCGCTCGGCAATGCTTCAGGGAGCGGAAGTTAATTTCGGGTCCGGGTGCTACCAGGGCCATGCGCAGTCAGATGATGTCACGATCTTCGGCCGCAGGCGGGCGTGACGATAAGGGTTCCCGCTGCCACAAACTGGCAAGTGAATTTCGCAGGCAGCGGTAACATCGCCGCGCCAGGGCGGTAAGACCTTAGCGTCCCGTTATTGCACCCCGGAGGTGATAACGGGAGGCACGAGGGCACCGAATTTCTAGCTTCAGCAGTTTTATCACTCCGTATAAATAATTACATTTCAGTAACGAAGAGATTCCATTGTCCAATTCTAGGCATTGTCCTGGGGTGGGGTAAGCAGCTAGACTACCAGAGAGGGCAGCTTGGACAAAGACACAGTCTGTACGTCAAAAAGGCACTGTGGTTATAACGGGTTATTTGCTCAGAAAAATATATAACCATATATGGCAGAATGACAAGGTGCACAGGAGATAGAGCAGTTCACATTTAGAAAATGTTCGAAAGAATGTGGAAGGAGTGAGGACCAGGCTATGTGGGGGTAGTCCACAAAGGGGTGACTGACACAGGGAGAAATAATATTGAGGCTTTAAAAGGCGTCTACACATGGATTGCCTCAAAACTCAAGGGTCTTCTTCTTAGGCAGTCCTTCGGAACCGAGGATGACTTGCTTCCACATTAAATATGAGTTTGCAGGTGACTGATGAGTCCAATGCGGGACCTACAGTCTCTGTCACAGGTGGGGCAGACAGTGGTTGAAGGGACGGGTGGGTGGGGTGCTTGGGTTGACGAGCGCTCCTTGCGCTGCCTGTGCTTGGCTTCTGCTTCCTCCCGGCGAAGAGACGCGAGGTGTTCGGCGCCTTCCCGAATGCTTCTCCTCCACTTTGTGCGGTCTTGGGCCAGGGATTCCCAGGTGTCAGTGGGGATGTTACACTTTTTCACGGAGGCTTTGAGAGTGTCCTTGAAGCGTTTCCTCTGCCCACCTGGGGCTCTCTTGCCGTGCCGGAGCTCCGAGTAGAGTGCTTGTTTTGGGAGTCTCGTATCAGGCATGCGGACAATGTGACCCGTCCATCGGAGCTGATTGAGCGTGGTCAAAGCTTCGATGCTGGGGATGTTGGCCTGAGCGAGAACACTGATGTTGGTGCACCTATCCTGCCAATCGATTTGCAGGATCTTGCGGAGGCAGCGTTGGTGGTACCTCTCCAATGCTTTGAGGTGCCTGCTGTACATGGTCCATGTCTCTGAGGTATACAGAAGGGCGGGTATCACTGCTGCTCTGTAGACCATGAGCTTAGTGCCGGGTTTGATGTCCTAGTCTTCAAACACTCTCTTCCTCAGGCGACCGAAGGCTGCACTGGCACACTGAAGGCAGTGTTGGACTTTGTCGTCGACGTCTGCCCTTGTTGACAGTAGGCTCCCGATAAAGGGTAAAGGATATACAGTAATGTTCTCGGATATACTTCTGGTGTTTGGAAAAGGAGAGGAGTTCACCAACAAAATTAAAGATGTAAATGGATGGGTGGCAACCAGGTGTCAAAACAACAATGCTTTTAAATAATTAGAACATTTTCAGAATAAAGAGGAATGGTACAGGATAGACAGGCTGAAGCTAAATCAAATAGGAACGTAAAGACTTGCGAGGAATGCTGAGGCAGCAATCAACGAACATTTGAATGAGATAAGTTGTGAGAAAGGGAGATGGATCAAAGCATAGAAGGGATCAGCAGGTGAATGTGGACACAATAATCGTGAGGCAACATTCATCCATTGGAACCTCGGGAAAAGCAGGCACTGAAGGATATGAATGAAGGTAAATCTTAAATAAAAGTCTTATACGTGAATACTAGAAGCATTAGACAGAAGATCACAGAACTGTTGTGGCAGTAGGGAACTTTTATGTGGTAGGAACATCAGAAACATGGCTAAATCCAGAAGATGGAAATGAATTTAATACTCAGAGGTATAGAGTGTTTGGAAGGGACGGAAAGGGAGATGGTGTGGCCATTTATATCAGGCACAACTGGGAGGTAAATGGAATTCATCCTGTGGGAGACGATATGCTGAAAGAATTAATCTGGATGGAAATCTTTAATGTGAAAAACTCCAAGCTAACACTAGAGTTGATCTTGTGAAGGTCCCGACCGATTGATTGCAACTCCTCGACACCATTTGTTGAACAGTTTCAACTCATTAAATACACTCAGTAGGCATGCTTTCCTGTGGGCCTATCAGGTAGCGGGCTTGCAGAATTTCCTGGGGAAGCCAATGAACTCCTCCAGACATGCAGACTTGACATGGGGAGTGGGGACGCAGGGTGAAGATTTACCCCCTGCCCCCTTCCCCTCTCACCCCCCACCGGTCCATTGGAATTTTCTGGCCTTCTCTCCAAAAGGCAAAATCCCGGTGGAATCGGGTTCTGCATCGTTTTTCACCACCCGCTGCCAGCAGTTATGTTGAAGATGTGCCTAAGACCAGGGCAGAATTTTAGGTCCACTCTTTTAAAGTGGTAATCAATTTACATTTGTGAGGGTGCCAGTCAGTTCCTTTTTGTAACCTCTAGATGGCACCTTCACTGTGTTCCTTTGTTAATTGTTTCTCGTTCTCTGGTGTTAATTGTTCCTAACCCTGTGTTAGTTTTTAATCAGCCTGTTAGCTGTTTATGGGTGGCACATGGTTTTCTTGGTATATAAGTTCTGTTGTTGTTTCACTCAGTGCTTAGTCCTCACTAGGGTGAACCAGGGAGTTAGTCTTGACAATGTTTTGTGTCTTGACTAGGTTCTCTGTGTGACTAGCCTTTCCTCTATGGCAGCTTGCCTTCACAAGCTGGCTGCCATAGTTCTCTTGAGCTATGTATCTAAGTCTGTGTTCTAGTTCTCTTGAGTTATGTATCCAAGTCTGTGCCATAGTTCTCTTGAGCTATGTATCTAAGTCTGTGTTCTAGTTCTCTCGAGTTATGTATCTAAGTCTGTGCCATAGTTCTCTCGAGTTATGTATCTAAATCTGTGTTCTAGTTCTCTCGAGCTATGTATCTAAGTCTGTGTTCTTGTCTCTGGATTTAAGATGTATTTAAGTCTTGTTCTGTTGAGCTGCTTGTCTTGGTAAGGTGCTGTTTGGACTAGCGTGTTGCTATGTGGGAGCCGTTGGGATCTTGTCTTGAGCTTTGCATTGATAAGCCGATTACCCTTGGGGTAGCTTGTCTGGAGTTTAGCCTCGGCAAGCCGGTTGCCCCTTGTGGTAGCTTGTCGCAAGCTCAGTATAGACAAGTGGGCTTCCTCATGGAAGCTGTCCTGAGTTCCTATCTTGACTAGCTGTCTTGTAACTTGTCTCTAGTTCTTATGTATGCTTATGTCTCTGTCTCGAGTTCTCTTGTCTCTAGTTCTTATGTATATTGCTGTGTTAATCTAGTTATGTGTGAATCTAGTAAAGTTCAAACAAAGTACTGTATGTGTCTCTTGTCTGGTTTCTGCACTTGGGTCCAGATCCTACCTCGTCCGGAGAGCACGGCCTCGTATTTATACGGCCCCGTGGCTCCCCAACCCTGACAACATTGTTGCCAACATTTCTTGATAGAGTATATTTTACCCATGATACTGTATGTACCAATGTATATATATTTTTTACAGTTGCTTCACAGGTTAGCCTTAAATATTTTGCATGTTTTTTAATCATTTCTTTTGGATCAACACTCAGAATCACTCAGTTGAATCCAGTTTGTCAGGATTGTCAATTTTAGCTAGAGGGACTAAACCCTTGACCACGGTACAATGCTTATTCATCATCCATAAACAGTAACAGGGAATTCACTGCTCCTCATCTATCATACCAGAAGGACTGGTATCTGAACAATTTCACTGAGGGATGGAAGGATCCAAAATATCCAAGTGACTAGCCATTCATTACAAGTACAGCAGCAAACACCTGTGTGTTGCCTAGAGGGTCTCAACAACTTTGAAAAATGAATGTTTGTGACAGCACCTAATTACCTCGGGTGCGCCAGAATGCTGACATATCTTTGAACATGGATGGAATCAGATTGCACAGAATCAACCATTTGCCCTGCCTGAAAAATATCAAATCGAATCTCCCTCATTCTACGATATGGATTTCCCCATAACCTCAGTCAAAATTACACGTTGATTCATGAAGAAATAGTTGCCGTTCTCGTCCTGCTGCCTTTTGCTGTTGAAATCAAATGGTTCATTCTCACAATGTGCTCTTTCTAGTTGCCTAGAATAATTCAAGCTAGTTTTGTACATGTTTTTCCTCGCTCCCAATAAAATGTCTGGAGTTGTACAAAATTATACTTAACCTTATCGAATCATGGCAGAATCAGTAGATAATTTGCTGTTATAACATTGTAGAAACATGAAATACATAAAGGATGAAAGACTTCCATTTCTATAGCGCCTTTCACGACCACCGGACATCTCAAAGCGCTTTACAGCCAATGAAGTACTTTTGGAGGGTATTCACTGTTGTAATGTAGGAAACACGGCAGCCAATTTGCACACAGCAAGCTCCCACAAACAGCAATGTGATAATGACCAGATTAATTGTTTTTGTTATGTAGATTGAGGGATAAATATTAGCCCAGGACACCAGGGAGAACTCCCCTGCTCTTCTTCAAAATAGTGCCTTGGGATCTTTTACAGGCACCTGAGAGAACAGACAGGACCTTGGTTTAGTGGCCCAGAAATTTGGGTCGGGGGCTTCCTGTGGGTGCAAGCCCCCAACCTGCATTTACCTTGCGCACCGACCGTTGAGCTGTAGGGCCCCGTGGAATTCCGCTCCGGGGCCTGGCCCAGCTGCTGGCACACTGTGTTTGCATGCCCCAGGGGTGTAGTTAGTTCGATGCGTCGCCTGGGATCACGTGAGCCATGGGCAGCCAATCGGCGCAGGGAAAAGCCCATTCATAAGTAGTGACAGGAAGACCTGTCAAAACTTATAAATACTACAGCCCCAAAATAGTAGTAAACCTTCAAAAATATTTTAAAAAATCATCACACTTTTAAAATAAACTATAAATTACATTAAATAACTATTTTAAACAATAATTAAAATTTTTGAAAAAAATAATTTTATATTCTAACGGGGCTAAAAATAAACTTACCTTGCTTTAAATTATTTAAAAATAATAAATCTGTGGAAAAAATGTTTTAATTTTAATTAATTGACCACTTACCTTTTAAAATGCAGGCCTTACACCTGGTTTATACATTTCTAAAATCTAAAGACTTACCCTCACGGAAAAACCTGTAAAAAAAACGTAAGTTCAAAGCGCATGCGCATCCTCCCCCATGCACGCGTTCAACCTCTGAATCCCTTCATTCAGAGGAACGGAAGTGCCGGTTTCCCGCGCATGCGCAGTGCATGCAAGAAACCGGCAGTTCCATCAGGCCCACACATGAGTACCCTGTGCGTACTCACCCGTGGAGACCCGAATTTCTGGGCCAATGTCTCATCCAAAAGACAGCACCTCTGACAGTGCAGCACTGCCTCAGCACTGCACTGGAGTGTCAGTCAATGTTTTTCTGTTCAATCCATGGGGTGTATACTTGAACCCAAAATCTTCTGTCTCAGAGGCGAGAGTGCTACCAACTGAGCCACAGCTCACATGAACAGAACTTTGATTGTGAATGTTATTCTTATGTTTACAACCTGAAGGATGTTAGGCACAAAGCAGCTACATCAAGGACTCTCATGTCAGCTATAGAACAATTGAGGTCGTGTAAATCTTCCCCAACTCTACAATAACAGCTTGCCTTTAACGTAGAAAACGTTCCAAGGCTCCTCACAGGAGCATTATCTTAAATACCAATATTTAAGAAGGGGGATAGAACATGTCCAGGGAATTATAGATCAGTCAGCTTAACATCGGTGATAGGAAAAATAATGGAATTGTAGGGGTCGCAAAATCCCCTCAGCCCCCAAAGATCGGGAAATATTAATCCACATCGTGGACGAAGACCTGTGTGATTTAAATTGTCGCTGGGTTGGACAATGTTTTAAAACATACCCAGAACCACAAAAGGCTGCGTTAAAAAGCTCGTAAGCTGGGCAGCACTTGGACACTGGAAACAAAGAACTTTGTGAAAATCACACACTTTAATATAGTACATTGTATTAAAAGATGTGCTCTTGAGTTTTGGACTGTTAAAAATGGCTGAACAGATCTCATGGAAACAGAATTTAAAAGGACAGACAGGCTGTTAGCATATGAAACAGACAGGCTGTTAGCGTATGAAAAAGCTCAGCGCTGCCCTGTAGTGGGTTTGAATGGAGCCCGAGCTGTCAGTCACCCTGTGGTATTGGGCGGGTCCGGTAACCTACAAGCTGTTTGTTTACACTGGGGAGTAGCCCATTTGAATCAGCCAATCATCAGACAGCAAGCACACTGGGTTGTTTACACACATCCATTCACTGAAATTGACTCTAAGATCAAGTGCTTGAAACTGCCAGCATGGACAAAGGGATTTTGTTTGCTAAGCACTCAAGACTGTAAATCAATTGCGGTTCCAGATGACCACAGGACAATGCTTTGTTTACAAAGCAATTGAATGCTATTAGCATTTGTTTGTATATCAAGTGGACACATCCAAACTGAGGAGGAACCGTTTAAATGAATGAGAGAACACATTCAAACCACTGCAGCTTTATTCGAAAGCCATCACAGACAATGGGCACATTTAAACTGCAACTTTATCCAAACCCATCCCAGCCAAGTGGACAGTTTGGATCTCTTTTGTTTTAGCCCAGAAACATCAGATCTGGGCGGGCCCCCAAAAAAGGGGTATAAAAGATAGCTTCCCAGAAGCATCTCTCTCTTCTCGTTTACTCTTTGGACTGCGGGTGAGCAAGGCTTCTGACCCAATAGCAAGACAATCTAGTGAGAAGCAAAGGGGTGGTAATTTAAGGGAAATGTTGCTAAGATTGTAAAATTAACATTGTAGCCATTTATCCCTCTTTTTTGCCATCTGCCTTCCCCTGTTAAGCAATTTTACCGTGATTACTTTGATCGTGTGGTGTAGTTCCTTTAGTTTTAATAAAATTTGACTTTCTTGCATCCAGACCATTTGTCCGTTTTTAATATATCATTAATTATAAGTACCTCCAGACAGAACTAGAAGGAGGATTTAGCGATTCAAAACCGCTGATTGGAATTGGTCACAGTGCAGTGGCAAGGCTGCCTGACCAGGTAAATTACCGTAAACCAGGTAATGGATGCCCCCCTACAAATTGGTGACCACGAAGGGACTGAAAGCAGTTTTTGATATGATAAGTGGTCTGGATCTGGAGAAAGCATCAGCTCTTGCTTTTCTTGCTTTCAGTCTGTGGGTAGCCCTGCAGAAGTTAGCGGCAGCGTGTAAGCTGACCTATTATAGTATAGGTGGCTGGGTTAAGAAGGGTGAGGTGAGGGTGCGGGAGGAGGTTACAGAGGCCAAGAATCGGGAGTCAGAGTTTGAAAAATGCCAGGCGGAGGTAGAACGCCTCATAAGAGAGGTGAATGAGGCCAGAGATAGTGGGATGAGGATGCGGGAAGAAAATGCACGCCTCACACTAGAGGTCACGAAATGCCAGGCAGAGATAGAGTGCCTTGTGCAGGAAGTCACAGAGGCTAGGGACAGTGAGATGAGGCTACAGGAGGAAAACGCACACCTCACCCGAGAAGCTAGCGAGGGCAAAAGCCACGTGAGGCACAAGATAGAGTTCCTAAAATGCCAAATTACAGAAGCAAAGAGTAACGAGATGAGACTGCGGGAAGAGAATGCCCGCCTCACCTTAGAAGCAACAGAGCAGGAGGAAATGGTTAGGGAGGTAAAGGCAGCTTATAAGCTGGCCTGCGACCAAAGTTTTAGTGGAGCAGATCATACCACATGTAACAGAAAGATAGAGAGTTTGGGTGTGGAGTTATTAAGGACTAAAGGGATGGTATGTCTCATAAGTCCGAAGGGAAGTCCGTCGGGCAGTACCAGCAGCCCAAATCAAACCACCCCACAGGCAGCACCCAGAACAGAGCTGGCTAGAGAATTAAAGATCCCAAGACCACAGCCCACAGCTCTGAGTTTTGAGGAGCTCTGGCAGCAAGAAGGGGTGGACAATGGGGTGGTAGGAGAACGCCAGCTGGTCCCGCTAGGCAGGCGGGGACCAGGACCAGTGTACCCCCTCCGACAACGGAGGTACGGTCCGCCCGTGAATGATAATGATCATGGGGCTGTTCAGCATACCTATCTGGTACCCTATGATACCCAACAGCTCAGAGGCCTGGTGAAACATATTCCCCTGCTCTCCGAAAAGGGAGACCCCTCAATGCACTTCCAAGAGGTAGAACAGGCAGCCTGTGTTAAAGTCTGTGATGACAAAGAGAAAGCCAAAATGTTGCTTTTCTCTGTAGATAGTAAGCTCTATCAAATCCTTTCGTATGAGGCTAAGAGAAGGCAAAAGGGTTTTGAGGACCTAAAGGAGGAAATACTGGAAGCCATGGGTGTGAACAATGGCAGTCCATTCGATCGCATAGGGAAAACACTGCAGAAGGAAGGGGAGACCCCACAGGCATTTGCAGATAGGCTGTGGCCAGTCTACAACAGTGCGTGTACAGGGAGACAAGATAGGGCACACCTGAACTAGCGGCAGCGGACCCAATGGCTTTGTTGCCTGGTGTCCAATTGCCTGCCCCAGATAAAAGCAAAGGCTGATACTTGGTTTGATCACCGAGACCCCCTAGCAACCGAAGAGACTGTAATCCGGCAGCTCACGGTAGCATATAGGTACGGTAGGAATAGTGGGACCCCCCAGCAAAAGGATAAGGTCCACGAGGTTAAAGCTGGGGCTCAATACAAGAAAGAGTGGCGCCAGGAGGGGAGCCGTCCCTCCCAGAACAAGGTCACTTGTTACAGGTGCGGGGAGGATGGCCACTGGCGCAGGGATTGTAAAAAGCCTGGGTGAGACGATGAAGCCAGGACACCCGCAGCCCCAACTCAGAAGGCAGATACAGAAACTCCTCCCGATACAGTCGAGTCCGTCATGGAGTCGATAAAATCTTCCCTCAGGGCCAATCAGGGAAAGGTAGCAGCCATCAGTGGTGCTGCAGCCCACTCGCCCACCTCTGCCTTCCCACAATGACTGGAGCCCGCACAGCCTGTCTATCTGTGTAATCTCCGGTACAATGAATGGAAGAGACCGCTCGTACAGATGGAGGTAGAGAAGGTTACAGGGACTTATCTATTGGATACAGGGGCATCATGCACTGTGATCCATACGGATAATCCCACCACCTCACCTCTGTCTAATGCAGTTCCATACATACCATCAGGATTCACCGGTCAGGAGCAGGCGGGGGTATACTCCAGACCCCTCTCAGTAATTTATGGGCAGGCAGCAGACAGCATGGGGAAGCAGCATCGAAATAATCGGCTGCTGCTCGAGCCGAGCAAGAGCCACCAGTGGGAGATAGGAGACCTAGTGATGGTAAGAAACTATGCCCGGGTGGGAAGTTTAGAGCCACTCTATATGGGACCCTATAGTATAGTTGATAGGGCCAGCCCCATGGCCTATGCAGTAAAACTACCCCGGTGCACAAAGTGGTTCCACGCCAACCAATGTAAATTGTATAAATCTGACCATACAAGTTCAAGTTCACAGGCTGTAAAGACAGGCACTGTGGCTTGTTTCAAGGGAAAAGTTGTCCAGCCCACCAATTGGGACACTTCCCCGCTCCAGTGGGACCTAAGTTTTGGCCAAAGTTTAAATTTGAGCCAGTTATTTAGTTCAGAAACAGAGAAACCGCAGCCTGAGAGTAGAAATCTGCAGGCTGCTGCGAGTTCATTCACAGAAAATTGCTTGGGGGGCCCCAGGGAGGAGCCGCCCTGTGAAGAGACTGCCCGCGCATGCGTAGTCATTGGTCTGGAGACAGGAATTCCCCAGTCTTTTGAACGGTCTGTTCGCGCAGGCGCAGTTCTCCAGCCCGTGACCACAGCGGCTTCTCTTCAGTTTTCCCGCGCAGGTGCAGTCGCCTGTTTGAATACAAAGGTTTCACAGCCTCTGCCGTGGGACTCCGGGGAGGAGGTTCGCGCAGGCTCAGTCACCTGTTCAAAGGAACAAGCTCCCCAGCCTGCTTCTAGAGTGGTTCCCCCTATGGTGTGGGACTCTGGGGAGGAAGGGATAGCAATTCCTCTTGCAGGGGACATATGGAAGGAGCCGGTACCAGGTTTTGGACCTGGAGAGGAAGATTTTCAGCCACCAGCAGCGGGTGATGAGGGGATACCTGCTCCCAGTACGGGAGTGGGTAGGGAAAAGTAGACAAACCCGGATTACTGGCAGGCTGCCAGGTATATTAAACAGTGCGGGCTGTTTGCATCAGGGGGAGAAGGTTCCCAGCCAGCTATGGCTGTGACCCAGGCTCAGGGTCCGTCAGCTAAAGTTTCCCCCACAGAGACGCCCCTCAGAAGGTCTCAGCAGGTCCGCAAGCCCAAGATAAGATGGTCACCAGAGTACCCGCCACAAAGAGCAATCTCCCGAGCCCAGGAGGAAACAGATCACAGAGGTCCCCAACTAGCAGCAATAAGCTGCCACGGACTAGAAGCAGGAGGCAGTCCAGCTTCGCTGCAGGCAGCAGTAATCTGCGACAGTGACACCAGAGATTAGCCTGGCCATCTGGAGACGGGCGGCATTTGTATGATAGCTTTGTGTTAAGTTACCAATGTTTATAGCTTGCTTTTAAGGTGTTTAAATTTTAAGTTTAGAATGTAACTAGAAGTTTAAAGTTTAAGTTTATAAGTGCGCCAAATGCTTGTATTTTGTTCCGAGGTCGAGGGAACCGACCATGTCTCCACCTAAGGCAGCAGGTCAGTGAGAGACCTGGCTGCATGTCCTTTTAAGTTCTTTTGCAGGAGAGTGGACAAAGGAGCAGACCTTTTCGCCCAGCCCGAGCTGGGCATTGAATGAAGATATACAGAATGTTGGGGATCACCTCGCCACTGGACAATTCCAGGAGGAGACCCCGCAGCGAACTTCGGGAGAAACCAGACAGGGTCCAGAGTAACCTGCCTACTCATCCTACGTGGAAGAGATGGCCCCAGCTGGGTGGGACACGGCACCAACCCAGCATTATCCTGACCGAATTTCACTTGCGGGAGACCTCGCTATTGAGGAGCCATGGTGGGGAAGCGCGGACGCCTTGTCAGATAGGGACGCGTTCCCCGGGAGTGGGTGGTGATGGCCCGGGAAAGATCATAAAGGGGAGGGGGAGACCCAAGAGTCATGTGGGTGCATTCGGGGAAGGGAGGAACTCACCCGGGGCCCACGGGCAAAGTTAGAGTGTAAACGTGGCTGGGAAGGATGAGTGGGTGGCCGGATCTGGGATCCAAGTTTGAGTGTGTGGCCAGTGAGAGCCGCCACACAGGCACCCATCATTTTCTGCAGCCAGTCGAGGAAGATGAGAGGGGGAGGGACTGGGAGTCGCGATCCCATACTCCCTGGTCTCGGTCTGTGAAGCATGAGGGTTACCCCGCCTCCACAAAGGGACAAGGGAACGGTTCGGGGCTGGCGGATCAGACTGTTCTGTAAAATCCATTCTATGGCCTAGAAATTGGGTTGGGGCGCCAAAGTGGCGCAAAAGTCGCCTGAGCGCAGGATTTAGCGCAGCGATCGGAGTGATACCGATCGCCAGAAATTCAGTTTCAGTGCCCCTCGAGGGAGAACTGATTATGGCAGCGCAACGTGCCGCAGCGCCACATGCTGCGGCATGGCATGCTGCGGTATTGCAGGCCTTCCTCCCACTGTTAAGGGGGAGGTCCCTGCAACAGCACGATCCCCGCTCGCGAGTGCCGGCAAATGAGTCCGGCACCAAGGAGAAGTGCTGGGCTCTCGGGAAACAGCCGGCAATGCCGCGTGGGGGGGTGGTTAGGAGGCCGGGGACGGAGATGCTGGCAGGCGGCCGCCGAAAAAGCGGCCGCCCTGCACCTCCACCTTAACTTGCACCGCTGCCGACACAGTAAGGCCCCGTGAACCGGGCGCGGGTAGCGAGTGGCGCAACTGTGGCGTTCGCTACCAAATATCGCGAACGGGGCACGAATGGGGCGCTGCACACACCGATGACGTCATCGGTGGCGGCACAGCGCAAATTCCTAATGCCACCATTAGCGCCCCTACTGAATATCACCGGAGATGCAGCCAGTGGTGCTACAGCCACTGACTGCCTCTTTAGGCGCTAACAGGTGGCGCTACTCACCCAATTTCTCCCCCTATATGTTTTAAAAGTTTAAGACCATTAAAGGGGGGATGGTAGGAACATTTACTGCCTGGATGGGAGGAGCAATACCCACTCAAATTTCGCGACCCATCATTGGCACGTGATGGTCGGGGTTTATTTCAGCATTTTGTTTCAAATATTTCAGCATTTTGTTTCAAATGTTTCAGCATTTTGTTTCAAATGTTTAATGAAGATTTTTGTATTTTGTTTCACAGTTCCAAGCGGTGCAGAGGCGTATGACCCTCTCCGTGCGTGGGATCATTTTGATTACATTGTATAAACAAGATTGCAACATTTTGTAATATATTATAATGTAACAAGTGGTGCAGTAGTATGAGACCCCTTTTGTAACATTCTGTAATTGATGTATCTGGAGTTGCCTACCGTACAACGGTTTTTCTCGGATTTCAGGGGAATAGACGGGTCGGGGGATCAGTGCTAGGTAGCTAGAGGTAGATACAGGGGATGATTGTTTGTGGGGGGTCAGAAAATTTTCCTCACTTCTTCAAGAGGATACTACAAGCAAGTTGGAAGTATCCAAGGGTGGAATGTAGTGGTCGCAAAATCCCCTCAGCCCCCGAAGATTGGGAAATATTAATCCACATTGTGGATGAAGACCTGTGTGATTTAAATTACCTCTGGGTTGGACAATGTTTTAAAACATACCCAGAACCACAAAAGACTGCGTTAAAAAGCTCGTAAGCTGGGCAGCACTTGGACACTGGAATCAAAGAACTTTGTGAAAATCGCACACTTTAAGATTGTACATTTTATTAAATGTTGTGCTCTTGAGTTTTGGACTGTTAAAAATGGCTGAACAGACCTCATGGAAACAGAATTATAAAGGACAGACAGTCTGTTAGCATATGAAACAGACAGGCTGTTAGCATATGAAAAAGCTCAGTGCTGCCCTGTAGTGGGTTTGAATGGAGCCCGAGCTGTCAGTCACCCTGTGGTATTGGGCGGGTCCAGTAACCTACAAGCTGTTTGTTTACACTGGGGTGTAGCTTGTTTGAATCAGCCAATCATCGGACAGCAAGCACACTGGGTTGTTTACACACATCCATTCACTGAAATTGACTCTAAGATCAAGTGCTTGAAACTGCCAGCATGGACAAAAGGACTTTGTTTGCTAAGCACTCAAGACTGTCAATCAATTGCGGTTCCAGGTGACCACAGGACAATGCTTTGTTTACAAAGCAATTGAATGCTATTAGCATTTGTTTGTATATCAAGTGGACACATCCAAACTGAGGAGGAACTGTTTAAATGAATGAGAGAACACATTCAAACCACTGCAGCTTTATTCAAAAGCCATCACAGACAATGGACACATTTAAACTGCAACTTTATCCAAACCCATCCCAGCCAAGTGGACAGTTTGGATCTCTTTTGTTTTAGCCCAGAAACATCAGATTTGGGTGGGCCCCCAAAAAAGGGGTATAAAAGATAGCTTCCCAGAAGCATCTCTCTCTTCTCTTTTACTCTTTGGACTGCACGTGAGCAAGGCTTCTGACCCACTAGCAAGACAATCTAGCGAGAAGCAAAGAGGTGGTAATTTAAGGGAAATATTGCTAAGATTGTAAGATTAACATTGTAGCCATTTATCCCTCATTTTTGCCGTCTGCCTTCCCCTGTTAAGCAATTTTACGATGATTACTTTGATCGTGTGGTGTAGCTTCTTTAGTTTTAATAAAATTTGACTTTCTTGCATCCAGACCATTTGTCCGTTTTTAATATATCATTAATTATAAGTTCCCCCAGACAGAACTGGAAGGAAGGTTTAGCGATTCGAAACCGCTGATTGGAATTGGTCACAGTGCAGTGGCAAGGCTGCCTGACCAGGTAAATTACCATAAACCAGGTAAAGGATGACCCCTACAGGGTCCCTACTAAAGGAGAATATAGAAGAACATCTAGAAACCAAAAATATAATCATGAATAGTCAACATGGATTTCAAAAGGGAAAGTCTTGCTTGACCAACCTTATTGAATTGTTTGAAGAGGTAATTGAGAGCGTAGACAATGGTAATGCAATTGATGTAATTTACCTGGATTTTCATAAGTTCCCCATAATGGACCGATGAACAAGGTCAGAGAATGTGGAGGCAGGGAAGAAGTAGCAGAATGGATTGCTGGCTGGGTTCAGGACAGAAAGCAGAGAGTTGGAGTAAAGGGTGGCTATTCACAATGGCAGAAGGTGGGTAGTGGTGTTCCACAAGGATCAGTGCTGGGACCATTGCTGTTTACAATTTACATTAACGATTTTGACTTAGGAATCGAAAACACAATTTCTAAATTTGCGGATGACACCAAATTGGGGGGGATAGTCAATACTGAGGAGGACTGCAACAAGTTACAGGAGGACATTAGTAAACTTGCAAAATGGGCATTTAATTGGCAAATTAAGTTCAACACAGGTAAATGTGAGGTATTGCATTTTGGTAGGGCTGAGGGGTGACCTAATAGAGGTCTTTAAAATTATGAAAGGTTTTGATAAAGTGGCTACAGAAAGAATGTTTCCACTTGTGGGGAAGAGCATAACTAGAGGCCATCAATATAAGATAGTCACCAAGAAATCCAATAGGAATTCAGAAGAAACTTCTTTACCCAAAGAGTGGTGAGAATGTGGAACTCGCTACCACAGGGAGTGGTTGAGGCAAATAGTATAGATGCATTTAAGGGGAGGCTGGACAAACATATGAGGGAGAAGGGAATAGAGGGTTATGCTGATAGATTTAGATGAGGAAAGATGAGAGGAGGCTCGAGTGGAGCATAAACGCCGACATGGACTGGTTGGGCTGAATGGCCTGTTTCTGTGCTGTATCTCCTATGTAATCCTATGTAATTATCAAACAAAATTTGACACCGAGCTACATAACGAGATACTAGGACAGGTGACCAAAAGCTTGGTCAAAGAGGTAGGTTTTAAGGAGTGTCTTAAAGGAGGAGAGAGAGCTGGAGAGGTTTAGGGAGGGAATTTCAGAGCTTAGTACCACGGCAGCTGAAAGCATGGTTGCCATTGGTGGAATAATTAAAATTGGAGATGCGCAAGAGGTCAGAATTGGAGAGTGCAGAGATCTCGGAAGGTTGTCAGGCTGGAGGAGGTATTTTTCCCATCATAAGACTGTAGCACCAGCTTCAAAGCATCACCTCCCTACCACACTGGTGTGAGTTTTAGCATTTTGTATACCAGCTATCCTTGTCACCTCTCTAAATGAGGTTGCCAATTTAAAAACAGTTTTTGCAATAGACTCACATCGACATTTAACATAGGGTCACCAAAATTTTTTAGATGGGACCTAATCTCGGAGTAAATGTCGAGATGCACCCTCTGGGAACATCTACTCGTAATGATCAGCAGACCATCTGGTAATGTGGGAGGTTCCTTAATTTGGCTGCCAGTGGTGCACACCTATGAAACCTGGGCCACACCTAAGTTGCCACCTGCCCTGCTGAATAGGCCAAAAGGTCCAGCTGAAGAGAACATTGTCCATGGGTTGCCGATTCCTCCTCTGGAAGGAATCATTTGGTGCCCCTTCAACTCCACCTACAAAGGAGGGGAGAACATCTAAATTAAAATAAAATTATACTTCTATCTTCAGCAATCTAGGCCACAGTCCTGGCATGGATCCCCAGGCAGTCCTCTCTTCTATTTCTGATAGGCCAGTCTGGTGACCGCTCTCACTGAGAGCCTAGGACTTGGCAGCTCCTGACATAGGGAGTTCCCGCCTCCGACACCAGCATCTTCTATGTCGCCAGCCATGTATGGGATGGGCAGAGGCTCTGCCTACAACAGGCCATTCAGGAATGATAGGCCAGGACATGGTGTATCAAGGAGCTGGGCTAATTTCCGGCAATTCTGGATGATTCTCACAGCAGCTGTTCAGGGTCAGGATTCTCACAGTCTTCAATAAAAGAATACATCCATCACAACATCTAGATCGGATTCAAATGGACGATTTAGAGCTGGCCAACTGATTCACCCTGTGTCCGGTGATCATTGACATTGTGCCCTCCATGCACCTCTGCATATACATTCTGCTGTCAGCTAGTGCAAGTACATGTCATTATACATCAGAGAAAAACATTTGTCTCCTTACTTAGGAATAGCAGAAAGGATTTTTAACAGTAATTGACTTTTACTTACAGACCATTGAATAGAGTGAGGGCTTTCATGGCCATAATGAATGTATACACATCAAGGATTGTTTTAACATTTGGCTTTATTGTTTTCCAAAACAATTACAGGCACAGTAAAATCTTCAATAGACACACAACATTTTGAACATTATTGCCAATTTTTATTTATTAATAATTGCATATTTTTGCACTGCATGCATATTTTAGAATCATCATTTCAGTATTCAGATATATTGTGCTATTCATTGGAAATATGGCTAACATATTGCATTCCCCACAATATTTTAAACACGGAAATATTGCAATCAGATATTTCATGCTGCCGTTTTCCATACCTCTTTTGCATTGCCATGAATTCAATATTAATCCCCCTTAAAACTAGACAATTCTGCGTAAAGCTTGTTGGAAGACTATGGGGGCAATGCTAACCAAACCCACCCGTTGGGAAACTGATGAGATCGGATCAGCTGCCTGTTTTACACCATGCTCGATTTTACTTTCCATTGACTTCCAAAAAAGATAAGTTTAAAATTATTTTTGTGGGGACAAAGGAGCAGGGGAAAAGCTCTTGGAAATTCTCCACATTTCCAATAGCAGTCTTTACATCCAACAACATTAACAATAGCACCTTTAATGTAGTACATCCTTAATTAATGATATTGGTCTCTGTTTTCCTATAATCTTTTCGATTTGGCGAGAATAAATTTAAATTGTAGCCTCACAAAGGTTTTGTTAAATTCTTCCCCAACCATTTGTGAGTTCCAATTAACCGGTTTAACTGATGATGCATTCCCTAGAAATCTGTGTTTGGAAGTCCAGTGCTTTAAAAAGATCAAACAATGACACAGGTGCTACAGCAATATTCTTCTTTCCCAAGAAGATTACCGAAGCAAATAGACCTCGGGCAGAATTTTCATTGAGCCGTGGAGCGTGTGGGGGGTTAAAATCTTGAAATCGGGGGGCACGAACCCATCCCACCCCCAACCCGCCTCCATGCCAGTTTCAAAGGAGGCGGCTACCCGACCCGCACTGGGACCCGCCTCCCCAAGGGGGGAAGGGGATTAGTGCCAATTAACTGCCTGTTAACAGGTAGTTAACAGGCAGTTTTTAGCCTAATCCCTATTTTCATTCTTGAAGTGTGGGATTCTTGATGGCTCTAAACCAAGCCAAGTTAGCGAGGCGGGCCGTCGGGCTGAAGGGCTTGGCGGGGTCGAGATGCCCGGTGTTCAGGTGAGTGATGGGTGCATGAGTGCAGAGGTAAATGTGTTTGGTGTGTTTAATGTGTTTAAAGAAGTTTTACTTACCTTTACAGCCTTCCTTCCTTCAGGTCTCGGGAGTCCCTCATCTCACCAGCACAGAAAGCAGAATGGCCGTGATCTGTCAGAAATTGCAGCATTCAGCTTTCTGTTCTGGAGAGATCTCTAAATCATCCTAAGAGGAAGGAATTAACTTAGAGTACAGATTGTCAGTGTTTGACAGCTTCAAACAGCTGTGAAACGCTGACGTTTCATCTGTCAAAAGCTCTTGACAGATGAAATATCAATCTGTGACATAACCTGTTGCCGAGTGGCCCTTAATTGGCCTGCTGAGCCCGCTGGGTGGGCTCAACAAGGTCAACCAAGTCAAAATCTCGTGGGTTGGCTACAACTCGATGGAGGCGGGACTACAACACCGAAAGTTGTAGTCCCGCCTCCTACCTGCCTCCTCAATGAAAATCCAACCCCTCATATCCACAAAGCACATATTCCTGCAATTAAAATGTTCTTGCTAATGTTTCCCTCATGAAATCATATTACAATGCAATGTTCATTGCTACTGATAATTCCGTACATGAACAGAAAGGTAAGAAAGGTCAAGATGGGAAAGGAAAGCACATGGAATGCTGAAACTCTTGTATCTTGTACTTTTAACGCTGTAAATTCACCAGCGTTGTCCTTTCCCCAAGACACTAATTATAGAGACTGGGATATTCAAAACGTAGAATGTAATATTTATAACCACTCTTGGCAGTCAACATTAGTACTTTTGGGAATGATTCAAAGATAAATAAATATTTCCTCAACTGAATTTTCATTAGAAGATGACTAAAGATGTATTGGTCTAATTATTATAAAATCCAGAGGGAGACTTCCGCACATCTAATATACTGGAATTGAAATGTGTTCCATTGTTTTATTTCTTGCAGTAGTATTTTTTCTGCAGATAATATAAAACATGTTAGATGGAATGCAATTGGATGCACACTAGAACATTAATTACTTGAATTAAATCAGTCATTGAGAAAATATATTGGAAATCTTTCATTATATAATGCAATGTACTGTACATGTAACTATAAGGTAATTTTCCAGAAATAAAAGGAGACAAGGGCAATAGGGGCGTTTAAATAATTGATGATTACATTTCTACTGTCATAGCTATTCCATACATTTATTATTGAAAAGAATGAGTAAATCTCATGAAAGCATTCGAAGTTCTGATTTTGGTTACTATGAATATTAATAGAAATCTAAAGTATTTATGGTGATTGAGGTAGATTATGTGACCTTAACATTGAATTGGTTTCAGTTTGAATAATGTTTGAGTAAGTGCTAAATGAACTTCACATTGAAGAGGATTGCAATACTCAAGAGCCAAATTGTTGAAGTAGCGAAGTAACTGAAATTGCAGCACACTTCTTACAAAGAAGTCTGGTAAGTGATGAGGGTCAAGAAATAATGTAAATAAACAGGGGCTGCAATTCCACAGGGAGTAGAGCACTTGCGTATCTTCAGCTCCACAATATTTAGCTTGCTGTACTATTTAAAAGTGTAGGCGATGAGAGTTACAGATCAGGCGGACATAAATTATCCCAAGGGACTATTTGAAGAGGGAAGAGTTCTTCTGTTGTATTGGCCAACATTCCTCCCTCAACTAACACCACCAAAAACAGGCTAATTGATGTTTCATTGTCTAGTTAGTGTTTATGGGACCTTGTCATGTGCAAAACCTGGCAGCAGCTTGTGCTTACAAAACAGCAGTGACTGCTTTTCATAAATAATTTGTTGGTTGCAAAGCTCTTTGGGACATTCTAAGAAGGTAAAGAGTACTATGTAAATGAAATATTTTTTTCTTTGGGCTAGAAATTTATTATAGCCCAGAATGGGCGGTATCTTTAGAAACGTTTGACAATTGGCGCCAGGCAAGCAAAATGTATTCTCACTGCTCAAAGAAATGATTGGGGCACTAAATCAAGTCTTAAAGGCCTAGCTCAGTGGCATTACACTCAAAGGGTGGACCAATATTGGGTGCAGTCTAATCTCAGCTCATCAATGCCACAGGCTTTTCCCAGTACTTAAAGGGGAGGTTCATTGATACTGCAGCACCTCAGTCTCAGCATTGCTGGCTGTGCAGCTGCCTCAGCAAGGAGAAGCACAACAAGGAGAAGGAGCCGGAGGACTGAAACAGGTGTGGTCATGGCAGATCCACCTCAGTCGGGTGGTCAGCGTAATTGAATGCTTCAACAAATGCTACATACCACCATCAGTACCACAAGCTTCACACACTGCCCAGAGCACCACACCCCCAGCGCTCACCCACCAACAATCTCTACCTACCAACACTCACAGCTGTGCAACTATGGGACTTGATTTAGTGCCCCAATCATTTCTTTGAGCAGTGAGAATAAATTTTGCCTGCAGTCTAAAGTATTACCGCCTGATGCTGATTGTCAAACTTTTCTAAAGTTACCATCCATTCCTGGGCAATAATAAATTTCTAGCCCAAGGGTCATTAGTTATTAGAATGAATGTGATATATGTGATATGTTTATGCATAAATTTATTAATGGAGTTTGCAATATTTTGTGGACTCTCTCATTTCACCTTTGCACCCAGGAGGACGCTGTGATATGGCATGACACAGGGATGGTATGATGGGGATGTGGTGAGCAAAGGGATCTGGGTTTTAAGTCATCCTGGAGAGAGTCCTGATGACCGTCCTCATCCCTCTACGCACATGTTCCCGTATTTCTAGCTGCCCACACTCCATCCACCATAGATCCTGGAGGGCGAGGTGGCATGCCAGTAAAGCCCCCATTAACGTTGCCAAGTGTAGAAGTTTGATTCTTTGAACAATAAATGTAGGCATTTTGTCCTTGCCAGAACACTGCTGATAAATAAAGAACCTTCAAATTACTCATACAAAGTGATCCACTAGTTGAAACTGAAAATAACCACTGAACCTAACCTGACAGCTGTGTGTGATCAATGTGGATGCCTTTAAATAATGTCCCTGGAGCCGGCGTCCTGCAGCTGTGCGCCTCCTCTCCCTGTCACTGTCTGGTTGAGGCACAAAGTTAGGTGGCGAAAATCAATTGCGCAGTTCGGGTTGCCAGTGAGCATTGCACGCTCACTGACATCACGATCTGCCTGGCGTTGAAGTCCCCGGCAGTACCTCGTACCGGCGGCGCAACGGGGGGACCGGATTTGCCGTGCGCCGCTGGATTCGCCTCGCCCTGATGCTACTGCATCAGCGCTGCTGGCAGTAACTGGAGGCACTAACCAATGAATTTTTCCCCCATCTTTTATATTTAAGATGCATTTCTACTTTCAAGTTAATCTGTCATTTGAAAAAGTGTGTGTAAATTTTTGCTTGTAGACTGATTTCCCCTAATCTAATACTGACAAACACTTGCTGGATTTGTAACAATCTATTACTGTGTTAACCTTTAAGTTGTTTTGATAGAGCATGCAGGTCAAGAAAAGTCAGCAAAAGTCATTAAACCAAAATATTGTTTATAAAAAAATCAGTTTTTAATGAGTTATTGAAACTATAGGGCTGATTTTAGGATCATGTGCTACCAGCTGGTAAGGCATTTCGGGATATCCCACACATTTCCTTCCATTAATCTGTAACTATTGATTTAGGGGTGATTTACTGTATTCAGCAACATGGAAACTCAATGTTATCCTGTTGTATCATATGTCTCACAGCAATCTAACAAAGAAAGAATTTGTAATTATGTGACATTTTATTACATCTCATAAGACATTTCAAAGTGCTTCACATATGATGAATTACTTTGAAGTGCAGTCACTGTTGCTATACAGGTGAACATGGCATCCATTTGGCACACGGTGATGTTCAAAATAGGAAAGATCACTTTAAAGGTCACCAAGGAAGAATGTTGGCCAAATACATGGATGGTTCTCTGTTCTTTCTTCAATAGTGCCATGTGATCTTTATCCTCCATCAGAAAAGACCGCAGGACAGAAAGTTTTGGGCTACGCACCTGCAATTTTCCGAGATGTGCTCCCCTGGGAGCACAGGATCACAGAATTACCCCTGATATTACAGCGCGTGGTCTGATATTACTGCATATAGCTTGATATTAATAATTGCAGCTTATGACTTGATATTGCAGCATATGGTTTGATATTATTTATTACAGCTTATGGCTTGATATTAATAATTACAGCTTATGGCTTGGAGGTACTCAGTTTCAAAGTATATTTGTTGCTAATGCAGCCACAGCTGCAAAGTTAATTGGATACTGAGTCGAGATGCTTGTGCCTGTATGGGTGAAGAGGTCTGTCACAATATCATCAAGCAAAGAATGCTGAATCAGTATAATATTATATCAAATGTGATTTGGGAAGGATTATAAATGGACAATAACTGACTACATTTTCTGTAACATAAGTATTTTGTTATGCATTTATGTTTGTTTAAAAAGCTTGAGCAGGAATATATGAAAATATATTTTCAATAGATTTTTTTGTGTTATTCAACCAAATTATTTAAAGCTTTCCTGTTGTAACAAACAATTGTAGTTGATTGTGCATTGTGCTTATTAACAAGTTTAGAATCTATCTGATTAAAATAATTATAAAACAGGGATTAAATAATCTGGTATTTATGTGTAGAAGTCACACATTGAGTAGTATTTCAGTCAATCAGTCAGTATAGCATATTAGCCTTAAATCCTAAAATAGAAAATCTGAGTTCCAAGAAATGTGCCATAATATTTTACTGCACCCTATTTCCAGACCTAAAAATGTTAATTTGCATTATCACATACAAATCAGAAACCTATTCTGTAAGGGAGATGTTATAATTTCAAATCCATCGAGCCTTGGCTCTAATACTATAACATCTAGAAATACAATCATGAATGTTTAGTTATTGGGGGACTCTCCAGCTGCCAGATGTCCCATGCCACAGTTATTACAATGGTATTGTTTCAACTAAATAATGTTAAATTGAATGTAGCTATTAATCTTATACAAGGCAAACAGCTGTGCACAGAATGAAGTCATGGGTGCATTGTTTTCTCGAGCTAGCAATTTAATTCTTTCCCATGAACAGCCAACAGCAACATGACAAGGCACTGCCATTTTACACAGAGGCATAATTCCCCAAGGTCCAAGGATTCATTCATTGAACCAAGTGGTCATATCCTGGCTCAATGCCTGTACCAACATCAGCTGCAAATGATCTCGCTCTCTCAATGTGCAATTCATTTGTGACCAGCAACGTGTCATAAGTGAATACTTCATTTCACTGGGAGCTACCATAACGCCTTCATTTTAAGGAAAGCGAATATACCAGCACTATTTGACCCAGAATGACAAGTTTCTACATGGCTGTTGGGAGATCAAGATTATGTTTTCCATCCATGGCTGATGACATCTAATTGTTTTCCATAGACACCAACTGAGCATCATTATACAAGGTCCATTCATCCATCAGAGTCATCTTTGAGCACACATTGGCATGTTGAAGTTACACTTCAGGTGCCTGGATTGATCTGAGGGTAGCAAACCTCACTTTGGTAGAGGCTTCTCTTCCCAATGCACCAGCAGACCACTGCTGGTACCACAAGGAGAGCTGAATGTCTTTCTAACGCTTATGCTGGAGGGTTCTTCAAAAGTATCCCAATCATATCATGCCATGCTTTAAATGGTATTGCATGAAAAAAATGCTTGCCTCGATGATCAGGAGCCAAAGCAACCAGCTGGGCTGCACATGAGAAGTTGCCACCAGCTTGCAATGTTTGGCGTTAGATGTATGGTACAGCAAGACCATGGGCAGGGGAATGAAGACAAGTCAAATAAAAATCACAAAATAAAAACTTCCGTATACTGCATGAAGTAACATCTCAAGCAAGACTTGTCAAACAAAAATTCTGAAGGATTGGGATGGTGGATAATTGGAGTGCAGAAGTTCTACTTAGTAAAACAATAAGTGAAATTTTACCACAGGCTAAATAAACATGCCTGGTGCTTCAATACTTCTTGGTCTAGAAATTAGGCCATGCAGCACTCGTTTTTCAGCTGCTAACTGGCCTACTCAGGTCACAATATGGTGGGCAGGGAGTGTGCACACATTTCTGGCCGGAAGTGCGCCATCCGCCATATTGGTGAAGGTGGTCACGCTGGCATCAGAAGCGCATGGCGGGAACATTTTCGCGTTCGTCAGTGCTTCACTCGCCATGTGCGGAATGCGCAGAATACAATGTGGCGCTAACCAGCAGGAAGGCCCCCTCACCAGTGTTATTTAAAGGGATCACGCAATACTTACAGGTTAGTTGCTGGTTTCTTAGTTCAGGCTGCTGGTTAAGTTTTAGTCATTTTTTGGTCTGTTTTATCACTCTGGAAAGTTCACTTTGTGCAAACAGTGAAAGAGTTTGCTGGTGTTGCACTGTTGTTGCTGTTTGCCACAGAAATAGTTTGGCTGCAGGCATGGGGGGTCTCAGAGGGCTGCCTTTGGGACTGAAGGGTGAGGGGAAGCAGCAGGGAAGACACTACAGAGCAGGAACAGCTGCCAGAAGAGGAAGGAGGAGGAGGGCACTGCGTAGGAGGTCATATCTACAGAGGGTCTTCAGGGAGCACTTCTCCTACATTAACTGTGCGCGGGAGCAAGGTCTCAGGTGCCTTCTCCAAGGATGCTGCCACCAAGCTATGTCACCTGCTGCAGCCACAACTCCAGCCTCATGGACATCACTACCTGTGGCTGTCAAGGTTTACCGTTACCCTCAACGTTTATGCCACGGGCTCCTTTCAGGCGGCAACAAGTGACATCAGCCATATCTCACAGTTCGCCGTACACCAATGTATCAGAGAGTTCACTGAGGCTCTCTACACCTGGAGAAACACCTACAGCTCCTTCCCTATGGACCAAGCGAAGCAGGACGAGAGATCACTAGGTTTCGCTCTCATGGCCGGCTTCCGCAAGGTGCAAAGTGCCATTGACAGCACAGTGGCATAGTGGTTAGCACCGTTGCCTCACAGCACCAGGGACCCGGGTTCAAATCCAGCCTCGGGTGACTGTCTGTGTGGAGTTTGCACATTCTCCCCGTGTTTGCGTGGGTTTCCTCCGGGTGCTCCGGTTTCCTCCCACAGTCCAAAGATGTGCGGGTTAGGTTGATTGGCCATGATAAAAAAATTGGCCCTTAGTGTTAGGGGGGGGAATTAAATACGTGGGGTTATGGGGATAGGGCTTGGGTGGGACGGCTGTCGGTGTAGGGACCGGGTGCTAGGGTTTGGGTGATCAGCCATGATCTCATTGAATGGCGGAGCAGGCTCGAAGGGCCAAATGGCCTACTCCTGCTCCTAGTTTCTATGTTTCTATGACTTCACACACATTGCCTTGCATATTTCCTATCACCAGCCTGGAATCTTTATCCATCATAAGGGATTCTAATCCTTCAATGTACAGCTGGTTTGTGACCACAGGCAGCACATCGTGCAGGTAGTCACTATCCTGGCAGCGATCAGAACACTTTCATTCTGCGCTAGTCCTCTGTGCCACCTTTATTCCAACTAGGCTGCCAAATTACAAGCTGGGTGACGTAATAAAACTCACTACGTATTTGGTTTGAGCATAAAGTAAGGCTTTAATCAACTTGTTTCAGAACATGGAAGTCTAGTTGTATCTCACTAGCTCCTTGTCTTACAAAATGTCCCTGGAAAGCTGGGGCCGACGCCCGAGTATTTATACTCCTTGGACAGTGCCACCAGCTGGCCATCCAGCATTATTTCATAAGTAGTTTCTTGATGATGAGATTTATAACACTGGGTTTTGGGCAACAATGTCTATGCCATTTAGACATGATACATACCACAAATCCATACACAGCTGCAGAGTAGGCCTACATTGAAAGCCCTGCTGCCACGTGAAACATCATCGAGTAAGTAATCGGTGTGGTGAAGCAACCCTTCCGCTGCTCAGATCATGCAGCAAGAGCTTTGCAGTACACCCCGGAGTGGGTATCCAGATTTGTTGTAATCTGCTGCATGCTCCACAACTTCGACTTCACGAGCCTTTACCACCACCTGGGCAGCAACAAGTGCAGGAGGAGGAGCAGAAGCAGGAAGGGAAATAGGAGGAGGAGCATGAAGTTGCGGAAAAGGAGGAGCAGGGAGGAGGAAGAGAAGTTGTGCCCACCAGTGCTTCTACTTGCCTGAGATCTCAGAGATCAGCTCATCGAGGAGTGCTTAACCTAAATTAGCCCTCCCATCTCCAATTCACCAATACACCAACAGTCCCACAATCCTACCACTATCCTTACTACACCTTACTATCCTTATTACCACTGTCCGATTGCCTTCCTTCAATTCACTTAGGACCTTGCCCTCACTTTACTACAATGATAAACACCAACACCAAATCCAGAGCAAAGAACAAAGTTATCAAACAAATATTGTCACAGTACGTCTGCATTGACAAAAAAAATCATGGATCACCCTTAGTGCCTGTTGTGTGCTCGCTTTGCTACCCTAGTGCTCCTATAAGGTGTTTTCCCTTTAGCTACAGCTTGGGAAGTGGAAAATTGGTGAGCTTCCATTAGGCACACTTCAGATAACCATGGAGGATGACCTCGAGCAGCTCTGAGCCTTGAGGCCTGGCAGCAGCCTGCGGCATCTCAGCAAGGGTAAGGGCAATATGGCCAAGCTGGCTGTGTGGCACTAACAAAGGCACTGGTGGAGTAGATGGTGTGGGAGCAGGCACGCTGCCATCCTGAGATATGACAGTAATTGCCTCTCCCATGGAGCCAAGGCCACTCTTCCTGGATTGTGCGTCAGCACTCCTGTGGCTCTGCTCGAGAACAGAGTGCAAGAGTAGCTGACGCTCTGAAAGCCCCTGTCAACAGTGGCCCCAAAAGCCAAGATGGAAGTCATCTGAGCTTCCATGGCAGCTGTGAGAGCTGTCAGGAGAGATCCTTGACAGGGAGGGGAGCCAATGTAATGCTAATGGTGATGACCACTCAGTCCATGTCAGACCAAATTGTCTCCATGCTCTGCACAAAGCCTTGAGACAAGTTGAAGCTGGACTTTGCCATACTCCATGACATTGTGTGTAAACTCTCTGTCAGTTTGCCCAGTATACCTAGCATTTCCTGGTAGATGCCATTCAGCCTTTATTGGTAGACTGTGCCCTCAAAGTCAACATCTGAGTCCTCTGTAGCAGAACTAGTATGTGACCTTGCCCTCCAGCAAACTGGAACCTGTAACATCCTTTCCCCCTGCCCCAGCTCTTATGCACTTGTGCCCTGTGAGTCACCACGTGTAGACACCTCTTCTAACCTAGCCTCTAAAGTATGTGTGAAGCCAATCACTGAGCTGGTGCTTGCGAGTGTGAGATCAAGTGACGAATCATCTTCCGGAAGGCTGGCCTCCTCTTCCTGCATTGACACAGGGGCTTCCACAACACCTGAAATGAAAGAGATGGGCAAGAGTTAGCTTGCAGTGTGAGGTGAGAGCAGAGAGAAGGAAGTGGCTGGTGAAAGCATCTGCAGCTTGTCATGCATAGTGTGTAGGGTGAGAGAGAAGTCAGAAGGGACAAAAAGGATTAGCTATAAGGAAACCCTGCGCAACATCTCCTCCAGTGTTGCCAATCACCACAGCCTTGATTCTGCCCCTTCCCGTGATGGCCAGCATGCTTTCTTCGGGGTGTTGGGGTGGGAGGAGAGGATCTGCAGGCAGATTCTGCCTCCTACAGTGCCAGCCAGCTGTCTGGTAGTTGTTTGTAACCTTGTTTTGCAAGACAGAAGGGAGTATGTTAGTGAAAGTCTTGTGAGGTGTTTGGAGCATGTAGCTGTCATGGTTGAATAGCTGATAGTCAATACGTGAGTTGCGGTTATTGCGTGATGTAATAGTGATGAGAGTGGGTGTATGAAGAGAATGCAGTGTGGTGCAGTGCTGGCAGGAGAGTGAGGGGAAGTTGGGAAGGGGAGTCTTGCGAGTATTGTGATTAATGAGGCTATAAGTGATGCGACTGTAAGCAGAGCGTAAGAGAGCAGCACACTTACCTTAAGAACGCTAGTTTGATCATTGAATTTCTTCTGGCATCGCAACCATGTCCTGGGTGGAATTCTCCGGGCATTCACATCCTCCACTGTTTATTCCCACTGAATGCAGGGTAGTGCCTGGCGGCCTTTCTACCCCTGGGAGGAAGAGAATGTCCTTCCTCCCACCCATTGCCTGCACCAGGGCCTCCAAGGCAGCATCAGAAAGTCTTGGTGCTTTCTCAGTACTTGCTTCGGCCATACCTCTCCTTCCAAAAGTGTTTCCCTGATGTCTGCAGCCAGGATGCACCTCCCCTTTAAGATTTGCTGGCTGTCTTTAAGTGGTGTCATAGATGCCTCATATCTGGTTGGTACATGGTACTATTGGTACATGGAACTCGGCTAATTCAGCTTCTGAAAAGTGCTCATGTTTAGCTCATTCAATAAAGAGTAAAAAAAGTGATTGACATCATTGAATAGAGAAAGAGAGAGAGAGAGAGAGAGATGGATTTCACTTAGCAACAGTCAGTTTGTTCAAGTAATCAGTTTCAGGACCTTGGGACCGAAACTGGGATGCCAATAGGTTGTTCAACAATGACATTGCAACTTACACAAAAGGAGGTTGATGTACACTGCAAAAGGTTGTCGTTGTACATATGTTATAGAGAAATGTAAACTTGCGTGCGTAAGAATCGGCTGAAGAATGGTGCATTGACGAAGGCTACCATATAAAGCAAGTCCATTTCCAGGCATGTTTGAATTTCTAAGCCTTGATATCCAGCGCAACCATCGACCAGAAACTCATGCAGCACACTTCCCTACCCCTTTTACATTAAAAAATGTAATTCTCAGTATGTGGGCCTTACTGGCAAGATCAGCATTTATTCTCCTTCCCTAGTTGCTCATGAGAAGGTGATGTTGTGCCCTTTTCTAACTGAATGGCTTGCTTGGCTTCTGCAGAGGGCAGTTAAGAGTCAACCAGGTTGGCATGGGACTGGAGTCACATATAGGCCAGACCGGGGAACTATGGCATGTTTCCTTCCCTAAAGGGCATTAATGAGCCTGTTGGGTTTTTACAACAATCCTACAGCTTCATGGTCACATTTACCGATACCAGCTTTTCATTTATAAATTTCTAAAACTGAATTAACAACTAAAATTAGAGGGGCACAATTAGATATCTAAGACTTAAAATATAAATTGCAAAAATGTAAGTTACAGGAGCTGTGATTGTTAATCTATGAAGATATTTGAATTTCTTAGCATTTTTCTATCTGATCATTTTGAATCAGTATTTCGTAGAATAACTTGTCATTTTTTGTGTGCGGGACTGTGTGGGTGTATGGGTAGGTGTTTGTTTGGAGGGGGTGAACATACTTGACCAGCTTAAAGACATCATATAGCTAAGCTAGCAACAGGCTTAGCAACAGGAAAGAAACATGCTTCAAAGAGAAAAAATCAAAGAACCTCTTTCCTTTGTAAATCTGTTGTCTGTATGAGGGTGAGAAAATTTCATACTTATTAAATCTGAGGAGTAAGATTGCTGTAGAATAGAAATGGATTGTCTTTTAATCACTGGAACAGCAATTCAATGATATCAACAATCACTGAAACAGGAATTAGAAGTATTTTCTATAAAATATCTGTGTGACCTATTTTTTTATAATTGATGATTTCAGGAATAATTAATTGGGCGTGGCTTGAATGCAGTCAAAAATAGTATCTTTTGTGAAAGTGTTGCTTGGCATTTATCTCCACAACAAAATGGTTCAGGGTCTTTGCTAAAATTGCAGCCATTAATTACCTGTATAAACTCTATGTAAATAATTGCCTATAATCCTTTCTCTAGTAATTGACTATTAGAATTGCCCTCAAAATGGTTTGGGAAATGTATCGCCATTGTTGCTTGTGTGGATAATTGCTTAATGTGCTTTTTCAAAATCCAGAATGGTTATTAGTCATTAGTGTCTGACTATTCTGATTCATTGGGTGAAAAAGCGGGTGAAAATTATTAAAAGATTAACATGTAGCACAGTAGCTCTAGCAGTATAGCATAATATTCAATCTAAAAGTCGGTAAAAAAAGGAAAAATTGCACTTACATTATGTTTTATCACATCTCTCAGAAACATCTGTTGGACATCTTAGAGAGTTATATGTTGGACATCTTGGAGAATAATTTAACTTCTTTGTATCTTTGAGCAACAGGCTTTCCAGGATAGACAAAATAGCTTCAGGGTGCCACAGAAGATAGTGTAGCTTATCTTTTGTTCCAAATGTCTGAGTATTATCTATGAGAAATGCTTGAGCAAGGAAATAAGGGACTGGGATGAAATCAACCATGAATGATTAAAGCACAACATTAGTGGCTAGTGTAATAAAAATAGGCACAGGGGTCTTTGAGAACAGTTAAGTCAAGAAGTCATGTTTGAGAGAAGTATCTTTGAAGTAAAAACTATGACTGTTTATGTAAATAGAGGGTGGTGATTTTTAGAAGCAGGTTCAGGGGCTAAAGAGCCTCCGAGGTGGCCAAGATGGAGTCATGAGCTGAAATGTTGGTTTAGCCCGTGTTTAGCTCAAGATGCTATGTTCGTAAAGGAGTTGAAGCAAGCGCGAGGAATGGCCACCCGGAGGCCCTGATTGCCACTTAAAATGTCTGCTAGCACTCATTAAGGAGATTTCATGGCACTTCGGTGGCTAGTGATAGTCCTAACGCCCTCTCCTAACAGCGACCAGTTGTTAGGGAGTAGACAAATTGTTGAGGTGGATTTCAAGCACTGTATAAAGGGATCCTCACCATTTCATGTTCACTTGATGCTGGAGCTGTGAAGGGGACCTCTGAATCACATGAGGAGGCTTTCTGGGACACTTTGTCAAGACTTCACTGTAATGGTCAATGACATGTCGTTCTGGAGTGGTACACTAGATGGAGCCATAGAGCTGTATATTTAGTTGTATGTGTTTAAGAATACACTACCCACAATGCACTAGGCTACCCAGAAGGTAGTAGTCAAGATGGCTGCCTGCACACAGAAGTACACATGCTGAATCTCTACAGATGCTGTATAGTAAAGAACATGTACTCAATAAAGTGACTAGCAAAAGCTAGCTGTTCATAATGCAAACATCTAGTTATTAATGAACATAACATGGTACCAGGATTGGTGAAGATCTGCTGAAAATCGTGAAAAGCGACATGGAGAATTTGAGGCCACAAGAGTTTTTGAATCTCACGGGGAATGTTGACTACAATTGGCGGACTTTCAAACAACAATTCGAACTCTATATTGCTGTCATCGGATTCGGTACAAAGCCAGACGCAAGAAAAATAGCGTTGCTGCTTATGGTTGCAGGCCCACAGGTGATAGAGGTATTTAATACATTTGTATTTAATCCAGAGGAGAACAGAGAAAATTTAGACGATGTGCTAAAGAAATTTGATACACATTGTTCTCCCAAAAAGAATGAGACCTATGAAAGTTCGTGTTCCGTTCAAGGACACAGCGGCAAAATGAGACTTTTGATAGCTTTGTGACAGATCTGAAACTAAAAGCACAGACATGTAATTTCACTGAGCTGAAAGCATCCATGATTCGTGTCCAAATTGTGTTTGGTATTCATGATAAAAAGGTCAGGGAACATCTGTTGAGAGAAACCAAACTAACATTGGAAAATGCTGTGACAATATGCCAAGCCAGCGAGCTAGCTCAAAAGCATGTGAAGACTTTCAGTGAAATCAATAATGATGCGATTGTAGTAAGTGCTGCTGTCGGTGCTGTGTCCTACAAGGGGAAGAAACATGGGCAGAACAGAAATGAAAAGCAATCGGAGGAAGGAATTTTTAATTGTAAACGCTGTGGTTACAAACACCAGTTAAAACAATGCCTAGCGTTTGGGAAAACATACACAAAATGTCATGGAAAGAATCACTTTGCCAAACAATGCTTTTCAAAAGTAAAAACAAAGAAAGGCCAACAAGTCAATATGATTGAGGGCACTGATTTAAGTGAGACATTTTTTGTAGGAATGGTGTCATGTGACAATATAGAAAAGGATACAGAAAATGTGCAGCCCTCAGGAATAAACAATGCTGAACATAAAGTTAATGCAGTAAAAGAGGACAAATGGATGATCCCACTGCAGGTAAATAGAGCATTAGTTACATTGAAACTAGACACTGGGGCAAAAGAAAACTTGATCAGTATGAGTGACATTAAAAACATGAAAGAAAAGCCCAAAATACAGAAAAAGTCAGTACTACTGAAGAGCTATAATGGACAGAAAATAGATAGCTTAGGTTTATGCAGACTTAAAGTGACAGTAAAAGACAAAGTGCATCATCTCATGTTTTCTGTTGTGGCTGAAGGACTTGATTCACTACTGGGTGACAAAGCTTGTGAGGACTTAGAACTGGTCAAGAGAGTCTACCGTATAAACTGTGCCATAAGCAGACCAGATGACTCAGTGGATTCTGTAGTGAGTAATTTCCAGGATGTGTTCAAAGGATTTGGAGTTCTACCATTCACTTACAAGATCCAGCTAAAGGAGGATGCTCAGCCAGTGGTACATGCTCCACGAAGAGTTCCAGCACCCCTGCGTGACTGGCTCAAGAAAGAACTGGGCTGAATGACCACACAAGGAGTCATCAGGAAAGTCAAAGAGCCAACAGACTGGGTTAACTCCATGGTATGTGTAAAGAAAAAGAACAATGATCTAAGAATATGCATGGATCCAAAGGACTTAAATGCAAACATAAAACGTGAACACTACCAGATTCCCAAGCGAGAAGAAATCACCAGTGAAATGTCAGGTGCCAGACACTTTACAAAGCTCGATGCCTCACAAGGATTTTGGCAACTAAAACTGGATGAAGAGAGCACCAAATACTGTACCTTCAACACACCATTTGGCAGGTATTCTTTCCTCAGAATGCCTTTCGGGATAATATCTGCATCTGAAATCTTTCATAGAGCAATGGAACACATAATTGAAGGTCTGGAAGGAGTCCTGGTCTATGTTGATGACATCATCATCTGGGGCTCAACACTGAAAGAACACAATGAGCGACTGACTAAAGTGCCACAGAGCATACGCCGGAATGGACTGAAGCTCAACAAAGCCAAGTGTCAGTTTGGTGTCCAGGTAATCAGTTTCCTAGGAGATATTCTATCTGGTAAAGGAATAGAGCCAGATATGGGAAAAGTAAATGCCATACTCAAAATGCCCCGACCCACTGACAAAAAAGGAGTACTACGCATCATGGGGATGATAAACTTCATTGGAAAGTTCATTCCTAGCTTGTCAGCCAAGACAACCTGTCTGCGAGACCTGCTACATAAAACAAATGAGTTTGCATGGACAGAAAGACATGAACAAGAGTGGATGAACCTCAAAACAGTGCTGACAACCACACCTCTACTCACTTTCTTTGACCCAACAAAGAGAATCAAAGTGTCAACAGATGCATCAAAGGATGGCCTAGGCGCGGTCTTGCTACAAGCAGAGGGTGAAGATTGGAAGCCTCTTGCCTATGCCTCCAGGTCTATGACTGATACTGAGTGTCGATACGCCCAGATTGAAAAGGAATGTCTAGGCTTGGTAGTTGGACTAGAAAAGTTTCATGGCTACATATATGGACTTCCCACCTTCACAGTTGAGACTGACCACAGCCCACTGGTTGCCATCATTAAAAAAAATCTGAATGGGATGTCTCCAAGGATTCAACGACTCATGATGAAGCTGCAAAGATATGACTTTGAACTGATCTACACACCAGGCAAATACATAGTGTTAGCAGATGCACTATCCCGAGCACCCACAATGAGTCAAGTGAGCTCTACTGAAGAAGACGTGGATGTTCATGTGAGTATGGTCACTGCTGCACTGCCTGTGTCAGACACAAAATCAAAGCAAATAGCAGAAGAAACAGTAAAAGATACAGTGTTACAAACAGTAATAGAGAACATTCATCATGGTTGGCCAAAAGGTTCCTGTCCAAAATACTTTCTCACATAAGGTCAGAATTAAGTGTCGCAAGTGGACTATTACTTAAACAGAACAGAATAGTCATTCCACAGGCTCTACATCAAGACATGCTCAAAAGGATTCATGAGGGACACCTCAGAATTGAAAAATGCAAAAGGAGAGCAAGAGACACTGTTTATTGGCCTGGCATAAATAAGGACATTGAGAACATGATAGGCAAATGTGAGACATGTCAGAAACACCAAAACAAACAAACAAAGGAACCAATGATAGTAGCTGACTTGCCAACAGCACCATGGCAAAAGGTTGGTATGGACCTCTTTCATTTGAATGGTAAAGAATATCTAATAGTGATTGACTACTATTCTAACTATCCTGAGATGGCACTGCTCTCAAGCACCACAGCAAGCAGTGTCATAATGCATGTGAAATCCATCTTCGCCAGACATGGAATTCCCAGGATTGCCATTAGCGACAATGGTCTGTGCTTCAACTGTAAGGAGTGGCAACAGTTTGCAGCACAGTATGACTTTCAGCACATCACATCCAGTCCTTTGTATGTTCAGTCAAATGGTAAGGCAGAGAAAGGTGTTCAAGTTCTCAAGCAGCTACTGAAGAAAGCGACAGAAAGCAAGTCTGATCCTTATTTCGCCCTGCTGAGCTACCGAGCCTCACCTTTAGACTGTGGTTCTTCACCTGCTGAAATACTAATGGGTCGCAAGTTGTGCACCATGCTGCCCTGCTGTGCAAATGAAAAGCAAAGTAAGGAACTGAGACAGAGACTTCAACTGTTAAAGCTGAAACAGAAATCATACTATGACAAGTCATACAAAACACTAAAACCATTGACAAGGGATGATGTTGTCAGGATTGAGGATCCAGATGCATGGAACAGGAAAGCTACAGTTCTTGAGGAAGTAGGACCAAGGTCATACACTGTTAGAACTGAGGAAGGACAGATTCTCAGGAGGAACCGCCGTTCCCTCCTGAAAACACAAGAAACTATCCAACAGCAGATTGATGACAATGCCGCAACTGAATCTTGTCATTCACCACCAGAACAATCTCATGAAAACACATCAGACTTACCTGTGTTAAGAAGACCCACACGTGGAGTAAAAGAGCCTGATAGACTTAATCTTTGAGTACAAAGAAAAACTATATTGAAAATGTATTGACTGTTGTGAAAATGTTTATGTTTATAGAGCACTAACAAAGTGTTACTGATATCATCTTTATCGTTTTTCTTAAAAGTTGATTGATATTGATTTTGTTAACCTCAAAGAAAGGGGGATGTAATGATCAATGACATGTCATTCTGGAGTGGTACACTAGATGGAGCCATAGAGCTGTATATTTAGTTGTATGTGTTTAAGACTACACTACCCATGATGCACTAGGCTACCCAGAAAGCAGTAGTCAAGATGGCTGCCTGCACACAGAAGCACACATGCTGAATCTATACAGATGCTGTATAGTAAAGAACATGTACTCAATAAAGTAACGAGCAAACGCTAGCTGTTCATAATGCAAACGTCTAGTTATTAATGAACATAACATTCACCAACACTCCAGCAACATTTATTTTGCAAATTCTCTATGGACTTCACTTGAAAAGAGTAAGTGCTGTGCTACTCTATGTTATTGGACACCTTATAGGAGTCACCAAGATAAAGGAAGTCCTTGGTTCTAAGTATCTTGCTAGGGGACCCTCTTGGTCTGGATGATGAATCAGAGCAGGGCTTGAGGCCAGGCAAAGCAGCACCTGCTGCTGCAGGAGCGAGGGCAAGGAGGAAGAGGTGGCATCCTTTCCCCCTGCGGGGTAGATAAGCAGTGGCAGACATTTAAGGAGATATTTCATAACTCTCAGCAAAGGTTTATTCCAGTGAGAAAGAACATAAGAACGTAAGAAATATGAGCAGGATTAGAGCAGACGGCACCTCAGGCCTGCTCCACCAATCAATAAGATCATGGCTGATCATCAACGTCAACTCCACTTTCCCGCCCGATCTCCATATCCCTTGATTCCCTTGACTGTTTGTAAACCAGGGCCCTTAAATATACCATTTAACTGTAGTGTAATTGGTGGGATTGATTTGATTTAATTTAATTGCAATTAATTAAAGGGTAAGTCATGGCAGGACAGCCCGGTGCCATGGTACGCTCCTCCTGCGCTATGTGGGAAATCAGGGACACTTCCTGTGTCCCTGACAACTATGTGTGCAGGAAGTGTGTCCAGCTGCAGCTACTGGCAGACCACATTGCGGCGCTGGAGCTGCAATTGGATACATAATGGACAATTTGCGATGCTGAGGACGTCGTGGATAACACGTTTAAGCAGTTGGTCACACCGCAGGCAAAGGTTGGACAGGCAGAAAGGGAATGGTGACCAACAGACAGAGTACTAGGCGCAGGCAGGTAGTGCAGGGGTCCCCTGTGGACATGCCCCTCTCAAACAAATACACCACTTTGAGTACAGTTGGGGGGGATGGCTTATCAGAGGAAGGCAGCAGCAGCCAACTTCCTGGCACCAGGGGTGGCTCTGCTGCACAGGACGGGAGGAATAAGAGGGGTAGAGCTATTGTAATAGGGCATTCTATTGTAAGGGGAATAGATAGGCGTTTCTGCGGCCGCAAACGAGACTCCAGGATGGTGTGTTGCCTCCCTGGTGCAAGGGTCAAGGATGTCTCAGAGCGGCTGCAGAACATCTTGGAAGGGGAGGGTGAACAGCCAGTTGTCATGGTGCATATAGGTACCAACGATATAGGTAAAAAATGGGATGAGGTCCTAAAAGCTGAATATAGGGAGTTAGGAGGTAAATTAAAAAATAGGACC
Source organism: Somniosus microcephalus (assembly GCF_052327205.1). Classification (NCBI taxonomy): domain Eukaryota; kingdom Metazoa; phylum Chordata; class Chondrichthyes; order Squaliformes; family Somniosidae; genus Somniosus; species Somniosus microcephalus. The sequence continues at coordinate 33,534,285 of NC_140996.1, forward strand.
TCAAAGGTAGTAATCACAGGATTGCTACCAGTGCCACGTGCTAGTCAGAGTAGAAATAGAAGGATATTTCAGCTGAATACGTGACTAGAAGAATGGTGCGAGGGGGAGGGATTCAAATTCCTGGGACATTGTAACTGGTTCTGGGGGAGGTGGGACCAGTTCAAACCGGACGGTTTGCACCTGAGCAGGGCCTGGACCGATGTCCTAGGGGGAGTGTTTGCTAATGCTCTGGGGGAGGGTTTAAATTAAATGGCAGGGGGTTGGGAACCTGAGCAGGGGGACAGAGGAAAGGGAAACAAGGATCAAAGCAAAAGATAGGAAGGAGGAAAAAAAAGTGGCAGTCAGAGATATCAACGGTTTAAATCAAGCATGGCCACAATAAATAATAATTCTAATAGGTCTAAGAGCATTAAAAAAACAAGCCTGAAGGCTTTGTGTCCTAATGCAAGGAGCATTTGTAATAAGGTGAATGAATTGGCTGCGCAAATAGAGGTAAACGAATATGATTTGATTGGGATTACGGAAACATGGCTCCAGGATGGTAAAGGCTGGGAACTCAACATCCAGGGGTATTCAATATTCAGGAAAGATAGTCAAAAAGGAAAGGGAGGTGGGGTAGCATTGCTGCTTAAAGAAGGGATTAACACTATTGTAAGGAAGGATATTAGCACTGATGATGTGGAATCTGTATGGGTAGAACTGAGAAATACCAAGGGGCAGAAAACATTAGTGGGAGTGGTATATAGACCTCCAAACAGTAATGCGGAGGTTGGGGATGGCATTAAAAGGGAAATTAGAGAAGCGTGCAATAAGGGCACAGCAGTCAGCATGGGTGACTTTAATCTACATATAGATTGGGCTAACCAAATTAGTAACAATACTGTGGAGGAGGAATTCCTGGAGTGTTTACGGGATGGTTTCCTGAACCAGTATGTCGAGGAACCAACCAGAGATCAGGCCATCTTAGACTGGGTATTATGTAACGAGAAAGAATTAATGAGCAATCTTGTTGTACGAGGCCCCTTGGGTCGGAGCAATCATAATATGATCGAATTCTTCATTAAGATGGAGAATGAAGTAGTTGACTCAGAGACTAGGGTCCTGAATTTAAATAAAGGAAACTACGATGGTCTGAGGCACAAGTTGGGTAGGATTGATTGGGGAATGTCACTCAAAGGGTTGACGGTGGATAGGCAATGGCAAACATTCAAAGACAGCATGGATGAACTACAGAATTTTTTCATCACAGTTTGGCATAAAAATAAAACAAAAAAGGTGACTCAACTGTGGCTAACAAGGGAAATTGGGGATAAGATCCAAGGAGAGGACATATACATTGGCTAGAAAAAGCAGTAAACCTGAGGATTGGGAGCAGTTTAGGATTCAACAAAGGAGGACAAAGGGATTAATTAAGAAGGGGAAAATAGAATATGAGAGTAACCTTTCAGGGAACATAAAAACTGACTGTAAAAGCTTTTATAGATACATGAAGAGAAAAAGATTGGTGAAGTCAAGCGTAGGTCCCTTGCAGTCAGAATCAGGGGAATTTATCATTGGGAACAAAGAAATGGCAGACCAATTAAATACATATTTTGTTTCTGTCTTCAAAAAGGAGGACACAAATAACCTCCCAGAGATGTTGGGGAACATAGGCTCTGATGAAAGGGAGGAACTGAAAGAAATCAGTATTTGTAGGGAAGTGGTGTTAGGGTAATTGATGGGATTGAAGGCCGATAAATCCCCAGGGCCTGATATTCAACATCCTAGGGTACTTAAGGAAGTGGCCTAGAAATAGTAGATGCATTGCTGATCATCTTCCAACATTCGATGGAATCTGGAACAGTACCCATGGATTGGATGGTAGCTAATGTTACCCCACTATTGAAAAAAGGTGGTAGAGAGAAAACAGGGAATTACAGACCAGTTAGGCTGATATCGGTAGTGGGGAAAATGCTAGAGTCCATTGTAAAATATGTAATAGCAGAGCACTTGGAAAACAGTGACAGGATCGGACAAAGTCAACATGGATTTAGAAAAGGTAAATCGTGCTTGACTAATCTACTGGAATTTTTTGAGGATGTAACTGGTAAAACAGATAAGGGAGAACCAGTGGATGAGGTGTATTTGGACTTTCAGAAGGCTTTCGATAAGGTCCCACATAAGAGATTAGCCTGTAAAGTTAAGATACATGGGATTGGGGGGAAAGGTATTGACTTGGATAGAGAACTGGTTGGCAGACAGAAAGCAAAGAGTTGGAATAAGTGGCTCTTTATCCGAATGGCAGGCAGTGACTAGTGGGGTACCGCAGGGATCGGTCCTTGGACCCCAGCTATTCACAATATATATTAATGATCTAGACAAGGGAACTAGATGTAATATCTCCAAATTTGCAGACGACACAAAGCTGGGTGGGCGTGTGTGCTGTGAGGAAGATGCCGAGAAAATACAGGATGATTTGGACAGGTTGGGTGATTGGGCAGAAGCATGGCAGAGGCAATATAACGTGGATAAATGCGAGGTTATCCACTTTGGTGTCAAAAACAAGAAGGCAGATTATTATCTGAATGGCAATAGATTGGGAGAAGGGGAAGTGCAATGAGACCTGGGTGTCCTTGTGCACCAGTCGCTGAAGGTAAGCATGGAGGTGCAGCAGGCGGTTAAGAAGGCAAATAGTATGTTGGCCTTCGTAGTGAGAGGGTTTGAGTACAGGAACAAGGATGTCTTGCTGCAGTTGTACAGGGCCTTGGTGAGACCACATCTTGAGTATTATGTGCAGTTTTGGTCACCTTATCTGAGGAAGGATGTTCTTGCCATGGAGGGAGTTCAGCGAAGATTCACCAGGCTGATACCTGGGATGGCAGGAATGATGTATGAGGAGAGTTTGGGTCGATTGGGCTTGTACTCGCTGGAGTTTAGAAGAATGAGAGGGGATCTCATTGAAACTTATAAAATTCTGACAGGACTGGACAGACTAGATGCAGGAAGGATGTTCCCGATGGTCGGGGAGTCCAGAACCAGGGGTCACAGTCTAAGGATGAGGGGTAGGCCATTTATGACAGAAATGAGGAAGAATTTCTTCACCCAGAGAGTGGTGAACCTGTGGAATTCTCTACCACAGAAGGCAGTAGAGGCCAATACATTAAATATATTCAAGAAGGAGTTGGATATATTTTTTAAGGGTAAAGGGATCAAGAGGTATGGGGAGAAAGTAGGGACCGGGTACTGAATTTGGATGATCAGCCATGATCGCACTGAATGGCGGAGCAGGCTCGAGGGGCTGAATGGCCTACTCCTGCTCCTATCTTCTATGTTTCTATGTTTCTATGATGCCCCAAGAGTCCAGAAATCTCTCTATCTCAGCCTTGAATATACTCAAAGGCCTAGATTTTCAGTGTACCTTGAGGCGGGCTTTTAGGCGTGCGGGGGGCTAAAATCCCAAATTCGGGGGTCCTGACACCATCCCGCCCAAAACCCGCCTCCACGTAAGTTTCAAAGGAGGTGGGTACCCGCCCCACACTGGGACCTGCCGACCCAAGGCGGGAAGGGATTAGTGCAAATTAACTGCCTGTTAACAGTTAGTTAACAGGCAGTTTTTAGCCTAATCCCTATTTTGAGGGGTGTCGTGTGGGATTCCCAATGGCGCCAAACCACGCCAGGTTAGAGCAGGCGGCCCGTCGGTTTGAAAGACTTGGAGGGGTCGCGATGTCGGTGTTCAGGTGGGTGATGTGTGCATGAGTGCAAATGTAAGTGTGTTTGGTGTGTCTAAAGTGTGTAAAGAAGTTTAAATTACCTGTACTTACCTTAACAACCTTTCTTCCTCTAGACGTTGGGAGTCCATCACTCAGCCAGCACTGGAAGCAGAATGGCTGTGATCTGTCTAAAGTAACAGCCTTCAGCTTTCAGTGCCGGTGTGAGTTCGAACTGAGTCTGCGTAGAAGGACTCAGGTTAGAAGTAAGACTGTCAGTGTTTGACAGCTTCAAACAGCTGTGAAACACTGGTATTTCATCTGTCAGCACCTCTTGACAGATGAAATTTCATTCTGTGACGTCACCTGTTACCGGGTGGCCCTTAATTGGCCTGCTGAGCCCGCTGGGCGGGCTCAACAAAGACAATCAAGGGAAAATCGTGTGGATTGGCCGGACGTCGATGGAGGCAGGACTAAAACCCGAAAGTTGTAGTCCCGCCTCCTTCCCGACTGCTGAATGAAAATCCAGCCCAAAGACTCAGCATTCACAGCCCTCTGGGGTAGAGAATTCCAAAGATTCACAACCCTCTGAGTGAATAAATTCCTCCTCATCTCAGTCTTAAATGGCCTAGCCCTTATCCTGAGACTATGCCCCCTAGTTCTAGACACTCCAGCCAGGGGAAACAACCTCTCAGCATCTACCCTGTCAATCCCCTTCAGAATCTTCTGTGTTTCAATGAGATCACCTCTCATTCTTCTAAACTCCAGAGAGTATAGGCCCATTCTACACAATCTCTCATCATAGGACAGCTCTCTCATCCCAGGAATCAATCTAGTGAACCTTCATTGCACCACCTCCAAGGCAAGTATATCCTTCCTTAGATAAGGAGACCAAAACTGTGCACAGTACTCCAGGTGTGGTCTCACCAAGGCCCTGTACAATTGTAGCAAGACTCCCTTACTCTTATGCTCCAATCCCCTGGCAATAAAGGCCAACATGCCATTTGCCTTCATTATTGCTTGCTGTACCTGCACGCTAGCTTTCTATGTTTCTTGCATGAGGACACCCACATCTCTCTGAACACCAACATTTGAAAGTTTCTCACCATTTAAAAAATATTCTGTTTTTATATTCTTCCTACCAAAGTGAATAACCTGACATTTCCCTACATTATACTCTATCTGCCACATTCCTGCCCACTCACTTACTCTATTTATATCCCTTTGCAGACTCTTTGTGTTCTCCTCACAGCTTACTGTCCCACCCAGCTTCGTATCATCAGCAAACTTGGATACATTACACTCGGTCCCTTCATCTAGGTCATTAATATAGATTGTAAATAGCTGAGGTCCCAACACTGATCCTTGTGGAACCCCACTATTTACAGCCTGCCAACCTGAAAAAGAACCGTTTATCGCTACTCTCTGTTTTCTGTCCGTTAACCAATTCTCTATCCATGCTACTATATTACCCCCAGCTCCATGAGCCCTAATCTTGTTTAATAACCTTTTATGTGGCACCTTATCGAATGCCTTTTGGTTCCACTGGTTCCACTGGTTCCCCTTTATCTACACTGCTAGTTACATCCTCAAAAATATATTAAATTAGTCAAATGTGATTTCCCTTTCATAAAACCATGTTGATTCTGCCTAATCATGTTATGATTTTCTAAGTGTCTTGATACCACTTCCTTAAGAATGGATTACAGCATTTTCCCGACGATTGATGTCAGGCTAACTGGCCTGTTGAACCCTATTTTTTCTCTCCCCCCTTTCTTGAGTAGCGGTGTTACATTTGCAACCTTCCAATCCGCTGTGACCATTCCAGAATCTAGGGAATTTTGGAAGGTCAAAACAAAGGCATCCACTATCTCTTCAGCCACCTCTTTTAGAAACCTAGGATGTAGGCTGTCAGGCCCAGGGGATTTGTCAGCTTTTAGTCCCATTAGTTTTTCTTGTACTTTTTCTCTACTTATATTAATTACGTTAAGTTCCTCACCCTCATTAGACCCTTGGTTCCCCACCATTTTTGGTATGCTTTTTGTGTCTTCGACTGTAAAGACAGATACAAAATATTTGTTTAACATTTCTGCCATTTCCTTATTCCCCATAATAATTTCTCCTGTCTCAGCCTCTGAGGGGCCAACATTTACTTTTGCTATTCTTTTCCATTTTACTTACTTGTAGAAACTCTTACAATCTGCTTTCATATTTCTTGCTAGTTTTCCCTCATATTCAATTTTTTCCCTTTTTATCAATTTTTTGGTCAACCTTTGCTGGTTCCTGAAATTCTCCCAATCCTCAGGGTTAATATTGTTCTTTGCAACATTATAAGCTTCTTCTTTCAATCTATTGCTATCCTTAACTTCTTTAGTTAGCCACGATTTGATCACTTTTCCCGTAATGTTTTTGTTTCTCAATTAAATGTATTTTTGTTGAGAATTATGAAATATTTCTTTAAATGCTAGCCACTGCTTATCTACCACCATACCTTTTAATCAATTTTTCCAATCTACCTTAGCCAACTCGCCCCTCATACCTATGTAATTGGCTTTTTTAATTTTAAGACTCTAGTTTCAGACTTAGTCAAGTCACTCTCAAAATTAACGTGAAATTCTGTCATATTATGATCACTCTGCCCCAGAGGATCCTTTACTATGGGATAGCTAATTAACCCTGTCTCATTACACAATACAAGAACTAAAAAAGCCTGTTCACTGGTTGGTTTCATGACATATTGTTCTAGGAAACTGTCCCGAAGAAAGACTCTACAAGAAGGATGAACCATCTGTAGCTAACTAAGGAAGTTAAGGATGGTATGAAATTGAAGGAACAGGCATACAATGTTGCAAAGATTAGTGGTAGCCCAGAGGATTGGGAATTTTTAGAAACTAGCAAAGGATAACTAAAAAATAATAAAGAGGGAGAAGAAAAATTACAAGAGTAAACTAGAAAAACAATTAAAAAACAGGCAGTAAGAACTTCTACAAGTATATAAAAAGGAAGAGCGTAGCTAAAGTAAATGCTGGTCCCTTAGACGATGAGACTGGGGAATTAATAATGGGAAACAGGGAAATGGCAGAGACTTTGAACAAATATATTGTATCTGTATAAAGCATCCTACTAATAATTGATAATCAAGGGGCTATAGGGAGGGAGGAACTTAAAACAATTACTATCACTAGAGAAAAAGTACTAGACAAACTAATGGGACTAAAGGCTGACAAGTCCCTTTGACCTGATGGTCTACATCCTAGGGTTTTAAAAGAAGTGGCTGCACAGATAGTGGATGCATTGGTTGTAATCTACCAAAATTCCCTGGATTCTGGAGATGTCCCGGCAGATTGGAAAACCGCAAATGTAACTCCCCAATTCAAGAAAGGAGGGAGACAGAAAGCAGGAAACTACAGGCCAGTTAGCCTAACATCTGTCATTGGGAAAATGCTGGAATCCATTATTAAGGAAGTAATAGCAGGACATTTAGAAAATCATAATACAATCAAGCAGAGTCAACATGGTTTTATGAAAGGGAAATCATGTTTGACAAATTTACTAGAGTTCTTTGAGGATGTAGCAAACAGTGTGGATAAAGGGGAACCAGTAGATGTAGTGTATTTGGATTTCCAGAAGGCATTCAATAAGGTGCTGCATAAAAGGTTACTGCACAAGATAAGAGCTCACGATGTTGAGGGCAATATATTAGATTGGATAGAGGATTGGCTAACTAACAGAAAACAGAGATTCAGAAAAAATGAGTCATTTTCAGGTTGGCAAACTGTAACTAGTGGGGTGCGACAGGGATCAGGGGCCTCAACTATTTACAATTTATATTAATGTCTTGGATGAAGGGACCGAATGTACTGTTGCCAAATTTGCTGATGATACAAAGACAGGTGGGAAAGCAAGTTGTGAGGAGTACACAGAGAGTCTGCAAAGGGGTATAGATAGGTTAAGTGAGTGGACAAAAATTTGGCAGATGGTGTATATTGTGGGAAAATGTGAGGTTATCTACTTTGGTAGGAAGATTAAAAAAGCAAAATATTATTTAAATGGAGAGAGACTGCAGATTGCTGCGGTATAGAGGGATCTGAGTGTCCTCGTACATGAAACAAAAAAAGTTAGCATGCAGGTACAGCAAGTAATTAGGAAGGCAAATGGAATGTTGGCCTTTATTGCAAGGGGGATGGAGTATAAAAGTAGGGAAGTCTTGCTAAATCTGTACAGGGCGTTGGTGAGACCACACCTGGAGTATTGCGTACAGTTTTGGTCTCCTTATTTAAGGAAGGATAAATTTGCATTGGAGGCAGTTCAGAGAAGGTTCACTACATTGATTCCTGAGTTGAAGCGGTTGTCTTATGCGGACAGGTTGAGCAGGTTGGGCCTATACTCATTGCAGTTTAGAAGAATGAGAGGTGATCTTATTGAAACATGTAAGATTCTGAGGGGGCTTGACAGGGTAGATGCAGGGAGGAAGTTTCCTCTCATGGGGGAATCTAGAACTAGGGGACATAGTTTCAGAATAAGGGCCGCCCATTTAAAACAGAGATGAGGAGGAATTTCTTCTCTCAGAGGGTCATGAGACTTTGGAATTCTCTGCCCCAGAGAGCTGTGGAGGCTGGGTCATTGTATGGCCCAGAAATTCGGGTCGGGGGCTTCCCGCGGGTGCAAGCCCCCGACCTGCACTTACCTTGCGCACCGGCAGTTGAGCTCTGGGCTCCCGTGGAATTACGCTCCGGGGCCTGCTCCAACTCCCGGAGCGCTGTGCTTGCATGTCCCAGGGACATAGTTAGTGCGATGCGTCCCCTGGGATCACGTGAGCCATGGGCAGCCAACCAGAGGAGGGAAAAGCCCATTCATAAGATTGACAGGAAGACCTGTCTAAACTTATGAATATACGGGCCCCAAAATAACAGTAAACCTTCAAATACAATTTTTTTTAAATCACACTTTTTAAATAAAATATAAATTACATTAAATAACTATTTTAAACAATAATTTAAATTTTTGAAAAAAATAATTTTATAAAAAAACGGGGCTAAAAATAAACTTACCTTGCTTTGAAGTATTTAAAAGTAATAAACCTGTGGAAAAAATGTTTTAATTTTAATTAATTGACCACTTACCTTTTAAAATGCAGGCCTTATGCCTGGTTTTTACATTTCTAAAATCTAAAGACTTACCCTCACGGAAAAACCTGTAAAAAAAACGTAAGTTCAAAGCGCACGCGCAGACTCCCGCGTGCACGCGTTCGGCCTCTGAACCCCTTCATTCAGAGGAACGGAAGTGCCGGTTTCCCGCGCATGCGCAGTGCATACAAGAAACCGGCCATTCCATCGGGTCCACGCGTGAGTACCCCATGCGTACTCACGCGTTGGGACCTGAATTTCTGGGCCAATATGTTTACAGTGGAGATAGGCAGATTTTTGAAAAATAGGGGAATCAAGGGTTATGGGGAATGGGCAGGAAAGTGCAGTTGAGGCCAAGATTGTAGGGGGTGGCGGGTGCTGGTGTTGCTGCTTGGCGAGTACGTCAGTTATGCTTCTGACTGTTTTGTGAGCGGTTCGAATCGCTCCCACGCCCCTGGGTTCTAGACACTGGACTTAGGTACAAGGCGGCGGTACAGAGAAGACTCGAGTAGACAGGTGGTTGGATGCAAACAGAACCAAGATTTTATTGAAGAGGAAAAAAACTTACTTAATACAATCTCATCGAAAAGAATTACTAGTGTACACTTCTACAGGCAAAAATTACAAGAGAATCATAATAATACTATTTTATATACTTATACAGGGAATGGGGAACACACGGCACATCGAGGGAAAACAACTATCTTAACAATCCCCTTATCCTTATCCCACCCCCTATACCTAACTAGATTAAGCTATGAGGGGTCAGAACTTCATGCTCACCAATGAAAAGGTTTGTTAGACTCAAAACAGTGGTTGGGTTCAGGGTTCGCTCTTGGTGCTCTCTGGAGCTTGTCATCATCACGTGGTCTCCAGGCGCTGCAAGGGCATTGACCGGGTTCACGTACCCCAAAGTTAAAGTCTCTGTTTGGGCACTTTACCTTGCAGGGATGGTTCTTCGTCGACAGCGGCCAGTTTGAGTTGATGTGTAGATATTCGAAGGTCGGCCGAGGCTGAAGGTCCGATGATTCGAAACCTCCCCTTGTTTGGTCTTCTCCAGCCGGTCTGCCCCTCGGTGGTTTTCCCTTCTCCCCTCATCGCATCCCGCCTCGCCTGGCCTGAATCTATCGTTGTCCGCCCGACCCGGTGCCGGGGCAGTTCCAGATGGAGTGGGAAAAAGGGCACGGGCAAAGGACATGGGGTAAGCGCGGGACGGGGAAAGAGCAGCAGCTACGAGGGCGAGGGGCCGAGGAGCAGCACCAGCACACCAACCAACGAATGCACCTGACGATCTTGGACACCAACTCACCAACTACCGTCTTCACGACCCTTCTCCGAAATGCCACTTGCTACCCGAGGGGGCCTTCAATTATACCTTCGTCGAAAAACCTTATCTGCCCGCCAAATCAGGTTAGTTCTTTGTCTTAATCTTGGCGGGCTATTTTAAATAATGGTAGCAATCCATATTAACTGGTTTTGGATGGCTGGTAATCGCATCTACCGGCCCGATAATTGACTTGTATTGTCCTGAAAGTTCCTTGATGGGCCTCGTCCGGCCTCGATGGCTCGATTAATCTGTTTCCGATAATATATGCAGACTGCTAGATGGCCTTAGCTATAGGCCTAAACTGAATTTAGATTTGCCTCCAATTCGGTCTAATGCATAATTCAGAGTCCTGTCTGGTTCCAAAATACAAAATTTCTCTTCACAGAAAGCCTGCAGCCTTAGTTTCGATTTCTCCCAAGCTGTCTGCGATGCAGAATCCATTTTGGAATCCCACAGGCTTTCTGCCACGAGGCACGGATGCCATCTTGGGTACCCTTTTTAATTTAAAATGCCCACGCAGGGTCCCATTTATTAATAACAGCCTTCGGGGAAATGCAGAAATTTGCAAATCTTACAAGGTCAGATCAGCCATGATCTTATTGAGTAGCGGAGCAGGCTCGAGGGGCAGAATGGCCTACTCCTGCTTCTATTTCTTATGTTCTTATATTCTTATGGGTAAAGGATAGCCCTCCTCCTCTGGACCTCCTCTACCAGTGCCTCCAGAGCTACGTCCGAGAAACTGTTCTCCCTCTCCCTTAGTCCTTGAGCCATCCTGCAACGTGCTGCTGTGTGCCAGCCAGCACACTCCACACCTTCAGTGGAAGTGGGTGCAAGGAGCCCACATACACTGATCAATGAAAATTGTGTCTAATCAGTGCTAAACCTGCAGGTGTCTCTGTTTTAGCAAGTTCAAATTATGGTAGTCAGCAATTACGACCAAACAATGCATGCTAAATCCAGATTTTTAAGCAGATGTGTCTTGTTAACACAGCATCCATTTAACACCTGTTTTCACCCTATGTCCAAAATAACCCCAGACTGTTTTCAAAGGATTCAGGAACAGATACATCATGAGGTCTTATCTGTGACATGTACCTTTGATGTAGGTAAACTAAGTTGTTTAGAGAAGTATGGTTTTCAACAGTTATTTGGAGAGCTCGTAAGATACAGAAACCAAAAAGCTACTCTCTGTATACAACATAGATTGATCACCTGTTCTGTATATCAATAAAGTCTGTTCTGTATACTCCATCAAGTGTCTCGTGCTTATTTGAAGCGTGTCGCTGTGAACCACAGAAGGAAGGAGGTTGACTAACAGTTGATCTTTAACAACATCCAGAAGCACTTCCCATACATGAATTACTTTGAAGTGCAGTAACTGTTGTTATGTGGGGAAAGCAACAGCTAATTTCACACATTGAGGTCCTACAAGCAATAATGAGATGAATGATAAATTCATTTATTTTTGGTGGTGTTGCTTGATAGAGGAATGTTGTCCAGTGTACTGGGATTACCCTCCGCTCTTCCACAAACAATGACAATACAGAGGTTAAAGTTTGCTAAGATTGTCCCAGACACCATTTCGGTTCTTGTCTCATTGGATACTTACAGGCTTTTGATTTTCTCACAGGATTTCCAAAATTGGGCTTTTTGCATTGGTAGTTAGATTTGCTAAGATTAGAAAACATGTAAGATTCTGAGGGGGATTGACAGGATAGATGCTGAGAGGTTGTTTCCCCTGGCTGGAGAGTCTAGAACTAGGGGGCATAGTCTCAGGATAATGGGTCGGCCATTTAAAACTGAGATGAGGAGGAATTTCTTCACTCAGAGGGTAGTGAATCTTTGGAATGCTCTACCCCAGAGGGCTGTGGATTTTGAGTCGTTGAGTATATTCAAGGCTGAGATCGATAGATTTTTGGACTCGAGGGGAATCAAGGGATATGCGGATTGGGCAGGAAAGTGGAGTTGGGGTCGAAGATCAGCCATGATCTTATTGAATGGCGGAGCAGGCTCGAGGGCCTTCTCCTGCTCTTAATTCTTGCTTTCTTATGAAAGGATTAGTGGCATTTAAACTTCTTTGTTATCATTGGACATGTTGATGCAGATTTCTGTTTAACACAGAGATTGATAGAAATAACTTTCCCTCATATATCTCAAAAAGAATTTGGTCTGGAGTTTCTGCTTGGTTGCGTTGGTTTTTCTGGTGCAATTCAGCCAAAACCAGTGTAACCGGTGCAAAAGATCATGGAATTTTAAGCGCAATTTGCATTCAGCACAACTCGAGTTTCCACGATCTTTTGCGCTACTTTTAAAAACATTGCATTGGAAGCAGGCCCCACCCACAAAATTGGTCATGCCCCCAGGGTGAATTAATCACCATTGGGTGATTGGGAGTTTCCACTAATTGCGCTCATTTGCAGGCCTTCAGGGAGGCTTTAAAAATTAAACTGTTTCTTTTGGGCGCACGGATACTAAAAGCTACATTTTAAAGCTTTGTTTTACTTTACTAAGAAACTGACTAGAAATGCCTATTTTTAAGATAAACCTATTTACAGCTGTTTTAATCAAACTTTACCAAGTTACCACTTTAAAATATAAGAATTTTTTTTAAAGCAAAATTGAAAAAAAATTACGTTTTAAAATGCTGCCTGATTGCGCTGGCTCATGGCAGATCTTGCGTTCAGCAATATGCAAGTGAGTTTGAATGGAAACTCGGGGAATGAAGACACTTTTCAAAAGGGCGCAATTTTGGGCAGGCCGGAATCAGCAATTGTGCCCTAAGTGGAAAATCTACCCCTTTAAATGCTCGCCTAGAAATTCTTGCCAGTGCAAATGTGTCAGAACTGGGCAAACAGGGGCTGGGAAACTGCAAGTTCAGAAAACGACTGTCATCCCACCTACATTGTGCATAGTGCAATTCTCTTACCTTGTGTCTCCTGGCAATGTACATGTGAGAGCTTCATTGAAAAAAAAACAAATTTAATGTAAATCAGCAGATAATGCAAAGCTTCAGTGTGAATTTGCTTTTGCCATTCTTCAACTCCAAGCTGTGGGATTTATTTCCAATGCTCTTCGGATGAGATGGTAAATCTGCTCTCTCAGGTGGATATAAAAGATCCCATGGCACTATTTTGAAGAAGAGCAGGGGAGTCATTCCGGTGTCCTGGCCAATATTTATCCCTCAATCAACATCACTAAAAAAAACAGATTATCTGGTCATTATCACATAGCTGTTGGTGGGAGCTTACTGTGTGCAAATTGGCTGCCGTGTTTCCTACATTACAACAGTGACTACACTTCAAAATTACTTCATTGGCTGTAAAGCGCTTTGGGATGTCCTGAGGTCGTGAAAGGCGCGATATAAATACAAGTCTTTCTTTCTTTTCTTTTTCCCACAGAACGTCATATAAAATGATGAACAAAAAAGGCATTCCAGTTGATATCAGCTGGCACCAGAGACAGGTTATCTCTACTCGCCATTATACTACCAGCTTTATCTACAGGTCCAGGCACAGCGATCTGGCAATGATGGAGGAACACGGGCCTAGAAATTCAGTTTTGCCAGTTTTGGGGCGCTAACGTTAGCGCCCGCCCGACTTTAGCACCCGCCCCAAAGTTGCGCCCCCTTCGCCGAAATTCAGTCGCTTCGCCCTAAGAGGTTGCTGGAGCGCTAAAAGAGGCGTTACATGACTATCTTTAGGCGCTAAGCCGGCGGTGCAGAGGGATAGCGCCGAGGCGGGGCGCAGCGCGGGTGCGGTCATTTTTTGATTGACAGCAGACCCCGTGGCGCCGGCCAGCTCTTAAAGGGGGAAGGGACGATTTGGTCTGCTGCCACGCCCTGCACACTGCAGCTTTCAAACTAGGCCTCAACACTGCTGCTGAGCCCAAGGAGCCATGGCAACGCATGAGAAGGCCCGTGAGCGTGCCCTGCGCTTCTCAGAGCGTGAATGGATATCATGCTGACAGCATGGGAGAAGAGGCGCAGGATCTTGTTCCCAGACACTGGCAGGAATCCCACCCACCGCGTCTACACCAAAGCCTGGAGGGAGATCGCCACCAGGGTGTCGTCCTACGGCGATGCCCCCAGGGACAAGGTGCAATGTCGGAAGAAATACAATGACCTGACCAGGATTGTCAGGGTGAGTACCCTTTCCACTCTCCTCCTCATTCTTGCATGTACACCTGACATGATGGGCAAAGGGACCTGAAAGGCCTAATGGGCAGCCCTCAGCCAGCAGCTTTGGGACAGTCATGAGCATCAATTGCACATTCTGCACTTTACACACTGGCCAAGCTCTTCCACCATGGGAGGCAGTGCACACTAGATCAGGGCTACACTCTGGCCAAGCTATTCCACCATGGGAGGCAGTGCACACTACGTCACGGCTACACACCGTACTTAGAGCCCGTCCTTTCTCTTGCAGGCTAAAGTTGCGAATAATCGCAAGCGCCGCGACATCACCGGGGGAGGCCGCCCCAAGTTCCAGAAGCTCACTCCCCTGGAGGAGCGCGTGAGTGGCCTCATGGGAGGCCGGGTGATTGTGCCCAGAGCGTGCGGAGAAGCCGACCCTCTGCTGCCCGGCAATGGTAAGGACCTCGCCTTTTGGCCCTCTCTCGTCGCACTTGCGCATCCGAGCTACCTCCTTTGCCACTGTGCCACCAATGCGCTGAATGCCACCAGTCATGACTCCCTCGCTGACGCCCTCTCCTCACTCTGAAGCTACTCTTGTGCCTTCCTGCTTTCAGCTGGTGACAAAGAGCTCCCTGAAGCTGCCAGTGACAGCCCCTCCGAACAGGAGGAGGAGGAGGAGGAGGAGGAGGAGGAAGAGCAACCCGGATCATCAGGGGAGGACTCAGGTCCCGCAGCAGAGGGCGAAGTGTTGGACACTTCTTCCCTGGGCGAGAGCCTGGAGCAACTTTCGGAGGGGAGTGCAGCTGCTGGGACCAGTGGCGTCCAGCCACCCAGGAGGGCTGCGGGTGGGCCGCGGCCTTCCCCCCAGAGGGGGGAAGGATCGGAGGGGACTGCAGTTGCTGCGGACATTCGGCGCCAGCAACGTGGCAAGGGTCGCCTAGCTCGGACCCCTGCTCCCCAGCGGGAGAGTCCCGCCTCCAGTCCGGCCACCTTCACCTCGGAGGAGGCGCGCCAGCTGGACAAAATGGCCGAGGATTCGGACCGCCGCCACACAGAGCTCATGCAGGTGGTGGGACGGATGCCTGAGGCCATCGAGTCGCTGGCGACCAGTGTGCGGGAGTTTGGGGCATCAAATGCCGAGAGTGGCCGGATGATGATGGAGGTAGTGGAACGGATGCCTCCGGCGATGGAGTCGCTGGCTGATGCCGTCAAGTCAGTGGCGGATGTGATGCGGGCGCAGACCAGGGCAACAGGGGCAGTCACTGCTGCCACACGCGCTGCCTCAGCCAGGCATCGCCAGGACACCCGCCGCGCTGCAGCAGCACAGCGATCCGCCCTTCGGCTGATTGGTGCGGATCCTGCAGTGCGGGCCCGGGCGAGTGCCAGTGTGCGACATCACCAGCCAGCGCCTCCAATATGCCAGCTTGCCCACATTGCGCCATCCGTCGCCGCCACTCCCCCAGTGGAGCGTCAACGGCAAGCGGCTGGAGCTGATGGTGGGCAGGCACATGTGCGCCAATCAACAGCCGGCCCCTCGAGGCCCAAAGCCCGTGTAGGCCGCCCCCCAAGGCCATCTGGCGGAAGGACATCTGACCCTCAGGCGCCTTCCCCCAGCCTCGCAGCAGCCACTGGGCAGAGCTTGCGGAGGAGCAGCAGGCCGGGCAGGGGCGGCAAAAGGCTGGACAAGGTCTCGCCCTCGTGGGCCACTAAGTAGAGGGTGTGGCCAGCTTTCATTTTATATGGCGGTGGACATCTTTATTTTGGCCATGGTTGTTTTGTTTATGGGTATGTTTTTTGCGTTAAGGCCGAGGTTGAGGCCTGGTTTGTTCAAATGTGGAGTGACTCCTCCCCAGTTTGTGGGAGTGAGTCGTTTGTTGCACTTTTTGTGGGGGCCGTTGATTGTTTTTGGGATTCATGTGGGAAGGGGTTTCATTTTTGTCAAATAAAAATTTATCTTTATTCAGACAGTGTCCATGGTTGTTCTTGTTAGTCTTTGTTGCCTTCGCCGGCTGAGGGTTTGCGGAGCAGCTGCATTCATCTTCCTTCATGGCCACAAGGCATTCCCTGACAGGGGGCTTAGAAGTTACGTTCAATAAGCTGGCGACGGACGGCCCTTGGACCTTGTCGCTCCCTCCTGGGAACGTACTCCTCCTCCTCCTCCTCCTGCTCCTCCTCCTGCTCCTCCTCCTGAGGTGGTGGTCCAACGTCAGGTGGCAGTGCCTGAATCCTGCGGAGAGCCAGGTTGTGTAGCATGCAGCAAACTACGACAAATTGGGAGACCCGGTGCGGCGAATACTGCAGAGATCCGCCGGAACGATCAAGGCAGCGGAACCGCTGCTTGAGGACCCCAATAGTTTGCTCGATGATGTTTCTGCTCGTTTGATGGCTCTCATTGTATGCCTCTTCAGCAGCGGTCCTGGGCGCGCGGAGCGGGGTCATGAGCCTGGTACACAAAGGATAGCCTTTGTCCCCGAGTAGCCATTCTCTTGGGGGAGGCTGTGCCTTGAACATTTCATGCACAGTACTCTGCCACAGGATAAAGGCATTGTGGCAGCTGCCTGGAAAGCGGGCATTGACAGCCAGGATGCGCTGCTTGTGGTCACACACCAGCTGCACATTGAGAGAATGGTAGCCCTTCCGGTTGCGATACTGCTCGCCATGCTCCAGAGGTGCCCGCAAAGCCACATGCGTACAGTCAATGGCGCCCTGCAACAAGGGGAAGGCGGCGAGTCTTGCAAATCCCACTGCACGCTGATGCTGGCTCTCCAGGGCCATGGGGAAGGAGATGAATTGGCGTCTCCTTCTGAAAAGGGCATCGGTCACCTGGCGGATGCAGCGATGCGCGCCGAACTGGGATATGTTAGCTATGTCCCCAGCAGCGGATTGGAAGGAGTCGGTGGCATAGAAGTTCAATGCCACCGTCACCTTCACTTCCACCGACAGAGACGTCCTGCACCTGAGCTTTGGACGCAGATCTCTGCAAAGCAGGTGGCAGATCTCTGCAACCACCTCCTTTCGGAATCTCAGCCTTCTTACACATCGCGCGCCACTGATGGTGAGGTAGGAGCGCTGCTGGCGGTATACCCTGACTGGGTAAGGCCTATGTTGCCGACGCCTGTTGCCCCCTCTGCCTCTAGCCAGGGCTGCCCCTCTGACCCCGCGTCTGCGAGCCCTACGCACATGGCGCTGAAACTCCGCGTTGGCACCCCATGCAACCCCCATCAAATGCTGGCAAACAGTCAAATTTCCAACAGGGCACTTGCAGCGCTTTGGCCTGAGTCCAAAAATACCTGAGCTATTGCTGCGCGAAACCAGTTAGCTCTCCTCCTTGTTGTGTGTCCAGAAATCCGTTGCACGAGAGTGTTTGCTGCAAAATGGCTGCCCTTTATACTGCAGGGTACGTGCCCTTTAATTTGCTCTCCCCGGGGCCCGCGTCGGCTGTGTTGCGTTCCATTTTACAAACGCTCTGGCCGCCAGCCGCACAATGGGGTGGTCCGACTGAAGTTTGGAATTGGGGCGCGCAAAGGGCGTTGCACGAGGATGTGACGTCATTTTCTGCGCGCGCAGCCGGGCGGGCGCTAAACTTTGCGCCGGCGCTAAGGGTCAACTTAATTTGGGGCGAGGCGTAAACTGCGCTGCGCCCGGGCACTACACGCATAGCGCCCGAAATTCACTTCTCTTAAGGCGCTAACTGCTGGCGCAACCAACTGAATTTCTAGGCCACTGTTTCCAAAGAGTCAGGTTTAGCAGGGAGGCAGTTGTGCCATCTGCTACATAGAAACCTCTAGGCAACTTTCACAATAGAGACAGTACCATCAGTCTCATCTTTTATGCTTTCACTACCTTGAAGGCTGCCACAGGGTCACCTACATTATCAGCCAATTTAGTGCTCACAGATGTATCAAACTGGTGACTCATCCATTGTTTATCAAGGCAACCACTTTCATCTCTTTTTCCAATTGAACACCGCAGCAGAATGACAGGTTGCCAATTTCACCACACAACAAAAATTCCCAACTTACAGGGGGTCATTGATGGAATCATGTGGCTTTCTGATTACCTTGGTAATATGCCAATTACCTAGATGAACAGAAAGTGCCTTGACTCCATCAGCATGCAGCTGGTCAGTGGCTTCTAACACTATCATACAAGTCACGAGGCAGTGGTCATGGTGCCTTTACATTTAGACAATCTCCTGTGCCAGGCTTATTTGAAAGCGAAAGCACACTGGAAGAAGAGGACAAACCAAGGCTACCTTGATGTCCATGACTAATGGCACCCTTGTGGCAGGTATGCATAGAACGGAGCACAGACTTAATGAGAGCCATACAGCTACCAGCATTATTAAAGAAGATACCATCGCCACTTTGAAGCGACACCTCAGTAGTTCCGGGGAAGCCTTACAGCACAACCCTACCATGCTCTCCATGATCAACTTCATCTGCAGCATGTTCCACAGGTTTGCATTACAAAAAAGCATAAATATGGAGCAGGAGGAGGGGACCAACCTACAATCAGGACTAGAGCAGGATGCAGATATTGGACAAAAGAAAATCTGACACCATAAAGGCAGACAAGAGTTGAGTGTCTTAGCTCTGTCTGTTCTGTAAAAGCTGATACCATGCCTTCAGGTGATGTTATTATGGGGCAACGTTATAGGCAGGGAAGAGGCTGAGGGTAGATCTTCAGGAGAGCCTGGAGGTGACAGTGTGATCATCAAACAGAAGCTGTTGAAGATACATTGGCTACATTTATATAGGTTGGAATATAAAAATATAAGGATAGATCCCGAAGATGGAAGAAGGGAGAGAGGAAGAGATTGACATGGTCAACGGTGTCAAATGGTGTGCAAAGAGGAAACCATTGACAATGATAGCTAGCATGACAGTTAAGATGTTGATTGGTCCCAGTCTGCTAGATTTCCACTTTCCCTCTGTGTAAGGCTCTTCTTTTAGCATGATACTGTCTCTTACCTCATTTGCGGACCATGGTTGCTTAACAACACAAGTGGAGCATTTCTCTTTTTGGGGTATGTATTTGTTTTGCATCATACCAACTACTTCTCTGAATACTTCCCACTGTTTGTCTGCAGGTGTACCCAATAACAGTTCAGTCCAGTTAACTGTGGTTAATTCAGTTCTCATCCTTTCAAAGGTTGCCTTACTTAAATATAAAACCTTGGTTTGTGACTCTCCTTTCTCAAACCTAACATCAAATGCAATCATATTATGGTTACTGTTTGCAAGATATACCCTTAGCATTTGATTATTAATTAATTCTGGTTCTTTACTCATCACTTAGTCCAGTATGGCTTGTTCCCTTGCCAATTCTAACTAGAAAGTTATCCTAAATACATTCTAGAAGTTAATTGCTTTTACTATTTGAGCTGTTCTGCTTCTCCTAGTCTATGTGAAAATTTAAATCTTCCATTGTTTTTGCTCTATTCTTCCCTGATCTCCATATTTATACATCCCCCACTACATTACTGTCAGGAGGTCTATAGACAACTTTGGCCAAGGTTTTACGTAATTTGCTGTTCCTAAACTCGACCTCTAATATTTCTACTGCCTGATCAACCTTACTGAAGTCCCTTCTTTCTTCTGCGGTAATCAATAATGCTAATCCCACTTTTTCCCAATTCCCTTGTCCTTTCTAAAGATCCTGTAGCCTGGAATATTTAGCTCCCAATCATGCTCAGGTTGTAGCCAGGTCTCTGTAATGGCTGCTACGTCATACTCTTTAAGCTGAATTTGTGCTTCCAACTAACTTGTTTTATTTCTTATGCTATGTGCATTTGTGCAAAGACTTGTGTCTAGGTAACTGTCCCCAATCCATATGTCCTGCTAGGCTTTTTCTCACTCTTTTTGAATTACAGTGTGGATGATCCCCCCTCCCCCCACCACCACTATAAATATTTTCCCACTGTCATTTTTACCCGTTACAGTCGGAATGAATATATTTCTATTTGGCCTGACCTGATGAGTCAGTCATTAATTTGTCTCCCACCAATATTTCATGGTGATCCCTTTGCACTTCCACCTACTCTGTTATTTGTCCCTTGTGTTTGGTCTTATCATTGGTAGTCTACATTGTAATAATACGTTCCTTTTTCCAGTTAGTCATTATGATCAGTTCAGTGACAGTCTTCAGCATTCTCATTCATCAGGCTGAGCTGG
Source organism: Somniosus microcephalus (assembly GCF_052327205.1). NCBI lineage: Eukaryota > Metazoa > Chordata > Chondrichthyes > Squaliformes > Somniosidae > Somniosus > Somniosus microcephalus. The sequence continues at coordinate 33,554,732 of NC_140996.1, forward strand.
CATTGGTAATGAGTTTACAGGAAGTATAACAGGCTGAAAGGTGACTTTCACAATACAGGCACCATATCCATCACCACATTTCAGCCAAAAGGAGGATGGAGAGTGGCACATAATGATGCATTTTGTTCACCCACAGAGCTTAACTTTCAAGCAGCAATATGGGTGTGATTAGCTTGCATTTGGCTCTTTTGGAAGACACAGCTGAGGGGGTCATTGGCACCTTGACAGGACTCTGTAGCATTGGTAGGACAAGAGCTCCTTCATCCATTTGATTATATTTTCTTTGAGATAGTTTCTTCACATGTAATACACTGTCACCTTGCTTTTAGATAAATTATTGTCATGTACAATAATCGCCATGGGATTTTCAGGAGGAAGCAGTTAATATACAACATGATTGCTATGAAGCACTAGTAAAATTCTAACAATTTGAGAGAGCAAAATGCTTCTAATATAGAATGTGTCACATTGTGGTTTTTAATATATTGGCCTAGAAATTGAGTTGGCGCCGCGCCAGGGCTTTAGCGCCGGAAATTTAGCGCCGGCGCTAAGTCCCCCTGCGCGCTCCAAAAATTCAGTAGCGCCGCGCCCAGACGGCTGCCGGCGCTACTGGCGGGCGTGAGCGCCTCCCAATGGGCGCTGACTGCCACATTGCGGCGCTAATCCGGCGCTGCGGGACCCGATGCGGTGCGGCAGGCTGGGGAAGTGCAGGCCTCCTCCTTCAGTTAAGGAGGAGCTGCCTGCACCCGCCCGCTGTCCGTTCAAATATTGAAAAAAATGAGCCCGGCACCTCGGACAAGTGCCGGGCTTGCAGGCCAGACGCATCTGTTCCGCGGGGGGGGGGGTGGAGGAGTCCGGGGAGGGAGGTGCGGGCAGGCGGCCGGCGGGAAAGCAGCCGGCCGCCGCGCGACCTTAATGCGCCGGCGCTAACTCGGGGAAGACTCGGTTGAAAAAATCTTAGTTGCGGCTGCCACGGGCGAGGCGGCCGCAACTCAATTTCGGCGCTGGGGCCCGTCACCACGGCAACCGGGACGCTGCGCACACCGATGACGTCATCGGTGCTGGCGCAGCGCAACCGGTCTACCGCCGATTCTAGGGCCCCAGGGAATTTCTAAACTGGCCATAACTCCAGCGCTAGGCCCTCTAGCGCCTCAAATGCGGCGCTAAGGCTACTCAATTTCTAGGCCATTGTTTTTAGACCAATTTGTAATTGGGATACATTCCCCAATGCCAACATACAGCTCCTTTGATATTTACCAAATTCTTCCATCTTATTGGCCCAGTAATTCCTGTCGGGGGCTTGCCGCGCGTGCAAGCCCCCGATGTGCGTTCACCCTGCGCGCCGACATGTGAAATCTGGCCCGCAGTGGATTTCCTGTCAGTGGCCCGGTTCTGATGTCGGCGCGCTGTGCTAACCTGACCCAGCGGCGTAGTTAGTGCGATGTGCCGGCTGGGATCAGGTGAGCACTGTTCAGCCAATCAGGGGAGGGGAAACTTCATTCATAAGTTTGATAGTAAAGACTGTCAAACTCATGAAAAGTACTGCACCCCAAAACACTACTTAAACTTTAAATAAAATTTTAAAAAGCATCCCAATAATTAAATTAACTATGAATAACTTTAAAAAACTATTTTAAACAATTAATCAAATTTTTGAAAAAAATAAATTTTTAAAAAATAGGGTCTAAAACTAAACTTACCTTACTGTAGATTCTTTAAAAATAATAAACCTGTGGGAAAAAAAATTCTAAATTGTACTAAAAGACCACTTACCTGTAAAACTAAGTACTTACGTCTGGTTTTTCCACGCGTAAAAACCGGAGGCCTTTACACATGTGCAAATCTGTAAAAATACAGGAAATCCAAGTCGCACGCGCTGCCCGATACCGCGCATGCGTTCAGCCTCTTAACCCCTTGGGTCAGAGGACAGGAAATACCGGTTTTCAGCGCATGCGCTGTGCATGCTGAAAACCGACAATTCCTCCTGGCACACGCGTGAGTACCCTGTCCTTACTCACACGTTGTGACAGGAATTACTGGGCCATTATTTCAACATATCTGTTCCTTCTATTCGTGTAATAAAAAGACACAATTCTTGTTGAAATAAATATTGGTTTAGAAGTAGTGAATGAAACAGACCTATCAAGTTTAGTGAGTCTGATGCATATCTAAATAACTTCATGAATGAAAGACTAAAATACTATATAAGGCTCAGGGAGATTTTGGACTAGCTCATTATATTGAATGTGACCTTTGAAGGTTTTAAATCCATTTCATGGTTGAGTGCGGTAATAAATGCCACAGCTGACAAGTGTATGAATGGATACTTAAACAACCTATGCTGAACATTTTCTCTTGTCATTTTGTCAAGTGGACATCTTTTTTGTGGGTTTGGAGCTGCATGTGTCAGCAGTAGCTGTGTAATAATGAGGGAAACATTAAAAAAAAAGAGCATTCTGTAGCCGGAATAATCAACTCCACCGGGGATGGTTTGCATACACATTACTCAAATAGTTTCACAAGCTGATGTAGGTGTATAGCAAAGATGACAATGGGGAAAACTGCCTTGACACCCTGCTAATGTTAAACAGCAAGGCATTGCAAAGCAACTGGTAAACAATTCCTGGGAATCACACTTTAGCATTAAATACCAAGGGGGTGAGTTTCTCCTGCTCCACTGCCATAACTTTGGTGGAAGTTCGACGGGACCAAGTTTAGGCCGAAGATACAACAATGGAGGGTCAGAAGTTCAAAGAAAACTCAGCCTACAAATATTTCTTTTCATGTTCAAAATTAGATTTTTCTAAACAAGTATTTTTGTGAATTTGTATTTTTCCATGTAGGATCATAATACTTTAAAGGGTTGAAATTCCTCTTTTCACATGGCAAATGATTTAAATGACTGTGACCTAGAATTTCCTCAACGTGATTCACACCATTGTCGTACCTTTAAAAAAATTGTAACATCTGCTGAAGACCTCTAGAGAAAGACACAAGGACGTTTCCTGGGAATACTCATTTGCATACCTATTGGTACAGGCATTGGTCTAAAACTGGTGCAAAAACTGGTGCTGTAACTGAACCAGCCTCATAAGACTTGTGCTGCCTGTACATTCCTGATCTTTCTTTCCCAAAAACACTGCTGCATTTCCTCTGCCTCCAAAATAATAGCATAAATAGGTATCCCCATGGGAAAACCATACCTGCCCATTGGGAAAGCCATACTGGCAAGCAATTACACTCTACTAGAGGGACACTTAGAAGGAGCACAAGGTTAGGCAGTAGAAGATGCTTTGAGTAAAGGGAAAGGACTGGGGAAACACGTTGAACACAGTAGCACTATACACTGGAAGAGTTAACAGAAGTTGCATTGACTGATTCTGGAATGTGTCATAGGGATATCAAGTATAAGACAACTGGTACCACGACTTCAGAATATACAGACCAAAGCGCTCCTACTTTCACCTGACATAGGAGCAGTGTTTGTGGAGGCCATGTTTCATAGGGAATCCATTAATGAGTTGTACTGCATGCTGCAACATACCTGCAGCCCACCTCCACCGTGACACTGCACTACCAATGGATAGGAAGGTCACTACGGGTACTCACTTTTCCATCATTCCAGGCTCCTTCAGGGATATCACGAACATTAATCAGTGGACTGTGCACAGATGTATCAAGCAGGTCACTGCTGCATTGTTTGTTAAACTAAACTGGTTCATCAGCTTCCCAATGGACAACCACAAGCAGCATGATAGAGCCTTGCAATTTTACCAAGTGGCTGGACTTCTCAAAGTCCAAGGTATAGTAGATTGCACCATGTGACCATATATACTCCCTTCAACAATTTCATCACTGACATGAACAAGAGAGGCTTCCATCCTACAATAGACAGCTTATCTGTAACCAGCAATGCCATATCAAGCATATAAATGCTCACTTTCTTGGAGGTGCCACAAGGTTTTCATATTAAAGCGCTCCACCATGATCGCATTTTTTTGACTATAAATGGAAATATTTGGGTGGATTCAGGAATATCGTGGCTACGTTCTACAGCCTTGGCTCATAACACCTATGCACTTTCCCACATCACCAGTTCAAATCCATTATAACAAGGTCCATTCTACCACTAGATCCACCATTAAACACACAAGCCTGCTGGAGGCACCCTATAATGGCCCAGAAATTCGGGTCCCAACACGTGAGTACGCACGGGGTACTCACGCATAGGCCCAACGAAAGTGCCGGTTTCGTGCATGCACTGCGCATGCACGGGAAACCGGCACTTCCATTCCCCTGAAAGAAGGGGTTGACAGGTGGAACGCGTGCGCCGGAGAGGCAGCGCATGTGCATCGAACTTACGTTTTTTTTGCAGGTTTCTCCAGAAGGGTAAGTCTCCAGCAGTTACACTTTTTTTTAACAAGGTAAGTGGTGAATTAATTAAAATTAAAACTTTTTTTCCCACAGGTTTATTATGTTTAAATAATTTAAAGAAAGGCAAGTTTATTTTTAGCCCCGCTAGAAAATGTAATTAATTTTTTCAAAAATTTAAATTATTGTTTAAAATTGTTATTTTAAAAACGTGATTTAAAAAAAAAATTATTTGAGGTTTTAGTGATGTTTTGGGGCTTATAGTCAAACTTATGAATGAAGCATTCCCTGCTACCATTGGCTCTCTATGGCCCATGTGATCCCAGGGGACGCATCGAACTAACTGCGCCCCTGGGATACGCAAGCACTGCGCGCCGGCAGTTGGAGGAGGCCCAGGATCGGAATCCCACGTGGGCCCACTGTAGTGTATGTACCTTTAAGAGAGAACTACTTTTACAGCTCCTGTATACTGTAGTACCGGCAGTGACCACACCTGTATATAAGACTTGAGCATGCCTCTGTACCCGAGTCTTGAGATTACCCTACTCCAGTAAATGTCTGTTGATTGTTCAGTTACAGCATTCGTGTGGTTATTGAAAAACATCATACTCTCAGAATCACGGATCTAACAGTGGCAACGAGTGTCGATTCGAATCTACCTGCAACTCTGCATTTCCCTTCGAGGATTCGCTCCAGGAGGGCGGTGGAAGAAAGTCGAGGCCAGAAGCACGGGCGTCGACCACGAGCAACCGCCCAGTCGTCCAGCAGAGAGTGAACATCGCAGGGGAGGCTGTGGAGAGCCGGGCTTGGTTCCCCAGCCACGACGATCAGCAATAGACTGACGACAGGTACAGCGCAGACCCTTCCCGGACAGCGGCGGCTGGAACCGACCGACGGCGGAGAGAAAGCCGAGCAGCGTCGACGGGGTAAGACAGAGGGTGAAGCGCACAGGGCACAGCCGGGGGTTGAAAACCGAGCGGCGTCGAGGAAAAACAAAATGGAGAGAGAGGGGGTAAAGCAACAGCCGGGTTCAGGACCGAGCGGCGGAAACGGGAAAGGCGCACAAAAAAAAAAGAACGCGCAGAGCACAGCCAGGGCTCAAGGGCTGAACAGTGTCCGCGGGGAGAAGAAGGGAGAGCACGGGAGACGTCATTGAGCCGCGGAGAAGAAGGAAGAGCGCGGGAAATGTCTTTTTTAGAAGCCGCAGCGGAGAAGAAGGGCGAGTGCCGGAAGGAAGGAAAGCGCAGGAGACGCCATTTTGTGCCAGCGGAGAAGAAGGGGAAGTGCGGGAGATGCCATTTTTGACAGTTAAATCACACCCAGGGATGCTGAAGAGTGGCAGTATCTCCACGTTCGACAATGAAGTCGAAGATTGGGTGACATATGTGGAACGTATTGAGGTGTACTGCAGGGCAAATGAAGTGCCAGATGCTAGGAAAGCACTGGTTTTGTTAAATTCCATGGGTACAAAAACTTATAGGTTACTGCGAAACCTAATAACCCCAGAGAAGCCTGTGGACAAGAATTTCGAAAGCATAGTAGAAATCCTTCAGGACCACTTAAACCCCACACCACTGCTGATAGCAGAATTATTTAAGTTCCATAAAAGGAACCAACACAAAGACGAAAACAATGCTGAGTACCTAACGGAACTGCGCAAGCTATCGAAACACTGCCAGTTTGGAGCGGGACTAGCAGATACGTTAAGGGATAAGTTTGTGTGTGGGCTGCAAAGTGAAGGAACCCAGAAACAGCTTCTATCAGAAAAGGATCTTACGCTGGACAAGGCTTTCAGTATGGCAGTATCACATGAAGCAGCCGCAAGGGGCGCTGCAGAGATACTACAGAGACCGCAAGAATATGGCACCAATGAAATGTCCTATGGAACAAGGAAGTGCTATCGCTGCGGCAGAACAACACATGACCAGAAGGATTGTTGGTTCAAGGACCAAGTATGCAGACAGTGTGGAAAAGCAGGACACATAGCAAGAGTCTGCAGGTCTGGGAAGAAAACCAACAGTATGAAATCTCCACAGGAGAAGTACAAAAAGGTACACCAGGTGATGGACAGTAGTTCAGATGAACAGAAAAGTGACACAGGCTCCGGAAGCAAGGAGCTGGGTTGTCTGAAACTACATAAGGTAACCAAAATGGAGGATCACCAGACTATCTGGGTTACACTCAAGATAGATGGAGTCCAAGTGAAAATGGAATTGGACACAGGATCAGCCCTAACAGTCATAAACCAAAGGGACTACAAGTGGCTATTTTCACATATACCCTTGAAACTACAGAAATTGTCTTGAAGACGTACACGGGGCAAAAAGTCTACCCCAAAGGAAAAATAAGGGTGAAAGTGATATATAAAGGCCAGGAAATACCTAAAATGGATATATATGTATTGCCAGATGGAGGACCACCACTGCTAGGATGTGAATGGATCCGGAAGATACAATTAGTTTGGCATTCCATACAGGCACTGAAGGTTGAGGCCAAAAAGGATGACGACGTCACACCTGGACGACTGTCAAAAATGCTAACTGACGCAAAAGAAGTGTTTCAGGAGGGACTCGGAACACTAAAAGGCATAACAGCAACGATTAAAATGGAGGAAAATGCAAGCCCAAAGTTTCTTAAGGCCAGACCAGTGCCTTATGCGATCAGACCAGCTGTCAAAGCAGTGCTGGAAGGGTTGGAACGTTCAGGAGTACTGTCCAAAGTAGACTGGAGCGAGTGGGCTACACCCATCGTTCCTGTAATGAAGAGGTCGTTGAGTAGTACGCCTGGGGAACCAAAGAAGGTCCGCATCTGTGGGGATTTTAAGGTGACAGTGAACCCAGTTCTTCACACGGTACAATATCCACTTCCACGAATTGAGGATATTTTCGCCTCGCTATCTGGAGGTAAACGCTTCACCAAAATTGATCTAGCCCAGGTGTACTTGCAAATGGAGGTAGAAGAAGCCTCGAAACAATACCTTACGATTAACACTCACAAAGGTCTTTATCAATACAACCAGCTGGTGTTCGGGGTAGCATCAGCTCCGGCTATTTGGCAAAGGGCGATGGATCAAGTCCTGCAAGGGATTCCAGGGACCCAGTGTTATTTGGACGACATCCTGGTCACGGGCGAAAATGACAGTGATCACCTCGCCAACTTGGAGAAAGTGCTCACCAGATTAAAGGAATATGGGCTACGAGCTAATCGCCACAAGTGCGAGTTTTTCCAGAAGCAGATCTCGTATTGTGGCCACGTCATCGATGAAGAGGGGTCACATAAGTCCCCTGAAAAGATTGAGGTAGTAGTCAAGACTCCAGCACCAGAAAATGTGTCACAACTGAGGTCGTTCCTCGGGCTGGTAAACTACTACCATAAGTTCTTAACAAATTTGTCCACGGTATTACACCCACTGTACACACTACTGCAAACAGGGGTACCATGGAAGTGGAATGACGAACATAGACGAGCTTTCCAGAAGTGTAAAGAATTGATCACATCTAAAGAGGTGTTGGCCCATTTCAACCCAGCACTACCAATTCGTTTGGCATGTGATGCATCACACTATGGTATTGGAGCGGTGCTGTCGCACAAATTCCCAGACGGGTTGGAGAGGCCAGTAGCCTTTGCGTCTCGGTCAGTAACCTCAGCCGAGCGCAACTACACCCAGATTGACAGGGAGGCCCTCAGCCTAGTATGGGGAGTAAAAAAATTCAACCACTATCTGCATGGGCAGAAGTTCACCTTGCTGACTGACCACCAACCACTTGTCTCCAACTTTAATCCTAAGAAGGGCGTTCCAGTGATGACTGCACAACGGTTAGAAAGATGGTCCCTGTTTCTAGGGGCGAATCAATATCAAATAGAATATAAAGTCATGAAACAGCATGGAAACGCTGATGGGCTATCACGCTTGCCACTGTCTACTGTGGAGGAAGCACCAGCAGTGGACCCTATCGAGATATTTTATTCATCAATAATTGAACGATTGCCAGTCACTAACACGGATATAGAGAACGAGACCCGCAATGATCCGACACTGTCTCGGGTGTATGATTTGACGGTGAGGGGATGGCCAACACATGGCGACTCACTGTTGCCAGCATTCTCATCCAGAAGAGAACAGCTGTCAGTATGCCAGGGGACAGTGATGTGTGGATCCCGAGTGGTGATTCCACCCAAGTTAAGGGAGAGAGTGATAAATGAGCTACATGAAGGTCATCTGGGGGGAGTGAAAATGAAAAGCCTTGCTAGGGCTTATGTGTGGTGGCCGGGAATCGATCAACAAATCAAAGACCTAACCAAGAGCTGCTCAGGATGCCAGAAGTTCCAAAATGCACCACCACATGCCCCTCTGCACCCATGGGAGTGGCCCTCCTCTCCATGGCAACGGGTGAATATTGATTTTGCTGGTCCATTCATGGACTCAATGTTCTTAATAGCAGTGGATGCTCATTCGAAGTGGCCTGAGGTGATGAAAATGTCTTCAACCACTACAGAGAAAACGATTGCAGTTCTACGGACCATATTTGCCAGAAACGGCTTGCCAGAGCAGATTTGCTCTGATAATGGACCACAGTTTGTGTCCGAAGAGTTTCGAACATTTATGAGAAGGAATGGGGTAAGGCATTACACATCCGCCCCGTATCATCCAGCCACAAATGGATTGGCTGAGAGGTTCGTACAAACCTTTAAAAAGGCGATAAAGGCCATGTGCGACGATGAAATTCCACTACAGCATAAGGTGGACAATTTCCTATTAGCCTACAGAAATGCGACACATGCAGTTGCCAACCAGACCCCGTCCATGATGTTCTTTAACCGAAGGTTGCAATCTCGTCTGGACTTGCTTAGACCAAATGTGCGAAGAAATGTTGAGGATAAACAATTCCAGCACATCAATGAGAAGCCGACAAGGAGCTTCAATGTAGGACAACCAGTCTTGGCCTGTGACTACTGAACAGAGAAATGGCAACCCGGAACGATATGCACACGGCAGGGGCCATTAATGTACACAGTGGATGTCGGGGAGAACATTGTGAGATGCCACGTTGATCATATCTTAGCGTCACAGGAACGAGTCAACCCCATGTCTTGCGTACCTGGGGATGAACCCGACACACCGGTAGCATCTACCTCCGAACCAGTAGCAGTGGAACCCGATGAACTAACCGATGAAAAGGGGCCTGAATCGCCTCCGCACCAAGAACAAGAACCTCAGGAAGGGCGCTATCCCGAAAGGATCAGGAAGCCGCCCCAAAGACTGAACCTATAAATGGACTATTGTTGTTTAATGTACATGTTAAAGTGTTAATTGTTATTTGAATATTATGGGTACTACTAATCTAAAAGGGGAGTAATTGTAGTGTATGTACCTTTAAGAGAGAACTACTTTTACAGCTCCTGTATACCGTAGTACCGGCAGTGACCACACCTGTATATAAGCCTTGAGCATGCCTCTGTACCCCAGTCTTGAGATTATCCTACTCCAGTAAATGTCTGTTCATTGTTCAGTTACAGCATCCGTGTGGTTATTGAAAAACATCATACTCTCATAATCACGGATCTAACACCCACAGCTCAACAGCCGGCATGCTAGGTAAGTGCAGGTCAGGGGCTTGCTCCCGTGGGAAGCCCTCAACCCGAATTTCTGGGCCAATATAGTCCAGCTGGAATCTCTTGGATATTGGTGGTCTGCTGCAGACTGCTTGCACAACATTGCTTGGCAAAGAGGCCTTGTCATGGAGGGCTGAGAGGAAGAAGGCAAACTAGGGAAGCAAGTGCATCAGGCAGTCCAGCAGCAACAATTGGAGAATGCCAAGAATAACCCGTGTTGGCTGCAAGAGATATTCATGCTCTACGGTCTTGGGAGACTTCCTTTTGACTACCATATCTTCCCACTGCTTAAATAGTCATGTATTTATCTTCTTCCTTCTCATCTCCTATCTGCCACCATCAACAGACTCTTCTGGGTGCTCTATAACTCACACTGCACCCATTTACCCCTCCTCATTCATGCACTTTCTACACCTTACCAAAGATATTGTTGGTGCACACCTCGACTTTAGCGTTACCCACATTTTATTTACAACCTAGACTGTATATGGATGTATATCTTACACCGTATTTGTCCCTTGTTGCCAGTGCATGATGTTCTAACTCAACCCTAATATAGTGCTCCGACTAAGTGTTACTTGAAAGGTAGATGTGCATGAGGTGGCTGGCTGTTGTCTGTCAATATGAGCCTCTTTGTATTCAGATGGCTCTTCTTTCATGGCAATCAAATCCAGAGATGGATGAGCTGCAACTTGCATATATTGCATGGACAGCTTAATCTTACCTTCTTTCAGCCATATGTGCAGGCATCTGAGTAGGTGTGCTGCATTCCTGAGAGACTGCAGCATCATATGAGCAACTTCATGCCATGCCACTGGTACTGGGCATTGGCTTTACGCAGCTAATCCTAAGTCAGAAAATAAACCAAATGATACCAATCAGATTGTTAAAGCACGCTGAGAGACTTGGGGCAGGATTTTCATTGTGCCTTGGAGGCGGAATTGGAGGCGTGTGGGGGTTTAAAATCCCGAAATCGGGGTGCACGAACCCATCCTGCCCCAACCCACTTCCATGCCAGTTTCAAAAGGAGGCAGGTACCCGACCCGCACTGGGACCTGCCTCCCCGAGGTGGGAAGGGGATTAGTGGCAATTAACTGCCTGTTAACAGCTAGTTATCAGGCAGTTTTTAGCCTAATCCCTATTTTCATTCTTGACGTGTGGGATTCCCAACAGCTCCAAACCAAGCCAAGTTAGTGAGGCGGGCCGCCGGGCTGAAGGGCTTGGAGGGGTCGAGATGTTCGGTGTTCAGGTGAGTGATGGGTGCATGAGTGCAGAGGTAAGTGTGTTTGGTGTATTTAAAGTGTTTAAAGAAGATTTACTTACCTTTACAGCCTTCCCTCCTTCAGGTCTCGGGAGCCCTCATCTCACCAGCACAGAAAGCAGAATGGCCGCGATCTGTCAAAAATTGCAGCATTTAGCTTTCTGTTCTGGAGCGATCTCTAAATCATCCTGAGAGGAAGGAGTTAACTTAGAGTACAGATTGTCAGTGTTTGACAGCTTCAAACAACTGTCAAACGCTGATATTTCATCTGTCAAAAGGTCTTGACAGATGAAATATCAATCTGTGATGTCACTGTTGCCAGGTGACCCTTAATTGGCCTGCTGAGTGTAAGGTTTTCAAAATTCCCACATTCCCCCAAGGTTAGTAATAAAAGGGACCCTGTATGGACAACTTAAAAAGGGTACCTAAAAAGATGGCGTCCGCACCTCGTGACCAAAAGCCTGTAAGATTTTCTGCAGCACAAGCAGGCAGCTTTGGGAAATTGAAACTTAAAATGCATTTCTGTGAAAAGGACTTTGTGTTTGAGAAAAGCCAGGCAGCTAGGCAAACACTGAATATGCATTATGTCAGATCAAAACAGATCAAACCCAGTTAGGCCTAAGCATAAGGCCATTAGTTAGTCGCAGAAATAATCGGAAACAGCTCAAGGAAGCCACCAAGGCTGGACAGGCCGATTAAAATGCATTAATGCCAATATAACCTGGACATCGGGCCATTAGGTGCGATAAATGGCCAGCTAAAGCCAATTAACTTAGATTGGTATAATCATTTAAAACAGACCGCCAAAAGTTAAACAATGGACTGACCTGATTTGGCGTGCAGATAAGGGCCTTCGGAAGGAGTATAATTTTAGGCCCATCAGTAGCAAATGCTCTCTTGACTCTGACCTCTTGTCTGGTCTTGGACTGCTGCCGCCCGTACTCGTGCCCTGGCCTCGTGGTGGGTTCTCTTCTCGCTCCCCGTATTGGGTGCAACCAAGGACATCCATACCAATCGCGGAGAGGGGAACGAGACCCGAGTTCAAAGTCATAGAGAGCACACGGGCCACGAAAAGGGGCAGATGAAACGAGATGAGACAAGGCGAGATGAAGAAAAAGGTAAAGACCTGACAAGAGCAGAGAAGGGCAGCAGAAGACGCATTGATAAAGACCGAGCGCCTAGTTATAAACTGGCACTTGGGGAAGAAAATATATGTATGGACAGTGAGAATAAGTTGGCTATTGAACACTGCGAATAAACTGGCATTAAACTGAGGTGTCCACGCCGCAACGAATACACTGGCATTCAAAGAATGGGTAGAAAAATCTAAGCAGTGAAGACTACCAACCGTCCCACAAATGCAACGTTACCGCCGACGACTGCCCGAGGGAGAAGAAGAAGAGAACCCATCGCTACGAGACGACGACGGTAGCTGAGGAGAGGGAAGGTGTGTCGCAGCAACAGCTGCAGCACCGTGCCCTGAGACCACATGACGACGGGGTACCCCAAAGGACAGGAGACCAAACCTCAAAACTCGCAACTGTTAAGCAACAGGCTTTGGATTGGTGAGCATGAATTCCTGGCCCCTCATAGCTTAATCTAGTTAGGTATAGGGGTGGGATAAGGATAAGCTGATTGTTAAAGTAGTTCCTTTTCCCTCGATGTGCCGTGTGTTCCCCATTTCCTGTATAAGTATAATCACTGTTATATGCCTGTAATTTTTCTACCAGTAATTTCTCATAAGACTGTGTTTTCGTTTCTGTTTTAATAAAATCTTGGTTTTCTTACACAAAACTACCTTACAGTTTTCTGTATCGCCTGTACCTAAGTCCGGTGTCTAGAACCCAGGGGCGTGGGAGCGATTCGAACCGCTCACAGGCAGTCAGGGGCATAACTGACTGGGCGCACGCGCCGCATGCCACCCCCTACAGAAAATGGCGACCGCGGCAGGACACCGGCAACAGGGTTGCGATACATTAGACAATGTTTCGGATGAGCAAACCATGATGGAGGAAAGGATTTCTGATTATGTGTTTAGCAAGGTGAATATCACTAAGAAGTGGATCACCACTCTGTTAAGGGCCGGGCATCCGGTAGTTGCAGCAGTTAAGTGGACAGAGGGAAAGGAACACAAGAAGTCCTTAGAGAAGGCAGTTTGGCTGATGTGTTTCAAAAAGCAGGTCCAGCTTTTGGACAGGCTTGTTGCAGCACAGGCAGTTGAGTTAAGGGAGTCAGCCCTGGAGATCCAGGATAAGGCTCTAGCAGGGGAGAAGTTATTAGTAGCATTACAGGCCTTGAATCAGGAGAGAGTGCATTTAATGGGAGAACACAAGGCCCAGTTGGAATACCTACGGTGCCAAGTCACCGAGGCCAAGGGATATGAGCTAAGGTTGCGGGAGAAGAACGCCCGCTTGGCAAGGCAGATTAGGGAACAGGAAGAGAAAGTACAGGAGGTAAAGTCAGCTTACAAGCTAGCGAGCGAACAGGGGTTTGAGGAGGCAGACCACGGCCCCTGTAAAGAGAGGATAGAAAATCTGAGCCGGGCCCTCCGGAAGGCAAAAGGCATGGTATGCCTCATAAGCCCAAAGGCAGGTCAGGCGGGTTTTATGGGGAACGAGGGGAGGACAGTTTCAACGTCACCGGTAGTGCCCAGGGACGACCCAGTTGAGGGACAGGAGGTCTCACGACTACCACCCGTTGCGCCAAGTTTCAGCGAGGTCTGGCAGCAAGAGGGGGTGGAGCCAGAGGTGGGAGCGGAGGTGGAGCAACCCCCGCCAGAGAGGTCGGAGCCGGGACCTATGTGCCCAGCGTGGCATCGGAGTTTCGCCCACCCGTCAATGGCGATGATGAGGGACCCCTCCAAAACCAGTTCGTATTACCCTATAGCACCCAACAGCTTAGGGCTATGGTCAACCATATCCCAAAGCTGTCCGAAAAGGGAGACCCCTCGATCCACTACAGGGACATAGAGCAGGCAGCCAGCATCAACGACTGCGATGGCGCTGAGCAGGCCAAGATGCTGCTATTCTCCCTGGAGAGTAGTCTCCTCCAATCCCTCTCTGACGAGTGTAAGAGAGGTCAGAGCGGGTATGAGGAGCTCAGAGATGTGGTTCTAGAGGCCATGGGGATGAATGAGGGAAGTCCTTTCTCCTGCGTGGAGAAGACGATCCAGCTAGCAGGGGAAACCCCGCAGGCTTTCGCGGACCGGTTATGGCCGGTGTACCGGAGGGCCTGTCCAGGGATGCCGAACCGGGTGTTCCTGAATGGGGACCACCTGGCCCATTGGCTCCGTTGCCTGCTGGCGAACAGCTTGCCACAGGTCTGGGCCAAGGCGGAAGTTTGGTTCGACCCCAAGAACCCCCAGACCAGCGAACTTACGGTGATCAGACAGTTGACTCTAGCCTATAAGAACGGTAGGGGAACCGATGCATGAGGTAAAACCCGGACCGGGTAGGAAAGAGTGGCACCAGGAAGGGAATAACCCCCCCAACACAAAGACGAATCGTTACGAGTGTGGGAAGGATGGACACTGGAGGAAGGAGTGCAAGTACCCTGGGAAAGATAACCAGGGAAAGAATTCCACAGTCCCAGCCCAAAAGACGGAGGCAGGAATCCCTCCCGCCGCAGTCGAGTCATTTTTGGACGCCATGAGGTTCATATTGACTGGCCAAGGGAGAGTTGCAGCCACTACCGGTGCTCTGACCCCGTCAGCCCCATCGAACCCACAGCCCTGACTAGAACCAGCGCAGCCTGTCGACCTGTGTCCCCTTGAAAACGATGAGGGGAACAGGCCCTGTGTTAAGATGCGGGTGCAGATGGTCCACGGGAGATATTCGGTGGACACTGGAGCTTCCAGTACGGTGGTCCTTCCGGAAGACCCGACCAATCCACCCGGGTCTAACAAGGTCCCATTTAGCCCAATGGGAGTCACAGGGAACGAGCAGGCTGGGGAAATGGGCAAACTTTTGGCCATAGTTTTAGGATCCCTCCCTAGCACGTGGGAGGGTAACCAAAGGACCGACGAGGTGGCGGAGCAGAGGGCTAGGGAAGGAGAGTCTTGGGACCCCTATTGGACAGGCCCAGTAGCCGAAATCCAGGACAAGGGAGACACACAGGGGGTAGCTTTGGCCCCGGACATAAAGCAGGTCCAAGCCCGAGATCCCGTTTGTGAGGCCGTCCCGGTAAGGGAAGAGAACGGGGAGTCCCTAGAAGGCCCGTTTGGGGCAGCAGACAAGGTTTTAAAACAGGCTGCTGGTTATATTAACCAGTGCAAACTTTTTAAACCTGAAAGGGGAAAACAGCCAGTTGGGGTAAGGGCTGAGGATAAAAATCCTCAGCCTGCAGCAGGAGCGAGTTCACAGACTGCACAGGCAGGCGCTGTGGCTTGCTTAAAGGCAGGGGCCATCCCCCCCATCGATTTGGACACTCCCCCACTCTTCTGGGCTCCAGATGAGGAGGGACCTGGGGGTGAAGACCCCGCCCCTAACCTAGGTATAGAAGAGGAGGGACCTGAGGGTGAAGACCCTGCCCCGGACCCAGTTTTGGGATCTGGGGGCGGAGACTCTCAGCCTGTAGCAACAGGCTGCGAAGAGTTACCTGCCCCTCGCCCAGGTTTGGGAGAGGTCGAGCCTAAGGGGGAAGATCCCCGGCCAGCGGCAGTGGTAAGTCCACAGGCCTCACCGGAGGGGACAGTGGTCCGGGTTAAAGGCCCATCGGCCAAGAAAACCCCACCCACCAAAGTCCCCAGAAGGTCCCCACGGACACCCCAGCCGAGAAAGCCATGGTCACCAGCTCCCCAGTTCAAAGGGACAGCCTCCCGAGTCAGGGGGAAGTCAAAGGACAGAGGTCCCCAGCTAGCCGCCACAAGCGGCGAGGAACCAACAGTGCAGGATGGTGCGGCCATGCCGGAGGAAGCGGTGTGCCGCAGTCCAAACAGGAATTAGCTTGGCCGCCCTGAGACGGGCGGCGGATGTATATAGTTTAGGTAATGTGAGTTTATATTGTTAAGTTTAAGTATTTAGCTTAAGTTTGGGTCTTTTAGCTTAAGTTAAATAAGGTGATGGGTATTTTAGATTAAGTAAGTAATCTGCTAAGAGTGTGTATTTTGAGTCGAGGTCGCGATACCCGGCTATGCTTCACCCAAGCCAGAGAATCTCTTGGAGACCTGGCTGTATGTTTTTGTATCTGTTGCAGAAAGACTGTCGGGATGAAGGGGATCGTAATCCTACTCACCCTGATGGGACTGAGCCTGGGAAAGAGGGGCGATGTAGAGGAATCCCACATCTATGGGTGCTCCGGAGACAGGGCACCTGTAGCAACCGACGGAAGCGGCGAATGGGAGATGGAGGAGACCGCTGTCTACATCCACGAGGGAAGGTGGCCGGGGTGACTGGGGTCCAATTCGTCTCAGTAGTCCAGCAAGACCGGATTCACGTACAGGGAGGCTGCCCTCCTGTGCCCCAGGATACGGGTCGTTACCACAAGGGTCAGCGTCATCGTAGGGAAGCGTAAATGTTTAATGTGCAAGGGACACATTCCTCTTGATAGGTAGTGGTGGCTCAGGAAGCTGAACAAAGATATGAGGAATCCCGCAGTCGAGTGGGAACGGTTCGGGAACAATACCCACCAGACGATTACAGGGACTCACGGGGAATTAAGTGTGTGTTGGGACAAGTGGTGGGAACCAGATCAAGGGATTTACATCTGTATGTGGGGGTCCAAGAGGGTCTGCCCCGCAGGCATATCCATCATTTTCCACCGGCAGTGGCAAGACGCCGGGGAGGGGATGAAGTGGGATACCAGCCTGAAGGCATGCGCAGTCCCATTCTCCCCGATCCCAGTCAATGGCACTGAGCTTGTGACCCGCCCCCGTAAGTGCCCACCCATGGTGCCAGCAGCGAGGATACACAGGGAAGGGTGCCCCACCACCACCAAGGGGCCAGGGAATGGGCTGGTACTAGTGCCTACAGATCAGGTGCTGTAGCAGGAGGTACACTACGTGGTAGCCTCCGTGATTTTAAATCTCACCGAGGTACATTTACTGGAGTGGTGCCCCAAAGAAACAGAGCAGCTATGCCAGGCCCTAGTAAAGGACATGTTCAGGAAGTTTTATGAGTTCTATTTCGCCAATGTTGATAAAACCGAACTGTGCAGCACACACCGCGAGTTTTTGGGTAATGCAGGGAGACAAAGAAGGGGAGTATGGAATGATGTTTTTACTGCGTTAAATACTGGGTCCTCTGTCATCAACAGTCTGGATGACACAGAGCTGCCGATCCAGATAAACGGTATAAAAACACAGTCAAGGAAGATATAAATGAATGAGAGCAAAGTAGTGGGCTCGGAGTTGCATGAGGACCAGGCCATGATGGTCCATTTAAAGGAGATTATAGCGGAGTTGGAGAAGCACACAAAGACGGTGAATGCCATCATTGAAATAAAGAATAGATTTGCCTGCCAAAGCTAGGCTTTATTAACTTTAAAATCTGCAGCACATCTTCCCACATCCAGTCCCAACCAAAGCTGGAAAAGAACTGAATTTAAGGTGGCCACAACACATCATGTGATCATCAACTACCAATGAGATTACAACATATATCCCAAGGCAGTTAACAAACAACCAATCACAATACTTTTACTAAACAAGGAATAATCACCACATTCACCCCTCCTTTTAAAATATACTCCAACCTAAATAACCTTTACAATTTATAATTAATTATTTACAACTAAAACTATGCACAACAAGAATAAAACTGTTCACATGACACAATACTAAGTGAACAACAACAAATAGTAACATTGCACATAAATATTAAGTATCTCTCAACTAAAACAATATACTATAATATTTCAACAATTTTAAAACATTACTATCAATTTAAAAGTCCATTTTCAATCGGTCGACCGGATATCTTGTTCGTGTCGACCTTCTTAACCTTGGTGAAATTCTTTGCCCTCCCACACCAGAAGGCACAGAAGTATCTTCAGCAGGAAGGCTATCCATATCCCGATTTTCAACGGTTTCCAGATTAGAAATCCCATCAGAAGGTAAACTGGGATGGTCATAAACATCTATCAAGGGCTGACTAATAGAAGTATAATTATCTGCAATCGGATTGGAAATATTCGTAATATCTGTAACAGCATCCACATTATCTGAATCATGACTATTGTTAATACCCTCAGAAGAGGGCTGGCCCCCACAAGGAGCCAAGTCTTTAATTGAAACAGTACTTTCTTTCCCATCTTGGAATCGAATATGAGCATATTGGGAATTTGCCTCCAACAGCTCCACCTCCTCCACCAAAGGATCATATTTTGACAATCTAACATGGCGTTGAAGCAGCACAGGTCCCTGCATAGTAAGCCATGAAGGTACCGACTATCCCGTAGTAGATCTCCGTGGATAGTTAAAGAGCCTTTCATGGGGGGTCACATTAGTAGCCGTTGAAAGCAATGATCTAATGGAATGCAGGGCATCAGGCAGTACCATTTCCCACTGTGTATTCTTAAGGTTCCAGGATGTCAAAGCCAACATAACTGCCTTCCAGATCACCCCATTGTATCGTTCGCACTGTCCATTACCCTGGGGATTATACGGGGTAGTTCTACTAGTAGAAATTCCCCGACTCTGAAGGTATTCCTTCAACTGGGAAGACATAAAAGAACTTCCCTGATCCGAATGGATATACGCAGGCATCCCAAAGATGACAAAAAGTTGAGTCAGACATTTAATAACTGTAGCAGCTGATACATCTGCACAAGGAAAAGCAAAAGGGAACCTTGAAAACTCATCCACAACAGTAAATATATATTGGTTTTGAGTAGTTGAAGGAAGAGGCCCCTTAAAATCGACGCTCAAATGTTCAAAAGGAGAAGTAGCCTTTATAAGATGAGCTCGTTGAGGCTTAAAGAAATTCGGTTTACGCCGAGCACAGATAGAACATGATGAAGTCATCCGCTTGACGTCTTCAACTGAAAAAGGCAAGTTCTTACTGCGTACAAAGTGTATCATCCTCGTAACCCCAGGATGACATAAGGCATTGTGAAGATTAATAAGCGTATCTCCGTGAATCACAGAACAATAAGCCCTCGACAGTGCATCAGCAGCAACATTATCCTTCCCCGGACGATAAACTATGTCAAAATGATAACATGCCAACTCAATCCTCCATCTCATTATTTTATCATTTTTGATCTTTCCAAAATGTTTAACATCAAACATAAAGGACACAGATTTTTGATCAGTTACCAACGTGAAATGTCGCCCCGATAAATAATGTCTCCATTTACGCAATGCTTCTACTATTGCGTATGCCTCTTTCTCTATTGAAGAATGTCTTTTTTCACTATTGTTCAAAGTACGTGAGAAAAAGGCCACAGGTCTTCCATTTTGGTTCAGAGTAGCCCCAATTGCAAAATCCGAAGCATCCGTCTCGATCACAAAGGGAACCTGCTCATCAATAGAATGCACAACTGCTCCTAAAATATCCTTTTTAAAATTCTCAAAACATGTCCTGGCCTCCCATGATAGAGGATGTGTCGTAACCCGAATAAGAGGCCGGATCTTCCGTGAAAAATTTGCAATCCAATTAGAATAATAAGAAAACAGTCCAACAACTCGTTGCAAAGCCTTAGAATTAGTAGGACAAGGTAAATCAATCAATGGTCGCAGACGTTCTGGATCTGGTTTAATCTTGTTTCCCGAGATAATATACCCCAATAGATTTACCTCAGTAGTCGAAAAGATACATTTCTCTTTGTTAAAAGTTAAACCAACTTTTTCCACAGCTTGAAGGAATCTTTTTAAATTAGAATCATGCTCCACCCTTGATTTGCCACACACTGTGATGTCATCTAAGTATGAAAAGGTGTCAGAGAGGGAGTTATCACTTATAAAACCATCCATTGCCCATTGAAAACAAGCAACACCATTAGTAACACCAAATGGTATTCGGCAAAACTGATACAGCTTTCCACCAGCCTCAAAGGCCGTATATGGTTGATCCTTCTTAACAATAGGAATCTGATGATAAGCACTCTTTAAATCAATAGTGCTAAAAACCTTATACTGAGATACTTTGTTGATAAGCTCATCAATCTTAGGCAAAGGGTATGCATCTAGTTGAGTATACCTATTAATAGTTTGGGAATAGTCTATCACCATTCGTTTCTTGTGTCTCTCGTTAGTCGTGACAACTACCTGTGCTCGCCAAGGCGAACAACTAGGTTCAATGATTCCTTCCAATAAGAGACGTTGAACTTCAGAATTAATAAATTCTCTATCCTGACTACTATATCTTCTTGACTTGGTAGCAATTGGCTTACAATCCGACATCAAATTGGAAAAAAGTGATAATGGAGAAATAGATAAAGAGGTTAATCCACAAATAGATAAAGGTGGCTTAGTCCCACCAAATGAAAGACTAAGAGACTCGTGTAACTGAAGCACATCATGTCCAATCAAAATATCCGCACAGAGATTAGGCAAAACAGATAGGCGTATATCAGTATACGTATTACCTAGAAGAATCATTTTCACAAAGCAACAACCAGCTATTTGTGAAGTAAGGGTCGTCTGAGCTATACACACCTGATACGTAACAGGCGAAATTTTCAAATGCTTCTCCTTCGCAAACTGAAGACTTATAAAACTCTCAGTACTGCCCGTATCTATAAGGGCCTTCACTTCCAACCCATTAACTTGAGCCGTAACTATAGCTTTGTTTAGGCCATGAGCAAATGCAGCAGAAATTGATACAATAAACGCCCTATCTAAAGGCTGAATAGTCACAGAGGAGGTAGTGGAGGAGGGCCCTCCCACACCAGGAGAGGAGGAGGTAATTGAACCTGATGATTTGCACACGCATGCATAATGACCTCTCTTGCCGCATTTACTATACACAGCCTCCCGAGCAGGACACTTCAGACGAGGGTGCCGGATATTCCCACAAAAATAACACTTCTGAATCCTAGAGGCAACAGCCGCCGAAGTAGAAACTGTTTCAGAATCTAGTAAACCACTCCCATTAAGTCCACATAATTCCTTTTCATCCGAAACTGCCAAAACCATAGTCGCAGGCCGATTAAAAAGAGCATAAGAATCCGAACTTCTCTTAGCCACATCCAATGTAGAAGCTTGCTCAAAAGCACTTTTAAGATCCAAAGTCTTATTTTCTAACAACCGCTGACGAATTGATCTAGAAAGTAATCCATTAATAAAAGCATCCCGTACCGATTCTTCCTTATATTCTTCAGCTGTCACGGCCTTATAATTACAGTTAACACTAAGGCACCGAAGTGCTTGTAAATAAGTATCCAAAGATTCTCCCACCTGCTGCCTATGGGCAGATAGAAGGTGACGTGCAAATACCTCATTCTTTGGTTTAACAAAAATCTTTTCCAATGTAGAAATAGCCACTTCATAAGTTTTACAGTCCAAAATATATTTATATACATCCGGAGCAATGTAGTTGATCAGCATATTCAGCTTATTTAGAGACTCTTGATCCAACACGCCCAAAAAGTTTTTAAATGTACAATACCAATGTTTCCATTTATCATCCACTCCAGCAGAATTGGGGTCAGCCTTGAATCGTTCTGGTTGAAGATATCGCTCCATTCTAACATAAAGTTAATAAATTGAAATAAAGAATAGATTTGCCTTCCAAAGCTAGGCTTTATTAACTTTAAAATCTGCAGCACATCTTCCCACATCCAGTCCCAACCAAAGCTGGAAAAGAACTGAATTTAAAGTGGCCACAACACATCATGTGATCATCAACTACCAATGAGATTACAACATATATCCCAAGGCAGTTAACAAACAACCAATCACAATACTTTTACTAAACAAGGAATAATCACCACAATCATAAGGGAGGACAGAAATGCTTCTGACAAGGCTGCGCATAACGAGGTGTGCATACTGTATGGGGCGTGGTTGCTGGGCGAGGGCCGCAGTAATCTGGAGGATTTAAAACAGGGTTTTGTCCCCTCCTGGATCAGCAACAAGCACCTCGCAGCCCTCCATCTGTTTGAGAATGCATTAAGCCCGTGCCAACTCCGGCTAGCTTCCAAAGCCTGCCCAGTCCCAGTGGATTGTGGTCGGTCCAACCACACGATCATCGGAATAGTAGTTAGGATGCCAGTCATGGGTAGGGCAGCCCGACCCGCACCGGTATACAGGGTAGAGAACATTGGAGTCAATCAAGGGGGTGCTCACATTCGTTTCACAGCGGTCCCACCTTATGTCATAAAGTGGGAGCACGCTATGACAGGTACTG
Organism: Somniosus microcephalus; assembly: GCF_052327205.1. Lineage (NCBI taxonomy): Eukaryota > Metazoa > Chordata > Chondrichthyes > Squaliformes > Somniosidae > Somniosus > Somniosus microcephalus. The sequence goes on from NC_140996.1 coordinate 33,577,265, forward strand.
ACCTCTCAGGGTGCCAGAACCGGGGAGAACACATAATCCTGTGTCCCCAGCACTTGAATGCCTATTCAAAACCACAGTGCGGGTTCAGAGCTGCTGGCGCGAAACCTATAAATTGCACCATAGAGGCAATAGCACAAGGCCATGTTCCCCCGCAGGTAGCATATATAGGAGGTGGGACATATTGTGTCACCACAGGAGCATCCCACTACCAGCATGGACAGCATAGCTGGTGTCCCGTTAGTGACAGCAGTTTCTGTTTTAAACCCGAGGCAGAAGTTCAAGTGGCCCAGGAATGAATTGTCCCCATTCCTGAACCCTCCACTGTTCACCTCTGTGAAGGAGAATTTTACCAACCTGCAGAAGTACACAGCGCATTTCGGTTACAAAATTCCCCCTCTCCCAGAACACCTTACCAAAATACTCAAAGCCGTTATAGTTTCGCAGAAACACTTTTACACTCTAGAGCAGAAAAGAGTAGAGATAGGGGCTAAGATATTGGATATTGTGATTCCACCCTGGTGGGACATTTTCAATAACATAGAGGTCCCTTCGTGGATCAAACTGGCTTCCCACATTCTTGTGGTTTGCCAGTTAGGAACAGTGTTGTATCTAGTCTGTATTCAGTGCAAGGGAAAAGGTCAAATCCTAGAATTCCGAAACCAAAGGATCTGGAAGGAACATTATGTGAAGGTGGAGGGAGATACGCCTGTTTGAGTTTTTTTGTATTTTTGATTACAGATTGTTGTTTTTGTGTTTTGTTGTTTTAATAAAGATTTTGTGACGCGTTGTCAATAAAGAAGTATGTGTACCAAATGGTGCAGGGGTGTTGGACCCCCTCCATGCTTGGATGTGTGTAAAAGACTATGGGCTAGATTTTCAGTTGCTTGCGCCAGCAGTTAGCGCCTTAAGAGAAGTGATTTTCGGGCGCTATGCGTGTAGCGCCCGGGCGCAGCGCAGTTTGCGCCCCGCCCCAAATTAAGTTGCCCGTTAGCGCCGGCGCAAAGTTTAGCGGCCGCCCGGATGCGCACGCAGAAAATGACGTCACATCCTCGTGCAACGCCCTTTGGCCGCCCCGAATCCAAACTTCAGTCGGACCGCCCCATTGTGCGGCTGGCGTCCAGAGCGTTTGTAAAATGGAACGCAACACACCCTGGGGAGCGCAAATTAAAGGGCACTCCTCCTGCACTATAAAAGGCAGTCTGCATGTGTTGTGTGGAAGGATCCAGTGTGTTGTTGTGAACGGTGTATTTATGTTTCCGGACACCACCACCACCACCACCTCCTCCTCCTCCTCCTCCTCCTCCTCCTCCTCCTCCTCCTCCTCCTCCTCCTCCTCCTCCTCCCTTTGAAAACAACACATGCATCCTTCCCCTTTAAGAGCTCACTGGCACCAGAGTGTCTGCTGGGCGCTGCGCCCGAACTCGGGCGCTGCGCTCTGCACCGCCGGCTTAGCGCCTAAAGATAGTAGTGGAACGCCTCTTTTAGCGCTCCACCAACCTCTTAGGGCGAAGCCACTGAATTTCCGGCAACGGGGCGCTACTTTGGGGCGGGCGCTAACTTTGGGCGGGCGCTAAGGGTAGCGCCCCAAAACTGTCTATACTGAAAATCTAGCCCTATAATTATTCTATGTATGCTTCTAAAAGATGTAATAGCAGAGCACTTGGAAAACAGTGACAGGATCGGACAAAGTCATCATGGATTAACAAAAGGTAAATCATGCTTAACTAATCTACTGGAATTTTTTGAAGATATAACTGGTAAAATAGATAAGGGAGAACCAGTGGATGTGGTGTATCTGGACTTTCAGAAGGCCTTCGATAAGGTCCCGCATAAGAGAGTAGCGTGTAAAGTTAAGGCACATGGGATTGGGAGCAAGGTATTGACTTGGATAGAGAACTGGTTGGCAGACAGAAAGCAAAGAGTTGGAATAAACGGGTCCTTTTCCGAGTGGCAGGCAGTGACTAGTGGGGTACCGCAGGGATCGGTCCTTGGACCCCAGGTATTCACAATATATATTAATGATCTAGACAAGGGAACTAGATGTAATATCTCCAAATTTGCAGACAACACAAAGCTGGGTGGGCGTGTGTGCTGTGAGGAGGATGGCGAGAAACTCCAGGATGATTTGGACATTTTGGGTGATTGGGCAGAAACATGGCAGATGCAATATAACGTGGATAAATGTGAGGTTGTCCACTTTGGTGGCAAAAACAGGAAGGCAGATTATTATCTAAATGGCAATAGATTGGGATAAGGGGAAGTGCAACGAGACCTGGGTGTCCTTGTGCACCAGTCGCTGAATGTAAGCATGCAGGTGCAGCAGGCGGTTAAGAGGGCAAATGGTAAGTTGGCCTTCGTAGCGAGAGGGTTTGAGTACAGGAACAAGGATGTTCTGCTGCAGTTGTACAGGGCCTTGGTGAGACCACATCTCGAGTATTGTGTGCAGTTTTGGTCGCCTTATCTGAGGAAGGATGTTCTTGCCATGGAAGGATTTCAGCGAAGATTCACCAGGCTGACACCTGGGATAGCAGGAATGACGTATGACGAGAGATTGGGTCGATTGGGCTAGTACTCACTGGAGTTTAGAAGAATGAGAGGTGATCTCATTGAAACTTATAAAATTCTGACAGGACTGGACAGACTAGATGCAGGAAGGATGTTCCCAATGGTCGGGGAGTCCAGAAGAAGGGGACACAGTCTAAGGATAAAGGGTAGGCCATTTACGACAGAAATGAGAAGGAATTTCTTCACCCAGAGAGTGGTGAACCTGTGGAACTCTCTACCACAGAAGGCGGTGGAGGCCAGTTCATTAAATATATTCAAGAAGGAGTTGGATATATTTCTTAAGGCTAAAGGGATCAAGGGGTATGGGGAGAAAGCAGGGACTGGGTACTGAATTTGGATGATCAGCCATGATCGCATTGAATGGCAGAGCAGGCTCGAAGGGCCGAATGGCCTACTCCTGCTCCTATCTTCTATGTTTCTATGTACACTACATTTTTGCAGAATAGGAATTGCATGTGTCATGGGTATATTAGATATGTAATTACAGGGGAAGGTTGACTATGGAGGGTCAGAAATTTTGCTCACCTTGTAAGGATGATACTTCTAGCAAGTTTTAGTATCACAGGGGGGAGTGTAAGGTTCTCAAAATTCCCACATTCCCCCAAGGTTATTAATAATAGGGACCCTGTATGGGCAATTTAAAAAGGGTACCCAAAAAGATGGCGTCCGCACCTCGTGCCCAAAAGCCTGTAAGATTTTCTGCAGCTCAAGCAGGCAGCTTTGGGAAATCAAAACTTAAAATGCATTTCTGTAAAAAGGACTTGGGCCTAGAAATTGGGTTGGGGCGCCAAAGTGGCGCAAAAGTCACCTGAGCGCAGGATTTAGCGCAGTGTTCGCGGTTTTAGTGATCATCAGATATTCAGTTTCATTGCCCCTCGAGGGATACGGGGCGAGGCTCGAGGCGCTCCGCGTCCCTCTTAGGGCGCTGAAACTGAATATTGCAGCGCAACGTGCCGCAGCGCCGGTACTGCAGGCCTTCCTCCCACTGTTAAGGGGGAGGTGCCTGCAACAGCGCGAACCCCGATCACGAGTGCCGGCAAACGAGCCCGGCACCAAGGAGAAGTGCCGGGCTTTCGGGAAACAGCCGGCAATGCTGCGGGGGGGGAGGTGGGGGTTAGGAGGCCGAGGACGGAGTTGCTGGCAGGCAGCCGCTGAAAAAGGCGGCTGCCCCGCAGCTCCACCTTAACTTGCGCTGCTGCCGGCACAGTAAGGCATCGTGAACCGGGCACGGGTTGCGAAAGGCGCAACTGCGGCGTTCGCTACCAAATATTGCAAACGGGGCGCGAACGGGGCACTGCGCACACCGCTGACGTCATCGGTGGTGGCACAGCGCAAAAGACTAATGCCACCATTATCGCCCCAACTCAATATCGCGGGAGGCGCAGCCAGTGGCGCTACAGCCACTGCCTGCCTCTTTAGGTGCTAACAAGTGGCGCTGCTTCCCAATTTCTCCCCCTTTGTGTTTGAGAAAAGCCAGACAGCTAGGCAAACACTGAATATGCATTACATCAGATCCAAACAGATCAAACCCAGTTAGGCCTGAGCATAAGGCCATTAGTTTGGCCGCATAAATAATCGGAAACAGCTCATGGGAGCTACCAAGGCCGGACAGGCCGATTAAAATGCATTAATGACAATACAACCTGGACATCGGGCCATTAGGTGCGATAAACGGCCATCTAAAGCCAGTTAACTTAGATTGGTATAATCATTTGAAACAGCCCGCCAAAAGTCAAACAATGGACTGACGTGATTTAGCGCACAGATAAGGGCCTTCGGAAGGAGTATAATTGTAGGCCCTTAGTAGCAATCGCTCTCTTGGCTCTGACCTCTTGTCTGGTCTTAGCTGCTGCTGCTCGTACTCATGCCCTGGCCTCATGGCGGGTTCACTTCTCGCTCCCCGTATTGGGTACAACCAAGGACATCCATACCAATCGCGGAGAGGGGAACGAGTTCAAAGTCATACAGGACACATGGGCCACGAAAAGGGGCAGACGAAACGAGATGAGACAAGGCGAAATGAAGAAAAAGGTAAAGACCCGACAAGAGCAGAGAAGGGCAGCAGAAGACGCATTGATAAAGACCGAGCGCCTAGTTATAAGCTGGCGCTTGGGGAAGCAAATATATGTATTGACAGTGAGAATAAGTTGGCTATTGAACACTGCGAATAAACTGGCGTTAAACGCAGGTGTACACACCACAACAAATATACCGGCGTTCAAAGAATGGGTAGAAAAATCTAAGCATTGAAGACTACCAACCGTCCCACAAACGCAACATTACCGCCGCCGACTGCTCGAGGGAGAAGAAGAAGAGAACCCATCGCGACGAGACGACGACGGTAGCTGAGGAGAGGGAAGGTGTTTCGCAGCAACAGCTGTAGCACCGCGCCCTGAGACCACGTGGCGACGGGGTACCCCAAATGACAGGAGACCAAACCTCAAAACTCGCAACTGATAAAGCAACAGGCTTTGGATTGGTGAGCATGAATTCCAGGCCCCTCATAGCTTAATCTAGTTAGGTATAGGGGTGGGATAAGAATAAGGGGATTGTTAAAGTAGTTGTTTTTCCCTCGATATGCCGTGTTTTCCCCATTCCCTGTATAAGTATATAAGTGTAATTGTTTATGCCTGTATTTTCTATCAGCAGCTTCTCATAAGGCTGTGTTTTAATTGTGTTTTTAATAAGATCTTGGTTTTCTTCCACCAAACCACTTGTCTACTCGATTGTCTGTATCGCCGCCTGTACCTAAGTCCGGTGTCCAGAACTCAGGGGTGTGGGAGCGATTCAAACCGCTCACAGGTAATCAGGGGCATAACTAACTGGGCGCACGCACCACACGCCACCCCCTACATGAGCCCGCTGGGCGGGCTCAACAAGGTCAATCAAGTCTAAATCGCGTGGGTTGGCTACAACTCGATGGAGGTGGGACTACAACCCCGAAAGTTGTAGTCCTACCTCCTACCCGCCTCCTCAATGAAAATCCAGCCCTTGGTCTGTATCACGGCCTCAATAGCTTGGAGGCAAGTAGAAGCAGCCCCTAACCTTTATGGCAGCATTCTGAACACCCACAGCGAAAGCACAGACTGCTTTGGAGCTCCCTGTAATGGACACATCCAATGCCGATATGCCAGGAGTTCCATTTATTCCTGCAGTGCTGCAAAATCAGCCACCGTGGTGGTTAGCAGTGGACTCCTTCAGTTTCTTTATCATCTTCTGCCTATTCTGGGAGATTGTCCACCATGCTTGCAAATACGATTAATTCTTGGCAAGTATCCTACTTTTAAAAGCAGGACTCATGCTGTTAATGGTTCAGTTATTGCCATTTACATCTCCTCTGGACCCATCTTTTGTTTCTTCATTGATCTTTTTGCCTTTCACCATCATCCCTTTTGCCATTTAATCACTCCTGTCCTCCACCCTATCACAGACCTTCTATTTTGTTCTTTCCTCCCCTCCCTTTTTTCACTGCTTCTATACTTGCTTATAAACTGTTAAATTTCTAACTTCTTCCAGTTCTGATGAAAGATCATTGACCTAAAACATTAACTCTGTTTGTCTCCACAGATGCTGCCTGACCTGCTGAGTATTTCCAGCATTTTCTGTTTTTAGTAAAGAAAACACATGCTCAGTTCACATTCCTTTCTGGTTCCCGTAGGATCTGATTCCCTTAGATCTGATGTTCTCTAGGTGGATGTCTTTGGGCTGTTGCTTGGTAGAGAGTTGGTGAGTGATGGCATGTGGGATGCATTGCTAGTTGGGTAGGAAGCAGTGGAAGCAGCCCTGGCAGATCTTCTCCCTGCTCCTCTGCTTCTTGTTGGGTGACATCTAAAGGAGGATCAGAAGACAAGTGAGAATGGTTTGCAGAGGAGCAAAGTTCTCTTATGACTTGATTGTTGAAAGAGTACATAAGGACATAAGAAATAAGAGCAGCAGTAGGCCATTTGGCCTCTCGAGCCTGCTCCGCCATTCAATGAGATCATGTCTGATCTAATCTTGGGCTCAGCTCCATTTCCCTGCCCACTCCCCATAACTCATCACGCTCTTATTGTTCAAGAATCTGTCTATCTCCACCTTAAATATATTCAATGACCCAGCCTCCACAGCTCTCTGGGGCAGAGAATTCCACAGATTTACGAACCTCTGAGAAGAATTTCCTCCTCATTTCAGTTTGAAATGGGTGACCCCTTATTCTGAAACTATGCCCCCTAGTTCTAGATTCCCCCATGAGGGGAAACATCTTCTCTGCATCTACCTTGTCAAGCCTCCTCATTATCTTATATGTTTCAATAAGATCACCTCTCATTCTTCTAAACTCCAATGAGTAAAGGCCCAACCTGTTCAACCTTTCTTCAGAAGTCAATCCCTTCATCTTCGGAATCAACCTCACAAGCCTTCTCTGAACTGCCTCCAATGCAAGTATATCCCTTCTTAAATAAGGAGATTAAAACTGTACGCAGTACTCCAGGTGTGTTCTCGCCAATACCCTGTACAGTTGTACCAGGACTTCCCTGCTTTTATACTCCAACCCCCTTGCAATAAAGGCCAACATTCCATTTGTCTTCCTGATTACTTGCTGTACCTGCATGCTAACTTTTTGTGTTTCATGTACAAGGACCCCCAGGTCCCTCTGTACTGCCACATTTTATAATCTCTCTCCATTGAAATAATAATTTCCTTTTTTATTTTTCTTACCAAAGTGGATAACCTCACACTTTCCCACATTATTCTCCATCTGCCAAATGTTTGTCCACTCACTTAGCCTGTCTATATCCCTTTGCAGATTCTTTGTGTTCTCTTCACAACATGCTTTCCCACCTATCTTTGTATCATCAGCCTATTTGGCTACATTGCACTCGGTCCCTTCATCCACGTCATTAATATAGATTGTAAATAGTTGAGGCCCCAGCACTGATCCCTGTGGTACCCCACTAGTTACCATTTGCCAACCAGAAAATGACCCATTTATCCCGACTCTCTGTTTTCTGTTAGTTAGCCAATCCTCTATCCATGCTAATATATTACCCCCAACCTTGTGAGCTCTTACCTTGTGCAGTAACCTTTTATGTGGCACCTTATCGAATGCCCTTAGCAACCCTGCTCATTACATCCTCAAGAACTCCAGCAAATTTGTTAAACATGATTTTCCTTTCATAAAACCATGCTGACTCTGCTTGATTGTATTATGATTTTCTAAATGTCCTGCTTTTGCTTCATTAATAATGGACTCCAGCATTTTCCCATAATACAATGGCTTTTGATGTAGCCCTTTGACATGTTCTATGTGTAACTATAGCATTAGAAGAGGGAGAAGGCAGATGTTTTCCCCTCATGCAATTTAACACAGTAATTAAAATCCTTTTTTGACCAGTTAGATCTGATTTTTTTCATTTGAAGTGATATCTCTGCTCCACTCACATTACTAATATTCTGTAGGTGTCTTACCTGTGTTTTGATAGTTTCTGTTGCTCTGCCAGTATCAACTGCCTCTATTGATTTAGACATTTTTCTGTTAGTAATCTGACTCTGACTTGATCATCTGTTATACAGACTACAGCTTTATCTTTTATGAAGCTATCTGCAAAGGATCTAGGTTCACAAGATTTGCTCATTGTTCACATATCTATCATACGTTGATTAATGCTTTCTCCTTGAGCTTGAAGCCTGACATTAAAAACACATCTTTCTTCTGAATTAATCTTCTAAAGTATGAAATATTCCTTGCAAATATTGATTAATATCTTCAGATTCTAGTTATTCTTTCCCTCGCCGTATACAAGCATATCACACACCTCTGTTGCCTCCTCACCTATCGAATACAGAAAGTACTGGTCTGCAGTTTCTCTGTTTAGCTTTCTCAGCCTTTGATGCTGCCTAGTTCTGTTCATGATTAAGGCCACTGATTTATGATGACTCAAAAAGTCAAATGCCATTTTAATTACATGGAATTCTGTGATTTTCTGGAATTTTTACTGATATTTTCAGAACTCTACATCAGTTCATTTTTCTATGAAAGCGCCAAACCAGTGGCCTTGTGATTTTTGCATTTTATTTGGTAAACCTGGGTCTGAAGTGTTTGTCATCAGGCAACTTTGGGTCTTTTCGTCTTCTGAATAACACTCACCCATATCTAAAGATATTGGAAATCCTTTCAATCAAGAGAATGACTGAGCCTCGAAATAAACTGAAACATCTCAGTCCTGCCTATAGTCAGTTTAGGCTATGGTATTCTCTTATCTCATTAGGCTTGTGTTGTCTCCTGTCATGGTTTCGACATCTCATGGCCAATTCAACCGTTACAGTTTCACTTTAAAAATAAAGATACTTCAGGGAAAGCATTTGTAATTGCAGTAACCAATTTTCCTTCAAAAATTATAACCGTGTTTTAAAAATTATGAAAATTATTCCGCCAAACATATCTCAACAATATCATGGAGACAGCTTTGATAGCTGTCTTAACAAAGCAAATTGCGAAAGGTGACATGGAAGCTATACGTTGACAGGAGATTTAAAGTATTTAACTGGGCATTGCAGTCTCACCTCAAAGACTTATGAAGTCACAGCACTTCAAAAAGTAATTCATTGTGCAAAGAGCTTTGAGGCATTTCAATCTGAAAGACACTAAATAAATGCAAGTATTATATTGCGGGATGCTTTGATAGAGGTTTTTTAAATTATGAAGCGAAGGGACAGAGTAGATAAAACTAATGGTGGGTAATTTTGGCTTTGGGCGATAGTGTAAAATGCGTGATATCAGATTATTGGAAATGAAAAGCAGGAGAGGTGTATAATGGGTGGCCAATTCAATAGCACCTGTTTTACAGTATCGCCCAAAGTCAAAATTGCCCCATTGTTTCCAGTGATTGACGGAGTCTAGATCAAGGGGACATAGATATAAGATTAAACATAAGAGATTTAGCACAGAGAGCAGAATGATGCTTTTTTTACACACAGAGGGCTGTGAGGCTATGAAATGCACTACTGGAGTTAATGATTGGAAGCAGAGACCATGCCAACATTTAAGAATAGGTGGTTGAACGAAAGGGAAATAAAGGCTAAGTGAACAGAGTGGGCACATAAAATTCGGACTAGTCCTCATGCACAAGCACAAACCAATACGGACTGTTTGGGCCAAACTCCATTAATTACATTGGGCGAAATATTCCCGTTCCTGCAAGTGCGGGTTTGGGAGCAGGTCGGCAGTGAAAATGCCAGAAATAGCAAGTGCATCAGGAACCCGCCGTCACCCCGCCGGCTTGAGCATTTAACTCGGGCGGTTTTGAAGGCGCGACATGGACCTGATCCGCTGAGGCAGGTGACCTCATTGAATCATTAAGTCCTTGTTTACAGACCCTTAAGAGTGATTTTAGCGCCTGCTTCTGAGTTTTACTGCAAGAGCACGGGATTCACGGAGGTCGAGTGCGTCGGCTGTGAAAGGGAGGCGGAAGCTCAGTGCCTTTGGCGAGTTCATTCATTGATAGCTGGGAAAAGCACATAAATACTGCAAAATTACACCTCATTACTTGCCTCATGGAAAGGCTCTTGCTGACTCCATTTTATCCACAGATTTAGGTGTCAGCAGTTTGCAGGTCTTTTCTGAAACCTCAGCAACCACTCTCACCACATTGCTATCGGGCAGAGGGTGTCCATAATTAAAATAAAAAATTTAATTAATTACATAGAATGGAGCAGGTGATGTGTTACTGTTGTGAGATGTGGGAGCCGGTGAACCCCATTGAGGCTCACGGTGATTACGTCTGTGATGAGTGTCTGCTGCTACAGGAACTCCAGCTCCGTGTTGATGAGCTGGAGTCTGAGCTTCAGACACTGCAACACATCAGGGAGGGGGAGAAGTACCTGGACTCTGTGTATCAGGAGGTGATCACACCTATGAAGTTAATTAATTCAGATGTAGTCCATGGTCAGGGACAGGATGGTGTGACTACAAGTGAGGCAGGTACGGGGATCCAGGAGGCTGAGCTGGAGGAGCCGCAGCCCTTGCTCTTGTCCAGCAGGTTCGAGGTTCTTACTCCCTGTGGGCATGGGAGCAGGGACTGCAGGGAGGATGAGCAATCTGGCCACAGCACCGTGGAACGGGGGGCCATTCAAGAGGGGGGAGTAACTAGAAATGGTGTAGTGGTAGGGGATAGTATTATTAGGGGGATAGATAGAGTTCTCTGCAGCCGAGAGCGAGAGTCCTGAAGGCTGTGTTGCCTACCCGGTGCCAGGGTTAAGGACATCTCCTCTGGGCTGGAAAGAAACTTGCAGTGGGAGGAGGTGGATCCAGTTGTCGTGGTCCATGTTGGTACAAACGACGTAGATAGGACTAGGAAGCCGGTTCTGTTAAAGGAGTATGAGCAGCTAGGGGTCAAATTAAAAAACAGAACCTCAAGGGTAATAATCTCTGGATTATTACCTGAGCTACAAGCGAATTTGGCTAGGACAAATAAAATTAGAGAGTTAAATGCGTGGCTCAAAGACTGGTGTGGGAGAAATGGGTTTTGCTTCCTGGGACACTGGCACCAGTACTGGGGCAGGAGGGAGCTGTTCGTTGGGACGGGCTTCACTTGGCCAGTGCTGGGACTAGAGTCCTGGCGGATCATATAACTAGGGCTGTAGAGAGGGCTTTAAACTAACTAGTGGGGGGGAGGTTCCAAGAGAGCAAATAATAAAAATGACAACAGAGAAGGTCATAGACTTAGGTAGCAGTGGGGAAATTAAAAACCAGAGTGTGTCAGGAAGGGGCAGAAGGTATGGAGTAAAACGTAAAGTAATAAAAAGGGCAAAAGCAGGAACTAAGTGTCACAAAACATATTTGAAAGTTCTCTATCTGAATGCACGTAGCATTCGTAACAAAATAGACGAGTTAATGGCACAAATAACTACATATGGGTATGATCTTGTGGCCATTACAGAAACATGGCTGCAGGGTGATAATGCCTGGGAATTAAACATGCCAGGTTATTTAACGATCAGGAAGGACAGGCAGGAAGGAAGGGGGGGTGCGGTGGCTATGTTAATAAAGGAAGGAATCACTGTAATACAGAGAAATCATATTGGGTCAAAAGATCAGGAAAATGAAACAGTTTGGGTGGAGGTAAGGAATAATAAGGGGAAAAAAGCACTAGTGGGCGTAGTCTATAGGCCTCCGAACAGTTGCAACTATGTTGGACGGAGTATCAATCAGGAAATAGTTGAGGCTTGTAATAAGGGAACATCTATAATTATGGGGGATTTTAACTATCATATTAATTGGACAAATCAAATTGGGCAGGGCTGCCTTGAGGATGAGTTCATTGAGTGTATTAGGGATGGGTTTATTGAGCAGTATGTAACTGAACCGACCAGGGGGCAGTCAACCTTAGATCTGGTCCTGTGTAACGAGACAGGATTAATTAAAAATGTCCTAGTAAAGGATCCCCTTGGAATAAGTGACCATAACATGGTTGAATTCCATATTCAATGAGAGGGTGAGAAGATTGGATCTCAAACAAGCGTGCTAAGCTTGAATAAAGGAGACTATGAAGGTATGAGAGCGGAACTGAGTAGTGTGGATTGGGAAAATAGATTAAAGGGTAAGACGATACATGATCAGTGGTGTACATTTAAGGAGTTATTTTACAACTTCCAAAAAATATATATTCCACTGAGAAGAAAAGGGTGTAAAAGAAAAGACAGCCATCCGTGGTTAAGTAAAGAAATTAAGGATAGTATTTGACTAAAAACAAGGGCATATAAGGTAGCCAAATCTAGTGGGAGGATAGAGGATTAGGAAAACTTTAAAAGACAGCAAAAAATAACAAAAAGATTGATTAAGAAAGGGAAGATAGATTATGAACGTAAATTAGCAAAAAATATAAAAACAGATAGTAAGAGTTTTTATAGTTATATAAAAAGAAAAAGGGTGGCTAAAGTAAATGTTGGTCCCTTAGAGGATGAGACCGGGAAATTAATGGTGGGAAATATGGAGATGGCAAAAGCACTGAATGAATATTTTGTATCAGTCTTTACAGTAGAGGACACTAAGAATATCCCAACACTGGACAAACAGGGGGCTAAAGGGGGGGAGGAGCTAAACACAATCAAAATCACTAAGGAAGTGGTACTCGGTAAAATAATGGGAGTCAAGGCAGATAAATCAACTGGACCTGATGGCTTACATCCTAGGGTCTTGAGGGAAGTGGCGGTAGGGATTGTGGATGCATTGGTAATAATTTTCCAAAACTCCCTGGACTCAGCAAAGGTCCCGGCAGACTGGAAAACTGCTAATGTAACACCCTTATTTAAAAAGGCCAGTAGACAGAAGGTTGGAAACTATAGACCGGTTAGCCTAACATCTGTGGTAGGTAAAATTTTGGAGTCCATTATTAAGGAGACAGTAACAGGACATTTGGATAATCATCATTTAATAGGACAAAGTCAGCATGGCTTTATGAAGGGGCAGTCATGTTTGACAAATTTGCTGGAGTTCTTTGAGGAAGTAACATATAGGGTGGATAAAGGGGAACCAGTGGACGTAGTGTATTTAGACTTCCAAAAGCCATTTGACAAGGTGCCACACAAAAGATTATTGCTTAAGATAAAAAATCACGGGATTGGGGGTAATATTCTGGCATGGATAGAGGATTGGCTATCTAACAGAAGGCAGAGAGTTGGGATAAATGGTTCATTCTCAGAATGGCAATCAGTAACTAGTGGTGCTCCGCAGGGGTCGGTGCTGGGTCCCCAACTATTTACAATCTATATTAACGATTTGGAGGAGGGGACCGAGTGTAACATATCAAAGTTTGCAGATGATACTAAGATGGGAGGGAAAACAGTGAGTGAGGAGGACATAAAAAACCTGCAAGGGGACATAGACAGGCTAAGTAAGTGGGCAGAGATTTGGCAGATGGAATACAATACTGGAAAGTGTGAGGTTATGCACTTTGGCAGGAAAAATCGTAGACCAAGCTATTATCTTAATGGCAAGAAACTGGAAAGTACTGAAGTACAAAGGGATCTGGGGTCCTGGTGCACGAAACTCAAAAGGTTAGTATGCATGTGCAGCAAGTGATTAAGAAGGCCAATGGAATGTTGGCTTTCATTGCTAGGGGGATAGAATATAAAAATAGGGATGTATTGCTTCAGTTGTACAAGGTATTGGTGAGGCCGCACCTGGAATACTGCATACAGTTTTGGTGTCCATTGTAGGGGGGGCATCTATTTCCTGGTTTATGGTAACATACCTGGCCAGCAGCCTTTTTGCCTGCTGCACTGTAAACCAATTTTAACAGCGGTTCCGAATCGCTACCCCACCTTTCAGTTCTGACTGGAGGACTTACAATTAATAATGATGTTAAAACGGACAATTTGTTTGGATATGAGCAAAGTCAAAATTTATTAAACTAAGGAACCATCATCAAATATAAACTATACCACACGAACACAGTAAATAAATAAATGCAGTATATATATAAAAGTATATAATAAGGGGGTACACACGGCAAAAGCGAGGGATACAGTGGCTATAATGTTATTTAAACAATCTTGGCAATTCTCTTAAATCACCACCCCAAAGTCCTTGCTAGGTTGTCTTGTTTAGGAGTCAAAACACTCTGCTCACCTAATCCAGCGAAGTAAAAAGAGAAGAACCCAATAGCTTCTCAGTAGCTATCTTTATACCTGTGCTGCTGCCGTTCTGGCTGGAAAAATTCCCGCCTAAAGTTCCAGTCCACAAACAAAAGGACTGTGATTGGCTGCTGAATTGCTTGTTTAAACATAGCCAGCCATAATCGACCTCGGGTCAAGTAGGTAACTCCTGACCTCCCTGGTTTGATTGACAGGTCTTTCATTCTGGTGCCGCTCCGTCTGACCAGTACACAAAAAAAGGACAGTGATTGGCTGTTGAATCATAGCCAGCCATAATCGACCTCGGGTCAGGTAGGCAACTCCTGACCTCCCTGGTTTAATTGACAGGTCTTTCACACAAACACATTACAAGCTGTAAACCTCTGTGTTTGCCCGGGCTCCAAAGCACAAGCCTTAAAAGATGTTCCTTCTCAATGTGTGTGAATACTTCCCCAAATTTCCTTGACTCTGTTGTAGTCTAGTCCAGCAGTCTTTCGTGGCTCTGAACATGCTTCAAAACATTGATCTGACCCAGAGGCAATTCAAAAACACATAAATCTTCATCCACGATGTGGACCAATGTTTCTCTTGTTTTCAGGGGAATTTTGCGAAACCCTTACATTCCCCTGTTTTGATACTTCAAACTTGATTGTAGTATCGACTCAAAGGAGTGAGCAAAATTCTCTGACCCCCTCACAAACAACCATCCCCTATATTTACCTAATAGCTATCTGCCACTGATCCCCGTCCCGTCTATTCCCCTCAAAATTTGAGGAAACCAAAACCGTGGTACGGTAGGCATCTTACAGATACATCAATTTTCAATAAGGGGTCTCATACCCCTACACGCTTGTAAAATTATACAATGTAATCCAAATTTACAAACTTTTACATTATAAGTTATTACAAAATGTTGCAATCTTAGTTACACAATGTACTCAAATTATCGCAAGCACGGAGAGGGTCCTACGCCTCTGCTCAACTTGGAGTTGTCACAAACTGGTCCCAAGCACGGAGAGGGTCCGACGCCTCTGCTCAACTTGGGCTGCAACACAAAATACAAAAAATCATTAAACAACATGCTTAAATGAACCCCGATCATCACGTGCCGATGATGGGTCGCAAAATTCGAGTGGGTATTGCTCCTCCCACTCGGGCAGTAAAAGTACCTTCCACCCCCCTTTGATCTGCTTAAACTTTAAAACAGGCAGAATGGATTTAGCGACCAGCCTGCTCCGTCAGCCCCGAGCCGTTCCCTTGCCCTTTTGTGGAGGCGGGGTACCCCTCACGTTTAAAATTACCTTGGCACAGACCGAGACCGGGGAGTATGGGATCTCTTGACTCCCAGTCACTCCCCCTCCCGTCTTCCCTCGACTGGCTGCAGAAAATGATGGGTGCCTGTGTGGCGGCACTCCCTGGCCCCACACTGATCCGGCCACCCACTCATCCTTCCCAGCCACAACTTATCTCTTTGCCCGTGGGCCCCCGGGTGAGTTCCTCCCTCCCCCGACTGCACCACGTGACTCTAGGGTCTCCCCCCTCCTCTATACAATCATTCCCGGGCCATCACCACCCACCCCCGGGGAACGCGTCCCTATCACCAGGTGCCCGCGCTTCCCCATCGTGACTCCTCGACAGCAAGGTCTCCCGCAAGTGAACTTCAGTCAGGATAGTGCTGGGTTGGGGCCCGTGCCCCACCCAGCTGGGGCCATCTCCTCCCCGTAGGAGGAGTAGGCAAGTACCTCCGGACCCTGTCCGGTTTTTCCCGAAGATCGCTGCGGGGTCTCCTGGATTTGTCAAGTGGTGAGGTGATCCCCAACATTCTGTCTCCATAACTTCATTCGACGCCCAGCTCGGGCTGGGCGAACATGGCTGCTTCATTTTTCCCATCTCCTGCAAAACTTAAAAGGGCATGCAGCCAGGTCTCTCCCTGACCTGCTGCTTTAGGTGGAGGCTTGGTCGGGTCCCTTGACCTCGGACCAAAACACAAACATTTGGCACACTTGTAAACTTAAACTTACACTTAAACTCAAAACATTTGAAAACATTCTAAACTTAAAATACATCTTAAAAGCACGCTACGATCAAAACACAACCAATACACAGCTATAATACAAATGCCGCCCATCTCCGGGTGGCCAGGCTAATCTCTGGCCCCGTCGCAGATTGCTGTTGGCTGCAGCGAAGCTGGACTGCCTCCTGTCTCTGGTCCCTCGCAGCTTCTGGCTGTTGAGTGGGGACCTCTGTTCTTTGGCTTCTCCCTGGCTTGGGAGTCTGCCTTACTCCACTGTAAAGTGGGTGACCAACTTGTCTCGGGCTTGCGGACCCGCTGAGACCTTCTAAGGGGCGTCTCTGTGGGGGAAACTTTTGCTGGCGGACCCTGAGCTTGGGTCACAGCCCTAGCTGGCTGGGAACCTTCTCCCCCATGTCCAAATCCTGTTACCAGCTCCCCTGCAAGAGGAATTGCTTTCCCTGCCCCCCCAGGGTCCCACATCATGGGGGGGAACCATTCTAGAGGCTGGCTGGGAAGCTGGTCCCTTTAAACAGGCGAGTGCGCCTGCGTGAATCTCCTCCCCTGAGTCCCGCGGCAGAGGCTGTGAAGCCTCTGTATTCAAACAGGCGGCCGCGCCTGCGCAAACCTCCTTTTGGCAAAACTCTCCCCTCAGGCACGCGACCGCACCTGCGCAAACAGTTTCAGTGGATGGAGTGGCAGCAGCCTGCAGATTTCTGATCCCAGGCTGCTGTTTCTCTGTTCCTAAGCCACCGAACCATTTCAAATTCGAACTTTTGTTAAAATTAGGGTCCCACTGAGGTAGGGAAGTGTCCCAATTTGTGGGCTGGACAACTTCTCCCTTAGACCAAGCCACAGTGCCTGTTTTTACAGGCAGTGAACTTGAACTTGCATGGACAGCAATCTCATGTTCCCTTCCCCGAGTGGCTTTAAATGGGGAATTTTGGACTTGGACCTGCCTTTGGTCTGGGGCCAAAACTATTCCCTGTGTGCCTCCCTTGTCCAGGATTTCTGCTACTGGACCTGCTCTACAGTGGTCCCAGAACTCTCCTTCCCTGTTCCCTGGCTTAAACAGGTTACTTTGCCCAGGGATGGCTCCTCCCCCCACACAAGCCACAGCACTTGCCTGTGAACTTGTACCTACTGTGGGCTGAGGATTCCTATTCTCAGGCTCACTCCCAGCTGCCTGGTTGGGGTTGTCTTTAAACCCCTTTCTTTCCAGTCCTTGTGGGGTGGCAGAGGTGGGCGAGGGGGCTGCAGCACCACTGATGGCTGCTCCCTTTCCCTGTTTGGCCCTCATGAGAGATTTTAACATCTGCAGGGCAGACTCGATTGTGTCTGTCTCTGCCTTCTGAGTTGGGGCTGCGGGGTTCCTGGCTGTATCATCTCTCCCAGGCCTTTTGCAATCCCTGCGCCAGTGGCCCTCCTCCCCGCACTTGTAACAAGTGACCTTGTTCTGGGAGGGAAGGCTCCCCTCCTGGCACCACTCTTTCTGATATGGAGCCCCAGGTTTATCTAATTCCCTATCCAGCACCGTTCTGGGTGCTGCCTGTGGGATGGTTCTACTTGGGCTGCCAGTAAAATCCGGCTGATCTGCCTTCGGGCTGATCAGGCAAACCATTCCCCTTGCTGCTTTTAAAGCCATGTTAAAGCTTTCTATCTCTGCCCTACAGGGGCCATGATCTGTTTCACTAAACCGGGCATTCTCTTCCCGCAGTCTCATCTCATTTTCCCTGGCCTCAGCGATTCCCTGCACAAGGCGTTCTATAAATGCCTGGCATTTCGTGACCTCTAGTGTGAGGCATGCATTTTCTTCCCACACCCTCTTACCACTAGCTCTGGCCTCATTCACCTCTCTCATGAGGCGTTCTACCCCCGCCTGGCATTTCTCAAACTGGGACTCCTGACTCTTGGCCTCTTTAACCTCCTCCTGCTCTCGTCTCTCACCCTTCCTAACCCAGCCACCTATACCCCGATAGGTCAGCCTACACGCTGCCACTACCTTCCACAGGACTGCCCACAAACTGAAAGCAAGAAAGAGAAGAGCTGATGCTTGCTGCAAATCCAAATCACTCATCAAACCAAGAACTGCCTCCAGTCCCATCTGGGTCGCCATTTGTAGGGGGGGCATCTATTTCCTGGTTTATGGTAACATACCTGGCCAGCAGCCTTTTTGCCTGCTGCACTGTAAACCAATTTTAACAGCGGTTCCGAATCGCTACCCCACCTTTCAGTTCTGACTGGAGGACTTACAATTAATAATGATGTTAAAACGGACAATTTGTTTGGATATGAGCAAAGTCAAAATTTATTAAACTAAGGAACCATCATCAAATATAAACTATACCACACAAACACAGTAAATAAATAAATGCAGTATATATATAAAAGTATATAATAAGGGGGTACACACGGCAAAAGCGAGGGATACAGTGGCTATAATGTTATTTAAACAATCTTGGCAATTCCCTTAAATCACCACCCCAAAGTCCTTGCTAGGTTGTCTTGTTTAGGAGTCAAAATACTCTGCTCACCTAATCCAGCGAAGTAAAAAGAGAAGAACCCAATAGCTTCTCAGTAGCTATCTTTATACCTGTGCTGCTGCCGCTCTAGCTGGAAAAATTCCCGCCTAAAGTTCCAGTCCACAAACAAAAGGACTGTGATTGGCTGCTGAATTGCTTGTTTAAACATAGCCAGCCATAATCGACCTCGGGTCAAGTAGGCAACTCCTGACCTCCCTGGTTTAATTGACAGGTCTTTCACACAAACACATTACAAGCTGTAAACCTCTGTGTTTGACCGGGCTCCAAAGCACAAGCCTTAAAAGATGTTCCTTCTCAATGTGTGTGAATACTTCCCCAAATTTCCTTGACTCTGTTGTAGTCTAGTCCAGCAGTCTTTCGTGGCTCTGAACATGCTTCAAAACATTGATCTGACCCAGAGGCAATTCAAAAACACATAAATCTTCATCCACGATGTGGACCAATGTTTCTCTTGTTTTCAGGGGAATTTTGCGAAACCCTTACACCATACTTAAGAAAAGACATACTTGCTCTCGAGTCAGTACAAAGAAGGTTCACTCGGTTAATCCCGGGAATGAGGGGATGGACATATGAGGAGAGGTTGAGTAGATTGGGACTCTACTCATTGGAGTTCAGAAGAATGAGAGGCGATCTTATTGAAACATATAAGATTGTGAAGGGGTTGGATCGGGTGGATGCAGGGAGGATGTTCCCGATGATGGGTGAAACTAGAACTAGGGGGCATAGTCTTAGAATAAGGGGCTGCTCTTTCAAAACTGAGATGAGGAGGAACTACTTCACTCAGAGGGTGGTAGGTCCATGGAATATGCTGCCCCAAAAAGCTGTAGAAGCTACATCATTAAATAAATTTAAAACAGAAATAGACAGTTTCCTAGAAGTAAAGGGAATTAAGGGTTATGGGGAGCGGGCAGGAATTTGGACATGAGTCTAGGTTCGGATCGGACATGGCCCTGTGGGTAGCGGAGCGGGCCGAGGGGCCATGTAGCCTGATCCTGCTCCTATTTCGTGTGTCTAATTCTGTTAGATTCAGGAGATGGTTCTGTTATAGTAGATTGGCGGTTAGGATCAGATCAGCCATGATCTTATTAAATGGCGGAGCAGGCTCGAGGGGCTGATTGGCCTACTCCTGCTCTTATTTCTTATGTTCTTATGTTCTTACTCACTATCACAACATTGATGGATTGGTCCTCTGATCTCCACTTTACCTGCCATCTACTACATCAGCATGGGTGCCGCTTATACTGTCTCACCTTGATCCTCAGAATCAGACCACCACCAACAACAGCAGCCACAATACCAGCAGCAGCAGCAACGACAACAGCAACCTTCTCCTCAATGACCTGATGCTCCACAGGAGAGAATCTTTCAGCACAGGGGTGCACCGCACCGGAGGCGTTAACCCCAACTCAGCACATACAGGCAGAGGATGATCTTCCTCAACATGACTGAGCAGCAGTGCTTCTAGAGGCTCAGGCTTTCGCGCCAGGTTGTCGCATTCATTTGTAGATTGCTGGAACAAGGCCTGCTGCCTAGAGGACCTGGTGGACATGCCTTAGCAGTGGCTGTCATAGTCACCACCACCCTCAACTTCTTCAGTTCAGGCTGTTTCAAGGGATCTGCAGCAGACATTTGTGGGATCTCGCAGTCGGCCGCATACAGATGCATCACCCAGGTGACTGATGCCATGTTTCACAAGTCCACCAATTATATCAACTTTGCCACTGATGAAGCCAGTGTTAGTGAGTGGGCACGCGGCTTTGCGGCTCTGGCTGACTTCCCACAGCTGCAGGGCGTCATCAAGTGCACACATGTGGCCATGAAAGCACCCCATCAGCAACCAGGAGTGCTTGTGAACCGCAAGCGCTTCCACTCCCTCAATGTGCAGCTCGTCTGCAACCATAAAAAGATGATTATAACTGTGTGTGCCAGATTCCCTGGTAGCTGTCATGACTCTTTCGTGCTGCGCCAGTCCACCCTCCCTCAGCTCTAAGCACCTCCAAACAGAATTATCGGCTGGCTACTTGGAGACAAGGGCTTTCCACTGAAGACGTGGCTCATGACACTCTTGAGGAGGCCAAGTACTGAGGCCGAGGAGCACTACAATGTGAGCCACATCTCCACCAGATGAGTGACAGAACAAGCAATAGGCATGCTGAAGATGCACTTCAAATACCTTGACTGATCTGGAGGTGCCCTTCAGTACCCACCAGCCAGGGTCTCCAGAATCAACGTCGTCTACTGTGCGCTGCACCACATAGCACAACAGCGAGGACTGGAGCTGCAGCAGGAGCATGGTGCACAGCACATAGCCTTTTCAGAAGAGGAGGACAAGCAGGTGGAAGACGAGCAGGAGGAGGTGGAACCTGAGATGCAGGTGGCACCAGCAGTAGTGCACATTGCTGCCCGGGAGGTGGTCAGATTTACTTAACTTGCTCCAATGCAGCCACATGCCTGCCACATACTGTACTAAGTTCCCCCCAGCAACAACACCATAAAGCTTCACTACAATGACCAATCCATTCCTGTCAATGCTCGAGGTTAAATAATACCTTACCATTCCCTTCAAGTGACAAAGCCACTTCCAAGGCTTGAGGCAAAAATGGACAAGATCCGAAAGTGGTGCAAAGAAAAACATTTATTTGTGTAATCAAAATATCTGAAACTTAACATTAACATTTTTTCCTGCACCCATATGCATGCCCTTGTGCATCTACTTTTGTGTCATTTTTTTTCCCGAGTGCTTCTACAAGGTGCAACTCTTATGGCTTCAGCAGAGGTAGTTGCAGGCTGCTCACTTCCCTGCTGTGACTGGTTAGACACTTTGGGCGGACGTCCTCTGGGTTTTGGAGTCTCTGATGGCCCCGGCAAAATCTGCTCCTCCTGCGACTGTGCAGGGGCAGACTCGGCCATTGGGATCCGAGGAAGCATCTGGGACTCTGACTGAGGGGGAGTAAGTGAGGGAGAAGTGGAAGCACTTTGAGAAGAGCCCCCACTTCCATGTCCCCCTCTCACTCTCATCCCTCTCAAGGGCCACCTGCACTTCCCTGCTAACAAGGAGCTGGTGAGCACCTGGCTGCACAGCAGTGGGGCGATGAAGGCCCAAGTCAACATTTACATCCCTCCCAGAGAGGAGGTCTATGAGTTCCTGCCTTCTGTTGTCCACAGCTAGCATGTGCTCATGTGAGTGACGCACTTGCTGCTCCATGCAGGTGGCCATCCTTTCCATGGAACAGCACATCGTTGCCATTGCCTGCAACATGGTGGTGCGCATGTTGGAGATGGACTCCTCCATTCTCTGACCATTTGCAGACATTGTGGCTGCAGAAGTTGCCAGAGCCTCCTGCAATTGATGCTGCCCCTCCAGGATCACCCTCTTTCTGGATGGTCCCTGAGGCTCAGGGTCTGAATGCAGCTCAGCAGAGCTTGGAGCGCCCTGTGCCTTCCGGCGAGGAGTCTCCCTGCTGTCCCTGTCAATGCCACCTGCTCTTACTCACTTGTGAATTGTGAGACACAAGGTGACAACTCAACTCTATGGTGCAAATGACCCACCGAGGTGTACGTATCTGCGCTGGTGCTGGCTGCACTTGAGTCTCCTGGCACTGCACCCTCAGAGACTGGAAGTTCTGCTGAGAAATTGTCTTCCTCCTCCTGCTGGACAGTGGTGGGAGGGGTGGGCAGTTGATGGACCTGTGGGAGAGTATAGAGATGAATTAGAAGTGTACTAATAAGAATGGGTAGCACTACCATTATGCACATGATGACATTTCACTGGCTGCTGACATCAGTCCCCATATGAGTGACTGTTGTATGCCATGTGGCTTTATGAGATGTGATTCTGTCACCAGGTTGCTGGGATGTGCCCCTCTCTCCATCTCCCACCGCCAGTGTCTCTTGAGCTCCCGAGATCTCCAGAGCCACCTCCTCTGCTGCTGTTAGGTGTGCGACTACTGGAGGGCCACCTCCGGTTCTCTCCCCCTCTCTGTTGTACTGGGCTCTTTTCTCCTGCAAGGAGGGAAAGAAGAGAAGTTTGAGTGAGAGTGATGGAATAAGTGTAAGGAATGGATGGGTTACATCTGTAGAGGGTGACTATGATGGAGTGGGCTGCCAATGCCAAATGGCCTTCTTCTGTGGTGTTAGTTGCTATGATTGCATTAGGATGAGGGTAAGTGTCAGGGCTGGTTATTCAGATGGGGATGTGAGTATGTACATAGAGGGAGAGGGATGGGTGGACCTGCAAGGTAGGTTGGTGTGAGGAATGATGTGCAGGAGTAGGATTGGGAAGGCTGAGTGATGGGGATGTGTTGACAGGCACATCAGGATGAGGGTGAGTGTGGCATTGTACTCACCTTTCCTGACCTCATGAGGTCATTGAAGCACTTCTTGCACTGTATCCAGGTCCTCCTGACAACATCCCTGCTGCTGACCTCCTCAGCTATATCCAGCCATGCTCTTTTTGTTTCTTGTGGAGGTATCCTTTACCTATCAGCAGGGAAGAGGACCTCCCTGCGTGCTCTGACAACCTCCACAAGAGTATGCAGTGATGAATCTGAGAAGCGTGGTGCAGCCCTCTGCCTTTGGCTATTCATCCTTCCAAATGTATAACAATACTGTGGCCTTTCTTTGTCACATTTCACTTTCCTCTAGTGACCTTCAAGTGAGTTGAGTGCAAGGCGGCTTTAAATATGGGCACTGGAAATGAGTCATCGATGATGTCATCAGACCCGCTCCATTTAATGGGGCTGGGAAACGTGCATGAGTCTTTCAATTGGCCATTAAGTAAACGTCGCTCTGAGCAAAGCGCTGCTCAGAACATCACGTTCCTGACCCGTTACGCAGCCCGCACGCACATGACCCAACTCAACGGTAAATATCCTGGCCATTGTTTTGTGTCCTGATCTTCCCACTGCAAAGTTACTCCCAAATTTCCTAGTAAAGTAATTTAGCAATGTTTGGTAAATATTTTTCATATCCTTAGAATGCACAAAATGAAGTTTCTCTGTTTACTATTTTAACAAGGACATTAACCAATTTATTTTAAATGGCATGGATAACGTGTTATGTCAAATTTTGTCCAATAACGCTCCTGTGAAGCGCCTTGGGATGTTTTACAATGTTAAAGGCGCTATATAAATGCAAGCTGTTGTTGTTGCTGTTGTTATCTTGTTCAAGTGATCATTATTCATGCATGAGCATTGACTGTGAGGGTCAGCATATTATTCACCCATGTGGAGCCTCATAGGAAAGTCACATCCTACCCTGCATGAATATCCATACATCCAGCAGGGGCTGATGGATAATGATCAGGAACAAGAACCTGGGCCATTCTTTCCCTGCCTACACCAGGGACGTTCAGACCAATTGTAGTAACCCTACTTCCACCAAAGCTGAGATCGGCTAACGGCACAAACTAGTGTCAAAACCTGGCATCTTCCTGGCCTGGATGGCTCAGTTGCTCCCTGTCTCCATGAGCTGAGCCATTAGGACGATTATAGAAAACATACTTTGAAGAACAAAAAAGGAAAATGAAAGAGAAATACTGATGATGAGTTTAATCATTATTTCTCCAGTCTTTTGGGTAACTTGTACTGATGCAGTTGGCTCAAACATTTTAACCACATGATTGGAAAAGTACATTTATTTCTCCCCTAGAAGCTCAACTGCAATATTATAAGTAGCAATGCTGTGAAATACTTAACAGGCCACAAACAAATAACAGATACAGTGGGGTAGAGGTTGTGTAAAACGTGCGGCATCACACAGGCCATTATACAATCTGCCCAACATTCAGTTCCACTTACTTCAAGATAAATTTCGAACCTAACCTGCATTACTCCAAGCCCCAAAATAATCACGATACTGAAATAATATTTTAAGCATGACAAAGATCTTAACTTAGAACTTCCAGGAGGTGGAATTCTGAGGTAGGCATGCTGGAGGACTTGCCATTTGGAGTGAAACCTGGATTTGCTGGGTTTCCACCCCATTTTTCAAAGAGGAAGGAAATCCTGATTGGTGGGGTGGGAGAGCAGTAGGTTCAGGCTGTTTCGGGCATGTTCTTGGGTTATCCCAGGAATCCTGCCAGATAGGCTCTGATAAGCCCAGTGCTACTTTATATCTACTGACTGCAGGCATATGTACTATTCTGGGCCCCACCAGGAATGAATTTAGGCCCCTGTAAGACTCTTACTTGCCAGTTTGGGGTCAGGACTCTTGACTTTCAGTTTGGGATGAAGATTCATGTGATTCCAAATCTTTGGCCTGTATCCCCCATTGGATAGGCCCCTATTATTTAAATGACCCATTCCCTGGGATTTGGGACAGCATCACGGCTAAGTCAGAATGGTGGGCGAAAGTTATGCCGACATGATTCTATCTAGTCCATTTATAGTTAGCAATTGTCGCACTTGATAATTTTCTTCTGCAGAATTTGTGGATATAGAATGGGATTCTTAAGTCATAGTTTAAAGATAGGACCACTGGTTATCATTGTTGATTCAGAGCTGACTCAAAGCTCCCACACAGAATGAAGTCACAACAAGAACTCAGGTAATTACATGATAGAGATATGATGATATGCTTGGCATCATACACTACCTGCATATTAGTATGATGGTACTGTATCTGGTAAATCATGCTTTCCAATTACAGAGAGTAAGTTGTCTCTGAAAGCAAATATAGCTCTGCATATGTGATTAATTATATTTGAATTTGTGGAGAAACTAGTAATGACATGAAGGTCATGTTTCTGTTTCTCCTGAATTGCCGGAAAAATAATATATGAGTTGAAGTTCTGCATGTTCAAAATTTGGGGCTCTAATAGGCCTATTTGTCATCAAATGCATTGGACTTGCAAGAAGGCCAGATTGCTGAAGTTTCCTCTCAATGTCCCCACATTAACCACTATTCATCAAGATCAGGGCAACATGACTGTAGATGGAAATTGATAGAATTTAGAATTTAGCAGTTAGCCACCAAAGCTGCAGAGGGAAAGTTAAAGCAGCAGATGTGGTGATAGAGGAGGATGCAATGGGAATGATTTTGGCTAACTCAGAAGCTATGGTAGGTTATGAATCTTTAGGAATCTGCATAAGAGAAGAATAGGTGGCCCAAGAAAATTGTTTATCCAGAGATTGACAAGAAGGTTGCAATGAAATTGAAGGTAACTGTCAGCTTTACAAAGAGAGTGCAGTTCGCTATGAACTGGAATTCTAAATCCTCAAATCAACATGTAATGATTCAGTTTTTAACTTGACATGACAGGCAGAGAGCCTTGTCCACTGGAAATGCACATCAGAAGTTTGAGCACATATTGTCCATTATTTTCTTGCCTTTCATTTAAATAGTCAGAAAATCTTGTGCAGCGCACATTAGGAAGCTCAAAGTTCGAAATTTATCCCTGTAGGTCCACTATCTTGTAAGTCGACAGATAGGCCGACTAAAATTAGATTCTTTCATCCAAATCTAGATTTAACATGTCGTTCAGTAACGGCCGGGAAACTCCACTGGGGCCAATAAACCCACTGCAAAGGTTGTGGCCTTCACTTCAGGATTCTTTCGCTAACTGCAGCTGCCAAATACATTGTAATGTATCCTCCCAGTGACATAATCTATCTGCACGCTGAAAGAACTTGCGCTGATTTATATGGCTGGGCATTATTAAAGCCAATTCAAATTAGTTTCTTTGAAGGCAGGCCTTAATGCTCGATATCTGTTCTAAATTTACTTTTCACAAATTTCCATCTTTGTCCTCTTGTCGTACATTCTTGATACATTTAAAAGTATTAATCGGGGTTTAAGTTATTTATACGATTCAGTATCATATAACTTAAATGAAGTCCTCCCTTAACCTTCTTCATTTTGTACTATAACACTAATGGGGGCAAAATTGGGTTGCGTCCCCCTTCCAGTAGCACCCCGAAAAAGCCCCCGCGCCCGTATTTCACTGGTAGTGCCCCAAGCGGGAGGTGGGGTGCCACTGGAAGTGCCCCGCCTCCCTCTTGGGGTGCTACCAGTGAATATCGCAGTGCTACGTGCCGCAGTGCCATGCACTGTTGCACGTCGCGCCACGGTACAGTAGGAATTTCTCCACTTAGTAAAGGGGAGGGGCCTAGCGCAGCACTTCACGGGGCCCAGCTGGACCACCAGGGTCCGGAGTGCCGGCAAAAGAGCCTGGCACTCAAGAGGAGTGCTGGGCTCACAGAGCACAGCTGGCACCCCGCAGTGGGGGGGCTTCACAGGAGGCTGGGGACGGCAACGGGAGCAGGTGCTGGCAGGCAGCCAGCAACAAAAATGGCCGCCCGGCACCTCCCCTTTAATTTGCGTCGCCCCGGCCGCAGCATTCAGCGGTAAGTCAGGGGCGCTACTGAAGATTGCGGCTGAGTCACGAGCGGGGCGCTGTGCATGGTGATGACATCATCGCCGGAGGTACAGCTCCGCAGGGCTCTAACGGTTACCGTCGCCGCTAACCTCCCACTGAATTTCATGGGAGGCGTTGCGGCACCGCGCCTGGGCGCAAATCAACCAAATTTTCGTCCATAATTAATCTTCTGTAATCTTTTCTTATCGTTTGTCCTCTCTACATTTGGGATCAGTCTTGTTGCTGTTTTCTGTACTCTTCCAAACAGAAACATGCTTTTTTTGTGGCACTGTAACCAAAACTGAATGCAAAATTCTGGGTGATGTAATTAGTGTAATGTAAAGATTTAGCATGAATTCTGTAGAGTTATAAAGACAGAAATTGGACAGCTTGATTTTTGGCATGGAACCTTGTTAGATGTGGATGTGGGACGCAGAATCAAGGCTACAATGGTTTAACCTATCTCTGAGTTGTGTTCTGCACTGACCAAGCAGCCTCACAATTTCTGTCATGTATTTTATTGATCTAGCTAAATATCCTGGCATTTTAGTAATTTTTTTAATAGTTTTGCCACACGAGACATTAAGGTTGGGATTCTCCTGTTCGGGGCGGAGTTCTGATGGGGCGGAACTTCTGCCATCCCTCATGATCTGCCCCAGCCCCGACAACAACCCGTTTCCCACGGGTCGAGGTTTCATCCCATATATATTAACTATCACTCTCAGAATTTTAGAACAAAAATTTATTACAGCACAACTAAAATAAATCAAAGTAAGATGTGACATGCTGCTGGTGGAAATACATATGCCACTGCACCAAGGGGAGCACTGCATTGGGCTTATTGTTTATGGCTTTGTAATTGTGTAGAAACCACAAAAGAACTTTAATCTCTGTAACGTACTTACTACAATAAAACACACTTTGAATGGCTCCCCAAGTAGTATTATGGAGAGTCCAGCACACATATATAGTTCCTAGTGATAACATTTTAGATTTAAATGTTATTAATTAAATTAGTTACTTAAGTATGTTTTAATTTGACTATTTAATAATCAATTCTGACGATATTTTTAACATGTGGATGTTGCAAGATTTACCTATGCACTACTGAATTCAGTTAAGGTATATAGCTCAGCTATTCACGCTGAGAAACCAGTGTTACATTCCTCATTATTTCAGCCATTACTGCCAAAAAGCCCTTAGCCATTACCAGTGTCATTTCTGAGACAGAACCTCAGCCTCTTGAAGAGCTTCGACATCTTAAACAATATGTATCATCTGGAATAGTTTTACTTTGAATTCTGAAAATGCCCTTGAAGCAATCTTCGCTTCTGCAGGATGAGTATTAATGGAGACAGCTACAAAACTGTGCTGAAACAAGGGCAGTTATTTTATCATATTGTACAAAGTGACTGTAGAAATAATGGTGGTGATGGTGGAATGTAGGATTGCGATAACAATCACAACTGGAATATGACACTCTTGATCGTGTACATCGCTGCTGGAGGTAGTGGTCAAAGAGTTTCTTTGTGCAATTCAAAGTAATTGCTATCATCCATCTCCATTTCCATTGCCAGGGGCATCGCTGAGAAGATGAGGTCAGCAACAGGATCTTCCAAAGCTACCTAGCTGAGAGATAAATTTGTAATATGGATTTAAATTAATGTTTAAATATTTTCCAGCTAGATAAGATTTAATGCTCCATATTTGTTACCATTAAGGTTATCTCAAGAATCAAGGGAAGCAGGTTCAAAAGGAAGAAGGTTCTGTCTGCAAGTTCCCAGTGACTTGCCACTTTAA
Source organism: Somniosus microcephalus (assembly GCF_052327205.1). Classification (NCBI taxonomy): domain Eukaryota; kingdom Metazoa; phylum Chordata; class Chondrichthyes; order Squaliformes; family Somniosidae; genus Somniosus; species Somniosus microcephalus. The sequence goes on from NC_140996.1 coordinate 33,606,150, forward strand.
TTCTCCATACCACTCTGACCTCTCTGCCCTTGCCCTTCTACACAGTTGTAGTGAAGCTCAATGCAAGCTCAGGGAACAGCACCTCACCTTTCTACTAGGCATTCTGCAGCTGTCTGAATTTAATACTGACATCAACAACTTCAGACCTTAACCACAGCTCCCATTTTCTCTCCGATAGTAAGTACTGGCAATGGAGTATGGGTTTACCACCACTTCTAGGGATGGGGGGGGGGGGACGGTGGAAGGAAATGGTTGGTGCTTGAGATGCGGATCCCCCATCTCTGCTGGTGGGGTGGTCTACACACTGTTGTCGACTATCCTGTTTCTTCCACAAGACTCCTAGGCCTGCTCTGCTTTGCCAAAATTTCATGCTTCCCAACTTAGCTTACCTACTTTAATTATTCACACATTCTCTGGGTCGCGGCTCACATAAAAGCTTATTTATTTTTCTAATTTCTCTTATCCTGCCTCCTTTTGTCGTACGCTATTATTGCTCCTGTCATTTAATCATGTCCTTTTTGCACCTAATTACTTTAAAGCTCATTTCTTTAGTTTTCTTGTATTTGTGTTTTAATGCCCTTTCCCCTGCTCTATTCCTTTTATAAGCTATTCCCAATTTGCCTGATTAGATTTATTTGAAATGAATCAACCTTGAAACCAGCAACTTTCATTGAACTCCTGGAATCTTGCAAAGTATATATAATAATGGCAACCTTTTACTCTGTCCTACCTTGTGCCAACATTAGCTTCTAGATTTGATTATTTAATCTTTATTACATCATTTTCTTGAATATTACAATATATTAAACATAGACATTGCCTACTCTTTTACAAACCAGCTAACTTCCACACTGAATTCAATATTTTCACATGACACTGGCCCAAAATTTGTGGTCAGAGGCTTCCCACGGGCGGATGCCTCCGACCTGCAAAAAATCTATGAACTTACCTGGTGGCCCATGACATTCATAGATCTGCGATCCTGGGCCTCTCCGGGTACCTGCGGGTAGAGGCCCACGTTTCCCAGGGGCGCATGCGGTGCGCAACCAATGAAAGAATGTACGGAACTCCCATAAGTATGAATGGGGATCACTTAAAAAATACACGAACACATGAAATAAATGTTTTAAAAATTACATATTTAAAATTAATTAAAATGCCATTTAATTAAATATTTTAAAGAAAAATTTAATGTTTTGAAAAAGAAATTATGTTTTAACAGGGCTAAAAATAAACTTACCTTATTGGACAGGGTTTTTAAATGTATAAATGAATGATAAAAATTAATTTTTCAATTTTTTGAAACTCTTATGCTGGTAAAAGTAGGCCTTAAGTCTGCTTTTACCAGGCATAAGAATTTCAAGGGCATTCGCAGGGAAGAATTTGGGCAAACAACGCAACTCTCTGCCCATGGAGGCCCTTCTCCCGAGGATGCGGAGGATCGGTCAATTCTTGACAGATCACAAGTTCTGGGTTTTCGCGCATGTGCTTCGCATGCCTAAACCCGGAACTTGCATGGCCCCTACAGGCACATGCGCACCTTGTACGCACCCATAGGACACAGGGCATCAGCACCCAACCACATTGCTGCCCGGGAGGCCAGGGCTGGCCTCACTGTGGCTAGATTTACTTCACTTGACACTGTACACCCTGGCTGCCACATGCTGCGCCAGGTTGGCACCACCCCACACCAACACCATAAAGCATCCCTACAATGTCCAAGCCATTCCTTTCAAACTCACGACCATTGCGGGGGGCACCGTTATGTCTCACCATTCACTGCAACTCACTAAGCCACTTCCAAAGCTGCACACAATTCTGTCCAAGAATGCAAAGTGTTGAAAATAAAGATTTCAATGTTTGACCGCACATTAACAGAGCCTTGACATGAACATTGCATAAAACACCCAAGTGCCTACCCTTGTGTGTTGTTAGTTGGTATGATTGCAGCAGAATGAGGGTGAGTGTGAGGGGTGGCTAGTGAGATGGGGAAGTGATAATGTAGATAGAGAGGGTTGGGTGGAGGTGCAAGGTAAGTTGGTGTGAGTAAGGGTAGGATAGGAAAGGCAGAGTGATGAGGATGTGATGAGAGGCACAGCAGGATGAGGTTGAGTGTGGCTTTGTACTAACGTTTCGTGATCTACTGAGATCACTGAAACCTTTGCAGCACTGCAACCTGGTCCTCTTGACCACATCCCTGCTTGTGTCCTCCTCTGCAATGTGCAGCCAGGCTGTGTTTATCTCCTGGGGACGTCTCTTCCACCCATGGGAAGGGAAGAGGATCTCCCTGCGTGCTGTGACTCCCTCCATAAGTATATGGAGGGAGTCATGGGAGAACCTGGGTGCAGCCGTGCACCTCTGTGCAGTGCTTGTCAGTATTTGCAGCACCTCAATGCTGTAGGACAATGACAGCACAAATGTCAAAAGAAAATTGGCCATGGTCCCTTTAAGGAATCCGGCTGATGATGCGTCATCAAATGACGTCATCAGACCTGCTTCCTCTAATTGGCCGGGAAACGCGCTGGGCAAGCCCACTCTCAGGAAATTAATTTCAGAGGCCAAGATGGAGACAGCAGCGGGGTCGGGACCCACCACCAACGTCGCCTGCCATGAACCCGCTGAGGTTCGTCAAATCGTGACCTTCGTTTCAGGTCGATGACTGTTCCTCAGTACTGGGATATGTTAGAGATGAACAGCTTTGAAGCAAATACAAAGCCAGGAGGGCAGGGAAGGAACAAAAGGGAGAAGTCTCTGATCGGGTTGAAGGCAGGAGTGATTAAATGAGAAAAGGCATGATGATGCAAGGCAAATGGAGGTGATAATGAGACGAGTGAATAAACAGAAGACAGGTCCAAATAAAGTGTAAATCATTACAGCAGACATGATGGGCCAAATGGCCTCCTTCTGTACCGTATCATTCCATTAGAGCAGAGAAGGGGGGTAGAAGTATTAAATTATACAGCTGATTTAACTCACAAGCTCAAAATCTGTGGTTTACCTCAAAGTGAGGCAGTTCTACACAAAACACAAGACCAAAAGACCCAGTGTCACGCTGTGATTTACTACAAAGTGGGACAAGCCGATATGGCTTAGAGTCTCAAGTTAAAGGAGCTTACCGTCATTGTGTATTGCATTTATCTCATAACCATTTCGAATTGACACTGTCATAGGTAATTTTCAAACACAATTGAGGCTTGTTGAAAAGTAGCTATGATGATATTTTAATTTACTTATTGTTGGACCATTTACACGTATTGCACTGTAATGGGCCTGGAATCATTCTCCCTGCGTCACTGATGCAGATGCAGCTGGGGAGAATGGATGGAAACCAGGGTTTAGATCTCTGCACTGGATTTGTGCATGGCCCAGGTTTCGCGCTGGGTGTGCTCTTGGAGCAAGAGACTTGTGCAGCTCCATGGCATATATCGCACTCCAAAACATCCAGCTATTTTGCCTGGCCTAGGCACTCTGAACCACACTAGGGGCGTTCCTTTAGAGATTTCTCTGGTTCCTTGCAAAATGGAGAATGTGGTGCAAATGGACCAGTAGCAGTAGAGAGAAGAGCACCTGCATCAGAGGAGGGTCTTATTCAAGACCATGGGTTTACAGAGACAGATACAGTTTGTCAATTTGGCAGATGTCAGAGCAGCTTGTCTCAGAAGATTTCGGTTGACCAGAGAGGCAGTTGTGAAACTGTGTCACCTCTTATAGGACAATGCTCCTGGGGGAGGGGTTGGCTCCTAAGCTCCTTTGGCAGCCGCAGCAGAAGTCCCTTTAACTGCAAGCACCACTTGTACTGCTGCTCTGACTGACTGGACCTGCTCCACTTCCAGCAGAGACTCTTTCACAGTAGCCCATCATATTGTACAGTCTTCTTTGCACACTCTCAAAGGACTCAATGAACTCGGAAAGCAATTTTCTTTTATAGGCCAATCCTGGGTGACACCACGTCCAGCATTCATCAAGTGGGTGACCTGCAGCTGGCTCTCCAGCCTACTTCAGGCTGCTTCTCTACTGCCACCCACACTTGCTCCTCCTCACTCATGTTGTGTGATTCATCCTGTGCTCCCTGTTCGAACACAACTTTACTTCATCCCCTGGAGTGGATATTCCTGGGCAGATGCTTGCAACAGATTGATGCAGTTTGGTGCTGCCTCTGACCCTGCTTGCTACTGTTCCTCAAGTAGCCCTATAGAAACACAATAGGCAAAGCATCAATTGGAATCTACAAGAAACTCCTTGAAGCACATATTAAGCAGCAACCAATATGGGGCAGTACTCTCAGATAAGTTGGCTATTGGCAGAATTTATAAGTCAAAGGAACATTTCTTAACAAAAGACAAAGATGGAAGATGGGTCACTCACCTGAAGACTCAGAGTTGTCACCTGCGTGCCCCTCTCCAATGAGCTCTTTGGAGTACCACCCCACAATGTCCAGAGTTAGCCCTCAAGGGATGGCTATATTTGGGGTTCCCTTCAGTTTTCAGCCTTTCTGCTCTGCTATACATTTCTTTAGCCTGCAATGAGACGGTAATATTGAATGGTTGGCTGTTTCCTGAGGGCTATCAGAGCTATGCAATTGGCCATTGTGTTTCACTAAAAAGGAGTGCAAGAACAGACTGCATGAAATAAGATACTGAAGGAGGCTTGAATGTTTAAAGATAAGAAAGGACACCACTGGAGTAGCTAGATGATTGAGGAAATGTGATATGTGTGATACAGGATACTTTGGCAAACTTCCTAAGGTTAGGGAGTTTCGTTATCATCCAGGGGTATGGCCCTCTTAGCAGCAGAGGCTGTATTGACCCACTCTGTCACCTCTTCCCATGCCGTCTGACTGGATTTTTCTGAGGATGGTACCCTACATAACCATAAATTGAATACCTCCTGTCCAGCACCTCCCTTCACATTATCTCCAGGGTTCCCTCTCTGAAGTGGAACTGTCCTGCCTCCATCCTGGGAAATGTTAGACTTCTGGCTCATGTCTTATTCTGCTCCAATACTTCCTAGAAAATAGAAAGTCTAGGTACAGCTTTAATGTACTCTACCGGTATTTTAAAGGCTTCACACAGGAACTCTCGCCCTTCCCTGACTTCAGCATTCTCAGTGTGCCATAGAAAGTGCACTGGGAGCACAACTGTATGGTAACAAGTGCACCTTGGAATACCCGAGTTGTCCCCGCAGTGCATCAGTGGTGCAAAGAAAAAAAGACTTGCATTTATATCGTGCCTTTCATGACTACCAGACATCTCAAAGTGCTTTACAGTCAATGAAGTACTTTTTGAAGTGGAGTCACTGTTGTAATGTAGGAAACGTGGCAGCCAACTTGCACACAGCAAGCTCCCACAAACAGCAATGTGATAATGACCAGATAACCTGTTTCAGTGATGTTGATTGAGGGATAAATATTGGACAGGAAAGTGGTACATCAGGAGCACAATTTCAGGCCCCATGAACTTACCAAAAATGCTCACATAGTTCAAGGGGAGCAGTGTCAGAAGATCATTTTACACAAATGTTATATCTTACATCTACACACACTTCCTGTCTACAAGTCTTTAATTCCTGTTGTCATATATTTGTCACATTTTTGTGTCAACGGTTTCCATTATAAATTCCTATGTTCACTTTTAGAATGGAAAATGCCTGATTAAAATGATTATACTATAATTGCACCAGTGGTGGTGCTGTAACACCTCAGCTTTGAATCTCTCAGTTTTTAACCTGTACTGCATAAAAACTCCAATGCTCCAACCATGTCTACTTGTCCATTTTAGTCAGGGGGCAAAACTGCAGGTGATGTTATGAAGGAATCCACTTCCAGCCTGTGTAGTGTGGTTTCCCAGTGCATCCGTGCTCTTTAAGGTTGCAGAGCTAGGGTGGAGTAATGTTAAGGATGGATTTGAAGATAAAGTCAGATTTTTAAATTCAGAGCTATGAAGGACAGAGACAATGTTGATCAGAAAGAAGAGACGTGATGGGTGAGAAGGACTTATTACAGGACAGAATAAGGCCAGCTGATTTTTTGAACAAGTAGCAATTCATGGAGAGCCCGGTAAGGAAGTCATTGGAGAAATCAAGGCTGGAGATTGCAGAAGCATGGATAAAGGTTGCAACAGCAGTGGGCATGAGGTAGTGGCAGAGATATTTGAGGGATTGGATATGGGGTCTGAAACTCAGCTTTGGGTTGAACAGAATGCCAAGTCTTTGCACAGTCTAGCTGTGCAGAACCAAGTTACTGGGGTAGAGGATGAATTCAGTGGCAAGGAAGTAGAGTTCATGCCATTGGCTGAAAATTATACCTTCAGTCTTCCTGATGTTCAGCTGGAGGAAAGCATAACTCATCCGTGGCTGGATGTCTGATAATACTTAGGTGGTTGTGGAGTTTGGGGACATTGTGGAGAGATAGATTTGGATGTCATCTGATTACATGTGGAAGCTGACTCCTTGCAAGTATTTTTGTACATGTTTAAAATATCATCAGTTCCCACAAACATAGCGATGTTGGTACATTGCAACAGCAGTAATGCAGCAACATTTAAGGATTGATTTTAATGTCGGGTGGGAATCAGGGGTGCGGGGGCAGGGGCTAAAGCTTGCAGTAAACTGCCTGGCCCCCGAGAGTTTGAGGCCTAGGAGACTTTAACTCCACGGCCTCATTTGCATGTCCCAATACTAACTCCCACCTGAAACCGATGGGAATGGCGTCACTGCCGTCAGGCGGGTGTCAAAATTGGCGGGGTCAGGCTGTTGCCTGGGATTCACGAAAATGGTCCTCAGCAAGGTAAGTATGGATTGTGGGGGGCGGGGGAAATTGGCAAGTCCACGATCGGTGGGGGGGAGGGAGGGCAGGGGGAAGGTCAGTGGGGGTTGGTGGTGGAAGACTGGGGCAGGGGAGGCCCAAGCTATCCTGTGGGGCCAGGATACATTGCCCCACAAGGTATGCTCCTCCTCCTGGCCTCAGAACAAACCTTTAAAAATAAAAATATGAACACTTGACCAGACATTCATGTGGCTTGTGCTAGCAGGCTAGGAACCATGCAGACTTAGTTGTGCCTGCAGTTAAACTCCCATGCATTGTAAGGTTCACAGGAATTTCGGAAAATTTCTACAGCCCCCGAAGATTTTTTTTTGATTAAAGAAAACCTGGGTGGAATATACCTTAAAAACCCAGGGTATCAAAATGGCTGTCAGGCCTCGTGGCTGTAGACAAAGACAGCCTGCCTGAATATCTCCCATCGCTGGCTGGCAAAAGGATTTGAAAACACCAACCTGTGTGAATATGTTGAAGTACTTGAAACTGTCAATCAACTGTAGTTTAGGAAGTTTCACTCACAGGACAAAGGGTTGTTTGTTTATAGGCCCTCTACAATGTTGACTCAAGGGCTTAAGTACTTAAAGCTGTCAATCAGTTGCGGTTGGGCGGTGACCGCAGGACAATGGATTGTTTACAAACCACTTGAGTGCTGTTGACTGAACACTTAAGGATTCAGTGGGACATTTCAAACTGGTCGCAAACCAGTTAAAATGAATGGGTAACTCATTCAAATCCATTACAGTCAATGGGGACAGTACGGTCCCTTTTGTATAGCCCAGATACATCCAGATTTGGGCGCGAAGACAACGGCTCCCAATGGGGTATAAAGATAGCCCCTCAGGAAGCCATTCTCTCTCTCTCTGCCGCCTCACCTCCGTGCCCTGCCTACAAGAGGAACAGCTCAGCAGCCCGCCCAAACAAGTGGAATACCAGCAGTTACTTTTGAATTACTGGGGTATCTCTACTTCGGGGCGGTGAAGAATCCAAGGCAGGACCAGAGGGGCACGGAGCAGGCATTTACTGGTGAGCATAAAACTTTCTGGCCCATTACAAGGCAACCTAGATAGGTATAAGGGGTGGTAATTAAAAGGGGAATTTTGTTAAATCGTAATTTTAGTCAATTTTCCCTCGATGTGTCCATTTCTCCTCCCATTAAGCAAAAGTATAGGTGTGCTGTATTCACTATTATTTTCACCGTACAGCAATTTATTCTTTATTTTCAATAAATACTGGTCTTCTTTGCACCCAACCATGAGTCTCGTTTTGTTTACATCGCTACTGAAATAAGTTCGGCGGTCAGAACCAGAAAGGGGAGCGATTCGAAACCGCACGGAGCTCTGGAGCAGCTCAGATACTTCTGACTGGCCAGAGACAATAACCCCATTACAACAAAAACACCCCCATTTTCTACAGCATTACGACGTTGCCATTTAAATGAGGCTCCTGCTCCTCTGGGATGAATTCAGGTGAGTAAAAATGTTAGGGACAGGAAACCTGTCGGGAATGATGCTCGATACACTCCAGCACTATTTTACCTCTGTCAGTTATCTCAATGGACAGAGGGATTTCATACGCACACATTAGTGCATTAACCTCTATTGAAATATATGGATTAATACATTCAATAAAATAGCAGATAAAGGAATTTCACATGAATATGCTAACACGTGAGTAATAATGGGTTACAGGGAACTAAATAATTTAACATTAATTTTGATTACATTGGAATCTGGGCTTTTTACCGATGTTTTGGGACTCACATTCTGGGTTTTATTGGTGCTCTGAAAATGAATGCTGTACAGTTTAAGCAAGGGTTATCATCATGCTTAGTATTGCAGAGTTTGGCCAACTTACCTTTCCAATTTACTTTTCATTGGCGCACTTTCCTTGGAGAAAAAAAAACAGCCATTTACTGGATTTTCAAAGGCTGAACTGTATCAAATGATTGCAATAGGAAGCCTATAATTAAATGGCAAAATACATTAAATGGAACAAAATCTGTTTTGTTCCTTAATATTCTTGAAGCCACTCTGTCAGACATTCTGCCCCATCATCCGTAACATCATTTTCCTTTCATCACACTGTATTCTGGTAAAATTGAAACAGAGATACATTCAAAGTGATACGTGGACTATTGTGTTGGAACTGACTTTATACAGAATTCTTGCAAATTCACATTTATTTGGAATTTATTGTCATCCCAAATAAAGTACTAAACCTGACTGCAGTGAAATAACTTGGAATAAAATTGAAATGTGGCATATAATTTGAACTGCTTGGTTTGCAATTAACAGGTTGTCCAAGTCAGCTTTCAAAGACATTATTTGACAGAACAGCAATAATGAGGTTGCATTTAATTAACATTCATTGGCATATTAACCTGTGCTTTGTTTGGCAGAAACCAACACTTAACTTTGTTATTAATTGATCATTAAGCAAAAACTGCAGATGCAGGAACTCTGAAACAAAACAAAAAAAAACGCTGAAAACACTCAGGCCTAGAAATGCAGTGCCCTTAGCGCCGATTTTGCGGCGCTAGAGGGCCTAGCGCTGCAATTGGCGCCGGCGCCGAAATTGCCTGGGGCCCTTCCGCCGCGGTAGACCGGTAGCGCTGCGCCGGCACCGATGACGTCATCGGTGTGCGCAGCGTCCCGGTTGCCATGCCGACGGGCCCCAGCGCCGAAATTCAGTTGCGGCCGCCTCGCCCGTGGCAGCCGCAACTAAGGCCTAGAAATTGAGTTTGCGCTGCGCCAGGGCTTTAGCGCCGGAAGTTAGCGCCGGCGCTAATTCCCTTGCGCGCGCCAAAAATTCAGTAGCGCCGCGCCCAGACGGCTGCCGGCGCTACTGGCGGGCGTGAGTGCCTCCCAATGGGCGCTGAGTGCCGCATTGCGGCGCTAATCCGGCGCTGCGGCATCCGATGCAGTGCGGCAGGCTGGGGAAGTGCAGGCCTCCTGCTCCCGTTAAGGAGGCGCTGCCTTCACCCGATCGCTGGCCGTTTGATTTTTTCAAAAATGAGCCCGGCACCTCGGACAAGTGCCGGGCTTGCAGGCCAGACGCATCTGTTCCGCGGGGGGGGGATGGAGGAGTCCGGGGAGGGAGGTGCGGGCAGGCGGCCGGCGGGAAAGCGGCCGGCCGCCGCGCGACCTTAATGCGCCGGCGCTAACTTGTGTAAGACTCGGTTGCCAGAGTCTTAGATGCGGCTGCCACGGGCGAGGCGGCCGCAACTGAATTTCGGCGTTCGGGTGCGTTGCCACGGCAACCGGGACGCTGCGCACACCGATGACGTCATCGGTGCCGGTGCAGCGCAACCGGCTAACGCCGATGGCAGCGCCGAAGTGAATTTCAGAAACGGCTATCATTGCGGCGCTAGGCCCTCTAGCGCCGCAAAATGGGCGCTAACCCTACTGAATTTTCAGCCCTAAGACTCTGGCAACAGAGTCTTACATGACTTTGCGCCGGCGCATTAAAGGCCCCGCGGCGGCCGGCCGCTTTCCCGCCAGCCGCCTGGCCGCAGCTCCCTCCCCGGACTTCCCCCCCCCCCCCCCCCCCCCGGAACAGAAGCAAGCCCGGCACTTGTCCGAGGTGCCGGGCTCATTTTTAAAAAGATTTTCGCGGGCCGCGGCCGGGTGCAGGCAGCTCCTCCTTAAGGGAAGGAGGAGGCCTGCACTTCCCGAACCTGCCGCACCGCAGCGGGCGCCGCAGCGCCGGAATAGCGCCGATATTCAGCGCGTAGCGCCAGTTTTCAGGCGCAAACAGCTCTCAGCAGCGCCGGCAGCCGTTTGGGCGCAGAACTATTGAATTTTTGGCCCGCCCAGCGCGACTTAGCTCCGGCACTAACTTCCGGCGCTAAAGCCGTCGCTGCGCCAAAACCCAATTTCTAGGCCTCAGGAGTTTAGTCAGTATCTGTGGAGAGAACAGAGAAAAACAAAACCAACTTGTATGTATATGGAACTTTATACGTCCCTAGGTACTTCACAGACGGGCAATCAGAAATACGTGGATGCCAAGACAGGCTTTCCTGGAGACTTGTGCCATTATAATATCATAGGGATGATTTTATTACACTGAAGTGATTCATGCCATGCCATACTTGCCTGGGACATCTGCGCCGCTCTGCCATTTTCCTCTCCAAAACAGTAAACTCTTACTTATTGGCACTGAATTTGCGGTTGGTATGACGCCGAACTGTCAGCGTATGCCTTTGAAACTGACCACAAGTTCGGGATTTCCGCCTGCGCTTGCACAAGCGCTAAATCCTGAACTTACGATCTGTCAAGTTACGACTACACAGAGGCTTCGCTGCATCTTTCACCTCCTGATAGAAATCAACGTGCTGGCGAAAAGCTGGGTTAATTGCCCACCTACTCCACAGTAATTACGCTTTCAATTATTAAGTCTTGTGCGCAGGATGCCTATTGTACAGGTTAAGGGGACCGGATGAGAAAATTGTAATAACAAAAGTTCTTTGTCAACAATTTGTAACAGCAGAGTACACAGTGCTGAGGCTTGCAATAACAAAGGGGAAGGTTTGTCCTATACAGCAAAATCATAAATGCATTTATAAGTACATTTATGATTTTGCTACACGAAGTGAACAGAAAAAATCTTCCCACAAAATTAGTTAACAGTTTGAGGTTTTACTAACAGTCATCTCTTCATTTTTTCTGCACAATATGTTCCATTTAATTTTAATTTGTAAAATGCCAAAAATGGCAAGGGAATTGCATGTTGGCTCACCTACGCTTTTCATTTCTTTCGCCAGTAATAGACATCGATTAAAAAGACACACAAAACTTATTTAAATGTGGAGTGCAATGGTTAATGATGCCTTTCCCATGCATTGCCTCAGTTTCATTGATCTTTAGTGGAGGCCGAATGATAATTGAGCCCATCTCGAGGTGGTAAATAATTGTAAAATTACAGCCGAATTCCTGTTGTTAAAAGAGTTAAACGTGGAAAGCTTAAACATGTCATGAGCCATGATATTTAAGTTATTAAGATTGGTAATGTTTCTCCTACAGCAACTGCACCTTGAAGTGGCCATAACTTTTTCTTCTCCCCATTTATTTTCATTTACCCTAACGTTTCATTTTTTCACTCGATCCAAAACTATGTTGGTGGAGGAGCGGTGATATAAAGTGGCGGCAGCAGCAGGTAGGCCCCACAGCGGCGGCAGACCTGGTTGTAGCGGCGGCGGAGGAGCGGTGATATAAAGTGGCGGCAGCAGCAGGTAGGCCCCATGGTGGCAGCAGACCTGGTTGGTGCGGCGGCGGAGTAGCGGTGATATAAAGCGGCGGCAGCAGCAGGCAGGCTTACCAATCTCCGAGTTCAGAGAGGGAGGGAGAGAAGTAAAAAGTAATCGAAGTATGACATCAACAGAAAGCAGGTAAGTGATTGTTTGGTGAGTATTTCTCTCTTTCTCCTTTTTTCCAAACTTAAACTCTGTGGTTTATAGTTTCTAAGCTCTCTGTGGTGTAGTGGGTCTGTTGGTAAACAAGGGCCCTTGATTATATCATTTAATTATAGTGTAAGTGGTGGTATTGATTCAATTTAATTTAAATTAATTAAAGGGTAAGTCATGGCAGGAGAGCCCAGCCCCGTCGTGTGTTCCTCCTGCGCTATGTGGGAAATCAGGGACACTTCCTGTGTCCATGACGACCATGTGTGCAGGAAGTGTATCCAACTGCAGCTACTGGCAGACCGCACTGTGGCGCTGGAGCTGCGAATGGATACATACTGGACCATTCGCGATGCTGAGGACATGGTGGATATCATGTTTAATCAGTTGGTCACACCGCAGGTAAAGGCTGCACAGGCATAAAGGGAAGAGGTGACCGCCAAGCAGAGTAGTAGGCACAGGCAGGTAGTGCAGGGGTCCCCTGTGGCCATCCCCCTCTCAAACAGATATACCACTTTGGATACTGTTGGGGGGGATGGCTTATCAGGGGAAGGAAGCAGCAGCCAACTTCCTGGCACCAGGGGTGGTTCTGCTGCACAGGACAGGAGGAAAAAGAGCGGATAGAGCTATAGTAATAGAGGTTTCTATTGTAAGGGGAATAGATAGGCGTTTCTGCGGCCGCAAATGAGACTCCAGGATGGCGTGTTGCCTCCCTGGTGCAAGGGTCAAGGATGTCTCAGAGTGGCTGCAGAACATTTTGGAAGGGGAGGGTGAACAGCCAGTTGTCATGGTGCATATAGGTACCAGCAATATAGGTGAAAAATGGGATGAGGTCCTAAAAGCTGAATATAGGGGGTTAGGAGCTAAATTAAAAAATAGGACCTCAAAAGTAGTAATCTCAGGATTGCTACCAGTGCCACGTGCTAGTCAGAGTAGGAATAGAAGGATATTTCAGATGAATACGTGGCTAGAGGAATGGTGCAAGGGGGAGGCATTCAAATTCCTGGGACATCGGAACCGGTTCTGGGGGACGTGTGACCAGTACAAACCAAACGGTTTGCACCTGGGCACGACAGGGACTGGTGTCCTCGGGGAAGTGTTTGCTAGTGCTCTGGGGGCGGGTTTAAACTAAAATGGCAGGGGGTTGGGAACCTGAGTAGGGAGACAGAGGAAAGGGAAACAAAGATAGAAGCAAAAGACAGGAAAGAGAAAAACAAAGGTGGCAGTCAGAGAAATCAAGGATTTAAATCAAACATGGCCACAGTAAATAATAATTCTAAAAGGTCTAAGAGCGTTACAAAAACAAGCCTGAAGGCTTTGGCCTAGAAATTGAGTGGGCTTTGCGCCCATTTTGCGGCGCTAGAGGTCATTGTACTGGACTTACAGCCGGTTCAGAAATTCCCTGGGGCCCTACCATCGGCAGTAGACCGGTTGCGCTGCGCCGGCACCGATGACGTCATCGGTGTGCGCAGTGTCCTGGTTGCAGTGGTGACGGGCCCCAGCGCCGAAATTGAGTTGCGGCCGCCTCGCCCGTGGCAGCCGCAACTAAGACTCTGGCAACCGAGTCTTACAGGAGTTTGCGCCGGCGCATTAAGGTCGCGCGGCGGCCGGCCGCTTTCCCGCCGGCCGCCTGCCCGCACCTCCCTCCCCGGACTCCTCCACCCACCCCCCGCGGAACAGATGCTTCTGGGCTGCGAGCCCGGCACTTCCTCGAGGTGCCGGGCTCATTTTTGTGAAGATTTTACCGGCCAGCGGGCGGGTGCAGGCAGCTCCTCCTTAACTGAAGGAGGAGGCCTGCACTTCCCGAGCCTGCCGCACCGCATCGGGCGCCGCAGCGCCGGAATAGCGCCGCAATGCGGCAGGTAGCGCCCATTTTCAGGCGCAAACACCCTTCAGTAGCGCCGGCAGCCGTTTGGGCGCGGCGCTACTGAATTTTTGGCGCACGCAGGGGGACTTAGCGCCGGCGCTAACTTTCCGGCGGTAAAGCCCTGGCGCGGCGCCAACTGAATTTCTAGGCCTTTGTGTCTTAATGCGAGGAGCATTCGTAATAAGGTGGATGAAGTAGCTGCGCAAATAGAGGTAAACAAATATGATCGGATTGGGATTACGGAAACATGGCTCCAGGGTGGTCAAGGCTGGGAACTCAACATCCAGGGGTATTCAATATTCAGGAAAGATAGGCAAAAAGGAAAAGGAGGTGGGGTAGCATTGCTGGTTAAAGAGGGGATTAACACAATTGTAAGGAAGGATATTAGCTCTGATGATGTGGAATTGAATGGGTAGAACTGAGAAATATCAAGGGGCAGAAAACGTTAGTGGGAGTGGTTTATAGACCTCCAAACAGTAATGCAGAGGTTGGGGATGGTATTAACAGGGAAATTAAAGAAGCGTGCAATAAGGGCACAGCAGTTATCATGGGTGACTTTAATCTACATACAAATTGGGCTAACAAAATTAGTAACAATACTGTGGAGAAGGAATTCCTGGAGTGTATACGGGATGGTTTCTTGGACCAATATGTCAAGGAACCAACTAGAGATCAGGCCATCTTAGACTGGGTATTATATAAGGAGAAGGATTAATTAGCAATCTTGTTTTGCGAGGCCCCTTGGTTCGGAGCGATCATAATATGATAGAATTCTTCATTATGATGGAGAGTGAAGTAGATGTCTCAGAGACTAGGGTCCTGAATTTAAATAAAGGAAACTACAATGGTATGAGGCGCGAGTTGAGTACGATTGATTGGGGAATGTCACTCAAAGGGTTGATGGTGGATAGGCAATGGCAAACGTTCAAAAATTGGATGGATGAACGACAGAATTTGTTCATCCCTGTTTGGAATAAAATAAAACAAAAATAGTGACTCAACCGTGGCTAACAAGGAAAATTATGGATAGCATAAGAACCAAGGAGAGGACATATAAATTGGCCAGGAAAAGCAGAAAACCTGAGGATTGGGAGCTGTTTAGGATTCAACAAAGGGGGACAAAGGGATTAATTAAGAAGGGGAAAATAGAGTATGAGAGTAAGCTAACATGGAACATAAAAACTGACTGTAAAAGCTTTTATATATATGTGAAGAGAAAAAGATTGGTGAAGTCAAGCGTAGGTCCCTTGCAGTCAGAATCAGTGGAATTTATAATGGGGAACAAAGAAATGGCAGACCAATTAAATACATACTTTGGTTCTGTCTTCACAAAGGAGGACACAAATAATTTCCCAGAGATGTCGGGGAACGTAGGGTCTAATGAGAGGGAGGAATTGAAATAAATCAGTATTTGTAGGGAAATGGTGTTAGGGAAATTGACAGGATTGAAGGCCGATAAATCCCCAGGGCCTGATAATCTACATCCTAGGGTACTTAAGGGAGTGGCCCTAGAAATAGTAGATGCATTGTAGGAAATAAACACGAACGGGGTTGGGGTTATTGTCTCTGGGCAGTCAGAAGCCTCTGAGCTGCTCCAGGGACCACCGTGCGGTTTCGAATCGCTCCCCTATTCCTGGTTCTGACTGCTGGACTTATGCGGTAGCGATGTAGACAGAAAAAAACGTGACTCGTGGTTGGATGCAAAACAGAGCAGTATTTATTGAAACAAAAAGAAAGAAACAACTTAAAAATAATCGATACAGCACACTTATGCCTGGTACAGCACTTTTGCTTAACACAACACTGTTACATCAATACAGCACTTTTAATACAGCACACTTAGTGTCCACTACAGCACTTTCCTGCTTAGTGCAACACTGTTACTTAAATACGGGAGGAGAAAATGGACACAACGAGGGAAAATTGACTAAAATTACAGTTTTAACAAAATTCCCCTTAATTCCCACCCCTATACCTATTCTAAGTTGCCTTGTAATGGGCCAGAAAATGTATGCTCACCAATGAATGCCTGCCCCGTGCCCTTGTGGTCTTAGGTTCTTCACCACCCCGAAAATGGAAATACCCCAGTGTTTAAAAGTAACTGCTGGTATTCCACTCCCTTGGTCAGGTTCCCAAGTTGTAGATGGGGCACGGAGGTGAGGCTGCAGAGAGAGAGAGAGATGGCTTCTTGAGAAGCTATCTTATACCCCTTTTGGGGCCGAAATCTTCCCGCCCAAATCCGGATGTATCTGGCCTGAACAAAAGGGATCCAAACTGTCCCCATTGACTGTGATGGGGTTTGGATGAATTACCCATTTCCCTTATGATGGGTTTTTGAATGTATGATGGGTTTTTGAATGTATCCCCATTCATCGTGATGGGTTTGAATAGAGCTGTCTTGGTTTGAAAAAAACATGTCTATTTCCTTAATTGCTGAGTAAACAGCCCTTGGATGTTAGTGTAAACAATCTGACTGTCCTGTGGTCATGCCCAACTGCAATTCATTGGCAGTCTCAAGTGGTTAATCCTTTGTGTCAACATTGTAGACTCTCTATAAACAAACATCGATTGTCCTGCAGGGAAACTCCCTGAGCTGCCTGTGATTGACGGTTTAAGTACTCCATTGCTTCAGGGCTGGGGTTTTTTCTAAATCCTTTGTCAGCCATCTTTGATTTTGCCTTTTCATATGCACACGACTACCACGAGGTCGGACAGCCATCTTTGATTATCCTTTTTCACAGACATACACAGGCTGCCTTTCAAGTCCTTTTTTCAGCCCGTGCTTTAAAGAGAGACTGTATTTTGTCTTCTGCCACGAGGTCTGATGGCCATTTTGATCCCTGGATTTTTAAAGGTAGATTTTACCCACGTATTCTTTAATCAAAAGTATAATCTTCGGCTGTAGAAATTTCGGAAATTCTTGCGAAATCTTACAGCATTGCTGGTCATCTTCCAAAATTCTATAGACTCTGGAACAGTACCCATGGATTGGAGGGTAGCTAATGTTAACCCACTATTCAAAAAAGGTGGCAGAGATAAAGCGGGGAATTATGACATCAGCAGTGGGGAAAATGCTAGAGTCCATTATAAAAGATGAAATAGCAGAGCACTTGGAAAACAGTGATGGGATCGGACAAAGTCAACATGGATTTACAAAAGGTAAATAATGCTGGATTAATCTACTGGAATTTTTTGAGGATGTAACTGGTAAAATAGATAAGGGAGAACCAGTGGATGTGGTGTATTTGGACTTTGAGAAGGCTTTCAATAAGGTCCTGCATAAGAGATTAGCGTGTAAATTTAAGGCACATGGGATTAGGGGCAAGATGTTGACTTGGATAGAGAACTGGTTGGCAGACAGAAAGCAAAGAGTTGGAATAAACTGGTCTTTTTCTGAGTGGCAGGCAGTGACTAGTGGGGTACCATAGGGATCGGTCCTAGGACTGCAGCTATTCACAATATATATTAATGATCTAAATGAGGGAGCAAGCTGTAATATGTCCAAGTTTGCAGACGACACAAAGCTGGGTGGGCATGTGTGCTGTGAGGAGGGTGCCGAGAAACTGCAGTATAATTTGGACAGGTTGGGTGATTGGGCAGAAGCATGGCAGATGCAATATAACGTGGATAAATGCGAGGTTATCCACTTCGATGTCAAAAACAGTAAGGCAGATTATTATCTGAATGGCAATAGATTGGGAGAAGGGGAAGTGCAACGAGACCTGGGTGTCCTTGTGCACCATTCGCGGAAGGTAAGCATGCAGGTGCAGCAGGCGGTTAAAAAGGCAAATGGTATGTTGGCCTTCGTAGCGAGAGGGTTCGAGTACAGGAACAAAGATGTCTTGCTACAGTTATACAGGGCATTGGTGAGACCACATCTTTAGTATTGTGTGCAGTTTTGGTCGCCTTATCTGAGGAAGGATGTTCTTGCCATGGAGGGAGTGCAGCGAAGATTCCTGGAACGGCAGGAATGACATATGAGGAGAGATTGGGTCGATTGGGCTTATACTCGCTGGATTTTAGAAGAATGAGAGGGGATCTCTTTGAAACTTATAAAATTCTAACAGGACTAGACAGACTAGATGCAGGAAGGGTGTTCCCGATGGCTGGGGAGTCCCGAACCAGGGGTCACAGTCTAAGGATAAGGGGTAAGCCATTTAGGACAGAGATGAGGAGGAATTTCTTCACCCAGAGAGTGGTGAACCTGTGGATTTCTCTACCACAGAAGGCAGTAGAGGCCAATTCATTAAATATATTCAAGAAGGTGTTAGATATATTTCTTAAGGCTAAAGGTGTAGTGTATGTACCTTTAAGAGGAACTATGTTTTTGAAGCCCCTGTATACTGTAGTACCAGTAGTGACCACTCGGGTATATAAGCCTGTGTAGCGTCTTGTGTAGTTTGTTCACCTCCAGACTTTGTTCAGTAAACACTTGTTAAATCAACTCCTGCATTCCGTGTCTCCATTAACACACGGATCTAACAAAAGGGATCAAGGGATTTAGAGAGAAGGCAGGGACAGGGTACTGAATTTGGATGATCAGCCATGATCTCATTGAATGGCAGAGCCGGCTCGAGGGGCCGAATGGCCTACTCCTGCTCCTATCTCCTATGTTTCTATGTTTCTAAATTGGACAACATAACCAAAATCTACCGACTCCTGCAGCATCAGTTGCTGAAAAGGGATCAACTTATTTCGCAATGATTATATTTGTGAAGGTTTAATTTCCATTCTTATCCTATATGAGTGAATCCTTCATGGGAATATACCTTGACTGTACCCGAACTATTTCCTCTTTAAAGGCAGCCTTGGATTCAAATTTTCTGCTAACTATTAAATTGATCACATTGTGTGAAATTGAAGCTTAAAATATATATTAGGAATCGATGGATCTCCCTCATTCACCTGGCAACAATCCCTAGAGCCTTGGCTACATATTTATTCCGAGACCAGAGGAAAAATTTTTCCCTTAAAATTTTTTCCCGCGATTATAATTGAAAGCCTTTGCTTAAATTGAGATTCCCTTTTCTCCATCACATCTAAAGACATTTTGAAATGATTATATTAAATTTTGTATCTTTCAAATCCTTTGCACATACTCAGACAAACATATATGTTTATGTATTCATCTGTTTATATGTGCATGTGACGAATATCTTTGCCCATGTTGCAAAGGGGTCTTTAGGGAGCTGGATTTTCTGAGCAAGTGAGGCAGGTATTAATCAAAGCATTGGGCTGAAATTTGTGGCCAGTGGTGTACCTTCGGAGTAGGCCTCCGACCCGAAAAATAATCCGAACCTCCCTGCTGGCTCCCGGGCTTCAGAGTCTTCGGGTCCTGGGCCTGTAAAGGCCCATGGATCCCAGGGACGCAGGTGGTTCGGAAGCATCCTTGGGATCACGTGGGCTTGGTCCTCCTATCAGAAAGGAGGATTCCTTATAAGCTTATGAGGAATCCCCAAATAAATAAATAATTTACACAATTGAAATAAAAATAAATATTCCCATTTTCAAAATTAATTAAAAGTCCCTTTAATGAAGCATTTAAAATTAAATATTAATTAAAAAACATTTTTTTTTATATAAACTAATTTTAAGTGTTTGTGTATGCTGTTTTATTTTAAAATTTTGATTTTACATTTATATTAACCCTTACGCTACTAAAAGCAGGCCCTACCAGCCTGCTTTTACCGGGCGTACAGGTTTCGTGAGCATTTCCTCAGCAGTATTTGTGCAAATAGCCCAACTCTGCGTCAGCGAAAGTATTTTTGGGTCACAGGTGGACGATCTGTCAGGGTGAACCTTGATAGATCACAAGCTCTGGGTTTTTGTGCATGTGCAGCGCATGCGGAAACCCGGAGCTTGCGGGGCCTTTTACAAGGCTTACGACGGCGTACGCTGTGCGTACGAAGTTACGGAGACCATGATTTCAGGGCCATTGTCTCCCTGTCTGCATATCTACTGCCTAAAAAAGGTTTGCTCTGAATTGATGGGATAAAAATTGATAACACAAGAAGATAAGAAATAGGAGCAGCAGTAGGCCATATGGCCCCTCGAGCCTGCTCCACCATTCAATAAGATCATGGCTGGTCATCCACCTCAACTCCACTTTCCTGCCTGATCTCCATATCACTTGATTGCCCAAGAGGCCAAAAATCTATCTCAGCCTTGAATATATTCAAAGACTCAGGCTGCGATTTTATCGATCGATGCGGCTTGGGAGCGGTTCAGCTGGTGTCCGTTTCCAGTCCCGCCCCCAACTTCATCCGGCCCACGGATGTGATTTTACGTCCATTGGACTTTTTAAGCCCACTCTGCGGGCTTGCCAGCCAATTAAGAAGAAGCCGGCCAGATGACGTCATTTGGTGACGCGTCATCTGCCGGTTTTCTTAAAGGGACAACACACATTTTTTCTTTGACAGCTCATTTCTCACTGTTTGACAACATTGAGGTGCTACAAACACTGACAGTGACTGTTCACAGGTGAGTTCTTGCACCCAAGCTCCCCAGAGACTCTCTTCTTAGGCTAGAATAGATGGCAGCTGCAGGTGAGGTTACACAAGTGATCTGTCACTGGTGAGAGAGGTTCTCCCAATGACATGGGACTAGACATATAATTCAAAACTTGTTACCTACAGAAAAGTCTAAATGCAATAAAAATGAATTTCCCAATTTCCTTACCTCTGAAACTCACCAATGCACCATTGGATCCTTCACACCAATTCTACAGCTGTCATCAATGCAAAAACATTACAGCAGACTCACAACACGCCACACTTACCTGGCGTGGTGTCCGGACATCGGGAAGCCCGAAGTAGAAGTGTCAAAATTTCAAAAGAGCCTGTTAACTGCCTGTTAACAACATTTAACAAGCAGTTAAGTAGCTATAATCCTCTTCCCGCCACTAGGTGTTGGATCCATGTGCAAATTGGGGACCCGACACTTGTGAAGATTTATTGGAGGTGGGTTGACAGCGGGGGTGTGGGAATAGCTGAAGTGCTCTTGCAGAGAGCTGGCACAGGCTCGACAGGCCGAATGGCCCTCTACTGTGCTGTAACTATTCTATGATTCTATTTATTTATCCCTCCTATTAAAAGGAGTTTCTTGTCTTTGTTTTACAGGTCTCTAATCCATAGAGGGAAATGAACCTTCAACAGACACTTGAAGGTGGTTTACGCTTTTATTTTCAGATGACTGTCCCCAACTTTTTACAAGCAGTTTCATAACACGGTCCATTGACTTATTGCACCAGCTCCTGAAGGCCATCATACTGCACGCAGCGATGGATTTGCCTATTTCTTTCTGTGAATTTAAGCATGCTTTGCCTGAAGGTAAGTTTTTTGTGACACTTTAACGGCATCTGCCCTGCTGGTGCCATCATAAGATCTTGATGATTGATTATTTAATATTTCTATCATTGTGCTTTTATTGATTCTGGAGATTATTTTTTCATTCTTCATAAATGGTGCACAGTCCATTACCTGTGCCATTGCCATGCTTGTCTAGTCCAAGTTGAAAATACTCCTCTCTTGAGAATTAATTCAACTAGCTGTAATAGAACATATTTTCAGTGGAGCATAGGTCATTGAACGTGTGAGACTTCACTCATCATCCCTACTACCTGCACACTACACAAACGTATTTAAAAAGCTGAGCGTAGCTATTAGCTTTTGTTAAAGGGGAAACAGTCTTTACCCTTCCGCTACCACTTTAATCACTTTCAATAACACTGGGGATAGCCTAGTGGAAAACTTAAACCTAATTTGGATTCCTGTATTTACAACGATGGTGGCTAGCTCTATTAGATGGGATTTGCTTTTATAAGATGTTTTCAACAGTATTGTTTAACCCTAGTGATAGGTGGAACTGGTTGTGTCAAGAGCCAATCTCAATTACTTACAATTAGACATTACTTATGACTCCCTCCTGAGGTAGATTCTATTATCATTTAAACCAAGTGGTTGAAACCTTTCCTGCTAAAAATTTATATTATATATATATTAATGATCTAGACGAGGGAACTAGATGTAATATCTCCAAGTTTGCAGACGACACAAAGCTGGGTGGGCGTGTGTGCTGTGAGGAGGATGCCGAGAAACTGCAGTATGATTTGGACAGGTTGGGTGATTGGGCAGAAGCATGGCAGATGCAATATAACGTGGATAAATGCGAGGTTATCCACTTCGGTGTCAAAAACAGGAAGGCAGATTATTATCTGAATGGCAATAGATTGGGAGAAGGGGACGTGCAACGAGACCTGGGCGTCCATGTGCACCAGTCGCTGAAGGTAAGTATGCAGGTGCAGCAGGCGGTTAAGAAGGCAAATGGTATGTTGGCCTTCGTAGCAAGAGGGTTTGAGTACAGGAACAAGGATGTCTTGCTGCAGTTTTACAGGGCCTTGGTGAGACCACACCTTGAGTATTGTGTGCAGTTTTGGTCGCCTTATCTGAGGAAGGATGTTCTTGCCATGGAGGGAGTGCAGCGAAGATTCACCAGGCTGATACCTGGGATGGCAGGAAAGACGTATGAGGAGAGATTGGGTCGATTGGGCTTATACTCGCTGGAGTTTAGAAGAATGAGAGGGGAACACATTGAAAATTATAAAATTCTAACAGGACTAGACAGACTAGATGCAGGAAGGATGTTCCCTATGGCCGGGGAGTCCAGAACCAGGGGTCACATAGAAACATAGAAGATAGGAGCAGGAGTAGGCCATTCGGCCCCACGAGCCTGCTCCGCCATTCGATGAGATCATGGCTGATCATCCGAACTCAGTACCCCGTACCTACCTTCTCCCCATATCCCTTGATACCTTTAGCTCTAAGAAATATATCTAACTCCTTCTTGAATATATTTAAAGACTTGGCCTCAACCGCCTTCTGTGGCAGAGAATTCCACAGGTTCACCACTCTCTGGGTGAAGAAATTCTTCCTCATCTCTGTCTTAAATGGCTTACCCCTTATCCTTAGGCTATGGCCCCTGGTTCTGGACTCTCCGACCATCGGGAACTTTCTACCTGCATCTAGTTTGTCCAGACCTGTCAGAATTTTATAAGTTTCGATGAGATCCCCTCTCATTCTTCTAAACTCCAGTGAGTATAAGCACAATCGACCCAATCTCTCCTCATACGTCATTCCTGCCATTCCAGGGATCAGCCTTGTGAATCTTCGCTGAACTCCTTCCATGGCAAGAACATCCTTCCTCAGATAAGGCGACCAAAACTGCACACAATACTCAAGGTGTGGTCTCACCAAGGCCCTGTACAACTGCAGCAGGACATCCTTGCTCCTGTGCTCAAACCCTTTCGCTATGAAGGCCAACATACCATTTGCCTTCTTCACCGCCTGCTACACCTGCATGCTTACCTTCAGTGACTGGTGCACAAGGACACCCAGGTCTCATTGCACTTCCCCTTCTCCCAATCTATTGCCATTCAGATAATAGTCTGCCTTTCTGTTTTTGACACCAAAGTGGAAACCTCGCATTTATCCACATTATATTGCATCTGCCACGCTTCTGCCCAATCACCCAACCTGTCCAAATCATCCTGGAGTTTCTCGGTATCCTCCTCGCAGCACACATGCCCACCCAGCTTTGTGTCATCTGCAAACTTGGAGATATTACATCTAGTTCCCTTATCTAGATCATTAATGTATATTGTGAATAGCTGGGGTCCAAGGACCGATCCCTGCGATACCCCACTAGTCACTGCCTGCCACTCGGAAAAAGACCCGTTTATTCCTACTCTCTGCTTTCTGTCCGCCAACCAGTTCTCTATCCAAGTCAATGCCTTGCCCCTAATCCCATGTGCCTTAACTTTGCACGCTAATCTCTTATGCGGGACCTTATCGAAAGCCTTTTGAAAGTCCAAATACACCACATCTACTGGTTCTCCCTTATCTATTTTCCCAGTTACATCCTCAAAAAATTCCAGTAGATTAGTCAAGCACGATTTACCTTTTGTAAATCCATGTTGACTTTGTCCGATCCAGTCACTGTTTTCCAAGTGCTCAGCTATTACATCCTTTATAATGGACTCTAGCATTTTAGCATTTTCCCCACTACCGATGTCAGGCTTACCGGTCTGTAATTCCCCGCTTTCTCTCTACCACCCTTTTTGAATAGTGGGGTATCATTAGCTACCCTCCAATCCATGGGTACAGTTCCAGATTCCAGCGAATGTTGGAAGATGATCAGCAATGCACCTATTATTTCTAGGGCCATCTCCTTAAGTACCCTAGGATGTAGATTATCAGGCCCTGGGGATTTATCGGCCTTCAATTCCGTCAATTTTCCTAACACCATTTCCCGACAAATACTGATTTCTTTCAGTTCCTCCTTCTCATCAGACCCTATGTTCTCCAACATCTCTGGGAGGTTATTTGTGTCCTCCTTTGTGAAGACAGAATCAAAATATGCATTTAATTGGTCTGCCATTTCTTTGTTCCCCATTATAAATTCCCCTGATTCTGACACACTCTAAGGATAAGGGGTATGCCATTTAGGACAGAGATGAGGAGGAATTTCTTCACCCAGAGAATGGTGAACCTGTGGAATTCTCTACCACAGAAGGCAGTAGAGGCCAATTCATTAAATATATTCAAGACGGAGTTAGATATATTTCTTAAGGCTAAAGGGATCAAGGGATATGGGGAGAAAGCAGGGACAGGGTACTGAATTTGGATGATCAGCCATGATCTCATTGAATGGCGGAGCAGGCTCAAGGGGCCGAATGGCCTACTCCTGCTCCTATCTTCTATGTATCTATGTATCAAAGTGAAAATATCTGAATGAGTACAAAGCAGGAAATCACAGGAATTACTTTCATCTGGTGTGCGCCTAAGAAACACTCGGATTTCGATCCCCAGCAACCAATGTTGTATGCTCTCTATGGCTTTGATGTTCTTTCTAGTATGAGGGGTCCAAAGCTCCTCGCTCTTTGACCAACCCCCCACTTTTGTGTCATCAGCAAATGTAGAGATTGTGCTCCCTGTGCCCAACTCCAAATCATCTGTATATACTGAGAACAAAAGTGCACGTATTAAGAGAAGAGAAATTGGAATGTGCTAAATTATTGGTGAATTTTTGTTTTGTTAATAGCGCATTGTTGCCTTCCTTTTCAGTTGTGGATTCTGCCTGTAGTCTTTAGGTACCTAAACTTCAGAAGTAATATTTGCTTAAATTGAAGTTTTGCATTGAAACAAGCCTTGCTCCTGTTTGGTTTTCTTAATGCTGTTGCTGCTCCTAATACTTTGTGCGACCAAACATTGTGGCTGGTTATTTATTGTGTAAAGCACGTTGCATTCTTCCCTCTACACTATTTACATATGTACCATGTATCATATATGAGCTATTTAAAAAAAATAAGAATTATGGATGCTCAATAATGCGCATTAAGGTTGTAATTTACTCTAGCAGTTCAGATAATATCATGAACTGCAAGAGAATTGAAGTGATTTACAGATATTATGTAAGCCACAAAATCAAATTACTTCCTTATACTCACTCCCCACCATCTATAATTTATTTGTAACATAAGCATTAGTTGCAACAAAATTAAAAGAATGAAATGTAGACTAAATTTTGATTGTAGATGGCTATTGCCACATGAGTCATAGGAAGATATCAAAAGAGAATTATTTGGCAGAATCTCGAAGAAATTTAAAGCATAGGGAATTAAATTGCTGCTGTGGATGATTTAAGTGAAAAAAGTTAATCGGAGCACAAGTTGCAAGGGATGATTTTTCAATCACCCCTGGGGGAGTTCACCTGACGTGAATAACCATCATTGCTGCCAGAGGATGGGCCAGCAATCAGATGACCTCCAGCCTCAATCCTCTGTTTTCTTCTGCAACTGAAAGATAAGACATGTACCTGCTGCAAGATGCTAGCAGGAAGCACCCAAGCCTCACTCAGATCAAAGGATCTGAATGAGTCTGAGCACAAAACCTAACACCCAAATTCATTGAGGGGCCATGGGGAGCGCTCTCGCTCCTCCTGGCCCACAAGGAGTGCTTTAAGAGGCACTTACTTTCTGGAGCTAGAGTTCCTGCCTCCCTTTTGCTGGCGGGTTTCCTGAGTCTTGGGAAACCTGCGTGGCAGCAGTCAAGTATAAATCAGGCTCCCAATTGCACTGTGGGAGCCTGATTTAAATATGTTAATTCTGTCCTGCCTCTCCAAGACTGTGGGTAGTGTAACTCGCATGTTACGCTATGTAAGGATTTTGCAATAATTTTGAAATTTCCTACAGTTCCGAAGATTGATTTTTTGATTAAAGAATACCTGGGTAATATACCTTTAAAATCCAGGGATCAAAATGGCCATCAGACCTCGTGGCAGAAGACAAAAGACATTGAAAAGGCAGCATGTGTGTGTCTGTGAAAAAGAGGTAGTCAAAGATGGCTGCCCAACCTCGTGTCAGGACACAGACTGTGGACATATGAAAAGGGAAGATCAAAGATGGCTGACTAAACTGCCAATCAAAGGCAGTTCAGGGAGTCCCCCTCCTTGCAGAGACAATCGACAGAAACTGCTACTATGTTTACTCAAAGGATTAACCACTTGAGACTGCGGTTTCAGCTTGACCACAGGACAATGACTTTTGTTTACACTAACTTTCAAAGCTGTTTACTCAGCAATTATAGAAAGACATGCTTTTTTTCAAACTAAGACAGCCCCATTCAAGCTCAGTACGATGAATGGGAATACATTCACAAACCCATCACGATAAATGGGTAATTCATCCAAACCCATCACAGACAATGGGGACAGTTTGGATCCCTTTTGTTCAGCCCAGATGCATCTGGATTTGGGCGGGAAGGTTTCGGCCCCAAATTGGGGTATAAGATAGCTTCTCAAGAAGCCATCTCTCTCTCTCTGCTGCCTCGCCTCCATGCTCTGCCTACAGAAGAACAGCTCAGAAGCCTGCTTAAAGTAGTGGAATACCAGCAGTTTACTTTTAAGTACAGGGGTGTTCTTTGGGGCAGTGAAGATCATAGACCGCAGGGGGCACGGATCAGGCATTTTCATTGGTGAGCATATATTTTTCTGGCCCATTACAAGGCAACTTAGAATAGGTATAGGGGTGGGAATTAAGGGGAATTTTGTTAGAACTGTAATTTTAGTCGATTTTCCCTCGTGTCGGTTCTCTCTTCCCCTATTTAAGTCATGGTGTGGAGATGCCGGTGTTGGACTGGGGTGGACAAATGTAAGAAGTCACACAACACCAGGTTATAGTCCAACAGTTTTATTTGAAATCACAAGCTTTCGGAGCGCTGCTCCTTCGTCCTGATGAAGGAGCAGCGCTCCGAAAGCTTGTGATTTCAAATAAAACAGTTGGACTATAACTTGGCGTTGTGTGACTTCTTACTTTTGTCCCCTATTTAAGTAACAGTGTTGCACTAGCAGAGAAGTGCTGTAGTGAACACTGAGTTCTGTATTAAAAGTGCTGTATTTAAATAAAAGTGTTGCACTAAGCAGGGAAGTGCTGCAGTGAACATTAAGTGATTTGTAAGAAGTGAAGTGCTGTATTTAAGTAACAGTGTTGCGCTAGCAGAGAACTGCTGTAGTGAACACTAAGTTCTGTATTAAAAGTGCTGTATTTAAATTAAAGTGTTGCACTAAGCAGGGAAGTGCTGTAGTGAACATTAAGTGATCTGTAAGAAGTAAAGTGCTGTATTTGAGTAACAGTGTTGCGCTAAGCAGAAAGATGCTCCAGTGGACACTAAGCAGCTGTATTAAAGTGCTGTATTTAAGTAAAAGCCACTAAGCAGAGGTGCTGTAGTGAGCAAAGTGTACTGTATTAAAGGTGTGTTGCACTTGTTACAGGTGCTGTATTTAAGTAAAGCCACTAAGCAAAAGAGTGCTGCAGTAAACGATAAGTGAACTGTGTTAAGCAAAAGTGCTGTACCAGGCATAGGTGTGTTGTATCGATTATTTTTAAGTTGTTTCTTTCTTTTGTTTCAATAAATACTGGTCTGTTTTGCACCCGAACCACGAGTCACGTTCTTCTGCCTACATCGCTACCAAATTAGTCTGGCGGTCAGAACCAGGAATAGGGGAGCACTTTGAAACCGCATGGGGGTCCCTGGAGCAGCTCAGAGGCTTCTGACTGGCCAGAGACAATAATCCCAACCCCGCTTGTGTAATTCCTACAAAATGGCGACCGTGGCAGGGACGTCGGCAACGGTGTATGATGTAGCAGACAGTCGTTTGGGTCTGGAAAGAGCAGCAGTTATTGGGTTTCTTTTTATCCCACTGGTTTATTTGTGGTTAGGTTCCTGCAGGCTTGGGGAAGTCACCCGCAGGCTTAGGGAAGCCAGGGCAGAGAGTTGGGATAGGGAAATGTAGGTTGAAGAATACCAGGCCAAGGTAGAGCGCCTGGTGGTTCAGTTTAGTGAGGGCAAAAGCCACACGAGGCACGAGTCAGAGTACCTAAAGTAGAGGCCAAGAGGCCAAGAACAATGAGATGAGGGTGCGGGAGGAGAATGCTCGCCTCATACAAGAAATAAAAGAGCAGGAGGAAAAGGTTAGGGAGGTAAAGGCAGCATATAAGCTGGCCTGCGGCCAAGGGTTTGAGGAAGCAGATCATGGCCCCTGTAGAGCAGATATAGAAAGCTTGAATATGGCTTTAAAAAGAGCAAAGGGGATGATATGTCTGATCAGCCCAAAGGCAGGTCAGCCGGATTTTACTGGCAGCCCAAGTAAAACCGTCCCACAGGCAACACCCAGGGAAAGGTCGATCAGGGAATCAGAGGTCCCACGACTGCCACCCACGGCTCCGAGCTTTCAGGAGCTCTGGCAGCAAAGGGGGGTGGAGGATGAGGTGGTAGAGGAAGCACAGCAGGCCCCGCTAGATAGGCTGGGACCAGGACCAGTGTACCCCCTCCGACAACGGAGGTACGGTTCGCCCGTTGATGAAGATGACCCAGGGGCCATCCAGAATCAGTTTCTGGTGCCGTATGGCACCCACCAGCTCAGGGACATGGTTAGCCACATCCCCAAGCTCACTAAAAAGGGAGACCCTCTCTGCACTTCAGGGAGATAGAGCAAGCAGCTTGTGTAAATGACTGCAATGAAGCAGAGCAAGCAAAAATGCTGCTTTTTTCCCTGGCAGGTGATCTCCTCCAGTCCCTATCTGGCGAGTGCAAAAGGGGGCAGAGGGATTATGAGGATCTCAAGAATGAGGTATTGGAGGCCATGGGACTCAATGATGGTAGCCCGTTCGCTCGGGTGGAAAGAGCAGTGCAGCTCCCAGGGGAGTCCCTGCAGGCATTCGCAGACAGGCTGTGGCCAGTCTACCAGAGTGCATGCCCGGGAATGCCAGGGCGGGCAGCACTGGACCCAGTCCAATTGACTCACTGGCTCCGGTGTCTCATGACAAACAGCCTACCCCAGATCCAAGCCCAGGTCATGGCTTGGTTTGACCCCCGAAACCCCCAGACCACCGAAGAGGCAGTGATCCATCAGCTCACAGTAGCCTTCAGGAACATGAGGGGTATCGAGACGCCCCAACCCAAGGGAAAAGTCCATGAGGTTAAACCTGGTAGCCAGAGTAAGAGAGAGTGGCACCAGGAGGGGAACCGGCTCTCTCAGGCTAGGTTAAATTGCTACGGGTGCGGGAAAGACGGTCACTGGAGAAAAGACTGTAAAAATTTTTGGAAGGATGATGGAAAGGATCCCACAGCCCCAGGCCAAAAGGCAGGGCCAGACCTCCCTCCCGCAGCAATTGAGTCATTTTTACAGTCCCTACGGTCTCTTCTGACTGGCCAGGGGAGAGTAGCAGCCACCACCGATGCTTTGACCCCGTCTGCCCCACCTCTCTCCCAGCAATGACTAGAGCCAGCGCAGCCTGTTGACCTGTGTCCCCGCGAAAATGCTGTGGGTAACAGGCCCTATGTTGAGATGGGGGTGAAGTTGGTGCAGGGGAGATATTCAGTGGACACTGGAGCCTCCAGCACGGTGGTCCACTTGGAAGACCTGACCAATTCACCCCGGTCTAATGAGGTCCCATCTAGCTTAATGGGACCCACAGGGAAACAGGCAGCTGGGAGTGAACCCGAGGTCAGAAATCCTCAGACTACAGCAGGTACAAGCTCACAGGCTGCACAGGCAGGTGCTGTGGCTTGTGTTAGGGGAGGAGCCATTCATGACCAGTGTAAGTTATTCAAGCAGGGGAACAGGGAAGGAGAGTTCTGGGACCCCTGTAGAGCAGGTCCGGTAACAGTAATCCAGGACAAGGGAGGCACACAGGGGATAGTTTTGGCCCAGACCAAAAGCAAGTCCAAGCCCCAGACTCCACCTTCAAGGCTGCCCTGGTAAGAGAAATGGATTCTGAACAGGATTACTGGCAGGCAGCCAGTTATATCAAACAATGCGGATTGTTTAAGCAGGGGGCAGGGACACAGGCAGCTGGGATTGTACCTGAGATTAGAAATCCCCAGCCTGCAGAGAGTATGCACACACAGACTGCACACGTAGGCACAGTCGGGTGTATGAGAGGAGAAGTCCCCCAACACTTGGCCCGAGCAATTCCCTCTCTCTTGTGGGACTCCGGGGAGGAGACTGAACCAGGTTTTAGACCTGAAGGGGAAGGCTCTCAGCCACCGGCAGCCGGTGGCAAGGGATTGCCTGTCCCCAGCCCAGGTTTGAGAAGGGAGGGACCCGAAGGAGGAGGTCCCCAGCCAGCAGGGAGTGTGACCCGAACCAAGGATCTGCTTGCCAGGGTAGCCCCACCGGCAACACTCCCTAGGAGATCTTTTTGGGTACCCCAGCCCAAGAAAGTATGGTCACCCACTTTCCATTGTAGTAGGGCGGTCTCCTGAGTCAGGGAGAGGCCAAAAGGCACAGGTCCCCAACCAGCAGCCATAAGCTGCGAGGGACTAGAAGCTGGAATCAGTCCAGCCACACCACAGGGAGCAGCCTGTGGTAGCCCAACCAGTAATTAGGCTGGCCGCCTGGAGAAGGCGGTGCTTGTATATAGCTTTGTTCAAGTAGTGTGTATAAGGATTAAGGTAGAACATGTTAATTTTAATTTTTTGAATTGTAATTCAGTAGTGATATTATTAGTGTATAAGTTTTGCCAATATAAATTGGTCAGAAAAAGCAATAATCCTGAGGACTGGGAGCAGTTTAGAATTCAACAAAGGAGGACAAAGGGATTAATTAAGAAAGGGAAAATAGAATATGAGAGTTAGCTAGCAGGGAACATAAAAACTGACTGTAAAAGCTTTTATAGATATGTGAAGAGAAAAAGATGGGTGAAGTCAAGCGTAGGTCCCTTGCAGTCAGAGTCAGGGGAATTTATAATGGGAAACAAAGAAATGGCGACCAACTAAATTCATACTTTGGTTCTGTCTTCACAAAGGAGGACACAAATAACCGCCCAGAGATGCCGGGGAACATAGGGTCGGATGAAAGGGTGGAACTGAAAGAAATCAGTATTTGTAGGGATACGGTGTTCGGAAAATTGATGGGACTGAAGGCCGATAAATCCCCAGTGCCTGATAATCTACATCCCAGGGTACTTAAGGAAGTGGCCCTAGAAATAGTAGATGCATTGCTGGTCATCTTCCAGAACTCGATAGACTCTGGAACAGTACCCATGGATTGGAGGGTAGCTAATGTTACCCCACTATTCAAAAAAGGTGGTAGAGAAAAAGCGGGGAATTATAGACCGGTATCGCCTGACATCGGCAGTGGGGAAAATGCCAGAGTCTATTATAAAAGATGTAATAGCAGAGCACTTGGAAAGCAGTGACAGGATCGGACAAAGTCAACATAGATTTACAAAAGGTAAATCATGCTTGGCTAATATACTGTAATTTTTTGAGGATGTAACTGGTAAAATAGATAAGGGAGAACCAGTGGATGTGGTGTATTTGGATTTTCAGAAGGCTTTCGATAAGGTCCCACATAAGAGATTAGCCTGCAAAATTAAGGCACATGGGATTGGGGGCAAGGTATTGACTTGGATAGAGAACTGGTTGGCGGACAGAAAGCAAAGAGTTGGAATAAACGGGTCATTTTCCGAGTGGCAGGCAGTGACTAGTGGGGTACCGCAAGGATCGGTCCTAGGACCCCAGCTGTTCACAATATATATTAATGATCTGGACGAGGGAATTGGATGTAATATCTCCAAATTTGCAGACGACACAAAGCTGGGTGGGAGGGTAAGCTGTGAGGAGGATGTCGTGAAACTCCAATACGATTTGGACAGATTGGGTGATTGGGCAGAAACATGGCAAATGCACTATAATGTGGATAACTGTGAGGTTATCCACTTTGGTGGCAAAAACAGGAAGGCAGATTATTATTTGAATGGCAATAGATTGGGAGAAGGGGAAGTGCAAAGAGACCTGGGTGTTCTTGTGCACCAGTCGCTGAAGGTAAGCATGCAGGTGCAGCAGGCGGCTAAGAAGGCAAATGGTATGTTGGCCTTCGTAGCAAGAGGGTTCGAGTACAGGAACAAGGATGTCTTGCTACAGTTGTACAGGGCCTTGGTGAGACCGCACCTTGAGTATTGTGTGCAGTTTTGGTCGCCTTACCTGAGG
This sequence comes from Somniosus microcephalus, assembly GCF_052327205.1. Taxonomy (NCBI): domain Eukaryota; kingdom Metazoa; phylum Chordata; class Chondrichthyes; order Squaliformes; family Somniosidae; genus Somniosus; species Somniosus microcephalus. Next base: position 33,638,780 of record NC_140996.1, read on the forward strand.
AAGGACGTTCTTGCCATGGAAGGAGTGCAGCGAAGGTTCACCAGGCTGATACCTGGATGGCAGGAATGACGTATGAGGAGAGATTGTGTCGATTGGGCTTATACTCACTGGAGTTTAGAAGATTGAGAGGGGATCTCATCGAAACGTATAAAATAATGTCAGGCCTGGACAGACTAGATGCAGGAAGGATGTTTCTGATGGCCGGGGAGTCCAGAACCAGGGGTCATAGTCTAAAGATAAGGGGTAAGCTATTTAGGACTGAAATGAGGAGGAATTTCTTCACCCAGAGAGTGGTGAATCTGTGGAATTCTCTGCCACAGAGGGCGGTGGAGGCCAGTTCATTAAATATATTCAAGAAAGAGTTGGATATATTTCTTAAGGCTAAAGGGATCAAGGGATATGGGGAGAAGGCAGGGACTGGATACTGAATTTGGATGATCAGCCATGATCTCATTGAATGGCGGAGCAGGCTTGAAGGGCTGAATGGCCTACTCCTGCTACTATCTTCTATGTTTCTATGTAACTATGGTACCGTTCCGGAATTGTATTGTGAATCAAGGTCACGGGACCTGATTACACCCACCCCCCCCCCCCGCCGAGCCAGGGGAACTGGCGAGATGTTTTTTAAAAATCTTTTTCAGAGTTCCGGAAGGCACAGAGGACCAGCGTATCAATGAGTGCTCAAGAAAGGAGCACTCCCAGCCCGCGAAGGAAGGGGTCTGCAGGAGGTGGATGCCCACAACATTTAAACTGTTACTGGAAATTCATTTTAAGATTAAGGCCTAGAAATTCAGTTGGTTGCGCCAGCCGGTAGCGCCTTAGGAGGAGTAGATGTCGGGCGCTAGGCGGCTAGCGGCCGGGCGCAGCACGATCTGCGCCTCGCCCCAACTTCAGTCAAGATTTAGCGGCGGCGAAAAGTCTTTGCGCGCGCTCAGCTGTGCGCGCAGATCACGACGTCATTTCCTCGTGCAACGCCCTTTGTGTGCCCCAAACCGGAAATTCAGTCGCGACACCCCATTGTGCGCTTGGCGCCCCTAGCGACTGTTACAGTGGAACGGTGCTCAGATGATGCGGGGCGCGGGGGGCGCAAATTAAAGGGCACTCCGCCTGCACTATAAAAGGCTGCCATTTCGCAGCACTCCTTCTTGAGAGACGGATCTTTGCAGAGAGACCAAGGTAGAGAGCTTTCTGCTTTGGCTCAACACTCGGGCCGGTACTTGTGGCTTCAGGCCACAGCTTTCCACTTGTCTTTGCCTTCATTGACATCTCATTGTTTGCCTGCATATTATGGGGGCTGCAATGGGTGTAAACGCTGGCTTTCTCAATTATATCCAAAGGGCTCACAGACGCCGTGAGAGAGTGGCAGCCCTGGCTAGACGGAGAGGGGGCAACAGGCGTCGGCAAAGGAGGCCTTACCCACCCAGGGTATACCGCCAGCAGTTCTCCTATCTCAACATGTCTGACGAGCAGTGTGTTCGGAGGCTGCGATTCCGAAGGGAGGTGGTCACATAGATCTGCCACCTGCTTGGCGGTGATCTGCAGCCACAGCTGAGGACCAGGACGTCTCTGTCGGTGGCAGTGAAGGTGACGGTGCCTCTCAACTTCTATGCCAATGGCTCCTTCCAATCCGCTACTGGGGACATTTCCAACATCTCCCAGTTCGCCGTGCATTCCTGCATCCGCCAGGTCACCAATGCCCTTTTCAAAAGGAGACGTCAGTTCATCTCCTTCTCCATGGCCCTTGCCAAGCAGCAACAGCGTGCAATGGGCTTTGCAGCATTCGCGGGCTTCCCCATGGTGCAGGGCGCCATTGACTGCACGCATGTGGCTTCGTGGGCACCTCTGGAGAATGCCGAGGATTACCGCAACCGGAAGGGCTACCATTCGCTGAACATCCAGCTGGTATGTGACCACAGGCAGCTCATCCTAGCTGTCAATGCCCGCTTTCCAGGCAGCAGCCACGATGCCTTCATGCTGCGCCAGACTTCTGTGGCAGACATGTTCCAGGCCCAGCCTCACCCATGAGGATGGCTTATCGGGGACAAAGGCTATCCTTTGTGTACCTGGCTGATGACCCCGCTCCGTGCGCCCAGCACCCCTGCTGAAGAGGGATACAACGATAGCCATCAAGCGACCAGGAACATCATCGAACAAACAATCGGCGTCCTGAAGCAACGGTTCCACTGTCTGGATTGTTCCGGTGGAGCCCTACAATATTCGCCGGAGCGAGTCTCCCATTTCGTGGTCGTTTGCTGCATGCTGCACAACCTGGCTATCCGCAGGACTCAGCCACTGCCACCAGAGATTGGAGGGCCACCTGAGGAGGAGGAGGAGGAGGAGGAGGAGGAGGAGGACCAGCACAGGAGGGAGGCAGAAAGTGCAAGGGCCGCCCGTCGCCGGCTTATTGAACGTCGTTTCTAGGCCCCCTCTCAGGGAATGGCTTGTGCCAATGTCACCAGATGAATGTAGCTGCTCCACAAGCCCTCAGCCGAGCAGGGCAACCAGGGCTTTACAAAAAAACAATGCACACTGCAATTTAACAACAATAATTTATTCCAAACCTCTGCCCTTCCCACATTACATCCTCATGTGGAGAAGCCCCCTCCAAAAACACAAAACTACCAGTCTCGGCCTTACAAAAAGAAAGAAAGACACCAGTCTCGGCCTTACAATAACACAACTGCACCAGTCTCGGCCTTACAAAAAGAAAGAAAGACACCAGTCTCGGCCTTACAAAAACACAACAGGCATTTGAGCATACAATCTACTTTTTGCCCTGCAAGGGCGATGCCTTTCGCATCCTTGCCTGGCCCCTGCTCGCCCTGCAGCTCCTCCTCAATGGGAGCCCAGTGGCTGCAGCAAGGCTGGGGGAAGGCTGCTGAGGGGCAGATGGCGTGACGGCAGATGCCCTTGGGGGTCGGCCTGCACCAGCTCTGGCCTTGGAGTGGCCGGCTGCTGACTGCTCCAACTCTGGCTGGGTGGCAGCAGTCTGTCCAGCGGCTCATGGCAGCTGCAATGGCGGAGTGGCAGTGTCGGCTGCAGGAATGGTGCCAACCTGACAGATCGCAGGTGCTCCCTGGTCGCCTGATACAGTGGCACTCGCACGGGCCAGCACTGCAGCATGCGCAGCAAACAGCTGAAGAACAGACTGCTGGGCTGCTGCTGCGCGGCGGGTGCCCTGGCAATGCTTGGCTGATCCAGCGAGGGTGGCAGCAGTTAGTGCCCGTGTGGCCCTGGTCTGTGTCCGCATGACAACAGCCAATGAATGGATGGCACGACTGAGCACTTGGCTCGAAGCCACCTGTGCTGCCGCGAAGTCCTGTAGACTCCTGGCCTGTGCTGCTCCAAATTGCTGCACACTCCTTGACAAGGACTCAATGGAGTCAGGCATCCTTGCCACTGCAGCCATGAGCTCAGTGTGCCTGCGCTCAGCCTGGACGGCCATTTCCCCCAGGAGCCGCACCTCCTCTGCGCTGACCGTTGCAGGACTGGAGGCCGCACTCACCCTCTGGGGAGAAGTCCGCCGAGCTTCCCCACCCCTCCCGCGTTGCTGCAGGCCGCTGGGCCCCGGAGCTTCACTCTCCTCCGACCCTTCCCCCCGGCTCCCCTCCAGGGAAGACGTGTCCCCTACATCGCCATGGGCTGGCGCGGCTGAGCGTGGCACTGATGGGCCGGCTTCCTCTTCCTCCTCCTTGTCTTCCGAAGGGCTGACAGTGGCAGCTTGAGGGCCCGCCTCCTCACCTGGCGATTCACCATCTGAAAGCAGGAAGGCACAAGAGTAGCTTTAGAGTGAGGACAGGGCAGCAGCGAGGGAGGCATGAGTGCTGCCATTCACCGCAATGGTCGGACAGTGGCAAAGGATGCTGATCTGAGGCACAAGTGGAACGAGAGAGGTCAAAAAGGCGATGCCCTTACCATTGGTGCCCAGAACAGGGTCGGCATCTCCACTGGCGACGGGGCCAATCAGCCGGCCTGCCATAATGCGCTCCACATGCTGGTCGAGGTCGGAGAGCTGTTTGAGGTCAGGACGGCCTCCCCCGGTCTCAATTCGGTTGCGCCGGTTGTGCGCCACCTTGGCCTGCAAGAGAAAGGACGGCCTCTAAGTACAGTGTGAAGCCCTGATCTTGTCTGCACTGCCTCCCATGGTCAAATAGCTTGTACAGTGTGTAGCCCTGATCTTGTCTGCAATGCCTCCCATGGTGGACTGGCCCTGACAGTGTGTAGCCGTGATCTTGTCTGCACTGCCTCCCATGGTCGAATAGCTTGTACAGTGTGTAGCCCTGATCTTGTCTGCAATGCCTCCCATGGTGGACTGGCCCTGACAGTGTGTAGCCCTGATCTTGTCTGCACTGCCTCCCATGGTCGAATAGCTTGTACAGTGTGTAAAGTGCTGAATGTGCAAGTGATTTTCATGCTAGTCCCATAGCTGCTGGATGAGGGCTGCCCATTAGGGCTTTCAGGTCCCTTTGCCCATAAAGTGAGGTGCACATGCAAGGATGAGGAGGACACTGGAAAGGGTACTCACCCTGACAACCCGAGTGAGGTCATTGAACTTCTTACGGCATTGCACAGGAGTCCTGGCAACCACGCTGTTGGAAGACACCCTGTTGGAGACCTCCCTCCAGGCTTTCCGGTAGGCGCTGGGCAGCGGCCTCTTGCCACCTTCTGGGAACAGAACATGGCGCCTGCGCTCCACTCCACCAACCAGCAGCCTCAGGTCACCGTCGCTGAAGCACTGCGCTCTCTCCCTGGCCTTCTCCATAGCCCTGGGCGTTGTGCAGGTGAAGCTGAAGTGGTCAGGCCTAGGTTGAGGGCTGCAGTGTGCAGGGCGTGGCAGGCAAACAAATCAACCCTCCCCCTTTAAGAGCTGACCGGCGCCAGAGTGTCTGCCGTCAATCAAGAACTCGCCGCACCGGCGCTGCACCCGGCCTCGGGGGTATCGCTCAGCACCGCCGGCTTAGCGCCTAAAGATAGTCGTGCATCGCCTTTTTTTGGCGCAGCAGCAACCTCTTGGGGCGATGCGACTGAATATCGGCGAAGGGGGCGCGACTTTGCGCTGGGCGCAAACTTTAGCGGCCGCCCGACTTTACCGCCCCAAAAGTGGCTATACTGAATTTCTAGGCCTAAGAATTTTACAAAACTTGTTAATTATTTTACTGCTTGTTTGGAGTTAAGGGAACAAATTGCATATGCCTATGAATTGTTATGTTTGCATTGTGAAAATTTAAAATACATTTATGGCTGAAGAATAGTGCCATTTAATAAAGTGCCAGGCAATTGCATTGTAATTGAAAAAAAGGGAAGCTCGTTGTCCTCCATGTGTATTTTTAGCAGATATGTTGGCTGGGTGACAATCCCATTAAAGATGTTGTATCATGTTAAAATTATGTTACAAGTGGTGCAGGGGCGTCTGACCCCTCCATGCTTGACTTATTGTGAATATAAGTGTTGCCGGGGCATTGGACCCCCTCCATGTATTGATTATTTAATTAATATTGTTTTCTGTCGATAGATGCCTACCGTACTGCGAATCTCTCTGGGCAGGGGAGATGGAGGTGTGGGGGGATCGTAGATAGATTTAGATAAGTATTAAGGGAAGGTTGTTTGTGGGGGGGTCAGAAATTATTGCTCACCTTTGGCCAGGGTACTACAAGCAAGTTTTAGTATCTGATGGGGGACTGTGAGGATTTCACAATAATTTCGAAATTTCCCACAGTTCTGAAGATTGATTTTTTGATTAAAGAATACCTGGGTAATATACCTTTAAAATCCAGGGATCAAAATGCCCGTCAGACCTCGTGGCAGAAGACAAAAGACATTGAAAATGCAGCTTGTGTGTGTCTGTGAAAAAGGGGTAATCAAAGATGGCTGTCCGACCTCCTGTCAGGACACAGACTGTGGACATATGAAAAGGGAAGATCAAAGATGGCTGACTAAACTGCCAATCAAAGGCAGTTCAGGGAGTTCCCCTCCCTGCAGAGACAATCGACAGAAACTGCTACTATGTCTACACAAAGGATTTACCACTTGAGACTGCGGTTTCAGTTTGACCACAGGATAATAACTTTTGTTTACACTAACTTTCAAAGCTGTTTACTCGGCAATTATAGAAAGAAATGCTTTTTTTCAAACCAAGAAAGCTCCATTCAAACTCAGTACGATGAATGGGAATACATTCACAAACCCATCACGATAAATGGGTAAATCATCCAAACCCATCACAGACAATGGGGACAGCTTGGATCCCTTTTGTTCAGCCCAGATGCACCTGGATTTGGGCAGGAAGGTTTCGGCCCCAATTGGGGTATAAGATAGCTTCTCAAGAAGCCATCTCTCTCTCTCTCTCTGCTGCCTCGGCTCCATGCTCTGCCTACAGAAGAACAGCTCAGAAGCCTGCCTAAAGGAGTGGAATATCAGCAGTTTACTTTCAAATACTGGGGTGTTCTTTGGGGCAGTGAAGATCATAGACCGCAGGGGCACAAAGCAGGCGTTTTCATTGGTGCGCATATATTTTTCTGGCCCATTACATGGCAACTTAGAATAGGTATAGGGGTTTGAATTAAGGGGAATTTTGTTAGAACTGTAATTTTAGTCGATTTTCCCTCGTTGTGTCCATTCTCTCCTCCCCTATTTAAGTAACAGTGGTGCACTAGCAGAGAAGTGCTGTAGTGAACACTGAGTTCTGTATTAAAAATGCTGTATTTAAATAAAAGTGTTGCACTAAGCAGGGAAGTGCTGCAGTGAACATTAAGTGATTTGTAAGAAGTAAAGTGCTGTATTTAAGTAACAGTGTTGCACTAGCAGGGAAGTGCTGGAGTGAACATTAAGTGATCTGTAAGAAGTAAAGTGCTGTATTTGAGTAACAGTGTTGCGCTAAGCAGAAAGGTGCTCCAGTGGACACTAAGCAGCTGTATTTAAGTGCTGTATTTAAGTAAAAGCCACTAAGCAGAGGTGCTGTAGTGAGCAAAGTGTACTGTATTAAAGGTGTGTTGCACTAGTTAAAGGTGCTGTATTTAAGTAAAGCCACTAAGCAAAAGATTGCTGCAGTAAACGATAAGTGAACTGTGTTAAGCAAAAGTGCTGTACCAGGCATAAGTGTGTTGTATCGATTATTTTTAAGTTGTTTCTTTCTTTTGTTTCAATAAATACTGGTCTGTTTTGCACCCGAACCACGAGTCACGTTTTTCTGTCTACATCGCTACCGAATAAGTCTGGCGGTCAGAACCAGGAATAGGGGAGCACTTCGAAACCGCATGGGGGTCCCTGGAGCAGCTCAGAGGCTTCTGACTGGCCAGAGACAATAACCGCAACCCCGCTTCTTTAATTCCTACAGCTACCCACATCCATATAAATAGCAGCAGGTGGGTTGGGGACCCATTTTTGTAGAACACTTCTCCAAATGAACATGAACATGTAGTAAGCAGGTCAGGCAGCATCTGTGGAGAGAGAAACAGAGTTAACGTTTCAGGTCGATGAACATTCGTCAGAAGTGGATAAAGCTGGAGATGGTACAGGTTTTTAAGCAGGTGCAGGGGCAGGGAAAGGGGAGAGGGGAGGAAGAACAAAAGGGATGTTCTTTGACAGGATGGAAGGCAGGAGAGATTAAGAGACAAAGGGATGATGGTGCAAGGCAAAAGGAGATGGTAATGGGGCAAGTTAAGAAGCATTTTCTGTTTTTATTTCAGATTTCCAGCATCCACAGTATTTTGCGTTTGCAAGAACATGTAATAGGAGGGTTTACAATGTCCCTCTTGCCTCATTTGCATAAGATGACAATGCTTACATCTAACTATTCCGTCCCCATTGGAGGAAACCCCAGGGCAACATAAAGCGAGTAGAGAACTGACATTATGGCCCCGTTCCTTCATCGTCGCTGGGTCAAATTCCTGGAACTCCCTCCCTAACAGCACTGTAGGAGGACCTTCACCACATGGACTGCAGCGGTTCAAGAAGAAGTGTCACCACCAACCTTCTCAATGGCAATTAGGGATGGGCAATAAATTGCGGCCATGTCAGCGACGCCCATATCCTGTGAATGAATTTTTAAAACATTTACGGGGAGATGGGGAAGGAGTGCGGGAGGCCAAAAGCAGCTGAAGAACTTAATGAAGAGCTGAATTTAACGGCAGGATCTCATTGTCATTTTTAAAATTCCGTTTCCTGCCTGGCAGCCGGTCAAATTGACAGGCTGACCAGTTGCTTTGTGGGAAAACCAGCGGCAGGAGGCCACAGCCGGGGATCCTTGGGGACGGTCCCCAACAATCAGATTGTGAGACAGACTGCAGTTCGAGGCTGGGGGGTGGGGGGATGGAGTTTGCAATCGCGGGATGGACTAGACAGATGCTATGATCAGCAGAAGGGAGGCCGAAGACTTCCTTGAGGGGCAGTGGGGAGCACTCTCGCTCCTCCTGGCCCCCAAGGAGTGCTATGAGAGACAATTACCTTCTGGAACCGGCAGCTCCCACCTCCCTTTTGCTGTCGGGTTTCCCGAATCTTGGGAAACCTGTGTGGTAGCAGTCAAGTTTAAATCAGGCTCACAATTGCACTGTGGGAGCCTGATTTAAATATGTTAATTGTGTCCCGCATCTCCAAGACCAGACACTCGCACAGTACACTACCCACAGTCATACAAATAGCAGCAGGTGGGTTGGGAACCCATTTTTTTAGGATTTAGCTCTCCCGAGCTGCTCCCGCTCATTGTGGGGGGAAGGGTTAATATCGAGGCCAATCAATCTCTGCCCCCTTTTTTAATATACATTGCATCCAGGAACATCTAGAGAGACTAGGACTATTTCCACTGGAGCAGAAAAGGTTAAGAGGAGAGGATAATAAAACTTATGAATTGTTTTGATAGACTGAATAGGGCAAGACTATTTCCTCTGTTTGGGGAGCCAGTGACGAGAGGTCGTCCATTTAAAGTTGTCTTCAAGAAAGTAAAGCGAGACTTTCAGGAAATTTTCTTTATGCAAAGTATTTTTGAAGCATGGTCTATTTTGCCTCAGGAAATGGTTGAAGCAGAAACCATTTTTCATTTGAACATTTATCAAGGCAAAAAGAGGAAAATACAGGGCTGTGGGAGGATGTAGGGTAATGAGATTAGTTTTGGATTGCTCGAGCAAAGACCCAGTACAAACATGGTGGCCGGACTTTTAATTTGGGAGCAGTGGAGTGGGCAAGCGGTCGGGAAACCGGGGAGAATGGGAATCCCGCAGGCCCTGCTGAATTTAATGGCAGGGCCTGATTAGCATTTCAAAGCACTGTTTCCCAGCCGCAGCTAGCTAGATGTAGAGGCTGGCTGGCTGTCGGGTGGGTAGCCTGCAACACTAGGCCGCAGAGAGGAGGGGGGCGGCGTCGAGAGGGGTTGTGGTGGTCAGGGGCCAAACGAGGATTGCTGCCAGAGGATCGGGGACGGAGGAGGATTGGGGGGCTGGGGGGGCGGAGGGTTGGCCGGGGGCTGGAGGAAGATCGGGGAGGGGTGCGTTGGTCAGGGGCCAGAGGAGGATCAGGGCCAGAGGAGGAGCGGGGCCAGGTGATTGGGGATGGAGAAGGATCGGGGTGGTGGTTAGAAACATAGAAACATAGAAGATAGGAGCAGGAGTAGGCCATTTGGCCCCTAGAGCCTGCTCCGCCATTCAATGCGATCATGGCTGATCATCCAAATTCAGTACCCTGTCCCTGCTTTCTCCCCATATCCCTTGATCCCCTAAGCCTTAAGAAATATATCTAACTCCTTCTTGAATATATTTAATGAATTGGCCTCAACTGCCTTCTGTGGTAGAGAATTCCACAGGTTCACCACTCTCTGGGTGAAGAAATTCCTCTGCATCTCAGTCCTAAATGGCTTACCCCTTATCCTTAGACTGTGACCACTGGCTTGTAAGGGGTTTTCCTTGAGAGATTTCCCTGAGGTTTCTCTCTCTAGAGGCCTCTCTCTCTTGCACAGTAAATCTTGAGTGGTTCGACCCACTCACCCCTTAGATTCTATACTCTGGACTTAGGCGCAGGAGCTACAATGTAGAGAAAACTCTGGTAGACCAAGTTTGATTAATCAAAATGAAATTTTATTGCAAATGGAAAAATACCAAATCAAATGCAACACAGATAAGAGAGTACATGGGAGGGAAAAACAAACACAAACAAATCATAACGACATTATACTAACTAAGGCAAATACAGGCATCTTATACTCTACAAAGATCATCATGAAATAAGGAAACACACGGAACATCGAGGGACAACAACTCATGTTAATTGTACCCTTAAATCCACCCCTTATTAAACCTATCTAGATCTGATTGTGAAGGGCCAGAAACATTCTCACCAATCCCACTAGGAAGTGCAAGGGTTTTGAAATCGAGTCTGTGTTTGGTCCTTTCAGGCGTTTCGTCTCCACATGGATCGTGGAGCCCCGGCGAGCTGCGTCACACCTCTCTCCTGAGGTGGGGGTCGGGGGCGGCTGGACACCGGCGGGCCTGGATGTCGGCGGGGTCGAGGATCGTCGGCTCAACCCTGGTCAGGGGAGCCTTCGGCTGGTATGGCCCCTCTGTTATCGGCTACGGCCCGGGGATGGTCGATGATCTCCCGATGGTTTTCCCCGGGGTGGGACGCTGGTTTCGAGCAACTTTCTTTATGCAGTCATGATTATCCTTCTCCAACTCAGCTCCTCTCCGCCCAGCTCAAAAGCTGGACTGGCTGCTGAGGCTGCAACGACTGTCCGACTATAAAACTGTCTTTCAGCTCGACTCTCCTTGTGACTGTTCAAGCTTGCCAATTCAAGCTTCTCCCAGCATCTTCTCCCAAGCTGTGTGTCTGCCCGATCTACTGCCGTGTCTAGTCATGTCCAACTGCCATCCCAACTGCCGAAAAGTCTCTCCAGATATACCTTTCTTCCCAAGGCTTCTCTTCCCGCCCAAAATCAGGTTCGTCTTTGTTTTAACTTTGGCGGGCTTGGAGCACAGCGGGGCAGTTATTATATTTAAAATGTCTTAAACGGCTGGTTAGGTTTGGATGATCAGCCATGATCTCGTTGAATGGCGGAGCAGGCTCGAAGGGTCGAATGGCCTACTCCTGCTCCTATCTTCTATGTTTCTATGTATGTTTCTATGTAACGGGCCCATCTCTGGTTTGAAATTATCTCCATTGTTTTGAATGTCCTGCTGATCTCGTTATCTAGTCCTGGGTGCTGTTCTCATGAATATGAAATTGTCCCTTTTTGCCTGGGGCAGCATTTTGATGGTCTCTGTCTCCAGGCCAATCTTGACTAGATCTCCATCTAATCCATATGCATACCTGTGGGTCTGGTTTCGTTCTCTCAGGAACGGCTTCCAGAACTTACTGTGGATTGAATCCACAAAACTGTCTGAGGTGGCGCAGGAACCTTTTTAAAGTGTCCCAATAAGCTGATCACATGGTATGGTGGCCATTTTGTATGCCCCTTTTTCTGGGCTTCTTTTAAAACAGCCTTTAAAATCACGGCCTCTTCTGCCATTTAACCCTTCTTGATATTAAATCCAATTTTGCGAATCCTACACTCCCCCCTGATGATACTGTAACTTGCTTGAAGTATCATAATTCTGGGTGAGCAAAATTTTCTGACTTTCCACAATCTAACCATCCCCAGTATTTACCTATCTATGACCCCACGACACATGCATTTCCCATTTCAGAAAATTCTAGTGAACATTAAGCATCTATAAATGGCAATACCTTGGGGTTAAAAATCTAACAACTTACTTCCAGGTGTGGAGGGGGTCCTTATACCCCTACATCATCTAGTGCATACACATTTCTTTCTAATAATATCACATCTAATGAAACTTCAATAATAGAAATAAAGTACATACACAAAAAATTCAAGAATACATGAATACATATCAAAAATAATACAGAGGAGGGAGGGAAAACTTTAACTTTATACAAGCAGCAAAATCTAAACGGGTGTCTCTTCTTCTACCCGCACATAATGCTCCCTCCATTCCCCTCTATTCTCATACTTTTGCGAATGTTTGACCTTTTTACAGTGTACAAACAACAAATAAACTACAATGACAACCTGGCACACTACAAGAATGTGGGAGGCTATCCTAATCCAGGAAGGGACTTCTATATTAGTGAACAGGTCCCACCACGGTGGGGTCACTATATCCAATATGTCTGCCCCTATCTCTAGAGTCTTCCACTCCAGTGTGTAGAAGTGTTTCTGTGTAACCACAACGGCTTTTAATATCTTGGTGAGGTGTTCAGGGAGAGCGGGAATGATATATCCAAAATGTGCAACGAAACGCTGCAAATCGGAGAAATTCTCTCTCACAGTGATGTGAACAGTGGAAGGTTCGGGAATGGGGACAATTCGCTCTTGGGCCACTTGAACTTCTGCCCTGGGTTGAAACAGAAGCTGCTACCAACCGTGCTGTCCATGTTGGTAGTGGGGCGCTGCAGTGGTGACACAGTATGTCCCACCTCCTATATATGCCACCTGTGGGGGCACATGGACTTGCGCCATTGCCTCCATGGTGCAATTTATACGCTTCGCGCCAGCAGTTCTGAACCCGCACTGTGGTTTTGAATGGGCATTCAAGTGCTGGGGGCACAGGATGATGTGTGCTCCCCGGCTCCGGCACCCCGAGAGGTCGGTACCCGTCATTGCATGCTCCCATCGAATGACGTAGGGTGGGACCCCCGTGTAGCAAATGTGCACACCCCCCTGAATGACTCCAATGTTCTCCACTTTGTATACCAGGGCGGGTTTGGCTGTCTTTCCCATCACCGGCATTCTTACCACTATACCCATAATGGTGTGATTAGACCGTCCACAGTCCACTGGGACTGGGTAGGCCTCTGAAGCTAGTCTGAGCTGGCACGGACTCAATATATTCTCAAAAGGGTGGAGGGCTGCAAGGTGCTTGTTGCTGATCCAGGAGGGGACTAAGCCTTGCTTTAAATCCTCCAGATTACTGCGGCCCTCGCCCAGTAACCACGCCCCGTATAGCACACAAGCTTCGTTCTGCGCAGCCTGATCGGATGCATTCCGATCCTCCCTGATGAGAGCATTTACCGTTCTGGCATGTTTCTCCAGCTCAGCTATTATCTCTTTTAAGTGTAGTGTCATGGCCTGGTCCTCGTGTAACTCAGAACCCACTACCTTATTCTCATCAGTCAATATCTTTCTTAGCTGTGTTTTTAAACCATTAATCTGGGTTTGCAGCTCCACGTCATCCAGTGTGTTGATGACGGAAGTACCTGTGTTAAAGGTTGTGAAAATATCATTTACCGTACCCCTTCTTTGTCTCCCCACTCTGTCCAAGACCTCATGTGGTGTGGTGTACAATTTGGCTCTGTCGACATCGGCAAAGTCGAATTCGTAAAACTGTTTAAACATGTTTGTTAACAGGACCTGGTATAATTGCTCTGTTTCCTTGGGGCACCACGCTGGCAATCTTACCTCACTGAGGTTTAAAATCACCGAAGCCACCGCGTAGTGGATGCCTTGGTACAGTACCTGATCTGTGGGTACCAATACCAATCCGTTCCCGGGTCCCTTTGTCGTCGTGGGGCACCCTTCCTTGAGAGCTTTAGCTACTGGAACTGTGGGCAGGGGCTTACGGGGTCGGGTGATGAGCACCGTGGCGTTTACTGGGATCTGTGAGTATGGGACTCCGCACGCCCATGAGCTGATGTCCCACCTCATTCCTTGCCCAGCATCCTGCCACTGTCTTTGGAAAAAGATGGAGACGCCTGTGGGGCAAGCGCTTTCTGAACCCCACATACAGATGTAGATCCCCTCATCTGGTTCCCACCATTTGTCCCAACAGACACTCAACCCCCCGTGTGTTCCCGTTATTGTCCGATGGGTTTTATTAACCAATCTTTCCCAGTCCACAGTGGAGTTCTTCATGGTGCTGCTCAACTTACGCAGCCACCACCAGTGGTCCAAAGGTACATTCCAGTTGCAAACAAGGCAAATCTTCTTGCCCACGGTGACGCTGATCCTGCGCGCAATGATCCGCACCCTGGGGCACATTAGAGACGTTTCTCTGTATGCAAACCCCCTCTGGCTGGAGTATTCAGAAGAGTTCGACCCCAGCCAGCCTGGCCATCTCCCTTCATGGAAGTAGGTAGCAGTCTCTTCAGCGTCCCGTGAGCCGGTTCCATCAGTCGCGACGGGGCCTCTATCTCCAGAGCACCCATATATGGTGGAGTCCTTGGTGCGGCCCCAATAGGCCCAGCTCCACCCGATTGTCACGAACGCGATGAGGATCCCTCTCATCTTTCTTCTGGTTTCTGCAACAAACCAAACAATATAGCCAGGCTCCCGAGAGATTCTGGCTTAGGTGACGGCATGATCGGGTCTTTCGACCTCGATCCAAAACAACACACATACTGGGCAGATTTAAAACTACTTATTATATATACACTTTAAACTTAAACTTAAACTAAACTTATGTACAGCGCCGCCCGTCCCCGGGCAGCTTGCCTAATCCCTGATCAGACTGCAGCTTGCCGCTCCCTGTGGCGGGGCTGCAGTGACCTGTGGTTCTGGTTCCCCGCAGCCTTTTGCTGCTAAACGGGGACTGTGTTTTTTCATGGATTTCTGAAGTTGGCGTTTACTGGGAGTGGGGGAATCGGGCCAAGGTTTTTACAGGCTGAGGCGTACGAGTCGACCTGCGAAAAGATACTTTGGGCATGACTCCCTTAGCGAGTGGACCTTCGGGTGGGACTTCAGCTCTCACAGCCCGTGGCTCTTCCACGACTGTGGGCTTCGGCTCCCTCCCCTCAGGCTCCGCCCCTTCAGGAATTGGGCCTGTGGCAGGCAGCTCCTCCTCACCTGTCCCTACAGGTGGAGAATTTCTGCCCCCAATTTCTACCTCCCCCACGCTCGAATCGAGGGCGGGATCTCCGTTCTCCGACTCCACCTTTTCCAGAATCGTGTCGAGGGCGGGACCTTGTTGTTCGTGTCCCTCCTTGTCCGAGTCCCAGGCCATCGGAGAAAGCTCCCCCCAGATGGGCGGGACCTCTTCTCCTTCCAAGCAAGCTACAACGCCAGCTTGTGTGGTCTGTGACTCATCGCACGCATCAGGCTGAGGATCTTTGTCCTCAGACCTGGCTTCGGCTGCTGATGCTCTTGCACCCGGTTTAAACAGTTTGCACTGATTGATGTGAAACCATTTACAAGCCTTTAGCTGACCCTCTAAACTGCCAGCCCTCGCTATTAACCTAGCATTCTCCTCCCTTAAAGCCTGGTCAACTAACTTAGCCTCTGCAACCTGACACTCCATTTTACAGGAGGTCTCTTCCTGTGCGTGTCTTTCTGGGGGACACAGGTCGACAGGCTGTGCTGGCTCTAGTCACTTGGGCACAATGGTCGGGGCTTCAGGCATGACAAGACCGGTGGTGACAGCTATTTTCCCCTGCGAAATCATCAGAGACCACATTGTCTGTATGATTGCCTCAATCGCAGCGGGATTCATAACCGCGCCAGCTCCTTGTGCTGGGGCAGGAGCTACGGCTTGGGTTTGGGCTGGTGCTGGGGCAGCGGTCTGGGCTTGGGCTTGGGCTGCGGGAAATCTCCCTTTATTAACCTTCCACGTATTTCTACAGTCCTTGCGCCAATGTCCATCCTTCCCACACCCGTAGCAATTAAGCTTGGCTTGGACAGGGCGATTCCCCTCCTGACGCCACTCCTGCTTTCTTGGGGCTGCGGGTTTTGCCTCATGCACCTTTCCCTTCTGGGGTGGTGTTTCCTGACCTCTACAAATTTTATATGCTACATTCAACTGACGGAGTACCGTCTCTTCCGTGACACCGGGACCTTGGGGGTCAAACCATGACCTGGCTAGGGCCCATATCTCTGGCAAGCAGTTGGTAACCAAGCAACGGAGCCAATGAACCCGCTGTTCATTGCTCATTAAAGCCCGTTCAGGCATACCCGGACAGCTGTGTCGATATACTGGCCACAGCCTTTCTGCGAAAACCCGTGGGGGTTCTCCAGATAGCTGCACGGTCCCTTCTACACGGTCGAACGGACTACCGTCGTCCACTCCCATTACCTCTAAAACTTCCTCCCTGAGATCCGTATACCCTTTCCGTCCCCTCTTGCCATCCTCTGAGAGGCATTGAAGGATTGTGGGATCCAGGGAGAAAAGCAACAGTTTGACCTCTTCCTGTTCATCGCAGTCGTTAATGGCTGCTGTTTCGTCTATCTCCCTGAAATGAATCGAGGGATCTCCCTTTACTGTGAGTCGTGTGAGGTGGCTCACCATGGACCTTAAGTGCGGGCCAGTGTAAGGCACCATGAGCTGGTTCTGGTGGGGTCCGATACTGCCATCGGCAGCGTTGGGACCGAACCTCTGGTGCCGAGCGGGGCACATTGGTGCCGGTCCCGGCTTTGCTACCAGTGGTTCTTCCTCGCCCTCCACCTCGGCTACCTCCTCTTTCGCTACCCCCTCCTTTTCCAACCAAGTCTCACGATAGCTCGGCGGTGCTGAGGGCTCGGTGGCTGGTACCACAATTACCTCAGCTGGAATCGGCTGTTTAGATTCCTTTAAAAAGTCCATGTGACTAGCTTTCGGGCTGACGAGACACACCATGCCTTTTGCCTTTACCCGGGCCGTTCTTAGGTCCTCTGTGGCCTTTTGGCAGGGGCTGTGGTCTGTGCTCTCAAACCCATGCTCGAGGGCTAGCTTGTAAGCTGCCTTAACCTCCACTACTCTCTCCTCCTGCGCTCTTAGCTGTTGTGCGAGGCGGGCGCTTTTCTCCCGTATCCTCGTTTCATTAATCTTTGCCTCAGTAACCTGGCACTCCAGGTACTCTATCCTAGCCTGATGTTGACTAGCTACCACTTGGCGTTCCTGATTTAGCACGTGAAGCGCTGTGATGAGTTTTGCCCCACCCATGGCCTTTTCCTCTATCTCTGCTGCCTGGGTTGTGATCTTGGCTGCCTGTGCTGCAACGACCTGGCCCAAAATCTGGACCTGCTTCTTGTAACACATCAGCCACACTGCCTTCTCCACTGACTTCTTATGCTCTTTGCTCTCTGTCCACCTGATGGCTGCGTCCACCGGACACCCATCCAGCAAGAGATTGGAAATCCACTGTTTCGTGAGATTTACCTTGCCAAAGACATAATCCGCTATCCTCTCATCCATTGCATTTTGACCATTCAAACTTGGATCTACTACATTGCAATCCTGCTGCCAGAGTCCTGCCGCGGTCGTCATTTTCTGTAATGGGATTTCCCTGAGGTATCTCTCTCTGGAGGCCTCTCTTTCTTGCACAGTAAATCTTGAGTGGTTCGACCCACTCACCCCTTAGATTCTATACTCTGGACTTAGGCGCAGGAGCTACAATGTAGAGAAGACTCTTGTAGACCAAGTTTGATGAATCAAAATGAAATTTTATTGCAAATGGAAAAATACCAAATCAAATGCAAGCAGATAAGGGAGTACATGGGAGGGAAAAACAATCAAAAACAAATCATAATGACATTATACTAACTAAGGCAAATACAGGCATCTTATACTCTACAAAGATCATCATGAAATAAGGAAACACATGGAACATCGAGGGACAACAACTCATGTTAATTGTACCCTTAAATCCACCCCCTTATTAAACCTATCCAGATCTGATTATGAAGGGCCAGAAACATGCTCACCAATCCCACTAGGAAGTGCAAGGGTTTAGAAATCGAGTCTGTTTGGTCCTTTCAGGCGTTTTGTCTCCATGTGGATCGTAGAGCCCCTGCGTGCTGTGCCACACCTCTCTCCTGAGGTGGGGGTCGGGGGCGGCTAGACACCGGCGGGCCTGGATGTCGGCGGGGTCGAGGATCGTCGACTCGACCCTGGTCAGGGGAGCCTTGGGCTGATATGGCCCCTCTGTTATCGGCTACGGCCCAGGGATGGTCGATGATCTCCCGATGGTTTTCCCCGGGGCGGGACGCTGGTTTCGAGCAACTTTCTTTATGCAGTCATGATTATCCTTCTCCAACCCAGCTCCTCTCTGCCCAACTCAAAAGCTGGACCGGCTGCTGAGGCTGCAATGACTGTCCGACTATAAAACTGTCTTTTAGCTCGACTCTCCTTGTGACTGTTCAAGCTTGCCGATTCAAGCTTCTCCCAGCGTCTTCTCCCAAGCTGTGTGTCTGCCCGATCTACTGTCGTGTCGAGTCGTGTCCAACTGCCGTCCCAACTGCCGAAAAGTCTCTCCAGATATACCTTTCTTCCCGAGGCTTCCCTTCCCGCCCAAAATCAGGTTAGTCTTTGTTTTAACTTTGGCGGGCTTGGAGCACAGTGGGGCAGTTATTATATTTTAAATGTCTTAAACGGCTGGTAACGGGCCCATCTCTGGTTTGAAATTATCTCCATTGTTTTGAATGTTCTGCTGATCTCGTTATCTAGTCCTGGGTGCTGTTCTCATGAATATGAAATTGTCCCCTTTTGTCTGGGGCAGCATTTTGATGGTCTCTGTCTCCAGGCCGATCTTGACTAGATCTGCATCTAATCCATATGCATACCTGTGGGTCTGGTTTCGTTCTCTCAGGAACGGCTTCCGGAACTTACTGTGGATTGAATCCATAAAACTGTCTGAGGTGGCGCAGGAACCATTTTAAAGTGTCCCAATACCCTGATCACATGGTATGGCAGCCATTTTGTATGCCCCTTTTTCTGGGCTTCATTTAAAACAGTCTTTAAAATCACGGCCTCTTCTGCCATTTAACCCTTCTTGATATTAAATCCAATTTTGCGAATCCTACAGGTTCTGGACTCCCCCGCCATCGGGAACATCCTTCCTCCATCTAGTCTGTCTAGTCCTGTTAGAATTTTATAAGTTTTAATGAGATCCCCTCTCATTCTTCTAAACTCTAGTGAATGTAAGCCTAATCGACCCAATCTCTCTTCATACGTCATTCCTGCCATCCCAGATATCAGTCTGGTGAATCTTTGCTGCACTCCCTCCATGGCTGCCAGCTAGGGGCTGGAGTAGGATCGGGGGTGGATGGTCAGGGACAGAGGAAGATCAGACCCAGAAGAGGATCCGGGCTGGAGGGAGAGAGCTCAGTGTTATGTTCATTAATAAATAGACATTCTTATTATGAACACAGCAAGCTTTTGCTAGTTACTTTTATTGAGCACATGTGGACTTGTACAGCATCTTGTAGCGGCTTCCATCTTGACTGCTGCCTTGTGGGTAGCCTAGCCTCATGGGTAATGTAGTCTTAATATAATATATAGCTGGGTAGTGTAGTCTTATACATACAGCTATATACATCTCTACAGCTCCACCTAGTGTCCACTATAGAATGACATGCTATTGATCACTACATCCCCCTTTCTTTGAGGTTTAACAAAATCAATATCAATCAACTTTCAAGAAAACAATAAAGATAATATCAGTAACACTTTTGTTAGTGCTCTATAAACATAAACATTTTCAAAACAGTCAACACATTTTCAAAGCTTTACATTGTACTCAAAGATTAAGTCTATCAGGCTCTTTTACTTCACGTGTGGATCTTCTCAACACGGGTAAGTCTGATGTGTCTTCATGAGATTGTTCTGGCGGTGAATGACAAGATGCAGTTGCGGCATTGTCATCAATCTGCTCTTGTATAGATCGAGGTCTCCTTGCGATCTTTGCTTGGAGAGGGTTTCAGTGTTTCCTTCACTCTTCATGCCATAACTCTTAATGTAGTCAATGCACTCTTGAAAAACTGCTGGCAGCTGGATCCCATCATACAGCATAGTCCTCTCAGCAGCCTCAGCTAATGGAACACCAAAGATTGGCCTGAGGGAAGAAGGAGTATCCACCGGAACTGCTTCCTGCTCTGGTGCAGGCTTCTTCTTTTTCCTCTTCTCTTTCCACTGCTTAACAACATCTGCTGCGGTTACATTTTTGGACTTTTTCTCCTTGTGTTTTTCCTCTTTGTGCTTTTCTTCCTTTGGCTTCTCTTTGACCTTAAAGTATTTTTCTTTCTTCTTGGAGAAACTAGGCTTTTTGAAGACATGGATACCCTTTGGCCTTTTCATCCTTGATGGGCTCTCTGCTTCATCACCTGAGTCATCTGGTCTGCTTATGGCACAGTTTATATGGTAGACTAGATGACTCAGGTGATGAAGCAGAGAGCCCATCAAGGATGAAAAGGCCAAAGGGTATCCATGTCTTCAAAAAGCCTAGTTTCTCCAAGAAGAAAGAAAAAGACTTTAAGGTCAAAGAGAAGCCAAAGGAAGAAAAGCACAAAGAGGAAAAACACAAGGAGAAAAAGTCCAAAGATATAACTGCAGCAGATGTTGTTAAGCAGTGGAAAGAGAAAAAGAAAAAGAAGAAGCCTGCACCAGAGCAGGAAGCAGTTCCGGTGGATACTCCTTCTTCCCTCAGGCCAACCTTTGGTGTTCCATTAGCCGAGGCTGCTGAGAGGACTATGCTGTATGATGGGATCCAGCTGCCAGCATTTTTTCGAGAGTGCATTGACTACATTGAGAGTTATGGCATGAAGAGTGAAGGAAACACTGATGCACCAGAGCAGCAACGCTATCTTCCTTGCATCTAGCTTCGTACCAAATCCGATGGCTGCAATGTAGAGTTCGAATTGCTGTTTAAAAGTCTGCCAATTGTAGTCGATTTTTTCTGTGAGATTCAAATGCTCTGGTGGCTTCAAATTCTCCATGTCACTTTTCACAATTTTCAGCAGATCTGCCCCACTCCTGGTACCATGTTATGTTCATTAATAAATAGACATTCTTATTATGAACACAGCTAGCTTTTGCTAGTTACTTTTATTGAGCACATGTGGACTTGTACAGCATCTTGTAGAGGCTTCCATCTTGACTGCTGCCTTGTGGGTAGCCTAGCCTCATGGGTAATGTAGTCTTACTATAATATATAGCTGGGTAGTGTAGTCTTATACATGCAGCTATATACAGCTCTACGGCTCCACCTAGTGTCCACTATAGAATGACATGCTATTGATCACTACAGTCAGAAAGCTTGGAAGGTGATTGGGGGCCAGAGCGGGGAGGTAGGAAGGCTGGGGGGGGGCTGATCGGATGCCTCGGTGGGGAGGTCGGAGGCCTCTTGCGGGGAGATCGGAAGGGTCGGGAGGTACACGATCTCGGGGGTTGAATGAGGCAGGAACGCTGGATCCACCAGGTAAGTGGAAAGATACTTACCTCCTGGATCCAGCAGTCCTCGCCTTCCTTTAGCTGGCAGGTCCCCCGAGGCCAAATAAACCCACATGCCCACAGTTAAAATTGAAATGGTGGATCACCATGAGGCACGTCAGCCTCATTATAATATTTAAATGGCTGACCCACCTCCTGGGAGCGGGTTGGCTCCCCGCACCCCCGCCGCCTCCGTGAAAGCCAGAAGTGGATGGGTTGGAGACAGGTTGGTGTCGGGATTCAGTTTTTTAAAATCTGTAACCAACCACTCAACCCCAACCCACCTGGTTTTTAGGTTAAAATTCCACCCGACGGGTCAGTCGTCTTCCGTGCTTTAAACTTCTATTATTTTATAGCCTTTGCATTACTAATAAACATTCACACTAATACAGCTGATGAGATACCCACGTTTGCAATTGAAAAATATAACAGAATTTTGGCTGGATTTTCCTTTGAAATGCCTCCTGCCTTCAAGTGGTTTTGAGGTGCAGAAAAGATTAAAATCTAGTGGAGTGGCTTATTTCTGCAATACCACCTCAAGGAATGGCAACTCCAATCCTTCACTCATCTCTAAAGCCACCAGTACCAAATAACCACTCGCCTAAACTTGCCCCGACGCATGTAAATGGAAGTGACCATGCTTTCCCTGCTATTTTCCACAATTAGCATCCATAATCTGACATCAGGTAACACTGCCACTATATCAGTGCCAGCATCAGCAGCACAATAGTCTCCCCAAGGCAGAAACTGCATCGAGGAGGTCTTGTCAGATGAACTTAACTTCTCCGAAATAGTGATTTTTGTTATTTTGTGCTCTGGAGATTCACTGAGGGGTTTTCTGATATTAAAGTGAGTAATGGAATTAAATAAACGAACTAAATGGGTATAATATTGGCACGTGAAAGTTAATATAGTTAAGAATAAGGTATTGCACACTGGAAAAAAAAACATATACGACCCGCATTACCTTGGCTATTCACTGGCAGTAGCTCAGCCGGAATCAAGCAGAATAGCTCAGAGAAAAACTATGCCAGGTCCTGATCAGTATTGGGTTTTCCTGCTTGGTCTTAGAAGAGGTGGAGCCTCTACCTGCTCCCTACAAGACCAAATGACTCCGATGGTGCAGGCTGGGGTTGAGGTGTTCCAAACCTCAGAATTCCTGCTTCCCTTGAGTGTGTGCCCAGTGAAATTCCAGAGGGGTAAGAATGGGCCCCACTGGAGGGGATCCAGGTTAGGGAAGTGGCCTGGTCCCTCAAATGTGAGGATTTTTTTTCAATGTTACGATCAGCCCTCGTACATAGGAGGCTAAGGAGTGGGGAAGTCAATGGGCTCTCCGATAGCGGCCAGATTTGAAGTTTCCAGCAGCATGAGGCAGGCGGGTGCTGGAGACGTGCCTGCAGTGGCATGGGTGACTACCAGCCCATGCAAATTAGGGGTCCTCCCACTGACCCCGCAAACTCCGCAGAAATCAGCACTGGAGGGCACTAACAGGTGCAATCCTGCTGTTATTGTCAGTAGCGCAGCCCGCACATTTTTCAGGCCACATAGTCCATGAATGACTGTAAAAACTAGTCACAACTCGAGTCCCAGAGCTCACTTGCTGAAGAGAGAAAGTCGGTTCTCGAGGAATTTTTTTGTGGTTTGATGTTCTATTTGCTGTATTTTGCTCCGTGTAATTGTTGTTTTTGTTGTGGAAAGAAGTCATCATCTGGACAAGATACACAAGTTTCAAGAAGTGGCAGGGTTCCCTCAAGTGCATAAAGGGGTACTCCTGTAAGCCTCAGGGGGCTTCGATCAATCCCATGTTCTTCATGAAATGTAAGAGTTTGCACTCAATTAATCATCAGGTGATATCTGACCATGAAAGCATCATCTTGCACATCTATGGCTGTTGTATAGGAACTAGCCACGATGCATTCATTGTACAGCATTCCACAGTTCCCACATTTTTAAATGATGTCCAACATCCAATACTGGATGAGCAGGCATTTCCATTGAGAAGTCCAATGTAATTGTCCTCAGTGCCAGCCATAAACTCCATTCCCTAGCCATTGACTCCATCCCTCTCCTGGCAACTGCTTGAGACCATTCGCAACCTTGACCCCAAGATCACATATCCACTCCATCACCAAGACCACCTACTTCCACCTCCGCCCCTGCCTCAGCTCATCTGCTGCTGAAACCCTCATCCATACCTTTGTTAGCTCTAGTCTTGACTATTCCAATACTCTCCTGGCCAGCCTTCCATCTTCCACCCTACATAATCTTGAGCTCATCCAAAATTCTGCTGCAATATTCTAACTTGCACCAATTACAGTTCATCCATCACCTCTTGGCTGACCTCGATTTAAAAATTGTCATCCTTGTCTTCAAATCTCTCCATGACCTTGCCTCTCCTCATATCTGTAACCTCCTCCAGCCTACAACCCTCCGAGATCTCGGCGCTCCTCCAATTCTGGCCTCTTGAGCATCCCCAATTTTAATCGCTCCACCATTGGCGGCCATGCCTTCAGCTGCCTCGGCCCGAAGCTCTGGAATTCCCTCCCTAAACGTCTCTGCCTCACTACCCCTCTCTCCTCCTTCAAGATGCTCCTCTTCTGTCCTAATACCTTCTTATGCGGCTTGGTGTGAAGCGCCTTTCAACAGTTCACTAGGTTAAAGGCGCTGTATAAATGCAAGTTGTTGTTGTTATTGTTGTTATTACTAGGTAGATGGCTTTGAGATGAAAAGGGCTATCCTCCGCATCCGTGGTTCTTCCTTAGACAGCGAAACCCCAGACAGCAGGGGAGCATCCTGCCCTGGATGCCTTGGCATCTGTTTGCTATTCCTCAGCTGCTACCACCACCTGCAAGAAAAGTATGCCCTCTAGCTTTGGCACAGTGAAAGAGTGTGTACAAAAGGGCAATGGTTTTTTTCAATGCTTCTAATAGTACCTCCCAGAGGGTAAAGCAGTTTTTAACCTAATGTTGGTGACATGCTAGCTGGGCCCTACGCGAAATTTGAGCAAAATTGAGGGAAACAATTATCTACAACATCTTCTTGATACTGGTAAACTCCTTCCTCAAGGGAGCTGGATAACTGCATTGACGTGGTTGGTAACCTGCCTCCATGCAGCTGGTGCCTGTGCTTTTATGGAGGGAGTCCACTAACCCTAAATAGGACCACCCTCTTTTGATGCGCCTCCTGCAGAAGGACTTCCAACTTTGGCATCCATCAAAGTGAACAATGATAGTGACATGTCTCTGTTGTGCCATTGTAAAGAATTAGTCAATGGAAATCCAAATCGGGCAGCCGACACGCTCTCGGATGTTTTACACTTCAGGTAAGCCTAATACTTTCCTGAGTGGGACAAAGAGGAGCAGGAGTGTCCCTCCGGGCCCCACAAAGAAAGTTGTGGTCACCTCTGTCTCATACTCTCCTCTTCCCTCCTGTTAGATCCTTCCGAATCCCCCTCTCCGCCACTTACCTGGAAGCTGGCCGCAGCCGCTCTGCATCCTCTTCATATCCGTTCCGGGTCAGAAGTGCACCAGTGGTATTTAAATGAAGCCTGGCAGTTAAAATCACCATAACCTTCTGTTGCCTCTGCTGAGCAGAAAATAACTGGCCAAAGTGATTTCCCACTGGAAACCCACTCCGAGTTAAAATCCACCCCAGTGTGTGACTGCCTCATTCAAGTCATCTCACACATCATGGGGAAATGCTGAACCTTTGTAGTCCAGCAGAATCATACGGAGCAGATATTGTAAGACTCCATTACTGCCATAGAGCATCACTAGACATGAACAAGATTCAGAGATAGGCCGACACAACAATAACCCCAGTCCTATGGCCTTGCACTTGCACTGGCAGCAGATCCTCACAATTTCTACATATAATGTTCATCCTACGTGAATACGATATCAAAATCACATCACATCAATGCAAGGCTCGCAGCATAATGGCCATATACACAATCTGTAAAAAGAAAGCAGCACATTCAAACTGAGCCCATGTAAGTGTATGTTTCTCAAGAGGAACTATAGGCAGAGAGTCTTTGTTTAGTATTATGCAGGATTTTAAACAATATTTACTTCTTCATTTTCAATTAAAATGTAGGCATTTTTTGAAAATCACACAGGGAATGAATTCATTGATCAGAGAAGCAATACAACTGGCACTAATGATCCCAACCACCATATTTACTTGTGTTTGCAGATTAATATTGACATTGATTGCAATGGTTGCAATGCATAAGTTAGTCTGAATGAGATGCAGGGAACCACGACAGAAGTGAGTTCAGAGCGGCATATATATTTATGCCCCTCAAAGCTGTAAAGACATTTGAACTGACTAACAAGTTAATCAACGGAAAGGATAAACTGTAGAAATCAATCCACAGATTTATCAGAAGTGCTAATTAATGCAAATGCAAAAATCACAATGGCCCACATTTTGCTGGAGTGTGCCTCATTGTTGGTGCACGTTTAGGTTTTTAAAAAAATTGCCCACTAATTTGCTGGAAGTGCAAGCTGATAACAGCACAGCGAGGGCAACAGGGCATCTGGGACCTTGGTGAACTATGGGACAAACAGGGTATCTCCTTAACTAATGAGATTAAAGGATTGAGAAATTAACGGAGAAGGAGGGTGAATTAGAATGGGTGAATTCAATGGCGCCGGAATTTGCGGTCAGCGGCGATGCAAAGGCGTTCGCCATTGGTCCCGAAGTGAGCTTCGCACATAGATCTCATGATCCCTGTGTCAAGAATTTCGGGTTTTCCGATGCGTAGTTAAAATCAATGCAAGTTAATGGGGATTCCCACTGTGACGTCAACAAGTTTAATCAGCCAATCAACACACAGAATTCTCACAGACAAGGAACCAGGAAGTGGGTAAGCTCATAAAATTGTAAGGGGGAAAGATTTGGTTAATTTGCGCCTCCCATTAACGCCTCCCGTGAAATTCAGCGGGAGGTTAGCAGCGGCGGTAACCTTTACCGCCCAGCGGCGCTGCGCCTCTTGCGATGACGTCATCGCCATGCGCAGCGCCTCGGCCGCGATCTTCGGTACCACCGCTGACTTACTGGCGGACGTTATGTCAGGGTCAGGGGGCCCGCCTACCTGCGTAAATTAAAGGGGAGGTGCCGGGTGGCCATTTTTGTTTCTGGCTGCCTGCCAGCACCTGCCCTGTTGCTGTGCCCGGCCTCCTATGCAGCCCCCCGCAGGGTGCCGGCTGTGCTCTGTGAGCCCAGCAGTTCTCTTGAGTGCCGGGCTCTTTTGCCAACACTCCGATCCCTGGTGGCCTAGCTGGGCCCCAGGTCATGCTACGCTAGGCCCCTCCCCTTTAATAAGGGGAGGAAGGCCTGCAGTACCGCGGCGTGACGTGCCGCAGCGCGCGGCGTTGCTGCATATAGTGCTGCGATATTCCCTTGCAGCGCCCCAAGAGGGAGGCGGAGCACTTCCAGTAGTGCCCCACCTCCCTCTTGGGGCCAATGAATATCGGGCGTGGGGCGCTAACTTTTTTGGGGCACTGCTTTTAGTGCCCCGGTGAAGTTAGCACCCCAAAGGGGGCGCGACCCAATTTTGCCCCCTAACTTATTAAAAATGTTAGCGAGAGCAAACCAAAGATTGGGGTTCTCACATGGGGGAAAGGCAAACCTGAAATAAAGATGAACAAACATTTAAAAAAAAAATTAAGTTCCTTAAAAATTAAAATTTTTATTAAAATGAAAAAATTTTACACTGCTCAAAATTAAAACTTTTTTTAGGACCACCACCTTTGTTTAGCAGTCAATACGCTGTTAAAACCCCAGTTACACCTAATCCCTTTGGGTCTAACTTTTAATGGGGTATTTAACAGGGTAATTACTGTGAAAGAGCCAAAGTTTTCATCAGTTTCCATGATTTGAGAGATTTTGCTGATTGCCGGCTCCCTGGGGGCGCACAGTACAGCCTGCGGAGGAGCAGTGAATGACAGACTGCAACTTCAGGATTTCTGCATTGGGCTGCGCGTGCGTTAATCCTGAAGTTGTGGTCAGTTTCAAAGACGAAATGACAGAGAATGCTGCCAGTTCGCCGTCATCAGGGCCGCAAATTCTGAGCCAATGTCAAATCAGGTAAAGAAAGAGAAATAAAGAGAGGGAAAGAAAGACTAGATTAAGAGAGAGAAAAAAAGAGAGAGGAAAAGTAAGAAAAAAAAATTTAAAAATTAAATTGACATTTTCAAAATCTCTAACAGCAATTCACAACCTGAAGGAATGAGACTTCACATTATTAATGGTTCACTTTCTGGGCAAGACAAGTTGATTGGCAGTTATTAACAATTATTACATTGTTAAAAGGGCACTTATGCTGTTAATTACTAGACTTAACTTTCAGTGGCAGTTTAATGGGAATTTATGTGCAAATGCAACACCTTCATGAATATCACAGGGTGGTTAAGAACGAAATACCATTTTCATGAAGCTAACGGCAGAGCAGCGCAAATCGTCCAACAACTTGTGGTAATTCGCAATTCACAGGGTGTCTCTTTCTCACCGCAAGTTGCTGCCAATTTGCACATTAATAATGGCTAGCGTCGTTCACACACTGTTACTTTTTCAGCAAAATTCTAAACTAATAAAATACAACTAATTGCACTCATTTCCTAACACAAAAGCTCCATAATGATACTAATCACTAATACTTGTATGACTTACTAGTCAGTGCAGATGAAATACAGCGCACTATATTTAAAAAGCCAACCTAACATGAATAAGGGAAGAGCTAAAGGAAAGTGATGGGACTGATTGTTTCCCAATAGCTTAGTTGAGGATAAATCAAAAACCTTTAAAGTTCTGACCATGACGGTTAAATACATGGATTACCAAGTGTGGTCTAAACAAACAAGATCCTAAATGGAAAATCAAAGTGAAATGAGGAAGAAAAACTATATTAGAATTTTATTTTTGTAATAATATATAGACAAAGACTGCAGTCCTGTCTATAAATCGGAGTATTTTCTAAATGGTGAGAAATTAGGGACTGTAGATGAGCAAGGGGACTGGGAGTCCAAGTACACAAATCATTAAAAGCTAGTGCACAGGTACAAAAAGTCATCAAAAGGGCTATTGGAATGCTGGCCTTAATTTCAAGGAGGCTGGAATAAAGAGGGGAGGAAGTTATGCTTCAGTTGTATAGTGCCTTGGTCAGGCCCTATCTGAAGTACTGCATTCAGTTTTAGGGATCGCACCTCAGGAAGGATATATTGGTCTAGGAGGGGGTGCAGCGCAGATCCACCAAGGATTAAAAGGTTAAATTATGAGGACAGGTTGCATGAGGTGTTTAAAATGTTAAAAGGAGTTGATGGCTAGATACAGAGAAATTATTTCTTCTTGGGGGTGAATCAAGAACAAGGGGACAAAATCTCAAACCCAGAGCTAGGCCATTCTGGAGCTAAATCAAGGAGCACTTTTTCTAAAATAAAAACAGAAAATGCTGGAAATACTCAGCAGGTCAGGCAGCATCTGTGGAGAGAGAAACAGAGTTGACATTTCAGGTCGATGACCCTTCGTCAGAACTGGAAAAAGCTGGAGATGGAACAGGTTTTTAAGCAAGTGTAGGGGCAAGGAAGGGGGGGAAGGGAGGAAAGGTCTGTAATAGGATGGAGGCAGGAGAGATTAAGAGATACCTGATCAAACACGAGAAGGGAGACAGAAAGCAATGAAGATGAACAAGGTAAAAGAGACAAACGGAAATCCCATCGGAGAGAAGAGCAGAACTTCTTCAAGATGGGCACTCTTAAAAGAGAAGTGACAGTGAATTAAACACTAATACGAAAACAAAATACTGAGGATGCTGGAAATCTGAAATAAAAACAGAAAATGCTGGAAATACTCAGCAGGTCAGGCAGCACCTTTGGAGAGACAAACAGAGTTAATGTTTCAGGTCGATGACCCTTCATCACAACTGGAAAAAGCTGGAGATGGAGCAGGTTTTTAAGCAAGTGCAGGGGCATGGAAAGGGGGAAGGGAGGAAAGAACTTTTTCCAAATCGGCCAAACCAGCGCAAAAGATCGAGGAATTTCAAGCGCAACTTACGTTCAGTGCAAATCAAGATACTGCGATCTATGGCGCTAGCTTAAAAAACATCGTGCTGGGAGCTGGCGCCACCCACAAAACTGGCTGTGCCCCCAGATCAATTAATCAGCATGACGGTTTTCCGCTAATTGCGGCCATTTCACGGCCTTCAAGGAGACTCTTAAAATTAGCTGTTTTTTGGCACAATGATACTAATAGGCATGTTTTAAAAGGTTTTACATTTTTTTTAATTTACTAAGAAACTGACTACTGCACAGCAACAAAACTAGTAAATGGTTCTGTATAGTTTTTTAAAGTCAATTTTGTAATGTATGTACCTTTAACGGGAGAACTACTTTTTACAGCTCCTGTATACTGTAGTACCGGCAGTGACCACACCTGTATATAAACCCTGAGTAGTGATTTTTACAATTAGTTCTAGAGTAACCCTCCTTCAGTAAACACCTGTTGATCGTTCCCTGCAGTCTTTTGTCTGATTATTGAAGGACACAACATTAAGATACACGGATCTAACATTGGCGACGACGCAGATTCGAACCTACCTGCAACTCTGCATCACCTCCCAGGGATTTGCTCCTGGAGAACAGTGGAAGGAGGTCGAGTCCAGAAGCACGGGCGTCGACCACGGGTAACCACCCAGTCATCCAGCGGAGATTTGAGCATCGCAGGGGATGCTGTCGAGAGCCAGGCTTGGCTTTCCAGTCACGGTGGTCCAGCGAAATGGGCTGGCAACAGGTACTGCGCAGACCCTTCCCGGACAGCGGTGGCTAGAGTCCGACCGAGCGGCACAGAAAAAGGCCGAGCAGCGTCGACGGGGGAGAGAGAGAGGGCAGAGCCCACAGGGCGCAGCCGGTGTTCAGGACTGAGCGGCGTCAATGGGGAGAGAGATGAGAGAGAGCAGAGCGCAGCCGATGTTCAAGGGCCGAGCAGCGTCAACGGGGGAGAGAGGCGAGAGAGAGCAGAGCGCAGCCGGTGTTCAAGGGCCGAGCAGCGTCAACGGGGGAGAGAGGCGTGCAGGAAAATGCGAGGCGCTGCCATTGCCACGAGGACCGCAGAGAGCGGCATTGGCAGCAGCGCAGGAGCAGCGCACGAAACCCACAGGGCATCGCCATTTGCCACGAGGACCGCCGAGAGCGGCGTTGGCAGCAGCGCGGGAGACGCCATTTTAAGCCGCTGCAGGGAAGAAAGGAAAGCGCGGGAGATGCCATTTTAAGCCAGTCTAACCAAACCCAAAAATGCCGAAGAGTGGCAGTATCACTGCGTTCGACAATGAAGTAAAAGATTGGACGACATATGTCGAACGCATAGAAGTAAACTGCAAGGCGAATGAAGTGCCAGATGACAAGAAAGCGCTGGTGTTGTTGAATTCAATGGGTGCAAAAACGTATGGCTTACTACAAAACCTAGTAACCCCAGAGAAGCGAGTAGAAAAGGATTTTGAAAACATAGTGTCAATCCTACAGGACCACTTAAACCTCACACCGCTGCTGATAGCAGAAAGATTTAAGTTTCACAAAAGGAACCAGCATAAAGATGAAAGTAATGCTGAGTATTTAACGGAATTGCGCAAGCTATCGAAACACTGCCAGTTTGGAACGAGACTAGCAGATACTTTAAGGGACAAGTTTGTGTGTGGGCTTCAAAGTGAAGGAACCCAGAAACGGCTTCTATCAGAAAAGGATCTTACGCTGGACAAGGCTTTCAGCATTGCAGTATCACATGAAGCAGCCGCACGGGGCGCTGCAGAGATACAACGGAGACCGCAAGAATATGGCACAAATGAAATGTCATACGGAACAGTGAAGTGCTATCGCTGCGGCAGAACAACACACGACCATAATGATTGCTGGTTCAAGGACAAAGTGTGCAGACAGTGTGGAAAAGTAGGACACATAGCAAGAGTCTGCAGGTCAGGAAAGAAAACCAGCAGCAAGAAATCTCCACAGGAGAAGTACAAGAAGGTACATAAGGTGACGGAGAGTAGTTCAGACGAACAGAAAAGTGATACAGACTCCGGAAGCAAGGAGCTGGGTTGTCTGAAACTACATAATGTGATCAAAATGGAGGAACACCAAACTATCTGGGTCACGCTCAAGATAGCAGGAGTCCAAGTGAAAATGGAATTGGACACAGGATCAGCCCTAACAGTCATAAACCGAAGGGACTACAAGCGGCTATTCTCACATATACCCTTGAGAGATACAAAGATTGTCTTGAAGAAGTACATGGGGCAAAAAGTCTACCCCAAAGGAAAAATAAGGGTGAATGTTATATGTAACGGCAAGGAAACACCAAAAATGGACCTATATGTATTGCCAGATGGAGGACCACCACTACTAGGACGTGAATGGATCCGGAAGATACAGCTAGATTGGCATTCCATACAAGCACTGACTGTAGATGCCAAAAAGGATGACGACGTCACACCTGGACGACTGTCAAAAATGCTAACTGATGCACAAGAAGTGTTCCAGCAGGGACTCGGAACACTAATAAGCATAACAGTGATGATCAAAATAGAGGAAAATGCAAGCCCGAAGTTTTTTAAGGCCAGACCGGTACCTTATGCGATCCGCCCAGCCTTCGAAGCAGAGCTGGAAGGTTTGGAACGTTCAGGAGTACTGTCCAAAGTGGGCTGGACCGAGTGGGCTACACCCATCGTTCCTGTAATGAAGAGGTCGTTGAGTAATACGCCTGGGGAATCAAAGAAGGTTCGCATCTGTGGGGACTTTAAGGTGACAGTGAACCCAGTCCTTCACACTGTACAATATCCGCTTCCGCCGATTGAAGATATTTTTGCCTTGCTATCTGGAGGGAAACGCTTCGCTAAGATTGATCTGGCCCAGGCGTACCTGCAAATGGAGGTAGAAGAAGCCTCGAAACAGTACCTCACGATCAACACTCATAAAGGTCTCAACCAATACAACCGGCTGGTGTTCGGGGTAGCATCAGCTCCGGCTATTTGGCAAAGGGCAATGGAACAAGTCCTGCAAGGGATTCCAGGGACCCAGTGTTATTTGGATGACATCCTGGTCACGGGCGAAAATGACAGTGATCACCTCGCCAACCTGGAGCAGGTGCTCACTAGATTGAAGGAATATAGGCTCCGAGCTAATCGTCACAAATGCGAGTTTTTCCAGAAGCAGATCTTGTATTGTGGCCACGTTATTGATAAAGAGGGGTTACATAAGTCCCCTGAAAAGATTGAGGCAATAGTCAAGGCACCAGCACCGGAAAATGTGTCAAAACTGAGGTCATTCCTCGGGCTGGTGAATTACTACCATAAGCTTTTGCCCAATTTGTCTACCGTACTACACCCACTGAACACCCTACTGCAAACGGGGGTACCATGGAAGTGGAGTGATGAATGTAAATGAGCTTTCCAGAAGAGCAAAGCATTGATCACATCAAAAGAGGTGTTGGCTCATTTCAACCCAGCACTATCAATTCGGTTGGCGTGTGATGAATCACCCTATGGCATTGGAGCGGTGCTGTCGCACAAATTCCCGGATGACTCGGAGAGGCCAGTAGCCTTTGCGTCTCGGTCACTAACCTCAGCCGAGCGTAACTACGCCCAGATTGACAGGGAGGCCCTCAGCCTAGTGTGGGGAGTGAAAAAGTTCAATCACTATCTGCACGGGCAGAAGTTCACCTTGCTGACTGATCACCAACCACTTGCCTCCATCATTAATCCAAAGAAGGGCGTTCCGGTGATGACTGCGCAACGGCTACAAAGATGGTCCCTTTTTCTAGGGGCGCACCAATATGAAATCTAGTATAAGGGCATGAAACAGCATGGAAACGCTGATGGGCAATCACGCCTGCCACTGCCTACTGCGGAGGAAGCACCAGCAGTGGATCCTGTCGAAATATTTCATTCGACTACAATTGAATGCTTGCCAGTAACTAACGCTGGTATAGAGAAGGAGACCCGAAGTGACCCGACGCTGTCTCGGGTATATGATTTGATGGTGAAGGGATGGCCAGCATATGGCGACTCACTGTTGCCAGCATTCTCATCCAGAAGAGAACAGCTGTCAGTATGCCAGGGGACCTTGATGTGTGGATCCCGAGTGGTAATTCCACCCAAGTTAAGGGATAGAGTGCTCAATGAGCATCACGAAGGTCATCGGGGAGGGGTGAAAATGAAAAGCCTTGCTAGGGCTTATGTGTGGTGGCCGGGGATCGATCAGCAAATCGAGGACCTGACAAAGAGCTGCTCAGGATGCCAGAAGGTTCAAAATGCACCAACACATGCCCCTCTACACCCATGTGAGTGGCCCTCATCTCCATGGCAACGGGTGCATATTGATTTTGCTGGTCCATTCATGGACTCAATGTTTTTAATAGCCGTGGATGTGCACTCAAAATGGCCTGAGGTGATCAAAATGTCCTCCACCACCATGGAGAAAACTATTGCAGTCCTACGGACCATTTTTGCCAGGAACGGCTTGCCAGAGCAGATTTGCTCTGATAACGGACCACAGTTTGTATCCGAAGAGTTTCGAAGATTTATGAAAAGGAATGGGGTAAGGCATTACACAGCCGCTCCGTATCATCCAGCCACAAATGGATTGGCTGTGAAGTTCGTACAAACCTTTAAAAAAGCAGTAAAGGCCATGTGCGATGATGACATTCCACTGCAGCATAAGGTGGACAATTTCCTGTTAGCCTACAGAAATGCGACACATGCAGTCACCAACCAAGCCCCGGCCATGATGTTCTTTAACCGAAGGTTGAGATCTCGTCTGGATTTGCTCAGACCAAATGTACGAAGAGATGTTGAGAGTAAGCAATTCCAGCACATCAATGAGAAGCCGACAAGGTGCTTCAATGTAGGGCAACTAGTCTTGGCCCGCGACTACCAAACAGAGAAATGGCAACCAGGAACGATATGCACACGGCAGGGGCCACTAATGTACACAGTGGATGTTGGGGAGAACATTGTGAGACGCCATGCTGACCAGATCCTAGAGTCACAGGAACGAGTCAACCCCATGTCTCGGCCATACGTACCTGGTGAGGAACCCGACGTACAGGTCGCATCTACCTCAGAAACAGTAGCATCGGAAGCTGATGAACCAACCGACGACAGGGGGCCAGAATCGCCTCCGCACCAAGAGCAAGACACTCGGGATAGGCGCTATCCAGAAAGGATCAGGAAGCCTCCCCAAAGACTGAATTTATAAATAGACTATTTTCAGCTAATGTTGCATGTTAAAAGTGTTAATTGTAATTAGTTTGATATTTAATTGTTAAATGAGTGTTATGGTACTGTTAATCTAAAAGGGGAGGAATTGTAATGTATGTACCTTTAAGGGGAGAACTACTTTTTACAGCTCCTCTATACTGTAGTACCGGCAGTGACCACACCTGTATATAAACCCTGAGTAGTGATCTGTACAGTTAGTTCTAGAGTAACCCTCATTCAGTAAACACCTGTTGATCGTTCCCTGCAGTCTTTTGTCTGATTATTGAAGGACACAACAACAAGATACACGGATCTAACAAATTTCAGTTATTTAAAATCGGGTTACTCGCAGGTGGTGGACTAGACACTCCGATTAAGAATGCTTATTTTTTGTGGTAAACCCATTTTCAGCTGTATTAATAAAACTGCACCAGTTTCCCACTCTTAAATATATCAAGAAATATTGTTTATGCAAATTTTAAAAAAGATTACATTCTAAAATGCTGCCTGATTGCGCTGGTTCATGGAAGCTTTTACATTTGGTGATATGCAAATGTGTTTGTGCAGAAATTTCAGCAAAACAAACACTTCTTAAAACTAGCATAATTTTGCGTGCGCTTCTGCATCCGGATCGCAGATTGCACCCAAAGCAGTAGCACTTGGCCAAGGTAGTAGAAATTTGGAATGCTCTCCCCCAAAATCTGTGGATGCTGGGAAAATTGGAGCTTTCAAGACTGAGATAGATAGATTTTTGTTAGGTAAGGCTATCAAGTGATATGAAGCAAAGTCGGGAAAATGAAGTTGAGGTGCAGGTTATCTGTGACCTAATTGAATGGCGGAAAAGGCGGCTGAATGGCCTGCTCTTGTTCTTAATGTTCCTACGTCCAATAATGCTTTTGAAACATTAAGTCAAACACTTGGGGGTTTATTAATGGTTAAATGAACAGACACATTCACAGCCAGCACCGAGATTACATAAGATGTTGCCGCAGAAGAATAACATGTTACAACGGTGAGAAACTAATAAATGTTTGTGTTCAGAGAGATTTGGGTGTCCTTGAACAAGAAACACAGAGAGATTTAGCATGCAGGTACAGAAAGCAATTAGGAAGTCAAATGGCATGTTGGCCTTTATTGCTAGAGGGTTGGAGTACAACAGTAAGGAAGTGTTGCTATAATGGTACAGGGCTCTGGTGAGACCACACCCGGAGTACTGTGCACAACTTTAGTCTCCTTATTTAAGGAAGGATATACTTGCCTTAGTGGCAGTGCAACGAAGGTTCACTAGATTGATCCTTGGGATGAGAGGGTTGTCCTATGAGGAGAGATTGAGTAGATTGGGTCTATACTCTCTGGAGTTTAGAAGAATGAGAGATGATCTTATTGAAACATACTTAGAGTCTGAGGGGGATTGACAGGATACATGCTGAGAGATTGTTTCCCCTGGCTGGAGAGTCTAGAACTAGGGGGCATAGTCTCAGGATAAGGGGCCAGTCTTTTAAGACTGAGATGAGTATGAATTTCTTCACTCAGAGGGTTGTGAATCTTTGGAATCCTCTACCCCAAAGTGCTGTGGATGCTCAGTCGTTGAGTATATTCAAGGCTGAAATAGATAGATTTTTGGACTCCAGAGGAATTAAAGGATATGGGTATAGGGCAGGAAAGTGGAGTTGAGGTCGAAGATCAGCCATGATCGTATTGAATGGCAGAGCAGGCTCGAAGGGCCAAATGGCCGACTCCTGCTCCTAATTCTTCTGTTCTTATGAGCTCAACTTTCTGTCTCTCCTTCCGATTTCTTCCAACTTATGGCTACGATCTCACCCCATTTATACTGTTTCCAGCTGCACTAATCCATAGGCCTCTGCATCCATACCCCTTCACACATATTCTCGGGCGAACAAATGTCTCTAGCAAGATATTCCCAGCCTGCTAAATATTTATCTCTATTCAGTCATCTTATTGCCCTGAAATTGCACAGAAAACATCGTTGATTAGGATTAGCAAGGCAAAAAAGAACTGAGTCTCCAGTTTTGGAGTGAAAAACCGCATCTAAGTGTAAACAGGCTACAGCTAATCTCTGTTCAGAGGTCAGCTGCTTTTGCAGTCTACTGATTCTGTTTTTAACTGTAAAATTAATATAAAATGGAATAAAGTTTAAATTATTCTTTTCATGTAAAATGGATTTATTTACAATTTCTCAATCTCAATCTCTAACAATCCTGCAGAGAGAAAGAAGAAAAGCAGTGGGTGATTTTAACAAACACATTAAAAGAATAGTTAGAGGAGCATAAATGATTTTGAGGAGGTGCATAGATACAAACACTAAGCAAAAAAGTGCAATTAAGTTCTTGTAGAGCTATAAACAGATAGTGGACGCTAAGTAGTTAATATACTCAATGATTATTTCCTCCTATAATTTCACTAGGGTAGACAACATTCTATGCACAATCAAAGGCAAACTCAGTCGAATTAATAACTTCAACATCATTGAGTGGGAAATTGTAGACAGCCTAAAAGCTTTAAACTAAACAAATTCTCTGGGGTGGACATTAAGAGAGGGAGAACGGATGAAACCTGTGAGATGCTGACAGTTCTCATGAAGGAATTGATGAACACTGGGGAGGGACTGCTAAATTCAAGCACAAGCTAATGTGTCCCTATTTTCAAAAGGTAATAAGACAGACAAAGACAACTTTCCATCCATTTTCCCTGCTGCTTACGCAGCCTGAGCACAGCTTTGGCATCTGTCCTGCTTGATTGAAACTTCTTATTGCATACATCACCAGGACATCCGACTTCTAGTTCTACGAAATCTCCCACCTCTGCCTTTAACTAACACCCATCTTAGTCACCTCCAGCCTTGACTTCTCCAGCAGTCTCCCTGCCAGCTTTCTGCATTCCATCCCACATAAACTGCAAGTCATCCAAAACTCTGCCAATTGCATCCTACTGCTCCGCTATCACCCCTGTTCTTGCCAATGTGTCAGCTGTGGCTCAGTGGGTAGCATTCTTGCCGCCTAAGCCAGAAGGTTGTGGGTTCAAGTCCCACTCCAGAGACTTGAGCAGAAAAATCTAAGCTGACACTCCAGTGCAGTGCTGAGGGACTGCTGCACTGTCAGAGGTGTTATCTTTTAGATGCGACATTAAACTGAGGCCACGTCTGCTCTCTCAGGCGGATGTAAAAGATCCATGACACTATACCAAAGAAGAGGAGGGTGTCCTGGCCAATATGTATCCCTCAATCAACATCATTAAAAAAGATTATCTTGTGGCGGGGGAAACACTGTGTGTATGTAGATAAACCTGTATAATCCCCTTTGAACTGCTGTATTCCCCTCCCCCCGCAAGACAGTTGCAAGCTGAGAGGAATAAGGCATGTTCAGACTTGCCTGCTGCTGAGAGAAGGAAAACCAATCAGGTTCCAGCAGGTGACCAATCCGTGAGTCATCACAGGTTCGCGGGCTTTACGAATTCAGTACTGTATTGTGAGAGTTGGAGTAAAGACCTATTTCTTGTAGCTCGCTGTGTTGCCTATTTCTTTACGCGGGAGACTGTAGTCTCCCACATTGGTGACCCCAAATGTCGGCGGCCGAAGCCCCTGACTCACGTAGCCCTACAGAGGCCAGCAACGACCCAGCGGCAACCAGCAGCAGCCCGATGTCGGCCGGCGCTGCGTCCTTGAAGCTCCCCACCTTCTGGGAACACCAAGCACCAGCTTGGTTCGCGCACACGGAGGCCCAATTCACCCTTCGCAGGGTGCAAGACGATGAAGAAAGGTACCTCCACGTAGTCTCAGCACTAGCAAGCTCCACCACCGCCGAAGTTCTCGACCTGCTGGGGAACCCACCACAGACCGGCAAGTACTCAACCATTAAGGGCCGCTTGCTGCAGGCTTACGGCCTGTCCGGGGAGGAGAGGGCCCGTAGGCTTCTTTCACTACCAGGCCTCGGCGACTCTACCCCGACCCAGTTGATGAGCCAGATGCTTGCGCTCCTGGGCTCTGAACCGCAGTGCTTCTTGTTTCGGGCCCTTTTCCTCAGCCTGCTTCCTCAGCAGGTACAGACTGCCCTCACGGGGTCCCCGATCACGGACTGCGTACAACTGGCAGCCGCCACGGACAAAGCCTTCGCCGTTGCCCAACTCGGCTGTGCAGCCGTGAGGCTCCCCGACACCACCGAGCGTGCGCCGCCACGCCAGGCCGCAGAACTATGCTACTACCACGCGTGTTTCGGCCACAAGGCCCAACGATGCAGAGCACCCTGCTCTTTCGATCAAACCAAGATGGCCGCCCGGCCCAAGGCGCCAGCTCCGCGCCACCGTCTAGGCCCGCTTGACTGCACCCCCGCCGCCACGATGGCCATCGGCACCGCAGGTAAACTGCTGTACATAACCGACTCCCTTTCAGGGCGCAGATTCCTTTGCGACACCGGAGCCCAATGCAGCATAATTCCTGCCTCCCAGCTCGACATCCAGCCAGGCTGCAGCGGCCCACCCCTCGTGGCGGCAAATGGCGCAGCCATCGCTACTTTTGGAAAGCGACGGGCCGAGGTTTGTTTCAACGGCCAGCGATTTACATGGGATTTCGTGACGGCCTCGGTGGCACATCCCTTGCTGGGCGCCGATTTTCTTTGCGTCCATGGACTCCTGGTCGACGTCCGCGACAGGCGCCTGATCGACGCAGCAACTTTCGCTTCACTGGCCTGCTAGCAGAGCAACAGCCCAGCCCTTGTCGGGTCCTGCTCTGCCCCGGCGGATGAAGACTACGCCCGCCTACTCGCAGATTTCCCGAGGCTCACACAACCGAACTTCTCAGCCGCGGTAGCCAAGCATGGTGTTGAGCACCACATTGCCACTACGGGACCACCAGTGTTCGCCCGAGCCAGACGCCTGGACCCAACCAAGATGGCGGTGGCCAAGGAGGAATTCGCCACGATGGAGAAACTGGGCATCATCCGCCGCTCGAACAGCCCCTGGTCGTCCCCCCTCCACATTGTGCCCAAGCCGGGCGGTGGCTGGCGCCCCTGCGGCGACTACAGATGGCTCAATGACGCCACCACGCCCGATAGATAACCCATTCCGCACATCCAAGACTTCTCGGCACACCTAGCAGGAATGTCCGTCTTTTCCAAGGTCGACCTGATTCGCGGCTACCATCAGGTCCCCGTCCACCACGCAGACGTCCAGAAGACGGCGGTCATCACCCCCTTCGGACTGTTCGAGTTCCTGCGCATGCCCTTCGGGCTCAAGAACACCGCACAGGCCTTCCAACGGCTCATGGATTCCGTCCTACGGCACCTGAACTTCCTGTTCGTCTATCTGGACGATATCCTCGTGGCCAGCACCAGCAAGGCCGAGCACATTGCGCATTTGCGCTCTCTTTTCCAGCGCCTCAGCCAACACGGGCTAATCGTCAACCCGGCCAAATGCCAGTTCGGAGCAGCCCAAATTGACTTTCTCGGCCACAGAATCTCGCCAAGGGGAGCCATTCCCCTACCTTCCAAGGTGCAGGCGGTGGCGGACTTTCCCCAGCCCACCTCGGTCAAGGCGCTGCAGGAATTTTTGGGGATGGTCAATTTCTATCACCATTTCGTGCCCAAGGCCGCCTCACTCATGTGCCCCCTCTACGAAGCCACCAGGGGCAAAACGGGCAAAGAGCAACTCACCTGGTCCAGTGAGATGGCGACAGCCTTCCACCAGACCAAAAGCGCCTTGGCCAACGCCACACTACTGGCCCACCCCATCCCGGGCGCCAAGACCGCCCTCACCACGGACGCCTCGGATTACACCGTCGGCGCTGTCCAGCAACAGTGGGTCGAAGGCGCGTGGCAGCCACTGGCATTTTTCAGCCGACAGCTGCGCAAGAACGAGCAGGCCTACAGCACGTTCGACAGAGAGCTCCTGGCCCTGTTCCTGGCAATCCGGCACTTCCGTTTCCTCCTGGAAGGCCGGCCGTTCACCGCACTCGTGGACCACAAGCCGCTCACTTTCGCCATGGCCAAAGTAACCGAACCCTGGTCCGCGCGCCAACAGCGCCAACTCAACTTCATCTCGGAGTTCACCACGGACATCCGCCACGTCGCCGGCAAGGACAATTTGGTGGCCGACTGCCTTTCAAGACCCTCGCTCCACGCAGTGCACCTGGGCGTCGACTACGCCAGCATGGCGAGAGACCAGGCCGCCGACGCGGAGATCCAGGCCCTCAGGACGTCAACCACCAGCCTCACTCTGGCCGACATCCACTTCCACGCAGCCGGCACAACCCTCCTGTGCGACGTCTCAGTCCCCTCGCCTAGGCCGGTCGTCCCATCCGCCTGGCGCAAGCGAGTTTTCGACATCATCCACGGCCTCTCACATCCAGGGATGCGTGCGTCTCAGAAACTCATGTCCGCCAAGTTCGTCTGGCCTGGGCTCCACAAGGATGTGAGAGACTGGACCAACACATGCGTGGCGTGTCAGCGTGCTAAGGTCCAGCAGCACACCAAGGCGCCATTGGAGTGTTTCCCGGTGCCCGAGAGGCGTTTTGACCACGTCCACGTTGATCTGGTAGGCCCCTTGCCGCCGTCGCACGGTTTCACACACCTGCTCACAATCGTCGACCGCACCACCAGATGGCCCGAGGCGGTTCCCCTCGCCTCCACCACTATGACCGACGTCGCGCGAGCATTCATCTCGACATGGGTGGCCCGGTTCGGCGTGCCGACCGACATATCCTCGGACAGAGGCCCCCAGTTCACCTCCCACTTGTGGAATGCCATCACCGCCGGCCTCGGCACCAAGTTGCACAGGACAACAGCCTACCACCCGCAGGCCAACGGGCTCTGCGAGCGCTTTCATCGTTCCTTGAAAGCCTTCCTCCGCGCCAGCCTGGCCGACACCAGCTGGATCGACAAACTACCCTGGGTCCTCCTGGGATTGCGCACCGCACCCAAAGAGGACCTCAACGCCTCCACGGCCCAGATGGTCTACGGCCAACCGCTCAGAGTACCAGGCGACTTCCTCCACCTGACAACGGAGCCGTGGTCGGCCGCCAGACAGCTTTCCCTGCACCAGGACGCGGCCCAACAATTCCGTCCAGTGCCCACTTTGCAACACGGCCCACAGCCATCCTACGTACCTCAGGACTTACGACATGCGGAGTTCGTCTTCGTGCGCCGGGACGCGCACAGAGGCCCGCTGCAGGCACCATACACCAGCCCCTTCTCAGTATTGGAGACGGGGGACAAAGCTTTTCTTATCGACGTCGGCAGTAAGCCGGACCTTATTTCAGTAGACCGCCTCAAACCGGTGCACCTGGACCTCAGCTTCCCGTTTCGTCCGGCTCTTCCCCCACGGCGGGGCAGACCTCCCGCGTTGGCGGCGGCCCCACAAGAGGACCAAGACACGCCAGAACCTTTCTTCCCGGCCTCCGCCCCACCTTCGCCGGCAGCCCGTCCAGCCAGCCCACCGGCAGACCAGCCGCCAGACCAGCTGACGAACCAACCGGCCGACTTCCCAGATAGCCCTCCTCACACGCCAGATGGCTACTACAGCCGCTACGGCCGTTTGGTCAAACCTCCGCAGAGACTGACTTTTACAGT
Organism: Somniosus microcephalus; assembly: GCF_052327205.1. Taxonomy (NCBI): domain Eukaryota; kingdom Metazoa; phylum Chordata; class Chondrichthyes; order Squaliformes; family Somniosidae; genus Somniosus; species Somniosus microcephalus. Next base: position 33,680,758 of record NC_140996.1, read on the forward strand.
TAACGAGGATTCTGTGGGGGCGTATGTGGCATTGCCACATTGGGGAAACACTGTGTGTATGTAGATAAACCTGTATAATCCCCTTTTAACTGCTGTATTCCCCTCCCCCCACAAGACAGTTGCAAGCTGAGAGGAATAAGGCATGTTCAGACTTGCCTGCTGCTGAGAGAAGGAAAACCAATCAGGTTCCAGCAGGTGACCAATCCGTGAGTCATCACAGGTTCGCGGGCTTTACGAATTCAGTACTGTATTGTGAGAGTTGGAGTAAAGACCTATTTCTTGTAGCTCGCTGTGTTGCCTATTTCTTTACGCGGGAGTCTGTAGTCTCCCACAATCTGGTCATTAGCACATTGCTGTTTGTGGGAGCTTGCTGTGTACAATTTGGCTGCAGCATTTCCTACCTTACAACAGTGACTACACTTCAAAAGTACTTAATTGGCTGTAAAGCACTTTGGGACTTCCTGAGGTCATGAAAGGTGTTATATAAATGCAAGTCTTTCTTCCTATCTTTCTTCCTTTTCAATTTGTTTTGGTTTCCTGACCCTTATCACAATGAATTCAAAATCTCTTTATTTGCAAACCTTTTTATGGCCTTGCTCTTTCCTACCACTGCTAACTCCACTTTATGCATCAGTGCACCACCTCAGGTCTTCTAGCTCGGGCCTTCTTTGCATTGTTTCCTCTGCTCGATCTTCAATGGCAGAGTCTTCAGCTATCTAGCCCTAGAGATGGGAACGCTCTCCTTAACCCCCTTCACCTTGCTACCTCTCTTCGCTTAAAAAACTTCTTCAAAAACCTGGGAGTCACCACTGACCAGAAACTGAACTGGATCAAATCAGAGTAACACCATGGCTACAAGCACAGGTCAGAGGCTGGGTCTCTGAAATTGATTTCTCATCTTTTCGTAGGTGAGTCAATCAAATTCAGTTCCTTTGAGTGATTTCAGACTTCCACAAGCATATCAGAGCAGAAGGGGATAAAAGTTTAAGAAATTGTACATAAGATCAAGAAGACAATGGGTTGGGTTTTCTCAGCGGTATCGGGATGATGGCGGGAAAGCTGGTTTCCGGGTTCCAGTCACGATCCTGGCTGCAGCTGCTCTGTCAAAGGGATTTTTCCTTGAATGGCCTTGTTAAGCCCGCCCTGCAGGCTACTGGCCAATTAACAGGAAGCGGGTCTGATGATGTCATTTGCTGACGCATCATCAGCTGGTTTCCTTAAAGGGACTATGTCCACATGGAGTTTGACAGTTGTTCTGTCAGTGTTTGACAGCATTGACATGCTGCAAACACTAACAAGCACTGCACAATGGTGGATGCTTGCACCCAGGCTCTCCAATGACTCCTTCTATATGCTTATGGAGGGAGTCACAGCAAGCAGGGAGGTTCTCTTCCCTTCCAAGGGCAGAAAAGACCTCCCCAGGACACCAACGTAGCCTGGTTGCACATTACACAGGAGGGCAAAAGCAGGGATGTCGTCAGGGGTCCCTGGCTGCAGTGGCGCCAACCATTCAATGATCTCAGTGGATCACAAAATGTTACTGCAAAGCCACTCTTAAGCTCACCCTGCTGTGCCACTCATCACACCCCCATCACTCTGAATTCCATACTCTTCTCCTGCACATCCTTACTCACACCAACTTACTTTGCACCTTCACCCAACCCCCTCTCTCTACATTATCACTTCCCCATCTCACTAGCCACCCCTCACACTCACCCTCATCCTAGTGCAAGCAGACAAACTAACAACACACAAGGGTAGGCACTTGAGAGGTTTAGCCAATGACCATGTGAATTTTCTGGTAATGTGTTGTCATACAGTGAAATCTATATTTTCAACAGTGCCCCTTATTGGACAGATCTTTGCACAGCTTGAGATGTGTCTTACTGAGTTCCAGTGAATGTTGAGACCAAAATTTCCCCCCTGCTATAGTGATGAGTGTGCATGGAATGGCTTGGACATTAAAGAGATGCTTCACGCTGCTGGTGTGGGATGGTGTCAACCTGGTGCATCATGTGGCAGCCAGGGTTTACAGCGTCAAGTGAAGTAAATCTGGCCGTGGTGATGCCAGTGCTGGCCTCCCGGGCAGCAATGTTGTCAGGGGCTGATGCCCTGTGACCTGTGCAGCATCAGGTGATGGTAGAGAACGTTGTTGATGTTGTTGGCGATGTTGGTGTGCCTGGTGATGTTGGTGTTGTGGCTGAGCATGGAAGGAATCAGAGGACTAAGGTGAGATAGTTTCTAAGGCACCGATGTTGCTGCAATAGCTGTCAGCTGCAGGTGAGATGACAGAAGCGATCTGTCAATGGTGAGAGAGGTTGTTCCAATGAGGTGGCACTGGACATAGAGTTGCCTCTAAACACTTGCAAGCTAAAGAAATCGCTATATGTATTACAAATGCAGTATCCAACAGTTTCTGTGCTCTGAAACTGACCATCTTCAACATGGCATCCTTTACACCACTTCTGCAGCTGTCAGCTTATCCAATACATCAGAGCAGACTGAACTCATGCCAGGGTGAGCTGGCGTGTTCCCCGAGCAGCGGGTAACCTATGGGGGAGCAGGTAAAATTGGAAGGAAGCCTCAAAACACCATTAAATTGGCTCTTAACAAGCCATTTAATGATCTAAATTGTCTCCCCCGCCGCTTGGTGTCGTGTCAGTTCTCTGCTGACAGACCCGACACCTGGGAGACTCGCATGGAGGCGGGTTGACAGCGGGTTTCCTACCCACTGTCAATCTTTGCTATTTTGACAGTGGACCCGCCTCCAAACCCACCCTCTGAGCGCTGGCAAAATTCCGGCCAACACATCTGACAATGGGAAGAATCACTCCACAACCCCAAAAGCACTTGGGCTGGAATTTTGCCCTCCTCATTGGAACAACCTTACCAGAAACTACACATAGACATTGGCTAAACCTCTCAAGTGCCTACCCCTGTGTGTTGTTATTTGTTATGCTTGCAGTAGGATGAGGGTGAGTGTGAGGGGTGGCTAGTGAGATGGAGAAGTGATAATGTAGATAGAGAGGGTTGGGTGGAGGTGCAAGATATGTTGGTGTGAGTAAGGATGTGCAGGAGTAGGGTAGGGAAGGCAGAGTGATGGGGATTTGTTGAGTGGCACAGCAGGGTGAGTTTGAGTGTGGCTTTGCAGTAACATTTCGTGATCCACTGAGACCATTGAAAGATTGACGCCAATGCAGCCAGGGACCCCTGATGATATCCCTGCTTGTGTCCTCCTGTGCAATGTGTAACCAGGCTGCGTTGGTGTTCTTGGGGAGGTCTCTTCTGCCCTTGGAAGTGAAGAGAACCTCCCTGCGTGCTGTGACTCCCTCCATAAGCATCTGGAAGGAGTCATGTGAGAGCCTGGGTGCAAGTGTCCACCTTTTTACAGTGCTTGTCTGTGGTTGCAGCACCTCAATGCTGTCAAACACTAACAGAACAACTGTCAAACTCCCTGTGGACATGGTCCCTTTAAGGAAACCAGCTGATGATGTATTATCAAATGACATCATCAGAACCGCTTCCTGTTAATTGGCTGATAAGCCCGCAGGGAAAGCATAACAAGACCAATCAAGGGAAAATCCCTTTGACAGAGCGGCTGCATCTGGGAGCGGGACCGGAAACCGGAAACCATCTCCCGCCACCATCCCCACACCGCTCAGAAAATCCAGCCCTTGATTTGGGGTTAAGGTCAGGTGTGTGTTGCCCGAGCCACAGGAGGACCTAAAACCTGTTGAATAGTGCTTACTGCCTCACATATATTGACCCTCCTTGTCATGCACTTTTATCCTGTGCCCTCCAACCATTAACATATTCAACTAGAAAGTGTGTTGGCAGCTTTAAAAATGTGCATTATTTTATACAACTGGCACATCCTGCCCAGTATTAGTCATGGGCAGAGGATGATGCTGGTTAAATAAAATTTATCATGGTGTAAGACTGCCAAATAAATTTTACTACCAATCTGGTTGTTTTACAATTGATGGGAATTCCGTAGCATAAGTACTGAAATTTCTAAACCAAACCTTATTAAATCTCATTTAAGCAATTAATGTGTGAAGCTGGAAAGTGATGTGAATTTTACATGACTAGATCAGTTTTTAAAAAACATATATGTTGCCGCCCCCAGCAATCTTTCAATAAACTAGTTCTGTTACCTGTCACTTAGTTCTATCAGCTGGTCCTGTCACAGATTCCTATGTTATGTTCTGTTAGCTAGTTCATATGTAATTCTATCATCTTGATCTATCGCTTGTCAGCTTCTCTGTTTCATTTGGTCACAGTTCTATCAGCTACTGTCGTTACAAACTTCAACTATAGAATTCTGTTACATAATTCTACATTGCTGTGTTGACTGCTTGTGGACAATAGTACTATAATTGTGTGCTATTTTGCTTATTAGTTCTATAGATTTACAGTTCTATACTATTCTTGGGATTGAGTCTTATAGTCTACTTGTTCTATTTTATTAGTTCTGACTAATAGATCAATTTTTTTAATCCATTGGTTCTGTTGATTAGTTCTTACAGCCCTAGCTTGTTCTGTCATTTAATCTGTTAATTAATTCATTAATCTTAAGTATTTTGAAGGTCACAATGTTATTTCTGTTTTAAACTGACCTCCACTATGGTTCACTGAGGTAGATATTCGGGAGCGCCCATTATTGCGCGGGGGATGCAGAGTCCCTGCACCAGAATGGTGAAGCGCGAGGTGCCCCCGATATTGGGCCTCAGGCCTCATTTCAGCAACCAGCCAAGAGGAAACCAAGATCGGGCAGGTGTGTTGTTAAATTGGTGTGTTTTGTTGGCTTTGTTATTACTTTTGTTGTGATTTTTGTTTTTGTTTTTTCTGCTCCTTATATTTAATGGCCCAGGAGCGAACTATGAAATGCCACCCAAACTTCTCAGATGAGAGAATTGTTAAGTGAGAGTAAGCAGTAAATCACCACATAAAACAAACGTCAAATGGCAATATAAACTGACAATCAGTGTCAGCGGAGAGGAAGTGTGCTAATAAACACCATTCAGCCGTAAGATGATAATTCCTGTGTAATGCATGCACTGTTAGTGTTTATATGAACATAAATAAATGTCTCATAAGCAAGTATCAATTTTATCATCTGTACTTCTTTAGTCAGATATTTGCACATCATAAAATCATAGAATCATAAAATGATACAGCACAGATGGAGGACATTTTTCTTCACATCCTCCACATAATATTCCATTTGCCATATTCTTGCCCACTCACTTAGCTTGTCTATATCCCTTTGAAGCCTCTTTAAGAACATAAGAATATAAGAAATTGGAGCAGGAATAGGCCACTTGGCCCCTCGAGCCTGCTGCACCATTCAATAAGATCATGGCTGATGTCGGGCTCAAAGCCACTTCCCAGCCCGCTCCCCATTACCCTTCACTCCCTTATCTTGCAAAAATTTGTCTAACTCCAATTTAAATGTATTTAATGACCCAGCCTCCACAGCTCTCTGGGGCAGAGAATTCCACAAATTTCCGACCCTCTGAGAGAAGAAGTTCCTCCTCATCTCAGTTCTAAAAGGGCGACCCTTTATTCTGAGACTGTGCCCCCGAGTTCTAGATTTCCCAACATCCTCTCTACATCTACCCTGTAGAGCTGAAGGGATAATTACTAGTCCTAGCCCTTTTCGGGCTACCCCGGATCAGGCATATTCCCCAGACGTTCACCTTCAACTAAAGTTAGAGATAGCCGAACCCTATAAGATGCTTAATTGGGTCTAAAGGTCAAGACTATCTCTCCCTAAAGGAAAGGAATGGCCTGAAGATGTTACTGTCATCCAGATAGCACTTTTAGTAAGTTTAACTAGACTGTAACCTTCCAGATATTATGAGGGTCCGGAAAACTCCCCCAGAATTCTGCAATTCCTCACCAAAGAGTGTACAGAGATTGAGTTTGCGAGTTTGATACAGAAGTACTATGTGAGACAATTCTAAAAATATATAGATTTATTAAAAAATGACATGTAATTACAGCTGGTGAGTCAACCACAACTTTAACAGTTCAAAATACAAATAGCTTACAATTCTTAATCTCAGAGATCCTTATTCTCAAATCTTAACTTCATTACATTTTTACATTTCTAAGTCTTATTCCAGGATATCCACCAAAATCAAATACCTTTGATTACCGGAGACTCAAAGAGTTGTAGGGGCTTTCAGAGCCTGATTCTGAAGCTGAGAATCGCTTTGCCCCTTCCAGCGAATTCTGTCTTCCTATTTGAAAGTTCGATATTTTATACCCTTTTTTTAGTGGTATATCCTTTGAAGTTTTCTGCTGATGTAAGCTAATTATCTCTAGTCATCTTTCTGTTGACCCCTGCTATTCTTACAGTCAGTTCAGCTGGTAGCTTGCCGAATTCAGTCTGCTGTGTAGGTGCTCAAAAAATTTCATAAAAACAATGTGATTGCTTGGTGAATCTATTGATGTCATATTTACAAAGTCTTCTGTTTGTATCTTTTACAACATGTAAATTAAAAATACTTCAACCGAGTACATGATTGTCTTCCTAGCCACCTCAGTTGGTTGTATTAAGAATTATGGGGGAGAAATTGGATGAGTAGCACCACCTGTTAGCACCTAAAGAGGCAGTCAGTGGCTGTAGCAGCACTGGCTGCATCGCCCGCGATATTTAGTAGGGGCGCTAATGGTGGCGTTAGGCATTTGCGCTGCGCCACCACCGATGACGTCATCGGTGTGCGCAGCGCCCCATTCGTGCCCCGCTTGCGATATTTGGTAGCGAACGCCGCAGTTGCGCTGCTCGCTACCCGCGCCCAGTTCACGGGGCCTTACTGTGCCGGCAGCAGCGCAAGTTAAGGTGGAGGTGCGGGGCGGCTGCTTTTTCAGCGGCCACCTGCCAGCACCTCCGTCCCCGACCTCCTAACCACCCCCCCGCTGCAATGCTGGCTGTTTCCCGAGAGCCCGGCACTTCTTGGTGCCAGGCTCATTTGCCGGCACTCGCGAGCGGGGATCGCGCTGTTGCAGGCACCTCCCCCTTAACAGTGGGAGGAAGGCCTGCAGTACCGCAGCGTGCCGTGCCACAGCTGCGATATTCAGTTTCAGCGCCTCGAGCCTCGCCCCGTGTCCCTCGAGGAGCAATGAAACTGAATATCTGACAATCGTTAAAGCCTCGAACGCCGCGCTAAATCCTGCACTCAGGCGACTTTTGCGCCACTTTGGCGCCCCAACCCAATTTCTAGGCCTATGTCTCCTGTCATTCATTTGATGTCATATTTATGAAGGCATATATTTCTTTAATGTTCTGTGTTTCTGTTTCCCGAAGTGTTGGTTTATGACAGCTTAACATTATACCATTGTGCTCTTTCATGTGCCTGTTTACAAAGTGTTGGTTTAAAACAATTTAACTGGGTTATGGTATTGTGTTCTTCCCAAAGCTCAAGCTTTCTGGAAGCTCCAACCCTTTGCTTCAATAGGGCTATTGTTTGTGTCAGCAACTGATTCTTATCTCAAAAGCCTATATGGTGTTTACAGCTCTGTGTTAACAACTTACATTTTCTCAAAAGCCTGTATTCTGTTTACAGCGTTGTGTCGTTGAGGCTTTTAGATTTTTAAACCCAGTTTGTTATGTTTTAATAAAGTCAGAATTCTGTTCATAGGATGGTTTATTTTTCTGGATAGGTATGGCTCATTCCTTCACACACCCGTCTTGACCAAAAATGAGCTCAAAGCATCAAGGCAGAGTTTGGTCAATGATTCTAATAAGGTTACAAAAGCATATTAATTTCACAAGATTCACAATCATGTGCTACATGAAAATTCCTTTTAAGTCATCCTAGGACAAAGTTTTGCCTTATTTTAAATTGAACACAATTTAAAAGGATGATAAATACATAGTCATGCAATTAGCGAAACAAAATGTACTTAGAATGTCCAATCGACAGATGTACGTTCCGTAGAGTTGTTATTCATACGAGTCAAGGAGACGTCATTTGAAATTGGCTGAAGCTTGACACGCTGTTCCTTCGATCCAGCATGTGTACAGATGCGTGTTTTCGTAAAGGCCTTGCCAGCCACTCAGTTGATCCCTTCTTCATCCGCCTTCGTTGAAGTAACTCGTTGATCTTTCCTTGTTTCGGTTGTTGCTTTTCACGAATCCAATTCCTGATGCGTTGCCAAGCAACGTGTGGAAGAGCCGGCGACACCGTCAGACTGACCATCGTCAGTAATTCGATCGCATCCATTTCCTGTGTCATGCTCCAAGCTGGGTCTTGAAAGACAGTGTACGACTGCACCTTATATTGTTCCTTCATTTCGGTATCCCGCAGGGCATCTTTTGAGATTGTCTATGGAGACATTTTTAAGAATATGCTTGCCATTCCGCTGGTTAATATGTATTTGAACTGTTCTTTTGTTAATAACAGAATATATCTGAACAGGTTTTTACAACTTCGTCCTTAAACCAGGTTTTTGCTCAAACTTCTTTTCCTGTACTCATTCCCCTACTATGGGTTGCCATGCTTTATTTGTCAATTTTTTCTGCCTATTTGCTTCCCTTATCCTCTGATCAATTTGATGAATCTCCTCTGTTACTTCTTTTTTTAAATCTAACTGTCGCTGTCGGGTCAAGGACTCAGAGTGTGTAGAGGCAATAAAAGAACTATGGGTAAGCGGTGTATGCTTCTCAGCCCCATACATCAGATAATATGGAGTTTTAGGGGACACTGGCCCTGATACAGATGCAGGCACATTATTGAGTGATGCTGCACCTCCGGAATGATGGTGGTCCACTTATTTCCTCTGATTCACAACAGTTTGACCAATAGCTTTTTTACTTCCTGGTTTTTACGTTCCACCAGCCCCGCTGATTGCGGATGACGTGGCGTGCTGTACTCTAAGCCAATTCCCCTTTATTCACAGTAGTCTTTGAAGACCTTGGAGACAAAGGCTCCACCTTGATCAGAGTGTAAGATTTGGGGTGCACCAGCTACAGTAATTATGCCAGAAATAGCCGTGGCTAGTATGTTTTCCGAAACAGTTTTTGTGGGGACCAGCGAGTAGAAGGAAGTGCATCCATCTACACAAACGAGAACATATCTATATCCCAAAGACGGGGGAAGTGGTCCAAGAAAGTCAATAAAGAATTTTCCCATTGGCTCATCAGCTTTCACAGGAGCCAATGGTGGTGGCTTAATTAGTGATGACTTATTGGTTAAATAGCATGGCTCACAATTTGCCACATATTTTTACAGGCTTTAAGCATGCCTGGCCACCAATATAAGGGGGTCAATTTGCAGAATGTTGTTCTGGCACCACAATATGCTTGAATTATGCCCTCGTGAGCTTCTTTTACAAGCTGTTCTCGTTTGTGTCTCGGGGGTACTTCTCGGTTTCCCTTGGGCAACCTAATTAGTACAATACACATAGAGGTTTCCGAGTAAAAGTGTTTTGGTGGATATCCTGGTGGATTCCCTTTTGTTGGGTCTAATAGCTGAATCAGTTCCTCATCCTGATTAGCTGTCCGTTCTGCCCTAGTGATTACACGAACATTGGCAGGCCCCTCTTGAGGGGGTGTCATGCAGACCGAACATTTCGCTTGTTCGTCTGCAAGGCTGTTTCCTTTTGAGTGTACTGCCCCAGTGGTATGCCCATTTACATGAATCACCTGACAATTCTGTTTCTCCATTCTCGAACAGAGAATGTCTTCCCACAATGACTTATATTTTATGGGTTTACCCTTATGATTGGTAAAATTTGTTTGTTCCCAGAAAACTAGATCTTGGTTATATCCTCTTTCACAGTAGTCACTATCCGTGCAGATTAGTGTGGGTTTAATAGGGTCTGCCTTTTCTAAAGCATACCGTAATGCAGCGACTTCAGCTTATTGCGCTGTCTTATGGCCAAGGTGTATAGACATTAATTCTTCTGGATAAAAAGAATAGGAATCTCAAAGTCCTGACTACTATCCCCATCCCAGCTGAGGATTCTTGGGATGCCCCTTTTCAAATCGTCGTTGAAGATCCATCACAGTAAATAACTTGATGGTACTCTGTAAGTGGTCTCATCGGTATTTGTCTGATTCTCTCCTCCGTATCATCATCCTCCATGATGGGGAGATGCTCTAAGTCCATTTCTGGGCAGAGGAATTTAAAAATGAGTGTAGGATCATTCAAGAATGATGCCCATTTATCATATCGGATCTGGGAGGCTCTTTTTTCATCAGAAGCCATCCTCAATACTGATCTTAAATCAGGAATCTCAGTATAGATGGTAATGGGGTATTTTCCTTGAAGGGTTCGTTCCTTGATGAGGCATTGGATTACCATAGTCATGGCCCTTTCTTTTTTAATGTAACCCCTTTTGACATTGGAAAAGTTACAAGAATGGAACTGAATGGGCACTACGCTCTTTTCATTATAGAAACCTGCAACTGCCACTTCAGGTGATGACCTGAGATGAATTTTGAATGGAGCTTGTAGGTCCCTCTGTTACATAGAAACATAGAAGATAGGACCCGGTGTAGGCCCTCGAGCCTGCTCCGCCATTTATTGAGATCATGGCTGATCATCCAAATTCAGTACACTGTCCCTGCTTTCTCCCCATATCCCTTGATCCCTTTAGCCTTAAGAAATATATCTAAATCCTTCTTGAGTATATTTAATGAATTGGTCTCAACTGCCTTCTGTGGTAGAGAATTCCACAGGGTCAACACTCTCTGGTGAAGAAATTTCTCTTCATCTCTGTCCTAAATGACTTACCCCTTATCTTTAGACTGTGACCCCTGGTACTGGACTCTCCCACCATCGGGAACATCCTTCCTGCACCTAGTCTGTCCAGTCCTGTTAGAATTTTATAATTTTCAATGAGATCCCCCCTCATTCTTCTAAGCTCCAGCGAGTACAAGCCCAATCGACCCAATCTCTCCTCATACGTCATTCCTGCCATCCCAGATATCAGTCTGGTGAATCTTCGCTGCACTCCCTCCATGACAAGAACATCCTTCCTCAGACATGGCGAACAGAACTGCACACAATAATCAAGGGCCTAGAAATTCATTGTAGCCACTTTTGGGGCGTTAAAGTCGGGCGGCCGCTAAAGTTTGCGCCCGCCGCCAAATCGAGGCCACTTCTCCGATATTCATTAGCTTCGCCCTAAGAGTTTGCTCGAGCGCTAAAACTGGCGCTGGACGCCTCTCTTTAGGCGCTAAGCCGGAGGTGCTGAGCGAGAGCGCCCAGGCCGGGCGCAGCGCAGGTGCGGCCATCTCGTGATTGACAGCAGACACCCTGGTGCCGGCCAGCTCTTAAGGGGGAAGGGTCGACTTGGCCTGCTGCCACGCCCTGGATAGTGGAGCCCTGCAGCTAGGCCTGAACACTGCTGCTGGACCCAAATAGCGCCTGAAGCCATGCAGAGGGCCCGTGAACGAGCGCAGCGCTTCTCAGAGCGTGATCTGAGTGTGCTGGTTGGTGGTGTGGAGAAGAGGCGCCATATTTTGTACCCGGACAATGGCAGGAAGGCGCCGGTCCGCGCCTACCGGAGAGCCTGGAGGCATGTCGCCAGCAAGGTGTCAGCCAACAGCGAGGTCCCCAGGACCGGTGTCCAATGCCGCAAAAAGTTTAATGACCTCATGCGGATTGTCAGGGTGAGTACCCTTTCCAGTGACCTCCTCATCCTTGCATGTGCACCTCACATATGGGCAAAGGGACCTGAAAGCCCTAATGGCCAGCCCTCATCCAGCAGCGATGGAACAGGCATGAACATCAATTGCACATTCTGCACTTAATACACTGGCCAAGCTATTCCACCATGGGAGGCAGAGCACACAAGATCAGGGCGACACACTGGCCAGGCTATTCCACCATGGGAGGCAGTGCACACAAGGTCAGGGCGACACACTGGCCAGGCTATTCCACCATGGGAGGCAGTGCACACAAGATCAGGGCGACACACTGGCCAGGCTATTCCACCATGGGAGGCAGTGCACAAAAGATCAGGGCGACACACTGGCCAGGCTATTCCACCATGGGAGGCAGTGCACACAAGATCGGGGCGACACACTGTACTTAGAGGCCGTCCTTTCTCTTGCAGGCCAAGCTGGCCAATAACAAGAAGAGCCGGACTGCGACCGGGGGAGGCCGACCCCAGATCCAGCCGCTCACCAAGCTGCAACATCGCGTGGAGCGCATCATGGGTGGCCGGGTGATTGGCCCCATTGCATGTGGAGATGCCGACCCTGTTCTGGGCACCAATGGTAAGGACATCAACGTTTGGACCTCTCTCGTCCCACTTGCGCATCAGATCTACATCCTTTGCCACTGTCCGACCAATGCGCTGAATGCCACCACTCATGCATCCCTCGCTGACGCCCTCTCCTCACTCTAAAGCTACTCTTGTGCCTTCCTGCTTTCAGATGTTGAGGAGGAGGTCCCTGAACTTGCCAGTGACAGCCCCTCAGAGGAGGAGGAGGAGGAGGAGCAAGAGGAAGGCGGCCCATCAGGGGAACCCTCAGCCGTGGCAACCCATGCCAATGTAGGGGACACGTCATCCCTGGAGGGGAGCGTTGCGGAAGTGTCGGAGGGGAGGGGAGCTCATGGGACCTGCGGCCTGCAGAAACGTGGGAGGGGGGTGCCAGCTCGGCGGCCTTCTCCCCAGAGGGGGGAAGGGTCGGAGGGGAGTCCAATTGCTGGGCGCAGCGGCGACCAGCAACGCAGGAAGGGTCGGCCAGCTCGGCGGCCTTCTCCCCAGAGGGAGAGTCCGGCCTCCAGTTCGGAGATGGTCTTCGCCGAGGAGATGGAACGCCTCGAGGACTTGTCCGCGGACTGGGAGCGCCGGCACACGGAGCTCATGGAGGTAGTGGCACGGTTGCCTGAGGCCATCGAGTCCCTCCCTCGGAGTGTCACCGACATCGGGGCCTCACAGGCCATCAGTTTGGCGGAATTCGGGGCAGAGCAGGCAGCGAGTCGGGCGGCATTCGGGGCAGATCAGGCAGCGAGTCGGGCGGCATTCGGGGCTGCTCAGGCAGCGAGTGGGCAGCTGATCAGTGGTGCCGTGCAGTCACTGGGTGCTCTGATGAGGTCACTGAACAGGTCAACACGGGCACTCACTGCTGCCACACTCGCTGTGTCAGCCAGGCATCGCCAGGGCACCCAGCGCGCTGCAGCAGCACAGCGGTCTGTCCCTCGGCAGATTGGTGCGCATGCTGCAGTGCTGGCCCGGGCGAGTGCCAGTGTCTCAGGCGACCAGCGAGCGCCTGCCATCCGCCAGCTTGCCCCCATTCCTCCAGCCGCCACTGCCACTCCCCCAGTGGAGCTGCCAGGAGCTGCTGCAGCGACTGATGCTGGCCAGCCACAGCTGCAGCATTCAACAGCCGCCCGCTCGACGGCCAGACCTCAACTAGGCCGACCCCCAAGGGCATCTGCCGTCACGACATGTGCCCCTCTGGAGCCTGCCCCCAGCCTTGCAGCAGCCAATGGCCTTACTTTGAGGAGGAGCAGCAGGGCGGGCAGGGGCCACACAAAGATGGCAAATGCATCGCCCTAGCGGGCCAAAAAGTCGAATGTGTGGCCAGTTGTGTTTGTTTTTTGAGGCCGAGAATTGGATGTTTGTTTTTTGAGGCCGAGAATTGGATGTTTGTTTTTTGAGGCCGAGAATTGGATGTTGGTTTTTTGAAAGCCGAGGATGTGATGTTTGTTTTTTGAAGGCCGAGGATGTGATGTTTGTATTTTACGAAGTCCGAGGATGACGGCCATTTTAGTTGCACTGTTTTGTTAATCCTCTCCAGGTTGTGGGAGCGTGTAATGTGTTTGAGTGTTTTTTGGGGGTTTCGTCTGCTTTTGGTTTTCATGTGGGAAGGGCCCTGAGTTTGTACAATAAAGCATTTTATTTATTAACATTGTCCATGTTTGATCTTTGAAGTGTTTGTTGCCTTAACCGGCTGAGGGCTTGCGGAGCGGTTGCAATCATGTTCTTTCATTGGCACAAGCCATTCCCTGACAGGGGGCCTAGAAGTGACGTTCAATAAGCCGCTGACGGGCGGCCCTTGGACCTTGTGCCTCCCTCCTGGGCTGGTACTCCTCATCCTCCTCCTCCTCATGCTCCTCCTGCTCCTCCTCCTGAGGTGGGGGTCCAACGTGAGGTGGCAGTGCCTGAGTCCTGCGGATAGCTGGGTTGTGCAGCATGCAGCAAACGACGACGAATTGGGAGACTCGGTCCTGCAAATACTGGAGGGCTCCCCCGGAGCGATCGAGACAGCGGAACCGTTGCTTGAGGATGCCGATTGTTTGTTCTATGATGTTCCTAGTCGCTTGATGGCTCTCGTTGTATGCCTCTTCAGCAGGGGTCGTGGGCGCGCGGAGCGGGCTCATGAGCCAGGTACACAAAGGATAGCCTTTGTCCCCAATAAGCCATCCTCTTGGGGGAGGCTGTGCCTGGAACATGTCAGCCACAGTTGTCTGTCGCAGGATAAAGGCATCGTGGCTGCTGCCTGGAAAGCGGGCATTGACAGCTAGGATGCGCTGCCTGTGGTCACACACCAGCTGTACGTTGAGGGAATGGTAGCCCTTCCGGTTGCGGTAATCCTCGGCATGCTCCAGAGGTGCCCGCAAAGCCACATGCGTGCAGTCAATGGCGCCCTGCACCATGGGGAAGCCCGCTATTCTTGCAAATCCCACTGCACGCTGCTGCTGCTTGTCCAGGGTCATGGGGAAGGAGATGAATTGATATCTCCTTCTGAAAAGGGCTTCGGTCACCTGGCGGATGCAGCAATGCACGGCGAACTGGGAGATGTTAGCGATGTCCCCAGCAACGGATTGGAAGGAGCTGGTGGCATAGAAGTTGAGAGCCACCGTCACCTTCACTGCCACCGACAGAGACGTCCTGCGCATCAGCTGTGGCTGCAGATCTCTGTAAAGCAGCTGGCAGATGTCTGCAACCACCTCCCTTCTGAATCGCAGCCTCCTTACTCACATCGCGGCAGACATGGTCAGATGGGATGACTGCTGGCGGTATACCCTGGGTGGGTAAGGCCTCAGTTGGCGACGCCTGTTGCCCCCTCTGCGTCTAGCCAGGGCTGCCACTCTCTCACGGCGTCTGTAAGCCCTTCTGGCATAAGGCTGAAAGTCAGCGTTGGCACCCAATGCAGCCCCCATTATATGCTGGCAAACAATCAGCTCTCAATGAAGGCAAAGATAATTGCTAAGCTCTGGCCTGAGCCAAAAATACCTGTCCTAGTGTTGGTCCAAACCAGTAAGCTCCCCTCCTTGGTCTCTCTCCAAAAAACCGTTGCACAAGAGTGAATGCTGCAAAATGGCTGGCCTTTATAGTGCAGGGTAAGTGCCCTTTAATTAGCGCTCCCCGCGGCCCGCCTCGGCTGTGTACCGTTCCACTTCACAGTCGTTAGGGCCGCCCGGCGCACAATGGCCCGGCGCGAGTAAAGTTCCGGTTTGGGGTGCACAAAGGGCGTTGCACTAGTAAATGACGTCATGATCTGCGCGCGCAGCAGGGTGCGCGCTAAGAGTTTGCGCCGGCGCTAAATGTGTACAGAAGTTGGGGCGAGGCGCAGATCGCGCTGCGCCCGGGCGCTAAGCGCCTAGCGCTCGAGATCTACTCCTCCTAAGGCGCTAACGGCTGGCGCGCCCAACTGAATTTCTAGGCCAAGGTGTGGTCTCACCAAGGCCCTGTACAACTGCAGCAAGTCATCCTTGCTCCTGTACTCGAATCCTCTCGCTATGAAGGCCAACATACCATTTGCCTTCTTAACTGCCTGCTGCACCTGCATGCTTACCTTCAGCGACTGGTGCACAAGGACACCCAGGTCTCGTTGCACTTAGCCTTCTCCCAATCTATTGCCATTCAGATAAAAATCTGCCTTCCTGTTTTTGCCACCAAAGTGGATAACCTTGCATTTATCCACATTATACTGCATCTGCCACGTATCTGCCCAATCACCCAACCTGTCCAAATCATACTGGAGTTTCTTGGCATCCTCCTCACAGCACACACTCCCACCCAGCTTTGTCTCATCTGCAAACTTGGTGATATTACATCTAGTTCCCTTGTCTAGATAATTAATATATATTGTGAATAGCTGGGGTCCTAGCACCGATCCCTGCAGTACCCCACTAGTCACTGCCTGCCACTCAGAGAAAGACCCGTTTATTCCAACTCTTTGCTTCCTGTCTGCCAACCAGTTCTCTATCCAAGTCAGTACCTTACCCCCAACCCCATGTGCTTTAACTTTACACACTAATCTCTATGCGGGACCTTATCGAAAGCCTTCTGAAAGTCCAAATACACCACATTCACTGGTTCTCCCTTATCTCTTTTACCAGTTACATCCTCAAAAAATTCCAGTAGATTAGTCAAGCACGACTTACCTTTTGTAAATCCATGTTAACTTTGTCCGATCCTGTCACTATTTTCCAAGTGCTCTGCTATTACATCTTTCATAATGGACTCTAGCATTTTCCCCACTAACGATGTCAGGCTTACCGGCCTATAATTCCCCATTTTCTCTCTATCACCTTTTCTGAATAGTGGGGTAACATTAGCTACCCTCCAATCCATGGGAACTGTTCCAGAGTCTATCAAATTTTGGAAAATGACCAGCAATGCATCTATTATTTCTAGTGCCACTTCCTTAAGTCCCCTAGGATGTAGATTATTAGGTCCTGGGGATTTATCGGCCTTCAATCCCATCAATTTCCATAACATAATTTTCCTACAAATACTGATTTCATTCAGTTCCTCCCTTTCATTAGACCCTATGTTCCCCGACATCTCTGGGAGGTTATTTGTGTCCTCATTTGTGAAGACCGAACCAAAGTATGTATTTAATTGGTCTGCCATTTCTTTGTTCCACATTATAAATTCTCCTGATTCTGACTGCAAGGGAGCTATGCTTGACTTCACCAATCTTTTTCTCTTCACATATCTATAGATATGTTCCAGGTGAATGGCTTTTTGTACCTCTCGGCCTAATTGTTGCAATTTTGAGTTGTCGTCTGGTGAAAATATGAATGGTCCTTTTGCTGCCTCGCCCACTCTAACATACAGGGGTGCTGAGAGCTCGGCAAAGGTTGGCGTAAAGGATCGAGCAAAATTCAGGAGTCCTAAACTGGCTTGCAGATTTTTCAGAGTTTTAGGATATTGAATGGTGGCTAATTTTTCTTTATTCGATTGAGTTAATCCTCTACCATTGCCAGTTATTCGCATGCCCAGAAAATCGAGCTCTTCCCTAACTAGTTGACTCTTTTTTATGTTGATTAAGTACCCAGCAGTTGTAAGTCTGGATAAAACACCATCAATAGCTTTCAAGTGCTCTTGGAGATTGTCATGTGACAGATATACATCGTCCACATAAAAACTGACGTTAGGTAAGTCTTTTAAAAGTTCAATGAAGTGGGCTGAAAAAAGAACAGGGCTATTTTGAAATCCCTGGGGCAATCTGCTCCAGCAATACTGATGACCATCAGGTCCAATCATCGCTGTTTTTGGCCAATCAGCTTTTTCAATTGGATGTGACCAGAAGCCGTTTGCTAGATCAATATAAGATTTATATTTTTCCCTCGTGATTCCAGAAAGAAGGGCTGTGCAATTTTGCTCTTGTGCAGTATGTGGGGCCGTTACCTAATTTAAGGCTGTATAATCAACCACTGATCTTCACCTCCCATCTGGTTTAGCAACACCAAACAATGGTGAATTAGTTCTTGATGCCATTTTGATTATGACACCTTGTTCTATTAGTTCTTTGATCATTGTTAGGAGATCTATTTTTCCTTTGTGGTCCTGAATAGGCCACTGTGGCAAAGCCACCAAGAGACTCTTGCAGTAATGTATATAATTGCCTTTAACAGGGGCTTGTTACCTTTAAGTGTTTCCTCTGTATAAACAGCACGGGTTCGGTAAAAGGGCGATCCAGCGCGATGACGTCATCACGCAGGTCACGTGACGTTCCCAATGGCGGGAAACGTGATGACGTGATGACGTCAGAGGGGAGAGGCGTTCCCCCTCAGTCCTCATGGAACAAGTTGGTGTACAGACCTGTATAGAGTTTCTCCTGCATTTTTGTTTGTAACTTTTACTAGTGCATTAAACCACGGTTGGTTAACTGCTAGTTTCAGTCTCAGTGCTTTCGTTAGGAGTTCAAGCACTCCTACATTGGTGACCCCGAATCCTCGCAGATGTTCTTCGCGGCGGAAACGGAACGCAGGGCCATGATGGAAGCCAACGCAGTGGCTTTGAAGCTCCCCCAATTTTGGGAACAACAGGCGGCCTCCTGGTTTGTACAAGCAGAGGTGCAGTTCGAGCTCCGCAACGTAGTGCAGGATCAGACCCATTATCTTTACGTGGTCTCTGCACTCGACAGCTCGACGGCGTCGAGGATCATCAGCCTACTGGAGAACCCCCCGGCCACCGAAAAGTATGTCGCCATTAAGGCACGGCTAATGCAGGTATTTGGCCTTACGAAGGCAGAGCGCGCACGCCGCCTACTCACACTGCCCGGGTTAGGAGACCCCAAACCTTCGGTGTTGATGAGCCAGATGCTCACACTCCTGGGGTCTGAACCGCAATGTTTCCTGTTCCGCCAACTGTTCCTCAGTCAACTACCCGAACAGGTGCAGGCGGCCCTCGCCAGATCGGATGCAGGGGATTGCATAGCACTCGCCGAAGAGGCGGATAAAATATATGCGGTCCAACAACAAAACTGCGCCGTCGCGAGACGCCCCGCCCCAAAGGGCCCTGCCTCGACGCCTCCAGCAACCGGTTACTGTTATTACCACGCTCAGTTTGGCGTGAAGGCCAGAAGCTGCCGTCCTCCTTGCAGTTTCGTGCCCAAAACACCGAACAAGCAACTGCGCGTCAAGAATACCGACTCCGGGGCATGCCCCGCGGCCACGATGGTGATCGACGATTCCGGGAAACTACTTTATTTAACCAACTCCATCTCAGGCCGTCGTTTTTTGTGCGACACAGGGGCGCAGTGAAGCATTCTTCCCGCATCAGTCCTCGACCTTCGGTCCGGCAGGTGTGGTTCTCCCCTCCAAGCTGCCAATGGGGGTGCGATTCGTACTTGCGGGACATGGCAGGTCCAGGTCTGCTTCATTGGCCAACGCTTTAATGGGACTTCGTCACTGCCAAAATTTCACAGGCACTCCTAGGCGCCGAATTTTTATGCGCCAACGGCCTGTTGGTTGAATTAAAAAATCGTCGACTCGTTCACGCCGCCACGTTCGACTGTATTCCCTGTGTGCACGGCATGGTCACACCGCACTCAGTCTCCTGCGCTCGGCCACCCCCCGACGTTTTCTCCTGCCTCCTCGCGGACTTTCCAGAGCTGACTAAGCCCACCTTCTCGGCTTCGACCGCCAAACATAGGCTATGTAAGGGGTTTTTCTCCTAGATCGCAGAGGTTTCTCTCTCTAGAGGCCTCTCTCTCTCTATTGCACAGTAAAACCTTGAGTGCTTCGACCCACTCGCCCCTTAGGTTCTAGACACTGGAGTTGAGGCAGGAACTACAATGCAGAGAAAACTCTATAGACCAGATTTAATGAAAACGAAATGAAACTTTATTGTATAAAGGAACATTCAAACTGCAAGCCAAATAAGGTACATGGGAGGGAAAACAAATCATAACACAGTACTAGCTAAGATATATACAGGCATATTGTATTTTACAAAAGTCATCACGAAATGGGGAAACACACGGAACATCGAGGGACAATAATTCATAATTAATTACTCTTTAAATGCCCACCCCCTAAGCCTATCTAGATCAGATTATGAGGGGCCAGAAACATGCTCACCAATCCCAGTTAGAAACATAGAGGTTTTGAAGTCTGCGTTTTGAGCCTCTCAGGCGTCCTGTCTCCACGTGGGCAGCGGAACGCAGTGGGCTGCGGGCTGCGACACACCTTTTCTCCCTTGAGGTGATGGACTCGGACAGGCTGGATGTCAGCAGGCCTGGACGTCGGTGTGGGGGGAGACCAACTGTTTGACCATTTTCATATAGGTCTCTTCTTGTCAGCGTCCCGGGGTTGGTCGATGATCTCCCTATAGTTACCCCGGGGCCAGATGCTGACTTGATCTCCCCTCTCGAACCTCGATCCTCCATCGTCGTTTCTCGGACTCTGCACTGATGGTTACCGGAAAGGCTGGCGTTTCGATGGCTGGCGAGGTTCTTCCTTCTTCAACCCTTCCTAGCTGGCGATCGATCTGCGTGCGCTTTTTGATAGCTACGCTGGGTCTCCAAATATACTTCTCAAAAGAGGCCTTATCTTCCGCCTAGATCAAGGTTAGTCTTTGTTCAATTTTTGGCGGGCTTGTAGCTCAGCAGGGTAGTTATTATGTTTTAAACTACTTTGGGATGGCCGATAACGGCCATCTCTGGTCTGGAATGACCCTGTATTGTTTTTAATGTCCTCTTGATGTCTTTAACGGATCTTGATGTTCCCCCTATGAATTTGAAACTGTTTCCCTTTGTCTGGGTAAACATTTAGATGGCCTTTATCTACAGGCCGATGTGACTGGATCTGCATCCAATCCATATGTATGTGGTTCTGTCTGGTTTTGCTTTCTCCGAAACGGCCTTCCAGAACTTACTGTGGAATCCACAAAGGCTGTCTGGGGACTGCAGGAACCATTTTAAAGTGTCCCAAAAAGTTGGTCACGGGGTCTGGTGGCCATTTTGTATGCTCCTTTTCTGGGCTTCTTTTAAAACAGTCTTTAAAATTAAGGCCTCTTCTGCCAATAGACCCTTATAGGACAATGTTCAAATTTTGTGAATCTTGCAGGTGGAGCACCATATAACGATGACCGGCTCTCCCGTCTACACCAGGGTACGGCGGCTAGAGCCCAGCAAGCTCGCGACTGCTAAGGCGGAGTTTGCCGCCATGGAAAAGTTGGGGATTATTCGCCGGTCGAATAGTCCCTGGTCCTCGCCTCTCCACATCATCCCAAAGCCCGGGGATGGATGGCGGCCCTGCAGCAACTACCGCTGCCTCAATGATGTCACGACCCCCGACCGGTACCCCATACCGCACATACAGGATTTCTCCGCACATTTGGCGGGGAATTCGGTCTTCTCTAAGGTCGACCTCGTCCGTGGGTACTATCAGGTACCGGTGCATCCCCAGGACGTCCAAAAGACAGCGGTCATCACCCCTTTTGGCCTGTTTGAGTTCCTCCGCATGCCTTTCAGACTTAAAAACGCGGCGCAGGCATTCCAACGCCTAATGAATTCGGTGCTGCGGGATCTCAAATTTTTGTTCGTCTATCTGGATGACATACTGATCGCCAGTGCCACAAAGGAGGACCATCTCAAGCATCTGCACATTCTCTTTCGTCGCCTTCAGCAGCACGGCCTCATTGTCAACCCGGCCAAATGCCAGTTCGGCCTACAGCAAATCGACTTCTTAGGCCACCGCATCACTTCAATGCCGCTTCGGGCTAAGGTGGAGGTGATCGCCGCATTCCCGCGGCCGCAGTCTGTGAAGGCACTCCAGGAGTTCCTGGGTATGGTAAATTTTTACCATTGTTTTGTTCCCAGGGCTGCACAGCTCATGCGGCCGCTCTACGAGGCCTCAGAGGGAAGACGGGAAAGGAGCCCGTAGTTTGGACGCCGGAAATGGACCGCGCTTTCGGGGACTTGAAGACCGCCCTCGCGAATGCGACAATGTTGGCACACCCCCTGCCAGGAGCCAACATCGCTCTCACGACTGACGCGTTGGACTACGCCATAGGGGCCGTCCAAGAGCAATGGGTCAATGGCACGTGGCAACCACTGGCGTTTTTTAGCCACCAGCTGTGATGGCACGAATGCCAGTACAGTACCTTTGACAGGGAGCTGTTGGCGTTGTTTTTGGCCATTCGCCATTTTCGTTTTCTGCTCGAAGGGCGCCACTTCACTGCGTTTGTCGACCACAAACCACTGACATTTGCGATGGCCAAGACTGCCGAACCATGATCGGCTCAACAGCAGCGACAGCTTACATTTATTTCTGAATTTGCCACCGACATCCGGCACGTGGCCGGCAAGGACAACGTGGTAGTGGATTGCCTTTCCCGCGCCACCGTCCAAGCCGTGCAGTTGGGGATCAATTATGCGAGAATGGCGGCCGACCAAGCTGCTGACCCGAACACTCAAGCCTTTCGTTCTTGTTAGATCCGTGTATCTTAATGTTGTGTCCTTCAATAATCAGACAACAAACTGCAGGGAACGATTCAACAGGTGTTTACTGAATGAGGGTTACTCTAGAACTAACTTTACAGATCACTACTCAGGGTTTATATACAGGTGTGGTCACTGCCGGTATAACAGTATACAGGAGCTGTAAAAAGTAGTTCTCCCCTTAAAGGTACATACATTATAGTTCTGACTCCGCCAGCCTTCAACCGAAGGATGTTCTGTTCCATTCGGCGGGCACCACTTTACTCTGTGACGTCTCCTTGGGAAACCCCCGTCCGATTGTTCCGTCCACCTGGCGTCGGAAATTTTTCGACGCCATACATGGACTTTCGCATCCTGTTGTGAGGACATCGCAGAAGTTGCTAGCATCCAAATTCATCTGGAGAGGGATGTGCAAGGACATCCACGACTGGGCAAACACATGTGTGGTTTGTCAACGAGCCAAAATACAACGACACGTCAGGGCCCCCTTGGCCACCATCGAGGCACCGGAACGTCGGTTCGACCACGTCCACGTCGACCTTGTGGGGCCACTCCCGCCGTCGCGGGGTTTCACACACCTTCTGACGATGGTAGATCGCACCACGAGATGGCCAGAGGTGGTTCCCCTGATGTCTACCACCTCTGCAGATGTCGCTCGAGCCTTTATCTCGTCATGAGTAGCACGCTTAGCGGTTCCGATGGATATTTCGTCCGACCGCGGTCCACAATTCTCATCTGAGCTTTGGAACGTGGTGGCCTCAGCCTTAGGCACCAAACTCCATCGCACCATGGCCTACCACCCGCAGGCGAATGGGCTGTGTGAGTGTTTTCATCGTTCATTGAAGTCGTCGCTCAGGGCCAGCCTCCTGGACGCGGCATGGGTCGATAAACTGCCTTGGGTTATGCTGGGGTTGCGCACGGTGCCAAAGGAGGACCTGCAGGCTTCGGCTGCGGAAATGGTTTACGGCCAGCCACTCCTGGTACCAGGCGAATTCCTGCTGTCCCCTACACAGCCGTGGTCCGCAGCCACTCAGCGGGAAGCACACCGGGAAGCGGCCCAGTGCTTCCGGCCAGTTCCGCCGTCGCAACACGGTTTTCCTGCCTCCCACATTCCAGTGGAGTTGATGAAGGCCAAATTCGTGTTCGTTCGGCAAGACACCCATCGCAGCCCGCTCCAGCCTCCATATACGGGTCCTTTCCGGGTTTTACAGACAGGGGCTAAGACTTTTTTGGTTGACCTCGGGGGCAGGCCGGACCACATCTCCGTCAATCGCCTCAAGCCCGTGCACTTGGACCTTGAAGAGCCAGTCGAGCCCGCTCAGCCACCGCATAGGGGTCGACCGCCGGCTGCTGCCACACCTGACCAGGCCGCTATCCCCTCCAGCTCACCAGCTGCTCATCGTTTTCATCTCCGGGAATTTAGGAGTCATTCAAACAGGCTTGTCCGACCTCCTCTGCGATTGACTTTCCTTATTAAAGACAATTCTGGGGGGGCGTATGTGGCAAAGCCACCAAGAGACTCTTGCAGTAATGTATATAATTGCCTTTAACAGGGGCTTGTTACCTTTAAGTGTTTGCTATGTATAAACAGCGCGGGTTCGGTAAAAGGGCAATCCAGCGTGATGACGTCATCATGCAGGTCATGTGACATTCCCAATGGTGGGAAACGTGATGACGTGATGACGTCAGAGGGGAGAGGCGCTCCCCCTCAGTCCTCGTGGAATCAGTTGGTGTACAGACCTGTATAGAGTTTCTCCTGTGTTTTTGTTTGTAACTTTTACTAGTGCATTAAACCACGGTTGGTTAACTGCTAGTTTCAGTCTCAGTGCTTTCGTTAGGAGTTCAAGCACTCCTACACCACTGTTTTTTACGCTTGTGCCAGCCAGCATCAGGTGGGTGGGGTTTGATATCTATCTTTCCACATTGCTTTTTATGGCGTTGTAGATAAGGGTAGTATCTATTAAACAGTTGCTCGAGGAGGCCTTTGCCTCTCCCCTCTAGGCAAGTTCGATCAAGCTGTATCCGGACATGTTTTTCCCTGTCATCCTGGTCTGTGGATGCTTCTACAGGTCTGGTTTAATTTTTAAGGTAATGTTTCATGTCTGGTTGCCCTACAATGAGGGAACAGGCCAATTGTGGTACCAGTCCTATATCTAGGGTCACCGTGATTCCATATATAGTAATAGGTATTTTGTAAAAATTAATTATTTTGGTTTCATCTTGCGTGAATCCCCCTAATGAATTTTTTTACAAATTGTGCTTCCCAAACCTGTCCACTTAGTTTTTCTAATTGCAGGATCTATTACAGTGTAATCAGCTCTTGTTTGTGGGCAAGGTTGCCAAGGCATAGGGGAAGTCAAGAGGCCCTGGCTGGGTGCCAGGCCTCCAATCCTGGGATTGTTCATCCTCAGAATTCTGAGTTTCATTTGCTGCTTTGTCTTTAATTATTTTAACTGATTTTTGTTCCTTCCTCTTGGGGGTATCATGTTTTCCAGATCCCTGAGGGGGTTTGTCGGACCGTTTATTATTTTGACAATCCTCCTGTTGGGGTGGATGTTGGTTCTGCCGGGAATCTTTTTGATCCTCATTTCGGTTTTCTCGGTATCCTCCCATGGCTCTCTGATAGTTTTAGCCAGTGTAAAAGCTCTCCCCATAGGGAGTCCACTGTCCTTCGCTTTCCTTTCGAGGTCTAGCCCCTTGTCTATCCCATCTTTCGGGGGAGAAATCTTTCTCGTATTGTGGGTGAGTTGGGGTTGTAAACCTTCTAGAATACCTTCTTGGGGGTCCCGAGCCATGAGTTTGTGTCTGGGCAGGGTGGATTTAAGACTTGAGTCTATACAGTCCTTGTTTCTGAGTACCAAAGGTACCTTCTCCGTTTTTTTTATCCCTAGTTTCTGATCTCATTATAGGTTTAGTTTGGGGTTGACCTCAGAGGTCATGATTTAATTGGATAATGCAATTGACATTATCCCATCTTTGTTGGTTATCTCGATAATCATTTAGAGCACCCTCACAGGCAAGTTTGAGGGTTGTATTTTCAGTTATCCTGTACATTGCCTAATCTGTAGGCAGCTACCAGCCCTTTAGTTGTGGCTGTATTAGTGAGTATTTCCTTGTTGGAACCCATTACATTCCCTCCCTGAGTTGCCGTGGGAATATAAGCGTATATTTGAACCCAGTTGTTACACTGGTTTAATGGGGGAATTAAGTCAGAACTTAGTATCATTTGTAGTAGTTGCCTCCGGTGTTGGGCATTCCAATCTTGGCAACAGGTCTCCAATTTATCAAGGAATAGTGGCCTAGAAATTCAGTTGGGCGCGCCAGCCGTTAGCGCCTTAGGAGGAGTAGATCTCGAGCGCTAGGCGCTTAGCGCCCGGGCGCAGCGCGATCTGCACCTCGCCCCAACTTCAGAACACATTTAGCGCCGGCGCAAAGTTTTAGCGCGCGCCCTGCTGCGCGCGCAGATCATGACGTAATTTACTAGTGCAACGCCCTTTGTGCGCCCCGAACCGGAACTTCACTCGCGCCGGGCCAATGTGCGCCGGGCGGCCCTAACGACTGTGAAGTGGAACGGTACACAGACGAGGCGGGCCGCGGGGAGCGCTAATTAAAGGGCACTTACCCTGCACTATAAAGGCCAGCCATTTTGCAGCATTCACTCTTGTGCAACGGCTTTTTGGAGAGAGACCAAGGAGGAGAGCTTACTGGTTTGGACCAACACTAGGACAGGTATTTTTGGCTCAGGCCAGAGCTTAGCAATTATCTTTGCCTTCATTGAGAGCTCAGTGTTTGCCAGCATATAATGGGGGCTGCATTGGGTGCCAACGCTGACTTTCAGCCTTATGCCAGAAGGGCTTACAGACGCCGTGAGAGAGTGGCAGCCCTGGCTAGACGCAGAGGGGGCAACAGGCGTCGCCAACTGAGGCCTTACCCACCCAGGGTATACCGCCAGCAGTCCTCCTATCTGACCATGTCTGCCGCAATGTGTGTAAGGAGGCTGCGATTCAGAAGGGAGGTGGTTGCAGACATCTGCCAGCTGCTTCACAGAGATCTGCAGCCACAGCTGATGCGCAGGATGTCTCTGTCGGTGGCAGTGAAGGTGACGGTGGCTCTCAACTTCTATGCCACCGGCTCCTTCCAATCCGCTGCTGGGGACATCACTAACATCTCCCAGTTCGCCGTGCATTGCTGCATCCGCCAGGTGACCGAAGCCCTTTTCAGAAGGAGACATCAATTCATCTCCTTCCCCATGACCCTGGACAAGCAGCAGCAGCATGCAGTGGGATTTGCAAGAATAGTGGGCTTCCCCATGGTGCAGGGCGCCATTGACTGCACGCATGTGGCTTTGCGGGCACCTCTGGAGCATGCCGAGGATTACCGCAACCGGAAGGGCTACCATTCCCTCAACGTACAGCTGGTGTGTGACCACAGGCAGCGCATCCTAGCTGCCAATGCCCGCTTTCCAGGCAGCAGCCACGATGCCTTTATCCTGCGACAGACAACTGTGGCTGACATGTTCCAGGCACAGCCTCACCCAAGAGGATGGCTTATCGGAGACAAAGGCTATCCTTTGTGTACCTGGCTCATGACCCCGCTCCGCGCGCCCACGACCCCTGCTGAAGAGGCATACAATGAGAGCCATCAAGCGACTAGGAACATCATAGA
This sequence comes from Somniosus microcephalus, assembly GCF_052327205.1. Classification (NCBI taxonomy): domain Eukaryota; kingdom Metazoa; phylum Chordata; class Chondrichthyes; order Squaliformes; family Somniosidae; genus Somniosus; species Somniosus microcephalus. The sequence goes on from NC_140996.1 coordinate 33,707,576, forward strand.
ACAAACAATCGGCGTCCTCAAGCAATGGTTCCGCTGTCTCGATCGCTCCGGGGGAGCCCTCCAGTATTCGCAGGAGCGAGTCTCCCAATTCGTCGTCGTTTGCTGCATGCTGCACAACCTGGCTATCCGCAGGACTCAGGCACTGCCACCTCACGTTGGACCCCCACCTCAGGAGGAGGAGCAGGAGGAGCATGAGGAGGAGGAGGACGAGGTGTACCAGCCCAGGAGGGAGGCAGAAGGTCCAAGGGCCGCCCGTCGGCGGCTTATTGAACGTCACTTCTAGGCCCCCTGTCAGGGAATGGCTTGTGCCAATGAAAGAACATGATTGCAGCCGCTCCGCAAGCCCTCAGCCGGTTAAGGCAACAAACACTTCAAAGATCAAACATGGACAATGTTAATAAATAAAATGCTTTATTGTACAAACTCAGGGCCCTTCCCACATCAAAACCAAAAACAGATGAAACCCCCAAAAAACACTCAAACACATTACTCGTTCCCACAACCTGGAGAGGATTAACAAAACAGTGCAACTAAAATGGCCGTCATCCTCGGACTTTGTAAAAAACAAACATCACATCCTCGGCCTTCAAAAAGCAAACATCCAATTCTCGGCCTCAAAAAACAAACATCCAATTCTCGGCCTCAAAAAACAAACACAACTGGCCACACATTCGACTTTTTGGCCCGCTAGGGCGATGCCTTGGCCATCTTTGTGTGGCCCCTGCCCGCCCTGCTGCTCCTCCTCAAAGTAAGGCCATTGGCTGCTGCAAGGCTGGGGGCAGGCTCCAGAGGGGCACATGTTGTGACGGCAGATGCCCTTGGGGGTCGGCCTAGTCGAGGTCTGGCCGTCGAGCGGGCGGCTGTTGAATGCTGCAGCTGTGGCTGGCCAGCATCAGTCGCTGCAGCAGCTCCTGGCAGCTCCACTGGGGAAGTGGCAGTGGCGGCTGGAGGAATGGGGGCAAGCTGGCGGATGGCAGGTGCTCGCTGGTCGCCTGAGACACTGGCACTCGCCCGGGCCAGCACTGCAGCATGCGCACCAATCTGCCGAGGGACAGACCGCTGTGCTGCTGCAGCGCGCCGGGTGCCCTGGCGATGCCTGGCTAACACAGCGAGTGTGGCAGCAGTGAGTGCCCGTGTTGACCTGTTCAGTGACCTCATCAGAGCACCCAGTGACTGCACGGCACCACTGATCAGCTGCCCACTCGCTGCCTGAGCTGCCCCGAATGCCGCCCGACTCGCTGCCTGCTCTGCCCCGAATTCTGCCAAACTGATGGCCTGTGAGGCCCCGACGTCGGTGACACTCCAAGAGAGGGACTCGATGGCCTCAGGCAACCGTGCCACTACCCCCATGAGCTCCGTGTGCCGGCGCTCAGAATCCGCGGACAAGTCCTCGAGGCGTTCCATCTCCTCGGCGAAGACCATCTCTGGACTGGAGGCCGGACTCTCCCTCTGGGGAGAAGGCCGCCGAGCTGGCCGACCCTTCCTACGTTGCTGGACGCCGCTGGGCCCAGCAATTGGACTCCCCTCCGACCATTCCCCCCTCTGGGGAGAAGGCCGCCGAGCTGGCACCCCCCTCCCGCGTTTCTGCAGGCCGCAGGTCCCATGAGCTCCCCTCCCCTCCGACACTTCCGCCACGCTCCCCTCCAGGGAAGACGTGTCCCCTACATTGGCATGGGTTGCCACGGCTGAGGGTTCCCCTGATGGGCCGCCTTCCTCTTGCTGCTCCTCCTCCTCCTCTTCTGAGGGGCTGTCACTGGCAACTTCAGGGACCTCCTCCTCACCATCTGAAAGCAGGAAGGCACAAGAGTAACTTTAGAGTGAGGAGAGGGCATCAGCGAGGGATGCATGAGTGGTGGCATTCAGCGCATTGGTCGGACAGTGGCAAAGGATGTAGATCTGATGCGCAAGTGGGACGAGAGAGGTCCAAACGTTGATGTCCTTACCATTGGTGCCCAGAACAGGGTCTGCATCTCCACATGCAACGGGGCCAATCACCCGGCCACCCATGATGCGCTCCACGCGATGTTGCAGCTCGGTGAGCGGCTGGATCTGGGGTTGGCCTCCCTCGGTCGCAGTCCGGCTCTTCCTATTATTGGCCAGCTTGGCCTGCAAGAGAAAGGACGGCCTCTAAGTACAGTGTGTAGCCCTGATCTTGTGTGCACTGCCTCCCGTGGTGGAATAGCCTGGCCAGTGTGTCGCCCTGATCTTGTGTGCACTGCCTCCCATGGTGGAATAGCTTGGCCAGTGTGTAGCCCTGATCTTGTGTGCACTGCCTCCCATGGTGGAATAGCTTGGCCAGTGTGTTAAGTGCAGAATGTGCAATTGATGTTCATGCCTGTCCCATAGCTGCTGGATGAGGGCTGGCCATTAGGGCTTTCAGGTCCCTTTGCCCATAATGTGAGGTGCACATGCAAGGATGAGGAGGACACTGGAAAGGGTACTCACCCTGACAATCCAAGTGAGGTCATTAAACTTTTTGCGGCATTGGACACCGGTCCTGGGGACCTCACTGTTGGCTGACACCTTGCTGGCGACATGCCTCCAGGCTCTCCGGTAGACGCGGACCGGCGCCTTCCTGCCATTTTCCAGGTACAAAAGATGGTGCCTCTTCTCCACACCACCAACCAGCACACTCAGATCACGCTCTGAGAAGCGCTGCACTCGTTCACGGGCCTTCTGCATGGCTTCAGGCGCTATTTGGGTCCAGCAGCAGTGTTCAGGCCTAGCTGCAGGGCTCCACTATCCAGGGCGTGGCAGCAGGCCAAGCCGACCCTTCCCCCTTAAGAGCTGGCCGGCGCCAGGGTGTCTGCTGTCAATCAGGAGATGGCCGCACCTGCGCTGCGCCCGGCCTGGGCGCTCTCGCTCAGCACCTCCGGCTTAGCGCCTAAAGAGAGGCGTCCAGCGCCAGTTTTAGCGCTCGAGCAAACTCTTAGGGCGAAGCTAATGAATATCGGAGAAGTGGCCTCGATTTGGTGGCGGGCGCAAACTTTAGTGGCCGCCCGACTTTACCGCCCCAAAAGTGGCTACAATGAATTTCTAGGCCATAGAATCCAGCAGGATTTTTCCTGGCTGGTGTTTCCCGGTCTACCACACATTGTGTATATAGAGCTCAGGTTTACTTGACATAGGGGCACAATTTGTGGTTGCTAGGTTTGGCTTACTGGACCAGTGATCATTGCACCTCCAGCATTTAGATAAGATTGAGCTAGTGCCTGTTGGCATTGATTATAATGGATTCTAAGCTGTCTATATTTTTCTCAAAGATTCTGGTCATTTATTTCATCATGAGCTTGCCACCTTAACCGGAATCAATGGCTCCCAGGAGCATACGCTGCTCTGGGTCCTGCTATTCTACCATGGTTGCCACCACCTTGTTGGGCACCATTCATTAGGCCTCCCAATTGTGCAGGTGTGCACCTTATCATTAAGGAATTTATTGGATTTGAAGTATTTGTTTGATTATCCCACAGGATACTGTGTATCCCCTGGTTCTGGTGATCAACATCAATCATGCCATGAGTTCTAATGGCTCCTTTGGCATCAAAGCCTTCTGTTTCAAAAATTATCACTTGGTTTTGTGGAGGTACAGGGATAGGATTATTTTCCCTAATAAAGCAATCGTTTGAATTTCCTAATAAAAAGACTTGGCCAATTCCGACAGAGTTTGCCATTTCGTCAGGACTTAAACCCGGCTAGGGATTAATATGAACTTTATAAGAAATTTCTAGACCTCAATGGTATATTGAGGGAGTTCTGATTTAAGTTCTACAAGGCCTGATCAGGATCTAGTATACTGTATTCGCTGCTCACGATCTGGTCTCCTCTACATTGGGGAGGCCAAAGACAGATTGGGTGACCGCTTTGCGGAACACTTCTGTTCAGTCCGTAAGGATGACCCCGAGCTTCCGGTCGCCTGTCATTTTAATTCACTGCCCCATTCCCATTCAGACCTCACAGTACTCGGGCTCTTGCATTATTCTACGGAAGCTCAGCATAAGCTCGAGGAACAGCACCTCATCTTCCGATTAGGCACTTTACAGCCTTCGAGTTCAACAATTTCAGATCATAACCTCGGCCCCCATTACATTTTTACTTACTTTTTATCCACACCTTTGTTTTGGCCCTTTCCCACACACCCCGCTTTTTTTCTCTCCCACATGGCAGCTCTCTCCGATTCTGCCAGCGCATTTCACACCTAATCTAGAGCCGTCTTTTGTCTCCACTAGTCCTATCACCATCTCGTCTCGTTTTGAATACCTCTTAATGTCTCTTCACTTCTCTTTTGTTCTCTCCCTGCCCGGACTTTTAATCTATTTCATTTCCTGTGCTTTTCCAGTCTTGACAAAGGGTTTGACCTGAAACATTGACTCTTTTTTCTCTTCACGGATGTTGCCTGGCCTGCTGAGTTTTTCCAGCATTTTCTGTTGTTATTTCTGATCAGGGACTTGTCGTCTCTAGAGACTTAAATCTGGGTCTTAGTACCACTGTCAGTAAAACACTCCTTCTATACTTAACCATCTACAAGATGGATATAGATATAAATATAAGTATAGGTTCTGTATCAACTCGTTAACACACACGTTGGGAACCAACTGAAGGGATAATTATCAGTCCTAGCCCTTTTCCAGCTACCCCGGATCAGGCATATTCCCCAGACATTCACCTTCAACTAAAGTTAGAGATAGCCGAATCCTATAAGATGCTTAATTGGGTCTAAAGGTCCAGGCTATCTCTCCCTAAAGGAAAGGAATGGCCTGAAGATGTTACCATCCTCCAGACAGCCTGCTCAACCTTTCATCATAAGTCAAACCCCTCATCTCTGGAATTAACCTAGTGAATCGTCTCTGAACTGTCTCCAAAGCAAGTATATCCTTCCTTAAATAAGGAGACCAAAACGGTACGCAGTACTCAAGGTGTGGTCTCACCAATACCTTGTAAAGTTGTAGCAGGACTTCCCTGCCTTTATACTCCAACCCCCTTGAAATAAAGGCCAACATTGCATTTGCCTTTTTGATTACTTGCTGTAGCTGCATGCTAACTTTTTGTGTTTCATGCACAAGGACCCACAAGTCCCTCTGAACTGTATCATTTTGTAATCTCTCTCCATTTAAATAATAGTTTGCTTTCTTATTTTTCCTGCCAAAGTGGATAATCTCACACTTTCCCACATTATACTCCATCTGCCAAATGTTTGCCCACTCACGTAGCCTATCTATATCCCTTTGCAGATTCTTTGAGTCCTCTGCACAACTTGCTTTCCCGCCCATCTTTGTATCATCTGCAAACTTGGCTACATTACTCTCAATCCCTTCATCCAAGTCATTAATGTAGATTGTAAATAGTTGGGACCCCAGCACCGATCCTTGTGGCACCCCACTAGTTACAGTTTGCCAACCAGAAAATGACCCATTTATCCTGACTCTCTGTTAGTTAGCCAATTCTCTATCCATGCTAATATATTACCCACAACTCTGTGAGTTCTTATCTTATGCAGTAACATTTTATGTGGCACCTTATCGAATGCCTTCTGGAAATCCAAATACATCACATCCACTGGCTCACCCTTGTCCACCATACTTGTTACATCTTCAAAGAACTCCAGCAAATTTGTTAATCACAATTTCCCTTTCCTAAAACCATGCTGACTCTGTTTGACTGCAGTATGTTTTTCTAAATGCACTGCTACTGCTTCCTCAATGAAAGACTCCAGCATTTTCCCAATGACAGATGTTAGGCTAACTGGTCTATAGTTTCCTGCTTTCTGTCTCCCTCCTTTCTTAAATAGGGGTGTTACATTAGCAGTTTTCCAATCTGCTGGGACCTCTCCAGAGTCCAGGGAATTTTGGTATATTGCAACCAATGCATCCACTATCTCTGCAGCCACTTCTTTTAAGACCCTGGGATGCAGGCCATCTGGTCCAGGGGACTTGTCATCTTTTAGTCCCATTATTTTACCACGTACTATTTCCTTAGCGATAGCATTCGTAACAAAATAGACGAGTTAATGGCACAAATAACTACATATCGGTATGATCTTGTGGCCATTACAGAAACATGGCTGCAGGGTGACAATGCCTGGGAATTAAACATACCAGGTTATTTAACGATCAGGAAGGACAGGAAGGAAGGGGAGGTGGGGTGGCTATGTTAATAAAGGAAGGAATCACTGTAATACAGAGAAATAATATTGGGTCAAAAGATTAGGATAATGAAACAGTTTGGGTGGAGGTAAGGAATAATAAGGGGAAAAAAACACTAGTGGGCGTAGTCTATAGGCCTCCGAACAGTGGCAACTCTTTTGGACAGAGTATCAATCAGGAAATAGTTGAGGCTTGTAATAAGGGAACATCTATAATTATGGGGGATTTTAACTATCAGATTAATTGGACAAATCAAATTGGGCAGGGCTGCCTTGAGGATGAGTTCATTGAGTATATTAGGGATGGGTTTCTTGAGCAGTATGTAACTGAACCGACCAGGGGGCAAGCAACCTTAGATCTGGTCCTGTGTAACGAGACGGGATTAATTAAAAATGTCCTAGTAAAGGATCCCCTTGGAATGAGTGACCATAACATGGTTGAATTCCATATTCAATTAGAGGGTGAGAAGGTTGGATCTCAAACAAGCGTGCTAAGCTTGAATAAAGGAGACTATGAAGGTATGAGAGCGGAATTGAGTAGAGTGGATTGGGAAAATAGATTAAAGGGTAAGACGATACATGATCAGTAGTGTACATTTAAGGAGTTATTTTACAACTTCCAGAAAAATATATTCCACTGAGAAGAAAAGGGTGTAAAAGAAAAGACAGCCATCCGTGGCTAAGTAAAGAAATTAAGGATAGTATTTGTCTAAAAACAAGGGCATATAAGGTAGCCAAAACTAGTGGGAGGATAGAGGATTGGGAAAACTTTAAAAGACAGCAAAAAATAACAAAAAGATTGATTAAGAAAGGGAAGATAGATTATGAAAGTAAATTAGCAAAAAATATAAAAACAGATAGTAAGAGTTTTTATAGTTATATAAAAAGAAAAAGCGTGGCTAAAGTAAATGTTGGTCCCTTAGAGGATGAGACCGGGAAATTAATAGTGGGAAATATGGAGATGGCAAAAACACTGAATGAATATTTTACATCAGTCTTTACAGTAGAAGGCACTAAGAATATCCCAACACTGGACAAACAGGGGGCTAAAGGCGGGGAGGAGCTAAACACGATCAAAATCACTAAGGAAGTGGTACTCGGTAAAATAATGGGACTCAAGGCGAATAAATCACCTGGACCTGATGGTTTACATCCTAGGGTCTTGAGGGAAGTGGCGGTAGGGATTGTGGATGCATTGGTAATAATTTTCCAAAACTCCCTGGACTTGGCAAAGGTCCCGGCAGACTGGAAAACTGCTAATGTAACACCCTTCTTTAAAAAGGGCAGTAGACAGAAGGCTGGAAACTATAGATCGGTTAGCCTAACATCTGTGGTAGGTAAAATTTTGGAGTCCATTATTAAGGAGACAGTAACAGGACATTTGGATAATCATAATTTAATAGGACAAAGTCAGCATGGTTTTATGAAGGGGAAGCCATGTTTGACAAATTTGCTGGAGTTCTTTGAGGAAGTAACATATAGGGTGGATAAAGGGGAACCAGTGGACGTAGTGTATTTAGACTTCCAAAAGGCATTTGACAAGGTGCCACACAAAAGATTATTGCTTAAGATAAAAAAATCACGGGATTGGGGGTAATATTCTGGCATGGATAGAGGATTGGCTATCTAACAGAAGGCAGAGAGTTGGGATAAATGGTTCATTCTCAGACTGGCAATCAGTAACTAGTGGTGTTCCGCAGGGGTCTGTGCTGGGTCCCCAACTCTTTACAATCTATATTAAGGATTTGGAGGAGGGGACCAAGTGTAACATATCAAAGTTTGCAGATGATACTAAGATGGGAGGGAAAGTAGTGAGTGAGGAGGACATAAAAAACCTGCAAGGGGACATCGAGAGGCTAAGTAAGTGGGCAGAGATTTGGCAGATGGAATACAATACTGGAAAGTGTGAGGTTATGCACTTTGGCAGGAAAAATCGTAGAGCAAGTTATTATCTTAATGGCAAGAAACTGGAAAGTACTGAAGTACAAAGGGATCTGGGGGTCCTGGTGCACGAAACTCAAAAGGTTAGTATGCAGGTGCAGCAAGTGGTTAAGAAGGCCAATGGAATGTTGGCTTTCATTGCTAGGGGGATAGAATATAAAAATAGGGAGGTATTGCTTCAGTTGTACAAGGTATTGGTGAGACCGCACCTGGAATACTGCGTAAAGTTTTGGTGTCCATACTTAAGAAAGGACATACTTGCTCTCGAGTCAGTACAAAGAAGGTTCACTCGATTAATCCCGGGGATGAGGGGATGGACATATGAGGAGAGGTTGAGTAGATTGGGACTCTACTCATTGGAGTTCAGAATAATGAGAGGCGATCTTATTGAAACATATAAGATTGTGAAGGGGTTGGATCGGGTGGATGCGGGGAAGATGTTCCCGATGATGGGTGAAACTAGAACTAGGGGGCACAGTCTTAGAATAAGGGGCTGCTCTTTCAAAACTGAGATGAGGAGGAACTACTTCACTCAGAGGGTGGTAGGTCCATGGAATATGCTGCCCCAAAAAGCTGTAGAAGCTACATCATTACATAAATTTAAAACAGAAATAGACAGTTTCCTAGAAGTAAAGGGAATTAAGGGTTACGGGGAGCGGGCAGGAATTTGGACATGAGTCTAGGTTCGGATCGGTCATGGCCCTATGGGTAGCGGAGCGGGCCCAGGGGCCGTGTAGCCTGATCCTGTTCCTATTTCATGTGTCTAATTCTGTTAGATTCAGGAGATGGTTCTGTGATAGTGGATTGGCGGTTAGGATCAGATCAGCCATGATCTTATTGAATGGCGGAGCAGGCTCGAGGGGCCGATTGGCCTACTCCTGCTCCTATTTCTTATGTTCTTATGTTCTTATGATAGTGATTGTCTTTAGTGATAGTGATTGACACTCCCTGTGGCCCCTTGATTATCCATTATTGGGATGTTGTTAGTGTCTTCTACAGTGAAGACAGATGCAAACTATTGTCTCTGCCATTTCCCTGTTCCCCATGATTAATTCCCCAGTCTCATCCTCTTTGGGACCAATGTTTACTTTAGCTACCCTCTTCCTTTTGATATACCTGTAGAAGCTCTTACTATCTGTTTTAATGTTTCTTGCCAGCTTACTCTCATAATTCATCTTCTCTCTCATTATTTTTTAGTCATCCTTTGCTGGTTTTTTTTAAATTTCCCAATCCCATGGTCTCCTATCACTTTGATACCTTCCTTTATTTCCTTAGTTAGCCATGGATGGTGCTCCCTTCTCTTAAAATCTTTCTTTCTCACTGGAATATATTTTTGTTGAGAGTTATGAAATATCTCTTTAAATGTCCGCCACTGCATTTCAAATTTCTTAACCTTTAATTTGTTTTTCCAGTCCACTTTAGCCAGTTCTGCCCTCATGCTATTATAATTGCCTTTGTTTAAGATCAGGACACTAGTTTGGGATACAACTTTCTCACCCTCCAACTGAATTTGAAATTCAACCATGCTATGATCACTCTTTCCTAGAGGATCCTTTTTTATGAGATCATGTATTAATTCTGTCTCATTGCACAGTACCAGATCCAAAATAGCCTGCTCTCTGGTTGGGTCCATTACATACTGTTCTAGGAAAACATCCTGGATGCACTCTATGAACTCCTCCTCCAGGCTACCATGGCCAATTTGATTTGTCCAATCAATATGGAGATTAAAATCACCCATGGTTATTACCGTACCTTTTTTACAGGCCTCCATTATTTGCTGATTTCTACTCTGTCCAACAGCATTGCTACTGTTTGGGGGCCTGTAGACTACGCCCACCAGAGACTTTTTCCCCTTATTATTTTTATCTCCAACCAAACTGATTCTACAGCTTGATCTTCTGAGCCAATATCACTTCTCACCTCTGCACTGATCCCATCTTTTACCAACAAAGTCACCCCACCTCCCTTTCTTTTCTTTCTATCCTTCTGAATTACCATATACCCTAGAATATTCAGTTCCCAGCCCTGGTCGCCTTGCAGCCACGTCTCTGTGGCGATCAGATCATACCCATTTGTATCTATTTGTGCCGTCAACTCATTTATCTTGTTCCAAATGCTGCATCCTCCTCACAACTTACATTCCCACCCAGCTTTGTATCATCAGCATATTTGGATATATTACATTTGGTCCCCTCATCCAAATCATTGATATAGATTGTGAATAGCTGAGGCCCAAGTACTGATCCCCACTAGTTACAGCCTACAGAAAATGACCTGTTTATTCCTACTCTCTGTTTTCTGTCCGTTAACCAATCCTCAATCCATGCTAGTATGTTACCCCCATCCCATGAGCCCTCATTTTTGTTTAGAACATAAGAACATAAGAAATAGGAGCAGGAGTCGGCCATTTGGCCCCTCGAACCTGCTCCGCCATTTAATGAGATCATGGCTGATCTGATCTTGGGCTCAGCTCCATTTCCCTGCCTGCTCCCCATAACCCATCATTCCCTTATTGTTCAAAAATCTGTCTATCTCCACCTTAATTATATTCAATGACCCAGCCTCCACAGCTCTCTGGGGAAGAGAATTCCACAGAATTACAACCCTCTGAGGGAAGAAATTCCTCTTCATCTCAGTTTTAAATGGGCGACCACTTATTCTGAAACCATGCCCCTGAGTTCTAGATTCCCCCATGAGGGGAAACATCCTCTCTGCATCTACCTTGTCGAGCCCCGGCAGTATCTTATATGTTTCAGTAAGATCACCTCTCATTCTTCTAAACTCCAATGAGTATAGGTCCAACCTGCTCAACCTTTCTTCATAAGTCAACCCCCTCATCTCAGGAATCAACCTCATGAACTGTCTCTGAACTGCCTCCAATGCATGTATATCCCTCCTTAAATAAGGAGACCAAAACTGTACACAGTACTCCAGGTGTGGTCTCACCAATACCCTATAAAGTTGTAGCAGGACTTCCCTGCTTTTATACTCCAACTCCCTTGCAATAAAGGCCAACATTCCATTTTCCTTCCTGAATACTTGCTGTACCTGCATGCTAACTTTTTGTGATTCACGCACAAGGGCCCACAGATCCCTATGTACTGCAGCATTTTGTAATCTCTCCATTTAAATAATAATTTGCTTTTTTATTTTTCTTACCAAAATGGATAACCTCACATTTTCCCACATTATATTCCATCTGCCAAATGTTTGTCCACTTACTAGCCTGTTTATATTCCATTGCAGAGTCTTTGTGCCCTCTTCATAACTTGCTTTTCCACCTATCTTTGTATCATCGGCAAATTTGGCTACATTTTGCTCGGTCCCTTCATCCAAGTCATTAATATAGATTGTAAATAGTTGAGGCCCCAGCAACCAGCAACCAAGCATAGGCAAGACAGGAAAGTGGTGCAAAACAATAATATTTATGTGATACAAGTAAAGAACAGAAACTTAACAAATCAGTATTTAAGACACCCATGTGCATACCCTTGTGCAACTACTCAGCAGCTCAGGCAGCATCTCAGAGAGAGAAACAGAGTTAACGTTTCAGTTCAATGACCTTTCATCAGAACTGGTTATGATTACAGATGTAATAGGTTTTAAGCAAGTACAGAGGCAGAGAATGTGGGTATGGGAGGAAAGATCCAAAGTGAAGATCTGTGATAGGGTGGAAGGCACGAAAGATTAAATGAAATAACGGATGATGGTGCAAGAAAAAAAAGACATGCATTTATACAGTGCCACCAGATGTCCCAAAGTGCTTTACAGCCAATTAAGTACTTTATTTGGAATGTAGTCATTGTTGTAATGTAGGAAAAGTGGCAGCCACTTTGTGCACAGCAAGCTCCCACACACATCAATGTGATAATGACCAGATAATCTGTTTTAGTGATGTTGATTGAGGGATAAATATTGGACAGGGAAAAAGGGGGTGGTAATGGGAGAAGGAAAAAAACAAAAGATGGGCCCAGAAGAGGTGTAAATGGAACAAGGAGAATCAGCACCTGCTGCATGAAAAAATGGGGGCAGATGTTGTGATCTGAAATTGTTGAAGTCTATTTTGAGTTCAGGAGGCTTTAAAATGCCTAATCAAAAGATGAGGTGCTGTTCCTCGAGCTTACGTTGAGCTTCCTTGGAACAGTGTAAGAGAACGAGGACAGAGAGCTCAGAGTGGGAGTGGAGCGGAGAATTAAAGTGACAGGCAACCGGAAGCTCAGGGTCACACTTGCAGACTGAACGGAGGTGTTCCACAAGGAGGTCACCCAATCTGCATTGAGTCCCCCCAGTGCAGAGGAGATCGCATCGTGAGCAGCGAATACAGTATGTTAAATTGAAAGAAGTACAATTAAATTGCTGTTTCACCTGGAAGGAGTGATTGGGGCCCTGGACAGTGGGAAGCTGAGGAGGTAAAAGGACAGGTGTTACATCTCCTGTGCTTGCACGAGAAGGTGCCGTGGGAAGTGGAGGATATGTTGGGGTGATTGAGGAGTGGACCGGGTGTCGTGGAGGGAACTGTCCCTTTGGAATGCTGAAAGGAGATGGGAGGGAAAGATGTGTTTGGTGGTGGGATCACACTGGAGGAGGCGGAAATGGCAAATGATGATCCGCTGAATGTGAAGGTTGAAGGGGTGGAAGGTGAGGACAAGGCGAACCCTATCAAGGTTCTGGGAGGGAGGGAATTGGGTGAGAGCAGAAGTGCGGGTAATGGAACAGACACAGTCGACGACACTTTCAACCACAGTAGAGGGGAATCCTCGGTTGAGGAAAAGGGAAGACATATTAGAGCACTGCTATGGAATGTGGCACCATCCGAACAGATGCGAGGAAGATGGAGAAACTGGGAGAATGGATTAGAGTCCTTACAGGAAGAGGGCTGGGAGGAAGTGTAGTCAAGGTAGCTGTGGGAGTCAGCGTGTGAAGGAATAAACCATATAACCTATTCCGAAAAATACACCATTCTATGAAAGAATTCTGGCTTTATTAAAACATGACAAAGTAGGTCTGGAAATCTAGAAACCTGGCGATGAAAATGTGTGACAGCTTTCTGGCTATGGGGATGGGATGGTTGTTGACACTGAATCAATTACCTTATTGAAACAGAAAGTTAAAGGCTCCTGATAGTCTGAATCTTTGGGAGGTTCACCCGGTACAAGGTGTTCTAATTTACACGTCGTAAAGAGGCACAAACAGAAGGCCTTAGTAAAAATTCCATCAAATAGAAACACCTGCCGTCACACCGCTTTTTATGTTAAACTTATAGGCCTAGAAATTCATTGACGCCACTTTTGGGGCGCTAAAGTGGGGCGTCCGCTAAAGTTTGCGGCCGCCGCCAAATCTAGGCCACTTCTCCGATATTCATTAGCTTCGCCCTACTAGTTCGGGCGAGCGCTAAAACTGCTGTTGGACGCCTTTCTTTGGGCGCTAAGCCGGAGGTGGTGATCGATAGCGCCGAGGCCGGGCGCAGCGCAGGTGCGGCCATCTCGTGACTGACAGCAGACACCCTGGCGCCGGCCAGCTCTTAAGGGGGAAGGGTCGACTGTGTCTGCTGCCACGCCCTGGATAGTGGAGCCCTCCAGCTAGGCCTGAACACTGCTGCTGGACCCAAATAGCACCTGAAGACATGGAGAAGGCCCGTGTACGTGCGCAGCGCTTCTCAGAGCATGATGTGAGTGTGCTGCTTGCTGCTGTGGAGAAGAGGCGCCATGTTTTGTACCCGGACAATGGCAAGAAGGTGACGGTCCGCGTCTACAGGAGAGCCTGGAGGCATGTCGCCAGCAAGCTGTCAGCCAACAGCGACGTCCCCAGGACCGGTGCCCAATGCCGCAAAAAGTTAAATGACCTCACACGCATTGTCAGGGTGAGTACCCTTTCCAATGACCTCCTCATCCTTGCATGTGCACCTCACATTATGGGAAAAGGGACCTGAAAGCTCTAATGGCCAGCCTTCATCCAGCAGCTATGGCACAGGCATGAGCGTCAATTGCACATTCTGCACTGAACACACTGGCCAAGCTATTCCACCATGGGAGGCAGTGCACACCAGATCATGGCGACACACTGGCCAGGCTATTCCACCATGGGAGGCAGTGCACACCAGATCATGGTGACACACTGGCCAGGCTATTCCACCATGGGAGGCAGTGCAGACAAGATCACGGCGACACACTGTACTTAGAGGCCGTCCTTTCTCTTGCAGGCCAAGCTGGCGAATAATCGCAAGAGCCGGACTGCGACCGGGGGAGGACGACCCCATATCCAGCCACTCACCGACCTGCAACATCGCGTGGTGCGCCTCATGGGTGGCCGGGTGATTGGGCCCGTTGCATGTGGAGATGCCGACCCTGTTCTGGGAAGCAATGGTAAGGACATCACCTTTTGCACCTCTCTCGTCCCACTTGCGCATCAGATCTACATCCTTTGCCACTGTCCGACCAATGCGCTGAATGCCACCACTCATGCATCCCGCACTGACGCCCTCTCCTCACTCTAAAGCTACTCTTGTGCCTTCCTGCTTTCAGATGGTCAAGAGGAGGTCCCTCAACTTGCCAGTGACAGACCCTCCGAGGAGGAGCAGGAGGAGGAGCAAGAGGAAGGCGGCCCATCAGGGGAACCCTCAGCCGCGGCCACCCAGGCCAATGTAGGGGACACGTCATACCTGGAGGGCAGCGTGGCGGAAGTGTCGAAGGGGAGGGGAGCTCCTGGGACCTGCGTGCTGCAGAAAGGCGGGAGGGGGGTGGAAGCTCGGCGGCCTTCTCCCCAGAGGGGGGATGCGTCGGAGGGGAGTCCAATTGTTGGGCCCAGCGGCCTCCAGCAACGCAGGAAGGGTCGGCCAGCTCGGCGGCCTTCTCCCCAGAGGGAGAGTCCGGCCTCCAGTCAGGAGATGCTCTTCGCCGAGGAGATGCAACGCCTCGAAGACTTGTCCGCGGACTCGGAGCGCCGGCACACGGAGCTCATGGCGGCAGTGGCACGGTTGCCTGAGTCCATCGATTCCCTCTCTCGGAGAGTGGCTGAGTTCGGGCCCTTACAGGCCACCAGTCGGGCGGAATACCGGGCAGATCTGTCAGCGACTGGCCAGGTGATTAGTGGTGCCGTCCAGTCACTGGCTGCTCTGCTGCGGTCAGTGAACAGGTCAACACGGGCACTCACTGCTGCCACACTCGCTGTGTCAGCCAGGCATCGCCAGGGCACCCGGCGTGCTGCAGCAGCACATCGGTCTGTCCCTCGGCAGATTGGTGCGCATGCTGCAGTGCTGGCCCGGGAGAGTGCTAGTGTCTCAGGTGACCAGCGAGCGCCTGCCATCCGCCAGCTTGCCGCCATTCCTCCAGCCGCCACTGCCACTCCCCCAGTGGAGCTGCCAGGAGCTGCTGCAGCGACTGATGCTGACCAGCCACAGCTACAGCAACCAAAAGCTGGCCGCTCGACGCCCAGACCTCGACTAGGCCGACCCCCAAGGGCATCTGCCGTCACAACATGTGCCCCTCAGGAGCCTGCCACCAGCCTTGCAACAGCCAATGGCCTTACTTTGAGGCGGAGCAGCAGGGCGGGCAGGGGCCACCCAAAGATGGCCAAGGCATCGCCCTAGCGGGCCAAATAGTCGAATGTGTGGCCATTTGTGTTTGTTTCTTGAGGCCGAGAATTGGATGTTTGTTTTTTGAAGGCCGATGATGTGATGTTTGTTTTTGACGAAGGCCGAGAATGACGGCCATTTTAGTTGCCCTATTTTGTTAATCCTCCCCAGGTTGTGGGAGCGAGTAATGTGTTTGAGTGTTTTTTGGGGGTTTCCTCTGTTTTTGGTTTTCATGTGGGAAGGGCCCAGAGTTTGTACAATAAAGCATTTTATTTATTCACATTGTCCATGTTTGATCTTTGAAGTGTTTGTTGCCTTAACCGGCTGAGGGCTTGCGGAGCGGCTGCAATCATGTTCTATCATTGGCACAAGCCATTCCCTGACAGGGGGCCTAGAAGTGATGTTCAATAAGCCGACGACGGGCGGCCCTTGGACGTTGTGCATCCCTCCTGGGCTGGTAATCCTCGTCCTCGTCATCCTCATGCTGCTCCTGCTCCTCCTCCTGAGGTGGTGGTCCAACGTGAGGTGGCAGTGCCTGAGTCCTGCGGATAGCCAGGTTGTGCAGCATGCAGCAAACGACGACGAATTGGGAGACTCGATCCTGCGAATACTGGAGGGCTCCCCCGGAGCGGTCGAGACAGCGGAACCGTTGCTTGAGCACGCCGATTGTTTGTTCTATGAGGCTCCTCGTCGCTTGATGGCTCTCGTTGTATGCCTCTTCAGCAGGGGTCATGGGCGCGCGGAGCGGGGTCATGAGCCAGGTACACAAAGGATAGCCTTTGTCCCCGATAAGCCATCCTCTTGGGGGAGGCTGTGCCTGGAACATGTCAGCCACAGTTGTCTGTCGCAGGCTAAAGGCATCGTGGCTGCTGCCTGGAAAGCGGGCATTGACAGCTAGGATGCGCTGCCTGTGGTCACACACCAGCTGTACATTAAGGGAATGGTAGCCCTTCCGGTTGCGGTAATCCTCGGCATGCTCAAGAGGTGCCCGCAAAGCCACATGCGTGCAGTCAATGGCGCCCTGCACCATGGGGAAGCCATTCTTGCAAACCCCACTGCACGCTGCTGCTGCTTGTCCGGGGTCATGGGGAAGGAGATGAATTGATGTCTCCTTCTGAAAAGGGCTTCAGTCACCTGGCGGATGCAGCAATGCACGGCGAACTGGGAGATGTTAGCGATGTCCCCAGTAGCGGATTGGAAGGAGCCGGAGGCATAGAAGTTGAGAGCCACCGTCACCTTCACTGCCACCGACAGAGACGTCCTGCGCATCAGCTGTGGCTGCAGATCTCTCTGAAGCAGCCGGCAGATGTCTGTAACCACCTCCCTTCGGAATCGCAGCCTCCTAACACACATCGTGGCAGACATGGTCAGATAGGAGGTCTGCTGGCGGTATACCCTGCGTGGGTAAGGCCTCAGTTGGCGACGCCTGTTGCCCCCTCTGCGTCTAGCCAGGGCTGCCACTCTCTCACGGCGTCTGTAAGCCCTTCTGCCATAAGGCTGAAATTCAGCGTTGCCACCCAATGCAGCCCCCATTATATGCTGGCAAACACTGAGCTCTGAATGAAGGCTAAGATAATTGGTAAGCTCTGGCCTGAGCCAAAAATACCTGTCCAAGTGTTGGTCCAAACCAATAAACTCTCCTCCTTGGTCTCTGTCCAAAAAACCGTTGCACAAGAGTGAATGCTGCAAAATGGCTGGCCTTTATACTGCTGGGTAAGTGCCCTTTAATTACCGCTCCCCCCGGCCCGGCTGGCCTGTGTACCGTTCCACTTCACAGTCGCTTGGGACGCCCGGCGCACAATGGGCCGGCGCGAGTGAAGTTCTGGTTTGGGGGCACAAAGGGCGTTGCACTATTAAATGACGTCATCATCTGCGCGCGCAGCAGGGCGCGCGCTAGGACTTTGCGCCGGCGCTAAATGTGTCCTGAAGTTGGGGAGAGGCGCAGATTGCGCTGCGCCCGGACGATAAGCGCCTAGCGCTCGAGATCTACTCCCCCTAAGGCGCTAACGGCTGGCGCGCCCAACTGAATTTCTAGGCCATAATACCTACACAGGAGATATAATTCTGTAATACTACCAGCTAAGATGACTAAGAATTGCATAGACCACCCTGGTTAAGGTGTACTAATTTACACTTCATAAAGAGGCACAAACAGAAGGGCTTAGTAAAAATGACATCAAACCAAATGCTCCTGCTGTTACACCGTTTTTTATGGTAAGCTTAGAATACCTAGAGGGGAGACATAATTCTGTATTACTACCAGCTGAGGTGACTAAGAATTGCAGAAGTCAGCAGAAAAATGACTGGGGATAATTAGCTTACATCAGCAGAAAACCTTAAAGGAATACCACTGGAAAAGGGTATAAATATTGAACTCTCAAATAGGATACTAGACTCGCTGTAAAGGGGCAAAGCAATTCTCGGCTTCAGAGGGAGGCTCTTTAAGTCTACAACTCTTTGTACCTCGGGGAGCAAAGGTAATGTACTGTATTTGATTTTGGTGGATATCCTGAATAAGACTGGGAACTGTAAAACTGTAGCGAAGTTAAGATTTGCGAGTAAGGATCTCTTATAATAGAATTGTAAGATTTCTCTTTTTGGAACTGTTAGTGTTGCGATTGACTCACCAACTGTAAATTACATGTTGGTTCTTTAATAAATCTATATATTTTTAGAATTGTCTCACATAATACTTCTGTATCAAACTCGCAAACTCAATCTCTGTACTCTCTTTGGTGAGGAGTTGCAGAATTCTGGGGAGTTTTCCAGACCTTCGTAATGTTACAGTCTAGCTAAACTTATTTAAAGTGCTATCTGGAGGACGGTAACATTTTCAGGTTCTTCCTTTCCTTTAGGGAGAGATAGTCCAGACCTTTAGATCCAATTAAGTATCTTTAGGATTCAGCTACCTCAAACTTTAGTTGAAAGTGAACATCTGAGGAATACGCCTGATCTGGAGTAGCCCTAAAGGGGCTAGGACTAGTAATTATCCCATCAAGTGGGCATATAATGGATATTGCTAGATAGCCTATCTCATCCAGAAATGGAGACAGAGAAGTTGAGGGAGGAAAGGGAAGAATCTGATGTGGACGATGTGAAGGCAAGGGAAGGGTGGAAATTGGAAGTAAAGTTATTAAAAAATTTCAGTTTGGGGCGAGAGCAGGGACTGACACCAATACAGTCATCAGTGTACCTGAAAAAGAAGTAAGGGAGGGAATCTCAGCAGGATTGGAACAAAGAATGTTCCAGATATCCCACGAAAAGTTAGGCATAGTTAGGACACATATGGGTTCCCATAGCAACACTATGGCCTAGAAATTGAGTTGACACCGCGCCAGGGCTTTAGCGCCGGAAATTTAGCGCCGGCGCTAATTCCCTTGCGCGCGCCAAAAATTCAGTAGCGCCGCGCCCAGACGGCTGCCGGCGCTACTGGCGGGCGTGAGCGCCTCCCAATGGGCGCTGAGTGCCGCATTGCGGCGCTAATCCGGCGCTGCAGCACCCGATGCGGTGCGGCAGGCTGGGGGAGGCCTCCTCCTCCCGTTAAGGAGGCGCTGCCTTCACCCGATCGCTGGCCGTTTGATTTTTTCAAAAATGAGCCCGGCACCTAGGACAAGTGCTGGGCTTGCAGGCCAGACGCATCTGTTCCGCGGGGGGGGGGGTGGAGGAGTCCGGGGAGGGAGGTGCGGGCAGGCGGCCGGCGGGAAAGCGGCCGGCCGCCGCGCGACCTTAATGCGCCGGCGCTAACTTGTGTAAGACTCGGTTGCCAGAGTCTTAGTTGCGGCTGCCACGGGCGAGGCGGCCGCAACTGAATTTCGGCGTTCGGGCGCGTTGCCACGGCAACCGGGACGCTGCGCGCACCGATGACGTCATCGGTGCCGGCGCAGCGCTACCGGTGCAACGCCGCTTTAGGGCCCCAGGGAATTTTTCAACTGGCCATAACTCTGGCGCTAGTCCCTCTAGCGCCTCAAAAGCGGCGCTAAGGCTAGTGAATTTCTAGGCCCTTATGTTAGGCAGAAGCGAGTGGAGTCAAAGGAGAAATTGTTCAATGTGAGAACAAGTTCAGCCAGGCAGAAGAGAGTGGTGGATTGGTTGGGCCTCTTTTCAAGGAAGAAGCGGAACTCCTTCTGGCCATCCTGGTGGGGGACTGAGGTGTCAAGACATTGGGTGTCTATGGTGAAAAAGAGACGGTTATGGCCAGGAAACTGGAAACTGTTAAAGTGGCAGAGGGCGTCGGAAGAGTTGCAGATGTAAGTGGGAAAAGCCTGGACAAGGGGAGAAAAAATAGAGTTATGTTCGGAAGAAATCAGTTCCATGGGGCAAGAACAGGCTGAAATAATGGGTCTGTCAGGGCAGTTCTCTTTGTGGATCTTGTGAAGGAGGTAGAAGTGGGCTGTGCTGGGTTGGGGGACTATCAGTTTGGAGGTCAGGGAGGGAAGATCTCCAGAGGCAATTAGGTCAGTGACAGTCTTGGAAATGATGGCTTGACATTCACTAGTGTGGTCATGTTCCAGGGGGAGGTAGTGGGAGGTGTCAGAGAGTTGGCGTTCAGCCTCGGCATGGTAGAGGTCAGTTCGCCAGGCAACAACAGCACCACCCTTGTCAGCAGGTTTAATATCATTGTTAGGGTTGGATATGAGAGAACAGAGTGCTGCAAGTTCAGAGGGAGGTAGGTGGGAGTGAGTGAGGGGAGCAGAGAAATTGAGAAATTCTGACCCCATCCCTGCTTCTAATCTCACCCCTACCATGTTTTCATTATCCCTTCTGACCTTCCCCTCATTGATCATTCGGGGTTTGGAATAGAGGTAAATGTAATATTGGTAAATATAGCAATTAAAAACATGGCAAACATGCAAATTAATCAACAACAAATTGCATTCATATAGCGCCTTTAAGGTCCCCTGGTATGGCCTACATCTCTGCTCCCTTAAGTTCAAAGGATGCAGGCTTGAACGGATATGGCGGACAACTGGTTTAGCCATTCACCGCCAGATTTGGCTGGACCACATAAAGCATTATCGGGTCCTGCTCTCGTCTGCCAAAATTGTTCACTATTCCAGAATCATTCTGGAATGCAAAGATAAACCCCAGCTCCTAATCTCTACTGCTAACTCTTCTTAAACCCCTCTCCCCTGTCTCCTCCACCCTCACCTCCGACAACAAGTGTGAAGAGCTCGTGGGCTTCTTTGTCTCCAAGATTGAGATTATCCGTTCAGCTGCCTTTGACACTTCCCTTCCTTCCCCTAGCCCACTGGGCCAAACTTCCTCTCAGGTTCCTCCCTGCCCTGGCCCTGAACTCACATCTTTCTCCAGTTTCTCTCTGATCTCCCCTCATGACTTCTCTGGGCTCATCTTGTCCATGAGACCCACTTCCTGCTCCCTCGACCCTATTCCCACCAAATTGCTAACCACCCAACTTCCTTTTCTGGCTCCCATGTTAGCTGACATTGTTAATGTTTCTCTCTCCTCAGGTACTGTCCCCTCTCCCTCAAATCTGCCATCATCACCCCTCTCAAAAAAACAACACTTGACCCCTTCATCCTTGCAAACTACTGACCCATCTCCAACCTCCCTTTCCTCTCCAAAGTCCTTGAACATGTTGTCGCCTCCCAAATCTGTGCCCATCTTTCCCGCAATTCCAAGTTTGAATCCCTCCAATCAGCTTTCCGCCCCTGCCACAGTACCGAAACGGCTCTCATCAAAGTCACAAATGACATCCTTTGTGACTGTGACAAAGGTAAACTATCTCTCCTCGACTTCCTTAACTAGCCTGCAGCTGTTGACACAGTTGACCACTCCATCCTTCTCCAACACCTCTCCACCATCATCCAGCTGGGTGGGACTACACTCACCTGGTTCCATTCTTATCAATCTAATCGTGGCGAGAGAATCAACTGCAACAGCTTCTCTTCCCGCTCCCACATCGTTACTTCTGGTGTCCCCCAAGGATCTATCATTGGTCCCCTCCTGTTTCTCATCTACCTGTTGCCCCTTGGTGACATCATCTGAAAACACAGCATCAGTTAACACATGTACATTGACAAAACCCAGCTCTACCTCACTACCACTTCTCTTGACCCCTCCATGGTCTCTAAATTGTCAGACTGTTTTTCCAACATCCAGTTCTGCATGAGCAGAAATTTTCTTCAATTAAATATTGGGAAAACTGAAGCCATTGTTTTTGGTCCCCGCCACAAACTCTGTTCCCTAGCCACTGGCTCCATCCCTCTCCCTAACATCTGTCTGGGGCTGAACCACACTGTTTGCACCCTTGGTGTCATATTTGACCCTGAAATGAGCTTCCGACCACATATCCACAGCATAAATAGGAACGCCTATTTCCACCTCCGGAACATCGCCCGTCTCCGACCCGCCTCAGCTCATCCGCTGCTGAAACCCTCATCCTTGCCTTTGTTACCTCTAGACTTGACTATTCCAACACACTCCTGGCTGGCCTCCCACATTCTACCCTACATAAACTTGAGGTCATCCAAAACTCGGCTGCCTGTGTCCTAACTCGCAACAAGTCCCGTTCACCCGTCACCCCTGTGCTCGCTGACTTACATCGGCTCCCGGTTAAGCAATGCCTCGATTTCAAAATTCTCATCCTTGTTTTCAAATCCCTCCATGGCCTCGCCTCTCCCTATCTCTGTAATCTCCTTCAGCTCCACCCCCCCCCCCACCCACCCCCCGAGATATCTGCGCTCCTCTAATTATGGCCTCTTACGCATCCCAGATTATAATCGCTCAATCATTGGTGGCTGTGCCTTCTGTTGCCTAGACCCTTAGCTCTGGAATTCCCTGCCTAAACCTCTCTGCCTCGCTACCTCTCTTTCCTCCTTTAAGATGCTCCTTAAAACCTACCTCTTTGACCAAGCTTTTGGTCAGCTGCCCTAATTTCTCTTTATGTGGCTCGGTGTCAATTTTTTTTTGTCTTTTAATACTCCTGTGAAGCGCCTTGGGACATTTTACTATGTTAAAGGCACTATATAAATACAAGTTGTTGTTGTTAATTTAGAAAAATTCCCAAGGCGCTCACAGGAGTTTTATCAAACAAAATTTGACACCGAGCCAGATAAGGAAGTATTAGTACAGGTGACCAAAAGCTTGGTCGATGAGGTAGATTTTAAGGGGCATCTTAAAGGAGGAGAGAGAGGTAGCGAGGCAGAGAGGTTTAGGCAGGGAATTCCAGAGCTTAGGGCCTCGGCAGCTGAAGGCACGGCGGAGCGATTAAAATTGGAGATGCGCAACAACCTAAAATTGAGGCACTTAGCTTTTTCTAATAACACTGGCAGTGTGAACATTAAAACTGGAATGAAAATATAAATGGGGGAACCTTAGTTTAAAGATGTTAAAAATGGCCTTTTGGTAGAAGAAGTCATGATAGTATGATGCCATATTTGGACCTCATAAGCATTGCGCCGCTGAACAGAAATTATCCCCCCAAAAAATAATATAATCTTCTAGGTAATATCAAATGAAAATTAAATCTTAATGAAAGTTCAGGCTCTGCCAGAGAGAATACAGCTGGAAATCAAAGCATACTAACGAGCGGTGATCATTATCTCAAAATTCTTTGTGCTGAATCGTCTGCCTGTGAAGGAGACTGATAGAGAGATATATTTTGGAACTTGAAGACAATGAAGGTCACAAGTTCAGGAGGAGAGGGAGAGGGTGCAGTGCGATCCAACTACATCACTATATATTCAGAGAAATACTTCTGTTTTAATGGGAAGATGTGGAAATAGTCATTAGAAAATGATATGCAGCAACATGTGCAGGATTTGAGCAACTAATTATATATTGACAGGGTCCAAAAATGTGAAGTCTGGTGCAGACAGCATGCAAACTTTCAACGGCTCCATAAATTATTTACCAAGGGAAAAAAGACATAGCTAGCTTGGCAGAACCTTGGTCTACTACGCAGATTACTACAAAATAATGTAGAGCCTGGATTGCCGTCTGCACTGTAGATCAAACATTCAAAATGGAGGCTCGATTATAATCTGTTCTATATGTTGGGTTAGTTTATTTAGCAGTGGATTGCCATTTGCTTTGATAATGTGAATAGCTGAAATTATGAATGGATTGCAGACTGTACTCCCTGTGAGTAAATCAAGTACTCGGGATGTAATCCCAACTAGTCTTACTTATTTCTATTGCTGCCTGGAGACTACAAATTAGAGTAGAGTCAAGATTGGAAAAATTTAGCATAGACTGTGGGAGCTAAATTGGGCAGTATAGCTCCCTGTTTTATGCGCTATGTGGCCACCTAAGGAGTCAAAATGGTGTTCAAGATGCAGGCGCGCAATCTACCAGCAGGAAGTGTGCAGGACGCCATCTTGGTAAAGGAGTTTGCACGTGTATGCTTAACAACCGCTGGCAGCATGCAGAGCAGCGAGATGATGGCATGAAACAGTATGCAATGCTGATTTGAAGCTACCACTGCCATTTTGCAACTCCACACTCCAGCCAACATGCTGTCTTAACCTTGCACAGCTGAACACGATGTTAAACAGCATGAAGGACCCCACACCAACGCTACCTCAACTTCAGCGATAACCAGCTGCATCAATGTGGCCGGAGTGAAATCAGTCAACTGCTGCAGCCACAGCCTCAAAGCAGGGCAAGGAGAGCATTGCCTATGGCTGCTTATGACTGTGAGTCTTAATTTTAATGCATCTGGCTTCTTTCAGGCTGATGCTGGAGATATAAGCAACAACTCAGTTTACAGTGCACTGCTGCATAAGAAAGGTCACCGAGGCTCGCTATACAATGAGAAACACATTCATCTCCTTCGCTCTTGCTGGAGACAAGTAGGAGGAGCAAACATGAGTTATTACATGGGTTGCAGGCTTCCCCTTGGTGCAGGGTGCCATTAAAATCATGCACATCACCTTATGTGCTCCTCATCTGAAATCATCCATTTCATCAACAGAAAGGGATTCCCTTCTTCTTCTTAGGCAGTCCCTCAGAACCGAGGATGACTTGCTTCCACATTAAAAATGAGTTCTCAGCTGACTGATGAGTCCAATGCAGGACCTACAGTCTCTGTCACAGGTGGGGCAGACGGTGGTTGAAGGGGCGGGTAGGTTGGGGTGCTTGGGTTGACGTACGCTCCTTCCGCTGTTTGCGCTTGGCTTCAGCTTGCTCCCGGCGAAGAAACTCAAGGTATTCAGCGCCTTCCCGGATTTATCTCCTCCACTTTGTACGGTCTTGGGCCAGGGATTCCCAGGTATTGGTGGGGATGTGGCACTTTTTCAAGGAGGCTTTGAGGGTGTCCTTGAAGCATTTCCTCTGCCCACCTGGGGCTCTGTTGCCATGTCGGAGCTCCGAGTAGAGCGCTTGTTTTGGGAATCTCGTATCGGGTATGCGGATGATGTGACCCGTCCATCAGAGCTGATCCAGCGTGCTCAAAGCTTCAATGCTGGGGATGTTGGTCTGAGCGAGAACACTGACATTGGTGCGGCTATCCTGTCAATGGATTTGCAGGATCGTGCAGAGGCAGCGTTGGTGGTACCTCTCCAGTGCTTTGAGGTGCCTGCTGTACATTGTCCATGTCTCTGAGGCATACAGGAGGGCGGGTATTACTACTGCTCTGTAGACCATGAGCTTGGTGCTGGGTTTGAGGTCCTGGCCTTCAAACACTATCTTCCTCAGGTGACCGAAGGCTGTACTGTCACACTGAACGCGGCGTTGGACTTCGTCATCGATGTCTGCCCTTATTGACAATAGGCTCCCGAGGTATGGAAAGTGGTCCACGTTGTCCAAGGACTTGTCATGGATTTTGATAATCGGGGGGCAGTACTGTGTGGCGGGGGTAGGTTGGTAGAGGACCTTTGTCTTATGGATGTTTAGTGTAAGGCCCATGCTCTCGTTAACGTCGGTGAAGGTGTTAACGATGGTTTGGAGTTCGACCACCGAGTGTGCGCAGAAGCAAGCATCGTCTGCATACTGTAATTCGACGACAGAGGAAGGGACGACCTTGGATCTGGACTGGAGGTGATGGAGTTTGAACAGTTTCCCATTTGTTCTGTAAATTAGCTCCACTCCAGCGGGGAGTTTACTGAGGGTGAGATGGAGCATTGCTGCTAGGAAGATCGAGAAGAGCGTTGGTGCGATGACAGAGCCTTGCTTGACCCCGGTCCGTACATGAATTGGGGATTGTAATGTACAGCTAGTGTGCAACCACAGGTTACGCATCATGCAGGCGAATGCCTGTTATCAGCAACAACTTGTATTTATAGAGCACATTTAAGGTAGTAAAATGTCCCAAGGTGCTTCACAGGAGTGTTATTAAACAAAATTTGACACCGAGCCACATAAGGAGGTGTTAGGGAAGAGTAGGTTTTAAGTAGTGTCTTAAAGGAGGAAAGAGGGATAGAGAGGCAGAGAGGTTTAGGCAGGGAATTCCAGAACTTAGGGCCTTGGCAGTTGAAATCATGGCCGCCAATGTTGGAGCGACTAAAATCGGGGATGCTCAAGGGGCCAGAATTAGAGTAGTGTGGATAGCTCAGAGGGTTTTAGGGCTGAAGGAGATTACAGAGATAGAGAGGGGTGAGGCCATGGAGGGATTTGAAAACAAGGATGAGAATTTTAAAATCGAGGTGCTGCTTAACCAGTCAGCGAGCACAGGGGTGATGGGTGAACAGGACTTGGTGTGAGCTCAGACACAGGCAGAAGAGTTTTGGATGACCTCAAGTTTACAGAGGGTAGAACATGGGAGGCCATCCAGGAGTGTGTTGGAATAGTCAAGTCCAGAGGCAACAAAGGCATGGATGAGGGTTTCAGCAGCAGATGAGCTGAGGCAGGGGCGGAGTCAGGTGATGTTAGGGAGGTGGAAATAGGCGGTCTTAGTGATGGTGCGAATATGTGATCAGAAGCTCATCTCGGGGTCTAATATTACACCAAAGTTGTGAACCGTCTAGTTCAGCCTCAGGCAGTTGCCAGGGAGAGGGATGGTCGGTGGCTAGGGAACGGAATTTGTGGCTGAATCGAGGACAATGGCTTTGGTCTTCCCAATATTATTTGGAGGAAATTTCCGTTCATCCAGTACTGGACATCGGACAAGCAGTCTGACAATTTAGAGACAGTATCTGAAATGGAAAAGGGACAAGGGTTGGGTTGTGTTGATGGGAGAGAAGAAAGTAAGAAGTGTGTGGTTAAACTATCTGCAACTTGTGAGTCAGGAGAGGTTATGGGATAAGGGAGAAGTGGGATGAAAGGAGGTGGATTAGGTATGCAGATACCCTCATCATCGATCCCTCCAGCACCACCAGTAGCTACGGCCTCAGCGATGCCCCTTCTCATGATGGCCAGCACTGTCTCCTCCGTGGGGGTTAAAATGTGCTGGTTCGCTTGTCCTCTTCCAGTTTTTTGAAGCTGCCTTCTCTTATACGCCTCCTGCAAGAAAGAGGGAAGTGTGTCAGTGAGTGTCCTACAATATGTTTGGGTGTTATGGTTGAATAGCTGCTAGTGTGTGTGAGCTGTGTGTTGTGGAGTGAGGATTTCAACAGTGCTCAGTGTGTGAGGGTGAGGTAAACCATATAAATTGAAGGGTTGCGTACTGATTGATAGAGATTATTGGTAGGTGGGTGATGGGGTTGTACTGAACTAAGCAGTGGAAGAGGCAAGTGGTGCAGTTGGTAGGTGATGCCATTTAAAGATTGAAATCACTCCCCTTTACAACTCGTGTTAGATCATTAAGCTTCTTCCTGCACTGCATCCATGTTCTTAGAGCTACACTCTTGGCTTTGACCTCCACTGCTACTTCTTCCCACTGTCTCCTGAGCATGTGTCTTGTGGGCCTCCTGCCCCACTGTGGATACAGGATATCTCTTCTCATTATGTCTTGTACCAAGGCCTCTAGTACATTTTCAGAAAACCTTGGTGCATGCTCTCTCACATGTTCAGCTATTCTTCAATATATTGCAGCACAGATTCAGTTCACAAAGGGCTCCTACCACTTCTTGAAGCCACAATGCACCTCCCCTTTAAGAGGTGCAAGCTGCCTTTAAGTAGCACTAGCCACCCGCAATATTGAGTCCCCTGCTGATGCGTGCAGACAATGCACAGCGCAGGCAGCACTGGCTGCATGCAGGAATCATGGAACTCCGCGCCAATTTAACATGTTGCCTGCATCGCAATGAATGGGCGCAGGTTAATCGTGAACCCCGATCCCCATGCCTATTTTTGGAGGTTATCCAATTTAAACCCCAAGGTCTCTCTTGTATTGTTCATATGATAGTCAGAGCTCCAATTAACATAATTTGTAGTGACAAGAGAAACCATTCTGTCCTCCTATAAGACAGCATAATGTCTCAGTGTGGCTCGGTTAGAGCCATCACTCACTGACTCTGTGCAACCTATCCGTCTCAGTTTACAGACTGTCATTTATGTACTTCCTCCCCTAACCAGGCAACCAGTGTTAACACACAGTTGTCTGAAACACCACCAACTGAGCACACATTGAGAAGGAGAACATATATCTCATGAGATAAAAATGTTAATCCAACCATTACAGATTAACACATTTAACATTGTTAAAAAGTTTTAACTTTTACATGCATTTATATGTTAAGTTTAATCAATTAGCTTGCAGTTCACATGCTGCTTCACACACTGCGTATGCTACAATGATGCACTTAGTGTGTTGTCAGGCTGTACATGCTTGGTTGGCATTATTATAGACATCTAGATTTTCACCTTCATTAGGTTTAGCACTAAAATAGCACCAACACTACACTTTCACCAGTGTTAGTGATCCCACTGTGAACTTACACAATTTTCGTGACCTCGCACTCTTGCATGATGGTGAATGGGTTATCAGCACTATTCTAGCCCCACAATGGTAGTCAATTTCTGAGTGGGTGAGAAATTCAGTTTAATTACTGCATTTATATGGCTACATCAGCAGGAAGTCCTAGGGCATCCATTTTGAGAGTAACTGATGTGAAGAAGACAGAGCAAGATGTCGCAGGCTGCATCAACAGGGCAGAGGGTCCCAAAGTTTATGGAGTCCTCAGTGTAATTTTCAAGGAGAAGGTGGGAAGGTCTCTTTGGTACAAAGAACAGGAAATCAGCAAAGTCCAGAGCCCAGGTCCAGCAGAAAGAGATGGCAGAGGCTGTGAGTGCCACCTCCAGAACCCCTTATACAGCAAGTCAATATTAAAAAACAGTTTCATGGCCTCAACAGGTCAGACAAGTTAAGAGGACTAACATACATTATTTTCTGCAGCAAAGTTGAACATATGAGTACAAGTGCCACCCAGCTTATCTACCCAATGTTCCTCACCATGGCTCATTTCCCTGAAATCTCCCTGAGGAAGTCCAAGACCCTTCACACCTTCTTCCTTCCCCTACAATCATTCCCCTACAAGCATTGCTTAACTCACTCCCTCACATGCAAAAGATATGAAACTCTCATTGTTATCATAGATTCAATCCTGCACCTTTAATTATAACCTTTAAGGAATCATAACTCCAAACCTGGGCTGCAGTCCTAGTGAATGAATCGCAAGGTACATTCACACTCTGTACCTTCCCCTTGAAGAAGAAGACTACATACAATTAAAGGCAGAACAATACCACAGGGGAAGGACCTTAGAGTCTTGAGGCCTTCATCTCTTTTGAGGATGATCCCCTGGAGCAACTGGGCAGACAAAGATCCCCTGGAGCAACTGGGCAGACAAAGATCCCCTGGAGCAACTGGGCAGACAAAGATCCCCTGGAGCAACTGGGCAGACAAAGATCCCCTGGAGCAACTGGGCAGACAAAGATCCCCTGGAGCAACTGGGCAGACAAAGATCCCCTGGAGCAACTGGGCAGACAAAGATCCCCTGGAGCAACTGGGCAGACAAAGATCCCCTGGAGCAACTGGGCAGGCAAAGAGGCGGGGGTGGAGGGATAGGGGAGCGGGGGAGGCTGTGAGAGATAGAGAAGTGGAACGGGGCGTGACAGCTGCGAATTGGATCAGGAAAGTCTTTGTATCAGGTCTCATCAGTTTCTGCCACTCAGATGCAATCCTTCGTATAAATAACTGTCAGGTTTAAATCTTTCAGCTAGTTTGTAAACTGCTTTTGGCATTTTCTGTTTATCGCACCCATGTCAACTGCTCCTCTTTTTAATTTCATTCCAGGTGAACAGCAACAACATCAGAAGCAGCAGCTGCCACAGGAATTAGGGTCCTAATCCTCCCTTCCCCCCAGTCAGCTCACCCACTGCATCATTACTTTCCCCTTTACCAAACATCATTCCATTGACTCCTACCCACGAGGGACTGATTAGAGTTAATAGGAGTGCATCACATGGGGCTTATAAGAGCACAAGTGCCAAGGAGGTGAACAAGGTTGTTAAGGACAGCTATACATGTTTGGAAGTTGTCTAGCCATGCGACCCAGGATCTTAGAAGTTCCGCATTTAAAAGAGGATGCTCATAGAGTATCTAACCCATGTCAAGTCCTCCAATGAAGTGTCCAGGAATGTACATCAGATGATAACTCCGATAGAGGAGTCTACTAAACACATCTGTGGCATCATGATGGTTTTACACATGGATCTGTAGTTAAATCTGAAGCAAGTGGTACCTTCAGAAAGAAATTCAGCAGAAGCAGAAGATCTATGGGCAGTAATTTCTACAGGGGTAGCAGCCCTGATGGCTGCCATTAAGGTATTGAGCACCAGATGTGAGAACACAGTCTTTTGCGGTCTCCAATCTATTGGAGCTGGAATCCAGAAAACCCTTGTTTGGAGGACTTCAGAGATCTGAACTGGAACCACTTTGTCTGTTTTCCAGCTGGCCAATGGACAATCAGAACCATTACTTACATAGAAGATAGGAGCAGGAGTAGGCCACTCGACCCCTCGAGCCTGCTCCGCCATTCAATGCAATCATGGCTGATCATCCAAATTGAGTACCCGGTCCCTGCTTTCTCCCCATACCGCTTGATCCCTTTAGCCTTAAGAAATATATCCAACTCCTTCTTGAATATATTTAATGAATTGGCCTCTACTGCCTTCTGTGGTAGAGAATTCCACAGGTTCACCACTCTCTGGGTGAAGAAATTCCTCCTCATTTCTGTCCTAAATGGCGTACCCCTTATCCTTACTAGTGGCTCAGTAGATGTGGACATGCAGGAGGGTGATGCCTGTCATTGCAGCTCAACATGTGAGCTCTTATTTCAGCCACTGAATGGCAAACATGTTGTTGAAAGCAGCCAGTGTGAGCCTTCAGTTTTATTCCTCTGGGACCTTTTCCAAACTGAGACAAGGGCGACCTCAGGTCCCAAAATCTAATACACCAGCCAGCTACTCTGTGGCTCTCTCCCTAGAGGTAGCACCTAAAAGAAGTAGAAGGTTGGGATTAAGAAGTAGAGTTAATATAGGCATTAGGCGGTGGTGGGGGTGGCGGAGTGGTAGTAGAACATAGGAACGGATACAGTGCAATCCACCTTTAAATGTAATTATCCAACTTCAACACTGTTTTGAAATTATTTTCTGACAGCAGTTAGGATGGTAGCTGTTAAACTGAAGAGTGGCATACGGTGGGTTATTAGAGATGATCACGTGATGGCTTTATTGACGTATTCTGCTCTGTTAGGAAATACCAAGCCAATGTCTGGCATGTAGTGGGCAAGGAACCATATTTGCCGAATTTGTCTTTTATTAGGAGTTTCTGTGTTTTTCGTGCAGCTGCCACAGGATCTTTGGTGGGCTCCTGGTCTTCATTCCCTTGGGAAGCATCAAGTTCCTATGCCTGCATTCTTTGGTCTTCCAGCCTGTTTTCCTCCACCTCTGTAAGATGAAAACTCTTTCAAATGGATAGATTGGACTGCACATCACAAACTACAATGATTCAGGAAACCCTCGCTGGATTATTTGGGTGTGTGCCTTCTGATCAGTTCACATACCTAAATCAAACCATTAGAATGCCAATGGTTTGGTCTACTACTAATAGTGTTTTTTTCATTTATGGGATGTGGGCGTTGCTGGCATTTATTGCCCATCCCTAATTGCCTCTGAGAAGGTGGTGGTTGTGAAAAAGACACCATTCTATGAAAGCATTCTGGCTTTATTAAAACATGACAAATTAGGTCTGGAAATCTGGAAGCCTCAACAATCTAAAACTGTTACAGCATTCTGGTAATAGAGATAAGATAAGTTGAAACAGGAAGTTGGAGGCTCCTGATAGTCTGAAGCTTTGGAAAGAAGACAATGGTGCACCCTGTTAAGGTGTTCTAAATTACACTTTGGAAAGAAACACATAAAATTAAGAAACATATGCCTTCGTGGGAATGGCATCAAGTGGGGGAGGCACCTGCCATCACACCGTTTTTGTGTTGAACTTGGAACACCTACGGAGGAGAGACATAATTCTGTGTTACAACCAGCTGAGGTGACTAAGAATTGCATAGATCATCCTGGTTGAGGTGTTTTAAATTACACTTTGTAAAAAGACAGAAACAGAAGGCCTTAGTAAAAATGACATGAAATAGATGCACCTGCTGTTACACCGTTTTTTATGGTGGGCTTGGGACACCTGGGGTAGAGACATTCTGCATTGCTACCAGCTGAGGTGACTGTAAGAATAGCAGGGGTCAGCAGAAAAATGACTAGAGATAAATAGCTTACATCAACAGAAAACTTTAAAGGAAATGCCACTGGAAAAGGATATAAATATTGAACTTTCAAATGGGATGATAGTTTCGCTGTAAAGGGGCAAAGCGATTCTCGGCTTCAGAGGCAGGCTCTCTAAGTCTACAACTCTTTGTACCTCGGGGATCAACAGTACTGTACTTGATTTTGGTGGATATCCTGAATAAACTTTAAGAACTGTAAAACTGTAGCAAAGTTAAGATTTGAGAATAAGGATCTCTGACAATAAGATTGTAAAAACATTCTCTTTTTGGAACTGTTAATGTTGCAATTGAAACATCTACTGTAATTACATGTCGGTTCTTTAATAAATCTATATAATTTTAGAATTGTCTCACATAATACTTCTGTACCAAACTCGCAAACTCAATCTCTGTATGCTCTTTGGTGAGGCATTGCAGAATTCTGGGGGAGTTTTCCAGACCCTCATAATATCCGGAACGGTACAGCCTAGCTAAACTTATTAAATGTGTTATCTGGAGGATGGTAACATTTTCAGGTTGTTCCTTTCCTTTAGGGAGAGATGGTCTAGACCTTTGGACACAATTGAACATCTTTAGGATTCGGCTACCTCAAACTTTAGTTGAAAGTGAACGTCTGGGGAATACGCCTGATCTGGGGTAGCCCTAAAGGGGCTAGGACTAGTAATTAATCCTTCAGTGGTGAGCCACCTTCTTGAACTGCTGCAGTCTGTGTGGTGAAGGTGCTCCCACAGTGCTGTTAGGGAGGGAGTTCCAGGATTTTGACCCAGCAACGATGAAGGATCGGCGATATACTTCCACATCATGATGGTGTGTGACTTGGAGGGGAACTTGGAGGTGGTGGTGTTCCCATGCGTCTTCTGCCCTAGCCCTTCTAGGTGGAAGGGGTCGCGGGTTTGGGAGGAGCTACCAAAGACGCCTTGGCGAGCTGCTGTAGTGCATCTTGTAGATGGTACACACTGCAGCCACAGTACACTGGTGGTGGAGGGAGTGAATGTTTAAGGTGGTAGATGGGGTGCCAATCAAGTGGGCTGCTTTGTCCTGGATGGTGTCAAGCTCCTTGAGTGTTGTTGGAGCTGCACTCATCCAGGCAAGTGGAGAGTATTCCTTCACACTCCTTACTTGTGCCTTGTAGATGGTCGAAAGGCTTTGGGGAGTCAGGAGGTGACACATTTGCTGCAGAATACCTAGCCTCTGACTTGCTCTTGTTGCCACAGTATTTATATGGCTGGTCCAGTTAAGTTTCTGGTTAATGGTAACCCCCAGGATGTTGATGGTGGGGGTTTCGGTGATGGTAATGCCATTGAATGTCAAGGGGTGGTGGTTAGACTCTCGCTTGTTGGAGGTAGTCATTGCCTGGCTCTTCTGTGGCGCGAATGTCACCTGCCACTTATCAGCCCAAGCCTGAATGTCGTCCAGGTCTTGTTGCATGCGGGCATGGACTTCTTTATTATCTGAGGAGTTGTCAATGGCACTGAACACTGTGCAGTCATCAGCGAACATACCCATTTCTGACCTTATGTTGGAGGGAAGGTCATTGATGAAGCAGCTGAACATGTTTGGGCCTAGGACACTGCCCTGCGGAACTCCTGCAGCAATGTCCTGGGGCTGGGATGATTGACCTTCAATCACCACAACAATCTTCCTTTGTGCTAGGTATGACTCCAGCCAGTGGAATGTACTCCCCCTGATTCCCATTGACTTCAGTTTTACTAGGGCTCCTTCATGCCACACTCGGTCAAATGCTGCCTTGAAGTCAAGGGCAGTCACTTTCACTTCTCTGGAATTCAGCTCCTTTGTCCATGTTTGGACCTAGGCTGTAATGAGTTTGGGAGCCGAGTGGTCTTGGCAGAATCAAAACTGAGCATCAGTGAGCAGGTTATTGGTGAGTAAGTGCCTCTTGATAGCACTGTCGATGACACCTTCCATCACTTTGCTGATGATTGATTGTAGACTGATGGGGCAGTAATTGGCTGGATTGGATTTGTCCTGCTTTTTGTGGACAGTACATACCTGGGCAGTTTTCCACATTGTCGGATAGATGCCAGAGTTGTAGCTGTACTGGAACAGCTTGGCTAGAGACATGGCTAGTTGTGAAGCACAAGTCTTCAGCACGATAGCTGGGATGTTGTCAGGGCCCAAAGCCTTTGCTGTATCCAGTGCGCTCAGCCGTTTATTGATATCACGTGGAGTGAATCAAATCGGCTAAAGACTGGCTTCTGTGATGGTGGGGACCTCAGGAGGCTGCCGATATGGATCACTTATGGCTGAAGATGATTGCAAACGCTTCAGCCTTGTTTTTTGCACTCACATGCTGGGCTCCACCATCATTCAGGATGGGTATATTCATGGAGCCTCCTCCTCTTGTTAGTTGTTTAATGGTCCACCACCATTCACGACTGGATGTGGCAGGACTGCAGAGCTTTGATCTGATCCGTTGATTGTGGGATCGCTTAGCCCTGTCTATAGCATGCTGCTTCCGCTTTTTAGCGTGCATGTAGTCTTGTGTTGCAGCTTTCCCAGGTTGGCACCTCATTTTTAGGTACGCCTGGTGATGCTCCTGGCATGCTCTTCTACACTCCTTATTGAACCAGGGTTGGTCCCCTGGCTTGATGGTAATGGTAAGGTGAGGGATATGCTGGGCCATGAGGTTACAGAATGTGGTGGAATACAATTCTGCTGCTGCTGATGGCCCACAGCGCCTCATGGATGCCCAATTTTGAGCTGCTAGATCTGTTCTGAATCTATCCCATTTAACACGGTGGTAGTGCCACACAACATGATGGACTGTGTCCTCAGTGTGCCTCATTGTATGCCAATTGATCCAGTTTCTGGGATTCTTGTGTGGAGTCATGAGCCATTTCTATAAGAGTCAACCCTTGTTTCTTAGTAGCTATCCAGAACCCTGGCCTGGGTTGGTGAACTGTCCTGTAATACCTAATTGTTTTAAAATGAAAGTATCACACCAACTCTCTGAGTGGCATGTGTTCACCTCCATGCAGCCATGCTTGATATCATATACAATCTGCGCATTGAGCAAGTGTATCCCTTTTCTGTTAATGACGTTTGTTAGATTCTGCAAGAATGTATGAAGTAATGCATAAATTCCATCAGTGCCCTGATCTGGGAAATCCTACCGCTCTGTGAAACTGAATCGCCCTTTCCAACTGATGCATGACATCCATTGGAAACAAGATGAACTGACCAGCTCTCCGAAACTGGGCAACAGTCAACTGTTTAATACAGTGGAGGGCTGCCAATTAACTTTTGTGGCATATCTTCCTTGATGCAACCTGAAAATAATGTGACAAAGGAAGAGAATAGCATTGTTATTTTAACTACCACACTTAATGCTGGGAGTGTGTTGGAGGAAGATCTGATAGGAGGCCAGGGAGGTATTTTGTGACTTGAAAAAGAACCCCAAGTTAAGGCAAGAATATTGCCCTTTCTTAGGAAGCTGAAAGATAAATTTGAAATTAAGTTGTCTGACCTGTTAAAGATATGAATGCAAAAATCATAGAACTTGCTGTGACGAAAATAGAGTACTTTTGTCCATATTTATGTATCTTCTCTTTTCTTAGCTTTGAAATAGGTATACATGTGATCCAGAAAAAAATAAATGTGTCAGTTGCTCACCCGGGGCAGGCATCCCAGATCACTTTGCACACAAGATCTGACTTAAATTAATAAAAGCTACAGGCCTACCAATGGGAGATGGATTTTGTGTTGGAAATTATAAAAAAAATGAGGAGAAGCCTGAATAACAAGCATACAAAGAAATGAATGAAATTATGCAATGCCAAAGCAGCATGCCTTAATACGGGAATAAAGACAAATAGAGTAATTGTGTTGACCTTTTCACTCTCAGCAGAGTTTCATGCAGCAGGAGCACTGAATTTACTCTATAAGGAGTGTCACATTTTGATTTTTTTTTCATCATGAAAAGGATTTGGGGATTGAGTTATGTTGAAGGATCGTGCTTTAAAATAAAATTGAATTTGCGCAGATTTAGAAAGAAAGGCCAAAGGCATTGAAGAATGTGTATTAAAGACAAAGTTTGGAGGATGTCACCAGTTCAACATGATACAATGTGCATTTATTGTCTCATCCCAGGTCTGTTAGCCAGGATAACCAGGGACTTTAAGCAATTCATCTTATCCCAGGTGGCCAACTAATAATCACACCCATTGTGAAGAGGATGATTCCACTCATATGGGCATGGCCTGAGATGTCTGTGGCAGACTGTGGTGTATGTAACCTGTTCCACCTTAAGAGAATTTAAGCCTGTTCCACCTTAAGAGATATACTACTTTCTCTGGCTGCTGTATACGTAATACCGGTGGTGACCACCGGTATATAAGTACTGTGTAGTGATATTGTATTTAGTATAGTCCTGACCTCCAACTAGTAAAGACCTGTTGAACTTTATTCTTGTAGTCTGTGTCAGTAATTAATCTTAATACAACTGGAACACACAGACTTTACAGTGGCGACGAGTCCGATTCTTACCCTGCGGCAGTTTATATCCACGGCGGCTTCATCCACAGAACGGGCGTCGAAGAGAGGCATCCACCCTCATCACCCTGCTGGAAGACACATCGCGCGGCAGGCATCGAGAACCCGGAGTGCAGAAGACATCCTGAACTCAAAGCCTCCATCAGCGGCAGTCAGCTATCTTCTTTCTACCTCGGTGGTGGGTAAGCCAGTCAGCGACGCGAGCAGAAAGTCGGCCGCGTTGGCTGTACAGACGGGGGGAGGAAGACGGAGGAATAAGGGCGGTGAGATCGATCGCGACCGGAGATAAGGGCTGGGCAGCATTCGGGCCGAAAGGCGCAGCGCGGGGACATCGATCGCGGCTGGTGATAAGGGCCGGGCCGCTTTCGGGCCAAAAAGGCGCAGCGTCTGGGGCGACTGAAGGCACGAGAGCCGCGGTGAAGGCGAACGCAGCCGGTGCTAATAACCGGGCTGCAAGAAGGGCTGCGAGGCGCGACATCGGGGAAGCGCGAATGCCCGAGGGAGCCGCGGTGAAGCGGAGACAGCGTTGGGGGAGTTACTAACCGCTGGGAAAGGGGAGCAGCAGCGGCACGCCAAACGCCATTGCAGCCAGTGGGTGAAGACCGCCAAGCGCGGGAAAACCGCCATTTTGTAGGCGGAGGACGAAGACAAGAGCGGGAAGCCGCCATCTTGGGATAAAATAAATTGCAACGATGCCTAAACATGGGAACATTGATACCTTTGATAGCGACATCGAGGATTGGGCCATGTATGTAGAATGCATACAAAATTATTGTAAAGCAAATAAAATCCCAGATGCAGAGAAAGCACTAACTTTATTGAACTTAATGGGTGCAAAGACATACGGGAAATTGAAACACCTTTTATCACCAGATGAACCGGCGGATAAGACGTTCGAGGAGATTGTT
Organism: Somniosus microcephalus; assembly: GCF_052327205.1. NCBI lineage: Eukaryota > Metazoa > Chordata > Chondrichthyes > Squaliformes > Somniosidae > Somniosus > Somniosus microcephalus. Next base: position 33,745,283 of record NC_140996.1, read on the forward strand.
ACTGTCCTGAAAAATCATCTAAACCCCACGCCGCTGATGCTAGCGGAACGATTTAAATTGTACAGCAGAAGGCAGCTGAAGGGTGAAAGCAATGCTGAATATTTAATGGAATTGCGTAAGCTAGCAAAGTACTGTCAATTTGGAACGGGACTGACAGAAGCGCTAAGAGATAAATTTGTGTGTGGATTATTAAAAGAAGATACACAAAAGCGACTGCTCGAGGAGAATGAGCTGACGCTTGAGAAAGCGGTCACTATGGCAGCAGCACACAAAGCCGCAGCGAGAGGCACGGCAGTAATGCAGCTACGGTCACTGGAACTCAATACAAATAAATTGTGTTTGAGCACTGTAAAATGTTATCGTTGTGGAAAGACAACACACGATCAGAACCAGTGTTGGTTTAAAAACCAAGAATGCAGAACGTGTGGCAGGCTTGGCCACATAGCTAAAGTATGCCGGTCAGGAAAGAAGACCAGCAACAAAAAGTCACCGCAAGGAAAATACATAAAGGTGCACAAGGTGACAAAGACCAGTTCGAACGAACAGAAGTCAGATTCAGACGCTAGCAGTAATGAACTGGGTAGCTTAAGAGTACACAACGTTGGTAAGGATGCAGATCTCCAGACAATTTGGGTCACTCTTCAGATAGCAGGAGTCCAAGTAAAGATGGAATTGGACACTGGATCGGCATTGACGGTCATGAATAAGAAAGATTACAAAAGGTTATTCCAACATATTCCCCTACGGGATACGGAGATTATATTAAAAACATACACGGGGCAAAGAGTGTACCCCATCGGAAAGATAGAGGTAAAAGTGGTCCACAAGGGCGAAGAAAGCCAAGTAATGGACTTATATGTGCTACCTGAAGGAGGTCCACCACTACTGGGACGGGAGTGGATTAGGAAAATGAATATGGACTGGCACTCCTTAAAAGCACTAACGGTAGATTCCGGGGAAACAGATGTCAAACCTAAACGATTGTCCAAAATATTGGATGATGCTAAAGAGGTGTTCCAGCAAGGACTGGGAACACTGAAAGGAATTACGGCAAACATCAAGATTGATGAACATGCACAACCAAAATTTTTCAAAGCCAGACCGGTACCCTATGCAATACGACCTACTGTAGAAGCGGAACTAGAAGTGCTAGAACGTTCAGGTGTACTGTCTAAGGTAGATTGGAGTGAGTGGGCTACGCCCATTGTTCCCGTTATGAAACGTCCTTCGAGCAACAAGCCAGGAGAACCAGGGAAGGTTCGCAGCTGTGGAGATTTCAAGATCACCGTTAATCCGGTGCTTCACACGGTCCAGTATCCGCTTCCGCGGATTGAGGATATTTTTGCTTCGTTGTCTGGCGGGAAACACTTCACCAAGATAGACCTGGCGCATGCATACTTGCAGATGGAGGTTGAAGAAGAGTCACGCCAGTACCTCACGATCAACACGCATAGAGGTTTGTACCGGTATAATAGGCTGGTTTTTGGAGTGGCATCGGCTCCGGCAATTTGGCAGAGGGCCATGGAGCAGGTATTACAGGGAATTCCAGGCACACAATGTTACCTGGACGATATTCTGATTACAGGTGATGGTGATGAAGAACACCTCGCAAACTTGGAACTGGTGCTCAACAGACTGAAAGAGTATGGACTTAGAGTTAATCGGCAGAAATGTGAGTTCTTTCAGAAGCGGATCTCGTACTGTGGTCATGTCATTGACCGGGAGGGGCTTCATAAGCCTCCTGACAAGATAGAGGCAGTTGTAAAGGCTCCCGCTCCGGATAATGTCTCTCAGTTGAGGTCGTTTCTGGGATTGATTAACTATTACCATAAGTTTCTACCGAATCTATCCACGGTACTGCACCCGCTGAACGCTCTTTTACAGAAGGGGGTACCATGGGAATGGAGCGAAAACTGTAAGAAGGCATTTCGCAAAAGCAAAGAATCGATCAACTCAGAGGAAGTGTTGGCTCACTTCAACCCGACACTGCCTATTCGGTTGGCTTGTGATGCTTCTCCATATGGTATTGGGGCAGTACTCTCACACAAGTTGCCAAATGGCACGGAAAGGCCAGTCGCGTTTGCATCCAGATCATTGACCTCCGCTGAGCGCAACTATGCGCAGATCGATAGGGAGGCTCTCAGCCTTGTATGGGGAGTGAAGAAGTTTAATCGTTACCTGCAGGGCCAAAAATTCACACTTCTGACAGACCATCAGCCGTTGGTATCCATTTTTAACCCTAAGAAGGGTGTTTCGGTGATGACAGCACAGCGACTCCAGAGATGGTCCCTTTTCCTAGGGGCACATCAATATCAAATAGAATTCAAAGGTACAAAGCAGCATGGCAATGCTGATGAGCTGTCGCGCCTGCCACTACCTGAAGCAGAAGAGACGACGAAAGTTGACCCTGTTGAGTTATTTCATTCGACCATCATCGAGTGTTTACCAGTCACCAATGCAAGTATTGAAAGAGAAACCAGGAACGACCCGACACTGTCCCGAGTTTACGAGGTGACAGTGAAAGGATGGCCAACACATGGTGATCCTCTGTTACCGGCATTCTCGGCAAGGCGAAACCAGCTGTCCGTCTGCCATGGTACTTTGATGTACGGGACAAGAGTGATTATTCCTCCCAAGTTACGGGAAAGAGTTCTAAAGGAACTGCATGAAGGTCATCTGGGGGGAGTTAAGATGAAAAGTCTTGCTAGGGCTTATGTATGGTGGCCGGGCATTGACCAACAGATAGAGGAGTTGACAAAAAGCTGCGCTGGGTGCCAAAAAGTGCAAAATGCACCTCCGATCGCACCGCTACACCCATGGGAATGGCCTTCAGCCCCATGGCAACGCGTACATATTGACTTTGCTGGTCCATTCATGGACTCCATGTTCCTAATTGCGGTGGACGCACATTCCAAATGGCCAGAAGTGATCAAGATGAATACCACTACTTCAGAAAAGACAATTGCGGTGTTAAGAACAATATTCGCAAGGAACGGATTGCCAGAACAGATATGTTCGGACAACGGACCACAGTTCGTGTCGGAAGAATTCCAAAAATTCTTAAAGAAGAATGGGGTGAAACATTATACCTCTGCCCCATATCATCCGGCGACAAACGGGTTGGCCGAGAGATTTGTCCAAACATTCAAAAGGCAATAAAGGCCATGAACAATGATCAGATTCCGTTACAACACAAGGTGGACAATTTCCTAATGGCATATCGAAACGCCGCTCATGCAGTGACTAACCAAAGTCCTGCCATGATGTTTTATAACAGGAGGTTGCGGTCCAGGTTGGACTTGTTAAAACCAAATGTGCGGAGGGAAGTGGAAAACAAACAGTTCCGGCATATTAATAACAAGTCCACTCGAAGTTTCGACGTAGGACAACCAGTGTTGGCAAGGGGCTATGGAAACGAAAAATGGCAGTCCGGAACAATTCGGGCCAGACAAGGACCTCTGATGTACACAGTAGATATTGGTAACAATGTGATAAGGCGTCATGCGGATCAACTGGTAGAATCAAGATCAAGGGTCGAACCCATGGTTGCGACAGAGACAACTGTGGAAGACGTTAATGAACCTGAAGCATCTACCTCGGCAGGGACTGTACCTGATGATGACGTCCAATACATAGGAAACCAACAAGAAGAGTCACCTCAGCAACAAGAATCAGAGACCACTGAAAGGCGTTATCCAAACCGAATCAGAAGGCCTCCTGAGAGACTGAACCTTTGAACTGTTTATACCTGAAGTTATATATGTATATATGTTATTATGTTATGTTGAATGGGGATATGACTGTTAAGCTAAAAAGGGAGGATTGTGGTGTATGTAACCTGTTCCACCTTAAGAGAACTTAAGCCTGTTCCACCTTAAGAGATGTACTACTTTCTCTGGCTGCTGTATACTTAATACCGGTGGTGACCACCGGTATATAAGTACTGTGCAGTGATATTGTATTTAGTATAGTCCTGACCTCCAACTATTAAAGACCTGTTGAACTTTATTCTTGTAGTCTGTGTCAGTAATTAATCTTAATACAACTGGAACACACAGACTTAACACAAACCTACTTCTGGGAGAGGGTTAGTAGATTTGGTTGACAGGCCTGTTTGAAAATCCCTGCAAAGACACCACCTTACTGCTTCCTGGGGTCAGAGGAGAAAATCAATGTTGAGGAGGGAGTCAGGTTTTGAACAAAGGGACTATGAGACGCGGCTCTTAGCCAAAAGTAGGAATCTAAAACTGTAGAAGACCAGGCCTTGTGATTAGAAGTTGTCTGGAGAAAAACAAGAAAGTCAGTCCACAGATGCTTTGGCCACGATTTTGTCATCGGTGTCGGGTTGGGTGCGGGACAGCTGGTTTCTGGCTTCCACTCCCGCCCCCAGCTGCATCCGCTCCACAGATGTGATTTTACCTTGATTGACCTTGTTAAGCCCGCTCTGTGGGCTTGCCGACCAATTAACAAGAAGCGGGTCTGATGACGTAATTTGATAATGAGTCATCTGCCGGTTGCCTTAAAGGGACCACGCACAATTTTATTTTGACAGTTGATTTCTCAGTGTTTGACAGCATTGAGGTGCTGAAAACACTGACAATCACTGCACAAATGTGACCTCTTACACCCAGGCTCTCCAATGACTCCCTCCTTATGCTGGAATAGATGGCAGCTGCAGGTGAGGTGACAGAAATGGTACTGGATGTATAGTTGGATTTAAAAACAGGTAGGCTAAAGAAATGTGTAAATATTTAAAAAATGCAGTAAACAACATTTTCTTTGCTCTGAAACTCCCCATGTGCAATATTGGATCCTTCACACCACTTCTGCAGCTGTCATCATTCCACAAACATTACAGCAGACTCACAACATGCCATGCTTACCTGGCGTGGTGTCCAGACATCAGGGAACCCGACCCAAAAGCAGAAAAATCCAAAAACAGGCTGAAAACTACTGGCAAGTACCTGATAATAGGCAGGTAATTGCCTTTAAGCCGCTTCCCACTGGTAGGTATTGGGTTCATTCGCAAATCGGGGACACGACAATTGGGAAAGCTGTTTGGAGGCGAGTTGGTGGTGGGATCAGAATCCGTCATCAATCAAATCGAATTTAACCTCTGACCCGCCTCCAAACCCACCCTGAGTGTCAGCAAAATCGCGGCCTTTATTTCACAAACAGCAAATAAACATACAGGCCTAGAAATTCAGTATAGCCACTTTTGGGGCGGTAAAGTCGGGCGGGCGCTAAAGTTAGCGCCCGCCGGAAAGTGGAGGCCACTTCGCCGAAATTCAGTAGCTTTGGCCAAGGAGTTTGGGCGAGCGCTGAAACTGGCGTTGCACTCCTATCTTTAGGCGCTAAGCCGGCGGTGCGGACTGATAACGCCGAGGCCGGGCGCAGCGCAGGTGCGGTCATGTTTTGCTTGACAGCAGACACCCTGACGCCGGCCAGCTCTTAAAGGGGGAAGGGTCGACTTTGTCTGCAGCCACGCCCTGGATAGTGGAGCCCTGCAGCTAGGCCTGAACACTGCTGGTGGACCCAAATAGCGCCTGAAGCCATGCAGAAGGCCCGTGAACGAGCGCAGCGCTTCTCAGAGCATGCTTTGAGGGTGCTGCTTAGGGGGTTGGAAAAGAACAGAGAGATCTTGTGCCCGGACAGTGGCAAGAAGGCTCCCAGGAGGCAGTACAGGAGAGCCTGGAGGGAAATCGCCCTGAGGGTGTCAGCCAACAGCGATGTCCCCAGGACTGCTGACCAATGCCGCAAGAAGTTCAACAACCTCAGTCGGTTGGTCAGGGTGAGTACCCTTTCCAGTGTCCTCCTCATCCTTGCATGTGCACCTCACATTATGGGCAAAGGGACCTCAAAGGCCTAATGGCCAGCCCTCCTCCCGCAGCTATGGCACTGGCATGATCATCAAAAGCACTCTCTGCACTTAACACACTGGCCAAGCTATTCGACCATGGGAGGCAGTGCACACAACAACAGGGCACCACACTGTACTTAGAGGCCGTCCTTTCTCTTGCAGGCCAAGCTGGCGCGGAATTTGAAGAGCCAGACTGTCACCGGGGGAGGCCGTCCCCAGTTCCAGCAGCTCAGTCAGCTGGAGGAGAGCGTGGCTCGACTCGTGCGTGGCCGGGTGACTGGCCCCGTTGCTATTGGAGATGCCGACCCTGTGCTGGGACCCAATGGTAAGGACATGACCGTTTGGACCTCTCTGGTTCCCCTTGCGCTTCAGATCTACATCCTTTGCCACTGTCCCACCAATGTGCATAATGGCACTACTCATGCCTCCCTCGCTGACGCCCTGTCCTCACTCTAAAGCTACTCTTGTGCCTTCCTGCTTTCAGCTGGCGAGGAGGAGGTCCCTGAAGCTGAGAGTGCCAGTCCCTCGGAAGAGGAGGACGATGAGGACCAAGAGGAAGGCGGCACATCGGGGGAACCCTCATCCGCGCCAGGGGATGGCAATGGAGGGGACACGTCTTGCCTGGAGGAGAGCCAGGGGGAAGTGTTGCAGGTGGGTGTAGCTCCTGGGCCCAGTGGCGTCCAGGCACGCGGGAAGGGTCGGGCAGCACGGCTGCCTTCTCCCCAGAGGGGGGAAGTGTTGCAGGGGAGGGCAGTTGCTGGGCCCAGTGGCGTCCAGGTAGGCGGGAAGGGTCGGGCAGCACGGCTGCCTTCTCCCCAGAGGGGGGAAGTGTTGCAGGGGAGGGCAGTTGCTGGGCCCAGTGGCGTCCAGGCACGCGGGAAGGGTCGGGCAGCTCGGCGGCCTTCTCCCCAGAGGGAGAGTCCGCCCTCCAGTCCGGAGACGGTCCTCGCCCAGGAGGTGCGCCTCCTTGATGAAATGTCCGCGGCCTTGGAGCGGCGCCACAACGAGTTCATGGGGGTTGTGGGACAGTTGCCTCAGGCCATTGAGTCCCTGGCTCATAGTGTGGCCAATTTCGGGGACTCACAGGCCAGGGGTGTCGAGCAACTCGCGGCAGCACAGGCCAGGGGTGTCGAGCAACTCGCGGCAGCACAGGCCAGGGGTGTCAACCAACTCGCGGCAGCACAGGACGCGAGTCGCGAGTTCATGAGTGGTGCCGTCCAGACACTGGCTGATCTGATGCGGGCACAGACCAGGGCAGTTCGCGCACTCACTTCTGCCACACTCGCTGTGTCACGGAAGCATCGCCAGGTCACCCGCCGCCCTGCTGCAGCACAGCAGTCTGGCCTTCACCAGATTGCTGCGCTTGCTGCACTGCCAGGCCGGCCGAGTGCCAGTGTCTCTGGCGACCAGCGAGCGCCTGGCATCAGCCAGCTTGCCCCCATTGCTGCAGCTGCCACTGCCACTCCCCCAGCCAAGGTGCGACGAGCTGCTGGAGAGACTGATGCTGGCCAGCCACAGCTGCAGCAGTCAGCAGCCGACCCCTCCAGGGCCGGACCTCGTCTAGGCCGACCCCCAAGGGCATCTGCCGTCACGCATTGTGCCCCTCAGGAGCCTTCCCCCAGCCTTGCAACACCCACAGGGCCCAGGTTGAGGCGGAGCAACAGGTCGGGCAGGGGCCGGAGAAGCCTGCACAAGGACTCGCCCTCTCGGCACACCAAGTAGAGTGTGTTGCCAACTGTTTTTTTTATATGGGGGTGTTTGTGTTCTGGAGGGGGGGGGCTTATTTTGGTAAGGCCGAAGATGAAGGCAAATGTTTTTTTATATGGGGGTGTTTGTGTTCTGGAGGGGGGGGGGGGCTTATTTTGGTAAGGCCGAGGATGAAGGCCAATTGGAAGGACAATTTTTGTTATTCCTCCCCAGGTTGTGGGAGTGAGATATGTTTTTGACTGTTTTTTGGGGGTCTTGTCTGTTTTTCTGTTTCATGTGGGAAGGGCCCTGAGTTTGTTAAATAAAGCTTTTTATTTATTCAGCTTGTCCAGGTGTCATGTTTCAAGTGGTTGTTGCGTTAACCGGCTGAGGGCTTGCGGAGCGGCTGCATTCAGGTGCGTTCATTGCCACAAGCCATTCCCTGACAGGGGGCCTAGAAGTGTCGTTCAATAAGCCGCCGGCGGACGGCCCTTGGACCTTGTGGCTCCCTCCTGGGCTGATACTCCTCCTCCTCCTCCTCCTCCTCATGGTCCTCCTGCTCGTCCTCCTGAGGTGGTGGTCCAACGCGAGGTGGCAGTGCCTGAGTCCTGCGGATAGCCAGGTTGTGCAGCATGCAGCAAACGACGACGAACTGGGAGACTCTATCCGGTGAATACTGTAGAGATCCGCCGGAACGATCCAGGCAGCGGAACCGTTGCTTGAGGACGCCAATCGTTTGCTCTATGATGTTCCTTGTGGCTTGATGGCTTTCGCTGTATGCCTCCTCCGCAGGGGTCCTGGGCGCGTGGAGCGGGGTCATGAGCCATGTACACAAAGGGTAGCGCTTGTCCCCAATAAGCCATCCCCTTGGTGGAGGCTGTGCCTGGAACATGTCAGCCACAGTAGTCTGGCGCAGGATAAATGCATCGTGGCTGCTTTCTGGAAAGCGGGCATTGACAGCTAGGATGCGCTGCCTGTGGTCACACACCAGCTGTACATTGAGGGAATGGTAGCCCTTCCGGTTGCGGTAATCCTCGGCATTGTCGATAGGTGCCCGCATAGCCACATGCGTGCAGTCAATGGCGCCCTGCACCATGGGGAAGTCGGCGATCCTGGCAAATCCGACTGCACGCTGCTCCTGCCTCTCTAGGGTCATGGGGAAGGAGATGAATTGGTGTCTCCTTGTGAAAAGGGCATCGGTGACCTGCCGGATGCAGCGATGCACGGCGAACTGGGAGATGTTCGCTATGTCCCCAGCAGCGGCTTGGAAGGAGCCGCTTGCATAAAAGTTCAGAGCCACCGTGACCTTCACTTCTACCGACAGAGACGTCATGCACATCAGCTGTGGACGCAGATCTCTGTGAAACAGCTGGCAGATCTCTGCAACCACCTCCCTTCTGAAGCGCAGCCTCTTAACACAATGCGCGGCAGTCATGGTGAGATAGGACACCTGCTGCCGGTATTCCCTGAGTGGGTAAGGCCTACGTTGCCGACGCCTGATCGCCCCTCTGCGTCTAGGCATGGCTGGCCCTCTCACACAGCGTCTGCGAGCCCTTCGCACATAATGCTGGAACTGAGGGTTGGAACCCCATGCAGCCCCCATAATAAACTTGCAAACAGTGAAATCACAATGAGTCTAATTTCCAAGCTCTGGCCAGAAGCCAAAAATACCTCTCCTATGTTGTCCCAAATCAGTAAGGTCTGTTCCTTGGTCTCTGTCCAGAAATCCAAAGCACTAAAGTCATGGCAGCAAAATGGCTGGCCTTTATAGTTCAATCTAAGTGCCCTTTAATTAGCACTCCCCGAGGCCCGCAGGGCCTCTGCTGCGTTCCAGTTCACAGTTCTTAACAGCGCCACGCCCACATTGGGCGGGCGCCACTGTATTTCCGGTTTGGGGCGCACAAACAGCGTTGCACGACGAAATGACGTCATAAGCTGCGCGCGCAGCTGAGCGGGCGCAAACACTTTGCGCCGGCGCTAAATGTCAACTGAAGTTGGGCGTAGGCGCAGTTCGGACTGCGCCCAGGCGCTAAGTGCCTAGCGCTGGAAATCTACCCCTCTTAAGGCGTTAACGGCTGGCGAACGCTACTGAATTTCTAGGCCACAGAATGAACATACAAAGTAACAGTCAAAGAAAATTCCATTTACGTAATCTCATTTTTGCTCATTGTTCTTTCCAATTTTATTTCTCTTTCTAATATGCAGGTGACGGACATATATGGGTTAGCTATTCCCTTGCTATTAGGGTGTTTAAAACAGAAAAGAAATGTAAAAAAAGACACAATGCATGAGAAGCTTTACAATGAGGCAAGTTCACCTATAAAAGAGGGTCAGGTTGCTTTTCACAACCTTTCCTTCTATCTTTTCACCTCTTTCTAGCTTTTTCACTTTTTGCTTCACCATTCCTTCCTCTTTTTGTCCCCTATTCAGCTTTTTTGCCCCTTTTCCACTCTCTCCTTTGCTACTTCATCTCACTCTTCCTCCTTTTGGTTCTACCTGTCTCTCCTGCTGTCTTGCATATTTCCTGCATTTCCTTCCCTCTCTTTCTCTTGTCTGTAGTGAATTGAGCAAAGGCTATGCAGCATTGCTCTCCAAAGAAGCCAGGTGACGGGTCACAATAAGAGATGGTAAATCAGCTGCTTTTGTCTGCAAGCGGTCTAGCTTCAGCCTGAAAGTTTGGCTGCCAAAAAATAACATTTATTTCTGTCAAATTAACATTACAGAATCAATGGGGTCTGGGTCAGGAACGAGGGAGTTGGCTACCGAAAAAAGGATTAAATGCCCAAATTAAAATTGATTTTTGGTATACTTTTTTAAACCATGGCTCTTAAACCAAATTGCTTACTAAATAACTGACCACTGCCTGGTTAATCAAAGGATGGTATCTGGAACAGAGGCAGGAGCATAATTGTTGAATAATGTTACATTCAGGGTCAGAAGGAATAGTTCAGTCACTTTGCAATTGAGCACATATTTCATGCATGAATTGGTTGGTGAGACCAGAGTACTTTAAATATTGCCTTTCAGTCCCATCATATATTTCTTAAGACTTTGCAAATTGACTCTACCTCCTTTTCTTGGGTTCATCCTCATCCCTATCCATATGTTCAACACTTAAATTTTTTATTGAAATTACAACTTAACAGTTTTTCTGCCATTGTAGCTTTTAAACTCGAGATTAATTAGCTCTTAATGACTGGTACTAACTACAGTCTGCAATCATTAACCTACAAGTAGAAATCCAAACTATCATTAAATAACCATGTTGAATTGAACTGCCAAAAAACGGTTATCATCAGTGTGAAGTCTCCTCAAACACTACCAACAAAATCCAGAGCCTAAATATAAAGGTAAATGGCTCTTGATAGCACTGGAAACCTTTCTGTATTACAAAGTATGTACAGTACAGAAACAGGCCATTTGGCCCAATAAGTCCATGCCAGTGGTTGTGCTCCACACAAGTCTCCTCCCACCACTCTTCATCTCACCCTATCAACATATCCTTCTATTCCTTTCTCTCTCAGGTGCTTATCTAACTTCCCCTTGAATGCATCTATGCTATTTGCCTCAACTACTCCCTGTGGTAGTGAGTTCCACATTCTAACCACTCTCTAGGTAAAGAAGTTACATTGACAGTCACTTCCCTTCTGCGCTCTGATAATGATCACTGCTTCATTCTGTTCTGATAACATTTACATTTGCACCTTCAAACACACCCAAGCACAGTGCTGCCGAGGGAATGGAGGAGTCTGTCTCAAGCACGATTGGGTTGATGTCACAGGTCATTGCAACGATGTCTTCTTGCGTAGATAGAGATGGCCAACTCCGTGAAATGGCGATATTGGCAATGTGCGCCCTAAGTTCCCCAATCCTCCAGTGCTCAATGTACACCACAATTTGCTGAAGAAATTATTAGAATGTGCCACAGCAAGCATAGTGATGGACCAAAAGCGGCGCCGCCAATATTCTTGCTCGGTTAGTATTACCAGGTTGGTGCAGGGCTATTGGCACCTCACTGTCTATTATTCACATACTCAACTGTGAATATGTTTTCTGCAAGTTGTTTTTATACATGGGGATGAGATTGCCATCCCCAGCTTTTCTGGCTTCCTTTATGATAATGTGAAACTAATTTTCACTCCGTGAGTACTGACAGATTAGTCAATTTCAAACAGTGCAGATGGTGTGCCGCAACTGCAGCATGTGGGAATTTGTGAAGAGCATTGTGATCCCGGACAACCATGTTTGCAGTAAGTGCCTGCATCTTGAGGAATTTCAGTGCAGACATTTTGAGCTGGAGTCTGAGGTGCAGACATTGCGGGGCATCAGGGATGGGGAGAGTTTCCTGGACACTTTGATCCAGGAGACAGGCACACACCTTAGGTTAGGTAGTGGTATCGGTCTGGTTAGTGGTCAGGGACAGGAGGGTGTGACTGCAACTCAGGCAGGTAAGGGGAGCCCAGGTGCAGTGCTGGACGAGCCTTAACCTTTGCCCTTATCCAACAGGTATGAGGTTCTTGCTGCCTGTGTGGATGAGGGAAAAGCCTGCAGGATGGATGAACAGGCTGACCATGGCACCATGTTGCAGGAGGCCATTCAAGTGTGGGGAGTGAAAGGGGATGTAGTTGTGGTAAGGGACAGTATAGCCAGGGGAATAGATACTTTTCTCTGCAGCCACAACCAAGAGTTTTGAAGGTTGTGTTGCCTGCCCGGTGCCAGGGTTAAAGACATCTCCTCGTGGCTGGAGAAGAACTTGGAGTGGGAGGGGGAGGATACAGTTGTCATGGTCCACGTAGGAACCAACGACATAGGTAGAACTAGGAATGAAGTACTGCTGAGGGTGTTTGAGGAGCTAGGATCCAAATTAAAAAGCAGAACCTCAAAGGTAATAATCTCTGGATTGCTATCTGAGCCACGTGCAAATTGGCATAGGGACAAACAGATTAGAGGTTTAAATCGTGGCTCAAAGAGTGGTGTGTGAGGAAGGGGTTTCAGTTCATGGGGCACTGACAACAGCACTGGGGAACGAGGGAGCTGTTCCGTTGGGACTGACTCCACTTAAACCGGGCTGGGACCAATGTCCTGGCAAACCGAATAACTAGGGCAGTAGACAGGGCTTTAAAATAATGAAAGGTGGGGTGGGGTGGGAGGATTCAGGAAAGAGTCAATTTAAAAGCAGCAAGAGAAATGTCAAGGCTCTAGAGCAGAGTAGAGTTTTGGGTAAAAATAAGCAGAGTGGGTCAGGAAGGGACAGAGAGAGTAACAAAGGTAATAGGGTATTAGTGACTAAGGTGACATCAGGGAAAATTAGAAATAAGTGAAAGCTAAAGGCACTATGTCTGAATGCGCAAAGCATTCACAAAAAAATTGATGAATTAATAGCGCAGATAGAAATTAACAGGTTTGATCTAATAGCCATAATGGAGACATGGTTGCAAAGTGGCCAAGGTTGGGAACTAAATATTCCAGGATACTTAACTTTTAGAAGAGATAGGCAAGATGGAAAAGGAGGAGGGTAGCCCTGATAATAAAGGATGGCATAAAGACAGTAGAGAGAAAGGATCTTAACTCTGAAAATCAAGAAGTAGAATCAGTTTGGGTGGAGCTAAGAAACAGCAAGGGGCAGAAAACATTAGTCAGAGCTGTTTATAGGCCCCTAAATAGTGGTTGTAATGTAGGGCGGAGTATAAATCAGGAAATTAGAGGCACATGCAACAAGGGTAATACAGTAACCATGGGGGATTTTAATCTACATATAGACTGGGCAAATCAAATTTGCAGTAATAGTGTGGAGGACGAATTCATGGAATGTATGCAAGATAGTTTTCGATATCAGTATGTTGAATAACCAACTAGGGAACAGGCTCTAGATCTAGTATTGTGCAATGAGAAAGGGTTAATTAATAACCTTGTAGTAAAGGGGCCTTTAGGGAAGAGTGGCCAAAATATGATAGAATGTTATATTGAGTTTGAAAGTGATTTAGTTAAATCCAAACAAAGTGTCTTAAATCTAAACAAAGCAAGCTACGTAGATATGAGGGGCGAGTTGACTAAGGTAGATTGGAGAACTACATTAAAAGGTATGATGGTAGCCAAGCAATGGCTAGCATTTAAAGAATTAATACATAATTTACAACAAACATACATTAATTTAAGGCTCAAAAACCCCACAGGAAAAGTGGTCCAATCGTGGCTAACAAGAGAAGTTAAAGATAGTATTAGATCAAAGGAAGAGGCTTATAATGTTGCCAAAAGAGTAGTAAGCCTGAGGATTGGGAGGATTTTAGAATTCAGCAAAGGAGGACCAGAAATTGATAAAGTAAAGGAAAATACAATATGAGAGCAAATGAGCAAGAGACATAAAAACAGATTATAAAAGCTTCTATAAGTATGTAAAAAGGAAAAAATTAGCGAAAGTAAATGTGGGCCGAGACAGGAGAAATTATAATGGGGAATAAGGAAATGGCTGAGAAATTAAACAAATCCTTTTGGCAGGATTTTCATTGGGCCGTGGAGGCAGGATTGGAGGTGGGTGGGGGATTAAAATCCCAAAATCGGGGGGCACGAACCCATCCCGCCCCCAACCCGCCTCCATGCCAGTTTCAAAGGAGGCGGGTAACTGACCCGTGCTGGGACCTGCCTCCCTGAGGCGGGAAGGGGATTAGTGCCAATTAACTGCCTGTTAACAGGTAGTTAACAGGCAGTTTTTAGCCTAATCCCTATTTTCATTGGTGAAGTGTGGGATTCCCGACGGCTCCAAACCACGCCAAGTTAGCGAGGTGGGCCGTCAGGCTGAAGGGCTTGGAGGGGTCAAGATGTCCGGTGTTCAGGTGAGTGATGGGTGCATGAGTGAAGAGGTAAGTGTGTTTGGTGTGTTTAAAGTGTTTAAATAAGTTTTACTTACCTTTACAGCCTTCCTTCCTTCAGGTCTCGGGAGTCCCTCATCTCACCGGCACAGAAAGCAGAATGGCCGCGATCTGTCAAAAATTGCAGCATTCAGCTTTCTGTTCAGGAGAGATCTCTAAATCATCCTGAGAGGAAGAAATTAACTTGGAGTACAGATTGTCAGTGTTTGACAGCTTCAAACAGCTATGAAACGCTGATATTTCATCTGTCAAAAGATCTTGACAGATGAAATGTCAATCTGTGACTTCACCTGCTGCCGGGTGGCCCTTAATTGGCCTGCTGAGCCCGCTGGGTTGGCTACAACTCGATGGAGGCAGGGCTACAACCCCGAAAGTTGTAGTCCCATCTCCTACCCACCTCCTCAATGAAAATCCAGCCCTTTGTGTCCGTCTTAATGGAAGAAGACGCAAAATATTTCCCGGAAATAGTGGAGAACCAAGGCTCTAGCGAGAATGAGGAACTGAAAGAAATTAGTATTAGGTAAAAAAAAGTTTTGGAGAAGTTAAGCTGACTGAAAGCTGATAAATCCCCTGGATCTGATAACCTACCTCCTAGGGTTTTGAAAGAGGTGGCTATAGAGATAGTGAATGCTTTGTTTGTAATTTTCCAAAATTCCATAGATTCTAGAATGGTTCCTGCAGATTGGAAGGTGGCAAATGAACCCCACTATTTAAGAAAGGAGGGAGAGAATAAACGGGGAACTACAGACCAGTTAGCCTGATATCAGTAGTAGGGTAAAAGCTAGAATCTATTATTAAGGACGTGGTAACAGGGCACTTAGAAAATAATAATAGATTGGGCAGAGTCAACATGGATTTATGAAAGGGAATTTATATTTGACAAATCTGTTAAAGATTTTTGATATTGTAACTAGCAGAATAGAAAAGGGGGAACCAGTGGATGTGGTGTATTTGAATTTTCAGAAGGCATTCGATAAGGTGCCACACAAGAGGCAATTAAACAAAATTAGGGCTCATGGGATTGGAGATAATATACTAGCATGGATTGAGGATTGGTTAACGGACAGAAAACAGAGTAGGAATAAATAGGTCATTTTTGGGTTGGCAGGCTGTAACTAGTGGGGTACCGCAAGGATCAGTGCTTGGGCCTCAGCTATTCATAATCAACATCAATGATTTGGATGAGGGGACCAAATGTAATATATCCAAGTTTGCTGATGATACAAAGCTGGGTGGGAATGTAAGTTGTGAGGAGGATGCAAAGAGGCTTCAAGGGGATATAGACAGGCTAAGTGAGTGGGCAACAACATGGCAAATGGAATATAGTATGGAGAAATATGAAGTTATCCACTTTGGTAGGAAAAGTAGAAAAGCAGAATATTTTTTAAATGGTGAGGGATTGGGCAATGTTGGTGTTCAGAGGGGCCTGGGTCTCCTTGTACACGAATCACTGAAAGTTAACATGCAGGTGCAGCAAGCAATTAGGAAAGCAAATGGTATGTTGGCCTTTATTACAGGAGGATTTGAGTATAAGAGTAAAGACGTCTTACCACAATTATATAGGGCCCTGGTGAGACCACACCTTGAGTAATGTGTACAGTTTTGGTCTCCTTACCTAAGGAAGGATATACTTGCCATAGAGGGAGTGCAACGAAGGTTCACCAGACTGATTCCTGGGATGGGAGGATTGTCCTATGAGGAGAGATTGAGTAGACTAGGCCTATATTCTCTAGAGTTTAGGAGAATGAGAGGTGATCTCATTGAAACATACAAAATTCTTACAGGGCTTTACAGGGTAGATGCAGGGAGGATATTTCCCCTGGCTGGGGAGTCTAGAACCAGGGGTCACAGTCTCAGAATAAGGGGTTGGCCATTTAGGACTGAGATGAGGAGAAATTTGTTCACTCAGAGGGTGGTGAATCTTTGGAATTCTCTGCCCCAAAGGGCTGTGGAGCCTCAGTCATGAGTATATTCAAGACAGAGAGCAATAGATTTTTTGAATATTAAGGGAATCAAGGGATATGGGGATAGTGCAGGAAAGTGGAGATGAGGTAAAAGATAAGCCATGATCTTATTGAATGGCAGAACAGACTCGAAGGGCCAAATTGCCTACTCCTGCTCCTATTTCTTATGTTCTTAAAAGGCTTAAGGCCCTTACACAGTGCCTGTGTCAAGGCAGCAGATGGCAGGAATATTCCAAGCCCGTGTTCCCGAGGACTCTTTTGCAGTCATTTGCTTGAATATTTTTTAATACTTTTATGAGGAACGATTGATTTAATCATCATATTTGCGTTAGAACTTTATTTGTATGCATCTATAAAGCAGTTGTCGCTGCAAACGACAGGATTGAGATTAACCTTTTTAATGTAAGCGGGAACTTTCCTGAGTGGGAAATTATGTGCAAATTTAATGTTCTAGTTTCTCCCATTGCCTGGCTGGTGTTACTTTTCCATACAATCCATAAAGAATTAACTTACACCATGATCCAGCAGAAACCAATCAGGACATGGACATAGCTCTCTGCCTAAAAATACTAGCAAGTGTTAAATGTAAATGTTTAAAACTGGAATAATTGGAAGAATTTCACGCTGAGAAGCTAAGGAATAATTAACGGTATATTGTATACCTCACCTTCTAGCAAGATTTGAGTGATCTCCAGATTCCCCACGTTAATGGTTTGTCTTTAATTTAGTTAAATATTGATGGTAATGCAAGTTTCAGATAATTTAGACAACCAGGCCTAGAAATTCAGTCGCGTTTGCGCCCACTTATTGGCTATAAAGTGGTTTGCGCCTGAAGTTTTTTATCGCCCGAAATTCAGATGGACCCTAACATCGGCGTTAGCCGGTAGCGCCGCGCCGGCACCAATGACGTCATCGGTGTGCGCAGCACCCCGGTTGCAATGCTATTCCGGCCCGATGGCCAAATTCAGTTGCGGCCGCCTCGCCCGTGGCAGCCGCAAACAGCGTTTGTGAAACGGGGTATTGCAGCTCCGAAAGGCCGGCGCATAAAGGTGGAGCGGCGGCCGGCCGCTTTCCCGGTGGCCGCCTGCCCGCACCTCCCTCCCCGGACTCCTGCACCACCCCCCCGCGGCATTGATGTCTGAGTCCCGCGAGCCCGGCACTTCTCCGTGGTGCCGGGCTCATTTGCCGGGGGAATCCACCGGTGATCTGACGGCTCCAGGCAGCTCCTCCTTAAGAGAAGGAGGAGGCCTGCAGTACCCCAGCCTGCCGCACCGCATCGGGTGCCGCAGCGGGAGCTGGACGCCTGAAAGTGACATTCATCGCCCCTAGCGAGGCGGCCAAACCCTGCAATAGCGCCCGCCGCCGTCTTGGACCGTCGCAACTGAATTTTAGGCGGGCGCTACGGGAATCCTGGTGGGCGCAAAATTTCGGGCGCAAAAGACCTGGCGGGGCCATACCGAATTTCTAGGCCCCAAAGTCAAAAGACCAAAATAACACATTTGAATGAATCACAGAAATATTAATTAAAGTTAAAAAGTGCACCAGTGCCATTTTTAACAGTCTAAATGGTAGTGGTGATCGAATTCGGTTTCATTCAGCAAATTTGCGATCGCTGTTGGGTTTCGATAGGGGTGGAGCTATCATCATTAACCACTCACTGTTTTAGCGAGGTGGAGCGGTGCAAAAGTCCTCGGAATTCTGGTGTGGGGTAAGCAATAGAGTAAGTTACTTTCGTCAGGATTTTCCTAGCTCCTCAAACTCACTCATCAGAACCTCATTCCTAGTTCTACCTATGTCGTTGGTTCCTACGTGGACCATGACAATTGTATCCACACCACCCCCCACCTCCCACTCCAAGTTCTTCTCCCGCCACAAGGAGATGTCTTTAACCCTGGCTCTGGGGCAGGCAACACAACCTTCGGAACTCTCGGTTGCGGCTGCAGAGAAAAGTATCTATCCCCCTGACTATACTGTCCCCTACAACAACTACATCCCCTTTCACTCCCCGCACTTGAATGGCCTCCTGCACTACGGTGCCATGGTCAGCTTGCTCATCCATCCTGCAGGCTGTTCAATGGGTCCTACAATATAGCTGCACCATTACAATGGCGCAAGTCACCAGGAAATTCTGGACCTATATCTTTAGTGCAGAGGCAGTGGGGTAGCCAGGAAAGTTGCTCCCACTATGGTTGTGTGTGGGAAGAACAGAGAAATTGCCTAAAAGCAAATGCCGTGTAGGTGTTATGGCTACTTAGGTCACAAATAATGGCAAGCTGCAAATTCCCATACATGTGCCAAATGGAAAAGAAAGAGGGAATTTGGGGGAAAAATTCAGTTTTTGCACCTCTCATTAGCGCCTTAAGAGGGCGCTAATGGGGCGCAAAGCCATTAGCGCCCGGGCGCGGCGATGTTTGCGCTGCTCGCAAAATTAACTAGGCATTTTGCGGCAGCATTAAACACTAGCGCCACGATCTCCTGCGCCAGCAGATTGTGATTTCAGTCGAGTGCGCAACGCCCCGGTAGCACCCCGGACTGGATATTGAGCGGCGCCCCCTGCCTTACCGCCTGCCGCTAGCAATGATAGGTTGAGGGGAGCGTTTTGCAGCCAGAAAGGGACTGGGGGAGCGCTATTTAAAGGCGACCGCTTCCTGCCTTTTTTTGTCAGTGACATTTTTGCACCACGCATTCTGAGAGAGAGAGAGAGAGAGAGAGAGAGAGTCTTCTGGAGAGATTCAACACTGTGTGAAGGAATTTTGAGTACGGAGCAGCACTTTGCAGGTTTATTTTGATTTGCCCTTCCTTGCTTTGCCAGCGCTCTGAGGTAGCGCCTCGCTCCTCGGCTTTTGCACCTTAAGACACCTAATTTAGCGCTCCAATCACCTCCAGGGGCGATAAAAGCCAAGTTTGCCGTCGGAGGCGATAATTAGCGCCAGGCGCTAAACTTTGCGCACCGCCGACAATGGCGCCCCAAATGGGGCGATACTGAATTTTTCCCCCATAGTGTCTTTCACATCCTCATGATACCCCAAAGTGCTTTATAACCGATGATTTACTTTTTGATGTGTAGTAACAATTGTTTTGTAGGCAAAGGAGGTATTTTGTCCCACTAGCTCACTTACATTGTTTGAGCTCAATACTGGAGAAGGGGAGAGAGAAACAGGATATGAAATGGAGCCAAATCAACATAATACACATTCCAAATAGGTAGAAGATATGCTTTTGTAAAACTCACACCAGAACTAAATCTGTGGAGTACAGGCCGTATCGTAGAAGTAAGTTTTGTAATGCCTGTCAAATAAATGGAGTGTTATATCATCCTGATATAGATGGAGGAGAAATACATTAAACTGATTGTTACGTCTTGGCTGCGAGGGGAAAACTATGAATCTAAATGTCTTTGGATATCACTGACAGAATCAATTGAGTGAAGTGAGTCTGCATTTTTCAAGAAGAGAGACAAGAAAGCAGCAATTAGGACTCCCATTCTTTCATTCAAATTTAATAGTTATTATCCAGCTCATCATATATAAATCCAGTGCTTAACTGGAATTGGCAAAGAGCTTGTTTTTCAACTCTCTTCTAATGGGTGTAAAGATATGCTCTGCTAGCAGAGTAGAAATATTGCATTGACGGAGGAGAATTATTGAACAAAATTTCAGAGAACTTTACATGTGGAACTCAAAGCTGCATTCTGGAAAATACTTTATGGCACTGATGGGTAGATTTTTCAATTGTTAACACCTGAATTTCAAGCATAAAGCGAGCATCTTGATTGAAAATTGTTGTCGCGATCAGTCAATGGTTCTCTCCCCATTTTGAACATTATGTACATTTCTGGTTTCAGGCAGAAACCTCTTGCCTGAAACAGATAGCAGCTTTGTAGGGTTCTCAAAATTCCCGCATACCCCAAAATTGTGGATAAAGGGACCCTGTTTGGACAAGTTATTAAAAACAAGGTACCCAAAATGGCTTCTGTACCCTCGTGACCAAAACCGACAGGATTTTTAAAAGCAAGGCTCTGCAGACAGGCAGGCCCGGAGACGAAATTTAAAATGCAGGAATCTGTGAAAGGGCTTTGTGGGGCCAGACAGCCAAAGCAAACACAGAAAATGCACTCATTCGTCGTGAAACAGATCAAGCTAGAATGGGCCTAAAATCGAGGCCATTAGGTTTCTGCATATTTAATCGGTAACAGCTCACAGTAGCCATCAAGTCAGGATGGGGACAATTAAGTTTTATAAATGACAAAGGAACAGGACATTGAGGCCATTAGACCCGGAGACAACCACTCCAGAAGTCGTTAAAGTAAATGGCTGTAATCATTTTTAAATGAACCCGCCAAAAGTTAGACAAAGGACTGACCTGATTTGGCGCGCAGATAAGGAATGAAGACCGGGTATAATTGTAGGCCCATCAGTGGTGATCACTCTCTTATCTCTTGAATCTTATCTCTGGCTCTTGACTCTTGCTGCTGCCTCTCGTTCGCGTGCCCTGGCCTTGTGGCGGGCTCTCTTCTCGCTCCCCGCGCCACTCAACAACCAAGGACACCCATTACACCGGGGCCAAACGCGGGAGGAGAACGAGACCCGAGTTCCAAACCACACAGGTCACACAGGCCACAAACAGGCAGACAAGATGAGACGAGATGAGATGAAGAAGAAGGTAAACCGGTAAAGGCAGAGAAGGGCAGCAGAAAGACGTATTTGGGGACCAACGCCCAGTTATAAGCTGGTGTTTGGTGAATAAATTGACGTTACAGTAAAACCCCAATTCAAGAATATGCTGGCATACGAAGGATGGGTAGCAAAATCGAGACAAACTGCCCAGTTATAAGCTGGCGTTTGTCACATGGACAGTAATAGCCCGGTTAAAGAATAAACTGGCATTCGAAGCATGGCTAGCAAAATCATTTAAACGGTAAAAACCGCCACCCGACCCCCAGCCGTGAAGTTACCGCCGACGACCACCCAAGGGAGAAGAAGAAGAGAACCCATCGCGACTCGACGAGGACGGTAGCTGAGGAAAAGGAGGGTGCTTCGCATCAACAACTTCAGTGCCGTGCCCTGAGACCATGTGGTGATGGGATACCCCAAAAGACAGCAAGAGCAGAGCTCAAAACCAACCCAATTAAAGCAACAGGTTTTGGATTGGTGAGCATGAATTCCTGGCCCCTCATAGCTTAATCTAGTTAGGTATAGGGGGTGGGATAAGGATAAGGGGATTGTTAATGTAGTTGTTTTCCCTCGATGTGCCGTGTGTTCCCCATTCCCATATAAGTGTCATTGTGCCTATATTTTCATACCAGTAATTCTCATAAGATTGTGTTTAATTTCTGCTTTAATAAAATCTTGGTTTTCTTTCACCAAACCACTTGGCTACTCGATTTTCTGTATCGCTGCCTGTACCTAAGTCCGGTGTCTAGATCCCAGAGGTGTGGGAGCGATTCAAACCGCTCAAAGACAGTCAGAGGTGAAGCTGACTGGGCGCACACGCCACGCCACCCCCCCCCCTTACAGCTTCATTGCAATATTTAAATTAAGTTGCAATAATATTTGGATGGGCATTCAGCTTTGCATTATATGAGTAATCTACCTTCCCATATAAATTGGGTGTCCAGGATAGCTACGTATTGAAATGTATATGCAAAACACACTTAAAGAGCCCAGTTATTTTGGACAATTTTCAGACTGTTATTGCGCCTTTTGCTTTGCTGCTGTGACTTTGCTTTTGAGAACATTTAGTGGCAATTATTGTGCTGCCTTCTCTCCACAGCCCATCAGCTCCAATAGCACCAGAATCGGTTCTCCCATGACAATCTCGCTGCTTTCTGAAGAAATAGGGCTGGGGCGGAGGGGGGGGGAGGTCAACAGATTTATGCCAGGCAGGTTCGGCAGCACCAGAGATGAAGCCATCCATTGGTACTGCCACACCAGAATCTATAGGCAGAGATGCACAGACCTCCATCTGTCCGTGGAACAAGTCCGGAGAAAAGCAGTTTACAAGGAACACTGTGTTACAATCATTCCCATGCTCCAAGCTGACCTACAGACAAACTCTTTCACAGGCATGGCACTTCCCAGACAGCTATTATGATGCCTTCCTTTTAAGGCAGTCTACCATTCCACCAATACTTGCCCCATGAAGGCCAATCTCAGAGTAACTCCTGAGTGAGCAAGACTATTCTTTGGAGCCATAACTCATGATATTGATGCAGCATCCCACAACCCAAAATGATTACAAGTATAATTAGGTACTAACATCCACCAAAGTGATCATCCAGCACACCACTGACATGTTGAAGCACTGCTTCAGGTGCCAGGATAGATCGAGGGGTACCCTGCATTGCAACCTACCTATGGTTTCAAGGATTGCTGTTTATGCTGCACTCTGCGCAGCTTTGCCCTGCAAAGAAGAAGAAGCTTGCAGGCCCTGAAGGAGGAAAGCCAAAGGCACAATACGGGGAGCACAAAGAGCAGCGGGACATGTGGCCAGGGTGGGGATGGTTACTGAGATAAGAGTTCCTTACATTACATAGGATATGCAGCACAGAAACAGGCCATTTGGCCCAACCAGGCCATACCGGCATTTATGCCCCACTCGAGCCTCCTCCTATCTTTCCTCATCTAACATGAATGAATAAAGCATAAAGTAAGAAATAAAGTAAGTGATTTATAAACACACATTTAGCTTATAGGGTATGATGTCGTAGCCATTGCAGAGACTTGGCAACAAGCTGATTGGGAGCTAAATATTTCAGGATATAGGATCTTTAGGATGTGCAGGGAAATTAGGAATAGCAATATTCATAAAATACACAACTACAGCAGTAGAAAGAAGTAAGGGTGGTCAGGCAGTGGAAACACTATGGCCGCGATCTTACCTGAAGAGGCGAGTTGGGAGCGGGTCAGCTGAATTGCAGGTTCTGATCCCGCCCCCAATGACGCCCGACGCACAGATGCTATATTGCTTCCATTGGCCTTGTTAAGCCCGCCCTGCGGGCTTGCCGGCCAATTAAGAGAAAGTCGGTGTCAGATGACATCAGTTGATGACACGTCATCTACCGGTTTTCTTAAAGGGGACACACTCACTTTTGTTTGACAGATGATTTTTCAGTGTTTGACAGCATTGAGGTGCTGCTAGCACTGCCAATCACTGTACAAAGGTGAGCCCTTGAACCGAGGCTCTCCAGAGACTCTCTCCTTAGGATGAAACAGATGGCAGCTGCAGGTGAGGTTACAGAAGTGATCTGTCACTGGTGAGAGAGGTTCTCCCAATGAGGTGGGACTACACAAACACTTCAAACCTTATTACCTACAGAAAACTCCAGATACATTATAAATGATTTTCACAGCTTTTCTTTACCTCTGAAACTCACCAGTCTACCATTGGATCCTTCACACGACAGAAGTCTTCTACTGCATATATTTACAATCTACACTAGCCACACTTAATTGGAAACGTTGGTTGAAGGGATTTAAAAATGTAGTTTATATATTTTAGTTATGCCAGATATACATTTGATCAAACATCTTTCATAGCTATGTGTAAATAAAAATAATGCATTTGTTAGATATACAGTTCTTACCTGCTTCGTAATAGAATAGATGTCCATTATTTGAAATGTGCCCATGAAGTAGCAAACCCCAGTACTGTAGGGGGGCATCTTTTACCTGGTTTACGGTAATTTACCTGGTCAGCAGCCTTTGCCTGCACTCTGACCAATTTCAACCTTTTACCTGGTTTACAGTAATTCACCTGGTCTGGCAGCCTTTTGCTGCTACACTGTAAACCAATTTAAACAGCGGTTTCGAATTGCTACCCCACCTTCCAGTTCTGACTGGAGGAACTTATAATTAATGATATATTAAAAGCGGACAACTGATCTGGATGTGAGAAAGTCAACTTTTATTAAACTAAAGAAACTATAATCAAATTTTAAACTATACCACACGAACACAGTAATTACAGTAAAATTGCTTAAATGGGGGAAGGCAGATGGCAAAAATGAGGGATTAATGGCTACAATATTAATTAAACAATCTTAACAATTTCCCCTAAATTACCACCCCCTAACTCCTTACTAGGTTGCCTTGCTGATGAGTCAGAAACCTGCTCACCTGTGGTCCAAGGAAAATAAGAGAGAGAGATAGCTTCTCAGGAGCTATCTTTATATCCTGCCAGCCCCTGCTGTTTGGCGCTGAAAAGGTCTGTGTGCAAAATTCGCGCCCAAAAGTCTGAATATACAAGAGAAAGGCTGTGATTGGCTGATTCAAAGTGGTTGGAGTGGCTTGAATGTGTCTACCTTCTGGGGCCGAAGTGTACCCGCCCACATCCAGAGTTCACCTGGGCTAAAACAAAAGGGAATCCAATTGCCCTATTGTTCAGTTATGGGTGATTCAAAAACCCATTCAATCCATACTGTTCTCTTTCAAAAGTCCTTATCCGGAGTTTCATTGTGTCTCAATGTGTGTAAGGGCTTTGAATGGGGCTGGATTACTGTGTAAACAGAAACTGATTGTTCTGCGGTTACTGTTCAAGTGGATAATCCCTTAAGTCAATAAACAAACATTGATTGCTTCTGAGAAGGGAAACTCCCTTGTTTGATTGACAGGTCTGACTGCCACTGCTTGATCCTCCCACTTACACAGACATCCACGAGCTGCAAGCTGCTTTTGTCTTTTGGCCATGCTCTCTGACGGCCATTTTGTAAACCCCTTTACAATTACCAAACTCCAGGGAACAATTTTATTAAAATGTACTGTCTTAAAGTGTGCAAATTTTTCCACGAAGTTCCTCGATTCCGGTGTTGTCCACGTGCTGTCCATCTCAACGCAGCCTTTTGCGGTGCTGGGCACACTTTAAAACATTGTTCAACCCAGAGACAATTCAAATCACACAATTCTTCGCCCACGATGTGGACCAATATTTTCCGATCTTCAGGGATTTAGGGGATTTTGTGAACCCCTACAGTCCTCCCTTTGGATACTTCCAACTTGATTGTAGTATCCACTCGAAGGAGTGGGCAAAATTTTCTGACCCCCGACAAACAACCATCCCCTGTGTTTACCTATAGCTACCTACCACTGATCCCCCGACCCGTCTATTCCCCTCAAATTTGAGAAAAAACCGTGGTACGGTAGGCATCTTACAGATACATCAGTTTACAATAAGGGGTCTCATACCCCTGCATCACTTGTCACATTATACAATGCAAGCAAAATTTACAACCACTTGTTACATTATAACTTATTACAAAATGTTGCAATCTTAGTTATACGATGTAATCAAAATGATCCCAAGCACAGAGAGGGACCTACGCCTCTGCTCAACTTGGAGTTGTCACAAAATGATCCCAAACACGGAGAGGATCCTACAACTCTGCTCAACTTGGGGCTGTAACACAAAATACAAAAAAAAAATCTTGAACAACATGCTTATATAAACCCCGACCATCACGTGCCAATGATGGGTTGCGAAATTCGAGTGGTTATTGCTCCTCCCACCCGGGCAGTAAATGTACCTTCCACCCCCCTTGAATGGTCTTAAACCTTTAAAACATACAGAATGGATTTACAGCCCAGCCTGCTCCGCCAGCCCCGAGCCGTTCCCTTGTCCCTTTGTGGAGGCGGGGTACCCCTCATGTTTAAAATTACCTTGGCACAGACCGAGACCGGGGAGTAAGGGATCGTGACTCACAGTCCCTCCCCCTCCCCTCTTCCCTCGACTGGCTGCAGAAAATGATGGGTGCCTGCGTGACGGCTCTCCCTGGCCCCACACTCAAACTTGGATCCCAGATCTGGCCACCCACTCATCCTCCCCAGCTACACTCACACTCTAACTTTGCCCGTGGGCCCCCAGGTGAGTTCCTCCCTTCCCCGAATGCACCCACGCAACTCTTGGGTCCCCCCCTCCCCTTTACAATCTTTCCCGGGCCGTCACCACCCACTCCCGGGGAACGCGTCCCTATCTGACAAGGCGCCCGCACTTCCCCACCATGACTCCTCAACAGCGAGGTCTCCCGCAAGTGAACTTTGGTCAGGATAGTGCTGGGTTGGGGGCCGTGCCCCACCCAGCTGGGGCCATCTCTTCCACATAGGAGGAGTAGGCAAGTTCCTCCGGACCCTGTCCGGTTTCTCCTGAAGGTCGCTGCGGGGTTTCCTTCTGGATTAGTACAGTGGCGAGGTGATCCCCAACATTCTGTATCCTTATCTTCATTCGATGCCCAGCTCGGGCTGGGCGAACAGGGCTGCTTCTTCGTCCAATCTCCTGCATAAAATTAAAAGGACATGCAGCCAAGTCATGACTGACTTGCTGCCTTAGGTGGAGGCGTGGTCGGGTCCCTCAACCTCGGACCAAAAATAACAAAAATTTGGCACACTTATAAACTTAAACTTAAACTACAACAGTTAATTATAAACTTACAATTTAAACCTTAAAGCAAGCTATATACACACATAGCTATAATACAAATGCTGCCCGTCTCCGGACGGCCAGGCTAATCTCTGGCACTGTCGCAGGTTACTGCTGGCTGCAGCGAAGCTGGACTGCCTCCTGCCTCTGGTCCCTCGCAGCTTATGGCCGCTGGTTGGGGACCTCTGTCCTTTGACTTCTCCCTGGTTCGGGAGGCCGCCCTATTCCACTGTAAAGTGGGTGACCATGCTTTCTTGGGCTGGGGCACCCGAAGAGACTTTCTGAGGGGCGTCTCTGTGGGGGAAACTTTGGCTGGCGGACCCTGAGCTTGGGTCACAGCCCTAGCTCGCTGGGAAGCTTCTCCCCCTGGTGCAAACAGCCCGCACTGTATAAGATACCTGGCAGCCTGCCGGTACTCCGGGTTTGTCTCCTTTTCCCTACCCACTTCTGTGCTGGGGGCTGGTATTCCCTCACCACCCGCTGCTGGTGGCTGGAAATTTTCCTCCCCATGTCCAAAACCTGTTACCAGCTCCCCTGCAAGAGGAATTGCTATCCCTGCCTCCCCAGGGTCCCACATCATGGGGGCGACCACTCTAGGAGTGGGCTGGGAAGCTTGTTCCTTTAAACAGGTGACTGCGCCTGCGCAAACTTCCTCCCCTGAGTACCTCAGCAGAGGCTGTGAAGCCTCTGTCTTCAAGCAGGTGACTGCACCTGCACAAACCTCCTCCCCGGAGTCCCTCGGCAGAGGCTGTGGAGCCTTTGTCTTCAAGCAGGCGATTGCGCCTGCGCAAGGAAACCGAAAAAGAGCCGCTGTGGTCCCGCCGGCAACTGCGCCTGCGAGAACCTCCTCCTCAGAGTCCCGCAGCAGAGGCTGTGAAGCCTCTGGCTTCAAACAGGTGATTGTGCCTGCGCGGGAAAAAAATGATGAGGAGCCGCTGGGGTCCCGCAGGCAACTGCGCCTGTGTGAACAATCTTTTCAAAGGGGCGGGGAACTGCTACACTCTCACAGGCAACCGTGCCTGCGCGTTTGATTTGTTTGACAAAGGTAGGAGGAACCGCTGGGTCTTCCAAGCAGGCTACTGCACCTGTGCATATAGATTGGGACGCAGGGACTTTCAAACGGCCAACTGCGCCTGCGCACGCGGCCTTACGGAGAAAAAGAGTCGCTGGGGGATCCGAGTTCGCGTCTGCGCCTGTACGAACTCTGTGTTGAGAAACCTCTCCCCTCAGGCGCGCGACTGCGCCTGTGCAGGAAAACTGAGGAAGAGCCACTTGGGGTAAGGGCTAGGGAACCGCGCTTGCGCGAGCAGTCTCTGTGAATGGATTGGCAGCAGCCTGCAGATTTCTAACCTCAGGTTGCTGTTCCTCTTTCTGAGCCATAAACTTGTTTAAATTTAAACTTTGGCCAAAATGTAGGTTGCACTGGGGCAGGGAAGTTTCCCAATTTGTGGGCTGGACAACTTTTCCCTGGAAACAAGCCACAGTGCCTGACTTTACAGGCTGTGAACTTGAACTTGTCTGGTCAGCAAACTCATGTTCTCTTACCCGGGTGGCTTTAAATGGGGAATTTTGGGCATGGACCTGCCTTTGGTCTGGGGCCAAAACTATCCCCTGTGTGCCTCCCTTGTCCTGGATTTCTGCTACCGGACCTGCTCTACAGGGGTCCCAGAACTCTCCTTCCCTGTTCCCCTGCTTAAGCAGCTTAGTCCTCCTTAACTCCATACCCAAACTCTCTATCTTTCTGTTACATGGGGTATGATCTGCTCCACTAAACCTTTGGTGCAGGCCAGCTTATAAGCTGTCTTTACCTCCCTAACCTTCTCCTCCTGCTCTGTTACTTCTGAGGTGAGGCGGGCATTCTCTTCCCGCAGTCTCATCTTGTTCCTCTTTGAACTGTAAATTTGGCACTTTAGGAACTCTATCTTGTTCCTCGCGTGGCTTTTGCCCTCGCTAGCTTCTTGGGTGAGGTGTGCGTTTTCCTCCTGGAGCCTCATCTCACTGTCCCTCGCCTCTGTGACTTCCTGCACAAGGCGCTCTATAAATGCCTGGCATTTCGTGACCTCTAGTGTGAGGCATGCATTCTCTTCCCACACCCTCATCCCACTATCTCTGGCCTCGTTCACCTCTCTTATGAGGCGTTCTACCTCCGCCTGGCATTTTTCAAACTAAGACTCATGATTCTTGGCCTCTTTAACCTCCTCCTGCACCCTTCTTAACCCAGCCACCTATACCATGATAGGTCAGCCTACACGCTGCCGCTAACATCTGCAGGGCTACCCAGATACTGAAAACGAGAGGAACAAGAGCTGATGCTGTCTCCAGATCAAGACCACATATCATATCAAGAACTGCCTCCAGTCCTGCCGCGGTCGTCAATATGCGGGGGGGGGGGCATCGTTTCCGTGGTTTACGGTAATTTACCTTGTCAGCAGCCTTTGCCTGCACTCTGAAAAATTCCAACCTCTTACCTGGTTTATGGTAATTCACCTGGTCTGGCAGCCTTTTGCTGCTACACTGTAAACCAATTTAAACAGCGGTTTCGAATCGCTACCCGACCTTCCAGTTCTGACTGGAGGAACTTATAATTAATGATATATTAAAAACAGACAACTGATCTGGATGTGAGAAAGTCAACTTTTATTAAACTAAACTACAATCAAATTTTAAACTATACCACACGAACACAGTAATTACAGTAAAATTGCTTAAATGGGGGAAGGCAGATGGCAAAAACAAGGGATTAATGGCTACAATGTTAATTAAACAATCTTAGCAATTTCCCCTAAATTACCACCCCCTAACTCCTTACTAGGTTGCCTTGCTGAGGAGTCAGATACCTCCTCACCTGTGGCCCAAGGAAAATTAGAGAGAGAGATAGCTTCTCAGGAGCTATCTTTATATCCTTCCAACCCCTGCTGTTTGGCACTGAAAACGTCTGTGTGCAAAATTCACGCCCAAAGGTCCGAATATACAAGAGAAAGGCTGTGATTGGCTGATTCAAAGTGGTTGGAGTGGCTTGAATGTGTCTACCTTCTGGGGCCGAAGTGTACCCACCCACATCCGGAGTTCACCTGGGCTAAAACAAAAGGGAATCCAACTGCCCTATTGTTCAGTTATTGGTGATTCAAAAACCCATTCAATCCAAACTGTTCTCTTTCAAAAGTACTTTTCCGGAGTTTCATTGTGTCTCAATTTGTGTAAGGGCTTTGAATGGGGCTGGATTACTGTGTAAACAGAAACCGATTGTTCTGCGGTTACTGCTCAAGTGGATAATCCCTTAAGTCAATAAACAAACATCGATTGCTTCTGAGAAGGGAAACTCCCTTGTTTGATTGACAGGTCTGACTGCCACTGCTTGATCCTCCCACTTACACAGACATCCACGAGCTGCGAGCTGCTTTTGTCTTTTGGCCATGCTTTCTGACTGCCATTTTTTAAACCCCTTTACAATTACCAAACTCCAGGGAACAATTTTATTAAAATGTACTGTCTTAAAGTGTGTGAATTTTTCGACGAAGTTCCTCGATTCTGGTGCTGTCCATCTCAATGCAGCCTTTTGCCATTCTGGGCATGCCTTAAAACATTGTTCAACCCAGAGACAATTCAAATCACACAATTTTTCGTCCACGATGTGGACCAATATTTTCCAATCTTCAGGGATTTTGGGGATTTTTGCAAACCCCTACAGTACAAAATGTTTCTCTAAATCAGTAGTTTCTTTATTGTAATATGTTGAAAAATAATTGTCATACAAAAACTTTACTCTTAAACGAATATATCCAATCTATAGAGTGCCTCGCACTGGTGTTTACTGTGCTTAACTTCTGGGTCCAAATCTCATTGGGAAGGATTACATGAAAAGAGCTTTGTGTCTGGCCAGTAAATTATTAATCAGA
The DNA here is from genome assembly GCF_052327205.1 of Somniosus microcephalus. Classification (NCBI taxonomy): domain Eukaryota; kingdom Metazoa; phylum Chordata; class Chondrichthyes; order Squaliformes; family Somniosidae; genus Somniosus; species Somniosus microcephalus. The sequence continues at coordinate 33,775,965 of NC_140996.1, forward strand.
AAATGCTGGAAACACTCAACGGGTCAGTCAGCAGCCGAAATGGATATGTAGATGTTGAGTAAGGACAAGATCCTGTAACACCCATCGAGTATGTGCCGGCTCTTAAATAGAGCAATTCAGTTAGTCCCACCCCCTGGCTCTTTCCCCGTACCCCTGCAATTTGTTCACCTTCAATTATTTATCCAATTCCCTTTTGAAGACTACAATTGAATCCGTATCCACCACCCTATCAGGCAGTGTATTCCAAATCCTAACCACTTTCCTCATGTCATCTCTGGTTCTTTTGCCAATCAGCTTAAATCTGTACCCTCTGGTTGTTGACCCTTCAGCCATTGGAAACAGTTTCTCTTAATTTACGCAATCTAAACCCTTCATGATTTTAAACACCTCTATCAAATCTTCTGAAGTATTGTCAGCTATTTATGAAACCTGTAATATGTTTACATGGAACAGCAATTAGAACCGTCTCCAAGTCTCTTCCCCTCCTCTCCTGACATCACCAACTCATGCTGGCCTTTCGTTCCATGCAGGAGGGACTTCCTTCTCGAGCCTTAACTAAATGACCAGTCTTCATATATAAACATGGGCAGAGAATATCAGCAGAGGCTTTCATTTTTCAAATATTTAACCATTTTAATATAGAGGATAAGAAGAATTTGGGGCAGTTTAGTATTCTCTGGGGTCATTTGAACCAGTTTTGAGGTCTCCTTCCATAAAAGTATTAGTTGGCCTATTAAAAATAGTTAAATGAATAATGGATTGCGAAAAGCAATGAGACGGGTTTATTGGGTTTGCAGAGCCTGTGAAACCTTTTTACTTGGTGGCTGTATCTAAAAGACTAATGTTGATTAAATATTAATCTGCATTTCATAGTAGTCACATTGAATGGCCATTTTTGAAGTAGTTAGTCACAGAGATTTATAAAAAGAATTGAGCTCCGCCAACAACTATCAAACTATTTTTTGTGTCAGCAGTTGGAAAAGCTCTGACTTCTTAATGAAAATTTTTGTTTAAAGGTGTTGTTAACTATAGGAGTCGAGGGAGAGTGACACCACAGTGAGACGTACGCTTCTGATCTGTTCCTCTGCTTTCCATGTAGGCCCGTGAGAGAGAGGTTCAGGAAATGAGCCTGGGAGCCTTCAAGACAGGAGGCAAGAAAGCAGGTGGGAGGGCGAAAGGGGGAGGTGGGGGAAAATAAGTATAGGAGCAGGCGTAGTTCATTCAGCTCTTCTTGCCATTCAATAAGATCATGGCTGATCTTCTACCTCAACTCACAGAGGTCAATAAAGCAGGGGGCATAGATTTAAAGCAATTGGGAGAAGGATTAGAGGGAAGTTGAGGGGAATTTTATTCACCCAGAGGGTGGTGGGGGTCAGGAACTCACTGCCTGATGGTATGGTAGAGGCAGAAACCCTCATCACATGTAAAAAGTACTTGGATATGCATTTGAAGTGCCGTAACTTACAAGGCTACGGACCAAGATCTGGAAACTGAGATTAGGCTGGATAGCTTTATTTTGACCGCCACAGACACGATGGGCCGAATGGCCTCCTTCTGTGCCATAAATTTCTATGATTCCATGAACTAATACAATTTTCTCATCCCCCCTCCCCTTGCACTGTGCAACAGGCTCCTGCACCTGTTTGCACCAGACTTAGTAATTTACTGGGTAATTAATGCCCAGTAGGTGGGCAATTAGCCCAACTTTTCACCAGCACATTGATTATTTATTGATTGTGTATATAAATAACCATGGTTGACAAATGAGGCAAATGTCTGTATCAAGCTAAAAGAAAAGAATTGCGCAAATGCAAGCAATAGTGGCAACCCAGAAATTTGGAGAGTTATAAAAAGCAACAATAGAATACAAAGAAGGTAATAAGTGGTGCAAAAAGTGTTTATGAAAAAGAGCCTGCAAAGGATATCAAAGCTTAACAGCAAATATTTGCATAAATATATTGAGAGAAAGAATGGTAAATGGGAACATGAGCTCATTAAAGATAGATGCAGGCACGACTATAACGGATGATAAGGAAATGGTAGGCTTATTTAAGAAGAGAGGGAGGGGGAAAGTAAGCAAATATAAAACTGTCAGTTTAACAACACTTATGGGGAAGTTAATTGAATCTATCATTCCAAGTAAAACATCAAGTATGAACTGATCAAAGAGAGTCAGCGTGGATGTGTAAGGAGTAGGCCACATCTGGTGAAAGTTTTAATGTTGATTAGCATGTACATGATCTGTGCTGTTTGCACCTACCATTATGCCACTACACATACCTACACACCTTGGCGCACCTATCTACTTATGACAGAGCACAAGTGCCTCTGCAGGCGCAAGGTCAGCAGGGTCAGTCAGTTGCAGAGTTTTGCCATTTGCTGCAAGCAAATCTACAAACACCGTGCAGCATAGGCACAGCACCGCCAGTGGCCATGAAGGTAAGTTCTGTTTATGCCTCACACTTACAACAAGCGTACTGCACTGTGCTGGGAAAGTACTCTGGAGTGCCAAAGAGGGCAACTCTTCTTGTAGCCACTTCATGCAGCAATTAAATGGGAATCAGGGGATTCACTGCCTGACACGGTTTCCCCTTCCCTACCATTCCTTTAAACCATTGATAAAAGTTTGCTAAAGATTTTGAACCTTTCTAAGGATGTAGTGATTTTGCTCCCAATGTGGTCAGTTACTGTTAAGTGGTTACATCCCTTTAAATTTTACCAACACTACAATCTTCAGGTCCCGTACCACAAGGACAAATCTGCAGTGGAAGCAATGAATCATCATAAAATCATAGAAATTTACAGCACAGAACGAGGCCATTCGGCCCATCATGCCCATGCCAGCCAACAAAGAGCTATCCACCCTAATCCTACTTTCCAGCTCGTGGTCCGTAGCTCTGTAGGTTACGGCACTTCAAGTGCATATCCAAGTAATTTTTAAATGTGATGAGGGTTTCTGCCTCCACCACCCTTTCGGGCAGTGAGTTCCAGACCCCCACAGCCCTCTGGGTGAAGAAAGTGCTTCTCAACTCCCCTCTAATCCAGCAACAAAAATGGCCGCCCAGCACCTCCCCTGTAACTTGCATTGCCATGGCCGCAGGTAGGCCCCCTTGACACTGTCAAACATAGCATCCAGTGGTAATTCAGCAGGCGCTACCGAAGATCGTGGCTGAGGCGCGAGTGGAGTGCTGCGCACGGCGATGATGTCATCGCGGGAGGTGCAGTGCCACGGGGTGCTAACGGTTACTGCCACAGGAGGCTTTAGCGGTACCGCGCCCAGGCGCTAGTTGCTTTGCGCCCCGTTAGTGCCCTCTTAGGGCACTAACGGAAGGTGCAAATCAACCGAATTTTTCCCCCTAGGACTATAAAAATTAGAGCCAAACCTTTCAGGAGTGAAAGTAGGGAACACTTCTACACACAAAGGGTGGTAAAAGTGTGGAACTCTCTTCCGCAAACAGCAATTGATGATAGATCAATTGTTAATTTTAAATTAGAGATTGATAGATTTTTGTTAACTAAAGTTATTAAGGGATATGAGGCAAAGGCGGGTATATGGAGTTAGCTCGCCGATCAACCATGATTTCATTGAATGGCAGAACAGGCTCGAGGGGCTGAATGGCTGGCTCCTGTTCTTATGCTCCTATGAATGTACATTCTGAAGGGAAATGTGGAGTGGGGTGGTAATTATTGATCCTCTGGCAGAATCCAAGAGGATAGTGATAGGCTGGGTGAGCAGGACAATAAAGAGGTTAGTTCCCAGAAAGCATGCTGGGTGGAAAGATTGGCAAAGGAGAAGGATGGGGCAGTTGGGATTGCTACTCAAGGAGGCAGTAATGGATGTCTTGATGATCTCTTCCAAAAATGATAAGACAAGCATAGAGGGCAGGTGTGGGCTTATTCAAGGGAGATTCAAGCCTGGGACAGTGGCAGGAGAGTTGGAAGGAACAGGAGTAGTGATGAGTTGGGGTAGGAATGGGGAGGCTGGGGGTGAAAAGTACCCAAGAGGGGAGAAATGAAAGGTGGCATGATGGGGTGACAGGAAGGAAACAGGAGAGGAGGGCCCAAGAGAAAATAAAGGAGATAGAATCAGGGATAGCATTAGGGCTGTGAAAACCTTTGCAAATACATAGTCAGGTGCTCCAAGCAGACTCAGCCTCCAAATCTTTTCTTTGCACAAAGTCCGCTTGAGGAAACCGCTGCTCCTGGATAGAAGTAATAACCTTTGGTCAGGAACACCCGCTAAAATGCACCCATGAATGGGCACAGAGGTAATTTGGGTTACATAGACATGGCTGAGATGAGATAAAACATAAGAAAAGGACCTCCCTCCTTACTCCTGGTGCCTTTTATTAGAAGGATCAAAAATGATTACACTCAGTGCCCTAATGTTACAATAAATATTACAATATCTAATTAACCAACTGTTAGCCTACAGGTGCTAAACTTCACTGGATCAACAGCCTCAGCAAACACAAATACAGTCCACAAAGAAAGGCTCACACAAGGTTTAAACTAACTTGGCAGGGGGATGGGGTACAGAGTGGAGCTATAGTAGGGGGTGATTTACAGCCAAATACAGAGGAAAAAACAAGTCAGCTGGGAAGGCAGAGCAAATATGTGAAGGCAAAAGGGAATATGGCAGGGCTGGAAGGCATATATTTTAATGCAAGGAGTCTTACAAATAAGGTGGATGAACTGAAGTTGTTGTTGAACACATGGGAGTACGATATTGTTGCTATCACGGAGACATGGTTGAGGGAAGGTCAGGACTGGCAGCTCAATATTCCGGGGTATAGAATCTTCAGGCGAGACAGAGGGGGGTGTAAAAGGGGAGGGGGTGTTGCAATATTAATTAAGGAGTCAATTACTGCTGTAAGGAGGGACGATATATTAGCGGGTTCCTCTAATGAGGCCATATGGGTAGAACTTAAAAACAAAAAGGGGGCAAGCACTTTGCTGGGAGTGCACTATAGGCCCCCAAACAGTCAGGGGGAGATAGAGGAACAGATATGTAGGCAAATCTCAGAGAAGTGCGAAAATAATAGGGTAATACTAGTGGGGGATTTCAACTTCCCCAATATAAATTGGGATAGTCAGAGTGTGAAAGGCTTAGAGGGTGCAGAATTCTTAAAGTGCATCCAGGAGAGCTTTTTGAGCCAACATGTAGAAAGTCCTACAAGAGAGGGGGCGGTACTGGACCTAATTCTAGGGAATGTAGCCGGGCAAGTGGTGGAAGTATCAGTAGGAGAGCATTTTGGCGACAGTGACCATAATTCGGTGAGATTTAAGGTGGTCATGGAAAAAGACAAAGACGGCCCGGAAATAAGGGTTCTAAATTGGGGGAAGGCCGATTTTAATATGATAAGGCAGGATCTGGCCAAAGTGGACTGGGAGCAGCTACTTATAGGAAAATCCACATCAAAACAGTGGGAGACTTTCAGAAGGGAAATAGAGAGAGTACAACGCCAACATGTTCCTGTAAAGGTCAAGGGTGGGACCAACAAGCAAAGGGATACCTTGGATGACAAGGGATATACAAAAATGCATTAGAAATAAAAGGGGGGCTTTTGGCAGTTACAAAAGACTAAAGACGGAAGAAGCCCTAGAGGAGTATAAAAAGTGCAGGGGGATACTTAAAAAAGAAATTAGGAGGGCGAGGAGGGGCCATGAAATAACACTGGTGAGCAAAATAAAGGAAAATCCTAAGATGTTTTATAAGTATATTAAGGGCAAGAGGATAACCAGGGAAAGGGTAGGGCCCATTAGGGACCAAAGTGGCAATCTGTGTGTAGAGCCAGATGATGTAGGCGGGGTTTTAAATGAATTTTTTGCATCTGTGTTCACTATGGAGAAAGACGATGCAGACATAGAAATCGGGCAAGGGGACTGTGACATACTTGAACATATTAGCATCGAGAGGGAGGAGGTGCTAGCGGTTTTAGCAGGCCAAAAAGTGGATAAATCCCCAGGCCCGGACGAGATGTATCCCAGGCTGCTGTGGGAGGCAAAGGAGGAGATTGCAGGGGCTCTGACACAAATTTTCAGAACCTCTCTGGCCACAGGGGATGTACCAGAGGACTGGAGAACAGCTAATGTAGTACCATTATACAAGAAGGGTAGCAGGGATAAACCAGGGAATTACAGGCCAGTGAGCCTAACATCTGTGGTGGGGAAATTATTGGAAAAAATTCTGAGGGACAAAATTAGTCTACACTTGGAGAGGCAAGGATTAATCGGGGATAGTCAGCATGGCTTTGTCAAGGGTAAATCATGTCTGACAAATCTGATTGAATTTTTTGAGGGGGTGACTAGGGGGGTGGATGAGGGAAATGCTGTGGATGTGGTTTACATGGACTTCAGTAAAGCTTTTGAAAAAGTCCCGCATAGGAGACTGGTCAAGAAGGTAAGAGCCCATGGGATCCAGGGTGCCTTGGCGCGTTGGATCCTAAACTGGCTGATTGGCAGGAGGCAGAGGGTGATGGTCGAAGGTTGCTTTTGTGACTGGAAGCCTGTGTCCAGTGGGGTACCTCAGGGATCGGTGCTGGGTCCCTTGTTGTTTGTGATCTACATAAATGATTTGGATGAGAATGTGAAAGGTATGATCAGTAAGTTCGCAGATGACACGAAAATTGGTGGGGTGGTAAATTGCGAGGAGGAAAGCCTCAGGCTACAGGACGATATAAACGGGTTGGTCAGATGGGCGGAAAAGTGGCAAATGGAATTTAACCCTGAAAAGTGCGAGGTGATGCATTTTGGACGGACAAATAAGGCAAGGGAATACACAATGAGTGGTAGGACCCTAGGAAGTACAGAGGGTCAGAGGGACCTTGGTGTACATGTACATAGATCCCTGAAGGCAGCGGAACAGGTAGATAAGGTGGTTAAAAAGGCATATGGGATACTTGCCTTCATTAGCCGAGGCATAGAATATAAGAGCAGGGAGGTTATGATGGAGCTGTACAAAATGCTGGTGAGGCCACAGCTGGAGTACTGTGTGCAGTTCTGGTCGCCTCACTATAGGAAGGATGTGATTGCCTTGGAGAGGGTGCAGAGAAGATTCACCAGGATGTTACCTGGGATGGAACGCTTCAGCTATGAAGAAAGACTAAACAGGCTGGGGTTGTTTTCCTTGGAGCAAAGAAGGCTGAGGGGGGACCTGATTGAGGTGTACAAAATGATGAGGGGCCTGGATAGGGTAGACAAAGAGGAACTTTTCCCCTTAGTAGGGGGGTCAATAACAAGGGGGCATAGATTCAGGGTAAGGGGCAGGAGATTTAGAGGGGATTTGAGGAGGAACTTTTTCACCCAGAGGGTGGTTGGAATGTGGAACTCAATGCCTAAAAGGGTGGTAGAGGCAGGAACCCTCACAACATTCAAGAAGCATTTGGATGAGCACTTGAAATGCCATTGCATACAAGGCTATGGACCAAATGCTGGAAAATGGGATTAGACTGGACAGGGATGGATGGGCGGCGCAGACACGATGGGCCGAAGGGCCTCTTTCTGTGCTGTAAAACTCTATGACTCTATGACTCTTTGATTCAACAGGAGTTGTCCTTTTTTTAGTGAGTCGCTCCCTCTGTCCCCGATCCTTCAGGTTAATAGCTGCACAAAAATAGTGCACACAGTGATACAGCGTGATCGTGTTAAGCAGTTGTATGCCAACTTGCTGATTGGGTGTTCTAAGTGAAATAAATGAAGTTAATCCTGTTGTGTATGCACCTTTAAGGGAATAACTGGTCTCAGACTGCAGTACCGGCAGTGACCACCCCTGTATAAAAGGCCCTAGCAGGCTTCTGTTGTTTCAGTTTCCAGGTTGTCTCCATTCAGTAAAGACTTGTTATAATCAACTCCTGCAGTCCATGTCTCAATTATACACGAACATAATACTGGCGACGAGTAAGAAACAAACTTACCTGCAACTCGGCAGCACCTCAGGCGACGTTATTGAAGGCCGAAGCCAGAAAAAAAAAGTAATCCAAAGAAACTCGAGAATCGGGTGTCGACCGTGGGCAACCGCCCTCCAAATCATCGAATTGAAAAGTGCAGGAGAGACTGTCGAGAGCCAGGCTTGGTTCTCCAGTCTGTGGTTTCCCAGCTAATCGGGCTGGTGGCAGGTAGTGCACTGATCCTTCCTGGGCTGCGGCGGGCTAGAGCTCGATCGGGTGGCTCTGCAACGGGGCCGGACAGCAAGTCGGGAAGCAAAGAGAGAGAGAGAGGGTGGAGCACACAGGGCGCGGCCGGTGCTTCGAAGCCGGGCAGCGTTCGGACCTAAGAAGAGGGAGAGAAGTGTCCCAGAGGACGGGAATGGTTCTTCAATTAACGGAGCAAATAGTGAAGCGCGATAGAAAAATAAAAATACCGTGGAGCGCGGCGTTGGCAGCAGCGATCGGGGAGGCGTGAAGAGAATAGGGCGTCGCCATTACAGGATAGTAAAATAAATATAATTGCCAGCAACAGCGTTGGCAGCAGCGGCAGCAGCGGGAAAGCGCGGGAGGCGCCATCTTAACTCGGTGGGGAAGAAGGAAAAGCGCGGGAGGCGCCATTTTGATCCATCTGGGACGAAGGCAAGCGTGGGAGGCACCATCGTAGATTTTCAAGATGCCAAAGACTGGCGATATCACTGCCTTCGATAATGCAATAGAAGACTGGACCACGTATGTGGAAAGAGTCGAGGTATACTGCGAGGCAAACAAAATAGCCAATGAGAAAAAGGCATCGATATTGCTAAATTTAATGGGCGCAAGAACGTATGGCCTATTGCGGGACCTGATTACTCCAGCCAAACCGAAGGCGAAGAGTTTTAATGAAATTGTTGTTATCCTACAGGAACACCTAAATCCTACACCACTGCTGATAGCAGAAAGATTTAAATTCCACAGGAGAAATCAGCATAAAAATGAGAGCAATGCTGATTACCTTACGGAACTACACAAGCTATCAAAGCACTGCCAGTTCGGAGCAGGACTGGCAGATACCTTACGGGACAAATTTGTCTGTGGACTCCTGAGTGAAGGAACCCAGAAGAGGTTACTCTCAGAGAAAGAGCTGACACTAGATAAGGCTTTCAGCGTGGCAGTATCATATGAAGCAGCAGCAAGGGGAGCTGCGAAAATACAACAAAAGCCACAGGAATATGGCACCCACGAAATGACACGGGGATTTGCAAAATGTTATCGCTGCGGCAGAACAAACCATGACCAGAACAACTGCTGGTCCAAGGACAAAATATGCAGGCAATGCGGAAAGATGGGACACATTGCGCGAGTTTGCAGGTCTGGGAAGAAGACCAACGGCAACAAAAAGGCTACTAAGGAGCCGTACAGGAAAGTACAAAAGATGACGGACAGTAGTTCCGAAGACCAGATGAGCGATAGTGAATCCGGGAACAACAGACTAAGCTGTCTCAAACTTCACAACGTAATCGCTAAAGAGGATCACCGAACCATTTGGGTCACCCTCACGATAGCAGGGCCCCAAGTCAAAATGGAATTGGATACAGGATCAGCTCTAACCGTCATGAATCGACAAGACTACGAGCGGCTATTCTCACACATACTCTTGAGAGAGACATCCATTGTCTTGAGGACGTATACGGGGCAAAAAGTATACCCCAGAGGAAAAGTAAGGGTGCCTGTCGAATACAACGGCAAGAAAATACGGAAATTGTATCTCTACATTCTGCAAGATGGGGGACCACCGTTATTGGGATGTGAATGGATTAGAAAGATAAGTTTAGACTGGCACTCCATTCAGGCACTGACGGTGGCTGGTAAAAAGGATGATGACGTCACTCCTGGATGATTGTCAACAATCTCAGCTGACGCCAAAGAGGTATTTCAACAAGAACTGGGCACGCTTAAAGGCGTAACCGCCTCGATAAAAATAGAGAAGAATGCAATTCCCAAGTTTTTCAAAGCAAGACCGGTACCATATGAAATTCGCCCAGCCGTCGACGCAGAGCTGGAGAATCTGGAGAATGCAGGCATGTTATCTAAGGTAGACTGGAGCGAGTGGGCGACACCCATCGTTCCTGTCATGAAGAAATCGTTAAACAATAAGTCTGAGGAGCCAAGGAAGGTTCACATCTGTGGGGACTTCAAGGTGATGGTGAACCCAGTCCTTCACACAGTACAATATCCTCTTCCAAGGATAGAAGATATCTTCGCCTCACTATCTGGAGGGAAGCGTTTTACAAAAATTGACCTAGCACAAGCATATTTCCAGATGGAGGTTGAAGAATCCTCTAGGAAGTATCTCACGATAAACACTCACAAAGGTCTTTACCAGTAAAATCGACTGGTATTCGGAGCAGCATCAGCTCCGGCGATATGGCAAAGAGTGATGGAACAAGTCCTGCAAGGGATTCCGGGGACTCAGTGTTACTTGGACGACATCCTAGTGACGGGTGAAGATGGCAGTGAACACCTTGCCAACCTAGAGCAGGTGCTCACTAGACTACGTGAACATGGGCTATGAGCCAATCGCCCCAAGTGCGAGTTTTTTAAGAAACAGATATCGTATTGTGGCCACGTGATTGATGAGAGGGGTTGCATAAGTCCCCTGACAAAATTGAAGCGGTAGTTAAGGCTCCAGTGCCTGAAAATGTGTCGCAACTGAGGTCATTCCTCGGATTGGTGAATTACTACTGATGTGCCTCAATAATCCCGAGACTCGATGTTAGCGGAACAAAACAAGGCTTTTATTAACTTAGAAGATAACACGCAGTGGAGAGAGGTATCTTCCATCTGGAGCCCTGCAGTACTGGATATGAGGCCAGACTGAGCTGGCTTACATAGAGGCCAGGTATGGGCGGAGCCCTACACACAACACATTCCATACATTCCAATATACAATACAATGGTGAGGAGAAACCTGAAACCAACCACAGTCACAGGCAATACAAAGGTGAGGGGAAACCTGAAGCCAACCACAGTCACAGGCAGTGATGAATGGAATATTTCATCACATTCACCCCTTCTATAGATTTAGTCTGTTCGGGGGTTTGGTAGTCCTCTGCGACCGACGTGGCTGTTGTGGTGTCGCAGGTGTCAGCTGGGTGTCCCCGGTGGCCTCCTGGGTCTCTGCCGGGGGTGCCGCCAGGGTTGTTGAAGGGGTAGTTGGTGGGGGTGCCGTTGGTCGATGTTCTTCTGGGGGTGATGAAAGAGTAGTGGGTGGGTAAGAGTTGCTGTGGTCGTTGTTGCTGCTATTGCCGTGGTTGTTGTCGTTACCGGCTGGGGCGACGTCTTTTATTGACACGGTGTCCTCCCTTCCGTCGGCGTGCCGGACATACGCGTATTGGGGGTTGGCGTGGAGTAGGTGCACTGGCTCCACGAGAGGGTCCGTCTTATGGCCCCTCACATGCCTTCGCACGAATACCGGACCTGGGGTGGAGAGCCATGACGGCATGGATACGCCTGAGGTGGATTTCCGGGGAAAGCTAAACATTCGTTCATGAGGCGTGGCATTAGTGGCAGTACACAATAGCGACCGTATCGAATGGAGCACATCTGAGAGGACTTCCTGCCAGCGGGAGATAGGGAGGCCCTTGGTCCTTAGAGCTAGAGTGACTGCTTTCCATACTGTCCCGTTCTCTCGCTCCACTTGACCGTTACCCCGGGGGTTGTAGCTGGTGGTACGGCTCGTGGCGATACCCCTGGACAGCATCTACTGGCGTAGCTCTTCAGTCATGAAGGACGCCCCCCTATCCGTGTGGATGTAGCTCGGCATACCGAATAGGCAGAACAGGCTGTTGAGGCATTTAATGACCGTGGCGCTGGTCATGTCTGGGCAGGGGAAGGCGAATGGGAACCGGGAGTATTCATCCACAATGTTCAGGAAGTAAACATTGCGGTCGACGGACGGGAGGGGGCCCTTGAAATCTAAGCTGAGCCGCTCAAAGGGCCGTGTAGCTTTGATTAAGTGGGCTCTATCAGGGTGGTAGAACCGAGGCTTGCACTCAGCGCAAGTGCGGCAGTTCCTGGTCAGAGACCGAACTTCCTCAATCGAGTAGGGTAAGTTGTGGGACTTTATGAAGTGGAACAGCCGCGTGACCCCTGGGTGGCAGAGGTCATTGTGGAGGGTCTGTAGCCGATCCCCGGTGGCGCTGGCACACATCCCTCATGAGAGGGCATCTGGGGATTCGTTAAGGGCCCCTGGCCGGTAAATGATGTCATACTCGAAGGTGGAGAGCTCGATCCGCCACCTAAGAATCTTATCATTTTTGATCTTCCCCCTCTGTTTATTATTGAACATAAACGCTACCAACCGCTGGTCGGTGAGTAGGGTGAAGCGTTTGCCGGCTAGGTAGTGGCACCAGTGGCGCACTGCCTCCACGATGGCTTGGGCCTCCTTTTCCACGGAGGAGTGTCTGATCTCGGGCCCTTGGAGGGTCCTCGAGAAGAAAGCTACGGGCCGCCCCGCCTGGTTGAAGGTGGCCGCCAAGGCAATGTCAGACGCATCACTTTCCACTTGAAATGGAGTGTTCTCGTCCACTGCCTGTAGCGTGGCCCGCTCAATATCCTGCTTAATGCTTTTGAAGGCGGCGTGGGCCTCAGCAGAGAGCGGAAAAGAGGAAGCTTTCAAGAGGGGGCGGGCTTTGTCGGAGTAGTTGGGGACCCATTGGGAATAATAAGAAAATAACCCCAGGCACCTTTTCAGGGCTTTGGGAGTGTTGGGCAGGGGCAGCTCCCATAGGGGGCGCAATCGGTCGGGGTCTGGTCCGATTTCCCCATTCTCCACCACGCTGCCTAGTATGCAGAGGCGCGTGGTGTTGAAAACGCACTTGTCCTCGTTGTAGGTGAGGTTGAGTTTTTGTGCGGTTTTCAGGAACCTCTCGAAGTTCGAGTCGTGATCCTGCTGGTTGTGACCGCAGATGGTGATGTTGTCGAGGTAGGGGAAGGTTGCCTGCAAGTGGTGGTCATCGACCATGCGATCCATCTCCCTCTGGAAGACCGAGACCCCATTCGTCACCCCAAAGGGGACTCTGAGGAATTGGTAGAGGCGTCCGTTCACCTCGAAGGCGGTGTACGGGCGGTCCTCTGGTCTGATAGGGAGCTGGTGGTACGCTGACTTGAGGTCGATGGTGGAGAACACCCGGTATTGGGCGATTTGGTTCACCATTTCTGATATGCGGGGTAGCGGGTAGGCGTCTAGTTGGGTGTACCTGTTGATCGTTTGGCTATAGTCGATCACCATCCGTTTCTTCTCGCTACCCCTTACCACCACCACTTGGGCGCGCCACGGGCTATTGCTGCGTTCAATAATGCGCTCTTTCAGGAGCCTGTCTACCTCGGTCGCGATAAACCGCCTGTCCTCCCAGCTGTAACTCCTGCTTTTGGTCGCTATTGGCCGGCAGTTAGGGGTAAGGTTCGCGAATAGCGAAGGCGGCTTTACCTTCAGGGTAGCCAGGCCGCACACTGTGAGGGGTGGCTGGGACCCACCGTACTTGAGCGTGATGCTTTGGTGGTTGCACTGGATATCCAGGCCCAAGATCACGCTCGCGCATAGATTCTTCATGATTAATACTTTAAAATTATCGTATACAGTCCCGTTAACGGACAATTGTACCGTGCAGTAACCCAGAATGGTCGATGTCTGGGTTTTATCAGCCATAGAGATGGTACCCCGAGTAGGGACCACCTTTAGGGAGAGTTGTTGTGCCAGTTCAGGGTGGATAAAACTCTCCGTGTTTCCGCTGTCAATTAAACATTTATCCCGGCACCCGTTTACCTCGATGTCCACCATTGATTTGGATAGCGGGTGGGGCCTGGTCTGGTCCACTGTGACCGATGCCACTGTAGGGCCCTGATCGAGACAAGATGGCGTCCACGCTGTCTGCTCACAAGATGGCGGACCCCACGAGGTCGGGCAAGATGGCGTCCAAGATGGCCGCTCCCACGGCGCACACGCGGCGGTGGCGGGTTTTGGTTTTCCGGCGGGGTTCCCTCTGCACACCTTCCCGAAGTGTCCCTTCTTACTGCACTTAAAGCAGGTGGTGCCTTTCGCCGGGCACAGGTTTCTGGTGTGCTTTGGCTGCCCGCAGAAGTAGCAGTTGGGTCCCCGACGCGTCGCGGCTGTCGTAGGGCTTCTGGGGGGCGAGCGGGGCCCCGACGGTGTCGGGCTGCCGGGCGGGGAAGATGCCTTCCAAGATGGCGGCGCCCTTGGTGCACACGTGGCGGCGTGGACGGCGCGGGCTGAAGAGTAGGCGTCCGAGTTTCTCTGGGCCACATCCAGGGATCGCGCGGTGTCCGCAGCCTGTTTCAGGTCCAATCCCGTTTTTTCCAGCAGTCTTTGCCGGATGTAAGTGGAGCTGAGGCCTGTGATAAAGGCATCGCGAACAAGCTCGTCGGTGTACACTGCGGCTTTTACATCTCGGCACTTGCAGTCTTTGCCAAGCATTTTCAGGGTGCCTAGGAACTCCTCCACCGATTCCCCAGGTCGCTGTGCGCGAGTGGCGAGCAGATGCCTAGCATACACCTCATTCGTAGGCTGCTGGTAATGCGCCTTTAAGATGTCGCAGGCGGCCAGGTACGTGTCGGCGTCTTGGATGAGGGGGTAAACCCGGTGGCTTACCCAATTCCGCACAATTCCGAGTTTCATACTCGCAGCGTCCGTAGCGTCTTTGGCGGCTGCGGAATTGTCCAGGAAGAATTCCATACACATAAACCAGTGTCCAAAGCGTGCTGATGCGTCCGGAGCATGCTGATCCAAATCCAAACGTTCGGGTTTCAGGAGTTGATCCATTGTGTTGAAAAATAAGTTAATAAAATTGATGTGCCTCAATAATCCCGAGACTCGATGTTAGCGGCACAGAACAAGGCTTTTATTAACTTGGAAGATAACACGCAGTGGAGAGAGGTATCTTCCATCTGGAGCTCTGCAGTACTGGATATGAGGCCAGACTGAGCTGGCTTACATAGAGGCCAGGTATGGGCGGAGCCCTACACACAACACATTCCATACATTCCAATATACAATACAATGGTGAGGAGAAACCTGAAACCAACCACAGTCACAGGCAATACAATGGTGAGGGCAAACCTGAAACCAACCACAGTCACAGGCAGTGATGAATGGAATATTTCATCACAACTACCATAAGTTTTTGCCGAATTTGTCCACAATTCTGCATCCACTGAACGCCCTACTACAAACGGGAGTAGCATGGAAATGGAGCGATGAATGTAAGCGGGCCTTTCAGAAGAGTAAGGACCTAATCACTTCAAGAGAAGTATTGGCTCACTACAACCCATCACTGCCGATAAGACTGGCGTGTGATGCATCTCCCTACGGCATTGCGGCGGTACTGTCACATAAATTCCTTGATGGTTCAGAGAGGCCGATAGCTTTTGCGTCACGCTCGTTAGCTTCAGCCGAGCGTAACTATGCCCAGATTGACAGAGAGGCCCTCAGCCTGGTGTGGGGGGTGAAGCAGTTCAATCACTACCTGCACGGTCAGAAATTTACTCTACTAACTGATCATCAACCTCTTGTCTCCATTTTCAACCCTCAGAAGGGCGTACCGATTGATATACCTATCAATTCCTCCAATAAAAGGCGAAGAGTTACGAAGGTGACTAAAGGTTTTTATTGACTAAATAACAGAGCCCACTCTCGTGGGTGATCCGATCCAAGCAGGAGGAATACCAGCCAGTCGCTCACCTTTATACCTGGCCTGGTGGGTGGAGCCAAGGCGGAGTCGGCAGTGGTCATCCCAGGTATAGCAGTGTGGCAAGAGGCGACCTCGTACCGTGATACAATAGTGGTCAGTGATACAGTTATAACGAACAGTGGTGAACAGTGCTAACTACTAACAGTGATACGATAGTGAACGTGGTTTACCACATTCACCCCTTGTTTAGAATTAAGTCCGGCGGGGTGAAGTGTACTACCAATTCTGGTAGGTCAGTCTGTCCGGAGGCTTCGTAAGCCTCTCCGATCGCCGCAGCGGTGGTGTTGCCTTATCCGGTGCTGGTGCCTTATCCGGTGTTGATGCTGGTGTTTGCGTGGTCGGCGAGGGCTCGTGGGGTTCCGGCATGCCGTCTACCTGGACTGAGGTTGGGGGGGGTGGTGGCGGTGTTTCCGGATCGGCTGAGGGTGCGAGGTCTCGTAGGGAGACAGTGTCCTCCCGCCCGTCTGGGTACGCCACGTAGGCGTACTGGGGGTTGGCGTGCAGGAGGTTCACCCTCTCGACCAGGGGGTCCGTTTTATGGGTCCTCACGTGTTTCCGCAGCCAGACCGGCCCCGGGGCGGTCAGCCAGGTTGGTAGAGTGGTTCCCGTAGTCGACTTCCTGGGGAAAACGAACATTCGTTCATGGGGGGTGGTGTTAGTGGCCGTGCAAAGTAATGACCGGATGGAGTGCAGCGCTGTCGGGAGGACTTCTTGCCAGCGGGAGGTTGGGAGGCCCTTAGACTTTAAGGCTAAGAGGACGGCCTTCCATACCGTCGCGTTCTCTCTTTCCACCTGACCGTTACCTCTGGGGTTGTAGCTGGTGGTCCTGCTTGCTGCAATACCTCTCTCTAGGAGGAATTGCCGGAGTTCCTCGCTCATGAAGGAGGAGCCCCGGTCGCTGTGTATATAGTTCGGGAACCCGAACAAGGCGAAGAGGGCATTCAGGCACTTAATGACCGTGCTACTGGTCATGTCGGGGCAGGGGAAGGCAAAGGGGAAACGGGAGTACTCATCAACGATGTTGAGGAAGTACACATTACGGTCAGAGGACGGGAGGGGCCCCTTAAAGTCGATGCTCAGGCGCTCGAAGGGGCGGGTGGCCTTGATCAGGCTTGCTCGGTCCGGCCTATAGATGTGCGGTTTGCACTCCGCACAGGTCTGGCAGTTCCTGGTCATGGTCCTGACCTCCTCGATGGAGTAGGTCAGGTTGCGGGCCTTAATGAAATGGTAGAGTCTGGTGACTCCGGGGTGGCAGAGCTGGTCGTGGAGGGTCTGAAGCCTATCGATATGCGCGCTGGCACATGTCATTCGTGAAAGGGCATCAGGGGATTCGTTCAGCTTGCCTGGCCGGTACAAGATCTCATAATCGTAGGTGGAGAGCTCGATTCTCCATCTCAAAATCTTGTCATTCTTGATTTTGCCCTTCAGCTTGTTATTAAACATGAAAGCCACCGAACGCTGGTCGGTGAGGAGGGTAAATCGTTTGCCTGCCAGGTAGTGCCTCCAGCGCCGTACTGCCTCCACGATCGCCTGGGCCTCTTTCTCGACCGACGAATGTCGGATCTCGGGGCCCTGTAGGGTCCTTGAGAAGAAGGCCACTGGCCTCCCCTCCTGGTTTAGGGTGGCGGCTAAGGCGAAGTCGGATGCGTCGCTCTCCACCTGAAAGGGGATGGACTCATCCACTGCGTGCATCGTGGCCTTGGCTATGTCTCCCTTAATGAGGGAGAAGGCCGCGCACGCCTCCTCCGTGAGGGGGAAGGAAGTGGCTTTCAGGAGGGGTCTGGCTTTGTCCGCGTAATTGGGTACCCATTGGGCATAGTAGGCGAAAAGCCCCAGGGTTCTCCTAAGTGCTTTAGGGCAGTGGGGGAGGGGTAGCTCCATGAGGGGGCGCATTCTTTCTGGGTCGGGGCCGATGATTCCGTTCTCCACTACGCAGCCGAGGATGGCAAGGCGCGTGGTGTTAAACACACATTTCTCCTTATTGTAGGTGAGGTTCAGCCGTTGGGCCGTACGGAGGAATTTCTCCAGATTCGCGTCATGTTCCTGCCGGTCGCGGCCGCAGATAGTGACGTTATCTAGGTAGGGGAATGTAGCCTGCAGTTCGTTCTGGTCAACCATCTGGTCCATCTCCCTTTGGAAGACCGAGACCCCATTAGTGACACCGAAGGGGACCCTAAGGAAGTGGTATAGGCGCCCATTCGCCTCGAAGGCGGTATACTGGCGGTCCTCAGGGTGGATAGGGAGTTGGTGGTAGGCCGACTTCAGGTCGATGGTCGAGAATACTTTATACTGTGCAATCTGATTGACCATGTCAGATATGCGGGGGAGGGGGTATGCGTCCAGCTGGGTATATCTGTTTATGGTCTGGCTGTAGTCGATGACCAGGCGGTTTTTATCGCCGGTCTTTACGACTACGACCTGGGCACGCCAGGGGCTGCTGCTCCCCTCAATAATGCCCTCTTTCAGGAGGCGCCGCACCTCAGAGCTAATGAAGGCTCTGTCCCCGGCGCTATACCGCCTGCTCTTGGTAGCGACGGGTTTGCAGTCAGGGGTAAGGTTAGCAAACAGAGAGGGTGGCGGGACCTTGAGGGTGGAGAGGCTGCAGGTGTTACGCGGTGGGCGGTTTAACGTTTGCTGGTTGTTGACTGTGAGTGGGGGGAGGGGTCCACCGTATGCTCGGGTTACGCTTTGGAGGTGGGATTGGAAGTCCAGCCCTAGTAGGACGGCAGCGCAGAGATGGGGGAGGACGAGGAGTTTAAAGTTTTAAACTCCGTGCCCTTAACCGACAGGGTCACGACACAGTAGCCGCTGATGTCCGTGGCGTGGGACCTCGATGCCATCGAGATTCGGCTGCGCGTTGGTAGGACAGAGAGGGAGTAGTGGCTCACCGTGTCTGGGTGGATGAAGCTCTCCGTGCTTCCGCTGTCGAACAGGCAGGTCGTGGCGAGGCCGTTCACTTTGATGTCCATCATTGACTTGGACAGATGGTGCGGGCGGGCTTGGTCCAGGGTGACGGAAGCTAGTGTGTAGCTGAGCGAGTCGTTGTCATCTGCGGGCGAGGCGGTCGGGCGTGGTGAGTAAAATGGCGTCTCCCACGAGGTAGGGCCCCATGAGGCACTATTGGGGTCGGTTGCCTTAATCAAAGATGGCCGCCCCATGACTCATGTGTGGGGATGCTGGCCTCAGTTGCCCTAAACAAAGATGGCCGCCCCCATGACTCATGTGTGGGGATGCTGGCCTCAGTTGCCCTAAACGAAGATGGCCGCCCCCATAGTTCGCATGCGGCACTGCTGGCCTCTGAGGATCCGCTCCTGCAGGCCTTGGAGAAGTGGCCTTTCTTCAGGCAGGTTTTACATATGGAGTTCTTGGCTGGGCAGCGCGACCTCGGGTGCTTCTCCTGGCCACAAAAAAAAACAGCCGGCGGCCCGATCGCGGATGCCCGATGTCGGGGCCGGTGCCGGGGGTGGCGGGGCCGGTCGGGTCCGGGACGCCGACGCAGAGGTAGGTCCCGGGGGCGGCGCTGGGAAGGGTGCTGTGGTAGGGGTCGGGCCCGAGTCCCAGGGTCGCGAGCAGTACCTGGTGAATGCTTCCTGATCTTGGTGGGCCACTTCCAGGGAGATAGCGAGGGCTTCAGCTTTTTCCATGCTGAGGTCTTTAGCTTCCAGCAGTCTTTGCCGTGAGTACTCGGACCGTAGGCCTTTCAGGAATGCGTCGCGGATATTATCTTCAGTATTTTCGGCTGCCGACACCAATTTAAAGTCACAGTTCCTGGCGAGTGCATATAGCGCCTGTGAGAATTCGGCTACTGATTCTCCTGGCTGTTGCGGTCGTGATCTTAGGAGGTGCCTAGCGTACATGTAGTTTACCGGGGTCCGGTACTTCTGTTTCAGCAGGTTGATGGCGGTCTCGTAGGTAGTCATGTCCTCGATGAGAGTGTATACTCTCGGGCTCAATTGTGCCTGCAGGACACTTAGTTTGGATGCCTGAGGGACGCTGGATTCTCTCAGGTATGATTCGAAGCAGACCAGCCAGTGTTTAAAGTCTGCGGCTGAGTTTGCTGCTCGTGGGTTCAGGTCCAGGTACGGCGGTCTGAGGGCTCGCAGCCAAGCTGGCTGGTGTGGCTGTGCTCCTGGGAGCTGCGCTGGTGGCTCCTCCGCCAGTTGTGACTCGTTGTCGGACATCATTAAATTTAGTCAATAAAATTGATATACCTATCAATTCCTCCAATAAAAGGCGAAGAGTTACGAAGGTGACTAAAGGTTTTTATTGACTAAATAACAGAGCCCACTCTCGTGGGTGATCCGATCCAAGCAGGAGGAATACCAGCCAGTCGCTCACCTTTATACCTGGCCTGGTGGGTGGAGCCAAGGCGGAGTCGGCAGTGGTCATCCCAGGTATAGCAGTGTGGCAAGAGGCGACCTCGTACCGTGATACAATAGTGGTCAGTGATACAGTTATAACGAACAGTGGTGAACAGTGCTAACTACTAACAGTGATACGATAGTGAACGTGGTTTACCACACCGATAATGACGGCACAACGGCTACAGAGGTGGTCCCTTTTCCTAGGGGCACACCAATATGACATCGAGTACAAAGGAACTAAACAGCATGGGAATGCTGATGGATTGTCGCGCCTACCGTTGCCGACGGTGGAAGAAGAACTGGCAGTGGATCCAGTGGAGTTATTCCACTCGACTATAGTCGAATGTCTCCCTGTGACGAATGCAAACATAGAAAAGGAAACACGAAATGACCCGACACTCTCCTGGGTCTATGATTTAACGGTAAAGGGATGGCCAGCACATGGTGAACCACTGCTGCCAGCATTCTCGCCGAGAAGGGAACAGCTGTTAGTGTGCAGAGGAACCTTGATGTGTGGATCCAGAGTAGTAATTCCACCCAAATTGAAGGATAGAGTGCTCAATGAGCTTCATGAGGGTCATCTGGGAGGGGTAAAAATGAAAAACTTAGCCAGAGCGTTTGTGTGGTGGCCGGGAATTGATAGAGAAATCGAAGAGATGACCAAGAGCTGTACAGGATGCCAGAAGGTCCAAAACGCCCCACCACAAGCCCCTCTACATCCATGGGAGTGGCCCTCATCTCCATGGCAAAGGGTGCACATTGATTTTGCTGGTCCCTTTATGGACTCGATGTTTATAATTGCGGTGGATGCACATTCAAAGTGGCCAGAGGTAATAAAAATGTCCTCAACCACCACAGAAAAAACTATCACAGTCTTACAAACCATATTCGCAAGAATGGGCTGCCTGAACAGATTTGCTCTGACAATGGACCACAGTTTGTGTCTGAAGAGTTCCGGAGGTTCTTAAAGAACAATGGTGTTAAGCATTACACATCCACCCCATATCATCCAGCCACTAATGGATTGGCCGAGAGGTTTGTTCAAACATTCAAGAAGGCTATCAAGGCAATGTGTAATGAAGATATACCCCTACAACACAAGGTGGATAACTGCTTGTTTGCCTACCAGAATGCGACACATGCGTTACCAACCAAACTCCAGCCATGATGTTCTTCAATCGAAGACTACGATGCCGCTTGGATTTGGTTAAGCCAAACGTCAGAAGAGATGTGGAGAACAGGCAGTTTCAGAATATGAATGAAAGGCCGACCAGGAGTTTTAAGATAGGTCAACCAGTTTTGGCCTGGGAGTACCGCACAGAGAAATGGCAGCCAGGAACGATCTGTACATGGCAAGGACCTCTAATGTATACCGTGGGCGTTGGAGAGAGCATTGTAAGACGCCATGCTGACCAGATTCTAGAGTCACTGGAAAACGTCAACTCCACACCACGATCTGATACACCTGGCGATGAAACCGAAGTACCAATTGCATCTACCACAGAATCGGTGATATTGGAAGCAGACGAACCAAACAACGACATTGATCCCGACGCAACCTTGCCAGAAGAACCTCATATCCCAAAGAGGCGTTATCCAGACAGAATCAGGAAGCCTCCTCAAAGACTGATCTTATAATCGCTTAACTTCAACCAATGTATCTAGCAACCGTAATTGTAATTGTAATTAGTTATTATTTAGTTGTTAAATGAATGTTATGTACTGTTTATCTAAAAGGGGATGAATTGTTGTGTATGTACCTTTAAGGGAATAACTGGTCTCAGACTGCAGTACCGGCAGTGACCCCCCCTGTATAAAAGGCCCTAGCAGGCTTCTGTAGTTTCAGTTTCCAGGTTGTCTCCATTCAGTAAAGACTTGTTATAATCAACTCCTGCAGTCCGTGTCTCAATTATACACGGACATAATAAATCCGGAGCACTATTTCAAGTGAAACCATTGCTGCAGGGCAAGTGGGATAGCTACAAAGAATGATTAATAACTGGAATTGTCTGCTGGGTGGGGTAATGGAAGCAAAAGAACTGGAACTATTAAATGCTGTGTTGCTGTACTTCACAGCCCTGATTCTGTGACCCATGAGGGGAGATTGAAAAGACCCAGTGATGGTGCAGGGCCTCACAAAATTGGGTCTTAGGATTTTTTAATGGAATATGAACAAGTTGGCTACCTGGAACTACTTATTTGTGATAACAGCTGCTTTTTCTGCCACAAAGCTTGACATCAGGGAATTTGTGGTGTGCATGTCCAGAAATTTTAAAAGTGACAGGTCCTATCTGTAAATTTAGATATTAGGAAAACCATTTTCCTTGACCCAATTCAGGTCATTTTGAGAGTTGAATTTGATGCAGCTCCCTCCTTATTTACTAGTTTGAACAAAAACCGCCTGGAGATCAGATTATTTCACCTAAAAACAACACTCTTCAATGTATTGAAGTTTAAATTTTAAAACTTAAATCAGATGGATAACTGCATTCCAGGATTCAAACAATCTGGATATTTCCCTTCACTCTCAAGTCTGAAGAGCTGCTTGTTATCCTAACCTTAGGTTCAGACATTCAGAAGTCATGCATAACTGAAGACTCTGCTACTGAAGATCAAAATTAAAACTAAGACCACAGAAACTTTGGTATTGCAAGTAAGATAACTCTGGCTCAGAGCATTTGAAAATGGTGAACTGTCGTTTTACTGTTGCATTGTTTTGTATCTCACAGCTGGGACTCTGCTTCAAATTAATATTTTAGGTTGTCAGTTATTGCGTGCAATTGATATTGTGCATATTTGTTTGTATTGAACTGGTATATGTACTTAAGTTAACATATGGAAAAATGCCCCGGGTCTCTAATATTGTACAGCCTCAGTAGGATTACATAGATTTTCAAATTTTTACTAATATTTCCTCATGCAATGAAATTATAAACTCATGCCAAATTACTTGATGATTTAAGGTGTATTAATGACACTAATAAGAACCTTACGGTGATTTGCACTTTTTGAATATCAAGGGCTGGAATCATCCGTAGACTCTCAATAATTCTTAATTGGGATGAAAAGTAATTCAGGCTTAATTCAGGATTAATAACCACAGCTATTTTCGCAGATGCAGTCAGGATGTACTTGATGATTTGCAATTGCTGCATTCATGCTCCCTCGTTAGCCTCTGCAAGTCACCAAGTTCTACAAGCTAATATACTAACATACTTAATTATGAAGTGCATTACCAATATATATTTTAAGGTTTTATTTGAAATAACTTTTATGTCATTGATCTTTAAGATCTTTTGGGAACACATACACTGCACATCTAACAGCAGGTCAAACAAATGAATTACAAATTGCATATCCAGCTAAAAGGGATTTTATGTAGCAATCTCCATTTCTAAAAACACATTTCATTTCATTGATTGACTGAAGTGCGAACTGTGAATGTGACATAGTATAATATAGATCAGTGTGCTATCAGTACATCTGCCTTGCAGCTGCAGACCTAGTTACATGCTACATCAATATCTGCATGGATAGGACAGTCAATCCTGTGTCTTGCTTTGAACTTTCTCCTCGATTGAGCATCTAACAATATTCCAAGTAAATCTGAAAAGACGCAATTGCTGAGTGCCTAACTGATGCAGCCCTTACATTTATTAAAAGGTAAACTGATTTCTCAGAGGACACGAGTCGCTGTAACACCGCCACTCTGACTGGCATCCTTTGGAAATAAAGAGAAACAAAATGAAAGCATTTTCCAGTGATAAACAGGCAGTCTTATTGATCAAGCCAGCAATATTTAGTATCTCTTCCGCCCACATAGTGCTTTGCCAATTTATTAAAATTAAATATATTAAAATATCTATCCACAGGAAGGTAATAAGGAAATCCATTTGGACATCAACTTGTTTTTCATTTTCTTTGCCAGTGGAGCATGGATTTGATACTGCAGAGCAAGTTGTGTTGTCATTAATAATACCCCTGCTATGTTCCCCTAAAAGATTGTGACATATCAGTAACCAACCACAATCAAGGCAATGTAGCAAAAAGGTTAACTAAAGACAAGGAGATAGGGTTGATATCTAGCTCCAAGGACATGGTTTCTTTTCAGTGGTAGCACACAGCACTTCTGCTAATAGCAATAACTGCAGTGCTTGGCTCCCTTTTTAACCTCTTCTTTATTGTCAGTGGCAGAGAGTTACTCTACCACCAGCAAACTGGGAGAATTAGCAGTGCGGCTGAACAACCACTCATTTATTTTTATTTTTCAGGAAAAGTGGATTTGCAACCGGAATGGGAGTCCTAGATTATTCTGCTTTCCAGAAGGACTCTGCAGCTGCTGCCTGCAACATCTGCCCAGAGTATTGACCTAGTGGGTTAATTGGTGATGGAGTAGATTTCAACTTTCGTCACCCCCCGGGGAAAAAACGGGCAGTAAGGATTTCGCGCCAGTTACACACCCACCTGATTTTCCTTTCCAATGAATTCAATCAAAAAGAAAATCAGGCAGGGTTTACAAAGGCTGGCCAGTTTTCCACCCGGCAGGGAAAGTTAAAATCTACCATGGTGTTTCCAAGGCCTGGCTCACATGTGACCAGCAGCGTGGATAGCTGCACTGGGCTGCTGCAGGTGGGATGTGTGGAGATGGACATCTTGAAAATCTTGAGATTCTGATAAGGAACCAGCTTTAAGCTATTGACCTATGACTTGTAGACAAGAAGTATGCTGGTTGAAGGAGAACAAAGGAAACAAGCAGAAGATATTGTCTGAAGCGACACGGTTTCTAGGAAATGGTGAAGAACAGAGAAACAGGCTGGATTCCCCCTGTTGGCTGATTTATCACTAAAACAACACAGCAATTACACTTCCACCTGCCAATGTTACACCAAATTTTCCTCAGTGCACATTCATTAAATACTCATGGCAAGCTGCCAATGCAATTAACACTCTCTATCAGTGGGGGGAGGGGGAGCGGTGGAAGAGAGGAAAATCTGCTGTTGCATTAAACATTAAACTGGCTGCTGCAGCAGAAAGAGTTGAGGCAGCAAGTGTGTCTATAACAATGTGAGTCACTGCCCTGTCTGAGGCTAGTGCTTATTCTAGGAACTGACTTCACAAATTAAATGACTTTGATTGGGGTATTATTGTCCATAATATGGCAAAGGAGGATCCAGCTTTCGAGCACTAAAGGAAGAAGGCCCACGAAGGACATAATCCAGGCCCTGTGAAAAGAGGTGGCCGTGTCAATGAATGTCACTTTCAACACAGCCACGCAATGCCAGAAGGTGTTAACTGACTTCCCATTCAAGGCCACCTGAAAGGAGTAGATAGCTCGCTTAGCTATTTAAATTGAGGTCCTATGATGTTAATAGGATTGTGATGCCATTTTGGGACTGAACTGGGTGGACGGTGCATTGCATCTGCCCAGCATCAGCTTGCGGTCTGGTTAAAGAGGAGCCCAGAATTAATTTTCTCTTTATTCTTGTGAGTCCGGGAAAAGCAGGAATGTTCTTCCAGGGCCACAAAACTACGCTGGGCTGCTGCTGTTCCTGTTCTCCTTCCCTCCGGAGATGGAGCCCACACGCTCCCCCGCACCCCACCACTCCATCCCACCCCCACAAGGAACAACATTCTCTCAGCCCGGAGGGTGGCCAGCCCTGTTATTGCAGGTTGCCCTGGAGTGCTCAATTCCCACCTGCAGTTCTGATGTTCATGAGATCCGCCCCACCCACCATTCAAAATGGACCTGGACTCCTCTGAGACTATCAGGCAGCCAGCTGGCATGTTCCACTCAGGGGGGGGGGGGCGGGGGTGGGGGGGGGGTGTAGAATCAACCCAAATTAATCTGTTTTGGGAATTTACTGAAAAGCTTGTGTAATCAGACTTGAATTCATAATAGACGTCTTCAATTGTCTTCAGGGACTTGCAATTGTCACCTCACCAAAAACAGATGTTCGGAGGTTGACCACATTGCTTGTAATTTACAATTAAATGAAGTCCTCAGCTTATTTCATGGCCGAATGCCCTGGCTCGGTTTGTAGTTATTAACTGGTGCAGTTCAACAAGTAATTGCTTAGAAAGCAGGAAATGATCTAAATGATTACCACTTAGCCTCAGTGGGTAAAAATGTTGTATAGAACACAGAAATAGGACATACCTTCAGAGAGGTGAGTCAGTTGCAGTATCCGTCAGATTGCTCTGGACACCCTAAATGCATTTAACATCTCAAAAATTCCTATCATAATATTGCAAGTAAACTGGTGTCGTAATTATAAACTTCTTAGCTAATTCTTTAAGAATTGATGATCATGATACTCGGGCTCGACGGGTCGAATGGCCTCCTTCTGTTCTTCTAAGAACTCAAGGACCACTGATTTAACCTTCATCTGAGCATGAAGCACAACTGCTTTTTCAAAGAGCCAGCACAGACACGATGGGCCGAGTGGCCTCCTTCTGTGCTGTAAGTTTCTATGATTCTATGATCGACTGAAGCCTGTTAAAGAAAATGTGAGACGTACATTGCTTACCTTAGTTCACACCAAATTTTAAAAACCAAATGAGCAACAGAAATGTTCCTGAAAAAAATGCTGGAAATCCGTTGCAAGAACAAAAAAATCCCAAACAGACACAGCAGGTTGGTCAGAATCGGGAAGAAGAAAAGACAGGTTAATGTCTCAGGGGAAATCCTTCAGAACTTCAAAGAAAATGTTCTTTTCCACCAGCCTTTCCTAAAGGTTCTTAATACTCTCAAACCTCTTGAGCACAGATTGTACCATTCTCGCTAGACGTGCTCCTATCTAGTTATCCAGCAAGTTAAACACTTATTCAAATAATTCCTCGAGAAGCCGGTTTGCTGTTTTGAAGCTTTACTTGAACAAATTTGTGAAACTGTAAACAAAGACAAAGTATGTTTTGTACATAGAACTGAGTACTGTACATTAGATGTTACATAAGATATAAACATATTTATAACAATAGAATATACTAATTGTATACTAACTAACATTTGAGCTGGACTTCTGTAAATACCAACTAATAACTTTTTATAAACAAGGTAGTGTCAAATACTACACTGACAAAGTTGCTATCATGTTAACAAACAAGGATTCTCACAGATATTGCGTCTGGCCTAGCATATGAGATGAGATGGCATAAGATTGAGATTCTCACATGGAATTCTCCATTACTCAGTAAGCTTCTTTCTGGGAAACTACTTCCGGGGTCAAACAGGAAGAAAGGTCAAATGACCTCTGCTGCATACTAACAGTGCTATATGATAACTACCACCAGAGGGTGCTATCTGCATGTAATAATTCCAGAACACTCCCCGTCTGGGGTCATTAGCGACTCCACATAATCCTAACTTTACTTGTCACTGGAGTCCTCTGGTGACAAAAGAAGAACCACCTCAGAGACAGGCCAAGAGAAGACCTTTGCTGTTCCTCCTTTGATGACTCTCAAGTCCACCTTTCTCACTCTCCCGTCCTGACTGGGATGGGACTTCACGATGATAGCCATAGGCCACTCCTCCTTTTTGCCTGATTGTCCTTCATCAAGACAACATCTCCTTCTTTGAGATCTGGCCTCTTGTCCTGCCACTTGCAGCGGTTCTGTAGTATGTTGAGGTACTCCCGTCGCCACCTGCCCCAAAACGTGTCTGCCAGACTCTGAACCCGTTTCCATTCTTCCTTGACGAGTTCTCTTTTCCCAAACGCTCCTGGAGGACAAGGGGGAACACCTGTCTTCTGGGTCAAAAGCATGGCCGGGGTGAGGATGAGGGGCGATTCCGGGTCTGAAGATACGGGAATGAGGGGCCTTGCATTCATCATGGCGGTGACCTCAGCCATCAGTGTGGTCAAGGCTTCATGTGTGAGACACGATGATCTACCTTAGAGAAGCATGCAGTCGAGGATGCAGCGGGCAATGCCGATCATGCGCTCCCATGCACCACCCATGTGGGATAAGTGAGGTGGGTTGAATACCCAGGTACGTTTCTGCTCTTGGAGATACTTCTCCACACTCTCTGAGCTGGAACTTGATCCATCCATCTTCAGCTCTCTGCAAGCGCCAACAAAGTTTGTGCCGCAATCCGAGCGTATCTGCTTTGCCGGGCCTCTGATTGAGAAAAACCTTCTCCGAGCGTTTATGAAGCTGGAGGTGCTCATTGTTTCTATAACTTCGATGTGTACAGCTCTTGTGGACATACATGAGAACATCACTGCCCACCTTTTGCTATTGGCGTGTCCTCCTCTGGTGCGGCGCGAGCCACGTCCCGTGGTCCGAAGACGTCTACACCTACGTAGGTGAAAGGTGGTGCTACTTGTAGCCGCTCGGCTGGTAGCTCTGCCATCTGTTGGTGCTCCGTTTTCCCATGGAGTTTCTTGCAGGTGACACATTTGAAAAGCGTGCCGCTGATATATCTCTTAGCTCCAACCAACCAGAGGCCGTCTGCTCTGATGGCACCTTCGGTGAAGTCTCTGCCCTGGTGCTTCACAGCCTCATGATGATGACGCACAAGCAGAGTGGCCAGTTGATGATGACCTGGAATGAGGATGGGGTTGGTTGCATTCGTTCCTAGTTGAGACTGCGATATGTGTCCCCAACTCTGAGAAGTCCATCGGTGTCGACGATAGGAAGCAGCTTCCATAGACTGCTGTGAGGGGGTAGGTTGCATTCTGCTGCTCTGCACTTCAACTCTTCTGAGCAACACTCGTGTTGGACACTCTTTATCAGAAGGATTTTGGCTCTCTTGAGCTCCTCTTCAGAGGGACTCTTACGACGGATGTGCCACCCATGGCAGCTACTCTCTTTTGTAGACTGGGAGAAGGTACGAGCTATGTGGGTTAGGCGTGCTACTGTCTTTATGAGAGTGTTCCATTTGGAGAAACGCTCGAAGCGTTTGGTGCTCATCAGGTCCTTAGAGATTTGAGTAACGTTCGCTGTGACTTGTGGTCATATCTCGGAGTCAGAAACAGGGCTGAGGAGGTCGAATGACTCATTGAGTTCGGAGAAGTGCGGGGACGGATCCTGAAGAAAAGCAGGTCCTGACAGCCAAGTCGTGCTGCTGAGAAGGGATGCTGTTACAGATCTAGACCCATGGTCAGCTGGGTTCAGGTCTGTGGGGATGTACCTCCACTGGTCAGGGGATATGGACTGTCAAATACATTGGACCCTGTTGTTCACGTATACGTAGAACCATCTACTTTGGTTATGGATGTATCCTAGCACCACTTTGCTGTCTGTATAATATGTGATGCTGTCGAACTTCAGATCAATCTCCTCTACTATGAACTCTGCAATCTCAACTGCTAATACTGCTGCGCACAGTTCCAATCTGGGTATGGTGAGGTCTGGCTGGGGTGCCAACTTGGCCTTTCCAAAGACGAAGCTGATTTTGCTTTGTCCATCTTGAGTGGTGACCTTCAGATAAGCCACACCTGCAATGGCCTTAGCGGATGCGTCTGCAAAGACACAAAGCTCTTTGAATTGGGCATTTGAGGGAGAGAAGGACGTATAGGAGCGAGGTATTCGGATCTCCTGTAAGTCTTGGAGTGAGTCTCTCCATCTGTCCCACTCTGCTTCCATCTCTTCAGGGAGGGGTGAATCCCACTCGTCAGCGCGTGTGGAGAGTTCCCTGAGGAGCAGCCTGCCTTGTATGGTGACAGGGGCTAAGAAGCTGAGAGGGTCATATAGGCTGTTGACTGTAGAGAGCACTCCTCTCCATGTGAAGGGTTTCTTGCCGTCTAAGACTTGGAATGTGAACGTGTTTGTTGCTGTGTTCCAAGACACTCCTAGGCTACACTGTAGGGGGAGGTCATCTCTGACGAGTTCTAGATCCTTGACGTCTTTAGCACGATCTTCAGGGGGGAATGCCTCCATCACTGCTGGTCTGTTAGAGGCTATCTTGTTTAGCCTGAGGTTGGATAGTGTAAGTAGTTCCTGAGCTCATCCAAGGGTACTGATGGTCTTTGCTTCGGTCGGGAATGACTTCAGTGCATCGTCGACGTAGAAGTCTCGTTCGATGAACCCTCTCACATCACTGCCAAAGTCATCTTCTTCTTCCTTGGCAGCCCTCCTTAGTCTGTATATAGTGACAGCAGGGGATGGGCTATTCCCGAAGACATGGACACGCATTCTGTAGTCCACAATGTCTCTGTTGGGGTCGTTGTTGCGATACCACAGGAAGTGTAGGAAGTCTCTGTGGTCTTCTCTCACCACAAAGCAGTGAAACATGTGCTGGATGTCGGCAGTGATGGTGACGGGCTCTTTCCTGAATCTCATGAGTACCCACAAGAGGCTTTTGTTGCAATCGGGCCCTGTGAGGAGTACGTTGTTGAGAGAGACTCCCTGATACGGTGCACTGGAGTCAAACACCACGCGGATCTGTTCCGGCTTTTTGGGGTGATAAACTCCGAAGGAAGGGAGGTACCAACACTCTTGGCCTTCCTGGAGTGGAGGGGCTATCTCTGCATGATCGTTGACAAGCATTTTCTTGACAAATTCTGGGAAGTGTGCTTCCATCTTTGGCTTCTTTTCTAGTGTGCGACGGAGTGAGGTAAGACGAGTATAGGCATACTCCATGTTGTTCGGCAGCCGTCGTCTGGGGTTCTGGAAGGGTAAGGGTCCAACCCAGCTGTTAGAGCTGTCACGAGAGACTTCATTGTCCATAATCTGGAGGAACCTCATGTTGTCGATCGATGGAGCAAGTTTGTGGTCATTGGCGGTGTGACAGAAGACTGACTGACCCGGGTTCTCTCCAGTGAGCATCATCTATGTGCTGTCTGTGGAGATCAGCGCTGGGGGGTCCTGAGGCTGGGCCGTATTACTGAACTTCTCTGTCACTCGGATCTGACTACTGCATTGGGTAAGGTAGCTTGGACGACCATTCTCCAAGATGGAAGTCTTGAGTGTGCTCACCTGAGATGGCTTCTGTGCGCCCTTGAGGCACACGTCTCCAACAACGACCCAGCCGAGGTCTAGCCTTTGGGCGAAAGGGGCGTCATGTGGACCGTTGATCTGTTTCCTTATCTTATGTACCCTCAGGATGTCTCTTCCCAACAACAGAAGTATGCCTGCATCTGGATCAAGAGGTGGGATCTCGTCTGCAATGCGTCTCAGATGACGGTGGTGATGAGCTGCGTTCGGAGTGGGAATTTCAGAACGGTTGTCGGGGACTTGATTACATTCGATCAGTGTAGGAAGGGGGAGACTAATCTTCCCGTCGGCTGACTCAACAACATAACCGCAGGCCCTCTTGCCGGCTGTCTCTGAAAGTCCAGCACAC
Source organism: Somniosus microcephalus (assembly GCF_052327205.1). Lineage (NCBI taxonomy): Eukaryota > Metazoa > Chordata > Chondrichthyes > Squaliformes > Somniosidae > Somniosus > Somniosus microcephalus. The sequence continues at coordinate 33,807,286 of NC_140996.1, forward strand.
ATCTTCAACGTGTAAGGCGATGGACTTCCTTTGACCTTGAAGATGTCGAAGAACTCGGATCTTGCTAGAGAACGATTGCTTTGTTCGTCTAGTATGGCATACATCTTATCAGATTCCTGGCGACGTCCTACAGGGTACACATTAACGAGGCATATCTTGGAGCATGATCTTGCGCTCACTCCTTCTCCACACACCTCGGTGCACTTGGATGTAATCTCCGGACCGGCAGCTCCCTCTCTCTCCCCACCGTACTCTGAGGCGGGAGGAAGCGACTCTGACTTCCAAGGAGCTGGGCCTGGGTGGAGTGCTGAAATGTGCCGATCACTTTCACATTCCATGCATTTTGCAGCTACCTTGCAGTTATTGGCGAGATGGTTCGTGGAAGAGCAGCACTTGAAACATATAAAATTCTCTTTGAGATACTGTTTGCGATCTTCCAGGGATATCTCCCTGAAGCCTCTGCACTTCCTTAATGGATGGGGCTTGTTGTGGATGGGGCACGGTGGCATAGTGGTTAGCACTGTTGCCTCACAGCGCCAGGAACCCGGGTTCGAATCCGGCCTCGGGCGACTGTCTGTGTGGAGTTTGCACATTCTCCCCGTGTTTGCGTGGGTTTCCTCCGGGTGCTCCGGTTTCCTCCCACAGTCCAAAGATGTGTGGGTTAGGTTGATTGGCTATGATAAATTGACCCTTAGTGTTAGGGGGATTAAATACGTGGGGTTACGGGGATCGGGTGGGATGTGTGTCGGTGCAGGCTCGATGGGCCGAAATGGCCTCTATCTGCACTGTGGGGTTTCTGTGATTCTGTGATATCCTCAGATTTCTTCTGATCCCTTGTGTTCTCAGTTGAAGGCACTAGCATTTTGTGGACAGATATTGGTGTCTTTCCATGTCTGTCAAACTTGTCTCTTCTGGCAAGTGCTGGGTGGGAGGAGAAGAGGTTGAAGCTGGGGTCATTCCTGGCTTTGGCTTCTTTACGGATGAATTCGGCAAACGCAGAGAATGGTGGGAAGGTAACGTTGTGCTTTAGCTTGAACTTTGACCCAAACGATATCCACTTCTCCTGCAGGTTAAATGGAAGTTTCTCAATGATGGGACTTACCCCTCTGGAAGTGTCTAAGTACGATAGGCCGGGTAGGTAGCCGTCCTGCTTTGCGGCTTCGAGTTCCGGCAGCAGATCTCCAAGGTCGCGGAGCTTTTGGTGTTCCTTATTTGTCAACTTTGGAAAGTTCTCCAACCTGTCAAAGAGAGCCCTTTCAATGGCTTCAGGCGAGCCGTAGCTTTCTTCCAGCCTCACCCAAGCCATCTTCAACCCCACTGGCAGATGTCTCACATTGACCGCTTTTATCCTGCGTGCCTGTCCGGTGGACTCTGGGCCAAGCCATTTGATAAGGAGGTCGAGCTCTTCTCCTGCCGACAGGTCTAAGCCCGATATGGCATCGTGGAAGGAGGACTTCCAAGCCCGATAATTCTCTGGCCTGGCATCAAACTTGCTTAACCCCGTAGTCACCAGCTGGCTGCGTGCAAGGTATTTGGCAAGGTCGTAGGTGGTGGGACCTGTGAGTAGGGGCACTGATGGGGGTCTCAAGGAAATGAAAGGGGGTTTGCTGCTGACTTTCTCTCTTCAGCGTTCTATTCCTCTGCACCGTGTCCTCTGTTTTGCAGGGGAGGATCCCGAGACTTGAGGCACGCTGTCTATGTTGACCTTGGTTGGCGGCTGGGGGCATGTCATAAGAAGTGATTGCGTCTGTAGAGATGTGCGGGTCTTCATCCCTCTCTCTCGTAAACTGTATGTCGGCATGATCGCTCACGTAATCTCTGGTGCGCTGTCATCGACTCTGCCGCGGAACGGAAATTAAAGGTTTGCTAGCTGTCTCGGGATCAGCTTCCACTAAAAGTGCCTCGAATATTTGTGCCTCGGCTAATGCAGCATCTATCTCTTTTCTTTGCTGCAGAACGTCTAATGTGGCTTGGAGACTGGCCTGTTCAGCTTTTATTTCTATTTCTCTGTTGGCATGCGCAGCTCTGGCTTGCACTGCTTCTAGCTTAGCCCGTGCTTTGGCGATGGCCATGCTTACCCTAGAACCAGCTGATGACCGTGAACCAGCTTGCGATCTAGAACCAGCCGATGACCGTGAACCAGCCGATGACTGTGAACCAGCTTGCGATATGTAGTAACCAGAGCTCATAGACCGATTATCACATTCTACAGTTTCGTCTAACTGTTTAAGTTCTTCTACTCGCTGAGCAGCGTTTTCGGTATTATCTTCCAACATGTTGATGTGAGGTAAGTGTGGTGTACAAGGTGATGACTTAAGCTGGCTCTGTCGTGATGGCCTACTCTGAGGTCCTGCTGCTCTGCTCTTCACAGCTAGCCGTATTGCTATCTTTTCACTGTACTGGTCTCGCTAGACGTGCTCCAATCTAGTTATCCAGCAAGTTAAACACTTATTCAAATAATTCCTCGAGAACCGGTTTGCTGTTTTGAAGCTTTACTTGAACAAATTTGTGAAACTGTAAACAAAGACAAAGTATGTTTTGTACATAGAACTGAGTACTGTACATTAGATGTTACATAAGATATAAACATATTTATAACAATAGAATAGACTAATTGTATACTAACTAACATTTGAGCTGGACTTCTGCAAATACCAACTAATAACTTTTTATAAACAAGGTATTGTCAAATACTACACTGACAACGTTGCTATCATGTTAACAAACAAGGATACTCACAGATATTGCGTCTGGCCTAGCATATGAGATGAGATGGCATAAGATTGAGATTCTCACATAGAATTCTCCATTACTCAGTAAGCTTCTTTCTGGGAAACTACTTCCAGGGTCAAACAGGAAGAAAGGTCAAATGACCTCTGCTGCATACTAACACTGCTATATGATAACTACCACCAGAGGGTGCTATCTGCATGTAATAAGTCTAGAACACAGATGATTAGGGCAGAATGGATGAGGGATTGCAGATCACAGGAAGATAGCAGATACAATGAAGGTGATATCGCTGGCATCATTAACAGCAGGAACATTTATTGAATACAGGTAGACTACCCTTTATCCGGACTTCCGAAAACCGAAACCCTCTAAAAACCGAAGGTTTTTTCGTTCAGCGTAAGTCGTGCGTACGACTTACGCTGAACGAAAAAACCTTTGGTTTTTAGAGGGTTCCGGTTGCGGAAGTTCGGATAAAGGGTAAGTCGTGCGCACGACCCCCCGCCGACGCCCCCGCGGACCCCGCCGGTCCCGACAACCGCCGACCCTGCCAGCCCCCGACAACCGCCGACCCCGCCAGCCCCGACAACCGCCGACCCCCCCGCGGACCCCGCCGGCCCCGACAGCCGCCGACCCCGCCAGCCCCGACAACCGCCGACCCCCCCGCGGACCCCGCCGGCCCCGACAACCGCCGACCCCGCCAGCCCCGACAACCGCCGATCCCCCCCGCCGACCCCCCCACGTACCCCGCCGGCCCCGACAACCGCCGACCCCGCCAGCCCCGACAACCGCCGACCCCCCCGCGGACCCCGCCGGCCCCGACAACCGCCGACCCCCCCGCGTACCCCGCCGGCCCCGACCCCCGCCGACCCCGACTAACTTACGCTGAGCGTCAGCGTAAGTCGTGCGCACGACCCCCCGCCAACCCCCCCGCGGAACCCCGCCGACCCACCTTCCGAAATCCGAAATTCTCCTTTATCCGAAACTCGGCTGGTCCCGAGGTTTTCGGATAAAGGATAGTCTACCTGTACTATCCTTTCCAGTTATGTGATTTACCTTAGTGAATGTATACACAGTTCAATGTCTAGTTAATCAATTACAGGCGAGTTGACAACGTTACAGCATTAGAGAACTGATTTTGGAATTGGTTCTGTTGTTGCTGAGTTTAATGGACTATAAGTGACATTGTGCTCTCTACGGTCATAGTTTGTTATCTATCTGGTGCAACTGTACATGACTTAGAACTCTATATAATTGAGGGAAAAATCATCAGACAGGGCTTGCAAGAAGCAAGAACACATAAGGTAAAGCAATGATCATCCTCATTGCCACTGGGAAGGGAGGGAAGGAAGGAGGGCGGAAAGGAAAGGGGAAAGAAAGGAGGAAAGGAAGAAGGAGGAAGGAGAAGGAAGGAGGAGGAAGGAAAACGAAGCAAGAGGAAAGAAGTGGAAGGGGGATGAAAGAAATGGAAGGAGGAAGGAAAGAGAAGGGAGGGTGGGAGGAAGGATAGATGGATGTCCCAAAGCGCTTTGAAGTACTTTGAAGCCAATGAAGTACTTTTGAGGTGTAGTCATCGTTGTAATGTAGGAAACGCAGCAGAGAATTTGCGCATAGCAATGTTCCACAAACAGCAATGCAATAATGATAATGACCAGATCTTGGGTGAGAAGTTGGGCTCGGTAGCACCCATTTTTTTGCACTACTAATGCCCTTGGAGCTCCAAAATGGCATCCATGCATCTCTGTAATCTTCTCCAGCCCCACAACCCTCCGAGATCTCTGCACTCCTCTAATTCTGCTCTCTTGAGCATCCCTGATTATAATCGCTCAAACATTGGTGGCCGAGCCTTCAGCTGCCTAGGCCATGAGCTCTGGAATGCCCTCCCTAAACCTCTCCACCTCGCTACCTTTCTTTCCGCCTTTAAGATGCTCCTTAAGACCTACCTCTTTGACCAAGCTTTTGGTCACCTGCCCTAATTTTTCCTTAAGTGGCTCGGTGTCAAATTTTTGTCTTATATCACTCCTGTGAAGTGCCTTAGGACGTTTTACTACATTAAAGGTGCTATATAAATACAAGTTGTTGTTGTTGCTGCTGTTGGTGCAGGCGTTAGCACGCGCAGTGAACGTCTGCCAGAAGCATGCAGAGCAGGCAGATCATGATGTCAATCAGCATGCAATGCTGATTCGCCGTCAGCACTGCCATTTTGCAGCTCAACCAGTCCAGCCAACACCGTCTCTTAACCTTGCACAGCTGAACATGTGTTAAGCAGCAGGAAGCACCCCCGACCAGCGCTATTTAAAGGGATCATCAACTACTTACAGGTTAGGTGCTGGTTGATTTCTTCTGGCTGTTGCTACAATTTCACACATTTTTGGTGCTTTCCATAGTTGCTTCAAGTTTCAAAAGTCTACAGGGAGTGGTGTGGCAGGTGCTGAAGTACTTTTTGCTGACTTCAAGGCTTCTGCACAAACCACTTGCTCCCAGACATGGGTGCACTGGTAAACCTTCCTCTTGGAATAGAACATGACTGGGAGAATAAGCACTGGCCACATCGAGCAGGACAAGCTGCTAGAAGAGGGAGGAGGAGAAGGACTCTCAGCAGGAGACAATATCTGCCCAGGGTGTTCAGGGAGCAATTCTCCTACCTAAGCCTCAGCAAGGAACAATGTGTGAGACATCTGCGCTTCACTAAGGAGGTCCTCACTGAGATCCGCCAACTGCTACAGCTATAACTGCAACCACAGAGCAGGGCAAGGGCCGCTTTGCCAGTGGCTTTGAAAGTGACAGTGGTGACGAAATGTTATGTGTTGGGCTCCTTCCAGGCTAGAGCTGGAGATATTAGCAATATCTCGCAGTTTGCCGTCCACTGTTACATATGGGAGGTCACTGAGGCTCTCTGTTCATTTCATTCCATCTTGCCAGAGACAAGCAGGTGGAGCAAGCACGAGGGTTTGCTCGGATTACAGGCTTTCTCATGGTGCTGGGTGCCATGGGCTGCACGCATATTGCTTTGCGGGCACCGCATGTCAACTCTGGCATGTACCTTAGCCAGGACACCGGGGAGAACTCTCCTGCTCTTTATCGAAATAACAAGACGGGTTCTTTCATGCACACCTGAGAGGATTGATGGGGCCTCAGTTTAACATCTCATCTGAAGGACGGCACCACCGACAGTGCAGGACTCTTTCAGTACTGCACTAAAGTTTCAGGAATGGTAGCGTAGTGGTAATGTCACTGAGCTAGTAATCCAGAGGCCTGGGCTAATGATCCAGAGACATGAGTTTAAATCCCACCACGACAGCTGGGGAATTTAAATTCAGTTAATTAAATAAATCTGGAATTAAAAAGCTAGTATCAGTAATGGTAATCATGAAACTACCGGATTGTCGTAAAAACTTATCTGGTTCTTTAGGGAATGAAATCTGCTATCCTTGTCTGGCCTATATGTGACTCCAGACCCACAGCAATGTGGTTGACTCTTAACTGCCCTCTGAAATGGCCCAGCAAGCCACTCAGTTGTAATTAACTGCTACGAAACATAATAAGAATGAAACCGGACAAACCACCCGGCATCGATATCGGCACCGGCTACGGATATGGCAGTAGTACACGCAGCCCAGTCAACCCTGCAAAGTCCTCCTCACCAACATCTGGGGACTTGTGCCAAAATTGGGAGAGCTGTCTCACAGACTAGTCAAGCAACAGCCTGACATAGTCATACTCACAGAATCATACCTCTCAGCCAATGTTCCCGAACTCCTCCATCACCATCCCTGGGTATGTCCTGTCCCACTGGCAGGACAGACCTACCAGGGGTGGCAGCACAGTGATATACAGTCAGGAAGGAGTGGCCCTGGGAGTCCTCAACATTGACTCCGGACCCCATGAAGTCTCATGGCTTTAGGTCAAGCATGGGCAAGGAAGCCTCCTGCTGATTACCACCTACCGCCCTCCCTCAGCTGATGAATCAGTACTCCTCCACCACTTTGAAGAAGCACTGAGAGCAGCAATGGCACAGAATGTACTCTTGTTGGGGGAATTTCAAAATCCATCACCAAGAGTGGCTCAGTAGCACCACTACAGGCCGAGTCCTGAAGGACATAACTACCAGTCTGGGCCTGCGACAGGTGGTGAGTGAACCAACAAGAGGGAAAAACCTACTTGACCTCGTCGTCACCAATCTACCTGTCGCAGATGCATCTGTCCATGACAGCATTGGCAGCAGTGACCACCGCACAGTCATTGTGGAAACGAAGTCCCGTCTTCACACTGAGAACACCCTCCATTGTGGTATGTGGCACTACCACCGTGCTAAATGGGATAGATTCAGAACAGACCTAGCAGCTCAAAACTGGGCATCCATGAGGCGCTGTGGGGCATCAGCAGAATTGTATTCCACCACCATCTGTAACCTCACTGGCATATCCCTCACTCTAGCATTACCACCAAGCCAGGGGACCAACCCTGGTTCAACAATGAGTGTAGAAGAGCATGCCAGGAGCAGCACCAGGCGTACCTTAAAATGAGGTGCTAACCTGGGGAAGATGCAACTTGGACTACATGCACGCTAAAAAGTGGAAGCAGCATGCTATAGACAGGGCTAAGCGATCCCACAATCAATGGATCAGATCAAAGCTCTGCAGTCCTGCCACATCCAATCGTGAATGGTGGTGGACCATTAAACGACGAACGGGAGGAGGAGGCCCCAAGAATATCTCCATCCTCAATGATGGTGGAGCCCAGCACATGAGTGCAAAAGACAAGGCTGAAGCATTTGCAACCAACTTCAGCCAGAAGTGTCGAGTGGATGATCCATATCGGCCTACTTCCGAGGTCCCCACCATCACAGAAGCCATTCTGCAGCCAATTTAATTCACTCCACGTGATATCAAGAAATGGCTGAGTGCACTGGATACAGCAAAGGCTATGGACCTCAGCAACATCCCAGCTATTGTGATGAAGACTTGTGCTCCAGAACTAGCTGCGCCTCTAGCCAAGCTGTTCCAGTACAGCTACAGCAATGGCATCTATCCGACAATGTGGAAAACTGCCCAGGTATGTCCTGTCCTCTAAAAGCAGGACAAATCCAACCCAATTACCGCCCCATCAGTCTACTCTCAATCATCAGCAAAGTGATGGAAGGTGTCATCGACAGTGCTATCAAGCGGCACTTACTCACGAAAAACCTGCACACTTATGCCCAGTTTGGGTTCCGCCAAGACCACTCAGCTCCCGATCTCCTTACAGCCTTGTTCCAAACACAGACAAAGGAGCTGAATTCCAGAGGTGAGGTGAGAGTGACTGCCCTTGACATCAAGGCAGCATTTGACTGAGTCTGGCATCAAGGAGCCCTGGTAAAACTGAAGTCAATGGGAATCAGGGGGAAAAGCCTCCACTGGCTGGAGGCATACCTAGCACAAAGGAAGATGGCTGTGGTGGTTGAAGGTCAATCATCACAGCCCCAGGACATCACTGCAGGAGTTTCTCAGAGCAGTGTCCTAGGCCCAACCATCTTCAGCTGCTTCATCAATGACCTTCCCCCCAACATAAGGTCAGAAATGGGGATGTTCACTGATGACTGTACAGTGTTCAGCACCATTCACAACTCCACAGATAATGAAGCAGTCCATGCCCGCATACAACAAGACCTGGACGACGTTCAGGCTTGGGCTGGTAAGTGGCAGGTAACATTTGCACCACAGAAGTGCCAGGCAATGACTATCTCCAACAAGTGAGAGTCCAACCACCTCCCCTTGACATTCAATGGCATTACCATCACCGAATCCTCCACTATCAACATCCTGGCGGGTCACCATTGACCAGAAACTTAACTGGACCAGCCACATAAATACTGTTGTAAGATCTGGATCACAGGCCACACACACATTACCTAAAAGGGTTTTAGAAGTTGTAAGGCTTTTATTAAAGAGCTAGGGCTAGATTTTCAGTTGCTTGCGCCAGCAGTTAGCGCCTTAAGAGAAGTGATTTTCGGGCGCTATTCGTGTAGCGCCCGGGCACAGCGCAGTTTGCGCCCCGCCCCAAATTAAGTTGCCCGTTAGCGCCGGCGCAAAGTTTAGCGGCCGCCCGGATGCGCGCGCAGAAAATGACGTCACATCCTCGTGCAACGCCCTTTGGCCGCCCCGAATCCAAACTTCAGTCGGACCGCCCCATTCTGCGGCTGGCGTCCAGAGCGTTTGTAAAATGGAACGCAACACACCCTGGGGAGCGCAAATTAAAGGGCACTCCTCCTGCACTATAAACGGCAGTCTGCATGTGTTGTGTGGAAGGATCCAGTGTGTTGTTGTGAACGGTGTATTTATGTTTCCGGCCACCACCACCACCACCACCACCACCACCACCACCACCACCACCACCACCACCACCACCACCACCACCCCTCCTCCTCCTCCTCCTCCTAAAAAAACACATGCACCCTTCCCCTTTAAGAGCTCACTGGCACCAGAGTGTCTGCCGTGCGCTGCGCCCGAGCTCGGGCGCTGCGCTCTGCACTGCCGGCTTAGCACCTAAAGATAGTAGTGGAACGCCTCTTTTAGCGCTCCACCAACCTCTTAGGGCGAAGCCACTGAATTTCCGGCAACGGGGCGCTACTTTGGGGCGGGCGCTAACTTCGGGCGGGCGCTAAGGTTAGCGCCCCAAAACTGTCTACACTGAAAATCTAGCCCCTACAGTTTTAAAGCACAGTCAGGTATTACATATGGTTTAAGCTGAGCATAATAGACATATAACCCATGACAGTAGGAGCGATCTACGACTCCCGAATCGGAATGCCACGACCGGACGGACGGGGGGGCAGTGTGGTGGTCTCAGATTGTGGGGATTCCTGCCGTCTGCTGCAGCGGTTACTTCCGTTGGGTCATCTCTCAAGCTGTTGGAGGTGTTAGGCCGTCAGCCACCTCAGAGGCTAAACTTGACCACGGTGTTAGGTCGTAGTCACATCGGGGAAGCCTTCGCTCCTAACTGCCTGATTTCATCTCTCGGTCGTCTATATTTATAGTTATTTTGGTGGGCTGGTAATCACCTGGTGTCAATCATCTGATCCCCCATCCTACTGTCCAATTGTGAAGCGGGAAGGCATCCCTCACCATCCCTTTCTGCATGACTGACGAGGCCTCCCTCTTATCTTTCTGAGGAATGTATTGTTATGTTTCTTTAATGACATTTTATGACTTTTCAGCTCCATTTTTGTCTATTATCCCCCACCCTGTGTTGTTTTGCATTTTACGATTCCCTTATCACTTCTATTTGTCTTTTGATGCTTGATATTCGACCTTGCTGGCATTTCTGCTCTCTGTTCCCGGCTGCATGCTGTCAGTCTCTGTTCTAAGAATTAAAACCCATCTTTGAATCTAACAGCTATTTCTTACACTGTGGCAACAAGAGCAGGTCAGAGGCTGGGTATTCTGTGGCGAGTGTCTCACCTCCTGACTCCCCAAAGCCTTTCCACCATCTACAAGGCACAATTAAGGAGTCTGATGGAATATGCTCCAATTGCCTGGATGAGTGCAGCTCCAACAACACTCAAGAAGCTCGACATCATCCAGGGCAAAGCAGCCTGTTTGTTTAGCGCCCCATCCACGATCTTAAACATTCATTCCCTCCACCACCAGCGTACCGTGGCTGCAGTGTGTACCATCTACCAGATGCACTGCAGCAACTCGCCAAGGCTTCTTCGGCAGCACCTCCCAAACCCGCGACCTCTTCCACCTAGAAGGACAAGGGCAGCAGGCGCATGGGAACACCACCACCTCCAAGTTCCCCTCCAAGTCACACACCATCCTGACTTAGAAGTATATCGCCGATCCTTCATCGTCGCTAGGTCAAAATCCTGGAACTCCCTACTTAACAGCACTGTGGGAGTACCATCACCACATGGACTGCAGCGGTTCAAGAAGGCAGCTCACCACCACCTTCTCAAGGGTAACTAAGGATGGGCAATAAATGCTGGCATTGCCAGCGACGCCCTGATCCCATAAACAAATTTTTTTTAAAGTCTGGACTTACTGTAGGCCAAAATTTCTAAACCCGTTGTGATTCATTGTAAATATCTGTCATCGTTTTTTTACTGAACTGAAGTATTAATTCACGCTCAGAGCGATGTAATTATTGCAGCAGCAAAATATCCTTTCTGAAGGGTGTTCCTTTCCTCACCGCGTCCTTTGCTCTCTCACATAATGCTTCAAGGAACCACATTATAACTGTTCCAGCAGCTATTGTTGCCGTTGTTTGCACACCCCTGCTGCTGTATATTACGGCACTATTATTAAAACTAAATGGTTCTTGTTCTAAATAAGACCTACTATTAGCATTTGATTCTGTAGTAAAAATGTACACGTGTGCTCAAATTAAAGCTATTATGCCCCCTGATTAAGACCTCAAATGATGTTAGCAAGTCATGGTGGTTGAATTGTTTTGCTGGCAAAATTATACAGATTGAATATCTTTCTGGGCATAAAGTCAGGTGCTAATGGATTCAGCTGAAGAAAATAATAGGGAACTGACACTGTACTCATGCACATGCCAACCAACCTACAGCACCAAGTAGAAATTCCGCAACATATGTCTTACAAATTAATGCATATTCATTTTTATGGGTATTTATTTTGTAATCACATCTGATTTCATGCTAATGTGAAACACTGTTTTGTTGATTAGAGACTAAGCTAAGGCTAGTTTTCAGCAGCATGGAACTATCTTAAAATTAATTAAAATTAATTGATCTCATTGCAACTGGTGAAACTTAAATTCATTAATTTAATGATTCTAATAATATCCATTGTGCAATGAAACTTGTAAACAATGGGGTAAAAATTGCATAGCGCTGGGCTGCTGGTGCAAACTGTGTGCAGGGAACATTCCCTATGCCGGAACAGGTAGGCCTGAGGACCGATCGCAATTAGGCCCAGGCTTCATTTAAGCTGGACTGGCGAGCTGTGAATGCTTGCTGCATATCCCCAGGCAGCTCGCCGGCAAAGTGAACATCAATGTCAGGCTGCTGTGACGCCAGCAGCAGCCCTCGTGCAAGTCCCAGGAGAGGGCTTTGCATGGGCTATGGAGGGAGCGGGCAGGTGGCGGGGAGTGTGGCAATTTACAGGCCTGTGGGGAGCAATCCTGCTCCTCCTGGCTCCACAAGAAGGATTTTCTTAAAAAAGTATATATTTTAAACTTTACCGTAGAAGAATCCTGACCAATGCCTGCCCCGCACATCAAGAACAAATTTCTCATAGGGGTCCTGCAACAGACATTAGGCCCCTCATCAACATATTCAAGGAGCCTATTGGGCCACACGAATTTAACAGCTGGCCAAACGTCTGCGCAGATCCCACTGCTATATTGGTACGCTCCATGCCCATTTTACGCCCCAAAAATTGGCGCAACATATACCAATTTCTACCCCAATATTTCTAGTCAGATATAAACTGGCAACGATATAGACTAAAAGAAATAGCAAAGGAACCTTAATGCATTAACCAATTTATTCCTCATTTCAGGTTAAAATGCATGCAGCTGTTAATAAGTAAAGCTGCAGTTACTACTGAACAATTAATAATTTTTCAACCTTCCAAGGGAAAAAATAAATTAGTGTAAAACTTGGAATCAATAATGTTATGTTGTACTTGAGACAGGCTTTCCTGATGAATTTCAGGATGAATCAATGAAAAGAACATGGTTCGTAATGTTCTCTGTGTATTTTCTGCAGTTCTCTCTGCCTGTGTTGTTCCCAGTGGACACAGCCACACTGAGAATACATGCTGCATTAGATAAGCTAATATGCTTAATGTCCATAAAGAACCGACCGCTCTCAACCCATGGGGCTTCAGGTCTCATTCATCAATTGAAGGGGTCCCCGCTAGCGGGAAGGGGGAGGGAGGCGAGATTGCTGCAGGGGAGGCCTTTAATTTTAAAAATTGCTTGTGAAGCTCTTCTGCTTCTCCTGGTCGCAAAAGGAAATACTTTACTCTTTCAAGGTTATCCTTATGCCCGTCTGCTGGTCCAGATCCACTGCCGTGCTGGGTTAGCCTGGCAGGAGACAGCCTGCTGTTTCCCACTCAGGCCACTAAGTAAATGATGCAAGACCTGACATGCATAAACTAATGCTTTGGGTGGGTGTTCTTGCAGCCCACGGTGAAAATCTCACTCGGTCAGCTCCAGGGCGGGTATGTGATCTGGGGGATTTAATTGCTCACCCATCAGGTTTCCGCCAGTTGAATAGGGTTAAAATCACCCCTAAATACTATGAGTAGTCTTCCTACCGTATTCCCACCTGTACTGGGGAACCTACTTCGGGAGAGGGAGGGGGAAGAAAAATGGCTACTGCAGGCCTCAGGGATGAGTATTGTTGATCATGGTGTGATCAGTGCCACTTTAGTCCTGCTGCCCTCAATGCTGCTGCACCTCGCATCATGCACTATTGCAGTAATGATGGGAAATACGACAAATAAAGCACGATTTCCCGCTTTGGCGTGGAGTTATGGTGGAGCAAGACTCACACCCTCCACTTCACCCCCGCCATAACCCCAACTATTTTCCTGAGTTGTGGGTCATTTCCCATGTGGGTCGGGCTCCTGGCATCAAGAGGGAGCACATCAGTGCAAGTCAGGGAAATCAGGCAGTGCTGGGACAGGGCTGCTGTTGGAGCTCCACAAGAGGAATTGTGGGACCTTAAAGGGGCAGAAGAGCCACAAAGGCTCAGAAACGTACTAGTCCTGTAGGCCTTGGAAGACACTGAAGTCTACAAAGGTGTACGGATGTCTATTTGGTGGGAGAGGAGGTTATACCATGCCCTCTCCCTCCATTGACAGAATTCAGAGCTATCCCAAGCCGACTACCACCTTTCACCAGGTGGTCCTGGGTAAGAGGGGTGGGCAGGATGGAAATGAATTGAAAAGCCAAGCCTTGTCCCCCTGCTGGCACTTATAGACAGCGGGCAGCAAAGGGGCAGCTGGCAGTGGTCCCAGTGGAGGCAGCTAGAGGGAGGGAAATGGAGCTTGCAGGGGGGCGCTTTCAATAGACCTGGCCATCCAATTTTGCCCCATCTTCTTCCACGATTTCAGGTGGTCTTGTGGAGGAAAATCCATGTCAGCCCTACATTACTGCCAGTTTTAATGCACCTGAGCAAATTTAGATGGATGTTTTCAATGGCCAGAACGTCCCAGAAGTTGGAGCGATTGGCAGAAAGCCAAGCAGACCAGCTCCCTGTCTGCCTCACATCTGCCCTAAATCTGATGAAATGGGAACATAAAATCCTGCTTCAGGTGGATTTTCTAGGTTATTATCAACTGAATTATTAACAAATGCTACTCTGGGGTTTAAAGGATTAAATTATCAGGACAGGTTGCATAACCTGGGCTTGTATTCCCCTGAGTTTCAAAGGCCGAGGGGTGATTTATTTGAGGTACTTAAAATGATAAAGGGATTCAATAGGGTTATATAGAGAATATAGAGAAATATAGAGAAACTATTTCCTCTGGTGGGGTAATTCTGAAGGGGTACGATAGCATATTGATTGTTACAGGACTAGTAATCCATAGACCTGGTAGTAATAACCAGAGAACGCGAGTTCAAATCCCACCATAGCAGTTTGAGAATTTGAATATTTAAAAAGGGATCTGGAAAAATCTGACCACAAAGCTGTTGGTTTGTCGTAAAAACCAAACTAGTTCACGAATGTCCTTTAGAGAAAGAAAATTGCTCTCCTTCATCAGTCTGGCCTATATATGACTCCAGTCTCACACCAATGTGGTTGACACTTAACTTGCCTCTGAAGTGGCGTAGAAAGCCATTCAGTTGTATCAAACCACTACACTGCAGCAGTTCAAGAAGAAGGCTCACCACCATCTTCTCAGGGCAACTAGGGGATGGGCCTAGGGGGTGCCCAAAAGGGGCAACACAACACAAAGAAAGATGGTTGTGGTTGTTGGAGGCCACTCATCGTATTCCCAGAACATTGCTGTAGGGGTTGTTCAGGGAAGTATCTCCAGGCCAACCATCTTCAGATGTTTCATGAATGACCTTCCCTCCATCACAAGATTAGGAGTGGGGATGTTTGCTGATATTTCCACAGTATTCAGTTCCACTCGCAACTCCACTGATAATGCAACAATCCATTCCAACCTACAGCAGGACCTGGATAACAACCAGGCTTGGACTGACAAGCAGCAGGTAACATTTGTGCTACTTATGTGTTAGATAATTAGCCAGATTGTGCTGACGAAATAATGGCGAGCCTAATGGCGCTTGTCATTTTTTATGCGTAAATGGTACAGCAACTTCAGGTGAGGGGCAGATGCACGGTTAAATACCAATATCCAAAAGTTGCTGTCCGAGTTCGCCACTCCATCATTAGCTTCACGAAAATGGCATCTCATTGTCTACCTCACCATTGACATGCATTGAATGTCAAGAAGCCACTGTATTTGCTCAGTAGAAACAAACTAAACCTGCGGCAGATATTTAAGGCTAGTAATTAGTAGCATAAGTATCCTTTCAATAACATGATAATTGGTATTTACTGCTAATCAACCTCTCCAACACTGAAAATTAACTATTTGAAGTGTGGAGTCTCATTCTTATAGGTTTTTAATTTTTTAGAGAGATTTTAAAAATGTTACCTTTTTTTTCTTATTTTTCCTTTCTGTCTCTTTTTTCTCTCTCTTAATCCAATCTTTCTTCCCCGTCTTCATTTTTCTTTCTGTACCTGATTTGGCATTGAATTCACTCGCTTTAATTCACCCTCCTTCTCATTCATTCCTGTGTTTATTTTCCAATCCTTATTGGTTAAGAAGATGTCCTGTTCACTCAGGTCCCAGATAGTTTCCCTCGCTGCGCCGTTATCAGCTCACACTTTGTGGACATTTTATTTTGAGCTGAGGGGTGCAGGGGCAAGTCTAACTAACGGGAGATGCCTTTAGATGCCCTGCTACAGCAAAATCTGGCCTAATGATCATCTCAAACAAGGAAAAAATAATGATCTGCTCCTGACCTATGTCATCACCACCGCCAATCCTTGCCATCAATATCCTGGGAGTCACCATTGACCAGAAGCTTAACTGGGCTAGTCATATCAATACCATGGCCATAAGAACATGGCAGGGACTGTGTACTGAGTGATAGTTGGCTCATCTTTTGCGCTATGTTTCCTGTAAAATTTTTTTGGCTCTTCGCGGCCCCACTCAGGGGCTGCACGGGCCATTCAAAATACCAGGCATGCGCAGTTTTTGCACTGAAATGCCGGTAAGCTGGCTGCGCAGGTTCGCTGGAGCAGTGCGTGGCTGCACACCTTACAGGGAACACTCCTTCTGACCCCTCTATGTTTATTCACCACCTGTAAGGTACAAGTCAAGAGTGTGATGGAATATTCACCACTCACCTGGATGGGAGCAGAAGCAATAACTCCCCAGAGGCTTGATGGCTTAAATCACATAATTGGCATCTCTACCAAATGATTCAATATCTACATACAAGAAGAACAAAAGCAACTCACCAAAGTTACTTCAACAGCACATCTCTCCACTGAGACATCTACCAATGAGAAGGACTGTAGTAGCAAAATTGCGGGAACACCATCACCTCTAAGTTCCCCTCAATTTCATGCTCCTTCCTGACTTGCACATATATCGCCGTTCCTTCATTGTCGCCAGGTCAAGGTTCTGGAATCCCCTAGCTAACACCATTGAGCGAACACCATCACCACAAGGCATGCAGCAGTTCAAGGAAGAGGTCCCTCTCCACCTTTCCAGAATGACTAGGGACTGGAAATAAAATGCAGCCTTGCCAGCATCGACCACATTCTAAGAACATTCTTTTTTAAATTGTGTCGTTGCAAAGCATGACTAGCTTTGTACTAATGACTATCAATGCATCAAAAGACACCAATTGCCAAAATGATTGACTGGGGAACAATTTGCAATTTAATTAGGCAATTTCCAGATTGTTAGTACCAGCCATGCTGGGTGGCAGTCTAGCCCTTAAGGTGAATTTGGGTGGCCAGTTTGTAAATTGCAATTTAAATTTAGCAGCAATTTAAAAGCATCAATTTAGCCAATTATTATAGGCAGATCCCATTAACTTTTGTAACTCTGCAAATAGTTGTGTGTTGTACTGTGCTAGAGTTACAAATCACACTTGGGTCTGGTTGTAATTGATTCCTGCTGATCAATGTCCTTATTACAGACGTATCTTTAATCTTTCAACATGCGTCAGTTAAAATGAAAGTGCGTATCATCATACGGGTGAATTTTTCACACAATGATGCAAACAGCATTATGTGCAATTAGCCCCCTACAATGTATCACATTACGGCAACATTCTGAACGTTGGACCTGGGTAAAGGGCAGTATTAACATGGAGGAAATAATCTTTCAGTTGCAGCTAACAAAAGGCAAAACACCTTTAATAGAATTATAGAATGATACAGCACAGAAGGAGGCCATTTGGTCCATTGTGCCTGTACCGGCTCTTTGAAAGAGATATCCAATTATTTCCACTCCGCTGCTCTTTCCCCATAGCCCAGCAATTTTTTTTCCATTTCAAGTAGTTATCCAATTCCCTTTTGAAGGTTACTTTTAAATCTGCTTCCACGACCCTTTCAGGCAGTGCCTTTCAGATCATAACAACTCGCTTCTTCATATTTTTTTCTCATGTCGCCTCTGGTTCTTTTACCAATTACCTTAAATCTGTGTCCTCTGGTTAACGGCCATTTTGCTAGTGGAAATAGTTCTCCTTATTTACCTTATCAAAATCCTTCAAGATTTTGAATGCCTCTATCAAATCTCCTCTTAACCTCCTCTGTTCTAAAGAGAACAATCCTAGTTTCTCTAGTCTCTGCATGTAACTAAAATCCTTCATCCCTGGTACCATTCTAGTAAATCTTCTCTGCACCCCCTCTAAGGCCTTGACATCCTTCCTAAAGTGTGGTGCCTAGAATTAGCCACAATACTCCACTGGGACCTAACCAATGTTTTATAAAGGTTTAATATAATTTTTGCTTTTGTATTCTATGCTTCTATTAATAAAGCCAAGGATCCTGTATGCCTTTTTAACAGCCTTCTCTACTTGTCCTGCCACATTCAAAGGTTTGTGTATGTGCAGCCCTATCTGTTCCGGCACTTTCTTTAAAATTGCACCCATTTTGTTTTTATTACTTCTTCTCGTTCTTCCTACCAAACTGAATCACTTTACGCTTCTCGGCATTAAATTTCATCTGCCATGTGTCAGTCCATTTCACCAGTTTGGCTATGTCCTGCTAAAGTTTGTTACCATCCTCCTCACTGTTTACTACATTTCCGAGATTTGTGTCATCTGCAAACTTTGAAATTATGCCCTGTATACAAACGTCCTGATCATTAATATATATCTAAAACAGCAGTGGTCCCAACACAGACCCCTGGGGGAGAACACGGCACACCTCCCTCCAATCTGAAAAACAACCGTTCCCCACTACTTCCTGCTTTCTGTCCCTTAGCCAATTTTGTACCCATGCACCTCTGCCCCTTTAATCCCGTGGGCCTCAATTTTGCTAACAAGTCTATTATGTAGTACTTTATCAAATGCCTTTCAAAAGTCCATATGTACAATATCAACTGCACTAACTTCATTCACCCACTCCGTTACTTTATCACCCAATCAAGTTAGTCAAACACGATTTGTCTTTAAAAAATCCATACTGGCTTTCATTTACTAACCCATATTTTACCAAGTACCAATTAACTTTGTCCCGGATTAATGTCTTTGGAAGCTTCCCCACCACTGACGTTAGGCTCACTGGCCTGTAATTGCCAGGTTTATCCTGCTCCCCTTTTTTGAACAAGGGTGTAACATTTGCAATCCTCCAGTCCTCTGATATCACTCCCATATCTAAGGAGGATTGGAAGATTCTGTCCAGAGCCTCTGCAATTTCCACCCTTACTCCCCTTACTTTTTTAATTTGAGTGCTGCCAACCTTTTAAGTATCTCCTCTTTATTGGTGTGCAGTGATGTCCCCCAGGGGTCAGTGTTGGGACCACTGCTCTATTTGATATATACGGTATAGGTTTGTGAATCTTTGGAATTCTCCACCCCAGAGGGCTGTAGATGCTCAATCATTGAATATATTCAAGAATGAAATCAATAGAATTTTGGACACTATAGGCTGGATTTTCATTGAGGAGGCGGGACTACAACTTTCGGGGTTGTAGTCCCGCCTCCATCGAGTAGCCAACCCACGCGATTTTGACTTGATTGAACTTGTTGAGCCCGCCCAGCTCAGCAGGCCAATTAAGGGCCACCCGGCAACAGGTGACGTCACAGATTGACATTTCATCTGTCAATACATTTTGATAGAGGCAATGGCCCAGTAATTCCTGTCACAACGCGTGAGTAAGGACGGGGGTACTCACGCGTGTGCCCAGAGGAATTGCCGGTTTTCAGCATGCACAGCGCATGCGCTGAAAACCGGTATTTCCTGTCCTCTGGCCCAAGGGGTTAAGAGGCAGAATGTGCGCGACTGCACAGGCAGCGCGTGCGCAGTGAAATTCCTTTTTTTTTTCCAGAGTTGCCCGAGTGTAAAGGCCTCCGGTTTTTACGCGTGGACAAACCAGACGTAAGTACTTCGTTTTACAGGTAAGTGGGCTTTTAGTACAATTTAGAATTTTTTTTTCCACAGGTTTATTATTTTTAAAGAATTTACAGTAAGGTAAGTTTAGTTTTAGACCCTATGTTTAAAAAATTTATTTTTTTCAAAAAATTGATTAATTGTTTAAAACATTTTTTAAAACTTATTTATAGTTAATATAATCAGTGGGATGTTTTTTAAAATTTTATTTAAAGTTTAAGTAGTGTTTTGGCAGCCCATACTTTTCATGAGTTTGACAGCTCTTACTCTCAAACTCATGAATGAGTTTCCCCTCCCCTGATTGGCTGCACAGTGCTCACCTGATCCCAGCCGGCACATCGCACTAACTACGCCGTTGGATCAGGTAAGCACAGCGCGCCGACATCTGAAATGGGCCAGTGACAGGAAATGCAAGCAGGCCCGGGCTTCAGATGTCGGCGCGCAGGGTGAATGCACATTGGGGCTTGCATGCGCGGTAAGCTCCCGATCCTAACTTTAGGGCCATTATCAGCGTTTCATAGCTGTTTGAAGCTGTCAAACACTGACAATCTGTACTCTAAGTTAATTCCTTCCTCTCAGGCTGATTTAGAGATCTCCCCAGAACAGAAAGCTGAATGCTGCAATTTTTGACAGATCGCGGCCATTCTGCTTTCTGTGCCGGTAAGATGAGGGAGTCCCGAGACCTGAAGGAATGAAGGCTGTAAAGGTAAGTAAAACTTCTTTAAACACTTTAAACACACCAAACACACTTACCTCTGCACTCATGCACTCACCTAAACACCAGACATCTCGACCCCTCCAAGCCCTTCAGCCCGACGGCCCGCCTCACTAACTTGGCGTGGTTTGGAGACGTCGGGAATCCCACACTTCACCAATGAAAATAGGGATTAGGCTAAAAACTGCCTGTTAACTACCTGTTAACAGGTCGTTAATTGGCACTAATCCCCTTCCCGCCTTGGGGAGGTGGGTCCCAGCGCAGGTTGGGTACCCGCCTCCTTTGAAACTGGCATGGAGACGGGATGGAGGCGGGATGGGTTCGGGGCCCCTGATTTTGGGATTTTAACCCCACACACCTCCAATCCCGCCTCCACAGCTCAATTAAAATCCTGCCCTAAGGGTATCAAGGGGTATGGGGATAGGGCGGGTAAGTGGAGTTGAGGTAAAAGATCAGCCATGATCTTATTGAATGGCTGAGCGGGCTCGAGGGTCCGTATGGCCTACTTCTGCACTTATTTCTTATGTTCTTACATTCTTCATCTATTTTTATCCTATCCAATTTCTCTACTACCTCCTCCTTTACTGTGACAATGGAAGCATCCTCTTCTTTAGTGAAGGCAGATGCAAAGTACTCATTAATACTTCAACCTTGCCCTCTGCATCTACAAGGAGACTGTCATTTTGGTCCCTACTTGGCCTCACCCGTCCTTTGACTACCCTTTTACTATTTGTATGTTTACAAAAGACTTTTGGGTTCCCTTTTATGTTAGCTGTTATCTATCCTCATACACTTTCTTTGCCCCTCATATTTCCTTTTTCAGTTCTCCCCTGTACTTTTTGTATTCAGCTTGGTTCTCTACTGGATTACAAACCTGACATTTATCATAAGCCTCCTTTCTCTGTCTCTCTTTAATCTCTATTTGATAAAATATGTAAATACATAAAAACATATAAACATAGAAGATAGGAGCAGGAGTAGGCCATTCGGCCCCTCGAGCCTGCTCCGCCATTTAATGAAATCATGGCTGATCATCCAAATTCAGTAACCTGTCCCTGCTTTTTCCCCATATCCCTTTAGCCTTAAGAAATATATCTAACTCCTTCTTGAATATATTTAATGAATTGGCCTCAACTGCCTTTTGTGCTAGAGAATTCCACAGGTTCTTCACGCTCTGGGTGAAGAAATTCCTCATCTCTGTCCTAAATGGCTTACCTCTTATCTTTAGACTGTGACCCCTGGTTCTGGACTCCCCCACCAACGGGAACATCCTTCATGCATCTAGTCTGTCTAGTCCTGTTAGAATTTTATAAGTTTCAATGAGATCCCCTCTCATACTTCTAAACTCCAGCAAATATAAGCCCAATTGACCCAATCTCTCCTCATACGTTATTCCTGCCATCCCAGGTATCAGTCTGGTAAATCTTCCTCCATGGCAAGAACATCCTTCCTCAGATAAGGCGACCAAAACTGCACACAATACTCAAGGTGTGGTCTCACCAAGGGCCTGTACAACTGCAGCAAGACATCCTTGCTCCTGTACTCGAATCCTCTCGCTATGAAGGCCAACATGCCACTTGCCTTCTTAACCGCCTGCTGCACCTGCATGCTTACCTTCAGCGACTGGTGCACAAGGGCACCCAGGTCTCGTTGCACTTCCCCTTCTCACAATCTATTGCCATTCAGATAATAATCTGCCTTCCTGTTTTTGCCACCAAAGTGGATAACCTCGCATTTATCCACATTATACTGCATCTGCCATGCATCTGCCCAAACACCCAACCTGTCCAAATCATACTGGATTTTCTCGGCATCCTCCTCGCAGCACACACGCCCACCCAGCTTTGTGTCGTCTGCAAACTTGGAGATATTACATCTAGTTCCCTCATCTAGATCATTAATATATATTGTGAATAGCTGGGGTCCTAGCACCGATCCCTGCAGTACCCCACTAGTCACTGACTGCCACTCGGAAAAAGACCTGTTTATTCCAACTCCTTGCTTCCTGTCTGCCAACCAGTTCTCTATCCAAGTCAGTACCTTACCCCCAGTCACATGGGCCTTAACTTTACACGCTAATCTCTTATGCGGGACCTTATCGAAAGCCTTCTGAAAGTCCAAATATACCACATCCACTGCTTCTCCCTTATCTATTTTACCAGTTACATCCTCAAAAAATTCCAGTATATTAGTCAAGCACGATTTAACTTTTGTAAATCCATGTTGACTTTGTCCGATCCTGTCCCTGTTTTCCAAGTACTCTGCTATTACATCTTTTATAATGGACTCTAGCATTTTCCCCACTACCGATATCAGGCTTACCGGTCTATAATTCCACGTTTTCTCTCTACCATCTTTTTTGAATAGTGGGGTTACATTAGCTACCCTCCAATCCATGGGAACTGTTCCAGAGTCTATAGAATTTTGGAAGATGACCAGCAATGCATCTACTATTTCTAGGGCAACTTCCTTAAATACCCTAGGATGTAGATTATCAGGCCCTGGGGATTTATCGCCCTTAATCCCATCAATTTCCCTAACACCATTTCCCTACAAATACTGATTTCTTTCAGTTCCTCCCTCTCATTAGACCCCGACATCTCTGGGAGTTTATTTGTGTCCTCCTTTGTGAAGACAGAAGCAAAGTATGTATTTAATTGCTCAGCCATTTCTTTGTTCCCCATTATAAATTCCCCTGATTCTGACTGCAAGGGACTTATGCTTGACTTCACCAATCTTTTTCTCTTCACATATCTATAGAATCTTTTACAGTCAGTTTTATGTTCCCTGAAAGCTTACTCTCATACTCTATTTTCCCCCTCTTAATTAATCCCTTTGTCCTCCTTTGCTGAATCCTAAACTGCTCCCAATCCTCAGGTTTGCTGCTTTTTCTGGCCAATTTATATGTCCTCTCCTTGGAACTTATGCTATCCCTAATTTCCCTTGTTAGCCACGGTTGAATCACCTTTTTTGTTTTATATTTATGCCAAACAGGGGTGAACAAATTCTGTAGTTCATCCATGCGATCTTTAAATGTTTGCCATTGCCTATCCACCATCAACCCTTTAAGGAACGTTCCCCAATCCATCCTAGCCAACTCGTGCCTCATAACATCGTAGTTTCCTTTATTTAAATTCAGGACCCTAGTCTCTGAGTCAAGTACTTCACTCTCCATCTTAATGAAGAATTCGATCATATAATGATCGCTCTGCCCCAAGGGGCCTCGCACAACAAGATTGCTAATTAATCCTTTCTCATTACATAATACCCCGTCTAAGATGGCCTGATATCTAGTTGGTTCTGTTGTGTCCGTCGGTAGTAAGACACAAGACTGCAGGAGAAATGGTACAACAGGTGTTTACTCAACGTAGCTCACTCTAGAACTGAACTGTACAGATTACTACTCAGTGCTATATACAGGTGTGGTCACTGCCGGTACTACAGTATACATGAGCTGTAAAAAGTAGTTCCCCCCTTAAAGGTATATACATTACAATTCCTCCTCTTTTAGATTAACAGTACCATAACACTCATTTAACAATTAAATATCAAACTAATTACAATTAACACTTTTAACATACAACGTTAGCTGAAAATAGTCCATTTATATATTCAGTCTTTGGGGAGGCTTCCTGATCCTTTCTGGATAGTGCCTTTCCCGAGTGTCTCGCTCTTGGTGCGGAGGCGATTCTGGCACCCTGTCGTCGGTTGGATCATCAGCTTCCGATGCTACTGTTTCTGGGGTAGATGCGACCTGTACATCGGGTTCATCACCAGGTACGTATGGGCGAGGCATGGGGTTGACTTGTTCCTGTGACTCTAGGATCTGGTCAGCATGGCGTCTCACGATGTTCTCCCCAACGTCCACTGTGTACATTAGTGGACCCTGCCATGTGCATATCGTTCCTGGCTGCCATTTTTCTGTTCGGTAGTCGCGGGCCAAGACTGGTTGCCCTACATTGAAGCTCCTTGATGGCTTCTCATGGATGTGCTGGAATTGCTTACTCTCAACATCTCTTCGTACGTTTGGTCTGAGCAAATCCAGGCAAGATCTTAACCTTCGGTTAAAGAACACCATGGCCGGGGCCTGGTTGGTGACTGCATGTGTCGCATTCCGGTAGGTGAACAGGAAATTGTCCACCTTATGTGCAGCAGAATGTTGTCATTGTACATAGCCTTTATTGCCTTCTTAAAGGTTTGTACGAACCTCTCAGCCAATCCATTTGTGGCTGGATGATACGGGGCGGATGTGTAATGCCTTACCCCATTCTTCTGCATAAACCTCCGGAACTCTTCGGACACAAACTGTGGTCCGTTATCAGAGCAAATCTGTTCTGGCAAGCCTTTCCTGACAAAAATGGTCCGTAGGACTGCAATACTTTTCTCCGTGGTGGTGAAGGACATTTTGATGACCTCAGGCCATTTTGAGTGCGCATCCACGGGTATTAGAAACATTGAGTCCATGAATGGACCAGCAAAATCAATATGCACCCATTGCCATGGAGATGAGGGCCACTCCCATGGGTGTAGAGGGGCATGTGGTGGTGCATTTTGGACTTTCTGGCATCCTGAGCAGATCTTGGTCAGGTCCTCGATTTGTTTATCGATTCCTGGCCACCACACATAAGCCCTGGCAAGGCTTTTCATTTTTACCCCTCCCAGATGACCCTCATGGAGCTCATTGAGCACTTTATCCCTTAACTTGGGTGGAATTACCACTCGGGATCCACACATCAAGGTCCCCCGGCACACTGACAGCTGTTCTCTTCTTGTCGAGAATGCTGGCAACAGTGAGTCACCATGTGCTGGCCATCCCTTCACCGTTAAATCATATACCCGAGACAATGTCGGGTAGTTTCGGGTCTACTTTTCTTTACGAGCGTTAGTTACCGGTAGGTATTCAACTATAGTCGAATGAAATATTTTGACAGGATCCACTGCTGGTGCTTCCTCCGCAGTAGGCAGTGGCAGGCATGATAGCCCATCAGCATTTCCATGCTGTTTCGTGCCCTTATATTCAATCTTATAGTGGTGCGCCCCTAGAAAGAGTGACCATCTTTGTAGTCGTTGCGCAGTCATCACCGGAACGCCATTCTTCGGATTAAAAATGGAGTCAAGAGGCTGGTGGTCAGTCAGCAAGGTGAATTTCTGCCCGTGCAGATAGTGATTGAACCTTTTCACTCCCCACACTAGGCTGAGGGCCTCCCTGTTAATCTGGGCGTAGTTACGCTCGGCTGAGGTTAGTGATCGTGACGCAAAAGCTATTGGCCTCTCTGAGCCATCCGAGAATTTGTGCGACAGCACTGCTCCAATGCCGTAGGGTGACGCATCACATGCCAACCGAATTGGTAGTGCTGGGTTGAAATGGGCCAATACCTCTTTCGATGTGATTAGTGTTTTGCTCTTCTGGAAAGCTCGTTTACATTCGTCACTCCACTTCCATGGCACTCCAGTTTGCAGTAGGGTGTTCAGTGGGTGTAGTATTGTCGACAAATTTGGCAAGAACTTATGGTAGTAGTTTACCAGCCGGAGGAACGACCTCAGTTGTGACACATTTTCTGGTGCTGGAGCCTTGACTACTGCCTCAATCTTTTCTGGGAACTTATGTAACCCCTCTTTATCGATAATGTGGCGACAATACGAGATCTGTTTTGTAAAAAACTCGCTTTTGGGGCGGTTAGCTCGGAGCCCATATTTGTTCAATCTAGTGAGCACCTGCTCCAGGTTGGCGAGGTGATCACTGTCATTTTCGTCCGTGGCCAGGATGTCGTCCAAATAACACTGGGTCCCTGCGATCCCTTGCAGGACTTGTTCCATTGCCCTTTGCCAAATAGCCGGAGCTGATGCTACCCCGAATACCAGCCGGTTGTATTGGTAGAGACCTTTATGGGTGTTGATTGTGAGGTATTTTTTTGATGCTTTTTCTACCTCCATTTGCAGATACGCCTGGGCCAGATCAATCTTAGTGAAGCGTTTCTCTCCAGATAGCGAGGTGAAAATATCTTCAATCCGCGGAAGTGGATATTGTACGGTGTGAAGGACTGGGTTCACTGTTACCTTAAAGTCCCCACAGATGCGAACCTTCGTTGGTTCCCCAGGTGTGCTGCTCAACGACTTTTTCATCACAGGGACGATGGGTGTAGCCCACTCACTCCAGTCTACCTTGGACAGTACTCCTGAACGTTCCAAACTCTCCAGCTCTGCTTCGACGGCTGGGCGGATCGCATAAGGTACCGGTCTGGCCTCAAAAAATTTTGGGCTCGCGTTTTCTTCGATTTTAATTGTTGCTGTCATGCCTTTTAGTGTTCCGAGTCCTTGCTGGAACACTTCTTGCGCGTCAGTTAGGATCTTTGACAGTCACCCAGGTGTGACGTCGTCATCCTTTTTGACAGCCACAGTCAGTGCTTGTATGGAATGCCAATCCAGCTGTATTTTCCGGATCCATTCACGTCCCAGTAATGGTGGCCCTCCATCTTGCAATACATACAGGTCTAGTTTTGGTATTTCCTTACCGTTATATATAATGGTCACCCTTATTTTTCCTTTGGGGTAGACTTTTTGCCCCGTGTAAGTCTTCAAAATAATTTTTGTGTCTCTCAAGGGTATGTGTGAGAATAGCCGCTCGTAGTCCCATCGGTTTATGACTGTTAGGGCAGATCCTGTGTCCAATTCCATTTTTACCTGGACTCCTGCTATCTTGAGAGTGACCCAAATGGTTCGGTGATCCTCCGTTTTGATCACATTATGTAGTTTCAGACAACTCAGCTCCCTGCTTTCGGAGTCGGTATCACTCTTTTGTTCATCTGCACTATTCTCCGTCACCTTATGTACCTTCTTGTACTTTTCTTTTGGGGATTTCTTATTGCTGGTTTTCTTTCCCGACCTGCAGACTCGTGCTATGTGTCCTACTTTTCCACACTGTCTGCACACTTTGTCTTTGAACCAGCAATCATTGTGGTCATGTGTTTTTCTGCCGCAGCGATAGCACTTCTCTGTTCTGTATGACATTTTGTTTGTGCCATATTCTTGCGGTCTCTGTTGTATCTCTGTAGTGCCCCGTGCTGCTGCTTCATATGATACCACAATGCTGAATGCCTTGTCCAGCGTAAGGTCCTTTTCAGATAAAAGCCATTTCTGGGTTCCTTCACTTTGAAGCCCACACACAATCTTGTCCCTTAAGGTATCTGCCAGTCCCATTCCAAACTGGCAGTGTTTCGATAGTTTGCGCAGTTCTGTTAAAAATTCAGCATTGCTTTCATCCTTATGCTGGTTCCGTTTGTGAAACTTGAATCTTTCTGCTATCAGCAGCGGTGTGGGGTTTAAATGTTCCTGTAGTATCTTCACTATGTCTCCAAAACTCTTTTCCACTGGCTTCGCTGGGGTTACTAGATTTCGTAATAAGCCATACGTCTTTGCACCCATTAAATTTAACAATACCGGCGCTTTCTTGTCATCTGACACCTCATTTGCCTTGCAGTATACCTTTATTCGTTCGACATATGTAGTCCAATCTTCGACTTCATTGTCAAATGCGGTGATACTGCCACTCTTCGGCATTTTGGGTGTGGTTTAAAATGGCTCCTCCCGCGCTTTCCTTCCTCCCCCGCTGCTGCCAACGCTGCTCTTGGTGGTCTTCGTGGCAATGGCGGTGCCCTGTAGGTTTCGCGTGCTTTTCCTGCGCTGCTGCCAACGCCGCTCTTGGCGGTCCTCGTGGCAATGGCGGTGCACTGTAGGTTTCGCGTGCTTCTCCTGCGCTGCTGCCAACGCTGATCTCGGCGGTCCTCGTGGCAATGGCGGCACCTCGCGGGTTTCTTTGCACCTCTCTCCCTCTCCTCGATGCTGCTCGGCCCCTGAACACCGGCTGCACCCTGTGCGCTCTGCCCTCTCTCTCTCTCCCCCGTCGACGCTGCTCGGCCCTTTGCTGTGCCGCTCGGTCGGGCTCTAGCCCGCCGCTGTCCGGGAAGGGTCTGCGCACTACCTGTTGCAAGCCCGTTCCGCTGGACCACCGCGACTGGAAAGCCAAGCCTGGCTCTCAACAGCCTCCCCCGCAATTCTCGAGTCTCTGCTGGATGACTGGGCGGTTGCCCGTGGTCGAGGCCCGTGTCTCTGGCCTTGACCTCCAATCTACTGGTCTGCAGGAACGAATCCCTGGGAGGTGATGCAGAGTTGCAGGTAGGATCGAATTTGTCTCGTCGCCAATGTCATGTCTGTCGGTAGTAAGACACAAGACTGCAGGAGAAACGGTACAACAGGTGTTTACTCAATGTGGCTCACTCTGGAACTGAACTGTACAGATTACTACTCAGTGCTATATACAGGTGTGGTCACTGCCGGTACTACAGTATACATAAGCTGTAAAAATACTTCTCCTCTTAAAGGTATATACATTACAGGTTCCTCGACATATTGGTCAAGGAAACCATCCCATATACACTCCAGGAATTCATCCTTCACAGTATTGTTACTAATTTGGTTAGCCCAATCTATATATAGATTAAAGTCACCCATGATAACTGCTGTGCCCTTATTGCACGCGTCTCTAATATCCCATTTAATGCCATCCCCATTACTGTTTGGTGGTCTGCATACAACTCCCACTAATGTATTTCTCAGCTCTACCCATACAGATTCCACATCATCAGAGCTAATATCCTTCCTTACTATTGTGTTAATCTCCTGTTTAACCTGCAATGCTACCCCACTTCCTGTTCATTTTTGCCTGTCTTTCCTGAATATTGAATACCCCTGGATGTTGAATTCCCAGCCTTGGTCACCCTGGAGCCATGTCTCCATAACCCAATTATATCATATCCGTTTACATCTATTTGCACAGCTAATTCATCCACCTTATTATGAATGCTCCTCGCATTAAGACACAAAGCCTTCAGGCTTGTTTTTTTAACACTCTTAGACCTTTTAGAATTATTGTTTACTGTGGCCATTGTTTACTGTGGCCATGTTTGATTTAAACCCTTGATTTCTCTCACTGGCACTTTTGCTTTTCTCCTTCCTATCTTTTGCTTCTATCCTTGCTTCCCTTTCCTCTGTCTCCCTGCATAGGTTCCCAAGCCCCTACAATTTTAGTTTAAACCCTCCCCTACAGCACCAGCAAACACTCCCCCTAGGACATCGGTCTATATAATGAATAGATTAATGGCAGCAAGCCTAACAGGATAAAATTGCACATCATGTGACTGAGCATGCCAGAAAAGTTGGACCAAGGAGGGTGAAGAGCCGACACATTGAAGGGGCAAACCTATGTGTGAACTGAGATTCAATAGCTGTCAGAAGACCTGAATAAATTATACTTTCAAAAATGAAAATTTTTTACATATTGTCTGAAATACTACAGTAATCCCTGGGAACTAATACATAATTAAAGGAAAAAAATGTCTTGTCAGTCTATAGATTTTAGCAGAGTATCTGTCCTGAAATTATATAATATTTTTCTATTTACAGATATACAATTTACAGTAGCCTGCAGTGAAAGGACCTTACACAAAGGTGATACTGTTGATTAAAGGCTACCTCAGTCACAGGATAACTGGATGCTGGCCCCAGAAAGTCATTTACAGAACTAATTGGTTTGTGAAAGGGCCAGAAAACAACAAGTTCTGCCTCCTGGTCCTTTGTTACAGATCCTTTGGTTTGTACAGTGTACCTAGACAGGGCCCTATGCAGGATCCAGTGACAGCTGAAGGTTTATCATGAAGCCTTCTTTTTGAATATCGCATCTTTGACTGAATAAATGGTTCTTCTTCTCATGAGGAGTCAACATCTCCCTGGGCTTGGTAACTGTCCTCCTCTGAGACACTTGTATTCTTAAGAATGGATTCAACATTGCTGATGAAGATGATTCATTTGTGGAGATTTAAAGTACTCTTCCCCATTAACTATATTGGAGAGCACTTGCACTGACAATACAGAAGGACTGCTGCAGTTGCTGTAGAGAAAATAATTTATGCATTTTCATGACACTGAGGAATATAGTCAAATAGTAGATTGACTTGCCGCAGGAGTTCTCCCAATCATCTGCTGTAACTTCGGCAGAAGCTCTTCGGAAACTCCAGAGAAAAAAGAAACAAAAGAAAGACTTGCATTTATATAGCGCCTTTCACGACCACCAGACATCGCAAGGTGCTTTACAGCCAATGAAGTACTTTTAAAGTGGAGTCACTGTTGTATTGTGGGAAACACGGCAGCCAATTTGCGCACAGCAAACTCCCACAAACAGCAATGTGATACTGACCAGATAATCTGTTTTTGTTATGTTGGTTGAGGGATAAATATTGGCCAGGACACCGGGGATAACTTCCCTGCTCTTCTGGTGGAAATGGTCTTTGCGCTATTTTGCCAGCATTTCCATGGATCTTCCACCGAAATTACAACGGACAATGGATCGAACCCCCACAGAAATTTAACTCCGAGGCTTTGTGGGTTACAGTATAAATTTAACATTTTTGCCCTCATTTTAAGGGCCTAAAACTGGCCCAACAGCAACCAGTTTAGCAGTGCAGAAGCCCACGCCCGATCTGCACTGGAGTTTGAGCCACTACTAAACTGGATGGGGCCTTTCTTCAGGCAGCCCTGGCAGCCGCCTGAAATGAGCGCAGGTCTCATTTCAGTATTGAAATGAAACTCCTGCGCTCATTTCAGACCTGCACTTCTAAATTTGTTAGTGTCCCGCAAGCTCTGACTGGTATTTCCGGGTCTTGAGCAGCTTAACTAGTGGTCCTTGAAGGGACAGCTGGGGTCCGCTCAAAAAAGACCCCAAAACGGAGAAAATTGTTAGTATTTTGTGAAGTCGGAAGGAACAGGAGCATTCCTCCTGGCTCCACAAAACAACTGAAGGCTGCTATCGGCCCGCCCTCTTCTCCACCTTCCCCCCCGAACACCTTCCCCCTCACTGACTTACCTCTGAGCCACAGCCTGGGCCAAAATCTGTAAGGCCCCAACAGATGAGCTGTGTTGGAGCACCTGATTGTGAATTTTAAAACATTTTATTGACATTTTTAGATATTATAATCCATGGGCTTCTTTGTCCTTCTGTGGTTGGCAATGCTAATTTTATGTCACATAAATAGTCTTTGAATTTCAGAAATTGTTTGAGAAAAGTAGTTCTGCTTCTGTGAAATGTGGCAACCTTTTAGAGTTTAGTCTTTGCTTCAATTATTTCTGAACTTTTCCATGATTGGCATATGGGATCACATTCATTAGCATTAGTCAGAGTACATTAGCATTCTTAAAGTGCCTCATTTTGCTCCTTGAGGTGCGAGATTTCAATGATTCCAAATAACATCTGATTTGGGATCTTCAGTTGCTTCCAATAACAAGTTAAATTGCTGCTTGTCAGAATTGGTAGCATTCCCACATGGGCAGTCAATGAATGTGCTTACTGTTGTATTGCTAAAATATCTAATTCCAGTATGCTGGTTTGCTGCCCTCATTATCTTTCTAAAGCCATCATATTTTCTATGCATTACTTTTTTTGTGTTGGCCAGTTATGTTGGAAAATGAATTGAAATTTAAGATATATTGTGAACATCAATGTAGGAAACAGGCCAGTTTTCCCACACTTTCAGATTGAAAAACATATTATTGTGATTTGAATTTTTATATTGTACTGCTATCTGAGCTAGTTTTAAATTACTTTCTTCACACAGATATTTGTTAATTTTCAAACCGTGATTCACCAAAGCATCTTTAGCAGAACAATGAGATCCATTACAAAGAAAATATATGACGTGAAGAGATAAAGGGCTGGATTTTTACAACCTCAGCGGGTCCAGGATGGGCGACGTCCGTGGCGTGTGGGGACCCCACATCTGCCTCGATCCTGGCCTCCAACAAGATTTTACGTTAATTGGGCTTCTTAGGCCCGCCCTGCAAGATTCCTGGCCAATTAAGAGGAAGGGGTCTGATGACGTCATTTGATGACACCTCATCAGCTGGGTTCCTTAAAGGGACCATGTCCAAATTGATTTTGACAGTTGTACTGTGAGTGTTCTGCAGCACTGAGGTGATGCAAACACTGACAAGCACTGCACAAAGGTGCACGGCTGCACCCAGTCTCTCTCTCCCATGTCTCCCTCCATATGCTTATGGAGGGTGTCACAGCACGCAGGGAGGTTCTTTTCCCTTCCAATGGGTGGAAGACACCTCCCCAGGAGACCAACGCAGCCTGGTTGCACATTGCACAGGAGGACACAAGCAGAGATGTCGTCAGGAGGACCAGGCTGCAGTGGCGCAAACCTTTCAATGATCTCAGTAGATCAGGAAACGTTACTTCAAAGCCACACTCAACCTCATCCTGCTGTGCCACTCATCACAGCCCCATCACTCTGCCTTCCCATCTTCACATCCTTACTCAGACCAACTTACTTTGCACCTCCACCCATCCCTCTCTATCTACATTATCACTTCCCCATCTCACTAGCCACCCCTCACACTCACCCTCCTCCTAGTCCAATCAAACCAACTAATAACACACAAGGGTAGTCACTTGGATGTTTTATGCAATGCTCATGTGAAGCTTCTGTTCTTTATTTTCAACACTTTGCATTCTTGGATAGATTTGTGTACATCTTTGGAAATGTCTTAGTGAGTTCCAGTGAATGGTGAGACATAAGGGTACCCCCCAACCCCCACAATAGTGATGAGTGTGAAAGGAATGGCTTGGAAATTGTAGGGATGCTTTAAGGTGCTGGTGTGGGATGGTGCCAAACTGGCGCATCATGTGGCAACCAAGGTATGCAGCGTCAAGTGAAGTAAATCTGGCCATGGTGAGGCCATCACTGGCATCCAGGGCAGCAATGTGGTTGGGTGCTGATGCCCTGTGTCCTGTATAGCGTCAGGTTATTGCAGAGAAGGTTGGAGTTGTTGTTGGTGCTGCTGGTGTGCCTGATGATACTGGTGTGCCTGGTGATATTGGTGTTAGGGCTGATCATGGTGGGAATCAAGGACCAAGTTGAGATTATTTCAAGCGCATAGATGCTGATTAAATAGATGGTAGCTGAGGTTGAAATGACAGAAGCGATTTGTCAATGGTGAGAGAGCTTGCTCCAAGGAGGTGACACTGAATAGAGAGTTTGCTCCAAACACTTCAAACCTCCATAAAGCTGAAAAGAGTATTCCAAATCCTGAAGGCTCCAGCCTCTAAGATTGGAAATTTAAATACCTTTAAGCAGCTTCTTAAATATCTCAGTTGTCTAACCCGTCGCTTAGTGCCGGGTGTGCAAACCGCAGGCAGAGCTGGCACTTGGAAAATTAACAAGGGGGGCGGGTTTAGAGCGGACTTCTGCTCCACTGTCAATCAATGTCATTTTGACAGCGGACCCGCCTCCGAACCCGCCCTCTGAGTGCCGGCAACATTCAGCCCAAAGTGTGCAAATAGAGAAAGCCTGTCAGAATATATAAGTAGACATGAAAAGTTATTCACATTCCCTTTACATATGAACAATTGTTGTCAGACTTCTATTGTTGCTTCAAACAACTAATGAGCCCTGCGGTTATGCTGGATGGTAGAAAAAAGATCAATACGTTTTAATTTATTCCCACATAAAAATGTGTTACAAATCCTGTTTCTAAGGTTTTAGTTACCATCTCTATCACTTAAGTGCTACATCTCTCTTCACAGAGCACGTCTTTTCAATTTTGATATGCTAATTTTACCATTGTCCTCAAAGACATCTGTCTTCCTCCTGAGGCTGACGCTTGTGCAACAAATTCAGTATTGGTGAGGAAACAGTTGGCATTTGGTTTGAAATTTGGTTTTGAAGGTCCAAACTCAGGCATTCAAAAAACCTGTCAACTCCCACCATTTGTGACGCGATTCATTCAGCAAACAAATGCACCTTCACTATAAGGCTACAGGGGTTCAGAATCATATTCTGCTAGCAATTAGATTTCCTGAACATTATAGAAACTAATAGGATGTTATGATATTGGGCTAATTTATCACAATTATTAACATCACACTGGGGCATATGTTAAAGCAGTACCGCACCACCAGTATTTTTAAAGGCAGACCATTCTGAAGTGAAAATCTATTGCATAAAATAGTACAATTCAGACATTTTCATTTTATTATGGTCTCACTCCTACAACTAGGCACCTGCTGTAGTCACTTTAAAAAGGAGCTTGTCCTTTCTCTGCATTGTTGCAGCAGTGTAATATCAGCCTGCCTCTCAATCAAGTATCATGCCAGCGACGAGCAGGTGAGTTGTAGGTTTTGTCAGAAGAGATTTATTTTGCCAAGTGATCGCGCTAAGAACAGTGACATCAGTATTGGGGTAGAATCTGAGAGCACCCAAAAGGGAGCCTGGGTTTTAGAAGTACTGGGAGGGAGTTTCAGGGTCTGGGAGCACTAGGAGAGAGGTACTAAGTTTGCAGGCACACTGCCGAAAGAAAGTCTAGAAACACTGTGATACATTCTAGGAACTGGGATCACTGGGAGAGGGATCCCAGGATATGAAGGTGATATGGAGGAAAACGTCTTTCGAATGAGATGTCTGCTCTCTCAGGTGGATGTAAAAGATCACATGGCACTATTTTAAAGCAGAGCAGGGGAGTTATCCCTGGTATCCTGGCCAATATTTATCTATCAGTCAACATCACTAAAAAAAGATTATTTGGTCATTATCACATTGATGTTTGTGGGAGCTTGCTGTGCGCAAAATTGGCTGCCACGTTTCCTACATTACAACAGTGACTACACTTCAAAAGTACTTCATTGGCTTTAAAGCGCTTTGGGATGTCCTGAGGTCATGAAAGGCGCTATAGAAATGCAAGTCTTTTTTTTATTTCTTTAGGAAGCTAGTCTTAGGAACTGGGAACATTGAGGGTGTTTGGACATCAAGGAGTCCTGTAAGTCCAATCTAGCAATTTGTGAACAAGATGGAGGGGGATTGAGTGTCCCAGCATCTGAAATTAGGGGAAAGTGAAGTTCGGGAGGTGGATCCTAGGGTACAATAGAACTGAGAAGCATTTTTGAGAATGAGGAGTGAGGCACGAATCTGGCACTAGGGGAGGTTACTGGGATCTGGCAGTGCTGTTGTGGAGCAGGGACTAACAGATATGTAAGGGGGGAGCCCAGGAGAATGAGTCTAAAACTGCTGTTGACTTCTTTAAAACTATCAGGGCCCAATCCCTTCACCATGTTCCCACCCTTTCAACATCCTCCCCTGACCCACCCACCATCACTTTTGCACTCTTAGTTACCCAGCTACCACTTGCCTCATCACCTGCTCGTTCCTGACTTTAAGGGCTGGATTTTGTGAATGGAGGCGAGTTGGAGACGGGACTGCTGCTTGTTGTGTCAATGTCCCGCCTCCATCCTCGCCTGACCATTCAGAGAGATTTCCCCTGATTGAGCTTGTTAATTTTTCCCCCCTGGAGTCTACCTGAGGCCATGATTGTTGAAGACATTGGGGAAAGGACTACATGGCTTAGCTGGTCAAAGCATCTATCTGGTAAACGGGGGAGTGTGGGTCCAAGTCTCAACAGTGCCTGGGTTCCTAGGTACTTTGCAGTCTCTGAGCTACTTCCTGCACTTGTATTTCTGTTACTGTTGGAGAGCATTGGTGAGGCTTTTGGGCATTTTTCTCGCTTGTCCATTTCCCAAAGATGCTCTGCTACTTCTAGTCCCTTCAAATACAAAAGACATGGCCCATCAAATTTTGTTTTGTGAAATGAAGGTGATGCGATTCTGCTGAGCCTGTTTTTCATCATTATATAGAAGAATTTATAATTACATAAATGTTACATGGCACTCTTCATGCCCAGGAAGGCATATCAGAATGCTATACTACAAGGAGGAAAAAGGATACAGTGGATAGCAAACATGGAGAAATGAGGAATGGCTAGGATGAGGAAGCAAATGAATAGCCAGAGGGGAGTTTTGAACATGCTGTTGAAAATAGGATGGCAGAGTGGAGGAAACTGGGTAGAGAGTTCCAGACAGCAGAAGCATTGTGGCTGAATGAATGGCCACTGATGGTAGATCAGATGGAGTGAGTGTGAGAGATATTGGCCCAGAAATTCGGGTCTCCACGGGTGAGTACGCACGGCGTACTCACCCGTAGGCCCAATGGAAGTGCCGGTTTCCTGCATGCACTGCGCATGCGTGGGAAACTGGCACTTCCGTTCCTCTGAACGAAGGGGTTCAGAGGTCGAATGCGTGCGCGGGAGAGGCTGCGCGTGCGCTTCGAACTTTTTTTTTACAGGTTTTCCCGGGAGGGTAAGTCTGCAGAATTTAGAAATGTAAAAAGCAGGCATAAGGCCTGCTTTTTACAAGGTAAGTGGTGAATTAATTAAAATTAAAACATTTTTTCCACAGGTTTATTATTTTTAAATACTTTAAAGCAAGGGAAGTTTATTTTTAGCCCCATTAGAAAATAAAATTATTTCTTTCAAAAATTTAAATTATTGTTTAAAATAGTTATTTTATGTAATTTATAGTTTATTTAAAAAATGTGATTTAAAAAAAAATTATTTGAAGATTTAGTGCTATTTTGGGGCCCGTAGTATTTATAAGTTTTGACAGGCCTTCCTGTCAGACTTATGAATGGAGCATTCCCTGTTCCGATTGGCTCCCCATGGCCCACGTGATCCCAGGGGATGCATCGAACTAACTGTGCCCCTGGGATACGCAAGCACTGTGCGCCGGCAGCTGGACCAGGCCCCGGATCAGAATTCCACGGGGGCCCAGAGCTCAATGGCCGGCGCACAAGGTAAATGCAGATCGGGGGCTTGCACCCGCGGGAAGCCACCGACCCGAATTTCTGGGCCATTAGAGAGTCAAAAGATGCTGCAGGAATATAATTCAGATCAGGAAGGAAGGGTGGGGCAAGGCCGTGGAGAGATTTTTAAAAAAGAGGAGAATTTTGAAATCACCATGTCGCAGTATGGGGAGTTAGTGAAACTTAGAGAGGATGGGGTACACGGGTGTGTAGGACGTAGTGCAACTTGGTGTGCGTGAGGAGAGGGGCAGCAATGTTTGGAAGGTTGAGATGGGGAGGCCAGCTAGGTAGGTAGTAGAGAATTCAAATCTTGATATGATGAAGGCATGGACTTGAATTTTTGAAGTGAAAGGGGAGATGTGGTGAAGGTGGGCAGTGTTGAAGAGGTGGAAAAAAGTACTTTTGATGAGTGAATAGATGTAAAGGAGAAAGCTGAGCTTAGGGCAGAGTTCCTGCACCACTTCACTCAACAAGAACTTGCATTTTTATATCGTCTTTAACGTAGCAAAATGTCCCAAATGCAATTAACAAGATCATTATCAATTAATAAATGTTGACACCGAGCCACAGACGGAGATATCAAGATAGATGAACAAAAGCTTGGTCAAAGATGTAGGTTTTAAGGAGCATCTCAAAGGAGGAGAGAGAGGTAGAGAGGCAGAGAGGTTTAGGGAGGGAATTCCAGAGCTTAGGGCCAAGACAGCTGAAAGCACGGCCACCAATTGTAGAGCAATTAAAATTGGGGATCAGCAAGATGCCGGAATTGGAGGAGCGCAGGTCTCTCGAAGGCTTGTAGGGCTGGAGAAGGTTACAAAGATAGGGAGGGGCAAGGCCATGAAGAGATTTGAAAACAAGGATGAGGATTTTAAAATCAAGGTGCTGTCTGTCCGGGAGTCAGTTGGGGATGGGTGAACGGGATGGGTGCGAGTTAGATACGGGCAGCAGAATTTTAGATGAGCAGAAGCCCACCGCCTGGCTGAACTTGTTCTCACATTGAACAACTTCTCCTTTAACTCCACTCATTTCTTCCAAATCAAAGGTGTCGCTATGGGTACCCGCATGGGTCCTAGCTATGCCTGCCTTTTCGTGGGCTATGTGGAACAATCTTTGTTCCAGTCCTACTCGGGTCCCCTCCCTCACCTCTTTTTCCGATACATTGATGACTGTATCGGTGCCGTTTCCTGCTCTCGCCCCGAACTTGACAATTTCATTCACTTTGCCTCCAATTTCCACCCTTCCCTCACCTTCACATGGTCCATCTCGGACTTTTCCCTTCCCTTCCTCGACTTCTCCGTCTCCATCTCTGGGGATAGGTTATCGACCAATATTTACTACAAGCCCACTGACTCCCACAGCTACCTGGACTACACTTCCTCCCATCCCGCTTCCTGTAAGGACTCTATTCCATTCTCCCAGTTTCTCCGCCTCCGCCGTATCTGCTCCGACGACGCCACCTTCCACACCAGTGCTTCAGACATGTCTTCCTTTTTCCGCAACCGAGGATTCCCCTCTACTGTGGTTGACACTGCCCTCGACCATGTCAGTTCTATCTCCCGCACTTCTGCCCTCACCCCTGCCCCTCCCTCCCGGAACCACGATAGGGTTCCCCTTGTCCTCACCTTTCACCCCACCAGCCTCCACATTCAACGGATCATCCTCCGGCATTTCCGCTACCTCCAAAGTGATCCCACCACCAAACGTATCTTCCCCTCCCCTCCCCTTTCAGCATTCCGCAGGGACCGCTCCCTCCGAGACACCCTAGTCCACTCCTCTATCACCCCAAACAGCCCTTCCTCTTCGCCTGGCACCTTCCCGTGCAAGCGGAGGAGATGTAACACCTGCCCCTATACCTCCCCCCTTCCCACTGTCCAGGGCCCCAAACACCCCTTCCAGGTGAAACAGCGATTTACTTGTACTTCTCGCAATCTAGTATACTGTATTCGCTGCTCACGATGCGGTCTCCTCTACATTGGGGAGACCAAACGCAGATTGGGTGACCGCTTTGCGGAACACCTCCGTTCAGTCCGTAAGGGTGACCCCGAGCTTCCGGTCGCCTGTCATTTTAATTCACCGCTCCATTCCCACTCGGACCTCACCGTCCTTGGCCTCTTTTATTGTTCCACGGAAGCTCAACGTAAACTCGAGGAACAGCACCTCATCTTCCGATTAGGCAGTCTGCAGCCTTCCGGACTCAATATCGAGTTCAACAATTTCAGATCATAAGCTCGGCCCCCATTTCATTTTCTCTTGTAATTGTTCCACTCCTTTTCCCCCCCCCTTTCCTTTTGTTTCTCTCTCACACCTGGCAGCTATCTTTTGCCCTGCCAGTACACTTTACACCTAATCCCAGCCTATTACCATCTCGTCTAGCTTCTAATCTCTTTTACTTCTTTTGTTTCTTTTATTCTTTTGTCCGATCGCAGCCCTGCCTCCGATCTAGTTTCTTTTCTTTCCAGTTTTGAAGAAGGGTCCAACCCGAAACGTCAACTCAAATTTCTCTCCACGGATGTTGCCTGACCTGCTGAGTTTTTCCAGCATTTTCTGTTGTTATTTCGGTTTTCCAACATCTGCAGTATTTTACTATCGTAGAAGTTTATGTAGGGTGGAAGATGGAAGGCCAGCCAGGAGAGCAATAGAATAGGCAAGTCTAGAGGTAACAAAGGCATGGATGAGAGTTTCTGCAGCAGATGAACTGAGGCAAGGGCGGAGTCGGGTGATGTTACGAAGTTGGAAGTGGGCAGTCTTGGTGATGAAGTGGATATGTGGTCGGAAGTTCATCTCAGGGTCAAACACAATACCAAGGTTGCGAACGGTCTGGCTCAGTTTCAGACAGTTGCCAGGGAGAGGAATGAAAACGGTGGTCAGAGAACAGAGTTTCTGGTGGGGACCAAAGATAATTGGGCAGCACGGTGGCATAGTGGTTAGCACTGTTGCCTCACAGCGCCAGGGACCCAGGTTCGAATCTGGTCTCGGGCAACTGTCTGTGTGGAGTTTGCACATTCTCCCCGTGTTTGCGTGGGTTTCCTCCAGGTGCTCCGGTTTCCTCCCACAGTCCAAAGATGTGCGGGTTAGGTTGATTGGCTATGATAAATTGACCCTTCGTGTTAGGGGGATTAAATACGTGGGGTTACGGGGATCGGGTGGTATATGTGTCGGTGTGGGCTCGATGGGCCGAAATGGCCTCTGTCTGCACTGTGGGGTTTCTGTGATTCTGTGATAATGATTTCAGTCTTTCCAATATTTAGTTGGAGGAAATTTCTGCTCATCCAACACTGGCTGTTGGACAAGCGGTGCGACAAGTCAGAGGCAGCGGAGAGGTGGTGGTGAGATAGAGCTGAGTGTCATTAGGGTACACAGGGAACCTGATGTGTTTTCGGATGATGTTGCCGAGGGGCAGCATGTAGATGAGAAATAGAAGGGGGCCAAGGATAGATCCGTGGGGGATCCAGGGGTAACGGTGTGGGAGTGGGAAGAGAAGCCATTGTAGGTGGTTCTCTGGCTACGATTCGATAGATAAGAATGGAACAGGCAAGGGCAGTTCCCACCCAGCCGGATGATGGAGGAGCGGCGTTGGAGGAGGATAATGTGGTCAACTGTGTCGAAGGCTGCAGATAGGCCGAGAAAGATGAGGAGGGATAGTTTACCATGGTCACAGTCACATAGAATGTCATTTTGTGACTTTCATAGGGACAGTTTCAGTACTGTGGCAGGGGCAGAATTCTGATTGGAGTGATTCATATGAAATAGGAAATAGGAACAGGAGTAGGCCATTTGGCCCTTCGAGCCTCCTCCGCCATTCAATAAGATCATGGCTGATCTTCTACCTCATCTCCACTTTCCTGCACTATCCTCATATCCCTTGATTTCCTTAATATTCAAAAATCTATCGATCTCTATCTTGAATATAATCAATGACTGAGCCTCCACAGCCCTCTGGGGTAGAGAATTCCAAAGATTCATCACCATTTGTGTGAAGACATTTCTCCTCATCTCAGTCCTAAATGGCCGACCCCTTATTCTGAGACTGTGACCCCTGGTTCTTGACTCCACTTTAGATGAGCAGAAGCCAGGGGAAACATCTTCCCTGCATCTACCCTGTCAAGCCCTGTAAGAATTTTGTATGTTTCAAACATGGAATTGCGGGAAAGATGGGCACAGATTTGGGAGGCGACAACATGCTCAAGGACCTTGGAGAGGAAAGGGAGATTGAAGATGGGGCGATAATTTGCAAAGCCAGAGGTGTTAAGGAGTGGGATGAACTGAATGTTCAGCTGGAGATGGCAGCCTGGGAGATTGATGACATTGAGGCAAGAGGCACAGAGAGGACCATAGCAGCACAGGATGTTTTGCCAACAAGAAAGATTCAGCTTAGTCAGGTCTTGATATCAAACAGGCAGTTTCAGAGCATAGCAATGGGCCTTTGGGTTAATGGAGGAGGCCACAAGATGCAGCTAGGTGCTGTTAGCATACGTGTGAAAGCTAACCCTATGATTCTGGATAAAATGACCATGGGTAGCATGTAAACAATGACTTGAACAGATATATCTCTGGATCTCTGTAGCTACTACTCATAAAATCACAAGACAATTATGGATGAGGGAAGCATTTGGCCCATTTTAATCCAGAAGGACCCTTCCATGCCCCTATTGCAGTGTCCTAATGCCTCTTGAATGATTCCAGGCTTTTCCCTTCCACTAATCTACCTGGCCGTTCTTTCCAAGTGTCGATCACTCTATGTATGAAGAAGAATTTTCTGATATCAGTGATAAATTTGCATTTTGCTTTTACTTATGAAGTCAATTGGAAGGAAAATCAGGTAGGTGGGTATCATGGGCAGCTGATGCCTTACTGTCCACTTTGTACCCCGGCCGAGCATGAATTTTGCCCCCAAGGTAAATAAGACCACCTTCTGGAATTAGCCTTACCTCACTCTAGTCAACGGCCTGATTCAATTTCCCTTGGGGTAGAGGAGAAGCAATGAGAAGAAGGAACTAAACGAAAGAGGAAACTGAGGGTGGCTAAGTTCCCAACCCAGTAGCTAAACATGATAGTGTAGATAATTAGATGCAGACATGCATACTTCCTATAAAAAGCTGCTGTGTAGACTTAAACAATTAATTAGAAATATATTTTTAGCAAAAAGCACTGTTTGCTAAGATAAGGATTCCCTTTCTAATTCCTTGCATTGGAAAATATCGTTGTACGCATTTAACACTTGAAACATAATAAGATGTTGTGGGATGTAATTTGATCCAGTCGGAGCAATAGATCAAGTAATAAATGTGGAAAAATACATTTTCACTCTCAGGTATAATGCCTACAAATTGTACACAAGGGAAAATGCAGCTCTTAATCTTAATTAGATGGCATGCAAATTAGAATTATATTCAGTTTTCATGACCTCTTCCATTTTATTTTTAAAATCTGCTTACAAAACTTACAAAAGAGATGATATCAATTAAAAGCAAAATAAGAAACCGTAATGGGATTACTTCATACTGGTATCAATTAGGTTAGATTGGATTGGTTGATAGCTCTCTACAGTGCTGTTTGCTACACTTTTGGACTCTCCAAACGTATAAACCTTTGCATTAGCTACTGGTCAATTACAGAGACATTAGGTATTTAGCGAAATAACATCAATTACATGAGAGATGTTCAGGAGTAAAACCATTATAAAATAGAACATCTGAACACTTAATGTGTTCGTACCATGTTCCTGCTATTTTAAGAACATAAGAACATAAGAAATAGGAGCAGGATTAGGCCATTCGGCCCTTCGAGCCTGCTCCACCATTCAATGAGATCATTGCTGATCTTCTGCCTCAACTCCATTCGCCGGCCCTATCGCCATATCCCTTGATGCCCTTACTGGTCAGAAATCGATCGACTTCTGTTTTGAATATACCCAATGACTGACCCTCCACAGCCCTCTGGGGTAGAGAATTCCAAAGATTCACCACCCTCTGTGTGAAGAAATGTCTTCTCATCTCAGTCCTGAATGGCCTACCCTTTATCCTGAGGCTGTGGCCTCTGGTTCTAGACTCCCCAG
Organism: Somniosus microcephalus; assembly: GCF_052327205.1. Classification (NCBI taxonomy): domain Eukaryota; kingdom Metazoa; phylum Chordata; class Chondrichthyes; order Squaliformes; family Somniosidae; genus Somniosus; species Somniosus microcephalus. The sequence continues at coordinate 33,850,131 of NC_140996.1, forward strand.
CCAAGGGAAACATTCTCCCAGCATCCATCCTATCAAGCCCTGTAATCATTTTGTATGCTACAATGAGATCCCCTCTCATTCTTCTGAATTCAAGAGAATACTGGCCTAGTTTACTTAATCTCTTCTCATACGACAGTCCCACCATCCCAGGAATCAATCTCGTGCACTCCCTCTATGGCAAGTATATTCTTCCTTAGGTAAGGAGACCAAAATTGTACACAGCACTCCAAATGTGGTCTCAACAAGGTCCTATATAATTGGAGTAAGACTTCTTTACTCCTTTACTCAAATCCTCTTGTAATGAAGGCCAGCATACCATTTGCCTTCCTAATGGCTTGCTGCACCTGCACATTCACTTTCAGTGACTCATGTACAAGGACACCCAGGTCCCTTTGAGTATCTGCATTCCCCAATCTTTCACCATTTAGGAAATACTCTGCCTTTCTGTTTTTTCTACCAGAGCGGATAACTTCACATTTATCCACATTATATTCCATCTGCCATGTTCTCGCCCACTCACTGAGCCTGTCGAGATCCCCTTGAAGCCTCTTCACATCCTCTTTGCAACTGACACTGCCACCTAGCTTTGTATCATCAGTAAATTTGGAAATGTTACATTTAGTCCCCTCATCCAAATCATTGATATAGATTGTGAATAGCTGGGGCCCAAGCACTGATCCTTGCGGTACCTCACTAGTCACAGCCAGCCATCCTGAAAAAGACCCATTTATCCCTACTCTTTGTTTTCTGTCTGTTAACCAATTCTCAATCCATGCTAGTATATTACCCCCAATTCCATGTGCCCTAATTTTGTTCACCAACCTCTTGCGTGGGACCTTATCGAACGCATTCTGAAAATCCAGATACACCACATCTACCGGTTCCCCTTTGTCGACTCCACTAGTTACATCCTCAAAGAACTCAAATAGGTTTGTCAAACAGGATTTCCCTTTCATAAATCCATGTTGACTCTGCCCAATCTTACTATTAGTTTATAAGTGCCAAGTTATTGCATCCTTTATAATAGATACCAGCATTTTCCCAACTACTGGTGTGAGGCTAACAGGTCTGAGTTCCCCGTTTTCTCTCTCCCTCCTTTCTTAAATAGCAGGGTTACATTTGCTATCATCTAATCTGCAGGAACCGTTCCAGAATCTATAGAATTTTGGAAGATAACAACTGATACGTCCGCAATTCCAATGGCCAACTCTTTCAAAACCCTAGGGTGTAGGTCATCCGGTCCTTGGGATTTATCGACTTTTAGACCCATTAATTTTGCTAGTACTGTTTTTTTACTAATAATAATTTAATAAGTTCCTCATTCTCGTCACACCCTTGGTTTTCTCGTACTTCTGGGAGGTTTTTTGTGTCTTCCTCCGTGAAGACAGAAACAAAGTATTTATTTAATTTCTCTGCCATTTCCTCATTCCCCATTATAAATTCTCCCAACTCTGACTGTAAAGGACCTACATTTACCTTCACCAGTCTTTTCCTTTTCACATACATGTAGAAGCTTTTACAATCCGTTTTAATATTTTTCGCTAGTTTGTGCTCATATTCCATTTTCCCTTTCTTTATCAATTTCTTGCTGATTTCTAAAAAGATCCCAATCCTCAGGCTGACCGCTTTTCCTGGCAACTTTATAAGCTTCCTCCTTTGACTTAATACTAGCTTTAATTTATTTTGTTAGCCATGTTTGGATCACTTTTCCTTTTGGGTTTTTATGCCCTAGAGGAATATATGTTTGTTGCAAATTATGCATTATTTCCTTGAATGTTAGCCATTGTATGTCCACCTTCATACCTTTTAGTGTAGTCTCCCAATCTACCATGGCCAACTTGTCCCTCATACCCTTGTAGTTTCCTTTGTTTAGATTGAAGACCTTAGTTTCAGATTGGACTACATCACTCTCAAACTTAATGTAAAATTCAATCATATTATCGTCACTTGTCCTTAAAGGCCCCTTTACCATAAGATTATTGATTAGCCCTTTCTCATTACACAGTACCAGATCCAGAATAACCTGTTCCCTGGTTGGTTCCTCCACATACTGATCCAGGAAACCATCTCGCATGCATTCCAAGAATTCGTCCTCCACACCATTAGTGGTCATTTGATTTGCTCCGTCAATATGTAAATTAAAGTCCCCATGATTACCGTATTGCCCTTGTTACATGCACTTCTAATCTCTTGATTGATACTGTGGCCTACATTACCATCACTGTTTGGTGGCCTATACATAACTACCACAACTTTTTCTGCCCTTTGCTGTTTCTTAGCTCCATCCAAACTGATTCCAGTTCTACATCACGATCTGCCAAGCCAAGACCTTTTATCTCTACCATACTGATCTCATCCCTTATTAACAGCGCTACGCCACCTCCTTTTCATTTTTGTATGTCCTTCCTAAATGTTGAGTACCCTGGAACATTCAGTTCCCAGCTTTGGTACCCTGCAACCATGTCTCTGTAATGGCAATTACATCATACCCATTTAATGCTATTAGTGCCATTAATTCATCCACCTTGTTGTGAATGCCACGTGCATTTAGATAAAGTGCCTTCAACTTTGCCTGTTTAATATTTTTCTGCACTTTGACCCTCTTTACTGTTGGCCTTTGTTTCTGCTCCCTACTAGTTTTGCTGACTGCTTTTCTAACTTGCACTTCCAGCTTTGTTTCTCTCCATTCTGGGCCCACACTTAGGTTCCCAGCCCCCAGACAAACTAGTTTAAATCCTTCCCAACAGCACTAGCAAACCCCCCTGAGAGGATGTTGGTCCCATTTCTGCCGAGGTGTAACCCATCCAGCTTGTACAGGTCCCACCTTGCCAAAATCGGTCCCAATGCCTCAGGAATTTAAATCCCTCCCTCCTACACCATCTCTCCAGCCATGCATTCATCTGGTCTATTCTTCTATTTCTGCTCTTGCTAGCACGTGGAACTGGGAGTAATCCTGAGATTACTACCTTTGAGATCCTGCTTCTTAATTTATTTCCTAGCTCCCTATATTCTGCTTGCAGGACATCGTCCCTCTTTCTACCTATGTCGTTGGTACCGATATGGACCATGACCTCTGGCTGTTCACCCTCCCCCTTCAGAATGTCCTGCAGCCGCTCAGTGATATCCTTGACCCTGGCACCAGGGAGGCAACATACCATCCTGGAGTCACGTCTGCGGCCACAGAAATTTCTATCTCTTCCCCTTACGATAGAGTCCCCTATCATTATTGCTCTCCCACTCTTTTTCCTCCCCTCCTGTGCAGCTGAGCCACTAGTAGTGCCACAGACTTGGCTCTTGCTGCATTCCACTGAGAAACCATCTCCCCCAGCAGTATCTGAAACAGAAAATCTGTTGGAGAGGGAGATGGACCCAGGGGACTCCTGCACTACCTTCCTAGTTCTTTTACTCTGTCTGGTAGTCACCCATTCCCTGTTTGCCTGTGCACTCTTTTCCTGCGGTGTGACCACCTCGTTAAGCATGCTATCCATGAAGATCTCAGCCTCGCGGATGCTCCACAGTGACTCCAACTGCAGCTCCCGCTCCAAAACGCGGATTTCGAGTAGCTGCAGCTGGAGACACTTCCTGCACATGTGTTCACCCTGGACACCTAAAGTGTCCCTGACTTCCACATAGCACAGGAGGAGCACTCCACACTGCCGAGCTGCCCTGCCATGTTCTACCCTTAAGTTACTCCCTTTACTTCCTCTAAATTAAAGAATATTAAATACACTAGGGTCCTTAATTCACTTTAAACACTACTTACTCTAAACTAGAGACCTTACTTTTACTTTAACGACTGGACTATAGAAATGCTCACCAGGTCCTACTTACCAATCAACTCCTTCCCTTTTGCTGACGTCACTTTTAATCTCCAACGTCACTTTCGAATGTTGCCTGTTGAGGCCCGTTCTCGCTGCTGCTCCCAATAGCTTGGTCTGGGCCGCGAGCCTTGGGCTTTATTTCCTCGCTCCTCCTTCACCTGTTCCCTCAAAAGTCGGTCTGCTCTCGCTGCCGCTCCCAATTTTGATGCAGGTGTTTAAAATAAATGGGTTACCACCTGTGTAAAAACAGCACACACACAGAAACGTAGCACGGGCCCATTATGGCCATTTGCAATTTCTATCCTTTTGACTTTTTTAAACATGAATTACCTTTTTGGAGAAACTATAACGTTATATTTAAAGCCTTATATTTTACACTAAAGCCTTACATTTTACTTGAGGAGGCTTCCCCTGGTTGTTACAGATATCAGAGCAGGAAGATTTTTTTTCTGATGACTATTTCTAGTGGAATTGTAAATTTGCCCTTTTGGAAATAGTGAACAAAGGAAATCTTCCTGCTCTGTTTACAGAAGAACTCTTCCCTCCCATGGGTAGTCAGTGGAAGAGTAACTGCATGGCAGCACAGGGACTTTTCTTAAAATGCAAATGTCGGGATTAAAGTGACAGTATTAATGAATGTGGCATTGCACCAAATAAAATGGCAAAGCTGCTCTCGAATATCAAACTTTACCATTGTGTTACATGCCCACGAACATTCATAATGTCTGCCTAGGCCCAACTGCTCTAGCCCCATTTCATTCCATTTAATAATTACGCTATCTAAAAGTAAAGGAAAATGCAGAAAAGAAGATTGAGCCAAGTAGAGCCAAACCTTCAACCATAAAATAGAGGGACATATACTATTTTCCAAAAGTATACACAGCAAATAAACATAAAATGAATGCTCTTGACACGGAAAGAAATCAACTCAATTATAAATGCAACCTAAAATAAAAAGCAAAATACTGCGGAAGCTGGAAATCAGAAGAAAGACAGAAAATGCTGGTAATACTCAGCAGGTCAGGCAGCATCTGTGGAGAGAGAAACAGAGTTAACAGCCGCGATTTCGCCTACCGAGGGGGCTCAGTGCGGCCGAGGTAAGTGGCAGGTTGCGACCCCGCTCCCGGCTCCATCCCGCTTTGTGACAAGAATTTTCTGTTGATGGGGCTTGTTGAGCCCAACCTGCAAGGTTCCCAGCCAATTAAAAGGAAGCCGGTCTGATGACATCATTTCATGACGCGTCATCAGCCGGTTTCCTTAAAGGAACCATGTACATAATTATTTTGACAGTTCTGCTGTCAGTGTTCTGCAGCATTGAGGTGCTGCAAACACTGCCAAGCACAGCACAAAGGTGCACGGCTGCACCCAGGCTCTCCCATGACTCCCTCCATATGCTTATGGAGGGAGTAACAGCACGCAGTGAGGTTCTCTTCCCTTCCCATGGGCAGAAGACACCTCCCCAGGACACCAACGCAGCCTGGTTACACATTGCACAGGAGGGCACAAGCAGGGATGTCGTCAGGAGGACCTGGCTGCAGTGGTGCAAACCTTTCAATGATCTCAGTAGATCACGAAACGTTACTGCAAAGCCACACTCAACCTCATCCTGCTGTGCTACTCCTCACATCCCCATCAGTCTGCTTTCCCTATCCTACTCCTGCACATCCTTACTCACACCAACTTACCTCGCACCTCCACCCATCCCTCTCTCTCTATCTACATCATCACATCCCCACCTCACTAGCCACCCACACACTCATAGGATATACGGCACAGAAACAGGTCATTCAGCTCAACCAGTCCATGCCGGCGTTTATGCTCCACACGTCTTTCCTCATCTAAATCTTTCAGCATAACCCTCTATTCCCTTTTCCCTCATATGCTTGTCTAGCCTCCCCTTAAATGCAGGATATGGGGTAGGATATATAGGACTGAGATGAGGAGAAATTTCTTCACTCAGAGGGTGGTGAACCTGTGGAATTCTCTACCACAGAAGGCTGTGGAGGCCAAGTCACTGAATATATTTAAGAAGGAGATAGATAGATTGCTAGACACAAAAGGCATCAAGGGGTATGGGGAAAGAGTGGGAATATGGTATTGAGATAGAGGATCAGCCACGATCATATTGAATGGCCTCGAAGGGCCGAATCTCCTGCTCCTATTTTTCTATGTTTCTATGTTTTTATCTATACTATTCGCTTCAACCACTCCCTGTGGTAGCGAGTTCCACATTCTCACCACTCACTGGGTAAAGAAGTTTCTTCTGAATTCCCTATTGGATTTCTTGGTGACTATCTTATATTGATGGCCTCTAGTTATGCTCTTCCCCACAGTGGAAACACTCTCTCTGTATCTGCTCTATCAATATTTTTCATAATTTTAAAGACCTCTATTAGGTCACCCCTCACAGCACTCATCCTTGTCCAATCATACCAACTAACAACACACAAGGATAGACACTTGGGAGTTTTTGCCAATGTTCATGTAAAGTTTCTGTTGATGTTTTGCCAAACATTGAAATCTTTATTTTCCACACTTTGCCTTCTTGGACAAATTCGTGGCTTACCTTTGGAAGTGGCTTAGTGAGTTGCAGTGAATGGTGTACAATTAAGCAGGTTGGGTACAATTTGTTTTCAGTATGCTGTTTCTATCTAGAACTTAGAGAAATCTTGTTCCCAGTGTGCTTGTAATTCCTGCGTAAATTATCAAGCGTCAAACTGGTTACAATTATCATGATTTAATTACAAGATTACATACTGAATCCACTATAATCTTACATTAAAAAAAAAAAATGCTTGGTAACAGGAAATTTTCAAACGCTGGTTAAATTTTACTGCTAACATGGCAATTGTCACTCTGCTAATAGTAGAGACGAGTAGAAATGAAGTTTTATGTTGACTGGTAGTCCACTGGATTGACTGGGAACTTTTTAAACTTTGCTTTAGCACAAGTGGTGCAAAGCCAAGCTAGTGTGACCCTGTGACCGAGAAATGTACTTTCCGCTCGGTTCGGGTGAGAAATCAATGGAGTGGCTGCTCCGCCTGTCCATTCGTGCCGGCGTGAGGCTCAAAGCAACTTCGCTCCAACGGGCACTCTGCTGCAGCTTGCTGTTTGCAGGGGGCGGGAAATCGGTCAAATCCTACACTGAAATGGCTGGAAAGGTCAGGCCTGGGTGCTGGGGGTGGTGGTGGTGGTGGTGGTGGTGGTGGGGTGGGGGTTACGATACCAGGAGGGCTTAGAAATGGGAACCAGTGGGCTGGAGCTTTTTTATAGATCCAGAAGGAGCACTTTTGCCTCTCCTGGGCCCACAAAAATAAAAGCTTCAAATTTCCAGGGTTGTTTTTCAAGTGGCCTGCAGTGGTCCCTTTAAGAACAGCTGGTTAGACCTCTCAGTGACTGGTGCAACTGGGCGGAGCATACGTGGTACACACGTTTGTACCTGCATTTTACAATCAGGGTCCTACAGCTGGGTTAGGACTGCAATTTGCATATTTAAACAGCCTTAGATTTGTTTCAGGAGGACAGGCTGCTTGTCCATTTAAAGGCCCACCTGAATATTGCATCATGCGGGCCTTTTGTGTCAAAGGGGAGGCTGAGGTGACCATTTCAATTGTTGCCATCCATCTGTCAGCTCCAAAACGGGTGGCCATGAGTTGAATTTCTCCCCTGCCTCTTGAAGTAGGTATCACCCTGCTTCTCAAAATTGGGTTCAAATTGTTGGAAATTGTTTTGCATCAATGCAAAGTGTGCACTATCACTGGACAATGGGCCAAACATTGCTGGGAAATCATGTCATTAGAATGACGCATTAGCTGCGCTCCCCATTATGAATTCGTAAAAAATACAGGATTTTGCAGAGTAAAAGAGATACACCAGGAGTTCCGATTCTCCGTAAATTGCTGGATGATTTGAGCCACACCATTGATAGCCTCAGCAAAGTCGATAAAAGTTTGTTCTCGCCGTGAGGCACCCCATTGACTTAATGCTGACCGTGAAATTGCTGGATTTATGACATTATTATTAATTATTCCCACCGCAGACATTTAAGGCTGGTTATTAATGTCGTAGAGGACCTTGTTAATGTCCTGATTTAAGGTCCTGACATGACACTGAACCTTAGAGGCAAATAAAGGAACCAATGAAACTGTGGAGTTTCAATCCAGCTGGCAGTAAATTGTTCCTAGGGTTTTTTATGCTTTTTAACTGGCTTGGCAGTCTTTTTTTGCAAGTTTTGCTATCCATACACCTGTTAGCATCAGAATGCAATAATTTTCAGGATGCAAAGCTGTTTCGACACTTAGAAATGCAAATTAGATAGATTTATTTCAGAAAATCACAGTTTGCAATATATTATATGAGTAATTGGAAAGGAAAGATGTGATTGCTCTAGAGAGGGTACAGAGGAGATTTACGAGGATGTTGCCTGGGCTGGGGAATTTTAGCTATGAGGTTAGATTGGATAGGCTGGGTTTGTTTTCTTTGGAACAGAGGAGGCTGAGGGGAAACATTATTGAGGTGTATAAAATTATGAAGGGCCTAGATAGAGTGGATAGGAAGGGCCTATTTCCCTTAGCAGAGGGGTCAACAATGAGGGGCATAGATTAAAAGTAATTGGTGGAAGGTTTAGAGGGGATATGAGAGGAAGTTCCTTCACCCAGAGGGTGGTGTGGGTCTGGAACTCACTGCCTGAAAGGGTGGTAGAGGCAGAAATCCTCACCACATTTAAAAAGTGCTTGGATGTGTAATTGAAGTGCCATAACCTACAGGGCTACGGACCAAGAGCTGGAAAGTGGGATTAGGTTGGATAGCTCTTTGTCGGCCGGCACGGACACGATGGACTGAAATGGCCTCCTTCCGTGCTATAAATTTCTATGATTCTATGCGACATGCTGTGGTAAATGTAGCATGTTTGGGGAGAAAAAGGTAGCTTTGGACCTGTGGCTCCCAAACCTGTCCACCACTGGGGTTTTCCTCATATCCTTTCAGGGTCTTTTGTAGATTAATGGAAAGAGATTGATTGCCACGATCAGTCAACAACTCCATTATCATTGTATCATGTGACTACCCAGATGGTAGAACATGAAATAGATGGATCATGATCTATTTTCATCTAGCAATTCCTATGTTCCTATGAAAGCAGTGCAATGGTGTACCCACTGGCTGTTCCACTGTTCTCGATCATTATGAACAAGGTGTAAGGATTTAGAAATTGACATCTTTTGTTACCTACTTTACCATCTTGCCTTATGTAGTTGAACAGACCTCGTCTAAACCTAAAAACAACTGCTGCTGCATTAAGAGAGAACAAAGACTATTGGAACTTCCATACTAGTCAGATGTTAATCACAGCAGGAGGTCATCATCAGATAAGGAACTGTGTGCTATAAGTGTGTTAAATGTATGGATTATTGATCAATAAAAATCATTGGTCCCATATTGGTGTCAAATCCGAATCTATCTTACAGAGGCTGCTGGTTCTATATTTCATGGCTCAATAAGGTTTGTACATTTAGAATACTTACCCGACCATTCACTTGTAAGGGGTTTTCTCTCTGAGATCGCAGAGGTTTCTCTCGCCAGAGGCCTCTCTCTCTCTCTTGCACAGTAAAACCTTGAGTGGTTCGACCCACTCGCCCCTTAGATTCTAGACACTGGACTTAGGTGCAGGAACTACAATGCAGAGAAGACTCTGATAGACCAAGTTTAATGAATCAAAATGGAATTTTATTGCATATGGAAAAACAAATCAAATGCAAGCAAATGAGAGGGTACATGGGAGGGAAAAACAAATCAAATCAATACATTACTGACTAAAATAGATACAGACATATTATACTTTACAAAAGTCAACATGAAATGGGGAAAGACACGGAACATCGAGGGACAACAACTCATGTTAATTATACCCAAAATGACCGCCCCCTTTAACCTATCTAGATCCGATTATGAAGGGCCAGGAACATGCTCACCAATCCAGTTGGAAAAATAGAGAGTTTTGAAACAGGTCTGCGTTTTGATCCCCTCAGGCGTCCTTTTTCCTCGTGGTCAGTGGAGCCACAGCGGGCTGCGCCACACCTCTCTCTCTATCTCTCAAGGTGAAGGTCACAGACAGGCTGGACACTGATGGGCCTGGATGTCGGCGGAGATCATCTGCTTGACCACGGTTGGAAGCCTCTAGCCGGCTTTCATATAGGTTTCTTTGGTAGTTTTTCTACCCTCCCGTTTCGTCAACGGCCTGGGGTTGGTCGATGATCTCCCGATGTTTTACCCCGGGGCAGGACGCCGACTCAAGCTGTCTTCTTCTCCGAACTCCAGCTGCTATCAAAGGTAACGGCTATTACCGAAGGTCCCATGAAGATGATGAAGAAAGGAACCTCTTTCTTCCCAATATCTAAGATGGAGCTTTTATTTTGCTATCCCCCAGTGTCTCCAATTATACTTCTCAGAAGAAGACTCTATCTCCTGCCAAATCAAGGTTAGTCTTTGTTTAACTTTTGTCGGGCTTATGGCACAGCGGGGTAGTTATTATATTTAAACTGCTTTTGGGCTGGCCGGTGATGGCCATCTCTTGTCTGGAATGACCTGGTAATGTTTCAATGTCTTCTCAATGTCTTTAACGGGTCCTTGATGTGTTCTTTATGAATATGGAACTGTTCCCCTTTGTCTGGGTAAATATCTAGATGGCTTTTATCTACAGGCCGATCTGACTGGATCTGCATCCAAACTTTATGTATGTGTATGTGTCTGGTTTCGTTCTCTCAGAAACGGCTTCCATAACTTACTGTGGGTTGAATCCACAAAGGCTGTCTGGGGACTGCAGGAACCATTTTAAAGTGTTCAATAAGTCAGTCACAGGGTCTGGTGGCCATTTTGTGTGTCCCTTTTCTGGGCTTCTATTAAAACAGTCTTTTAAAAATCATGGCCTCTTCTGCCAGAGGACCCTTATAATACAATATTAATTTTGCGAATTCTACACACTCATTAACTTCTCAAGGACCAATACAGAAATTCCCAAACAGAATTGGGTCACAATGTCTTCTTCTGCTTGTTCTTTTCAATCTTTTTCTTACTTTCTTTTTCTGTCTTTTTTTCGTAAATTTCTATGATTCTACGATTCTCTCTCTCTGAATTCAACCATTCTTTTCCTCTCTTTATTCCTCTTTCTGTCTCTATATATTTTCTTTGAATTTAATTCACTGTATTACCTTCTCCGTCATACACTCTGGGCTGGATTTTGCCAATGGGGAGCTTTGGAGTTGAGACTACCACTTGTCGGGTTTTAGTCCCGCCTCCATCAACTGCTGGCCAACCCATGCTATTTTCCCTTGATTGACCTTGTTAAGCCCACCTAGGAGGCTTAGCAGGCCAATTAAGGGGAAGCCGGTTACAGAGAACATCAGCTCTGTGAAGCTGTCAAACACGGACATTCTCTGTAGTTTGATGAGTTCTTGTATTCAAGACTCATTAAACCTCTTTCTTTAGCAGAAATTAGATGGTTGTTGCATTGGAGAATGCAGCAGCCATCTGTCATCTCTGCTGTGGAGATGCAAGACTCTCCACTTCCCCAACGATTGAAGCCTGCAGGAAGAAACAAAGGTAAGTAAACTTTTTCTAACACTTTTCACTTACTTCACATGCTCACCTCTCCACACTTGCACCCATCACTTACCTTCACAGCGCACTTTTGCACCCCTCCAACCCCCACAGATCCACTGCTCACCTCGATGACCCTGGTGGGGTTCGCAGCCTTCGGGAAGCCTGCAATTGTGTGGGTAAAATGGGGATAATCCTCTTATCTGCCTGTTAACTAGCTGTTAACAGGCAGTTAAGTGGCTGTAATCCCCTTCCCGCCTCCAGGAGGTGGGACTCAGCGCGGGTCAGCTACCTGCTTCCTGGGAAGATGGCACGGAGGTGAGATGGGGACGGGATGGGTACCCGCCCCCAGATTCTGCCATTTTCCCGACAGTCCTGCCCCCATACCCACCTCCCCAGGGCTGGCCTAAGGTTCTTTCTCTATCCTTTTCTTACATTGGTCAAGGAGATAAGCCATTGGGCACGATGTTCATGAGGACCCAGATGTGACATTAAAATTGCCGCGCTGTTATCGAATCGAAGTGCCCGAAATTTACGCCGCACATTTAGTGCCATGCCAACAGTGAGCGTAAAAGCCCAATTAACCTAGTTAACCGCCAAACCCACCATTGCAGCAATTTCTGACCCTTCTACCATCTTGGTAGTCACATGATACAATGATAATGGAGTTGTTGACTAATCAAAGCAACCAATCTCTCTCAATTAATCTACAACAGACCAAGAAAGGATACGAGGAAAACCCCAGTGGTGGCCCAATAATTTGTTATCATGAAGCTCCCACTATCGATTTATTTTTAAAGTTTGTTTGGGAGGCAGACTTAATTTGTATCACAGTATTTCTTAACGAACAGCAGTATCATAGAACCAAAAATGTTACTGTGACAACAGGCCCTGCAGTGGAAATTTATGACATGCTATTTTACAGGAGGGGTTAAGTTCAATTTGGATTGCACTGATTCAGATTAATTGAGATGTGAGTGCTACAATATTTGTACTTGTCTTTACCTTGATCCAAATACAGTTGCCAAGTTCCTGAAATGAATTTCAAGGGCAAGTTAGTCTAAACCTTATGTTTAACCTCCCTGACTTGCTCCTTACTCAGCAAAGAGTTTTGAGATATTAGGTGCTAAATTCTATATTTTATTAAAGGTTTTTTTTGAATAGAAGGTTTTGAATTTTCTATACTATTACAGAGGAGGTACAATCCCAGACTGAACCTTAAGGCACAAATATTGGTGCACAATTTTATATTTGAAAGTGAAATTTCATATTCTGCAGTGTTATCAAAACAGTCCTATAGTTGTAGACTTTTAAACAAAATGTCAGACTGTAGAAAGGTGTACACGGCATGATTCAGAATATAGGCATCGATACTTAAGGCATTAGGTAAACACTTTGAATTTTGGAATGAGAAAGATATTGATAGATACCAGCCTCCCAAGATTACAATAGCTTCTTTATTTTGCAACAAGATGATTGGTCCCTTAGAAGATGAGACTGGGGAATTAATAATGGGGAACAGGGAAATGGCAGAGACTCTGAACAAATATTTTGTACCTGTCTTCACGGTAGAAGACACGAACAACATCCCAATAATGGATAATCAAGGGGCCACGGGGGGGGGGGGTTAACTAAAGACAATCACCATCACTAAGGAAATAGTACTTGGTAAAATAATGGGACTAAAAGATGACAAGTCCCATGGTCCAGATGGCCTGCATCCCAGGGTCTTAAAAGAAGTGGCTGCAGAGATAGTGGATGCATTGGTTGCAATATGCAAAAATATTCTGGACTCTGGAGAGGTGCCAGTGGATTGGAAAACTGCAAATGTAACACTCCTATTTAAGAAAGGAGGGAGACATAAAGCAGGAAACGATAGACCAGTTAGCCTAACATCTGTCATTGGGGAAATGCTGCAGTCCTTCATTAAGGAAGCAGTAGCAGGACATTTGGAAAATCATAATGCAATCAAGCAGAGTCAGCATGGTTTTATGAAAGGGAAATCATGTTTAACAAATTTGCTGGAGTTCTTTGAAGATGTAACGAGCAGGGTTGACAAAGGTGAGCCAGTGGATATGGTGTATTTGGATTTCCAGAAGGCATTCGATAAGGTGCCACATAAAAGGTTGCTGCATAAAATAGGAGCTCATGGAGTTGGGAGTAATATATTAGCATGGATAGAGAATTGGCCAACTAACAGAAAGCAGAGAGTCGGGATAAATGGGTCATTTTCCGGTTGGCAAACTGTAACTAGTGAGGTGTCACAGGGACCGGTGCTGGGGCCTCAACTATTTACAATCTACACTAATGACTTAGATGAAGGGACCGAGTGTAATGTAGCCAAGATTGCGGATGCTACAAAGATAGGTGGGAAAGCAAGTTGTGCAGAAGACTCAAAGAATCTGCAAATGGATATAGACAGGCTAGGTGAGTGGGCAAACATTTGGCATATGGGCCTAGAAATTCAGTTTGGGCCCACCAGCTGGCGTGCGCCCAAAAGTTAGCGCTGCGCGCGGTGCCAGTTGCGCCCGTGAGATATTCAGTTTTTGCGCCCCAAGTCAGAACCGGGCGCTGTTCCAGGGTGTGCCCGCCTCCGCTTGGGGCGCTGAAACTGAATTTCAACGCTCTAGGTGCCGCTGCGCCACCCGATGCGGTGCGGCAGGCTGCGGTACTGCAGGCCTCCTCCTTCTCTTAAGGTGGAGGTGCCTGCAATGGGGAGATCGCCGCTGGATTGTGCCAGCAAATGAGCCCGGCACCACGGAGAAGTGCTGGGCTCGCGGAAAGCAGCCAGCAATGCCGCGGGGGGGGTGGTGGAGGAGGCCGGGGAAGGAGGTGCGGGCAGGCGGCCGCCGAAAAAGCGGCCGGCCGCACCTCCACCTTTATGCGCCCCACTAAGGCTGCAGGAAGGCCCTGGTCTCCGGATGTTAGTAGCGGCCGCCACGGAGGAGGCGGCCGCAACTAAATATGGGGGTCGGGGCGGTACCGGGGCGGTACCGGGGCGGAACCGGGGCACTGCGCACACCGATGACGTCATCTGTGCCGGCGCAGCGCTACCGGCTACCGCCGCCATTACCGCGGCGCTCAATATCAGCGCTACCACCCCTACTGGCGCAAAAGCCCTCTTTGGGCGAAAACTGGGCGCAAAGCCAACTGAATTTCCAGCCCATGGAGTATAATGTGGGAAAGTGCGAGGTTATACACTTTGGCAGGAAAAATAAAAAAGCAAATTATTATTTAAATGGAGAGAGATTACAAAATGCTACACTTCAGAAGGGCCTGGGGGGCCTTGTGCATGAAACACAAAAAGTTAGCATGCAGGTACAGCAAGTAATCAAAAAGGCAAATAGAATGTTGGCCTTTATTTCAAGGGGGTTGGAGTATAAAAGCAGGGAAATCCTGCTACAACTGCACAGGATATTGGTGAGACCACACCTTGAGTACTGCGCACAGTTTTGGTCTGCTTATTTAAGGAAGGATATACTTGCATTGGAGGCAGTTCAGAGACGATTCACTAGGTTAATTCCAGAGATGAGGGGGTTGACATATGAGGAAAGGTTGAGCAGGTTGGGCCTATACTCATTGGAATTTAGAAGAATGAGAGGTGATCTTATTGAAACATATAAGATAGTAAGGGGGTTTGACAAGGTAGATGCAGAGAGGATGTTTCCCCTCGTGGGAAAATCTAGAACTCGGGGGCATAGTTTCAGAATAAAGGGTTGCCCTTTTAGAACTGAGATGAGGAGGAATTTCTTCTCTCAGAGGGTCATAAATCTGTGGAATTATCTGCCCCAGAGAGCCATGGAGGCTGGGTCATTGAATACATTTAAGGTGGAGATGGACAGATTTTGGCAAGATAAGGGAGTGAAGAGTATGGGGAGTGGGCAGGGAAGTGGCTTTGAGCCCAAGATCAGCCATGATCTTATTGAAGGGTGGAGTAGACTCCAGGGGCCAAGTGACCTATTCCTGCTCCTATTTCTTATGTTCTTATGTTCTTATGATTGTTAGTTATCTTAATCCCTGGTCATTATGAATGTCATGAATAATCAATAATCAGTTTCTGTTGGAGCAAAGCTTCTGATATTACAGGAGACTAGGAAACTCCAGTGAGTCTCTAGAAAAAAGCTATGTTTGAGCTGTTAAAGCCTCAGTTATTTGGAACAATACAACACACAAGGTGACTGAATGGTAAACTTCTCCACAACGCTCCCAGCATAAATGAACTAGCCTCCCAAAATCTGACCTATTGTTTTCCTTCATACTTCACCCGCTCCCACTTCCCAATCTAGACCTACCAAACCCATGATCTCTACACCTAGAAGAACAAGGGCAGCAGGCGCATGGGAACACCACCACCTCCAAGCTCCCCTCCAAGTCACACACCATTCTGACTTGGAAATATATCGACGATCCTTCATCGTCGCTGGGTCAAAATTCTGGAACTCCCTCCCTAACAGCACTGTGGGGGTACCTTCACCACACGGACTGTGGCGGTTCAAGAAGGCGGCTCACTAGCACCTTCTCGAGGGCAACTAGGGATGGGCAATAAATGCTGGCCTTGCCAGCGATGCCCACATCCCATGAACGAATAAAAGAAAGACAGAGAGGGGTAGGAATTGGACATTGTTATACCTGTTTTATGCCTGTGACAAAAGCGCAATGAAGCCCAATTCTGGGGACTAATGTCCTGTGCCCCCCAGATGACTGAAAAACATTTATCCTGAAATTGGGTCGGGCCATATTTCTGGCATCTTTGGTGGCCACCTAAAACTGGCGTTAGGGCCCTTAAATGTGTGAAAGGGAGACCTAAAGTCTGTTTCAGGCCCTCTCGCTGAAATTGGTCAATGATGAGCAAGGCAGGCATCAGGCCTGCCCCACTCAGGATTCTTCAGCGGTTGCTGCAGCCTAAGGAGAGGCTGCCAATAAAAGTTAAGGCTTTATTTAACAATAATTTTAAAAGGCGTAGCTGTGGAGCCAGGAGGAGCAGAAGTACTCCTCCCAACTACACAGTACTCCTGAGGGCTGCTACCAGCCTCAATCGGTCCCTCCAGTTCTCATTCTTCCACCTTCCCCCACCCCACCCGGTACTTACCTGAGGGCTTCTGCATATGAGGCGGGCAGCCTGAAATTCGAATCTCCACTCAGGTGAGGTGCCGACACCTTATCCAACATCAACTTTCCACAGCAGAAAAAAAGTGAAAACTGATATAGAAAGGTGATCCCAATGAGACAGTGAAAATGTAATGAAAGTTTTCAAAATTGTGAAAGGTTTTATTAGGGCAAATAATGAAATATTGGCTCAGCATTTGCTGGAGTGGGCTATCTTGTGGGGTGCTCCATTTGTTAGATTTTTTTCCTCATCCTTCAACTTGAAAATATTTTTGTGCTGCAAATTTCTGGAAGTGTGAGCTGATAATGGTGTGCTGAGGGTAACAATGCTTCTGGGACCTTGGTGAACGACAGGACCAAAGGTCTAGCTACTTAACCAATTAAGGATAGTGAAAGAAACAGAACAATGACGGTGAAGGAAATATGGTGAATTAAAGTTCTTGCTCAGGCCAACATCCCCAGCATCGAAGCTTTGACCACGCTCGATCAGCTCCGATGGACGGGTCACATTGTCCGCATGCCTGATACGAGACTCCCAAAGCAAGCGCTCTACTCAGAGCTCCGGCACGGCAAGAGAGCCCCAGGTGGGCAGAGGAAACACTTCAAGGACACCCTCAAAGCCTTCTTGAAAAAGTGTAACATCCCCACCGGCACCTGGGAATCCCTGGCCCAAGACCGCACAAAGTGGAAGAGAAGCATCCGGGAAGGCGCCGAACATTTCGAGTCTCTTCGCCGGGAGCAAGCGGAAGCCAAGCGCAGGCAGCACAAGGAGCGTACGTCAACCCAAGCACCCCAACCCACCCGCCCCTTCACTGTCTGCCCCACTTGTGGCAGAGACTGTAGGTCCCGCATTGGACTCATCAGTCACCTGCAAACTTATTTTTAATGTGGAAGCAAGTCATCCTCGGTTCCGAGGGACTGCCTAAGAAGAAGAAGAATTAAAGTCAAATTAGGTACAGAAAGAAAAATAAAGGCCCTGATCTTTCCTGGGACAGGATTTACAAGGCGGGGAGGAGTTCTGGGATACTGTGGAGAACTCCACAGCAGCGTGCTTTCTTTTCAACAGGATCCCAGCCTGTAACTCGGTCTGATTGACAAGCTTGGCTCCCTGGTGAGCGGGGGACGCTGCAGCCGAGGCTGCAGCCCCAGAAGCATGTAAGTTTCCTGCTGCTGGGGTAGAGATCGGGGAGGGGGTGCGTGGGGGGGGGAGCTGCGGGGGCAGGCGGAGTGGTTTAGGGGGATGGGGGTGATCACGGGAGGGGTCAGAGACACATCGGGGATAGAGATGGGGATCAGGGGCATAGATGATTGTGGGGAGGGGGACGGTGATCGCAGTGGGGATCCTGATCGCGGAGAGGGAAGCAGGTTAACTTAGGGGGCTGGGAGGAAACAATCAAGAAGCTCGACACTGTTGGTAAGTAGGTGATGCGCTATCAATTACTCATAAAAGACTGAGAGTGAAGAGAGTAACTAAAGGCTTTTATTAGCAAAGAACAGAGCATGCCTCTCGTGGTTGACTGGGTTCCAAGAAGGCAGGGGGCTGCAGGTCAATCACCTTTATACCTGAGCCTGTGTGGGTGGAGCCAGCCGAGACATGTTGAGGCATGCATAGGTACAGCAGTGTGTGACAACAACAACAACAACAACAACAGTGGTTTATCACATTCACCCCTTGTTTAAAATTGAGTCCGGCGGGGTGAAGTGTACTAAAGGTTCGTGTAAGTAAGTCTATCAGGTGGCCTTGTATGCCGTCGCGGTGGCGGCGGTGATGGTGCAGCATCCAACGTTGAGTCTGGCGTCTCATTGAGTGGTTGGGTGGTCAACGGCGGGTCCTGGGGCTGCGGCATGCCGTCTAGCGGGGTTGGGTTGTGGGTAGTGGTGGATGGCAATGGTGGTGTTTCAGGGGCACCCAAGGGTGCGAGATCTCGTGTGGGGGCTGTGTCCTCCCGCACGTCCGGGTACGCTACGTAAGCGTACTGGGGGTAGGCGTGGGTAGTGGTGGATGGCGAGGGGGGTGTTTCGGGAGCACCCGAAGGTGCGAGGTCTCGTATGGAGACTGTGTCCTCCCGCCCGTCCGGGTACACCACGTAAGCATACTGAGGGTTGGCATGGAGGAGGCTCACCCTCTCGACCAGGGGGTCCGTCTTATGGGGCCTCACGTGCTTCCGCAGTAGGACGGGTCCTGGGGAAGTCAGCCATGTCGGTAACGAGGTCCCCGATGTGGACTTCCTAGGGAAGGAGAACATTCTCTCGTGAGGGGTAGCATTGGTGGCTGTACAGAGCAGTGACCGAATGGAATGGAGCGCCGCAGGGAGGACTTCCTGCCAGCGAGAGGTCGGAAGGCCCTTAGATTTCAAGTTTAAAAGGACTGCCTTCCAGACCGTCGCATTCTCCCTTTCCACCTGGCCATTCCCCCGGGGGTTGTAGCTGGTGGTCCTGCTTGTAGCGATACCTCTCGAGAGCAGGTACTGCCGGAGTTCGTCGCTCATAAAGGATGAGCCCCCGTCGCTATGAATATAGCTAGGGAAACCGAACAAGGCGAAGAGGTCATTCAGACATTTAATGACCGTGGTACTGGTCATGTCTGAGCAAGGGATGGCAAACGGGAAACGGGAGTACTCATCAATTATGTTGAGGAAGTACACATTGCGGTCGGAGGAGGGGAGGGGCCCTTTAAAATCGACGCTCAGCCGTTCAAAGGGGCGCGTGGCTTTGATCAGGCTTGCTCTGTCTGGCCTATAAAAATGCGGTTTGCACTCGGCACAGATTTGGCAGTTCCTGGTCATGGTCCTGACCTCCTCGATGGAGTAGGGCAGGTTACGAGATTTGATGAAGTGAAAAAACCTGGTGACCCCCGGGTGGCAGAGGTCATTGTGGAGGGTCTTCAGCCTATCGACCTGCGCGTTGGCGCATGTACCACGTGATAGGGCATCTGGGGGCTCATTGAGTTTCCCGGGCCGGTACAAGATATCGTAATTGTAGGTGGAGAGTTCGATTCTCCACCTCAAGATTTTGTCGTTCTTGATTTTGCCCCTCTGCTTATTATTAAACATAAAAGCTACTGAACGCTGGTCAGTGAGCAGGGTAAATCGTTTTCCGGCCAGGTAATGCCTCCAATGTCGCACAGCTTCCACAATGGCCTGGGCCTCCTTTTCGACAGAGGAGTGTCGAATCTCGGGGCCCTGGAGGGTCCTTGAGAAAAAGGCCACGGGTCTCCCCGCCTGGTTAAGGGTTGCAGCTAGGGCAAAGTCGGATGCGTCGCTCTCCACTTGGAAAGGGATGGACTCATCCACTGCGTGCATTGTGGCCTTCGCAATCTCTCCTTTTATGAGAGTGAAGGCTGCACAGGCCTCTGCTGTCAGGGGGAAGGAGGTGGACTTGATGAGGGGTCTGGCTTTGTCCGCATAGTTGGGCACCCACTGAGCATAGTACGAGAAAAACCCTAGGCATCTCTTCAGTGCTTTTTGGCAGTGGGGGAGGGGAAGCTCCATAAGGGGGCGCATCCTGTCGGGGTCGGGGCCGGTGACTCCGTTCTCCACTACGCAGCCAAGAATGGCAAGGCGCTTGGTACGAAACATACATTTGTCCTTGTTGTATGTTAGGTTCAGCCGCTGGACCGTACGGAGGAATTTCTCTAGATTAACAGCATGGTCCTGCTGGTCGCGGCCGCAGATGGTGACGTTGTCTAGATAGGGGAAAGTGGCCTGGAGCGCGTTCTGGTCGACCATCCGGTCCATCTCCCGTTGGAAGACTGAAACCCCGTTGGTGACGCCGAAGGGAACTCTGAGGAAGTGGTAGAGATGACCGTCAGCCTCAAAAGCTGTGTACTGGCGGTCCTCAGCCCTGATGGGGAGCTGGTGGTATGCCGACTTCAGATCAATCGTCGAGAACACCCGGTATTGTGCTATCTGATTGACCATGTCAGATATGCGGGGGAGTGGGTATGCATCTAGCTGGGTGTAGCGATTGATCGTCTGGCTGTAGTCAATAACGAGGCGCTGTTTTTCGCCAGTCTTCACTACCACCACTTGTGCTCGCCATGGACTGGTGCTACCTTCAATAATCCCTTCCTTCAGGAGTCTTGCTACCTCGGATTTAATGAAGCTCCTATCCCCGGCACTGTACTGCCTGCTTTTGGCAGCGATGGGCTTACAGTCGCGGGTGAGGTTAGCGAACAAGGAGGCGGGGGGGGACTTTAAGGGTGGAGAGGCTGCAAATGGTGCACGGCGGGCGATTTAAAAGCTGCTGGCTGCAGACTGTGAGTGGGGGGAGGGGTCCGTCGTACGCTAATGTGACACTCTTAAGGTTGCACTGAAAATCCAACCCCAGTAGAACAGCAGCGCAAAGGTGGGGCAGGACCAGGAGTTTAAAATTTTTGTATTCTGTGCCCCTTACTGAAAGGGTCACTACACAGTAGCCACCGACGTCCGCTGACTGGGCTTTGGAAGCCAAAGAGATCCGATGTCGCGTCGGCAGGACCGGGAGAGAGTAACTGCGCACCGTGTCGGGGTGGATAAAGCTTTCCGTGCTCCCGCTGTCAAAAAGGCAGGTAGTGGCGCGGCCGTTTACCGTAATGTCCATCATGGACCTGGACAGTTGGTGAGGGAGAGATTGGTCCAGCGTCACGGAGGCCAGCGTATGGTCGAGCGAGTCGATGTGGTCGTCAGATGAGGCGGTGGTTGAGTCCGGGTCCCCCGTGGTTGAAGTTGGAGACGTCCGAGATGGCGGGCAAAATGGTGGCGCCCATGGTCCCGATCCCCACCCGGCTGGGGGAGCCCAAGATGGCGGACAAGATGGCTGCCCCCACGGTTCGCACGCGGCGCTGCTGGCGTTAGCGGTTTTACCTTTGCAGGCGCTGACATAGTGTCCTTTCTTTCCGCAGCCGGAGCAGGTAGCGTTTCTCGCCGGGCAGCGTGCTCTGGGGTGTTTTGCCTGGCCACAAAAATAACATTTCTGTGCCTTGGACATCGCAGCAGCAGTTGTAGGTTGCGGTCCCATGACCCAAGGTTGTGGCGTCCACGTTGCGGAGCGGTTAGGGGAGAAGGCGTCCATATTCCTGTGGGCCGCGTCAAGCGAGAGCGCGAGGGACACTGCCTTTCTCAGGTCCATTTCTCCCTTTTCCAACAGTCTCTGCCGGGAGTAGTCGGACCTTAGACCCGCAACGAAAGCATCTCGGATCAGTCCCTCCGTGTGTGCTACGGCTGATGCTTCCTTGCAATCGCAGTCTCGGCCGAGTATCCGTAGTGCCCGTAGGAAGGCCTCCACCGATTCCCCGGGCTGCTGTCTGCGGGATCTTAAGAGGTGCCGGGCATAGACCGTATTTACCGGGCGTGCGTATTGCCCTTTTAGCAGACCGATAGCCGCCGCGTAGGTCGTCGCGTCCTGGATTATTGTATAAACTTGGTGGCTCACCTTTGAGGCCAGGATTTCCAACTTGTTTCCGTCCAGGGTCACAGCTGAGGCTTGCATGTAGGCCTCGAAGCAACGCAGCCAATGCGCGAATTTGGTAGCCGAACCCGCTTCCTGGGGGTCTAGGTCCAGGCATGTTGGTCTGAGGGCTCGCAGCAGCTCCTGTTGCTCAGCGTTTGGTGCAGCAGCCTGCTGTTCAGCGTTTGGTGCAGCAGCCTGCTGTTCAGCAAAAGTCGACATTTTGTTTTGGCTAATAAAATTGATGCGCTATCAATTACTCATAAAAGACTGAGAGTGAAGAGAGTAACTAAAGGCTTTTATTAGCAAAGAACAGAGCATGCCTCTCGTGGTTGACTGGGTTCCAAGAAGGCAGGGGGCTGCAGGTCAATCACCTTTATACCTGAGCCTGTGTGGGTGGAGCCAGCCGAGACATGTTGAGGCATGCATAGGTACAGCAGTGTGTGACAACAACAACAACAACAACAGTGGTTTACCACAGTAGGCAAATACAACAAGGTTCCACAAACATGAGATGGATGATCAAATATTATGTTTTCGTGGTTTTGGATGACGGAGAAATGTTGGTCAGGACACCAGTAGAACTTCCCTGCTCTTCTTCAAATAGTGTCATGGGATCTTTTATATCTACTGAAAACAAGCAGTTTAATGAAGAATGATGTCCATCTAATAGCTGCTCCGTGAAGAGCAGACCATAACATTTGTTTATGCTCCATAAATCAACATTATGCTTTTAAGTGTTATTGTTAAAGGACTCTGCTCACCAAAAATGTATTAAAGTGTCTTCATTTAGAAAGTAGTTTTGTACCAAAGATTAATATCCAAATATTAAATTTTCTTCGGTTTGCTAGCTGTAAGTGTCCTAAGTGAAATGAGTTTAGAAAATCCTACTCCAGTTCCTAGTGAACAATATCCAATGGGACAAAACTCTCCCCAATTTTACATCGGATTAAATAGGATTACATAGGATATATATGGCACAGAAACAGGCCATTCGGCCCAACCAGTCCATGCCGGTGTTTATGCTCCACTCGAGCCTCCTCTCGTCTTTCCTCATCTAAATCTATCAGCATAACCCTCTATTCCCTTCCCCCTCATATGTTTGTCCAGCCACCCCTTAATTGCATCTATACTATTCACTTCAACCACTCCCTGTGGTAGCGAGTTCCACACTCTCACCACTCTTTGGGTAAAGACGTTTCTTCTGAATTCCCTATTGGATTTCTTGGTGACTATCTTATATTGATGGCCTCTAGTTATGCTCTTCCCCACAAGTGGAAACATTCTCTCTGTATCCACTCTATCAAAACCTTTCATAATTTTAAAGACCTCTATTAGGTCACCCTTCAGCCTTCTTTTTTCAAGAGAAAAGAGGCCCAGCCTGTTCATCCTTTCCTGATATGTATACCCTCACATTTCTGGTATCATCCTTGTAAATCTTCTCTGCACCTTCTCCAGTGCCTCTATAACCTTTTTATAATATGGCGACCAAAACTGCATGCAATAATCTAAGTGTGGTCTAACCAAGGTTCGATACAGGTTTAGCATAACTTCCCTACTTTTCAATTCTATCCCTCTAGAAATAAACCCTGGTGATTGGTTTGCTTTTTTTATGGCCTTGCTAACTTGCGTCGCAACTTTTAGTGATTTGTGTATTTGTACTCCGAGATCTCTTTGTTCCTCTACCCCACCTAGACTTGTAGGATTCGCAAAATTGAACTTTATATTATAAAGGGTCGAATGGCAGAAGAGGCCATGATTTTTAAAGACTGTTTTAGAAGAAGCCTAAGAAAAAGGGGCATTCAAAATGGCCACCAGACCCCGTGACCAACTGATTGGGACACTTTAAAATGGTTCCTGCAGTCCTCAGACAGCTTTGTGGATTCAGCCCACAGTAAGTTCTGGAAGCCGTTTCTGAGAGAACGAAACCAGACATCCACATATACATATAGATTGGATGCAGATCCAGTCAAGATCAGCCTGTAGATAAAGGCCATCTAAATGTTTACCCAGACAAAAGGGAACAGTTTCATATTCATGAGAAGAGCATCAAGGACCCGTTAAGGACATCACCAGGACATTAAAAACAATAAAGGTCATTCCAGACCAGAGATGGCCCGTTACCGGCCATCCAAGAACAGTTTAAAAAATAATAACTACCCCGTTGTGCTCCCAGCCCGCCAAAATTAAAACAAAAGACTAACCTGATTTGGTGCGAGATAAGGGCTTCTGATGAGAAGTATATCTGGGAACCCAGGGGTAGAAAGAAAGAAAAAAAGCAGCCATCGTGGTGCTACCATTGTATCGGTGGCATCATCCTTAGAAGAAGGAGAAGAAGACGGTTCGAGCCGGTGTCCTGCCCCGGGGTAAAATATCGGGAGATCATCGACCAACCCCAGGCCATTGCCGAAATGAGAGGCCATCGACCCACTCCGGATCGGGAGAAGAGACAATGAAAAACTGAAGAAACTATGGGGGCCAGCCCGAGGATCCACTGACCGGGGTTGAGCAGATGATCCCTGACCCTGCCGACATCCAGGCCAGCCGGTGTCCAGCCGTCCCCGACCCACATCGCAGGAGAGAGATGTGGCGCAGCTCACTGGGGCTCCACTAACCACGTGGAGACAGGACGCCTGAAAGGATCAAACGCAGACCTGTTTCAAAACCTTACACTTCCTAGTTGGATTGGTGAGCATGTTTCTGGCCCTTCATAATCAGATCTAGATAGGTTAAAGGGGGTGGACATTTAAGGGTACAATTAACGTGAGTTGTTGTCCCTCGATGTTCCGTGTGTTTCCCCATTTCATGATGATCTTTGCAGAGTATAATAGGCCTGTACTTGCCTTAGTTATTATTGTGTCGTTATGATTTGTTTGTGTTTTTCCCTCCCATGTACCCTCTTATTTGCTTGCATTTGATTTGTTTTACATTATGCAATAAAATTTCATTTCATTTCATCAAACTTGGTCTATAAGAGTTTTCTCTACATTGTAGTCCAAAGTACAGAATCTAAGGGGCGAGTGAGTCGAACCACTCACGGTTTTACTGTGCAAGAGAGAGAGGCCTTTAGAGAGAGAAACCTCTGCGATCTAAAACCCCTTACAGAAAATGGCGACCATGGCAGGACTCTGGCAGCAGGATTGCAATGTACTAGATCCAAGTTTGAATGGACAAAATGGTATGGATGAGAGGATAGCGGATTATGTCTTTGGCAAGGTAAATCTCACTAAGCAGTGGATTTCCGATCTCTTACTGGATGGGCGTCCGGTGGACGCAGCCATCAGGTGGACAGAGAGCAAAGAGCATAAGAAGTCAGTAGAGAAGGCAGTGTGGCTGATGTGTTACAAGAAGCATGTCCAGATCTTGGACCGAGTCGTTGCAGCACAGGTAGCCAGGATCACAACCCAGGCAGCAGAGATAGAGGAAGAGGCCATGCGTGGGGAAAAACTCATCACAGTGCTTCACGCGCTGAATCAGGAACACCAAGTGGTAGCCAGTCAACATCAGGCTAGGATAGAGTAACTGGAGTGCCAGGTTACTGAGGCAAAGATCAATGAAATGAGGATACGGGAGAAAAACGCCCGCCTCGCACAACAGCTAAGAGCGCAGGAGGAGAGAATAGTGGAGGTCAAGGCAGCTTACAAGCTAGCCCTCTAGCACGGGTTTGAGAGCGCAGACCATGGCCCCTGCCAAAAGACCATAGAGGACCTAAGAACGGCCCTGGTTAAGGCAAAAGGCAGGGTGTGTCTCATCAGCCCGAAAGCCAGTCACATGGAATTTTTAAATGAATCGAAACAGCCGATTCCAGCCGAAGTAGTTGTGGTACCAGCCACCGAGCCCTCAGCACCGCCCAGCTATAGTGAGGCTTGGCCGGAAAAACAGGGGGTGGTAAAAGAGGAGGTAGCTGAGGTGGAATGTGAGGAAGAACAGCCACTGGTAGCAAAGCCGGGACCGGCACCAATGTGTCCTGCTTGGCACCAGAGGTTCGGTCCCAACGCCGCAAACGGCGATGACGGACCCCACCTGAACCAGCTCGTGGTGCCCTACAGTGCCCAACAAATAAGATCCATGGTGACCCACCTCCCAAGACTCACAGTAAAGGGAGATCCCTCAGTTCATTTCAGGGAGATAGAGGAGACAGCCGCCATCAATGATTGTGATGATCTTGAACAGACGAAGATGCTGCTCTTCTCCCTGGGTAGCACAATCCTTCAGTGCCTCTCAGACGAGAGTAAGAGGGGACGGAAAGGGTATGTGGATCTCAGGGAGGAAGTTTTAGAAGTAATGGGAGTGGACGACGGCAGTCCATTCGACCGTGTGGAAGGGACCGTGCAGCTACCTGGAGAACCCCCACGGGTTTTCGCAGAAAGGCTGTAGCCAATGTATCGGCGCAGTTGCCCGGGTGTGCCTGAACGGGTTGCAATGAGCGCCGAACAGTGGGTTCATTGGCTCCGTTGCTTGGTTACCAACAGCTTGCCACAGATACGGGCCCTAGCCAGATCTTGGTTTGATCCCCAAGGTCCCGGTGTCACGGAGGAGACGGTGCTCCGCCAGCTCAACTTTGCGTATAAGAATTGTAGTGGTCAGGAAACACCTCCCCAGAAGGGAAAGGTGCATGAGGCAAAGCCCGCAGCCCCAAGCAAGAAGGAGTGGTGTCAGGAGGGGAATCGCCCTGCCCAAGCCAAGCTCAATTGCTACGGGTGTGGGAAGGATGGACATTGGCGCAAGGACTGTAGAAATCCGTGGAAGGATAATAAGGGAAAATTTCCTGCAGTCCAAGCCCAAGCCCAGACTGTCGCCCCAGCACCAGCCCAAACCCAAGCCATAGCTCCTGCCCCAGCACAAGGAGTTGGTGCAGCTATGGATCCCGCTACGATAGAATCAATCATAGAGACAATGCGGTCTCTGATGATCGCGCAGGGGAAGCTAGCCGTCGCTACTGGTCTTGTCATTCCCGAGACCCCGACCGCTGTGCCCAAATGACTAGAGCCAGCGCAGCCTGTCGACCTGTGTCCTCTAGAAAGACATGCACAGGAAGAGACCTCCTGTAAAATGGAGGAATACCTGCAGTGCCAGGTTGCGGAGGCTAAGTTAGTTGAGCAGGCATTAAGGGAGGAGAACGCCAGGTTAACAGCGAGGGCTGGCAGTTTAGAGGAGCAGCTAAGGGCTTGTAAATGGTTTCACATCAAGCAGTGCAAACTGTTTAAGCCGGGTGCAAAAGAACCAGCAACTGAAGCAAGGTCTGAGGGTGAAAATCTTCAGCCTGAGACGTGCAAAAAGTCACAGACCCCACAGGCTGGAACTGTAGCCTGCTTGGAGGGAGAAACTGTCCCGCCCACCTGGGAGGTTTCCCCAATGGCCTGGGACTCAGACGAGGAGGAGCCCGAAGATCAAGGCCCTCCCCCTGATCCGAACGCTATCGGAGCCGAGGAGCCCGAACAGCTGGGCCACGCCCTTGATACGATTCTGGAGGAGGTGGAGTTGGAGGACGGAGATCCCGCCCTCGACTCAAGTTTGGGGCAGGTAGAAATTGGGGGCGGAGATCCTCCACCTGTAGGGACAGGTGAGGAGGAGTTGTCTGCCACAGACCCAAATCCCAAAGGGATGGAGTCTGAGGGAAGGGAGCCGAAGCCAGCAGTCGTGGAGGAGCCACGGGCTGTGAGAGCCAAGGTCCCACCCAAAGGTCCACTCGCTACGGGAGCCTCATGAAAGGCACCCCCTCGCAGGTCGCCTCGGGCGCCCCAGCCAAGGAAGCCCTGGCCCGATTCCCCCACCTTCAGTAAACGCAGACTTGGGAAACCCCTGGCATAACGCAGTCCCCAGTTGACAGCTAAAGGCTGCGAGGAACCCAAGCCACAGGTTACTGCAGCCCCACCACAGGGAGCGGCAAGCTGCAGTCCAATCAGGGATTAGGCAAGCCGCCCGGGGACGGGCGGCGCTGTACATAAGTTTAAGTTTTAAGTTTAAGTTGTGTAAATATTAAAGTGAGTAGTGTTAATTAGTTTTGGAATCTGCCCAGTATGTGTGTTGTTTTGGATCGAGGTCGAAAGACCCGATCATGCCTTCACCTAAGCCAGAATCTCTCGGAAGCCTGGCTATATCGTTTAATTTTGTTACAGGAACCAAAAGATGACGAGAGGAATTCTCGTCGCGGTCGTGGTAATCGGGTGGAGCTGGGCCTATCGGGGCCGCACCAAGGACTCCACGATCTATGGGTGCTCTGGCAACAGAGGCCCCATCGCGATCGACGGAACCAGCCCGCGGGACGCTGAAGAGACTGCTGCCTACTTCCATGAAGGAAGATGGCCAGGCTGGCTGGGGTCGAACTCTACTGAATACTCCAGCCAGACGGGGTTTGCATACAGAGAGACATCTCTGATGTGTCCCAGGGTGCGGGTCATTGCACCCAGAATAAGCGTCACCGTCGGGAAGAAGATTTGCCTGGTTTGCAATGGACATGTACCTTTGAATCGCTGGTGGTGGCTGCGCAAGTTGAGCAGCACCATGAAGAACTCCACGGTCAAGTGGGAGAGATTGGGTAACAACACCCATCGGACTATTACGGGGATCCATGGGGGGTTGAGTGTCTGCTGGGACAAATGGTGGGAACCAGATGAGGGGATCTACATCTGTATGTGGGGTTCCGAATGCGTTTGCCCCACAGGCGTCTCCATCATTTTCCAAAGGCAGTTGCAAGGTGCTGGGAGAGGAATGAGGTGGGACATCAGCACATGGGCGTGCGGAGTCCCATACTCTCAGATCCCGATAAACGCCACTGAGCTCATCACCCACCCCCGCAGACTCCTGCCCACAATTCCGGTAGCCAAAGCCCGCAAGGACGGGTGCCCCACCCCTACCAAGGGACCCGGGAACGGAATGGTATTAGTACCCACAGGTCAGGTGCTGTACCAAGGGGTACACTATGCGGTGGCTTCGGTGATTTTAAACCTCACCGAGGCGCGATTGCCTGAGTGGTGCCCCAAGGAAACGGAGCAATTGTACCAGGTCCTGTTAACAAACATGTTCAGACATTTTTATGAATTCGACTTTGCCGATGTCGACAGAGCCGAATTGTACACCACACCACATGAGGTCTTGGACAAGATAGGGAGGCAAAGAAGAAGTGCAGTAAATGATATTTTCACAGCTTTTAATACAGGAACTTCCGTCATCAACACACTGGATGATGTGCAGCTGCAAACCAAAATCAATGGTTTGAAAACACAGTTAAGAATGATACTGACTGATGAGAACAAGGGAGTGGGTTCTGAGTTACATGAGGGCCAGGCCATGACACTACACATAAAAGAAATTATAGCTGAGCTGGAGAAACACGCCAGAACAGTAAATGCTCTCATCAGGGAGGATCGGAATGTGTCCGATCAGGCTGCGCAGAACGAAGCTTGTGTGCTATATGGGGCATGGTTACTGGGCGAGGGCCGCAGTACATGGAGGATCTAAAACAAGGTTTAGTCCCCTCCTGGATCAGCAACAAGCACCTCGCAGCCCTCCACCCTTTTGAGAACGCATTGAGCCCGTGCCAGCTCAGACTAGCTTCAGAAGCCTACCCAGTCCCAGTGGACTGTGGACAGTCTAATCACACCATCATGGGTATAGTGGTAAGAATGCCGGTCATGGAAAAGAGAGCTAAACCCACCCCGGTATACATGGTGGAGAACATTGGAGTCATTCAGGGGGGTGCGCACATTCGCTACAAAGGGGTCCCACTTTACGTCATTCGATGGGAGCATGCAATGACGGGTAGCGACCTCTCAGGGTGCCGGAGCCGGGGAGCACACATCATCCTGTGTCCCCAGCATTTGAATGCCCATTCAAAACCAGTGTGTGGGTTCAGAACTGCTGGTGCGGAGCCTATAAATTGCACCATGAAGGCAATGGCACAAGGTCATGTGCTCCCACAGGTGGCATATATAGGAGGTGGGACATACTGTGTCACCACTGCAGCGCCCCACTACCAACATGGACAGCACGGTTGGTGTCCGGTTAGTGACAGCAGCTTCTGTTTCAAGCCCAGGGCAGAAGTTCAAGTGGCCCAAGAGCGAATTGTCCCCATTCCTGAACCTTCCACTGTTCACATCACTGTTAAAGAGAATTTCACCGATCTCTAGCGATTCGTTGCACATTTTGGATATATCATTCCCCCTCTCCCTGAACACCTCACCAAGATATTAAAAGCCGCTGTTGTTTCACAGAAACATTTCTATACACTGGAGCAGAAAACTTTAGAGATAGGGGCAGGCATATTGGATATAGTGGACCCACCGTGGTGGGATCTGATCACTAATATAGAAGTCCCTTTTTGGATTAGGATAGCCTCCCACATTCTTGTAGTGTGCCAGGTTATCATTGTAGTCTATTTCCTTTTTGTACACTGTAAAAAGGTCAAACATACGCAAAAGTATGAGAACAGAGGGGAATGGAGGGAGCATTATGTGCGGGTAGAAGAAGAGACGCCCGTTTAGATTTTTGCTGCTCTGTATAAAGTTAAAGTTTTCCCTCTCTCCTCTGTATTATTTTGATATGTATTCATGTGCATTTGATTTTTTGTGTGTGTACTTTATTTTTATTCTTGAAGTTTATCAGATGTGTTGTTATTATTAAAGGATAATGTGTATGAACCAGGTGATGTAGGGGTATTAGCCCCCCCCCCACACCTGGAAGTAAGTTGTCAGATTTTAACTCCAAGGTATTGCCATCTATAGATACTTAATGTACACCGTAGGTTTTTCTGAAGTGGGAAATGCAGGTGTTGTGGGGACATAGATAGGTAAATACTGGGGATGGTTTGATTATGGAAAGTCAGAAAATGTTGCTCACCCAGAATTATGATACTTCAAGCAAGTTACAGTATCATCAGGGGGGAGTGTAGGATTCGCAAAATTCAACTTTATATTATAAAGGGTCGAATGGCAGAAGAGGCCATGATTTTTAAAGGCTGTTTTAGATGAGAAGTATATCTGGGAACCCAGGGGTAGAAAGAAAGAAAAAAAGCAGCCATCGTGGTGCTACCATCGTATCGGTGGCATCATCGCTAGAAGAAGGAGAAGAAGATGGTTCGAGCCGGCGTCCTGCCCCGGGGTAAAATATCGGGAGATCATCGACCAACCCCGGGCCGTTGACGAAACGAGAGGCCATCGACCCACTCCGGATCGGGAGAAGAGACAACGAAAAACTGAAGAAACTATGGGGGCCAGCCCGAGGATCCTCTGACCGGGGTCGAGCAGCCGACCCCGACCCCGCCGACATCCAGGCCAGCCGGTGTCCAGCCGTCCCCAACCCACACCTCAGGAGAGAGATGTGGCGCAGCTCGCTGGGGCTCCACTAACCACGTGGAGACAGGACACCTGAAAGGATCAAACGCAGACCTGTTTCAAAACCTTACACTTCATAGTTGGATTGGTGAGCATGTTTCTGGCCCTTCATAATCAGATCTAGATAGGTTAAAGGGGGTGGACATTTAAGGGTATAATTAACATGAGTTGTTGTCCCTCGATGTTCCGTGTGTTTCCCCATTTCATGGTGATCTTTGCAGAATATAATATGCCTGTATTTGCCTTAGTTAGTATTGTGTCATTATGATTTGTTTGTGTTTTTCCCTCCCATGTACCCTCTTATTTGCTTGCATTTGATTTGTTTTACATTATGCAATAAAATTTCATTTTGTTTCATCAAACTTGGTCTATAAGAGTTTTCTCTACATTGTAGTTCCTGCCCCAAAGTCCAGAGTACAGAATCTAAGGGGTGAGTGGGTCGAACCACTCACGGTTTTACTGTGCAAGAGAGAGAGTCCTCCAGAGAGAGAAACCTCTGCGATCTAAAACCCCTTACAGACTCGCACCCTCCAAGTGATAAGTGACCTCCCTATTCTTCCTACCAAAATGTAATACCTCACATTTATCTGTGTTGAATTTCATTTGCCAATTATATGCCCATTCTGCAAGTTTATTAATGCCCTCATGTAGCTTGATGCAGTCCTCCTCTATTGACTATCCCCCACAATTTGGTGTCCCCCGCAAAGGTAGAAATTGTGTTTTTGATTCCAAAGTCTAAATCGTTAATGTAAGTTGGGAACAGCAGTGGTCCCAGCACTGATCCTTGCGGAACACCACTACCCACCTTCTGCCACTGTGAATAGCTACCCTTTACTCCCACTCTCTGCTTTCTGTCCTGAAGCCAGCCAGCAATCGATTCTGCTACTTGTCCCCTGACTCCATTCTCTGACCTTGTTCATCAGTCCATTATGGGGCACCTTATCGAAGGCCTTTTGAAAATCTAGATAAATTATATCTACTGCATTACCATTGTTTACTCTCTCTGTTACCTCTTCAAAAAATTCAATAAAGTTGGTCAAGCAAGACTTTCCCTTTTGAAATCCATGTTGACTATTCATTATTATATTTTTGGTTTCTAGATGTTCTTCTATTTTCTCCTTTGGTAGGGATTCCATTGTTTTTCCTACCACCGATGTTAAGCTGACTGGTTTATAATTTCCTGGACACGTTCTATCCCCCTTCTTAAATATCGGTATTACATTAGCTATCAGCCAGTCGTCCGGCATTGTGCCTTTTTCTAATGAATTATTAAATATGTGTAGTAATGCCTCTGCTATCTCTTCCCTAGATTCTTTCAAAATGCATGATTGTAATCTGTCCAGACCAAGGGTTTTATCCTCTTTGAGTTTGATTCACTTATTTAATATATCCCCTTTTTTATTTTAAATGCACTTATCTCATTACTAATCTCATCATCCAATGTCATGTCCACCTGTTCTATCTCCCTGGTAAATACTGAAGCAAAGTAATGATTTAATATTTCTGCCATCTCTCTATCGTTACCTGTGGTATTGTCCTGACTATCCCTTAATGGCCCTATTCCCATCCCAACCTTCCTATTTTTTATTGATGTGCCTATAAAATATTTTACTGTTTTGTTTTATGTTCCTTGATAATTTAATTCCATAGTTCCTCTTTGCCTCCCTAATTGTTTTTTTTTACTTCTCTCCTAATCTTTTCATATTCTCTCTTATCATGCACTCCCCTGCTGTCTGTGTACTTAATGTATGCCTTTCCTTACCCTCAATTGTTCCCTTAAGGCTTTATGTAGTGAGGCTTCATCCATGGAGCCTCATTAGTGTTTAGTTTGTTCTTTTCTTTTAGTGGAATATATTTTTCCTGTATTCTGTTGACAATAATTTGGCAATAATTGCTTCTAAATGGCTTCGACTCTCTATATTTGTAACCTCCTCCAGCCCTACCTCTCTCCGAGATATCTGCGCTCCTCCAATTCTGCCTCTTGAGCATCCTTGATATTCTTCGCTCCACCATTGGTGGCTGTGCCTATAGTTGCCTAGGCCTGAAGCTCTGGAACTCCCTCCCCAAACCTCTCCGCCTCTCTACCTCTCTGTCTTCCTTTAAAACGCTTCTTAAAATCTATCTTTCTGACCAAGTTTTTGATCATCTTTCTGAATATCCCCTTATGTGGCTCGGTGTCAAATTTTGTTTGATAATTCTGTGAAGCCCCTTGGGACGTTTTACTATGTTAAAGGCGCTATATAAATGCAAGTGGCTGTTGTTGTAAATTGGCAATCTCACTTGGAGGGGTCATAAGATGGTTGGTGTGAGAAATGGAAAAATGCCAGACTTGTCCAGTAGGGGTTGTTTTGTTAGGTTGAGGTTGCGGCAGAATGCATTGTAAAGACTAAAGAAAGCTTTACTCTGTATCTGGCTGTGCTATTCCTCACCAGTGTGTGCTTGATACTGATACTGGGCAGCTAAAATGTAAAATGCTCCATTTTTCAGTACTAACATCATTCACCTCGATGCCAAAAAAAA
Source organism: Somniosus microcephalus (assembly GCF_052327205.1). Lineage (NCBI taxonomy): Eukaryota > Metazoa > Chordata > Chondrichthyes > Squaliformes > Somniosidae > Somniosus > Somniosus microcephalus. The sequence goes on from NC_140996.1 coordinate 33,883,930, forward strand.
AATCACAAAATGTCCTGAACCAGAAATTCTGTTTATAAATGATGCCCCTCATGTTACCCCTCATTTGTTCCAGTCATAGAGCTGGCAGTGCAGATGTAAAGCAAAGGTCAGCACCACTTGGAAACACATCAAACACTTTTGCATTACAGTCTCGCTCCAGAATTATAAATATTTCTTGATAAGTAATGTTTTAAATGTGATTTTTCAGTGAGTGATGTCATTTTTCTCCTTTCTTTCCCTACCACTCAGCAGGATTGTTTATAAATTTTTGTTTTGATTTCCACACCAACCCTCCTTGCAGCCTCTCCTAAATGCGAAATTGGGACCAGTTGTAATCTGAGGGCCCACACTCACGAGAAACCCAGACAAGAATGCACAAAATCATTTTATGAAAGGCACTTACAGCTAGTGGAAATACGAGATGAGAGCGTGAGTAGGATGTTGGGAGGCTGCAGCAATGCAAGACGTCTACTTAAATCTGTAGGCCACAATCCAAATCACCCTGATTTTAGCCGGTGAGAACAGGGTGTGTTTGTGTTTGGGTCGGACGCCCATTTTACACTGGAGTATAACATCAGACAGGGTGTAAAACCTGCAGCGACCACAACCTGCCCCATTCCCAATGGGCAAGTTAGATTAAAACAGGGCTAGAGCCATTTGAAAATTAATTTATTTCAATTTCCTTAATTACACAGAGATGGAAACTGTACAAAACTTACTGCCAAAAATGTGATGGTGTTTTTCCACCATTACAGCAATTTCTGTACAGATTCCATCTCTGTAGAGGGGGTGGGGAAGAAATTGGCTAAACTAAACCAGGCATGGGTATCTTGGTTCACGATTGACCCACGCCCGTTCACTGAGTTGCTGGCAGCACGGTAAATTCATGCTGGCTGCTGTTTTACATGATTGTTGCATACAGCCAGTGTTACCCATGCAGTTCACTGGCTGCACACATCAGCAGAGAGCCCAATATCGCGAGTGCCAATGCTATTTGAAGGCAGCCTGCACTTCTTAAAGGGGACGTGTATTGTGGCTGGAAGAAGTGGTGGTTGTTTTTTGAAAACTGATTCTTTACTCTGATACTTTGAGCAATGGCTGAACATGTGAGAGAGCGAGCACCAAGTTTTTCAGACAATGCACTGGAGGCGTTGGTGGAAGCGCTGGAAATGAGGAGAGACATTTTGTATCCATGGGGGAGCAGGAGGCCCTCCAGGCATAGGCTCAAGAAGCAGTAGGAAGAAATAACGGTGGAGATCAATGCCAGGAGTGTTACCCCAAGACCATGGAAGCAGTGCAGGAAGAAGCTTAACAATCTCACATGAGTTGTCAAGGTCAGTGAGTTCATCTTCAAATGGCATATCCTACCAACTGCACCACTAGCCTCATCCACTGCTCAATTCACTACATCCCCATCACTCACCTACCAACAATCTCTATCAATCAGGACTCAACTCTATAATTCATATGGTTTACCTCACCCTCACACACTTAACACTGTTGTAAGCCTCACACCCACAACTCACAGCTGGCACACACTAGCAGCTATTCAACCATAACAGCCACATCACCCAAACATATTGCAGGACACTCACTGACATACTTGCCTCTTTCTTGCAGGAGAAGGTGGTGCATAACAGCAGGCAGCAGGAACGAACTGGAGGAGGACAAGCGCGTCTGCATGTTTTAACCCCCATGGAGTAGACAGTGCTGACCATCATGGGAAGGAGTATCACTGAGGCTGTGGCCACTGGCTGGGCTGATACAATCGATGCTGGAATTTATCAGCATACCTAATCCTCCTTCTCTCATCCTGCTTCTCCCTCATCCCTCAATCTGTTCTGACTGAAAAGCTGCAGATGGTTTAAGCATGCACCTTTTACTTTCTCATCTTCCACAACCCAACCTTTGTCCCTTTTTCATTTCAGATATCCAAGAACTGGCACCTGTCCAGTCAGAGGAGGAAGAGGAAGAAGAAAGTGAAGATGAATATAAACCATCAATCGATCTTACATTCACAGCCACCAGCTCAGCTAGTGACACTGCATGTATTTTAGAGGCTAGGATAGAGGAGGGATCAGCACTTGTTGAGATATTGAGCATAAGTGCGCAGGAGCCAGGCACTGGGGGAAAGGATAATGTAGGTGCCAACTCGTTGGAGGGCAAGGCTGCACACTAGTTCTGGTGCAGAGGACCAAGATGAGGACTTCGAAAGGCCAGGCTACAGAAGAAGGCTGATGGGTGTACATAACCAAAAGCTTTGGGCACTGCAAAGCCTGTCAGAATCCCAGTCTGTCACGGAGCACGGAGGAGTCCAGCACTAACTTGGCACAGGGTTTTGTGCAGAGTTTGGAGCCCATCCTTTCCAACACAGAATCAGCACACCTGTGGAACCCACCATGATGCAGCGTCTGATGGCCAATGTCACAACTTCCATTGCAGCACATCAAAGGTCTGAGTGCTACAGTTGCAAGCTCAGACTGCTGCCATCATGGCTCTGGATACCACTGTTCAAAGGGGTTTCCAGGGCATCACAGCAGTCCATCAATCTGTTCTCCAACAGATTACTAGGATTGCTGAGGCGCTTCCCTGGGAGAGTTGCAGTGGCTCCATGGAGAACAAACCTACTGTCCTCTCTCAAGATGACAGCATTCCTGCTCCCACCTTTGCCACTCTGCCAGTACCCTTGCTGTTGCCTATCAGCCAGCCAACCCAGACTGCTGCAGCCCAGGCCAAGGTGGTACAGTCTGCTGCCAGGCCTTCTAGGCCCAGAGCTGCTCAAGACTGCCCTCCAAGGCCAGGTGCAACCTCCTCAATTGGAGGTCAGCAGCCTTCCACCATCCATGCTGCAGCCATGGGGGAAGCACCTTGTAATGAGCACAAGGAGAGACAAAGCCACACACAAGACAGACACTAAGGTAATGAACAAGGCTGATTAGTTGATTTTTGTATGCATTATGCCATGACTGAATTTATAAATTTGGATTGGAATGTGAATTTTCTGGTGGTTTTTGTTTTTGTGCTGTCGGAAGAGGACAATGTGATGGTCAGTGATAAAGGAAGCGTAAGACGTGTGGGACTATTGGTGAATGGGGAGAATTGGTTGAGGTTACTCGTATTGCTCATTAATTATTGCATCATATAGAGCTTGGGCAGAAAGGAGCTGTCTGTGATGTATCCTCCCTTCCTCTTCCTGTTCCTCCACTTCCTGTTGCACTTCCTCATCCTACTCTTCCTCCTTCTCCTCCTCTTCCTTCTCTTCCGCATGCTTTTACTCCTCAGCTTCTCACCTGATCGGTGGTGGCAAGGGCTGTTCGCTCATGATGGCCAGGATGTGTAACATACAGTATACTACCACAAATCTTGATACCCGCTCAGCTGAGTACTGCAGGTCTCCTCCAGGGGGTCCAGGCAGTGGAAGTGTTGCTTGAGGATACCAATGGTGTGCTCTATAATGTTCCTTGTGACAGCATAGCTCTCACTGTAGGCCTGTTGTGTACGTGTACATGGGTTCTGGACCGGAGTCATGAGCCTTATCATCAGTGGATAACCTTTGTCTCCCAGTAGCCAGCCTTTGGCTTACAGTAGAGGGTCAAATACAGGTGGCACAGAGGACTGCTGCAGAATGAAGGAATCATGACTACTGCCAGGATACCGGGCATTGACCTGCATAATGCGCTGCAGATGGTCGCACAACAGCTCTACACTGAGGGAGTGAATCTCTTTTGGTTCATCAAAATGGCAGAGTTCACATGAGGTGCGTGCAAGACAATGTGTGCGCAGTCAATGGCACCCTGCACCATGGGGAAGCCTGCAGTCTGTGCAAACCCTTGTGCTCACTCCGCTGGCTTGTCTCTGACAAGAGGGGATGAGGTGAAGCTGTCTCTCTGTGTATAGAGAGCCTCAGTGACCTCCCTTATGCAGCAATGCACTGCAAACTGCGAGATGTTGCTTATATCTCCAGCAGAAGCCTGGAAGGAGCCAGATGCATAAAATGTTAAGAGCCAAGGTCACCTTGACAGCCACAGGCAATGCTGCCCTTGCTCGGCTTTGAGGTTGCAGTTGTGGCTGCAGCAGTTGGCAGGTTTCAGCCATGACCTCTTTAGTGAAGTGAAGACGTCTCAAGGATTGGTCCTCGCTGAAGTTGAGGTAAGATAATTGCTCCCTTAAGACTCTCACCAGATATGGCCTCCTGCTGAGAGCCCTTCTCCACCGCCACCTCCTCCTCCTCCTTCAAGCAACCTGTCCTGCTCTGCATGGCCTCTCTTCATTCTCCCAGTCCCGTTCAATTCCAAGTGGAAGCCCTACCAGGCTACCCATACCTGGAAGCAATTTCTTTCAGCACAAGGTGTTAAATCAACAAAAAGGTACTTCAGCACCAGCCAGATCACTCCCTGTAGATGATTGAAACTTTAGGCAACTATAGGAAAGCTCCTAAAACAATTACAATTGCACCAGCAGCCAAAAGAAATGATCCAGCAACTAACCTGTAAGTAGTTCATGATCCGTTTAAATAGTGCTGGTGGGGGGGGGGGTCTGTTCTCCCATTTAATGCCGTGCTCAGCTGTGCGAGATTATGACAGGGCAGAGGCTGGAGTGTGGCATTCCAAAATGGCAGCGATAGTATCAAATCAGCATTTCACACTGATTGACGTCATGATCTATCTGCTGTGCATGCTGCCGCCGATCGTTAAATGTCCGCGCACAAACCCTTTTACCAAGGTGGTGTCCAGCACACTTTCCATATCTCAGATGCCATTTTTGAGCATTAGGTGTCCTCGTAATGCCTAAAAATCGGGCGCTATAGCTTTCTCAGCTTGTCTTGCCGCATTCAAAGATTTGTGTACTTACACCCCAGATTGCTCTGTTCCTGCACCCCCTTTAAAATTGTATCATGTAGTTTATATTTCCACTCCTAATTTTTCCTACCAAAATGAATCACTTCACACTTCTCTGTGTTAAATTTCATCTGCCAGTTTGAATATTCACCCTGTGAGGCTGTAGGATGGAGAGCGAAAGGCAAAGAACAGAAACGAATGGGCGCCAGCGTGGGAGTGGAAGAGGGAGCAGGAATATTAAGTTCTCCTGGCAGCAACAGATTTAAATGACAAGGGCTTCCTAGTTGGTAGGCTCTTAAATGATTTTTTTAAACAACCAGTCATTTTCTGTTTAAAAAAATTAAAACACGAGCCTGCAGGTTAATGCAATCTGTTTGTGATTCCAAAGCCAATTGCTCTTCTTCTCCGGGAACGAGCTTCTTAAATGGGATTATATGAATAGCTTCTCCATGTAATGTATATACCTTTAAGGGGGAAACTATCTTTTACAGCTCATGTATACTGCAGTGCCGGCAGTGACCACACCTGTATATAGCACTGAGTAGTAATCTGTACAGACCAGTTCCCGTGTGAGCCACGTTGAGTAAACATCTGTTGTACAGTTCTCCTGCAGTCTGTGTCTTATTATACACGGACACAACATTGGCGACGAGGCAAGTTCGAACCTACCTGCAACTCTGCATCACCTCCCGGGGATTCGTTCCTGGAGATCATTGGATTGGAGGTCAAGGCCAGAGACTCGGGCGTCGACCACGGGCAACCGCCCAGTCATCCAGCAGAGACTCGAGAATTGCGGGGGAGGCTGTCGAGAGCCAGGCTTGGCTTTCCAGTCGAGGTGGTCCAGCAAAACGGGCTGGCAACAGGTAGTGCACAGACACTTCCCGGACAGCGGCAGGCTAGAGCCCGACCGAGCGGCACAGCAAAGGGCCGAGCAGCGTTGACGGGGGAGAGAGAGAGGGCAGAGCGCACAGGGTGCAGCCGGTGTTCAGGGGCCGAGCAGCGTCGAGGAGAGGGAGAGAGAGACGCGCAGAAACCCACGAGGCGCCACCATTACCACGAGGACTGCCGAGAGCGGAGTTGGCAGCAGCGCAGGAGAAGCGCGCGAAACCTACAGGGCGCCATCATTGCCACGAGAACCGCCGGGAGTGGCGTTAGCAGCAGCGCAGGAGAAGCACACGAAACCTACAGGGTGCCACCATTGCCACGAGAACCACCGGGAGCGGCGTTGGCAGCAGCGGGGGAGGAAGGAAAGCACGGGAGATGCCATTTTAAGCCATTGGGAGACGCCATTTTAAACCACACCCAAAATGCCGAAGAGTGGCAGTATCACCGCATGTGACAATGAATTCGAAGATTGGACTACATATGTCGAACGAATAAAGGTATACTACAAGGCAAATGAGGTGTCAGGTGACAAGAAAGCGTCGGTATTGTTAAATTTAATGGGTGCAGAGACGTATGGTTTATTACAAAATCTAGTAACCCCAACGAAGCCAATGGAAAAGAGTTTTGAAGACATAGTAACGATACTACAGGAACATTTAAACCCCACACCGCTGTTGATAGCAGAAAGATTCAAGTTTCACAAACGGAACCAGCATAAGGATGAAAGCAATGCTGATTATTTAACAGAACTGCACAAACTATCGAAACACTGCCAGTTTGGAGCGGGACTGGCAGGTACCTTAAGGGACAAGTTTGTGTGTGGGCTTCAGAATGAAGGAACCCAGAAATGGCTTTTATCTGAAATGGACCTTACACTGGAAAAGGCTTTCAGCATTGCGGTATCATATGAAGTAGCAGCACGGGGCGCTGCAGAGATACAACAGAGACCGCAAGAATATGGCACAAACAAAATGTCATATGGAACAGAGAAGTGCTATCGCTGCGGCAGAACAACACATGACCAGAATGATTGCTGGTTCAAAGACAAAGTGTGCAGACAGTGTGGAAAAGTAGGACACATAGCCCGAGTCTGCAGGTCGGGAAAGAAAGCCAGCAATAAGAAACCTACCAAAGAAAAGTACAAGAAGGTACATAAGATGACGGAGAATAGTTCAGATGAACAGAAGAGTGATAACGACTCCGAAAGCAGGGAACTGCGTTGTCTGAAACTACATAATGTGATCACAACGGAGGATCACCGAACCATTTGGGTCACTCTCAAGATAGCAGGAGTCCAGGTAAAAATGTAATTGGACACAGGATCAGCCCCAACACTCATAAACCGACGGGACTACGAGCGGCTATTCTCACACATACCCTTGAGAGACACAAAAATTATTTTGAAGACGTACACGGGGCAAAAATCTACCCCAAAGGAAAAATAAGGGTGACCGTTATATATAACGGTAAGGAAACACCAAAACTAGACCTGTATGTATTACAAGATGGAGGACCACCATTACTGGGACGTGAATGGATCCGGAAAATACAACTGGATTGGCATTCCATACAGGCACTGACTGTGGCTGTCAAAAAGGATGATGACGTCACACCTGGGCGACTGTCAAAGATCCTAACTGACGCAAAAGTGTTCCAGCAAGGACTCGGAACACTAAAAGGCATGACAGCGATGATTAAAATTGAAGAAAACGCAAGCCCAACATTTTTTAAGGCCAGACCGGTACCTTATGCGATCCGGCCAGCCGTCGAAGCAGAGCTGGAGAGTCTGGAACGTTCAGGTGTACTGTCCAAGGTAGACTGGAGCGAGTGGGCTACACCCATCGTCCCTGTGATGAAAAAGTCATTGAGCAGCACGCCTGGGGAACCAAGGAAGGTTCGCATCTGTGGGGACTTTAAGGTAACAGTGAACCCGATCCTTCACACCATACAATATCCACTTCCGCGGATTGAAGATATTTTCGCCTCGCTATCTGGAGGGAAATGCTTCACTAAGATTGATCTGGCCCAGGCGTATCTGCAAATGGAGGTAGAAGAAGCATCAAAAAAATACCTCACAATCAACACCCATAAAGGTCTCTACCAATACAACCGGCTGGTATTCGGGGTAGCATCAGCCCCGGCTATTTGGCAGAGGGCAATGGAACAAGTCCTGCAAGGGATCCCAGGGACCCAGTGTTATTTGGACGACATCCTGGTCACGGGAGAAAATGACAGTGATCGCCTTGCCAACCTGGAACAGGTGCTCACTAGATTGCAGGAATATGTGCTCCGAGCTAACCGCCCCAAATGCGAGTTTTTTAGAAAACAGATCTCGTATTGTGGCCACGTTATCGATAAAGAGGGGTTACATAAGTCCCCAGAGAAGATTGAGGCAGTAGTCAAGGCTCCAGCACCGGAAAATGTGTCACAACTGAGGTCGTTCCTCGGGCTGATAAACTACTACCATAAGTTCTTGCCAAATTTGTCTACAATACTACACCCACTGAACACCCTACTGCAAACTGGGGTGCCATGGAAGTGGAGTGACGAATGTAGATGAGCTTTCCAGAAGAGCAAAACACTAATCACATCGAAAGAGGTATGGGCCATTACAACCCAGCATTACTAATTCGGTCGGCATGTGATGCGTCACCCTACGGCATTGGAGCGGTGCTGTCGCACAAATTCTCGGACGGCTCAGAGAGGCCAATAGCCTTTGCGTCACGATCATTAATCTCAGCCGAGCGTAACTATGCCCAGATTGACAGGGAGGCCCTCAGCCTAGTGTGGGGAGTGAAAAAGTTCAATCACTATCTGCACGGGCAGAAATTCACCTTGCTGACTGATCACCAGCCTCTTGCCTCCATTTTTAATCCGAAGAAGGGCTTTCCAGTGATGACTGCGCAACGACTACAAAGATGGTCACTTTTTCTAGGAGCGCACCACTATGAGATGGAATATAATGGCACGAAACCGCATGGAAATGCTGATGGGCTATCATGCCTGCCACTGCCTACTGCGGAGGAAGCACCAGCACTGGATCCTGTCGAAATATTCCATTCGACTATAGTTGAATACCTACCGGTAACTAACGCTTGTATCGAAAATGAAACCCGAAATGACCCGACACTGTCTCGGGTATATGATTTGACGGTGAAGGGATGGCCAGCACATGGTGACTCACTGTTGCCAGCATTCTCGACAAGGAGAGAACAGCTGTCAGTGTGCCGGGGGACCTTGATGTGTGGATCCCGAGTGGTAATTCCACCCAAGTTAAGGGATAGAGTGCTCAATGAGCTTCATGAGGGTCATCTGGGAGGGGTAAAAATGAAAAGCCTAGCCAGGGCTTATGTGTGGTGGCCGGGAATCGATAAACAAATCGAGGACCTGACCAAGAGTTGCTCAGGATGCCAGAAAGTCCAAAATGCACCACCACAGGCCCCTCTACACCCATGGGAGTGGCCCTCATCTCCATGGCAACGGGTGCATGTTGATTTTGCTGGTCCATTCATGGACTCAATGTTTTTAATAGCCGTGGATGTGCACTCGAAATGGCCTGAGGTCATCAAAATGTCCTCCACCACCACGGAGAAAACTATTGCAGTCCTACGGACCATTTTTGCCAGGAATTGCTTGCCAGAACAGATTTGCTCCGACAACGGACCACAGTTTGTGTCCGAAGAGTTCCGGAGGTTCTTGAAAAAGAATGGGGTAAAGCATTACACATCCGCCCCGTATCATCCAGCCACAAATGGATTGGCTGAGAGGTTCGTACAAACCTTTAAGAAGGCAATAAAGGCTATGTACAATGACAACATTCCGCTGCAGCACAAGGTGGACAATTTCCTGTTCGCCTACCGGAATGCGACATGTGCAGTCACCAACCAAGCCCCAGCCATGATGTTCTTTAACCGAAGGTTACGATCTCGCCTGGATTTGCTCAGACCAAACATACGAAGAGATGTTGAGAGTAAGCAATTCCAGCACATCCATGAGAAGCCAACAAGGAGCTTCAATGTAGGGCAACCAGTCTTGCCCCGCGACTACCGAACAGAAAAATGGCAGCCAGGAACGATATGCACACGGCAGGGCCCACTAATGTACACAGTGGACGTTGGGAAGAGCATCATGAGACACCATGCTGACCAGATCCTAGAGTCACAGGAACAAGTCAACCCCATGCTTCGCCCATACGTAACTGGTGATGAACCCGACGTACAGGTCGCATCTACCCCAGAAACAGTAGCATCGGAAGCTGATGAACCAACTGACGACAGGGGGCCAGAATCGCCTCCGCACCAAGAGCAAGACACTCGGGAAAGGCGCTATCTAGAAAGGATCAGGAAGCCTCACCAAAGACTGAATTTATAAATAGACTATTTTCAGCTAATGTTGCATGTTAAAAGTGTTAATTGTAATTAGTTTGATATTTAATTATTAAATGAGTGTTATGGTACTGTTAATCTAAAAGGGGAGGAATTGTAATGTATATACCTTTAAGGGGGGAACTATCTTTTACAGCTCATGTATACTGCAGTACCGGCAGTGACCACACCTGTATATAGCACTGAGTAGTAATCTGTACAGATCAGTTCCCGTCTGAGCCACGTTGAGTAAACACCTGTTGTACCGTTCTCTTGCAGTCTGTGTCTTATTATACACAGACACAACACTCCACAATATTGGGAAGGCCCCATCATTTAAAACTAGGAATATATTAAATAAGGGCGCAGCCCCCAATGTCATGAGTGACGCCTTCAGAGAAACCCATGCCCTCCCACTTAAAAGGCTGGCTCCCAGTGAAGGCCAGGAACCAGCTTTTAAAGAGTAGTTTGGGCAGTGACGGAGGTCATTAACAGGCTATCAAGTTGGATAAGAGCCGGGCCGCTCGAGCAGAACCAGCTGGCTGAGAAATGTTGTTTATCTTTTGTGGTAGTGCTGAGCAATGATTTTCAAAGGAGCCAGGACAAGCTGGCTGGAAGTAGAGCCAGAGAAGCACTGGGGGTCAGAGGCCAACCAAACATGGATTATTCAGTGGAGCCAGAGGTTACCAGGCCAGCAGGAGAGCAGTGAGGCCAAAGACATTTTGTTTACAAGATTGTAGGGAAGCTGGGAAGCCACAAAAGCCAGGAGCAGCTGAACAAATTCAAGAGATGCCCCAGTGACAAGAGGGACACCAGAGACAACGGCATCTGGTATCAATAGTCTGAAATAAATCAAAATAGCTAGATGAATTAAAAATGCCAAACTATTGTCAAGCAGAAAAGAAATACATCAAAAGTAAGGTAATGTGCTATTAATATCTCAATCCTTTCACTGAGGTTCACATAAATGTGTTATTTTTTTATACAAAATACTTCCAGAGTTTTTAGTGCCAAAACAAAGGAGAAAGTCACATGACTGCACTATAATGAAAACTCACCAGTTATGTCATCGACTTTACATCTAAATTAACATAGCATCAGAGAACAGAAAAATCTCACTGTGTTCTGTGTCATTTCATTTCCACTTCTCTGTTCATCTTTATTTGTGGTTTTCCATCTTTGTGAGCTACAGAATTACTTTCTTTGGAAACCTATATTATGGTAATTAACCTGGCACAATTCCAAGTCTCAATATTTTTGTAACTTGCCTTTCTAAAACTGCACTATCATTTTGAAAGAGAATAAAGTTGCCTATTATACTTTGTCAACTTCTAACTATAATCAATGTTTTGAACTCAAGCAAAGCACAATCATGTGGTTCATTTATTGTATTAAATTATAGGTTGTGAATCTGAAGGAAACCTGTTGTTTTTCCCCTTATCCTAATTGGCGAAATGGTTAACTGGGAAATGAATCTTTTTCAGCATGCTGTTCTCTTTGCCAGTCCTGACTGCTGAGATACCCTATGATTAAAGTTTTCTGGTGAGAGCTTTTGATGGTAGCACATTATGCAGATGAGATATTTGCATAATATTGACAGATTACTGAGAACAGCACAGACAACTATTATACGTGCTGCATGCATTTATTCTGAAGACTAACTCAGAAACGGAAGGGAAAAAAATGAAAAATACTGCGGATGCTGGAAATCTGAAATAAGGCAGGGATCTCCTGTCAGTAAACGTCCAGTGGGGTGGTCTGCACACTTGGGCTCAGAGGGTGGGTTTGGAGGGGTGTCAAAGGTTAAATTCATTTTGATTGACGGCGGGTTCCGATCCCGCCATCAACCCACCTCCAAACAGCTTTCCCAAGTGTCAGGTCCCCGATTTGCAAATGGACCCGACCCGCGGGAAGTGGAATAAAGGCAATTACCTGCCTATTAACAAGTACTTGCCAGTAGTTTTCAGCCAGTTTTTGGATTTTCCCTCTCTGGGTCGGGTTCCTTGACGTCCGGACACCACGCCAGGTAAGTGTGGTGTGTTGCAAGTCTGCTGTAATGTTTGTGGAATGATGACAGCTGCAGAAGTGGTGTGAAGGATCCAATGTTGCACATGGTGAGTTTCAGAGCAAAGAAAATGTTGGGTACTGAATTTTTAAAGCATTTACAGATTTCTTTAGCTTACAAGTTTTTAAATCCAACTATATATCTAGTGCCACTTCATTGGGAGAACCTCTCTCACCAGTGACAGATCGCTTCTGTCACCTCACCTGCAGCTGCCATCTATTCCAGCATATGGAGGGAGCCATTGGAGAGCCTGGGTGCAAGAGGTTACCTTTGTGCAGTGATTGTCAGTGTTTGCAGCACCTCAATGCTGTCAAACACTGAGAAATCAACTATCAAAATAAAATTGTGCGTGGTCCCTTTAAGGAAACTGGCAGATGACATGTCATCAAATGACGTCATCAGGCCCGCTTCCTGTTAATTGGCCGGCAAGCCCGCAGGGCAGGCTTAACAAGGTCAATCAAGGTAAAATCATGTCTGTGAAGCGGATGCAGCTGGGGGCGGGACTGGAAGCTGAAAACCAGCTGTCCCGCACCCAACCCGACACCGATGACAAAACTGCAGCCTTGGTGTCCACCTGCCTTTCTTCCACCACATTCCAGGCCAGAGCAACAATCTGCATTTTGCCAGATTTTCCATGCTTCCCTTCCCCTATTCTGTGGTAACCATTTACACCTCCTTTGGGCCTATCTTTTGCTTCTCTAGTTGTCCCATTATCACCTCCTTCTGCCTTGCACCATCATTGCTTTTGTCGCTTAATGACTTCTGTCTTCTCCCCCATCACAGACCTTTCCTCTTTTCAGTGGTTCTGGCTCTGTACTTGCTTAAAAACATCTTCCATTTCTAATGAAAGATCATTGACCTGAAATGTTAACTGTGTTTCTCTCTCCACAGGTGCCTGTTGAGTATTTCCAGCATTTTCTGCTTTTATCTCAGAAGTAGAAGATGTTGATTCTGCCTGTCCTACTGCACCTCTGTAAAGGATAATGGCCATACCTTTCACCTCGCATGGAAATGGTATTAAACTTTGTGCAAAGGAAGCACAAATTACTGGAAAGGAAAGCAAAATAAAAATTGACTGTTTTCTCCTGGTGCTAGATAGGATTCTAATATATATTAGGGAAATAGTCAGAGAGAAGTGCAGCCTTTGATGTGCTTCAGTGTCTGTTAGAATCAGGATTTATGGAAAACCAGAGCAAATATAATACCAGAATGTCTAGGTTTTTGTTTCACAGAACAGAGGAATAAAAAGTTACCTTGATATCTCCATTGAAGGAAGAATAAAAATTGCATATATCATAAATACTGCAATTTTATGTACCCAGTACTTACACATTAAATACACTGTTCCATGTCCTTGCAGTAAAAAAATTACTAGGTCCTATTTGCTCAATGCAGATTCTACTTCTCTCTGTTGGGGTCTATTGAGAGCTCGTCCACTAAATGTCTCCACTGGTAACTTGGACATATACTGTTGTTCCTTCATTGTCGCTGGGTCAAAATCCCTACTTAACAGCACTGTGGGAGCACCTTCATCACACGGTCTGCAGTGGTTCACAAAGAAGGTCCACCACCATCTTCTCACGGGTTGGGCAAAAAATGCCAGCGATGACCGCATCCCGAGAATGAGATTTAAAAAAAGCCCCTGACTTGAATACCCAACACTCAGGTTTACAGTAATGCTCTGTTACTGTGCTTCTGGCATGTTGTGGCATTTCAGCATGCAGTTTTCACCCTTTTGATGCATATGATCAATCCACTACAGGTGCTGTACTGACAGTGTTTCTGTCAGCAGTCGCATTCGCACATTTAAAGAGCCTCGTTTTTTTTTCTTCTCTATTCTGTCAGCTTCGGCAAATGTACAAATGTCTTGCATCAAAGGACAAAGGCTTCTCTTCTGATCTTGAGCCAAACACAGAGTCAGTATCATGAAGGAAATCACAGTGTACTTGGGTGCAGTAGACATTTGCCTTATTATAGATGAATATGTAATATGGAGACCCCCCCAGGTTTTACAGCTTGAATAGCAGGGCCTTGCAAATACATTAAAAGAACATTAAGTGCTGGACCTGAATCAGCAATAACATAACATACATTATATGAATTGTAAATGAAGCAAGAATTACAATAAAAAGACAGCTGCTTTATTTTCTTGTATACACTAATACCTCCTCTTCATGTACTCTTCAACACCTTCAACTGTTCCCCACTAGGCACCCATTAAAAATTGGGCAGACAGGAGTTCTTGGGATCCCATCTGCTGAAGCAGGTATCTAAAAAAAAGATAGGTTTATACTTAAATGTTTTGTTTGCTTTTTTCTGCCCTTGGCTGCATTTTGTTCCATGCATTTTTTTTAATTTTCTGAGTACTTAGGCCGCAACCCGAACCTGAACATTCAGAGCACTCCTGTCTTTGTCACTGCAAATTCAAGGCAGGCTACCACAGATTTGTACCATGATGTTCTATAAGAACATAAGAAATAGGAGCAGGAGTAGGTCATACGGCCCCTCGAGCCTGCTCCGCCATTCAATAGGATCATGGCTGATCCGAATCTAGACTCACGTCCACTTCCCTGCCCTCTCCCCGTAATCTCTAATTCCCTTATCTGCTAGTAAAATGTCTATCTCCATTTTAAATATATTTAATGTTGCAGCTTCCACAGCTCTCTGGGGTAGCAAATTCCATAGATTTACTACCCTCTGAGTGAAGAAGTTTCTCCTCATCTCAGTTTTGAAAGGGCAGACCCTTATTCTAAGATTATGCCCCCTAGTTCTAATCTCACCCATCAGTGGAAACATCCTCACCACATCCACCCGATCAAGCCCCCTCACAATCTTATATGTTTCGATAAGATCGCCTCTCATTTTTCTGAACTCCAATGAGTAGAGTCCCAATCTACTCAACCTTTCCTCATACGTCAACGCCCTCATCTCTGGAGTCAACCGAGTGAACCTTCTCTGAACCGCCTCGAGAGCAAGTATATATTTTCTTAAATATGACAATGTCCGCTCTTGCTATGGAAGTGAAGGTTACCAGTGAAGGTTACCACAGCATGAAGCTCTCATACCACCATATCATTCCATGCCATCCCAGGAGATATCGGCTACATCAGGCAGTCTCAAATAACTTATTAAGTAACAGCCATTCTTTGCAAGGGGCAACACCTTCATCATTATTCGTCTGGAAAGGAGCCATCAGCTGGAAAAGTCACAGCTTTCACCAGATGCTAGTTCCCTCGAGTCCAAAGTGTCTCACATTGCACCCATGTAACAGGGATCTTCATATCATCCCCTTGGCTTGTGTGAAGAAAAAAGGGTTTGCACTCGATTAAACTTCAGGTGGTATCTGATCACAGAAGCATCATCATGCATGTCAGTGACAGTTATTAGGAAGCAGCCATGATGCCTTTACTGTGCACAGTACACAGTGATAGCATTATTTGAATGAGAAAAAATACTCTGAGGAGCATTGTTGGGAGAACAAGGCTATCCTCTGTATCTATGACTTTTCACCTTTCTAAGAAGCCAGCAGCAGCAGAGAAACACCTCATCCTGGACCACTCAGCATCTGTTTGCTATTCCTAAACTGCTACTTCCATCTTCCAAGTAATGCTGCCAATTTTGTCTTCTGCTGACAGAATGAATGCTATGTCTATAAAATCCACGCTGGAATTGATGACTTTTGCCTGCAGCATATTTTAGGGCCTCAGCCATGGCTCTTGTCTTCGAGGCAAATGTTTGGTTCAAGTCCTACTCCAGGGATTTGAGCACAAAATCTAAGCTGACACACCAGTACAGTACTGATGGAGTGCAACACTGTCAGAGGTGCCATTTTTCAGATGAGATGTTAAACCGAGGCCCCACCTGCTCTCTCAGGTGGATGTAACTTACCCCAAGGCACTATTTAGAAGAAGAGCTGGGGAGTTCTTTCCGTTGTCCTGGCCAATATTTATCCCTCAACCAACACCTAACAGATTACCCGGTCATTATCACATTGCTCTTTTGTGGTACCTTGCTGTGCACAAATTGGCTGCCACATTTCCTACATTACAACAGTGACTACACTTCAAAAGTACTTCATTGGCTGTAAAGCCTTTTGGGGCATCCTGAGATCGTGAAAGACATTATGTAAATTGCAAGACTGTCTTTCAATCAATCTTTCTTTCTGTCTTGCATTTTGTCGTTCTTTCTTCTTGAATGGAAGTTACATTCTGCTGGACGTAATGGGGCTGTAAATGAAGTAATTTCCGGGAACTCTCCCAGGAACCCTCTTGATGTGGGGGGCGGGGGCAGACTTGGCCACTCCCTCCAAACCGAATTTCCTCGGCTTCTTGTATTGGGCGGAATCCTGGTGGGCGATGCATCCACTCTGTGCTTTCTCTGGCCTCAGGTATTTTGCAGCCTCCGGCTGTCTGGATAATGCTGAGTGCAACTGTGAAGGACAGCTCGGGAAAGAAAGGAGATTTTTAAAGTACTGTTATGCTAGGTCACAAGCTGCCATTCAAACATTGTCAGAGGAGCCCCTGAAAAGATGCTTTATTTCCCTCAAATAATATCTTCCTTAGTCAATCGCCTGCTTTGCTGGGAGGCTCAGTGTAGCCAATCTACATTTGCTCAGACATGTCTGGACCATTAAAGGTTACCTTTTTGTCTTTCAATTTCACACCAGCTTCCGAGATGAAAGGGTCATTGTGTAGATTGCAGACTTTGTCATCTCTTTCCTTGACATTTCCTCATCTCTAAATTGACTGTTAATTTATCATCAGAAAAGATATTGACTCACTTTTCTAGAGAATGAACTCTTCAGCTTTTGTGAACCAAAGCATTTTATGACAAATATTCCTAATATTTACAGGCTATTGTATCACATTCTCCTGTAGCAACATTTTATACTTCCACAAGTGAAGATAGGATGACTTCTGCTGATTAGTTCATTGCGGGTCCATCTCAGTTACAGCATTCTTCAGTGTTCATTAAGGTGAGAGAAGTTAATGCTGAGGAATGAATATTTTCCATTTCAGGGACCCAGCATCAAATAATCCCAAATCAGAGACAATATCATTAAAACAGTGGAAAGCTCCCTCGACTCCACTCCAAAAATTGACATCAGCCCCAGCCTCGGAAGGGCAACCCCTACTGCACCATATGACATTTTCCCAGTTCTCACATCAATCAGCCTGTAACATTTTGGAGTGAGATTGCCAATTGGTACCATAAGGGCATTTGGGCTATGGGCTCATCCTCATCACCCTTACATGGGAGAGCGAATTGAACAATTGGGCAGAAAATCCAGCGGGCTGCAAATCAGGTGTGCAGGCCTGTATGGCCGATTGTCTGATTTGCCCTGCTGTTGACTGAGTCTCCATACCGGGAGTTCTAAGTTACAAAGCTACCCCTAAATCACTAGTTGAGTATGGCAGCAGCGTGTTATCTGCGAAAAGAAATTTGTAGTTTTCTTTCTGTTGCAGGTATTTCTGATAGAATAACAGTGACATAAGAAAACTACTGGGCACTTGGTCTAAGCGTTAAACAAAGCTTTAATCAACTGTTTCACAACATGGCGGTCTAGTTGTGTCCTTCACTAGTTCCTGTTAAGAATGTCCTGCGCAAGCTGGGCCCGTGCCCGAGTATTTATACTCTCCCTGGACAGCGCCACCCACAGGCCGCTCAGTATTATTTCATAAGACTTTCTTTCATGAATGACTGATTCATGTCAAACAGTGTATTTTCTTTTCATTTGTTCTCGGGGTGCAAGCGATGCTGGCAATGCCACATTGATTGTTCATCCCGAGATGCTCTGAGAGGGTGGTGGTGGGCCTTCTCTTTGAAGTGCTACACTCCTGGTGGTGATGGTACCCCCACAACACTGTTAGGTAGGAAATTCCAGTATATTGACCTACTGGCGATGAACGAAGATATATATATATCTAAGTCAGGATGGTGTGCACGTTAAAGGCAAACTTGGAGGTGATAATGTTCCCACGACCGCACTGCTTTTGTCCTCCTGAGTGGTAGGGGTTGCAGGAGAAGGATTTGCTGTCGAAGTAACCTTGGTGAGTCATTACAGTTCATCCTGTAGATTCTTGATATCAGCAGAGATGAAACACTTCAAGGAGCATTTCCCTCAAGTAAATTTTAACATCATAAGTGTGCTTTGTAAGTATTAGATTTTTAAACAACAGGAGTGCTTAAAACTAGGTCAAGATGTTGATGAAGAGTGCTGAAGTTTTGAATGATAGGCACTTAGAGAATAACAACAGATGGGGATTGCCTGATAGCACCAATTTGTTTGGCAGAATGAGTTATTTGAACTAGATGATCATTTTTCTTTCTACAGGTTCTTATGTAGATAGGTTAATTGTCTATTATTCCTTATTCTAGTGTTACTGTATCAAAAGGTATAAATTGTTCAAGCTCCCGAGAAGTAGTAAGAAAATGATAATGTGGCCGGTGATAGCTAAAGACAGCACCCTGTCATTATTTTTTTTAAATGTCATCTTCATCACTATAGTACAAAGAAAGTATATTGTACACGATCAAACAAAAGATGAAAGATGCCCTTCAAGAAAGCATGAGTAGAATAGCTGCTAAAAGTACATATAGCAATGGCTACAATACAATCAACAAGAATAGATAAAAAAGATGAACTGAAGTGTAAAACATGCATTTTAGCAGAATCAACGCAACTTTGAAAGAGAAAAGGGAAAGATGTGGTAAGAAGAGTACAATGAAGGTAAAATTATACCTGACAGTGTTGGGCATTGACTATTGATTAATTACTTGTTGAAAGTACTGGAACTGTATAACTATTTCTTGCTGTTAACAAAAGACAAACTAATATATCAGTCACATACTTTTTAAAATTTGTTTATGGGATGTGGGCATCGCTGACAAGGCCAGCATTTATTGCCCATCCCTAATTGCCCATGAGAAGGTAGTGGTGAGCCGCCTTCTTGAACCGCTGCAATCTGTGTGATGAAGGTACTCCCACAGTGCTGTTAGGTAGGGAGCTCCAGGATTTTGACCCAGCGACGATGAAGGATCGACGATATACTTCTAAGTCAGGATGGTGTGTGGCTTGGATGGGAACTTGGAGGTGGTGGTGTTCACATGCGCCTGCTGCCCTTGTTCTTCTAAGTGGAAGAGGTCACGGGTTTGGGAGGTGCTGCCGAAGAAGCCTTGATGAGTTGCTGCAGTGCATCTTGTAGATGGTACACACTGCAGCCACGGTACACCAGTGGTGGAGGGGGTGACTGTTTAAGGTGGTAGATGGGGTGCCAATCAAGCAGGCTGCTTTGTCCTGGATGGTGTCGAGCTTCTTGAGTGTTGTTGGAGCTGCACTCATCCAGGCAAGTGGTGAGTATGCCATCACCCTCCTTACTTGTGCCTTGTAGATGGTGGAAAGGCTTTGGGGAGTCAGGAGGTGAGACACTTGCCGCAGGATACCTAGCCTCCGACCTGCTCTTGTTGCCACAGTATTTATGTGGCTGGCCCAGTTAAGTTTCTGGTCAATGGTGACCCCCAGGATGTTGATGGTGGGGGATTTGGTGATGGTAATGCCGTTGAATGTCAAATGGAGGTGGTTCAATTCTTGCTTGTTGGAGATAGTCATTGCTTGGCACTTCCGTGGCGTGAATATTACCTGCCACTTATCAGCCTAAGCCTGAACATCATCCAGGTCTGTTCCTTGCGGGCATGGACTGCTTCATTATCTGAGGAATTGTGAATGGCGCTGAACACTGTGCAGTCATCAGTGAACATCCCCATTGCTGACCTTATGTTGGAGGGAAGGTCATTGATGAAGCAGTTGAAGATGGTTGGGCCTCAGACACCGCCCTGAGGAACTCCTGTAGTGATGTCCTGGGGCTACAGTTTCCACTCACCAGTCCTGTACTACCTACAACATTTAAACTAATCATACCACAGCAGTCCATATCATAGCTTGGTATCTTAGCCAAGAGGAAACGAACCTCTGGATCCCCATCAGAAGCAAACATTTTAGCAATATAGAATTGCTGAATGGCAATTTTAGAGACAGAATGCAAAAATGAAGCAGAATTGGTTGTTTTACCAGTGCAGTGATGGAAGAGTTACTGGTCCAGAAAAATCAATGATATTTAGCCCTGGTGCACCATCCAATCCACATGCAAAATTGTAAACCTGGGACGAGATCATCAGCTAGTTCCATGTTCTGTACACTATACATAACAGATGGCAGAAGGTCAGGACAAGAATCCTTGATATTGATGCCAAAACTAAGCAATATTTAGCTTTTAATTAATAGGCATCTAAGAGTAAATGGATGATAGCATCGCAAGCTGTCCTGAGTAGGTCTTTTCACCATGTTGAAGTAAGATGTAGATGGCTTGCATGCACCAATAAGCATAAATTGCACTCATGAAAAGAAAGCAAAGAATTTGTTTAAATTGCCATTTCTATCTTTCTTCCCTCCATTGCAAGTTTTCCTGATTAGGAAGAGGACAGCAGTAAGCTCATGTTTTTGCAATAGTTAGTGAGGTTACAAAAAGAGAAACATAGGCTTAGCTATGGCTGAAGTTTTATTGTACCCATGATTGTAACATTGATATGATACTTCCTATACCCATCAGATTGTTGGCCCTTAGCAGGAAAATGCACTTAAAACTTAAATGGGCAGCAATCAAATTTTCCTGAAACTTCCATCAATTATGCTCCTCATATGAAAGAATGGTGGAAACTACCATCGGATCGAGGATCAACACGAATATTGCCCAGTTGCTGCTGGGATTGGTGAATACTGCAAGGAAAGCAGAGCTCTGTCCTGTGGTAAATGGGGGGAATTCTATTTTTTATATGATTTTTAACTGGAGAGAGAGTATTTTAAAAATTCAGCTAGCTGTATCTTGTCTATCTCGAGGAGGGTCCGATATAAAAAAAACTAAAATGATTCACCTACATTTACTAAATAAAAGGCAATCTGAAAGTGCAGGCAGGTTGTTTGATATGTGAATTAGCCAAGTTGCAGAAGCCGAGTTCTATATGTTAATCAAATTTTGAGACACTGGGCTCGGTTTTCTATCTATTTATTGTCAGTAGTTGGAAAGTGCGGCCCACTAGGTATTGTCCCACCAGACACAGGAATGGCTTCAATTACCGGCAAGTGACAACACATAAAAGTTTATAGGTAAGTGCTAAACTGCTCATCTGAATATAATGCAAACATCTCCTTCAATTGAACCTTTCTGAACTTGGTTGATTGACAGTTCAGGAACCATTTACACTGGAATAATATTATATGTTTTTTTTTATGATGCATTAGTTTAGTTCAGTGTTCAGTTGATCATTTGGACTCGACTAAAATAACAATCACATTACTCATGTACGTTGCATTACAAAGTACACAAAGGCTGTTTCCTCCAAAAAGCCTGCAGATTATTTGACTGTGTAATAAATACACTGTGAAGAAGATACGATAGCAAAATACTGCAGATGCTGGAAATCCGAAATTACAGCAGAAAATGCTGGAAAAACTCAATAGGCCAGGCAACATCCATGGAGAGAGAAATAGGCCTCGAAATTGGGTTGGGGCGCCAAAGTGGCGCAAAAGTCGCCTGAGCGCAGGATTTAGCGCAGCGATCGGAGTAATACCGATCGCCAGAAATTCCGTTTCAGTGCCCCTCGAGGGACACGGGGCGAGGCTCGAGGCGCTCCGCGTCCCTCTTAGGGCACTGAAACTGATTATCGCAGCGCAACGTGCCGCAGCGCCACACGCTGCGGCACGGCACGCTGCGGTACTGCAGGCCTTCCTCCCCCTGTTAAGGGGGAGGTGCCTGCAACCGCGCGATCCCCGCTCGCGAGTGCCGGCAAATGAGCCCGGCACCAAGGAGAAGTGCCGGGCTCTCGGGAAACAGCCGGCAATGCCGCGGGGGGGGGGGGGTGGTTAGAAGGCCGGGGACGGAGGTGCTGGCAGGCGGCCGCTGAAAAAGCGGCCGCCCCGCACCTCCACCTTAACTTGCGCCGCTGCCGGCACAGTAAGGCCCCGTGAACTGCGGCGTTCGCTACCAAATATCGCAAACGGGGCACGAATGGGGCGCTGCGCACACCGATGACGTCATCGGTGGCGGCGCAGCGCAACAGGCTAACGCCACCATTAGCGCCCCTCCTGAATATCGCGGGAGACGCAGCCAGTGGCGCTACAGCCACTGCCTGCCTCGTTAGGCGCTAACAGGTGGCGCTACTCACCCAATTTCTCCCCCATAGAGTCCCAACATTTCAGGTCCAAACCCTTTGTCAAGACTGAAAAAGCACAGGAAATGAAACAGATTGAAAGGCCAGTTTGGGGGCTGGGACAGAACAAAAGAGAAGTGAAGATACATTAAGAGGTGTGTGAAGAAGATACGCTAATTTTATATTTATAACTTTTTAGGTATGTGTGCCATCAGTTACTTTCTAGCCTGCATTTTCTGATCGCTATCATTTTAATGCCATTAGCCCATTCATTTTAAATGGGTTTGTGCTGACATTAAATGAATGCTGATTAGAAAACCCAAGGTATGCCTTTTTGTTTCTGCATCTTACTTGTAAATAAAACTATTAGTTCTAGACTGAATATAATAGTCCTACTGTGTGGTATTTATTGCCATTTAGAATAGATAGATCATAGTGGCCCTCCCATAGTTTCCAGCATATTAAGTGGGAATTGATAGTTGCATGTCATGCTCACCCACTTAAAGCTTGAAAAGAAAAATTGTAGGTTAAAGTTCAGAGGAGAACAAGCAGGTTGAGGGGCAGCTGGAGGTTTAAAGTCGGCGAAAATGTGATCTCGTCCGGAAGCTGGCTCAAATGTGTCGACTTTTAGGTTTAACTCAGGCGCATTCGGTTGTGTGCACGTAATTCCCTCCGTAGAGGCAGGTTAGAGATTTGAATATGTAAATCCATGAATTACAGTGATATTTTTAACCGGCATTTCAATTGAACGACGCATGTACAGGTTTCCCGGGCTTCCTGAAACTCGGCAATGAAACCAAGGTGAGAAGAGGACAGCAATTCATAGTCTCATTAAAAGTCAGGCAAATACAGCAATAAATACTCAGTGCTCATGGCTGCTTTCTTACTTTCCACTGGGGAAGGGTTTGTTCGGCGTACTTTCGGTGAGAGGGTAAATTCTGCACTTTGGAGGTATTGAGACTCAAGACCAGGATGGGTGGCACCATGGCTGCCTTAGGTTGGACCTCAGGCGAGGAGCAAGATGAACATCAGCAGCAGCAACAGCCTGCTGTGGAAAGACCTTTTTTAAAATTTGTTCTTGGGATGTGGGCGTTGCTGGCAAGGCCAGCATTTATTGCCCATCCCTAATTGCCCTTGAGGTGGGGGTGAGCCGCCTTCATGAACCGCTGCAGTCCGTGTGGTGAAGATACTCCCACAGTGCTGTTAGGGAGGGAGTTCCAGGTGGTCAGGAGAGAGGGGAGCAGCAGCAGAGAGGGGAGCAGCAGAGAGAGGTTGAGGTCGCAGGAAGTACTACCCGCGTAACAGGGTGTACAGGCAGAGGCTCAGTTTCCTTGACCTCTTGGAAGAGCAGTGATTCGGGAGGCTGAGGTTGTCATTGCAGATGGTGGCAGACATCTACAGCCTTCTGGAAGAAGACCTGCTCCCTGCTGGACCTGATGGCCACGCATCACCAGTGGCTGTGAAAGTGACCACCGCCCTGAAGATTTTTGCCGCTGGATCCTTCCAGGGCACTACCGGAAACATATCTAGGAGCTTCCAGTCAGCGGCCCACAAATGCATAAGGCAGGTCACTGATGAGTTGTTTGCCAGGGCCAGCAATTATGTTAACTTTGCCTGTTATGACGGCAGTCAGAAGGAGCGGGCGCTTGGGTTTGAGTCTCTGGCTGGTTTCCCACAGGTACAGGGTGTCATCGACTGCAGACATATGGCAATCCGTGAACCGCAAGGGCTTCCACCATTATTGTGCAGCTGGTGTGCAACCACATGAAAAGGTTTATGCAGGTGTGCAGCAGATTCCCAGGGAGCTGCCATGATGTTTTCATCCTGTGGGAGTCCAAGCAACCTGATGGCTTTAAACCTGCAAGCACACTTAAGGGTGGCTGCTAGGAGATAAGGGATACCCACTTCAAATTTGGCTGATGACAACCATGAGGAACCCCACCAATGAAGCCCAAGAGCAGTACAACGAAAGCCATATGACAACCAGATGTGACATTGAAAAAGCGATTCACATACTCAAGATGCACTTCAGGAGCCTGGACAGATCAGGCAGTGCCCTTCAGTACTCACTAGCCAGGGTGTCCGGAATGATCGCGGTGTGCTGCGCTCTGCACAACATTGTGTCACAGTTAGGATTGGAGCTGCAGGAGGAATAAAGGGCTAAGCACACGTCATTTGCAGATGAATCCGAGGAGAAGGATGAGGAAGATGGCGACCCCAGTGCAGCACCAGCCGCTCACAGGATGCATGGGATTGCCTTATAGCTTTAAGCTTCAGTTAGTTACCACCACTGGACCGACGTAACAATCATATCCAAAGACTGCTCTCATCCCTACGCACCCCCACCCCCCATTCCAATGACACAAAGCAGTACTGCAGCCAACCACCCATTGCACATCGCCCCCCCCCCCCACATTGGTCCCATCAATTAATTTCTTCCCATTCATCAACAAGCAGCTGAAAAGATGAGTTACCTCTCAGCACCAAGAATGGGCAACATGGGAAAGTTGTGCAAAGCAACATTCCCTCTAAGCTGTCTACCTGTCCCACGCAGCCCAGGACGGGCTTTACCAATGTGAAATTTTGCATATGTGCGAAACTTTGAATGAGCCGCGCAGCCCATTAAAGGGACCACGAACCCAAATTTAAAATTAGGGGGAACATTGGTGCAAAATAATACATATTATGGGATTGTACTAAACAGCCAAAACTTAATAACTTACCATTTTCTCATACACCCATGTGCATAACCTTGTGCAACCACAAAGTTTTACTCTTACTTTTCCTACTGCTCTTACGTGGTGCAACCCTTGTGGCTTCGACAGAGGTAGAGGTACGCTGGTCAGATCCCAGCTCTGACTGTTGAGATGCTCTTGGTTGAAGACCTCTGTGTGTGGGCGCCCGTGAGGGCCCCGCCAAAGACTGCTCCACTTGCACCTGTGCAGGGGCAGACTCGGCCAATGGGAGAGGAGACAGCATGTCGGGTACTGACTGAGGGGTGGGCAATGGGGAAGAAGTGGGATTGCTTTGAGTGGAGATCCTGCTTCCATGTCCCCTTCTGCCAACGTCCCTCTCATTGGCCAGCCGCACTTCACTCCTACCACTCTGGTACAATGATCCTGCTGCTGCCATCCTCGGCCACCTCCAGCCACGCCTTCTTTGTTGCAGCAGCAGGTTTCTTCCTCCCGTTGCTGGTGAAAAGTATCTCTCTCCCAATCCTCCCTGCCCCTTGCAGTGAAGCGCAGCCCTTGAGCATCCTGACCCCATTCTCTGACTTCACCCTCTCTTGGTTCAAACTCCGAACTCCTCCAAATTTCAGCTTTGGATTGGCCCTTTAAATACTCCAGTCGCTATTGCGTCATGAGGGTCCGCACCACGTTCGCTGCTGCGCATTCAAACACAAAGCTGAAAGTCTATTCTAATTAGGAGGCTGCATTAAAATTCCACAGACCGACGCACTGAAAGTCCTTCTAGTTTTTAACCCGCTATCGCACTCGTCTCCCGCCGCCCCCCGGCTCCAAACATGCCTCAGAGTTATTATCGGACCCTAAGGTTCTAAATTTCTATGGGATTCTTTTGATATTCTGCCATGACTTCAGCACAAGGGGGGTGGAACCTCCAGAGACATGATGTAAATAAAGATTTTTAACCGTTTACACAATTTCCCCAGCGTTCTGCTGATCCCGTGACAGAGCAGGCCTGTGGAAATTCCAGACACAAAATTCTTTGAGTTTAGCACAGTTCAGATGGAAATGGCTATTGGTGGGTTTTAGATGGACTTATATGGGAGTATGCCATTTGTACCCAATTTTCTGAGGTTAGGTGATTTGCATAGCTTCCAGAACAGATTTGGGTGGGTGCAGGGCGCACACCAGTGATGGGATTGGTAAAATGAAATCCAAGTGAAATTTAAAGTGAAGAGGACAATTAAAATAGGGGGGCAAAATTCTGAAGGCCTTTGAAAAGGCTCTGAAAGCATCTTAATCCATTAGTCATTTTTGCCCAGGTTCAAGAGGGAGGGGGCAACAAAACAATAGATAGGCATGAAGGGAAAGGAAACCCTAGCTGCTGGTATTAGTCTGGAGACAAGTGACAGAGCGCCTCAGCCACCAAACCCTTAATTATTGGCCTATGAAGTGGAAATGATGCTGCAGGAGTTGATGGTGAGCAAGGGTGAGCTCTGTAACACACTGCGGCACTATCCCCATAGGTTAGAATTTCAGCTTGCAAGGAGGTGGAACATTATTCCAGGTTGAAGCTGACTATTGCTGTCACTGGATATGCCAGTTTTCTGCTGCTTCTGGTGTCCATTCATGGCACTACATCTAGCTCTCTGCTGACCCAGATCCTGTTAGGACAGTTCTCATGATTATTTTCAGTTAATCAGGGTGTTGCCAGGGCCTGAAGAATAGATGGTGGCTTCTTGGTGGGCACAGCCAATCATTGCTATAACAGCTGTGGCAGTAGCTGATTTAAAGGACACAGGTAAGTATTTTGAATCTACAATATTTCAATAATTGTTTGACTATTTTTTGCAGATTTTGTTCTCAATGGCTGTGCTATCAATTGTTCAATTTGTTTCCTTTCTTTCCCAACACCATTACTCACACCAATGGGCTTCTCACTTGGAATCCCTCAATCTAAGATGTTTGTAAGATGAAGAGGACTGATGTAGGAATACAAGGCAGATCAGGCTGTAGACATAGGTGGACAAACCTTGCTTTGGCACACAATTAGTCCATGAGTAGGTTCCTCCTCCCCAAAAAAGTGCAGCAGCACACTCCCGATTGTATCACTAGGATGTATGAATGGCTGACCCAATGCACAGGAACGCCCAACTTGAAGAAGTTCTGCTTTTCTCTCCGACGGGATTTTCATATCCTTCCTTTATCCTTTACACGTTCATTGCTATCGGTTTTCCTCTTGTTCTGTTCCTGCCACCTGCGTTCCTGCCACCTGCGTTCCTGCCACCTGCATCCCCGCCCCACCCCACTCCCACCATTTCCCTTTTCTCTGGCTATCGAATGTTAGAATGACTGAAGTTTACAGGAGAGAAAGAAGGCAAAGCAATACCAGACTCGGGAGACAACTTGTGATAGAGGTAAATTCATTGGAGCTGAATATTATTTGGATGCATCTTTGTCTTATTGAAATTTTTCCTACAAAGGTTCAGTCACAGCATGCAAGCAGTCTGAAATCATTCTAGTTCTTATCACAAGTTTCTTTATAACAGTACCAGGCAAAGAAGCTACCTTCCAAAATGAAAAATACTTAATAACAGTTACCTGATAATTGAATAATATTAAAATTGAGTTTGCGTCGAATGATGTAATAATCCATTCATCTGCTGTATGCCTCTAGTGTTTCTGGATATTTCAACATATGCCATTCTGTTCTTTGTTGGATTCTAAATTGAAAAATAGTCAAGTGCTCTTCATGTCACATTCTCTGCTGGCAATGCCTTTAGCCCATCCATGAAAATCTCTAAACATATCCTTGCACTTCACTTTGGTCTTTGGTATGCTGATCGTGCAACCTAGTAGGACTGGGATTCTGCATCCAGAACATAAATTAATTGTTCAAGCTCTTTAGTACCATCTGCTGTCACTGCCATATTATCTGAGTACACTAGTGTGCTTACTTGGTTGTCTTCAACATTCGCCCCACTTCTGGTTAGATAACCATTGATTCATCACATAATGTGGATTCCGAGGGAGACCTGTTCCTGTTCCAGTGATCTTTCTGGTAATAAAGATTAGTACAGATTCATTTCCAAAAGAGACAATGATGTTGAAGAGGACAGAATTGGATGGTGACTACTGTCAGAGGACAGACACATGGAAAGAAAGATTTGCATTTATATACCACCTTTCACAACCACCGGACATCTCAAAGGGCTTTACAGCCAATGAAGTATTTTGGGACACACGGCAGCCAATTTGCACACAGCAAGCTCCCACAAACAGCAATATGATAATTACCAGCTAATTTTTTTTGTTATGTTGGTTGAGAGATAAATATTGGCCAGGACACCGGGGATAACTTCCCTGCTCTTATTCGAAATAGTGCCATGGGATCTTTTATGTCCACGTGAGAGAGCAGATGGGGCCTCGGTTTAACGTCTTATCTGAAAGACGGCACCTCCAACAGTGCAGCAGTCCCTCAGCACTGCACTGGATTGTCAGCCGAGCTTTATGTGCTCAAGTCCCTGGAGTGGGACTTGAACCCACAACCTTCTGACTCAGAGGCACGTGTGCTACCCACTGAGCCACAGCTGACACGCACACTGGATGCAATAACATATTAAACAAAATGCATAATTAGAATAAATATTTTTACTATTCATTACCAATGCATTTTTTGTTATGTAAATACTTGAGAGGCAAGTGCAGAAATCTATTGCTGCACTGGAGATACACATTATCATATTTTAATGGGAATTAGGGCAAGCACAGACCTAACCAGTGTGTAGCATACCACACGATAATAATGCTATTTCCTAATTTAATATTCACTGAGCATGAAAATATTACATTAATTGAGGCACAGTTATTTAAAATAACACATGAAGTACTACAAGTGCATATTTTTGTAAAACAAGCAAATTACTGCAACAATAACTGACTTTCTATTTGACTTCCTTTTTCCTGCAGTGTTCGGAGCATCCCACTTTCTCTCCATGCTGGCTCGCAGCTTGATGGGCATCAGTCACTCTCTAGTTCTTCGTCTAAATCGCCATTCCAAATGTGTTAGTCTTGACAACGAATGTTCCGCAGGCAATTCAACCACAGGGAGCATCACACCTGAAGCCAAATCTATCTTTACTCCATGTCTACACACGAGCACTTCCAAGGAATGGGTCACTCAGTAGTGATTCAGAGGAATGCTGGCAGATTTTCCCTTTCATACTCTAGGGTTGCCGAGGCCAATAATAACATCCCTCCTACTACTCTGCTTGAATTCAGCTAACTGAACACACAATGAACATCAAACTTATGGCCTTCTATATCAGTGAAGCTCAGAAACTCACTTCCTTAACTAGTCTAGTGGAGCATTGGGGAGATAAACCAATTTTTTTCAAAGTTAATTTAGATTCATCTCAAAGGTGGCTGGAAAATAGTTTGACTTGGCTTCTGTGGGAATGGGTGTAATTTATTCAATCAGAGCCTACAAGTTAATTACTTTTTATAAAGGTGCACGGATGAAACTAATTATGTTACTGTCATCAAGCCCACTTAAATGAATAACTGTTAAATGAATAAAACGTTTAAATGAATTGCATCGTCTAGATGTATTGATTTAATTGTTGTACTGCCATACCAAAGGCAAGGTGTTAAGCCCTTTTTGCCAATCAATATATTCAATCCTTTTTCAAGCATTTTCTTTCCTTCTTTTCTCTTTACTGCTCCTAGACCCCTCTCTCCTGTTGTTATACCTCCTTTTAATTCTCCCCTCTAGAGTACTCTGCCCGCCCAAATCCCAACCCTAACACTTCAGCATTCCTCGAAGATCTTACTCTCATACCACTGTCCCAGGCTTGGTCCCCTCTTAGGTAAGCCAACGACTTCCCTCTGTGCCTCTTTTGGCATCCTCCGAAGGGCCCATCAAGGCACTCGTCGCTGCCTCCTTACGAGCAGCAACCCCAACTGTGCCATCCTACTCTCTCGCCGACCTTCCTGCACAGTGCGCCCGCTGGGGGCTAATCTTTCCTACTCCCTTCCCTTCTCACTCACCCCTTCCAATGCTGACCCTGTGGACTCTGCCACTGGATTAGCTATCACCACCCCTCTCTGCATCTCCCTCCAGAATGTTTGTTTACTTGCGAACAAGGCCCTTGGCATCTATAAGCTTATTGGGGATAATTGCAGCGACATCATGGCCTTGACTGAAACCTCACTGAAGGGTGATAACACCTTCCCCCAAAATGAAGCCTCCCCACCTGGCTATGCCTTCCATGACTTGCCATGCCCAGACCATTGGCAGTGTGGCTCTTATCTCCAAATCACACCTTGGTCTGTCCCCCTTCTCTTCCTTTAAGCATCTCACATTGTTCCACCCCTCTCGCCTCTTATTTAAAATCCTGCGTCTCTACCTCCCACCCAAGTAAATTGACAATTTTCTCACCGAGTTATCGTCACTGCTTTCCTCCCTCAGCCTCTGCACCGAGTGACTTCTAATCCTCAGTTATTTCAACCTCCATCTCAACTCATCACACTCTCTCTCCTCTGAGTTCACTGCCCTCCTATCATCCCTTAATCTCTCCCCCCATATAAACTCGCCTACCCGTATTCACGGCCACCCTCTTGACCATGCCATTTAATGTGGCCTCGCTACTCCCATCGTGTCAATCACACATCTCTGATCACTTCCTTATTTCGCTCTCCACCCACAACCCTACTTCCTTCTGTGTCCGCCCCTGAAAAAAAACACTCCCAATTCACTTACAGCTGCACTTTCAAAATCCCATAATGCCTAGCCTTTGACCCTCCATTCATTTATGCAGCAACCGAGCTTCTCAACCACACCCTCACCTCCAACTTTGATGCCCTGGTCCCCGTTAAAACCATTACTCTCTCTCACCCTGGTATTCGCCTGGTATGGCCCTCATCTCTGCTCCCTGAAGTCCAAGGGACACAGATTTGAACATATATGGCAGACAACTAGTTTAGCCATTCACCGCCAGATCTAGCTGGACCACATAAAGCACTATCGGGTCCTACTCTCGTCTGCCAAACTGCTCACTATTCCAGGATGATCCAGAATGCAAAGATAACCCCCAGCTTCTTTTCTCTACTGCAAACCATCTTCTTAAACTTCTCTATCCATCTCCTCCACCCTCACCTCCAACAACAAGTGTGAGGAGCTCATGGACTTCTTTGTGACTAAGATTGAGACCATCCGTTCTGCTGCCTCTGCCGCATCCCTCCCTTCCCCTAGCCCACTGGGCCTAACTTTCTCGAAGGCTCCCCCCTGCCCTAGTCCTGAACTCACATCTTTCTCTAGTTTCTCTTCTATCTCCCCTCATGCCCTCTCCGAGCTCATCTTGTTCATGAAACCCACTTCCTGTTCCCTCGGCCCTATTACCGCTAAACTGCTGTCCTCCCCTCCTCAGGTACTGTCCCCCATCCTTCAAATCTGCCATCATCATCCCTCTCCTCAAAAAAATAACCATTAATCCCTCTGCCCTTGCAAACTACTGCCCTATCTCCAACCTCTCTTTCCTCTCTAGAATCCTTGAACATGTTGTTGCCTCTCAAATCCATGCCCATCTTTCCTGGAACTCCATGTTTGAATCCCTCCAAACAGGTTTCCGCGTCTGCCACAATACTGAAATGGCTCTTTTCAGTCACAAATGACACACTTTGTGACAGTGACAAAGGAAAACTATCCCTCCTCATCCTTAGAGTCATAGAGTCATAGGGCTAGATTTTCAGTTGCTTGCGCCAGCAGTTAGCGCCTTAAGAGAAGTGATTTCCGGGCGCTATGCGTGTAGCGCCCGGGCGCAGCGCAGTTTGCGCCCCGCCCCAAATTAAGTTGCCCGTTAGCGCCGGCGCAAAGTTTAGCACCCGCCCGGATGCGCGCGCAGAAAATGACGTCACATCCTCGTGCAACGCCCTTTGGCCGCCCCGATTGCAAACTTCAGTCGGACCGCCCCATTGTGCGGCGGGCGGCCGGAGCGTTTGGAAAAAGGAACGCAACACAACCAGCGCGGGCCCCGGGGGGTGCTAATTAAAGGGAACGTCCTCTCCAGTATAAAGGCCATTCTTTTTTCTGAAAACAATCTTGTGCAACGCATTTCTGGAGACACAACAAGGAGGATAGCTAACTGGTTTCAAGCAGCAAGAGCCAGGTATTTTTGGACTCAGGCAATAGCGCTGCAAGTGGCCATTTGGAAATTAGACTGTTTGCCAGGATTTGATGGGGGTTGCATGGGGTGCCAACGCGGAGCTGCAGCTCCATGTCCGTAGGGCTCGCAGACGCATTGTGAGAGGGGCAGCCCTGGCTAGAGGCAGAGGGGGCTACAGGCGTCGGCCACGTAGGCCTTACCCAGTCAGGCTATACCGCCAGCAGCGCTCCTACCTAAACATGAGTGCCGCGCGATGTGTTAAAAGGCTCCGATTCCGAAAGGGGGTGATTGCAGAGATCTGCCACCTGCTTCGCCGAGATCTGCGGCCAAAGCTCAGGTGCAGGACGTCTCTGTCGGTGGAAGTGAAGGTGACGGTGGCATTGAACTTCTATGCCACCGGCTCCTTCCAATACGCTGCTGGGGACATAGCAAACATCTCCCAGTACGGCGCGCATCGCTGCATCCGCCAGGTGACCGAAGCACTGTTCAGAAGGAGAAGCCAATTCATCTCCTTCCCCATGGCCCTGGAGAGCCAGCATCAGCGCGCATTGGGATTTTCCAGACTCGGGGAATTCCCCTTGGTGCAGGGCGCCATTGACTGTACGCATGTGGCTTTGCGGGCCCCTCTGGAGCATGGCGAGCAGTATCGCAACAGGAAGGGCTACCATTCTCTGAATGTGCAGCTGGTCTGTGACCACAAGCAGCGCATCATGGCAGTCAATGCCAGCTTCCCAGGCAGCAGCCACGATGCCTTTATCCTGCGGCAGAGTACTGTGCATGACATGTTCCAGGCACAGCCTCCCCCAAGAGGATGGCTACTCGGGGACAAAGGCTATCCTTTGTGCACCTGGCTCATGACCCCGCTCCGCGCGCCCAGGACCGCTGCTGAAGAGGCCTACAACGAGAGCCATCAAACCACCCGCAACATCATCGAGCTAACTATTGGGGTCCTCAAGCAGCGGTTCCGCTGCCTTGATCGCTCCGGAGGAGCTCTCCAGTATTCGCCGGACCGGGTCTCCCAATTTGTGGTGGTTTGCTGCATGCTACACAACCTGGCTATCCGCAGGACTCAGGCACTGCCACCTGACGTTGGACCAGCACCTCAGGAGGAGGAGCAGGAGG
Organism: Somniosus microcephalus; assembly: GCF_052327205.1. Lineage (NCBI taxonomy): Eukaryota > Metazoa > Chordata > Chondrichthyes > Squaliformes > Somniosidae > Somniosus > Somniosus microcephalus. Next base: position 33,917,254 of record NC_140996.1, read on the forward strand.
AGCATGAGGAGGAGGAGGAGGAGGAGGAGGAGGAGCAGGAGTACGTTCCCAGGAGGGAGCGACCAGGGCCAAGGGCCGCACGACGCCACCTTATTACACGGTACTTCTAAGCCCCCTGTCAGGGAATGGCCAGGGGCCATGAGGGAAGATGAATGCAGCCGCTCCGCAAGCCCTCAGCCGGCGAAGCCAACAAACACTAAGAAGAACAACCATGGAGACTGCATGAATAAAGATAATTTTTTATTAAACAAAAATGAAAAGCCCTTCCCACATGAATCCCCAAAAACAATAAACGGGCCCCACAAAAAGCCCAACAAACGACTCACTCCCACAAACTGGGGAGGAGCCACTCCACCTTTATTGAAACCGTGCCTCAACGTCGGCCTAACGCAAAAAAAAAGCCCTCCAAAAGCACAACCATGGGCAAAATAAAGATGGCCACCGCCATATTAAAGGAAAGCTGGCCACACCCTCTACTGAGTGGCCCGCGAGGGCGAGACCTTGGCCAGCATTTTGCCTCCCCTGCCCTGCCTGCTGCTCCTTCGCAAGCTCTGCCCAGTGGCTGCTGCGAGGCTGGGGGAAGGCGCCTGAGGCTCAGATGCCCTTCCGCCAGATGCCGCTGGGGGGCGGCCTACACGGCGTTTGGGCCTCGAGGGGCCGTCTCCTGAGTGGCGCACCTGAGCCTGGCCACCATCAGCTGCAGCCGCTTGCCCTTGACGCCCCAGAGGGGGAATGGCGGCGACGGATGGCGCAATGTGGGCCAGCTGGCGTCTGGGATGCGCTGGCTGGTGCTGTGGCGCGGTGGCACTCGGCCGGGCCCGCACTGCAGGATCCGCAGCAATCAGCCGACGGCCGGCTTGCTGGGATGGTCCAGCGCGGCGCCTGCCCTGGCGATGCCTGCCTGAGACAGCGCGTGTGGCAGCAGTGAGTGGCCCTGTGGTCCTGGTGTGCGCGCGCATCACATCCGCCAGGGTCTTGACGGCATCAGTTAGCATGCGGCCAGTCGCGGCAGTTGCTGCCCCGAACTCGCGCACACTGGTCGCCAGCGACTCGATGGCCTCAGGCATGCGCCCCACCACGCTCATGAGCTCCGTGTGGCGCCGGTCCGAGTCGTCGGCCATCTGATCGAGCTTCCGCACCTCCTCCGAAGTGAAGGTGTCCGGACTGGAGTCGCGACTCTCCCGCTGGGGAGGAGGGGGCCGAACTAGGGGACCCTTGCCGCGTTGGTGACGGCGAGTGTGCCGAGCAGCAGCACTCCCCTCTGATCCTTCCCCCCTTTGGGGGGAAGGCCGCGGGCCACGCGCACGGCTGCTGGGTGGCTGGACGCCACTGGTCCCAGAAGCTGCATTGCCCTGCGACAGTTCCTCCAGGCACTCGTCCAGTGAGGAGGTGTCGAGCATTTCCTCCTCTCCTGCGGGACGTGACTGTTCCCCCGAAGGTCCGGCTTGCTCCTCCTCCTCCTCCTGGTTGGAGGTGCTGTCACTGGCAGCCTCAGGGTCCTGGTCGTCACCAGCTGAAAGCAGGAATGCACAAGAGTAGCTTCAGAGTGAGGAGACGGCGTCAGCGAGGGAGTTAGGACTGGTGGGATTCAGCGCATTGGTGGGACAGTGGCAAAGGAGGTAGCTCGGATGGGCCAGTGCGACGCGAGAGGGCCAAAAGGCGAGGTCCTTACCATTGCCGGGCAGTGGAGGGTCGGATACACCGCACGCTGTGGGGACAATCACACGTGCTCCCATGAGCACACACACGCGCTCCTCCAGCCGAGTGAGCTTCTGCAGCTTGGCGCGGCCACCCCTGGCACGGGCCTGGCGATTAAACGCTACTTTAACCTGCAAGAGAAAGGACGGGCTGTAAGTGCGCAGTGAAGCCCTGATGTAGTGTGCACTGCCTCCCATGGTGGAATAGCTTGGACCGAGTGAAGCCCTGATGTAGTGTGCACTGCCTCCCATGGTGGAATAGCTTGGACAGAGTGAAGCCCTGATGTAGTGTGCACTGCCTCCCATGGTGGAATAGCTTGGACAGAGTGAAGCCCTGATGTAGTGTGCACTGCCTCCCATGGTGGAATTGCTTGGACAGAGTGAAGCCCTGATGTAGTGTGCACTGCCTCCCATGGTGGAATAGCTTGGCCAAAGTGTAGAGTGCCGAATGGCCATTTGATGCTCATGACTGTCCCAATGCTGCTGGCTGAGGGCTGGCCAAAAGGACTTTCAGGTCCCTTTGCCCATCATGTCAGGTGTACATGCAAGAATGAGGAGGAGACTGGAAAGGCTACTCACCCTCACAATCCTGGTCAGATCGTTGTATTTCTTACGGCATTGTGTGGGGGTCCTGGGGGCCTCGCCGGTGAACGTCACCCTCTGGGCGATCTGCTTCCAGGCTTTGGTGTAGTCGTGGTGGGTTGGATTCCTCCCACTGTCTGGAAACAAGATCTTGCGCCTCACCTCCAGAGCTGTGACCATTATGTCCAGATCACCCTCTGAGAAGCGCAGGGCACGCTGACGGGCCTTCTCTGGCGTTGCCATGACTCCCTGGGGCTGAGCAGTAGTGTTGAGGCCTCTTTGCAAGGCTGCAGTGTGCAGGGCGTGGCAGCAGACCAATTCGTCCCTTCCCCCTTTAAGAGCTGGTCGGCACCACGGGGTCTGCTGTCAGTGCAAAAATGACCGCACCCGTGCTGCGCCCCGCCTGGGCGCTATCCCTCTGGACCGCCGGCTTAGCGCCTAAAGAGAGTAGTGGAACGCCTCTTTTAGCGCTCCACCAACCTCTTAGGGCGAAGCCACTGAATTCCCGGCAACGGGGCGCTACTTTGGGGCGGGCGCTAACTTCGGGCGGGCGCTAAGGTTAGCGCCCCAAAACTGCCTATACTGAAAATCTAGCCCATAGAGTTTTACAGCACAGAAAGAGGCCCTTCGGCCCATCGTGTCTGCGCCGCCCATCCATCCCTGTCCAGTCTAATCCCATTTTCCAGCATTTGGTCCATAGCCTTGTATGCAATGGCATTTCAAGTGCTCATCCAAATGCTTCTTGAATGTTGTGAGGGTTCCTGCCTCTACCACCCTTTCAGGCATTGAGTTCCACATTCCAACCACCCTCTGGGTGAAAAAGTTCCTCCTCAAATCCCCTCTAAACCTCCTGCCCCTTACCCTGAATCTATGCCCCCTTGTTATTGACCCCCCTACTAAGGGGAAAAGTTCCTCTTTATCTACCCTATCTATGCCCCTCATCATTTTGTACACCTCAATCAGGTCCCCCCTCAGCCTTCTTTGCTCCAAGGAAAACAACCCCAGCCTGTCCAGCCTCTCTTCATAGCTGAGGCGCTCCATCCCAGGTAACATCCTGGTGAATCTTCTCTGCACCCTCTCCAAGGCAATCACATCCTTCCTACAGTGAGGCGACCAGAACTGCACACAGTACTCCAGCTGTGGCCTCACCAGCGTTTTGTACAGCTCCATCATAACCTCCCTGCTCTTATATTCTATGCCTCGGCTAATGAAGGCAAGTATCCCATATGCCTTTTTAACCACCTTATCTACCTGTTCCGCTGCCTTCAGGGATCTATGTACATGTACACCAAGGTCCCTCTGACCCTCTGTACTTCCTAGGGTCCTACCACTCATTGTGTATTCCCTTGCCTTATTTGTCCGTCCAAAATGCATCACCTCGCACTTTTTAACTTGTCTGCAGCCTTTGACATGGTTGACCACTCCATCCTTCTCCAACGCTTTCTCCACCATCATCCAGCTGGGTGGGACTGCACTTGCCTGGTTCCATTCTTATCTGTCCAGTTATATCCAGAGAATCACCTGTAATGGCTTCTCTTCCCACTCCCATACCATTACCTCAGGTGTCCCCCAAGAATATATCCTTGGCTCCCTCTTATTTCTCATCTACATGCTGCCCCTAGGTGACATCATTCGAAAACACTGCATAAGTTTGCAGCTGTACGCTGACGACACCCAGCTCTACCTCACTACTACCTCTCTCTCGACCCTCCACTGTCTCTAAAATTGTTAGACTGCTTGTCTGATTTCCAGTACTGGATGAGCAGAACTTTCCTCCAACTAAATATTGGAAAGACCAAAGCTATTGTCTTCAGTCCCGCCACAAACTCCATTCCCTACCTATTGACTCCATCCCTCTCATGCATCTCATCCATGCCTGTTATCTCTGGACTTGACTGTTCCAATGCAGTCCTGGCTGGCCTCTCACGTTGTACCCTCTGTAAACTTGATCATCCAAAATCTCGGCTGCCTAACTCGCACCAAGTCCCGTTCATCCATCACCCCTGTGCTTGCTGACCTACATTGGCTCCTGGTAAAGCAACGCCTCGATTTCAAAATTCTCATCCTTATTTTCAAATCCTTCCATGGTCTCGCTGCTCCCTATCTCTGTGACCTCCTCCAGCCCTACAACCCTCTGAGAAATCTACGCTCCTCTAATTCTGGCCTCTTGAGCATCCCTGATTTTAATCGCTCCACCTTTGGCGGCCGCACCTTCAGCTGCCAAGGCCTTCAGCTCTGGAATTCCCTCCCTTCTCTCTCTCTCCACACCTCTACCTCTCTCTCCTCCTTTAAGACGCTCCTTAAAACCTAACTCTTTGTCCAAGCTTTTGGTCATCTGCCCTAACATCTCCAGATATGGCTCGGTGTCAATTTTTTTTCTGATAACGCGCCTGTGATGCAACTTGAGACGTTTTACTATGGTAAAGGTGCTATATAAATACACGTTGTTGTTGTATTTTTGTCTAGGTGTAAAATTCGCCTAGTATCCAATTCAATTATGTTTTGTCCTTTTTCCCCTCAGTGGTTGCAAGGACTCAGGTGCCGATAAATTCGATCCCGTAGTGCCCAGTTTTTTGGTGCTGATTCAAGTCCAAAATGGCATCTGAGGAGCATGCACACACTTCTGGTGCAGGCCACGTCAGACGCCATTTTGGGTAGGTCGTTAGTGTGGGGGGGGCCAGTTTTGTGCGCCGGAAGTATGCAGAGAAGGCAGATCGTGATGTCAATCAGCGTGCAACGTTGATTTGATGCCAGCACTGCCATTTTCGACCTAAATGTTGGAGCTAATGCCCTCTTAACCTTGCACAGCTGAGCATGCATTCAGCAGCAGGAAGGACTCCCTACCAGCGCTCGTTAAAGGGATTATCACCTGCTTTCAGTATAGTTACTGATTGATTTGTACTGGCTCTTCGTGAGTTTGTAGAGGTGTTTCTTGGTGTGTTATCTTATTTGAAGTTGCTGAAGTGTCCAGCGAGTGGTGCAGCAGGTTACTTCAAGGGGTCCGCTCAGAGCAGTTGCTCCCAGACATGGGTGCAGTAGTTTATATCCCCCTTGACCTGCAGCATGACAGGAAGAATGAGCACAGGTGACACCGAGGAGGACAAGTTGCTTGAAGATGGAGGAGGAGGAGGGGGAGGAGAAGGGCTCTCAGCAGGAGGCCATATCCACCCAGGGTCTTTAGGGAGCAATTCTCCTACCTCAACCTCAGCGAGGAACAGTGTATGCAACATCTCTGTTTCACTAAGGAGGTGCTCATTGAAATCTCCCACCTGTTGCAGGAGAACTGCAGCTTCAGAGCCAGGTGTGGACAGCACTGTCAGTGGCTGTCAAGGTGAGCGTGGACATTAACTTTTATCTGTCGGGCTCCTTCCAGGTTGGAGCAGGTGATATTTCCAACTTCTCCCAGTTCACTGTGCACTGTTGCATAAGGGAGGTCACTAAGGTTCTGTATGTAAAGAGAGGTGAATACATTTTATTCTCTTTGACAGAGAGAAGCAGGTGGAGAGAGAACACAGCTGACCAGGATAGCATGAAGGGATAATTACTAGTCCTAGCACTTTTCGGGCTACCCCGGATCAGGTGTATTGCCCAGACATTCACCTTCAGCTAAAGTTAGAGATAGCCGAATCCTATAAGATGCTTAATTGGGTCTAAAGGTCTAGACTGTCTCTCACTAAAGAAAAGGAATGACTTGAAGATGTTACCGTCCTCCAGATAGCACTTTTAATAAGTTTAACTAGACTGTAACCATCCAGATATTATGAGGGTCTGGAAAACTCCCCCAGAATTCTTCAACTCCTCACCAAAGAGTGTACAGAGATTGAGTTCATGAGTTTGATACAGAAGTACTATGTGAGACAATTCTAAAAATATATAGATTTATTAAGAACCAGCATGCAGTTAACAGCTGGTGAGTCAATCACAACTTTAACAGTTCCAAAAACAAATAGCTTACAATTTTTATCATCAGAGATCCTTATTCTCAAATCTTAATTTCATAACATTTTTACATTTCTACTTATTCGTAACCCAGGATATCCACCAAAATCAAATACATTTGATTACCCGAGACTCAAAGAGTTGTAGGCTTACAGAGTGGTTCTGAAGCCGAGAATCGCTTTGCCCCTTCCAGCGACTTCTGGTTTCCTATTTGAAAGTTCTATATTTTATACCCTTTTTTCAGTGGTATATCCTTTGAAGTTTTCTGCTGATGTAAGCTAATTATCTCTAGTCATCTTTCTGTTGACTTCTTTCTAGTCTTCCTGTCAATTCAACTGTTAGCTTGCAGAATTCTGTCTGCTATGTAGGTGTTCAAAACTTATCATAAAGACAATATGATTGCTTGGTGCATGTACTGATGTCATTTTTACAAAGGTCTTCTATTCAATTCTTAAGTCACCTTATTTGGTTGTAAGCAGACTTCATGGGCTGGATTTTGTCAATGGGGAGCTTTTGGAGGCAGGACTCCCACTTGTTGGGTTTTAGTCCTGCCTCCATCGACTTGTGGCTAACCCATGTTATTTTCCCTTGATTGACCTTGCTAAGCCCGCCCAGCGGGAAAGGAAATTAAGGGAAAGCCAGTTACAGGTGATGTTAGCAAGTGCCGTTTCATCTGTCAAGAGCTTTTGACAGATGAAATGTCATTGTTTGACAGCTCTGTGACAATCTGTCTCCTAAGTTGTGTCTTTACTCAAGACTCAATTAGAAAGCCTTCCTGCCCAGAAAGCAGAAGGCTGCAGCTTTTGACAGTTCAGCGGCCATTCTACTTTCTGTGCCAGTGAGCTGAGAGTCTCCCAAGACCTGAAGGGAAGAAGCCCGCAGGAAGTAGTAAAGGTAAGTGAAACTTATTAAAACACTTTACACACACCTCACACACTTACCTCTGCACACATGGACCCATTACTCACCTGCACACTGGAAATCTCAACCCCTCGGACCCCTGCCTCGCTGACCCTGGCGAGGTTCAGAGCCGTTGGGAAGCCCACACTTCAGGGCTCAAAATAGGGATTAGCCAAAAAACTGCCTGTTAACTACCTGTTAACAGGCAGTTAATTGGCATTAATCCCCTTCCCACCTCGAGGAGGCAAGACCCGATGCGGGTCAGCTACCCGCTCCCAAGTTCTGCCATTTTCCTGGCAGTCCCTCCTCCAAACCCGCCTCCCCAGGGCTGGCAAAATCCAGCCCCATGTCTCCTCTGTGTTTCAATTTCAATACAAAAACCATGTGATTGCTTGGTGAATCTATTGATGTCATCTTTACAAAGTCTTCTGTTTGTATCTTTTACAACATGTAAATTAAAAACACTTCAACCGAGTACATGATTGTCTTCCAAACTACCTCAGTTGGTTGTATTACAGACTTATGTCTCCTGTCTTTCATTTGATGTCATATTTATGAAGGCATGTGTTCTTTAATGTTCTGTGTTTCTGTTTCCCGAAGTGTTGGTTTATGACACCTTAACATTATACCATTGTGCTCTTTCACGTGGGCCATGGGCAGCCAATCAGAGCAGGGAATGCTCCATTCATAAGTCTTGACAGGAAGAGCTGTCAAGACTTATAAATACTACAGCCCCAAAATAGCAGTAAACCTTGAAATAATTTTTTTTTAAATCACATTTTTTAAATAAACTATAAATTACATTAAATAACTATTTTAAACAATAATTTAAATTTTTGAAAAAAATAATTTTATATTCTAATGGGGCTAAAAATAAACTTACCTTGCTTTAAAGTATTTAAAAATAATAAACCTGTGAAAAATGTTTTAATTTTAATTAATTGATCACGTACCTTGTAAAAAGCAAGCCTTACGCCTGCTTTGTACATTTCTAAATTCTAAAGACTTACCCTCACGGAAAAACCTGTAAAAAAAAATGTAAGTTCAAAGCTCACGCGCAGACTCCCCCGCGCACGCGTTCGACCTCTGAACCCCTTTGTTCAGAGGAACGGAAGTGCCGGTTTCCTGCGCATGCGCAGTGCATGCAGGAAACCGGCACTTCCATCGGGCCTACGGGTGAGTACCCAGCGTGTACTCACCCATGGAGACCCGAATTTCTGGGCCATGGTGTTCTTCCCAAAGCTCAGACTTTCTGGAAGCTCTTAACCCTCTGCTTCAACAGGGCTATTGTTTCAACAATGGATTTTTATCTCAAAAGCCTGTATTCTGTTTACAGCTTTATGTCATTGAGGCTTTTAGATTTTTAAACCCAGTTTGTCATGTTTTAATAAAGTCAGAATTCTGTTCATAGGATGGTGTATTTTTCTGAATAGGTATGGCTCATTCCTTCACAAGCAAGCTTCCCATGGTGCAGGGTGCCTTTGATTGCACACAAGTCACTTTGCGGACACCACATGTGAACAAGGAGATGTACCACAACCGGAAGGGATTCCACTCCCTCAATTTCCAGTTGGTGTGCGACCATACTCAGCACATCATGCAGGTCAATGCTCAGTATCCTGGCATCAGTCATGATGCCTTAATTCTGCGGCAGTCCACTGTACTTTCCGCATTTGAGCCACCACGACAAACCAGAGGGTGGCTATTGGGCCACAAGGGCTATCCGCTGACCATCTGGCTCATGACTCCGGAGCGCAACCCAAGCACAAGTGAGCAGCATGCATATAACGAAAGCCATGCTGGTACACAGAATCTGATAGAGCAGACGATCGGCTTGCTTAAACAGCGCTTCCGCTGCTTGGACTGCTTTGGAGGAGCCCTGCAGTACTCGCCAGAACGCGCCTCAAGATTCATTGTGGTCTGCTCCACAGCCTCGCCATCATGAGGGCACAGCCCCTGCCACCAGATATAATGCGAAGAACTGAGAAGGAGGAGGAAGGGAGGAGGCAACCGACAGCACTTTCTGGCCGGGCTGTCCATGATCGACTCATTTAACTGCAGTACCAGTGAATGTAACCCCAATTCCCCATTCACCAACAGTCCCACATCCCGCCTCCTTCTGTTACTGACCATTGCAGCGTGTTCTTGGCCACAATAAAAGCCACCACTAAACAAACATTCCAAACCAAATTTATTAATCAAATCATACAATATTATATTCCAAATTCAACTCCTCACCCTTGTGCATTCCCTTAGTGCCTGCCTTCCGTGTGCCTTTGCCTGTCCTAGTGCTCCTACACAGTGCTGCTCCAATGGCTGCAGCATGGCTGGTGGAAGGCTGCTGACTTTCAGTGGAGGAGACTGCAGATGACCTTGGAGCACGACCTCGAGCATCTCTGGACCAAGAAGGCCCGGCTTCAGACTGCACCCCCTCAGCCTGAGTGGCAGCAGTCTGGGCTGGCTGGTTGAAAGGCAAAAGGAAGGGCACTGGCGGAGAGGCAGAGGTGGGAGAATGAATGCTGTCATCCTGAGGACAGAAGGTTCGCACTCCACGGAGCCACTGCCATTCCATTAGGACGGTGCCTCAGCATTCCTAGTAATCTGATGGAGGACAGATTGCTGGACTGCTGTGACACCCTGCAAGCCCCTTTCAACACAAACCACAGGCATGATGGCAACAGTCTGTGCTTACACGGTTACAAGCTGAGCTTGCATAACTTCAGTCTGAGCTTTCACTGCAGCACTCAGACGTTGGGTGGCTTCTGTTTGTGCTGCAATGGAAGCTGAGACATTGGCCATCAGACGCTGCATCATGGTTCAGTCCACAAGTGCGCTAATGGATTTGCCCATCACTTCAACGCTTGAAAGGATGGGTTCCAAGCTCTGCGCAAAGCCCTGTGAAAGGTTGGTGCTGGACTCCTCCATGCTCCTTGACATTGCATTCAGGCTTTCTGGCAGGCCTGCCAATGCAGCAAGCATCTCATTGTGCATACCATCAGCATTCTTCTTAGGCTGCCCCATCGAACTCCTCATCTGAGTCCTGTGCAGCAGGTGAGCTGCCACCTGCGCCACCCTTTCCCCCTGCTTGGCTGCAGCCTACTTGTGCCCAATGACTCACCATGTGCAGATCCCGCCTCTATGCTACCCTGTAAAGTAAGTGCAGTGTAGTATCTGAGCTGGTGGCTGCGAGTGTGAGATCGAGCGATGGTGCTGTGTCTTCAGCATCACTGCCTTCTTCCTCTTGCAGATCCTGTTCCTCCACCACTGCCTGGCTAGGTCAGGGTTCTTGGCTATCTGAAAGGAGAAAGACACAATGGTAGGGTTGTGGTGAGGGTGTGCAGAGGGGTGGGGGGAAGCAAGAGGTGCATGCTTACACCGTCTGCAGCTTCTAAATCAGAAGAGATTGTGGGATGTGGGGGAAGTGGGATGTGGGAAGGAGGATTAGGAATGAAGATACCTTGCAGTGTTTAGGCCACGCTGCTCGCCACGGGCTCAGCGGTGGTCGCGCCAATAATCTCCAGCACCATTTCCTCCATTAGAGTAGGGTTATGCAGTCACGCCTGTCTACCTCTGTGTAGCCCTTGCTGCCTGCGGTTATGAGACACCTTGTCCTGCAAGAGAGGGGGATGTGTGTAAGTGAATCTGGTGCAATGTGATGTGCCTGTCATAGTTGAATAGCTGGCAGTGTGTGCAAGCTGTGAGATATGGGTGTGAGGCTTACCGCAGTACTAAGTGTGTAAGGGTGAGGTGAAGCTATGAGTGTGAGGTATGAGTGATGATTGATAGAAATTGTTGTTAGGTGAGTGAAGGTGGCGTGGTGAATTGAGCAGTGTCTGAGGCTAATAGTTCAGTTGTAAGGATATGGCATTTGAGGATGAATCCACCGACCTTGACCACTCCTGTGAGGTTATTGAACTTCTTGTGGCACTGCATCCAGATCCTCGGGGCTCCACTGCTGGCATTCACCACGATGGCTATCTGCTCCCATTGCCTTTTCTGCATTTGCCTGGAGGACACCCTGTGGAAAAAGGAACTCTCCTCCTGTCCACCTCCTGCACAAAGGCCTCCAGTGCTGCATTTGAGAACCTTGGAGTGCGCTCTCTCCCCTGTTGTGCTATTGTACTTCTTCCTGCTCACACAAACAGTTGAATCAACTGCTGTAGCCAGAATGCACTTCCCCTTTAATTAGTTCAGGTTAGCTTTAATTAGTTCAGGCTAGCTTTAATTGGTGCTAGCCTCACACAAACTTGGACCCCCTGCTGAACATGCAGCCACTCAGCAGCGTGTTCATCTCTGGGCTGAACGTCACAATCATTCTAATTAGCAGGCAGCACGAAGTTTGCGTGCTACCTGCATTACTTTGCGGGTTGATCCCGCATCGCAGTGTCCGTTTTCAGAGACAAATGAATTTTTAGCCCAAGTACTTTTGGCAATGAATTTGATGAGCACTTCTAGTTTGATGTGAAACCCGCCTCATCAGGTGCTAAAGCTTTGTGATGCTTATAACTTACACATATTCTAGCAGCGGAACAAACCATTTGTCAACAAAGTCTGGCAGAAACTCTGGGGCAATTTTAACATAATCTGCCCATCATGCAACTGACGGGATCGGGTGCAATGCTGGTTTTACACCCCGCTGTTGAGTGGAGTGTAAAACTACCATTCCACCCGATCCCAAAGGTTTCACCCCCTCGGTCTCTGTAAATAATGGAAACGCCACCTCTAAATAAGAGGGTACTCTCTCTTGCTGATGAGGTGAAAATAATTGCGATGCTGAATAGGGTTAATTTCCCAGATTCCCAGAGTGAAATCGCTAAACACCCTGGTGTATCACAGCCTTTTGTAATGTATATATTGTAATGAAGCAAATGACATAAATAAACTATTAGTTATCCATGACAACATTGCGATGAATTTTTATACTACTGTGATTCCAATCCAGTTTGCAATCCACTGTTAGCTTCTTGCCAAACTTGGTGCAACCGTTAAAACAGATAAGAGTATAGATAATTTAGGTGGAAAAATCAATATTCATTTACCAGTTTTCGTCTGTACTTCAAAACCAGTTGCATTTTAATTTAATATATATTCAGATAAATTTTCTATGGTTTGCGCCCAGGGGTGCCTGGATACAGTAAATCAGAGAAACTTGGAGTGCACTCCTGCACAGGAAACCTATCCGAGGAAGTAAAATCAGATGGGTTCCTTTCTAGATGTGTGATTTTCTGGCATTTTTTTCATCTGAGTGATTCAGGTGACTCAGATCAAGGAAAATCTCACCCTATTCTTTGTTAACTTTACACAAGTCCAGATGAGCACGGCAGCCATGAAGAAGAAAAAGAAAAAAAAGCACAGGGTATTTTAGCTTCATCGTTAGCACAAACAAACCAAATAAAGTAACATATATTGCAGCTTAGATCTGCTGCGTACACACCGATGGCCAGTGGATATCAGAAAGTCTAGGTCTATTCGAGTACGTGTAGCACAAGTAAAAGAATATAAGCGTTAATCCAGCATGATTGAACAGCAAAAAAAACCACCCAATTTGGGAGTATCATGTCATCATACAAGCGGAATTGGAAAGCATGCATTTTTTCTAATGCAAGAGGAAATGGTACATCTGTAGTTGCATATTTGGGGCAACTTTCTGAGCTTGCACTCCTGCCATCGATCCTTGCCCATTAGGACTGCACATATTTGCCCGTACAACCCCAGTAATTTTCCACCTATTGTTTTGCTTACCAGAAGCACATAGTAGGAATTTAGGCATGCATCCCCGATTACTTCCTGCCTACTAAAATGGAAAATCGTGATGGGTGTGTGTCTGAGTTCATAACAGGTACTTCTGGTAGACAGGGCCGCATGCAGAGACTGCAAGCTCCCGAAGCTAAGCCCCTATCTCAACCAATAGTATCAAAAAACAGATGTTCTGATATAACAGCGGTAACTGCACTTCAAAGTAACTCATTGTATGTGAATTTCTTTGAGACATTTCTGAAAGATGTAATAAGGCTCCTTAAAGTCTTTCTTTTGCATAAGAATAATCAATAATTTGTTCCCCTGATATTCAGGCTGTTCTATTTTCCTAGATAAAAGAATCATGATTTGCAAATATCACATTAAAGAAATTAATTCATGTCCATTTTATACTTCCATTTGTCTCTCGTTCCCTCTAGCTTGACGTCCTTATTTCCATTTTGCATTAAGACATCTTTTTCTCAAACTGGCTCGAGGACAGAAGTTTTTATCCAGAGGTGAAATTTTTCAGCCTAACAGATGTGAAGTCAATCATTGTTAATGATGCTAAAAAGAGCTGCTTGCATTGTTTAGTTTTCCGCAACAATGATCACACTGTCACCAATATATACAGTGCATTCGACCATTGTAACCAGTTTGAAGAATTGAAATAGACTAACCAGAGTTCTAAAAAAACAATAATTTCTCTCCAGATTCAAAATTCAGTCACAGTTGCAGCATTTTCATTCTTTTCTTCACAAATTGGCTCCTTGACACTAAAACAATAATAATAATAGCAATTTTACAAACATGGTCAAACAGTACCAGTTGTAACAAAATTTAAACAACAAATTGTGGAGCTCTTTACCTCACATCAGAAGGTTAACTATTTCTACCTTTCCTTCCCCCCCCCCCAGAAGTAATGGATAGCTTTCTTCCATTGCCTTTACCTTCCCATAACACCTCATTCCCTCTCTGATTGTAAGGAAGTAACTCTGCCAATATCTTTGTGTGTTTTCATATAAGAATATAGTTTTAACAGTTTTATACATTAGCTTCATTGCAGATTTTAATTTTTTTAAATTTTCATAGGTGTGAGGCTTAATTTTAACCCTACTTGCTCAGCGGAAACCTGAAAGCTGCCATGATCACAACATCTGCAATTTTAACCTGCTCTCCTGAGCAGGCAGCAAGGACACATGCCCAGAATCAACAGGGTCCTTCTTTATATATGCATGTTGCAGACTGATGACATCATTGAGATCTGTTTGTAATATTAACTTTTAACTAAGGCCTGAGTGGGGAATCCACCTGGAGTTAAAATCAGGGCCATGAACATTGTAAATAAAAATCAGTAGAGATGTAAAATGGGTTGCTGATTTGCTATCACTCATTTTACACAATTGCACAAAGTCAAAATTAGCCCCGCTTTGACTTGATGACAATGCAAAGCGTACAGTATAATTCAGGAATTAGGGGGGTGATTAACAGGTAGAAAATAGGATTATACCCTTTTTGCCCTCACAAGTGCAGGCTTCCCGAAGGCTCCAAAACCCGCCAGGTCAGCGAGGCGAGTACTGGGTCTGCGGGGGTTGGAGGGGTGCAAAAGTGTAGTGTGAAGGTAAGTGGAGAGGTGAGTATCTGAGGTAAGTGCAAAGTGTTAGTAAAAGTGTTCTTACCTTTGTTTCATCCTGCAGGCTTCAGTCGGTGTGTATGCGGAGAGTCTCGGACCTCCATGTTGCAGATGAGAGATGGCTGTTGCATTCTCAAATGGAGCAACCATCCCATTTCTGTAAAAGAAAGAAGTTTGATGAGGTCTTGAATCCAAGACCTCATCAAACTACAGAGAATGTCACTGTTTGACAGCTTCACAGAGCTGTCAAACGATGACAATTCATCTGTCAAAATGTTTTGACAGATGAAACGTCATACATTGATGTTCTCTGCAACTGGCTTTCCCTTAACTGACCTGCTAAGCCCTCTGGGTGGGCTTAACAAGGTCAATCAAGGGAAAATAGCGTGGGTTGGTCACAAATCGATGGAGGTGGGACATCGACCTGCCAATCGGCAGTCCCGCCTCCAACGCACCCCCATTAACAAAATCACCCCCTGGGTCACTAAAGTCATGGCAAATGTTATAAGACCATCTCAAGGAGGAACTTTCACACCACTTCATTTTCTTGCTGACAACTGTTATGAAGCAAATTTTGAAAGTTAACTTTTAACCTCTTTGTGCACTATGAGAACCTATAGCCTCATGGCTCTTTACTGACCTTGAAATGTAACCAGCATTTAGGTAACAACGAGTGGCATTGAAGAATTGAACTGTTATCCTTACTGTAATGATTTTTTTCCACATTCAGAGATAATTAAGCTTTTCTTTTGTTGTACATATATATGCAGTGCAAAACAAAATGTGAAGAAAAACAAAATAATGTAAAAACATGTGTCTGTATTTCCTAATTGATTTTCAACCACAGCTTTAACATATTCTGCTTTTGGCTCACTGTTACTCTTGACAGCATGATAAAATGTGAGGATTTTGTTCATCTGGGACATCAAGTTGTTTGTCAGAATCAGCACTTTCCACACCGCAATCTGACATTCTGAATTTGCCTTAGCAACGACAAAGTCTAAAATTCCCCTTTTCATTCCACACAGTAGATTAACTTGATGTTGCTATTAATGCTGTAGCAGTGTACTCTTTCTATTGTAAATACTCTCTAATTACAACTATAACTCTGAAAGGGTCTATCAAGCTTGCTTGGCAAATTTTACTTATCACAAATAGGTTTGAAAAGAGCATTAGGTATGTGGAAATGTGTTTTCCTTTTACATTCAGGCTAATTTGCTCACTTCAGCAATCACAACTGAAATGAACAAGCTTCCATGGTAAACTTACAAGCATTAACACTAGCATACTAAGTACATCTGCTCCAATCATTGCATATTTAAACTGTTAAAGCTGTGCTGCCTGTAATATAAATTGTGGAATCAGGAAGAGCATCCAAACACTCCCATTGATTTAGAATGTCTGCATAAAATGGCCATATTGAGTGAGCAGCAAGTCTTTATGTCTTTTGATATGTAGACCCAGTAATTACTGTTGGGGATATCAGTGGACTCATATGGGACATTCCATTTTCTGCTATGAGCATCAATGTGAACTGGAGAGGGCGAAGGGTGCCTACATGATTCTGGGTGGAGGGAGGGAAAGAGTGCCTCTGTGTCACTATGACAACCATGTAAAAAATGCTGTAATAATGTTATAATCAGATGCAGCAACAGAGCATATCAATACCATATAGCCCACGGTTTCGCCACAAGAAATGAGGGGAAAACCCTGCAATTTTTGCTGCACTCATCCACAATACAAATGATGGCAATTGTGTATGCTAGTAACTTAAGTTAAGACATATTCATACTTAGTGTGTTTTTAGTGTTATTATAGGATCAATTCAGTGAATCTGACTAAAAAAAAATAATGGCCCAATGCACGAGGCCTAAATTGCTGGATGCGGTAAGGCCAACACAGGAATAAAATGTAAATATATTATCTGTATCACTTGGGGTTTATGTAGGGAGATTAACCAAAGTATCACAAGTGTGTAGACCTTAAAGGACTACAACTCTAATTTAAAGGCATGAAGTCACTTAAATAAAAGTTGTCCAAGCGACAGGTTTAGGGCCACTTGCTGACTCCAAGCCCTGGCAAGGTGGCTCCCATAACCAAGCTACCAACAAGAGCAGGTCACAGGCTGGGCAATCTATGGCGAGTGTCTCACCTCCTGACTCCCCAAAGCCTTTCCACCATCTACAAGGCACAAGTAAGGAGTGTGATGGAATAATCTCCACTTGCCTGGATGAGTGCCGCTCCAACAACACTCAAAAAACTCGACACCATCCAGGACAAAGCAGCCCGCTTGATTGGCACCCCATCCACCACCTTAAACATTTACTCCCTCCACCACCGGTGTACCGTGGCTGCAGTGTGTACCATCTACAAGATGCATTGCAGCAACTCGCCAAGGCTTCTTCGGCATCACCTTCCATACCCGCAACCTCTTCCACCTAGAAGGACAAGGGCAGCAAGCGCATGGGAACAACACCACCTCCATGTTCCCCTCCAAGTCACACACCATCCTGACTTGGAAGTATATCGCCGATCCTTCATCGTCACTGGGTCAAAATCCTGGAACTCCCTTCCTAACAGCACTGTGGGAGCACCTTCACCACACGGACTCCAGCAGTTCAAGAAGGTGGCTCACCACCACCTTCAAGGGCAATTAGGGATGGACAATAAACGCTAGCCTTGCCAGTGATGCCCACATCTCATAAACAAATTTGTTTTTTGTTTGCTGGTTTGTCCTGTTGGAATTTTGTGGGTCTGGTGGTTTAGAAAGAGCTGTCCATGGTGCTGTTGCCTCATTGGTGTATAAATCCCAAATCAGAAGACCAAGATTTGTTAGTATCAGCAAATTGAGATATATGCATATTAATGGGACAATGGATGACTACTTTATATGTGACCCCAAGGCTTCATGATATGCAACATGTGAAGACAAAAGCTGAAACACTTCTGACTTAAAGTTAAGAGGCTGCATGTGGAAATAAAAATTGTTTGAGCCATTTTAAGTTTTCAGCTTTTGTAAATGCAATATGGTTAATGGAGGGAGAGGAGTGGCGGGTGAGAATGATAGGATGGAAAACCCAACATGACATACAAAATGGAGTCAGAGGATAATTGGCAAAGCTGCACTGCACCTGACCCCCTGTTTATTGGGTGGTGAAGTGGACATATTGTTACATGTCGTGAGTTCAAGGAGCATAGACCTTCTCATCACTCCATGGACACTCTCTCCAGAGGATGGCAGTGCCACCATAACTGGTAAGATGTGCTTGCCAAGCTGAATGTTGTCCATTAATAATTGCAGGAGCTGGAAACAGAAGTAGAAAAAGATGGTACACTTTAAGGAATGTGGCAAATTAAAAGTATCCAACAATATTGTGCACCAAGATAGATAGCCCAAGACTGCATGCTGCAAAGCGTTGCCTGCCAGCCCAATACTCATTTATTGCTCATCCATGCCAAGCCCTCACACAACCTTACAGCTCTTTCACTGCTTTTTTATTCATACCCATAACTCCTTCGACCATATAATCAAAATGAAACATGCGCTAGAAAGCTCTGCCATACTAATGTCTTCCAAAGGACTTCCCAAATCAAACAATTATAACACAGACATAGGGCTGGATTTTACCAACCTCGGCGAGTCCGTGGCGGGTGACTTTGGTGGAGGGTCCCGGCCCCACTGCTGGCTCCAGCCCGCTGTCCAAAACAATTTCCCCCTGATTGGGCTTGTAAGCCCGCCCAGCGTGTTTGCCAACAATTGAAGGAAACGGGTTTGATGACATAATTTGATGACGCGCCATCAGCCGGTTTCCTTAAAGGGACAATGTGAAAATTTACTTTGACAGTTGTGCTGTCAGTTTTCTACAGCATTGAGGGGCTACAAACACTGACAAGCACTGCCAGCCCTGGGGAAGTGGGTATGGAGGCGGGACTGCCGGGAAAATGGCAGAAATGACATCCCGCCCCAACCCGCCTCTATGCCATCTTGCCTGGAGACGGGTAGCTGACCCATGCCGGGAACATCTCCTTGGAGGCGGGAAGGGGATTAGTGCCACTTAATGGCCTGTTAACAGGTAGTTAACAGGCAGACAAGAGGATTAGCCCCATTTTACCCACACAAGTGTGGGCTTCCTGAAGGCTGAGAACCCCGCCAGGGTCACCGAGGTGAGTAGTGGGCCTGTGGGGGTCGGAGGGGTGCAAAAGTGCGCTGTGAAGGTAAGTGATAGGTGCAAGTGTGGAGAGGTGAGTATGTGAGGTAAATGGAAAGTGTGAGTAAAAGTTTACTTACCTTTGTTTCTTCCTGTAGGCTTCAAGAGTTAGGTATACGGAGAGTCTCGCATCTCCACGGCAGAGATGACAGATAGATGTTGCATTCTCCAATGCAGCAACCATCTAATTTCTGCTAAAGAAAGAGGTTTGATGAGTCTTGAATTCAAGAACTCATCAAACTACATAGAATGTCAGTGTTTGCCAGCTTCACTCAGCTGTCAAACAATGACAATTCATCTGTCAAAAAATTTTGACAGAGGAAACGTCATATGCTCATGTTCTCTGTAACCAGCTTTCCCTTAATTGGCCTGCTAAGCTTGCTAGGCGGACTTAACAAGGTCAATCAAGGGAAAATAGTGTGGGTTGCCCAGAAGTTGATGGAGGCAGGACTAAAACCCGACAAGTGAGAGTCCCGCCTCCAAAAGCTCCCCATTGGCAAAATCCAGCCCTTTGTGTTCTTGGACAGATTTGTGTGAATCTTTGGAAATGGCTTAGTGAGTTGCAGTGAATGGTGAGACATAATGGTACCCCCTGCAATGGTTATGATTATGAAATGAATGGTTTGGGCATTGTAGGGATGGTCTATGGTATCTGTGTGGGGTGGTGCCAACCTGGCGCATCATGTGGCAGCCAGGGTGTACAGTGTCAAGTGAAGTAAATGTGGCCATGGTGAGGCCATCCCTGGCATCCTGGGCAGTAATGTGGTTGGGTGCTGATGCCCTGTGTCCTGTGCAGCATCAGTTGATTGTGGAGAAGGTTAGTGTTGTTGGTGCTGCTGGTGTGCCTGGTTCTGCTGGTGTTGGGGCTGATCGTGGTGGGATTCTGAGGACCAAGCTGAGATAGTTTCAATGGCACTAATGGTGATGTAATAAATGGCAGGTGAACATGAGATGACAGAAGCAATCTATCAATGATGAGAGAGGTTGTTCCAATAAGGTGACATTTGATACAGAGTTTACTCCAAACAGTTGCAACCTGTATAAAGCTCAATTTGTCTTCCAAATGCAGTAAGCAACAACTTCTGACTTTGGAAAGTGAACAGCTCGGAGATGGGAGCTTTTAAATCACATTTGCAGCTGTCAAGTAAAGAGATCATTTCATGATGTCACAACTGCCAACCTCTTTACCTGACGTGATCCCCGAGCAGCGTGGAACATGTGGGCGACCCCTCGTAAAATGTAAAGGTGAGCTGAAAATGCATCTTAATGGGCTGTTAACAAGGTCATAATGAGCTAAATTGCCTCTCCCACCGCTGCATGTCGGGTCTGTCCTGCGCTGACAGACCCGACATCTGGGAAAGGCGCATGGCAGCAGGTTGACTGTGGGGTCCCGACCAGTTGCCCAAAATTTTTTTTCCCCCACCATGACACCCCGAAAAATTCCCCCCCATGGTCCCTTGCTGATAGATTGGGTGGGGCTCAAGTTGGGCACATGCAACCATCAGTGCCCCCTGTACCTTGCAAAAGGTAGCAGACATTGAACAGTCATATCATGACATCCATTGAGACTGATGATGTTAACTGATGAGTCACTCACCTTTTTATTATGAGTGCATAGGATATTACTTTACATCAATAATAAGAACTGCAAATGCTGGAAATCTGATATAAAAAAAAATGCTGGAATAACACAGCAGGTCTGTCAGCATCTGTAAAGAGAAAAAAAACACAAGTTAAACATTTAGGCACCTTTGAAAGGGAAAACTTCCTTTAAAGCCTCAAATTGTAAGAGATTCATCTCCAGTTTAGACCTGGCACGAAGCGTAAGGATGCGATTCTTGTGAGCGCTGCTTGCCATTGGAACCCAGAGCCATTATTGTAGCTTATAGAAGGCAATTTGAACCTGGATAACTTTGGAGCATAAAATCTGAAGAAAAAGTTCAGCATATTTGGGGTCTGTTACAAACTTCAGTTGTCAGTATGAATTAATTAGGCAGATGACCTAAATATCTTGAAAAAAAATGCAGTCTCACAAATTGCTCTAAACCAATTCATCTACTTATCATTGAATATTAGTTAATAGTTAAAATTAACAGGTAATCCCCATAAGTAATGTAGGTCAAACAAATGCAGCACTACAGGATGGGTGGTAATTGCTGTAAAATTATATTTGTTTTCATGACATGTTATATATGATTTCCCCTCTATTCATACAGGCATGCATGGCCCTGATTTTAAATCAAGGCAGGTTTTGGGCTATCTTAACTCCGGGCCTCATTTAAATCCTGCCTGCCAACATCCCAACCATTCCAAGGAAAGAAGCATTAGAAAACTGCACAGTTGGGAGACTGCCCGCTTTCACCAGATAGGGGCCGTCTCATGGGGGTCACATGATCAGAAACGGTGGGGGGGTGAGTCTACAGCAATTAAAATGAAAAAACTTACCTGTTTGGGCCTCTTCCGGCCCAAATGCTCTTCCCCGATGACTTCATCAGGCAAGCGAGACACCGTGGGGGCGATTTTCTGATGTCGGAGGAGGCGGGTTTGGAGGCGGGAAAGCCGGGAAAATCATATTCAAAGAGGTCGGGTTTGGAACCCGCCTCCAACCCGTCTCTGCGGGATTTTGCCAGTGCCGATTTTGGAGGTCGGGAAACGCTCCCGCTCCCAGCTGGCCATTGCGCTATTTAACATCCTTAAATGCTCGTTAAGGGCCTCTCTAAGCCCATTTTGAGAGGCCCTCGTGATTTTTCCAGCATTTCAGCATGCTCCACGCACCTCCTAAACCACACCAGGTAACCTGGTGGGTTGACTCGTGGGTGATCTCCTCACTGCTGCTGGTCTAACAAGACATCGTTTATTGCAGCAAGGATCACTTGCAGGTTCCAGACCTTGGCTTTGAAAGGTCTCTGAGCACTTTTAGGAGGCCTTCCAGTCGGAGGTGCTGCAGCTTGACTCAATCAACTGTGGGAACTCCTTGGAAGACCCTCTCCCCACTTGTAATGAGCGCTTCCCCAAAGAAGGCATCTACAAGCAGCATGGGAACCATTCGTTTTCTTTCTGCATGGACCTCAGATGAGGATGAGGATCATCCAGGGCAGCAGCAGAACCAGGCAGCTCAGCAGCAACATCAGCAGGAGCCCCAACCTCCTGCTCAGCCACCTGATGCTGCACAAGGCAGAAGGCACCAGCGCATCTAGGCATCTCGCCGCAGGAGATACCCCCCACAGAGGGTTTACAGACAAATGATGAGCTACCTCAACATGAGCGAGCAGCAGTGCCAAAGGAAGCTCAGACTTTTGCGAGAGGTTGTCCGAGAAATCTACAGACTGCTGCAGCAAGACCTGGTGCCCGGAGGAATGGGTGGACACCCCTTACCAGTGGCTGTCAAAGTCACCACTGCACTCAATTTCTTTGCCTCAGGCTCCTTCCAGGGATCATCAGTAGACATCAGCAGCATCTCCCGGTCAGCTGCCCACAGTTGCATCACGCAGGCTACCAATGCCCTTTTTGCTAAGGCCCACAATTACATTCAGTTCACAAGGGATCAAGCAAGTGTAACCGCACGTTCTGTTGGCTTTGCAAATTTGGCAGGCATGCCAATGGTGCAGGGCGTCATAGACTGCACACATGTGACCCTTAGGACACTCCATCTCAACCCAGCTATCATTGTCAACTGAAAGGGCTTCCACTCCCTCAACGTACAGCTGGTGTGTAACCACAAGAAAGAGTTTTTGCATGTTTGCGCCAAGTTCTGTTGTAGTTGCCATGATGCCTTTCATCCTGCGGCACTCTAGTGTTCCTCCGCTTTTCAATCCGCCAAACCAACTTAATTGATGGCTCCTTGGTGACAAAGGCTACTCCCTGAAGAAGTATCCAATGACGCCGATCAGGAGGCCCTCTAATGAGGCTGAGGAGCGCTACAACGCCGGCCACACATCGACCAGGTCCACCATACAGCAAACCATTGGTTTGTTGAAGATGCGCTTCCGTTGCCTTGAATGATCAGATGGAGCCCTGCAGTATACACCATACAGGGTCTCCAGAATGGTCATGGCCTGCTGTGCACTGCACAACATCGCACAGCGCCATGGCTTGCAGCTTCATGATGAGCAAGCGGCTCAGTTGCAGCCCTCCTCAGATAAGGATGAGGTGGAGGAGGAGGAGGAGGCTGAGGAGGATCTGGAGGAGGAGGTGGAGGAGAAGCAGGAGGAGGTCAGAGCGTTGGTGTATCGACCAGCGGCAGCGGCAGCACACGAGCACATGGCTGCCCGGGATACAAGGGATGAACTTATCATGGCCAGATTTGCATAGGTTGCCAAAGTTGGCACATGTCCTTGGCTCCATCCTAGGACATCATTGACAATGGACATGACTCTCTGGCCTCCTTTCACTCAGGCCATCAACCTGACAATGCAAGTGTGGCGGAGCCCGCAATGTGGAACTGCCTAAGGCGAAAGAACAGATGGCACAATGCCAACATTTTGGCTTCAAATCATTTTAAAGCTTTCCAACAGGGATGGCATTTCATCAATACACAGAAACAGCCTCCCAATCTGCGCACAGATCTGGAGGTTATATCCCTTCCAAGCTGTACCCACAAAGCCTTGATTTCTTTGGCAGGCCTCTTCCTCCCAGATGCGTGGAAGAGCACCTCCCTGCTAGCTGTCATCCCCTCAAACAACATTTGCAGCGCCTCGTCTGAGAGCCTTGGGGAGGCCCTTGCCTTGGAATTGGACATACTGGTTTCTCAACAGATGTTGGAGGTAGTGCAGGATACGCAGCAATCCTGTGGAATGAGCCAAGGGAGCAAGAAGTCCAAAGATGTGCGGGTTAGGTTGATTGGCTATGATAAATTGACCCTTAGTGTTAGGGGGATTAAATACGTGGGGTTACGGGGATAGGGTGGGATATGTGTTGGTGTAGGGGTTACGGGGATCGGGTGGGATATGTGTCGGTGCAGGCTCGATGGGCCGAAATGGCCTCTATCTGCATTGTGGGGTTTCTGTGATTCTGTGATTCTGTGAAGATCAGACTGGAAAAGTGTTGTCAACAGAGGCGAGTTTCAGTCCCAAAATGCTAATTGACCAAGGGCATCCCACACCTCTGATATCAAATGTACAATCAGGGGAAAATCGCAAATTGCCTCCATCTCGCCTCCAGTGGGAAAATCGCTCCCTGTGGTTTCCTGCTCAGGCCACCTAGTTAAAATTGCAGTCAGGTCTCTATGATGTCATCGGGTTCCATCATGCATATGTTAAAAAGGACACATGGGTGGGTGTCCTTGGAACTTGCTCAGTAGAGCAGGTTAAAATTGGGAACTGTCAGCTCCCCACGGCTTCAGGGCGCAGATGTAACCTGACTAATTATCACCAGGCTGGTAGGGTTAAATCACCGCAGACACATGCATGAATGGAGCATTAATTAAGGGCTGGATATTAGCTCAGATTTGGGGTGGGAGCGGCGGGGGAGGGGGGTGGGCTTGGGTGCTTTATCAATGTCAGGAAATTTGGAAATATGGGTTTTCCCGAACGTCTTGAAATGTTTTTCTGTAGGTTTCCTACCCACAGCCAGCCTGATTCATAGGCTCGAGGCCCATCAGGCAGGAAATCCTGCAGCACAAGGCTGCAGCTGAGCTCTGCTGAGAGCAGGGAGGTCTAGTGGGGGGTGGAAGAGACCGTGGTGAGAGGTGGTGGTCGGGGGGGTGGGGTCCGATTTTCTGAGGCCGGTGAAAACCCACCGCCTGTGGTTAAATTTAGAATCACTGTTACAATGAAGGCACGCATCCTCATTAAAATATTTAAATGACCAACCCGCCTCCTGCGAGCAGATTGGTCGCACACCCCTCGTCCCGCCTCCGTTAAAACCGGAAGTGGGCGTATTCAAGGCCTGCTGGGTTCCTGTTTCAGGTTTTTAGCTTTTAAACCTTCCACCTGAATCAAAACCACCCGTTTTGAGGGTTGAAAATTCCTGCCTATATTTCTCATATTGATTTCAAGTCACAGAATAAATGGATTATTAAGCTCACTTTCAGATAAATGTAGAACTAACTTTAGCTTGACATTGCACCTTAGCTTTGTATATGCTTTAAATGATCCAAATCTGGGGGTAATTTTAACATGGGTGAGCGCGTATGTTTGGGTACGGGTGGGGGGTGGAGTAAATCCTGGAAAAATGCGATTGCATCGGGAATCCGGCTCCAACCCGCCGACTTTCGTATTTCACTCCAGAGCTTTAGGCTGCGTGCGCACAACTCCTTCGGGAGAGGTGGGTTGTCAATTTAAATATGTTAATCGCTCGATTAGAGCGATATTGATGTGGGTTTTGCCATTTAACTTTGGCTCCACGGGTTTCCTGGAACTCGCCAGTGAAAGCAAAGCGAGAAGACAGCAGTAATTGAGGGGGCTGAAGCCATGACTGGGAAATATGACAATAAGTGCTCAGTACCCACAACTGCTTCCTTACCTGCTTGTGCGAAAGGGTTTATTCACACTAGTTGTGCTGAAGGGTTACTTTACAGATTTTGGAGGTCTCATCTACACTTTGGAGGTTTGGTGGTCTGATCTGCACTTTGGAGCTATAATCTATTAGATCAGCATGGGTGTCGCATACGCTGTGTTACTTTGGAGCTCAGATGAGGACCCAGATGACCAGTAGTAGCACCAACAGCAGCAGCAGCAGCAGGAGCAGCACCAGCACCAGCAGTGGCAGGAGGAGCATCGGCAGCCTGATGCGCCCAGACCTGCAGCCCCACAGGAGAGAGGGCATCAGCAGAGAGGTGCAGCTTGCAGAAGGTCATACCCAGCACACAGGGTCTACAGGCAGAGGGTAAGTTTCCTCGACATGTCAGAACATGTCTGAGGAGGCTCAGATGTTGCGTCAGGTGGTGACAGACATTTGCAGCCTGCTAGAACAAAACCTGCTGCCAACTGGACCTGGTGGCCACGCTTTACCAATGGCTGTCAAAGTCACCACCGCCCTCAACCTTTTTGCCTTTGGATCCTTACAAGGCTCTGCCAGTGAAATTTCAGGATCTCACAGTCAGCGGGGCACAAATGCATAAGACAGGTGCTTGATGGGTTCTTTGCCAGTGCCACCAATTCTGTCAACTTTGCCTGCGATTAAGCCAGCCAGAGTGACTTGCCACTCGGATTTGCAGCTCTGGCTGGCTTCCCTCAGATGCATGGCACCATTGACTGCATGCATGTGGCAATTAAGGCACCCATAGATCACCGAGGAGTGTTCGTCAACTGTAAGGGCTTCCACTCCATTAATGGGCAGCTGGTGTGCAACCACAAGAAAATCTTTATGCAGGTGTGTGCAAGATTCCCAGGCAGCTGCCATAATGTTTTTCCCCTGAGCCAGTCTGCCCTCCCTGATGTCTTTGCACCTCGAAGCAGAGTTACCAGCTGGCAGCTCGGAGACAAGGGATATGCACTTAAAACATGGCTGATGACACCTCTCAGAAACCTGAGCAATGATGCCCAGCAGTGATACAATGAATGCATAGGACCACCAGATGTGCCAATGAACAAGCCATCAGCATGCTGAAGATGCGCTTCAGGTGCCTGGACAGATCTGCAGATGCTCTTCAGTACGCACCAGCCAGGGTCTCCAGAATGGTTGTAGTTTGCACTCTGCACAACATTGAGCAGCAACGAGATTTGGACCTGCAGGAGGAACAAGCTGCAGAGCACAGAGACTCTTCAGACAATTCCAAGGAGGAGCAGGAGGAGGAGGCTGAAGGTGATGAGGGCAATGTACCACCAGTGGTGCACATTGCTGCCTGGGGTGCCCTCATTATTTTGAGGTTCACTTAGGTTCCACCTGTGCACCCATCTGACAACTACCTGCAAACACCACTTTTGCACCTCCCCCCCACCCTCAATGCAACACAATGTAGTCCTACAAACAACCAAACCTCCCTTTTACTGCCCCCATTGCTCGGTGTCAATTCATGTCATCCTATTCATCATCACACAATTGAAAAGACCACTTGTCAGCCAGCAACCAAGAATAGGCAAGATGGGAAAGTGGTGCAAAACAATAATATTTATGTGGCTCAAATAAAAAACAGAAACTTACCAAACTAACAATGTGTAACAGGCCCATGTGCATACCCTTCTGCAACTACAAATCTTTACTCTTCCTGTTCCTAGCACTTTTACATGGAGCAATCCCAATGGTTTCAGCAGAGGTAGAGGCAGACTGCTGACATCCCTGCTCCGGCTGTTGAGATGCTCTTGGATTCTGGAGCATGTGAGGGCCCTGCAAAAGACTGCTCCACCCGTATCTGTGCAGGAGCAGACTCAGCCATAAGAACACAAGAACATAAGAAATAGGAGCAGGAATAGGCCACTTGGCCCCTCAAGCCTGCTCTGCCATTCAATAAGATCATGGCTGATCTTGGGCTCAAAGCCACTTCCCTGCCCGCTCCCCATAACCCTTCACTCCCTTATCTTGCAAAAATCTGTCTATCTCCACTTTAAATGTATTCAATGACCCAGCCTCCACAGCTCTCTGGGGCAGAGAATTCCACAGATTTACGACCCTCTGAGAGAAGAAATTCCTCCTCATCTCAGTTCTAAAAGGGCGACCCTTTATTCTGAAACTATGCCCCCGAGTTCTAGATTTCTGCACGAGGGGAAACATCCTCTCTGCATCTACCTTGTCGAGCCCCCTCAGTATCTTATATGTTTCAATAAGATCACCTCTCATTCTTCTAAATTCCAATGAGTAAAGCCAACCTGCTCAACCTTTCTTCATAAGTCAACCCTCTCATCTCTGGAATTAACCTAATGAATCGTCTCTGAACTGCCTCCAATGCAAGTATATCCTTCCTTAAATAAGGAGACCAAAACTGTACGCAGTACTCAAGGTGTGGTCTCACCAATACCCTGTACAGTTGTAGCAGGACTTCCCTGCTTTTATACTCCAACCCACTTGCAATAAAGGCCAAAATTCCATTTGCCTTTTTGATTACTTGCTGTACCTACATGCTAACTTTTTGTGTTTCATGCATAAGGACCCCCAGGTCCCTCTGAACTCAGGACATGAGGCTGTATGTGGGATACTGACTGAGGGGAGGGGCAACGGGGGAGAAGTGGGAGCGCTTTAAGTCGAGTCCCCACTTCCATGTCCTCTTTCACCATCATCTCTCTAATGACCCACCTGTACTTCCCTGCTCGTATGGAGCTGCAGAACACTTTGCTGCAGATCAGTGAGGCGATGAAAGGCCAAGGTTAGTTTATCATTCATCCTATTTAAGGTGGCATTCGTAGTGTGCAAGCCTTTGCTGAAGGCCTGTATGCACTCATGTGATTGCCACACTTGATGCTCTATGCAGTTGGCTACTCTTTCCATGGAAGAAGACATCATCACAAAGGCCTGCGACATCATGCCTCTCATGCTTGAGACAGACTCCTCCAATCTCCCTGCAATGGTGCACAATGCGGCTGGAACGCCTGCCAGTGCATCACACATTCTCTGCTGCTGCTCAAGGAGGATCCTGTTCATTGATGGCCCCCGAGGTACAGCATCTGCAACCAGCTGAGTAGAGCTTGGAGATTCCTGCAACTCTGACGCAGACGCTCCACTGCTGTCCCTGACTCCACCATCCTGCTCACTTGTGAAGAACGAATCACCGTGTGGAAATGCAACTATCTTTCTAAGTTCTTGGACCAAAGTATGAATATCTGAGCTGGTGCATGGTCTGCATAAGTCCTGTGACGGTGCACCCTCAGAGAGAGTGAGCTCCTTCGAGGAGTCAGCGGTGGCAGCAGTGACATGGACCACCTCCTGTGGGAAGCGTGAAGACCCTGTCAAGGTAAAAATATTGGAAGTTATCATTATGCACATGATGATATTTCACTCGCTGTTGACGTCAAGTCAACATGACTGAGTGTTGTATGCCATGTGGCTATCTGATATTTAATTCTGTCACCAGGTAGCTGGGAGGCCCCCATCTCCCCATCTCTGACGGCCAGATTTGCCGAGACTCCGCTGATCCCCAGCACCTCCTCCTCTGCAGCTGTTAGTTGTGAGATAGCTGGAGGGCTACCTCCTACACTCTTCCTCGTGTTCTGTTCTCTTTTCTCCTGCAAGGAGGAAAAGAAAAGACCTATGAGTGAGAGTAATGGCATGTGTTGAATGGATGGATGGAGAGCATTTGTTGAGGGTGACTCTTAGGAAGAGGCATGACATTGCATAAGGATGAGGGTGAGTGCCAGTGGTGGATGGACAGATGGGGATGTGAGGGAGTGTAAGAACAGAGAGGGATTGGGTTACCTGGAAGGTAAGCTGGTGTGAGAAGTGATGTTCTGGTGTAGACTTGAGAAAGCAGAATGAGGGGAAGGGATGATACACACATCAGGATGTAGGTGAATGTGCCATTGCTCGCACCTTTCCTGACCTGCTTAGATCATTGAACTGCGTCCGGCATTGTATCTATGAGTGTGGCAACACGCTCCTGCTGCTGACCTCTTTGTGCCACCTCCAATCACGCCTTCTTGGTGTCCCCAGCCGGCTTCTTCTTCTGGTTGCTAGGGAAATGTATATCCCTCTGGGTCCTCAACAATGTTCCCTTTATTTTTTTTGGGTGCACAGCCCCTTTAATGGGCTACGCGGTCCATTCAAATTTGCGTGCATGCGCAGTTTTTCCATTCAAAAGTCGATAAGCCGGCTGCGCAGGATCTTCAGACCGCTGTGTGGCCGCACGGCCGCGCTGCTTAACGGGAACATTGGTCCTCATAGCCCCCACCAGCACATCCAGGGAGATCTACCTTCCATGGTTACGCTTCTTTCTCTCTCCTTCCCACCTCCAATTGCTTCAACTTGCATATTTGGAGTGTCCATTTAAATAGTGGAGTTAAAATCATGCAATGCGATTGGTCAGGAAACCCGGAAATCATAAAATGCCACTGACAGACATGCTTTGCATATTTCCAGATTTCCCACGCATTATCAGGCCCCAACACTGCCGGCGCATCTGCACATTAAAATTCAGCCCAGAAAAACTACTTACATCACACCAACATGGTTACAGCATTGCCAGCTGCTTGCAGATCCATGTAGGAGAAGGTGCTGAGGATTTGGCTCCCACTCACATATCTTCTGGACTTCTCCCTTAGTCCTGTCATATTGGAACATAATACTGCAGACATGCAAGCAAAGTATAAGTATTTCTATTACAACCAAGTAATTGCATTGTGTCTTGGGTCTTCCTAAGAAGATTGTATTGGATTCTGGATTGGGACGGTGACAGAAATGTTCTTGTTTGCCTGATATTTCCAAAGGAAGTGTGGGCGTTCCCAATCTCCCATCTAAATGATGGCAGAAGATCATCAGAAACTTTGGAGAAATGGAAGAAATGGCCATTTATGTCATTTCTCTGGGTGTCCATGAAAGTTTTGCCAATGTTATAATGGGAGATAGGGATTTCAGTCTGTGTTGAATTTTGAACTTATTACTATAAAAAGTACAGACAATGTTAATTGTAGTTTTTTTTGTAAGCTGCAATTTTCTCCCTATTTTAGAAGCATAATGGTGGCAGGACTGCTATAAGAATTGCTCCAGCTGTGCACAGCCCTTCATCACCACATGCTATTTGTTGGCCATTTTTCCCTTGATTTTACACAGGTATAATTTCTCCTTGTCTGCCCGAAACACTTGGGCCGGAATTTTGCCTACCTGGGAGGGTCCGGTACGGCCGGTGTCTGTGGCAGGTCGCGACCCCGCTGCTGGCTCCATCCGGCTGCTGAAAATGAACTTGCCTTCTGGGGCCTATTAGGTCCACCCAGCGTGTTACCCGGCCCAATGAGATGTAGCGGGTCTGGTGACATCATTCATGACGCGTTTTCAGCTGGGCTACTTAAAGGGACCATGGCTACATTACATTTGAAGTTTAATCTAACATTGTGCTGTCAGTGTGCTACAGTATTGGAGTGCTGCAAATACTGACACTGACTGCACAGAGGCAGAGGGCTGCATCCAGGTTCTCCGATGACTCCCTCCATATGCTTGTGGAGGGAGTCAGAGCAGGCAGGGAGGTCCTCTTCACTTCCAATGGACAGAAGAGACCTCCCCCCAAGGAGACCAACCCAACCTAGTAGCACATTCCACAGGAGGGCACAAGCAGGGATGTGGTGAGTAGGACCTTGGAGCAGTGCCACAAATGTTTTAATGATCTCATTATATCAGGAAAAGTTAGTACAACGCCACACTCAACTATATCCTGCTGTGCCTCTCATCACATCCCCATCACTCTGCCTTTCCTACCCTACTCCTGCATATCCTTACTCACACCAACTTACCTTGCACCTCCACCCATCCCTCTCTCTCTACATTACCACATCCCCATCTCACTAGCCACCCCTCACACTCACCCTCATCCTAGTGCACTCATACCAACTATTAACACACAAGGGTAGCCCCTTTGTGTGACAGATTTGCGTGCACCTTTGGAAGTGCCATAATGAGTTGCAGTGAATGGTGAGACATAATGGTACCCCCCCACAATGGTGATGAGTGTGAAAAGAATGGCTTGGTCATTATAGGGATGCTTTATGGTGTTGGTGTGGGGTGGTGCCAACCTGGCGCATCATGTGGCAGCCATATGGGTGTACAGTGTAAAGTTAACTAAATCTGGCCATGATGAGGCCATCCCTTGCCTCCCAGGCAACAATAGGCTTGGGCGCAGTATCAGTTGATTGTGGAGATGGTTGGTGTTCTTGTTGATGCTGCTGGTGTGCTTGGTGCTTATGATGTGCCTGATGCTGCTGGAGTTGGGGCTCATTGTGGTCTGATACTGAGGACCAAGGTGAGAGAGTAGAACTGCATCCATGTTGATGGAATAGATGGCAGGTAAAGTACAGATGACAGAAGCATTCTGTCAATGGTGAGAGAGTTCTTCCAATGAGGTGAGACCGGATGGAATCTTTGCTGGAAAGACTTGCAGCCTGTAGAATCTGTGCTGGAAATGACTGAGAAACAGCTTCTGCCTGAGGAAAGTGATCATCTGTCAGGTGGGAGCTTTTACTGAACATTTGATACTGTCAAGTAAACAGCTGGAGCAATGGTCATGGAACTCCTGCCTCTGGTTGACAGATGTGGTTCTGAGCTGTGTGAATCCCGTGGCCATGCAGGGAAATTTAAAAAGTAAGTGATAAAAGGCTCTTAAGTGCCACTAATCTACCTGATAACCATCTCAATTGGGTCCCCTGCCACTGCTGGTCGGGTCAGCTCTGTGATGACAGATGCGCCTAGGGGAAAGGAGCATGGGAGTGAGATGACAGCCCGACCCGCAGTCAAAAATAACAACTTTCCCAACCAACCCGCCACCGATTGCGCTTGCTATCACCCTGGAAAATTCCGGCCTTGTTTTCTCTCGTTGGACTGATCCTTTGAAACTTTGAATAATATACTTAAGAATTTTCTTAGTTTCAATTTGCTGCCCTGGTCCCAACCAGCAGATTGAGTGAGTCAGCATAGTCAGGAGCAGCATACCACTTCTCGTCATTCTGGAAGAAGTACAAAAGATGGTTGGAATTGAGTCTGCAGTAATAAAAATGCTGTACGTGTGCACTCCAGTATGTTCAACCAGGCACATGCAGACAGTCTTATTAGCTCATGGTTGGATCATGAAACTGGCCCAGAATTCCACTCTCACAGCTCCTGGCATTTGGATTGCTCTGTTAACTTAAACTGGGATTCAGTTCTGTAGTGTAACCCATGGTGGAGCAGGTGAGATCTTTGGCATAAAAACAGGAAATGCTGGAAATACTCAGCATTTTCACTTTCCTCATGCAGAAGCTGTTGCTCAGAACATTTACAGCACAGATTCTGCAGGCTGCAAGCCTTTCCAGCAAAGTTTCCATCCAGTCTCACCTCATTGGAAGAACGCTCTCACCATTGACAGGCAGCATCTGTGGAAAGGTCTTTGACATCTGGGCCTATATTTTCAGTGTGCCGTGAGGCGGGTTTTTAGGCGGGCAGGGGGTCAAAAATCCCAAATTCGGGGGTCCCGACACCATCCCACCCAAAACCCGCCTCCACGTAAGTTTCAGAGGAGGTGGGTACCTGCCCCGCACTGGGACCCGCCGACCTGAGGCGGGAAGGGATTAGTGCCAATTAACTGCCTGTTAACAGGTAGTTTACAGGCAGTTTTTAGCCTAACCCCTATTTTGAGGGGTGTCGTGTGGGATTCCCGATGGCTCCAAACCACACCAGGTTAGAGGAGTCGGGCCGTCAGGTTGAAGGACTTGGAGGGGTCGCGGTGTCAGTGTTCAGGTGAGTGATGGGTGCATGAGTGCAAAGGTAAGTGTGTTTGGTGTGTCTAAAGTGTGTAAAGAAGTTTAAATTACCTGTACATACCTTAACAGTCTTTCTTCCTCTAGGTTTCGGGAGTCCATCACTCAGCCCGCACTGAAAGCAAAATGGCTGCGAGCTGTCAAAAGTGACAGCCTTCAGCTTTCATTGCCGGTGAGAGTTCTAACTGAGTCTGTGTAGAAGGACTCGGGTTAGAAGTCAGACTGTCAGTGTTTGACAGTTTCAAACAGCTGTGAAACACTGCTATTTCATCTGTCAACACCTCTTGACAGATGAAATTTCAGTCTGTGATGTCACCTGTTGCCGGGTGACCCTTAATTGGCCTGCTGAGCCCGCTGGGCGGGCTCAACAAGCTCAATCAAGGGAAAATCGCGTCGATTGGCCGAACTTCGATGTAGGCGGACTAAAACCCGAAAGTTGTAGTCCCGCCTCCTTCCCAACAGCTTAATGAAAATCGACCCCCTGGTCTCAATAAACTTCTAACTTAATTCAAATAAGTCCAAGTTATTGTAAATCATTCTAATTTTAATTTCTAAATACATATTGAAATTTTAACTAAAGACCATCTGCATATTATATTTTCCCACCCTATCTTTTGTTTTCCTGCTCCATCTCTTATATTTGCCTGATTACACTTCTGGTAAATTCAATGATGCTGTATAAATATTTTGTTGCTCTTGCTCTAACGCTTCTTTCCCCACACTATTTCATGCTTTCCTGTTGTATCTTACAGTTTCCTGCTCTATCATGTTTTCCCACCATATCTCTTGGTCATTCCACAATCTCCCTTGTCTATTTTCTCTGTGTTCTTTCACTGACCTGAACTATCCTTTAGTCTCTTTTGACAAACTTAATGGCCCAGAAATTCGAGTCGGAGGCTTCCCGCGGATGCAAGCCTCCGACCTGCACTTACCTAGTGCGCCGGCCGTTGTGCTGTGGGCCCGCATGTGATTCCGATCCTGGGCCTGCTCCAACTGCCGGTGCGCAGTGCTTGCGTATCCCGGGGCGCAGTTAGTTCGAAGTGTCCCCTGGGATCACGTGGGCCTTGGAGAGCCAATGGTAGCAGGGAATGCCCATTCATAAATTTGACAAGAAGAGCTATCAAATCTATGAATACAATTCAGCCCCAAAACATAACTAAAACTTCAAATACATTTTTTAAAAATCACATTTTTAAAATAACTAAAAATTTCATAAAATAACTATTTTAAACAATAATTTAAACTTTTGAAAAAATTAATTACAGTTTCTAACGGGGCTAAAAATAAACTTACCTTTCTTTAAAGTATTTAAAAATAATAAACCTGTGGAAAAAATGTTTTAATTTTACTTAATTCACCACTTACCTTGTTAAAAGCAGGCCTTGCGACTGCTTTTTATAAGCGTCACTGCTGGAGACTTACCCTCCTGGAGAAACCTGGAAAAAAATGGAAGTTCCAGGCGTACGCACTGCCTCTCTGGCGCACACGTTTGACCTGTGAACCCCTTCCTTTAAGGGAACAGAAGGTCCGGTTTCCCACGCATGTGCAGTGCATGCACGAAACCGGCACTTTCGTTGGGCCTACGGGTGAGTACCCAACGCGTACTCACCCGTGGGGTCCCGAATTTCTGGGCCATTGTGTTCTTAGAGTGAATCTGTTTGCCAATCCCCCCTTTCCAAGTTTTACAATGTCCTTGAATCCTTTATAGTACTGCATCTCCCTCCTGAGACAATGGTTAAGCCCAGCACTAATTTCTACCTCAGTAGAGCAGAAATAAAAAAGAACTTGCACCTTTCACATCTTCAGGACGTCTCAAAAATGATACAACCAATGAAGTACTTTCAAAATGTATACACTGTTTTAATGTGCGCAGATATAATAGCACAAAGCAAGGTCACTCACACAGCAATGAGATATGTAACCAAATCATCTGTTTAGTAGTGAGTTGAAGGATAAATGATGGGTCAGACATTGGGAGAACACCCATGTTCTTATTCAAATAGGACCATGTTTTATTTTACATCCATCTGAGAAGAAAAAAGGGGCTCAGTTTAACATCTCATGGATGAATGGCTCCTGTAACAGTATCACACTTACATCTATATCCCTTTGTAATATTTTTCTCCCATCTACATAACTTACTCTGGCTCCTAACTTAGTGTCATCTGCAAACTTGGATATACAGCTCTCTATTCCTTTATCCAAGTCATTAATAAATATGGTGAAAATCTGAGATTCCAGTTAAGATGCCTGGGGAACACCACTTATCACATCCTGCTAATCAGAGAACATTCCTTTACCTGTCTTCCAAAGCAATTACCAACCTATGTCACTTATTCTATATGCTTTCATATTTGCTAATAATCTGCATGGAACCTTGTCAAATGCCTTTTGGAAGTGACATCCTCAGGCATGATCTACCCTTCACAAATCCATGCTGACTCTCTTTGATTAGCTGATCAAAGTACTTAGTCACTCTACCCCTGATGATAGATTTCAGTAAACTTCACACAATTGATGTTAAACTGATAGGTCTGTAGTTACCTGGTTTCTCTTAAATAATATAGCGACATATTTAATTTTCAAAACCTAAAGCCCCAATTCCCAAATCTAGAGAGATTTTGGAAAATTATGACTAACGCATCTGCAATTTCCTCAACTATTTATTTTAATACCTAAATGTGGAGAACATCGGGTCTTGGAGATTTGTCTATCTTAAGTCCCATTATTTTCTCCATTGAAGAGATCGCAAAGTCTCTGAAGAATGGATTCAGTCAAGAATATTTTTTGTGGACTTTATGGGATTTTTCTGAGGTATTTTCCCTGTTATGGGATTGCCCTGTGCAGATACGTGAAAGACTGGTTTGTTAAAACTCCAGAGAGTTGGCTGTGATAAATGAACTCATCCAGTATGCATGGGTTCACCCAACAGTCCTGGAAAAAGGAAGTGGGCCATTGAACTTGATTAGAAAAACCATTCTAAAATGCAAAAACACTTCTCACCTCCATCTCAGAAGAGAAGCAGAACAATGAACCCACTAGCTCACCCAGCAAAGATCGAAAGATATGTCCCAGACTTAGGGCCACTAACCCAATACGCATGGGTCCGACGATGACCCATCACTGATTAAGCACCGGAGTGCTTAGAATTTCTCCCAACACAAAGACCGAAAGATGTCCCAGACTTAGGGCCATTAATCCAATTCGCATGGGTCCGACGATGATGCATCACTGATTAAGCACTGGAGTGCTTCGAATTTCTCCCAACACAAAGGCCGAAAGATGTCCCAGACTTAGGGCCATTAACCCAATACGCATGGGTCTGAGGATGACTCATCACAGATTTAGCACCGGAGTGCTCAGAAGCAAATGGATTTTAAGACTGGTGGGAAAAGACAGGCAGACTATCTATAAAGACAGATTCTTTTCCACCATTCTCTCTCTCTCCCGCTCCTGCTCCAACAAGACAAGTACCAGAGAAGCCAACGAGCAGAGCGATCGAAACCGGGGTAAGCACAGACTCGAGTGAGCCAAGCCGGTAACCAGATATCCCAGGCAAGCTGGGTGAGGTGTAGGGGGCTTAAGGTCTCTCAGAAGTGAAGTTTTTGGGCTATTCCGAGGGTGGGAGCTTCGTTTGGTTTAGCCAGGTGAAAGGGGATTATGCAACTGGGTAATTCGTTGGTAGGGGTGGAATCAGCGTCCACCATAGCAATAAGAGAATTACTACTTGTTATAGTCTCCAGTTTTGTACTGTATGTATGTTGATTGTAATCTGAATTTTTATTCTCCACAGGGATTGTGATTTCGTTGAGTAGTGCATGTTTAGCCAGTGTATGTTAAACCAAATAAATACAAGTTTGATTTTTCACCGAAGCATTCCTCTCCGTGACTTATTTAATTTACACTCTGAATAATAACTACCGGGTATAGAACTTTCATAAGGCGGGGGCGATTCGAACTGTCCGTCTAGCAATCGGGCTAGGATCAAAAAACGTTTACATCTCCTGGCGGCCAGCAGCAGGATCTGGGTTAAAGGATCTGGGTTAAAGGAGTGTAAAAACCGCCTACACCATTATTATATTTACTCATATTAAATCCATTAAGTTCTTTTCCTTGACATATATTTTCAGTTTTCTTGTAACACTAGTATTCTTTCTTTATCTTCCACTGTGCAAATAGATAGTGTACACATTTAACAAGTCTTCCATTTGGTTATTGTCCATTATGGCTCGCCTTCCTCTGCCATAAATGGGCTGACCTTTTGTCTTACTACTCACTTTCCATTAATATATTTATGAACACTTCTAATATTAGCTTTCAAGATTCATTTTCATATTGTCTCTTATCTCATTTGTTAAACATGGTTGCTTAGCTACACAAGTGGAGCTTTGTCTTTTAGGAATATGTACTGGTTTTCTATCATACTGAATACTTCTTTGAATACTCCCCACTGTTTGTCTGTAGGTTTATCAATTATCATTTCAACCTAATTTACTGTCGTCAATTTATTTCTCATTCCTTCAATGTTTGCCTTACTTAAATACAAAACCTTGATTTGTGACTCACCCTTTTCAAATCTGCTATCAAATTCAGTTATATTATGTTGACTATTTGCAAGCTTTTCCCTTATGCTCAGACTGTTAACTAATTCTAGTTTGTTACTCATCACCAAATGTGGTATGGCCTGATCCCAATTCTGTTCTAACACATAGGGCTGGATTTTGCCAGCCCTGAGGAGGTAGGTTTGGAGGCGGGACTGCTGGGAAAATGGGAAAAATTGGAAGCGGGTCCCAACCCTGCTCCCAATCCTGCTCCCAACCCGCCTCCGAACCATCTTCCCAGGAGGTGGGTCCCCGACTCGCGCAGGGACCCGTCTCCTAGCAGCAGGAAGGGGATTAGAGCCAATTAACTGTAGTTAACAGGCAGTTAAGAGTCTTTTCCCCATTTTCAGCCTGCTGATGTGGGCTTCCCGATGACGGGAAACCCCGTCAGGTCAGTGAGGCAAGCTGTGGGTCTGCTGCAGTTTTAATGTGCAAATGACAGCTGCAGATGTAGTGTGATGGGTGCAATGGTGCACAGGTAATTATGACAGGTGAAAGAATGTAGTGAGAAATATTTTTATTCTGGTTATATGTATCGGCAGGTGACAAGATTTGATGTTTCTGTGAAGCCTCATCTGATCGGGAGAATTGACAGATGTCTTCTGCAATCTCACATGCAGCTGCCATCTGTTTTCTCCTAAGGAGAGAGTCATTGCTGAGCCTGGGTGAAAGAGCTCCCCTTTGGACAGTGATTGTCAGTGTTTGACAGCACCTCAATGCTGTCAAACACAGACAATTCATTTCTAAAAAAATTATGGGGCCTGTCCCTTTAAGAAAACTGACAGATGAAACGTCATGCACTGACATCATCTGACACCGGCTTTCCTTTAATTGGCCGGCAAGCCCGCAGGATGGGCTTAACAAAGCCAATCAAGGGAAAATAGCGTCTGTTCGTCAGACATTGCTGGGGGCAGGACTAGAACGCAAAAACCAGCAGTCCCGCTCCCAACGCAACTCTTCAGGTAAAATTGTGGCCATATTGGTCTCAAAAACTGTCCTGAATGCATTGTATAAATTAATTGGCTTTACTACTTGAGCTGTTCTGCTTCTCCCAGTCTTTGTGAAAATTACAATCTACCATTATGAATATATTGGCCCTGAATTTCCGATCGGAGGCTTCCTGCGAGCGGATGCCTCTGATCGAAAAAAATCTACGCACTTACCTGTTGGCTCTGTAGGTCCTGAGATTTGTGATCCTGGGCCTCTCCACTACGAAATGCACAGAGGCCCAGATATCCCAGGTGTGCAGGCTGTTCGCAAGCACTCCAGGATCACATGGGCCATGGGGAACCAATCAAAGAAAGAAATCCTCCTTCACACTTTTGACAGGTCTCTACGCACGGATCTGTCAAAAGTATGAATGGGGATCACTTAAAAAACATAGTTAAACATTAAATAAAAAAATGTTTGCATCACGTATTTAAAATTAGTTAAAATTACATTAAATTCAATAATTTAAACAAAAATTTTACTTTTTGAAAAAAATAATTAAAGTTTTTTACAGGGCTAAAAATAAACTTAGCTATTTTAAACGTATTTTAAAATTGTAATAAAAGTGAACATTTAAATTTTTTTAAACTCTTACGTTTGTGAAAGCAGGCTTTACGCATGTGTAAGATTTTTAAAGGTTTTCAGCGGGCGGAGGTTCTTCAGAAAGCGGAACTCTCCCCCCGCAGAGGCCCATCTCCCAGGCAGGCAGATGATCAGTCAAGAGGCTTCTTGACCAATCGCAGGTGCCGGGTTTTAGCGCATGTGCTTCGCATGCCTGAAACTGGCACTTGTGAGGCCCCTATGGGTGCGTACACACTGCGTACACACCCATGGGGATCAGAATATCCGGCCCATTATTTTTGAAAAATGCTTCCCTAATCTCCATATATATATAGATATATTCCCCACTATATTACTGATATCAGAAGCTGTATAGACAACTCCC
This sequence comes from Somniosus microcephalus, assembly GCF_052327205.1. Taxonomy (NCBI): domain Eukaryota; kingdom Metazoa; phylum Chordata; class Chondrichthyes; order Squaliformes; family Somniosidae; genus Somniosus; species Somniosus microcephalus. The sequence continues at coordinate 33,956,789 of NC_140996.1, forward strand.
ATTAGTGCCTTGCATACTTTGCTGTTCCTTAACTATGCTCATAGTTTTTCCACTGCCTGAGCATTCTTACTGAAATCCATTCTTTCTACAGCTGTAATTGTGTCTTTTATCAATATTGCTCCTGAACCTCCTTTTTCAATTTTCCTATAGCCTGGAATATTTAGCACCCAATCATGCCCAGCTTGTAGCCAGGTCCCTGTAATGGCTACTACATCATACACTTTATGCTGAATTTGTGCTTCTAACTCACTTGTTTTATTCCTCATGCTACGTGCATTCGTGTACATAACTGTCCCCGCCCTGCCCATATGTCATGATGATCTTTTTTCACACTTTATGACTCACTTGGTGGATTTTGCGCACCCACCCTGCAAACTACTTTGAATTTTTTGCCCTCTGCCCCATTTTTCCTTTCCACAAGGACATACTCAATGAAAGCACTTCAATATTTCAGTTTTAACAGGTGCAAATGTAGGGGTTCGCAAAATTCCCCTATTTTCCCTGAAGAGCGGGAAATATTGGTCCACATCGTGGATGAAGAATCATGTGTTTTGAATTGCCTCTGGGAAGGACGGTGTTTTTAAAACATACCCAGAATCATGAAAGGCTGCATTGGGAAGAGCAGCACTTGGGCAACATCAGGATCTAAGACAGTACATTTTATTAAAATTGGTACCTCTGAGTTTCGAACTGTGTATATTTCAAAGAGGTTGGAAAATGGCCGTCAGAAAGCATGGCCAAAAGACAAAAGAAAGCAGCTCACAGCTCGTGGAGTATGTCTGTGAAAAAGTGGGAGGATCAAATACAGTGGGAGTCAGACTTGCCAATCAAAGGGAGTTCCCTTCTCAGAAGCAATCGATGTTTGTTTATTGATTTAAGGGATTAACCCACTTGAACTAAATCGCAGAACAATCGGCTCTGTTTACACAGCAATCTAGCCCCATTTCAACACCACTTACACACAATGGATACCTCTAAACCCCGGAAAAAGAACTTTGATAGGGGACAGATCAGTATGGATGGGTTTGAATCACCCATCACTCAGAACAATAGGGCAGTTGGATTCCCTTTTGTTTTAGCCCAGGTGAACTCCAGATGTGGGCGGTTACTCTTCGGCCCCAGAGTGCAGACACATTAAACCACTCAAAACCATTTGGGTCAGCCAATCACAGTCCTTCTCTTGTGTATTGGAACTTTGGGCATGAATTTTGCACACAGACCTTTTTGCCAGCGCCAAACAACAGGAGTTGGCAGGCTATAAAAGGTAGCTCCTGAGAAGCTATTTCTCTCTTACTTCGCTGCACCACAGGTGAGCAGGTTTTCTGACTCCTCAGCAAGGTAAACTAGTAAGGAGTTAGGGGGTGGTAATTTAGGGGAAATTGCTAAGATTGTTTAATCAACATTGTAGCCCTTAATCCCTCATTTTTGCCATCTGCCTTCCCCCATTTAAGCAATTTTACTGTAATTACTGTGTTTATGTGGTATAGTTTAAATCTGATTATAGTTTCTTTAGTTTAATAAAGTTTGACTTTCTCACACCCAGACCAGTTGTCCGTTTTAATATATCATTAATTATAAGTCCTCCAGTCAGAACTGGAAGGTGGGGTAGCAATTCGAAACCGCTGTTTAAATTGGTTTACAGTGTAGCAGCAAAAGGCTGCCTGACCAGGTGAATTACCGTAAACCAGGTAAAAGGTTGGAATTGGTCAGAGTGCAGGCAAAGGCTGCTGACAAGGTAAATTACCATAAACCACAGAAAAGATCCCCCTACACAATGGCGACCACGGCAGGACTGGAGGCAGTTCTTGATATGATAAGTGGTCTGGATCTGGAGAAAGCATCTGCACTTGTTTCTCTTGTTTTTAGTCTGTGGGTAGCCCTGCGGATGTTAGCGACAGCGTGTAGGCTGACCTATCATGGTATAGCTGGCTGGGTTAAGGAGGGTGAGATGAGGGTGCAGGAGGAGGTTAAAGAGGCCTAGAATCGGGAGTCCCAGCTTGAATAATGCCAGGCGGAGGTAGAACGCCTCATAAGAGAGGTGAATGAGGCCAGAGCTAGTGGGATGAGGGTGCGGGAAGAAAATGCACGCTTCACACTAGAGGTCACGAAATGCCAGGCATTTATAGAGCACCTTGTGCAGGAAGTCACAGAGGTGAGGGACAGTGAGATGAGGCTCCAGGAGGAAAACGCACACCTCACCCAAGAAGCTAGCGAGTGCAAAATCCATGCGAGGAACAAGATAGAGTTCCTAAAGTGCCAGATTTACAGTTCAAAGAGGAACGAGATGAGACTGCGTGAAGAGAATGCCCACCTCACCTCAGAAGTAACAGAGCAGTAGGAGATGGTTAGGGAGGTAATGACAGCTTATAAGCTGGCCTGCGACCAAAAGTTTAGTGGAGCAGATCATATCCCAGGTAACAGAAGGGTAGAGAGTTTGGGTATGGAGTTAAGGAGGACTAAGCTGCTTAAGCAGGGGAACAGTGAAGGAGAGTTCTGGGACCCCTGTAGAGCAGGTCCGGTAGCAGAAATCCAGGACAAGGGAGGCACACAGGGGATAGTTTTGGCCCCAGACCAAAGGCAGGTCCAAGTCCAAAATTCCCCATTTAAAGCCACCCGGGTAAGAGAACATGAGTTTGCTGACCAGACAAGTTCAAGTTCACAGCCTGTAAAGACAGGCACTGTGGCTTGTTTCCAGGGAAAAGTTGTCCAACCCACAAATTGGGACACTTCCTGACCCCAGTGGGACCTAAATTTTGGCCAAAGCTTAAATTCGAACCAAAGTTTAAATTTAAACATGTTATGTGGCTCAGAAACAAAGAAACAGCAACCTGAGATTAGAAATCTGCAGGCTGCTGCCAACCAATCCACAGAGACTGCTCATGCAGGCGCGGTTCCCCAGCCCGTACCCCAAGCGGCTCTTCCTCAGTTTTCCTGCGCAGGCGCAGTCGCGCGCCTGAGGGGAGAGGTTTGCCAACACTGGGTTCGCGCAGGCGCAGTCGCGAACTCGAAACCCCCAGCGACTCCTTTTCAGTGTGAGGCCGCGAACGCAGGCGCAGTCGGCTGTTTAAAGGTCCCCGATTCCCAATACATACGCGCAGGTGCAGCAGCCTGCTTGGAAAACCCAACGGCTCTTCCTATCCTTTTCAAACAAATCGAACGTGCAGGCGCGGTTACCTGTGAGAGTGTAGCAGTTCCCCGGCCCTTTGAAAAGATTGTTCGCACAGGCGCAGTTGCCTGCGTGACCCCAGCGGCTCCTTATCGGTTATCCCGCGAAGGCGCAATCGCCTGCTTGAAGCCAGAGTCTTCACAGCCTCTGCCGCGGGACCCCGAGGAGGAGGATTCCGCAGGCGCAGTTGCCAGCGGGACCACTGTGGCTCTTTTTCTGTGTTCTCGTGCAGGCACAGTCACCTGTTCAAAGGGACTAGCTTCCCAGTCCGCTTCTAGAGTGGTTCCCCCCATGATGTGGGACCCTAGGGAGGCAGGGAGAGCAATTCCTCTTGCAGGAGAGCTGGTAACAGGTTTTGGACATGGGGAGGAAAATTTCCACCCACCAGCAGTGGATGGTGAGGGAATACTTGCCCCCAGTACAGGAGTGGGTAGGGAAAAGGAGACAAACCCGGAGTACCAGCAGGCTGCCAGGTATCTTATACAGTCTGGGATGTTTGCACCAGGGGGAGAAGGTTCCCAGCCAGCTAGGGCTGTGACCCAAGCTCAGGGTCCGCCAGCCAAAGTTTCCCCCACAGAGACGCCTCTCAGAAGGTCTCAGCGGGTCCGCAAGCCCGAGACAAGATGGTCACCCACTTTAGAGTGGAGTAAGGCAGTCTCCCGAACCAGGGAGTAGCCAAAGAACAGAGGTCCCCAACCAGCGGCCATAAGCTGCGAGGGAGCAGAGGCAGGAGGCAGTCCAGCTTCGCTGCAGCCAGCAGTAATCTGCGACAGTGCCAGAGATTAGCCTGGCCATCCAGAGACGGGCGGGATTTGTATTATAGCTATGTGTGTTTATAGCTTGCTTTAAGGTGTAAATTGTAAGTTTAAGAATTAACTGTTGTAGTTTAAGTTTAAGTTTAAGCTTATAAGTGTGCCAAATGTTTGTATTTTTGGACCGAGGTCAAGGGACCCGACCATGCCTCCACCTAAAGCAGCAGAGCAGTGAGAGACCTGGCTACATGTCCTTTTAAGTTTTTCAGGAGAATGAACCAAGGAGCAGCCCTGTTCACCCAGCCCGAGCTGGGCATTGAATGAAGATATGGATACGGAATGTTGGGCATCACCTCGCCACTGGACAAATCCAGAGGGAACCCCGCAGCGTACTTCAGGAGAAACTGGACAGGGTCCAGAGGAACTTGCCTACTCCTCCTATGCGGAAGAGATGGCCCCAGCTGGATGGGGCACAGCCCCCAACCCAGCTCTATCCTGACCGAAGTTCACTTGCGGGAGACCTCGCTGTTGAGGAGTCATGGTGGGGAAGCGCGGGCGCCTTGTCAGAGAGGGACGCGTTCCCTGGGAGTGGGTGGTGATGGCCCGGGAAAGATTGTAAAGGGGAGGGGGAGACCCAAGAGTCACGTGGGTGCATTCGGGGAAGGGAGGAACTCACCCGGGGGCCCACGGGTAAAGCAAGAGTGTAAGTGTGGCTGGGGAGGATGAGTGGGTGGCCGGATCTGGGATCCAAGTTTGTGTGGGGCCAGGGAGAGCCACCACACAGGCACCCTTCATTTTCTGCAGCCAGTCGAGGGAAGACGGGAGGGGGAGTGACTGGGAGTCGCGATTCCATACTCCCCGGACTCGGTCTGTGCCAAGGTAATTTTAAACATGAGGGTACCCCGCCTCCACAAAGGGACAAGGTAATGGCTCGGGGCTAGCGGAGCAGGCTGGTCTGTAAATCCATTCTGTATGTTGTAAAAGTCCAAGACCATTCAAGGGGGGTGGAAGGAACATTTACTGCCTGAGTGGGAGGAGCAATACCCACTCGAATTTCGTGACCCATCATTGGCACGTGATGGTCGGGTTTTGTTTAAGCATGTTGTTCAAGTTTTTTTTGTATTTTGTGTTACAGCCCCAAGTTGAGCAGAGGCATAGGATCCTCTCCGTGCTTGGGATCATTTTGTTACAACTCCAAGTTGAGCAGAGGCGTAGGACCCTCTCTGTGCTTCGGATCATTTTGATTACATTGTACGACTAAGATTGCAACATTTTGTAATAAGTTGTAATGTAACAAGTGATGCAGGGGTATGAGACTCCTTATTGTAAATTGACGTATCTGTAAGATGCCTACTGTACCACGGTTTTTTCTCGAATTTGAGAGGAATAGATGGAACGGGGATCAGTGGTAGGTAGCTGTTAGGTAAATACAGGGGATGGTTGTTTGTCGGGGGGTCAGACATTTTGCCCACTCCTTCGAGTGGATACTACAATCAAGTTGGAAGTATCAAAAGGGGGGAATGTAGGGGTTCGCAAAATTCCCCTATTTTCCCTGAAGTTCGGGAAATATTGGTCCACATCGTGGATGAAGAATTATGTGTTTTGAAATGCCTCTGGTAGGACAGTGTTTTTAAAACATACCCAGAATCATGAAAGGCTGCGTTGGCCAGAGCAGCACTTGGGCAATATCAGGATCTAAGACAGTACATTTTATTAAAAATGGTACCTCTGAGTTTCGAACTGTGTATATTTCAAAGAGGTTGGAAAATGGCCATCAGAAAGCATGGCCAAAAGACAAAAGAAAGCAGCTCGCAGCTCGTGGAGTATATCTGTGAAAAAGTGGGAGGATCAAATACAGTGGGAGTCAGACCTGCCAATCAAAGGGAGTTCCCTTCTCAGAAGCAATCGATGTTTGTTTATTGACTTAAGGGATTAACCCACTTGAACTAAACCGCAGAACAATCGGCTCTGTTTACACAGCAATCTAGCCCCATTTGAACACCACTTACACACAATGGATACATCTAAACCCCAGAAAAAGGACGATGATAGGGGACAGATCAGTATGGATGGGTTTGAATCACCCATCACTCAGAACAATAGGGCAGTTGGATTCCCTTTTGTTTTAGCCCAGGTGAACTCCGGATGTGGGCAGGTACACTTCAGCCCCAGAGTGCAGACACATTAAACCACTCAAAACCATTTGGGTCAGCCAATCACAGTCCTTCTCTTGTGTATTGGAACTTTGGGCGTGAATTTTGCACACAGACCTTTTTGCCAGTAACAAACAGCAGGAGTTGGCAGGATATAAAAGGTAGCTCCTGAGAAGCTATCTCTCTCTTACTTCGCTGGACCACAGGTGAGCAGGTTTTCTGACTACTCAGCAAGGTAAACTAGTCAGGAGTTAGGGGGTGGTAATTTAGGCGAAATTGCTAAGATTGTTTAATCAACATTGGAGCCATTAATCCCTCGTTTTTGCCGTCTGCCTTCCCCATTTAAGCAATTTTACTGTAATTACTGTGTTCGTGTGGTATAGTTTAAAGTTGATTATAGTTTCTTTAGTTTAATAAAGTTTGACTTTCTCACACCCAGACCAGTTGTCCGTTTTAATATATCATTAATTATAAGTCCTCCAGTCAGAACTGGAAGGTGGGGTAGCGATTCGAAACCGCTGTTTAAATTGGTTTACAGTGTAGCAGCAAAAGGCTGCCTGACCAGGTGAATTACCGTAAACCAGGTAAAAGGTTGGAATTGGTCAGAGTGCAGGCAAAGGCTGCTGACATGGTAAATTACCGTAAACCATGGAAAAGATGCCCCCTGCACAAAGCTCCATTTTTCTAATTTGGTTCTCTTCCGTGCGGTGAATTCTTCTCGCATAGAAATCAATAGATTCCCGGTAAAAGCTTTCATGTACTTGGCAATGCATGAAGCCAAGATCTGCACAGACTCCCTCTCTCCCAGAAAATGGATGCTTTGTAAAAACTTTTCCACTGCAAAGATTTTCCCAAATGACATGAGTCCTGTGTGATTTGCATTTCAGGAGACAGCCTGATCATCTGATAGGGAACTATCCCACTTTCTTTCAAATCTCCCAGGCCTGGCTCAGGTTGAATCATCAATCATCAATTGTTCTGCAGACTAAATACTAAGCAGATTTCAAGAAGAAGTAAATCAGTGGAGACTAATCTCTCTGCTGGCATTTTTTTTGTCAACAACTATAACATAAACTAGGATTTTAGTCATTGATCACTTCATGTCAGGCTAAATATTGAAATAATACTGAGTAAGTGTCCTGATGAGTATTATGAATGAGAGTGGTGACTTTGATCTGTGAAATTTCAGATTACAATGAACAGATTGTTTTTGCAAATGACATTTATCTTCAGTCTGTTTTTTCAACAGTGATGAATAAAGTTAATTAGAGTATTTTGCTTTTAGGCCAGTGCACCAGCCTTTTTGAATTTGAAGTAGATTTATAAGAGACAGCTGTTAGTTAATGGAGCTGCCAGTTATCTCAAGTTTCTTTATTAATTTTTTTTCCTGATATCTTTCCCTGGAGACATGCTATTATGCCTTTGGTTTGTAAATTATTTCTGTCTGGACCACTGCATGAAAATGCTGTAAGTTAAATGAATTATTCCAACTTTGAGTACCATTCTGTCTTCCATTAATCAAAGAATTTAGCATATCTGACTCTTGGCTCAAGCTCTTTACCACTTTTGAAGGTAGGAGTACACACGGACGGCTGAAGTAAATGGCCATTCGAATGTAATTGGGGGCTTTTATTGGCAATGTTACAGTTTTGTGGAAGAAAGAAAATAAAGACAATTAATTAGATTAAATTACTGATTCGCCAAAGGAAACTTGTCAAAATGTTGTGATGAATTCCTTGCTTTAAATCGGTATTCCTTATTCACTAATCTTAAGTAGGATTCTCACTTTATAATTTCAATCAATCGAAACCAAGCACAAAGCAAAATTCATATAATCAGCTATTCTGATACTGCAGCACATAAATACTGCACATTTCATTTTCCATTTACAACGCACAAAGGTTTATTTAAACTCTGTTCAGTAGAGGCACCTACCAAATGATTTGATGTCAGTGTATTGATAGCATCGCCATGATCTGACAGCATAGAGAAAATTGCCTTTCTGATTTTATCAATTATATTAATACCAGGCAGACCATCATTAAGCCTGTGTGCAATTAGTCTGCCAGAGAACTGCAATAACTTGATGCCAAGGTCACATGAATGGTGAGTTTAAAAATAACCTAAGCAGTGTGAAAAATTACATACATCTGAGCTTCAGAAAGCCTTTGGGGGTTATATGCACCGAGTAGTGCATATTTCTTAGGCACTAAAATGGCGTGCAGGAAGCGTACGCACACTTCCGACTGGAAATGCACCGCCCGCCATATTGGGAAAGGACAATACAAGAGGCGTCCTATACCCACGTCTGAAGTTGGCGTCTGCCCATTTGCATATGCAAATATGGGGCCTTATGTCTGCTTCTGGTCCCTGCTGCAACTTTGGTTTTCCCTGAGGCATCCAACGCCAGTGCTGGTTACATCCAGGAAAAGTAAATCTACACACCATGTAGGCAAAAAAAGCGAAGTACTTACCATAATCAGCGCCATTTCCAGTCCCTAGATCTCCAACCACCCTCCCGACCAATGTTCCCGCTAAGATGCACGCGCGCGGCTGCTCCATAATCCGAAAGGGCTCACGCAGGCCCGCTCACTGGCTTTTACATTGTAAATACCGGGCTGCGCAGAACAAAGTGCAGCTTACGCAGGACATTGCTCCCGACCCCGGCCTCTAGGCATCCTCCAGATCTCCCCCACCTCCCCCCCAGCACTGACCTCCAGGGCCCTCCTATCTGCCTCTCACCCTCCCCCCCCCTCCGCCAACAGTACTTTCGAGGCCTGCAATCCTCCTAACCAATCCCTGAGTACAGGAAACTTTTTGGTAACTGGCATGGACGGGACCGACGTGTTGCCGGTTCATCAACAATTCCAGATAACCGAATGCTATAGTAAAAGATACGGAGCTCTGCAACAAACCCTGTTGCAGCTTCAAAACAATCGGCACAAGTTGCAAGCATCTCTGTAGCTTAGCAACAGCTTCAGCTACATCCTTGCACAGCAACAAATCAATTAAAAAAAGTAACTAAAAGTAAAAAAAGTTACCTGAACCGACTCCTGAATTTTGCCGGTGGATAGAGCATTCTGGTTATTTAGGGGCCGGTTAATCGAAAGTTTCCTGTACATTCCTAACCTCCCCAATGGTACTCCCGATCTCCCTACTCAATTCCCCACTGAACCCCAATCTTGGGCTTGATTTTAATTCCCGAGGCGGGTTGGAGTCAGGTTGCATGCTGGGCAGGTTAGGGAGCCGCTTCTGGTGGGAACAGCTGCAGAATTGCAAGTTTTGTTAAAGTACCTTGCTAATTTCATGGAGGCGAGCTGGCTGGTACAATGAGTGGGATTGGGTCAGCTGGCCTCCTCTGATGATGTCACAAAAGATTGGTGAAGTCAAACGTAGGTCCCTTGAAGTCAGAATCAGGGGAATTTATAATGGGGAACAAAGAAATGGTGGACCAATTAAATACATACTTTGGTTCTGTGTTCACAAAGGAGGAAGGTGGTGAGCCTCATGGCTTCTACTCCCTTGATTATGAGGACCAGGATGATAGAGCATAAATGTTTCCAATCCATTTGCTATAGATTTCAATTGAGGTAACAAACTTGCAACCATACAGTCGAAGAGACCTGAAATAATTCCATTCATGACACACTGCAGATGGGTGTCAGCTTCAACAGTCAGAAGGTCAGTAGATGTGCAAAATGTTATCCCATACCTACAACAGCAAAGTTGTTGCATTTGAATGTCAGCCATGTTTCAGGGGCGCTTTTAAAGCACTCCACCAATGCACACAAATCATATCCTCCAGCAATTCATCTCCTTGAACCTGGTCTGTTTCTGACTAGTTGGGAAACAGGAGCCAAATAGCAGGAAAATGGGAAACCACTATGAAAATAGGATTAGCAAGGCAGTTAACAGGCTGTTAACTACCTTAACTATCTGACCCACTGGTTGGATATGGGTCAGTTTGGGAGCGGCTAAATAGACACTCAGGAAAAGCGGGTGGGGACGGGATGGAGGCGGGTTGAGTGTCGGAAGTCATTTTTTCTGATTTTCCCAACAGATCCGCCTCCAAACCCGCCTTCTCAAGGCCATTAAAATCGAGGCTCCTCCACACTCCAATGAACCAACCCGTTCACTTACCTGGAACTTGGGGCACTAACCTGTGCGGGTTCCTACCACAGCGCCATCTCGATCATGATGAGGTCTGAGGCCCAAAATCTGGGGCTCCTTGGACCTCACTGTTTGGGTGCAGACTGTTAACACTGTGTGGGTGAGGCGCTCAAAAATAGCCGCTCCCGAATTTATCCCACTTGATGTTTAATTTATATGAGTATATAAAGTTAATGAAAAAAACCCAATTTAGATATATTCATTCAAATATTGTCGGCCTCATTAAGGACATTAAAGCCCCCCACCAATATCCTTTTCTTAGGGATTCTGAAACTTCAAAGGCCACGATTTTGCCAGAGGGCGGGTTTGGAAGTGGGTCAGCTGTTAAAGTTGCAATGATTGACGGTGGGTTGGAAACATAAGATCATAAGAACATAAGACGTAGGAGCAGGAGTAGGTCATTTGGCCCCTTGAACCTGCTTCGCCATTCAATAAGATCATGGCCTCAACTCCACTTCCCTGCCAGCTCCCCATAACCGTTGATTCCCTTACCTTTCAAAAATCTGCCGATCTCAGCCTTGAATATATTCAATGATTCAGCCTCCACAGCTCTCTGGGGAAGAGAATTCCAAAGATTCACGGCCCTCTGAGAGAAGAAATTCCTCCTCATTTCTGTTTGAAATGGGAGCCCCCTTATTCTGAAATTATTCCCCCTAGTTCTAGATTCCCCCACAAGGGGAAACATCCTCTCTGCATCTACCCTATCAAGCCCCTTCAGAATCTTATATGTTTCAATAAGAGCCCCTCTCATTCTTCTAAACTCCAATGAGTATAGGCCCAACCTGCTCAACCTTCCTTCATAAGACAACCGCTTCATCTCCGGAATCAACCTTGTGAACTTTCTCTGAACTGCCTCCAATGCAAGTATATCCTTCCTTAAATAAGGAGACCAAAACTTTATGCAGTACTCCAGGTGTGGTCTCACCAATGCCCTGTACAGTTGTAACGGGACTTCCCTACTTTTATACTCCATTCCTTTTGAAATAAAGGCCAACATTTCATTTGCCTTCCTAATTACTTGGTGTACCTGCAATTATAACTTTTTATGATTCATGTACAAGGTGTAGGGGGGCATATTTTACCTGGTTTACGGTAATTTACCTTCCTTTACCTGGTTTATGGTAATTTACCTGGTCAGGCAGCCTTTTGTTTCACAGACTGAGATCAATACCAATCCGTGGTTTCGAATCGCTAAACCCACCCTTACAGTTCTGACTGGAGGAACTTATAATTAATGATATATTAAAACGGACAAATGATCTGGATGTAAGAAAGTCAAACTTTATTAACTAAATAAATTACAACACACGATCAATGTAATCACGGTAAAATTGCTTAGATAGGGGAGGAAAAACGGGCATAACGAGGGAAAACGACTAAAATCACAATTTTAACGAATTCCCACTTCACTCCCCACCCCTATGCCTATCCCAAGTTGCCTTGTGGAAGGTCAGAAAAATATATGCTCACCACTTGCAATGCTAGCTCTATGCCCTATGAGATCTTCACTGTCCCGAAGTAAAGAAAACACCCCAGTGTTTTAAAAGTAAACTGCTGGTGTTTTTACTTCTTCAGACAGACTTCCACGCTGTAGAGAGAGAGGCACACAGAGGCAAGCCAGAGAGAGAGATGCTTCTCAGAAGCTAACTTTATATACCCCAATTTTGGGGCCGAGATGTTCCCGCCCAAATCAAAGTTCATCTGGCTAAAGCAAAAGGGATCCAACTGCCCTATTGTCCGGGATGGGTTTTGAATAAAGCTTGGAGTGGTTTGAATGTGTCTTCATTCTGGGGCCGAAATGTTCCCGCCCAAATCCAAGTTCATCTAGCTAAAACAAAAGGGGTACAACTGCCCCATTGTCTAGTAATGGGTGATTCAAACCCATTCATTCTTAAACTGTTCCTTCCTCAGTTTGAGTGTCTTTTTTTTCAAATGCCTGTGCTGAGCCTTCGAACCATCTCCATTCACCCTGATGGGTTTTGAATGGGGCTGCATTACTATGTAAACAGAAACCCATTCATTGTGGTCAGTCGAAACCGCAGCCTAAGTGAATAATCCTTTGTGTCAACATTCAGCAGTTTCTGTAAACAAACATCGATTGTCTCTGGAGGGAAGGGAAACTCCCTTTTTGATTGACAGAAGTTGACTGCTAACTTTGATCCTCCCCCTTTTCACAGACATACACGAGCTGCTTCCAAGCCCTTTTGTCCATGGCCATGCTTTTCTGACGGCCATTTTTAAAGCACTTTGCAATTTACCAAACTCAAGAGTGCAATTTTTAATAAAATGTACTGTCTTAAAGTGTGCAAAATTTCTTTTACAAAGTTCCTCGATTCCGGTGTTGACCACGCACTGCCCAGCTCAACGCAGCCCCCCTGCGATTCTGGGTATGTTTTAAAACATTGTCCAACCCAGAGGCAATTTAAATCACGCAAAGTCTTCGTCCACGATGTGGATTAATATTTCCCAATCTTCGGGGACTGAGGGGATTTTGTGAACCCCTACATTCCCCCTTTGGATACTTCAAACTTGCTTGTAGTATCCACTTGAAGAAAGTGAGCAAAATTTCCTGACCCCCGACAAACAACCATCCCCTGTATTTATCTATAGCTACCTGTCACTGATCCCCCGACCCGTCTATTCCCCTCAAATCCAAGAAAGACCGTGGTACGGTAGGCATCTACAGATACATCAATTACAAAATGTTACAATAAGGGGTCTCTTACCCCTGCACCACTTGTTACATTTTAACATATTACAAATGTTGCAATCTTGGTTATACAATGTAATCAAAATGATTCCAAGCACGGAAAGAGTCCTATGCCTCTGCACCACTTGGAACTGTAAAACAAAATGCAAAAATCTCCATTAAACATTTGAAACAAAATGCTGAAATAAACCTCGACCATCACGTGCCAATGATGGGTCATGAAATTCGAGTGGGTATTGCTCCTCCCACCCGGGCAATAAATGTTCCTTCCACCCCCCTTTAATGGTCTTAAACTTTTAAAACATACAGAATGGATTATACAGAACAGTCTGATCTGCCAGCCCTGAACCATTCCTTTGTCCCTTTGTGGAGGCAGGATACCCCCCATGTTTCACAAACTGAGACCGGGGAGTATGGGATCGCGACTCCCAGTCCCTCCCCCTCCCGTCTTCCCTCGACTGGCTGCAGAAAATGATGGGTGCCTGTGTGGCGGCTCTCACTGGCCTCACACTCAAACTTGGATCCCAGATCCGGCCACCCACTCATCCTTCCCAGCCACACTTACACTCTAACCTTGCCCGTGGGCCCCCGGGTAAGTTCCTCCCTTCCCCAAATGCACCCACGTGACTCTTGGGTCTCCCCCTCCCCTTCACAATCTTTCCTGGGCCATCAGCATCCACTCCCAGGGAACGCATCCCTATCTGACAAGGCGCCCGCGCTTCCCCACCATGACTCCCCAATAGCGAGGTCTCCCACAAGTGAAATTCGGTCAGGAGAGTGCTGGGTTGGGGGCCGTGCCCCACCCAGCTGGGGCCATCTCTTCCACGTAGGATGAGTAGGCAGGTTCCTCCGGACTCTGTCCAGTTTCTCCCGAAGGTCGCTGCGGGGTCTCCTCCTGGATTTGTCCAGTGGCGAGGTGATCCCCAACATTCTGTATCCATATCTTCATTCGAGGCCCAGCTTGGGCTGGGCGAACAGGGCTGCTCCTTTGTCCACTCTCCTGCAAAAAAACTTGAAAGGACATATAGCTAGGTCTCTCACTGACCGGCTGCCTTAGGTGGAGACATGGTCGGGTCCCTCGACCTCGGACCAAAATGCAAACATTTGGCACACTTATAAACTTAAACTTTAAACTTAAGCTCAAAACTACTAGTTATATCAATACTTAAAATTCAAACACCCTAAAAGCAAGCTATAAACATTGTTTACTTAACACAAAGCTATAATACAAATGCCGCCCATCTCTGGATGACCAGGCTTATCTCTTGTGTCACTGTCGCAGATTACAGCTGACTGCAACGAAGCTGGACTGCCTCCAGCTTCTGATCCCTCGCAGCTAATGGCTGCTGATTGGGGACCTCTACCCATTGGCTTGTCCCTGTTTCGGGAGACCGCCCTACTCCACTGTAAAGTGGGTGACCATGCTTTCTTGGGCTGGGGCACCCGAAGAGACCTTCTGAGAGGCGTCTCTGTGGGGGAAACTTTGGCTGAAGGGCCCTGAGACTGGGTCACAGCCCTAGCTGGCTGGGAACCTCCTCCCCCTGATGCAAACAGCCCGCACTGATTAAGATACCTGGCAGCCTGCCGGTACTCCGGGTTTGTCTCCTTTTCTTTACCCACTCCTGTACTGGGGGCAGGTACTCCCTCACCACCCGCTGCTGGTGGCTGAAAATCTTCCTCTCCAGGTTAAAAACCTGTTAACAGCTCCTTCCCTATGTCCCCTGCAAGAGGAATTGCTATCCCTGCCTCCCCAGTGTCCTACACCATAGGGGGAAACACTTTAGAAGCGGGCTGGGAAGCTTGTCCCTTTAAACAGGCAACTGCGCCTGCGTGAACCTACTCCCTGGAGTCCCCCGGCAGAGGCTGTGAAACTTCTGTATTCAAACAGTTGACTGCGCCTGCGCAGGAAAACTGAAGAGGAGCCGCTGTGGTCCCGCAGGCAACTGCGCCTGCATGAATAATCTCTTCAAAGGATTGGGGAACTGTTATATTATCACAGGCAACCGCGCCTGCATGTTTGATTTCACTGAAAAGGGTAGGAAGAACCGCTGGGTCTTCCAAGCAGGCTACTGCGCCTGCGCATATAGACTGGGAAGCAGGGACCTTTAAACGGCCGACTGCGCCTGTGCGCGCGGCCTCGTAGAGAAAAGGAGTCACTGGGTGTTTCAAGTCTGCGACTGAGCCTGCACAAACCCGATGTTGGGGATCCTCTCCCCTCAGGCGCGCGACTGTGCCTGCGCGGGAAAACCGAAGAAGAGCCGCCATTGTCCCACAGGCAACTGCGCCTGCATGAACAATCTTTTCAAAGGGCTGGGGCATGGGCTGGGGAACTGCACATGCATGAACAGGCTGTTCAAAAGACTGGGGCATTCCTGTCTCCAGATTAGCGACTACGCATGCGCGGGCAGTCTCTTCTGTGAATGGACTCGCAGCAGCCTGCAGATTTCTACTCTCAGGCTGCTGTTTCTCTGATTCTGAACTAGATGACTGGTTCAAATTTAAACTTTGGCCAAAACTTAGGTCTCACTGGGGCGGGGAAGTGTCCCAATTGGTGGGCCGGACAACTTTTCCCTTGAAACAAGCCACAGTGCCTGTCTTTACAGCCGGTGAACTTGAACTTGTATGGTCAGATTTATACAAATTTCCCTGTGCCCCATCCCTGCCTGTAATCGCTGCCACTGGCCCGGACCCATATGGGTCCCAGAAAGTGCCTGCACGTGCACCCTCCTTGGCCAGCATTGTGGGGAGGCAGAGGTGGGTGAGGGGGCTGCAGCACCACTGATGGCTGCCACCTTTCCCTGATTGGCCCTGAGGAAAGATTTTATCAACTCCATGACGGACTCGACTGTACCAGGAGGAGTTTCTGTCTCTGCCTTCTGAGTTGGGGCTGCGGGGGTCCTGGCTTTATCGTCTCTCCCAAGCTTTTCACAATCCCTGCGCCAGTGGCCATCCTCCCCACACCTGTAACAAGTGGCCTTGTTCTGGGAGGGACAGCTCCCCTCCTGGCGCCACTCTGTCTTGTGTTGAGCCCAGGTTTAACCTCGTAGACCTTACCCTCTTGCTGGGGGGTCCCACTATTCCTACCATTCCTATATGCTACCGTGAGCTGCCGGATTGCAACCTCTTCGGATGCTAGGGGTCTCGGTGGTCAAACCAAGTATCAGCCTTTGCTTTTATCTGGGGCAGGCAATTGGACACAAGGCAACAAAGCCTATGGGTCCGCTGCTGCTCATTCAGTTGTGCCCTATTTTGTCCCCCTGTACACGTGCTGTTGTAGACTGGCCACAGCCTGTCTGCAAATGCCTGTGGGGTCTGCCCTTCCTTCTGCAGTGTTTTCCCTATGCGATCGAACGGATTGCCGTCGTTCGCACCCATGGCTTCCAGTATTTCCTCCTTTAGATGCTCAAAACCCTTCTGCCCTCTCTTAGCCTCACCTGAAAGTGTCTGATAGAGCTTACTATCTACAGTGAAAAGCAACATTTTGGCTTTCTCTTCATCATCACAGCCATTAACACAGGCTGCCTGTTCTATCCCTTGGAAGTGCACTGAGGGGTCTCCCTTTTCGGAGAGCAGGGGAATATGTTTCACCAGGCCTCTGAGCTGTTGGGTATCATAGGGTACCAGATAGGTATGCTGAACAGCCCCTGGGTCATTATCATTCACGGGCGGACCATACGTCCGTTGTCGGAGGGGGTACACTGGTCCTGGTCCCCGACTGCCTAGCGGGACCTGCTGGCGTTCTCCTACCACCCCATTGTCCATCCCTTCCTGCTGCCAGAGCTCCTCAAAACTCAGAGCTGTGGGCTGCACTCTTGGGATGTCTAATTCCGTGGCCAGCTCTTCCCTGGGTGTTGCCTGTGGGGCGGTTTGGTTTGGGCGGCTGGTACTGTCCGACGGACTTCCCTTCGGACTTACAAAACATACCATCCATTTAGTCCTTAATAACTCCATGCCCAAACTCTCTATCTTTCTGTTACATGGGGTATGATCTGCTCCACTAAACCTTTGGTCGCAGGCTAGCTTATAAGCTGCCTTTACCTCCCTAACCATTTCCTCCTGCTCTGTTACTTCTGAGGTGAGGCGGGCATTCTCTTCCCACAGTCTCATCTTGTTACTCTTAGCTTCTGTAATTTGGTGCTTTAGGAACTCTATCTTGTGCCTCACATGGCTTTTGCCCTCACTAGCTTCTTGGGTGAGGTGTGTGTTCTCCTCTTGTAGCCTCATCTCACTGTCCCTAGCCTCTGTGACTTCCTGCACAAGGCGCTCTATCTTTGCCTGGCATTTTGTGACCTCTAGTGTGTGGCATGCATTTTCTTCCCGCACCCTCATCCCACTATCTCTGGCCTCATTCACCTCTCTTATGAGGCGTTCTACCTCCGCCTGGCATTTTTCAAACTCGGACTCCCGATTCTTGGCCTCTGTAATCTCCTCCCGCACCCTCATCTCACCCTTCTTAACCCAGACACCTATACCATAATAGGTCAGCTTACATGCTGCCACTAACTTCTGCAGGGCTACCCACAGACTGAAAGCAAGAAAAGCAAGAGCTGATGCTTTCTCCAGATCCAGACCACTTATCATATCATAAACTGCCTCCAGTCCTGCCGCGGTTGTCAATTTGTAGGGGGGCATCCTTTACCTGGTTTACGGTAATTTACCTTCTCTTACATGGTTTACGGTAATTTACCTGGTCTGGCAGGATTTTGTTTCACAGACTGAGACCAATACCATTCAACGGTTTCGAATTGCTAAACCCACCCTTGCAGTTCTGACTGGAGGAACTTATAATTAATGATATATTAAAAATGGACAAATGATCTGGATGCAAGAAAGTCAAACTTTATTAACTAAATAAACTACACCACATGTTCAATGTACTCATGGTAAAATTGCTTAGATGGGGAGGAAAAACAGGCATAACGAGGGAAAATGACTAAAATCACAATTTTAATGAAATCCCACTTTACTCCGCACCCCTATGCCTACCCTAAGTTGCCTTGTGGAAGGTCAGAAAAATATATGCTCACCACTATAATGCCAGCTCCGTGCCCCGCGAGATCTTCACTGTCCTGAAGTAAAGAAACACCCCAGTGTTTTAAAGGTATACTGCTGGTGTTTTAACTTCTTCAGACAGATTCCTACGCTGTAGAGAAAGGCACACGGAGGCAGGCCAGAGAGAGAGATGCTTCTCAGAAGCTATCTTTATATACCTGAAATTTGGGGCCGAGATGCTCCCACCCAAATCCAAATTCATCTGGCTAAAACAAAAGGGATCCAACTGCCCTATTGTCTGGGATGGGTTTCGAATAAAGCTTGGAGTGGTTTGAATGTGTCTTCATTCTGGGGCCGAAATGTTCCCGCCCAAATCCAAGTTCATCTGGCTAAAACAAAAGGGATACAACTGCCCCATTGTCTAGTAATGGGTGATTCAAACCCATTCATTCTTAAACTGTTCCTTCCTCAGTTTGAGTGTCTTAATTTTCAAATGTCTGTGCTGAGCCTTCGAACCATCTCCATTCACCCTGATGGGTTTTGAATGGGGCTGTATTAATATGTAAACAGAAACCATTCATTGTGGTCAGTCGAAACCGCAGCCTAAGTGAATAATCCTTTGTGTCAACATTCAGCAGTTTCTGTAAACAAACATCGATTGTCTCTGGAGGGAAGGGAAACTCCCTTTTTGATTGACAGAATTTGACTGCCAACTTTGATCCTCCCCCTTTTCACAGACATACACGAGCTGCTTCCAAGCCCTTTTGTCCTTGGCCTTGCTTTTCTGACGGCCATTTTTAAAGCTCTTTGCAATTTACCAAACTCAAGAGTGCAATTTTTAATAAAATGTACTGGCTTAAAGTGTGCGAAATTTCTTTTACAAAGTTCCTCGATTCCGGTGTTGTCCACATGCCACCCAGCTCAACGCAGTCCCCCCCATGAGTTCTGGGTATGTTTTAAAACATTGTCCAACCCAGAGGCAATTTAAATCACTCAAAGTCTTCGTCTACGATGTGGATTAATATTTCCCGATCTTCGGGGACTGAGGGGATTTTGCAAACCCCTACAAATGACCCCCAGATCCCTCTGTATCTCATCATTTTGTAATCTCGCCCCATTTAAATAATAATCTGCTTTTTTATTTTTCCGGCCAAAGAGGATAATCTCCCATTTTCCCACATTATACCCCATCTGCCAAATTTTTGCCCACTCACTTAGCCTATCCATATCCCTTTGGAGATTCTTTGTGTCCTCCACACAAGTTGCTTTCCCACCAGCTTTGTATCATCAGCAAATTTGGGCACATTACACTCGGTCTCTTCATCCAAATCATTAATATAAATTGTAAATAGTTGAGGCCCCAGCACTGATCCCTGCGGCACCCCACTAGTTACAGTTTGCCAACCTGAAAATGACACATTTATCCCAACTCTCTGTTTTCTGTTGGTTAGCCAATCCTCTATATATTACACCCAGCCCCGTGAGCTCTTAGCTTGTGCAATAACCTTTTAGGTGGCATCTTATTGAATGCCTTCTGGAAATCCAAATACACAACATCTACTGGTTCCCCTTTATCCACCCTACTTGTTACATCCTCAAAGAACTCTAACAAATTTGTCAAACATGCTTTCCATTTCATAAAACCGTGCTGACTCTGCTTGACTATATTATGATTTTCTAAATGTCCTGCTCTCACTTCCTTAATGATGGACTCCAGCATTTTCCCAATGACAGATGTTAGACTAATTGGTCTATAGTTGCCTGCTTTCTGTCTTCCTCCTTTCTTAAATAGGAGCGTTACTTTTGCAGTTTTCCAGTCTGCTGGGACCTCTCCAGAATCCAGGGAATTTTGGTAGATTACAACCAATGCATCCACTATCTCTGCAGCCACCTCTTTTAAGACCCTAGGATGCAGGCCATCGGATCCAGGGGACTTGTCCACCTTTAGTCCCATTAGTTTGCCTAGTACTTGTTCTCTAGTGATAATGATTTTTTTAAGTTCCCCCCTCCCCACCCCAATAGCCCCTTGATTATCCATTATTGGGATGCTTTTAGTGTCTTCTACCGTGAAGACCGATACAAAATATTTGTTCAAAGTCTCTGACATTTCCCTGTTTCCCATTAATTCCCCAGAATCATCCTCTAGGGGACCAAAGTTTACTTTAGCTACTCTCTTCTTTTTTATATATCTGTAGAAGCTCTTACTGTCTGTTTTTATATTTCTTGCTAACTTACTCTCATAAGCTATCTTCTCTCTCAATTTTTTAGTCGTTCTTTGCTGGTTTTTAAAAATTTCCCAATCCCCTGGCCTTCCACTATTCTTCGCAGCATTGTACGCCTTTGTTTTCAATTTGATACCATCCTTTACTTCCTTAGTTAGCCACAGATGGTTCATCCTTCTCTTAGAGTCTTTCTTTCTCACTGGAATATATCTTTGCTGAGAGTTATGAAATATCTCCTTAAATGTTTGCCACTGCTTTTCGACAGTCTTACACTGTAATATATTTTCCCAGCCCACTTAACCAAGTCTGCCTTCATACCTTTGTAATTACCTTTACTTAAGTTCAGGACAGTAGTTTGAGACCTAGCTATCTCACCCTCAAACTGAATTTGAAATTCTACCATGCTATGATCACTCTTCCCAAGAGGATATTTCACTTCGAGATCATTAATTAATCCAGCCTCGTTACACATTACCAGATCTAAAATAGTCTGCTCCCTGGTTGGTTCCACAATGTATTGTTCCAAGAAACCATCTTGCATACACTCTAAGAACTCTTCAAGTCTACCTTTGTCAATTTGCTTTGTCCAATCAATATGAAGATTAAAATCTCCCATGATTATAGCTGTACTTTTCTTACAGTGTGGCTAATGTTTGGGGACCTGTAGACCACTCCCACCAGTGACTTCTTACCCTTATTATTTCTTATCTCCACCCAAACTGATTCTACGTCTTGATCTTCTAAGCCAGTATAATATCTCACTACTGCACTGATCTCATCCCTTATTAACAGAGCTACACCACCTCCTTTTCCTTTCTGCCTAACCTTACGAAATGACAAATACCCCTGAAAATTCAGTTCCCAGCCTTGGTCACCTTGCAAACACATCTCTGTAATGCTTATCAGGTCATACTCATTGATTTCTATGTGTGCTGTCAACTCATCTATCTTGTTACGAATGCTGCGTGTGTTCAGATATAGAGCTTTTAATTTTGCCTTTTTACCATTTCCCCCTACTCTGACCCCTCTTTCTGATGCACTCTTATGTGTATATACTCTGTCCCTTCCTGTCACACTCTGGCGTTACCCTATCACTACCCTGCACTGTTGCCTTCTCATTTTTCTTTGCCGTTTTAAATTTCCGCTCAGCACATCCCCCCCTACTGTTTAGTTTAAAGCTCTATCTACAGCCCTAGTTATTCAATTAATAATCAGGTCAGCCCATTGTTTAACTTTTGGCGGGCTGTTTTAAATGATTATACCAATCTAAATTAATTGGCTTTAGATGGCCGTTTATCGCACCTGATGGCCCCGATGCCCGGGTTATATTGCCATTAATGCATTTTAATCGGCCTGTCCAGCCTTGGCGGCTCCCTTGAGCTGTTTCCGATTATTTATGCGGACAAACTAATGGCCTCATGTTTAGGCCTAACTGGGCTTGACCTGTTTCGATCTGATGCAATGCATATTCAGTGTTTGCCTAGCTGTCTGGCTTTTCAAACACAAAGTCCTTTTCACAGAAATGCAATTTAAGTTTCGATTTCCCAAAGCTGCCTGTTCTGTGCTACAGAGTCCAAGCTTTTAAAATCTTACAGACTTTTGGTCACAAGGTGCAGACGCCATCTTTTCCTTTTTAAATTGCCCATACAGGGTCCCTTTTATTAATAACCTTGGGGGAATGTGGTAATTTTGCAAACATTTCACTCCCCCTGTGATACTAAAACTTGCTTGGAGTATCATCCTTACAAGGTGAGCAAAATTTCTGACCCTCCATAGTCGACCTTCCCCTGTAATTACCTATCCAATATACCCACGACACATGCACTTCCCATTCTGCGAAAATGTAGTGTACATAAGCATACATAGAATAATTACAGTCTTTTACACACATCCAAGCATGGAGGGGGTCCAACACCCCTGCACCACTTGGTACACATGCATCTTTATTAACAACGCGTTGCAAAATATTTATTAAAACCAACAAACACAAAAAAAGCAATCTTTAATCAAAAATACAAAAAAACTCACACAGGTGCATCTCCCTCCATCTTCACATAATGTTCCTTCCAGATCCTCTGGTTTCGGAATTCTAGCATCTGACCTTTTCCCTTGCATTGAATGCAGACTAGATACAGCACTATCCCTAACTGGCAAACCACGAGAATATGAAAATGTCCCACCAGGGTGGAATCACAATATTTACTATCTTAGCCCCTATCTCTACTGTTTTCTGCTCTAGAGTGTAAAAATGTTTCTGAGAAACTATAACAGCTTTGAGTATTTTGGTAAGGTATTCCGGGAGAGGGAGAATTTCATAGCCGAAATACGCTATGTACTTTTGCAAATTGGTAAAATTCTCCTTCACACTGAGGTGAACAGTGGAGGGTTCAGGAATGGGGACAATTCGCTCCTGGGCCACTTGAACTTCTGCCTCGGGTTTAAAGCAGAAACTGCTGTCACTTACTGGACACCAGCTATGCTGTCTATGCTGGTAGTGGGATGCACCTGTGGTGACACAATATGTCTCACTTCCTATATATGCTACCTGTGGGGGAACATGACCTTGTGCCATTGCCTCCATGGTACAATTTATAGGTTTCACGCCAGCAGCTCTGAACCCGCACTGCGGTTTTGAATAGGCATTCAAGTGCTGGGGACACAGGGTTATGTGAGCTCCCCGGCTCCGGCACCCTGAGAGGTCAGTACCTGTCATAGCGTGCTCCCACTTTATGACGTAAGGCGGGACCGCTGTGAAATGAATGTGTGCACCCCCTTGAATGACTCCAATGTTCTCAACCCAGTATACCAGGGCGGGTCGGGCTGTCCTACCCATCACCGGCATCCTAACTACTATTCCCATGATGGTGTGGTTGGACCGCCCACAATCTACTGGGACTGGGTAGGCTTCGGAAGCTAGCCGGAGTTGGCATGGGCTTAATGCATTCTCAAACAGATGGAGGGCTGCGAGGTGTTTGTTGCTGATCCAGGATGGGACTAAATCCTGTTTTAAATCCTTCAGATTACTGCGGCTCTCGCCCAGCAACCACGCTCCATACAGCATGCACACCTCGTTCTGCGCAGCCTGGTCAGAAGCATTTCTGTCCTCCCTTATGAGGACATTTACCATCTTTGCATGGTCCTCCAACTCCGCTATAATCTCCTTTAAATTGACCGTCATGGCCTGGTCCTCATGTAACTCCAAGCCCACTACCTTGTTCTCGTCCATTAATATCTTCCTTAACTGCGTTTTTAAACCGTTTATCTGGGTCTGCAGCTCTATGTCATCTAAACTGTTGATGACAGAGGACCCAGTATTAAATGCAGTAAAAACATAATTCCATACTCCCCTTCTTTGTCTCCCCGCATTACCCAAAAACTCACGGTGTGTGGTGTACAGTTCGGTTTTGTCAACATTGGCGAAATCAGACTCATAAAACTTCTTGAACATGTCCTTTAATAGGGCCTGGTATTGCTGCTCTGTTTCTTTGGGACACCACTCCAGCAAATGTAACTAAGTGAGATTGAAAATCACCGAGGCTACCGCGTAGTGTACCCCCTGGTACAGCATCTGGTTGGTAGGCACTAGTACCAACCCATTCCCTGGTCCCTTGGTGGTGGTGGGGCACCCTTCCCTGGGTAACCTCACTGCCTGCGCCGTGGGCAGGGGCTTTCGGGGGCGGGTAACAAGCTCAGTGGCATTGACTGGGATCGGGGAGAATGGGACTGCGCACGCCTTCAGGCTGGTATGCCACTTCATCCCCCCCCCCCCCGGTGTCTTGCCACTGTCAGTGGAAAATAATGTATATGCCTGAGGGGCAGACCCTCTCTGGCCCCCACATACAGATGTAAATTCCTTGATCCGGTTCCCACCACTTGTCCCAACACATGCTTAATCCCCCGTGGGTCCCTGTAATCGTCCAGTGGGTATTGTTCCCCAACCGTTCCCACTCGACTGCGGGGTTTCTCATATCTTTGCTCAGCTTTCTGAGCCACCAGCACCTATCCAGAGGAATGTGTCCCTTGCACGTTTAACATACATGCTTCCCTACGGTGACGCTGACCCTTGTGGTAGCGACTCATACCCTGGGGCACAGGAGGGAGGCCTCCCCGTACGTGAACCCGGTCTGGCTGGAGTACTGAGACGAATTGGACCCCAGCCACCCTGGCCACCTTCCCTCGTGGACGTAGACGGCGGTCTCCTCTGCATCCCGTTCACCGCTTCCATCGTTTGCTATCGGCGCTCTATCCCCTGAGCAGCCACAGATGTGAGAGTCCTCCACGTCGCCCCTCTTTCCCAGGCACAGTCCCATCAGGGCGAGTAGGATTACGATCCCCTTCATCCTGAAAGTCTTTCTGCAACAGATACAAAAACATGCAGCCAGTTCCCCAAGAGATTCTCTGGCTTGGGTGAAGCATAGTCGGGTCCCGCGACCTCAACTCAAATATACACACTCTTAGCAGATTACTACTTAATTAAAACTACCCATCACCTTATTTAACTTAAGCTAAAACACCCGACTTAAGCTAAATACCTAAACTTAAAATTACCTATACTATGTACATCCACCGCCCGTCTCCGGATGGCCAGGCTAATTCTTGGTTGGACTGTGGCACACAGCTTCCTCCGGAGTGGCCGCACTGTCCTGCACTGTTGGTCCCTCGCCGCCCGTGGCTGCTGGCTGGGGAATCTCTGTCCTTGGACTTCCCCTGACTCAGGAGGCTGCCCCTTTAAACTCGGGAGCTGGTGACCAAGGCTTCCTTGGCTGGGGCGTCCGTGTGGACCTTCTAGGGTCTTTGGCGGGTGGGGTTTTCTTGGCTGGTGGGCCTTTAACCTGAACCGCTGCTCCCTCAGGCTTGACCTCTCCCGAACCTGGGCTGGGTGCAGGTAAATCTCTGCAGCCTGTTGCTGCAAGCTGAGAGTCTCCGCTCCCAGGTCCCATGGCTGGGTCCGGGGCGGGGTTTTCAACCTCAGGTCCCTCCTCCTATACACCTGGGTTAGGAGCGGGGTTTTCGCCCTCGGGTCCCTCCTCATCTTGATCCCAGAAGAGTGGGGGAGTGTTCCAATCGGTGGGCGGGATGGCCCATCCCCTTAAACAAGCCACAGCGCCTGCCTGTGCAGTCTGTGAACTTGCTCCTGCTGCAGGCCGAGGATCTCTATCCTCAGGCCCTACCCCAACTGGCTGTTTTCTCCTTTCAGGTTTAAACAGTTTGCACTGATTAATGTGAAACCATTTTGAGCGCCGAGGCATCTTAACGGCGTATACCATGGGGCTGCCTTTATCTACAATGCTGTAGGGCCCCATGTATAATGGTTCCATACTCCCTACTCGGGCATAGTTCCTCACCATGACCTGCTGTCCTACCTCCCACTCGTGGTGCCTTCAGGGTTCGAGCAGCAATCGGTTACTCTGATGCTGCTTTCCCATGTTCCCAGCCGTCTGCTCGTGGACCTGCTTAAGGTGCTCAAAGAGGTTTCGGGCGAACCTGTCCCTGTTTACCTCTCTGAGCTGACCCTCCGTGAGCACCGGGGCTAGTACATGGGTGGGGGTCCGCATAACTCTGCCAGTCATCAGCTCGTATGGTGAGTACCCCGTGCTTTTAGACTGGTTGGCCCGGATCCCCATCAGAACCAACGGTAGGACCTCGGTCCATTTGGGGGGCGAGTCCACCGTCTCCTTCCTCAACCTTTCTTTTAGGGTGCTCTTCATTCTTTCCACAATCCCTGATGACTGTGGGTTGTGGGCCACGTGCCACTTCCCCTCGATGCCTAGCAGCATAAGGGTATTCTGCATCACCTGTCCGGTGAAGTGACTCCCTTGGTCGGACTCCACATACTGTGATAGTCCCCACCGCAAGAACACTTCACAGACCAGGATCCTGGCAGTACCCAGAGCTGTGGCTGTTCTGCAGGGGAAGGCCTCTACCCATTTGGTGAACACATCCACCAGGACTAGGCAGTAATTATAGCCTCCCTGGGCGGCGGGCAGGGGCCCGATGTAGTCGACCTGTATCAACTGTCATGGTCCCTCTGCCCTCCTGATGTGCCCCATAGGTACCTTCTTTTTATGAGTGTCAGGGTTATTAGCAGCGCACACAAGACAGCTGCACAGAGCTCGTGGACATCTTCCCTGTGTCCCAGCCACCATGCCGCCTGTTCCACTTGTTGCCAGGTGGTCTCAGGCCCGGGGCGTCCCGCTCCTGGACCCTCATGGACCAGTTGAAGGAATTCCCTCCAGTGTTGCTGCGGTACAACCCATTATTCCCCCCGGAACAGTATGCCCTCTTTTACGGAGAGGGTTGCTCAGCCGTACGGACCCTCTACCAGTTTTCCCAAAGTCACTGCACTGAGGACTGCTTTGAGGACGGGGTCTTGGGATTGGACCATCTTAAGGTGCGGGGCTAAAGCTACCCCTACACGCCATTGTGTCCCATCCCTACCTCTGACCGCCGCCATGGGTCTGGACCCAAATGGGTCCCAGAAAGTGCCTGTGTGGGCACCCTCCTTGGCGGGGTTCTGTGGAGGAATGGGCTTTCACCTTGTGGATGAAAATCTCCCCCACTGCTGCCAGGATCTTTTCCAGCAAGGGTTTTACTGTGAACATGCTGTACGAGCAAATCATGTAGGGGGTGGGGAAGGTTTTGGGGTGTGTAACGACGTACACTACCGTGGACAGTTCAGCCTGCTGGGCACTCATGGTCGTGGGGAGCTTAATCGCCAGGGCAATGTTTGCCGCTGGGTCATAAACTCCAGACCCCGTGAGACGCTCGCCAGCAGATACCGTGCTGGAACCGTCTACATAGATCTCGCGACCCGTGGGATGTATCCCGGTCCGTAACCTATGTACACTTCCCAAACCCCTTCTATGGAACACTGGTGGGCTGTTCCAGGATATACCAGGTTGGCTGCGAGCTTTGGCTCACAGCGACCCTTCACCTTCAGATCCATCTGTGAGAGGAGCAAGGTCCAGCGGGCAATGCAGGCACTGCTCACTGTTCCTGTAGTGTATGTACCTTTAAGGGGGAGAATTACTTTTTACAACTCCTGTATACTGTAGTACCGGCAGTGACCACACCTGTATATAAACCCTGAGTAGGGATCTGTACTGTTAGTTTTAGAGTAACCCTCATTCAGTAAACACCTGTTCATTGTTCCCCTGCAGTCTCTGTCTAGTTATTGAAGGACACACAACATCAAGATACACGGATCTAACATTGGCGACAAGTCGATTCGAACCTACCTGCAACTCTGCATCACCTCCTAGGGAGTCGCTCCTGGAGAACAGTGCAAGAAGAAGGCCGAGTCCAGAAGTACGGGCGTCGACAATCCAGCGGAGACTTGAGCATCGCAGAGGAAGCTGTTGAGAGCTGGGCTTGGTTCTCCAGTCACGGTGGTCCAGCAAAACGGGCTGGCAACAGGTACGGCGCAGACCCTTCCCGGACAGCGGCGGCTAGAACCGACCGAAGGCACAGAAAAAGGCCAAGCAGCATCGACGGGATAAGAGAGAGGGTAGAGTGCACAGGGCGCAGCCGGTGTTCAAGACCGAGCGGCGTTGACGGGAGAAGAGAGAGAGGGTAAAGCGCACAGGGCGCAGCCGGTGTTCAGGACCGAGCGGCGTCAACAAGAGAAGCACGCAGGAAAATGCGCAGAGCGCAGCCGGTGTTCAAGGGCTGAGCAGCGTCCATGGGGAAGAAAGGAAGCGCGGAAGACGCCATTTGAGCTGCAGCGGAGAAGAAGGGAGAGTGCGGGAGATGCCATTTTTTTTGAGCCGCAGCGGAGAAGAAGGGAGAGCGTGGGAAGAAAGGAAAGCATGGGAGAAGCCATTTTGAGCCACAGCGGAGAAGAAGGGAGAGCGCGGGAGACGCCATTTTTAGCCAGTCTAACCACACCCAGGGATGCCGAAGAGTAGCAGTGTCACAGCGTTTGACAATGAAGTCGAAGATTGGGCGACATATGTAGAACGCATAGAAGTGTACTGCAAGGCGAATGAAGTGCCAGATGCCAGGAAAGCACTGGTATTGTTGAATTCCATGGGTGCAAAAATGTATGGCTTACTGCGAAACCTAGTAACCCAGAGAAGCCAGTGGAAAAGGATTTTGAAAACATAGTGGCAAACCTACAGGAGCACTTAAACCCCACACTGCTGCTGATAGCAGAAAGATTTAAGTTGCACAAAAGGAACCAGCATAAAGACGAAAGTAATGCTGAGTATTTAACGGAACTGCGCAAGCTATCGAAACACTGCCAGTTTGGAACAGGACTAGCAGATACTTTAAGGGACAAGTTTGTGTGTGGGCTTCAAAGTGAAGGAACCCAGAAACAGCTTCTATCGGAAAAGGATCTTACGCTGGACAAGGCTTTCAGCATGGCAGTATCACACGAAGCAGCCGCATGGGGCGCTGCAGAGATACAACGGAGACCGCAAGAATATGGCACAAATGAAATGTCATATGGAACAGTGAAGTGCTATCGCTGCGGCAGAACAACACACGACCATAAGGATTGTTGGTTCAAGGACCAAGTGTGCAGACAGTGTGGAAAAGTAGGACACATAGCAAGAGTCTGCAAGTCGGGAAGAAAACCAGCAGCAAGAATTCTCCACAGGAGAAGTACAAAAAGGTACATAAGGTGACGGAGAGTAGTTCAGGCGAACAGAAAAGTGATACAGACTCCGGAAGCAAGGAGCTGGGTTGTCTGAAACTACATAATGTAATTAAATGGAGGATCACCAAACTATCTGGGTCACGCTCAAGATAGACGGAGTCCAAGTGAAAATGGAATTGGACACAGGATCAGCCCTAACAGTCATAAACCGAAGGGACTACAAGCAGCTATTCTCACATGTACCCTTGAGAGATACAGAGATTGTCTTGAAGACATACACAGGGCAAAAAGTCTACCCCAAAGGAAAAATAAGGGTGAACGTTATATATAACGGCAAGGAAACACCAAAAATGGACCTATATGTATTGCCAGATGGAGGACCACCACTACTAGGACATGAATGGATCCGGAAGATACAGCTAGATTGGCATTCCATACAAGCACTGACTGTAGATGCCAAAAAGGATGATGACGTCACACCTGGACGACTGTCATAAATGCTAACTGACGCACAAGAAGTGTTCCAGGAGGGACTCGGAACACTAAAAAGCATAACAGCGACGATCAAA
Organism: Somniosus microcephalus; assembly: GCF_052327205.1. Classification (NCBI taxonomy): domain Eukaryota; kingdom Metazoa; phylum Chordata; class Chondrichthyes; order Squaliformes; family Somniosidae; genus Somniosus; species Somniosus microcephalus. The sequence goes on from NC_140996.1 coordinate 33,986,125, forward strand.
ATAGAGGAAAATGCAAGCCCAAAGTTTTTTAAGGCCAGACCGGTGCCTTATCCGATCCGCCCAGCCGTCGAAGCAGAGCTGGAAGGTTTGGAACGTTCTGGAGTACTGTCCAAATTGGACTGGAGCGAGTGGGCTACACCCATCATTCCTGTAATGAAGAGGTCATTGAGTAATACGCCTGGGGAACCAAAGAAGGTTCGCATCTGTGGGGACTTTAAGGTGACAGTGAATCCAGTCCTTCACACGGTACAATGTCCGCTTCCGCGGATTGAAGATATTTTCGCCTCGTTATCTGGAGGGAAATGCTTCACTAAGATTGATCTGGCCCAGGCGTACTTGCAAATGGAGGTAGAAGAAGCCTCGAAACAGTAACTCACGATCAACACTCACAAAGGTCTCTACCAATACAACCGGCTGGTGTTCGGGGTAGCATCAGCTCCGGCTATTTGACAAAGGACAAAGGATCAAGTCCTGCAAGGGATTCCAGGGACCCAGTGTTATTTGGATGACATCCTGGTCACGGGCGAAAATGACAATGATCACCTCGCCAACCTGGAGCAGTTGCTCACTAGATTGAAGGAATATGGGCTCCGAGCTAATCGCCACAAATGCGAGTTTTTCCAGAAGCAGATCTCGTATTGTGGCCACGTTATTGATGAAGAGGGGTTATATAAGTCCCCTGAAAAGATTGAGGCAGTAGTCAAGGCTCCAGCACCGGAAAATGTGTCACAACTGAGGTCGTTCCTCGGGCTGGTGTAGGGGGTTTCTCTTGCTCGTTCTGGTCTCCTGCCAGGCTTCGTGCAATAATTACCCTTGAGTGGTTCGACCCACTCCCCCTACGGTTCTAGACCTTGGACTTAGGTGCAGAGAGCAGTAGTGCAGAGAAAGAACTCAATAGACCAGGTTGAATAGCACGAAATGGATGCTTTTATTTTTAAACAGTTTGAAGCATTACAAAATACATGTCATAGGCACAGATTAAAGTTACTACAATCATGCACAAATTTATGAACTTGACTCTATGGAAATGGGGAACACACGGCACATCGTAAAAGGGGAAACACATTACGATTACCCTTAACTCCCTCCCCTATACCTAAACTAAGTTTCGACCTGGGGAACTTGGGATCATGCTCACCACTCTCGAAATCGCGAAAAAGGGGGTTCGCAGTCTTTTGGCACCGCTTTCCGTCGTCACGTGGATTGGGAAACTTCTGGCGCAGTCGATATTCTCTCTCCCTCGAGGCGGTGGGGTAGACACAGCCTCGATGAGCGCTCGTCAAGGTTGAGATCCACTATTGTGGATTTGGGTTCATGGAGCAGACCTTCAGCTGCAGGCTGTTGAAGAAGTGCCTGCACATGGGAGAATCTTTCCGGCCTGGATCGTCGATGATCTCCCGACCCCAGTACCCGGGCCACCCTCGTCGTCTTCTCGTCGTGGCCGAGCCTTGTTTGGCTGAACACCGACCACGTTGTCTTTTCACCGAAATCGTCCGTCTTTAAAAAGACGAAACGTCTTCATCGATTCCGCATCTACCGAAGTGGAAGAGGCGCCGATCCTGGCACCGTCCGTCCTTCGTTCGTTCCTTGTAGAAGAAGTTCTTGAAGAAGTAGAAGTCTGAAGTCGCCCAGCAAGAAGCAGCAGTGAAGTGAAGTTCGAAGTAACTTAGATGGACTTTCAATCCATAGTTATACTCTTTTGGGACAGTCTTATCTCCCGCCAAATCATAGTCCTGTCTTTGTATTAATTTTGGCGGGCAGAAATCTCTGCAGGGGCGCTTTGTCTTGTAACGGGAGCCGGTGATAACTTAACTGGCCTTCCTGGCCGATAATGTCTTTTAATGTCTTTTACATTGTCATCGCGACTTGGTTCGCATATTGATCGGTCCGGAGATTTTCCTTGATGGCTGTTAAACGGTTTCTCCTTTGTACAATAAATGGGTATAAGTGTTTTTGCATTGTCCGCCCATATCTTGATGGGCCCCATCCTGTACTTAGAATCCATTGAATATTTATGCTGTTTTCCTGAGTTTCGGTTCCCAGATACTGGCTTTCGCGGGCTTACTGTCTTCAATCCACAAGCCTGTCTGGCTTGCAGTAACAGAAATAAAATGGTTCAGAAACTGATCACGGGGCCCGGCGGCCATTTTGTATGCCCTTTTATCAAAGGTTTTTCTGTGCAAGCTTACTTTGGTCAATAAACAGTCTTATTTTATCCGGTTTTCTTGCGTGATTTTTGCTGAAAATTTCGAATCTTACACTGGTGAACTACTACCATAAGTTCTTACCAAATTTGTCTACAGTATTACACCCACTGAACACCCTACTGCAAACGGGGATACCATGGAAGTGGAATGACGAATGTAAATGAGCTTTCTAGAAGTGGAAAGAATTGATCACATCAAAAGAGGTGTTGGCTGATTTCAACCCAGCACTACCAATTCGGTTGGCGTGTGATGCATCACCCTATGGCATTGGAGCGGTGCTGTCGCACAAATTCCCGGATGGCTCAGAGAGGCCAGTAGCCCTTGCGTCTCGGTCACTAACCTCAGCCGAGCGTAACTACGCCCAGATTGACAGGGAGGCCCTCAGCCTAGTGTGGGGAGTGAAAAAGTTCAACCACTATCTGCACGGGCAGAAGTTCACCTTGCTGACTGACCACCAACCACTTGTCTCCATCTTTAATCCAAAGAAGGGCGTTCCGGTGATGACTGCGCAACGGCTACAAAGATGATCCCTTTTTCTAGGGGCGAACCAATATGAAATAGAGTATAAGGGCACAAAACAGCATGGAAAAGCTGATGGGCTATCACGCCTGCCACTGCCTACTGCGGAGGAAGCACCAGCAGTGGACCCTGTCGAAATATTTTATTCGACTATAATTGAACGCTTGCCAGTAACTAACGCAGATATAGAGAAGGAGACCCGAAATGACCCGACACTGTCTCGGGTATATGATTGATGGTGAAGGGATGGCCAACACACGGCGACTCACTGTTGCCAGCATTCTCATCCAGAAGAGAACAGCTGTCAGTATGCCAGGGGACCTTGATGTGTGGATCCCGAGTGGTAATTCCACCCAAGTTAAGGGAGAGAGTGCTCAATGAGCTTCACGAAGGCCATCTGGGAGGGGTGAAAATGAAAAGCCTTGCTAGGGCTTATGTGTGGTGGCCGGGGATCAATCAGCAAATCGAGGACCTGACAAAGAGCTGCTCAGAATGCCAGAAGGTCCAAATGCACCACCACATGCCCCTCTACACCCATGGGAGTGGCCCTCCTCTCCATGGCAATGGGTGCATATTGATTTTACTGGTCCATTCATGGACTCGATGTTTTTAATAGCCGTGGATGCGCACTCGAAATGGCCTGAGTTGATCAAAATGCCCTCCACCACCACGGAGAAAACGATTGCAGTCCTATGGACCATATTTGCCAGGAACGGCTTGCCAGAGCAGATTTGCTCTGATAACGGACCACAGTTTGTGTCCGAAGAGTTTTGGAAATTTATAAAAAGGAATGGGGTGAGGCATTACACATCCGCCCCGTATCATCCAGCCACAAATGGATTGGCTGAGAGGTTCGTACAAACCTTTAAAAAGGCAGTAAGTGCCATGTGTGATGACGACATTCCACTGCAGCATAAGGTGGACAATTTCCTGTTAGCCTACAGAAATGCGACACATGCAGTCACCAACCAGACCCCGGCCATGATGTTCTTTAACCGAAGGTTGAGATCTCGTCTGGGAGAACATTGTGAGACGCCATGTCGACCAGATCCTAGAGACACAGGAACGAGTCAACCCCATGTCTTGCGTACCTGGTAATGAACCCGACATACAGGTAGCATCTACCCTAGAAATAGTAGCATCGGAAGCTAATGAACCAACCGATGACAGGGGGCCAGAATTGCCTCCGCACCAAGAGCAAGACACTCAGGAGAGGCGCTATCCAGAAAGGATCAGGAAGCCGCCCCAAAGACTGAATTTATAAATGGACTATTTTCAGTTAATGTTGCCTGTTAAAAGTGTTAATTGTTAAATGAATGTTATGGTACTGTTAATCTAAAAGGGGAGGAATTGTAATGTATGTACCTTTAAGGGGAGAACTACTTTTTACAGCTCCTGTATACTGTAGTACCGGCAGTGACCACACCTGTATATAAACCCTGAGTAGGGATCTGTACTGTTAGTTTTAGAGTAACCCTCATTCAGTAAACACCTGTTGATTGTTCCCCTGCAGTCTCTGTCTACCTATTGAAGGACACACAACATCAAGATACACAGATCTAACAGTTCCATCCTTGATCCTCCCATCCAGAAGCATCTGGGTGGGTGTGTGATGGTTGAGGAGGGTGATGGGAGAGGTGCCTGTAAAGATCAGCGATCTTTTCACAGCCCAATGTGTGGCCAAGAGCTGCCGCTCACAGTTGGAGTAGCTCCTCTCCACATCCGTGAGTATCCTGGAGGAGTAGACCACCGGCCTTAGCCTGCCGTGCCACTCTTGGACCAGCACAGCACTCAGGCTGTTTCCGCTGGCTGCTACCTCCAGGAAAAACTCTTTCCCCCCATCTATAGCCCCTCGAGCTGGTACAGTCTGCAAGTCCTTCTTGAGCCTGACAAATGCTGCCTGGCAGCCCTCATCCCAAAGCCACTCCACTCCCTTGTGTAGGATTCGGAGCAGAGGGGCCGCTGTGGATGCATAGTCCTCAATAAAATCTCTACAGTACCTGGTTAGCCCTAGAAACGACCTCACACCCGTCACTGTGTTGGGGACTGGTAACTCTTGTACCGCTTCTCTCCTAGCCTTATCTGTGGCTCTTTCTCCAGCACGTACAGTCAGGCCCAGTAATTTCACCTCCTGCTGGCCGATCTGCGCTTTCTTGGGGATTACCTTAAAAGCCTTTTGCCCAAGCAGCTCCAGCAGTTCGGCCAATAGTGGGCCATGCTCCTCTCTCGAATCGGTGAAGAGAACAGGGCATCCACATATTGTACCAACTGTCTGGGCTGGCTGAACTCCTTTAAACTGTTTGCCATGCACTGATGGAAAATGCTGGGGGTGTTGTGGAAGCCCTGAGGCAAGCAGTTCCACGTGTACTGTTACCCTTTAAACTTAAAGGCAAACTTGTACTGATCCTCCCTCCTTAAATGGATGGACCGAAACCCGTTGGAAATATCCAGCACCGTGAAAGTGGTCGCGCAAGCTGGAATACTTCCTATCAGGTCGGCATCTGCTGCTACCGTTGGTGCACAGGCTGGGCTGTTACTATTGAGCACCCGATAGTCCACCGTGGCCCTCCAGGAATTGTCCGGCTTTCTAACCGACCACAATGGAGAGTTTACGTGGGTGGCTATCGGCCTCAGAACTCCCTGTTGTACTAAAGAGGACATGGCTGCTTCCATGTCTGGCTCTGCTTCCCTGGGGAAGTTATAGGGGGAGAAATTGGGTGGAGCCACAAACAGGGCGCCAAGCTCGCCTGGGCGCCAGATTTTGCGCAGCATTTGGAGCAATAGCGACTGCCGGAAATTCAGCTTGAGCACCCCAAGAGGGACACGGGGCGAGGCTCGAGGCGCTCCGCGTCCCTCTTAGGGCGCTGAAACTGAATATCGCAGCGCAACGTGCCGCAGCGCCACACGCTGTGGCACGACACACTGCGGTACTGCAGGCCTTCCTCCCATTCTTAAGGGGGAGGGGCCTGCACCAGCGCGATCGGAGATCGCGAGTGCCGGCAAAAGAGCCCGGGGGGCCGAGGAGAAGTGCTGGGCTCTCGGAAAACAGCCGGCAATGCCACGGGGGGCAATCAGGAGGCTGGGGACGGAGGTGCTGGCAGGCGGCCGCCAACAAAAACAGCCGCCCCGCACCTCCACCTTAATTTGCGCCACTGCCGCCACAGGAAGGCCCCGTGAACCGGGCGCCATTTGCGAACGGCATAACAGAGGCGGTCGCTGCCAAATATCAAGATCGGGGCGGTAGCGGGGCACTGCGCACACCGATGACGTCATCGGAGGCTGCGCAGCGCAACAGGTTAACGCCGCCATTAGCGCCCCAGCTAAATATCACGGGAGGCGCGGCCAGTGGTGCTAAAGCCACTGAGTGCCCTCTTTAGGCGCTAACTGGTGGTGCAGCCCACCGAATTTCTAGGCCACACTTTTTCTGTGGTTGGGCCATGGGGTCCCCGTCTACGCTGACCTCATACCCGTTGAACCTCCCGCAGTCGTGTTTGTGTGTGGCAAATGTGGCTAGGTGGGCCTGAACAAATGCCTGGAACTCCTGTGGGGTGTTACTGACCATAAGCTCGAAGTTATAACCCTCTTTGGGCTTCATGGTGCATAGGGTCCCCTTCCCTTCCTTTCCTGGGATCACTACTACCTCACCGTCCTTTCCTTTACCTGTCCCCCACAGGCAATGATTTCTCAAATCTACTAGGATCCCGTGGCCTGCAATAATGTCGGCTCCCAGGACCTCTCTTCCACCGTCCACTTCCCACTTCATCAGGAGACAGGTCCACTTAGAGCGGAGCGGTCCTAAATGAATGGCGAGTGGGATGGAAAATGAGCCGGCCTGTTCTTTGCCTGTGAACCCCGACAGACTTTATGGGACCCCGTTAGATAGAGGCGAGGTGGTGGGGCTAGCTGAGTAGGCCATGGTGCATGATGCCCCCGTGTCCAACAGATAGGTCCCCGTCACCTTTTCTACCTCCATCTCCAAGAGGGGTCTTTTCCATTCATCGTACTGGAGAGAACACAGGTAAACAGGCTGCACTGGCTCTAGTCAGGGCAGTGGGATAGATGGGGCTGACGGGGTCAGAGCACTGGTAGCGGCTGCTACTCTCCCCTGGCCAGTCAATAAGGACCTCATGGTGTCCAAATTGACTCGACCGCTGCGGGAGGGATTCCTGCCTTCGCCTTTTGGGCTGGGGCTGTGGAATTCTTTCCCTTGTTATCTTTCCAAGGGTTTTTGCACTCCATCCGCCAGTGACCATCCTTCCCGCACCCGTAACAATTTGTCTTTGTGTTGGGGGGGTTATTCCCTTCCTGGTGCCACTCTTTCCTACCCGTTCCTTGTTTTACCTCATGCACCTTCCCCTTAGGTGGGTGTGCATCGGTTCCCTTACCGTTTTTATAGGCTAGAGTCAACTGTCTGATCATCGTAAGTTTGGTGGTCTGGGGATTCTTGGGATCGAACCAGACTTCTGCCTTGGCCCGGAACTGTTGCAAGCTGTTCGCCACCAGGCAACGGAGCCAATGGGCCAGGGGGTCCCCGTTCAGGAACCCCCGGTTCGGCACCCCCAGGCAGGCCCTCCGGTACACCGGCCACAACCGGTCCGCGAAAGCCTGCAGGGTTTCCCCTGGGAGCTGGACCGTCTTCTCCACACAGGAGAAAGGACTTCCCTCATTCATCCCCATGGCCTCCAGAACTTCATCCTTGAGCGCCTCATACCCGCTCTGCCCCCTCTTACACTCGTCAGAGAGGGATTGGAGGAGACTACTCTCCAGGGAGAATAGCAGCATCTTGGCCTGCTCAGCGCCATCGCAGTCGTTGACACTGGCTGCCTGCTCTATTTCCCTGAAGTGGATCGAGGGGTCTCCCACTTCGGAAAGCTTTGGGATATGGTTCACCATAGCCCTAAGCTGTTGGGTGCTGTAGGGTAATACGAACTGGTTTTGGAGGGGTCCCTCATCGTCGCCATTGACGGGTGGGCCGAACCTCCGATGCCGTGCTGGGCACATCGGTCCCGACTCCGACCTCTCTGGCGGTGGTTGCTCCACCTCTGCTCCCACCTCTGGCTCCACCCCCCCTTGCTGCCAGACCTCGCTGAAACTTGGCGCTCCGGGTGGTGGTCGTGAGATCTTCTGCCCCTCAACCGGGTTGTCCCTGGGCACTACCGGTGATGTTGGACCTGTCCTCCCCTCGTTCCCCATAAAATCCGCCTGACCTGCCTTTGGGCCTATGAGGCACACCATGCCTTTTGCCTTCCTGAGCGCCAGGCTCAGATTTTCTATCCGCTCTTTGCAGGGGCTGTGGTCTGCCTCCTCAAACCCCCGTTCGCGCGCTAGCTTGTACGCTGCCTTTACCTCCTGTACTTACTCTTCTTGTTCCCTAACTTGCCTTGCCAAGCGGGCGTTCTTTTCCCGCAACCTTAACTCAGTTCCCTTAGCTTTGGTGACTTGGCACTGTAGTTATTCCTACTGGGCCGTGTGTTCTCCCATTAAATACACTCTGTCCTGTTTCAAGGCCTGCAAGGCTACCAATAACTGTTCCCCTGCTAGAGCCTTATCCTGGATCTCCAGGGCTGACTCCCTTAACTCGGTTGCCTGTGCTGCAACGAGCCTGTCTAAAAGCTGGACCTGCTTTTTGAAACACATCAGCCAGACTGCCTTCTCTAAGGACTTCTTGTGTTCCTTTCCCTCTGTCCACTTAGCTGCTGCATCTACCGGATGACCAGCCCTTAACAGAGTGGTGATCCACTTCTTTGTGATATTCACCTTGCTAAACACATAATCAGAAATCCTTTCCTCCATCATGGTTTGCTCATCCGAACCATTGTCTACTGTATCGCAACCCTGCTGCCGGTGTCCTGCTGCGGTCGCGCATTTTCTGTAGGGGGTGGCGTGTGGTGCATGCGCCCAGTCAGTTATGCCCCTGACTGCCTGTGAGCAGTTCGAACCGCTCCCACACCCCTGGGTTCTAGACACCTAACTTAGGTACAGGCGGTGATACAGAAAATCGAGTAGACAGGTGGTTTGGTGTAAGAGAACCAAAATTTTATTAAAACAGAATAAAACAGTCTTATTAGAAGTCACTAGTATAAAATACAGGCATAAACAAAAATTATAATTATACAGGGAATGGGGAACACACGGCACATTGAAGGAAAAACAACTACATTAACAATCCCCTTTCCTTATCCCACCCCCTATAGCTAACTAGATTAAGCTATGAGGGGCCAGGAATTCATGCTCACCAATCCAAAGCCTGTTGCTTTAACAGTTGCGAGTTTTGAGGTTTGGTCTTCTGTCCTTTGGGGTACTCCGTCACCACGTGGTCTCAGGGCGCGGTGCTGGAGCTGTTGCTGTGACACACCTTCCCTCTCCTCAGCTACCGTCGTTGTCTCGTCGCGATGGGTTTGCTTCTTCTTCTCCCTCAGGCGATCATCGGCAGTAACGTTGCGGTTGTGGGGCATTTGGCGGTTTTACTGCTGGTTTGATTTTACTACCCAAGCGTCAAACGCCAGCATATTCGTCGTGGGCGTGGACACTCGCTTTTAATGCCAGCTTATTCGCAGTGTTCAATAGCCAACTTATTCTCACTGTCCATACATACATGCACTGCTAAATTCTTCCCCAAATGCCAGCTTATAACTAGGCGTTTGGTTTTTACCAATGCGTCTTTTGCTGCCCTTCTCTGCTCTTGTCGGGTCTTTACCTTCTTCTTCATTTTGTCTCGTTTCGTCTGCACTTTTCGTGGCCTGTGTGTCTTGTATGACTTTGAACTCGGGTCTCGATCCCTTCCCGCGATTGGTATGGATGTCCTTAGTTGTAAAAATAATGCGGGGAGCGAGAAGAGAACCCGCCATGAGGCCAGGGCACGAGTACGAGCAGCAGCAGCCCAAGACCAAACACGAGATCAGAGTCAAAAGAGTGATTGCTATTGATGGGCCTCCAATTATACCCGTTCTTCCACTCCTTATCTGCGCGCCAAATCAGGTCAGTACATTGTTTAACTTTTGGCAGGCTGTTTTAAATGATTATACCAATCTAAATTAATTGGCTTTAGATGGCCGTTTATCGTACCCGATTGCCACGATGTCTGGGTTGTATTGTCGTTAATGCATTTTAATCGGCCTGTCCAGCCTTGGTGGCTCCCTTGAGCTGTTTCCGATTATTTATGCAGACAAACTAATGGCCTCATGATTAGGCCTAACTGGGCTTGATCTGTTTCGATCTGACACAATGCTTATTCAGTGTTTGCCTAGCTGTCTGGCTTTTCAAACACAAAGTCCTTTTCACAGAAATGCAATTTAAGTTTTGATTTCCCAAAGCTGCCTGTTCTGTGCTACAGAGTCCAAGCTTTTAAAATCTTACAGGCTTTTGGTCACGAGGTGCGGATGCCATCTTTTGGGTACCATTTTTAAATTGCCCATACAGGGTCCCTTTTATTAATAACCTTGGGGGAATGTGGGAATTTTGCGAACCTTACATGCCAGTGCCCCAAGAATCAAAACCCATTTCTCCCACACCAATCTTTGAGCCATTCATTCATCTCTCTGGTCTTATTTACCCTATGCCAATTTGCACGTGGCTCAGGTAGATTATTACCTTTGTGGTTCTGCATTTTAATTTAGCCCCTAGCTGCTCATACTCCCTCAGCAGAACCTCTTTCTTTGACCTACCTATGTTGTTGCTACCTACATGGACCACGACAACTGGTTCTTTCCTCTCCCACTCTAAGTTCCCCTCCAGCCCAGAGGAGATGTCCTTTACTCTGGCACCAAGCAGGAAACACAGCCTTCGGGACTCATGCTCTTAGCTGCAGAGAACAGTGTCTATCCCCCTACCTATACTGTCCCCTACCACTACCACATTTCTTTTTGCTCCTCCCACTTGAATTGCTCCCTGTACCATGGTGCTGTGGTCAGTTTGCTCATCCTCACTGCAGTCCCTGCTCTCGCCCACACAGAGTGTACTAACCTTGTAACTGTTGGACAAGAGCAAGGGCTGAGGCTCCTCCACCACTACCTCCTGTGTCCCCATACCTGCCTTGCTCACAGTCACACCCACCTGTCCCTGGCCACGAACCAAATTTGAATTATTTAATCTAAGGGGTGTGACTGCCTCCTGGAACACAGCATCCAGGTAACTCTCCCCCTCCCTGATGTGTCGCAGTGTTTGAAGCTCGGACTCTAGCTCATCAACAAGGAGCCGAAGTTCCTCGAGCAACCAACACTTACTGCAAATGTGGTCGCCGTGGACCTCAATGGTGTCCACCAGCTCCCACACGTTGCAGCAATAACACATCGCCTGCCCTGCCATCTCTAATGTATTTAATTAATTAAGTGTTTAAGTTTTGAGTGTTTAGTTTTTAATCCCGGCTCTTAATTTAAAGCAATGCCCAAGAGAAAGAGAGAAATATTGACCAACCAATCGCTTCCCTGCTTTCCTGTGACGTCACACTTTGAATCTTTCTAATTCTTACCCTCCCAGGTCGGTTGGCGCTGCTCCGGGCTCACTCTCTTGTAGTCCTGCTGGTCAGCTCAGTGGCGCACTTTTATCTCCGGCACGATCTCCCGCTCTCGCGCTCTCTTGTAGTACCCGCCGCGATCCCGCCTCAGTGTGAGTTTCAAGAGTGTCAGTTCTGCAATTTCACAACAGACCCGACACCAAGTGGCGGGTAAGGGATTTAAGGCACATAGGCCTAAAAATTTGGTTGCTTTGCACCTCCCTAACGGGGCACAAAGCAATTAGCGCTCTGGTGTGGCTCTGCCGCGGGAGGTTAGTGGCGGCGGTAACTGTTAGCGCCTCACGGCGCTGCGCCGCCGGCGATGACATCATCTCTGTGAGCAGCACCCCGCTTGCGCCCCGGCTGCGATCTTCGGTAGCGCTCCCTGACTTACCGCCAGACGCCAACTCCGATGGGGTCAGGGGGGCCTACCTGCGGCCGGGGCGGTGCTAATTAAAGGCGAGGTGTGGGTGGCCATTTTGCTGCTGGCCGCCTGCCAGCACCTGCCCCCGTTGCCATCCCCGGCCTCCTGACCACCCCACCCCCCCACCGCAGAGTGCCAGTTGCGCTCCATGAGCCGGCACTTTTCTTGAGTGCCGGGCTCTTTTGCCGGCACTCCGATCGCTGGTGCCCAGGCAACATCCTCGTAAATCTCCTCTGCACCCCCTATAGTGCAATCACATCCTTCCTGTAATGTGGTGACCAGAATTGCACGCAGTATTCTAGCTGCGGCCTAACTAGTGTTTTATACAGTTCAAGCATAACCTCCCTGCTCTTATATTCTATGCCTCAGCTAATAAAGGCAAGTATCCCGTATGCCTTCTTATACACCTTATCTACCTGTCCTGCTACCTTCAGGGATCTGTGGATATACACTCCAATGTTCCTCTGATCTTCTGCACTTCTCAGTGTCCTACTATTTAAAGTGTATTCCCTTGCCTTGTTAGCCCTCCCCAAATGTATTACTTCACACTTCTCCAGATTGAATTCTATTTGCTACTGTTCTGGCCATCTAACCAGTCCACTGATACCTTGCTGCAATCTGCAGCTTTCTTCTTCATTATCAACCACACAGCTAATTTTTGTATCATCTGCAAACTTCTTAATCATACTCCCTACATTCAAGTCCAAATCATTGATATATACCACAAAAAACAAAGGACCCAGTACTGAGCCCTGCGGAACCCCACTTGCCATAGCCTTCCAGTCACATAAACACCCTTCGACCATTACCCTTTGTTTCCTGCCTCTGAGCCAATTTTGGATCCAACTTCCCACTTTGCCTTGGATCCCATGGGCTTTTACTTGTTTACATGTTTGAGATGGACTCCTCCATTTTCTGCACATTAGCAGTCACCGTGGTTGCAAACCCAGACAGAGCCTCCGCCACTTGTTCCTGAAACTCCAGCACCACTCTCTTTCTGGATGGCCCCTGAGGCTCAGCGTCTACATGCAGCTGAGCAGAGCTAGGAGCGTCCTGCGGCCTTCCACGAGGACTCTCCACTGCTGTCCCTGTCTCCACCATCTGCTCTTGCTCGCTCGTGAATTGTGAGACACCAGGTGACAACACTACTCTATCTCGCAAATGACCCACCGAGGTGTGCGTTTCTGTGTTGGTGCTGGTGCTGAGTGCGATCATTTCTGCTGACGCTGCTCCCTCAGAGGAGGCAGCATCCTCTGAGGAGTCCTCCTGCCCTTCCTCCTGGACAGTAGGGAGAGGAGCTCTTGCTGGGTCCGTGGGAGAGTAAAGACATGAGTTAGACATGTTATATGTAGATTGCAGATACATCCCATTGTGCACACGATGAGCATTCAATTTCTATTGACATTAGGTCCCATATGTGTCACTCATGAAAGCCAAATAAGATGGATGGAGAAGCATTCTGTCACCAGGTTGTTCTACTGAGCCCGTCTATCCGTCCCCCACTTCGAGCTGTTCCACTGATCCCGCTATGTCGAGAGTGGCCTCCTCAGTGTGGGTGAGCTGTGAGAAGGATGGTGGACCTCCTCCTGTTCTTTCCCTCTCTCTCTTATTATGGGCTCTCTTTTCCTGCAATGAGGGAAAGAAGTGGAGTTTCAGTGAGAGAGATGGAATGAGTGTAAAGAATGGATAGGATAGATGTTTAGAGGGAGACTACGATGGAGTGGGTTCCCATTACCAAGTTGCCTCCTTTTGAGTTGTTAGTTTTCATTGCATATCATTGAGGCTGAGTCTGAGGGGTGCATAGTTAGATGGGGAAGGGATTCTTTACATAGGGAGAGAGGGGTGGGTGATGTTGCAAGGGATGTTAAGTTGAGTTAGGGTGTGCAGGAGTAGGGCTGGCAGTGCAGAGTGATGGGGATGTGATGAGAGGCACAGCAGAATTAAGGTAAGTGAACTTTTATACTCACTTTTCCAGAGCGCAGGAGATCATTGAACCTTTTCCTGCATTGGACCCAGGTGCGTCTGACCATGGACCTGGCACTGACCTCCTCAGCTATTCGCAGCCAGGCTGCCTTTGTCTGCTGAGGAGGTTTCCTGCTTCCATCTCCTGGGTAAAGGACCTCTGGACATCCTCTGACTCCCTCCCCAGGAATATGGAGGTATTCTTTGTTGAAGCAGAGAGCTGCCTCTGGTCTCTCTGCAGACATCGTGGAGAGCAGCTCAGTCAGGAGCACCAGAAACGACGTGAGATCTAACTGTGAAATGGCCCGCTTAAATACTCTGGCTGCAAATGCGTCAGCAGAACAGCTCAGCAGACCCGCACCTTGTGATCAGGGCGGGTAAGGCGCACAGCGGGCTTAACGAGCCCAATTAATGTAAAATTGTGTCAGCAGGACGGCTGGAGCTGGCAGCGGGACCGGAACCCGCCGACTAACGTTCCCAACACCTCCAAGCAGAAAATCGCGGCCTTCCAGTTGATTAGCATGTCCTGTCCCCGATAGCAGAATGACGTCTCCTTACCTTTTAATGTGTTTTCTGCAGTGAAATCTAACTGCAATTTAAGCAGCCGCATGTAGCGTACTGCTGGAAATTGTAGCGCTGAAATTGCACGGGGCCACTTACAGCGGTTTTGCACCCCAAGTTGGGGCTGTGCACTGCTGACCCCATCATCATTTGCGGGATCAACTCATTTAAATATCCATTCGTCATTCAGCCGCACAGCCCCTATGTAAAATGGGTGCAGTGCACTGGGTTGTGGAGGACTTGAAAATTAGAGTGCAGCCTTTAAATAGCCAACAATGACTGAAGAATGATGCAGGAGATTGGGGGAGCATCAGATAAGTAGGAAAGTGTTTGACTCACTGGGTTCACCATAAAGTAGCTGTACTGGATGGCTCATGTGTGGTTTTAAGCCACTTTTAAAGAATATCTTTCTCTAGAGGCTCTGGCAGAGGTACCCAAAGATGGCAAAAGGGCACTGCATATAGACAGAAAAGAAGCGCACACAATTTTAATAAGGCCAACCTACAAACGCTCCTAGATGAGATGGAACAAAAGAGAGAAGGATTTCTGAGTGTCCATGGGAGTAAAATGCAGAAAAATGTGTTGCATATCATGTTAAAGGAGGTGGCAATTGAGTGCCATCTCTCTATCCCGCTGAACTGTAGATCAGTGCTGGAAATATTTCGATGACCTTAATGAGGGCTGGCAAAATGTCATACCAGCCACTCCCTTTTCTTCCTTGGGCACTATGGTCTCCAAACACTGTTCATGCTCTAAAATTAAGAACAAGTAACCCTTCACACTGCTCTGTGGTTAAGGGGGTCACTAACTCTGGGTTTTACAGTATGTGTTGCCATCTCCCCCAAAAGCAAAGACATCTGTGCAGAATTCGACAAACCCTTCCTCCATTTTAGCAGAGTGATAACAGCAGATCTATTATATTTACTGTCCACTAGCCACCTGGGAGACAATTTCTGGCCTTCACCAAATTCACTCAATCATGTTGCCGGACAAACTTGTTCACAATATCTGGATGGGCAGGGGGTAAAAGGAAGGATTCTTGACATCAAAGAGCTGTCTCTTATGAAGGGCAGTCTATCAAACTGTCAGTGAGGCACTGGCTTTAAACGTGGGAGTTAGTGAGATTGATGGTACAGTACAAGCGCCAGGTTAATGGTTGCACATCTAAACAGTCGCCATGCCATCTCTGTGAAGCAGCACACAGCCACAAGATTCCACAACTTCTTCTGTCTACTTAATTCCAATGGGGATACGTTGATCTATTCTCAACGTGCGGCCTCCTTTCCAGCAGTATGATGGCAAGAAAGGAAACCCCTTAGGGAATCCCATGCCTAGTCGTCAGAACTTCTGTCTGAGTGTTCTCAGTTCCACAGGTCATCAGAGGCAAGCCCAGCACTGTCTTGGTGAAAAGCCAAAAAACATGTCCAAAAGCTCTTTCCCAGCTCCAGTCATCCATTGGTCAAGTTTCTTCACTCTTCAGGCTCAAGTGTTCCTCACTTCTGCCGGTCTGAGCATTTACTGGCAGCAGGAATACCTTTCCTTTATCTCATTCCATGTTACCTTGGTGCACTGTGAGCATAACTTCTTGGATTTAGTCACACCAACTTCACTGGCCCGCATTTTAATATATGTAAATATGGGCAGAAAACTGGCAGAAAGGGCTAACTCCCCAATTTGCGGCCCTGAAAATTGGGTTGCAACAAATCTGCACCACAGAAAAAGTGGTGAGTTAGTTCAGGACCTATTTGTCAATAATTGCAAGAAATATCAAACCTGTCACCCTGACCATTGTATTTCAATCAGGTCCAAAACAAGTGGAAAAATTATTATATTTTATATCCATCTCTAGCACTTAAGAAGCTACACTTTATCACAGCAATAAGTATAATGGGGATAATAGTATACAGATGATAATATAATAATGTTGATATACACCTGGCCCACTAGGGTAGCCAGATTGTTTATTTGCGAGTGCTTTTAATTCATTATATTTATAATGAGTATGTGTAGCATATTTCCCAGTAATCCATCATTGGGAAATAAAAAGATCCTCATTGGTAGTAATCCACTGCTAGTCAAGCAGTGTTATATACCTTCATAATATTTTTTATCATCTTTTTGGATACTGAGCTCAGCATGCCTATTATGTACCAGCAAGGAGACTATCTTTCTACAATATGTACTAAATACTGTACTGCAGGAAGAATAACACAAAGTTGGCATTGAACTGAAGGCAGTAAATCAGTTCCAGGATTCGGCTGATGCTTTATTCTTATGGATTTCACATCATCGGAACCACCTGATTGAAACACTGCTCTGGATCACGAGTTGAGCCATGCATTATGCAACACAGGCAGCATTCTTGACATTAGGAGAACTTAAAAAAAGAATGTTTTGTGCGAGAGGTCAAAAGAGAAACACTCAAGGATGACTAAGCCTATCCCTCTGTACGGATGCTTTCCACTGTAAAATTTTGCCAATGCTTGAATTGCGTTAATACAATACTGACTCTCCTCCATGTCTCCAAGCTAAGCCAGATCTACAACTACTTAAACCTCTTTAATGAAAATCCCAGATTTTCCGACAGTTTCTAAAGATATGAAATGGGCAGACACATGGCAGATGCAACTTAATTTAATGTGATATGATGCACTTTAGGAGAAATAACATGGAGAGAGATAGTATAATCTAAATGGTACCTTTTTGAGGAGGGGTGCAAGAACAGAGGGACCTGGGGGTGCATAGTCACAAATCTTTGAAGGTGGCAGGGCAAGTTGATAAGCCGGTTAAGAAAGCGTATGGGATACTTGGCTTTGTAAATAAGGGCATTGAATACAAAAACAAGGAAGTCATGCGAAACCTTCACAAATCTGTGCAAGGCCTCAACTGGAGTATTGTGCACCATTTTGGACACCACATTTTAGGAAGGCCATGGAGAGGGTACAGAGGAGGTTTATCAGGATGATACCAGGGAGTTTAGTTATGTGGAGAGATTGGAGAAACTGGAATTGTTCTCCTTAGATATAAAAGCTTAAGGGGAGACCTAATAGACATATTCAAAATGATGAGGGGTTAGAGCAAGTAAGGAGAAACTATTTCCTCTGGCAAGTGGGTCAGTAACCGGAGGTCATAGATTTAAAATAATTGGTAAAAGAACTAGAGGGGAGATTTCTTCACACAGGAGGTTGTTAAAATCTTGAACACACTGCCTGAAAGGATGCTGGAATCAGATTCCACAGAAACTTTTAAAAGATAATTGGACATATACTTGAAGAGGACTAATTTGCAGGGTTATGGGAAAAAGCTGGGGTGTGGGACTAAATTTGACAACTCCTTCAAAGAGCCGGCACAGGTGTGACAGGTCAAATGGCCTCCTTCAGTGCTGTAAGATACTATGGCCGGAATTTTCCCACTGCCATCTGTGCGGAACTAAAGGCGGGTCAGCAGTAAAAGTTGGAGAAAAAGGGAGCGCCTCAGGAACCCGCTGTCATCCCGCCTCCTCACGCCTTTAACTCGGGCGCATTTGCCAGCGCGGTACGGACCCAAATGGCAGAGGCGGGCGACCTAATTTAGCTCATTAAAATCTTGTTATCCAACCCTTAACAGTGTTTTTAACCAGGCCTTTTGAATTTCACTGTATGACCACGGGAATCACGCAGATCGGGAATCACATCCGTCAACCTGAGGCAGAAGCTCAGTGGCCATTGATCAAGGTGATTAATGCAGAGCATGGAAATCCCAATAAATACTCCCACATGGCACCTGCTTACTTGCCCATGGGAAAGGCTCTTGCTGAATGCATTTTGAGCACAGACTTAGGTGTCCACACTTTGCAAGTATTTTCTGCAACTTTGGAAGCCACTCTCAGCTCATTGCTACAAACTATCACACCATTGACAAATTGGTCCTCTTATTTCTACTTGACCTGCCATCTATTACATTAGCATGGGTGCCGTTTATACTGTCTCACCCTGGTCCTCAGAATCGGACCAAGATTAAACCCTACCATCAGCAGCAGCAGTAGCAGCATCAACAACCTTCTCCTCAACTACCTGATGCTCCACAGGACAGAGGGCATCAATGCAGGGCTGCATCACGTCAGAGGCGATACCCCCAACACAGGCTTTAAAGGCAAAGGATGAGCTTCCTCAACATGACTGAGCAGCAGTGCTAAAGGAGGCTCAGGCTATCGCGTCAGGTCATCGCAGACATTTGTAGCTTGCTGGAGCAAGACTTGCAGCCCAGAGGACCTGGTGGACACGCCTTACCAGTGGTGTAGGAGGTGGTGGCGTGTGGCGCGTACGCCCAGTCAGTTATGCCCCTGACTGTTTGTGAGCGGTTCGAATCACTCCCACGCCCCTGGGTTCTAGACACCGGACTTAGGTACAGGTGGTGATACAGAAAACTCGAGTAGACAGGTGGTTTGGATGTAAGCAAAACCAAGATTTTTATTGAAATAGGAAATAATAAAATCTTATGAAAAGTTACCAGTGTAAAATTACAGGCAAATACAAAATAACTATACTTATACAGGGAATGAGGAACACACGGCACATCGAGGGAAAATGACTATCTTAACAATCCCCTTATCCTAATCCCACCCCCTATACCTAACTAGATTAAGCTATGAGGGGTCAGAATTCATGCTCACCAATCAAAATCTGCTGAATTTAAGCAACGGTGGGGCTTGGGGTTCGCTCTTTGTGCTCTCTGGGGCCTACCGTCCTCACGTGGTCTCGGGGCACTGCAAGGGCATCGTCCAGGTAAAAGTACCCCAAGGTTAAAGTCTTTGCTTGGGTACTTTACCTCGCAGGGGTGATGGTTCCTCTTCCTCGGGCGGCAGTTGGAGTCTGCATGAAGATAGTCACAGGTCAGCTGGAATGAAGGCCCGATCATTCGAAACTTTTCTTCAATTGTCTTCCCATTCGTCTTCCCAATTCGTGTCGCCTCCTCACCTCGTTGTAAGATTCGAAATTTTCAGTAACTTAACCACGCAAGAAAACAGGGTTAATAAGACAGTTTTATTGACCAAAAGAAGATTGTACAGAAAAACTATTGATAAAAAAGGGCATACAAAATGGCCACCGGACCTCGTGATCAGTTTCTGGGACCATTTGATTTCTGTTACTGCAAGCCAGACAAGCTTGTGGATTGAGGACAGTAAGCCCTCGAAAGCCAGTATCGGGAAAACGAAACTCAGGGAAATGAGCATACATATTAATTGGATTCTAAGTACAGGACAGTTTCAGGTAACAGGGTGGGGCCCATCAAGAAATGGGCGGACATTTGAATGAACACTTAAACCCATTTACTGTACAAAGGAAAAACCGTTTAACAGCCATCAAGGGCAATCTCCAGACCGATCAATAAACGAACCGAGTTACGGTGACAAAGTAAAAGACATTATCGGCCAGGAAGGCCAGTTAAGCTATCACCGGCTCCCGTTGTAAGACAAAGCACCCCTGCAGAGATTTCTGCCCGCCAAAAATATTACAAAGACAGGATTATGATTTGGCGGGAGATAAGACTGTCCCAAAAAGGTATAACTGTGGATTGAAAAGTCCATCAGGCGCTTCGCTTCAGATTCACTCTTCGGGACACGCTTCTTCTACCTCGGTAGCTTCGGAATTCGAGCAGGACGTTTCGGGACGGACTCTTCGGTTAAGGCAGCATGGTCGGTGTTCGGCCAGGCAAGGCTCGGCCATGACGGGGAAACGACGAGGGTGGCCCGGGTACTGTTGTCGGGAGATCATCTGTGGTGTATGTGCCTTTAAGAGCAATTATGGTGTATGTGCCTTTAAGAGCCCCAGGTGTGCGTAATGCCGGTAATTGCCACTTGGGCTATATAAGCCTGTGCATTGTGTATATCCTTTAGAAACCCCCCCCAGACTTGCTTAGTAAATACCTATGAACCAACTCCTGTCTTCAGTGTCTTTATCTACACACGGACACTACAGTGGCGACGAAGTGGAAACGGACTTACCTGCAATTCGGCAGCACCTCAAGGACATCGATTCCTCCAGCGTCGAGAAGACTCAAGGAAGTAAGAGAAACTGTGGTTTCACCAGCTGGCCAAGCTGGTGACAGGTACTGCGCTAATCCTTCCTGGGCGTCAGGCTGGAGCTCCAGCGGCGGGCTCTACAGCTGAGACAGGCAGCGAAATCGGAGGCAAGCAATAACGGACTGGGAGGGTGCACTCGAGAGACGGCCGGCGCGGCAAGCAGTTCAGCGTTTAGACCTCCGTCGGGAACGAGTCTCCAACAGTGAATAAACGGAAACCACAGTAAAACAGCGTTGTTATCGGTAGCAGCGGCGGGAAAGTGCAGGAAGCGCCATATCGTTGCTACAGAGAGAAAAAAAAAGCGCGGGAAGTGCCATATCTTTTCTGAAATGCCTAAATCTGGTAATATTGAGGCTTTTGATGGCGAAATAGAAGATTGGACCACATACGTGGAAAGAGTAGAGGTTTATTGCACTGCAAATGGAATAACAGATGAAAAAAAAGCTTCAGTACTTCTGAACTTAATGGGCGCGAAGACATACGGGCTGTTACGAAATGTAATCACTCCAGCCAAACCAAAGGACAAGACTTTTAAAGAAATTGTTGATACCCTGCAGGAGCATTTAAACCCAACACCGCTGCTGATAGCGGAACGATTCAAGTTCTTCAAGAGAAATCAACACAAGAATGAAAGTAACGCTGATTACCTAACCGAATTAAGAAAGCTATCAAAGTACTGTCAATTCGGAGCAGGACTATCGGATTATCTTCGAGACAAATTTGTTTGCGGTCTCTTAAGTGAAGGAACACAAAAAAGACTGCTTTCTGAAAAAGATTTAACATTGGACAAAGCTTTCAGTATGGCTGTATCATACGAAGCAGCAGCAAAAGGAGCTGCAGAGATACAACAAGAGACACAGGACTTCGGCACCCATAAAATGACACAGGAGTTCGGAAGATGTTATTGCTGCGGCAGATCCACCCATAACCAGAGGGACTGCTGGTTCAAGGGCAAAGCATGCAGGCAATGTGGTAAGATTGGACACATTGCACGGGTATGCCAATCTGGACAAAATAAATCCACTGACAGAAAACAAAAAATCAATAAAGAAAAGTACAGGAAGGCACAAATGATGGCGGACAGTAGCTCCGCAGGCCATAATAGCGATAGCGACTCCGGAAACAAGAGACTAAGCTGTCTCAAATTACATAATGTACTTGCCAAAGAGGATTACCAAACCATTTGGGTTACCCTCACAATAGCAGGATCCCCAGTTAAAATGGAGCTAGATACAGGATCAGCTCTAACCGTAATAAATCGACGAGATTACGAGAGGCTATTTTCGCATATACCTCTAAAAGACACATCCAGTATCTTAAAAACATATATGGGGCAGAAAGTCTACCCCAAAGGAAAAATAAGGGTGCCTGTGGTATACAACGGCAAAGAAATACAAAAGTTGTATTTATACATTCTACAAGATGGTGGTCCACCGTTGTTGGGACGTGAATGGATAAGGAAGATACGTTTAGACTGGCACTCCATTCAGGCACTGACGGTGACCAGTAAGGAAAAAAACAATGATGACATCATACCTGAATGATTAAAAGACATCTTGGCCAACGCCAAAGAAGTGTTTCAAGAGAAACTAGGAACCTAGAAAGGCATCACCGCCTCAATAAAAGTGGAAGATACAGCAATTCCAAAATTATTTAAGGCAAGACCGGTGCCATACGCAATACGTCCGGCAGTCGAGGCAGAGCTGAAGAATTTGGAAAAGGCAGGCGTATTATCCAAAATAGATTGGAGCGAATGGGCAACACCCATCGTTCCAGTCATGAAAAAAACATTGAAAAATAACTCTGAGGAACAGAAAAAAATTCGCATCTGTGGGGACTTTAAGTTGACTGTAAACCCGGTCCTTCACACGGTACAGTATCCTCTTCCGAGGATAGAAGATATTTTCGCCTCACTATCCGGAGGGAAACGTTTCACAAAAATTGACTTGGCACAGGCATATCTACAGATGGAGGTTGAGGAGACCTCTAGGAAGTATCTCACAATAAACACACACAAAGGCCTGTACCAGTACAATCGACTGGTTTTTGGAATAGCATCAGCTCCAGCTATCTGGCAAAGAGCTATGGAGCAAGTCCTGCAAGGGATTCCGGGGACTCAATGCTACCTAGACGACATCCTTATAACAGGAGAAAACGACAACGAGCACCTTGCCAATTTGGAGCAGGTGCTCACTAGGCTGAAAGAACGGGGCCTACGAGCAAATCGCCCCAAGTGCGAATTTTTCCAAAATCAGATATCATATTGTGGCCACATAATTAATAAGGAAGGGTTGCATAAGTCACCTGAAAAAATTGAAGCAGTTATAAAAGCCCCAGCACCTGAAAATGTTTCACAATTAAGGTCATTCCTGGGATTAATAAATTACTATCATAAATTTTTACCGAACTTATCAACTATTCTACACCCTCTTAATGATCTTCTACAGACAGGAGTGATTTGGAAATGGAACGAAGACTGTAAACGTGCCTTCCATAAATGTAAAGACTTAATCACATCCGAGAAAATTTTGGCTCATTACAACCCATCACTACCAATCAGACTGGCGTGCGATGCATCCCCTTACGGCATAGGAGCGGTATTGTCCCATAGATTCCCTGATGGCTCGGAACGGCCGATAGCTTTTGCGTCACGCTCATTGAACTCAGCTGAGCGTAACTATGCCCAGATAGACAGGGAAGCACTCAGCCTGGTATGGGGAGTGAAGAAATTCAACCATTACCTACACGGACAAAAATTTACCTTGCTGACTGACCATCAACCCCTCATCTCCATATTCAACCCTAAAGAAGGTGTCCCCATTATGATGGCACAAAGACTACAGAGGTGGTCCCTTTTTCTAGGAGCACACCAATACAACATTGAATACAAAGGGTCAAAACAGCATGGGAATGCTGACGGTTTATCACGCCTACCGTTGCCAACGATAGAAGAGGCACCTACAGTAGACCCAGTAGAGATATTCCACTCTACCATAGTGGAATGTCTACCGGTGACAAATTCTGCCATTGAAAGGGAGACAAGAAATGACCCTACTCTCTCACGGGTCTACGATTTAACAGTGAAGGGATGGCCAGCACATGGCGAACCACTGTTGCCAGCATTCTCGCAAAGAAGAGAGCAGCTGTCAGTGTGCCGAGGAACCTTGATGTGTGGATCCAGAGTGGTGATTCCACCCAAACTCCAGGATAAAGTGCTAAAGGAGCTTCACGAGGGGCATCTGGGTGGAGTGAAAATGAAGAACCTAGCTAGGGCTTTTGTATGCTGGCCAGGTATCGATGGAGACATCGAAGACATGACCAAGAGCTGCCTAGGATGCCAGAAGGTCCAAAATGCTCCGCCACAGGCCCCTCTACATCCATGGGAGTGGCCCTCATCTCCCTGGCAAAGGGTGCACATCGACTTTGCTGGTCCATTTATGGACTCAATGTTCTTAATCGCAGTTGATGCACACTCCAAGTGGCCGGAGGTAATAAAGATGTCCTCCACCACCACGGAAAAAACCATCACAGTATTAAGGACCATATTTGCCAGGAATGGGCTGCCGGAGCAGATATGTTCTGATAATGGACCGCAATTTGTGTCCGAAGAATTCAGAAAGTTCTTAAAGAACAATGGGGTAAAGCACTACACGTCCGCCCCATACCATCCCGCCACCAATGGATTGGCTGAAAGGTTTGTCCAGACCTTCAAGAAGGCCATCAAGGCCATGGGTAATGAAGACATAAAACTTCAGCACAAGGTGGATAACTTCTTATTTGCATATAGGAATGCAACGCATATGGTTACTAACCAAACTCCCGCCATGATGTTCTACAATAGAAACCTAAGATGCCGGCTGGATTTGGTCAAGCCCAACATCCGAAGGGATGTAGAGAACCGGCAGTTTCAGGGCATGAATGAAAGGCCAACTAGGGCCTTCCAGATAGGCCAACCGGTTTTGGCCCGGGACTACCGT
The DNA here is from genome assembly GCF_052327205.1 of Somniosus microcephalus. NCBI lineage: Eukaryota > Metazoa > Chordata > Chondrichthyes > Squaliformes > Somniosidae > Somniosus > Somniosus microcephalus. Next base: position 34,010,327 of record NC_140996.1, read on the forward strand.
ACCGAGAAATGGCAGCCTGGAACTATCTGCACACGATTAGGACCACTGATGTATACCGTGGACATCGGAGACAGCATAATAAGGCGCCATGCTGACCAAATCATCAAGTCATCCGAAAAGGGACAACCTACACCACCACTCTATACATCTAACGATGAAGTAGAGATACCCATATCTACCTCCGATCCGGTGATACTGGAGCCCGATGAACCCGACACTGGCCTTCAAGCCAAATCAGCCTTGCCAGAAGAACCTACTACACCACCAGAAACTACTACACCCCCGAGGCGTTATCCGGACCGAGTCAGGAAGCCTCCTGAGAGACTAACTTATAATTAATTAATACAGCAATGTATATTATTTTGCATATAACATGTAATTAATAATTACTTAAAATATGATGTGCTAGTTAGCTAGAAGGGGAGGAATTGCGGTGTATGTGCCTTTAAGAGCAATTATGGTGTATGTGCCTTTATGAGCCCCAGGTGTGCGTAATGCCGGTAATTGCCACTTGGGCTATATAAGCCTGTGTATTGTGTATATCCTTTAGAAACCCCCCCCAGACTTGCTTAGTAAATACCTATGAACCTGTCTTCAGTGTCTTTATCTACACACGGACACTACATCATCGACGACCCAGGCCGAAAGAGAAGACACCCTCAGGAAAACCGACGATCCAGGCCGGAGATAAAAGGACACACCGGGCCTAGCCCTCCAGGGCCTCAACATACCATTCGACCAGGAACTTTCCCTGTGCAGTTCTGCAACATCACATCGGTGACTGAGTCTTCCATGGGCATCCAGTTCTTAAAGTCACGTCGGTAACGGATTCAGCCATGATGAGCGCTCATCGAGAATGTATCTGCTGCTCCATCGCCTGAGAGAAAAAACAAACTGCGCCAGAAGGTTCCAAATCCACGTGACGACGGAAAGCTGTGCCAAAAGGCTGCGAACCCCCTTTTTGCGAATCCAAAAGTGGTGAGCATGATTCCGAGTTCCTCAAGTCGAAACTTAGTTTAGGTCTAGGGGAGGGGGTTAAGGGAAATCGTAATGTGTTTCCCCTTTTACGACGTGCCGTGTGTTCCCCATTTCCATAGAGTTAAGTTTATAGATATGTGCATGATTGTAGTTATTTTAATCTGTGCTTATGACATGTATTTTACAATGCTGCAAACTGTTTTATAATAAACGCCTCCATTTCGTGTTATTCAACCTGGTCTATTGAGTTTTTCTCTGCACTACAGTTCCCTGCACCGAAGTCCAAGATCTAGAACCATAGGGAAGAGTGGGTCGAACCACTCAAGGGTAATTATTGCACGAAGCCTGGCAGGAGACCAGAACGAGCAAGAGAAACCCCCTACAGAGATGGCGACCGTGGCAGGACCTTGGCAGCAGGAATGTAGTGTTTTAGATCAAGGTCTGAATAAATGAAATGTGATGGATGAGAGAATAGTGGATTGTGTTTTTGGGAAGGTAAACCTAACAAAACAGTGGATACCTGACCTATTAAGGGATAGGCGCCCGTTAGACGCAGCCATCAAGTGGACAGAAAGTAAAGAGCATAAGAAATCGGTAGAAAAAGCGGTCTGGCTGATGTGTTACAAGAATCAAGTCCAGCTTTTGGACCAGGTCGTTGTAGCACAGACAGCCCAGATCAAAGGGCTGCTTACAGAAGTAGAGGAAAAGGTTGCGGGAGGTCAGAAACTGATTCAATCGCTTAACACGCTGAATCAGGAACACCAATCCGCAACTCACCGCCATGAGACCCGGATAGAGTATTTGGAATGTCAGGTCATTGAGGCCAAGGCCAGTGAAGGTAGAATGAAAGAGAGGTGTTTCCGCCTAGCTAAGCAGATAGCGACACAGGAGGAAAGAATTTTGGGGGCTAGGGCAGCATATAAGATGGCCATGGAGGATAGGTCTGAGAACACTGATCATAGCGCTTGCCACAGGGAGTTAGAGGACCTGAGAACGGCCCTAGCGAAGGCAAACGGCTTGGTGTGTCTCATAAACCCGCCAGCGAGCCAGTTACTGTTAGCCAAGGAATCCAAAAGACCAATTCCACAGGAGGCAGTTAGGGTACCAACCCCCGAGCCCTCAGCACCTCCCGCCTATACTGAGTCTTGGACTCCGGGGAAGGAAACGGTAGAGTTAGACGAAGAGATTCCTGAGGTAGAGCAACCCCAGGTAGTAGAGTCGAAGCCGGCACCGATGTGTCCCGCTCGACACCGGAGGCTCGGTCCGGACCAAGCGAATGGCGATGACGGACCCCTCGTGAATCAGATCATAATGCCCCATAGCGCACGACAGCTAAGGGAAATGATCAGTAACATCCCAAAACTCTCCGAGTCAGGAGATCCCTCCGTGCATTTTAGGGACGTGGAGCAAACCGCAGCAGTTAATGACTGCGATGGGGCCGAACTGTCCAAAATGCTCCTGTTCTCCCTGGACAGCTCGTCCTCCAGTGTCTCCCTGACGAGAGCAAGAGAGGGCGCAAGACGTATGAGGAGGTGCGGGACGAGATCCTGGAGATTATAGGGGAGGGTGACGGAACTCCGTTCCTCCGATTGGAAAGGACGGTACAGCTAGAGGGAGAACCCCCACGGGTTTTCGCCGGAAGGTTGTGGCCAGTGTATCGGCGCAGCTGCCCGGGAGGACCGGACCGGAACGCGCTAAATGATGACCAAAGGGCTCATTGGCTCCGGTGTCTGGTCGCCAATTGCTTGCCACAGGTGAGGGAGCAGGCCAAAACATGGTTTGACCCCACTAACCTCCGCTCCACGGAGGAAGTAGTACTTGATCAGCTCACGATAAGTTACAGGAACAACAAGAGTAGGGATGTGCCTTCCTCAAAGGGAAATGTGCATGAGGCAAGGCCAGCAGTTCCTGCTAAAAAGGAATGGCATCAGGAGGGGAATCGCCCTCCCCAAGCCAAGAGCAGTTGTTACGGGTGTGGGAAGGAAGGTCACTAGCGCCGGGACTGTAAAAATCCCTGGAAGGATTTAAAGGGGAAAACTTCCCCAGCCCCGGCACCAGGAGATGGTGTGGTTGTGGATCCCGCTGCGATTGAGTCAATCATACAGACAATGCGGTCTCTGATGACCTCGCAGGGGAAAATAGCTGTCACCACCGGCCTTGTCGCTCCCGAAACCCCGATCACTGTACCCAAGTGACTAGAGTCGGCGCAGCCCGTCTACCTGTGTCCGCTCCGCTACGATGCATGGAGACGACCCCTCGTAGAGATGGAGGTAGAGGAGGTGAAGGAAACTTATCTGTTGGACACGGGAGCATCGTGCACCATAATCCACGCAGATAACCCCACCACCTCGGCCCTGTCCACCGGGGTCCCATATCATCTGTTGGGCTTCACGGGCGAAGAACAGGATGGCACACATTCCCTTCCCCTCTCCATTCATTTAGGGCCACTCCACACCACGTGGAAGTGTATCCCGATGATGTGGGAAGAGGGAGGTGGAACGGGAGTCCTGGGGTCTGATTTCTTGGTGGCCCACGGGATCCACGTGGACCTAAGAAATCATTGTCTCTGGGGAGAGGGTACGAGTGTGAGGGAGGGGGAGAGTGTTAATGTAACCCCTATGAAGGCGCGGGTTGGCCGGCGAGAAGTAAAATTCTTGGGTCTAACCCTATGCGCTGGCGAGAGAACAGTAGACCAGGAGGATGAGCCGGAATCGGTGCAAAATCCGCCGGCCTATGCCACTCGCACAGTGGAGGTGTCCCGTCGTAGCAAGTGGTTTGGTGGGAAGTGGTGCAAACTGTTTAAGTCGGGCGCACAAGGGCCGATAACAGGGGCCAGGTCTGAGGACAAAAATCCTCAGCCTGCGACAGAGTCACAGACCACACAGGCTGGAACAGTAGCCTGCGTGAAGGGAGGAGTCATCCCATTGGAGTGGGAGGTCTCCCCTCTGATTTGGGATTCGGATGAGGAAGAGCCCGAACAGCTCGACCCCGCCCTTGTCCCGATCACGGAGGAGGAAGAGTCAGAGGACGAAGATCCCGCCCTCGACTCAAGCTTAAGGGAGGTAGGGATTGGGGGCGGAGACTCACTGCCTGTAGGGACAGGTGAGGTGGAGTCGGATGCCACAAATCCCGGCCCCGGGGGGGCGGAGCCTGAGGGAGGGGAGCCGGAGCCGGCAGCTGTGGTGGAACCACAGGCTGTGACGGTGAAAGCCCCAACCCCCGGTCCATCAGCCCTGGGAGCCTCACCCAAGGCAGCCCCTCGTAGGTCGACTCGAACGCCCCAGCCCAGAAAGCATTGGCCAAATTCTCCCTATCTTCCCCAACCTCGGTCCAGAGCAGCCCAAGAAGGGCACGATTCCCGTTCAACAGCGACAGGCTGCGGGGGATCAAAGCCGAAGGAGGGCGGCGCTGTACATAGGTGTTAGGAAATGATAAGTTAAGTTAGGTAATTGTAATGATAGTTTAAGGTGTGTAAAGTTTAAGGTGATGGGGATGTTTAAAAGGTAGTTTTCGGAGTCTGCCCAGAATGTGTGGTTGTTTGGAAGCGGGGTCAGAAGACCCGCACGTCCGTTTAATTAAGCCAGCACCTATTGGGAGCCTGGCTACATCATCTTATCGGTTCCAGAAACCAGGAATACAATGGAGAGGATTCTCGTGATACTCGCGGCGATCGGGTGCGGGTTGGCCTACCGGGGCCGCACCAAGGACGTCATCGTGTTCGGATGTTCCGGGGACACAGCCCCCATCGCGACGGATGGGACGGGGAAGCGAGAGGTTGAGGAAACCGCCACCTATTTCCACCAAGGGAGATGGCCAGGATGGCTGGGGACGAATTCTACGGAATACTCCAGCAATTTTGGTTTCGCCTACCAAGAGACTTCGTTATCGTGTCCTCGGGTGAGGATCCTTGCACCCAGAGTCAGCATTACCGTGGGAAAGAGGATCTGTTTCGTGTGTAATGGGAACGTACTGCTAAGTAGATGGTGGTGGTTGCGAAAGCTGGGAAAGGACATGAAGAACTCTACTATCGAGTGGGAACGACTGGGTAACAATACCCATCAGACAATTACGGGGACTCACGGACAATTACGTGTGTGTTGGGTCAAATGGTGGGAACCAGATGAAGGCATATATGTCTGTATGTGGGGTTCAAAACGCGTTTGCCCCAAGGGCGTATCCATCTTTTTCCAGAGGCAGTGGCAGGATGAAGGAAAGGGGATGAGATGGGATGTCAGCACTCGGGCGTGCGGAGCCCCATACTTCCCGATTCAGGTAAACGCCACTGAACTCATCACCCGCCCACGCAAGCCCCTGCCCACGATTCCGGTAGCGCTAGCCCAGAAGGAAAGGTGCCCCACCACCACAAAGGGACCCGGGAATGGTTTAGTATTGGTTCCCACCGGTCAGGTGCTGTACCAAGGGGTACACTACGCGGTGGCCTCAGTGATTTTAAACCTCACTGAGGTACGATTGCCGGAGTGGTGTCCCAGGGAAACGGAACAATTGTACCAGTCCTGTTAACTCGAATGTTCAGACAATTTTACAAGTTTGACTTTGCCGACATCGACAAAGCCAAATTGTACACCACACCACAGGAAGTTTTGGATCGGGTAGGGAGGCAAAGAAGGGGTACTGTAAATGACATTTTCACTGCTTTTAACACCGGAACGTCTGTTGTCAACGCTCTAGACAACGTGGAGCTGCAGACACAGATCAATGGTTTAAAAGCCCAGTTGAGGAACATACTGACAGACGAAAATAAGGTAGTGGGTTCTGAGCTACATGAGGACCAAGCCATGACACTACACTTAAAAGAAATAATTGCTGAGCTGGAGAAACACGCTAGAACGGTAAATGCGCTCATCAAGGAGGATCGGAATGCATCCGATCAGGCTGCGCTGAACGAGGCCTGTGTGCTATACGGGGCGTGGTTACTGGGTGAGGGCCGCAGTAATCTGGAGGATTTAAAACAAGGTTTGGTCCCGTCCTGGATCAGCAACAAGCACTTGCAAGCGCTCCACCCTTTTGAGAACGCATTAAGCCCGTGCCAGCCCAGACTAGCTGCAGAGGCATACCCAGTCCCAGTGGACTGCGGACGCTCAAACCACACTATTATGGGAATAGTGGTAAGGATGCCGGTGTTGGGTCCCGCAGCAAAGCCTGCCCCGGTATACAGGGTGGAGATCATTGGATTCATCCAGGGGGGTGCGCACATTCGTTACGCAGTGGTCCCGCCTTACGTCATCAGATGGGAGCGTACGATGACAGGCACCGGCCTCTTGGGGTGTCGTAGCCGGGGAGCACACATCATCCTGTGTCCCCAGCACTTGAATGCCTTTTCGAAACCACAGTGCGGGTTCAGAGCCGCTAGCGCAAAGCCGATAAATTGCACCATGGAGGCAATGGCAAAGGACCATGTGCCCCCGCAGGTGGCATATATCGGAGGTGGGACATACTATGTCACCATTGCAGCGCCTCACTACCGCCACGGACAGCACGAGTGGTGTCCGGTCAGTGACAGCAGTTTCTGTTTTAAACCCAGGGCTGAAGTTCAAGTGGCACAACAACGGATTGTCCCCATTCATGCACCCTCCACCGTTCACCTCACTGTAAAAGAGAATTTCACGGACTATAAGCGATTCGTCGCGCATTTTGGTTATGTCATTCCCCCTCTCCCCGAACACCTCACCAAGATTCTAAAAGCCGTTATAGTTTCACAGAAACATTTTTACACACTGGAGCAGAAGACGTTAGAGATAGGAAAAGACATATTGGACATAGTCATCCCACCATGGTGGGACCTGTTCACCAATATAGAGATCCCGGCCTGGATTAGAATAGCATCCCACATCCTAGTAGTGTGTCAGGTTTTAATTGTAATATTTTTATTGTTCGTGCATTGCAAGAGAGGCAAACACCTCCAGAGGCACGAGAACACAGGAGAATGGAGAGAACGCTATGTGCGAGTGGGGGAAGAGGGCACCCCAGTGTAAGCGGCTAGTATTAAAAGTTAAAGCGTCCCTCCATTTTTGGATTTCAGCCACTGCATGATTTAAGTGTGTGAATACTGTTGTGTTATAGCCGTTGGTAAGTTTTTTGTTTTGTTTGATTAATAAAAAGTGTATGCAGGTGGTGCAAGGGGCATTGGCCCCCTTCACATCTGAAAGATGAATGTGTTATAGTGTAAGATAATACTGCCTATGATTGTCCAACAGTTTACACAAGGTAATTTTTCTGAAATGGGAACTGCATGTGTCGTGAGGGCCATAGATAGTTAATTACCAGGAATGTTTGGATGTGAGGAATCAGGGAAAATTTGCTCACCAAGGATTATTGATACTTTAAGCAAGCTATCAGTATCACAGGGGGGACTGTAAGATTCAAAATTTTCAGTAACTTAATCACGCAAGAAAACAGGGTTAATAAGACAGTTTTATTGACCAAAAGAAGCTTGTACAGAAAAACTTTTGATAAAAAAGGGCATACAAAATGGCCACCGGACCTCGTGATCAGTTTCTGGGACCATTTGATTTCTGTTACTGCAAGCCAGACAAGCTTGTGGATTGAGGACAGTAAGCCCGCAAAAGCCAGTATCGGGAAAACGAAACTCAGTGAACTGAGCATACATATTAATTGGATTCTAAGTACAGGACAGTTTCAGGTAACAGGATGGGGCCCATCAAGAAATGGGCGGACATTTGAATGAACACTTAAACCCATTTACTGTACAAAGGAAAAACCGTTTAACAGCCATCAAGGGCAATCTCCAGACCGATCAATATACGAACCGAGTTACGGTGACAAAGTAAAAGACATTATCGGCCAGGAAGGCCAGTTAAGCTATCACCGGCTCCCGTTGTAAGACAAAGCACCCCTGCAGAGATTTCTGCCCGCCAAAAATATTACAAAGATAGGACTATGATTTGGCGGGAGATAAGATTGTCCCAAAAAGGTATAACTGTGGATTGAAAAGTCCATCAGGGCGCTTCGCTTCAGATTCACGCTTCGGGACACGCTTCTTCTACCTCGGTAGCTTCAGAATTCGAGCAGGACGTTTCGGGACGGACTCTTCGGTTAAGGCAGCATGGTCGGTGTTCGGCCAGGCAAGGCTCGGCCACGACGGGGAGACGACGAGGGTGGCCCGGGTACTGTTGTCGGGAGATCATCGACGACCCAGGCCGAAAGAGAAGACACCCTCAGGAAAACCGACGATCCAGGCCGGAGATAGAAGGACACTCCGGGCCTAGCCCTCCAGGGCCTCAACATACCATTCGACCAGGAACTTTCCCTGTGCAGTTCTACAATATCACATCGGTGACTGAGTCTTCCATGGGCATCCAGTTCTTAAAGTCACGTCGGTAACGGATTCAGCCATGACGAGCGCTCATCGAGACTGTATCTGCTGCTCCATCGCCTGAGAGAAAAACAAACTGCGCCAGAAGCTTCCAAATCCACGTGACGACGGAAAGCTGTGCCAAAAGGCTGCGAACCCCCTTTTTGCGAATCCAAAAGTGGTGAGCATGATTCCGAGTTCCTCAAGTCGAAACTTAGTTTAGGTCTAGGGGAGGGGGTTAAGGGAAATCGTAATGTGTTTCTCCTTTTACGACGTGCCGTATGTTCCCCATTTCCATAGAGTTAAGTTTATAGATATGTGCATGATTGTAGTTATTTTAATCTGTGCTTCTGACATGTATTTTACAATGCTGCAAACTGTTTTATAATAAAAGCCTCCATTTCGTGCTATTCAACCTGGTCTATTGAGTTTTTCTCTGCACTACAGTTCCCTGCACCTAAGTCCAAGGTCTAGAACCATAGGGAAGAGTGGGTTGAACCACTCAAGGGTAATTATTGCACGAAGCCTGGTAGGAGACCAGAACGAGCAAGAGAAACCCCCTACATCATCTCATCCCGCCTCGCCTGGCCTGGTTTGTCCGTGTCCGCCTGGTGCAATGCCGGGCGTTCCTGATGAGATGGGGAAAGGCACGGGCAGTGGCCAGGCGGTAAGCACGGGACGGGGGAAGAGCAGCAGCCCCGAGGGCGAGGATCAGGAGCAGAGCGAGTACCAGAGAGAAGAGAGAGATTGCTACCCGGGGCCTTCAGTTATACTCCTTCAGATGGCCCTTATCTGCGCACCAAATCAGGTTAGTTCATTGTTCCAATCTTGGCGGGCTATTTTAAATAATGGTAGCAATCTAAACTAACTGTTTTTAGATGGCCGGTAATCGCATCTACTGGCCTGATGTCTGAGCTGTATTGTTATTAAAGCATCTTAATCAGCCTCGATGGCTTCCCTAAGCTGTTTCCGATTATTTATGCAAACTGCTTGATGGCCTTAAGTATAGGCCTAACTGGTTTTGATCTGCCTCCGATTTGGCTTAATACATATTCAAAGTCCTACTGTCTGCTTTTCAAAATACAAAAGCCCTTCACAGAAACTGCACTTTAGGTTTCGATTTCTCCACAAGCTGCTTGTGCCACAGAGTCCAAGCTTTTAAAATCTTACAGGCTTTCGGCCACGAGGTGCGGACGCCATCTTTGGGTACCCTTTTTTTAAAAATGTCCACGCAGGGTCCCTTTTATTAATAATAACTTTTGGGGAAATGTGGAAATTTTGCGAATCCTACAGTGACTATCAAAGTCGCCAGTGCCCTCAACTTCTTCGCCTCAGACTCCTGCCATGTATCTGCAGCAGACATTTGCAGCATCTCGCAGTCAGCCACCCACAGATGCATCACACAGGTCACCGATGCCATATTTGAGAAGTCAGCCAATTATATCAACTTTGCCACTGATGTAGCCAGTGTTACTGAGCGGGCGCTCAGCTTTGCCGCTCCGGCATCTTCAACTGCACACATGTGACCTTCAGGGCACCCCACATCACCCAGGAGTGTTTGTGAACTGTAAGGGCTTCCACTCCCTCAATGTGCAGCTGGTCTGCAACCATAGGAAGATCATCATGCATGTGTGTGCCAAATGTTATTGCAGCTGTCATGATTATTTCATCCTGCGCCAGTCCACCCTCCCTCAGCTCTTCACTCCTCCAAACAGACTTTCCGGCTGGCTGCTTGGAGACAAGGGCTATCCACTGAAGACGTGGCTCATGACACTCTTGAGGAGGCCAAGTACTGAGGCTCAGGAGCACTATAATGAAAGCCACAAGTCCACCAGATGTGTCATAGAGCAAACAATAGGCATGCTGAAAATGCACTTCAGATGCCTTGACAGATCTGGAGGAACCCTTCAGTACACACCAGCCAGGGTCTCCAGAATCTTTGCGGTCTTCTGCGCCCTGCACAACATAATGTAGCAGCGAGGATTAACACTGCAGGAGGAGCAAGGCTCTGAATGCACAGCCTCTTCAGAGGAGGAGGAGGAGGATAACTATCAGCTGGAAGAAGAAGAGGAGGAGCAGGAGGTTCAGATGCCATCAACACCCGAGCACATTGCTGCCCAGGAGGCCAGGGATAGCCTCATCATGGCCAGATTTATTTAACTTCCTGCATTATACCCATATGTCTGCTACATGCTCTGCCAGGTCCTCCCCCACCCCCCCCACCACCAACCAACAACACCATAAAGTATTCCTACAATGACCAAGCCATTCCTTTCACACTGACCCCCATTGCTGGAGGTAATGTTATGTCTCACCATTCACTCCAACTCACAGAGCCACAACCAAAGTAGCTGACAAAAATGGGCATGACCAGAAAGTGGTGAAAATAAAAAGTTTTATACGTGTCAAAACATTAACGGTACCTTAACAATAACACTTCTTTAAACACCCAAGTGCTTACCCTTGTGCATCTACTTGTGTGTCATCTTTCTCTTACGTGTGCTTCTACGAGGTGTAACCCCTGTGGCTTCTGCAGAGGTAGAGGCAGGCTGCTTACTTCACTGCTGCGGCCACATAGACACTTTTGGGTTTGGAGCCTCTGATGGCCCCGCCAAAGTCTGCTGCTCCTGTGACTGTGCAGGGGCAGACTCGGCCATTTTGATCTGAGGAGGCATCTGGGGCTCTGACTGTGGAGGGGGACAATGGGGGAGAAGTGTGAGCACTTTGAGAGGAGCCTCCGCTTCCATGTCCCCTCTCACACTTCCCTGCTAGCAAGGAGCTGGAGAGTATCTTGCTGCACAGCAGTGGGGCCATGAGGTTGCAAATCTACGTTTATATCCCTCTTAGAGAGGAGTTCTATGAGCCTCTGCCATCTATTCTCCATAGATTGCATGTGCTCCTGTGAGTGACGCATTAGCTGCTCCATGCAGGTGGCCATCCTTTCCATGGAAGAGCCTACAGTCACCATCGCCTGTGATATGGTGGTGCTCATGTTGGAGATGGACTCCTCCATTCTCTGCATATTTGAAGACATCATGGCCGCAAAACCTGTCATAGCCTCCTGCACTTCTTCCTGCACATCCAGGATCGCCCTCTTTCTCGATGGCCCCCGAGGCTCAGTGTCTGTATGCAGCTAAGCAGAGCTGGGAGCATCCTGCGCCTTCCAGCGAGGAGTCTCAACTGCTGTCCGTGTCTCCACCACCTGTCCTTGCTCACTGTGTCTTGTGACAGACCAGGTGACAAAACTACTCTGTGTTGCATAGGACCCCCCGAGGTGTGTGTATCTGTGCTGGTGCTGGGTGCGCTTATGTCGGGTGATGGTGCACCCTCAGAGACTGGAGGCTCCTCTGAGGAGTCATCTTCCTCCTCCGGCTGGACAGTGGGCGGGAGGATGGGGACTCTTGATGGACCTGTGGGAGAGTAAAGAGATGATTTAAAAATTTTATATTAAAATGGATAACGATACCATTATGCACATGATGGGCATTCACTGGCTGCTGATATCAGTCCCCATATGAGTGACTGCTGTATGCCATGTAATGAGATGTAGGAGATGTAAAGCTGTCACCAGGTTGCTGAGAGGTTTCCCTCTCTCAGTCTCCCATCACCAGCAGTTCTGCAACTCCTGACACCTCCAGCGTGACCTCCTCTGCTGCTGTCAAAGTGGTGAAGGATGGAGGGCCACCTCTGGTTCTCTCCCTCTCCCTGTTGTTGTGTGCTCGTTTCTCCTGCAAGGAGGGAAAGAAGCGAAGTTTGAGTGAGTTTGATGGCATGAGTGTAAGGAATGTGTGGGTTACATCTATAGAGGCAGACTATGATGGAGTTGGGTGGTAATGGCCAATGGCCTCCTTGTGTGTCGTTAGTTAGTATTATTGCATTAGGATGAGGGTGTGTGTGAGGGGTGGTTAGTCAGGTGGGGATGTGAGTATGCACATGGAGAGAGGGATGGGTGGATATGCATGGTATGCTGGGGTGAGTAATGATGTGCAGGAGCAGGCTTGGGAAGGCAGAGTGATGGGGATGTGGTGACAGGCACAGCAGGATGAAGGTGAGTGTGGCTTTGCACTCACCTTTCCTAATCTCATGAGATCATTGAAGTGTTTCCAGCACTGCACCCAGGTCCGCCTCGCCACATCCCTGCTGTCCACCTCCTCTCCAATTTGGAGCCAGGCTCTTTTTGTCTCCTGGGGAGGTCTCTTCCGCCCATCAGCAGGGAAGAGGACCTCCCTGCATGCTTTGACTCCCTCCACAAGAATATGTAGGGAGTCATCTGAAAATCTTGGTCTTTCTGAAGTCATCTTTGCAAGTCTGAGCAATAACCAGATCGTGATATATCCTCACTGCACACTCCTAGATGAAACTCCAAATGCGATGTGGCCAAAGCTGTTTTAAATATCTCCACTGGAAATGCGTTATCGATGATGTCATCAGACATGCACCAATTAATAGGGCCAGGAAACGCGCAGGCCTGCCTTAATAGGTGGCTTTAACAGAAAATTGCTCTGAGGTGTGGGATGATAAGAACAATGTCGCCCTGATCCACCATGAGGCCCGCACGCACCCCACCCGCCTAGGTAAGGAACATTCCGGCCTATGATTCTATATGAGATCATATTTTGATGTTTCAATAAAATTAATATTTTATATTGAAAATTTGAATGCGAAGAACATCTGAAGGCTAGCCTTTGTTTTCGGTTGCCTGTTTTCATCCTGTTGGGTCCATGAGTAACCAATTCTTTAAATTCAGCCAGCAGAAAGCAGCTAATCAAGGCTGTCATTATGTTGGCTTCACACGTCTCCAGCAGCTAAATGAACTGTTTAACTAGTGTAGAAATGAAAACATTCGTAAATCAGTAGTGCAAATGGAAAGGAATATCAATGTTAGTCGAATATTTTCATAGATCCCAGTTGATTGCTTCAGGCATGAATACTTTGCTTCACATAAGGGGCCCAAAGCCCCACTCTGAGCCTTTGGCTCAGCTGTCAATGACCTCCCTCAGTGGAAGCCCCAATGACAGCTGCTGGATAAACCGCTGATACCGGTTGTCAGCCAACTCCTGATGAGACATTTACAAAGATACAGCTAACAGCTTTCATTTCTGCGTGGGGGGGAGCCTTTGGTGATTCCTTTAGTTCTTGATATGAAGTCACTGGTTTCAGCAAAGAGCCCAGCTGCCACCTGGCAGGTAGAGATCCGCAGCAGCTGATTGGCGGATGCTGCAGATGTCGCCTGCTGTTGATTGGATTGAGCCCGAGGCATAAACTGTCAGGGCCTCAGTAACCTTGACAGCCGCAAGCAAGAATGGACGTGACCTTGTGCTGGGCTACAATTGGTGCTGCAGCAGGTGACAGCCTCCCTGGCAAAGTGGTACCTCCTCACATACTGCTCCTCAGTAAATTCCAGAAGATGTTCTGGGCCTCTATGCCCGTGTGTGGTAAGGTCTCCTGAGAGCTGTCCTCCTTCCGTCTCTTCTCTCCGCAGCTGCAGTTTCCTGGACTCCAGCCTGCCCCTCCCCCTTCTCCTCCACCTCCTTCTTCTTCTACTTCTCTTCCATTCACAATGGCAGCCAATCCAATGAAAGCAATCAGAAGTTTTCCAGAAGCCTCTGGTCAAAACCCCTCTGCCGACTCACCAAATTATTTTAACTAACAGATACTATCAGTTCCACATCCCAAAGTCTCTAATAAGCTCAAAAGCAATCTAAAGCAACTAACTAGAGAGCTGGTGATGATTCCTTTAAATATTGCTCGACAAGGTAATGCTGCTCTCATCCTTTGATTTGCGTGACTGATTTAGAATTGGCAAATAGAATGCCACAGCTATTGAAAAAGGCATTTTGGTCCTTAAACAAGCACAGGATCCAAATTAGCATGCACATATAGGTCCCCGCTGATTTTGGTCGAGGACACTGGACACCTCAAAATTACAATGGGTATATTCTGTGGAGGAATCAGGCATGCAAGATCAAAACTCAATTTTCCATGCATTCGTTCTCATTTTTTGGAGTAGAAACAGGCATTCCTAAGCTAAAAATTCCCCCAACCCCCTTGATATTTAGAACATTTTCTGGAATAACAAGTATAGCTGTGGGGTAGAAACATACTGAGGGAAAAATTTGTGTGGCACTAAAAATGCCATTGACAGCTTTAATGCCAACTGATGCCAGTTCCAGTGCTGCACGCCATATCGGTGTTGTGAGTAGCACTGCCAGTAAACTTGATCACCAGGGACCTCGCCATCATGGAGATCGTGACATCAGTGAGTGTGCAACGCTCACTGGATGTTCGATCTCCCAACTTCGTTATAATGCTGTTCCTGGCAACTGGCAGAAGGCCATTGCCCCAGGTCTTCAGGGCAATGTGAAGCGAAGCGGCCCAGGATGTCTCAGCCAGCAGTGTGCTCCTCAGGACCCTCACACAGTGACGTAAAAAATTCAACAACCTCACTCGGGTGGTCAGGGTGAGTACATGTTTCAACAAGTTCTAAATACCAGCATCTGAACCTCAGTCTGTACACACTGCACACCACCACCACTCACCCACCAAGCATCTCCACCTACTAAAACTCACAGCCACATCTCACGCCTTGCCTACAATCACAGCTATTCAACAATGGCAGGCACATCTCCCAAACACATAGCTGCACACTCACTCACACACTTTACTTTCTCTTGCAGGTCAAGCTGGCCCAGAATAAGAGGTAGCAGCAATGAACAGGCAGAGGTAAAGCGGACATCCAATAGCTTACAGACCTGGAGGAGAGAGTGTTGAGAGTCATTGGGCACCAGGTGGTGGGCTCCATGGCCATCAGCGACGTCGACCCGCTTGTTGGCAAAAACAGGATGTTCATCCCCTCTCCTTCTCTCATCCCACTTCCCCCTCACAGCACAAACCTTTCCAACATTCCAGCTCATTATACTGCATTCTTTGCTCCATTCCTGTGCCCTTGCCCTCACCTTAATGTGAGTCTTGTGATTTTATGCTTTCAGGTAAACAGCAGCCAGCTGACCAGCCTGTCCCTGAGCCTCCCAGTGAGAGTGAGGCCAGAGAAGAGGAGGAAGACAAAAGGACCACGTCACTGCATGTCTCACCTGCAGGCACCACCTCAGATACTGGGACTATGTGATCTTTAGCGGCAAGTTTAGTCGAGGGCTCTGCACTAGGTGATGCACCAGGGATGAGCAGGCTGCAGCAAGGCCTGGGGGAAAGTGTAGCTCGGGAGCCAGCTGCCCGGCCGGCGAGTTGACACGCGAGTTCTGCTGAACAGGACTCAGATGAGGACCTCGATAGGGAGGCTTTCACAAGAAGGGTGATGGGCAGGAACACGGAGATGATAGGTACAATGGCAAGGGTGCCCGAGAGCCTCTCGGCAATGGTAAGGAGCATGGAGGAGTCCGCCTCCAACATTGCACAGAGCTCTGCGCACACCATGGAGCCCATCCTTGGCAGTATGCCAAGGATGGTGGACTCTCTGAGAGACTGTGGGGAACCAGACCTCATGCCACATGTCATGGGCAATGTGGCAGCATCCATTGCAGCACAGGCGGAAGCCACGCAACATCTTAGTGCTGTAATACAGTCAATGGTTACTGCCATCGAGTCTCAGACTGCTTTCATGCAGTCTCAGCTTGAATCCACAAAAGCTCCGACTGCTGCCACCATCGCTGGGCCCCCCACAGTTCACTGGGGATCTCATGGTGTCGCAGCAGGCCAGCAATCTGTGCTCCAGCAGATTGCTAAAGATGCTAAGGTGCTGTCCCGGGGGATGTGCAGTGGGTCAGTGGAACAGGAAGCTGCTGTCCTCTCTCAGGATGACAGCATTTTTGATCCCACCACTGGCACTCCACCATTGCCCTTGTTGCTTCCTGGTCATCCAGCCAGCCCAGACTGCCCCACCCAGCCTGAGGTGGTACAGTTAACAGCCAGGCCTTCCAGGCTCAAAGCTTGTCGAGGTCGTCCTGCAAGGCCATCTGTAGTCTCTGGCGCCGACACTCAGCAGCCTTCCACCAGCCCTGCTGCAGCCACTGGGGACAGACTACATAGGAGCAGTAGATTAGGAAAAGGCACTGCAAAGAGGGGAAGTAAGGTTTACACAACAGTGATGAGTTAATATTGTTGTTGTATATATGTATTTACTGAATGTTGATAAATGTATTAATTGAATTTTGCTGATTTTGTGCTGTCTCTCATTGCAACTTTGTGCTGTGATATGGCAAGCAAAATGGATGGAATGATGGGGATATGGTGAGCAACCGGGATGTGGGGTAGAATTTATTGGAACCGCAGCCTGATGAAGCAGTCACGGACCATCATTCCAGAAGGCTGATTGAGTGGCTGCCTCGTCCCTCGCTGCTGTTCCTCCTCCTGTTCCTCCACCTCCTCCTCCTCCGCATCCTCCTCTCCCTCTTCCTCCACCTGAGGTGGTGCGTCTATGCCTGGTGGTAATGGCTGGGCCCTCATGATGGCCAAGTTGTGGAGCATGCAGCAGACCATGACGAAAAGGGACACCCGCTCAACCGAGTACTGGAGGGCTCCTCCCAAGCGGTCAAGGTAACGGAACTGTTGCTTGAGCACTCCGATGGCCTGCTCAATAATGTTCCTGGTGGCGGCATGGCTCTCATTATATGAGTGCTGGGCAGGAGTTTTGGGGTTGCGGAGGGGAGTCATGAGCCAGGTGGAGAGCAGATAGCCCTTGTCTCCGAGCAGCCAGCCGCGAGCTTGATGTGCTGGCTGGAAGATTGCTGGCACACTAGTCTGGCGCAGGATGAAGGCATCAAGGCTGCTGCCAGGACAGTGAGGATTCACTGTCTGTGGTCGCACACCAACTGCACATTAAGTGAGTGGTATTCTTTGCGGTTACGGAATACCTCAGGATTGTTGCGGGATGCCCGCAAAGCCACGTGGGTGCAGTCAATGGCGTCTTGCTCCATGGGGAAGGCCAGTTTCCTGGCAAAGCCACATGCATGCTTGTCCTGCTTCACTCTGGTGATGGGGAAGGAAATGTAGTCCATTCTCCTTCTGGAGAGAGCCTCTGTGACCTCCCAAATGCAGCAATGGACGGCAAATGGCGGAGTCTCCAAAGACACTGGTCCTCAGTTAAATTAATGTCGGAGAAGTGCTCCCAGAATTCCCTGGGAGAGTAAGGCTGAAAGGATAATTACTAGCCCTAGCCCTTTTCGGGCTACCCCAGATCAGGCGTATTCCCCAGACGTTCACCTTCAACTAAAGTTAGAGATAGCCAAATTCTATAAGATGCTTAATTGGGTCTAAAGGTCCAGGCTATCTCTCCCTAAAGGAAAGGAATGGCTGAAGATGTTACCGTCCTCCAGATAGCACTTTTAATAAGTTTAACTAGACTGTAAACTTCCGGATATTATGAGGGTCCGGAAAATCCCCCAGAATTCTGCAACTCCTCAAAAAGTATGCACAGAAAATGAGTTTGCGAGTTTGATATAGAAATACTCTGTGAGACAATTCTAAAAATATATAGATTTATTTAAGAGCTGACATACAGTTAACAGCTTGTGAGTCAATCACAACTTTAACAGTTCAAAATACAATTAGCTTACACAATCTTATTCTCAGCGATCCTTATTCTCAAATCTTAACTTTGTTACATTTATTCATTTCTTATTATTTCTAATCTAGAATATCCACCAAAATCAAATAAAAGTACCTCTTGACCCCCAAGACTCAAAGGGTTAAAAACTTACAGAGCTTGTCTCTGAAGTTGAGAATCACTTGCCCCGTTCAGTGACTTCTGACTGTCTATCTGAAAGGCTCTATTTTTATACCTTTTTTTAGTGGTATATTCTTTGAAGTTTTCTGCTGATGTAAGCTAATTATCTCTAATCATCTTCCTGTTGACTTTTTTCTATTCTTACTGTCAATTTAGCTGCTGCATGCATAATTATGTCTCTACCTTTAGGTGTTCCAAAAACTTATCATAAAATGGCTTAACAGATTTAACTCTTTGAAGTCATTCTTATTGAAGGTTTTCCATTCAATTCTAAAACTGCCTTAACTGGTTACAACCACAGACTCCTGTTTCCATGGTGTTCCAAGTTCAATACAAAAGCCATGTGATTGCTTGGTGCATCTATTTAGGTAATATTTTCAAATTCTTCTGTAGGTATATTTTACAACATGTAAATTGAAAACACTTCAACTGAGTATTTACTTGTTTTCTAGCTATCTCAATGATTATGCCACAGACGTCAGGTCTGCTTGTTTCATTTGATGTGACATTATGAAGGCATATGGTTGTTTAATGTTCTAAGTTTCTGTTTCCCGGAGTGTTCGTTTTTAACACTTTAAACTGGGCATTGCTATTGTGTTGGTTCCAAACTGCAGACATTCTGGCAGCACCAATGGTTTGCTTCAATAGGGCCATTGTCTCAGTATTTACAACCAATTCCCATTTCAAAAGCTTGTGGTGTTTACAACTTTTGTGTTATCAACTGATCTTATCTCAAAAGCCTGTGTTCTCTTTGCAGCCTGTGTCATTGAGGCATTTAGATTTTTAAACCTAGATTATCATGTATATTAATTAAATCAGAATTCTGTTCATAGGATGGTGTATTTTTCTGACATATGGCTTATTCCTTCACAAGGCCTCCTGTTGACAGCCCTGTTGACCCTCCTCCCTCTGGCCACATTTTCTAATCTTTGCCTCTGCCTCCGATGTTGGAGGGAGTGGTCGAGTGACAGTACAGCTCCCATTAACGTATCCAAGTGTAGGAAGCTGAAATCTCAGCACAATGAAACTGACAAATTTTTAGCAGCCAGAATACTCCTGAAAGTAATAAGCATTTACCTCACTGAAAACGGCTGTTTCCCTATGTTAAACTGAGAAAGCAGCATTGATTGGTGACTAAAATGAAAGCGGATGTTGATGCCTTTAAATAGCGCTCCTACAGTGGCCATCTAACTGCATCCTCTTCCTGCCGTTGTTCACACCAGGCGCTAAGGCAGGGAGCGGCAGTCAATTTTGCACCTGGGCCATTAACGGGGTGTTCCACGCGTGTAGACGTCATGACCTGGCAACTGCTAAAGGTGTAGACGCTAACATTATCGGCAGCGCTATATCCCGGGTGAATGTCGTGTGCGCCATTGGATTCGTCGTGCCCCACTGCAAACCCATTAGTGCCCCAATAGCGCCCCCCTCCAGGCGCTAAAGGAAGGTGCTAAAATTCCGAATTTCTCCCCCTTAAACTTTTCTAATGATACCGCCCATTCCTGGGCTATAATGAATTTCTAGCCCAAAATGGTTAAGTAGCGCCACTTGAAAATCGTCTAGGCTGTACGCAAATTTTGCCCTCACTCCTCATTAAAATGATTGCAGTCATGATTCTCGTCTAAAAACCCAAGCTCATTGGCATTCCACTAAAAAGATGGACCAATAACGGGGCAGTCTAAATGCAAGTAATGATTGCCACAGGCTTTTTTCACTAATTAAAGGGGAGGTTCATTGATGCTGCAGCACCTCATTCTCAGCATTGTTGGGTGTGCAACTGCCTCAATAACCATAAGGAGAAGGACAAGGAGAAGTAACACTTAATTACAAATCTCGATGGCAGATCGCTGCCCCAGGGAGAGAGCCTGGAGGTGTTCCGATGAAGCTTTGGAGGCATTGGTTCTAGCAGTGGAGGGAGATGGGTGATCATATACCTGACAACTGGCAGGTGGCCCTTGACACAAGTCTGCTGGACTATGTGGAGAGAGGTGGCAAACTATATCATGGGCAGCACTGTGCTTTCCAGGACCCACACCCTGTGCAGGTAGAAGTTTAATGACCAGGTGGTCTGGGTAAGTGAAGGCTTCAATAAATGCTACATACCACCATCGTTATCACAAGTTTCACACACAGCTCAATGCACCACACCACCAGCAGTCACCTACCAACAATATCTACCTAGCAACACTCATATCCACATCTCACACCTTGCACACAATGTTAGCTATTCAACTATGGCAGGCACAAGAGTCATTATTTATTAGAATTAATGTGATATGTGTAATATATTTGTAGATAAATGTATTAATTATGTCTGGAATATTTTATGGTCTCTCTCATTTCACCTTTGCACCCAGGAGGACGTTGTGATCTGGCGTGAGACAGAGATTGTATGATGGGGATGTGGTGAACTACGGGGATCTGGGGTTTAATTCATGCAATTTGGAGACTGATAAGCTGGTCATGGACAGCCCGTCCGGAAGGCCAATTGACTCGCTGCCTCCGCCCTCCCTCCTGTTCCTCCTCTTCCTCATCCTCCTCCTCCTCATCCTCTTCCTCCTTGCCCTCCTCATCCTCTTCCTCCTCGACCTCCTCCTCCTCATCCTTCTCTGCCTCGTCATCCTCCTGAGGTGGTCCCGCAATCCCTACTGACAAGGGTTGCGTCCTCATGATGGTCAAGTTGTGGAGCATGCAGCAGACCACCACACTGAAATGGGACACCTGCTTCAGCGAATACTGGAGGGCTCCTCCCGAGTGGTCGAGGCAGTGGAATTGTTGCTTCAGCAGGCCGATGGTCTTCTTAATGAAGTTCCTGGCGGCAGCATGGCTCTCATTATATGAGTGCTGGGCACGAGTTTTGGAGTGGTGGAGGGGAATCATGAGCCAGGTGGAGAGCGGATAGCCGTTGTCTCTGAGCAGCCATCTGCGAGCTTGACGTGGTGGTTGGAAGAGTGCTGGCATACTGGTCTGACACAGGATGAAGGCATCGTGGCTGCTGCCAGGATAGCGGGCATTGATGTTGAGGATTTGCTGTGTGTGCACATCAACTGCAGATTAAGTGAGTGGTAGCCTTTGCGGTTACGGAAGATCTCAGGATTGTTATGCCATGCCCGCAAAGCCACGTGGATGCAGTCAATGGCTTCCTGCACCATGGGGAATCCCGCTATCCTGTCAAAGCCACATGCATGCTCGTCCTGCTTCTTTCTGGTGATCAGGAAGCCAATGCAGTTCCTTCTCCTGCTTTAGAGAGCCTCAGTGACCTCCCGGATGCATCGATGGACGGCGAACTGTAAGATGTTGGATATGTCTCCTGCTGCAGCCTGGAAGGATCTGCTGGCAAAGAAATTGAGGGTTACGGTGACATTGACTGGCACTGGGAGAGCCGTGGTCACCCTGAGGTGAGGCTGGAGGTCTGTTTACAGGAGGTGTCAGAGTTCTGTGACCACATCCTTGGTGAAGTAGTGCCTCCCAATACACTGCTCCTCACTTAATTGTAGGTAGGAGAAGTGATGTTCAAAGACCCTCGGAGGGTAAGGCCTCCTGTTGAGAGCCCTGATGGCCCTCCTCCTCCCTCTGCACATGTGTTCCCATCTTTCTCGCTGCCTCCGCTCACTCCACCGTAGATCTGGGAGGGCGAGGTCCACTGCCAGTACAGCACCCATGACTTTTAGCAAGTGTTGTAGGTTGAAGCTTTTCAGAAATAATTATGCAGTTTTGTAGTTGCCACAACACTCCCTGATATCAATGAACCTTGAAATGAATAAAGAAAACTCTGCCAGCAGTAGGAAGTAGCACACAGCCACACAAACCTCAAAAACCTGTCAGGTCCGAGTGATTGGCGATGATCCCTTTAAATAACGTCACTGGAGCTGGCGTCCGGCTGCTGCACGCTACCTGAAGCTGTCGTTCTTTTCTCCAGCCAGTAAGTTCATTGGCTTCAACTGAGTGTTGTACACTCACTGATGTCACGATCTCCATGATGGCGAGGTCCCTAATGATCGCATTCAGCGGCAGTGCTACCGATCAACACCGATATGGCATGCGGCGCTGGAACCGGAATCACGTGGCATTTTAGCGCCATATTGTGGCACTAACGTGTGGCGCAAACCACATGAATTTCTCCCCCAAAATGTCTTCATTAGTTTTACAATAATAATGCTCCCTATAAAAAATGCATTATATTGGGCAATCTATAACATTGTATAAGGTAAGCATAACTTGCAAATAGAAATCCAAGGCATTATTATTCTCCAATAATTTATTGACTGACTTGCCAAAATATTCTTGGTAGATGCTTTCTGCATTAAAATTCATTTTCTAAGCCATTCCATTATCGTTTATAGTGGGTGTGGTTATCTTTAATGGCAGCAATTTGAGCTAGTTACCTGATGCGCTATCAATTACTCATAAAAGACTGAGAGTTAGAAGAGTAACCAAAGGCTTTTATTAACAACAGAATGGAGGTCTGCCTCGAGTGGTCGACCGGTCCAGGATACAAGGGCTGGGGAGCAGTCACCTTTATACTAGGACCTGTGGGAGGAGTCAGCCGAGGCATGTCCAGGCATGTACACAGTGGAATACAAACAGGACAAACAGGAATACAAACAGTGGTTTACCACATTACCCATGCATAAATATGAGACATTGTCTAATCTATATTCCAGGCTTCGGATAGGGATAGTAAATATATAACCCCCACTGCCATGCGACTCAGGCTCCAAACTCTAGATGATGCAGGCAGCAGACAGCTGAACTAATTGCATGTGTTTAAGCTAAGAACTATTGTGCAACTAATGGTTCATTCAGCCATTTATAATAGCTTAGAAAATGAAGGAGAATGAAGGAAAATATGGGCAGTGAGGCCTACTGCCATTTCACCACTTTACCTGTACTTCCCTCTCCCTCCTCCTGTCAGGACCATTGCTGGCCTCTCCTTAACCGTCCAATGCATGTAAATGGCAGCGAAGGGTAGGGCCCAGCTCCCCAATGGATCTCCCTCCTCTCAGCCTGTGTTATCGCTGCTTCTTGGGGCCGCCAAGGGGTAGTTGGTTATTGGCCTCAGAAAGCGGCCGTAATGGCCCTGAGGTCCCCATGTGGAGGGACAGGTCCTCAACACTTACCTGAAGGCTCTGGTCTTGACTGCGAACTTCAATGGGACATGCATTTCAGACTTTGGGGCACTTTTGCTCCTTTACTTTCCTCGTTAGTTCTTCTGTTATGGCAGCAGCATCCCTTCTGATCAAGATCCTGTTCTGCATACTGGCAGGCTACTTGCTTAGCAATGGGAATCCCACCAAAAAAGCCCAGCATGCATCTATGACAAGTCCTGACCCAGGAAAATGGGATCAGGATTGAGGAAGATTCAGGGAGTGGATCAGGCAGAAGTCCTGTCCTGCCTGAACTCCTCCCCAAAGAGGAGAATTCCAAACAAGTTGATCTAAAAGAGTGAATGAACACTTGTTCTGATCCTTGCATTGCCATAGTGATGAACTTCAGTACAGAAGCTATATGAGGGAACTATCTTCGGAATGAAGTGCTTGGAGATTTTGATTAACAGCTTTTCTGGAACAAACCCAAGTACACGTGAGGATTCAGTATCAGATTTCTCCTTTTTTAAGTATGATCTTCTTCCTCAGCAATTTAATTCCTATAAAATCTCTGTGTGTCATTTACAGAAATATATTGAAAAATTACATAAAAGCTGCATTGATGTAAGGTAGATCTTTTACGGTCTGTTTCCCAGTACTCAGGATTCACTAGTTTGATTCTGTTCTCTCTGGTTTCATGTTGCAGTAGAACCTGTTCATTACTGATGAAATAGTTAGTATATAACTACCTCAAAATGCAATTAAAGCAACAACATGTCCCTACTTATCTTTTTATTTAAATCTGAAGATTGCATTTTGATGTTAAGACCAACCTGTAGAAGTTATACATCGATGAGGCTGGACGAAAGGGCACACGACGTCATCAATATTCTTCTTCTTAGGCAGTCCCTCGGAACCGAGGATGACTTGCTTCCACATTAAAAATGTGTTCTCAGGTGACTGATGAGTCCAATGCGGGACCTACAGTCTCTGTCACAGGTGGGGCAGACGGTGGTTGAAGGGGCGGGTGGGCGGGGTGCTTGGGTTGACGAGACTCGAGGTGTTCGGCGCCTTCCCGAATGCTTCTCCTCCACTTTGTGCAGTCTTGGGCCAGGGATTTCCAGGTGTCGGTGGGGATGTTACACTTTTCAAGGAGGCTTTGAGGGTGTCCTTGAAACGTTTCCTCTGCCCACCTGGGGCTCTCTTGCCGTGCCGGAGCTCCGAGTAGAGCACTTGTTTTGGGAGTCTCGAATCAATATACAGGATAATTTGGCTGTTCTTCAGTTTACCAATGTCTTGGAACTCAGTAGGATGTGTCAATAACATTTGAGTTAAAAGACTGCTACTGACATTGCAGAGCACTAAGTTAAATTTGAGGGATTTTGCAGTGTCGTAGCTAAGCAGAGTGCCATTGATTGAGGCTCTTACGTGAAATCTGATGTTTAGGCATTCGTCTTTGGACTGTACCTAATACTCAGTACTAGTGGGCTAGAAATTCGTTATAGCCAAGGAATGGGTGGAGTCAGTAGAAAAGTTGGAGAATTAACACCAGGTGCAAATGCTTTAGACTGCATGCAAAATTTGTGCTCACTGCTCAATAAAATAATTGGGGGGAAATATTCAGTATCGCCCCGTTTGGAGCGCCATTATCGACCGTGCGCAAAGTTTAGTGTCTGCCGCTAATTATCACCTCCGACGGCAAACTTGGCTTTTATCGCCACTGGAGGTGATTGGAGAGCTAAATCAGACGCTTCACACCTGTCTTAAGGCGCAAATGCTGAGGAGTGAGGCGTTACCTCAGAGCGCTGGCGAAGCTCATGTGATGTCAGTTAGCAATGGAACACAGAAACAGTGGCGCCGGACAGTTCTTAAAGGGGAGTTCTGACGAAAGGTCATTGACCTGAAACATTGGTTATCCGCATTTCGCGTTATCCACCCGAATCTAAATGGATGTGGGAGATTGATGCAATTTTAACTTAATTGTCCAATTGATTTCCAACGTGTGGGAACCCTTGGCAAATGCGGTTTTCATGACTGAAAGTCGCCTCCGATGATGTCGTCATTGCTGCTGCATCTAAGGTCTCCAGCAAGCCTTGCTTCTTCTGCAGGCTGCCAAGCTTTCTCTTTTAGGTGTGAGAGGGACCTGCAGGAAACATGACAAGCGGGAGGCCCAGATCAGCTCCTCACTTCAATGAGGTGGCCCTGCAGGCATTGGTGGATGGGACTAGTACCAACAGGGAGGTGCTCTTCCCTTCCTGAGGGAGGAAGAGGCCTTCCAAGCAAACTAAGGCAGTGTGGATGCAGGTGGCTGAGGAGGTCAACTCCTTGGGAGTCACACGCAGAACCTGGATTCAGTGCCGGAAAAGATTTCATGACCTTCAGTGCACTGGAAAAGTGAGTATGAATTTCCCATCACCCTCAATCTGATCCCCATTGACTTTCCTCACCAGCACTCAGCGTTAGCAATCTTTTCCTCCACATCCCAATTGACACTGACATCCATGCACCCTTACCCATTCCTTCTCTCTCTCTATGCTCACATTCACGTAACTATTCGTCTATGCAGCCCTCACACTCCCTATCACTGTGATGCTATGAAAACAGCTGACAACACACAGGGAGGGCCCTTGGTCTTGCCACCTCACTCCATCTTTGTCTTCTTCTAAGTATCTATGTTATGCAATCTCTACACTCACTCCTTCATTCTCACTCAACCTCCACTTGTCTCCCTCATTGCAGGAAAAGAGAGCTCACAACAAAAGAGAGTGAGCGAGGACAGGAGGGACAGCCTCAATAGTCCACCTGACCCCCTGGGAGGAGGCGGTACTCGAAATAGTGGGAATCGAGGATGATGCGCACGTGGGGGATGGACAGACGGGTGTATCACAGCAAGCTGGTGAAAGAAAAGTTTCCCATCTCTCTCTTTGACATTGCATGAGTTGCTGATAATGTTTGTGAAGCTCTAACAGATGGACTTAGGAGCATCTGCAAAAAGCTATGTGCATCAAATCAAATCAAATCAATCAAATCAAATCAACTTTTATTGTCATTGTTAGTGCACAAGTGCAGTACAACGAAATGTAGGCTTGCGGCTCCCGAGAGTGTACAATTTGGATTAGGACACTTAAACATTTCAACATACATTTGTACATATATATTAGCATAAATATGACCATAATAAAGTGCATCGGCAGATGTGCAGGCTTTAGTGTTTATTTGTGGAGTTCAGTAGGATGACAGCCCTGGGAAAGAAGCTGTTCCTAAATCTGGTCGTACGGGTGCGAATGCATCTGTAGCGTCTTCCAGATGGTAGGAGGGCGAACAGACTGTGGCTGGGGTGGGTAGGGTCTTTGATGATGGTCCGTGCCTTGGCATCACATCTCTGACTCTTTCCTTTACTCCTGCACAGGACCATCACAAGCATCCGTCCCCCCTAGCCAGGAAGAAGAGGCTGAGCAGCCAGACTCCTCTGAGGAAGCTGCAACATCTGAGGGCGCAGCTTCACCAGAAATCTGCGCACCCAGCACTAGCGCAGACACTCACACCTTGGTGGGACCTTCAGGACATACAGTAGTGTTGTCACCTGGTGTATCACAGCTCACAAGTGAGTATCAGCAGATTGTGGAGACAGGGACAGCAGTGGAGAGTCCAAGTCAAGGGCCTAGAAATTCATTGACGCCACTTTTGGGGCGCTAAAGTGGGGCGTCCGCTAAAGTTAGCAGCCGCCTCCAAATCTAGGCCACTTCTCCGATATTCATTAGCTTCGCCCTACTAGTTCGGGCGAGCGCTAAAACTGCTGTTGGACGCCTCTCTTTGGGCGCTAAGCCGGAGGTGGTGATCGATAGCGCCGAGGCCGGGCGCAGCGCAGGTGCGGCCATCTCGTGACTGACAGCAGACACCCTGGCGCCGGCCAGCTCTTAAGGGGGAAGGGTCGACTGTGTCTGCTGCCACGCCCTGGATAGTGGAGCCCTCCAGCTAGGCCTGAACACTGCTGCTGGACCCAAATAGCGCCTGAAGACATGGAGAAGGCCCGTGAACGTGCGCAGCGCTTCTCAGAGCGTGATCTGAGTGTGCTGCTTGCTGCTGTGGAGAAGAGGCGCCATGTTTTGTACCCGGACAATGGCAAGAAGGCGACGGTCCGCGTCTACAGGAGAGCCTGGAGGCATGTCGCCAGCAAGCTGTCAGCCAACAGCGACGTCCCCAGGACCGGTGCCCAATGCCGCAAAAAGATAAATGACCTCACACGCATTGTCAGGGTGAGTACCCTTTCCAATGACCTCCTCATCCTTGCATGTGCACCTCACATTATGGGAAAAGGGACCTGAAAGCTCTAATGGCCAGCCTTCATCCAGCAGCTATGGCACAGGCATGAGCATCAATTGCACATTCTGCACTGAACACACTGGCCAAGCTATTCCACCATGGGAGGCAGTGCACAGCAGATCATGGCGACACACTGGCCAGGCTATTCCACCATGGGAGGCAGTGCACAGCAGATCATGGCGACACACTGGCCAGGCTATTCCACCATGGGAGGCAGTGCACACCAGATCATGGCGACACACTGGGCAGGCTATTCCACCATGGGAGGCAGTGCACACAAGATCACGGCGACACACTGTACTTAGAGGCCGTCCTTTCTCTTGCAGGCCAAGCTGGCGAATAATCACAGGAGCCGGACTGCGACCGGGGGAGGATGACCCCATATCCAGCCACTCACCGACCTGCAACATCGCGTGGAGCGCCTCATGGGTCGCCGGGTGATTGGGCCCGTTGCATGTGGAGATGCCGACCCTGTTCTGGGAAGCAATGGTAAGGACATCACCTTTTGCACCTCTCTCGTCCCACTTGCGCATCAGATCTACATCCTTTGCCACTGTCCGACCAATGCGCTGAATGCCACCACTCATGCATCCCGCACTGACGCCCTCTCCTCACTCTAAAGCTACTCTTGTGCCTTCCTGCTTTCAGATGGTCAAGAGGAGGTCCCTCAACTTGCCAGTGACAGACCCTCTGAGGAGGAGCAGAAGGAGGAGCACGAGGAAGGCGGCCCATCAGGGGAACCCTCAGCCGCGGCCACCCAGGCCAATGTACGGGACACGTCTTCCCTGGAGGGCAGCGTGGCGGAAGTGTCGAAGGGGAGGGGAGCTCCTGGGACCTGCGTGCTGCAGAAAGGCGGGAGGGGGGTGGAAGCTCGGCGGCCTTCTCCCCAGAGGGGGGATGCGTCGGAGGGGAGTCCAATTGCTGGGCCCAGCGGCCTCCAGCAATGCAGGAAGGGTCGGCCAGCTCGGCGGCCTTCTCCCCAGAGGGAGAGTCCGGCCTCCAGTCAGGAGATGCTCTTCGCCAAGGAGATGGAAGGCCTCGAAGACTTGTCCGCGGACTCGGAGCGCCGGCACACGGAGCTCATGGCGGTAGTGTCACGGTTGCCTGAGTCCATCGATTCCCTCTCTCGGAGTGTGGCCGAGTTTGGGCCCTTAGAGGCCACCAGTCGGGCGGAATACCGGGCAGATCTTGCAGCGACTGGCCAGGTGATTAGTGGTGCCGTCCAGTCACTGGCTGCTCTGCTGCGGGCAGTGAACAGGTCAACACGGGCACTCACTGCTGCCACACTCGCTGTGTCAGCCAGGCATCGCCAGGGCACCTGGCGCGCTGCAGCAGCACATCGGTCTTTCCCTCGGCAGATTGGTGCGCATGCTGCAGTGCTGGCCCGGGCGAGTGCCAGTGTCTCAGGCGACCAGCGAGCGCCTGCCATCCGCCAGCTTGCCGCCATTCCTCCAGCCGCCACTGCCACTCCCCCAGTGGAGCTGCCAGGAGCTGCTGCAGCGACTGATGCTGGCCAGCCACAGCTGCAGCAATCAACAGCCGGCCGCTCGACGCCCAGACCTCGACTAGGCCGACCCCCAAGGGCATCTGCCGTCACGACATGTGCCCCTCAGGAGCCTGCCCCCAGCCTTGCAGCAGCCAATGGCCTTACTTTGAGGTGGAGCAGCAGGGCGGGCAGGGGCCACCCAAAGATGGCCAAGGCATCGCCCTAGCGGGCCAAATATTTGAATGTGTGGCCATTTGTGTTTGTTTCTTGAGGCCGAGAATTGGATGTTAGTTTTTTGAAGGCCGATGATATGATGTTTGTTTTGGACGAAGGCCGACAATGACGGCCATTTTAGTTGCCCTATTTTGTTAATCCTCCCCAGGTTGTGGGAGCGAGTAATGTGTTTGAGCGTTTTTTGGGGGTTTCCTCTGTTTTTGGTTTTCATGTGGGAAGGGCCCAGAGTTTGTACAATAAAGCATTTTATTTATTGACATTGTCCATGTTTGATCTTTGAAGTGTTTGTTGCCTTAACCGGCTGAGGGCTTGCAGAGCGGCTGCAATCATGTTCTATCATTGGCACAAGCCATTCCCTGACAGGGGGCCTAGAAGTGACGTTCAATAAGCCGACGACGGGCGGCCCTTGGACCTTGTGCGTCCCTCCTGGGCTGATACTCCTCGTCCTCATCGTCCTCATGCTCCTCCTGCTCCTCCTCCTGAGGTGGTGGTCCAACGTGAGGTGGCAGTGCCTGAGTCCTGCGGATAGCCAGGTTGTGCAGCATGCAGCAAACGACGACGAATTGGGAGACTCGATCCTGCGAATACTGGAGGGCTCCCCCGGAGCGATCGAGACAGCGGAACCGTTGCTTGAGCACGCCGATTGTTTGTTCTATGAGGTTCCTCGTCGCTTGATGGCTCTTGTTGTATGCCTCTTCAGCAGGGGTCGTGGGCGCGCGGAGCGGGGTCATGAGCCAGGTACACAAAGGATAGCCTTTGACCCCGATAAGCCATCCTCTTGGGGGAGGCTGTGCCTGGAACATGTCAGCCACAGTTGTCTGTCGCAGGATAAAGGCATCGTGGCTGCTGCCTGGAAAGCGGGCATTGACAGCTAGGATGCGCTGCCTGTGGTCACACACCAGCTGTACATTGAGGGAATGGTAGCCCTTCCGGTTGCGGTAATCCTCGGCATGCTCAAGAGGTGCCCGCAAAGCCACATGCGTGCAGTCAATGGCGCCCTGCACCATGGGGAAGCCCGCTATTCTTGCAAACCCCACTGCACGCTGCTGCTGCTTGTCCAGGGTCATGGGGAAGGAGATGAATTGATGTCTCCTTCTGAAAAGGGCTTCGGTCACCTGGCGGATGCAGCAATGCACGGCGAACTGGGAGATGTTAGCGATGTCCCCAGTAGCGGATTGGAAGGAGCCGGAGGCATAGAAGTTGAGAGCCACCGTCACCTTCACTGCCACCGATAGAGACGTCCTGCGCATCAGCTGTGGCTGCAGATCTCTCTGAAGCAGCCGGCAGATGTCTGCAACCACCTCCCTTCGGAATCGCAGCCTCCTAACACACATCGCGGCAGACATGGTCAGATAGGAGGCCTGCTGGCGGTATACCCTGCGTGGGTAAGGCCTCAGTTGGCGACGCCTGTTGCCCCCTCTGCGTCTAGCCAGGGCTGCCAATCTCTCACGGCGTCTGTAAGCCCTTCTGGCATAAGGCTGAAATTCAGCGTTGCCGCCCAATGCAGCCCCCATTATATGCTGGCAAACACTGAGCTCTGAATGAAGGCCAAGCTAATTGGTAAGCTCTGGCCTGAGCCAAAAATACCTGTCCAAGTGTTGGTCCAAACCAGTAAAACTCTCCTCCTTAGTCTCTGTCCAAAAAAACGTTGCACAAGAGTGAATGCTGCAAAATGGCTGGCCTTTATACTGCTGGGTAAGTGCCCTTTAATTAGCGCTCCCCCCGGCCCGGCTGGCCTGCGTACTGTTCCACTTCACAGTCGCTCGGGACGCCCGGCGCACAATGGGCCGGCGCGAGTGAAGTTCCGGTTTGGGGCGCACAAAGGGCGGTGCACTATTATATGACGTCATGATCTGCGCGCGCAGCAGGGCGCGCGCTAAGACTTTGCGCCAGCGCTAAATGTTTCCTGAAGTTGGGGAGAGGCGCAGATCGCGCTGCGCCCGGGCGATAAGCGCCTAGCGCTCGAGATCTACTCCCCCTAAGGCGCTAACGGCTGGCGCACCCAACTGAATTTCTAGGCCATTATGTTAAGGAACCAACTAGAGATCAGGCCATTTTAGACTGGGTATTATATAATGAAAAAGGATTAATTAGCAATCTTGCTGTGCGAGGCCTCTTGGGGCAGAGCGATCTTAATATGATAGAATTATTCATTAAGATGGAGAGTGAAGTATTTGACTCAGAGACTAGGGTCCTGAATTTAAATAAAGGAAACTACGATGGTATGAGGCGCGACTTGGGTAGGATGGATTGGGGAACGTTACTTAAAGGGTTGATGGTGGATAGGCAATGGCAAACATTTAAAGATCGTATGCATGAACTACAGAATTTGTTCATCCCTGCTTGGCATAAAAATAAAACAAAAAAGGGACTCAACCGTGGCTAACAAGGGAAATTAGGGATAGCATAAGATCCAAGGAGAGGACATATAAATTGGCCAGAAAAAGCATCAAACCTGAGGTTTGGGAGCAGTTTAGGATTCAGCAAAGGAGGACAAAGGGATTAATTAAGAGGGGGGAAATAGAGTATGAGAGTAAGCTTTCAGGGAACATAAAAACTGACTGTAAAAGCTTCTATAGATATGTGAAGAGAAAAAGATTGGTGAAGTCATGTGTAGGTCCCTTGCAGTCAGAATCAGGGGAATTTATAATGGGGAACCAAGAATTGGCTGACCAATTAAATGCAAACTTTGGTTCTGTCTTCACAAAGGAGGACACAAATTGTTGTGTATGTACCTTTAAGGGAATAACTGGTCTCAGACTGCAGTACCGGCAGTGACCACCCCTGTATAAAAGGCCCTAGCAGGCTTCTGTAGTTTCAGTTTCCAGGTTGTCTCCATTCAGTAAAAACTTGTTATAATCAACTACTGCAGCCCGCGTCTCAATTATACACGGACATAATACTGGCGACGAGTAAGAAACGAACTTACCTGCAACTCGGCAGCACCTCAGACGACGTTATTGAAGGTCGAAGCCAGAAGAAAGAAAAAAAAAATAATCCAAAGAAACTCGAGAAACGGGCGTCAACCGTGGGCAACCGCCCTCCAAATCATCGAATTGAAAAGTGCAGGAGAGACCGTCGAGAGCCAGGCTTGGTCTCCAGTCTGTGGTTTCCCAGCTAATCGGGCTGGTGGCAGGTAGTGCACTGATCCTTCCTGGGCTGCGGCGGGCTAGAGCTCGATCGGGTGGCTCTGCAACGGGGCCGGGCAGCGAGTCGGGAAGCGAAGAGAGAGAGAGAGGGTGGAGCACACAGGGCGCGGCCGGTGCTTCGCAGCCGGTCAGCGTTCGGACCTAAGAAGAGGGAGGGAAGTGTCCCAGAGGGTCCGCTCCACGACGGGAACGGTTCTTCAATTAACAGAGCAAATATTGAAGCGCGATAGAAAAATAAAAATACCGCAGAGAACGGCATTGGCAGCAGTGATCGGGGAGGCGCGAAGACCATAGGGCGTCGCCATTACAGGATAGTAAAATAAATATAATCGCCAGCAACAGCGTTGGCAGCAGCAGCGGGAAAGCGCGGGAGGCATCATCTTAACTCGGCGGGGAAGAAGGAAAAGCGCGGGAGGCGCCATTTTGATCCATCGGGGATGAAGGCAAAGCGCGGGAGATGCCATCTTAGATTTTCAAGATGCCAAAGACTGGCGATATCACTGCCTTCGATAAGGCAATAAAAGACTGGACCACGTATGTGGAAAGAGTCGAGGTATATTGCGAGGCAAACGAAATAGCCGATGAGAAAAAGGCATCGGTATTGCTAAATTTAATGGGCACAAGAAAGTACGGCCTATTGCGGGACCTGATTACTCCAGCCAAACCGAAGGCGAAGAGTTTTAACGAAATTGTTGCTATCCTACAGGAACACCTAAATCCTACACCGCTGCTGATAGCAGAAAGATTTAAATTCCACAGGAGAAATCAGCATAAAAATGAGAGCAATGCTGATTACCTTACGGAACTACGCAAGCTATCAAAGCACTGCCAGTTCGGAGCAGGACTGGCAGATACCTTACGGGACAAATTTGTCTGTGGACTCCTGAGTGAAGGAACCCAGAAGAGGTTACTCTCAGAGAAAGAGCTGACGCTAGATAAGGCTTTCAGCGTGGCAGTATCATACGAAGCAGCAGCAAGGGAAGCTGTGGAAATACAACAAAAGCCACAGGAATACGGCACCCACGAAATGACACGGGGATTTGCAAAATATTATCGCGGCGGCAGAACAAACCATGACCAGAAGGACTGCTGGTCCAAGGACAAAATATGCAGGCAATGCGGAAAGATGGGACACATTGCACGAGTGCAGGTCTGGGAAGAAGACCAACGACAACAAAAAGGCTACTAAGGAACCATACAGGAAAGTACAAAAGATGACGGACAGTAGTTCTGAAGACCAGATGAGCGATAGTGAATCCGGGGACAAGAGACTAAGCTTTCTCAAACTTCACAACATAATCACAAAAGAGGATCACCGAACCATTTGGGTCACCCTCATGATAGCAGGGTCCCAAGTCAAAATGAAATTGGATACAGGATCAGCTCTAACCGTCATGAATCGACGAGACTATGAGCGGCTATTCTCACACATACCCTTGAGAGAGACATCCATTGTCTTGAGGACGTATATGGGGCAAAAAGTATACCCCAGAGGAAAAATAAGGGTGCCTGTCGAATACAATGGCAAGAAAATACGGAAATTGTATCTCTACATTCTGCAAGATGGTGGACCACCGTTATTGGGACGTGAATGGATCAGAAAGATAAGTTTAGACTGGCACTCCATTCAGGCACTGACGGTGGCTGGTAAAAAGGATGACGACGTCACTCCTGGACGATTGTCAACAATCTTAGCTGACGCCAAAGAGGTATTTCAACAAGAACTGGGCATTCTTAAAGGCGTAACCGCCTCGACACAAATAGAGGAGAATGCAATTCCCAAGTTTTTCAAAGGAAGACCAGTACCATATGCAATTCGCCCAGCCGTCGAGGCAGAGCTGGACAATCTGGAGAAGGCAGGCGTGTTATCTAAGGTAGACTGGAGCGAGTGGGCGACACCCATCATTCCTGTCATGAAGAAAACGTTAAACAATAAGTCTGAGGGGCCAAGGAAGGTTCGCATCTGTGGGGACTTCAAGGTGACGGTGAACCCTGTCCTTCACACAGTACAATATCCTCTTCCAAGGATAGAAGATATCTTAGCCTCACTATCTGGAGGGAAGCATTTTACAAAAATTGACCTAGCACAAGCATATTTGCAGATGGAGGTTGAAGAATCCTCTAGGAAGTATCTCACGATAAACACTCACAAAGGTCTTTACCAATATAATCGACTGGTATTCGGAGTAACATCAGCTCCGGCAATATGGCAAAGAGCGATGGAACAAGTCCTGCAAGGGATTCCGGGGACTCAGTGTTACTTGGACGACATCCTAGTGACAGGTGAAGATGACAGTGAACACCTTGCCAACCTAGAGCAGGTGCTCACTAGACTACGTGAACATGGGCTACGAGCCAATCGCCCTAAGTGCGAGTTTTTTAAGAAGAAGATATCATATTGTGGCCACATGATTGATGAAGAGGGGTTGCATAAGTCCCCTGACAAAATTGAAGCGGTAGTTAAGGCTCCAACGCCTGAAAATGTGTCGCAGCTGAGGTCATTCCTCGGATTGGTGAATTACTACCATAAGTTTTTGCTGAATTTGTCCACAATTCTGCATCCACTGGACGCCGTACTATGAACGGGAGTAGCATGGAAATGGAGTGATGAATGTAAGCGGGCCTTTCAGAAGAGTAAGGACCTAATCACTTCAAAAGAAGTATTGGCTCACTACAACTCATCACTACCGATAAGACTGGCGTGTGATGCGTCTCCCTACGGAGTTGGGGCGGTACTATCACATAAATTCCTTGATGGTTCAGAGAGGTCGATAGCTTTTGCGTCACGCTCGTTAACTTCAGCCAAGCGTAACTACGCCCAGATTGACAGAGAGGCCCTCAGCCTGGTGTGGGGGGTGAAGAAGTTCAATCACTACCTGCACGGTCAGAAATTTACTCTACTAGCTGATCATCAACCTCTTGTCTCCATTTTCAACCCTCAGAAGGGCGTACCGATAATGATGGCACAACGGCTACAGAGGTGGTCCCTTTTCCGTAGGGGCACACCAATATGACATTGAGTACAAAGGAACTAAACAGCATGGGAATGCTGATGGATTGTCGCGCCTACGGTTGCCGACGGTGGAAGATGAACTGGCAGTGGATCCAGTGGATTTATTCCACTCGACTATAGTCGAATGTCTCCCTGTGATGAATGCAAACATAGAAAAGGAAACACGAAATGACCCGACACTCTCCTGGGTCTATGATTTAACGGTGAAGGGATGGCCAGCACATGGCGAACCACTGCTGCCAGCATTCTCGCCGAGAAGAGAACAGCTGTCAGTGTGCAGAGGAAACTTGTTGGATCCAGAGTAATAATTCCACCCAAATTAAAGGATAGAGTGCTCAATGAGCTTCATGAGGGTCATCTGGGAGGGGTAGAAATGAAGAACTTAGCCAGAGCGTTTGTGTGGTGGCCGGGAATCGATAGTGAAATCGAAGAGATGACCAAGAGCTGTACAGGATGCCAGAAGGTCCAAAACACCCCACCACAAGCCCCTCTTCACCCATGGCAGTGGCCCTTATCTCCATGGCAAAGGGTGCACATTGATTTTGCTGGTCCCTTCATGGACTCGATGTTTTTAATTGCGGTGGATGCACATTCAAAGTGGCCAGAGGTAATAAAAATGTCCTCAACCACCACAGAAAAAACTATCACAGTCTTACGAACCATATTCGCCAGGAATGGGCTGCCTGTACAGATTTGCTCTGACAATGGACCACAGTTTGTGTCTGAAGAGTTCCGGAGGTTCTTAAAGAACAATGGTGTTAAGCATTACACACCCGCCCCATATCATCCAGCCACTAATGGATTGGCCGAGAGGTTTGTTCAAACATTCAAGAAGGCTATCAAGGCAATGTGTAATGAAGATATACCCCTACAACACAACGTGGATAACTTCTTGTTTGCCTACCAGAATGCGACACATGCGGTTACCAACCAAACTCCAGCCATGATGTTCTTCAGTCGAAGACTACGATGCTGCTTGGATTTGGTTAAGCCAAACGTCAGAAGAGATGTGGAGAACAGGCAGTTTCAGAATATGAATGAAAGGCCGACCAGGAGTTTTAAGATAGGTCAACCAGTTTTGGCCCGGGACTACCGCACAGAGAAATGGCAGCCAGGAACGATCTGTACACGGCAAGGACCTCTAATGTATACCGTGGATGTTGGAGAGAGCATTGTAAGACGCCATGCTGACCAGATTCTAGAGTCACTGGAAAACATCAACTCCACACCACGATCTGATACACCTGGCGATGAAACCGAAGTACCAATTGCATCTACCGCAGAATCGGTGATATTGGAAGCAGACAAACCAAACAACGACATTGATACCGACGCAACCTTGCCAGAAGAACCTGATATCCCAAAGAGGCGTTATCCGGACAGAATCAGGAAGCCCCCTCAAAGACTGAACTTATAATTGCTTAACTTCAACCAATGTATCTAGCAACCGTAATTGTAATTGTAATTAGTTATTATTTAGTTGTTAAATGAATGTTATGTACTGTTTATCTAAAAGGGGAGGAATTGTTGTGTATGTACCTTTAAGGGAATAACTGGTCTCAGACTGCAGTACCGGCAGTGACCACCTCTGTATAAAAGTCCCTAGCAGGCTTCTGTAGTTTCAGTTTCCAGGTTGTCTCCATTCAGTAAAGGCTTGTTATAATCAACTCCTGCAGTCCGTGTCTCAATTATACATGGACATAATACAAATAACCTCCCAAAGATGTCGGGTCCATAGGCTCTAATGAGAGGGAGGAGCTGAATGAAATAAGTATTTGTAGGGAAATGGTGTTATGGAAATTGACGAGATTGAAGGCTGATAAATCCACATGGCCTGATAATCTACATCCTAGGGTACTTAAGGAAGTGGCCCTAGAAATAGTAGATGAATTGCTGGATATCTTCCAAAATTCTACAGACACTGGAACAGTTCCCATGGATTGGATGGTAGCTAATGAAACCCTACTATTCAAAAAAGGTGGTAGAGAAAAAATGGGGAATTAGTGGGGAAAATGTTAGAGTCCATTGTAAAAGATGTAATAGCAGAGCACTTGGAAAACCATGATGGGATCTGACAAAGTCAACATGGATTTACAAAATGTAAATCATGCTTGACTAATCTACTGGAAATTTTTGAGGATGTAACTGGTACAATAGATAAGGGAGGACCAGTGGATGTGGTGTATTTGGACTTTCAGGAGGCTCTCGATATGGTCCCCCATAAGAGATTAGCGTGTAAAGTTAAAGCACAAGGGATTGGGGGTAAGGTACTGACATGGATAGAGAACTGGTTGGCAGATAGGAAGAAAAGAGTTGGAATAAACAGGTCTTTTTCCGAATGGCAGGCAGTGACTTGTGGGGAACCGCAGGGATCGGTGCTAGGACCCCAGCTATTCAAAATATATATTAATGATCTAGATGAGGGAATTAATGTAATATCTCCAAGTACGCAGATGACACAAAGTTGGGTGGGCGTGTGTGCTGTGAGGAGGATGCCGAGAAAGTCCAGTATGTTTTTGACAGGTTGGGTGATTGGGCAGGTGCAGTATAATGTGGATAAATGCGAGGTTTTCCACTTTGGTGGCAAAAACAGGAAGGCAAATTATTATCTGAATGGCAATAGATTAGGAGAAGGGGAAGTGCAACGAGACCTGGGTGTCCTTGTGCACCAGTCGCTGAAGGTAAGCATGCAGGTGCAGCAGGCGGTTAAGAAGGCAAATGATATGTTGGCTTTCGTAGCGAGAGGATTCGCGTGCAGGAACAAAGATGTCTTGCTGCAGTTGTACAGGGCCTTGGTGAGACCACACCTTGAATATTGTGTGCAGTTTTGTTCGCCTTATCTGAGGGAGGATGTTCTTGCCATGGAGGGAGTGCAGCGAAGATTCACCATACTGATACCTGGAATGGCAGGAATGACGTATGTAGAGAGATTGGGTTGATTGGGCTTATACGCGCTGGAGTTTAGAAGAATGAGAGTGGATCTCATTGAAACTTATAAAATTCTAACAGGACTAGACAGACTAGATGCAGGAAGGATGTTCCCGATGGTGGGGGAGCCCAGAACCAGGGGTCACAGTGTAAAGATAAAGGTTAAGCCATTTAGGACAGAGATGAGGAGGAATTTCTTCACCCAGAGAGAGGTGAACCTGTGGAATTCTCTACCACAGAAGGCAGTTGAGGCCAATTCATTAAATATATTCAAGAAGGAGTTCGATATATTTCTTAAGGCTAAAGGGATCAAGGGATATGTGGAGAAGGTAGGGACAAGGTACTGGGTTTGGATGATCAGCCATGATCTCATTGAATGGCGGAGCAGGCTCGAGGGGTCGAATGGCCTACACCTGCTCCTATCTTCTATGTTTCTATGTTTCTTGTCAGAGGGCGCAGGACTCTGCCAGCTCGGCTCAGCAGCATGTCAAACGTCTGCCTTTGGGTCCATCCATGAGATCAGCGGTGATGGAACTCCAGGCACAGATGCAGGAGTCTCTGGAATATTTTGTCTCTAAGGTCGCTGCGAGTGTGGAGCGAATGGAGGAGTCCATAGCGAACATGACCAGAGCCTTTGTGGAGTCATTGGCACATGAACGCATTACCATGGAAAGGATGGCTACCACCATGGAAAGGATGGCCACCTCCATGGAACATAAGAACATAAGAACATAAGAAATAGGAGCAGGAGTAGGCCAATCGGCCCCTCGAGCCTGCTCCGCCATTCAATAAGATCCTGGCTGATCTGATCCTAACCGCCAATCTGCTATCACAGAACCATCTCCTGAATCTAACAGAATTAGACACACGAAATAGGAGCAGGATCAGGCTACATGGCCCCTGGACCTGCTCTGCTACCCACAGGGCCATGTCCGATCCGAACCTAGACTCATGTCCAAATTCCTGCCCACTCCCCGTAACCCTGAATTCCCTTTACTTCTAGGAAACTGTCTATTTCTGTTTTAAATTTATGTAATGATGTAGCTTCTACAGCTTTTTGGGGCAGCATATTCCATGGACCTACCACCCTCTGAGTGAAGTAGTTCCTCCTCATTTCAGTTTTGAAAGAGCAGCCCCTTATTCTAAGACTATGCCCCCTAGTTCTAGTTTCACCCATCATCGGGAACATCCTCCCCGCATCCACCCGATCCAAACCCTTCACAACCTTATATGTTTCAATAAGATCGCCTCTCATTCTTCTGAACTCCAATGAGTAGAGTCCCAATCTACTCAACCTCTCCTCATATGTCCATCCCCTCATCCCCGGGATTAACCGAGTGAACCTTCTTAGTACTGACTCAAGAGCAAGTATGTCTTTTCTTAAATATGGACACCAAAACTGTACGTAGTATTCCAGGTGCGGTCTCACCAATACCTTGTACAACTGAAGCAATACCTCCTTATTTTTATATTCTATCCCCCTAGCAATGAAAGCCAACATTCCATTGGCCTTCTTAATCACTTGCTGCACCTGCATACTAACCTTTTGAGTTTCGTGCACCAGGACTCGCAGATCCCTTTGTTCTTCAGTACTTTCCAGTTTCTTGCCATTAAGATAATAACTTGCTCTACGATTTTTCCTCCCAAAGTGCATAACCTCACACTTTCCATTATTGTATTCCATCTGCCAAATCTCTGCCCACTTACTTAGCCTGTCGATGTCCCCTTGCAGGTTTTTTATGTCCTCCTCACTCACTACTTTCCCTCCCATCTTAGTATCATCTGCAAACTTTGATATGTTACGCTCGGTCCCCTCCTCCAAATCGTTAATATAGATTGTAAAGAGTTAGGGACCCAGCACTGACCCCTGCGGAACACCACTAGTTACTGATTGCCAGTCTGAGAATGAACCATTTATCCCAACTCTCTGCCTTCTGTTAGATAGCCAATCCTCTATCCATGCCAGAATATTACCCCCAATCCCGTGATTTTTTATCTTAAGCAATAATCTTTTGTGTGGTACCTTGTCAAATGCCTTTTGGAAGTCTAAATACACTACGTCCACTGGTTCCCCTTTATCCACCCTATATGTTACTGCATCAAAGAACTCCAGCAAATTTGTCAAACATGACTTCCCCTTCATAAAACCATGCAGACTATGTCCTATTAAATTATGATTGTCCAAATGTCCTGTTACTGTCTCCTTAATAATGGACTCCAAAATTTTACCTACCACAGATTTTAGGCTAACCAGTCTATAGTTTCCAGCCTTCTGTCTACTGCCCTTTTTAAATAAGAGTGTTGCATTAGCAGTTTTCCAGTCTGCCGGGACCTTTGCTGAGTCCAGGGAGTTTTGGAAAATTAATACCAATGCATCCACAATCCCTACCACCACTTCACTCAAGACCCTAGGATGTAAGCCATCAGGTCCAGGTGATTTATCTGCCTTGAGTCCCATTATTTTACCGAGTACCACTTCCTTAGTGATTTTGATCGTGTTTAGCTCCTCCCCCCCTATAGCCCCCTGTTTGTACAGTGTTGGGATATTCTTAGTGTCCTCTACTGTAAAGACTGATACAAAATATTCATTCAATGTTTTTTGCCATCTCCATATTTCCCACCATTAATTTCCTGGTCTGATCCTCTAAGGGACCAACATTTACTTTAGCCACCCTTTTTCTTTTTATATAACTATAAAAACTCTTACTATCTGTTTTTATATTTTTTGCTAATTTACTTTCATAATCTATCTTCCCTTTCTTAATCAATCGTTTTGTTATTTTTTGCTGTCTTTTAAAGTTTTCCCAATCCTCTATTCTCCCACTAGATTTGGCTACCTTATATGCCCTTGTTTTTAGTCGAATACTATCCTTAATTTCTTTACTTAGCCACGGATGGCTGTCTTTTCTTTTACACTCTTTTCTTCTCAGTGGAATATATATTTTTTGGAAGTTGTAAAATAACTCCTTAAATGTACACCACTGATCATGTATAGTCTTACCCTTTAATCTAATTTCCCAATCCACTCTACTCAATTCCGCTCTCATACCTTCATAGTCTCCTTTATTCAAGCTTAGCACGCTTGTTTGAGATCCAACCTTCTCACCCTCTAATTGAATATAGAATTCAACCATGTTATGGTCACTCATTCCAAGGGGATCCTTTACTAGGACATTTTTAATTAATCCTGTCTCGTTACACAGGACCAGATCTAAGGTTGCTTGCCCCCTGGTCGGTTCAGTTACATACTGCTCAAGAAACCCATCCCTAATACACTCAATGAACTCATCCTCAAGGCAGCCCTGCCCAATTTGATTTGTCCAATTAATAGGATAGTTAA
This sequence comes from Somniosus microcephalus, assembly GCF_052327205.1. Lineage (NCBI taxonomy): Eukaryota > Metazoa > Chordata > Chondrichthyes > Squaliformes > Somniosidae > Somniosus > Somniosus microcephalus. Next base: position 34,051,934 of record NC_140996.1, read on the forward strand.
AATCCCCCATAATTATAGATGTTCCCTTATTACAAGCCTCAACTATTTCCTGATTGATACTCCGTCCAACAGAGTTGCAACTTCTTGGAGGCCTATAGACTACGCACACTAGTGTTTTTTTCCCCTTATTATTCCTTACCTCCACCCAAACTGTTTCATTATCCTGATCCTTTGACCCAATATCATTTCTCTGTATTACAGTGATTCCTTCCTTTATTAACATAGCCACCCCACCTCCCCTTCCTTCCTGCCTGTCCTTCCTGATCGTTAAATAACCTGGTATGTTTAATTCCCAGGCATTGTCACCCTGCAGCCATGTTTCTGTAATGGCCACAAGATCATACCCATATGTAGTTATTTGTGCCATTAACTCATCTATTTTGTTACGAATGCTACATGCATTCAGATAGAGAACTTTCAAATATGTTTTGTGACACTTAGTTCCTGCTTTTGCCCTTTTTATTACTTTACCTTTTACTCCATACCTTCTGCCCCTTCCTGACATGCTCTGGTTTATAATTTCCCCACTGCTACCTAAGTCTATGACCTTCTCTGTTGGCATTTTTATTATTTGCTCTCTAGGAACCTCCCCCCAACTAGTTAGTTTAAAGCCCTCTCTACAGCCCTAGTTATATGATCTGCCAGGACTCTAGTCCCAGCACTGGCCAAGTGAAGCCCGTCCCAACGGAACAGCTCCCTCCTGCGCCAGTACTGGTGCCAGTATCCCAGGAAGCAAAACCCATTTCTCCCACACCAGTCTTTGAAAGGATGGCTACCGTAAAGGAGAGGATGGCTACGGTAGAGGAGAGGATGGTTACGGCCATGGAGGAGCTTAGTCGCCAAGGTATGGAAAACATTTCCGTTGTTCAGAATAGAATGACATCTCTTGAGGAGCCATGGACATGTATTGAACAGAGGAACCAGACCTTCATGGAAGTCCTTCTGAGTAGGACTTCCAGTGCAGATACTGGTCCCCATGGCCCCCCTGATGTGCAGCAAAGTGCTCTCCAGCCACTTGCAGGCACTGAGGGGGACCTGACCCATGAGAGGGAGGTTGCTGGCAGACCTCAAGGAAGTGGGGGCTCCTCTCTAAGCGCTCACACTTCCTTGCCACTGCAGAGCACTCGGTCAGAGCCCCACCAGAGTCAACACCAAAGTGAGATAGGCGTCTCAAGCCCTGCACAGCCGCAGGAGCAACAGACTGTTGACGAGCCCTCACAGGCTCGCAACCCCAGAGGACGCCCGCTAAAGGTGTCAAGACAGGAGCAGCAGCAAAGTGAGCAAGGGGCCTCCACATCTGCTGAAGCATAGGGGAGGCACCACGTAGGAGCACGCGTAAGAGGAAAATTCTGCACAAATAGTCACAAGGGTAGTCACTTGGGTTCAATATTGTGTTTACTGTAAAAATGCCATCACTTCGTTATTGTACGTAAAAATTCTGATGGTCAATGTTGCAATTGTGGTGTCTGTCATTTCACTATTGCGATTTCCACATTGAGGGCTTAGGAATACTTGCAACTGTCAGTATGGGGTCAGAATGCGAAGAGTCCTTGGGTTCTTGGCCATTGTCAATGCTCTGGTAAGAAGCTGCGAGGCAAAAGTGTTTGATTAACTAGGCTAAGCAAATCTGGCCAGGATGAGAGCGTTCCTTGCATCCTGTGCAGCAATGGTCGCGCGTAATGCTGCCGCTGGTTGATGGGCCTCTGCAGGGTGTTTGCTTTCGCTCTCCTCCTCCTCCTCCTCCTCCTCATCTGAGGAGGATATGTGACGAGCCACTTGGTCCTCAGGAATCTGCAAGCCACGATGCTGTGCCATGTTGTGAAGTGCACAGCAAATCACGATGATTCTGGAGACCCTGGCTGCTAAGTACTGCAGGGCTCCACCTGATCTATCCAGGCATCTGAAGCGCATCTTCAGCAAACCGATGGTTTGCTCGATTATAGCTCTGGTGGACATGTGGCTGGAGTTGTAGCTCTCCTCAGCTTCGTTGGATGGTCTCCTCAACGGTGTCATTAGCCACGTCCTCAGGGTATAGTCCTTGTCTCCAAGTAGCCATCCGTTGAGTTGGTCGGCGGACTGAATACGGAGGCACACTAGACTGGCGCAGTATGAAGTAGTCATGGCAACTGCTAGGGTGCTTGGCACAAACATGAAAAATTTCCTTCTTTTGGCCACACACCAGCTGAACGTTAAGGGAGTGGAAGCCCTTGCGGTTGACAAAAATACCTGGATTGCGATGGGGTGCCTTACGGGCCACATGTGTGCAGTCAACGATGCCCTGCACCCTTGGAAAGCCTGCCAGATGAGCTAATCCAAACGCTTGTGCCGTGACTCTAGCTCGATCCTTGGTGAAATGGATGTGATTGTGCGCGAGGGCAAAGAGGGCATCGGTTACATGCATGATGCAAGTGTGTGTGGCCGCCTGGGAGATGCCGCTGATGCCTGCTGCTGATCCCTGGAATGAGCCTGAGGCAAAAAAGTTGAGTGTGGTGGTGACTTTGACGGCCACTGGTAATGCTTGTCCACCTGGTCCTCTGGGCAACAGGTCTTACTGTAGCATTGCGCAGATGTCAGTCACTACCTCTCGCGAAAGTCGGAGCTGCCTTTGGCACTGCTGCTCAGACATGTTGAGATAGCTGACCCTGTGTCTGTAGACCCTGTTTGGGGGGTATCTCCTGTGCCGACGGGCTTCCAGGCGCTGGCCCCTTCTGGCCTGTGCAGCTTCAGGTGGGTGAGCAGCAGCCTGGCGCTCCTGCTGCTGCTGCTGTTGTTGGTGCTGCTGTTGTTCCTGGTTCTGCTGCTGCCGCGGCTGGTGCTTGAGCTCCTCTAATGCCCAGATGGGAAGGAAATAGATGGCTCCCATGCTTTTGGTATATGCCTCAGTTGAGGAAGCGCTGAGTGAAGGTGGTGAGAGCAGCTTCCCAGGAGGTCACACTGGAGATGGGTGTCAGGCTCCAACCTTTCACAGGTGTGGTTAAGCCTTCTAAAAGTTGCCCCAGACCTGAGACCACTAAGTCCTGCCACCTGCAAATGATGGCTGATCAAATCTCCTCTTTAATGGTTGACCTGCAGTTGATAGTCAGCAATCCAATAGTGCTCCTGCCAGGTTTCACCATCCTGTTTCCCACCAGGCGTGTTTCACGTGGGAAAAGGGTTAAAATCACAAGGGCCTTTTAAAATAGGGTTATAGAGTGCTTGTTAAGGGACTTAATGACCAGTCCCGCCTGTTGGAGGTGGGACGGAGTCGGGACCATCAGACACGCCTGAGTTAAAATTTCTCGGAGTCGGGGACCAGGCGGGGGGGGTCTCGCCCACCAGTTTTTGCGATTTTAACACGCCGCATGCCTCCAATCCTGCCTCCACGGCTCAATGAAAATCCTGCCCATTAACTCTGTTTCTCTCTTCACAGATGCTGCTTGATGTGCTGAGTTTCTCCTGCATTTTCTGTTTTTATCTTAAAGGGGAGGGTTGATTTTGCTCTCCACCACATCCTGCTCATTGCAGCCTTGAATCACAGCCTGGAGAGGCCTGTACATCAAATCTGCTGGTAAGAACAATGGATAGACTCAGGGAAAGAGCTCAGATTGCAGCCCCCACAGTCTCTTCTAAATCGATACAAGGAAGGGCAAATCAAAATGAACCTGCAAAGTGTTGCTCAGTACCCAAAACTCCTTCACACAGTGTTGAATCTCTCCAGAAGTCTCGCTCTCTCTCAGAATGCGTGGTGCAAAAATGTCACCAACAAAAAAAGGCAGGAAGTGGTCGCCTTTAAATAGCGCTCCCCCAGTCCCTTTCTGACTGCAACACACTCTCCTCAACCGGTCGTTGCTAGCGGCAGGCGGTAAGGCAGGGAGGGCAACTCAATATCCGGTCCGGGGCGCTACCGGGGCATTGCGCACTCGACTGATGTCATGATCTGCCAGCCCAGGAGATTGTGGCGGTAGTGTTTAGCACTGCCGCAAAATGTCTAGTTAATTTCGCGAGAGGTGCAAACATCGCCGTGCCCGGGCGCTAGTTGCTTTGCGCCCCATTACGAGGTGCAAACCAACTAAATTTTTCCCCCTTGGAGTCCTAAATCAAGTCTTAAAACCCAAGCTCATTGGCGTTACACTTAAAGGGTCGACCAATATCAGATGCAGACAAATCACAACTCATCATTGGCACAGGTTTTTTTTTCAATACTTAAAGGGAAGGTTCAATGATGCTGCACCACCTCATTCTCAGCATTGCTGGCTGTGCAGCTGCCTCAGTGAGCATGTGCATGAGCGGGAGCGGCAGTAGGAGCAGGAGCAGGAGCAGGAGCAGGAGCAAGAGCAGGAGCAGGAGACCAGGTGCGCTCATGGCGGGTCCATGCCCCAGGGAGAGAGCCCGCAGATTCTCCGATGAAGCATTGGAGGCATTGGTTTTCACTGTGGAGAGACGGAGGGCGGTGCTCTACCCGGCAAGTGGCAGGAGGCCCTCGCCACAAGTCTTCCATACTATGTGGAGAGAGGTAGTGCAGCACATCTTGAGCAGCACTGTGATCCTCAGGACGCACACACAGTGCAGGAAGAAATTTAATGACCTTACTCGCGTGGTCAGTGTGAGTGAATACTTCAGCAAATACTGCAAACCACTATCTGTACCACAAGCTTCACACACTGCTCAAACCACCACACCCCAGCACTCACCTACCAACAATCTCTACCTAGCAACACTCACACCCACACCTCACACCTTGCACACAATGACAGCTATTCAACTATGGCAGGCACATCACCCAAACACATGGGCCACGATTTTGCCGGCACTCAGAGCGCGGGTTCGGAGGCAGGTCCGCTGTCAATATCGAAATGATTGAAAGCAGGTTGGGAATCTGCTCCGAACCCGCCTCCATGCCTTGATTGCAGAACAGACCTGACACCAAGCAGCGGGGGTGGCATTTAAGACAGTTAAATACTTGTTAAACACTTGTTAACTACTATTTTGCCAGCCGATTTCTAATTCGGAGATCACATCAGTAAGTAGGTCGGGTTCTCTCTGTCTCCCCATTGCTGTGAATAGGTGACGGCTGCAAAAGTGGTATGAAAGCTACCATTTCACAGCTGGTCACTTTCCAATGTCAGAAGCTTGAGCCTTCAGGACTTGGAAGACACTCTTGAGCTGTATGCAGTTTGAAAGTGTTTGGAGTAAATTCTCTATCCACTATCACCTCCTTGGAGCAAGATCTCTCACCATTGACAGATCACTTCTGTCATCTCAACTGCAGCTGCCATCTATTCCAACAACACCAGTGCCCTTGAAAAAATCCTTCCACGATCAGCCCCAACACCAACATCACCAGGCACACCAACAACAACACCAACCTTCTCCACAATCGGTATCAACACGCGACAACATTGATGCCCGGGAGGCCAGCGATGGCATCACCTTAGCCAGGTTTAATTCACTTGATGCTGCACACCTTGGCTGCCAGATGATGTGCCAGGTTGGCACCACCCCACACCAGCAACATAAAGCATCCTTATAATATCCAAGCCATTCCTTTTACACTCATCACAATTGTGGGTGGGGGGGGAGAGTTATGTCTCAATATTCAATGGAACACATTAAGACATTTTCAAAAGTGAACACAGACCTGTCCAATAAGGTAGTGTTGAAAATAAAGATTTCAATGTTTGACAACAAATTAACAGAAAATTTACATGAACATTGCTTAAAATAAGTAAGTTCCTACCCTTGTGTGTTGTTAGTTGATATGATTTGACTAGGATGAATGTGAGTGTGAGGTGTGACTACTGAGATGGGGAAGTGATAATGTAGATAGAGGGGGATGGGTGGAGGTGCAAGGTAAGTTGATGTGAGTAAGGATGTGCAAGAGTAGGGTAGGGAAGGCAGAGTGATGGGGATGTGATGAGTGGCACAGCAGGATGAAGTTGGGTGTGGATTTGTAGTAACGATTCATGATCTACTGAGATCATTGAAAGGTTTGTGCCACTGCAGCCTGGTCCTCCTGACGACATCCCGACTTGTGTCCTCCTGTGCAATGTGCAACCTGGCTGTGTTGATTTCCTGTGGAGGTCTCTTTCGCCCATGGGAAGGGAAGAGAACCTCCCTGCATGCTGTGACTTCCTCCATAAGCATATGGAGGGAGTCATGGGTGAGCCTGGGTGCAGCTGTGCACCTTTCTGCCGTGCTTGTCAGTGTTTGCAGCACCCCAATGCTGTAGAACACTGACAGAATAATTGTCAAAATGAATGTGGCCCTGGTCCCTTTAAGGAAACCGGTTGATGACAAGTCATCAAATGATGTCATTAGACCCGTTCCTTTTAATTGTCCGGGAACCTCGCAGGGCGGGTTTAACAAGCCCAATCTGCATAAAATCCTTTTCAGAGAGCGGCTGGAGCTGGGATCGGGATTGGGACCCGCCAATGACCTCTCCTGCCATGATCCCTCCTCCGATGGCAAAATCGCAGCCATTGCTCCACACTCGTTCACACAATTTCCTTTTTCTTGCAGGCCAAGGTGGCACACAACAGGAGGGAGCAGGAGTGTACAGGCAGGGGACAAGCTGACACCCAACCATTGCCTGTGCTGGAGAATCGACTGCCACTAAAAATTCAGCGCCAGGTGATGGGTGCTGTGGCTACCAGCGATGTTGACCCCCTTGTTCATCCCTACTCCTTCTACTCACGTCCTACTTCCCCCTCACCCCGCAGGTGTTTCGCACTTTCCAGCTAGTTATGCTGTATGCATGCATTTCACCCTTCCTGCCCCCCTCCTCTCACCTCAACCTTTCATAGTTTCATAGAGATAGGAACAGGAGTAGGCCATTCGGCCCTTCGAGCCTGCTCCGCCATTCAATGAGATCATGGCTGATCTTCGTCTGAGATCATAGCTGATCTTACCAGTTCAGTACCCCGTCCCCGCCTTTTCTCCGTAACCCTTAATCCCCTTAGCCTTCAGAAATATATCCAATTCTCTCTTGAAAATATTTATTGAATTAGCCTTCACAGCCCTCTGTGGCAGGGAATTCCACAGGCTCACCACTCTTTGAGTGAAGAAATTCTTCCTCATCTCTGTTTTAAATGATTTGCCCGCTATTTTTAGACTGTGGCCCCTGGTTCTGTGCTCCCCTGCCATTGGAAACATTCTCTCTGAATTCAGCCTGTCCAGGCCTGCCATAATTTTATATGTTTCGATGAGATCCCCTCTCAATCTTCTAAACTCCAGTGAGTACAAGCCCAAACTATTCAATCTCTCCTCGTAGGTCATTCCCGCCATTCCAGGTATCAGCCTGGTGAATCGCCGCTGCACTCTTTCCATGGCAAGAACATCCTTCCGCAGATGGGGCGACCAAAACTGTACACAATACTCCAGATGCGGTCTCACCAGCACCTTGTACAGCTGTAGTAAGGTATCCCTATTCCTATACTCGAACCCCCTTGATATGAAGGCCAACATACCATTTGCCTTCTTAATCGCCTGTTGCACCTGCATGCTCTCCTTCAGTGACTGGTGCACAAGAACACCCAGGTCCCTCTGCACTTCCCCATCTCCCAATCTATTGCCATTTAGATAATAATCCACCCTCCTGTTTTTACCCCCAAAGTGGATAACCTCGCATTTATCCACATTATAGTGCATCTGCCACGTATCCGCCCATTCCCCCAACCTGTCCAAATCGCACTGTAGCCTCCTGACATCCTCATCAGAGCCCACCCCTCCTCCTAGTTTAGTGTCGTCAGCGAATTTGGAAATATTGCATCCAATTCCCTGATCCAGATCATTTATATATATTGTGAACAGCTGGGGTCCCAGGACAGATCCTTGCGGCACCCCGCTGGTCACTGCCTGCCACTCCGAAAACGAGCCGTTTATTCCAACTCTCTGTTTTCTATCCGCCAGCCAGTTCTCTATCCACGTTAATACTTTGCCCCCAATCCCATGAGCCTTAATTTTGCATGATAATCTTTTGTGTGGAACCTTATCGAAGGCTTTCTGGAAGTCAAGGTACACCACATCCACTGGCTCTCCCCCATCTATTTTACCAGTTACTTCCTCAAAAAATTCCAGCAGATTAGTCAAACACGATTTACCCTTTGTAAATCCATGTTGACTCTGTCCGATCCTTTCCCCATTTGTCAAGTGCTCCGCTATTTTATCCTTAATAATGGACTCTAGCATTTTGCCCACAACCGATGTAAGGCTTACTGGTCTATAATTCCCTGCTTTCTCTCTACCCCCCTTTTTAAATATTGGGGTAACATTAGCTACCCTCCAATCCACGGGTACTGTTCCCGAGTCAATGGAGTTCCGGAAGATGATCCTTAGAGCATCTGCTATCTCCAGGGCCACCTCCTTAAGTACCCTAGGATGTAGTTTATCAGGCCCCGGGGATTTGTCGGCCTTCAGTCCCCTCAACTTACCCAACACCATATCCCTAGAGATACTAATTTCTGTCAGCTCCTCCCTCTCATTAGTCCCTATGTTTGCCGATATTCCTGGGAGGTTATTTGTGTCCTCCTTTGTGAATACAGAACCAAAGTATGAGTTTAATTGGTCTGCCATTTCCTTATTCTCCATTATATATTCTCCCGAATCGGACTGCAAGGGACCGACTTGGGATTTTACCAGTCTTTTCCTCCTGATATACCGATAAAAGCTTTTGCAGTCTGTCTTTATGTTTGCTGCAAGTTTACTTTCGTATTCTATTTTCCCCTTCCTGATTAATCCCTTTGTCCTCTTTTGCTGTATCCTGTACTGCCCCCAATCTTCCGGTCTGGTGCTTTTTTTTGCCAGTTGATATGCCCTTTTTTTTGATTTTATGCTGTCCCTAATTTCCCTCGTTATCCACGGTTGAGTCACCTTTTTAGGTTTATTTTTATGCCAAACCGGTATAAACATGTTCTGGAATTCTTCCATTCTATCTTTGAATGCTTGCCATTGTCTATCCACTGTCAATCCCCCCAGAAACACCACCCAATCAATCTTACCCAATTCCCGTCTCATACCCTCGTAATTCCCTTTATTTAAGTTCTGGACCTTAGTCTCTGATTCAATTTCCTCACTATCCATCTCGACTGAGAGCTCGATCATATTATGATCGCTCTGACCCAAGGGGCCTCGTACAAGAAGATTGCTGATAAGTCCCTTCTCATTGCACAATACCCAGTCTAAAATGGCCTGATCTCGAGTCGGCTCCTCGACATATTGGTCCAGATAACCGTCCCGAAAACATTCCAGGAATTCCTCCTCCTCAGAATTTTTACTAATTTGGGTAGTCCAATCAATATGTAAATTAAAGTCACCCATGATGACAGCTGTGCTCTTATCGCACGCTTCTCTAATTTCCCTTTTTATGCCTTCCCTCACCTCCATATTACTATTTGGAGGCCTATATATCACACCCACTAACGTTTTCCTCCCCTTGCTATTTCTCATTTCTACCCATACAGATTCCGTTTCATCCGAGTTAATATCCTTCCTTTCCATTGCATTAATCCCCTCCTTTACCAGCAATGCTACCCCACCTCCCCTACCTTTTTGCCGATCCTTCCTAAATATTGTATATCCCTGGATGTTAAGTTCCCAGCCTTGCCCACCCTGCAGCCACGTTTCTGTAATCCCAATCAAATCATACTTGTTTACCTCTATTTCCACAACTAATTCATCCACCTTGTTCCTAAGGCTTCTAGCATTAAGATACAAAGCCTTCAGGCTTGCTTTTTTCACACTCTCATTATGAATTAGTTTGGCCCTTTGTGTTTCTCTCCTTTGCTTATTGCTTCTCACCTTTCTACCATCTATTTCTAACTTCATATGACTTCCCTCTTTTCCACTACCTAGGTTCCCATCCCCCTGCCAAATTAGTTTAAATCCTCCCGAATCGCCCTAGAAAATATTACCCCGAGGACATCGGCTCCCTCACAGTTCAGGTGTAGACCGTCCCCTTGGTACAGGTCACTCCTCCCCAAGAACTGGTTCCAATGCCTCAAGAATTTAAATCCCTCTCCCTTGCACCACTGCTCAAGCCACGTATTTAGCTTATCTATCTTACTCTCTCTAAACTTATTAGCTCGTGGCACTGGTAGCAATCCAGAGATTACTACCTTTGAGGTCCTACTTTTCAATTTAGCTCCTAACTCCCTAAATTCAGCTTGTAGGACCTCCTCCCTCTTTTTACCTACATCGTTGGTACCTACATGTACCACGACAACTGGCTGATCCCCCTCCCCCTTCAGAATGCTCTGCACCCGCTCCGAGACATCCTTGACCCTTGCACCAGGGAGGCAACATACCATCTTGGAGTCTCGGTCTCGGCCACAGAAACTCCTATCTATCCCCCTTACAATTGAATCCCCTATCACTATAGCCCTATCCCTCTTTTTCCCGCCCTTCTGTGCAGCAGAGCCAGTCATGGTGCCCTGAACCTGGCTGCTGGTGCCTTCCCCTGATAAGTCATCTCCCCCAACAGTACCCAAAACGGTAAACCTGTTTTGGAGGGAGATGACCGCAGGTGACTCCTGCACTACCTTCCTGCCTTTACCCTGCCTTTTGGTCACCCATTTACTGTCTGAGCTAGCCTTTACCTGCGGTGTGACCAACTCACTGAATGTGCTATCCACAACATCCTCAGCATCGCGTATGCTCCAGAGTGAGTCCATTCGCAGCTCCAGCGCCGCCATGCGGTCTGCTAGGAGCTGCAGCTGGACACACTTCCTGCACACATAGTTGTCAGGGACAGTGTCCCTGATTTCCCACATGGCACAGGAGAAGCATGACACGGGTCCGAGCTGCCCTTCCATGACTTAACCCTTACAATACCCTTTTATTTACTACGATTTAGCTTAATTATTGAATTCTACTTAGAATAAGTTTGTGAAAGTACTCACCAACCAGTCACCTACCTGTTTTCTGGTGTTGTATTTTCACTGCCGCCTCCTGTCCTGGAACCTTTTCCACCTAGGTTAGGCTCCTGAAATAAAATAAATTGAACCTACCTTTTCAACTTCCCCTAACCCCTAAAAGGTTAGAGGAGGTGGAAGGGTGGGAGACACTACACTGTAGTGTTTCGGGTTTAGCAACAGCTCCACCTATATAAGAGTTACTGGCCTCCTGCTCTCCCAACTGCACCAGCTGTGAAAGAAAAAGCCCGCGAAAGGTGAGCTTTTAAACTCACCAGTTACTGGCCTCCTGCTCTCCCGACTGCCCCAGCAGTTACTGGCCTCCTGCTCTCCCGACTGCCCCAGCTGTGGTCTCGGGCCTCGCCTCTCTCCGGTTTTTATACCGGGCTCCGACTCACTGCTCCCGACTGGTCTCGGGCCTCGCTGGTCGCCGGGTTTTCTCCCGAGCTCCTCCTCGCTGCTCCCGCTGGTCCCGACTCCGCCTCCACCCACTGCCGATGCCGCACTGAGGCCTACCTGAGCCTCTGGGGCCTCTTGTAGTCGCTCTGCCGCTCAGCTCCGCCTCCACCCGCTGCCGATGCCGCACTGGGGCCTACCTGAGCCTCTGGGGCCTCTTGTAGTCGCTCTGCCGCTCAGCTCCTCCTCCACCCGCTGCCGATGCCGCACTGGGGCCTACCTGAGCCTCTGGGGCCTCTTGTAGTCGCTCTGCCGCTCAGCTCCTCCTCCACCCGCTGCCGATGCCGCACTGGGGCCTACCTGAGCCTCTGGGGCCTCTTGTAGTCGCTCTGCCGCTCAGCTCCTCCTCCACCCGCTGCCGATGCCGCACTGGGGCCTACCTGAGCCTCTGGGGCCTCTTGTAGTCGCTCTGCCGCTCAGCTCCCCCTCCACCCGCTGCCGATGCCGCACTGGGGCCTACCTGAGCCTCTGGGGCCTCTTGTAGTCGCTCTGCCGCTCAGCTCCTCCTCCACCCGCTGCCGATGCCGCACTGGGGCCTACCTGAGCCTCTGGGGCCTCTTGTAGTCGCTCTGCCGCTCAGCTCCTCCTCCACCCGCTGCCGATGCCGCACTGGGGCCTACCTGAGCCTCTGGGGCCTCTTGTAGTCGCTCTGCCGCTCAGCTCCGCCTCCACCCGCTGCCGATGCCGCACTGGGGCCTACCTGAGCCTCTGGGGCCTCTTGTAGTCGCTCTGCCGCTCAGCTCCTCCTCCACCCGCTGCCGCACTGGGGCCTACCTGAGCCTCTGGGGCCTCTTGTAGTCGCTCTGCCGCTCAGCTCCTCCTCCACCCGCTGCCGATGCCGCACTGGGGCCTACCTGAGCCTCTGGGGCCTCTTGTAGTCGCTCTGCCGCTCAGCTCCTCCTCCACCCGCTCCTCCTCCACAACCTACCTCTTGTGCCTTTATGCTTTCAGATAATCAGCAAGCACATGAGCAGCCTGTCCCTGAGGGCACCATAGAGAGCGAGGCGGGAGAAGAGAAGGAGGAACAACACACTGCATGTCTCATCCACAGGCAAATACTGGTACTCCGCGTTCTTTAGAGGCTAGCAAAGTAGGGGGATCTGCACAGGGTGAGGCATCGGGCATGAGTGGGCTGCAGCAAGGCCAGAGGAAATGGATAGCTTGGGGGTCAGCTTCCCAGAGGTTGAGTTCATGCACGAGTTGTAAGATTCAGAAAATTGTAATAAAACCATTGCTACTGTGTGGAGATCGAAATTGTGAACTAATTGTGAGATGATAATGGATGGATTCAAAATGTAGGAAATCAGCATGTGTACTTTGTTTGTGAAGACACAAAATGGCAGAAGTCAGCTGGGGGGTCCTTTGCCTAGTGGCGAGCATGGTCCTTTGTTTGAGAGGCCACATGGACAAGAAGGAAGAACATGGTTGACAAGGAAGTCCCGCCCCCACACATCTCACAGGAACAGGACACTGTCATGCGGAAGGACCTCCAATCAGGGAAGCTTTGGAGTGAAACTGACCTATCAGAGGAAGGCAGAGAGTAAGTTAACAGAAGTAACCCAGGGGCGGGAGATTCAAGATTCAGAAGGAACACCGAAGGAACCAAGAGGGATTCAGAAGGCGCCCAGAAGACAGAGCAGGAGGAAGTATGAGCTGAGAAAGCCAGCCAGTCTATGTTTTGAATTACAATTTCCCTGGACCGATCACCCAGAGATAAAGTCAGACATAACCTTAGATGGCATCAAGGGGGTATTTCTATGTATGTTTGAATTGTTAAGGGGGTACTTTTATGTACGTTTGAATTAATAAGTTGCAGGCATATTTATTGCCGAGAGTTCTTTGAATTTATTGCCAAAGGTGTTTCTATGTATTGTAGGGGGGCATCCTTTACCTGGTTTACGGTAATTTACCTGGTCAGGCAGCCTTTGCCACTGCACTGTGACCAATTCCAATCAGCGGTTTCGAATCGCTAAACAACCCCCCCCACTCCAGTTCTGACTGGAGGAACTTATAATTAATGATATATTAAAAACGGACAAATGGTCTGGATGCAAGAAAGTCAAATTATATTAAAACTTAAGAAACTACACCACACGATCAAAGTAATCACAGTAAAATTGCTTAACAGGGGAAGGCAGATGGCAAAAGCGAGGGATAAATGGCTACAATGTTAATCTTACAATCTTAGCAACATTTCCCTTAAATTACCACCCCTTTACTTCTCACTAGATTGTCTTGCTAGTGGGTCAGAAGCCTTGCTCACCTGCAGTCCAAAGAGTGAAAGAGACAAAAAGTCCCAGAGGACTTCCTGGGCTTAATCTTTATACCCTGGGAGTCCCTGCTGTTTTCGTGCCGAAAAGGTCCGTGCGCAATTTCACGCTGAAAAGTCCGAATACACAAGAGAAGGGCTTTTAACTTCCTCCATTCATACATGGAGACATCACGTAGTAGAGTCAATTTCAGTGAATGGATGTGTGTAAACAACCCATTGTGCTTGCTGTCCGATGATTGGCTGATTCAAACGGGCTACTCCCCAGTGTAAACAAGCAGCTTGTAGGTTACCGGACCCGCCCAATACCACAGGGTGACTGACAGCTTGGGCTCCATTCAAACTTACTACAGGGCAGCGCTGAGCTTTTCATATGCTAGCAGCCTGTCTGTCCTTTTCTGCTGCCTTTTAAAATTCTGTTTCCATGAGGTCTGTTCAGCCATTTTTATGCCCTGGGCAATTTAAACAGTCCAAAACTCAAGAGTACATCTTTTAATAAAATGTACAATCTTAAAGTTTGCGATTTTCACAAAGTTCTTTGATTCCAGTGTCCAAGTGCTGCCTAGCTTACGAGCTTTTTAACGCAGCCTTTTGTGGTTCTGGGTATGTTTTATAACATTGTCCAACCCAGAGACAATTTAAATCACACAAGTCTTCGTCCACGATGTGGATTAATATTTCCTGATCTTCGGGGGCTGAGGGGATTTTGCAACCCCTACATTCCTCCCTTGGATACTTCCAACTTGCTTGTAGTAACCTCTTGAAGAAGTGAGCAAAATTTTCTGACCCCCCACAAACAATCATCACCTGTATTTACCTATAGCTACCTATCACTGATTCCCCAACCCGCCTATTCCCCTCAAATATGAGAAAAACCGTGGTACGGTAGGCATCTACAGATACATCAATTACAAAATGTTACAATAAAGGTTCTCATACCCCTGCACCACTTGTTACATTATAACATGTTACAAAATGTTGCATTCTTGGTTATACAATGTAATCAAAATGATCCCAAGCACCGAGAAGTTCCTACGCCTCTGCACCGCTTGGAACTGTAAAACAAAATACAAAAACCTTCATTAAACATTTGAAACAAAATGCTGAAATAAACCCCGATCATCACGTGCCTATGATGGGTCGCGAAATTCGAGTGGGTATTGCTCCTCCCACCCGGGCAGTAAATGCTCCTTCCACCCCCCCTTTAATGGTCTTGAACTTTTAAACATACAGAATGGATTTTACAGAACATTCTGATCTGCCAGCCCCGAGACATTCCCTTGTCCCTCTGTGGAGGCGGGGTACCCCTCATGTTTCACAGACCGAGACTGGGGAGTATGGGATCGCGACTCCCAGTCCATCCCCCTCCCATCTTCCCTCGACTGGTTGCAGAAAATGATGGGTGCCTGTGTGGCGGCTCTCACTGGCCCCACACTCAAACTTGGATCCCAGATCCGGCCACCCACTCATCCTTCCCAGCCACACTTACACTCCAACTTTGCCCGTGGGCCCCAGGTGAGTTCCTCCCTTCCCCGAACGCACCCACGTGACACTTGGGTCTCCCCCTCCCCTTTACAATCTTTCCCGGGCCATCACCACCCACTCCCAGGGAACGCATCCCTATCTGACAAGGCGCCCACGCTTCCCCACCATGACTCCTCAATAGCAACGTCTCCCGCAAGTGAAATTTGATCAGGATAGTGTTGGGTTGGGGCCGTGCCCCACCCAGCTGGGGCCATCTCTTCAGCGTATGATGAGTAGGCAGGTTCCTCTGGACCCTGTCCAGTTTTTCCTGAAGGTCACTGTGGGGTCTCCTCCTGGATTTGTCCAGTGGCGAGGTGATCCCCAACATGCTGTATAACCATATCTTCATTCGATGTCCCGCTCGGGCTGGGCGAACAGGGCTGCTCCTTTATCCACTCTCCTGCAAAAGAACTTCAAAGGACATGTAGCCAGGTCTCTCACTGACCTGCTGCCTTAGGTGGAGACATGGTCGGGTCCCTCGACCTCGGACCAAAATACAAGCATTTGGCACACTTATAAACTTAAACTTTAAACTTAAACCCAAAACTACTAGTTACATTCTAAACTTAAAATTTAAACACCTTAAAAGCAAGCTATAAACATTGTTAACGTAACACAAAGCTATAATACAAATGCCGCCCATCTTCGTACAGCCAGGCTAATCTCTGGTGTCACTGTCGCAGATTACTGCTGCCTGCAGCGAAGCTGGACTGCCTCCTGCTTCTTATGGCTGCTAGTTGGGGACCTCTGTGATCTGTTTCCTCCCGGGCTCGGGAGATTGCTCTTTGTGGCGGGTACTCTGTTGACTATCTTATCTTGGGCTTGCGGACCCACTGAGATCTTCTGAGGGGCATCTCTGTGGCGGAAACATTGGCTGATGGACCCTGAGCCTGGGTCACAGCCCGAGCTGGCTGGGAACCTTCTCCCCCTGAAGCAAACAGCCCGCACTGATAAATATACCTGGCAGCCTGCCAGTAATCTGGGTTTGCCTCCTTTTCCCTACCCACTCCAGTACTGGGGGCAAGTATCCCCTCACCACCCGCTGCTGGTGGCTGAAAATCTTCCTCTCCAAGTCCAAAACCTGGTACCAGCTCTTTGCATATGTCCCCTGCAAGAGGAATTGCTATCCCTTCCTCTCCAGAGTCCCAAACCAAAGGGGGAACCACTCTAGAAGCAGGCTGGGAAGCTTGTCCCTTTAAACAGGTGACTGCGCCTGCACGAACCTCCTCCCCGGAGTCCCACGGCAGAGGCTGTGAAACCCCTTTATTCAAACAGGTGACTGCGCCTGCATGGGAAAACTGAAGAGGAGCCGCTGTGGTCACGGGCCGGGGAACTGCGCCTGCGCGAACAGGCCGTTCAAAAGACTGAGGAATTCCTGTCTCCAGACCAGCGACTACGCATGCGCGGGCAGTCTCTTCAAAGGGCGGCTCCTCCCTGGATCCCCCCAAGCAATTTTCTGTGAATGAACTCACAGCAGCCTGCAGATTTCTACTCTCAGGCTGCGGTTTCTCTGTTTCTGAACTAAATTACTGGTTCAAATTTAAACTTTGGCCAAAACATAGGTCCCACTGGGGCGGGGAAGTGTCCCAATTGGTGGGCCGGACAACTTTTCCCTTGAAACAAGCCACAGTGCCTGTCTTTACAGCTTGTGAACTTGAACTTGTATGGTCAGATTTATACAATTTACATTGGTTGGCGTGGAACCACTTTGTGCACTGGGGTAGTTTTATTGCAGAGACCATGGGGCTGGCCCTATCAACTATACTATAGGGTCCCATGTAGAGTGGCTCTAAACTTCCCACCCGAGCATAGTTTCTTACCATCACTAGGTCTCCTATCTCCCACTGGTGGCTCTTTCTAGGCTCGAGCAGCAGCCGATTATTCCGATGCTGCTTCTCCATGCTGTCTGTTGCCTGCCCATAAATTCGTTTGAGGTGTTCTAGGAGGGTTCGGGTGAATTTATCCCGGTTTATTTCCTGCAGTTGTCCTTCAGTGAGGACTGGGGCAAGGACTTGAGTGGGGGTCCTCATAACTCTGCCAGTCATGAGCTCATGTGGTGAATGCCCTGTACTCTTGGACTGGCTGGCCCGGATCCTCATGAGGATCAGAGGTAGTGTCTCTGCCCATTTTTGGGGTGACCCCACGGCCTGTTTCCTCAATCTTTCTTTAAGGGTATGGTTCATACGCTCCACAATCCCTGAGGACCGCAGGTTGATACTGAGCAGCATGAGGGTGTTCTGCATGACTTGGCCAGTGAAGTGGCTTCCCTGGTCGGACTCCACAAACTGGGGCAGTCCCCACCACGAGAACACCTCCTTCACCAAGATCTTTGCAGTCCCCATTGCTGTGGCCGTCCTGCAGGGGAAGGCTTCCACCCACTTGGAAAACACATCCACCAGGACGAGGCAGTATTTGTAGCCTCACTTGTTGGTGGGCAAGGGCCCTATATAGTCGATCTGGATCGACCGCCATGGTCCCTCGACCCTCCTAATGTGTCCCATGGGCACCTTCCTTTTGTGGGGATCGGGATTATTTGCTGCACACACAAGACAGCTAGCACAGAACTCGTGGACATCATCCCGGAGTCCTGGCCACCATCCCGCCTGTTCTACCCATTGCCAGGTGGTCTGAGGCCCAGGGTGTCCCGCTCCCGGCCCCTCATGCGCCAGCTGAAGGAACTCCCTCTGGTTTTGCTGGGGTACTAACCACTGTTCTGCCTTGAACAGCATGCCCTCCCTTACGGTGAGAGGGCCTGTGCTGTAGGGGCCCTCTATCCTTTTGCCCTCCATCACTGCGCTAATTATTGCCTTTAGGATGGGGTCCTGTGCCTGGACCGTTTTAAGGTCTGGGGCCAATACTATTCCTGATTTTCCCTGTGTCCCATCCCTGCCTGTAATCACTGCCACTGGCCCGGACTCATATGGGTCCCAGAAATTGCCTGCACGTTCACCCTCCTTGGCCAACATATCGGCTTGCTGGTTTCCCTGGCTGCGGGGTTCTGTGGAGGAATGGGCTTTCACCTTATGGATGAAAACTGCACCTTCCTCCCCCACAGCTGCCAGGATTTTCTCCAGCAGGGGCTTTACTGTCAAGGGCTTCCCGTCGGTGGAGGTATACCCATGACGGGACCAGATGGCCAGGTACTCCGTACACGAGTTGCAAGTGAACATACTGTCAGAGCAAATCGTATACGGGGTAGGGAAGACGTCAGGGTGTGTAACCACGTACATCACCGTGGACAGTTCAGCCTGCTGGGCACTCATGGTGTTAGGGAGCTTGATTGCCAAGGCAATGCCTGCCAGTGGGTCAAAGATTCCGCAACCCGTGAGTCGTACCCCAGCGGTTACCATGCTGGAACTGTCTACATAGATCTCACGGCCCGTGGGATGTGTCCCGGCCCATAAACCTATGTTTACTTCCCATACCCCATCTATGGAACATCGATGGGCTGTTCCAGGGTATACCATATTGGCCACAAGCTTTGGCTCGCAAAGGCCCTTTACCTTCAGATCCATCTGTGAGAGGAGAAGGGTCCAGCGCGCAATGCAGATGCTGCTGACTGTCCCATCTTTAATCCTCCCATCCAAAAGCATCTGAGTGGGTGTGTGGTGTGTGAGGAGGGTGATGGGAGAGGTGCCTGCGAAGATCCGGGATTTCTTCACAGCCCAATATGTGGCTAAAAGGTGCCTTTCACATATTGAGTAGCTCCTCTCTACATCGGTGAGTATTCTGGAGGAATAGACCACGGGTCTCAGCCTACTGTGCTGCTCTTGGAGCAGCACAGCACTCAGGCTATCCCCACTGGCTGCTACCTCCAGAAAAAACTCCCTTTTCCCATCTATTGCTCCTAGGGCTGGTGCAGTCTGCAGGTCTCCCTTTAACTTAACAAATGCCACCTGGCATCCTTCATCCCAGGACCACTCCACTCCCTTGTGTAGGAGACGGAGAAGAGGGGCTGCTGTGGCTGCATAGTCCTCTATAAAATCCTTGCAGTACCCCGTCAATCCCAGGAACGATCTCACCCCTCTCACTGAATTGGGAATCAGTAACTCCTGGACCGCTTCCCTCCTTGCCTTATCTATGGCCCTCTCTCCTGTGCAGACAGTCAGACCCAGGAATTTAACTTCTTGCTGACCGATCTGCACCTTCTTGGGGTTGACTCTAAGCCCCTTTCTCTGCAGCAGCTCCAGCAGCTCAGCCAATAGTGGGCCATGCTCCCCGGCCGAGTCGGTAAATAAGAACAGGTCATCCACATACTGCAGTAACTGAGTGGGCTGACTGAACTCTTTTAAACTATCCTTCATGCATTGGTGGAAGATGCTGGGGCTGTTGTGGAAACCCTGTGGCAGACAGGTCCAGGTATACTGCTGTCCTTTAAAGGTGAAGGCAAACTTATATTGGTCCTCCCGTTTTAAAGGGATGGACCAGAGCCCATTCGAAATGTCCAGCGCCGTGAATGTGTTCGCGGATGCTGGAATACTGCTAATAAGATTAGCCACTGCTTCTACTGTGGGGGCACACGCGGGGATATTGCTGTTAAGCACCCGATAGTCCATCGTGGCTCTCCATGAATTGTCCGGTTTCCTAACCAGCCAAAGTGGAGAAATAACATGAGTGGCTATGGGCCTCAACACTCCCTGTTTAACTAAGGAGGTGATGGCTGCCTCCATGTTGGGTTCTGCCTCCTTGGGGAAATTATACTGCTTCTGTGGCCGGGCCATGGGGTCCCCGTCTATTTTAACCTCAAAGCCTGTGATCCTCCCGCAGTCGTGTTTATGGGTGGCAAACGCTGTGAGGTTTGCCTGCACGACTGCCTGCAGTGCCTCCGGGACACCATTTACCATGAGCCTGAGGTCGTAACCTTCTTTGGGCTTCACAGTACACTAGGTCCCCTTACCCTCCTTGCCCGGGATGACCACTAAACCTTCTTCCCTGTCTGTGCTAGCCCCCCAAAGGCAATGGTTGCGGAGAGCCACGAGGATCCCATGGCTCACCATGAAGTCGGCCCCTAGGATCCCCTTTCCTTCCTTCTTATTCCACTTTCCCAGGATGCACGTCCACTTAGTTTGGAGCGTGCCCAGACGGACTGAGAGGGGTCTGGAGTATACCCCCGCCTGCTCCTGACCGGTGAATCCCGATAATATGTATGGAACCCTGTTAGACAGAGGTGAGGTGGTGGGATTATCCGTATGGATCATGGTGCATGATGCCCCCCCGTATCCAATAGATAAGTCCCTGTAACCTTCTCTACCTCCATCTGTATGAGCGGTCTCTTCCATTCATCGTACCGGAGATTACACAGAGGGACAGGCTGCGCAGGCTCCAGTCATTGTGGGAAGGCAGAGGTGGGCGAGGGGGCTGCAGCACCACTGATGGCTGCTACCTTTCCCTGATTGGCACTGAGGAAAGCTTTTATCGACTCCATGACGGACTCGACTGTATCAGGAGGAGTTTCTGTCTCTGCCTTTTGAGTTGGGGCTGCGGGGGTCCTGGCTTTATCGTCTCTCCCAGGCTTTTTACAATCCCTGCGCCAGTGGCCATCCTCCCCGCACCTGTAACAAGTGACCTTGTTCTGGGAGGGACGGCTCCCCTCCTGGTGCCACTCTTTCATGTATTGAGCCCCAGGTTTAACCTCATGGACCATACCCTTTTGCTGGGGGGCCCCACTATTCCTACCGTTCCTATATGCTACCGTGAGCGGCTGGATTACAGTCTCTTCGGTTGCTAGGAGGTCTCGGTGGTTAAATCAAGTATCAGCCTTTGCTTTTATCTGGGGCAGGCAATTGGACACCAGGCAACGAAGCCATTGGGTCCGCTGCCGCTGGTTTAGGTGTACATGCGCTGTTGTAGACTGGCCACATCCTGTCTGCAAATGCCTGTGGGGTCTCCCCTTCCTTCTGCAGTGTTTTCCCTATGCGATCGAACGGACTGCCGTCATTCGCACCCATGGCTTCCAGTATTTCCTCCTTTAGGTCCTCAAAACCCTTCTGCCCTCTCTTAGCCTCATCTGAAAGGGTCTGATAGAGCTTACTGTCTACAGAGAAAAGCAACATTTTGGCTTTCTCTTCGCCATCACAGCCGTTAACACAGGCTGCCTATTCTATCTCTTGGAAGTGCATTGAGGGATCTCCCTTTTCGGAGAGCAGGGGAATATGTTTCACCAGGCCTCTGAGCTGTTGGGTATCATAGGGTACCAGAAAGTTATGCTGAACAGCCCCTGGGTCATTATCGTTCACGGGCGGACCGTACCTCCGTTGCCGGAGGGGGTACACTGGTCCTGGTCCCCGCCTGCCTAGCGGGACCTGCTGGCGTTCTCCTACCACCCCATTGTCCACCCCTTCTTGCTGCCAGAGCTCCTCAAGACTCGGAGCTGTGGGCTGCGGTCTTGGGATCTCTAATTCCCTAGCCAGCTCTGTTCTGGGTGCTGCCTGTGCGGCGGTTTGATTTGGGCTGCTGGTACTGTCCGACGGACTTCCCTTCGGACTTATGAGACATACCATCCCTTTAGTCCTTAGTAACTCCATACCCAAGCTCTCTATCTTTCTGTTACATGCAGTATGATCTGCTCCACTAAACCTTTGGTCGCAGGCCAGCTTATAAGCTGCCTTTACCTCCCTAACCTTTTCCTCCTGCGCTGTTACTTCTGAGGTGAGGCGGGCATTCTCTTCCCGCAGTCTCATCTCGTTACTCTTTGCTTCTGTAATTTGGCACTTCAGGAACTCTATCTTGTGCCTTGAATGGCTTTTGCCCTCACTAGCTTCTTGAGTGAGGTGTGCATTTTCCTCCTGTAGCCTCATCTCACTGTCCCTAGCCTCTGTGACTTCCTGCACAAGGCACTCTATCTCTGCCTGGCATTTCATGACCTCTAGTGTGAGGCATGCATTTTCTTCCCACACCCTCATCCCACTATCTCTTGCCTCATTCACCTCTCTTATGAGGCGTTCTACCTCCACCTGGCATTTTTCAAACTCTGACTCCCGATTCTTGGCCTCTGGACCCTCCTCCCGCACCCTCATCTCACCCTTCTTAACCCAGCCACCTATACTATAATAGGTCAGCTTACATGCTGCCGCTAACTTCTGCAGGGCTACCCACAGACTGAAAGCAAGAAAAGCAAGAGCTGATGCTTTCTCCAGATCCAGACCACTTATCATATCAAAAACTGCCTCTAGTCCTGCCACGGTCGCCAATTTGTAGGGGGCATCCTTTACCTGGTTAACGGTAATTTACCTGGTCAGGCAGCCTTTGCCACTGCACTGTGACCAATTCCAATCAGCGGTTTTGAATCGCTAAACACCCCCCTCCAGTTCTGACTGGAGGAACTTATAATTAGTGATATATTAAAAACGGACAAATGGTCTGGATGTAAGAAAGTCAAATTTTATTAAAACTTAAGAAACTACACCACACGATCAAAGTAATTATGGTAAAATTGCTTAACAGGGGAAGGCAGACGGCAAAACGGAGGGATAAATGGCTACAATGTTAATCTTAGACATCACATAGTAGAGTCAATTTCAGTGAATGGATGTGTGTAAACAACCCATTGTGCTTGCTGTCCGATGATTGGCTGATTCAAACGGGCTACTCCCCAGTGTAAACAAGCAGCTTGTAGGTTACCGGACCCGCCCAATACCACAGGGTGACTGACAGTTCGAGCTCCATTCAAACTTACTACAGGTCAGCGCTGGGCTTTTCATATGCTAACTGCCTGTCTGTCCTTTTCTGCTGCCTTTTTAAAATTCTGTTTCCATGAGGTCTGTTCAGCCATTTTTATGCCCTGGGCAATTTAAACAGTCCAAAACTCAAGAGTACATCTTTTAATAAAATGTACAATCTTAAAGTGTGTGATTTTCAAAAAGTTCTTTGATTCCAATGTCCAAGTGCTGCCTAGCTTACAAGCTTTTTAATGCAGCCTTTTGCGGTTCTGGGTATGTTTCAAAACATTGTCCAACCCAGAGACAATTTAAATCACACAAGTCTTCGTCCACGATGTGGATTAAGATTTCCCGATCTTTGGGGGCTGAGGGTTTTTTGCAACCCCTACAGTACACTTGAATTTTGAACTATAGCCTGATTAAAAGATCAATTTTATTGATCACATCCTTGTCTCTCATTGTTAATTCTCGAGGTCCGAACAGTAGTAAGGGAAAGACTTACAGAGTTCTGCTGCACAGGACTCAGATGAGGACCTCGATGGGGAGGCCTTTAGAAGAAGGGTGATGGGCATGCTCATGGAGATGATAGGTACAATGGCACAGGCGCCCAAGAGCCTCTCGGCAATGGTATGGAGTGTGGAGAAGTCCGCCTCCAACATTGCACAAGGCTCTGTGCATACCATTATTGCCAATCTTTTCCAGTCTGCAGAGAATGGTAGACTCCCCGAGAGACCGCGGCGAGCCAGAGCTGATGCGGCGTGTGATGGCCAATCTGGCAGCTTCCATTGCAGCCACAGGCGGAAGTGATGCAATGTCTTAGTGCTGTAATGCAGTCTATGCTTGGTGGCATCCAATCTCAGACTGCTCTCATGCAGTCTCAGCTTGATGCCACGCAAGTTCTGACTGCTGCCATCATGGCTGGGCCTACCACCGTCGACTGGGGCTTTCACGGTATCACAGCAGGCCAGCAATCTTTGCTCCAACAGGTTGCTAGAGGTGCTGAGGTGCTGTCCTGGGGGAGTGGCAGTGGGTCAGTGGAGCAGGAACCTGCTGTCCTCTCTCAGGATGACAGCATTGCTGCTCCCAGCACTGCCACTCCACCATTTCCCTTGTCAGTGCCCGTCATCCAGCCAGCCCAGACTGCTGTCACCCATGCTGAGGTGGTGCAGTGTACAGCCGGGCCTTCCAGGTCCAGAGTTAGTTGAGGACGTCCTGCAAAGCCATCTGAAGTCTCCCACAAGGACACTCAGCAGCCTTCCACCAGCTGTGCTGCAGCCACTGGGCCAACAATTCATAGGAACCCTAGAGCAGGAAAAGGCACAGTAACAACGGAAACTAAGGGGTTGCACAAGGGTGAAAAGTCAATATTTTTGGTGTAAATATGTGTCCACTACATTATGATAAATGTATTACTTCACTTACCATTCTTTTGTGGTGTCTCTCATTTCAGTTTTGCGCTGTGATATGGCATGCGAGAGGGCTGGAATGATGGGGATGTGGTAAGCAAAGGGGTTCTGGGGTTCAAGTCATCCTGCTGTGAGGTTGGTGGTCTGTTTGGAGGAGGTGGCAGAGTTCTGTGACCAGTTCCTTGGTGAAGTGGAGCCATCTAATACACTGCTCCTCGCTTAATTGAAGGCAGGAGAAGTGCTCTCGGAATACCCTCAGAGGGTCAGGCCTCCTGGTGAGAGCCCTGATGTCCCTTTTCATCTCTCTGCGCAAATGTTACCATATTTCTGGCTGCCTACAGTCTCTCCACCATAGATCCTGGAGGGTGAGGTGGCATGCCAGCACAGCCCCCCATTAATGTCACCAAGTATAGCAGAGGAATAAATGTAGCTACTTTTTAGTTGCCAGAAGACACCTGATACAAAAGAATCTTGAATTTACTGAAAGAAACTGTTGCAGTGGGTGAACCTGACAAAAGACCCCTGAAACTGCACTAACCTGACAGCTGCGAGTGATTACTGATAATCCCTTTAAATAATGTCCCTGGAGCCAGCTTCCTGGTGCTGCACACCAGCTCTCACTGTCGGTGTTTACTCCAGGTGATGAGGTAAGTGGCGAGAATCAATTTTCAAATCAGGTGGTCAGAGAGCATTGCACTCTCACTGACATTACAATCTACCTAGTATTAACGTTCCTGGTGATTCCTCTTACCGGCGGTGCTTCGGGGTGCCAGGTTTGGTGTGTGGCACTGGATTCGCCTTACCCTGGCGATATTGGTCTAGCACTCCAAATGTGAGGCGCTAAGGGGACAAATTTGCCCCACAAATTTTCCATATACTTCGAGCAGTAGCACCTTAGTACTTTTTGATATCACATCCACTGATGCACCAGTGTCAATTATGATTTCTAGTGGATGTCCCTGAAGCAGTATTATCCATGTTGGATGGTTGGATGCATTATCCCACAGGCTCATTATGGGATACATTTGCTCGTGATATCTAATAGCTTGGTTAAAGTAATACCAAGATTTCTTAATACCTGTCTTTGCAACTTTGCTGATATGTACGCTTGTAGTAACTGAACTGTAAATCGCTTTTTCAAATTGGTGAAATCATACATTGCAGCCAGTTTCCAAAGCCTTGCTCTGTTCCCAGTTATGTTTTCCTCAGTATTAAGGCCCACCATCCTGAATTTAAGATTTAAAAGTTTAAACTTTTCTTGGGGGTGAAATATTTTGTAAATGCTGCTTTTGTTCACCACCTTCTATGTCTTGTGTCAGATTAAAACTTTGTATACTTCTTCAGGGTCAAAATTAGGTAATGCAGCATATTTTTCGGTGTCATCCTTGTCATCCATGGCTCTAGATAGGGTTTCCATCATGGTCCAAGAGTGAATGATGAAGACAGGAAAGAAAAGCAGATCCAATAAAAGGTATTGCTGCTCAGCAGATCATGATAATTTTCTCTTTGATGGTTTTGTTTTCCTATCTAATCTTGGTACGCTCTCTGTAGTTACATTGCATCTATTTACTGATGCAATGATTGTATGTCAGAGGCATATTAATAAAGAAAATACCCTGAGAATGCAGGTTGTGAATCTTTTACTCTCTGCTTTTTCTGCACTCATCTTACAAGTTTTTAAATCCTATTCTCTTTCGTATGTATCTGAAGGCCACTCGATGTTTCATTGTAACACAGTACCATCCCAGAACGTTCTTAAGGTATTAATTGGCTGTAAAGCACTTTGGGATGTCTTGAGGACATTAAAGACACTCTATAAATGCAAGTCTGTCTTTCTGTCTTGAAAGGCTGATACAAACTGTGGCATGGAAAGTACTTCAATTTGTTTCACAGGAGCTTTTGGCCCAGTGACACATATGTGTACAGTTGCAGTCTAGAAAAGGCATGTGCATCGTAGATTGTATTAGTAAATAAATCTTGAACAAATACAGGAAAGGTCATGTTGTTAATGGAGTAATAATTTATTTCGGCCCAGATTTTGCTGGAGAGGGACATCTCGCGACGTGCCCCATTAGTTAAACATGTTCGTGCACATTTAGGTTTTAAGTGTCAGCTGTGGCTCAGTGGGTAGCACTCTCTAGGTGGGAGGGGCTAGGAGTGAGCCAGGTGTTACTGGTTGCCTGATTGCAGCTGGGAGTTGGAGGGAGTTTTGTAAAAAGTTGGTGGTGGGTTTTGGGGTTTTGTTTTCAGGTTTTAGGGCCATTTTGGCCCACAAAAACAGCCAGATGGCTGCTGAGGGGTCCGGAGTGCCGGGCCCCTCAGAGGACAATGTTCCCAAGAGGAATTTAATTAGGGAAGAAACTGTGGTGGGAAAGGAAAAAAAAGGCCCAAAGATTTGCCGGGACCTCAGGAGGTTTGGTAAAGAAAACACGGTGGTGGTGCAGTGTGAAGATAAGAAGATTCGAGCTTGGGATATTATCCAGGCGGTTCATGAGGACTGTGGCGAGGGAAGCTGCTTTGCCTGCCGACCTAAGCCAAATGTGGGATTCGAGGTGATGGTCAGTGGCTGTGAGGAGGTGGAAAGACTTTTACTCAGCCTGAAAGTTGGTGAGAAATTCTTGGAGGTGACTGCTATATTCAGAGGAGGTGGTGGTTTCATTTTTAAACTTGCCAGTTTACATTGAGGACAAAGCGCTAAGCAAGAAGTTGGAGTTGTGGGACATAAAAACCTGTTCTGCAATAAAGAGGAGGTGTTATCTGGAAACACGGGTAGCAGACAGAACCCGGTATATAAAGGTGCGGTTCTCTGAGGGGGTGAGGTCATTGCCGTACAGTATGAAGTTCGAGACACTGGAAGGAGTGCAGTACTTTCGTGTGCTACATGATAACCAAGTAAAGGTGTGCTATTGTTGTCTTGGACATGACCATCTCATAAGAAACTGTCCAGACCTGTATTGTTAGATTTGCAGTGATTCGGGACACATTGCTCGGAGCTGCAAGGCGGACAGCTGTGGGGTGTGTCATAAAGGCCCCACCCGCTGTGAGTGTGTGGCAGAAGGGAGCGATATGAGTGATGAGGAAATGGGAGAAGGAGCAGGAGATGAGTGTGGAACGGCCGGAGGAGCGGTGCAGTCAGAGGACATAGCCGGTAAAATGAAGGAAAAAGGAGCACAGGAAGAGGCAGAGGATGGCAGAGCGGAGAACGGGATGGAGATGGCGGAAAACATGCCGAGTGCTGTGGAGGGGAACAAAGACAGCAGCGGGCAGCGAGGGTCGAGTGCAGACTCGAGCCTTAGTGCAGTTCGGCTCCCCCTAGGGAATCTGGTGTCTGCGGGGGGAGAGGAGGCGGGAGCGGGGTGTGTGGTGGATGTGGGTGCTCTGGGGAGAGGCGGGGAGTCGGATATCTCGGTGAGCGGGAAGGGGCAGGACGGGGAGAGGGTGCAAAAGGCAGGAGCCTTAAAGGGACAGCTGGATGGGATCGGCGAGATAGAGATGTCAGAAGGGAACAATTTAGGTGCGCCATTGTCTCATGGAATGAGGGAACAAGGTGCAAGGGTCAGAGGTGGAGATGTGGTTGAAGGGAGCGGCACAGTGAGAGAAACTGCGATAGCAGGAAGACGCTCTATGGGAGATGAAGCATCTGACGGGGAGCAGGATTATGTATCTGATGGGGAGCAGGCACAGGGGGTTGCAGAAGAGCTTGAGTGTGAGGAATTAGAGGGGGACAGAGACATGGAAGTCGGGGGTGGGGTGGCATCATGTGGAAAGGGAAAGGTTAGTGAGGGGCAGAAGGAGGGAGAAAGGGCAGCTCTTGGGCCCGAACTTAATGCAAGGAAGAGGCTGAAACAGCAGTGAGGGGTCAAACAGGAGGTGAAAAAGAGCCGGAGGCTGCAGGAAAAAGCAACAGCTGCCCAAAAATTTGAGAAGGAGCATGAGAGGAGGGAAGAGCCAGAGATTAAATGATGGGGAGATTATCGGGCATACTTCCCTTCTTTGGAGCCATGATTACTTTGGTCTCGATTAATGTGAACGGACTGAGGGGTGAGAAGAAATTGCAGCAGTTGTTGCAGGGTTTTAAAGGTTCGGACTTGTTGTGTCTACAAGAAACCTTTTGGGATGAGGGTATTCTAGAAAGAGTTCAGAAGGTTTGGAAGGGAGAGGTGTTTGCAAGTTGTGCAAACAATAACCGTAGAGGGGTAGCTGTTTTGGTGAGTCCGTCCATAGAAGAGAACATTGCCTTGGTGGACAAGGACACTGAGGGGAGATTTTTATGGCTAAGGTTCAAAATGGAGGGATTTAATTGCGATCTCTTTAATATCTATGCACCGAACGACCATTGCAAGCGTCGCAAGTTTTTTCGGGGGTTATTCACTGAAGCGGCAGAGGTGGAAAATCCTTGTATAGTGGGGGAGTTTAATATATTTTTATCTCGGATGGACATTTCAGCCCAGATGACCTTTAAGGATGATAGCTCCAGAGGGATGATTGTAAAAATGATGGCAAATTTAAATTTGAGAGATTTATGGAGGGACCAGAACCCCATAAAAAGGGAGTTCTCCAGAGCAGGTTGGGTGGGTGATGTTTTAAAACAGAGCCGAATAGATTTTGTGTTAATGCAGGAAGGGTTAAGTTCGGAGGTGATGGAGATTTATTATTAAAAAGTATTTTTTAGTGATCATTCGGCTTTGGTTCTTAGAATTAGGAACAGCAGAGTTAAGATCGGTTCAGGGGTGTGGATTTTAAACAATTAATACCTGAAAGAAATTGCTTATAAAGAAGGGATTATAAATATAATAAATAATGCTCGGAAGGAACCTTTGTTCTTGAAAGAAAGAAGAGTTTGGTGTGACAATTTCAAATATGAGGTAAAAGTTTTTTTGGTACGGTATGTGAAAAAGAGGGCGGCAGCTAACCGGCATCGAGAAGAGAATATAAACAAAAGGTTTACGGATGTCTGTAAAGCAGTTGATGGAGGGGATAAGGGAGCTGAGACTAAGTTCCGGGTGCTAAAGGAAGAGTGGGAATTATTGCAAGCTGAAAAATGCAAGGGGGCCATTCTCCGTGCAAAGGCTAGAGATGCATTGGAGGGCGAAAGATGCACTAGATATTTTCTAGAGCAGGAGAAGCTGCGACAGAGATTATCGTTAATTGAAGAGTTGAAGATTGGGGAGAAGATCATTCATGAAAGTGGGGAGATTTTACAGGTGGCTAGCAGCGTTTATCAAGAGTTATATACAAAAGAAGACATTTCCAATTTGGCGATGGAGAAGGTTACTGCTTTTATTGAAGAGGGTTTAAAGGAGGATGAGAGAAGCATGTGTGGCAAAGAAGTAGGATTAGCGGAAATAAAAGTAGCAATAAGTGGAATGAAGGGGTGGAAAAGCCCAGGGTCCAATGGACTAAGTGCAGAATTTTATCAAGAATTTTTTGAGATTTTAAGTCCATTGCTCTTAGAAGTTTTTAAGGAAATTAAAATAAGGGAAGCCTGGCCCCATCTATGAGGAGAGGTATCATAAGCTTAGCTTATATAAAAATAAAGGGGCTAGACGGGATCTGAAGAATTGGAGGCCCTTCACATTATTAAATGTGGATTATAAGATCTTGGCGAGGGTTATGGCAAATCCTTTGAAGCAGGTGTTACCGGAGATAGTTTGGCCCTCTCAGTCCTATGGAATCATAGGCTGGGACATCGCAGACTCTGTGGTCTCAATCCGAGATGCGATAGAGCTCATGGAAGAGAGTGGGAGGGAGGCTTATGTGTTGAAGATGGATCAAGAGAAAGCCTTTGATAGGGTCTCTCATGAGTTTTATTGAAGGTTTTGGAAGCATTTGGTTTCAAGGAAAATTTCATTCAGTGGATAAGGATTTTTTATTCAAACATATTTAGCTGCGTTAAGTGTAATGGTTTTTTATCCAAGTATTTTCCGATACAGAGATCAGTGAGACAGGGTTGTCCCCTGTCCTCTTTGTTGTACACATTGGTAGCAGAACCATTAGGTTACATGATGCGAAAGAAACAAGGTGTAGTTGGGATTGTGGTCCCGAGTTCTGGGCTGGTGTCGGTGATACACCAATATGCAGGTGACACAACCTTAACATTGAGAAATGGGGAGTCAGTGAGGAAAGCTATGGAGGTAGTGGAGGAATATTGCAGAGCTTCAGGAGCCAGAGTGAATTATAGTAAGTCCCAATGCCTGGTTGCAGGGAGGGGTAGGGGGGAATGGTTGGGGGAATGTCCCTTTAAGGTGGTGGAGGTTTTGGAAGTTCTGGGGGTGCATATGGGGTGCAAGAAAGACAGGGATGAAGTGGATCAATTAAATTGGGAACCGAAGGTTATGAAAATTAAAAAGATTTTGGGAAGATGGGAAAGAAGGTGGTTGAAAGTGCAAGGAAGAGCGACAGTGGTGTCTGCTCTCCTGCTATCTAAGCTATGGTAGTTATTGACGGTGGAGGATATTCCTGAGTGGGCGGAAAAGTCCATCCGAGAGGCTTGTGTGAGGTTTTTATGGGAAGGGAAACCAGTTTTGGTGGCATACAATAACATCATTGGACGGAGAAATCAGGGAGGACTCAATTTCCCAGATATTGAAGGGATTCGCAAAATTTCATATGTTCCCCCCCCCGAAGATTAATTGGAGTTATTGAAGAAACCTTGGAGTGACTGTGTCTTAAAAATCCAGGGCCTCTCAAAATGGCTGCGGCCAGACACATAGCCAAAGGGCCTGCGGCATCCATATGGATTTTCTGATAGCTTCACAGACTGCATGTTTAATTTGAACAATGCAGTGAGGCAAGCTCAGTTGTATTCACGCCCTGAGGCAGGTTATCAATTGTTTGCCTACACAATCTAAGTTCGGGCGGAGATAGTCACAGTTGCTTGAGGAACATTCAGAACAATTGAGGAACATTCAGAACAATTGAGGAACATTCAGAACAATTAAGGACATTCAGAAAACAATGGAAAGGCAGTTGTGGTACTGATCGGTGCCATCAACGTAAATGGGCCAAAATCAAGGTCCTCTTGTCTTATGTTTTCAAGCCCAAATCGGACAATGGAAGGACTGATGAGGCGCGATAATGACCCATTGCCGAGAGGATATAACTGGGGCGGCCCAGCACCTCTCTCTCTCTCTCTTCACCTCGGCCCAGTGTCCTGTTTGCCTGCTAGCAACCAAGAAGGAAAACCATCTAGAAAGCATCGCAAGCACATTTCGACGGCAGCAGCGGGGCACAAGGGCCAGGCCTTTTCATCTGTTTCACCAGTGAGCATTATCTTTCTGGCCGTCACAAGACAACCTAGCTAGGTGTAAGGGTGGGAGTTAAAGGGGTATTACTAAATTGTGATTTTAGAATTTTTCCCTCGTTGTGTCCGTTTCTTCTCCCGTTAAGTGTAAAACTGTATTGCATCCTTAGCGATTTATTTTATCTTCTGTATAATACTGTTTTTCTTGTAGTGTTAGCTTTTCTAATTAATAAACATTGGTTTTCCTTGCACCAATCCACTGGTCTGTTTGTTTGTCCTTGTTACCACTCGATAAGTCCTGAGCTCAGAATCAGGAAGGGGAAAGCGATTCGCAACCGCACAGCGGGCAGGGCAGCTCAGGAAAACATAACTTGATGACCTACAATAAGCCCCTGGAACAAAACCCCCTACAAAAATGGCGAGCCAGGTAGGAGGTCAGGCGAAAGTGTGTAACAAGGCAGACGTGCGGAGGAGGAATCCGCAATGGAGGAAAGGTTGTCTACCTATGTGTGCGGCAAGGTAAATATCGCAAAAAAGTGGGTGAGCGATATGTTAAAAGCCGAGCGTCCCCTAGAGGCAGCCGCCCAGTGGACGGCTAGTAAAGAGCGCCGCAAGGGCATTGAAAAAGCGGTATGGCTTATGTGTTATAAAAAGCAGGTTCTGATACTGGACCAAGCAGTGGCCAGTAAGGAAACTAAAATAAGTCCGGGACCATCGGGGGAAGGGAGAGCACATGGAAAGCCAGGCCGCTGAAGTGCAGCGTGAGCACCAGGCCAGGGTAGAAAGGCTGGAAGGCAAGATAGCTGAGCTGGAGGGGAGCGCTAGGTTCAGGGCAGAACACGTAGAATATCAGGCAAGAGAATCCAGGGAGAAAGAGAGGAGATTAAAGACAGAGATTGGCCACCTCATGGGGGAACTGAAGGCACAGGAGGAAAAGGTAGGCGAAGTAAAAGCAGCCTATAAGCTCGCCTGCGCTTGGGGGTTTGAGGAGGCAGATCATGGCCCCTGCAGGCAAGAAATAGAAAGCTTGAGCATGGCTTTAGCGAGGGCGAAGGGCATGGTATGCCTCATTAGCCCGAAGGCAGGCCAGTCGGATTTTACCGGCAACCCAAGCAGGGAAGTCCCACAGGCAGCTCCCAGAATGACACTGGTTAGGGAACCAGAGGTTTCACGGCCACCACCCATAGCCCCGAGTTTTCAGGAGGTCTGGCAGCAAGGGGGGGTGGAGGATGAAGCATTAGGGGAGACCCAGCAAGCCCTGGTAGAGAGACCGGGACCGGGACCAGTGTACCCCCTCCGACAACGGAGGTATGGCCCGCCCACCGATGGCGAGGACCTAGGGGCCATGCAGAACCAATTTGTAGTGCCGCATGGCACCCAACAGCTCAGGGCCATGGTTAGCCATATCCCTAAGCTTTCAGTGAAGGGAGACCCCTCTCTACACTTCCGTGAGTTAGAGCAGGCAGCGTGCGTTAGTGACTGCGATGAAGCAGAACAAACATGCTGCTGTTTTCTCTGGGTAGTGACCTCCTCCAAACCTTATCAGATGAGTGCAAAAAGGGGCAGAAGGATTACGAGGAGTTAAGGGATGAGATATTGGAGGCCATGGGACTAAATGACGGGAGTCCGTTCGCCCGGGTGGAAAAAATGGTACAGCTCCCCGGGGAGTCCCCACAGGCGTTTGCAGACAGGCTGTGGCCAGTCTACCGGAGCGCATGCCCGGGAATGCCAGTGCGGGCATTCCTGAACAGAGATCAATTGGCCCATTGGCTCCGCTGTCTCACGACAAACTGCCTGCCCCAAATTCGAACTCAAGCTGCGGCCTGGTTTGACCCCCGAGGCCCCCAGACCACTGAAGAAATGGTGATCCGCCAGCTCACAGTAGCATTTAGAAATATCAGGGGTATCGAGACGCCCCAGCCCAAGGGGAAAGTCCACGAGGTTAAACCAGGGGCCCAGCATAGAAGGGAATGGCACCAGGAAGGGAATCGTCCCGCCCAGGCTAAGTTAAACTGCTATGGGTGCGGGAAGGACGGCCACTGGTGCAAAGATTGTAAAAACCCCTGGAAGGACACCAAGGGAAAGAATCCCCCCGCCCCAGCCCAAAAGGCAGCGACGGGGGAGGCAGAGACAGGAATTACCCCCGCTGCCATGGAGTCATTTTTTGAGGCCATGCGATCTTTTATGGCCAGCCAGGGAAAAATAGCAGCCACTACCGGTGTGGTAGCTCCCTCAACCCCTTCTGACGAAGCCCCGCAATGACTAGAGCCCGCACAGCCTGTCTACCTGTGTGCTCTCCGGTATGATGGATGGAAGAGACCGCTCGTGCAGATGGAGGTAGAGAAGGTTAAGGGGACTTATTTGCTGGATACGGGGGCATCATGCACCGTGATCCATGCAGCTAATCCCACCACCTCACCTCTGTCTAGCGGAGTTCCATACGTTCTATCGGGGTTCACCGGTAAGGAACAGGCGGGAGCATTCTCCAAGCCGCTCTCAATCCGCCTGGGCCCACTCCAAACCAAGTGGACGTGTGTCCTGGCGAGGTGGGAAGCGGAGGGAGGAAAGGGGATCCTCAGGGCTGACTTCATCGTGGGCCATGGGATCCTCGTGGATCTCCGAAATCATTGCCTTTGGGGAGCCGACACGGGTGAGGAGAATGGCGTGGTAGTTATCCCAGGAAAAGAAGGGAAGGGAACCCTGTGTACTGTGAAGCCGAAAGGAGGTTACGACCTCGGGCTCATGGTGGAGGGTGTCCCGGAGGAATTTAAAGCATTCGTGCAGGCTCACCTAGCTGCGTTCGCCACACACAAACACGACTGCGGGAGGGTCACTGGGTTTGAGGCCAGGGTAGACGGGGACCCCATGGCCCGGCCACAGAAGCAGTATAACTTTCCTAGAGAAGCAGAGCCCGATATGGAGATGGCCATATCCTCGTTGGTGCAGCAGGGAGTATTGAGGCCCATAGCCACCCATGTTAATTCTCCGCTTTGGCCGGTCAAGAAACCGGACAATTCATGGAGAGCCACGGTGGACTATCGGGTGCTCAACAGCAATATCCCCGCGTGTGCCCCCACGGTGGCAGCAGTCGCCGACCTCATCGGAAGCATTCCAGCATCCGCGACTACGTTCACGGTGCTGGATATTTCGAATGGGTTTTGGTCGATCCCCTTAAGGAGGGAAGACCAGTATAAGTTCGCTTTTACTTTTAAAGGGCAACAGTATACTTGGAACTGCTTGCCGCAAGGTTTTCATAACAGCCCCAGCATCTTTCACCAGTGCATGGCGAGTAGTTTAAAGGAATTTAGCCAGCCCACCCAATTGGTGCAGTATGTAGACGACCTGCTCTTGTTTACCGACTCAGTCGGAGAGCATGGCCCGCGACTGGCCGAATTGCTGGAGCTGCTCCAGAGTAAAGGGTTTAAGGTCAACCCAAAGAAGGCGCAGATCGGCCAGCGGGAAGTTAAATTCCTGGGCCTGACCGTCCGCGCAGGAGAACGAGCCATAGACAGGGCTAGGAGGGAAGCGGTCCAAGAGCTACCAGTCCCCAGTACTGTGAGGGGTGTGAGGTCGTTCTTAGGGCTAACCAGGTACTGCAGGGATTTTATTGAGGATTATGCAGCCACGGCAGCCCCTCTGCTCCGACTCCTGCACAAGGGAGTGGAGTGGCCTTGGGATGAGGGGTGCCAGGCACCATTTGTCCAGCTCAAGAGGGACCTGCAGACCGCACCAGCCCTGGGAGCGATAGATGGAGGGAGAGAGTTCTTTCTGGAGGTAGCGGCCAGCGGGGATAATCTCAGTGCTGTGCTGCTCCAGGAGCGGCACGGCAGGCTAAGACCCGTGGTCTACTCCTCCAGAGCACTCACTGACGTGGAAAGGAGCTACTCAATTTGCGAGCGGCACCTTTTAGCCACGTATTGGGCCGTGAAAAGATCCTTGATCTTCACAGGCACCTCTCCTATCACCCTCCTCAGGCATCACACACTCACCCAGATGCTTCTGGACGGGAGGATTAAAGATGGGACAGTCAGCAGTGCCCGCATTGCGCGCTGGACCCTCCTCCTTTCCCAGATGGATCTGAGGGTGAGGGGCTTTTGCGAGCCGAAGCTCGCGGCTAACATGGTATATCCTGGAACAGCCCATCAGTGTTCCATAGAAGGGGTATGGGAGGTGAACATTGGTCTACGGGCCGGGATACATCCCACAGGCCGTGAGATCTATGTAGACGGTTCCAGCATGGTATTCGCTGGTGAACGTCTCACGGGATGTGGCGTCTATGACCCATCGGCTAACATTGCCTTGGTGATCAAGCTCCCCAGCACCATGAGCGCCCAGCAGGCTGAACTGTCCGCGGTGGTGTACGTGGTTACCCACCCCGAAATCTTTCCCACCCCATACATGATTTGCTCAGACAGTATGTTCACTTGCAACTCGTGCACGGAGTACCTGGCCATCTGGTCCCGTCGCGGATATACCCCCGCCGACGGGACGCCCTTAACAGTAAAACCCCTGCTGGAGAAAACCCTGGTAGTCGTGGGGGAGGAAGGCGAGGTCTTCATCCACAAAGTGAAGGCCCACTCCTCCACAGAACCCCGCAGCCAGGGCAACCAGCAAGCCGACACGCTGGCCAAGGAGGGTGCCCGCACCGGCATTTTCTGGGACCCCTATGGGTCCGGGCCCGTGGCGGCAGTTAGAGGCAGGGGTGGGACCCAGAGGAACTTAGGGGTAGCATTAGCCCCGGATCTTAAAACGGTCCAAGCCCAGGAACCTGTCCTGAAAACCGTCACTAGCGCAGTGAGCGAGGGTAGGAGGATAGAAGGCCCTTACGGCGTGGCAGCCCTCTCCATAAGAGAAGGCATGCTGTTCAAGGAAGGACAGTGGGTAGTACCCCAGCAGCACCAGAGGGAGTTCCTTCAACTGGCCCATGAAGGGCCGGGAGCAGGACACCCCGGGCCTGAGGCCACCTGGCAGCGGGTGGAACAGGCGGGATGGTGGCCAGGACTCCGGGAAGATGTCCGCGAGTTCTGCGCTAGCTGTCTTGTGTGCGCTGCAAATAACCCCGACCCCCACAAAAAGGAAGGTGCCCATGGGACACGTTAGGAGGGTAGAGGGACCATGGCAGTCGATCCAGATCGACTACATCGGGCCCCTGCCCACCACCCAGGGAGGCTACAAATACTGCCTCGTCCTGGTGGATGTGTTTTCCAAGTGGGTCGAGGCCTTCCCCTGTAGAAAAGCCACAGCATTAGGGACTGCAAGGATCTTGGTACGGGAGGTGTTCTCGCGGTGGGGGCTAACCCAGTTTGTGGAGTCCGACCAGGGAAGCCACTTCACCGGCCGGGTCATGCAGAATACCCTTATGCTGCTTGGTATTCAGGGGAAGTGGCACGTAGCCCACAATCCACAGTCCTCAGGGATTGTGGAGCGCATGAACCGCACCGTCAAAGAAAGGCTGAGGAAGGAGACAGTGGACTCGCCCCAAAAATGGGCAGACGTCCTGCCTCTAGTCCTCATGGGGATCCGGGCCAGTCAGTCAAAGAGTACGGGGTATTCACCGCACAAGCTCATGACCGGTAGGGTCATG
Source organism: Somniosus microcephalus (assembly GCF_052327205.1). NCBI lineage: Eukaryota > Metazoa > Chordata > Chondrichthyes > Squaliformes > Somniosidae > Somniosus > Somniosus microcephalus. The sequence goes on from NC_140996.1 coordinate 34,088,960, forward strand.
AGAACCCCCACCCATGTCCTAGCCCCAGTTCTTACTGAAGGGCAGCTTCGGGAGGTAAACCGGGATAAATTTGCCCGAACACTCCTCGAGCGCCTGAAGCAGATTTACGAACAGACAGCAGGTAGTATGGGGAAGCAGCATCAGAATAACCGATTGCTGCTCGAGCCTAACAAAAGTCATCAGTGGGAGATAGGGGACCAGGTAATGATGAGGAACTACGCCCGAGTAGGGAGTTTGGAGCCACTGTACATGGGACGCTATAGCATAGTAGATAAAGCCAGCCCCATGGTTTACGCCGTAAAATTGCCCCGGCGGACGAAATGGTTTCATATAAACCAATGTAAGCTGTTTAGACCGGAGGCGAAAAAGCAGGCAGCTGGGATCCAACCCGAGGTTAGAAATCCTCAGCTCCCAGCAGGTCCCAGCTCACAGGCAGCACATGCAGGCGCAGTCGCGTGTGTCAGGGGAGGAGTCACCCAGGCCCCTGTCCAAACCACTCCCCCTCTCTTCTGGGACTCAGATGGGGAGGAGGAGGAGCCCGAGGCAGGTAGCCCCGCCCCCGACCCAGGTTTTGAACCTGGAGAGGAAAACTCCCAGCCACCGGCAGCAGGCGGCGAGGGGTTGCTTGTCCCCAGCTCAGACTTGGGAAGGGAGGAGCCACAGGGCAAAAACCCCCAGCCAGCGAGGACTGTGACCCACAGCAAGGGTCCGCTCACCAGGGTAGCCCCACCAATAGCACTTCCTAGGAGGTCCCCTTGGACACCCCAGCCTAGGAAGACATGGTCGCCGGCTCCCCAGTTTAAAGGGGCTACCTCCCGTGTTAAAGTAAAGTCGAAAGACAAAGGTCCTCAGCCAGCAGTCGCGGCCTGTGAGGGACCGGAAGTAAAGGTCAGTACAGCCATGCCGCAGGGAGCAGCCTGCAGCAGTCCTGACAGAATTTGAGCTGGCCGCTCGGAGACGGGCGGCGGATGTATATAACTTTAGCAGTTAAGTTTGTAGTTTTAAGTTAGGATGTTTAGGTTAATTATAAGGTGTGGAACCGTAGTGTAATTTTAAGATGGAACCGTTCCAGTGTTGTCTACGTGAGCCGAGGTCGAGGGACCCGCTCACACTTCACCCGAGCCAGGAAGCCTACAGGGAGCCCGGCTAGATGTTCTTTATCTTTTACAGGGAATTAAAAGGGAATGTTCAGAGGCGTGATCCTGCTCGCCCTGTCTGGGCTGAGCCTCGCGAGAAGGGGTGACACCAAGGACCACCACATCTTCGGATGCTCCGGAAAAACGGCGCCCCTAGCCCACGATGGGAGTGGCCTACGCGAGGCAGATGAAATCGCTTTGTACACTCACGAGGGGAGCTGACCCAGATGGCTGGGGTCAAATTCGACCCAGTACGCGAGCCAGACCGGTTTTTCATATGGGGAGACCTCCCTCCAGTGCCCGAGGATACGAATTGTCACCCCAAGAATTAGCGTCACCGTGGGAAAAGGAATATGTTTGTCATGTAAAGGCAACATTCCCCTGGATAGGTGGTGGTGGCTTAGAAAATTAAGTAAGGATATGGGGTGTGATAAAATATGCCATTCATCAGACTCTGTAGTTAACTGTATATATTGTATTGCCTGCTCCGGTGTTTGTACCTTGTATTGTGTATAGGGCACCGCCACCTTTGTGTGTCGGCTCCACCCATACCTGGCCCTACTTAAGACAAGTCCAGGCTTGTCTTGCAGTAGAACAGCAGCACGCTAGGTGAAGCTAGGTGCAGACACCGGCATCTTTTCTTTGCTAATAAAAGCCTTGTTTTATTCTGCTAACTTCGAGTCTTGAAGTTATTGAGGCGCATCAATTTTATTAGCAAACTTTTAATGATGGATCAACTTTTGAAACCGGAACGCTTGGATTTGGACCCGCATGCTTCGGATGCATTGGCATGGTTTGGACACTGGTTCCAGTGCTTGGCATTCTTTATGGCCAACTCCGAAGTCATCACAGCCTCTGAAGCCACCGGAGATGTGAAACTCGGGATCCTGCAGAATCGGGTAAGCCAGCGGGTTTTTCCACTCATACAAGACGCCGCCACCTACCTGGATGCCTGCAACATTCTAAAGGCCCACTATCAGCGGCCTACCAACGAGGTGTACGCCAGGCACCTGCTTGCTACCTGCACACAGCGACCTGGAGAGTCACTAGAGGACTTTCTAGTCACCCTAAAAGTGCTTGGCAAAGACTGCAAATGCAAAGACGTGAAAGCCACGGTATACACAGACGAGCTGATTCGGGATGCCTTTATCGCAGGCCTTAGCTGTAATTACATCCAGCAGAGACTGCTAGAGAAAACGGGCCTAGATCTGAAACAGGCTGTGGACACAGCGCGATCGTTGGATGTGGCTCAGAAGAACTCTGACTCCTACTCGGCAGGCCGCGCGGCCCACGCCGCCTCTGCTTCCCCGCCCAGTAGCCCAACACCGTCGGGGCCCTGCTCTCCCCCCAGAAGCCCCGCGACGCATCGGGGCCCCAAATGCTACTTCTGCGGGCAGCCGAAGCACACCAGGAACCTGTGCCCAGCGAAAGGCACCAGCTGCTTTAAGTGCGGTAAGAAGGGGCACTTTGGGAAGGTGTGCAGAGGGAACCCCGCAGGCAAAACCGCCACCACCGCGTGCGCGCCGTGGGAGCGGCCATCTTGGACGCCATCTTGTCCGACCTCGTGGGGTCCGCCATCTCGCGAGCAGACAGCGTGGACGCCATCTTACCCGGCCTCGTGTGGCCCACCATCTGGTCCCGATCAGGGCCCTACAGTGGCGTCGATCACAGTGGACCAGTCCAGACCGCACCCACTATCCAAATCGATGGTGGACATTGAGGTAAACGGGTGCAAGGTTAAATGTTTAATTGACAGCGGGAGCACAGAGAGCTTCATTCACCCTGATCTGGTACAACGACTCTCTCTAACTATAGTCCCTACTCAGGGCAGGATCTCTATGGCCGACAAAACCCAGATATCGACTATTGCGGGTTACTGCGCGGTACGATTGTCCGTTAAAGACACTGTATATAATAATTTTAAACTGTTAATTATGAAGGATCTATGTGTGAGCGTGATCATGGGCCTGGATTTTCAGTGCCACCACCAAAGCATCACGCTCAATTTCGGTGGGACCCAGCCGCCCCTCACAGTGTGCGGTCTGGCTACCCTGAAGGTAAAGCCGCCTTCGCTATTCGCGAACCTTACCACTAACTGCCGGCCAATAGCGACCAAAAGCAGGAGGTACAGCTGGGAGGACAGGTGATTTATCGCGACCGAGGTAGACAGGCTCCTGAAGGAGCGCATTATTGAACGCAGCAACAGCCCGTGGCGCGCCCAAGTGGTGGTGGTCAGGGGTAGCGAGAAGAAGCGGATGGTGATTGACTATAGTCAAACAGTCAACATCTATACCCAGCTAGATGCCTACCCGCTACCCCGCATATCCGAGATGGTGAACCAAATCGCCCAATACCGGGTGTTCTCCACCATCGACCTCAAGTCAGCGTACCACCAGCTCCCTATCAGACCAGAGGACCGTTCGTACACCGCCTTCGAGGCAAACGGACGCCTCTACCAGTTCCTCAGAGTCCCCTTTGGGGTGACGAATGGGGTCTCGGTCTTTCAGAGGGAGATGGACCGCATGGTCGATGACCACCACTTGCAGGCAACCTTCCCCTATCTCGACAACGTCACCATCTGCGGCCACAACCAACAGGACCACGACTCAAACCTCGCGAGGTTTCTGAAAACTGCACAAAAACTCAACCTCACCTACAACGTGGACAAGTGCGTTTTCAACACCACGCTGCCTAGTATGCAGAGGCGCGGAAATCGGACCAGACCCCGACCGATTGCGCCCCCTACGGGAGCTGCCCCTGCCCAACACTCCCAAAGCCCTGAAAAGGTGCCTGGGGTTATTCTCGTATTATGCCCAATGGGTCCCTTACTACTCCGATAAAGCCTGTCCCCTCTTGAAAGCATCCTCTTTCCCGCTCTCTGCTGAGGCCCATGCTGCCTTCAAAAGTATTAAGCAGGATATTGAGCGGGCCACGCTACAGGCAGTGGACGAGAACACTCCCTTTCAAGTGGAAAGTGATGCGTCTGACTTTGCCTTGGCAGCCACCCTCAACCAGGCAGGGCGGCCCGTAGCTTTCTTCTCGAGGACCCTCCAGGGGCCCGAGATCAGACACTCCTCCGTGGAAAAGGAGGCCCAAGCCATCATGGAGGCAGTGCACCACTGGCGGCACTACCTAGCTGGCAAACGCTTCACCCTACTTACCGACCAGCGGTCGGTAGCGTTTATGTTCAATAATAAACAGAGGGGGAAGATTAAAAATGATAAGATTCTTAGGTGGCGGATCGAGCTCTCCACCTTCGAGTACGGCATCATATACCGGCCGGGGGCCCTTAACGAACCCCCCGACGCCCTCTCACGAGGGATGTGTGCCAACGCCACCGGGGATTGGCTACAGACCCTCCACAACGACCTCTGCCACCCAGGGGTCACACGGCTGTTCCACTTCATAAAGTCCCGCAACTTACCCTACTCGATTGAGGAAGTTTGGTCCCTGACCAGGAACTGCCGCACTTGCGCTGAGTGCAAGCCTCGGTTCTACCGCCCTGATAGAGCCCACCTAATCAAAGCTACACGGCCCTTTGAGCGGCTTAGCTTAGATTTCAAGGGCCCCCTCCCGTCCGTCGACCGCAATGTTTACTTCCTGAACATTGTGGACGAATACTCCCGTTTCCCATTCGCCTTCCCCTGCCCAGACATGACCAGCGCCACGGTCATTAAATGCCTCAACTGCCTGTTCTGCCTGTTCGGTATGCCAAGCTATATCCACACGGATAGGGGGGCGGCCTTCATGAGTGAAGAGCTACGCCTGTACATGCTGTCCAAGGGAATTGCCATGAGCCGTACCACCAGCTACAACCCCCGGGGTAACGGTCAGGTGGAGCGAGAGAACGGGACAGTATGGAGGGCAGTCACCCTAACTCTAAGGACCAAGGGCCTCCCTATCTCCCGCTGGCAGGAAGTCCTCCCAGATGTGCTCCACTCAATACGGTCACTATTGTGTACCGCCACTAATGCCATGCCTCATGAGCTAATGTCTGTGTTTCCCCGGAAATCCACCTCAGGCGTATCCATACCGTCATGGCTCTCCACCCCAGGTCCGGTACTTCTGCAAAAGCATGTGAGGGGTCACAAAGCGGACCCTCTCGTGGAGCCAGTGCACCTGCTCCACGCCAACCCACAATATGCGTATGTCCGGCACGCCGACGGACGGGAGGACACTGTGTCCATAAAAGACCTCGCCCCAGCCGGTAACAACAGCAACAACGACAACGACTACAACAACAACAACCACAACAACTATTACCCACCCACTCCACCCACTATTCTTTCATCACCCCCGGAAGAACACCAGCCAACGGTACCCCCACCACCTACCCCCCCACCACCTACTCCTTCATCAACCCCGGTGGCGCCCCCGGCAGAGACCCAGGAGACCACCCGGGACACCCAGCCGGCACCCGCGGCACCGCAACCATTACGTCGGTCACAGAGGACTATCACACCCCCGGACAGACTAAATCTGTAGAAGGGGTGAATGTGATGAAATATGCCATTCATCAGACTCTGTAGTTAACTGTATATATTGTATTGCCTGCTCCGGTGTTTGTACCTTGTATTGTGTATAGGGCACCGCCCCCTTTGTGTGTCGGCTCCACCCATACCTGGCCCTACTTAAGACAAGTCCAGGTTTGTCTTGCAGTAGAACAGCAGCATGCTAGGTGAAGCTAGGTGCAGACACCGGCATCTTTTCTTTGCTAATAAAAGCGTTGTTTTATTCTGCTAACTTCGAGTCTTGAAGTTATTGAGGCACATCATGGGGAACCCCAGTGTAGAGTGGGAGAGGTTAGGGAATAACACCCACAGGACCATCACAGGGACCCAGGGAGGGTTAAGTGTGTGCTGGGACAAATGGTGGGAACCGGATCAGGGGATCTATGTCTGTATGTGGGGTTCAGAGAAGGTCTGCCCCACAGGCATTTCCATCATTTTCCGCAGCCAGTGGCAAGATAACGGGAGGGGGATGGATTGGGAATCGCACCTGGACGCATGCGCGGTCCCATACTCCCCAATCTCGGTTAATGCCACTGAATTAGTGACCCATCCCCGTCAGCCCCTGCCCAAGGCCCCGACGTCACAGACTGTAGCAGAGGGATGCCCCACCACCACCAAGGGACCAGGGAATGGCCTGGTGCTGATACCCACAGACCAGGTGCTGTATCAAGGGGTGTATTACGCGGTGGCCTCGGTGATTTTAAATCTCACAGAGGTGCACTTGCCCACGTGGTGCCCTGCAGAGACGGCCAAACTATATCAAGCCCTGTTAAAAGAAACGTTTCAAAGGTTTTATGAATTCGATTTTTCAGAGGTCGATAAGACCAAATTATATATGTATAGCCGCGAGGCTGGGGACTGGGTGGGGAGACAAAAGAGGGGTAGTGTTAACGATGTGTTAACGGGTTTTAATACGGGGTCTTCGGTCATTAATAGTTTAGATGACATTGAACTGCAGTCGCAGATCAACGGTTTAAAGGCCCAGTTAAAGAAGGTTTTGACTGATGAGAATAAGGTGGTGGGTTCGGAACTGCACGAAGACCAGGCCATGCTGAGGCCTACCCAGTCCCAGTGGACTGTGGGCGTTCCTACCACACCATCATAGGGATAGTTGTAAGGATGCCAGTCATGGGCGGGATGGCCCGACCTGCGCCGGTATACAGGGTGGAGAACATTGGAGTCATTCAGGGGGGTGCACACATTCGTTTTACAGCGGTCCCGCCCTACGTCATAAAGTGGGAGCATGCTATGACGGGTACTGACCTCTCGGGGTGCCGTAGCCGAGGATCACACATAATCCTGTGACCCCAGCACTTGAACGTCTATTCAAATCCACAGTGCGGGTTCAGAGCTGCTGACGCAAAGCCTATAAACTGCACCATGGAAGTCATGGCACAAGGCCATGTCCCCCCACAGGTGGCGTATATAGGAGGTGGAACATACTGCGTCACCACAGCAGCGTCCCACTACCAGCACGGTCAGCACAGCTGGTGCGCGGTGAGTGACAGCAGTTTCTGCTTTAAACCCGAGGCAGAAGTTCAAGTGGCACAGTCACGAATTGTCCCCATCCCTGAACCATCCACTGTTCACCTCACTGTGAAAGAAAATTTCACCAACCTCCAAAGGTATGTAGCCCACTTCGGCTACCAGATCCCCCCTCTCCCAGAACACCTTGTTAAACTATTAAAAGCAGTAGTGGTTTCCCCAAAACACTTTTACACGCTGGAACAGAAGACTGTCCAGATAGGGGCCGATATTCTCAGTATTACGACCCCACCCTGGTGGGACATCTTTGAGAATATAGAGGTCCCCTCCTGGATTCGTCTGGCATCGCACATCTGTCAGCTCGGGATCGTCCTCCACCTGGTTTGCGTCCAGTGTAGGAAAAGGAGTCCCGAGGTGGTAGTTAGAACACAAAGGGTATGGAAGGACCAGTATGCTCGGGTAGACGGAACACCCGTGTGAGTTCTGTGATGCATCACTTGCGAGTGATGGCAGTCTGTTTCATTATTTTAATAAAGAATGCATAGTATGTGAAATACTGTTTCATCCCAAGTGGTGCAGGGGTATTTGGACACCTCCATGCTGGGATTGTTGTAATTCAACCTTGTTTTCTATCCGAATGCCTGCCGTACACTGGGGCTCTCTCCAAGTAAGGGAATGTATGTGTCGAGGGATTGGGGATAGGTAATAAAGGGGAGGGTTGTTTGCGGCGGTCAGAAATTTTGCTCACCTTGAATGGACACTTCAAGCAAGTTTAAGTAACCACAGGGGGGACTGAAGGGATTCGCAAAATTTCATATGTTCCCCCCCCGAAGATTAATTGGAGTTATTGAAGAAACCTTGGAGTGACTGTGTTTTAAAAATCCAGGGCCTCTCAAAATGGCTGCGGTCAGACACATAGCCAAAGGGCCTGCGGCATCCATATGGATTTTCTGATAGCTTCACAGACTGCATGTTTAATTTGAACAATGCAGTGAGGCAAGCTCAGTTGTATTCACGCCCTGAGGCAGGTTATCAATTGTTTGCCTACACAATCTAAGTTCGGGCGGAGATAGTCCCAGTTGCTTGAGGAATATTCAGAACAATTGAGGAACATTCAGAACAATTGAGGAACATTCAGAACAATTAAGGACATTCAGAAAACAATGGAAAGGCAGTTGTGGTACTGATCGGTGCCATCAACGTAAATGGGCCAAAATCAAGGTCCTCTTGTCTTACGTTTTCGAGCCCAAATCGGACAATTGAAGGACTGATGAGGCGCGATAATGACCCATTGCCGAGAGGATATAACTGGGGCGGCCCAGCACCTCTCTCTCTCTCTCTCTCTTCGCCTCGGCCCAGTGTCCTGTTTGTCTGCTAGCAACCAAGAAGGAAAACCATCTAGAAAGCATCGCAAGCACATTTCGACAGCAGCAGCGGGGCACAAGGGCCAGGCCTTTTCATCTGTTTCACCGGTGAGAATTATCTTTCTGGCTGTCACAAGACAACCTAGCTAGGTGTAAGGGTGGGAGTTAAAGGGGTATTACAAAACTGTGATTTTAGAATTTTTCCCTCGTTGTGTCCGTTTCTTCTCCCGTTAAGTGTAAAACTGTATTGCATCCATAGTGATTTATTTTATCTTCTGTATAATACTGTTTTTCTTGTAGTGTTAGCTTTTCTAATTAATAAACATTGGCTTTCCTTGCACCAATCCACTGGTCTGTTCGTTTGTCCTTGTTACCACTCAATAAGTCCTGAGCTCAGAATCAGGAAGGGGAAAGCGATTTGCAACCGCACAGCGGGCAGGGCAGCTCAGGAAAACATAACTGGCTGACCTACAATAAGCCCCTGGAACAAAACCCCCTACAATATTGATTTGAAGAAGAAATCCTTTAGAATCAAATGGGTGAAGACATTTCTTCAGAAGTCAAATACAAGTTTTTGGAAGAGTTGTATTGAGCATTTTTTAAAACAAAGTGGGATAGGAGGACAGGGGATATTGTATGTGGAATACAATAATATATTTTTGAAATCGATTAAACTTCTCCCTAGGTTTTATAAGGGGGTTGTAGAGACTTGGGCCCAATTTTTAAAGAGCGTGCAGTTTATGCCCAAGGGGGCTGAGGAATTTTTAGAACAGCCCTTATTTTTAAACAGGTGGGTCAACATTGAAGGAGAGGTTTTATTTAATCAATCTTTTATAAAAGCTGGGATTATATCTGTGAAAGATGTATTATACAAGGTAATTCCAGGTTGGTTGCCTGAAGTGATAGTGAGGGACATGGTGTGGGAGGAGGATCAGGAGGTAGAAGGAAAAGCAATAGGAATCATGTATGAGAAGATTGTGAGGGCAATGCCACAGGATTGGATGGAAGAAATAAATGCGGAAATCGCCAAAGGATGTTAAATGCGTCCTGCTTTTCCAAGCTTTGTACTGGAGAAAGGGGGAGAGTTGGTCCAATTTGACAACTGTAATACTCGAGATTTCTATGAGGTATTCAGAGAATTGAGATTCAAGACACCTGCTGGTCAGGAGTTTTGGCAGAGTGTATACCCACAGCTGGACTTCAACAGGATTTGGAAGGGAGTGTGGGCGAATTTTAAATGCCCAGAATGGATTGAACTGGATTTCAAATTGGCTCATAACCGAATTTTTACCATGACGGTCTTGTGCAAGATTGGACGAGTGGAGGCGGCAACTTGCCCAATGTGTGGGCCACGGGATGAGACTCTGTCCCATTTATTGGTGCTATGTCCGCAGTTAAATGACTTTAAGTAATATGTTCGACAGTTGTGTGAAGCTTTTTTGCTGGGTGGGGACCAAAGAGCGAGAATGGGAATCCCGTGGGACTCAATTTTGAGATGGGGATTGCAGGAGAGTCTGTCAGAGTCTAGCGGAGCGGCAATTAATTTAATGTTCAGTTTGGCTAGATTCGTGATTGTGCAACGAAGGAATGCTCTGTTTTTAAGGGGAGGAGAATCAATCTAAAAAAGTATTTTCAATATAAGCTAAAAGATCATTATAAGCCTCTGTGGATGTTTTATTCAGAAAGGAATTTAAGGACAGTATTTTACAACCAATTTTTAAAGTACAATCGATTAATATATGTTACAGGTGACAAATTAAACTTCAGGTTTTGATGTTAAAATGTGGTGGCGGAATGGCTGTGCAGAGCGGTGGAATTGATTTGTATCATACAATGTAATGATCACGATGTTGTAAATGTTCTTAATGTTCAATAAAGTATAATATTTTTTAAAAAGTTGCTAGCACACTCGCCTCTGAATCAGAAGGTTGTGGGTTCAAGTTCCGCTCCAGGGACTTAAGCACATAAAAAAGCTAGGCAGACTCTCCAGTGCAGTGCTGAGGGAGTGCAGCACTGTCGGAGGTGCCATCTTTCAGATGAGACGTTAAACCGAGGCCCCATCTGCTCTCTCAGGTGGACATAAAAAAGATCCCATGGCACTATTTCGAAGAAGAGCAGGGGAGTTATCCCTGATGTCCTGGCCAATATTTATCCCTCAACCAACATAACAAAAACAGATTATCTGGTCGTTATCACATTGCTGTTTGTGGGAGTTTGCTGCGTGCAAATTGGCTGCTGCGTTTCTCACATTACAACAGTAACTCCACTTCAAAGAGTACTTCATTGGCTGTAAAGTGCTTTGAGACATCCAGTGGTTGTGAAAGGCGCTATATAAATGCAAGTCTTTATTTCACTGCTGCTGCAGGGCGAGTACTAAAAGAGTTAAATCTCAAGAGACACACACCATGAAAAGTATGTCCTTTTGGAAGGAAAGCAACATGATAGCAAATTTGGTGCACTAAAGGAAAGCTTTTTTTCCCTTCAGTAAAATGTTTTTTAGAAATATGAAAGAGAAACTATTGGTGATTCAGCTGTGAAAACAAGCTGCGTGGTGTGCCAACTAGCTGCCCAGTCATTGGAGACATTCACCGGGGACACATTTGTGAAGGAAAGCATGATGGAAGTAGTCAAATCATAGACCTGGAAAAGAAACAAGCCTTTATGAATTCAAGCTTGTCAAGAAATTTTGCAGCGGAACAAATGAATGAACTGTCTGATAAACTGCGTCAACATTTCACACATGGACTGCAGAGCAATAAATCATTTAGCCCAATAATCACCTTCATTTGCATTTTATAATTTTCCCATTTGTGTTTTATGCCTTGGCTGTTGTGATGTACCCACTGTGACCCCTCCATCTAAAATTAATTAAACATTTTAGTATAAGACCCCTCACAGGGCACAACAAAAGTCTACACCTTTCTTCTGCTGGAGATATGAGGGGAAACAACTACAGTAATGACTGTTTGATCTTGTGCTCTGATAATCTGTTACATATTTGAATAATTGACATAAGCAATTATACCCACCACCTTCTCAAGGGCAACTAGGGATGGGCAATAAATGCTGGCCTTGCCAGCGATGACCACATCCCATGAAAGAATTTAAAAAAAAACCTGTGCACAGGATTTTCCTGATCAGTGAGGTGTGCCACTATATTATCTGTGTAGAGTCAAATTTTGTGCTAGAGCCTCAATTCCTCTGCTAGCATCTTACACATCTCCCAGACTTCAGAAGGTTGTTTACCTGCAATATCAGTGAGATATTCAGCACTAGTGAATTATTTCATTTTCTTTTCCTAACGGTGGCAATCATATTTACAGTTTGCTTTATGCATTGTGGCAAGCTTTTGTCTTGGAACACTGCAGTACTGACTGAGCAGTAGGAATTTACCTTTTATTCTTAAGGAAGGGTGTGAGGAAAGATTTTTCCTTTCCCTTTTGCTCTACTAAAAGGTAACCTGTACCAGCCATTCCCCATACTGGATCCTAGTTTTGTCAGGATCACTCGTAAGAGCCCAGGCAGAGGGAAGTGTCATTCAAGAGGGAAGGAGCAGGATGAAAAATAAGAGTATTCCCCAGTATGGCTGTCATACACATTCTAACAGCAAGTTACATAAAAAAATGGCAGTAGACTAAAAGCAGAGGTTTGTCAATCTTCTCAGATGATGAATAATGCACCAGACATAGGGAGACAGATCTTTTTAAGTTACTGTCGACGTACCCTAAAGGGCAACATTCAGCATTTTTTTTATAAACAAGAAATGGACCTCCCCTCTTCCTATCATCTATCATTCAGTCAGCCTTTTGACTTCCAAAACCAAAGAATTCAGTAAGATATATAGGTTTCAAATAATCTTTTATTTGGCATTCAACACCCACATTCTACAACAGTAAACAAAACGCTATTGCTTTGCTTTTTTGGAGCTGAGCTAAATTTCATTCATTCAGTAGTTAGACCTTCTACTAGTCGGTCAGAATGTTTAGTCATGTGAGGTTTCAAGACACAAAATCAATGATAAGCCACTATATCAAAAGCAAACCACTAAATTGTATTGGGATTGGATAGCTCCAGGGAGCAAAGCAAATCTCCTATATTCCATAATAAAATGAGTATATTGACTGATCGAGACTAGGAGGCCATAGCATAAGGGTAACTGCATTAATAAGCTCCTCGGGCTCACAGAATTAACACTCCTTCTAAAATGACAAAAAAAGGACCAGAAGGCTTCGCAGGAAATCAGACTAAGCCAATAGTCACAATGTATTCCATGGATGCAGACAGGACAAAATATGCATCTTAAGTATGAATGAGGATGCGCAATAGGAACATTACTCTCGCTTGCATTCCTTACAAAATCTGATCTTATCTCATGGCTTTATGTTATTGTCATATATAAGAGTGCAGATGTTAGGAATGCTTAGTTTATTAGATTGTTTATATCATGGGAAAAATTCGGTATTGCCCCATTTGGGGCGCAATTATCGGCCGGGTGCAAAGTTTAGTGCCTAGCGCTAATTATCGCTTCCAACGGCAAACTTGGCTTCTATCGCCCCTGGAGGTGATTGGAGCACTAAATCAGGCACTACACACCTCTCTTAAGGTGCTAACGCCGAGGAGCGAGGCGCTACCTCAGAGCGTTGGCGAAGCTCATGTGATGTCAGTCAGCAATAGAACACAGACACACTGGCGCCGGACAGTTCTTAAAGGGGAGAGTCGATCTTGCTCTCCACCCACGCCCTGCTCATTGCAGCCTTGAATCTCAGCCTGCACATCAAATCTGCTGGAAAGAATAATGGAGAGGCCCAGGGAAAGAGCTCAGAGTGCAGCCCCCATAGTCTCTAAATCGATGCAAGGAAGGTCAAATCAAAATGAACCTGCAAAGTGCTGCTCAGTAACCAAAACTCCTTCACACAGCGTTGAATCTCTCCAGAAGTCTCTCTCTCTCTCTCAGAATGCGTGATGCAAAAATGTCGCCCACAAAAAAAGGCAGGAAGCATCCGTTTTTAAATAGCACTCCCCCAGTCCCTTCCTGATTGCAAAACATTCCCCTCAACCTGTCGTTGCTAGCGGCAGGCAGAAAGGCAGGGGGCGCCACTCAATATCCGGTCCAGGGCGCTACCAGGGCATTGCACATTCGACTGATGTCACGATCTGCGGGTGCAGGAGATCGTGGCAGTAGTGTTTAGTGCCGCCGCAAAATGTCTGGTCAATTTCGTGAGCGGTGCAAACATCGCCACGCCCGGGCGCTAGTTGCTTTGTGCCCCATTAATGCCCTCTTAGGGCGCTAATGGGAGGCGCAAAGCAACCACATTTTCCCCCTCATGTATCTAATATATATTGTCTGCATGCTTGTTTAATTTGTGTTGCATGATAAACCTTTTTTCAGGAACATAGGAACAGGATTTGGCTGTTCAGCTCCTCAAGCTTGTTCCGCCATTCAGTTAGATCATGAATAAGCGTGACCTCAATTCTATTCACTCACCTTTGTTCCATATCCTTTGATATCCTTATGCAACAAAAATCTATCGATCTCTGCATTGAATATTTCAATTGACCTAGCATCCCCAATCTTTTGAGGGAGAGTGTTTCATATTTCTATTACAAAATGCTTCCTGATTTCACTCCTGAATGGGCTAGCTCTAATTTTAAGATTATGCCCTCTTGTTCTTGTAAGATTCGCAAAATTCTGCAGATCCCCCAAACCAAGAAGATTACCCCAAAGGAAGAGATTTTTGGACTGTTTAAAAGAATATTGGGCCAAAAAGGGGCTTAAAGTCAAAACCCCAGGATTTTGATTATTTTATAAAGGCATGTCCAGGCCTGTGAAAGGCTGCAATAAAGGGGTTGGGATGGGCCTCTGTGAAACAAGCAGTTTGAGTATTGGCATAAGCCAAACTGTCTGGGAACATTCTGAACTGTCTCAGTCATTTTACATAATGACAATAGGCCTACGGAAGAGCAGTTCCTGCCAAAAACTACAGAGCCATCTAAAAGTATGCATAATGCAGAACATGCCACTGACCAACAAAAGGGACCCTGGCCCCAGCAGGAAAAGACAAAACTTACTAATCGGGCCACAGATTAAACTGCCATATAAAGCCAATTTAGGTTTCGATGGACTATCCCGAACCGAGTTCACGCCAACTTAAACCAATTAAGATAGATGGGACCAGCTCGAAACACGTTAAAGAATGCAAAAATTATTAATGTTAACGAGCCTGCCAAAATTGACAATGGGCCAGAGAAAATCTGGCGGGCGGGTAAGCAAGGCCTCAAACGGTATAATTGGGGCCTGCTTTTTCAGTTGAGGAGAAGAGAAAGGAGTGAGAGGAGTTTTCGTTCGGTCAAAGCGTTCGGTTCAGTACAGTCCAGAAGAAGAGAGCAGTTCGGTTTCGGCCCATTCGATACAGCACGGCTTGTGTAGAAGAGAAGAAGAAGGGAACTTCAAAATCTACTTCAAGTCACAAGAGTATCTGAGCCAGGAGGAGACATCATCGAATGCCTCATAGCAACTAAAGGCCCCAAGAAACAAACAACCAAAAATATTACCAGCAACTAGGTAATATTGGGCCACCGTGACCGACAAGAAACCAACCTGGAAGAAACCGAAGATTTGCAGGTTTGTTTCCACTATACAAACTATTCTGACTTACCCCTGGGTAAGATTTGAGGAAAAGACTCTAAACCCTATTTCTGACCAAAAGAAATTGGGTACTTACCCGATAAATCCAATACGCACCCGGCCACATCAATGGACACGCGGAGACTGAAACAGCAACGCAGGTGAAGTCTTCTACCACATCCGGGGTATGGCAGGCCCCAACCGCCACACCTAGAGAACCCCGAAATAGCGAACCTCTACAATTGTCAAAGAAGTCGTTTGGTGAGTATTATCCCTGGTCTTCCAGAGTCCAACTTAGTTAGTGTAGTGGGATTGGGAGGGATGAAGTATTCTGTCTATTGTTATTCTCCCTCGTATATTCCGAAATGTTCCCCCTTTTAGAGTGATAAGATTGTTGTGTTGTGTATATTTTCTTGTCTCAAATAAAATCCAAGTTCTTTCACCAACTCAGTTGTCTGTTGCAATTTCATTACAAACCCCAAATAAGTCCAAGGTCTAAAACCAATGGAGTGGGAGCGATTCGAACCGCTCAGGAGTCAGAGGCAAAGCTGACCACACACACCACCCCTTACATTCTGCATTCTCCAACCAGCAAATTCTGGGCCAATTATTGTTTTCCATACAGAGTTGTGACTGCTATCCTTGTTGATAATGCAGCAACAACCTACATCTGAGAACCCAGACCCTAGAATAAGTATTACAAAAAGGCACAGGAAAGTTTACACGATAATATGTGGTGTGCTCAGTGGCAGAACCAAATGATGTTTATAGACATATCTGTAAAAAACACACTGGAATATTTGTTATAAGGACTGCTTGGTTTGTTGTTCAGGTAAACAGGCAATTTGCTGATGTTGAGGCTCAGGATTAGGATGTGATGGCTAGCTGTGAGGAGCAGGGATTTTAAATAGATGATAGATTGTTTGATAAGGACATAAGAACATAAGAACTAGGAGCAGGAGTAGGCCATACGGCCCCTCAAGCCTGCTCCGCCATTCAATAAGATCATGGCTGATCATCGACCTCAACTCCATTTTCCCACCCAAACTCCATATCCCTTGATTCCCCTAGCGTCCAAAAATCTATCTATCTCAGCCTTGAATATATTCAAAGATTCAGCATTCACAGCCCTCTGGGGCAGAGAATTCCAAAGATTCACAACATTCTGAGCAAAGAAATTTCTCCTCATCTCAGTCTTAAATGGCCTACCCCTTATCCTGAGACTATGCCCCTTAGTTCTAAACACTCCAGCCAGGGGAAACAATCTCTCAGCATCTACCCTGTCAATCTCCTTCAGAATCTTGTATGTTTTAATTAGATCACCTCCCATTCTTCTAAACCCCAGAGAGTATAGGCCCATTTTACACAATCTCTCATCATAGGACAGCCCTCTCATCTCAGGAATCAATCTACTGAACCTTCATTGCACCGCCTCCAAGGCAAGTATATCCTTCTTTAGATAAGGAGACCAAAACTGTGCACAGTACTCCAGGTGTGGTCTCACCAAGGCCCTGTACAATTGTAGCAAGACTTCCTTACTCTTATACTCTAACCCCCTTGCAATAAAGGCCAACATGCTATTTGCCTTCCTTATTGCTTGCTGTACCTGCATGCTAGCTTTCTGTGTTTCACCCAAATCTCTCTGAACAGCAACATTTGAAAGTTTCTCACTATTTAAAAAATATTCTGTTTTTCTATTCTTCCTACCAAAGTGAATAACCTCACATTTCCCTACATTATACTCCATCTACCACCTTACTAACCACCCACTTTGTCTATCTATATCTCTTTGCAGACTCACTGTGTTCTCCTCACAGTTTACTGTCCCACCTAGCTTTGTATCATCAGCAAACTTGGATACATTACACTCAGTTCCTTCATCTAGGTCATTAATATAGATTGTAAATAGCTGAGCTAATTGATGGGCTGAGACGTCCAAATAATGGAGCTCTGATCAACCGTTAAGATGTGCCAAATGAATCTGTCTCTCAGGTGTCTAGCAGCCATTGCCCTGGCAGCTACCTCCTATTCTTCATGGGTCAGGTTAACAGCATTAGCAGTGTCATCATCAGGCTCTCTGGCATTCTCCCCAAGATGTGCAGTAGATGGTGAGATAGTGGTGGAGTCCACCGCTATGCTGTGCATCAACATCTAAGAGAGTTTCAACTTTTTAAAAATTCTTTCATGGGATATGGGCATTGCTGGCAAGGCCAGCATTTATTGCCCATCCCCAATTGCCCTTGAGAAGGTGGTGGTGAGCCATCTTCTTGAACTGCTCCAGTCCGTGTGGTGAAGGCACTTCCACAGTGCTGTTAGGGAGGAAGTTCCAGGATTTTGATCCAGCGACGATGAAGGAACTGCATTATATTTCCAAGTCAGAATGATGTGTAACTTGGAGGGGAACTTCCAAGTGATGGTGTTCCCATGCGTCTGCTGCTCTTGTCCTTCTAGGTGGTAGAGGTCATGGGTTTGGGAGGTGCTGCCAAAGAAACCTTGGCGAGTTGCTGCCATGCATCTTGTAGATAGTACACATTGCAGCCACGGTGCGCCACTGATGGAGGGAGTGAATGTTTAAGGTGGTGGATGGGGTGCCAACCAAGTGGGCTAAGTTGACCTGGAGGGTAGTTTGGAGAAAGTGACAGCTGTGGGTGTATCTGCAAAACCTCCCCGCCTAACATGAGATATCCTGGCAAGTCAGTCAATTTTAATGTGGAGGCAGTGAAGTAAAGGACTGCAGCTCTTGGGCAATCATCTAGAAAGGTCATTATCAGCCAGATAGCAAGGTATAAAGGGCTTGCATCTTGGAGAGATTAAAGCGTATTTTGTTGACTCTTCTAGAGATCAAATGATCTTTTTGATTCTGTGAGGTCCATTTTCTCACTGATCACTAGTAATCAGAATCCCGTTGCCAGGATATGGTGTATCCTGTAGAGAAGCTGGTGTGAGTGCCTCAGAGGGACATCTAGCATCAGTCCTTTCCTGATTTACAAAGTTGTTAAGCACACAACATGCTGCCACAAGTCACAAGACAGTGTTGGGTTCATACTGCCAGACAACCCTGGGCATATCCAGATGGCAGAAGCTGCCTTTGAGCACCCCAAAATTTTGCTCACTTCTTATCCTTGTCTTCATATGTGCATCATTGTAGCACTCTTCTGCAGAAGTGGTGGTCCTACGAAGAGGCATCATGAGCTATACAAATGTTCCTTGTCCCTCAGCAATCATCCTGGCCTTTGCCTCGGCTGTTGAAATAGAGCTGAAACACTGGACTAGCAAATTATAAAAGCATCACAACAACTCCCAGAATATGCAAGAAATTGTGCCTATGATCGCAAATGAGCTGCACATTTAGGGAATAGAAGTCTTTGTGGTTCAAATACATATGCGGGTTTACATTTGGGACACATAATCATGGGTACAATCGACAGCCCAGGTGACCCTCTCTGTCATCTGTGTGGGAGAACTGTCAAATTATACACGTTGTTCTGCCCTGGCAAAGAGGATACTGGTGATTTACCTGAGAGAGGAATGACTGATCTGACAACAGGCCCCTGTGGCTTCCTGGAATTAGCCTGCAGCTTTAATGTTAAGGTCTGAAGCCACTTTCTCTGCCACAGTGAGAGCTGTCCTCGCTGTGGACTTTGGTTGCATACCTGGCTGCAGCAACATACAGTGTTCCTCCAAAACGTCATGACTGAAGCACAGCCTCCTGAGACAGAGCACCTGGGAAAGATCTCGCAAAGTGCACCGAGGTCTGTACAGCCCACTAGATCAGTAGTTCTGGGATAGTCTGGCTCTCCTCTGGTGCTTCCTGATTAATCTGGCTTCCACAGACTAATCAGGTAAAGTTACGACAGCGGAGCAGGCGCAATGCTGAGGAATTTATTTTGTGCATTTTAGATCAGTCTTGTCCTGTTCAAAAAGCTGTACTGGCATTTAGCCATATCATTTTGACATGAAAACAGCTGAACACTTCAGGACTATATTTCCTCGGGACGCAAACCCGGTGGCAATCCCATTAGTATCACTTTCAAGTCAGCACCAATAGGTGAAGCATGGAAAAAGCCTAGAGAGAAATATTCTTTGGAACATCGCCCTTTGTCTGGAGATATCCAGCCTACCATAATACCAGTGAAAGTAACCACTGCCTTATGTAATTTTAATTTAAAACTCTGATTATTATCATATAATACTGTATTTTAAAGTCCTAGTTGTCCTCTATTTTTGTCTTTGAATTTTAAGCACATAATCTTTTTCCTCACAGAAATCTCCTGATATTTTTGAATTAATACAATTGAACTTTCACCAACAGCATCGGAAATATATAATTCAATCAAAGTGTGATGCTTGTCTTGATTTGTGGTAACCCTGCTCTGAAAGAAGGCTCCATCTTGCTAGATCTGCCTTAATGTTTGTCATCAATCAAGACAAATTGACATCCATTAATTTATGAGGACCCAGGACTACAAATTCCTAAACAAATCATTCCTTTGAGTGATAACTGACAGCTATATATTTTTCAAACAGTACTGAGGCAATGCTCATTTAACTGCAATGTCCGTAGCTTATTCCAATTGACCATATAAGATTGATTGTTGCCAAAATCCCAAATTAATTTGAGTATCCATGTGTTTGTGGACCAAAATCACAAACCATGATGAAGCTACCAATTACAGTCTCCTCTATTCTTTTTTCCCTCTTGTCCCTCCCTGAATGTGAAATTGACTTAATGACTGAAACCAGATTCCAATATGACTTTAACCAAGATCAGGGATAATGGACTACCTTCATTGGTTCCCTTATCCAGTTTGAAGGAATTGGATGTTGCATTGCTCAAGAAAATTGATGCTGGACAGTTCTGATCCATTGAATGAGGCAGGGTTCAACATAAAACTTCTGCAGTACAGCCAATCTACCCTGTCACAGGCTTTCTTTGTGGTCATTTAAAAGACTAAATACAGGGCGGTTTTCTGGTTGTGTAATGAATTGACTAAATTTGGTAAGTTATCTTAACGTGAAAAATGGTGCCTTTCTTTTACAAAACAAACCTGGCCTTCCTTCTTCAGTATCCTATGGAATCTTTAGCTTTCTTTCTTAATTCCAATATTGGAGTTTGGTTTAAGATATCAACCCTTCTGGTTTTGTGATCGTTTTTAACAAAGTTGCAAAGGCAATCTCAACATTCTTTTCACAAAACAGGGCAGAAATATCATGAAGAGTTCCAGAGTATAACCATCTATACGAGGTGCCATCTCTGTATTTAGATTAACATTTTCTCACTTTACTGCGTTTACACTTGCTCCAATTGCCCTTTCTTCACCTTGGTGACAAGGGCATAGACACACAAGAAAGCATAGGATAAGGAAAGCTCATTCGGCCCATCAAGCCTGCTCTTTTGCAGCCTAAACATTATCTACATTATATTGGACTCTACCACACATTTATTCTCTAAAGGAATAAACCCCATATGTAATAACAGACCTGATTAAGGAGCTTTACCAAAGGTTGGGTTGCCCTGAATGGAGCATGTTGTGTATGTACCTTTAAGGGAATAACTGGTCTCAGACTGCAGTACCGGCAGTGACCACCCCTGTATAAAAGGCGCTAGCAAGCCTCTGTAGTTTCAGTTTCCCGATTGACTCCATTCAGTAAAGACTTGTTTAAATCAACTCCTGCTGTCCATGTCTCAATTATACATGGACATAATATTGGCGACGAGCAGGTACGAACTTACCTACAGTCTGCACCACCTCCTGGGATCCATTCCTGAAGCGAAGTGAGCAGAGGTCGAGGCCAGAAGGAAGAAAGAAGCAGTAGAAATGGGCATCGACCGTGGGCCTGTAAGATTTGAAATTTTCAGCAATAATCACGCAAGAAAACAGGATAAAATAAGACAGCTTATTGACCAAAGTAAGCTTGCACAGAAAAACCTTTGATAAAAGGGCATACAAAATGGCCGCCGGGCCTCGTGATCAGTTTCTGGACCATTTGATTTCTGTTACTGCAAGCCAGACAGGCTTGTGGATTGAAGACAGTAAGCCCGCGAAAGCCAGTATCGGGAAACCGAAACTCAGGGAAACAACATACATATTCAATGGATTCTAAGTACAAGACAGTTTCAGGCAAACAGGATGGGGCCCATCAAGATATGGGCGGACAATGAATGGACACTTAAACCCATTTAATGTACAAAGGAGAAACCGTTTAACAGCCAGCAAGGGAAATCTCCAGACCGATCAATATGCGAACCGAGTCACGGTGACAATGTAAAAGACATTAAAAGACATTATCGGCCAGGAAGGCCAGTTAAGTTATCACCGGCTCCCGTTACAAGACAAAGCGCCCCTGCAGAGATTTCTGCCCGCCAAAATATTACAAAGACTGGACTATGATCTGGCGGGAGATAAGGCTGGCCCAAAAGGGTATAAATATGGATTTTGAAAAGTCCATCAGCCTCTTCTACCTCGGTAGCTTCGGAATCGATCAAGACGCTTCTTCTTTTAAAGACGCTTCGGACGGACAATTTCGGTGAAAAGACAACGTGGTCGGTGTTCAGCCAGACAAGGCTCGGCCACGACGGGAAGACGACGAGGGTGGCCCGGGTGCTGTTGTCGGGAGATCATCGACGACCCAGGCCGAAGGAGAAGACACCCTCGGGAAAAACGACGATCCAGGCCGGAGAAAAGGACACTCCAGGCCTAACACTCCAGTGCCTCAACAACACAGGTTTACAGGAAACCAAATCCAGACAGACTTGGTGGATTTCAGCCATGACGAGCGCTCACCGAGGCTGTGTCCACTGCCTCATCGCCTGAGAAAGAGAGAGAAAAACACGCTGCGCCAGAAGTTTCCAAATCCACGTGATGACGGAAAGCTGTGCCAGAAAGGCTGCGAACCCCTCCTTTTTGCGATTCTGATAGTGGTGAGCATGATCCCGAGTTCCTCAAGTCGAAACTTAGTTTAGGTATTAGGGGAGGGAGTAAGGTTAAATCGTAATGTGTTTCCCCTTTTACGACGTGCCGTGTGTTCCCCATTTCCATAGAGCCAACTTCATAAATTTGTGCATGATTGTAGTTACTTTAATCTGTGCCTATGACATGTATTTTGTAATGCTTCAAACTGTTTAAAAATAAAAGCATCCATTTTGTGCTATTCAACCTGGTCTATTGAGTCCTTTCTCTGCACTACAGTTCTCTGCATCTAAGTCCAAGGTCTAGAACCGTAGGGGAGAGTGGGTCGAACCACTCAAGGGTAATTATTGCACAAAGCCTGGCAGGAGACCAGAACGAGCAAGAGAAACTCCCTACAGGCATCTGCCCCTGAGTCAGCGGAGTTGAAGATTGCTGGAGAAGCTGTCGAGAGCGGGGCCTGGTTCCTGTCAACGGTGCTTCAGCTAATCGGGCTGGTGGCAGGTAGCACACTGATCCTTCCTGGGCTGCGGCGGTCACGAACTCGAGCGGGTGGCTTGCAACGGGGCCGAGCAGCGTTGTCGGGAAGAAAAGTGAGAGAGAGGGTGGAGCACACAGGGCGCGGCCGGTGCTACGAAGCCGGGCAGCGTATGGACCCGAGAAGAGGGAGGCAAGAGTCCCACAGAGTTGTTCCACGACGGGAAAATAATAAAAAAAGCAATATTAAACGCGCAGGAAACCGCGAGGAGCTGCAGGTTGCAACGGAAACCGCAGAAAGCAGCGCTAGCAACAGCGGGGAAGAAGGCAAAGCATGGGAGGCGCCATCTTAATCAGCGGGGAAGAAAGCAAAGCGCGGGAGGTGCCATTTTATTAAATCGGGGAAGAAGGCAAAGCGCGGGAGGCGCCATTGTAGATTTTCAAGATGCCGAAGACTGGCTGTATCACTGCCTTTGATAATACAATAGAGGACTGGACCACGTATGTGGAAAGAGTCGAGGTATATTGCGAGGCAAACGAAATCGCCGATGAGAAAAAGACATCGGTATTGCTAAACTTAATGGGCGCTAGAACGTATGGCCTATTGCGGGACCTGATTACTCCAGCCAAACCGAAGGCGAAGAGTTTTAACGAAATTGTTGCTGTCCTACAGGAACACCTAAACCCTGCACTGCTGCTGATAGCAGAAAGATTTAAATTCCACAGGAGAACTCAGCATAAAGATGAGAGCAATGCTGAGTACCTTACGGAACTACGCAAGCTATCAAAGCACTGCCAGTTCGGAGCAGGACTGGCAGATACCCTACGGGACAAATTTGTCTGTTGACTCCTGAGTGAAGGAACACAGAAGAAGTTACTCTCAGAGAAAGAGCTGACGCTAGATAAGGCTTTCAGCGTGGCAGTATCGTACGAAGCAGCAGCCAGGGGAGCTGCAGAAATACAACAAAAGCCACAGGAATACGGCACCCACGAAATGACACGGGGATTTGCAAAATGTTATCGCTGCGGCAGAACTAACCATGACCAGAAGGACTGCTGGTCCAAGGACAAAATATGCAGGCAATGCGGAAAGATGGGACACATTGCACGAGTTTGCAGGTCTGGGAAGAAGACCAGCGACAACAAAAAGGCTACTAAGGAACCGTACAAGAAAGTACAAAAGATGACGGACAGTAGTTCCGAAGACCAGATGAGCGATAGTGAATCCGGGAACAAGAGACTAAGCTGTCTCAAACTTCACAATGTAATCGCAAAAGAGGATCACTGAACCATTTGGGTCACCCTCACGATAGCAGGGTCCCAAGTTAAAATGGAATTGGATACAGGATCAGCGCTAACTGTCATGAATTGACGAGACTACGAGCGGCTATTCTCACACATACACTTGAGAGAGACATCCATCGTCTTGACGACGTATACGGGGCAAAAATTATACCCCAGAGGAAAAATAAGGGTGCCTGTCGAATACAGTGGCAAGAAAATATGGAAATTGTATCTCTACATACTGCAAAATGGTGGACCACCATTATTGGGACGTGAATGGATCAGGAAGATAAGCTTAGATTGGCACTCCATTCATGCAATGACGGTGGATGGTAAAAAAGATGAAGACGTCACTCCTGGACGATTGTCAACAATCTTAGCTAACGCCAAAGAGGTATTTCAACAAGAACTGGGCACTCTTAAAGGCGTAACCGCCTCGATAAAAATAGAAGAGAATGCAATTCCCAAGTTTTTCAAAGCAAGACCAGTACCATATGCAATTCGCCCAGCCGTCGAGGCAGAGCTGGAGAATCTGGAGAAGGCAGGCGTGTTGTCTAAGGTCAACCGGAGTGAGTGGGCGACACCCATCATTCCTGTCATGAAGAAAACGTTAAGTAATAAGTCTGAGGAGCCAAGGAAGGTTCGCATCTGTGGGGACTTCAAGGTGATGGTGAACCCAGTCCTTCACACAGTACAATATCCTCTTCCAAGGATAGAAGACATCTTCACCTCACTATCTGAAGGGAAGCGTTTTACAAAAATTGACCTAGCACAAGCATATTTGCAGATGGAGGTTGAAGAATCCTCTAGGAAGTATCTCACGATAAACACTCACAAAGGTCTTTACCAGTATCATCGATTGGTATTCGGAGTAGCATCGGCTCCGGCGATATGGCAAAGAGCGATGGAACAAGTCCTGCAAGGGATTCCGGGGACTCAGTGTTACTTGGACGACATCCTTGTGACAGGTGAAGATGACAGTGAACACCTTAACAACCTAGAACAGGTGTTCACTAGACTATGGGAACATGGGCTACGAGCCAACCGCCCCAAGTGCGAGTTTTTTAAGAAACAGGTATCGTATTGTGGCCACGTGATTGATGAAGAGGGGTTACATAAGTCCCCTGACAAAATTGAAGCAGTTGTTAAGGCCCCAGCTCCTGAAAATGTGTCGCAACTGAGGTCATTCCTCGGATTGGTGAATTACTACCATAAGTTTTTACCGAATTTGTCCACAATTCTGCACCCACTGAATGCCCTACTACGAACGGGAGTAGCATGGAAATGGAGCAATGACTGTAAGCGGGCCTTTCAGAAGAGTAAGGACTTAATCACTTCAAGAGAAGTATTGGCTCAGTACAACCCAGCACTGTCGATCAGACTGGCGTGTGATGCGTCTCCCTACGGCATTGGGGCGGTACTGTCACATAAATTCCTTGATGTTTTAGAGAGGCCGATAGCTTTTGCGTCACGCTCGTTAACTTCTGCCGAGCGTAACTACGCCCAGATTGACAGAGAGGCCCTCAGCCTAGTGTGGGGGGTGAAGAAGTTCAATCACTACCTGCACGGTCAAAAATGTACTCTACTAACTGATCATCAACCTCTTGTCTCCATTTTCAACCCTCAGAAGGGTGTACCGATAATTACAGCGCAACGGCTGCAGAGGTGGTCCCTTTTCCTAGGGGCACACTAATATGACATCGAGTACAAAGGAACTAAACAGCATGGGAATGCTGATGGATTGTCGCGCCTACCGTTGCCGATGGTGGAAGAAGACCTTGCAGTGGATCCAATGGAGATATTCCACTCGACCATAGTCGAATGTCTCCCTGTGACGAATGCAAACATAGAAAAGGAAACACAAAATGACCCGACACTATCCTGGGTCTATGATTTAACAGTGAAGGGATGGCCAGCACATGGTGAACCACTGCTGCCAGCATTCTCGCCGAGAAGAGAACAGCTGTCAGTGTGCAGAGGAACCTTGATGTGTGGATCCAGAGCAGTAATTCCACCCAAATTGCATGATAGAGTGCTCAATGAGCTTCATGAGGGTCATCTGGGAGGGGTAAAAATGAAGAACTTAGCCAGAGCGTTTGTGTGGTGGCCGGGAATCGATAGAGAAATCGAAGAGATGACCAAGAGCTGTATAGGATGCCAGAAGGTCCAAAACGCCCCACCACAAGCTCCTCTACATCCATGGGAGTGGCCCTCATCTCCATGGCAAAGGGTGCACATTGATTTTGCTGGTCCCTTCATGGACTCGATGTTTTTAATTGCGGTGGATGCACATTCAAAGTGGCCAGAGGTAATAAAAATGTCCTCAACCACCACAGAAAAAACTATCACAGTTTTACGAACCATATTCGCCAGGAATGGGCTGCCTGAACAGATTTGCTCTGACAATGGAACACAGTTTGTGTCTGAAGAGTTCCGGAGGTTCTTAAAGAACAATGGTGTTAAGCATTACACATCTGCCCCATATCATCCAGCCACTAATGGATTGGCCGAGAGGTTTGTTCAGACATTCAAGAAGGCTATCAAGGCAATGTGTAATGAAGATATACCCCTACAACACAAGGTGGACAACTTCTTGTTTGCCTACCGGAATGCGACACATGCGGTTACCAACCAAACTCCAGCCATGATGTTCTTCAATCGAAGACTACGATGCCGCTTGGATTTGGTTAAGCCAAACGTCCGAAGAGATGTGGAGAACAGGCAGTTTCAGAATATGAATGAAAGGCCGACCAGAAGTTTTAAGATAGGTCAACCAGTTTTGGCCCGGGACTATCGCACTGAGAAATGGCAGCCAGGAATGATTTGTACACGGCAAGGACCTCTCATGTATACCGTGGACATTGGAGAGAGCATTGTAAGACGCCATGCTGACCAGATTCTAGAGTCACTGGAAAACGTCAACTCCACACTACGATCTGATACACCTGGCAATGAAATCGACGTACCAATTGCAGCTACCGCAGAATCGGTGATATTGGAAGCAGATGAACCAAACAACGACATGGATCCAGACTCAACCTTGCCAGAAGAACCTGATACTCCAAAGAGGCGTTATCCAGGCAGAATCAGGAAGCCTCCTCAAAGGCTGAACTTATAATTGCTTAACCTCAACCAATGTATCTAGCAACTGTAATTGTAATTGTAATTAGTTATCATTTAGTTGTTAAATGAATGTTATGTACTGTTTTTCTAAAAGGGGAGGAATTATTGTGTATGTACCTTTAAGGGAATAACTGGTCTCAGACTGCAGTACCGGCAGTGACCACCCCTGTATAAAAGGCGCTAGCAAGCCTCTGTTGTTTCAGTTTCCCGATTGACTCCATTCAGTAAAGACTTGTTTAAATCAACTCCTGCTGTCCGTGTCTCAATTATACATGGACATAATAGAGCAGACATTAGGGCCTTCAGCCTGCTCCACTCTGGTTTTCGATAGATGGCCTAATCGATTCTCATGGCCATGGTGTCCCAAGGACTATTTGATCATAAAGAAAAAGAAAGAACTTGCATTTATATAGCGGCTTTCATGACCTCAGGATCTCTCAAAGCACTTTTCAGTCAATGAAGTACTTTTGTAACATAGGAATCATGGCAGCCAATTTGCGCATTTGATCATTTCTATATCCTTCCAACCTGTTCCTTGTAATATATTTACCTAACCATAGACCCACTATTTTGTGAGAAAAATAATCTCTTATTCTCCAATCAATGTATCCTACAAACTTAAAATGCCAATGCAACTAACGCACTAAAAAGTGCAGACCTCAACACTTTTGCAGTACCCAATGGGATAATTGTAAGCACTAGAGCTCCCAATACAGAACATGAGACCACGGATTGAATTTTGCTGGTGCTCAGAGCGCGGGCTCAGAGGCCGGTCAGCTGTCAAAATAGCAAAGATTGACAGCAGGTAGGGAACTCGCTGTCAGCCCGCCTCCACGTGAGTCTCCCAGGTGTCGTGTCTGTCGACGCTGAACAAACCCGACACCAAGTGCAGGGGAGACAATTCACATCATTAAATAAATCCATTTAACTGTTATTTTAAGTTTACATTTCAATTTTACGTGCTCCCCCATGGGTTACCCACTGCTTGGGGAACACGTCAGCTCAGCATGTCGTGAGTGGATTCAGCATTGAATTATCTCATGACCTGACAGCTGCCAAAGTTGTATATAATATCCCATGTTATAGCTGTTCACTTTCAAAGCTCAGAAACTGTTGGTTACTGCATTTGGAAGACATATTGAGCTTTTTGCAGCTTGCAAGTGTTTGGAGCCAACTCTCTATCCACTGCCACCTCATTGGAAGAACCTCTCTCACCATTGACAGATCGCTTCTGTCATCTCAACCTCACTTGCCATCTATTCCATCAGCATCGTTGTCCTTGAAAATATCTCACCTTGGTCCTCAGAATCCCACCAAGATCAGCCCCAACACCAGCATCACCAGGCACACCAGCAGCAACAATAACAACACCAGCCTTCTCCACAATGAGCTGAAGCTGCACAAGGCACAGGGCATCAGCACATTGCTGCCCGGGACGCCAGGGATGGCCTCGCCAGGGCCAGATTTACTTCACTTGACGCTGTATACCATGGCTGCCACATGATGTGCCAGGTTGGCACCACCCCACACCAACACCTTAAAGCATCCCTACAATGCCCAAGCTATTCCTTTCACACTCATCACCACTGAGGGGAGGAGCAGGGGAGGGGGGGAGGTTGATACCCTTATGACTCACCATTCACTACAACTCGCTAAGCAACTTTCAAAGGTGCACACAAATCTGTCTGTGAACACAAAGTGCAGAAAATAATGGTTTCAAAGTTTGACACAACATTACCAGAAACTTCACATGAACTTTGGCTAAACCACCCAAGTGCCTACCCTTTTGTGTTATTAGTTGGTATGCTTGCAGTAGGGTGAGGGTGAGTGTGAGGGGTGGCTAGTGAGATGGGGATGTGTTAATGTTGATAGAGAGGGGTGGGTGGAGGTACAAGGTAAGTTGGTGTGAGTAAGGATATACAAGGGTAGGGTAGGGAAGGCAGAGTGATGGGGATGTGATGAGAGGCACAGCAGGATGAGGTTGAGTGTGGCTTTGCAGTAATGTTTACTGATCTACTGACATAATTGAAAGGTTTGCGCCACTGCAGCATGGTCCTCCTGATGACATCTCTGCTTGTGTCCTCTTGTGCAATGTGCAACCAGGCTGCGTGGATCTCCTGGGGAGGACTTTTCCGCCCATGGGAAGGGAAGAGAACCTCTCTGCGTGCTGTGACTCCCTCATAAGCATATGGAGGGGGTCAAAGGAGAGCCTGGGTGCAGCCGTGCACCTTTGTGCAGTGTTTGTCAGTGTTTGCAGCACCTCAATACTGTAGAACACTGACAACAGAACTGTCAAAATCAATTTGAACATGGTCCCTTTAAGGAAACCGGCTGGAGACTCATCGTCAAATGACATCATCGTCAAATGACATCATCAGACCTGCTACCTTTTAATTGGCTGGGAACCTTGCAGGGCGGGTTTAACAAGCCCCATCAACAGAAAATCACTTGGAGAGTGTGGGCTGCAGTAGGCAGCGGGCTGGGACCGCGACACAGACCCTGGCCGCCCCGGACCTGCCTCGGTCGGCGACATTGCGGCCCACGTATCGGGAATCAGACCACCAATATACAGTGCCCAATTAGTTCTAATGGTATATATATCATATATACTGACCTCCACATTTGAATTTGTAATATGTCCTCCTGTTGTGCGAAGTTCTACCCCAGGTGCATTAAAGATTAAAATCTACGAATGTGTACATACTAATCAGACTTTTCCTATTATCACCCTTTTTTCTTTTATTTTACTTGTGTTTTTGTTCTATTATTCCCATAATTACATGTGAGAATGCACTCAGAGAATGTAAAGGAACAACTTACCTATAATAATATTTTTATTTTCTGCTATTTCTGTGTAATCAAAGGGCATGAATTTCGATTACACTGTTTGGGGGCGGTAACCGAATTAGCACCGGAGACTTAGCACCCATCGCAGAAGTACCACCCGGCCACTAAATTCAGCTTACCGCCTCGGAGAGGAAGTGGGGCACTATCTCGTGCGCTCAACTTCTTCTCGGGGCGGTGTCGGGGCCGCACTGGAGCGCTACGCCACCACTCTGCGTAGCGCTGATGCGTTTCACCACCCTTCCCCATCTGTTAAAGGAGAGGGACGCTGCGAGCTCTGCAAGGCCTCTGATGGCCCACACTAGCCCACCGGGGGGGCATCATGCCGTGGCTGCAGCCCGGCATCGAGACGTGGTGCCGGGCTGTATGATGGTGGCCACGGACCACGGCAAGGGCTACCACGGAGGGCTGACCTGGAGGTCGGCCAAAGGATGAAAATGGCGGGTCGCAGCTGCACCTCACCTTTAAATATCACCCCGCCAGCAGACTGTGGCCCAGTTCGCGACCTGCGAGGCTGGCCTTGACATCGCCCACAGCAGCCTCGTGGGACACAGCTGAATTTCTGCCATGGGGCAGTAAGGGGCCACAGCGGGGCACTAAGGGGTTGCGCCGCACGCCGGTGACATTATCACCGGTGGCGCCGCAGGCTGGGGCGCTACCAGCAGGGGTGCGGTGCTACCGGCTAGCGCCTCAGCAACGCCCCGCTGAATTTCTCAGGAGGCGCTATTCCCCACACCCCGGGCGATAAGCCCTTTGCGCCCTGCTAGTGATCCCCAGAGGCGCTAATGGCAGGCGCAATGGAGCCAAATTTTGCGGCCAAAATGTTTCTTATTTCAGATTATACTATATTTACAGTTGTTTCCTGTCATGTTGCTTCTTTACTTATACTTTGATTCAGCTTGCTGGTACTTTTTCTTCTCCAAACCTCTTCTTGATCTTCTGTGTTGTTTCATTACTTTATTTCTGTTTTTTAGCTGGCTTTCTTTTTCATCTTGCTCTTATGTTTCAGCCTCTTATGTTGCTTATTTCACTCCTTCCTCCCTTTCAGTCTTCACCTTTATTTTTTTTCCTTACTCTCTGAGCAAAATACATGGGTGGTAGAATGCCTGCAGGAGTTCTCCTGATCTTTCACCATATAATGAACAGATGTTCAATGGGAAATCCTCTGATTTTCTGCTAAAGTTACGATGGGAGATCGGGAAAATACCCTTAGAAATTCTACCCCATGGATTTTTAGGATTGAGAAGAGGCAATAAGACTCTGCCAGCCTATCCCTTTTTTATTGATCTCAACCTTACCCAGCTGTCTTTTCCACCTATTTATACTGTTGACTTCAATGAGTTTCCATTGATAACTGGTTCCACAATTCCTTTATGCTTTAGATAAAAACATTCCCCCTAAACTCGCTTCCTATTCCTAACTTCCTAACTTTAATTGATGTCCCCTGGGTATTTGAACTCTTTGTCATAATGAACAATTTGCTTGGACAATATCATCAATCCCAGGTCAATTATGGCACCTCCAAGTCTGTTGTTTTCCAAAGAGAACAAGTCCCATGTCCTTGCTTGGATTTTGACCTCTGGGATTGGAAAAAAAACACTGAGAATATAAGAGATATATTTAATCCAGCAGCATTGGCTGCCTTTCTTATCTTCCATGGACAATGGAAAATATACGGCTTGGAAGATCTCAGGAATTCTTTGCCTCCACCAATTTTGCCTTTTTGTGGTAAATCTTAAATAATTAAATTTGATATCCATAATATTACACATGTATATAGATGTAGTGTATGTACCTTTAAGAGCCCCTGTGTACTGTAATACCGATAGTGACCACTCGGGTATATAAGCCTGTATAGCGTCTTGTATCTGTTAGTTCACCTCCAGACTTTGTTCAGTAAACACCTGTTAAACCAACTCCTGCATTCCGTGTCTCCATTAACACACGGGTACAACAATAGATATATTGACATTAGCCTATAAATTACTGTTTGTCATATAAACACACTAATACTTAACATTTTTAGATAACATTCCTCTGTCTGCTACTTTAAAGGTGGTTTTGAGCCATTTATTTTAAATGAGCTAATGCCTTAGATAAAAATTGTGGCTATAGGAAAGTCATAAAATATGTTAAGTATGGAACAATACATTCTAGGCAATAAAAACAGGTGGCAATAAATTTGAAGAATGCTGGCACTAATACACAGCAGAAAATATTTAATTCAATGAGCAAACAAATAACATAAAAACAAAAGTCAGGGCTTGATGAATAAAAAACTTCTTCCATTTGAAAGCCAATTCCTATCTTTATTCTCTCCTTGCTTTCCCAGGAGAGAGGAAGAGAAGAAATATCGCAAAACTAGAATTTGGAAGGAACTGCTAAAGTGTTGTCGTTCCAGTCAATCTGCAGTCTAAATTATGTCTTTTCCCAGCCAGCTACCAAATGATTAAATCAATTGATCCTACCCAAAGCTCTGGAATCTTCACCCACCCATCACCGAAGATGGAAAATCTTATCAGATCTGTTCCAAGTGAAATTATACAGTGGCATTGATTTTAAAACTTTGGGCTGGTGGAGGCACTCACTGGCCTGGATTTCAGCCCTAGGGGATTTTCACTACCAGGCTTCATTTAAATTTTGACTGGCGGGTGTCCATTGGTGGAAAAGAGAACGCCCCTTCTCGCCCTGACCTCTTCTATCTGGACCACCAGGGAGGCTTCAGAGAGCTTGAGGTAACAACAGAAAATGCTGGAAACACTCAGCAGGCCAGGCAGCATCCGTGGAGAGAGAAACAGAGTTAATGTTTCAGGTCTGGGACCCTTCGTCAAAATTGGTAAAAGTTGGAGATGTAACAGGTTTTAAGCAGGTGCAGAGGCAGGGAAAGGTGGGGGGAGGGGAGGAAGGAACTAAAGGGCTGGATTTTCTCAATGGAGATGAGTTGGAGGCGGGACTGCTGCTTGTCATGTCAATGTCCTGCCTCCATCATCGTCTGACCAACCAGGGGGATTTTCCTCTGATTGACCTTGTTAAGCCCACCCTGTGAGCTCAGCAGGCCAATTAGGGAGGAAGTCACTGACAGAGTACGTCAACATCTAACATGCTATCTGTCAAGACTTCTTGAAAGAAGAAATGTCAGCGTTTGACAGCTCTGTGAAGCTGTCAAACACTGACATTCTCTGTAGTTTGATGAGACCTTGTGTTCAGGACTCATCAAACCTTTCAACTTTGTCTATTTCAGATAGCTGTTGGTTCGGAGGATCGAACAGCCAGTCTGTGAAATCGACAAGGAGGATGTCAGGTCTCCCGATCCAGGGTGGATGAAGGCTGCAGGAAGAAAACAAGGTAAGTGAACATTTTTAAACACTTATCACTCACCTTACATACTTACCACTCCACACTTGCACCCATCACTCACCTCTACATCTTACTTCCAGGTGCCTCCGACCCCCGCAGACCTGCTCCACGTCTCCTCCAACCCGGTGGGGCTCTCCGAGGTCAGGAAGCCATCACCTGAGAAGGCAAAATGGCAGTAATCCTTTTTCCTGCCTGTTAACTACCTGTTAACAGGCAGTTAAAAGTATTTAATCCCTTTCCCGCTTCCAGGAGACGGGACCCAAAGCAGCACATCTTCCTGCCTCCTGGCGAAAGGGCATGGAGATGGGATGGGGGCGGGTTTGCCATCCGCCCCCACTTTCTGCTACTTTACTGGCAGTCCTGCCTCCATGCCCACCTCCTCGGGGCTGAGAAAATCCAGCCCATAGTCTGTGCTAGGATTGAACTCAGGAGAGCTAAAATGTTGCAAATGGGGATGGCAGAATCATCAAAAATGGGGGAGTTGTAGTCTGAAATTGTTGAACTCAATGTTGAGTCCAGAAGACTGTAAAGTGCCTAATCAAAAGATGAGGTGCTGCTCCTCGAGCTTACGTTGAGCTTCATTGGAACAGTGTAAGAGGCCGAGGATAGAGAGGTCAGAGTGAGAGTGGAGTGGAGAATTAAAGAGAATTTGAGCGCTTGCCTCTGATTCACCTTGCAGTTTGCAACATTAATAGACACCAATGTCATTAAAGTGAATCAAAACTCTCATTAAGAGGTGTATTTCCACTTTAAGTAGACCTCTGAAGACCCGCTGGAAATTACACGCTGGGAGCAGGAAACCCACCCACTTTCACTGCTTAACTTCCAGCGGATCTTCAGAGGCCTATTTAAAGTGGAAATGCACCTCTTAATGAGTGGTTGGATTCACTTTACTGACATTGGTGTCTATTAGTGCTGCAAACTGCAAGGTGAATCGGAAGCAAGCCCCCATGTTCTTTGAAGCCTCCCTGGTGGTCCTGGTAGAAGAGGTCCGGGCGAGAAGGGAAGTTCTCTTTCCCACCAATGGAATGAGCCAAACTTGCCCCAACATTCGATGAAATCTGGAACAGTGCCCATGGATTGGAGGGTAGCTAATGTTACCTCACTATTCAAAAAAGGTGGTAGAGAGAAAACGGGGAATTACAGACCGGTAAGCCTGACATCGGTAGTGGGGAAAATGCTAGAGTCCATTATAAAAGATGTAATAGCAGAGCACTTGGAAAACAGTGACAGGATCGGACAAAGTCAACATGGATTTACAAAAGGTAAATCAGGCTTGAATAATCTACTGGAATTTTTTGAGGATGTAACTAGTAAAATAGATAAGTGAGAACCAGTGGCTTTGGTGTATTTGGACTTTCAGAAGGCTTTCGATAAGGTCCCACATAAGAGATTAGCATGTAAAGTTAAGGCACATGGGATTGGGGGCAAGGTATTGACTTGGATAGGAAACTGGTTGGCAGATAGAAAGCAAAGAGTTGGAATAAACGGGTCTTTTTCCGAGTGGCAGGCAGTGACTAGTGGGGTACCGCAGGGATCGGTCCTTGGACCCCAGCTATTCACAATATATATTAATGATCTAGACAAGGGAACTAGATGTAATATCTCCAAATTTGCAGATGACACAAAGCTGGGTGGGCGTGTGTGCTGTGAGGAGGATGCCGAGAAACTACAGGATGATTTGGACAGGTTGGGTGATTGGGCAGAAGCATGGCAGATGCAATATAACATGGATAAATGTGAGGTTATCCACTTTGGTGGCAGAAACAGGAAGGCAGATTATTATCTGAATGGCAATAGATTGGGAGAAGGGGAAGTGCAACGAGACCTGGGTGTCCTTGTGCACCAGTCGCTGAAGATAAGCATACAGGTGCAGCAGGCGGTTAAGAAGGCAAATGGTATGTTGGCCTTCGTAGCGAGAGGGTTTGAGTACAGGAACAAGGATGTCTTTCTGCAGTTGTATAGGGCCTTGGTGAGACTACATCTTGAGTATTGTGTGAAGTTTTGGTCGCCAAATCTGAGGAAGGATATTCTTGCCATGGAAGGAGTTCAGCGAAGATTCACCAGGCTGATACCTGGGATGGCAGGAACGACGTATGAGGAGAGATTGGGACGATTGGGCTTGTACTCGCTGGATGCTCAGTCATTGAGCATATTCAAGACTGAGATTGATAGAGTTTTTTGACAGTAAGGGGATCAAGGGATATGAGGATAGCGTGGGAAAGTGGAGTTGAAGTAGAAGATCAGCCATGATCGTATTGAATTGCAGAGCAGGCTGTATGGCCTACTTCTGCTCTTATGTTCTTATGTTTATGACAACATCAAGCTACATTGTGAAGCCTCTCAACGTCAGGCTAACTCTTGTCTCTTTTCTCTTACCTCTTGGCCCTTCTCAACAGCAAGACTCTGCAGAGAAATACACCTCAGAGGAGGACAGCCCTTCTGAGGAGTCTTTGTCTTGTGCTCCATCCCTTGCAAGCACCAAAACAGAGAATTGGTACCCTAGGTGGGTTAGACATTGAGTTACAGGGTCTGCCTATGGTGACACACCCAGCATGAGTGAGCAGCAGCAGACACTGTTGGTAGGTACAGCGCAGCAGTTGGCTCACTAGAGGGCTTGATCCTCTCCCAGCTCTGCTGAGGAGGACAGAGGTGCAAACTTCAGGAACTTAGCTATGAAAAAATAACTGCTTGCCTCACACAAGTTATACAAGGTATTGGAAGGCCTGACAAGAAGTTTCAGCAGCATGACTGAAGTTATGATGGAGTCCACTTTCAGCTTGTGTGATGTCATCTTGCATGCCATCACCACTCTACTGTCTACCTTGGAGCACATGGCCAGGGTCGCTTCATCTGGGCCCTCACAACAGGAGTCTATGTTACCAGCCTTTGCAGCTTTGGTGGAAGTTCAAACGGCTGCCATCCAGACTCTGGGCTCTAGCCTTGGAGAGTCTGGTGAACCAAATTGATAGAGGCTTTCAAGGCATCACTTATCTCCTGCAGTCTACCCCATGGGAGTGGCAGCAGGACCATTGGAGTAGTATGTATTGTCCTCTTGCAGGATGTAGGCATGCCTGGCCCCACCTCCCCTCAACCAAAGCCCCCCACTGTGCCAGAAACCCCACTGGGTCAGACTGCTTTGGCAGTAGCCAAAGTCCAGCAGTCTGCAGCCTGGTGCTTACAGGGTTGAGCTCCCAGAGGTTTTCAGTCACGAGCATCTCTAGGGTCTGAACATGAGCAACTTTGCTGAAGCTTCTAGGGGAGCACCTCTTGTAGTAAAGTATCCTCCTTTCAAGGAAGGTAGTATGAGTTGACACGTGAGTCAGAGATGAATTGAAGGCAATTATTGCTTTCGACATTAAATTAGTTACCTTTATCACAATTAGACGCTTTGGTCTGCCGTATCTTTTCACAGCAGCTTCTGAGTTTGCATTGTCAGTATGTCATTCATATAATAGTTGGCTGAATGGTTTCAACGGTCTTGAATACAGCTTTAAGAGAGCGGTGAAAGGGATAGCAAGGGCTATTAATGCAGAGGGGCTTTCAGGCGAGGAGAATGAGCGGGTCAACTGATCCCTGACCTCTCTGGTCGATAAGGTGGTGGAGTAGAACACACACCCGTTACATTGAACTCAATGAAAATGAAAATCAGGCAGATTTCTACAGTGGACATGCAATCTGCTTTGCCAGTTTACTCTCCAAGCAGTGAAGGTGAAAATTGGCTGATTAATTACATGATAGTTGTATGATCAGAGAAAACTAAGTGCCCCATCAGATTTGGGCTAAATGAAGACATATCAGCCTCGAAATCTAATGGTGCAGCACCCATTTTTCAAGCACAAAACAGGCACCTAAGCATCCATTAGGGAGGATGGGGCACATGTGCTCATTACACCTAAAAGTGTGCTGCTTGCCATATTGCTGAAGGCAGAAAAATAGGCGGCCAGGGCCCTATGCAAATAGGGGGTCTGAAGCCTGCTTGAGATCCCCGATGCAAAATTGGGCTGTCCTAAACACAGCCAGTACCGGCTGCTTTCAGGAAAATGTGGTCTACATGCAGCCTAACTAGTGGTCCTTAAAGGGACTGCTGGGAGCCTCCACCAAAAAGGTAATTGTTTTTAAAATACTTACCTGAATGTGGAGCTGGAAGTCGCAGAAGTGCCCTTCTCAAATCAATTGCACTGCCGAAGACCATTGCTGCCCACACTTGGTTCCCTCCCTCTAGTCGCACCCCTCCCCCCTGCACCCCCCCCCCCGCTGCCAATCGCTTCCCTCCCTCACCCCCATCTACCGGCAATACAGCGGTCCGAAATTGAAATTGTCTTTGTTGGCGAGATCACTGGGGTCGCCAATCAGGTGTCTTGTTTAAATGAGGCCCGAGGCCCAATATCAGGTGAGCCTTGGGGCTACGTGTCCCGGCTCAGGGATCAGCCTACTGGTACAAACTGGCTTCAAGGCCATCTAGCTTGCACCTGCATAGTATACTGAGACCAGTGACTAACTGATCATGGAGGGAATTGTAGAGATAAAGCCTTATCTTCCTCTGGAGTTGCAATGTGGTGCTCCATTGTGCCATTCATGTTAAAAAGGGTATGAATAACAACTTTGATGAGATCAGCGTCCCAATATTTACAGGGAGGAGGGGCGGGACGGGGGAGGCCAAAAATGGCTGAAGAACCCGAAAAGGCTGGGGACGCGAGGCTTGTTATTAGACCCTTAACGGCAAGACCTCGTTATCTTTGTTTTATTCTCTTCCCATCCAGCAGCCGTCCAAATGGCCAGCTTGGCTGATGCCCGGAAGAGAAAGCCAGTGGCAGGAGGCCGCAGCTAGGGACCCTTGAGGACGGTCCCCGGCAATCGGGAGGAGGGGCGTTTGGCAATTGCAGCAAGGTGGAGAGGGAGGCCAACGGGGCTGGGGGCTGGAGGGCCGTCGGCAAACGCGGTGAGGGAATGAGCGAGGCCGCGATCGGCAGGGGGTGAGGGGGTCCAAAAGCTTCCTTGAGGGGCTGGTGGAAGACCTCCAGCTCCCCCGGCCCGCAAGAAGTGCTGGGAAAGATCTTGTGGAGCCGACAGCTCCCGCCTCCCTTTCACTGCCGAGTCTCCCGTGCTCTGGGAAACCGGTGCAGCAACAGTAAATTTGAACTCAGGCTCCCAATTACACTGTGGGAACCCGATTTAAATATGTTAATGAAGCGTCCCGTCTCACCTTGGCGGGACTCTCAGACGCCATGATCTCTACTGTGGTAAAAAAGGTACGTGCACGTGCACAGCGTTTTTTTAAATTTGTTCATGGGTTGTGGGCCTCGCTGGCAAGGCCAGCATTTATTGCCCATCCCTAGTTGCCCTTGAGAAGGTGGCAGTGAGCTGCCTTCTTGAACCGCTGCAATCCGTGTGGTGAAGGTACTCTCACAGTGCTGTTAGGGAGGGAGTTCCAGGATTTTGACCCTGCGACAATGAAGCATCGGCGATATATTTCCAAGTCAGGATAGTGTGTGACTTGGAGGGGAACTTGGAGGTGGTGGTGTTCCCGTGCATCTGCTGCCCTTATCTTTCTAGGTGGAAGAAGTCGCCGGTTTGGGAGGTGCTGCCGAAGAAGCCCTGGCGAGTTACTGCAGTGCATCATGTAGATGGTGCACACTGCAGCCACGGTACGCCGGTGGTGGAGGGAGTGAATGTTTAAGGTGGTGGATGGGGTGCCAATGTATTGGGGTCACATTACCCATATTTATGTAAAATAACAACAGAAAATGCTGGAAACACTCAGCAGGTCAGGCAGCATATATCTTTAAACATCCCCCCACCACACTCTCCCATCCCTCGTGGCGGGGGCGGGGGTGGGGTGGGGTGGTGGTGGGCGGTCCATGAATCCGGTGGTGATGCTGCTGCCCAGGGCGGAACAGCACACAAATCTCTTTGCCCAAAAAGTTGTATTTCCTTGGTGAAAATGTCTTTAATACATAGTAGAAATCTAAAAGTAACAAACTGTTGATTAAAAGACCAACCTCCTTTCCTTGACTAGTGACCAGCGATGTTACTGCTAATATCAAAATCATTGGAAATGTACTACACAGCTAGGAATGGTCTCACTCTCTTGGCTAGTCTGTCCTGGACAATATTAATAACAGTGTCTTTCGTGTCTGCTTACATATTTGTCATATAGTATGGTCAGTTCCTAGTTCTGTGTCAAACGTAAGCATTAGACAAATGCTTCCCCTTAAGTTAAGGCAATAGTAAAAATGTACCAGCGTCCAAAAAGATACTAGATTATGTCCACCCTCTTGACAAGCAGGCAGTACAAATTTATTTGAAGCGTTAAAGAGGGAATTCAAGTTGCTCGCCTCTGAGAGCCCATGTACTGCTTGTGGTTGCCAAGGTCACTGCTGCCTTGACATTTTCTATCAAAGGATGTTTTCAAACAGCTACTGAAGGTATCTGGTAGCAGCCAGACTTCCATGTCAAAGTCTGAAGTAACAGTCAGGAAAACAGATCAATATATTTATTTTGCTATCAGAGACTCAGCAGCAACAGCGAGTCAAACAAGGGTTACAAGGGTTACATATTATTGCTGGCTTCCCTAATGTCTATGGGGCAATGCGGCACCTGTCTAGCTCATGCTCCTTGAGGCATTGAAGCACTTTCTGATGAATGTAAAAGCAGTGTGATCTCTGGTGTAAAGTGTAGCAACAATGTGACTACAAAGTATCCAGTTTCACACTATGAATTATACATGTTGACCAGTTTTTGCATTTCACAGGTCATTTGAGACTGTGAGATGGCAAGGTAGTGATCGATAGATATTTACTATTCCTCAGATCTATCTGTGGCTAATATGGACTATTTCTTTCTCCTGGAGGTCTATGGCCTAGAAAATATGCAGAGCACTGACTCGATGCGCCGATCCGTCCGTGACGGCCTGAGGCCCGAGCCAAATTTGGCTTTTGGCCTCATTTAAATGTCGCTGGGGAGCTATGGATGCCAATGGGCACCCTGCTGTAGCTCACCAGTCAGGGAGGGCTGCAAATCACTGAGCCAGCGGATAGGTGGTGTCAGCGGGGAGAGGGCCGCGAGGTGATCCCGGAAAGGGCCTCGAACTGGTTGGCATTGGGCCAGAGCCTAAGAGGAGCCCTCCTGCTTTTCCTTGGCCAAAAAAATATATAAACTGAAAATTTCATGGGCTGTATTTTGAGCGGGCTCCAGCGGTTCCTTTAAGGCCCCACAACATCTGGTACAACTAGGTGGAGTATATGCAACGCGAACTCCGCCTATTTGTACCTGAAGTTTGCATTCGAGGTTCTACAACCGGTTCTACAACCCCGATCTGCCTATTTAAGGATCCGAATGCCTGTTTCAGGAGGGTACTCTGGATGACTAAAAGTTGCCTGAGCCAATATGGCGTCCAGCACAGTTCTGCCGAAATTCTGGCGCAGATCGCGACCTGAAACTCGGAGGTCTTATGCTGATTTAACTCCAGAAAAACAGGCGGTTTTGAGTTGAATTTCTCCCCCTGTAAGTGCATGACAATATTTTGGTTAGTAAAGTGCGGCAGACCAGCAATGTAATGAGGTGTATCATTCTGATTCACTTTGATTGAGAGGGCTTTCATGCATTTCGGAAGCACTGGCCACTCTAGAGATGAAGCACAAATTACAAAAAGCCTGACATAGCTAAGCAGTATATCGTAATTTGCTTTGTCTCATGAGATCATTGTAAACATTCATGAAGGTGAGACTAATAGGTAAAACAATAATCCAGAAGAATATCTGCAAACATTAGGAACCCATCGTCATCCCGCCTCCTCGCGCCTTTAACTCGGGCGCATTGCCAGCATGCCACGGACCCAATCGGGAGAGGCGGGCGACTAAATTAAACTCATTAAAAGCTTGTTATTAGACCCTTAACAAGGTTTTTAACTGCAGCTTCTGAATTTAACGGCATGAGCACAGGAAGCACACAGCTCGGGAACCTCACCTGCGAAGGGGAGGCAGAAGTTCAGTGTGTAGTGATCAGTAGCATGTCATTCTATAGTGGACACTAGGTGGAGCCGTAGAGCTGTATATAGCTGTATGTATAAGACTACACTACCCAGCTATATATTATATTAAGACTACATTACCCATGAGGCTAGGCTACCCACAAGGCAGCAGTCAAGATGGAAGCCTCTACAAGATGCTGTACAATTCCACATGTGCTCAATAAAAGTAGCTAGCAAAAGCTAGCTGTGTTCATAATAAGAATGTCTATTTATTAATGAACATAACATGGTACCAGGGCGGTGAAGATCTGCTGAAAATTGTGAAAAGCGACATGGAGAATTTGAAGACACCAGAGCGTTTGAAATTCACAGAAAAAATCGACTACAATTGGCAGACTTTTAAACAGCAATTCGAACTCTACATTGCAGCCATCGGATTCGGTACGAAGCCAGACGGAAGGAAGACAGCGTTGCTGCTTACGGTTGCAGGCCCACAGGTGATAGAGGTATTTAATACATTTGTATTTAACCCGGTGGAGAACAGAGGCAAATTAGACGATGTGCTACAGAAATTTGATGCAATGACAACCACACCTGTACTCACCTTCTTTGACCCAACCAAAAGAATCAAAGTGTCAACGGATGCATCAAAAGATGGCCTAGGTGCGGTCTTGCTACAAGCAGAGGGTGAAGATTGGAAGGCTGTTGCCTATGCCTCCAGGTCTATGACTGATACTGAGTGTCAATACGCCCAGATTGAAAAGGAATGTCTAGGCTTGGTAGTTGGACTAGCAAAGTTTCATGGCTACATATATGGACTTCCCACCTTCACAGTTGAGACAGACCACAGCCCTTTGGTTGCCATCATAAAAAAAAACCTGAATGAGATGTCTCCAAGGATTCAACGAATCATGATGAAGCTGCAAAGATATGACTTTGAACTGATCTACACACCAGACAAATACATAGTGTTAGCAGATGCTCTATCCCGAGCACCCACAATGAGTCATGGGAGCTCCACTGAAGAAGACGTGGATGTTCATGTGAGTATGGTCACTGCTGCGCTGCCCGTGTCAGACACAAAATCAAAGCAAATAGCAGAAGAAACAGTAAAAGATACAGTATTACAAACAGTAATAGAGAACATTCATCATGGTTGGCCAAAAGGTACCTGTCCAAAATATTTTCACATAAGGTCAGAATTGAGTGTCGCAAGTGGACTATTACTAAAACAGAACAGAATAGTCATTCCACAGGCTCTACGTGCTCAAAGGGATTCATGAGGGACACCTCAGAATTGAAAAATGCAAAAGGAGAGCAAGAGACACTGTTTATTGGCCTGGCATAAATAAGGACATTGAGAACATGATAGGCAAATGTGAGACATGTCAGAAACACCAAAACAAACAAGCAAAGGAACCAATGATAGCGCTGACATACCAACAGCAGCATGGCAAAAGGTTGGTATGGACCTTTTTCATTTAAATGGTAAAGACTATCTAATAGT
Organism: Somniosus microcephalus; assembly: GCF_052327205.1. NCBI lineage: Eukaryota > Metazoa > Chordata > Chondrichthyes > Squaliformes > Somniosidae > Somniosus > Somniosus microcephalus. Next base: position 34,131,553 of record NC_140996.1, read on the forward strand.
GATTGACTACTATTCTAACTATCCTGAGATGGCGCTGCTCTCAAGCACCACAGCAAACAGTGTCATAATGCATGTGAAATCCATCTTCGCCAGACATGGAATTCCCAGGATTGCCGTTAGCGACAATGGTCCGTGCTTCAACTGTAAGGAGTGGCAACAGTTTGCAGCACATTGTGACTTTCAGCACATCACATCCAGTCCTTTGTATGCTCAGTCAAATGGTAAGGCAGAGAAAGGTGTTCAAGTTCTCAAGCAGCTACTGAAGAAAGCGACAGAAAGCAAGTCTGATCCTTATCTCGCCCTGCTGAGCTACCAAGCCTCACATTTAGACTGTGGTTCTTCACCTGTTGAACTACTAATGGGTCGCAAGTTGCGCACCACGCTACCCTGCTGTACAAAAGAACAGCAAAGTGAGGAACTGAGACAGAGACTTCAACTGTTAAAGCTGAAACAGAAATCATACTATGACAAGTCATCCAAAACTCTAAAACCTTTGACAAAGGATGATGTTGTCAGGATTGAGGATCCAGATGCATGGAACAGGAAAGCTACAGTTCTTGAGGAAGTAGGACCAAGGTCATACACTGTGAGAACTAAGGAAGGACAGATTCTCAGGAGGAACCGCCGTTCCCTCCTAAAAACACAAGAGACTATTCAAGACCAGATTGATGACAATGCCGCAACTGCATCTTGTCATTCACCACCAGAACAATCTCATGAAGACACATCAGACTTACCCATGTTGAGAAGGTCCACACGTGAAGTGAAAGAGCCTGATAGACTTAATCTTTGAGTACAATGTAAAGCTTTGAAAATGTGTTGACTGTTTTGAAAATGTTTATGTTTATAGAGCACTAACAAAAGTGTTACTGATATTATCTTTATTGTTTTCTTGAAAGTTGATTGATATTGATTTTGTTAAACCTCAAAGAAAGGGGATGTAGTGATCAATAGCATGTCATTCTATAGTGGGCACTAGGTGTAGCCGTAGAGCTGTATATAGCTGTATGTATAAGACTATACTACCCAGCTATATATTATATTAAGACTACATTACCCATGAGGCTAGGCTACCCACAAGGCAGCAGTCAAGATGGAAGCCTCTACAAGATGCTGTACAAGTCCACATGTGCTCAATAAAAGTAGCTAGCAAAAGCTAGCTGTGTTCATAATAAGAATGTCTATTTATTAATGAACATAACACAGTGGACATTGTGCGAGGGCATTAATTGACAGCTGGGAATACCAAATAAATACACACACACACCTTACACCTCATTTGTTGCCTAAGGGATAGACTGCTGCTGACTCCATTTTGTGCATAGATTTAGGTTTCTGGAGTTTGCAGGTCATTTCGGCAACCTCAGAAGCCACTCTCACCACATTGCTAGTCACTATCACAACACTGAGGGATTGGCCCACTGATTGCTATGTGACCTGCAATCTACCACATCAGCATGGGTGCTGCTTATACTGTCTCACATTGGTCCTCAGAATCGGACCAAGATAAGCCCCACCACCAACAACACCAGCCACAACACCAGCAGCAACAGCAACCACAACAGTTGGCTTCTCCTCAAAAACCTGATGCTCCACAGGAGAGCGGGGGGCACCACAGGGCTGCAGTGCACCAGAGGCGATACCCCTATCACAGGGCATACAGGCAGAGGATGAGCTTCCTGGACATGACTGAGCAGCAATGCTTCAGGAGGCTCAGGCTAACGCGCAAGGTTGTGGCAGACATTTGTAGCTTGTTGGAACAAGACTTGCTGCCCAGAGGTCCTGGTGGACACGCCTTGACAGTGGTTGTCAAAGTCACCACCGGCCTCAACTTCATCACCTCAGGCTCCTCCAGCGGTCTGCAACAGACATTTGTGGGATCTCAGAGTCGGCCGCCCACAGATGCTTCACTCAGGTGACCAAAGTCATGTTTCACAAGTCAGCCATTATATCAACTTTGCCACTGATGAAGCCAGTGTTACTGAGTGGGCGCTCGGCTTTGCCGCTCTGGCTGGCTTCCCATGGGTGCAGGGTGTCATCGACTGCACACGTGGCCATAAAGTCACTCCCTCATCACCCAGGAGTGTTTGTGCACCACAAGGACTTCCACTCCCTCAATGTGCCGTGCATCTGCAACCATAAAAAGATGATTATGACTGTGTGCGTCAGCTTCCCTGGCAGCTGTCATGACTCTTTCATACTGCGCCAGTCCACCCTCCCTCAGCTCTTCGCACTTCCAAACAAACTTACTGGCTGGCTACTTGGAGACAAGGGATTTCCACTGAAGACGTGGCTCATGACACCCCTGAAGAGGCCAAGAACTGAGGCCGAGGAGCACAACAATGAGAGCCACATCTCCACCAAATGTGTCATAGAACAAGCAAGAGGCATACTGAAGATGCGCTTCAGATGCAATGACAAATTTGGAGGAGACTTTCAGTATGCACCAGCCAGGGTCTCCACTCGGCCATCGTGATCCGAGGAAGCATCTGGGGCTCTGACTGACGGGGAGGCAATGGGGGAGAAGTGGGAGCGCTTTGTGAAGAGCCCCCACTTCCATGTAAACTCTCACCATAATCCCTCTCATGGACCACCCGCACTTCCCTGCTAACAAGGAGCTGGAGAGAACCTTGCTGCACAGCAGAGGGGCGATGACGGCCCAAATCAACATTTACATTCCTCCTTGAGAGGAGGTCTATTAACGCCTGACATCTGTTGTCCACAGCTAGCATGTGCTCTCGTGAGTGGCACATTTGCTGCCCCATGCAGATGGCCATTCTTTCCATGGAAGAGCACATCGTCACCATCACTTGCAACATGGTGGTGCTCATGTTGGAGATGGACTCCTCCATTCTCTGAACATTTGCAGACATCGCGGCTGCAAAAGATGCCAGAGCCTCATACAATTGTTGCTGCCCCCTCCAGGATCACCCTTTCTGGATGACCCCCCGAGGCTCAGCTTCTGCATGCAGCTCAGCAGAGCTTGGAGCGTCCTGTGACCTCCGCCAATGAGTCTCCACTGCTGTCCCTGTCAATGCCACCTGCTCTTACTCACTTGTGAATTGTGAGACACCAGGTGACAACTCTACTCTATGGCGCAAAGAACAAACCGAGGTGTACGTATCTGCGCTGGTGCTGGCTGCACCCTCAGAGGCTGGAGGTTCGTCTGAGGAGTCATCTACCTACTCTGGCTGGACAATGGCGGGGGGGGGGCGATGATGGACCTGTGGGAGAGTAAAGAGATGAATTAGATTTGTTATAATAAGAATGGGTAACGTTACCATTATACACATGATGACATTTCACTGGCTGCTGACATCAAGTCACCATGAGTGACTTGTATGCCATGTGGCTTTATGAGATGTGATTCTGTCACCAGGTTGCTGGGATGTGCCCCTCTCTCCATCTCCCACCGCCAGCGTCTCTCAAGCTCTACTGCTGTGAGATGTGCAATCACTAGGGGGGCCACCTCCTGTTCTCTGCCTCTCTCTGTTGTTCTGGGCTCTCTTCCCTTGCAAGGAGGGAAAAAGAGAAGTTTGAGTGAGAGTGATGGAATGAGTGTAAGGGATGGATGGGCTACTATGAGGGAGTTGGGTGCCAATGCCAAATGGCCTTCTTCTGTGGTGTTACTTGCTATAATTGCATTAGAATGAGGGTGAGTGTGAGGGGTAGTTATTCAGATGGGGATGTGAGTATGTACATAGAGAGAGAGGGATGGGTGTTGTGAGTAATGATGTGCAGGAGTAGGCTTGAGAAGGTAGAGTGATGGGGATGTGCTGACAGGACCTTCAGGATGACGGTGAGTGTGGCATTGCGCTCACCTTTCCTGACCTCATGAGATCATTGAAGTGCTTCCTGCACTGTATCCAGGTCTGCCTCACCACATCCCTGCTGCTGACCTCCTCAGCAATATCCAGCCAGGCCCATTTTGCTGCTTGTGGAGGTCTCCTTTGCCTGTCAGCAGGGAAGAGGACTTTGCAGCGTGCTCTGACAGCTTCCACAAGTGTATGCAACGAAGAATCAGAGAAGAAGAGTGCAGCCCTCTGCCTTTGGCTATCCATCCTTCAAAAGTTTTAGATGTACTGTAGCCTTTCTTTCACACCTTACTCCCTCAACTGGAAACCTTCAAGTGAGTTCAGTGCAAGACTGCTTTAAATATGGATGCTGGAAACGAGTCATCAATGATGTCATCAGACCCGCAGCATTTAATAGGGCTGGGAAACGCGCATGAGTCTTGCAACTGGGGCCATGAAGTGAAAGTCGCTCTGAGCAGCACGTTGCTCAGATAATCAAGTTTCGGACCCGCTACGCCGCCCACACGCTCCCAACCTGACGCAATGGTGAAAATTCTGGCCACACACTTTAATTCATCCTCCTTCTCAGTCCTACCTCTGTTTATTTCTCAATCCTTTAATCTCATTGGTTATGGAGCTAGATTGTTGGTCCAATCATTCACCAAAGTCCCAGATGCCCTGTTGCCCTTGCCACGCCATTATCAGCTTGCACTTCCAATGGACAAGGGGAATGGTAGCATAGTGGTTATGCTACTGGACTACTAATCCAGAGGCCTGGACTAATGATCCAGAGGTGTGAGGTCAAATCCCACCATGGCAGCGGGAGAATTTAAATTCAGTTAATTAAATAAATCTGGAATAAAAAGCTAGTATCAGCAATGGTAACCATGAATCTATTGGATTGTTGTAAAAACCCATCTCGTTCACTAATACCCTTTAGGGAAGGAAATCTGCCATCCTAACCCAGTCTGGCCTATATGTGACTCCAGACCTAGCAATGTGGTTGACTCTTAACTGTCCTCTGAAATGGCCTAGCAAGCCACTCAGTTGTAAAAAACCGCTATGAAAAGCAATAAGAATGAAACGGGAAGGACCATCCAACATTGACCTTGGCACCGGCTACAGACACGATAATGGCTCACACGGCCCAGCCGACCCTGTAAAGTCCTCCTCACCAACATCTGGGGACTTGTGCTAAAATTGGGAGAGCTGTCCCACAGACCAGTCAAGCAACAGCCTGACATAGTCATACTCAGAGAATCATATCTTTCAGCCAATGTCCCAGACTCCTCCATCACCATCCCTGGGTATGTTCTGTCCCACCGGCAGGACAGACCCACCAGAGGTGGCGGCACAGTGGTATACAGTCGTGAAGGAGTGGCCCCCAGGAGTCCTCAACATTGACTCCGGACCCCATGAAGTCTCATGGCTTCAGGTCAAGCATGGGCAAGGAAAACTCCTGCTGATTGCCACATTCCACCCTCCCTCAGCTGATGAATCAGTACTCCTCCATGTTGAACACCACTTGGAAGAAGTACTGAGAGTAGCAAGAGCACAGAATGTACACTGGGTGGGAGACTTCAATGTCCATCACGAAGAGTGGCTCGGTAGCACCACCGCTGACTGAATCCTGAAGGACATAGCTGTCAGACTGGGCCTGCGACAGTTTGTGAGAGAACCAACATGAGGTAAGGACATACTTGATCTCATCCTCACCAATCTACCTGTCACAGCTGCATCTGTCCATGACAGCATTGGTAGCAGTGACCACCGCACAGCCATTGTGCAGACAAGGTCCCATCTTCACACTGAGGACACCTTCCATCGTGTTGTGTGGCACTACCACCATGCTAAATGGGATAGATTCAGAACAGATCTAGCAGCTCAAAACTGGGCATCCACGAGGTGCTGTGGGCCACCAGCAGCAGCAGAATTTTATTCCACCACCATCTGTAACCTCATGACCCTGCATATCCCTCACTCTACCATTAATTTCAAACCAGGGGACCAACCCTGGTTCAATAAGGAGTGTAGAAGAGCATGCCAGGAGCAGCACCAGGCATACGTAAAAATGAGGTGCCAACCTGGGAAGCTGCAACACAGGACTACATGCATGCTAAAAAGTGGAAGCAGCAATGCTATAGACAGAGCTAAGCGATTCCACAATCAACAGACCAGATCAAAGCTCTGCAGTCCTGCCACATCCAGTTGTGAATGGTGGTGGGCCATTAAACAACTAATGGGAGGAGGAGGCTCCATGAATGTCCCCATTCTCATTGATGGTGGTGCCCAGCATGTGAGTGCAAAAGACAAAGCTGAAGCGTTTGCAACCATCTTCAACCAGAAGTGTCGAGTGGATGATCCATATCGGCCTCCTCCTGAGGTCCCCACCACCACAGAGGCCAGTATTCAGCCAATTCGATTCACTCCATGTGATATCAAGTAACAGATGATCGCACTGGATGCAGTTACTAAAGCACATGGCTCAGGGGTTAAACTCCCAAATTTTGTCAAATCCTTTTTTATCAACATTGGTCCAGAATTTGCTAGAGTGAGGCATCTTTTAGACTTGTTCCTGAACCCTTCAGCTCAAACATGTTTGCTCACAACATTGCTGGAGGTTCTAGCTAATAACAAGACGGCAAGGGCAACAAGACATCTGGGACCTTGGTAAACAATGGGACAAATGGAGTATCTCCTTAACCAGTGAGATTAAAGGATTGAGAATTAAGCAGAGGAAGGTCTGAGATGGAGGGTGAATTAGAGTGGGTGAACTCAATGTCAAATCAAGTACAGAAATAATGAGAGGGAAAGAAAAATTGGATGAAGAGAGAGCGAAATAAGTGACAGAAAGGAAAAGTAAGAAAACAAAATTAAAATTAAACATTTTTAAAGTCTCTGACAACAATTCACAACCTGAAGGAATGAGACTTCACACTTAGAATTGTTCACGTTCTGGGAAAGGCTGGTTGATTAGCAGTCATTAACAATGATCACGTCGTTAAAAGTGTACTTACACTTTTAATTACTAGACTTAATTTTCTGTGGCGTGTTTAATAGGCAATTCATGTGCAAATGCAGCAATTTCATTAACATCACAGGGAGGTTAAGGGCGATATGCCATTTTTGTTAAGCTAATGGCGGAGCAGCATTAATTGTTCAGCAAATTGTGATGATTCGCTATTCACGGGGTATCTCTTCCTTGTGATAGGTTGCTGCTGATTTGCACATTAATAACATTCTACACACACCATCATTTTTTCAGCAAATTCTCGCCAATATATCAACTAATGTGATGATTAAGTTCTACAAATCATTCCCTTCACAACAGTGTTAGCATCAAATTTTAAACAGTTCCAGTATCAGGACCTGCTCTTCACTAATGAAAGAAAAAAAAAAGAAACCTTACAAATATATAAAAAGGTAACCAACAGTAGATCTTTTTTCTCTTGTCAGACCCATAATATTCTGAATGAGTGAATAATTATTTATATAGTCATGTGAAATTCTGTTTTCATTTGATTTAAGTATTTGGTGAATGATGAAGGGATATTCTATTCTAATCCCTGGTGAGGTTCCACACTTCAACTGCAAATATCAAGAGTTCATTGATTTTCCTAAAGACTGGATTGGAAACAACAACAACTGTAACAACCATAGAAGCTGAAGCACAACACAAGATGATTCACCCCACTGAGTCTGTGCTATCTCTTTGTTAGAGCAATCCCAAACTAATCCGACTCCCAACTCTCTTCTCATAAATTTGTATGATCCTCTGTTTCAAATATTTATCCACTTTTCCTTTAAAATATTCAATGGTCTCTGCCTGAACTATTCCCTGTAGCAAAGCATTGCCATGCTTCAACAATCGTCTGTGCATAGAATTCTTTCCTAACCTCTCTCTTCACTTCTCTTTAGACCATACATTAGCAAAGAAGCTTCATTAGGTTTGTGTCGAGTGAATTGAAGGGCGGGATCTTGCCAGCCCTGGGGAGGCGGGTTTGGAGGCGGGACTGCCGGGAAAATGGCAGAATCTGGGGGCGGGTGCCCATCCCACCCCCAACCCGCCTCCGTGCCATCTTCCCAGGAGGCGGGTAGCCGACCCGCGCCGGGTCCCACCTCCTGGAGGCGGGAAGGGGATTACAGCCACTTAACTGCCTGTTAACAGGTAGTTAACAGGCAGATAAGAGGATTATCCCCATTTTACCAACACAAGTGCAGGCTTCCCAAAGGCTGCGAACCCCGCCAGGGTCAGCGAGGCAAGCAGTGGGTCTGCGGGAGTCGGAGGGGTACAAAGGTGTGCTGTGAAGGTAAGTGATGGGTGCAAATGTGGAGAGGTGAATATGCGAGGTGAGTGGAAACTAATAGAAAATGTTTACTTACCTTTGTTTCTTCCTGCAGGCTTCAACCATTGGGGATGCAGAGAGTCTCGCATCTCACCAGCAGAGATGACAGATGGCTGCTACATTCTCCAATGCAACAACCATCTAATTTCTGCTCACAAAAGAGGTTTGATGAGTCTTGAATTCAAGGACTCATCAAGCAACATAGAATGTCTATGTTTGACAGCTTCACAGAGCTGTCAAACGATGACAATTCATCTGTTAAAAAATTTTGACAGATAAAATGTCATACGCTGACGTTCTCTGTAACCGACTTCCCATTAATTGGCCTGTTAAGCCAATGACCAGGAGATCCAGGAACTAATAAGCTGCAAGCGCAAGGCATTTCTGATCTGGAAACAGCAACAGGACTTGAGAGCAAGAAAGCAGCTCTACAGATGCCTGAAGGCCGAGGCCCAACAACAAACTCGCGACCTAAAGAACAGATGGTGGGTGGAGAAAGCGCAGGAGATCCAGCAGCTAGCCGACAACCACAATGTGAGTGGATTCTTTAGTGCAGTCCATCTATGGCCCAAGTACCCAAGATCCTACCCCACTGCGGGCCAAGAATGGAGAGGTACTCATCAAGGACAGCGAGGCAGTCAGTGCCCGCTGGAAGGAGCACTTCGAAGATCTCATTAACCGAGACTCTGACTTTGACGCGAGTGTCCTCAACCCCATCCCACAGCATGCTATCCACTACCATCTCAGCACAACCCCAGCCCGGCATGAGGTTGAAAAGGCCATCCGACAACTGAAGAACAACAAGGCCTCAGGAGCAGATGGAATCCCCATCGAAGCACTAAAGCACAGCAGAGAAGCACTACTGGTGCGAATTCATTAACTCATTTCTCTTATCTGGAAGGAGGAGAGCATGCCAGGGGATCTCAGAGATGCCGTAATTGTGACCATCTTCAAGAAAGGTGACAAGTTCTGTAGGGGGTGGTGTGTGGTGGTGTTTGGCGCGTACGCCCAGTCAGTTATGCCTCTGACTGTTTATGAGCGGTTCGAATTGCTCCCACGAACTCTGGGTTCTAGACACCGGACATAGGTACAGGCGGCGATACAGAAAAGACTCGAGTAGACAGGTGGTTTGGATGTAAGCAAAACTCAAGATTTTATTAAACAGAAAAATAACACAGTCTTATGAGAAGTTACTGGTGTATAAAATTACAGGCCAATACAAATAACTATACTTATTCAGGGAATGGGGAACACACGGCACATCGAGGGGAAACAACTTTCTTAACAATCCCCTTAACCTTATCCCACACCCTATTCTATGAGGGGCCAGAATTTATGCTCACCAATCAAAAGACCTGCTGAATTCAAAACAGCGGTGGGGTTCGGGGTTCGCTCTTTGTGCTCTCTGGAGCCTGCCGTTGTCACGTGGTCTCCGGGTGCTGCAAGGGTGTTGTCCAGGTACGAGTACACCAAAGTTAAAATCTCTGCTTGGGTACTTTACCTTGCAGGGCTGATGGTTCCTCTTCCTTGGCCGACAGTTTGAAGTTTGCATGAAGATAGTAACAGGTTAGCTGAGACTGAAGGCCCGATCATTCGAAGCTTGTCTTCAGTCATCTCCTCAATTCATCTCCTCAGTTTGTCTTGCCTCAATTCATCTTGCCTCCTCGCCTCGTCACGTCCCGCCTCACCTGGCCTGGATTGTCCGTGTCTGCCCGATGCAATGCCTGGGTGTTTCCAGATGGAGTGGGGGGAAAAGGCACGGGCAGAGGCCAGGAGATAAGCGCAGGATGGGGGAAGAGCAGCAGCCACGAGGGCGAGGAGCAAGGAGAGGTCAGAGAGAAGAGAGAGATTGCTACCCGGGGCCTTCAATTATACTCCTATGGATGGCCCTTATCTGCGCGCCAAATCAGGTTAGTTCTTTGTCTTAATCTTGGCGGGCTATTTTAAATACTGGTAGCAGTCTATACTAACTGTTTTTGATGGCCGGTAATAACATCTACTGGCCCGATAATTGACTTGTTTTGTTATTAATACACCTTGCTGGGCCTGTCCAGCCTCGATGGCTTCCTTAATCTGTTCCCGATTATTTATGCAAACGGCTTGATGGCCTTAACTATAGGCCTAACTGGGGTTTGATTTGTCTCCAATTTGATGTAATACATAATTCAAAGTCCTGTCTGGCTTTCAAAATGCAATGTCTCTCTTCACAGAAACTGCAGCTTTGGTTTCGATTTCTCCACAAGCTGCCTGCGTCGCAGAGTCCAAGTTTTAAAATCTCACAGGCTTTCTAACATGAGGCACGGACGCCATCTTGGGTACCCTTTTTGATTTAAAATGTCCACGCAGGGTCCCTTTTATTAACAATAACCTTTGGGGAAATGTAGATATTTTGCAAATCTTACAGTTCGATTGCGGTAATTACAGAGGAGATTCCCTGTTGTCTGCCACAGGGAAAGTCATCACAAGAATCCTCCTCAATTGCCTTCTTCCAGTGGCCGAACAACTCCTCCCACAGTCGCAATGCAGATTCCGCCCACTAAGGGGCACAATGGACATGATCTTCACTGCATGTCAATTACAAGAGAAATGCAGGGAACAGCACCAACCGCTGTACATGGCCTTCTTTGATCTCACAAAGGCCTTCGACACTGTCAACCGTGAGGGATTATAGAGTGTCCTCCTCAAATTTGGCTGCCCTCAAAAGTTTGTCACCATCCTCCGCCTGCTTCACAACGACATGCAAGCCATGATCCTGACCAACGGTTCCACCACAAACCCAATTCACGTACAAACCGGGGTCATACAAAGCTGTGTCATCGCACCAACGCTCTTCTTGATCTTCCTTGCTGCAATGCTCCATCTCACCCTCAGTAAGCTCCCCGCTGGAGTGGAGCTAATTTACAGAACAAACAGGAAACTTTTCAACCTCCATTGCCTCCAGTCCATATCCAAGGTCATCCCATCCTCTGTCATCAAATTACATTATGCAAACGATGCTTGCGTCTGCGCTCACTCGGAGGTCAAAATCCAAACCATCATCAACACCTTCACCGAAGTGTACGAGAGCATGGGTCTTACACTAAACATCTGTAGGAGGAAGGTCCTCTACCAACCTGCCCCCGCCACACAGTACTGCCCCCCAATTATCAAAATCCACGACAAGGCCTTGGGCAATGTGGACCACTTTCTATACCTCGGGAGCCTACTGTCAATAAGGGCAGATGTCGATGATGAAGTCCAACAACACCTTCAGTATGCCAGTGCAGCCTTCGGTCGCCTGAGGAAGAGAGTGTTTGAAGACCAGGACCTCAAACCCGGCACTAAGCTTATGGTCTACAGAGCAGCAGTGATACCCGCCCTCCTGTATGTCTCAGGGACGTGGACCATGTACAGCAGGCACCTCAAAGCATTGGAGAGGTACCACCAATGCTGCCTCTGCAAGATCCTGCAAATTCATTGGCAAGATAGGCGCACCAACCTCAGTGTTCTCGCTCAGGCCAACATCCCCAGCATCGAAGCTTTGCCCACGCTCGATCAGCTCCGATGGATGGGTCACATCGTCCCCATGCCCAATTCGAGACTCCCAAAACAAGCGCTCTACTCGGAGCTCCGGCACAGCAAGTGAGCCCCAGGTGGGCAGAGGAAATGCTTCAAGGACACCCTCAAAGCCTCCGTGAAAAAGTGCAACATCCCCACTGACACCTGGGAATCCCTGGCCCAAGACCGCACAAAGTGGAGAAGAAGATTCGGAGAAGGTGCCAAACACCTCGAGTCTCTTCACTGGGAGCAAGTGGAAGCCAAGCGCAAGCAGCGCAAGGAGCGCACGTCAACCCAAGCACCCCACCCACCCGCCCCTTCAACCACCGTCTGCCGCACCTGCGACAGAGACTGTAGGTCCCGCATTGGACTCATCAGTCACCTGAGAACTCATTTTTAATGTGGAAGCAAGTCATCCTCGGTTCCGAGGGACTGCCTAAGAAGCAGAATTGGCTTGCTAAGCCCGCTGGGTGGCCTTAACAAGGTCAATCAAGGGATAATAGCGTGGGTTGGCCAGAGGTCGATGGAGGCGGGACTAAAACCTGACAAGCAGCAGTCCTGCTTCCAACGCGCCCCCATTGACAATATCTCTCCCTAAGATTCCAGGCTGGGATCTTAGGTTCAGTAAATGGGTTAAAGTGCAAATCTCCTTTCATGAGCATGGAAACTTAGGAATATAAATATTAAATAGTGCCATTCCACTGGCAATTAAAAGTTAGCTAGCACTTCATTCTAAGAGAGTTGACTACCAGTGACCAAAATCAGTTACCAGAACCCTCTGAGGCAAAAGGCTTATTCTGTTAGATAGGTGGGAAGACTATAAAGTCAAAAGAGCTGGAAAAAAGGAAGACTTGCATTTATGTAGCACCTTTCAAGACCTCAGGACACCCCAAAGCACTTTACAGCCAAAGAAGTACTTTTGAAGCGCTGTCACTGTTCTACTGGAGGAAACATCGCAGCCAATTTGTGCACAGCAAGTTCCAACAACCAGCAATGTGATAATGACCAGATAATTTGTTTTAGTGATGCTGTTTGAGGGATAAATAATGGCCAGGGCATCAGGGAGAACTTTCCTGCTCTTCTTCCAAATAGTGCCACTGGATCTTTTACTTCCACCTGCGAGGGTAGAGGAGCCTCGGTTTAACAGCTTATCTGAATGACAGCACTTTCAACAATGCAGCATTCCCTCAGTACTGCACTGAAGTATCAACCTAGATGTTGTGCTCAAGTCTTTGGAGTGGGACTTGATCCCACACCCTTCTGACTCAGAGGCAAGAGTGCGAGCACTGAGCCACAGCTAACACCTGAAATGATACAATACCAAAGTCTACAAAGCCAAGGCAACATTATCATCTTCAATTTGATCCTGTATCCTCCTGATCAGGAGTGAGTTTGAGAATCAGAGGAAACAGGGGTTGTACAGCCTAATTTGTTGGAGAATTAGCTCTAACTTATATTGAACGTAAGAATGATTTCTGTTTGGAAAGCACTACATATTAACTAATGCTCCATCATAAATGTCTTCCCCCTCCCATAAAATAATTGTCTTCAGGATAGGTGACTCATCTTCAGAATATGACGTAATTTATTTTGACGGTGGGACTACAGCTCTTTGAAGCTCATTAGACAACCATAAATATTGGCAAGTTGATGTTTTAAAAAGACTGATTTCTTTTCAGCTTCAATTTCAATGTCCGTGGACCTTAGTACTGTATAATAAAGTTCCTATTTTGAATTTGTTTTATCGTTCTTTCTAGTCCTAGATTGAATGAAAAGGAATAACTTCATTCAGGTTTGAAAACAACATTACTTGCAGTAGCATTCAACCCTGACTTATAAAACTCCATTTTCAACTGTTGCCATGGAGCTTTCTGCCTTAAACCATTTGCACCATTTCTCTGGGGTTTCTGATGATCTTTCATCAAAATTACCACAGTGGTAGTCTACAACTGGATGACCTTTCCCCCACCTGGCAAAGAAAATTAGGCTGTAAAACCCATATTCCCTCTGACTCTCAAACTCACTCCTGATCAGGAGGGTACAGGATCAAATTGAAGATGATAATGTTGCCTTGGCTTTGTAGACTTTGGTATTGTATCATTTCAGGTGTTATCCATGGCTCAGTGCTCGCACTCTTGGCTCTGAGTCAGAAGGTTGTGGGATCAAGTCCAGCAGAAATGTAACTTTCCCTCCACCAGCACATTTCTGAAAATCGATTTGATGCCCATTAAAATCAATGGATGGAAAATCACAGACAATGAACCCATGATTTTCTGATACATGGTGGCAGTGGGCAAGGTACTGTCTGTCTTTCAGAATTCACTTGTTGCATTATCCTTATTTTTTATTTTAATTCTTCACTCTAAAAAACCTTAGATGGGTCATTTCTGTTGCCATTTCCTTCATTTGTTTAGATTTGTTTGATTGTTGCTTTGGAAATGTTTCTTTGCTTATTTATTTTATTAATTTCCTGTTTTTGGATTTTTTTTTTTGGATGACTGTCAGCTGTCAGAATGAATGAATAGTGTGGGAGGGGAAATACACGTCAATATGAAACAAATGTTGTCAAGTATTGACAGTTTTGCAAGGTAAGAAAATCTAGAGTATGAAAATATCTTTCAGCTAATCATATCAACTCCATGCATAGCCTGTGTAGGACTATTCTGGCATAGCTCTACCAAAGAGCCAGCAAAAGCATGATGGGCTGAATGACATCCTTCTGTGCTGTATTATTCTACAACTTCCCTCCCAGACCATATGTTGGTCCCCAACTTTGGAGGACACCATTTGTTTCCCCAGCCTTTCCCTGAATAAAAAATCATGGCGTGTAATGTTAGCTTTTGCTGATAATATAAAATGGGCGCTATCAGCTGGACTGCCTGTTATATATCACTCCTGATTTTACATTCCATTGAAGTCAATAGACAGAAAAATCATGAGAGGTGTATAATGAGGGGCTGATCCGATATCACTCATTTTACATTATCGCCAAAGTTAATGTTACCCCCAAGGAGTGTTGTTAAATATTTCTATAACTCAGTCCTGCATTCTGGGATTTTATGATGACCAACTAGCCAAAGTATTCATTCAGATATGGTTGACTTTCTACTTACATAACTTCCAATTGTTGTAATCAGTTTGTTCTCTCACTGACTTTCTCTGCTTTTTTAGTTGTATTCTGATCTAGGTTCCTATTGTATTTCTTAGTAAACAATTTGAACAGTCTTTCCCTAATTCTCTTTTAAGAACATAAGAAATAGGAACAGGAGTAGGCCATTTGGCGCCTCAAGCCTGCTCCGCCATTTAATGAGATAATTTCTATCACAAGAAACCTTACAAGACAAAGGGGCCAATTTTAACTCCCTCTCCATCCAAGGGAAGCAGGGCGAGAGCGGAATTAAAATTGTAGTGGTGGACGTATTGCCTCATTTTCTATACACAACCATAGTCCCTCTGGAGCTTTAATGGGTGGCAGAGGCACTCGTCTGAATCAGGTGGGCGCCTCATGATTTCATGCAAATTGAGATCCTCCGCAGAGGTGGAGAAGATGTTTCCAGTTGTGGGGGAGCCCAAAATTAGAGGTCATAAATATCAGATAGTCACTAATAAATCCAGTAGAGAATTCAGGAGAAGCCTCTTTACCCAAAGAGTGGTAAGAATGTGGAACGCACTACCACAAGGAGTAGATGAGGCAAATAGCATAGATGCATTTACAGCAAAGCTAGACAAGCACATGAATGAGAAAGGAATAGAAGGATATGCTGATAGGGTGAGATGAAGTAGGGTGGTAGGTGGCTCATGTGGAGCATAAACACCTGCATAGACCAGTTGGGCTGAATGGCCTGTTTCTGTGTAGCTCGATGTACATAGGACCCCGATGCCGTTTCAGTGGCCTACTGGCCAGAGTGAGGCCAAAAAAGGTAAGCGTTATAATTACTTTTGTGAGACCAGAGGGAGCAAAAGTGCTCCTCCAGACTCCACAAGAATAATGTGGGCCATTACCATCCTGGGACTCCCCCCACCCTAGCTCTCTCACAAACCAATCGGTCTCTAGGCCACCTGATAGGGTTGGAGGCGGCAGGCTGCAACTCGCTGTGTGTATGTTAATGAGGCCCAGCCCTCAAAAATGAACCTGGCCTCCTACTCCCTCACCCCACCTGATATTTAAAATCTACTCTAATGACTTGGAAGCTTTCTGTTATTTCTAATGTCGATCAGTGTTTCTTATATGGTACAGCAGCCAAAGCTTGCCCGGAGGTACTTAGTTTTAATGCTTTATAAGTTTGGACAATTCAGTTTATTTGCTATTATTGGAGGAAGCTTTGTATTAATGGCCCAGAAATTCGGGTCTCCACGGGTGAGTATGCCCAGTGGATGTGCCTGTTTCGTGCATGCACTGCGCATGCGCAGGAAACCGGCACTTCCGTTCCCCTGAAAGAAGGGGTTAAGAGGTGGAACGCATACGCCGGAGAGGCAGCGCGTGCGCATCGAACTTACGTTTTCTTTCCAGGTTTCTCCGGGAAGGTAAGTCTCCAGAAGTTAGACATGTAAAAAGCAGTCGCAAGGCCTGCTTTTAACAAGGTAAGTGGTGAATTAATTAAAATTAAAACATTTGTTCTGCAGGTTTATTATTTTTAAATACTTTAAAGAAAGGTAAGTTTATTTTTAGCCCCGTTAGAAAATGTAATTAATTTTTTCAAAAATGTAAATTATTGTTTAAAATGGTTATTTCATGTAATTTATAGTTTATTTTAAAAATGTGATTTAAAAAAAAAATTATTTCAGGTTTTAGTGATGTTTTGGGGCTTATAGTATTTATAGGTTTGACAGCCCTTCCTGTCAAACTTATGAATGAAGCATTCCCTGCTACCATTGGCTCTCCATTGCCCATGTGATCCCAGGGGACACATCGAACTAACTGCGCCCCTGGGATACGCAAGCACTGCGTGCCAGTAGTTGGAGGAGGCCCAGGATCGCAATTCCACGGGGGCTCACAGCTCATAGGCCAGCATGCAAGGTAAGTGCAGGTCGGAGGCTTGCACCCGCGGGAAGCCTCCGACCCGAATTTCTGGGCCATTATCTTCCTCTGTTAATGACCTGTTTGAGCTCTCTCTGCTGGACTTGAGTGATACTACAGTAACCATGGGGGAAAAATTCAGTTGGTAGTACCACCCGTTAGCGCATTAAGAGGGTGCTAATTGGGGCGCAAAGCATCTAGCACCCGAGTGCGGCAATATCTGTGCCTGTTGTAAAATTGACCGGACATTTTGCGGCGGCGCCAAACAGTACCGCCACGATCTCCTGCGCTGGCAGATCGTGACGTCAGTCGAATGCGCAACGCCCCGTTAGCGCCCCGGACCGGAAATTGAGTGGCGCCCCCTGCCTTACCGCCTGCCGCTAGCAATGACAGGTTGAGGGGAGCGTTCTGCTGTCAGAAAGGGACTAGGGGAGCGCTTTAAAAAGGCAACCACTTCCTGACATTTTTTGTCGGTGACATTTTTGCACCACATATTCTGAAAGAGAGAGAGAGAGAGAGAGAGACTTCTGTAGAGATTCAATGCTGTGTGAAGGAGTTTTGGGTACTGAGCAGCACTTTGCAGGTTGGTTTTGATTTGCCCTTCCTTGTATCAATTTAGAAGAGACCATGGGGTCTGCACTCTGAACTGTTCCCCTGGTTCTCTCCATTGTTCTTTCCAGCAGATCTGATGTACAGGTCTCTCCAGGCCGAGATTCAAGGCTGCAATGAGCAGGATGTGGGTTCAGAGCAAGATCATCCCTCCCCTTTAAGATAAAAACAGAAAATGCAAGAGAAACTCAGCAGGTCAAGCAGCATCTGTGAAGAGAGAAACAGATTTAACGTTTCAGGTCGATGACCATTCGTCAGAACTCCCCTTTAAGAACTGGATGGTGCCAGTGTGTCTGTGTTCCATTGCTGACTGAAATCACATGATCTTCACCAGCGCTGTGAGGTACCGCCTCGCTCCTCTGCCTTAGCGCCTTAAGAGAGTTGAGTAGCGCCTGATTTAGCGCTCCAATCACCTCCAGGGGCGATAAAAGCCAAGTTTGCTGTCGGAGGTGATAATCAGCACCAGGCGCTGATCTTTGCGCCCGGCCAATAATTGCGCCCCAAATGGGGCGATACCGAATTTCTCCCCCCATGTGCTTTGAAGCATCACCGCAAGGAATGAATGAACAAGCAGGAAAGACCCACACAGGTAAGCCTGCACAGAACTCAGGAGAAGTACAGGCCACATGTAGTATTGGTAAAATATTACCACTGACAGATTTTAATGGTGACATTTAAAAAATCACAATGACAAACCCATCAAAGCATTTGTGATGCTGTTTTACACTGAAACTCATAGAAGTTCCATTATTCACAAAAACTTGTTACTGTCACTGGAGGTAAGTGAAACTTCAACTTGACAGCTCTGCACAATCTCTCCAGCGGCAGAAATTTCTCCTGTATATTGTTACAGATCGCAGGAGTTCTTTTAGCTACAGAAACTATATTTCTGCTGCATGAGTCACAAAACCCACTGAGCAAAATGGATTTCATTGTTGTGAACTGATGCCAGTGTAGAATTGTTCACAAACACAAACCTAAGTTGATTCCATTAGAAATCATTAACTGAAAGTGGGACACAGTAGCTTGACTGAAGCTTCACCTAATTAAATGGCACTGCAAGAAATAGAGCAAGATGGGGGTCATTTTCAACCACTGTCTGGCTGGTACTCTTGTGGAGTGGATCGCCAGCCCATCGTAGAACCCATCCGATTTTCAATCTATACAGACTCTTTTAGCAATCAGTGCAATAAATTAATCATTTGAGTGTCAGCCGTGGCACAGTGGTAGCATGCTCGCCTCTGAGTTAGAAGGTAATGGGTTCATAGTCCCATTCCAGAGACTTGAACACAAGATTCAAGCTAACACTCCCAGAGCAGTACTGAGGGAGCGCTGCACTGTCGAAGGTGCCGTCTTTTGGATGAGATGTTAAACCGAGGCCACCCTCTGCCCTCTCAGATGGACATAAAAGATCCCATGGCACTATTTTAAAGAACAGCTGGGGAGTTCTGGACAATATTTATTCCTCAACCAATCATCACTGAAATAGATTATCAGATCATTATCACAACCATGACTACACTTCAAAAGTATTTAATTGGCTGCAAAGCGCTTTGGGACATCTTGAGGTCAGGAAAAGCGCTCTATAAATGCAAGTCTTTCTTCAAGGGGACAGAGTGCAGCAGAGTAGGACTTCCACCTGCTACTTTGCCTTCCCGCATATATACATACGCAGGGTAAGCAGCCCGCAACTGTAGACTCACAACAGAACCGCCTGCCCCATAAGGTGGAAGAAATTTGAGTGGGTATCACTGCCACTCTGATAGAGAGAACCTGAGGCCCAGGAGGAGCTGATGAAAAATGGAGATTTTATTTGTTTGCACCTCGGGGAGCAAAATCATTGATTCCTCACACTGTTGGCTTCAGCAGTTCTTAAACTTGTTGTGCTGAAGCAGTTTAGACATTTGGCGGTAATTCCACAATCCCACGCTTTCAGCGGGGAGTTGTGCTTGTGGGGAGGGTAGGTTGCAGAGTTGCAGCTACAGTCTTGTCGCCACATCTCTGACCTCTGCTGCCCACGAGTGTAGCTCCCTGCTGGGAATGTGAGATAGCAGAAATACCTTGATATTCCTAGAGCAGCGCCATCTGGGGTACAGGCTGAGTAAGTACCTGTAGCTTGTGTACATAACACTAATCAAAGAGGGGAATCTGTGCATAAGGCAAAACAGGCTTTTGTGAAATAAAGTCTTAATTGCTTAAAAATGCAGCCTCTGGCTTCTTTATGATACAAAGAAGCAGAAAATTAAAAAAAAGATGTCATGAATTCTTGCTGCATAAACAAAACCAGCCTTTACATTTGCTCAAAGATGGCAATGATGGTTTGTTTTTTCCGATTTGGTTTTAAAAGGAACTCTACTGGTTAAACAATAAAGAGTTACTGCTAAACAAGTTAAAGCAAATAACATTTGAAAATCACCAAACGAGTAAGGGATTTGCACGTTAATATTTCATAGAAGTCAGATTTTAGTTGGCAAAGTCATTAAAAAAAGCGCATTGGAATATCTTCAGTGGCTTAGTAGGTGAACACGTCAGAAAGATCTGAGGTTTGATTCTTACTCTTCACAGAATGAGCTGATTTCAGCTGTGCCAAATGTAAAAGCATTATAATTGGCTTGTGTGGCTGGGAAGGGAAATTCATCCATGGTTCTTGCTTTTGATAGCTGGCTGGTTGTCCTGCTTGTTGTTTTGTGGGTTCAGTTCATCAGAGTCAAGCATGTGGCGTGACAAACAATGGCGCTTTAACTAACACAAGAGCAGTCCCCTTTCTGTGGTATTAAACTTCTATTAGAATTGACTCTGGCTAACAATTGCAGGATTTTACTCAGTGATGCTTCTCTTACAGTTTCCACCTGTCCCATCAGTCTGGTGTGTTCTTCCTATAATCAATCCAACTGATTGCAATGGCTCTTCCATAATTTACACTCACTCAACACTCTCCCCGCCTTTTATTAGAGGATTATTTATCATATCACATTACACATTATTGTCTCATCATCGTCTATCAATGTCCATACTTCCAGGTCAATGTTTATTTGCTCCTACCTTCTTTCTATCTGGTGGAGACAGCTCCTCTACTCTCAGCCACCCTTCAATTAGTATAATGTATTAGCGTAGTCCTGTAACCCAGATAACACTGCATCTCCTTTCTATATTTTTCTTATACATTCATTTTCCCCTAATTTGAGCTGTGGATATATACATAAGGGAAGCACGGTGGCATAGTGGTTAGCACTGTTGCCTCACAGCGCCAGGGACCCGGGTTCAAATCCGGCCTCGGGTGACTGTCTGTGTGGAGTTTGCACATTCTTGCCGTGTTTGCGTGGGTTTCCTCCGGGTGCTCCGGTTTCCTCCCACAGTCCAAAGATGTGCGGGTTAGGTTGATTTGGCTATGATAAAATTGACCCTTAGTGTTAGGGGGATTAAATACATGGGGTTACGGGGATCGGGTGGGATATGTGTCGGTGCAGGCTCGATGGGCCGAAATGGCCTCTATCTGCACTGTGAGGTTTCTGTGATTCTGTGATTCTGCGATAAGTCGCTTTTCACTTGCAAAATTCAGTATATGTGTCGATCTTAACCTTCGACCATTCATCAGCATGATATCCACTTGCAATAATGACATAAAACAAACCTGGTAAAAGGCTGCCTTAATGAGATCATTGTAATGCTGTGGTAATAATGTGCTTATGCTTCCCGTCCTGAGTTTATCTGGCATTGCCTGGTCGAGTCTCTGGACTTTCCTGTTCAAATTTCCATTTTTAGGGCTGTGCTAGCTGTTAGCTCAGTTATGCTGGCTCCTGAATACAAGACCTGTGATTTCTGCCCCTTGCTAAAGAAGAATAGAACTTAAATTTACATCGTGCATTTCATGTCCATTTGTGGTGCAGTCAATGTTGTTCTGTGGGCACCTATAGCAACAAATGTGCGCAAAGCAAGATCCCACAAACAGCAAATTAGCTAACTGGCCAGTTAATCTGTTTTAGTTGAGGGATGAATGCTGGCCAGAGCCCTGGGTTGAACTCTCTGCTCTTCTTCAAAATTGCCATGAGACCTTTTATGCCCACCTGAACAGCTAGGCAGGCCTCGTTTTAATATAGGATCCAAAAGACAGCACCTCCAACAATGACAGTATTCCCTCAGTATTGAAGTATGACTAGATTGGAAAGAAAGTCGGGCAGAGAGTGAAATGTGCAGCTGATCCGTTACTGCTCATTTCGTGCTCCCACCGAAGTTGAATTTCACCCCTGTATCTGCTTAAATCTTAGAATAAGTATCATTTTTGTGATTTGTTTTTGACCATTTTGCCATAGGAAGGTTTTGGAAGGAGGCTTAGGTGGGAATTTTAACCCCAAAAAATGGCTGACATGCCTAAGATTTAGCCACCATTTTAAATATAACAGTGGCTGGTTGGGTTTTGCAGGCCTTGGGGTACCCGCCAGCTAATGGCAGGTGAGGACTGTCTTTTCACACACCTCCTGGATCTAGTGTCACTGCCTAACCCACCCACCCCACGATCAGAGAACGTCACCTCCTCCCCCCACGAGGCCTCCACCCATGCTCCTCTGGCTCCCCGTTGCCATGTGCCTCCCACCCTCAATGCTCCTCCGGCCCCCCAATATCATCTGCCTTCCCTCCCCACCCCCACCGCTCCTTCGGCCCTTCGATCACTCTCCAGAACCCTCCCCAACCCCGCTCCTCCGGCCCTCCACTCATTCTCCGGACCCCATCTCCGATCAGCACCTGGCCCCCACTCGATCCCTCCCTCCCTCCTCTCTGTGGCCAGGTGCCACATGTCTACCTGCCTGCAGCCAGCCGGCCTCTCAATCTGGCTGGCTGCAGGTGGGAAACAGAGGTTTCCAATGTAAATCAGGCCCTGGCGTTAAATTCGGCAGGGCCTGCGGGAAACCCATTCTCCCGGGTTTCCAGACTGCTTCCAACCCACCAAAGTATTAAAATTCAGGCCTGAGTTTCAAATTTTTTATTTTACAGCATTGTGCATTTTAAAAAGTTTCTGAGGCAATAGGTGGCTAAAATGCCAGTAAGTTAATGTTTGATTTTGCTTCCTCTTAGACTGTAAATTGTAAGCAATTCATTCGGAATTTTCCGCAATCGATCAAAAACTCACACCCAATGGGCTGGATTTTATCAATGGAGGCAAGTAGGAGGCGGGTCTCCCACTTTTGGGGTTTTAGTCCCGCCTCCATCGAGTTGTGGCCAACCCACTCGATTTTCCCTTGATTGACCTTGTTGAGCCTGCCCAGCAGGCTCAGCAGGCCAATTAAGGGCCACCCGGCAACAGGTGACGTCACAGATTGTCATTTCATCTGTCAAGAGCTTTTGACAGATGAAATATCAGAGTTTGACAGCTCTTTGAAGCTGTCAAACACTGACAATCTGTACTCCAAGTTAATTCCTTCCTCTCAGGCTGATTTAGAGATCTCTCCAGAACAGAAAGCAGAGGCTGCAACTTTTAACAGCTCACAGCCATTCTGCTTTCTGTGCCGGTGAGATGAGGGACTCCCGAGACCTGAAGGTAGGAAGCCTGCATTAGTAAGCAAAGGTAAGTAAAACTTATTTAAACACTTTACACAAACCAAACACACTTACCTCTGCACTCATGCACCCATCACTCACCTGAACACCGGACATCTCGAACCCTCCAAGTTCTTCAGCCTGACGGTCCGCCTCGCTAACTTGGCGTGGTTTGGCGCCGTCGGGCAGCCCACACTTCAGGGATAAAAATTGTGATTAGGCTAAAAAGTGCTTGTTAACTACCTGTTGACAGGCAGTTAATTGGCACTAATGCCCTTCCCGCCTCGGGGAGGTGGCTCCCAGTACAGGTCGGGTACCCGCCTCCTGGGAAACGGGCATGGAGGCGGGTTGGGGGCGGGATGGGTTTGTGCTCCCTGATTTCACGGTTTTAACACCCCTCACGCCTCCATTCCCGCCTCCACGGCCCTGAGAAATTCTAGCCCATTGTGTTGGAAAATCTCTGCTCCTTTCTGGCTGTGAAGAGAGGGAGATAAAACACAGAGACACAGGCAGACAGATCCAGCAAAGGCTATGGAGGCAGACAGACCCATCGAAGGCTGTGAGAAGGTTAGAATTCAGCAGTTTAAGAGTTCTATTTTTCACTAAAATAAGACAACCCATTGATATGAGGGTGGGGAGAGGGAAGCAAAATACGACAAATGCTGGAAATCTGAAATATAAACAGAAAATACAAGAAATACTCAACCGGTCAGGCAGCATCTATGGAGAGAGAAGAGTTAACAGGGATAATTTTAACCCCCAACCACAACAAGCGGGAGAGGGTGGGGGGGTGGGGGAGGGATTTAAATTGGTAACCCGACTCCAATCCACCAAGATCGCGTCAACTTCTGGTTTAACCGCGGAGGGCTTGTGGGTGTCCAAGTAACCCACTCTGGAGAGGTGGGTCAGTGATTAGAAAATTTAAATGAGGCTCCATTCCTCAGAATTTGTGAGCCGTGAGTATCTCCTGCATTTTCTGTTTTTATTACCACTGATAAGGGTAAGTGTGTTCCCTGCACTATTTTCTATTATAATATGAAGAGAAGTTGTACTGATCAAACTAAGTTAATCTGATCATATCTGTTGCTCTGTACATTCACTTGCTGTGAAATAAAGTAGCTTAATGATCTGTATCTGGCCTCACCTCAGCAAGTGGTTTCTTGGTTCACTTTCAAAGTGATTGAAGAAGCACATGTGCTGAAGGCATGAACCTGGGTTACGTTATCATATAGATAGATAGATAGAGGACAGTACAGGCACAGCCCTAAACGAACACCTATCGAACTATATGATAGCATAACCCAGGCTCATCTATTTGGCACATGCTCATCCTTAGACGGGTTACAGGAGTGACTGTAACCACTGTACTTGAAAGAATATCTTAGGCAAGACCCTAAACTTGTCACAATGCAACTTGAATCCACAACTGACTCTGAGACAAGAGTCCGACAGCAGAGCCAGACTGACACTTCTACCAGTTGACTGCTGCACTGATGAAGAACTATCGCGTTAACTTGATGTTAGTGTTTTGGTTTTAACTTACTATGTGATATTAAATTAGCAAATGACAACAAATACAGAATATACTCATCTACTGCTGTAGTTAGCTTCATGAATTCAAAAGTAAATGTTAGGTGTGATGTACCACAAAATATCTATTCAGTAAGCATTTGACACATGGTTCATGAATTGTTTATTAAAATTTTGGAACTTTGGTTTCAGAAAACTGCAGCTAAAAGAAATAATTACCTAAGTGACTAAAGTTGCATTTATATGAATAATAAATTCATACTGGACATTATCCTTTAATACTGTGCTCATAAATAGTTAATGGCTGGCATTAATGAATATGCTTTGCCAAGATTTTTTGAATCAATATTAATAACAATGGTGCCTACATTTCATTTTATTCACAGATTATATGCAATGCACATCTTTATTTATAATGGTCGCTGTAAATGACATTTGCTGGATGGGCCTGTCTCACTACAATGGTGAGCAAACTGGTATATTTTCCTTGTTAATGACTTTCCCTCTGCCAGCAACTCTATCTGATTACCATCCATCAGCAAGGATGTGCAGTCAACTGTTACTTTTAGCTTTTGAGATTAAAGTGTTCTATTTGTCTTGCTTTCTTATCATCTTTACTTTTTATGTTTTTCATGAGTTTATTATCTTACCATTAAGGTATATATATCTTCTATCTCCCTGGTTGTCTCCTCTTGCTGGACCATTCCAATCTTCTCCAGCTCCAAGATAGTAGAGCAGGCAACTTCTAACCCCAGCTGCCACTGATATTGTTAGATGGCTGCCAGGTTGAGTGCAAGGAAAGCTCAGAGGACATTTTCTTTTTATTCGTTCATGGGATGTGGGCGTCGCTGGCAAGGCCAGCATTCATTGCCCATCCCTAATTACCCTCGAGAAGGTGGTGGTGAGCCGCCTTCTTGAAATACTGCAGTCCATGTGGTGAAGGTGCTCCCACAGTGCTGTTAGGGAGGGAGTTCCAGGATTTTGACCCAGCGATGATGAAGGAACGGCGATATACTTCCAAGTCAGGATGGTTTGTAACTTGGAGGGGAACTTGGAGGTGGTGGTGTTCCCATGTGCCTACTGCCCTTGTCCTTCTAGGTGGTAGAAGTCGAGGGTTTGGGAGGTGCTGCCGAATAAGCCTTGATGAGTTGCTGCAGTGCATCTTGCAAATGGCACACACTGCAGCCACAGTACGCCAGTGGTGGAAGAAATGAATGTTTAAGGTGGTGGATGGGGTGCCAATCAAGCGGGCTGCTTTGTCTTGCATGGTGTCGAGCTTCTTGAGTGTTGTATTATTAAGGGAATCAAGGGATATGGGGATAGTGCAGGAAAGTGCAGATGAGATAGAAGATCAGCCATGATCTTATTGAATAGCGAAGCAGGCTCAAAGGACCAAATGGCCTACTCCTGCTCCTATTTCTTACATTGTTGGAGCTGTATTAATCCAGGCAAGAGGAGAGCATTCCATCACACTCCTTATTTGTACCTTGTAGATGGTGGAAAGGCTTTGGGAGGTCAGGAGGTGAGACACTCGCCACTGAACACCTAGCCTCTGACCTGCTCTTGTTGCCACAGTATTTACGTGGCTGGTCCAGTTAAGTCTCTGGTCAATGGTGTCACCCAGGATGTTGATGGTGGGGGATTCGGTGATGGTAATGCCATTTAATGTCAAGGGGAGGTGGTTAGACTCTTGCTTGTTGGAGATAGTCATTGCCTGGCACTTGTGTGACATGAATGTTACCTGCCACTTATCAGCCCAAGCCTGAATGTCATCTAGGTCTTGCTGCATGTGGGCATGGACTGCTTCATTATCTGAGGAGTTGCGAATGGCACTGACCACTGTGCAGTCATCAGCAAACATTCCCATTTCTGACCTTATGTTGGAGGGAAAGGTCATTGATGCAACAGCTGAAGATGTTTGGGCCTAGGACACTGTCTTGAGGAACTCCTGCAGTGATGTCCTGGGACTGTGATGATTGACTCCAACCACCACAACAATCTTCCTTTGTGCTAGGTATGAATCCAGCCAGTGGAAAGTTTGGCCCTTGATTCCCATTGACTTCAGTTTTACTAGTGCTCCTTGATGCCACACTCAGTCAAATGCTGTCTTGATGTCAAAGGCAGTCACTCTCACCTCACCTCTGGAATTCAGCTCCTTTGTCCATGTTTGGACCAAGGCTGTAATAAGGTCTGGAGCCGAGTGGTTCTGGCAGAACCCAAACTGGGCATCAGTGAGCAGGTTATTGGTAAGTAAGTGTCATTTGATAGTTGATTATTTGACTGTCGATGACACCTTCCATCTCTTTGCTGATGATTGAGAGTAGACTGATGGAGCGGTAATTGGCCGGATTGGATTTGTCCTGCTTTTTGTGGACAGGACATACCTGGCAGTTTTCCACATTGTCGGATAGATGCCAGTGTTGTAACTGTACTGGAACAGCTTGGCTAAAGGCGCTGCTAGTTCTGGAGCAAAAGTCTTCAGCACGACAGCCGGGATGTTGTCGGGGCCCATACCCTTTACTGTATCCAATGCGCCCAGCTGTTTCTTGATATCACATGGAGTGAATCGAATTGGCTGAAGACTGGCTTCTGTGATGGTGTGGACCTCAAGAGGAGGCCGATATGGATCATCCACTCAGCACTTCTGGCTGAAGATGGATGCAAAAGCTTCAGCTTTGTCTTTTGCACTCACGTGCTGGGCTTCAACATCATTGAGCCTCCTCCTCGTGTTAGTTGTTTAATGGTCCACTACCATTCATGACTGGATGTGGCAGGACTGCAGAGCTTTGATCTGATCTGTTGATTGTGGGATGGCTTGGCCATGTCTATCGCATGCTGCTTCTGCTTTTTAGCATGCATGTAGTCCTGTGTTGCAGCTTCCCCAGTTTGGCACTCCATTTTTAGGTATGCTTGGTGCTGCTCCTGGCATGCTCTTCTACACTCCTTATTGAACCAGGGATCGTCCCCTGGCTTGATGGTAATGGTAGAGTGAGGGAGCTGCTAGGCCATGAGGTTCCAGATTGTGGTGGAATACAATTCTGCTGCTGCTGATGGCCCATAGTGCCTCATGGATGCCCAGTTTTGAGCTGCTAGATCTGTTCTGAATCTATCCCATTTAGCACTATGGTAGTGCCACACAACACGATGGAGGGTGTCTTCCGTGTGAAGACCGGATTTTGTCTCCACAATGACTGTATGGTAGTCAATGCTACCAAAGCTGTCATGGACAGGTAGTTTGAGGATGAGGTCAAGTAGGTTCTCTCACCACCTGTCGCAGGCCCAGACTGGCAGCTATATCCTTCAGGACTCGACCTGCTCAGTTAGTAGCGGTGCTACTGAGCCACTCTTGGTGATGGACATTGAAGTTCCCCACCCAGAGTACATTCGGTGCCCTTGCTACTCTCGGTGCTTCCAAGTGGTGTTCAACATGGAGGAGTACTGATTCATTAGCTGAGGACAGTAGGTAGTAGTTAGCAGGAGGTTTCCCCTTGCCCATGCTTGGCCTGAAGCCATGTGTCAATGTTGAGGACTCCTAGGGCCACTCCTTCCCAACTGTATACCACTGTGCAGCTACCCCTGGTGGAACAGGACATACCCAGGAATGGTGATGGAGGAGTTTGGGACATTGGCTGAAAGGTATGATTCTGTGAGTATGACTATGTCAGGCTGTTGTTGACTAGTCTGTGGGACAGCTCTCCCAATTTTGGCACAAGTCCCCAGATGTTGGTGATGAGGACTTTGGTCGACTTGGCTGGGGGTGACCATTGTTGTATCTGTAGCCGGTGCAATGGTCGATGCCGGGTGGTCCATCTGGTTTTATACTTCTTATTGTTACAACTGAGTGGCTTACTAGGCCATTTCAGAGGACATTTAAGAATCAACCACATTGCTGTGGGTCTGGAGTCACATATAGGCCAGATCAGGTAAGGACAGCAAATATCCTTCCCTAAAGGACAATAGTGAATCAGATGGGTTTTTACAACAATTCAATAGTTTCCATGATCACCATTATTGATACTAGCTTTTTTATTCCAGGTGTATTTAATAATTTAATTAACTGAGTTTAAATTCCCCAGCTATCTTGGTGGGATTTAAACTCACATCTGCTGGAGCATTAGTCCAGGCCTCTGGATTACGAGTCCAGTAACATAACCACTATGCTACCATTCTGTTTGCCTACGGTTTCCCACCTCCCTGTGTTGCCATAACTCTGCTAAGGGGTGATATACCTATCAATTCATCCAATGAAAAGCGACGAGTTAAGATAGTAACTATAGGTTTTTATTGGCTAAATAACAGAGCCCACCCTCGTGGGTGATCGGGTCCAACAAGGAGGAATACCAGCCAGTCGACCACCTTTATACCTGGGCAAGCAGGCGGAGCCATGGGCGGAGTCAGCTGTGGTCAGCCCAGGTATAACAGCGTGACAAGAGGTGACCTTGTGTAGTGATACAACAGTGTAAACAGTGACAACCATAGTGTAACGATAGTGAACGATAAAAGTGGTTTACCACATTCACCCCTTGTTTAAATTTGAGTCCGGCGGGGTGAAGTGTACTACCAGTTCGGGTATGTCAGTCTGTCCGGAGGCCTCGTAAGTCTTTCTGATCGGCGCAGCAGCAGTGGCGGTGGTGCAGTATCCGATGTTAATGCTGGTGTCTGCGTGGTCGGCGAAGGCTCGTGGGGTTCCGGCATGCCGTCTACCTGGGCTGGATTTGGGGGGGTGGTGGGGGGTAACGGTGGTGTCTCAGGGGTGCCCGAGGGTGCAAGGTCTCGTAAGGAGACTGTGTCCTCCCGCCCGTCTGGGTATGCCACATAGGCGTACTGGGGGTTGGCGTGCAGGAGGTCCACCCTCTCGACCAGGGGGTCCGTTTTATGGGCCCTCATGTGCTTTCGCAGCAAGACGGGCCCCGGAGAAGTCAGCCATGTTGGTAGCGAGGTTCCCGTAGTCGACTTCCTGGGGAAAACAAACATTCGTTCATGGGGGGTGGCGTTAATGGCCGTGCAAAGCAGTGACCGGATGGAATGCAGCACTGCCGGGAGGACTTCCTGCCAGCGAGAGGTTGGGAGGCCCTTAGACTTTAAGGCTAAGAGAACGGCCTTCCAGACAGTCGCGTTCTCTCTTTCCACCTGGCCGTTCCCTCGGGGGTTGTAGCTGGTGGTCCTGCTTGCAGCAATACCTCTCGCTAGTGGGAACTGGCGAAGTTCCTCGCTCATGAAGGATGAGCCCCGGTCGCTATGTATATAGTTGGGGAACCCGAACAAGGTGAAGAGGTCGTTCAGGCATTTGATGACCGTGGTACTGGTCATGTCTGGGCAGGGGAAGGCAAAGGGGAAACGGGAGTACTCATCAATGATGTTGAGGAAGTACACATTACGGTCAGAGGACGGGAGGGGCCCCTTAAAATTGATGCTCAAGCGCTCGAAGGGGCGGGAGGGCTTGATCAGGCTTGCTCTGTCCGGCCTAAAGAAATGCGGTTTGCATTCGGCACAGGTTTGGCAGTTCCTGGTCATGGTCCTGACCTCCTCGATGGAGTAGGGCAGGTTGCGGGCCTTAATGAAGTGGTAAAGTCTGGTGACCTCGGGGTGGCAGAGGTCGTTGTGGAGGGTCTTGTTTTGATTTCTTTTTGGGTTCAATAAAGACTCATTTCTGAAAGAGAATGTTGTTTAATCTAAAGTCTTGTTCAAGACTTTCTACAGCTTTTTACAGAACACACTATGCTGTGATGCATCTAGAAAGAAACTGAAAGTAAAAAACTCCTCTGGACTGCTTGTCTCTCACATGACCTCTGCTGGTCAGGCACAAGTAATCAAAAACACAGACAAATATGCTGTAAGGCATAAGTAATCAAACACAGACAAATATCATCACTATTTGCTGATATCATTACAGGTCTGCAGTCTATCAATTTGCGCGTTGGCGCATGTACTTCGTGATAGAGCATCTGGGGGTTCGTTTAGTTTACCAGGCCGGTACAAGATATCATAATCATAGGTGGAGAGCTCGATTCTCCACCTCAAGATCTTGTCGTTCTTGATTTTGCCCCTCAGCTTGTTATTAAACATAAAAGCGACCGAACGCTGGTCGGTGAGGAGGGTAAATCGTTTGCCTGCCAGGTAATGCCTCCAGCGTCGTACTGCCTCAACGATCGCCTGGGCCTCCTTCTCGACCGAAGAGTGTCGGATCTCAGGGCCCTGGAGGGTCCTTGAGAAGAAGGCCACAGGTCTCCCCGCCTGGTTAAGGGTTGCAGCTAGGGCGAAGTCGGATGCATCGCTCTCCACTTGGAAAGGGATAGACTCATCCACCGCGTGCATTGTGGCCTTAGCAATGTCTCCCTTTATGAGGGAGAAGGCTGCGCACGCTTCTGCCGTCAGGGGGAAGGAGGTGGACTTCATGAGGGGTCTGGCTTTGTCCGCATAATTCGGCACCCATTGGGCATAGTAGGCGAAGAGCCCCAGGGTTCTCTTCAGCGCCTTTGGACAGTGGGGGAGGGGAAGCTCCATGAGGGGGCGCATTCTTTCGGGGTCGGGGCCGATGACTCCGTTCTCTACTACGCAGCCGAGGATGGCAAGACGCGAGGTGTTAAACACACATTTCTCCTTATTGTAAGTGAGGTTCAGCCATTGGGCCGTACGGAGGAATTTCTCCAGATTAACATCGTGGTCCTGCTGGTCGCGGCCGCAGATGGTGACGTTATCTAGATAAGGGAACGTGGCCTGCAGCCCGTTCTGGTCAACCATCCGGTCCATCTCCCTTTGGAAGACCGAAACCCCATTGGTGACGCCGAAGGGAACCCTAAGGAAGTGGTAGAGGCGGCCATTCGCCTCGAAGGCAGTATACTGGCGGTCCTCAGAGCGGATAGGGAGTTGGTGATAGGCCGACTTAAGGTCGATGGTAGAGAATACCCGGTACTGTGCAATCTGATTGACCATATCAGATATGCAGGGAAGGGGGTATGCGTCCAGCTGGGTGTACCGGTTTATGGTTTGGCTGTAGTCGATGACCAGGTGGTTTTTATTGCCGGTCTTAACGACTACAACCTGGGCACGCCAGGGGCTGTTGCTCCTCTCGATGATGCCCTCCTTCAGGAGACGCTGCACCTCAGAGCTAATAAAAGCTCTGTCCCCGGCGCTGTACCGCCTGCTCTTGGTGGCGACGAGTTTACAGTCGCGGGTGAGGTTAGCGAACAGGGAGGGGGGCGGGACCTTGAGGGTGGATAGGCCGCAGGTGGTACGCGGTGGGCAGTTTAAAGGCTGCTGGTTGTCGACTGTGAGTGGGGGGAGGGGTCCACCGTATGCCAAAGTGACACTTTGAAGGTGGGATTGGAAGTCCAGCCCTAGTAGGACGGCAGCGCATAGCTGGGGCAGGACGAGGAGTTTAAAATTTTTATACTCCGTGCCCCTAACCGACAGGGTCACAACACAGTAGCCGCTGATGTCTGTAGAATGGGACCTCGACGCCACCGAGATCCGGTTGCGTGTTGGCCGGACAGTGAGGGAGTAGTGGCTCACCGTGTCTGGATGAATGAAACTCTCCGTGCTTCCGCTGTCGAACAGGCAGGTCGTGGCGTGGCCGTTTACTTTGATGTCCATCATGGACTTGGACAGGTGATGTGGGCGAGCTTGGTCCAGTGTGACGGAGGCTAGTGTATGGCTGAGCGAGCTGCTGTAGTCTGCGGGTGAGGCGGTGGTCGGGTCTGGAGACAAGGTGGCGGTCGAGTGTGGTGGACAAAATGGCGGCGCCCACGACGTTGAATAAAATGGCGGAGAAGATGGCCGCCCCCACAACTCACATGAGGCACTGCTGGCGTCGGTGGCCTTGATCAAAGATGGCCACCCCCACAACTCGCATGAGGCACTGCTGGCACCTGTGGCTCTCCCCCTGCAGGCCTTCGCGAAGTGGCCTTTCTTGTGGCAGTCGGAGCAAGTCGCGTTTCTTGCAGGGCAGCGCGTTCTCGGGTGTTTCGCCTGGCCACAGAAGAAGCAGCCGGCGGCCCGATCGCGGGGCTCCGATGTCGCAGCCGGTACCGGGGGTGGCGGTCCCGATCGGTTCTGGGACGCCGACGCTGAGGTAGGTCCCGGAGGCGGCGGTGCGAGGGGTATTGCGGCTGGGGTCGGGCCCGAGTCCCAGGGTCGCGCAGCACAGTACCTGGAGTACGCCTCGAGGTCCCGATGGGCCACTTCCAGAGAGCGAGCAAGGGCTGCAGTTGTATTCAGGTCGAGGTCCTTTGATTCGAGCAGTCTTTGCCGTGAGTAGTCGGACCGAAGGCCTTTCACGAAGGCATCGCGGATATTCCCTTCAGTATTTTCTGCAGCCGTTACAGCTTTAAAGTCACAGTCCCTGCCGAGTGTTTGTAGCGCCCGTAAAAATTCATCTACAGACTCTCCTGGCTGTTGCGAGCGGGATCTTAGGAGATGTCTGGCATACATAGAATTTACCGGGCTCCGGTACTGCTCTTTCAGCAGGTTGAGGGCGTCCTCGTATGTAGCAAGGTCCCGGATGAATGCAAATACTTTAGGGCTCACCTGGGCGGTCAGAACTCTTAGTTTGGATCCCGGAGGCACGCCGGATTCTCCCAGGTAGGATTCGAAACAGCTCAGCCAGTGTTCGAAGTCTAGGGCTGAGTTCGCTGCCTGTGGGTTTAGATCCAGGTACGGCGGTCGGAGGGCTCGCAGCCAGGCCGGCTGCTGTGGCTGTTGTAGCTGGCCGTTTGGCTGGTCGTTTGGCTGCTCCGATCCACTCATTTCAAATTTTAGCCAATAAAATTGATATACCTATCAATTCATCCAATGAAAAGCGACGAGTTAAGATAGTAACTATAGGTTTTTATTGGCTAAATAACAGAGCCCACCCTCGTGGGTGATCGGGTCCAACAAGGAGGAATACCAGCCAGTCGACCACCTTTATACCTGGGCAAGCAGGCGGAGCCATGGGCGGAGTCAGCTGTGGTTAGCCCAGGTATAACAGCGTGACAAGAGGTGACCTTGTGTAGTGATACAACAGTGTAAACAGTGATAACCATAGTGTAACGATATAAACAGTGATAACCATAGTGTAACGATATAAACAGTGATAACCATAGTGTAACGATAGTGAACGATAAAAGTGGTTTACCACAAGGGGCACTGAAAAATGGTTTAGCAAGTGTCAAAATTAGGAAACACTCAGTCACACTTGCTTAAAAATCTGTTACTTCTCCAACTTTTTCCAGTTCTGACGAAGGGTTATCGAGCTGAAACGTTAACTCTGTTTCTCTCTCCACGATGCTGCCTGACCTGCTGAGTGTTTCCTGCATTTTCTGTTGTTGTTTCAGATTTCCAGCATCCACAGTATTTTGCTATTGTCCAAATTAGGATCCTCTTTGGGTCTGCAATGTCTGTCCCTTTAAAAGTTGGTGGAGATAAATTAATTATCTGTTTATGTGGAACACTAATTTATGTGTTCCACCATAGTAGTATTCCTGTACTACTGGACAAATGTCTGTTACCAACAGTTAACAATTGTTTTATAGACAAAAGTATATATATATTAATTGATTTTGCTGCTCCTTGTTTATCTGGCTTTGGATGTCGATGCCAAGCAACTTTGTCTGGGAGCAACGTTTGTGAACCTATGGTCATTTGAGTGGTTAGATTTGTAAACCCATTCAAATTGGCAGAACTAAGCATATAGTTGTTCAATTTGATATTTTGAATCCAGAACAAAGGTCCTCAACTGTCAGAGTAAGTGGTGTAGCAGTGCTAAGCAGCCTATTGAGACAACTAAATCTTGGCTGTGATTGTGGGAAGCATAAATATGTGTTCCTTAGAGAGTCAGTGTTCATCTTTCCAAATAGGTGGTCCAGTGGTAAGTAAGGGATCTTGTTCCCTGGTATTCAATATGTGAACTTGCACTTGTATTCCCAATCAGCCATGAGTATCAGTGCTAGTCAAGAGGGTGCAGAGATATATCCACATTGCTGAGTAGTCTGTGGAGACTTGTATACAAGCCTTGGTTATCAGCTTCTATTTTCATCTTCGTGAATGCCCAGATAAAACCCTAAAAGAACCAAAAGCCTGTCCTTGAGCTCAACACCAACATTTGTGCAGAACTTCATCAGTTTCTGATTTATGTGTTTTTAACAGTCAATTATCCCTAATAACAAGCGTATCAAAAAGGGACCAATTTGCAAAAATAGTATAGTGGCAGAGTAAATGCAGCATGCTAATTTAATGATCTTATATTACATCATTCATACATTACAAGTGAAGAATGCTTGTTTCTGCTTCCGTACCAATCTCTCCATAATTAAACAGAAATGAAATTCATGGACGTACCACAACCTCTGATATAATAAACACATTTTACAGCACCCTCTCAAAATGAGAAGTTATATAAAGTTATAAACTACAACATAGTTCTGATAGATATCTTTATAAAGAGGTCTTCATTATCTTGGGAAGATAATCATCACAGAAGATAATTAAGCACAAACCCAATTATACAATACTAGCTAAGTGCCCGGCGGTGCCGAGGCTTTTTCGAGGGCATGTTGTTGTTGGAAGAGAGAGAGAGAGCGACTGGGGGGAAGAGAGAGAGCGACTGGGGGAAAGAGAGGGAGGGGAGGGAAGGGAGGGCGGGGGGAGGGGGGAGGGGGGGGGAGGAGGGGGAGGGAGGGCGGGGGGGAGGAAGGGAGGGCAGGGGGGAAGGGCGGGGGGAGGGGAGGGGGGATGGAGGGCGGGGGGGAGGGAGGGGAGGGAGGGCGGCGGGCGCCCCCCCCGAGGGTCGCGCCCCTCCCCCCCCCGAGGTGAAGACCGCCGATTGCGCGCGCAGCAGGAGCTGAGACGCGGCGTCTCTCTCGGCCGGCGGGCCCGGTTGCCAGGGCAACCGTGACGCTGACCAAGCCAGAGAGACGCTGCGTCTCAGCTGCTCCTGCTGCGCGCGCGGCCCCCCCCCCGAGGGTCGCGGCCCCCCCGAGGGTCGCGCCCCCCAGAGGGTCGCGGCCCCCCCCCGAGGGTCACGGCCCCCCCCCGAGGGTCGCGGCCGCCCCCCCCTCCCCCCGAGGTGAAGACCGCCGATTGCGGCTGTGCGAGACGTCCGGCGGGCCCGGTTGCCAGGGTAAAGCTGGACGCTCAGCAAGCCCCGGCAGAGAGAGACGTCTCAGCTCCTGCTGCGCGCGCACCCTAGCGGCGCTGGGCTGAGGCTCGGCCCTCCAGCCTTCGAGTGGGGCCGGGAGGTACCTAGCTCGGGCGTGGGTGCGGAGGAGACGCCGAGGCTTCTAGGCCTACCTGGAAAAACGGGGAAAGGTAGGAAAATTAATGAGATTAGATAAGTTAATTACTTTCTAAATCATTTTTTTAAAAAACAATATGTGTTTTAAAAGCAACGTTTTTTTTTAAGACGCAGAAAGCGGGAAAAAGAAAGGAAAAGTTTGGAATCAAGATGGCGGCGACTCACCTCGGTTCAGAACGATAAAGCCCGGCCACACGCGCACCGATTGGCCCGGCGGCACACGCCAGCAACCCGGCGTACGATTGGTTGAGCTCGAGGTCACTCTGTCGCTAATGAGCGGATAATGAGATGCTAATGAGCGGAATGTTGAAGGTTTTTGGGATACCGCGGGCGCAATTTTAGCCCGGCCGAAACGTAAATACGCTTAAAACCGTCTCGGAAGCGTAAGCTTTCTTTGGAGGTAACGCGCGCGTAGGTACGCCCTGTAACTTTCGAGTGCATACCCGCAACGCACACGCGATGACAGACAGACAGATAGACAGATAGACAGAAAGACAGATAGACAGAATGACAGAATGACAGAAGTACCGATTTATATATATAGATGAGATTGGTTGACACCATAAGACTTGGGTTGTTATCTAACTTTACTGATGAAAATTTCTTCACACTGCTATGTAGGGATATCAGCTGATATGCATTTGGGCAGTTTCAACCTAGTTCCTAATGAGTGCAAGCCTAGAGCACAATTTGGTTCAAAAAAGGCACTAAAATTTTATCAAAGAGGTCATAAAGATGGCTAGTGCAGGAATGTTTCATTGGTTCACTGTTCTGAAGTTGGAGTTAAGGTACGTTACTGGGGTTAGGTTGGAGAGACCCTTATTATACAACTGGCTCTGTGATAATCAACCTGGGAATGCTTTGATACCAACCTTAGGAACCAAACATAGAAAAAGTCCCAACAGCGATAATCCCACCTTGATAAACACCAAAATACACCAAAACCGAATTGAGGGAATGGGAACTAATACATCACACATATGGAAAGAAAATCTATGGTTTATTTCCCTCCTACCACTATTTTCTAGCATTCACACATCACTAAGCACATCAATCCGATGGCATGATTTCTGTTTGTTAAAGCATTCACTTCAGTGAGAGAGAGGAGCAGAGACAATACATTCTGAACAATTTCCCTCCTCAGTGCCAGATACCAGAATATTAAGGTCAAAAAGTAAGACCGAAAATAATCCAAACTCCACTTACAATAACAGATTCAATGTTACTTTTATCCCCATTTCCCCCTCAACTGTGTCTGATCCCTGAGACTGTTGGGCTGGATTTTGCCAATGGGGAGTTTTTGGAGGCGGGACTCCCACTTGTTAGGTTTTAGCCCCACCTCCATCCACTTCTGGCCAACCCACACTATTTTCCCTTGATTGGCCTTGTTAAGCCTGCCCAGTGGGCTTAGCAGGCCAATTAAGGGAAAGCCGGTTACAGAGAACGTCAACGTATGAGGTTTCATGTCAAAAGGTTTTGCCAGATGAATTGTTATCATTTGACAGCTCTGTGAAGCTGACATTCTCTGTAGTTTGATGTGTTCTTGAATTCAAGACCTCATCAAACCTCTTTCTTTTGCAGAAATTAGATGGTTGTTGCATTGGAGAATGCAATGACCATCTGTCATCTCTGCCACGGAAGTGCGAGACTCTCTGCATACTCTTGAAGCCCGCAAGAAGAAACAAAGGTAAGTAAACTTTTTCTAACACTTTGCACTTACCTCACATACTCACCTCTCCACGCTTGCACCCATCACTTACCATCACAGCACACTTTTGCACCCCGCAGACCCCCGCAGATCCACTACTCACCTCGGTGACCCAGGCGGGTTTCAGAGCCTTCGGGAAGCCTGAACTTGTGTGGGAAAAATAGGGATAATCCTCTTACCTGCCTGTTAACTACATGTTAACAGGCAGATAAGTGGCACTAATCCCCTCCCTGCCTCTAAGGAGATGGGACCCGGCGCGGGCCGGCTTCCCGCCTCCTGGCAAGATGGCACGGAGGCGGCTTGGGCACCCGTCCCCAAATTCTGCCATTTTCACAGCAGTCCCGCCTCCAAACCTGCCTCCCCAGGGCTGGCAAAATCCAACCCATTTTCTCTAGGTTATGCCAGCTTAGTTCTTTCAAAAATCATCTGGTGAAGGATCCCACCCAAACTGTTAATCAATCTTTCTCTTTTAAATGCTCCTCAGATTGCTGCAGATTTTTGCTTTTACTTCAATTGTCCAGCATTCCAAATATTTCTTTTTGATCTTATCAAGAAATAGTGCTTGTTTGTTATTGAACCAATGATTGAGTATTTTCTCTTCATAATACCTTACAATTGTACCAACAGTATGACCACATATTTATACAGCAAGGTAAACTGACTGAGCTATCTGGATACTTGAAAATATGCTGTGTTATATTTTCAGGCAGAGCAGCTGTATCAGATTGCTAGCACTATCTCATACCTCATTATTTCAAAATTGGTGACAGCATGTCAAATAATAGAGTAGCCTGATCCATTT
Organism: Somniosus microcephalus; assembly: GCF_052327205.1. Classification (NCBI taxonomy): domain Eukaryota; kingdom Metazoa; phylum Chordata; class Chondrichthyes; order Squaliformes; family Somniosidae; genus Somniosus; species Somniosus microcephalus. The sequence continues at coordinate 34,169,700 of NC_140996.1, forward strand.
CATATTAGGAACATTTGCCAAACTGCCGTATAACATAAAACAGCCTTCAAAATGATTAACATTCATTAAAAAAAATCCCATCTTCGCTGTCCGTTAATTCTTGTTTGGTGAATAATGTTTAGAGGATTATGACAGAGCAAAGCGTTTTGTTAATTTTCTTGAGATGTCATCTGCTTTGTGCACAAATAAGGGAACAATTTAAGCATAAATCCGTGAAGAACAGTAGATTTAATTGTTCTCACAGAAAACTATTTAGATTAGTTTCAGTGTTTCATTAGAATTAGAATCGTTCTCTGTTTAGCAATATTGCCAGTAGGGTTCTATATCAGACCTTTAATGTCATATCATACATCCCTCTTGTGTGATGAAAAATATGACAGGCACACTCATGGGAGCTACATGAATCTACACCACTGTCAAACTACAGCCTCTTCTTTCCCCGTGAAAAGCAGCACTCCGGCGCCTCAGCTAGCAAAGCTCTGAGGGTTGGTGTCAGAGAGGCCTGGGCCCAGCTGAATCCGATTTTCTGAGGGGAAGCATTGAAGCCATTTAAGGTTTACTGTCATGTACTGAAATATTATCTCCAAATACTCACCGGGCATTGTTAAAAGAAAATTGAAGAGCATAGTTCATGCCAGCACAGTGCATGCTGCGCCTCGCAAATCACGGGTGGACACATGCAAAGGGAAGCCTGTGTAGCTCATAAATGTTTAACAACTAGGATTTTTATGTCTTTGCTTATGCTCATCGAAAGTTAAGTGTTGACTTTGCAATGATTTCTGAGTTAATAAATTTATCATCTGTATATGTGATAAAATAAGACTAATGCATTTTGTGCAATTTGAATTTTGAACTGAGAACAAATATAGCTGTAATAGTTGCAGAATCATAATGTCAATATTTTAGCTATAAAATGCTCCATCTGGTCTTTGAAAAATACACATCACTTGCCTCTTGGCCTCCAATAAATCATTCCAGCTACACAAAATCAATCCTTAATATTATAGGCCTCGCTTTGCTGAATATTCTCAGACATATACGTGTACGCGGAATCCATAATGGGAATTTATTTCCACCTAGTCAATGGGGTATGGTGGTTTATTGTATTCCATCTAGACCATTATCATCATAACACCTCTTTGGCCTATAAGGTCATTTGCAATCCTATGGCAGAAAGCAGATGCTGATCTCATCATCTGCCATAAAACTTCATACTTTATTACGTGTCATTCTACAACATAGGAGCTGTAAGAAGTCTGCTTTCACACTGTAACAGAATTTTATAAACAGAGATATGTGTATAAAAAATACATAACCTGTAACGTTTCAGAATACACTTTGGTCATAATTTAGTTAGTTGTGCTGAAATTCTGCGCACTTTTATTGTACCGTGGCTGAGAATCGGTGAAATAGAAAGATGCAATGTTAGTTAAATGGATGTATAACACAATCAACAAACCCTTGGAAAATAACAAGCATCCTCCAACTCCATTACTGGAGTGCACATATCAACAGAGCAGTCATTCTAATGTTCAGCCTGAGTGCAGATATAAATACTGTAAATAAGAAAACAGTTTTATGCTAAAAGTCTAGATTTATTGGTCAATTGATTTAGCAAAAAGTTATTTTTGGCCCATTTTCTAGCAAATACATAAGGCTGAATTTTGAGGTCTCCTAACTGGGGAGATATGGATGGCAACGCCCTGAAAATGGGATGGAAGAACTTAGCACCCCATTCCCACTGAGGCCATTTCCATCTTGCTATGTCAGCTGTGGCTCAGTTGGCAACACATTCACCTCTGAGTCAGACGGTTGTGGTTTAAGCCCCATTCCAGAGACTTGATCACATAAGTGCAGTAGTGAGGGAGTCAGAGGGGCCGTTTCTCGGAAGAGACTTTAAACCGAGGCCCCATCTGTCCACTCAGGTCGACGTAAAAGATCCCATGGCACTATTCGAAGAAGAGCATAGTAACAGGAATAAGCCATTCAGCCACTCAAGCCCGTTCCATCATTCAGTGAGATCATGGCTGATTTATATCCTAACTCCGCCTACCTGTCTTGGCTGCATATCCCTTACTACCTCTGGCTAGCATAAATCTATTGATCTCAGATTTAAAATGATTAATTGAGTTGCTTTTTGTGGGAGAGGCTGCCACACTTCTGCCACCCTTTGTGTGAAGAAGTGTTTCCTATTTTTTCTCCTAAATGGCTTGGGAGTTCTCCCCAGTGTTCTGGCCAATATTTATCCCTCAACCAACATCAGAAATATTTGCTACATTACAACAGTGACTACACTCTCTAGAGTACTTCATTGGTTGTAAAGCACTTTGGGATGTCCTGAGGTCATGGCTATATAAATTTAAGTCTTTCTTTTTTTCTTTTCATTTGGCCCAACTGGTCTATGTCGGTGGTTATGCTCCGCATGAGCCTCTTCCCGCCATTCTTCATCTAACTCTATCAGCATATCCTTCTATTCCTTTCTCGCTCATGTACTTAGCTAGCTTTCCCTTAAATGCCTCTATGCTATTTGCCTCAACTACTCCTTGTAGTGATGAGTTCCACATATCTACCCCAGTTTCCTCAGTATCTCTTCAACTTTTCCAGATAAAGGACACATTTTTATCCTCACATTTACCTCCACAATCATTCTTTTCACGATCCTCCCTCTCTCATTACTAAACAAATCATGACATATGTACAACTGATTAGACTTTGTTGTAAACTGCTTTGTTAATTTTAATTGTCCCATGGAGGTTGTTGATCTCTTCAGCATCTGAAGTTATACTCAACAGCTTCTCCAATAAACCATGAATTAGATCTGTTCAATTCACAGAAGGCACCTTCAACACTGATACAGCCCATACAATGAGGGTCATTTTGATTTTGGGCGATAGTATAAAATGGTTGATATTGGACCAGCTGCCTGTTGTCCATCTCTCCCACTGACGTCAATGGAAATGAAAATGGGGAGAGATGTGTAACGGGCAGCCATCCCCCTGTTTTACACTATCATCCAAAGGCAAAATTACCCCCAATGTGCTCTGTTTTTTTTTCTTATCATCTGGACATTGAGTAGGTTTACTATATTCTTGATAACCATTCATCGAATGCCAGCAGGCGCTCCTTCAGCCTAAGTATTATAATTAAAGTAGATGCTCAAAAGCGACCTGTTTTATGTAAATGTTCTTGGCAAATCATTATTCTTTATTGACAAAACATTTAATGCAGTAGTGTGAAAATGTAATGTTATAAAAAAAAAGTTTCTATTTCTGTCCTAAATTCCAACGGAGAGTCAAAGACAGCTCTCGCATACCGTCAGGTCAAAGTGGTTGGTGGAGGCCTGGGAGCAGGTTGTCTGATTGTGCTTTTGGTCACAGGAACATGAAAGAGCCAAAAATCCTTGGCCCATCTGACACACTCCTGCTGTCAGTCTGGTGGGAGTACGGCACTAAGGCCAGGAATAATGCGTGATCCTGGCCATCCCTACACATTTTCAAAGGGGCCTTGTTTGGGGCAGAGCTTCTGCAAACAAGGACAATATCAGAGGGGGCGTGGCAGGCAAAGAGCCTCCCAAACTGGGAGTTTCTTTGACCCCCTAACTGGGAATCTGTCAGGTGCTTCAACATCTAGTGAAACAAGGCATAATGACTCCCAACTGGTGTTGTTAGTTTTAATTTGTATTAAAAATATTGTACACAAATCTAAATAGATGCATGATTGTGTTTATGTGCATATAGAATACAACTGCTTCTATAAAATGCAAATTTGAAAGTAGACCACAAATATAGAGACTTCATACCTTCAATGCCAATATGTTTTATTCAATTATTTTCTTTCAGATGAATATATCTTACACGGGCAGTTGTTATAACGAGGCAACCTTCTCATCTTCTTAGAGCATGACAAGGTGTGAAAAGAAAAAAATATTGTTCAGCAGAAGGAAAACCAGATTTGATTTCCAAAAATACTTTACAAGCTAGCAATACTGTATATCTTTCTCGATGTGTCATCACACAACACCAAATTTGTGAACTCTTTACTTCTTAAAGGATCGATGCTGTCCTGGCAAAAATATATAGCCTTACATGTCATTTTAGCAGGCTTCCACACAGAGGTATGCTAGAGTAACCAGTACTTGTTCATTGTGTCATTGAAACAGCAGCATAAATTTATTAATAATTCTCTGCCACTAAGAGGGCAATTTTAACTGAACCAGCCAGACGGAAACTGAATGGGTGGGTATTTAAAATTGCCCAGGTTACCTACCTGCTCTCCAGCTGCTGAGATCCCACCATCTGCAATTTTGCCTCAGGCCTCTGCAGGTGTAACTAAGCTGCCCACCCAAAGCTGGCGGGTGACATATGCAGATTGGGGCCCCGATGAGGTCAAGAGGCTCCTGCTATTTTAGTGCCGGCCTGAGTGGGGACATCACTGTAGCTTTCCCGCCAGGTAAAGTCAAGCGAGAAGAGGATCTAGGACAAGAAGAGGCCATTTAAGGTAACCTGTTTTGCTTTCTTTGTTTGGCCAGTAAGAGCAGGAGTGCTTCTCCAGGCCCCACAATGTAAGTTTAGGCCTCACTCTGCCCAAGAATCACACTTTCCCTCCTGCAAGACCCTCCCAGAACCCCCTTTGCCATAGCTACTTGCATACTGGAAAGCAGGCTGGGATAAAATTGATCCTTTATAAAAGAAAGAAAAACTTGCATTTATAGCGTCTTTCACGACCACCGGACATCCCAAAGCGCTTTACAGCCAATGAAGTACTTTTTGAAGTGTAGTCACTGTTGTAATGTCGGAAATGCAGCAGCCAATTTGCGCACTGCAAGCTCCCACAAACAGCAACATGATAATGACCAGATAATCTGTTTTAGTGGTGTTGATTGAGTGATAAATATTGGCCAGGAAACCGGGGAGAACTCCCCTGCTCTTCTTCACAATAGTGCCATGGGATCTTTTATGTCCACCTGAGAGAGCAGACGGGGCCTCAAGTTAACATTTCATCCGAAACATGGCACCTCCAACAGTGCAGCACTCCCTCATTACTGCACTGGAGTGTCAGCCTAGATTTGTTGTTCTCAAGTCTCGGAATTGGGATTTCGATCACCCAACCTTCTGACTCAGGGGCAAGGGTGCTACCAACTGAGCCACTGTATAAGTCTTCAATGTGTTTTCTGCTGCAATTGTCCTTGGAGCTGACATGCTCTCTATTGTGGCCTGCAGTGTTGTTAAACCAGTCTCCAATGTTGCATGCTGCTAGTGAGCATCTTCACCTGAAATGGCCATCTGCAACATACTGATGAGGCCCCAATGTCCGCACCAAAGCTTGATGCTCTGCCAGCATCATTCTTTTAAAAGCAGCACCTATGAGCTCCAGACTACAAGGCTGTTGAGTGGAGCAGTGGCACATCCTGACCCACATGACAGCAACATCCTCTTCCTCATGCAGCAGCACCAGCTGCTTCTCTTCACTTATGCTCTGTATGTCACCCAGCACACTCCCATCTGACCCACTCTCTAACTTGCCCAGTGTGGATGTTTCCGAGCTGGTGCTAGGAAGAACAGAGTGAGTAATGGTGCATGCTGATCAGTGTTGACAGCAATGGGTGCAGAGGGGTTTGTGAGTTCTTCATGAGGCACATTTAGAGGAGAAAAAGAGGAAGAAAAGTTAAAATGATTTGCAGAGAAGCAGAGCTGAAGTGCCACTTTTAGTAGAAGGGTTACATTGTAGTAAATATATATATATGGATATATATATAAATAATAATAAAACTAAGTATATTCATATAAAAAAGGTAAAATAATTGGATCCGGACTGGTTGAAGTCAATAGAAATGTTTGCAAGGACTGCTGAGTCACGCTGCATGCTTGATACAAAGGAAGGACTGATCACCATGGAGACCTGCATAACTGAGCCACAGCGAAGAGAAAGGGTGGTAAGGGAATGCCAGACAATTCCTAAGCTGTATTCAAAGGAACCAATCAGACGGAAACTATATGTGGAATCGGAACTGGAAACCCTGCAACTAGGGAATGAAGCCAGTAGATGGCGAAAGGCGTGGTCCCCATCAAGGGAACTATAACATTGACCATGCGGCAGAAGCTTACTCTCTCTCTCTACCCTGCTGCTTCTTCCAGCCTACCTCCTCCATGACTATCCTCAACTTGAGAAAAGTACATAATTAGTTCCACTAGTTGCAGGCACCGAGACATGTACAAGGCCTCAACAGGCTTCAAAGTTTAAGGCAGCCCTAAGAATACTTAAAACGTTCTTATATGGGATCAGTATAATATGGACCTCCTTCGTTAATAAAGGCCTGCATTTTGGAGTGAAAACGTTTTCTTTTTCTTTAAAGCAATTCTAAATACCTTAAAACATCTTTAACTTTCAATTGTGTATAGACTGCAGATATTGTTTGACTTTAGGTTTGTAATTTCTGGTGTATAATAGATGATCTTTTTAATAAAGCCATGGTTTATGCCTGGAACAACTTCTTAGGAGAAAAAAACCCAAATTAAACACAAAACTTAGATTGTGTGGGAATAAAAAGGTATTTCCCCAAATTAAGTAAAGAATTAAATCACAACAGTGCTGGAATTGCTTCCCATCACTGTCCATGAGGCATGGTGGTGCTTTTTACATCCCCAGCCTTCAACTATTCCTTCAATCATATTCTTCCACGCTTTCACCCCATGAAAATCCTTGCAAGGCTTGTAACTGCCTGCTGCATGCACATGTCACTATATCCATTATAAGCTGAATGCTGAGATTTTAGTATTACTGTATGTCATGGTAACCAAATGTAATGTAGCCCTAATTGTTTTCTTTTTCAAAGCCAAAACAGCGCATAACAGCCGGTAGAGATCTGCGACAGGTGGTGAACTTTAAAAAATTCTTACTTTTACTTCCTGTCTCTTTTTTCACTTTTAACCCAGTCCTTATTTCCTTGCCTTTATTTTTCTTTCTGTGCCTGATTTGACATTGAATTTATCCACTCTAATTCACTCTTCTTCTCAATCCATCCTCTGCTTATTTCTCAAACCTTTAATCTCATTGGTTAAGGAGATACACTGTTTGTCCCATTGTTCACCAAGGTCCCAGATGCCCTGTTGCCCTCTCGTGCCGTTATCAGCTCTCACTTCCAGCAACTTTGTGGGCAAAAAATATTAAGAAAGAGTTGCATTTCTATGGCGCCTTTCAAGACCACCGGACGTCTCAAAGCGCTTTACAGCCAATGAAGTACTTTTTGAAGTGGAGTCACTGTTGTAATGTGGGAAACACGGCAGCCAATTTGCGCACAGCAAGCTCCCACAAACAGCAGATAATCTGTTTTTGTTACGTTGGTTGAGGGATAAATATTGGCCAGGAGACCGGGGATAACTCCTGTTGTGTATGTACCTTTAAGAGAATGACTGGTCTCAGACTGCAGTACCGGCAGTGACCACCCCTGTATAAAAGGCACTAGCAAGCCTCTGTAGTTTCAGTTTCCCGATTGACTCCATTCAGTAAAGACTTGTTTAAATCAACTCCTGCTGTCCGTGTCTCAATTATACATGGACATAATAACTCCCCTGCTCTTCTTCGAAATAGTGCCATGGGATCTTTTTTATGTCCACCTGAGAGAGCAGAAAGGGACTCGGTTTAACGTCTCATCCGAAAGACGGCATCTCCGACAGTGCAGCACTCCCTCAGCAATGCACTGGAGTGTCAGCCTAGCTTTTATTATGTGCTTAAGTCTCTGAAGCGGAACTTGAACCCACAACTTTCGGACTCAGAGGCGAGTGTGCTACCAACTGAGCCACAGCTGACACTTAAAACCTAAATGTGCACGAACATGTTTAACTAATGGGGCACGTCGCGAGATGTCCCGCTCCAGCAAAATCCGGGCCGAAATAAATTATTGCACCATTAACAACACAACCTTTCCTGTATTTGTTCAAGTATTATTTACAAATACAATGGCCCAGAAATTCGGCTCTCCACGGGTGAGTACGCATGGGGTACTCACCCGTAGGCCGAATGGAAGTGCGGGTTTCCTGCATGCACTGCGCATGCGTGGGAAACCGGCGCTTCCGATCCTCTGAACGAAGGGGTTCAGAGGTCGAACGCGCGCGCAGGGGAGGCTGCGCGTGCGCTTTGAACTTAGGTTTTTTTTGCAGGTTTTCACGCGAGGTTAAGCCTGTAGGATTTACACATTTAAAAAGCAGGTGTAAGGCCTGCTTTTTACAAGGTAAGTGGTCAATTAATTAAAATTAAAACATTTTTTCCACAGGTTTATTATTTTTAAATACTTTAAAGCAAGGTAAGTTTATTTTTAGCCCTGCTTTTTTATAACATTATTTTTTTCAAAAATTTTAATTATTGTTTAAAATAGTTATTTAATGTAATTTGTAGTTTATTGAAAAAGTGTGATTTAAAAAAAAAATTATTTGAAGGTTTAATGCTATTTTGAAGCCCGTAATATTCATAAGTTTAGACAGGTCTTCCTGTCAATCTTATGAATGGGCTTTTCCCTCCTCCGATTGGCTGCCCTTGGCTCACGTGATCCCAGGGGATGCATCGCACTAACTACGCCCCTGGGACACGCAAGCACTGCGCGCCGGCAGCTGGGCCAGGCCCCGGAGTGGAATTCCACGGGGCCCTACAGCTCAACTGCCGGCGCGCAAGGTAAGTGCAGGTCGGGGGCTTGCACCCGCGGGAAGACCCCGACCCGAATTTCTGGGCCAATATACATTGAGGTTTGATGGCCATGCCTTTTCTAGACTGCAACTGAACACATCTGTGTCACTGGGCCAATGCTCCAGTGAAACAAATTGAAGTACTTTCCATGTCACAGTCTATTCATGTCCCTATCTGCTCCAGAGCAGGCTGATCAAATCACAGTGCTGATACAGTAACTGCTATCAAAATAACAGCATTTTATATGACAACACTGAATTCTTTTAAAACAACAACAACAACAACAACTTGTATTTATTTAGCGTCTTTAACGTAGTAAAACATCCCAAGGAGCTGCACAGGAGTGTTATCAGACAAAAAAATTTGACACGAGCCACATAAGGATAAATTAGGGCAGGTGACCAAAAGCTTGGTCAAAGAGGTAGGTTTTAAGGAGTGTCTTAAAGGAGGAAAGAGAGGCAGTGAGGCGGACAGGTTTAGGCAGGAAATTAGCTTAGGGCCTAATCACTGAAGGCACGGCCACCGATGGTTGAGCGATTATAATCAAGGATGCTCAAGAGGGCAGAATTAGAGGAGTGCAGATATCTCGGTGGGTTGTGGGGCTGAAGGAGATTACAGAGATAGGAAGGGGCGAAGCTATGGAGGGATTATAAAAGATGTAATAGCAGAGCATTTGGAAAACAGTGACAGGATTCGACAAAGTCAACATGGATTTACAAAAGGTAAATCATGCTTGACTAATCTACTGGAACGTTTTGGGGATGTAACTGGTAGAATAGATAAGGGAGAACCAGTGGATGTGGTCTATTTGGACTTTCAGAAGGCTTTCGATAAGGTCCCGCATAAGAGACTAGCATGCAAAGTTAAAGCACATGGGATTGGGGGCAAGGTACTGACTTGGATAGAAAACTGGTTGGCAGACAGGAAGCAAAGAGTTGGAACAAACGGGTCTTTTTCCGAGTGGAAGGCAGTGACTAGTGGGGTACCGCAGGGATCGGTGCAAGGACCCCAGTTATTCACAATACATATTAATGATCTAGACGCGGGAACTAGATGTAATATCTCCAAGTTTGCAGATGACACAAAGCTGGTTGGGCGTGTGTGCTGTGAGGAGGATGCAGAGAAACTCCAGTACGATTTGGACAGGTTGGGCGATTGGGCAGATGCATGGCAGATGCAGTATAATGTGAATAAATGCGAGGTTATCCACTTTGGTGGCAAAAACAGGAAGGCAGATTATTATCTGAACGGCAATAGATTGGGAAAAGGGGAAGTGCAACGAGACCTGGATATCCATGTGCACCAGTCGCTGAAGGTAAGCATGCAGGTGCAGCAGGCGGTTAAGAAGGCAAATTGTATGCTGGCCTTCATAGTGAGAGGATTCGAGTACAGGAGCAAGGATGTCTTGCTGCAGTTGCACAGGGCCTTGGTGAGACCACACCTTGAGCATTGTGTGCAGTTTTAGTCGCCTTATCTGAGGAAGAATGTTCTTGCCATGGAGGGAGTGCAGCGAAGATTCACCATACCTGGGATGGCAGGAATGACATATGAAGAGAGATTGGGTCGATTAGGCTTATATTCGCTAGAGTTCAGAAGAATGAGAGGGGATCTCATTGAAACATAAAAAATTCTAACAGGACTAGACAGACTAGATGCAGGAAGGCTGTTCCCGATGGCGGGGGAGTCCAGAACCAGGGGTCACAGTCTAAGGATAAGGTCTAATCCATTTAGGACTGAGATGAGAAGGAATTTCTTCACCCAGAGAGTGGTGAACCTGTGGAATTTGCTACCACAAGAGACAGTTGAGGCCAATTCATTAAATATATTCAAGAAGGAGTTAGATATATTTCTTAAGGCTAAGGGATCAAGGGATATGGGGAGAAAGCAGGGATAGGGTACTGAATTTGGATGATCATCCATGATCGCATTGAATGGCGAAGCAGGCTCGAGGGGCCGAATGGCCTACTCCTGCTCCTATCTTCTATATTTCTATGTTTCTAAGGTTTGAAAACAAGGATGAAAATTTTGAAATCGAGGCGCTGCTTAACCGGGAGCCAATGTAGGTCAACGAGAACAGGGGTGATAGGCGAACGGGTCTTGGTGCGAGTTAGGACATGGGCAGCCGAATTTTGGATGACCTCAAGTTTACATAGGGTGGAATGTGGGAAGCCAGACAGGAGTGCATTGGAATAGTCAAGTCTAGAGGTAACTAAGGCATGGATGAGGGTTTCAGCAGCGGATGAGCTGAGGCAAGGGCGGTGACAGGCGATGTTACGGAGGTGGAAATAGGCTGTCTTAGTTATGCTGCGGATACGTGGTCAGAAACGCATTTCAGGGTCAAATATGACACCAAGGTTGCGAACAGAGTGGTTCAGCCTCAGACAGATGTTAGGGAGAGGGATGGAGTCAATGGCTAGGGAATGGAGTTTGTGGAAGGACCGAAAACAATGGCTTCGGTCTTCCCAATATTTAATTGAAGAAAATTTCTGCTCATCCAGAACTGTATGTCGGACAAGCAGTCTGAAAATTTAGACACCGCGGAGGTGTCGAGAGAAGAAATAGTGAGGTAGAGCTGGGTGCTGTCAGCGTACATGTGGAAACTGACGCTGTGTTTTTGGATGATGTCACCAATTGGCAACATGTAGATGAGAAATAGGAGGTGGCCAGGGATAGATCCTTGGAGGACACCAGAGATAACGATGTGGGAGTGGGAAGAGAAGCCGTTGCAGGTGATTCTCTAGTTACGATTAGATAGATAAGAATGGAACCAGGCAAGTGCAGTCCCACCCAGCTGGACGACAGTGGAGAGGCGTTGGAGAAGGATGGAGTGGTCAACCATGTCAAAGACTGCAGACAAGTCAAGAAGGACAAAGAGGGATAGTTTACCTTTGTCACAGTCACAAAGGATGTCATTTGTGACTTTGATGAGAGCCGTTTCGGTACTGTGGCAAGGGCGGAAACCTGATTAGAGGGATTCAAACATGGAGTTGTGGGAAAATCATAGAATCATTGAAATTTACAGCACAGAAGGAGGCCATTCGGCCCATCTTGTCTGTGCCAGCTGACAAAAAGCTATCCACCCTAATCCCACTTTCCAGCACTTGGTCCGTAGCCTTGTAGGTTATGGCACTTCAATTGCATATCCAAGTACTTTTTAAATGTGCTGAGGGTCTCTGCCTCTACCACCCTTTCAGGCAGTGAGTTCCAGACCCCCACTACGCTCTGGGTGAAAAACTTTCTCCTCAAATCCCCTCTAAACCTCTGACAATTACTTTAAATCTATCTAAGATGGGCACAGATTTGGGAGGCAACAACATGTTCAAGGACTTTGGAGAGGAAAGGGAGGTTGGAGATGGGGCGATAGTTTGCAAGGACGGAGGGAGCAAGGGTTGGTTTTTTGAGGAGAGGGGTAATGATGGCAGATTTGAGGGAGAGGGGGACAGTACTTGAGGAGAGAGAACCGTTAACAATATCAGCTAACATGAGAGCCAGAAAAGGAAGTTGGGTGTTCAGCAATTTGGTGGGAATAGTGACAAGGGAGCAGGACGTGTGTCTCATAGACAAGATTAGCGCAGAGAGGTCATGAGGGGAGACCGGAGAGAAACTGGAGAAAGATGCGAGTTCGGGGCTATGGCAGGGGGCGACATTAGAGGAAGTTTGGCCCAGTGGGCTAGGGGAAGGAAGGGAAGCGGCAGAGGCAGCTGAATGGATGGTCTTAATCTTAGAGGCAAAGAAGTCCATGAGTTCCTCATATATACAACATATATATTATGGTACATTTCTTTTATGTAATGTGACTCACAAAGTAGCAGCTTTCAATTTACTTTTAAGTTGTTTTCAGAGTACGTACTATGTTTGCATTACCAGCGAGTAATTTTTTGAGTGCTGTAAAGCATTGATTATTCCTGGCTTTATCTTACATTGCCAAATTGCTCTCTGCATGAAGTAACTGCTTCATGGTGTTATAACACTGAATCCATGTGTTAGAGCTGTTGAGCTGTTAATTCCCTCAATTGGTATTTAAATGTATCACACACACTACTCTAAAACTCTCACATTGCACTTGTGGTGCTCTCAAAACTACAGCACATCAGTGATGACAGGCAGCTTAGTTTCAGGGCCAGCAGGGCAGCAACTTAAGTAGTGAGAAAGCACTTTGACTGTGGTCAGAACAGAATGGAAATTGGATTCCCTGCACCTCTCGCACTGCATTTGCAGAAGTTGAGAATCAGTAAAGTTGAAGGCCGCAGAAGGCAAAGAGTCAGATCCTGCCAGAAACCTATGCAACAGATATACTATCGCAGACACAGCTGCCTGTAATGGAAAGAGGTGCAAAGTTTCAGGAGTCTATAACTAAGTAGAGAGCTAGTGACAGACCTGTGCAATGTGCTGCAAGAAAATCAGCCGACTCAATCCAACACCAATATAATCTATGAATGACAGTAAAAATTATTACACCACCAAAATTCTATGCATCACATACAGTCCTTCCATTGCTGTACTACTGATATTGCCAAGCTTAAATCCAACAGTAAGATTACATATTGTGGTGAAATAAGTCTTATAAGTATATACCTTATTCTACCTGTGTATAGTTTCCTATTGTAATCTATTGTAACCCTGCTGTTTTCTTGGTTGGCCAGGAATGCTGATGTACTGTATACCACTCTGCTGTGCCATTGATTGTCCTGATACTGTTACTTCGCCCTGGCTCCGCCTCCTAGTAGTGATGAGAAGCTGATCAGTAGGCTAACATGTGTGTTCTGTTCTGTCCAGTTCTAAGCTAATAAAAGCCAACTGTTTGAGCTATAACTACCAGTCTCTGTAGTTATTTAAGGTATATCAATTTTATTAGCTTACTACTTCCAGGGATGGACAGACTCCTGAAACCGGAGCGTCTAGACTGTGATCCACATTCGGCGGACGCTTCGAAGAAATTCGCACATTGGCTCCGGTGTTTCGAACATTTCATCGCATCGCTCGATGATGAGGCCAACAAACTGGGCCTACTGACTAACCTAGTAAGTCATCGGACCTACTCGCTAATGGAGGACGCTCCGACATATGAGGATGCACTCGCAACTCTCAAGGCCCAATACCTGAAGCCTGTTAACGAGGTGTATGCCAGGCATCTCTTGGCTACCCGCAGGCAACTACCGGAGGAATCGCTGGATGATTTTTTACAGAATCTAAAGGCCCTGGCGAAGGACGGCAACTACAAGGCTGTGACGGCCATTTTGTACCAGGAAGAAGCGGTTCGCGATTCGTTTATATCGGGCCTTCGATCGAATTACATTAGGCAGAGGTTGCTTGAAAGGGACACTCTGGATCTAAAGACGGCCGTGGCTACAGCTCGATCGCTGGATGTGGCGCAGCAAAACTCCGAGACCTATGCGTCAGGCCATGCGGCCCTCTCAGCCTCGTGCGTGCCGAGCGAGGAGGCGCCATCTTCTCCGCCTGGGCCTCGGACCAGCCCTACACCACGGGAGTCTCCACCCAGCCCCACCACTGCAGCGATGTCCCGCGGACCAAGATGCTACTTCTGCGGCCAGCTCAAGCACCCCAGACACTGATGTCCTGCGAAAGACGCCACATGTTTCAAGTGCAAGAAACGGGGACATTTCAGCAAGGTATGTAAGGGGAATCCCGTACCTGATACAGTCTCCGCGGCCCTACACGTGGTCCCAGAATTTGATACCGTCTCAGCGGCCGCTTACGGATCTACGATAGCCTCAGTCACGGTTGACCAGTCCAGACCGCATCCACTATCAAAGTCTATGATGGATGTTAAGGTAAACGGACACCCGACGAAGTGTTTAATCAATTGCGGGATTACTGAGAGTTCTATTCACCCTAGCCTCATCAAACCGTACTCACTAAAGGTGTACCCTACCCAGAGCAAAGTCGCGATGGCATCTAAGTCCCTCACTTCGGAAGTAAGTGATTTCTGTAAAGTAACACTGACTGTTAAGGGCACAGAGTATAAAGGTTTTAAACTCCTTGTGTTGCCACAGCTCTGCGTGAAACTAATTCTAGGCCTAGATTTCCAGTGCCACCACGAGAGCGTCACACTTGCTTATGGCGGATCCCAGCCCCCGCTCACAGTTTGCGGCCTCTCCACTTTAAAGATAAGCCCGCCATCTCTGTTTGTGAACCTCGCCCCTAACTGTAGACCTATCGCAACCAAAAGTTGACGGTACAGTTCGGACGATAAAAAATTTATAAATGAAGAAGTAGGAAGGCTACAGCGGGAGGGTATCATCGAAAATAGTAATAGCCCGTGGCATGCTCAGGTAGTGGTGGTTAAGACTAACGAAAAGAAACGGCTCGTGGTCGACTACAGCCAGACCATCAACATATATACGCAACTAGACGCTTATCCCTTGCCTTGCATCTCCGAGATGGTGAACCAGATTGCCCAGTATCGTGTGTTTTCCACTATTGACTTGAAGTCTGCCTATCACCAGCTCCCCATAAAAGTAGATGACCGTCCTTATACGGCTTTTGAAGCAGATGGGCGCCTGTACCAATTCCTTAGGGTATCCTTCGGGGTCACGAATGGAGTTTCCGTTTTCCAACGGGAAATGGACCGTATGGTCGATGAGAATGCGTTGGAGGCAACATTTCCGTACCTGGACAATGTTACTAACTGTGGACGCGACCAACAGGAGCATGACCGGAATCTCGCAAAATTTCTAGAGACTGCCCAAAAGCTAAACCTGACCTATAACGAGCACAAATGTACTTTCAACACTACTCGTCTGTGTATTCTCGGCTGTGTGGTAGAGAATGGGGTAATCGGGCCAGACCCTGAACGATTACGCCCGCTCAAAGAACTACCACTGCCACATAACCCTAAGGCCTTAAGAAGGTGTCTGGGATTCTTCTCTTATTATGCTCAGTGGGTGGCCAACTACTCGGACAAAGCCCGAGCCCTTATCAAGTCGACGTCTTTCCCTCTATCAGTAGAAGTGCAGGAGGCATTCACCAACATCAAACGGGACATTGAAAAGGCCGTGGTATGTGCTGTAGACGAGAGGATACCCTTCCAGGTAGAGAGCGATGCTTCTGATTTCGCGTTGGCTGCAACCCTCAACCAGGCCGGGAGACCGGTAGCCTTCTTCTCCCGTACACTACAGGGTCCTGAAGTCAGGCATTCTTCCGTTGAGAAGGAAGCACAAGCAATTATCGAGGCGGTCAGACATTGGAGACATTATCTCGCCGGCAAACGTTTCACACTCCTCACTGACCAGCGGTCTGTGGCCTTCATGTTTAACACGAAGCAGAGAGGCAAGATAAAAAATGACAAGATCCTAAGATGGCGGATAGAACTGTCCACTTACGACTACGATATTATGTACAGGCCAGGAGCACTCAATGAGCCACCCGATGCCCTATCTCGAGGGGTATGTGCCAGCCTTAGTACTGACAAGCTCCAAAGTCTCCACGACGCACTCTGCCACCCAGGAATCACCCGATTGAATCACTTCATCAAGTCTCGCAACTTACCCTACTCCATTGAGGAGGTCCGAACGATGACCAGAGCCTGCCACGTTTGTGCAGAATGCAAACCCCGCTTCTACAGGCCCGAACAAGCTCACCTCATCAAGGCAACTCGGCCATTCGAGCGCCTAAGCCTTGATTTCAAAGGAGCTCTCCCATCGGTTGATCGTAATGTCTATTTCCTCAATGTTATAGACGAATACTGTCGTTTCCCCTTTGCCATTCCCTGCCCGGACATGACCAGTGCTATGGTAATCAAAAGCCTCTGCAACTTATTCTGTCTGTTCGGTATGCCCAACTATATCCATAGTGACAGAGGAACGTCGTTTATGAGTGATGAGTTATGCCGGTTCTTACTATCAAAAGGGATTGCTACTAGTAGAACCACTAGCTACAACCCCCGGGGCAATGGGCAGGTTGAGAGGGAGAATGCGACAGTGTGGAAGGCAGTCGTCCTGTCTTTAAAATCGAAAGGCCTACCGACCTCTCGCTGGCAGGAAGTTCTCCCCGATGTACTGCATTCCATAAGGTCTCTGCTGTGCACCGCAACAAATGCTACTCCTCATGGGAGGATGTTCGGTTTCCCCAGGAAATCTTCTTCAGGTATTTCACTACCCGGGTGGTTGATGTCCCCGGGCACTGTACTGTTACGAAAACATGTGAGAGGTCATAAGACTGATCCCCTAGTGGAGGAAGTACAGCTCCTCCACGCCAATCCTCAGTACGCATATATTCAATACCCTGATGGACGTGAGGATACTGTTTCAATAAAGGACCTGGCTCCGGCAGGAGAAGAGAGAGAGAGCGATGCTGCTAGCGAAGATGCGGGTGTGGAGCACCGTGATGCGCCGCCTGTGGGGGTGGGATGCCCGGAGGTACAACATGTACAAAACGTCGTTTTGGAAAACCCAGCAGACGCCAGGACGGCGGAGGAACCTGAGCAAGTTCCCCAGGAGGTTCCTCGGCCGACGCTACGTCACTCACTACGAACTGTAAAACCCCCGGTCAGACTTAACTTATAGGAGGGGTGAATGTGGTGAAATAAGTCTTACAAGTATATACCTTATTCTACCTGTGTATAGTTTCCTATTGTAATCTATTGTAACCCTGCTGTTTTCTTGGTTGGCCAGGAATGCTGATGTACTGTATACCACTCTGCTGTGCCATTGATTGTCCTGATACTGTTACTGTGCCCTGGCTCCGCCTCCTAGTAGTGATGAGAAGCTGATCAGTAGGCTAACATGTGTGTTCTGTTCTGTCCAGTTCTAAGCTAATAAAAGCCAACTGTTTGAGCTGTAACTACCAGTCTCTGTAGTTATTTAAGGTATATCACATATGCTTCATTCTACCATGTCAACACTTTCATCCAATTTAGCATGGACGAACAGTACATTTTTACCACACTGCTGTCTTCCTAAGAGTGCAGGGAATCATCAACTGTGCCCATGTTGCTTTTATTTTCTCACAATGTCATGCCATACATGAATTGAACAGGTTTCATAGTTGCGTAACAACTACCAACACAGAATAATGTAGATCGATCCCTGTTTATCAAAAAGCTCACACAGTGCCTTTGTGGGGGTGCAGTAAATGTGATTTGCCACAAGGCTTTCCTCTTCTGTCTGCACCCATCTAACTGCCTCTAGAATAATTGCAGAGGCTTTGCCTTCACTACTCTGTCCAGAAGGCCTTTCACGGTATTAATTCCTCTTTAATTGAAGAAGTGGCTTCTGATTTAGTTCTGAACTCACTTTTACCTAATGTCCTCTTGTCTGTGACCATGAGGGGTAAGACAAGACTCCTGGCATGGAAATTCATCACCAGGATTGTTGTAGGGGTTTTTTTTCTGCTCTCTTGCCCGTTCTGGCCTCCTGCCAGGCTTCGTGCAAGAATTACCCTTGAGTGGTTCGACCCACTCCCCCTACGGTTCTAGACCTTGGACTTAGATGCAGAGAACAGTAGTGCAGAGAAAGGACTCAATAGACCAGGCTGAATAGCACGAAATGGATGCTTTTATTTTTAAACAGTTTGAAGCATTACAAAATACATGTCATAGGCACAGATTAAAGTAACTACAATCATGCACAAGTTTAAGAACTTGACTCTATGGAAATGGAGAACACACGGCACATCGTAAAAGGGGAAACACATTACGATTTCCCTTAACTCCCTCCCCTATACCTAAACTAAGTTTCGACCTGCGGAACCTGGGATCATGCTCACCACTCTCGAAATCGCGAGAAAGGGGGGTTCGCAGCCTTTTTGGCACCGCTTTCCGTCGTCACGTGGATTTGGAAACTTCTGGCGCAGTCGATATTCTCTCTCTCTCTCTCTCTCTCTCTCTCGAGGCGATGGGGTAGACACAGCCTCGATGAGCGCTCGTCAAGGTTGAGATCCACTAAGTCTGTCGTGGATTTTTGTTCATGGAGTAGAACAACAACCCAATGGGATGTTGAGACACGGAAGTGTCAGGCCCGGACTGTCTTTTTGTCTCCGGCCTGGTCGGTTCTCCAGAGGGTTTCTTCTCCGTCGGCCTGGGTCGTCGATGATCTCCCGACCCCAGTACCCGGGCCACCCTCGTCGTCTTCTCGTCGTGGCCGAGCCTTGTTTGGCTGAACACCGACCACGTTGTCTTTTTACCGAAACCGTCCGTCTTTAAAAAGACAAAAACGTTTTCATCGATTCTGCATCTGCCGAAGTGGAAGAGGCGCCGATCCTGGCACCATCCGTCCTTCGTTCGTTCCTTGTAGGCGAAGTCCTTGAAGAAAAGTCTGAAGTCGTCCAAGAAGAAGCAGCCGTGAAGTCAAGTTTGAAGTTGTTCCAGTCGAAGCCGAAGCTGTCCGAAGAAGTTGAAGTAACGTATATGGACTTTCAATCCATAGTTATAGGCCTAGAAATTGGGTTCTGGTCTTGCCAGGGCTGTAGCGCCAGAAAGTTTGCGCCAGCGGTAATGCGGCAGCGCCCGACAAAAATTCGGGTGCGCCGGGCCCAGACGGCGGCGGGCGCTAAAACCCTCCTTTAGCGCCTCAAAACGGGCGTGAACTTGGGTTTCCCGGCGCTAATCCCCCGCTGCGGCACCCGATGCGGTGCGGCAGGCGGGGGAACTGCAGGCCTCCTCCTCCTGTTAAGGAGGAGCTGCCTGCAGCCGACAACTGTCCGGCGGATTGACCCGACATCTGAGCCCGGCACCTCGGGGAAGTGCCGGGCTCGCATGAGACACTGATCAGGGCCGCGGGGGGGGAATGCAGGAGTCCGGGAAGGGAGGTGCGGGCAGGCGGCCGCCGGGAACGCGGCCGGCCGCCGCTCCACCTTTATGCGCCGGCGCACACTGGGGGAAGACTCTGTTGCCAGAGTCTTAGTTGCGCCTGCCACGGGCGAGGCGGGCGCAACTGAATTTCGGCTTGGGGCCGGGTTACCACGGCAACCGGGACGCTGCGCACACCGATGACGTCATCGGTGCCGGCGCAGCGCTACCGGTCTACCGCCGCGGAAGGGCCCCAGGCAATTTAGGAACCGGCGCCAATTGCAGCGCTAGGCCCTCTAGCGCCGCAAAATCGGCGCTAAGGGCACTGAATTTCTAGGCCATACTCTTTTGGAACAGTCTTATCTCCCGCCAAATCATAGTCCTGTCTTTGTATTAATTTTGGCGGGCAGAAATCTCTGCAGGGGCGCTTTGTCTTGTACCGGAGCCGGTGATAACTTAAACTGGCCTTCCTGGCCGATAATGTCTTTTAATGTCCTTTGCATTGTCACTGCGGCTCGGTTCGCACATTGATCGGTCCGGAGATTTTCCTTGATGGCTGCTAAACGGTTTTTTCCTTTGTACAATAAATGGGTATAAGTGTTTTTGCATTGTCCGCCCATATCTTGATGGGCCCCATCCTGTACTTAGAATCCATTGAATATGTATGTTGTTTCTCTGAGTTTCGGTTCCCAGATACTGGCTTTCGCGGGCTTACTGTCTTCAATCCACAAGCCTGTCTGGCTTGCAGTAACAGAAATAAAATGGTTCATAAACTGATCACGGGGCCTGGCGGCCATTTTGTAGGCCCTTTTATCAAAGGTTTTTCTGTGCAAGCTTACTTTGGTCAATAAACAGTCTTATTTTATCCAGTTTTCTTGCGTGATTTTTGCTGAAAATTGCGAATCTTACATTGTCGATCAGGGAATCGGGAACTCTGCTAATCTCCACACCCTATTCTTCAATTCAACATCTCACAAAATTTGCTCTATGGTTTAACGTAAGCTAGTCCTCTAAATTAAGCTTAAGTTAGATATCTCAATAAGGTCACTTCTCATTGGCCTCCTTTCAAGTCTAATAAGTCTGAGTTTTTCTATCCTTTCTCCATTAATCAATCCTCTGGCTGCAGCTGATTGACCTTTCTATCCACTGCTAATGACTGGAAAATCACAATGCCATGAATCTGGAGTACTGACTTCCATGCCTGATTCTCTGATCCATTCTCACATCAAGTGAAACCCAGTACTGGGAGTATAATTATTGCAAATTTAACTCAATCTTTACTGATTTGGCTATGCAACTCAGTCTTCTCTTTGTTTTGTTCCCTAATGGAACAAAAAGATATAGTGGCTGGCTGCATGGTTTCTTTATGAATGTGATGGGATTGCAATGGCACAAGGCCGTTATGCACTGAGGAATCCGAAGGCCCTATACCTAAGTCAGCCATGCTAGGTGTTGTTCCAGATTTCTGGTCCTGTATGCTTCCCAGCACATCAACTGTCGCTTGTTCAATGATTCTTGACGGTACAGATTTGTTGTTGTAATAAGACCCAAGTCCAAAGGAAAATGTTAAAATGTATTATTAGGGGCATGGTAACAGGGCAATTAGAAAATCATAATATGATTGGGCGGCGTCAACATGGATTTATGAAATAAAAATTGTGTTTGACAAATCTGTTAGAGGATTTGAGGTTGTAGCCTACAGGGTAGATAAGGCTGAACCAATTAATATTTTCAAAAAGTATTCGATAAGAGGGCACACAAGAGATTATTACACAAAATTAGGGCTCATGGGATTGGGGGTAATAGATTAACATGGATTGAGGATTGGCTAATGGACAGAAAACAGAGAGTAGAAATAAACGGGTCATTTTCAGGTTGGCAGGCTATAACTAGTCGGGTACCGCAAGAATCAGTGCTTGGGCCTCAGCTATTCACAATCTACATCAATGATTTAGATGAGTGGACAGTTTGCTGATGGTACAAAGCTAGGTGGGAGAGTAAGTTGTGAGGAGGACACAAAGAGGGTGCAAAGGGATATAGACAGGTTAAGTGAGTGGGCAAGAACGTGGCTGATGGAATATAATGTGGAGAAATGTGAAGTTATCCACTTGGTAGGAAGAATAGAAAAGCAGAATATTTTTTAAATGGTGAGAGATTGGGAAATGTTGGTGTTCAGAGGGACATGGGAGTCCTTGTACATGAATCACTGAAAGTTAACATTCAGGTACAGTAAGCAATTAGGAAAGCAAATGGTATGTTAGCCTTTATAACAAAAGGATTGGAGTATAAAAGTAAAGTAGTCTTTCTGCAACTATATAGGGCCTAGGTGAGATCACACCTGGAGTACTGTGCACAGTTTTGGTCTCCTTACCTAAGGAAGGATGCACTTGCCTTCGAGGAGTGCAACAAAGACTCACTAGACTGATTCCTGGGATGGGGAGGATTGTCCTATGAGGAGAGATTGAGTAGACTAGGCCTATATTCCCTAGAGTTAGAAGAATGAGAGGTGATCTCATTGAAACATATAAAATTCTTAAAGGGTTTGAAAGGGTAGATGCTGGGAGGATGTTTCCCCTGTCTGGGGAGTCTAGAACTAGGGGGTCATAGTCTCAGAATAAGGGGTCGGCCATTTAGGACTGAGATGAGGAGAAATATCTTCACTTAAAAGTATGTGAATCTTTGGAATTCTCTACCTCAGAGAACTGTGGATGTTCAGTTGTTCAGTATATTCAAGACAGAGATTGATAGGTTTTTGCATACTAAGGGAACCAAGGAATATGGTGGAGTTGAGGTAGAAGATCAGCCATGATCTTATTGAATGGCAGAGCAGGCTTGAAGGGCTGAATGGTCTACTCCTGCTCTTACTTCTTATGTTCTTGTGTTCTTATTTTCTTATGTGCCTAATCTTTGACTATTACAAAGTGTGTTCCATAGAGACAATTGCTTCATGCAGGACCCTGCTTGGACAGTTTTAGAGGGTTTAAAAAAAAAAATATAAGATGTTCTATCTATTCCTCAAAGTCAATAAGGTTCTTCAAACATTGAAATCAAGTGTTGTAGGGGGTGGTGTCGTGGTGGTGCCCAGTCAGCTTCGCCTCTGACTGTCCCTTGAGCGGTTTGAATCGCTCACACACCCCTGGGTTCTGGACACCGGACTTAGGTACAGGCGGCGATACAGAAAATCGAATAGACAAGTGGTTTGGTGTAAGAAAACCAAGATTTTATTAAAACAGAATAAAAACACAGTCTTATGAGAATTACTGGTATAAAATACAGTTCTCCGCTTCCGTCGGTTGCTATCGGTGCTCTCTCCCCTGAGCACCCGTAGATGTGAGAGTCCTCCACGTCGCCTCTCTTTCCAAGGCTCAGTCCTATCAGGGCGAGTAGGATTGCGCTCCCCTTCATCCTGAAGGTCTTTCTGCAACAGATACAAAAACATACAGCCAGGTCCCCAAGAGATTCACTGGCTTGGGTGAAGCATGGTCGGGTCTCAAAATACATATTCTCAGCAGATTACTGTAAAGTCCACGCCTCAATAATACACAGACTTCAGGAGAACAATTAACAGGTATTTTACTGAACAGAGGGTACTCTTTGGTTTGGACCCAAAAAAAACCAAAACAAATTAGACTGTAAATTAACAAAAGTTCAACTAAAACTTAACAAATCAAATTAAAATTTGGTTTTCCGGGTTGATGATACACTCCAGTCCCCGTGGCGCCCACCGGTCGCGGAAATACTCAAGCGTGCCGGCGGACACCGCGTGCGCCATCCCCAGGGCCACCCGGGCGCAAACATGGCCGCGGAAGAGAGGCAGGCAATCCGGCCGGATGACCCCCTCGACCGCCCGCTGCCTGGACCAATTGATGGCTCTTTTAGCCAGGCCCAGGAGTATGCCTACAAGGAGGTCCTTCAACCTGCCCGCTCCCCTCCGCACCGGGTGACCGTAGATCAAGAGCGTGGGACTGAAGTGCAACCAAAAATCGAGGAGCAGCCCCTTCAAGTAGTGAAAGCGGGGCTGCAACCTCGCACACTCGACATAAACATGAAGCACGGACTCCTCCAGGCCGCAAAATATGCAGGCGGCCTGGGAGTCCGTGAACCTACTTAAAACCATATTGCACGGGACCGCACCGTGCAACACCCTCCAGGCCAAGTCCCCAATGGAACAAGGGAGGACTCCTGCATAGAGAGCCCTCCATTGGGGACATCTGCCTCCGCCGGTCAGCAAGACGCCACGCCAAGGCGTGTCCGGACGGCAGACGAAGATGGCAAAGTGGAGAGTGTGCAGGAGCAGCACGTACAAGAAACCCCTCCGCGCGGAATGAAAAGGCACGGAGGGTATTTCTTCGAGACGGCTCAAGTTGTGAGGCGCCGGTTCCCGAGGGGAGTTTCGGGGCCGGGCGCCGATGAGGCATTCCGTCCGAACGGGGGTAAGCTCGGATGGGATCGCCCCACGTGCTTGAGCCGCCTCGATACACCTAGTGGAGTCGGGGCCCAGTGCCACTTTCACCGACTCGATGGCTTCGACCGCGAGCCGGACGTTAGCCTAGGACAGGCGCCACGCCAGCTCCTCCGGTGCCATCCAGCCCACTCCTCCGCCATCGAGCAGGTCCCCGACTCTGGTCACCTTGTCAGGCACAGCCCTGCCCTCCGCCAGCCGCCTGAACCCGCGTTCGTGGAGGTGCGGATTCCTGAGCAGCGGCTCCCGAAGGAGAGCCGCCACTCCTGATGGGGGAGAGCTCCGCCTGGAAGCGACGTAGTTCCAAACCCATAGCAGTTCCTGGTAGAAGACAGGCAGCTCCCGCAGGCCGGCACGCCTGCTGCCCACTTTCACAAACAGGAGCTGCGTGTCGTAATTGAGGCCGTGCAGCTGGCGGAAGAAATACGTCGCCACCGCACACCATCTCGGAGGATTCTCGACGTACAGGTATCTCTGCAGCGTCTGAAGACGGAAAGTCGCAGCCTGGGTGCGAAGGCACACCAGCGCCTGACCGCCCTCCCTAAGCGGGAGACTCAGAACCGCGGCAGAGACCCAGTGCTTCCTTTTGTCCCAGAAGAAGTCGATGAGCTTCTTCTGCATTTGGCGACAAACGCAGGGGGAGGGATCAAAGTGACCAACCGCTACCACAACATGGCAGCCACCAGCTGGTTTATGACCAGCACTCGACCACTGTAGGACAACACTCGGAGCAGTCCTGTCCAGCGTCCTAGGCAAGCGGTGACTTTAGCCTCCAGCTCTTGCCAGTTCGCCGGCCAGGCGTCCTCGGCAGGGCTAAGGTAGAATCCCAAATAGAGGAGGTGCGTGGTGCTCCAGGCAAAAGGCCTGAACTCCTCCGGCAGGGAGTCCACACTCCACTGACCCACCAGGAGTCCGGAACATTTCTCCCAGTTGATCTTGGCGGAGGATGCGTCCGAGTAAATCTGCTGGCATTCCCGCATCCTCCGCATGTCAGCGGGATCCGTGACCGTGAGGAGCACGTCATCGGCGTAAGCCGAGAGGACCACCTCCATGCCCGGCCCTTGCAGAGCCAGTCCCGTCAACCTCTTCCGCAAGAGGTGCAGGAAAGGCTCCACGCAAACGGCGTATAACTGACCGGACATGGGGCATCCCTGACGCACCCCCCTCCCGAAGCGAAGGGGCACCGTCAAGGACCCGTTAACTTTAATCAGACACTCCGCGGCGGCGTACAGAAGTCGGATCCGGGCGACGAAATGTGTCCCGAAGCCGAATGCGCGCAGAGTCCCGAAGAGATACTCGTGATCCACCCTGTCGAACGCCTTCTCCTGATCCAGGGAAAGGAAGGCGACCGACAGACCAGCCCTCTGGGAGTGGTGGACCAGATCCCGGACCAGATGGATGTTATCGTGGATGGTCCGGCCCGGGACCGTGTAGGACTGGTCGAGGTGGATCATGTGGGCCAGCACGGTGCCAAGGCGAGCAGGCATGGCCCTGGCAAAGTTTTTATAGTCCGTGCTGAGGAGGGAGACTGGGCGCCAGTTCTTAAGGAGGCGGAGATCGCCCTTCTTAGGCAGCAGGACAATGACCGCCGTGTGCCAAGAGAGGGGCATCTCCCCGGTCGCCAAACTTTCCCCCAGGACCCGCGCGTAGTTGCCCCCCAAGATGTCCCAGAACGCCCTGTGGAACTCCACGGTCAGCCCGTCCAGCCCCGGGGACTTTCCCCTGGAGAGCTGGCGGAGGGCGCCGGTCAGCTCCGCCAGGCTTAGCGGAGCGTCCAATTTTTCGGCGCCCTCCGGGCTGACCTTCGGCAGATCCTCCCACAAAACTCTGCGCGCATCGCCACTGGACGGATCCAGAGAGAACAGAGCCCCGTAATAAGCGTGGGTCTCCGCGCTGATTCCCTCTGGATCCGAGACCAGAGATCCGTCGTCGGCCAGCAGCCGCAAGAGCTGCTTACGGACCCGCCGTCATTTTTCCAGCGAGTAGAAGAAGTGGGAGCCGCGGTCCAGGTCCCGCAGGAGCTGGATCCGCGACCTCACGTACGCGCCTCGGGACCCGACGAGCTGCAGGTCCTTCAGCGCACCCTTCTTCTCTTCGTACACCTTCCGCAGAGCAGGGTCCTCGACGACCTGACTGAGACGGGACTCCAGGTCAAGCACCTCCTTCTCCAACTGCCCGACCCGGGCCTCCCGCCTCTTGGTCGACACCTTCACGTACTCCTGTCAGAAGAGACAGGCGTGAGCCTTGTCCACGTCCCACCATAGCTTCAAGGAGGGGAAGCCCCCCCACTTCCTTCTCCAGTCGGCCCAGAACCAACGAAACGAATCCCGGAACCGCGCGTCCTCCAGCAGCGGGTTGTTAAAATGCCAGTACGCTGACCCTCCCCGCACGCACAGCGGAGCGAGCTCCGCCCACACCAGGTGCTGGTCCATGCATGGCACCGGCCGCATGGATGCCGCCGGAACGCAGGAGACGTACGCCCGGGAAATGTAGAGGCGGTTGATTCTGGACCTTCCTCCCCCAGACCCCACGCTAGTGAAGGCGCTGGAGTCGGGGTGGAGATTACGCCAGACATCCACCAGGTCGAAGGACCCGACCAGGTCCCTCAACTTCTCCATTGCCACCGGGCTTCGCAGGGGTCCCGAACGGTCCCTCGCCTCGCGGGTGCAGTTAAAATCCCCCCCGAGGGTGACGCACTCGCCCACGTCGACGGAGCCCAAAGAGCGGACACTTCTTCGAAGAAGCGCACTTGCTGCGCACCGGTCTGAGGGGCGTACACGTTCACTAGATGGAGCGGCACGCCCCCCAGGCGAACAGTGACCTGAAGCAAGCGGCCTGGCACGTGCTCCTTGACCCACAAGATCTCCAGCTGAAAATGCGGGGCCAGCAAGATAGCCACCCCGCTGGAATTGTTGGAGAGGTGACTCATGCTGACCCCTCCTTGCCACTCCAGGAGCCACGTGGCTTCGTCTCCCGGAACGGTGTGGGTTTCTTGAAGGAAGCACACCGCATACTTCCCGTCCCGAAGGACCGAGAAGTTATTGATTCTGCGGCGCGCCTCCCTGCTGCCGTTGATGTTGAGGCTGGCTATGGTTATCTTCATGTCAGAAGCATAGTGCAACCTCTACCTACACCTAGCGGGGGGAGGGAGCGCAGCCGCTGGTCAGCCGCCACTTCCTCAGCAGCCCAGTGAGGAACGTTCTGAGCCGACGCAGCTCAAGCGGGTTCACACCCTCGTCCGCGCCCATGATCTTAACGGCGGCGCGGATGGCCACGATGAGCAGCGCCAGCTCCGACCGCCTGTCGAGGGCCAGCCGGACCTTATTGTGCCGACCCAGGCACGTGGACATAAAGTCCCGGAGTTCCCTTACGGGAATGAGGGGAGACTCGGCGTGGTGCACGAGGTCATCCATCACCTCGTCGGCGCTGGAGTCCAAATCGTCCTCCGTGCCCATCACCGAGTCCCCATCCTCCTCCAGGGGGCCGTCACAAGCGGCCGACCCGTCCGCCGCGCAGTGCACAGCGGATGGCTCGGCCGCACCAGCCAGCCCCGCCTCCGTCGGATCCCACCCCCAGGATCGGCGGCAGAGGATTCCTCCCTGGGCCCCTCTAGGGGCGCCGGGCCAGAAGACGGCGGCGGTTCAGAGCTCCCCTCCACCCCAGACGCCGGAACGACCGGAGAAACCGGGGAGAGAACAATTCCCAGCTCCTCCAGTACGTCCGGCACCAGAGACGTAGCCAGGGGGCCATCCTCCTCCCCGCCACCAACCTCCGACCCAGCGGGTGGGGTGTCTTGAATTAAAACCTCGAAAAGGTCGAGCAGCCCCTGGGAGATTTCTGGGTCGCATTGGGCGAGCTCATCTACTTCAAACTCGCCCGACCCGGACCCCAGGCCGCCCGACCCGGCGAGGGGTAACGGCACAGATAAAATGTCAATTGCCGCGGGTTGATCCGCGACCCCCCCCCACGGGCAGGGTCTCGTCCCCATCCCCGGGAGGCACGTGCCGGACAGACACTTCTGCCTCAGCCTCCCGAGGGACATGCGACCCCCGCCGATCGCTGATGATGACGACAGCGGGGGTGGGGGTGCAGTACCCGCGGCGGGCGACGACTCCCCCTGCTCGGAGGGACCTTCCTCCTCCCGGTCCTCCTCCTCTTCCAGGGGGTCGCGCCTTCTTTTTAACGCGGAGGGAGCGAGGGAGACCTCCATGTCTGCAGGGGCCTCCTCGTCCGCTCCCTCCGGCGGAGCAGGTTTTTCGAGTTCCTCGGGCCCGAGCCCGGCCGCAGGTATTGGCGTTTCCGCTACAGCGGTTGCGGTCACAGGCTCGGGCATGAGGCCCCTCCCACTCGCGTCTGCCCCGATTAACACCGTGAGGAGCGCGGGTGTAACGGGTTGAAGGGGCAAGGACTGGCCCTCCACGGGGGGACCCGCCCTAAGGTGTTTAGTTTTATTCCACGCCTTCTTTCCGGCCGGATGCGCTCCCTCCCCTCCGCCGGAGGCCTTGGTGGCATCGGCCTCCGGCGTCGACCGCGCATTGGTTACTTGGGATGCGCGGGCAGACCTGGGGGGAGGAGCGGTGGCGGCGCCAGCCTCGGCCGCACTAGACGATCTGGCGGCCTTGGAGGCAGGGCAGTTTTTCCGTATGTGCCCCACCTCCTTGCTGGCGTGGCACCGCACACCGTCCGACGTCCAGAAGATGCGATAGGCGGTCCCCTCGTGGAGGACGACGAACGCCCCGCCGGTGTCCTCCTCCCGCGCCAGCTGGATAAACATCTGGCGCCGGAAGGAGAAGACGTAGCGAAGGCTGGCCTCCCGGAAGTCGAGCGGGATGGGTGTGATCCCCGACCTCAACTCCCCAATTTGGCGTAAATGGGGGAGGAGGAGCTCACCAGGAACATAGGGCGGGACGTTAGAAATGACGATCCTCTGCGCGGTGGCCTCGAGAGGATCCACCGGCAGGAAGGTCCCGCCCACGGTGAGCCCCTTGGCGACGGCCAGGGACACCGCCCGCTCCGACCCCAGGAAGAACACAGCCTTCCCGTACATTTTTGAGGCCACGACGATGGCTGAGGGGCCGACAACCCCAGCCATGGCTTTAACGCAGGCCTCAATGGTCATAGTGGGGAAAGTGTAGCTCTTCACCCCAAGCTTTTTTGTTATAAGTTTAAAGGGTGACGGGGCAGCAGAAGCAGTGGGAGCAGCTCTGGCTGTGGCTGCCACTCCCGCATAAGTCCTGGCTGGCCCCGCCACCGGCGAAGATGCAGTCGCCATTATGGGGTGTTTTTATAAGGGCTACACTCACCCCAAGTCACAGGCCTGAAGGTGTTAATGGCCTCAGGTATTTTTTTTGGTCCTCTATTGAGCAGAGGGAGCTGTTTAGATTGAAGGCACACCTCTCCCCTTATTGATTGAAATTGGGAGAGGGGCCTTCTCCCCTCTGCTCAATAGGCAATTAATAAATAAGATGAAATTGAGGTGCCTCAGAGAAAGAGAGAGAGAGAGAGGGGCTGGTGGGAAGGAGGGAGGCCGCAAGGGCAGGGTTGCCACTCAGGATGGTGGGTGGCTGGGTGTTGGCAGGGGTGCACCCTCCGATGGGAATTAAAAGTCTTTGATGGTGGTGGTCTTCTGGCAGGGGGAAAAGATGTCTTCACCTGGGAAAGCTGGAGATGCCCAGGCTCAGTCCTGCACCAGGTCTTAACGATGTTTAATGGAATTAAAGACTTCACCTAGGCAGCTCCAGCTGTCCCAGGCCAGGCAATAGAAGGGGGTCTTTGATAGTGGTGTGTGTGGCCTAGTATTCTACAAGAGCCACACACACACACAGACACCCCTTGGTGTTCCGGTCTTCTTTCCTCCCCCCACCTACAATACAAATTCTTTTGGAGAGTGCACCAAATAACACCCACTTGCAGATGTTCAGTGAAGATGTTATCCTTCCCTCCTTCCAAGCAGTTGATGTTGGGCATTGGTTGTTGCCTCTCTCCCCTCTCTCCCTCTCCTGGAATGGAGGCCGATTTGGGGAGGCAGTGGTCGAAAGGCCTCTCCTCTGGTAGGTGTTGGCCTCCTTTTTCCCTCTCCTCTCCTCTGTCCTCTCTCTCTAGGCACCTCAGTAGTTGTTGTTGTGATAGTGGTAGTGGTGGTCTGGCGTTCTCACTCTCCTCCTCTCCCTGGTCAGGAGACCACCACTTTCCACTCTCCACTCTTCTGGTTTGGCTACTCCTTCTCCTCCTGCTGACTGAGGCAGCTGCACAGCCAGCAATGCTGAGAATGAGGTCTGAGCAAGAGGGTAATGTCAGACTGCAATACAGAAGCCTGCTAGGGCCTTTTATACAGGGGTGGTCTCGCCGGTACTGCAGTATAAAATCAGTTCTTCTCTTAAAGGTACATACACAACAATTCCTCCCCTTTTAGATAAACAGTACATAGCATTCATTTAACAACTAAATAATAACTAATAACAATTACAATTTTCTCGGTACTATATACATCAACTGAAATAATCATTTATAAGTTCAGTCTTTGAGGGGGCTTCCTAATCCTGACTGGATAGCACCTTTCTCAAGTATCCTGTTCTTGCGGTGGAGTCGATTCTGGCTCATTGTCATTGGTTGGTTCGTCAGCTTCCAATACCACTGCTTCTGAGGTAGACGCAATCTGTACTTCGGGCTCATTACCAGGTGCACATGCTCGTGTTATAGGTTTGGCTTGTTCCTGTGACTCTAGAATATGGTCAGCATGGCATCTCACGATGCTCTCTCCAACGTCCACTGTGTACATTAGTGGTCCCTGCTGTGTGCATATCGTTCCTGGCTGCCGTTTTTCTGTTCGGTAGTCGCGGGCCAAGACTGGTTGTCCTATCTTGAAGCTCCTGGTTGGCTTCTCGTTGATGTGCTGGAATTACTTATCCTCAACATCTCGTCTTATGTTTGGTTTGAGCAAATCCAGGCGACATCTTAGCCTTCGGTTGAAGAACATTATGGCTGGAGCTTGGTTGGTGACTGCATGTGTCGCATTCCGGTAAGCAAACAAGAAATTATCTACCTTGTGTTGTAGTGTTATGTCATCAGTATACATCGCCTTTATTGCCTTTTTAAAGGTCTGAACAAACCTTTCAGCCAATCCATTTGTGGCTGGATGGTATGGAGCAGATGTACGATGTTTCACCCCATTATTCCTCAGAAACCTCCGGAAATCCTCGGACACAAACTGTGGCCCATTGTCGGAGCAAATCTGTTCTGGCAAGCCATTCCTGGCGAAGATGGTCCGTAGGACTGCAAGAGTTTTCTCCGTGGTGGTGGAGGACATTTTGATGACCTCTGGCCATTTCGAATGGGCGTCCACCGCGATTAGAAACATTGAGTCCATAAATGGACCAGCAAAATCAATGTGTACCCATTGCCATGGAGATGAGGGCCACTCCCATGGGTGTAGAGAGGCCTGTGATGGTGCATTTTGGACTTTCTGGCATCCTGAGCAGCTCTTGGTCAGGTCCTCGATTTGTTTATCGATTCTGGGCCACCACACATAAGACCTGGCTAGGCTTTTCATTTTTACCCCTCCCAGATGACCTTCATGAAGCTCATTGAGCACTCTGTCTCTCAACTTGGGTGGAATTACCACTCGGGATCCACATCAAGGACCCCGGCACACTGACAGCTGTTCTCTCCTTGGCGAGAATGCGGCAACAGTGAGTCGCCATGTGCTGGCCATCCCTTCACCGTCAAATCATAGACCCGAGAGAGTGTCGAGTCATTTCAGGTTTCCTTCTCTATACTTGAGTTTGTAACAGGCAGACATTCAATTATGGTCACATGGAATATCTCAACAGGGTCCACTGCAGGTGCTTCCTCTACCGTAGGCAACGGTAGGCGCGACAGCCCATCAGCATTTCCATGCTGCTTCGTACCCTTGTATTCTATGTCGTACTGATGTGCCCCTAGAAAAAGTGACCATCTTTGCAGCCGTTGCGCCGTCATCACCGGAACGCCCTTCTTTGGGTTAAAAATGGAGACCAGGGGCTGATGATCATTCAGTAGGGTTAATTTCTGCCCGTGCAGATAGTGATTGAACCTCTTCACCCCCCACACCAGGCTGAGGGCCTCCCTGTCAATCTGGGCGTAATTACGCTCAGCTGAGTTTAACGAGTGTGACGCAAAGGCTATTGGCCTCTCTGAACCGTCAAGGAATTTGTGTGACAGCACCGCTCCAATGCCATAAGGAGACGCATCACATGCCAACCGAATCGGTAGTGTTGGGTTGTAGTGGGCCAATACTTCTTTTGAAGTGATTAGGTATTTACATTTCTGAAAGGCACGCTTACACTCATCACTCCATTTCCATGTTACTCCAGTTTGCAGCAGGGCGTTCAGTGGGTGCAGAATTGTAGATAAATTCGGCAAGAACTTATGGTAGTAGTTCACCAGCCCGAGAAACGACCTCAGTTGCGACACATTTTCCGGTGCTGGAGCCTTGACTACAGCCTCAATCTTGTCTGGTAACTTATGCAACCCTTCCTCATCAATCATGTGGCCACAATACGAGATTTGTCTGCTGAAGAACTCGCATTTGGGGCGGTTGGCTCGTAGCCCATATTCCTGCAATCTAGTGAGCACCTGCTCCAGGTTGGCAAGGTGTTCGCTGTCATTTTCGCCCATCACCAGGATGTCATCCAAATAACACTGGGTCCCTGGGATCCCTTGCAGGACTTGTTCCATTGCCCTCTGCCAAATAGCTGGGGCTGATGCTACCCCGAATACCAGTCGATTGTACTGATAAAGGCCTTTGTGAATGTTTATCGTGAGGTATTTCCTAGATGCTTCTTCCACCTCCATTTGTAGATACGCTTGGGCCAGATCAATCTTCGTAAAACGTTTCCCTCCAGATAGTGAGGCGAAAATATCTTCTCTCCGTGGAAGTGGATATTGTACTGTGTGCAGGACTGGGTTCACAGTTACCTTGAAGTCCCCACAGATGCGAACCTTCTTCGGCTCCCCAGGCATGCTGCTCAATGATTTCTTCATTACAGAAATGATGGGTGTGGCCCACTCGCTCCAGTCCACCTTGGACAGCACACCCGAACGCTCCAGACTCTCCAGTTCTGCTTCAACGGCTGGGCGGATCACGTAAAGCACCAGTCTGGCCTTAAAAAATGTTGGGTTTGCGTTATCTTCGATTTTTATCGTTGCCTTTACTCCTTTTAGAGTCCCAAGTCCTTGTTGGAACACCTCTTTCGCGTCAGTTAGAATTTGTGACAGACGTCCAGGTGCGACGTCATCATCCTTTTTGTCAGTCACAGTTAGCGCCTGAATGGAATGCCAATCCAATTGTATTTTTCGGATCCATTCACATCCCAGTAATGGTGGTCCTCCATCTTGTAGTATATAAAGATACAGTTTCTGTGTTTCCTTGCCGTTATATTTAACTGGCACCCTTATTTTTCCTCTGGGGTAGACTTTTTGCCCCGTGTATGTCTTAAATACAATGGACGTGTCCTTTAAGGGTATGTGTGAGAATAGCCGCTCATAGTCTCGTCGATTCATGACAGTTAGGGCTGATCCTGTATCCAATTCCATCTTTACTTGGGACCCTGCTATCATGAGGGTGACCCAAATATTCGGTGATCCTCCTTTGCGATCACTTTGTGTAACTTTAGACAACTTAGTCTCCTGCTCCCGGAGTCGTTATCACTTACCTGATCTTCCGAACTACTGTCTGTCATTTTGTTTACTTTCTTGTACTTTTCCTTAGTAGTTCTTGTAGTGTTGGTTTTCTTTCCCGACCTGCAGACTCTTGCTAAATGTCCCATTTTTCCGCATTGCCTGCATACTTTGTCCTTAAACCAGCAGTCCTTCTGCTCATGGGTTGTTCTGCTGCAGCGATAGCACTTTTCTGCTCCATACGCCATTTCGTTAGCGCTGTATTCCTGTGGTTTCTGTTGTATTTCCGCAGCTCCACGTGCTGCTGCTTCGTAGGATACTGCCACGCTGAAAGCCTGTTCTAGCGTCAGGTCCTTTTCCGAAAGTAGTAGTTTATGGGTTCCTTCACTCTGGAGCCCGCAGACAAACTTATCCCGTAAGGTGTCTGCCAGTCCTGCTCCGAACTGGCAGTGCTTCGATAACTTGCGTAGTTCCGTAAGATAGTCAGCATTGCTCTCATCTTTGTGCTGGTTTCTTTTATGGAACTTGAATCTTTCTGCTATCAGCAGCAGTGTAGGTTTAGGTGTTCCTGTAAGATATTAACAATCTCCTCAAAACTTTTCTCCATTGGTTTAGCTGGGGTAATTAAATTCCGCAATAGGCCGTACGTTCTCGCGCCCATCAAATTTAATAATACCGACGCCTTCTTTCCATCGGCCACCTCATTTGCCTTGCAGTACACTTCAAATCTTTCCACAAACGTGCTCCAGTCTTCTACCTCATTGTCGAAAGCAGTGATACTGCCACTTTTCAGCATCTTGGGTGATTTAAAATGGCGCCTCCCATGCTTTTTCTTCTTCCCCAATGGAATAAAATGGCGCCTCCCGCGCTTTTCCTTCTTCCCCAATTGAATAAAATGGTGCCTCCCGCGCTTTTCCTTCTTCCCCTTGCTGCCACGCTGCTCCTAGCGTTCTACAGGGTCATGGCGGCGACCCGCGGCTTCGGCGCGTCTCGCTTTTCATTCCCCTCGTTTATTTTCTCTCTGATGCCCATTCCTTGAGCACCGACCGCGCCCTGTGCGCTCCACCCTCTCTCTCTCTCTTTCCTCCCGGCGACGCTGCGCGGCCCCTTTTTCAGAGCCGCTCAATCGAGCTCGAGCCCGCCGCAGTCCGGAAGGGTCAGTGCACTACCTGCTACCAGCACGATTTGCTGGAACACCTTAACTGGGGAGCCAAGCTCAGCTCTCCACAGCCTCTCCTGCAATTCTCCGAACACCGATGGATCCTTGGGCGGTTGCCCGCGGTCGACGCCCGTTGCACAGACTTCGACATCCAAGAAACTTCTTCTCAGGGTGAGATCCCCGTGAGGTGATGCAACACTGCCGGTGAGTTTGAACTTGCTCGTCGCCACTGTAAAGTCTGCACCTCAATAATACACGGACTTCAGGAGAACAATTAACAGGTATTTTACTGAACAGAGGGTAACGTCAGACTGCAATACAGAAGCCTGCTAGCGCCTTTTATACAGGGGTGGTCACTGCCGGTACTGCAGTATAAAATCAGTTCTTCTCTTAAAGGTACATACACTACAATTACTACTTAATTAAAACTACCCATCACCTTACTTATATTAAGCTAAAACACCCAAACTTAAATTAAATACCTAAACTTACATTACCAAAGCTATGTACATCCGCCGCTGGTCTCTGGGCGGCCAGCCTAATTCCTGTTAGGACTGTGGCCCACCACTCCCTCCGGCGTGACCGCACTGTCCTGCACTGTTGGTCCCTCGCCGCCCGTGGCTGCTGGCTGGGGACCTCTGAGCATGGACTTCCCCCTAACTCAGGAGGCTGTCCCTTTAAACTGGGGAGCTGGTGACCACGGTTTCCTAGGCTACGGCATCCATGAGGACGTTCTAGGGACCTTGGCGGGTTGGGTTTTCTTGGCTGGTGGGACTTTAACCCGAACCGCTGCCCCCTCCGGCGCGGCCTGTGAGCTCACCACTGCCTTTGGTTGGGGATAGAGTCATAGAGTCATAGAGTTATACAGCACAGAAAGAGGCCCTTCGGCCCATCGTGTCCATGCCGGCCATCAAGCCCTATCTAATCTAATCCCATTTTCCAGCATATGGTCCATAGCCTTGTATGCTATGGCATTTCAAGTGCTCATCCAAATGCTTCTTGAATATTGTGAGGGTTCCTGCCTCTACCACCCTTTCAGGCAGTGAGTTCCAGATTCCAACCACCCTCTGGGTGAAAAAGTTTTTCCTCAAATCCCCTCTAAACCTCCTGCCCCTTACCCTGAATCTATGCCCCCTTGTTATTGATCCCTCTACTAAGGGGAAAAGTTCCTTTCTATCCACCTTATCTATGCCCCTCATAATTTTGTATACCTCAATCTGGTCCCCCCTCAGCCTTCTCTGCTCCAAGGAAAACAACCTCAGCCTGTCCAGTCTTTCTTCATAGCTGAAGCGCTCCAGCCCAGGTAACATCCTGGTAAATCTCCTCTGCACCCTCTCCAAAGCAATCACATCCTTCCTATAGTGTGGCGACCAGAACTGCACACAGTACTCCAGCTGTGGCCTTACCAGCGTTTTGTACAGCTCCATCATAACCTCCCTGCTCTTATATTCTATGCCTCGGCTAATGAAGGCAAGTATCCCATATGCCTTTTTAACCACCTTATCCACCTGTTCTGCTGCCTTCAGGGATCTATGTACATGCACACCAAGGTCCCTCTGATCCTTTGTCTTTCCTAGGGTCTTACCATTCATTGTGTATTCCCTTGCCTTGTTAGTCCATCCAAACTGCATCACCTCACACTTTTCAGGGATAAATTCCATTTGCCACTGTTCCGCCCATCTGACCAGCCCATCTATATCGTCCTGTAGCCTGAGGCCTCCCGCCTCACTATTTACCACCCCACCAATTTTCGTGTCATCTGCAAACTTACTGATCATATCTTTTAAATTCACATCCAAATCATTAATGTAGACCACAAACAGCAAGGGACCCAGCAACGATCCCTGCGGTACCCCACTGGACACAGGCATCCAGTCACAAAAACAACCTTCCACCATCACCCTCTGCCTTCTGCCACTAAGCCAGTTTTGGATCCAATGTGCCAAAGTACCCTGGATCCCATGGGCTCTTACCTTCCTGACCAGTCTCCTATGCGGGACTTTATCAAAAGCCTTACTGAAATCCATGTAAGCCACATCCACTGCACCACCCTCATCCACACACCTAGTCACCCCCTCGAAAAATTCAATCAAATTCGTCAGACATGATCTTCCTTTGATAAAGCCATGCTGGCTATCCCTAATTAATCTCTGCCTCTCCAAGTGGAGACCAATTCTGTCCCTCAGAATTTTTTCCAATAATTTCCCTACCACTGATGTTAGGCTCACTGGCCTGTAATTCCCTGGTTTATCCCTACTACCCTTCTTGAATAATGGTACTACGTTAGCTGTTCTCCAGTCCTCTGGCACATCCCCTGTGGCCAGAGAGGTTCTGAAAATTTGTGTCAAAGCCCCTGCAATCTCCTCCTTTGCCTCACATAGAAGCCTGGGATACATCTCGTCCGGGCCTGGGGATTTATCCACTTTTAAGCCTGCTTAAACCGCAAGTACCTCCTCCCTCTCGATGCTAATATGTTCAAGTATATCACAGTTCCCCCTGCCCGATTTCTATGTCCACATTGTCCTTCTCCATAGTGAACACAGATGCAAAAAATTCATTTAAAACCCCACCTCCATCCTCTGGCTCTACACACAGTTTGCCACTTTGGTCCCTAATGGGCCCTACTCTTTCGCTAGCTATCCTCTTGCCCTTAATATACTTATAAAACACCTTAGGATTTTCCTTTATTTTACTCGCTAGTGTTATTTCCTGGCCCCTCCTCGCTCTCCTAATTTCTTTTTTAAGTATCCCCCTGCACTTTTTATACTCCTCTAGGGCTTCCTCTGTCTTTAGTCCTTTGTATCTGCCAAAAGCCCCCCTTTTTTCCCTAATCGATTCTCGTATATCCCTTGACATCCAAGGTTCCCTGGGCTTGTTGGTCCCACCCTTGACCTTTGCGGGAACATGTTGCCATTGTACTCTCTCAATTTCCTTTCTGAAAGACTCCCATTGCTCCAATGTGGATTTTCCTTCAAGTAGCTGATCCCAGTCCACATTGGCCAGATCCTGCCTTATCAGATAAAAATCGTCCTTCCCCCAATTTAGAACCTTTATTTCTGGTCCATCCTTGTCCTTTTCCATGACTACCTTAAATCTCACCGAATTATGGTCACTGTCACCAATGTTCTCACCCTTGTACCACTTGCCCGGCCACATTCCCTAGAATTAGGTTCAGTACCGCCCCCTCTCTTGTAGGACTTTCTACATGCTGGCTCAAAAAGCTCTCCTGGATGCACTTTAAGAATTCTGCATCCTCTAAGCCTTTCACACTCTGACTATCCCAGTTAATATTGGGGAAGTTGAAATCCCCCATGTTGTGTATGTAACCTGTTCCACCTTAAGAGAGCTTAAGCCTGTTCCACCTTAAGAGATGTACTACTTTCTCAGGCTGCTGTAGACGTAATACCGGGGGTGAACACACCGGTATATAAGCACTGTGCAGTAATCTTGTATTCAGTATAGTCCCTACCTCCAACCAGTAAAGACCTGTTTTTATTGTTACTCATTAGTCTGTGTCTTAATTAACTAAATAATTCACAGACTTAACACTGGCGACGAGTCAGGTTCTTACCCTGTGGCAGTTATTCCATGGCGGTTGAAGAGAGGTTTCAAACCCCACCACCCCACTGGAAGCGACAGGCATTAGGACCCTGAAGCCTCCATCAGCTTGTGAACCGGAGTAGAAGACAGGGCTGGGGAAGACAGAGGTACAGGGCGATAGCGATCGGCAGATAAGGGCTGGGCCGCTTTCAAATCGATCGCATCTGCGATAAGGGCGCGAGAGCCGCTTCGAGCGGGAGGCGTTTCAAGCCAGCGATCGCACTCCAGATAAGGGCCGAGAGCCGCTTCGGTCGGGAGCCGCTTCGCGATCAGCGATCGCATAAAAGATAAGGGCCGCACTCGGGCTTACAGACAGCGTCGGGGGACGGGTGAAGACCGCCAAACGTGGGAAAACCACCATCTTGGGAGCGGAGGACGACGACAAAGAGCGGGAAGCCGCCATCTTGTGTAACATAAAATTCCAACAAAATTGTAACAATGCCTAAACACGGGAATATTGGCACCTTTGATAGTGACATCGAGGATTGGGCCATATATGTAGAACGAGTAAAAAATTATTGTAAGGCCAATAAAATTCGTGAGCAAGATAAAGCACTAACATTATTAAATTTAATGGGTGCGAAGACATACGGGCAATTGAAACACCTGTTATCACCAGATGAACCGGCGGATAAGACGTTCGATGAGATTGTTACTGTCCTGAAAGATCATCTAAACCCCACGCCGCTGATGCTAGCGGAACGATTTAAATTTTACGACAGAA
The DNA here is from genome assembly GCF_052327205.1 of Somniosus microcephalus. Lineage (NCBI taxonomy): Eukaryota > Metazoa > Chordata > Chondrichthyes > Squaliformes > Somniosidae > Somniosus > Somniosus microcephalus. Next base: position 34,208,725 of record NC_140996.1, read on the forward strand.
GGCAACTACAGAATGAAAGCAATGCTGAATATTTGCTGGAATGCGTAAATTAGCGAAATATTGTCAGTTTGGAACGGGACTGACAGATGCACTACGAGACAAATTTGTGTGTGGTTTATTTAAACAAGATACACAAAAGCGACTGCTCGAGGAGAATGAGCTGACGCTTGAGAAGGCGGTCACTATGGCAGCAGCACACGAAGCCGCAGCGAGAGGCACGGCAGTAATGCAGCTACGGTCTCCGGAGCTCAGTGCACACAAATTGGGTGTGAGTTCTGTTAAATGTTATCGTTGTGGAAAGACAACGCATGATCAGAACCAGTGTTGGTTTAAAAACCAAGAATGCAGAACATGTGGTAGGCTTGGACATATAGCTAGAGTATGCAGGTCAGGGAAGAAGACCAGCAACAAGAAGTCACCGCAAGGGAAATACGCAAAGGTACACAAGGTGGCCGAACAGGAGTCCGATTCAGACGCTAGCAGTAATGAACTGGCTGGCTTAAGCAGTATTGAACTGGCTAGCTTAAGGGTACTCAACGTTGGTAAGGGTGCAGACCTCCAGACAATTTGGGTTACTCTTCAGATAGAAGGAGTCCAAGTAAAAATGGAATTGGACACTGGATCGGCATTGTCGGTCATGAATAAGAAAGATTACAGAAGGTTATTCCAACATATTCCCCTACATGATACGGAGATTATATTGACAACCTACACGGGGCAGAGTGTGTACCCCATCGGGACAATAAAGGTTGCAGTGGCCAACAAGGGCGAAGGAAGTCAAATAATGGACTTATATGTGCTACCGGAGGGAGGTCCACCACTACTAGGCCGGGAGTGGTTTAGAAACATAAATATGGACTGGCATTCGCTAAAAGCCATAAAGAGTGAGAACTCGGTGCAGATAATCAGCCCAGACTCTAGAACTGATGATGGTAAGACCAACCCATGTGCAAAAGACAAAGTTTCAGCACAGAATTCCACTGAGCAACAACAACATAGTTTAACAGAGAATTCTGAGTCTGTCAAGTCTACTGATATGCACATTTTTGAGGGACACTGGGCTCGAACTCAACTCCATTTCAAACTACAACAGCAATTAGAACAAATGATTCGCCGTTTTGAGCAAGAGATGAATGAAATAAAAAAGTTCTTTGTTACAGAGTGGAAGAATCTGGAAAGGCAACAGAAGCAACTGATGGAGAAAATGGAGCAGGAGCACACCAACCATCTGCGCGAAGAGGCCGAACGAATCAAAGCTGATTCAGGTTCTGAAGGTGCGTGCCATAATCTGGTGTCAGAAGAGTTAACGGTCAGCCAACTCCTTCATATGCTGAGGGACAAGACTCTGAAATGGGAAAAACTTGAACACGAGCTGCGATCTTCAAAGGAAAAGGGTTCGGAGCTCTCAAAAGTCATTGAGATGGCTGATGTGACGACACAGACTGAAACGACTGCAACAGAGCAGCCATTGGATGCCAAAAGTACGCTGACTCACGTCAATGTAGAACAACAGACCGCTGAAACAGCTGCTCCGGTAGAGTGATTGCATAGTCCGATCAATCAATCTCCAAAGGAAGTTGAAGTATTAAAATCACAAATGAGGTCACTAGTAAACGACTTGCTGAAAGCCCAGAAAAAGCTGGATGCAGAGGTACACATGAAGAAGTCTCTTCAGGAAAGATGTCTGGATTTGGAACAAGAGCTGGCTAACGTCCAGCTGGGTATGGAGGAAATAGACGACCCTCTCACTGGTCTAGCTCAGGACGACACCGAATATTACCATGACCTGGTGGACGACACCGAATATTACGATGTCCTGTCCTGCCCAGCTTGTAACTTCGACTCCCAAAGTGCAGAAATCATGGAGGAGCACCAAAAGTCTACGGAACATCGGGAGAAGCTGGCTCTACGACGGAAACAGGAGGAAGAGAAGGAGGAACTGCGTATGCAGCTGGCAGCTGTGGCAGCTGACAATGGAGCCCAGAGAGTCTCCAAGAAGCAGAAAAGGAAAAGTAAAAACAGAAGATGACCCATCTGAACCATTATCACCTCTACCAGATCACACACGTGGTCCCTCCGAACGGAGCCAAATCAGTTCGGAAGTTCAAGCTGTTAAATCCATGAAAGGACTATTGAATGAGTAACGTGAACCGACTACACCACAGAGATTGAATCTGTGAACTGTTTTCCGCAGAGACTGAATCTGTGATATGTTACGTTAAACATGAAGTTATATGTGTATGTATGTTATTACGTTATGTTAAATGGGGGGATGACTATAAAGCTAAGAAGGGAGGAGTGTTGTGTATGTAACCTGTTCCACCTTAAGAGAGCTTAAGCCCGTTCCACCTTAAGAGATGTACTACTTTCTCAGGCTGCTGTAGACGTAATACCGGGGGTGAACACACCGGTATATAAGCACTGTGCAGTAATCTTATATTCAGTATAGTCCCTACCTCCAACCAGTAAAGACCTGTTTTTATTGTTACTCATTAGTCTGTGTCTTAATTAACTAAATAATTCACAGACTTAACACCCCACTATAATTACCCTATAATTTGCACACTTCTCTGAGATTTGCCTACATATCTGTTCCTCTATCTCCCCCTGGCTGTTTGGGGGCCTATAGTACACTCCCAGCAAAGTGCTAGCCCCCTTTTTGTTTTTAAGTTCAACCCATATGGCCTCATTAGAGGAACCTGTTAATATGTCATCCCTCCTTACAGCAGTAATTGTCTCCTTGATTAATATTGCGACACCCCCTCCTCTTTTACCCCCCCCCCTCTGTCTCGCCTGAAGATTCTATACCCCGGAATATTGAGCTGCCATTCTTGCCCCTCCCTCAACCATGTCTCCGTGATAGCAACAATATCATACTCACATGTGTTCATCAACAACTTCAGTTCATCCACCTTATTCGTAAGACTCCTTGCATTAAAATAAATGCCATTTAACCTTGCCCTACTCCCTTGTGCCGTTACATATTTGCTCTGCTTTCCAGTCTGGCTTATTTTTTCCTCGATATTTGGCTGTACATCACCCCCTATTATAGCTCCACTCTTTATCCCATCCCCCTGCCAATTTAGTTTAAACCCCCCGAACTGTGCTAGCAAACCTCCCCGCAAGGATATTTGTCCCGTTCTGGTTCAGGTGCAACCCGTCCGACTTGTACAAGTCCCACCTTCCCCAGAAGCAGGCCCAGTGATCCAGGAAACTAAAGCCCTCCCTCCTGCGCCAACTCTTTAGCCACGCATTCATCTGCTCTATCCTCCTATTCCTATACTCACTAGCACGTGGCACCGGGAGTAATCCAGAGATTACAACCTTTGAGGTCCTGCTCTTTAGTCTGCTGCCTAGCTCTCTAAATTCTTGCTGCAGGACCTCATCCCTCTTCCTATCCATGTCATTGGTCCCAGTGTGAACCACGACCTCTGACTGTTCACCCTCCCCCTTCAGAATGCCCTGCAGCCGTTCAGTGACATCCTTGACCCTGGCACCAGGGAGGCAACAAACCATCCTGGAGTCACGTCTACGGCCACAGAAACGCCTATCTGTTCCCCTTACGATAGAATCCCCTACCACTATTGCTCTCCCACTCTTTTTCCTCCCTTCCTGAGCAGCAGAAGCACCCGTGGTGCCAGGAAGTTGGCTGCTGCTGCCTTCCTCTGGTAAGTTATCCCCCTCAACAGTATCCAAATTGGTGTACCTGTTTGAGAGGGGGATGTCCACAGGGGATCCCTGCACTACCTGCCTGCTTCTACTGCTCCGCCTGATGGTCACCCATTTCCCTTCTGCCTGTGCAGCCCTTACCTGTGGTGTGACCAACTCACTAAACATGCTACTCATGACCCTCTCAGCATCGTCAATGCTCTAAAACTCATCCATCCACAGCTCCAGCGCCGCAATGCGGTCTACTAGTAGCTACAGCTGGATACATTTCTGGCACACATGGTCGTCAGGGACACAGGCAGCGTCCCTGAATTCCCACATAGAGCAAGAGGAGCATAACACGGAGCTGGGCTGTCCTGACATGACTTACCCTTTAATTAATTTAAATTAATTCAATACCACCAATTAAAGATATACACTCGGGCGCTTGTATGGTTTACCAACAGTCCCCGCTACACCAGAAAGACCTTAGCAACTATAAACCAGAGTTAAGTTTAAAAAATAGAGAAATACTCACCAACCAATCACTTACCTGCTCCCTGGTGACATCACACTCTGATTACTTTTTACCTCTCTCCCCGCTGCTGAGTTGGTATGCCTCGCTGCTGCCGTCGCTTTTAAGCCTCACCTCCGGTCGCTGTTCTCCCCCAGGTCCAGCCGCTGTCGTCAGGTCTCACTGCTGCCGTCGCTTTTAAGCCTCACCTCCGATCGCTGCTCTCCCCCAGGTCCAGCCGCTGTGGTCGGGCCTCGCTGCTTCCGCCGCTTTTATACCTCGCCGGTCGCTGCTCTCCCCCAGGTCCAGCCGCTGTGTTCGGGCCTCGCTGCTGCCGCCGCTTTTAAGCCTCACCTCCGGTCGCTGCTCTCCCCCAGGTCCAGCTGCTGTGGTCGGGCCTCGCTGCTGCCGCCGCTTTTAAGCCTCACCTCCGGTCGCTGCTCTCCCTCAGGTCCAGCCCTCAGGCTTTACCTCTCCCGAACCTGGGACTGGGGCAGGTAACTCTTCGCAGCCTGCTGCTGCAGGCTGAGAGTCTCCACCCCCATGTCCCGAACCTGGGTCCAGGGCGGGGTCTTCGACCTCAGGTCCCTCCTCCTCTACACCTGGGTTAGGGGTGGGGTCTTCACCCTCGGGTCCCTTCTCCTCTAGACCTGGGTAAGGGGTGGGGTCTTGACCCTCGGGTCCCTCCTCCACTAGATCCCAGAAGATTGGGGGAGTGTCCCAACTGGTGGGCGGGATGGCCCCTCCCCTTAAACAAGCCACAGCGCCTGCCTGTGCAGTCTGTGAACTCGCTCCTGCTGCAGGCCGAGGATCTCTATCCTCAGGCCCTACCCCAACTAGTTGTTTTCTCCTTTCGGGTTTAAACAGTTTGCACTGATTAATGTGGAACCATTTTGTGCGCTGAGGCATCGTAATGGCGTATACCATGGGGCTGGCATTGTCTACAATGCTGTAGGGCCCCATGTATAATGAATGGTTCCAGACTCCCTACTCGGGTATAGTTCCTCACCATGACCTGATCTCCTACCTCCCACTCGTGGTGCTTTCGGGGTTCGAGCAGCAATCGGTTGCTCTGATGCTGCCTTCCCATGTTCCCAGCTGCCTGCTCATGGACCTTCTCAAGGTGCTCGAAGAGCTTTCGGGCGAACCTGTCCCGGTTTACCTCTCTGAGCTGACCTTCTGTGAGCACCGGGGCTAGTACATGGGTTGGGGTCCGCATAACACTGACAGTCATCAGCTCGTACGGGGAGTACCCCGTGCTCTTCGACTGGCTGGCCCGGATCCCCATCAGAAACAACGGTAGGACCTCGGCCCATTTACGGGGCGAGTCCACCGTCTCCTTCCTCAACCTTTCCTTTAAGGTCCTATTCATTCTCTCCACAATCCCTGATGACTGTGGGCTGTGGGCCACGTGCCACTTCCCTTCGATGCCTTGCAGCATAAGGGTATTCTGCATCACCTGTCCGGTGAATTGACTCCCTTGGTCGGACTCCACATCCTGTGGTAGCCCCCACCGCGAGAACACTTCCCAGACCAGGATCTTGGCAGTACCCAGAGCTGTGGTTGTTCTACAGGGGAAGGCCTCTACCCATTTCGTGAACACATCCACCAGGACTAGGCAGCACTTATAGCCTCCCTGGGCGGTGGGCAGGGGCCTGATGTAGTCGACCTGTATCGACTGCCATGGTGCCTCTACCCTCCTGATGTGTCCCATAGGTACCTTCCTTTTGTGGGGGTCAGGGTTATTAGCAGCGCACACAAGACTGCCAGCACAGAACTCGTGGACATCTTCCCTGAGTCCCGGCCACCATCCCGCCTGTTCCACCCGCTGCCAGGTGGTCTCAGGCCCGGGGTGTCCCGCTCCTGGCCCCTCATGGGCCAGTTGAAGGAATTCCCTCCGGTGCTGTTGCAGCACACCCCACTGTTCCCCCCGGAACAGCATGCCCTCTTTGACGGGGAGGGTTGCTGTACCGTATGGACCCTCTACCCTTTTACCCTCAGTCACTGCACTGAGGACTGCCTTGAGGACGGGGTCTTGGGCTTGGACAGTCTTAAGGTCCGGGGCTAAAGCTACCCCAGCACTCCCTTGGGTCCTGCCCCTACCTCTGACTGCTGCCATGGGTCTGGATCCGTAGGGGTCCCAGAAAGTGCCTGTGCGGGCACCCTCCTTGGCGAGCATGTCAGCCTGCTGGTTGCCCTGGCTGCGGGTTTCTGTGGAGGAATGGGCTTTCACCTTGTGGATGTAGACCTCTCCTTCCTCCCCCACTGCTACCAGGATCTTTTCCAGCAGGGGTTTTACTGTGAGGGGTCTCCGCGGCGGGACCAGATGGCCAGGTACTCCGTACACGAAATGCACATAAACATGCTGTCCGAGCAAATCGTGTATGGGGATTTCGGGGTGTGTAACGACGTACACTACCACAGACAGTTCAGCCTGCTGGGCGCTCATGGTGCTGGGGAGCTTAATTGCCAGGGCAATGTTTGCCGCTGCGTCATAAACTCCACACCCCGTGAGACGCTCACCAGCAGATACTGTGCTGGAACCGTCTACATAGATCTCGCGGCCCGTGGGATGTTTCCCGGCCTGTAAACCTATGTTCCCTTCCCAAACCCCTTCTATGGAACACCGGTGGGCTGTTCCAGGATATACCATGTTGGCTGCGAGCTTTGGCTCGCAGAGACCCTTCACCTTAAGATCCATCTGTGAGAGGAGCAAGGTCCAGCGGGCAATGCGGGCACTGCTCATTGTTCCATCCTTGATCCTCCCATCCAGAAGCATCTGGGTGGGTGTGTGATGGGTGAGGAGGGTGATGGGAGAGGTGTCTGTGAAGATCAGTGATCTCTTCACAGCCCAATGTGTGGCCAAGAGGTGCCGCTCACAGTTGGAGTAACTCCTCTCCACATCCGTGAGTATCCTGGTGGAATAGACCACCGGCCTCAGCCGGCCATGCCGCTCTTGGAGCAGCACAGCACTCAGGCTTTCCCCACTGGCTGCTACCTCCAGGAAAAACTTTTTCCCCCCATCTATGGCCCCTAGAGCTGGTGCGGTCTGCAAGTCTTTCTTGAGCCTGACTAATGCTGCCTGGCAACCCTCATCCAAAAGCCATTCCACTCCCTTGTGTAGGAGTCGGAACAGAGGGGCTGCGGTGGCTGCATAGTCCTCAATAAAGTCTGCATTACCCGGTTAGCCCTAGAAACGACCTCACACCCATTACTGTGTTGGGAACCGGTAACTCTTGTACCGCCTCCCTCCTAGCCTTATCTCTGGCCCTTTCTCCAGCGCGTACGGTCAGGCCCAGGAATTTCACCTCCTGCTGGCCGATCTGCGCTTTCTTGGGTTTTACCTTAAAACCCTTCTGCTCGAGCAGCTGCAGCAGTTCGGCCAATAGTGGGCCATGCTCCTCTTTTGAATCGGTGAACAGGAGCAGGTCATCCACATATTGTACCAATTGTCTGGGCTGACTGAAATCCTTTAAACTGTTTGCCATTCGCTGATGGAAAATGCTGGGCCTGTTATGAAAGCCCTGAGGCAAGCAGTTCCACGTGTACTGTTGCCCTTTGAATGTAAAGGCAAACTTGTAGTGATCCTCCCTCCTTAAAGGGATGGATGAAAACCTGTTGGAAATATCCAGCACCGTTAACGTGGTCGCGGACGCTGGGATACTTCCTATCAGGTCGGCAACTGCTGCTACCGTGGATGCACAGGCTGGGATGTTACTATTGAGCACCCGATAGTCCACCTTGGTCCTCCAGGAATTGTCCAGCTTTCTAACCGGCCACAATGGAGAGTTTACGTGGGTGTCTATCGGTCTCAGAACTCCCTGCTGTGCTAAGGAGGACATGGCTGCTTCCATGTCTGGCTCCGCTTCCCTGGGGAAGTTATACTGTTTCTGTGGTCGGGCCATGGGGTCCTCGTCTACGCTGACCTCAAACCCATTGACCCTCCCGCAGTCGTGTTTGTGTGTGGCAAATGTGGCCAGGTGGGCCTGCACAAATGCCTGGAACTCTTGTGGGGTATTACTAACCATAAGCTCGAGGTTGTAACATTCTTTGGGCTGCATGGTGCACAGTGTCCCCTTCCCTTCTTTTCCTGGGATCACTATTATCTCACCATCCTTTCCTTTACTTGCCCCCCATAGGCAATGATTTCTCAAATATACTAGGATCCCGTGGCCTACAATAAAGTCGGCTCCCAGGACCGCTCTTCCACCCTGCACTTCCCATTTCATCAGGACACAGGTCCACTTGGAGCGGAGCGGTCCTAACCAAATGGCGAGCGGGATGGAAAACGAGCCAGCCAGTTCTTTGCCTGTGAATCCCGACAGACTGTATGGGACCCCATTAGATAGAGGCGAGGTGGTGGGGTTATCTGAATGGACCACGGTGCATGATGCCCCCGTGTCCAACAGATAGGTCCTCGTCACCCTTTCCACCTCCATTTCCACAAGGTTTTTCTTTCCATTCATCGTACCGGAGAGAACACAGGTAGACAAGCTGCGCTGGCTCTAGTCAGGGCTGTGGGTTGGATGGGGTTGATGGGGTCAGAGCACCGGTAGCGGCTGCTACTCTCCCGTGTCCAGTCAATAAGGACCTCATGATGTCCAAAAATGACTCGACCGCTGCGGGAGGGATTTCCGCCTCTGCCTTTTGGGCTGGGGCAGTGGAATTCTTTCCATTGTTGTCTTTCCAAGGGTTTTTGCACTCCTTCCGCCAATGACCATCCTTCCCACACCCGTAACAATTCGTCTTTGTGTTGGGGGGTTATTCCCTTCCTGATGCCACTCTTTCCTACCCGGTGCGGGTTTTACCTCTTCCACCTTTCCCTTGGTTGGGTGTGCATCGGTTGCCCTACCGTTTTTATAGGCTAGAGTCAACTGTCTGATCACCGTAAGTTCGGTGGTCTGGGGATTCTTGGGGTCGAACCAGACTTCCGCCTTGGCCCGGACCTGTTGCAAGCTGTTCACCACCAGGCAAGAGAGCCAATGGGCCAGTGGATCCCCGTTCAGGGATGCCCGGTTCGGCGTCCCTGGATAGGCACTCCGGTACACCGGCCATAACCGGTCCGCGAAAGCCTGCGGGGTTTCCCCTGTGAGCTGGACCGTCTTCTCCACACGGGAGAAAGGACTTCACTCATTCATCCCCATGGCCTCCAGAACTTCATCCCTGAGCGCCTCATACCCGCTCTGCCCCTCCTTACACTCATCAGAGAGGGATTGGAGGAGTTTACTCTCCAGGGAAAATAGCAGCATTTGGCCTGCTCAGCATCATCGCAGTCATTGGCGCTGGCTGCCTGCTCTAGTTCCCTGAAGTGGATCGAGGGGTCTCCCTTTTCGGAGAGCTTCGGGATATGGCTCACCATAGCCCTAAGCTGCTGGGTTCTATAGGGTAATACGAACTGGATTTGGATGGGTCCCACATTGTCGCCATTGACGGGTGGGCCGAACCTCCGATGCCATGCTGGGCACATCAGTCCCGGCTCCGACCTCTCTGGCGGGGGTTGCTCTACCTCCGCTCCCAACTCTGGCTCCACCCCCCCTTGCCGCCAGACCTCGCTAAAACCTGGCGCTACAGGTGGCGGTCGTGAGACCTCCTGTTCCTCAAACGGCTCATCCCTGGGCACTTCCGGTGATGTTTGAACTGTCCTCCCCTCGTTCCCCATAAAATCTGCCTGACCTGCCTTTGGGCTTATGAGGCACACCATGCCTTTTGCCTTCCTCAGGGCCAGGCTCAGACTTTCTATCCATTCCTTGCAGGGGCCATGATCTGCATCTTCAAACCCCTGTTCGCTCGCTAACCTATAAGCTCTCTTTACCTCTTGTACTTTCACCTCCTGTTCCCTAACTTGCCTTGCTAGGTGGGCGTTCTTTTCCTGCAACCTTAACTCATTTCCCTTGGCTTCGGTGACTTGGCACTGTAGGTATTCCAACTGGGCCTTGTGTTCTCCCATTAAATACAACCTCTCCTGATTCAGGGCCTGCAATGCTACCACTAACTTCTCCCCTGCTAGAGCCTTATCCTGGATCTCCAGGGCTGACTGCTTTAACTCAGCTGCCTGTGCTGCAATGAGCCTGTCCAAAAGCTGGACCTGCTTTTTGAAACACATCAGCCAGTCTGCCTTCTCTAGGGATTTCTTGTGCTCCTTCCCTTTTGTCCACTTAGCTGCTGCATCTACCAGATGCCCAGCCCTTAACAGAGTGGTGATCCACTTCTTTGTGATATTCACCTTGCTAATCACATAATCAGAAATCCTTTCCTCCATCATGGTTTGCTCATCCGAACCATTGTCTACTGTATCGCAACCCTGTAGCCAGAGTCCTGCTGTGGTCGCCATTTTCTGTAGGGGGTGGTGTCGTGGTGGTGCCCAGTCAGCTTCGCCTCTGACTGTCCCTGAGCGGTTCGAATTGCTCCCACACCCCTGGGTTCTGGACACCGGACTTAGGTACAGGCGGCGATACAGAAAATCGAGTAGACAAGTGGTTTGGTGTAAGAAAACCAAGATTTTATTAAAACTGAATAAAAACACAGTCTTATGAGAATTACTGGTATAAAATACAGGCATAAACAATTACACTTATTCAGGGAATGGGGAACACATGGCACATCGAGGGAAAACAACTACATTAACAATCCCCCTTATCCTTATCCCACCCCCTATACCTAACTGGATTAAACTATGAGGGGCCAGGAATTCATGCTCACCAATCCAAAACCTGTTGCTTTAACGGTTGTGAGTTTTAAGGTTTGGTCTTCTGTCCTTTGGGGTACCCCGTCGCCACGTGGTCTCAGGGCGCGGCACTGGAGTTGTTGATGTGACACACCTTCCCTCTCCTCAGCTACCATCGCCGTCTCGTCGCGATGGGTTTTCTTCTTCTTCTCCCTCGGGCGGTCGTCAGCGGTAACTTTGTGGTTGTGGGTCGGTTGGCGGTTTTCACTGCTTATTTGATTTTACTACCCATCCTTTGAACGCCAGCATATTCGTCGCGGGTGTGGAAACTCGCGTCTAACGCCTGCTTATTCGCAGTGTTCAAATGCCAACTTATTCTCACTGTCCATACATACACTGCTAATTTCTTCCCCAAACGCCAGCTTATAACTAGACGTTTGGTTTTTTTACCAATGCGTCTTTTTCTGCCCTTCTCTGCTCTTGTCGGTGTTACCTTCTTCTTCGTCTCGTCTCATCTCATCTCGTCTCGTCTGCCCCTTTTGCGGCCTGTGTGTCCTGTGTGACTTTGAACTCGGGTCTCGTTCTCCTCCCGCATTTGGTCCCGGTGTAATGGGCATCCTTGGTTGTTGAGCAGTGCGGGGAGCGAGAAGAGAACCCACCACGAGGCCAGGGCACGGGTACAAGCGGCAGCAGGCCAAGGCCAAACAAGAGGTCGGAGTCAAGAGACAAGAGCAAGAGAGCGATTGCTACTTATGGGCCTACAGTTATACCCGTTCTTCCACTCTTTATCTGCGCACCAAATCAGGTCAGTCCATTGTTTACCTTTGGCGGGCTTGGTTTAAATGTTTACAACCATTTGTTTTAACGAATTTAGGAGTGGTTGTCTCCGTGTCTAATGGCCCCGGTGTCCTGGTTGCTTTGTCATGGATAAGAGTTAATTGTCCCCATCCTACCTTGATGGCTACTGTGAGCTGTTATCGATTAAACATGCAGAAAGCTAATGGCCATGGTTATAGGCCCATTCTACTTCAATTTGACTCAAGTCGAATAAATGCATATTGTGTGTTTACTCTGTCTGGCAGGCTCCAAAGAGTCCCTGTTCACAGATTCCTGCATTTTAAATATCATCCCTGAGCCTGCTTGTCTGCAGAGTCTTGCTTTTAAAAATCCTGTCAAGATTCATCACGAGGTTTACAGAAGCCATTTTGGGTACCCTGCTTTTAATAACTTGTCCAAAACAGGGTCCCTTGATCCATACCAGTGCCACGAGCTAATAAGTTTAGAGAGAGTAAGATAGATAAGCTAAATACGTGGCTTGAGCAGTGGTGCAAGGGAGAGGGATTTAAATTCTTGAGGCATTGGAACCAGTTCTTGGGGAGGAGTGACCTGTACCAAGGGGACGGTCTACACCTGAACTGTGAGGGAGCCGATGTCCTCGGGGTAATATTTTCTAGGGCGGTTCGGGAGGATTTAAACTAATTTGGCAGGGGGATGGGAACCTAGGTAGTGGAAAAGAGGGAAGTCATATGAAGTTAGAAATAGATGGTAGAAAGGTGAGAAGCAATAAGCAAAGGAGAGAAACACAAAGGGCCAAACTAATTCATAATGAGAGTGTGAAAAAAGCAAGCCTGAAGGCTTTGTATCTTAATGCTAGAAGCATTAGGAACAAGGTGGATGAATTAGTTGTGGAAATAGAGGTAAACAAGTATGATTTGATTGGGATTACAGAAACGTGGCAGCAGGGTGGGCAAGGCTGGGAACTTAACATCCAGGGATATACAATATTTAGGAAGGATCGGCAAAAAGGTAGGGGAGGTGGGGTAGCATTGCTGGTAAAGGAGGGGATTAATGCAATGGAAAGGAAGGATATTAACTCGGATGAAACGGAATCTGTATGGGTAGAAATGAGAAATAGCAAGGGGAGGAAAACATTAGTGGGTGTGATATATAGGCCTCCAAATAGTAATATGGAGGTGAGGGAAGGCATAAAAAGGGAAATTAGAGAAGCGTGCGATAAGAGCACAGCTGTCATCATGGGTGACTTTAATTTACATATTGATTGGACTACCCAAATTAGTAAAAATTCTGAGGAGGAGGAATTCCTGGAATGTTTTCGGGACGGTTATCTGGACCAATATGTCGAGGAGCCGACTCGAGATCAGGCCATTTTAGACTGGGTATTGTGCAATGAGAAGGGACTTATCAGCAATCTTCTTGTACGAGGCCCCTTGGGTCAGAGCGATCATAATATGATCGAGCTCTCAGTCGAGATGGAGAGTGAGGAAATTGAATCAGAGACTAAGGTCCAGAACTTAAATAAAGGGAATTACGAGGGTATGAGACGGGAATTGGGTAAGATTGATTGGGTGGTGTTTCTGGGGGGATTGACAGTGGATAGACAATGGCAAGCATTCAAAGATAGAATGGAAGAATTCCAGAACATGTTTATACCGGTTTGGCATAAAAATAAACCTAAAAAGGTGACTCAACCGTGGATAACGAGGGAAATTAGGGACAGCATAAAATCAAAAAAAAGGGCATATCAACTGGCAAAAAAAAGCACCAGACCGGAAGATTGGGGGCAGTACAGGATACAGCAAAAGAGGACAAAGGGATTAATCAGGAAGGGGAAAATAGAATACGAAAGTAAACTTGCAGCAAACATAAAGACAGACTGCAAAAGCTTTTATCGGTATATCAGGAGGAAAAGACTGGTAAAATCCCAAGTCGGTCCCTTGCAGTCCAATTCGGGAGAATATATAATGGAGAATAAGGAAATGGCAGACCAATTAAACTCATACTTTGGTTCTGTATTCACAAAGGAGGACACAAATAACCTCCCAGGAATATCGACAAACATAGGGACTAATGAGAGGGAGGAGCTGACAGAAATTAGTATCTCTAGGGATATGGTGTTGGGTAAGTTGAGGGGACTGAAGGCCGACAAATCCCCGGGGCCTGATAAACTACATCCTAGGGTACTTAAGGAGGTGGCCCTGGAGATAGCAGATGCTCTAAGGATCATCTTCCGGAACTCCATTGACTCGGGAACAGTACCCGTGGATTGGAGGGTAGCTAATGTTACCCCAATATTTAAAAAGGGGGGTAGAGAGAAAGCAGGGAATTATAGACCAGTAAGCCTTACATCGGTTGTGGGCAAAATGCTAGAGTCCATTATTAAGGATCGGACAGACTCAACATGGATTTACAAAGGGTAAATCGTGTTTGACTAATCTGCTGGAATTTTTTGAGGAAGTAACTGGTAAAATAGATGGGGGAGAGCCAGTGGATGTGGTGTACCTTGACTTCCAGAAAGCCTTCGATAAGGTTCCACACAAAAGATTATCATGCAAAATTAAGGCTCATGGGATTGGGGGCAAAGTATTAACGTGGATAGAGAACTGGCTGGCGGATAGAAAACAGAGAGTTGGAATAAACGGCTCGTTTTCGGAGTGGCAGGCAGTGACCAGCGGGGTGCCGCAAGGATCTGTCCTGGGACCCCAGCTGTTCACAATATATATAAATGATCTGGATCAGGGAATTGGATGCAATATTTCCAAATTCGCTGACGACACTAAACTAGGAGGAGGGGTGGGCTCTGATGAGGATGTCAGGAGGCTACAGTGCGATTTGGACAGGTTGGGGGAATGGGCGGATACGTGGCAGATGCACTATAATGTGGATAAATGCGAGGTTATCCACTTTGGGGGTAAAAACAGGAGGGTGGATTATTATCTAAATGGCAATAGATTGGGAGATGGGGAAGTGCAGAGGGACCTGGGTGTTCTTGTGCACCAGTCACTGAAGGAGAGCATGCAGGTGCAACAGGCGATTAAGAAGGCAAATGGTATGTTGGCCTTCGTATCAAGGGGGTTCGAGTATAGGAATAGGGATACCTTACTACAGCTGTACAAGGTGCTGGTGAGACCGCATCTGGAGTATTGTGTACAGTTTTGGTCGCCCCATCTGCGGAAGGATGTTCTTGCCATGGAAAGAGTGCAGCGGCGATTCACCAGGCTGATACCTGGAATGGCGGGAATGACCTACGAGGAGAGATTGAATAGTTTGGGCTTGTACTCACTGGAGTTTAGAAGATTGAGAGGGGATCTCATCGAAACATATAAAATTATGGCAGGCCTGGACAGGCTGAATTCAGAGAGAATGTTTCCAATGGCAGGGGAGCACAGAACCAGGGGCCACAGTCTAAAAATAGCGGGCAAATCATTTAAAACAGAGATGAGGAAGAATTTCTTCACTCAAAGAGTGGTGAGCCTGTGGAATTCCCTGCCACAGAGGGCTGTGAAGGCTAATTCAATAAATATTTTCAAGAGAGAATTGGATATATTTCTGAAGGCTAAGGGGATTAAGGGTTACGGAGAAAAGGCGGGGACGGGGTACTGAACTGGTAAGATCAGCTATGATCTCAGACGAAGATCAGCCATGATCTCATTGAATGGCGGAGCAGGCTCGAAGGGCCGAATGGCCTACTCCTGTTCCTATCTCTATGTTTCTATGTTTCTATAACTCGGGGAGTGCGGGAATTTTGAGAACCCTGCAACTTACAGTGTTCATAGTTTTAGTAAACATACAATAGATGCAATAATGCTTAAGCATGCATTTAAAATGTTTGACGGGGACTCAAACATGAGCTTAGTATTCAGGTTGATCAAACTCTATGAATAAAATCCTCCTTACAAATTGTTACTTTTCATAGATTTCTCTTACCGATACTATGTGACGATTCACTACATTTCTATACTACATGGTTACATCAAAAAATGTCAATACTCAGTTAATAAGTATTTTTCCAAAACAATCTGTATAACGTTCTGGAGTAACGTTTCCGCTTTGGGCGCAATCTGTAATCCGGGCGCAAATTTCTAAGAAAAATTTGCACTCAAATTTGCGCTAGTTTTCCGAAGTGACGTTATGGTTCAAGTTTCCATTCAAACTCATTTGCATAATCGCAAACGTAAAATCTTCCATGAACCAGGGCAGTCGTGCAGCGTTGTAGAACATAACCTTTTTTGCATTAAAAAATATTCCTTGATATATTTAAGAGTGGTAACCTGGTGCAGCTTGATGACTACAGCTGAAAATGGGTTTATCACAAAAAATAAGCATTTTTAATCAGTGTCTGGTCCAGCACCTGTGAGTCATCCGATTTTAAATAACTGAAAATGACTCACTAGCCCAAAAGATCATGGAAACTTGTTTTGTGCTGGATGTAATTGGCGCTTGAAATTCCTCCATCTTTTCCACTGTTTTGGCCGATTTTGGGTGAATTGCTCTGGAAAAACCAATGCAGCCTAACGGAAACTCTACCCTCTATTTCTATTATCACATTCCTTTCCTCTTACACTTATTATAATTGAAGTTTCATCAAGTGAACCTACCAGTTACAACTCTGAATTGGATTATGAATTGGATTATGTATTATTTATTCAGCATTGATTTAATTATGTTCTGTCCTTGCAGCTACAGACCCATACTACAATGATTGACAGGGGAGAAAGTAGCTCAACCTTCAAAACATCTTTGTTTCTAACTGAACTTGACTACAAGAAGAACACTCTCTATCTTTCCAGTGCCAGGCTGTCGAATTTCTCAGGGTATCTACCAGCATAAAGATGTAGGCGTTTATCTTAAGTAAGGCTCCTGGGCCAACCTTCTAACAAATCTCTCTCTCTCTCTCTCTCTCCCTCTCTCTCGTGCTTTGATACAAAGTGAACTTCTCTGCCTGTCCTGTCTCTGTGCTGCTGAAGTTAATAATCCTTTGTTACCCATGTCTTCTATTAAGTTTTCTCATTAAGCAGGTGGTTGCTTCATATTAGAATCTGCTAGTGCTGCAAGGGTCAGCCTCAATTCTAATGTTCGGTGCTCACAACCTTCAAATTGCTGTAGCTATTTTAAGATATCACAATTTAAGAAGCATACATCCATTCCTACTTAACAAACAAAGGCTAAAAGCTAACATTAATACAATATAAAGGAAAATCAATAGCAGTATTACATTAGCAGACTTCATGTCCGTGTGATTAACCCTTCTCTTACAACAGCAAGCTCCTTTGGTGAGCAGGCCCTGTGAGATCTGAATCCCCAGATGATGCAGCAGGAAGACAGGCTGAACTGTACTCAGCAGCTGCCTGGACTTGTGTAGCCAGTTCCGCGTGGTATTCTTCACCCATGCCCGGTGGATCACCCTCCACTTTATCTTCTAACTCATTATCTACATCCTTCGGGATATGATACCTGCGCTGGTGATTCATTGAGCTGGTGCTTGTGGCACCTGATGGGATGATGTACATGCTTGCTAGTTTATGGCTCGCTATATTCTTCTATTTCTGTGAGAAAAGAAAAGGACACACTGTCTGCATATTAGCTCAGTTAAACAGATTGCAGCAGCACCATCATTGCGTGATATTCTCTGTGGTGTTTCTCAAGTTGAGTGTGTGCCTGCATATGACTGTTATTCAGTCGGATCATGTTACATGGTGTGGCAATTATGGTACTAGCTGCCCAAAATTGGAAAATTTGTATTAGTTTATTATAAAAGGGAAAAATGACCACCACCTGTATTCTATTGTGGAAATAAAATTCATGAGAGATGTAAAAAGGGCTGTCGATTCACTGTCACCCATCAAAATCTACCCCATGGTGTTTATACTGCAAATAGGCCCAAACAGTTCATCCTGTATTAGCATAAGTAGTTAACTTTCTTTGAATGGTAATGAAATATTCTCCACACTGTGAACATTTGTATCCTCTCACAGCTAATAATTAGTCTATAGGAAGTTTGATGTCAGACAGGAATGTTGTTAATGACTGATGCATCTTGTGATGCTAGCCTCCCAAAATATAGCCCATTGTTTAATTATTGCACGTACATTTCACTGGTTCTCCCACTGTTTAACTGCGTGATCTTGCACCAAGCAAATAGAGCAAAACTACACATTGAGAAGCACGTTGTATTACACAGCAAGAGCAGAAGCAACACTCAGTTAACCCTTTATTGTCACAATTGTACCCATGGACTTCAACATTTACATTAGTTCAGGTAATGTTTCCATACATAATAAACCTAATAGGGGGCTAATTCCTTGAGGCCCATTTTCCGGCCTGAAGTGGGCTCTGAGCACAGAGCACATTGCAATCGGTTGGTCCGAGGCCAGTCCGCTATTATTCGGGTGAGCTGCTGCCACTTGTTGCACCTCCACTGGCAGCTTGTCCTTCTTCGGAAGGTTAATGTCAGGCCACTAGCCTCGCTACCAGCGGTGCGAAGGCAAGTCGAGAGGGTGAGGAGAACTATAGAGAGGGACCGAGCCCGGGCCGGCAATGGACCTCAGGACAGCTGTGGAGATGGGAGGAGCATTCCTGCTCCTCCCAGCTCCACATCAAGCCTGAAAAAACAGTAACTCACCCTTTTGGTGGCAGCCGCTTGCTCGGTTCCATCCATGCCTCGCAAAAACAAATAATCAGAGCAGACGCGACACCTGCTCTGCTCAGGGAAGCCCAATTTCCTTCATTGGTCGTAAAACAGACATTAGGCCCCCTCATTAGGATATGCAAGGGGCCTAATGCCTGTTTAAGTGGCCACCCCCGATGCCGGTAAAATGGCCCGACCCAATACCGGCTCCAATGTCTTTCAGGCACTTTTGGGGTGCAGCACTTTGGTCCCTGAAATTGGCCCCTGTTGCTTCTATTTTATGCACATAGAACGGGTTCAGTGGCGTCCAATTCCTACCTAACAAGTCCATGTCATAGAGTCAGAACGGCACAGAAGGAGGCCATTCGGCCCATCGAGTCCGTGCCAGCTCTCTGTAGAGCAATCCAGTCAGTCCCATTCCCCTGCTCTATCCCCGTAGCCCTACAAGTTTATTTCCCTCATGTGCCTATCCAGTCTCCCCTTGAAAACATTGAGTGTCTCCGCCTCCACCACTTCCATCGGCAGCGAGTTCCAGGTCCTCACCACTCGCTGTGTAAAAAAGTTTTTCTCACGTCCCCTCTGTATCTCATGCCCAAAACCTTAAATCTGTGTCCCCTAGTCCTTGTACCATCAACTAGTGGGAACAGCCTTTCCCCATCTAGCCTACCCAAACCCGTCATAATCTTGTACACCTCTCTCAAATCACCCATCAACCTCCTTTGCTCTAATGAAAACAAATCCAGCTTCTCCAACCTGTCCTTGTAGCTAAGATCCCAGATCCCCGGAACCATTCGGGTAAATCTCCTCTGCAACCTCTCAAGGGCCTTCACATCCTTCCTAAGGTGTGGTGACCAGGTGATGACAGTATGCTATTTTAAGAGCAACTTTTCTGAGGTTACAGACCTCGAGGAGCATGCTAATCCCCTAGAAATTCAATCAGCTGACTTAGTTCCTGACTCTGACTCCTGGACAGAAACAGTTGGCTTTTCACCAGGTTGTGACCATGAATCTTTGTCACCTGTTTGGAGAACAAAGTCTGTCAAATGAGTCACCTTGTCCAGCTCTTGTGGAAGATTTTCAATATCAAATGTAAGGATGGGGTCAAGCATTTTTAAAGCTGTCTTAATATGACCCATAAAAAAAATACAAGGGAAAGGAACGCACAGTATGGCAACTACACTTCAGAAAGAGTATTAATGTTTAGTGATGTCATGCTTCGCATGTCATTACTGGAATCATTCTAATTGGCTAATTCCTTCAACCTGTGCAGTATTTACTACAAGCAAAGACTATTACATTTACCATGTGTAAAGAATTTTACCTTGTATTTATTTAAATAGCTGTTTCTTGTTGCACGGTAAAAGACGCAACTGTGCAACCCTCATAAAGATTAAATGGAGAGAGAGGAACCAAAGAAAAATACAATTTAACTAGTTGGGTTTTGGTGCCCCATTTAAAATTTTTATGCTGTATAGCTGGCATCAGCCACTGTAAAAAATAAAGTAGATTACAGAGCAGGTTTTCTCCAATTTTTTTTTTTTTTTAAAGAAATGAGGCCCTGGAATTGGTGGGTATGTGGTGAAGGCATAGCCTGGCAGCTTCCTAAGGCACCATTTACTCTAGTCCCCAAAACGTTGTTTCTGAGCTACTGAATTCTGATGTTAGAACTGGCATGATTGGTTTGATTAGTCTGTTTGTTCATTTTCCTTTGTTTCCGACATGGTGTCCCAAGGCGGTTGAACTGATGGTGCCTCACTATCTCCCTCCTTAGAGAACCTCAACTCCTTCCTCAGTTTGAGAAACCTATGGAAAATGTTTTGAATGAGCAATGTCTCTGCGACACTATCTTTCGTTGAGCGACGACCCAAGGTAGCAGCTCACGGTTTGTTACTATCTCGGCGTCCAATACAAAAAAGAGCGCAGGTTTTCCAGCTTTGATTGGAGGAGCAGATTTAAATATTGGAGTCTGCCTACCAGCAGAATCCAAAAACTGAGGCCTTGCTCGAATTAGTAGAGGATCTCCCATGGCATAACTGATCATGAACCAGAGAGAGCGCCATTGGGAGGGGTGTGCTGGGTGGGAAAGTGTAAGAGGGCTCCTCAGAAACAGTAAAGTAAGTGCTATTGATTGGTTCCTGGGAAATAAATATGTTTTTTCTTACCTACTAGAGCAACAACAAGTGTATTTATGTAACGCCTTGAACATAATAAAACATCCCAAGGTGCTTCACAGGAGCGTTATCAAACAAAATTTGACACTGAAACACATAAGGAGATATTAGAACAGGTGATCAAAAGCTTGGTCAAAAAGGTAGGCCTTGAGGAGCATCTTAAAGAAGGAGAGAGAGGTAGAGAGGCGGCGAGGTTTAGGGAGGGAATTCCAGAGCTTAGGGCCTCGGCAACTGAAGGTATGGCTGCCAATGGTCGAGTGATTAAAATCAGGTGTGCGCAACAGGCCAGAATGAGGAGCGCAGAGATCTCAGAGGTTTGTAAGGCTGGAGGAGGTTACAGGGAAAGGGAGGGGCAAGGCCATGGAGGGATTTGAAAAAAAAGAGGAGAATTTTAAAAATTAGGTGTTATCAGACAAGGAGCCAATATATGTCATCGAGCACAAGGGGAGGGTTTTAACAGCAGATGGGCTGAGGCAAGGGCAAAAACGGACACTGTTACAAAGGTGGATGTAGGTGGGGCTTGGTGATGGAGAGGATATGGGGTTGGAAGCTCATCTCAGGGTTAAATAGGATCCCAAGGTTGGGAACGGTCTGGTTCAGCCTCAAATAGTGGCCAGGGAGAGGAATAGAGTCGACTGCTAGGGAAAGGAGTTTGTGGCAGGAACCGAAGACAATGGCTTTGGTCTTCCCAATATGTAGTTGGAGGAAATTTCTGCTCATCCAGTACTGGATGTCAGACAACAAGCGTGACAAAATCAGAGGCAGTGGAGGGGTCGAGAGAGATGTTGGTAAGGTAAAGCTCGGTGACTTACCTGACGTTGTGCTTTTGGATGACGTCGCTGAGGGATAGCATGTAGATGAGAAATAGGAGGGGGGCCAAGGATAGATCCTTGGGGGACTCCAGAGGTAATGGTGTGGGACCAGGAAGAGAAGCCATTGCAGGTGATTCTCTGGCTACAACTGGAAAGATAGGAATGGAACCAGGCGAGGGCAGTCCCACCCAGCGAGACAATGAAGGAGAGGCCTTGCAGGAGGACATTGTGGTTAGCCTTGTCAAAGGCTGCAGAAAGTTTAAGAAGGATGAGGAAGGCTAGTTTACCATGGTAAAAATCACATAGAATGTTATTTGTGATATTGATAAGAGCTGTTTTGGTACTGTGGCAGGGAAGGGAACCTGATTGGAGGGGTTCAAGCATGGAGTCGCAGGAAAGAAGGGATCGAATTTGGGAGGCAGCACCACTTTCAAGAATTTTAGAGTGGAAAGGAAGTTCGGAGATGGAAGATAGTTTCCAAGGATGGAGGGGTCAAGGGTGAGTTTTTTGAGGAGAGGGTTGAGGATGACTGATTTGAAAGGGAGGGGGGCAGTAACTGAGAAGAGGGAACCGTTAACAATATCAGCTAACATGAAAGCCAGAAAGGTAAGTTGGGTGGTCAACAGTTTGGTGTGAATAGGGTAGAGGGTGCTGAAGTTGGGTCTCATGGACAAGATGAGCTCAGAGAGGGAATGAGAGGAGATAGCAGAGATACTAGAGAGAAACTAGTACAGGGCTAGGGAGCGGGGGGGAACTTTAGGGGAAGTTTGGCCTAGTGGGCTAGGGGAAGGGAGATAATTGGCAGAGCCAGCTGAATGGATGGTCTCAATCTTAGTGACAAAGAAGTTCATGAGCTCCTCACACTTGTTGGAGGTGAGGGTGGAGGAGATAGTGGAGAGGGGTTTAAGATCCGGTTTGAATAGAAGCCTGGGGTTATCATTTCATTCCAGGATGATTCTGGAATAGTGAGCTATTTTGGCATAGGAGAGCAGGACCTGATAATGCTTTATGTGGTCCAGCCAGGTTTGGCGATGAATGGCTAAATCAGTTGTCTGCCATAAACGTTCAAGTCTCCATCGCTTGGATTTAAGGGAGCAGAGATGAGGGCTGTACCAGAGGGACAACCAAGGCTGCAGAGAGTAATGGTTTTAATGGGGACAAAGGCATCAAAGGTGGAGGTGAGAGTGTGATTGAGCAGATGCTGATGCAGATGTTGCAGAAATAGCATTGTTAATGGAGGGCAAAAGGCTAGACAGTTGGGAATTTGAAAGTGCCAGTGTAAGTGACTTAGGGAAAGTTTAATTCATGGGCGGACACAGAAGGAGGTGGCGTTGGGAGGGGGAAGGGGGGTGTGAGTGGCGAGGGATACAAGGAAGTGATCAGAGATGTCCTGCAGATAGATAACTAGATACCATGCTTAATACAGCTGCATTTGTTTGCATAAACAATCATTTTTGAATATTCAGTACAAAGAAAAACAATGTAGGTTTAATATCATTTAGAATATATCACAAAATACAATAATTCCAATCTTGGGGGGAGTCTCTTCTTTGGGATGGAGTTCCAACAAGGCAGGATTACTGCCTGACCCTCCCATATCCACCCCAGCCCCAACCCATTTTCCTGAGCTAGGGCTCATTAAATAGGATTGGCTGTCTCCCGGCAGGATTCGTACCTTCAGGACAGAGCCTGTCAGTGCAACCTAGATGAATGTCAGTAGTGCTGCACTGGTGACACCAGTGTTGGCAAAATGAAAGCTGAGGCTGCCAGTACAAGGTCAATGGGGGCACCTCAGGGTTAGTATCAGTGCTTTCTGAGGCTTGCCGTCATTTTCATAGAAACCGAGAAACTTGCAGCACAGAAGGAGCCCATTCGGCCCATCGTGCCTGTGCTGGCTCTTTGAAAGAGCAGCCATGCTTGGTCCCACATCCTCGCTTTTTGTCCGTAATCCAGTAAATTCCTCATCATCAAGTACCTGTCCAACTCCCTTTTAAAGTTTTTTATGGAATCAGCTTCCACCTCCTTTTCAGGTACAGCGTTCCAGATCCCGACAACTCTCTGAGTGAAAAAAATTCTCTTCATCTCCCCTTGAGATCTTTTGCCAATGATTTTGAATCTATGACCTTTAGTGATTGAGAGGGAATAATTTTCCCCTATCTACTCTATCAAAACCTCTCACTTTCTTGAAAACCTCTATTAGGTCACCTATTAACCTTCTCTGTTCCAAGGAGATTTGGTAGTAGCACAGCAGAAAGAAGGAAAATCCACTGATGACCTGTGCCCCACACCTCTCGATGACCATTTTCCTTTGACGGTCAGGGGAAGAAGCTTACAGCACCAATCCTTGCAGGGGGGGCGGGGGGGAGAGGGAAATCCCAGTAGGTGTGGTGACATGGCAGTCAGCCCCACTCGCCTACCTTCCTGCTGTTTCTGTTTCTGCATATGTTATGTTAGCCTTTGTTGCAAGGGGGTTGGAGTATGAGAGTTTGCTGACAATACAAAGCTAGGTGGGAAGGAGGACACAAAGAGGCTGCTAAGGGATACAGCCAGGTTAATTGAGTGGGCAAGAAGGTGGCAGATGGAGTATAATGTGAGGAAATGTGAAATTATCCACGTTAGTAGGAAGAATAGAAAAGCAGAATATTTTTTAAAAGGTTGAGAGATTAGTAAATGTTAGCATTCAGAGAGATTTGGGGGTCCTTGTACACAAATCACAGCAAGTTAACATACAGGTACAGCAAGCAATTAGGAAAGTAAATGGTATGCTAGCCTTCATTGCAAGGGGATTGGAGTATAAAAGTAAGGAAGTCTTGCTGCAATTATATAAGGCTTTGGTGGAGTACTGTGTACAGTTTTTGTCTCCTTACCTAAGGATCGGTATACTTGCCTTAGAGGGGGTGCAATGGTGGTTTATTGGATTGATTCCTGGGATGAGAGGTTTGTCGTTTGAGGAGAGATTGAGTAGACTAGGCCTATATTTTCTATAGTTTAAAAGAATGAGAGGTGATCTCATTGAAATGTATAAAATTCCTAGAGGGCTTGACAGGGTAGATGCTGAGAGGCTGTTTCACCTGGCTGGAGAGTATCGAACTAGTGGTCATAGTCTCAGGATAATGGGTCGGCCATTTAGGACTGAGATAAGGAGAAATTTCTTCACTCAGAGGGCTGTGAATCTTTGGAATTCTCTACCCCAGAGGGCTGTGGATGCTCAGTCATTGAGTATATTTAAGACAGAGATTGATAGATGTTTGGGCGCTAAGGGAATCAAGGGATATGGGGATAGTGCGCGAAAGTGGAGTTGATGTAGAGGTTCAGCCATGATCTTATTGAATGGCGGAACAGGCTCAAGGGGCTGTATGGCCTACTCCTGCTCCTATTTCTTATGTTCTTATGTTTACATGAACAATCGTTTTTGTCATTCTGAATCTAAAGAAAAAGGGCTGTGTTTCCATCATCTCTGAATCTCTTATATTTTGTAATGTAATCTTCCTCTTCCTTGTTTCTCTCTCTCTCTCTCTGTCTTCTCTTTGTCTTCCATTTGGCTCTGTCTCTCTGTATGCTTGTGGGGGTAATTAAAATTTCTATCACTGGGCAAAAAATGCATTATCACAAATCGGCAGCTCATTTTTCACTCCGCCCTATATTCTTTTCCATTGAAGTCTGTCTCTCTCTCTCCTGTCCTTCCTCACCTGTACATGAGAGTTTGGAGGGAAAATATGTCTGGTGAAATGAAGAAAATTATTTTTAATTTAGAGAAAATATAAGATTGAAATTAGGCAATTGGGATGGAGAGTATTGATTTGGGGTGGTAAAGAGAGGGAAATGTGTTCTTCAAGGCTACTGTCTCCAATCTGTCACAAAAAATCTGCAGTTGAATTATCCTCTCAAAAAAAGGAACAAATCAGCTTTTTACCCTTTAAAGAACCACACAAGCCAGTGGGGAGATTTGAACTCTCATCTTTGTGATTATTAGTAACTTTACCAAATGCTACCATACACATGCCATACTTAAATGAAGTCAAGAGGGCATGGATAGCACCTTTGACCCATTTCCGTCCCAAATACACTCCAAATAAATACTGTCACTATATCAATGGTCGGAAGAGCTGCTGCAAAGTATGCCTGAAGCAGACACCACATCAGGGAGGCCATTTTGTGCAATTTGCACTTTAAACATGAATTTCTCAATGAGAATTTTGATGTGATGAAGAGGAGGATGATGAATACATGGAAGAGGTTAGGTTGGAGGCTCATTGATTCAGACATCACTAAAGGTATCTCTTTCCTACACATAGCCAATCAACCTTTAGGGTTTACAGACCAAGAAGGTCTTACTGAGGCATCCCCAAAGCATGAGGTGGTTGCACAAGATGGAGAGGAATTGGAACAGAAGAGCTAGTACGGTGGCATAGTGGTTATGTTACTGGACTAGTAATCCAGAGGTCTGGACTATTTATCCGGGGACATGAGTTCACAATCCCATCACAGTAGCTGGGGAATTTAAATTCTGTTAATTAAATAAATCTGGAATAAAAAGCTAGTATCAGTAATGGTGACCATAAAACTACTGGATTGTTGTAAAAACCCATCTGGTTTGCTAATGTCCTTTAAGGAAGGAAATCTGTCATCCTTACCCGGTCTGGCCTATACATGACTCCCGACCCACAGCAATGTGGTTGACTCTTAACTGCCCTCTGAAATGGTGGCTCACCTTCACAAGTGCAATTAGGGATGGGCAATAAATGCCTTGCCAGTGACACCCACATTCCATGAACGAATAAAAAAATATATTATTTTTCTAATGCTTAACCATTCAAAATAACCCTTCATTGGTAAGTTCTGTTTATTCTGAAGCATTGCAACGTGGTACAGTTTCCACCACATTTTCTTGCTAACTCTGTTGAACATTTTTGGGCCTCTCCTCTCCGAAGATCACCACTGTTCTCGCACCACTGAAATATTATTAGATGAAAGACGTTGGCCTTACAACCCTGTCTGCACGACAGGATTGTTGCAGAAATTGAACTGTGCCCACCAGTCAGAGGCTGTCAGTTTTCTGTCTGCTCTGTAAGACGTGTAATTTTTTACTCCAGTCTAACAGTACTTAGAATTCAGACCTGTATTGGAACAGACAACTCGAGACAAAGATTTCAGGGTAACTGTTCTTTACTTAAAATGAACAGTGATTACAAGCAAGAACAAACATACATACGTACTAACACTAGCGAGTGATCAGTTCGGTGGTGACTAGTAGGTTCACTTCCCTGTGCAACCAATTAACTCACTGCAGCACCCCCTCGTGTCTTTCGACTGCACATTTTATAGCCCAAAACTTCACAGACCATCCAATGCGTCCGTGTCCCAGACCATGTTAACAATGGCCAGTAGTTGTTTTTTTTCCCTCCTCTCCTTATCTGTTAGTCAGTGGGCCTCAAGGCCAGTTACACCATTGTCTGAAGAAGTTCCTGTTTTGCAACGGCTCAAAGGTTTGTTTTGTGGAACTCTCAAGGCCCACTTCCTTATCTATGAACAGCTTGCAACCGCTGCAGTTCTATTTTTGCGGAATTTGCCTAGGAACACAGCCCTCAGTCTCTCAAGGCATGCCGGTCCATTAAATTTGGTCAATTTTGAGTTTAGTCAAGTTACTTTACACCGATGATGTATTCTTACAGCTCTAAAGCCAAAATCTCCATCTTTTTCCTATTTATCAGTCTGTGCTGCAGGTTGGCACAGAAAAAATTCTATTGGTATTATTATCTCTAAAGTGACACAAAAAAACAGTTAATTTTGTGTTGAAACAACATTTTGTGTCAGGACTGCATTTATCCTTATCTTCTTGAATCAACAGAAACCTCACCTATTTAACAAAGCAAATTTTTTTCATGCTTGTGCATTTTGTGTTTTGAAAACTTGCTGTACATTTCATTCTTCAACTGTAGATATACAATGATGTTCATAGGGGATAATTTTCCACCTTGCTTAAATTTTCCTAAGCTTTCATGCTTAATGCCATGTGAATAACAGCTGTCAAGCACACTAGGGAATTATTAACACAAGAAAGCATTTTACAGCATAAGATTAACACAATGGGCCGTAATTTGCGGCCCCTATGGATGCGCTTGCGGGAAGCCTCCGACTGCAAATTCAGGCCCAATGGTCTTTTACATAGTTGGATTAAATCACCAGATTAGTCATTCATTATGCAGCTGAATCAACTAACTTAAGTTATACTGCAGATTCTGATTGCAAGATGTTATGCAGCCTTAATATGTAAATATGCATCTGGGTGTTCCCAGATTTCATTTTAGTGAGGACATAGTCCACTCCTCCTTCTGAGGGAATGTCAGTGGCCAACATCTACCTCTTATAACTGACATGTCTCTTCATCTGTCAGTACAGATCATTCCATTTGCTTGAGGCACTGGTGGAGGATCTGGCAATATAGGATAGGTTTTTGCACTGCATATTGTGTATGTCCCTCCCCATGGAAATGAACTTACATGTAAATGGAGTAAAGTTGGAAGAAGACAGTAACTTCCTTGTGGAATCGAGGGAAAAATAAAATCATCAATTTTGTACAGCTCCATTCCCAGAAATTAGTCACTGGAAACTCAGGAGCACTGCAGATAGAACATGCCGACCACTTCAGCAAATTTTTCAGTCCGTACTCATGTTGAGGAACGTTTCAAGCTGGGAACGCATTCTTGGAAAATTTACACTGTAATTTATTAATGGAGACTACGCATGCATTGGAATGGGGACAGAGTGTTCCATATGTCATACTGGTAGACAGTAATTTAAGGGAATGAAGTAAAACTGTGGAATATGGAACAGATTTCATGCGTGTATATGAGAGACTTTAAAAACTGATATCAGTTTGCTGCCTAATGTACCATTTATGCACTGTTCTGTCGAACTACTTTTACTGTGGTGGGAAATTACTTGAAAGAAAGAATTGCCAGTTTACCAGACATCGAGGAGGATTCGCCCTCAGGAATTAACTTAGCTCACTGATGTGTTTTGACCTTTCATCATTGTGGGCACTCTTCTTTTGTGAAACCCTTTCGATGCTATTAATGGGATTTCTGCAGACCTGCGGTATTTAATGAATTTCTGAAATGTTATTGACTCTTTTCACAATTATGTTCTATATATGGGATTGTCTCTCTAAATGGAAAAGCATTGTCATTCTTTCAAAGAATGTTTTTTTTTAAATTGATGAACTGTTTTACCAAAATAGACAAATTAGTTCAGAAAAATATAGTCACTTCAAGTCCTACTTTGCAACTTTGCTGCCAGCAGCTTGTGATATATCTGCCATTTGCATTGATCAACCTTTATTACATAGAATTACACAGAATATACAGCACAGAAACAGTCCATTCAGCCCAATCAGTCCACGCCAGCGTTCATGCTCCTCAACTAACTATCAGAATAACCCTTTATCCCTTTCTCCCCCATATGCTTATCTAGCTTCCCCTTCAATGCATCTATACTATTCGCCTCAACTATAACAAGTGGTAGCGAGTTCCACATTCTCACCACTCTCTAGGCAAAGAAGTGTCTTCTGAATTCCTTATTTGATTTCTTGGTGACTATCTTATATTGATGGCCTCTAGTTTTGCTCTTCCCCGCAAATGGAAACACACTCCTTGGGCTGGATTTTACCAACCACAGCAGGTCTGTGGCGGGCGAAGTCCATGGCAGGTCCCGACCCCGCAGCTGTCTTGAACCCAGCCTCCGACATGATTTTACATTGATGGGGCTTGTTAAGCCCGCCCTGCAAAGTCCCCAGCCAATTAAATGGAAGCGTGTCTGATTACGTCATCTGATGACACGTCATCAGCCGATTTCTTTAAAGGGACCATGTCCACATTCAATTTGACAGTTGTGCTGTCAGTGTTCTACAGCACTGAGATGTTGCAAACACTGACAAGCACTGCACAATGGTGCACGGCTGCACCCAGGCTCTCCAATGACTCCCTCCATATGTTTATAGAGGGAGTCACAGCATGCAGGGAGGTTCTCTTCCCTTCCAATGGGTGGAAGAGACCGCCCCAGGATACCAATGCAGCCTTGTTGCACATTGAACAGGAGGGCATAAGCAGGGACGTTGTCAGGCGGATCTGGCTGCAGTGGCACAAACCTGTTGACGTAATAAAACTCACTACGCACATGGTTTGAGCATAAAGCAAGGCTTTAATCAACTTATTTCAGAACATGGAAGTCTAGTTGTATCCACTAGCTCCTTGTCTTTACAAAATGTCCCTGGCAAACTGGGGCCAATGCCCGAGTATTTATACTCCTTGGACGGCACCAGTAGCTGGCCGTCCAGTGTTATTTCATAGGTAGTTTCTTGATGATGAGATTTATGACACCTGTCACAGCATCAAGTGAAGTAAATCTGGCCAAGGTAAGGCCATCGCTGGCCTCCCGGGCAGCAATGTGGTCAGGTGCTGATGCCCTGTGTCCTGTGCAGCATCAGGTGATTGCGGAGAAGGCTGATGCTGTTGTTGGTGCTGCTGGTATGCCTGGTGATGCTGGTGTGCCTGGTGATGTTGGTGTTGGGGCTGATTGTGCTGGGATTCTGAGGACCAAGTTGAGATTTTTTCAAGGGCACCGATACTGCTGCAATAGATGGTAGCTGATGTTGAGACAGAAACGGTCTGTCAATAGTGAGATAGGTTGGCTCAAGGAGGTGACAGTAGATAAAGAGTTTACTCCAAATGCTTCTGAACTGCATAAAGCTCAACACTGTCTTCCAAATCCTGAAGGCTCTAGCTTCTAAGATTGGAAAGTGAACAGCTGTGAAATGGTAGCTGTTATACTACTTTTGCAGCTGTCACCTATTCACAGCAATGGAGAGTCACTGAGAACCCGACACAATTACCTGACGTGATCTCCAAGTGCTGGGAACCTCGTGAAAAATGGTAAGTACCTGGTAAAATTTGTTTTAAATACCTTTTACCCAGCTGTTAATGATGTTAATTGGCTCCCTCGCCTCTTGGTGTCAGGTTTGTGAAGCGAAGACAGACCCGGCCCTTGGGAAACTGACATGGAGGCGGGCTGAAAGCGGACTTCCGCCCCACAATCAATCACTGCCATTTTGACAGCTGACCCACCTCCAAACTCCTACTCACAGCACCTGTAAAATCCCAACCCTTATGCCTACTCTATCAAAATATTTCATAATTTTAAAGAACTCTATTAGGTCACAACTCAGCCTTCTCTTTTCAAGAGAATATAGACCCAACCTATTCATGCTTTCCAGATAGTTCTGGTACCATTCTTGTAAATATTTTTTGCACTCTCTCCAGTGCCTCTATATCCTTTTTATACTATGGCAACCAGAACATAGGAACATAGGAACAGGAGGAGGCCATTGAGCCCCTCGAGCCTGTTCTGCCATTCAATGAGATCATGGCTGACCTGCAATCTAACTCCATATACCCGCCTTTGGCCCATATCCCTTAATACCTTTGGTTAACAAAAAGCTATCAATCTCCGATTTAAAATTAACAATTGATCTAGCATCAATTGCCATTTGCAGAAGAGAGTTCCAAACTTCTACCACCCTTTGTGTGTAGAAGTGTTTCCTAATTTCACTCCTGAAAGGTCTGGCTCTAATTTTTAGGCTATGCCCCCAGTCCTAGAATCCCCAACCAGCGGAAATAGTTTCTCTCTATCCACCCTATTTGTTCCCCTTAATATCCTGAAAACTTCGATCAGATCACCCCTGAACCTTCTAAATTCTAGGAATACAACCCTAATTTGTGTAATCTATCCTCATAACTTAACCCTTGAAGTCCGGGTATCATTCTGGTAAACCTACGCTGCACTCCCTCCAAGGCCAATATATCCTTCCTAAGATGCCCAGAACTGCTCACAGTACTCCAGGTGTGGTCTAACCAGGGTTTTGTACAGCTGCAGCATAACTTCTACCCCCTTGTATTCTAGTCCTCTAGATATAAAGACCAGCATTCCATTAGCCTTTTTGATTATTTTCTGTACCTGTTCATGACATTTTAATGATCTATGTACCTGGACCCCCACATTTGCTTATATTGAAATTCATTTGCCACAGTTTTGCCCATTCACTTAATCTATCAAGATCCCTTCGTAATTTTATGCTTTCATCTGCACTGTCTACAATGCCAGCTATCTTTGTGTTATCGGCAAATTTGGATATATGTCTTTCTATGCCATCATCTAAGTCGTTAATAAATATTGTGAATAGTTGAAGCCCCAACACAGACTAGCAGGACTACACTAGTCACGTCCCGCCAACTCTACACAGTACTCCAAGTGTGGTCTAACCAAGGTTTGATATAAGTTTAGCATAACTTCTCTACTTTTCAATTCTATCCCGCTAGAAATGAACCCGAGTGCTCGGTTTGCATTTTTTATGGCCTTTTTAACCTGTGTTGCTAATTTTTGTGATTTGTGTATTGGTAATCTCAGATCCCTTTGCTCCTCTACCCCATTTAGATTCTTATTTTCCATGTAATATATGACCTCCTTAGTTTTCTTACCAAAATGTAATACATCACACTTATCTATGCTGAAAATCATTTGCCAATTATATGCCCATTCTGTAAGTTTATTAATGTCTTCTTGTAATTTGTTGCAGTCCACCTCAGTGTTGACTACTAGCTCCGCAACACCACTCACCCCACTCCCCCCCACCCCCTACCCACACCACACACACACACAATTTGGTGTCATCTGCAAATTTAGGAATTGAGTTTTCAATTCCAAAAATTGTGGACAACAGTGGTCTCAGCACTGATCCTTGTGGGATCCCACGTCCCACCTTCTGCCACTCTGAATAGCTACCCTTTACCCCTACTACCTGCTTTCTGTCTTGCAGCCACCAACTATTCATTCTGCTACTTGTCCACTGTCTCTGCATTCCCTGACCTTATTCATTAGTCTATTATGTGGTACCTTATCGAAGGCATTTTGGAAATCTAGATATACTACATCTACTATGTTAACCTGGTCTACTCTCCTTGTTACCTCTTCAAGTAATTCAGTGAGGTTGGTCAAGCAATATTTCCCTTTTGAAATCCATGCTGACTATTCATTATTATAATTCTGGTTTCGAGATGTTTTTCTTTTTTCTCCTTTAGTAGGGATTCCATTGTTTCTCCTACCACTGATGTTAAGCTGACTGGTCTATAATTCCCTGGACATGTTCTCGCTTCCTTTTTTAAATATAGGTATAACGTTAGCTATCTGCCAGTCCTCTGGCACTATACATTTATCTAGCGAATTATTAAATATGTGTAATAGTGCCTCTGCTATCTCTTCCCTAGATTCTTTTAAAATGCACAGATCTAATCCATCTGGACCAGGGGTTTTATCCTCCTTGAGTTTGATTAGTTTATTTAATAATTTGCCACTTTTTATTTTAAATACAGTTATCTCATTTCTTAGCTCATCTTCCAATGTCATGTCCACCTGATCCATCTCCCTGGTAAATAATGAAGCAAAATAACTATTCAATATTTCTGCCATTTTACTATCGCTACCTACATTGTTTATCCTGTCCATCCATTATTAGCCCTATTCCCATCCTGACATTCCTTTTTTTATGTGCCTGTAGAATATTTTACTATTTTACATTATGTTCATTGATAATTTAATTTTATAGTTCCTCATTGCCTTCCTAATTTTTTTTGACTTCTCTCCTAATCTCTTCATATTCTCCCTCGTCATGCTATCACTGCTGTACATGAACTTAGTGTATGCCTCTTTCCTTAACCTCAATTTTTCGCTTATGTCTTTATTCATCCATGGTGTCTGTTTAGTGTTTAGTTTTTTCTTGTTTTTTAGTGGGACATATTTTTCCTGGACTCTGTTGAACTCCATTTTAAATGTTTACCATTGCTGTTCTACATTGAGCTGCCAAATTGCTTAAATACCAAGTACCGTGGCTAGTGAACTGAGAAGATGATGGTTTTCCATCGCCTTGCCAACTTTCGGAGTAACTGCAGGACAGAGTTAGAATTACTGCCATCTAAACCACTCATTGGTTCATCCAAGAACAGGATGGCAGGGTCCCTGATCGGCACCATGCCAATTTTGCTAATTTTGTTGTCCATTTTATTTTCCCAAGTTCTATTCTCAGCCCCTCAAAATCAGCTTTTCTCCAATCTACTATCCTGGCCTTTGTCATGATTATGCCCTTCTCAATTATTGTCTTAAACCGTATTATAGTATGGTCACTATTGCCTAGATATTCCCTTACTTTTACTTCTCATATCTGCTCTGGTTCATTCCCCATTACTCGATCCAGTAGCAAATGTTTCCTTGTTGGACTTCTTACATACTGGGTTAGAAAGGAATCCTGTAAACATTGTAGGAGCACCATTCCCTTATCCTCTTTACCTTCCTCTTCTGGCCAATTAATTTTGAGGTAGTTGAAATCCCCCATGATTATTATTCTATGTTTTTTTACTCATTTCCCTAGTTTGTTTGCATATTTCTTCCTCCACATCCCTTCCACTATTAGGTGGTCTGTAGACTAGCCGATTGGTGTGACTGATCCTTTATTATCTTTTATCTTTCTCCCAGTAATGACAACCCCATCATTTCATAAATCAAGAGACAAACTTTTAAAAATCAAAAGGTTTGGTATAAAAATCATGAGCAAGCAGACTTGATGAATTTGGTGATAGCAGGCGAGGAGGAAGGAGGTTGAGATGTCTAACTGAAAAGGAGGAGGGGAGCGACAGAACCCAAGGACTCTAAGTTAATAGGTAATAGCAGACCTGTGGGAGAGTGAGAGGAGCGGCCAGAGATAAAGGTAGGCCCAAGAGCCCAGAACCCGGAGGGAGCGCGAGCGTCAGGGAGCGTGGTAAAAAAAAACTAAAGTGACGCCAGCACAAGGGAAGGAGCTGATTGGTGAGTAGCTGGTGATTGTTTTTTGCTAATCTTGAGTTTATTTCTGTTAAGTTAGTTAATAGTCTATTAAATAGAAGCATGGCAGGGCACCTCAGTCCCGTGAAATGCATATCTTGTGGCATGTGGGTAATCCAGGGCGCTTCCCATGTCCTGGACAACCACATGTGCAGGAAGTATTGTCAGCTGGAGGAATTTGAACTTCGGGTTTCGGGAGGTGGTCAGCCCACAGCTTAAGTGTGTGCAGGCAGAGAGGGAATGGGTGACTGCCAGACAGACAAGGAGGACCAGACAGGTAGTGCAGGTGTCCCTGAGTGATTCTCACTCTCTAACCGGTATTCAGTTCTAAATACTGGTGAGGGCTATGGTTCCTCTGGGGAGTACAGCCGGAGCCAAGTCAATGGCACCATGAGTGGTTCAGTTGTATGCGGGGGGGGGGAGGAGGAAGATCGGAAAAGCAATAGTGATAGGGGATTCAATAGTTAGGGGAACACACAGGCGTTTCTGTGGCTGCAGACATGAATCCAGGATTGTATGTTACCTCCATGGTGCCAGGGTCAAGGATGTCACTGAGTGGCTGCAGGACATTCTGAGTGGGGAGGGTGAACAGCCAGAGGTCGTGGTCCATATCAGTATCAACAACATAGGTAGAAAGAGGGATGAGCTCCTGCAAGCTGATTTTAGGGAGCTAGAAAAGAGATTAATAAGCAGGATCTCAAAAGTAGTAATGTACGGATTGCTCCTGGTGCCACAAGCTGGTGGGTATAGAAATAGAAGGCTGGAGCAGGTGAATGCGTGACTGGAGGGATGGTGCAGGAGGGAAGGATTTAGAATCCTGGGACATTGGGACCAGTTCTGGGGGAGATGGGACTTGTACAGACCGGACGAATTGCACCTCAACAGAGCTGGGACCAATATCCTCACAGTGGGGGGAGGTTTGCTAGCGCTGTTGGGGAGGGTTTAAACTAATTTGGCAGGGGGATGGGCACCAGGATGCAGCATTAGAAAGGAGAAACAATGTGCACAAAGGATTGGGAGAGGCAGATAGCACTAGAGTAAGAAATAGTATGGTATTAGGTGGGGTCAGACTAAGCGAGAATACAAGAAGGTCTAAGATAGTGCATGTGTGTAAACACACCGAGTGTAGTAAATAAGGTTGGTGAGCTGCAGGCACAAATAACCACATGGGAATAATGGAGATCTGACTCAAAAAATGGCAGGATTGGGTACTAAATATTCCTGGATTTAAGGTGTTCAGGAAAGATAGGGAAGGAAAGAAAGGAGGTGGGGTGGCAGTATTGATTAAGGAGAATATTGCAGTGCCAGCGAGAGAGGATGTCCTGGAGGGGTCAAGGACAGAATATATTTGGTTAGCGTTAAGAAATACTAGAGGTGCCATTACATTATTAGGTGTATTCTATAGGTCACCAACTAGTGGGAAGGATATAGAGGAGCAAATTTGCAGGAAAATTACAGAGGTGTAAGAACTATAGTGTAGTGATAATGGGAGACTTCAACTATCCTAATATAGACTGGGATAGTAATAGTGTAAAGAGCAGAGAGGGGGGGGAATTTCTTAAGTGTGTTCAGGACAACTTTCTTGATCAATATGTTTCCGGCCCAATGAGGAAGGAGGCATTACTGGATCTGGTTTTGGGGAATGATGTGGGTCAAGTGGAGAATGTGTCAGTAGGGGAACATTTAGGGAACAGTAATCATAGTATCATAAGGTTTAGATGAGATATAGAAAAGAACAAGGAGCAATCTAGAGTAAAAATACCTAAATGGATGAGGGTTAATTTCAGTGGGTTAAGAACAGATTTGGCCTGGGTAAATTGGAATCAAAAATTGACAGGCAAAACTGTAATTGAACAATGGGCTGCCTTTAAAGAGGAGATGGTTCGGGCACAGTCGAGGTAGATTCTCATGAGGGGGAAAGGTAGGGGAACCAAAGCCAGAGCTCCCTGGATGGCGAAAAAGATAGAGAGTAAGATGAAGAAAAAGGGGGTGTATGACAGATGTCAGGTTGAGAAGACAAATGAGAACTAGGCTGAATACAGAATGTTCAGAGGGGAAGTGAAAAAGAAAATAAGAGGGGCAAAGAGAGCATATGAGAATAGACTGCCAGCTAACATAAACGGGAATCTAGAAGTTTTCTACAGGCATATAAATAGTAAACTGGTAGTAAGAGGAGGGGTGGGGCGAATTAGGGACCAAGAAGGAGAATTATGCATGGAGGCAAAGGTCATGGCTGAGGTACAAAATGAGTACTTTGCATCTGTCTTTACAAAGGAAGAAGATGCTGCCAAAGTCATAGTGAAAGAGGAGGTAGTTGAGATACTGGATGGGATAAAAATTGATAAAGAGGAGGTTCTAAAAAGGCTGGCTGTACTTAAAGTAGATAAGTCACCAGGACCGGATGGGATGCATCCTAGATTGCTGAGGGAAATAAAGGTGAAAATTGCGGAGGTACTGGCCATAATCTTCCAATCCAGATATGGGGGGTGGTGCCAGAGGACTGGTGAATTGCAAATGTTACACCCTTGTTTAAAAAAGACTGTAAGGATAAATCCAGCAACTACAGGCCAGTCAGTTTAACCTCGGTGGTGGGTGTAAGATTTGCAAAATTTCTGCATCTCCCCGAAGGTTATTATTAATAAAAGGGACCCTGCATGGACATTTTAAATTGAAAAGGGTACCCAAGATGGCGTCCGTGCCTCGTGGCAGAAAGCCTGTGGGGTTCCAAAATGGATTCTGCAGCGCAGACAGCTTGAGAGAAATTGAAACTAAGGCTGCAGGCTTTCTGTGAAGAGAAACTTTGTATTTTGGAACGAGACAGGACTTTGAATTATGTATTAGACCGAATTGGAGACAGATCTAAATTCAGTGAGGCCTATAGTTAAAGCCATCAAACAGTCTGCATACATAATCGGAAACAGGTTAAACACAGCCATCGAGGCTGGACAAGCCCATCAAAGAACTCTCAGGACAATACAAGTCAATTATTGGACTGGTAGATGCAATTACCGGCCATCTAAGAACCATCAGTATAGATTGCTACCATTGTTTAAACTAGCCCGTCAAGTTTAAGACAAAGAACTAACCTGATTTGGCGCGAAGATAAGGATTTTTCGAAAAGGTATAACTGAAGGCCCCGGGTAGCGATCTCTCTCTCTTGCTCTTGCCCTTGACCCTGCTCTCGTGGCTCCGGCCTCTTGGGCTGCCGCTCGTACTCGTGTCCTGGCCTCATGGCGGGTTCTCTCCCCGGAGCAGATTTACAGTAGCCAAAGACGCCATACCAACTGCTAGGAAGGGGAGCGAGGCCCAAGTCCACAGCCATTCAGGAAGCCCAGGCCGCAATAAGCGGCGAGACGATGTTGAGCAGGTAGCCCAGGACTCGTATAGTAGTCCGACGAGACGAGATGAGTGGAGATGAAGAAGACAATAATAACTCATTAAGGGCAGAGCAGGGCAGCGAAAAACGTATAGATAATTAAACCAAGCGCCGAGTTATAAGCTGATGCTTGGGGAAGAAAGTTCTTAAGGACGGTGAAGACAAGTATCTTGTTGAGCACTGCAAATAAACGCAGGTGTCCACGCCATAACAAATATGCTGGTGTTCGAAGGATGGGTAGTAAAATCTAAGCAGTAAAATCTGCTAATCGTCTCATCGACGCAAAGTTACCGCTGACGACCGCCTGAGGGAGAAGAGGAGAACCCATCGAGATGAGACGACGATGGTAGCGGAGGGGAGAGGGTGTGTCGCAGTAACCGACCCAGCACTGCACCCCTGAGGACCACGTGGCGACGAGGTACCTAGAAGGACCAAACCCAGACTTCAAAACTCGCACTCATTAACAGTTGGCTTTTATCTTTAGATTGGTGAGCATTAATTCTGGCCCCTCATAGCTTAATCTAGTTAGGTATAGGGGTGGGATAAGGATAAGGGGATTGTTAAGTTAGTTGCTTTCCCTCGATGTGCCGTGTGTTCCCCATTCCCTGCATAAGTGTAGTTATTTGTATTTGCCTGTAATTTTATATTAGTAATTCTTTCAAGACTGTATTAATTTTCCTGTTCAATAAAATCTTGGTTTTTGCTTGCATCCAAAACACCTGTCTACTCGAGTTTTCTGTATCGCTGCCTGTACCTAAGTCCGGTGTCTAGAACCCAGGGGCGTGGGAGCGATTCAAACTGCTCACAAACAGTCAGGGGCATAACTGACTGGGCGCACGCGCCACCCCACCCGCTACAACCTACAGAACTGGCGACCGCGGCAGGACACCGGCATCAGGGTTGCGACATGGTAGACAATGGTTCGGATGAGCGAACCGTTATGGAGGAAAGGATTTCTGATTATGTGTTTAGCAAGGTGAATATCACTAAGAAGTGGATCACCACTCTGTTAAAGGCTGGGCGTCCGGTAGATGCAGCAGCCAAGTGGACAGAGGGAAAGGAACACAAGAAATCCTTAGAGAAGGCAGTTTGGCTGATGTGCTTTTAAAAGCAGATCCAGCTTCTGGACGGGCTCGTTGCCGCACAAGCAATCGAGTTAAGGGAGTCAGCCCTGGAGATCCAGGATAAGGCTCTCGCAGGGGAAAAGTTGTTAGTAGCTTTGCAGGCTTTGAACCAAGAAAGAGTGTATCTAGTGAGAGAACACAAGGCCCAGTTGGAATACCTCCGGTGCCAAGTCACCGAGGCCAAGGGAAATGAGTCAAGGTTGCGGGAGTAAAATGCCCGCATGGCAAGGCAGGTTAGGGAACGGGAAGAGAAAGTGCTGGAGGTAAAAGCCTCTTACAAGCTAGCGAATGAACAGGGGTTTGAGGAGGCAGACCACGGCCCCTGTAAAGAGAGGATAGAAAATCTGAGCTGAGCCCTCTGGAAGGCAAAAGGCATGGTATGCCTCATAAGCCCAAAGGCAGGTCAGGCAGATTTTATGGGGAACGAGGGGAGAACAGTCCCAATGTCACCGGTAGTGCCTAGGGATGACCCGGTTGAGAGAGAGGAGACCTCACGTCCACCACCCATAGCGCCAAGATTCAGCGAGGCTTGGCAGCAAGGGGGGTGTAACCCAGAGTGGAGCCAGAGGTGGAGGCGGAGGTAGAGCAACCCCCGCCCGAAAAGTCAGAACCGGAACCGATGTGCCCAGCACGGCATCGGAGGTTCGGCCCACCCGCCAATGGCAAAGATGAGGGACCCCTCCAAAACCAGTTTGTATTACCCTTTAACACCCAACAGCTCAGGGTTATGGTCAACCATATCCCGAAGCTTTCCGCCAAGGGAGACCCCTCGATCCACTTCAGGGAAATAGAGCAGGCCACCAGCGTCAATGACTGTGATGAAGCTGAGAAGGCCAAGATGCTGCTATTCTCCCTGGAGAGTAATCTCCTCCAATCCCTCTCTGAAGAGTGTAAGAGGGGACAGAGCGGGTACGAGGAGCTTAGAGACGCAGTTCTGGAGGCCATGGGGATGGATGAGGGAAGTCCTTTCTCCCGCGTCGAGAAGATGGTACAGCTCTCAGGGGAGACCCCACAGGCTTTTGCGGACCGGTTGTGGCCGGTGTACTCGAAAGCCTGCCTGGGGACACGGGACCGGGGATTCCTCAGCGGGGATTCTCTGACGCATTGGCTCCGTTATCTAGTGGCGAACAGCTGGCCACAGATCCGGGCCAAGGCAGAAGCCTGGTTCGACCCCAAAGATCCCCAGACCACTGAGATCACGGTAATTAGGCAGCTCACTCTGGCCTATAAAAACGGTAGGGGAGCCGATGCACATCCACCTAAGGGTAAGCTGCATGAGGTAAAACCCGGACCGGGTAGGAAAGAGTGGCACCAGGAAGGGAGTAACCCACCCAACACGAAGGCCAATTGTTACGGGTGTGGGAAGGATGGTCACTGGCGGAAGGAGTACAA
Organism: Somniosus microcephalus; assembly: GCF_052327205.1. Classification (NCBI taxonomy): domain Eukaryota; kingdom Metazoa; phylum Chordata; class Chondrichthyes; order Squaliformes; family Somniosidae; genus Somniosus; species Somniosus microcephalus. The sequence continues at coordinate 34,248,776 of NC_140996.1, forward strand.
AAACCCTTGGAAAGATAACAAGGGAAAGCATTCCACAGCCCCAGCCCAAAAGGCAGGGTCAGGACTCCCTCCCGCAGAGGTCGAGTCATTTTTGAACGCCATGAGTTCCATATTGACTGGCCAGGGGAGAGTAGCAGCCGCCACCGGTGCTCTGACCCCGTCAGCCCCATCTATCCCACTGCCCTGACTAGAGCCAGCGCAGCCTGTCGACCTGTGTCCCTTTGAAAACAACTAGCAGAGCAGGCCTTATGTTAAGATGAGGGTGGAGACGGTGCAGGGGAGATATTCGGTGGACACTGGAGCTTCCAGCATGGTGGTCCCTCCGGAAGACCCGACCAATCCACCCGGATCTAATGAGGTCCCATTTAGCCCAATGGGAGCTGCAGGGAACCAGCAGGCTGGGGAAATGGTCAAACATTTGGCCAAACTTTTGGGATCCCTCCCTACCACGTGGGAGGGGAACCAAATGAACAACGAGGTAGCCAAACAGGGAGCCAGGGAAGGAGAGTTCTGAGATTCCTGTAGAGCAGGCCCAGTAGCCCAAATCCGGGACAAGGGAGGTCCAGGTCCAGGTCCAGGCCCGAGATCCCGTCTGTAAGACCGTCCCGGTGAGAAAGGAGAAAAGACAGCCCCTAGAAGGTCCGTCTGGGGCAGCGGGCGAGTCTTCAGCACAGGTTTTAAAACAGGCCGCTGGTTATATCAACAAGTGCAAGCTGTTTCAGCCTGAAAGGGGAAAACAGCCAGTTGGGGTAAGGTGTGAGGGTAAAGATCCTCAGCCTGCAGTGCGAGCGAGTTCACAGACCACACAAGCAGGCGCTGTGGCTTGCTTGAAGGGAGGGGCCATCCAGTCCATCGATTGGGACACGCCCCCAATCTTCTGGGACCAAGACGAGAGGGAGGGACTTGAGAGCGAAAACCCTGCCGCTAACCCAGGTGTAGAGAGGGAGGGACCTGAGGTCGATAACCCCGCCCGGGACCCAGCCATGGGATCCGAGGGCGGAGACTCTCAGCTCGCAGCAGCAGGCTGTGAAAAGTTACCTACCCCCAGCCCAGGTTCGGGAGGGGTCAAGCCTGGGGGAGCAGCGGCTCGTGTAAAAGGCCCAGCAACCAAGACAGCCCCACCCGCCAAAGCCCCCAGAAAGTCCCCACGGACGCCCCAGCCGAGAAAGCCATGGTCTCCAGCCCCCCAGTGCCCAAGGGCCGCCCCTCGAACCAGGGAGAGGTCCAAGGACAGAGGTCCTCAGCCAGCAGCCTTGGGCTGCGAAGGACCAACAGTGAAGGATGGTGCGGTCATGCTGGGGGTAGCAGCGAGCTGCAGTCCGACCAGGGATTAGCCTGGCTGCCCGGAGACGGGCGGCGGTTGTATATATTATAGTTTTAAGTTTAAGTTTTAAGTAGGTGTAATTATTTAGCTTAAGTCTGGGTGTTTAGCTTAGGTTAAATAAGGTGATGGATAGTTTGAATAAAAGGTCTGCCGAGAGTGTATATTTGGGTCGAGGCCGCGGGACCCGACCATTCCTCACCAAGCCAGAGAATCTCTTTGGGACCTGGCTGCATGTTTTACATCTTTTTGCAGAAAGATTTTCGGGGTGGAATGGATCGTGATCCTATTCGCCCTGATCGGGATGAGTAAAGAGAGGAGGGGCGACGTCCAGGACTAACAGATCTACGGGTGTTCGGGAGACACGGCGCCCCTGGCGATCGACAGGAATGGTGAACGGGATGTGGAGGAGACCGCCGTCTACTTCCACGAGGGAAGGTGGCCAGGATGGTTGGGGTCCAATTCGTCTCAGTACTCCAGCCAAACCGGATTCACGTACGGGGAAGCCTCCCTCCTGTGCCCCCGGTTGCGAGTCGTTACCACGAGGGTCAGCACCACCGTTGGAAAGCAAATATGTTTGACGTGTAAAGGACACATTCCACTGGATAGATGGTGGTGGCTCAGGAAGTTGAGCAAGGACATGAGGAACCCTGAAGTCGAATGGGAGCGTTTGGGTTATAACACCCATCGGACAATTGCCGGGACTCATGGAGGACTGAGTGTATGTTGGGGCAAATGGTGGGAACCGGACCAAGGGATTTACATCTGTATGTGGGGGTCAGAGGCGGTCTGCCCCGCAGGCATATCCATCATTTTCCACCGGCAGTGGCATGACACCGGGAAGGGGATAAGGTGGGATGCCAGCCGGAAGGTGTGTGCGGTCCCATACTCCCAGATCCCAGTAAATGCCACTGAGCTGGTAACCTGCCCCTGTAAGCCCCTGCCCACGGCGCAGACGGCGAAGTTATCCAGAGAAGATTGCCCCACCACCACCAAGGGACCAGGGAATGGGTTGGTACTAGTCCCCACCGATCACATGCTGTACCAGGGGGAACACTACGTGGTAGCCTCCGTGATTTTAAATCTCACGGAGGTACATTTACCGGAGTGGTGCCCCAAAGAATCAGAGCAGTTATACCAGGCCCTATTAAAGGACATGTTCAAGAAGTTTTACGAGTTCGATTTTGCCCACGTGGACAAGACCGAACTCGACACCAGACACCGAGAATTTTTGGGTAACCCAGGGAGACAAAGAAGGGGTGTATGGAATGATGTTTTTACTGCGTTTAATACTGGGTCCCCTGTCATCAACAGCTTGGATGACATAGAGCTGCAGACCCAGATAAATGGTTTAAAAATGCAATTAAAAAGGATATTACTGCATGAGAACAAGGTAGTGGGCTCGGAGTTGCATGAGGACCAGGCCATGACGGTCCATTTAAAGGAGGTCATAGCCGAGTTGGAAAAGCACGCAAATATGGTAATTAAAAAAAAAAAAAAAAATTATATTCATTGATGGGATGTGGGCGTCGCTGGTTAGGCCTGCATTTAGTGCCCATCCCTAATTGCCCTTGAGAAGATGGTGGTGAGCCGCCTTCTTGAACCGCTGCAGTCCATATGGTGTAGGTACACCCACAATGCTGTTAGGAAGGGAGTTCCAGGATTTTGGCCCAGCGACAGTGAAGGAACGGCGATACAGGTCCAAGTCAGGATGGTGTGTGGCTTAGAGGGGAACTTGTCGGTGGTGATGTTCCCATGCGTTTGCTGCCCTTGTCCTTCTAAGTGGTAGAGGTCGTGGGTTTGGAAGGTGCTGTTGAAGGAGCTTTGGCGAGTTGCTGCAGTGCATCTTGTAGATGGTACACACTGCAGCCACACTGCGCCGGTGGTGGAGGGAGTGAATGTTGAAGGTGGTGGATGGAGTGCCAATCAAGCAGGCTGCTTTATCCTAAATGCTGTCGAGCTTCTTGAGTGTTGTTGGAGCTGCACGCATCCAGGCAAGTGGAGAGTATTCCATCACACTCCTGACTTGTGCCTTGTAGATGGTGGAAAGGCTTTGGGGAGTCAGGAGGTGAGACACTCGCTGCAGAATTCCCAGCCTCTGGCCTGCTCTTGTAGCCACAGTATTTATATGGCTGGTCCAGTTCAGTTTCTGATCAATGGTAACCCCCAGGATGTTGATAGTGGGGTGTTCAGTGATGGTAATGCCATTGAATATCAAGGGGAGATGGTTAGAGTCTCGCTTGTTGGAGATGGTCATTGCCTGGCACTTGTGTGGTGCAAAATTTACTTGCCACTTGCAAGCCCAAGTCTGAATGTTGTCCAGGTCTTGCTGCATATGGACACGGACTGCGTCAGTATCTGACGAGTCTCGAATGGTGCTGAACAGTGTGCAATCATCAGCGAACATCCCCACTTCTGACCTTATGATGGAGGGAAGGTCATTGATGAAACAGCTGAAGATGGTTGGGCCTAGGAAACTGCCCTGAGGAACTCCTGCAGTGATGTCATGTGATTGAGATGAATGCTGTCATAAGGGAGGACAGAAATGCTTCTGACCAGGCTGCGCATAATGAGGTGTGCGTGTTATACGGGGCGTGGTTACTGGGCGAGGGCCGCAGTAACCTGGAGGATTTAAAACAAGGTTGGTCCCCTCCTGGATTAGCAACAAGCACCTCGCAGCCCTCCACCCTTTTGAGAACGCATTGAGCCCATGCCAACTCCGGCTGGCCTTCGAAGCCTATCCAGTCCCAGTGGATTGTGGGCGGTCCAACCACACAATCATGGGAGTAGTAGTTAGGATGCCGGTCATGGGTAGGACAGCCCGACCCGCACCGGTATACAGGGTTGAGAACATTGGAGTCATTCAGGGGGGTGCACACATTCGTTTCACAGCGGTCCCGCCTAATGTCATTAAACATAGACATAGAGATAGGAACAGGAGTAGGCCATTCGGCCCTTCGAGCCTGCTCCGCCATTCAATGAGATCATGGGAGCACGCTATGACAGGTACTGACCTCTCAGGGTGCCGGAGCCGGGGAGCACACATAATCCTGTGTCCCCAGCACTTGAATGCCTTTTCAAGACCGCAGTGTGGGTTCAGAGCTGCTGACACGAAGCCTATAAATTGTACCATGGAGGCAATGGCACAGGGGCATGTTCCCCCGGAGGTAGCATGTATAGGGGGTGGGACATATTGTGTCACAACCGGCGCGTCTCACTACCAGCATGGACAGCATAGCTGATGTCCAGTCAGTGACAGCAATTTCTGTTTTAAACCCGAGGCAGAAGTTCAAGTGGCCCAGGAATGAATTGTCCCCATTCCTGAACCCTCCACTGTTCACCTCACTGTGAAGGAGATTTTTACGAACTTGCAAAAGTACGTAGCGCACTTTGGCTATGAAATTCCCCCTCTCCCTGAACATTTGACCAAAATTCTAAAGGCCGTTATAGTTTCACAGAAACATTTTTATACTCTCGAGCAGAAAACAGTAGAGATAGGGACTAAGATATTGGATATTGTGACTCCACACTGGTGGAACCTTTTCAGTAATATAGAAGACCCTTCGTGGATCAGACTGGCTTCCCACATTCTCGTGGTTTGCCAGTTAGGGATAGTGCTGTATTTAGTTTGCATTCATTGTAAGGGAAAAGGTCGGTGGTCAGAATTCCGAAATCAGAGCTTTTGGGAAGAACATTATGTAAAGATGGAGGAAGATACACCGGTTTAATTTTTGTTCCCCTGTATTTTGATTAAAGAAGTGTTGTTTCTTTGTGTTGTTTTTTTAATTAAAGGTTTTCTTTTGTTGTTTGTGTTGCGACGCGGTTTAATAAAGATAGGTGTACCAAGTGGTTCAGGGGTGTTAGACCCCCTCCATGCTTGGATTTGTGTGTAAAGTCTGTAATTTTACTCTCTGTATGCTGATGTACACTACAATTTCGCGGAATGGGAAGTGCTTGTGTCGTGGGTATATTAGATAGATAATTACAGGGGAAGGTTGACTATGGAGGGTCAGAAAATTTTTGCTCACTTTAAATTATGATACTTCAAGCAAGTTTTAGTATCACAGGGGGGAGTGTAAATTTGCAAAATTTCTGCATCTCCCCGAAGGTTATTATTAATAAAAGGGACCCTGCATGGACATTTTAAATTGAAAAGGGTACCCAAGATGGCATCCGTGCCTCGTGGCAGAAAGCCTGGGGGGTTCCAAAATGGATTCTGCAGCGCAGACAGCTTGAGAGAAATCGAAACTAAGGCTGCAGGCTTTCTGTGAAGAGAAACTTTGTATTTTGGATCGAGACAGGACTTTGAATTATGTATTAGACTGAAATGGAGACACATCTAAATTCAGTGAGGCCTATAGTTAAAGCCATCAAACAGTCTGCATACATAATCGGAAACAGAATAAACACAGCCATCGAGGCTGGACAAGCCCATCAAATAACTCTCAGGACAATACAAGTCAATTATTGGACTGGTAGATGCAATTACCGGCCATCTAAAAACCATCAGTATAGATTGCTACCATTGTTTAAACTAATCCGCCAAGTTTAAGACAAAGAACTAACCTGATTTGGCGCGAAGATAACGATTTTTCGAAAAGGTATAACTGAAGGCCCCGGGTAGCGATCTCTCTCTCTTGCTCTTGCCCTTGACCCTGCTCTCGTGGCTCTGGCCTCTTGGGCTGCCGCTCGTACTCGTGCCCTGGCCTCGTGGCGGGTTCTCTCCCCAGAGCAGATTTTCAGTAGCCAAAGACACCATATCAACTGCTAGGAAGGGGAGCGAGGCCCAAGTCCACAGCCATCCAGGATGCCCAGGCCACAAAAAGAGGCGAGACGATGTTGTAGTCCGACGCGATGAGACTAGTGGAGACGAAGAAGATGATAATAACTCGATAAGGGCAGAGCAGGGCAGCGAAAAACGTATTGATAATTAAACCAAGCGCCTAGTTTTACGCTGACGCTTGGGGAAGAAAGTCCTTAAGGACAGTGAAGACAAGTATCTTGTTGAACACTGCAAATAAATGCAGGTGTCCACGCCATAACAAATATGCTGGTGTTCGAAGCATGGGTAGTAAAATCTAAGCAGTAAAATCTGCTAATCGTCTCATCGACGTAACGTTACCGCCGATGACCGCCCGAGGGAGAAGAAGAGGAGAACCCATCGAGATGAGACGATGACGGTAGCGGAGGGGAGAGGGTGTGTTGCAGTAACCGACCCAGCACTGCACCCCTGAGGACCACGTGGCGACGGAGTACCTAGAAGGACCAAAACCAAGACATCAAAACTCGCACTCGTTAACAGTTGGCTTTTATCTTTGGATTGGTGAGCATGAATTCTGGCCCCTCATAGCTTAATCTAGTTAGGTATAGAGGTGGGATAAGGATAAGGGGATTGTTAAGAGAATTGTTTTCCCTCGATGTGCCGTGTGTTCCCCATTCCCTGCATAAGTGTAGTTATTTGTATTTGCCTGTAATTTTATATTAGTAACATCTTTCAAGACTGTATTAATTTTCCTGTTCAATAAAATCTTGGTTTTTGCTTGCATCCAAACTACCTGTCTACTCGAGTTTTCTGTATCGCTGCCTGTACCTAAGTCCAGTGTCTAGAACCCAGGGGCGTGGGAGCGATTCGAACCGCTCACAAACAGTCAGGGGCATAACTGACTGGGTGCACGCGCCACCCCACCCGCCACCCCCTACAGGGAATCTTTTAGGAATGATAATCTGGGACAAAATTAAGTCACTTGGACAAGTGTGGATTAATTAAGGAAAGCCAGCATGGATTTGTTAAAGACAAATCGTATTGAACTAACTTGATTGAGTATGAGGTAACAGAGGGTTGATAAGGGCAATGCGGTTGATGTGGTGTACAGGGACTTACAAAAGGCGTTTGATGAAGTGGCACATAATAGGCTTGTCAACAAAGTTGAAGCTCATAAAAGGGACAGTGGCAGCATGGATACAAAATTGGCTAAGTGGCAGAAAACAGAGTAGTGGTGAAAGGTTGTTTTTCAGACTGGAGGAAGATATACAGTGGTGTTCCCCAGGGGTCGGTACTAGGACCACTGCTTTTCTTTATATATATTGGGCCAGAAATTGCTGAACGGGGCTTGCAGCCCCATTTTTGCACTTACCCCGCGCTCCTGCCGATCAGCTCCAGGGACGCCTGCACTTGCTGAAACAGAAAGAAGAATCCCGGGCAGCATATGACGTCACGCCGCCCAGGAGTGCAGCCAGCGCGAAGCCAGGAGCGTGCAGTGCAAGTGAGACACGCCCCTTGAGGTCTCAGTTTCACTGGACACGCCCCCAATGTTTCTGTCAAGCTGCTAAGCATTTTTACATGCAAAGCAGCAGTTTAAATAGGTTTTTGGAAGTTTTTTGAAGATTTTGGTAACTTTTATAAACTTTTTAAAATGTTTACATTATTTTGAGTAATCTGAAGTAGTTTTAAAGAGAATTAAAGCAATTTAAAGACTTTTAAAAGCCCTAAAAGAATTTTTTTAATTCCATTTATTTATTTAGCAATGTCGTCGTCATACGTGTCTTCACACTGTTCCCTTTGGGGAACTGTATGAAGTGGTGGAAGGATTTATGGCCATGATTAACGCTCATTCCGTGACCGTAACCATCTTTGAACCAGCCATTAGGGCGGTTAGTCCTATGGCGGGAGGGTTTTACGGGCTCCCACAAGCTATACAAGGAGGGGGGCCACCCACACCCACGGACGCAAATATCCCACTGGATGTCAACCCAGAATTTAGGGCCGGAGCTCCGACTCCACTTGCCGGGACTGTCTGGAGCGGGGTTCGAAACCCTACCCTAATCTGGCCCAGCGGCAGGGATCCTACCGCTATGACAAAGGCCCAATCCAATTAGCAACGTGAAATGGCAGCATAGGGCTCCAGTCACGGGGAGGGAAAAGGCGCAGGAAACGTATGGGTGTCACCTTTTGTGCGGAGTGGGCCTTTTGCGTAGCAGTAAGCATCCCCACCGCTGGGCCAGAAGGAGTAGGGTTTTGAACCCCACTCCAGACAGTCCCGGCAAGTGGAGTCGGAGCTCCAACTTTAAATTCTGGGTGGACATCCAGCGGGATACTTGCGTCCGTGGGTGTTGGTGGCCCCCCCCCCTCAGATGGGTTGTGGGAGCCCGTAAATCCCTCCCGCCATAGGACTAACCACCCTAATGGCTGGTTCAAAGATGGTTACGGTCACGGAATGAGCGTTAATCACAGCCATAAATCCTTCCACCACTTCATACAGTTCCCCAAAGGGAACAGTGTGAGGATACGTACGATGATGACCTCTTGCGCAATGCACCTCCTTGGACCCTCAGTCGCAGATGCGAGGGGGCAAGTCGTGCAATTGTTAAATTTTTCATTTTATTGACATGTAAAATGTTGGCCGAGTAATTCCCTTCCAAATGCGCGAGTACGGTCGGGGTACTTACGCATCTGGCTGGATGAAATGCCGGTTTTCAGCATGCACAGTGCATGTGGGGAAAACCGGCATTTCCTGTCCTCTGAACGAAGGGGTTCAGAGGCAGAACGCGTGCGCAGTATAATTCGCCGCTTTCATTAATGCTTTCAGTGAGGTCAAGTCATTACAACTTACACATGAAAAAAGCATGGGCACAGTTGCTCCAGAGGCTGCGGAGGAAGATATTTATTATCGTGGAGCTTCTGAAAGTATGTATGTCTGTATATATTCCTTTGCGTGTTATGTATATATTCCTTTACTTATGTGTATGAATGTATTATTTAATTATGACTTTCAGAGAAAGTAACTTATTGGAAAATCATAATTAAATACATACATTCATACACATTAGTAAAGGAATATAAAACATACATACATATACGTAAAGGAATATATGTGGACATACATACATAACTCATTCTCACATTCCATTCACACAGCCACAATTGCTCCTTCTACCTACCGTTCTGAAAACCCTTTAAAAAAAAAAAAATTTTAACTTTAAAACTTACTTAAAATTTCTTAAAATAACTTCCCTCCCTTTCCCAAACAAAAATATTGCATTTCAGAAGCTCCACGATAAAATATATCTTCCTCCGCAGCCAATGAACAACTTTACACTTGCTTTTTTCAAGTGTAACTTCTAAGGACTTACCCTCACTGAATCCATCATTGAAATCCACAAAGTTCACTGCGCAAGCGCTGCCTGTGCAGTCGCACGCGCTGTGAATAGACCTTGGGTCTGGAAATGCCGGCGTTCCCCGCATGCGCTGTTCCTGCTGAACGCCGGCATTTCCAACGGCCAGATGCGTGAGTACACCGACCGTACTCACGCTTCTGGCCGCGAATTTCTGGCCCAATAATGACTTGGACTTGGGTGTACAGGGCACAATTTCAAAATTTGCCGATGACACAAAACTTGGAAGTATATTGAGCAGTGAGGAGGAGAGTGCTAGACTTCAAGAAGACATGGACAGGCTCGTGAAATGGACGGACACGTGGTAGATGAAATTCAACGCAGAAAAGTGTGAAGTGATACATTTTGGTAGGAAGAATGAGGAGAGTCAATATAAACTAAAGGGTGCAATTCTAAAGGGGGTGCAGGAACAGAGAGAGCTGGGGGTATATGTGCACAAATCATTGAAGATGGCAGGGCAGGTTGAGAAAGCGGTTAAAAAAGCTTATGGGATCCTGGGCTTAATGAATAGCGGTATAGAGTACAAAAGCAATGAGGTTATGATGAACCTTTATAAAACACTCGTTCGGCCTCAGCTGCAATAAAGGGCTCAATTTTAACAGCCTTGAGGAGGCAGCTTTGGAGGTGGGTCTGTTGGGAAAATCGGGGAAAATGGCTTCAGACACCTAACCCGCCTCCATCCTGCCCCCACCCGATTTTCGTGAGTGTCTGTTTAGCCGCTCCCAAGCTGACCCATCTCCAACTGGTGGGACAGGTAGTCAAGGTAGTTAACAGCCTGTTAACTGCCTTGCGAATCCTCTTTTCATAGTTGTTTCCCATTTTCCTGCTTCTGGCTCCTGTTTCCCGATTTGTCAGAAACAAGCCCGGTTCAAGGAGACGAGTTGCTGGAAGACATGATTTGTGTGCATTGGTGGAGCACTTTAAAAGCACCTCTGAAACATGGCTGACATTCAAATGCAACAACTTTGCTGTTGTAGGTATGGGATAACATTTTGCACATTTACTGACCTTCTGACTGTTCAAGCTGACACCCATCTGCAGTGTGACATGAATGGAATTATTTCAGGCCACTTCGACTGTGCACTTGCAACATTGTTGCCTCAAATGAAATCTATTGCAAGGGGATGGGAAACATTTATGCCCTCTCATCCTGGTACTCATAATCGGAGGAGTAGCAGCCGCATGGCTCAACACAGATCTTCCTATGAAGAGGAGGAGGAGGAGGACGAGGGGCGCCTTGCATGCCCTGTTGTGACCAATGCAGCATCCCTCCAGTTCACTGCTGCCCATCAACCAGGGTATGCACACTGCCATGCCACACTACCATAAGCTTACTCTTCGACCATAGTTGGCCACCATATGGCTCTGTAATTGCAGGTGATACTTGTCCAACGTCATACTTCATCTCTGCTATACCCTATTATTCCCTATCACTTTTACCATCAGCATTACAAATGCAAGCCGCCCTGAGCCCTCAATGCACTTTTGCTATTTCCCACAACACATAGGCCACGCAATCAACTGTTTGACATAATTTATCTTTAACACATGACAAAAAGATAATACACCAGCAAGAGTCAGAAAAAAAAGAAACATCACCCAAGTGAGTTCCCTTGTGACTATAGGTGCTTAATCTTTCTCATACACGTGCTTCTATGTGGTGCTTCCCCTGTGGCTAAAGGAGATGAAGAGCCACCTTGCTGACTAGGATGCTGCACCTGCTTAGACGCCTTTGGCGGGCGTCCTCTGGGTTTGGGAGCCTGGGAGGGCTCTTCAATAATCTGCTCCTCCTGCGGCTGTGCAGAGGCTGAAACAGCCATCTCAGTTGTCTCTGCAAAGTGGGTCTCTGACAAGTGCCCCACAGTGGCATGATCGTGTGAGTGCTTTGAGAGGAGCCCACACTTCCTTCTGTCCTGCTAACAACATCCCTCTCATGGGTCAGCTGCACCTCAGTGCTGGCAAGTGGCTGGAGAGCACCTTGCTGCACTTCAGGGATACCATGAGGACCCGTATCTGCACTGGCAGTCCTCCTCAAAAGGACGTCCATGAAGCTCTGGTCTCTCTGCTCAATAGCTGCCCATTGCTCCTCCAGAGATGACATTCTATTCTGAACAGTCAGCATGTTTTCCTAACTCTGGTGACTTATTTCCTCCATGGCCATAGCCATCCTTTCCACGAGGAAGCCATCATTTCCACGGAGATTGCCATCCTATCCATGGTGGTGTGTTCATGCGCCATTGCCTCCACCACGGCAGTGCGGATGTTACAGATGGACTCCTCCTTTCTCCCCACACTTGCACTACCCCTGGATGCAAACCCTTCCAGAGACTACTGCACTTGTTCCTGTATTTCACGAACCACTCTTTTACTGGATGGCCCCAGAGGCACAGCGTCTGCATGCAGCTCAGCAGAGCTAGGAGAGTCCTGCGACCTCTGCCGAGGACTCTCCACTGCTGTCGCTGTCTCCACCATCTGCTGATGCTCACTTGTGAGCTGTGATAGACCAGGTGGCAACACTACTCTAACTCGTGATGGCCCCACTGAGCTGTGCGTTGCTGCGCTGGTGCTGGGTGCACTGAATCCTGGTGAAGCTGGTGCCTCAAATGCTTCAGGTTCCTCTGAGGAGTTGTCCAGGTCTTCGTCCTGGATCGTGGGGAGGGGGGCGCTCAATGTTCCTGTGGGAGAGTAAAGGCTTGAAGTTGACATCTGATATTGACGTAGCAGACACATCCTTTTGAGCAGATGATACAAAGTGATTCTCGATGAACATCATATTCCATTGCTTTCTGAGAGGAATGAAACTCTATTATATCACCAGCTTCCTCTAGTGTGCCTGTCTCTCCATCGCCCACTTCCATGTCCTCACCACCTCCAACAATCTTGTTTGCTGCCTCCTCAGCACTGGTCAATGTTGCTAGGGTAGGTGTTCCTCCTCCAGTCATTGCTCTCTCCCTCTTATTGTGGGCTATCTTTTCCTGAAAGGAGGACACAAGCAGTGTTTCAGCCACAGTGATGGAGTGAGTGTGAGTAATCCCTACCATAGAAGCTTTGAGTGAGACGAAGATGGGGTAAGGTGCCAAGAGGGAGGTAACTCCCTGTGCATTGTTAGTTGTTGTCACTGCATGACAGTGAGAGCGAATCTAAGGGGTGCATAGGCAGGATGCTGAAGTGATTCAGTGCAGAGACCGAGATGGATAGGAAAGGGTGCAAGGGAAGTAAGAGTAAGGTGGGATGTGAAGGAGGAGGCTTACAACGCAGAGTGCTGGTGATGAGAAGAGAAGGGAAGCAGAGTGAAGGCAAGTGAGATGGAATACTCACTTTTGATATTCGCACAAGATCATTAAACCTTTTTCGGCACTTGATCCATGACCGTGCATAAATGGACCTTGCATGCACCTCCTGAACAATGTGCAGCCAGGCTGCCTTGGCCTGTTGAGGAGGCTTCCTCTGGCCATCAGGGGGGAAGAGAATCTCCATGCGCCCTCTGTCAACATCCACAAGAACTTGGAGGGACTCATCATTAAAACGAGGAGCTGCCTTGCCTCTGGAAGAATTCATAGCTTTTAAAACAAGTGCAGGAAACCACAATAGAAAGGCTCAGCCTGTATGGCAGCTTTAAAAGCAGCTGCTATTATGACATCATCAGAGGTGGCCAGCCGACCCGATCCCACTCATTGGGCCGGCCAGCGCGCCTCCATGAAATTAACAAGGTACTTTAGTAAAAATTGCAACTCTGCAGCTGATCTGCTGGAAGTGGCTCCTGAACCTGCCCACCATGCAACCCGACTCCAACCTGCCTCGGGAATTAAAATCGAGCCCATTTCCTCCAATTCTGGGCACCGCACTTTTGGAAGGAGGTGAAGGCCTTAGAGAGAGTGCTGAAAAGATTTACAAGAATAGTTCCAGGGATGCAGGACTTCAGTTACGTGGGTAGCTGGAGTTGTTCTCCTTTGAGCAGAGAAGGTTGAGAGGAGATTTGATAGAGGTGTTCAAAATCATGACAGAGTAAATAGAGAGAAACTGTTCCCATTGGTGGAAGTGTCGAGAACCAGAGGACACAGATTTAAGGTGATTGGCAGAAGAACAAAGGCGACATGAGGAAAAACTTTTTTTGCGCAGCGAGTGGTTAGGACCTGAAATGCACTGCCTGAAAGGGTGGTGGAGGCAAATTCAATCGTGGCTTTCAAAAGAGAATTGGATAAGTACCTTGTGATGAAATATGCCATTCATCAGGCACTGTATTCTCTGTGTTTAGTTTAGTTTCAGTTTCATTTCCTTACCTGGATTGTATTGTGTGTAGGGCTCCGCCCATACCTGGCCCCTACTTAAGCAAGCCCCAGCGTGTCTCTCAGACAGTACAGCAGATCTCTGGATGAGAGACACTTCTCCAATGTGTATTACTTTCTGAGTTAATAAAAGCCTTGCTTTGTTCCGTTAACATTGAGTCTCGGATTCATTGAGGCACATCAATTTTATTGACTCAATTTTCAACGCAATGGACCAACTCCTGAAACCCGAACGTTTGGATTTGGACCCGCATGCTTCGGACGCATCGGTATGATTCGGACACTGGTTTAAGTGTATGGAATTCTTCCTGGACAATTCCGCAGCCATCACAGGCGCTACGGACGCTGAAAGTATGAAACTCGGAATCCTGCGGAATTGGGTAAGCCACCGGGTTTACCCCCTCATCCAAGACGCCGACACGTACCCGGCCGCCTGCGACATCCTAAAGACGCATTACCAGCGGCCTACAAGCGAGGTGTACGCTAGGCATCTGCTCGCTACTCGCACACAGCGACCTGGGGAATCGCTGGATGAGTTCCTAGTCACCCTGAAAACGCTTGGCAAAGACTGCAAGTGCCAAGATGTAAAAGCCGCAGTGTACACTGACGAGCTTGTTCGTGATGCCTTTATCGCAGGCCTCAGCTCCACTTACATCCGGCAGAGACACATGGAAAAAACGGGATTGGACCTGAAACAGGCTGTGGGCACAGCGCGATCCCTGGATGTGGCCCAGAGAAACTCGGACGCCTACTCTTCGGCCCGCGCCGCCCACGCCGCCATGTGTGCACCAAGGGCGCTGCCATCTTGGAAGGCATCTTCCCCGCCCGGCAGCCCGACACCGTCGGGGCCCCGCTCTCCCCCCAGAAGCCCTACGACAGCCGCGACGCGTCGGGGCCCCAACTGCTACTTCTGCGGGCAGCCGAAGCACATCAGAAACCTGTGCCCGGTGAAAGGCACCACCTGCTTTAAGTGCAGTAAGAAGGGGCACTTCGGGAAGGTGTGCAGAGGGAACCCCGCTGGAAAACCCGCCACCGCCGCGTGTGCGCCGTGGGAGCGGCCATCTTGGACACCATCTTGCCCGACTTCGTGGGGTCCGCCATCTTGTGAGCAGACAGCGTGGACGCCATCTTGTCTCGATCAGGGCCCTACAGTGGCATTGGTCACAGTGGACCAGACCAGACCGCACCCGCTATCCAAATCAATGGTGGACATCGAGGTAAACGGGTGCGGGGTTAAATGTTTATTTGACAGTGGAAGCACGGAGAGTTTTATCCACCCTGAACTAGCACAACAACTCTCTCTAACGGTGGTCCCTGCTCGGGGCACCATCTCTATGGCTGATAAAACCCAGACATCGACCATTATGGGTTACTGCGCGGTACAATTGTCCGTTAACGGAACTGTATACGATAATTTTAAATTACTAATCATGAAGAGTCTATGTGCGAGCGTGATCTTGGGCCTGGATTTCCAGTGCCACCACCAAAGCATCACGCTCAATTACGGTGGGTCCCAGCTGCCCCTCACAGTGTGCGGTCTGGCTACCCTGAAGGTAAAGCCGCCTTCGCTATTCGCGAACCTTACTCCCAACTGCCGGCCAATAGCGACCAAAAGCAGGAGGTACAGCTGGGAGGACAGGCAGTTTATCGCGACCGAGGTAGACAGGCTCCTGAAGGAGCGCATTATCGAACGCAGCAACAGCCCATGGCGCGCCCAAGTGGTGGTGGTGAGGGGTAGCGAGAAGAAGCGGATGGTGATAGATTATAGCCAGACGGTTAATCTATACACCCAGCTAGACGCCTACCCGCTACCCCGCATATCCGAGATGGTGAACCAAATCGCCCAATACCGGGTGTTCTCCACCATCGACCTCAAGTCAGCGTACCACCAGCTCCCTATCAGACCAGAGGACCGCCCGTACACCGCCTTCGAGGCGAATGGACGCCTCTACCAATTCCTCAGAGTCCCCTTTGGGGTGACGAATGGGGTCTCGGTCTTCCAGAGGGAGATGGACCGCATGGTCGATGACCACCACTTGCAGGCAACCTTCCCCTACCTCGACAACGTCACCATCTGCGGTCACAACCAGCAGGATCACGACTCGAACCTCGAGAGGTTCCTGAAAACCGCACAAAAACTCAACCTCACTTACAATGAGGACAAGTGCGTTTTCAACACCACGCGCCTCTGCATACTAGGCAGCGTGGTGGAGAATGGGGAAATCGGACCAGACCCCGACCGAGTGCGCCCCCTACGGGAGCTCCCCATGCCCAACACTCCCAAAGCCCTGAAAAGGTGCCTGGGGTTATTTTCTTATTATGCCCAATGGGCCCCCAATTACTCCGACAAAGCCCGCCCCCTCTTGAAAGCATCCTCTTTTCCGCTCTCTGCTGAGGCCCACGCCGCCTTCAAAAGCATTAAGCGGGATATTGAGCGGGCCACGCTACAGGCAGTGGACGAGAACACTCCCTTTCAAGTGGAAAGTGATGCGTCTGACTTTGCCTTGGCGGCCACCCTCAACCAGGCGGGGCGGCCCATAGCTTTCTTCTCGAGGACCCTCCAAGGGCCCGAGATCAGACACTCCTCCGTGGAAAAGGAGGCCCAAGCCATCGTGGAGGCAGTGCGCCACTGGCGCCACTACCTAGCCGGCAAACGCTTCACCCTACTTACCGACCAGCGGTCGGTAGTGTTTATGTTCAATAATAAACAGAGGGGGAAGATTAAAAATGATAAGATTCTTAGGTGGCGGATCGAGCTCTCCACCTTCGAGTATGACATCATTTACCGGCCGGGGCCCTTAACGAATCCCCCGACGCCCTCTCACGAGGGATGTGTTCCAGCGCCACCGGGGATCGGCTACAGACCCTCCACAACGACCTCTGCCACCCAGGGGTCACACGGCTGTTCCACTTCATAAAGTCCCGCAACTTACCCTACTCGATTGAGGAAGTTCGGTCTCTGACCAGGAACTGCCGCACTTGCGCTGAGTGCAAGCCTCGGTTCTACCGCACAGATAGAGCCCACTTAATCAAAGCTACACGGCCCTTTGAGCGGCTCAGCTTAGATTTCAAGGGCCCCCTCCCGTCAGCCGACCGCAATGTTTACTTCCTGAACATTGTGGACGAATACTCCCGTTTCCCATTCGCCTTCCCCTGCCCAGACATGACCAGCGCCACGGTCATTAAATGCCTCAACAGCCTGTTCTGCCTGTTCGGTATGCTGAGCTACATCCATACGGATAGGGGGGCGTCCTTCATGAGTGAAGAGCTACGCCAGTACATGCTGTCCAGGGGGATCGCCACGAGCCATACCACCAGCTATAACCCCCAGGGTAACGGCCAGGTGGAGCGAGAGAACGGGACAGTATGGAAAGCAGTCACCCTAGCTCTAAGGACCAAGGGCCTCCCTATCTCCCGCTGGCAGGAAGTCCTCCCAGATGTGCTCCATTTGATACGGTCGCTATTGTGTACTGCCACTAATGCCACGCCTCATGAACGAATGTTTGTCTTTCCCCGGAAATCCACCTCAGGCGTATCCATGCCGTCATGGCTCTCCACCCCAGGTCCGGTATTTGTACGAAGGCATGTGAGGGGCCACAAGACGGACCCTCTCGTGGAGTCAGTGCACCTACTCCACGCCAACCCCCAATACGCGTATGTCCGGCACGCCGACGGAAGGGAGGACACCGTGTGCATAAAAGACGTCGCCCCAGCCGGTAACGACAACAACCACGACCACAACAGCAACAACGATCACAGCAATTCTTACCCACCCACTATCCTTTCATCACCCCCGGAAGAACATCGACCAATGGTGCCCCCACCAACTACCCCTTCAACAACCCCGGTGGCACCCCCGGCAGAGACCCAGGAGGCCACCGGGGACACCCAGCCGACACCCGTGGCACCACAACAGCCACGTCGGTCACAGAGGACTATCAAACCCCCGAACAGACTAAATCTGTAGAAGGGGTGAATGTGATGAAATATGCCATTCATCAGGCACTGTATTCCCTGTGTTTAGTTTAGTTTCAGTTTCATTTCCTTACCTGGATTGTATTGCGTGTAGGTCTCCGCCCATACCTGGCCCCTACTTAAGCAAGCCCCAGCGTGTCTCTCAGAGAGTACAGCAGATCTCTGGATGAGAGACACTTCTCCAATGTGTATTACTTTCTGAGTTAATAAAAGCCTTGCTTTGTTCCGTTAACATTGAGTCTCGGATTCATTGAGGCACATCATACCTGAAGGAACAAATTTTGCGGGGCTATGGGTAAAGGGCGGGGGAGTGGGACTAGCTTAAGGGCTTGACGGGCCGAATAGCCTCCTCTGTGCAGTAATTATTCTATGATTCTATGATTCTAGTTGCTATTTTTTTCCCAACCCAACCCCTCACTGACATTTGCTCCCAGACAAGATTCGAATTCCACGACCTTTGCCCCCGGACAGGAAGCTCATTTGTCTGTCACGAACCGATTACGGATATAAGAACAATAAAAACTAAGGAGTTGAAGCAGGAGTAGCTGAATCAGTGGCCGCGCTGTCACATCACTCACAGGCCGGCCTCGCTCTACTTTTGACCATTAGTTTTTCCGGAACATAACCTCCTCCAGCCCTACAACCCTCTGAGATCTCTGCACTTTTCCACTTCGACCCTCTTGCACATTCCCAGTTTTAATCACTCCATCACTGACGGCCGTGCCTTCAGCTGCCTAGGCTCTAAGCTCTGGAATTCCCTCCCTAAACCTTTAACCTCTCTACCGCTCTCTCCTCCTTTAAGACGCTCCTTAAAACCTTCCTTGACCAAGCTTTTGGTCACCTGTTCTAATATCTCCTTATGTGGCTTGGTGTCAAATTTTGTCTGATCACGCTCCTGTGAAGCGCCTTGGGATGTTTCACTACATTAAAGGCGCTATATAAATGCAAATTGTTGTTGTTCTCTTTTCCTCTCCTCCACAAAATGATCTGTTTTTCCATTATATATTATTACACTATGACTGCATTTCGTGCACTCTCATGCTGCCCTCTGTTCTCCTGGCGACTTAGTTTCCTGCTCAGCTATTACTCCTATTTGTTTACCTCGCTGGCTTGCTTTGCAATTCTGACCATCTTTTGGATGAGATGTTAAACCGAGGCCTGCTCCCCAGGTGGAGGTAAATGATCCCATGGCACTATATCGAAGAAGAGCGGGACAGTTCTCCCTGGTGTCCTGGCCAATATTTATCCCTTAATTAATATCACCACAAAGAGATTATCTTGTCATCATCACATTGCTGTTTGTGGGAGCTTGCTGTTCGCAAATTGGCTGCTGTGACTCCTACGGTACAACAGTGCCGGCACTTCAAAAGTACTTCATTTGCTGTAAAGCATTTTGGGATGTCCTGAGGTCATGAAAGGCGCTATATAAATGCAAGTTCTTTCAAGTCTTTCTTAGCATTGCTGATGCACCTGCGGTATTTACTTGAATCCACTTGTCAATAAGCCCGTTCAGTAACGGAACAGCTCAAAAGCCTGATTCGCCCTCTTTCAATTTACCTCCATGCAATACATCATCCTCACACTTTGCACCACAAATCTTCAGTAAATGTAGCACCTGTGTATAATATACGCCCCAGACTATTGGCTGTTGAGAACTGTTAAAACAAATTGGATTCATTCCGATCTTTCCGAATGCCTTTAGCCAGTGATGATTCGCAGAGCCCCGGAACTTTTGGAGTATTTTTCGCGCCTGTGTAAATCGGCGTGTTTATTTAGTGCATGCGCAAATTGGCAAATTGACGTGAACAGGAATTCGGCGTGAATCCCCAAAAATTCTTGAGATTCAGGAATTCCATCGCAAGATCACGAGTGATGCTTTATCTCATTCAGAAATTACGTCTCTCGTGTTGGATTTGGGCTAGTTGGCAATATTGCATTATGTTATCTCTAATAAGTACAGCTACTCCACCGTCCCTTTTCCCTTCTCTATCTTTTCTAAATATGTTAAAGCCTGCAATGTTTAATTTTGAGTCCTAATTTTTCTGTAACTAAGGACTAGAAATTCGTTATAGCCAAAGAATGGGCGGTGTCAGTAGAAAAGTTGGAGAATTCGCACCAGGCGCAAATGCATTAGACTGTACAAAAAATTTGTGCTCACTGCTTAATAAAATGATTGGAGTTCTCAGTCAAGTCTTAAAACCCAAGCTCATTGGGGTTAGACTTAAAGGGTGGACCAATATCGGGTGCAGTCTAATCGCGACTCATCATTGCCACAGGCTTTTTTCACTACTCAAAGAGGAGGTTCATTGATGCTGCAGCACCTCATTCTCAGCATTGCTGGCTGTGCTGCTGCCTCAGCAAGCAGAAGCAGAACAAGGAGAAGGAGCTGGAAGACTGAAGCAGGTGAGCTCCTGGCAGGTCGACACCCCAGGGAGAGAACTCGCCGATTCTCTGATGAAGCATTGGAGGCACTGGTTTTCGCTTTGAAGAGACGGACGGCGGTGCTCTACCCGACAAGTGGCAGGAGGCCCTCACCACAAGTCTTCCGCACCATGTGAAGGGAAGTAGCACAGCATGTCTTGGAAATCCCCAGGACCACACACAGTGCAGAAAGAAATATAACGACCTTACTTGGGTGGTCAGGGTGAGTGAAGGCTTCAATAAATGCTACATGCCACCATCTGTACCACAATCTTCACACACTGCCCAAAGCACCACACCCCCAACACTCACCCACCAACAACTTCAACCTACCAACACTCACACCCACATCTCACACCTTGCACACAGCTATTGAACTATGGCAGGCACATCACCCAAACATGTTGCTCAACACTCACTCACACACTTTCCTTTCTCTTGCAGGCAAAGGTGGTGCACAACAGGAGGGAGGAGGAGCGCACAAGCGGGGGTCAAGCTGACACACAACCACTCTCTGCGCTGGAGAATAGAGTGCTGCAGATTATTGGGCGCTAGGTGGTGGGCGCCGTGGCCACCGGCGATGTTGACCCCCTTGGGGACAACAACGGTATGTTCATCCCTACTCTTTCTTCTCACATCCCACCTCCCCCTCAACCCACAAGCATTTCACACTTTCCAGTATGCATGCATTTCTCCCTTCCTGTCCCCCTTCCCTCACCTTAACCTGACTCTTGTGCCTTTATGCTTTCAGATAATCAGCAAGCACCTGAGCAGCCTATCACTGAGGACACCATAGAGAGCAAGCCTGGAGAAGAGGAGGAGGAAGAACACACGGCGTCACTGCATCTCTCACCCACAGACGCCAGCTCAGATACTGGCACTATGAGTTCTTTAGAGGCTAGCATAGTAGCGGATCTGCACAGGGTGAGGCACCGGGCACGAGTGGGCTGCAGCGAGGCCGGGAGGAAAGGGTCCCTCGAGGGCAAGTTCGCGTGCAAGTTCTACTGCACAGGACTCAGATGAGGACCTCGATTAGAAAAAGGGTGATGGGCACACACATGGAGATGATAAGTGCAATGGCAAGGGTGCCCAAGAGCCTCTCGGTAATGGTAAGGAGCGTGGAGGAGTCCGCATCCAACATTGCACAAAGCTCTGTGCACACCATGGAGCCCATAGACTCCAAGAGAGACCGTGGCGACCCAGTCCTGATGCTGCATGTGATGGGCGATCTGGCAGCTTTCATTGCAGCACAGGCGGAAGCGACACAAGGAGCTGGATTTTCTCAATGGGAAGCTTTTGGAGGCGGGACTGCTGCTTGCCGGCTTTCAATCCCGTCTCCATCAGCTTCTCCTGATTGACCTTGTTAAGCCCGCCCAGTGGGCTCAGCATGCCAATTAGGGTGAAGTCACTGACAGAGCACGTCAATTTATGATGTGCCACCTGTCAAGAACTTTTGAAAGATGAAATGTCATCATTTGACAGCTTTGTGAAGTTGTCAAACATTGATATTCTGTATAGTTTTATGATCCCTTGTGTTCAGGACTCATCAAACCTTTCAACTTTGCAGAAATCACCTGGCTGTTGGTTCAGAGGATCCATCAGCCAGTCTGTGAAATCTACAATGGAGATGTTGGGACTCTGGCTCCACAGCGGCTGAAGGCTGTAGGCAGAAACAAAGGTAATTGAACATTTTCTAAGACTTTACTCTCACCTTACATACTTACCACTCCACACTTGCACCCATCACTACTTCGCACTTTCCGACACCTCCGACCGTCGCAGCCCTCCTTCTTGTCTCTTACATCCTGGCGGGGTTCCCCGAGGTCGGAAAGCCTGCACTTCGAACAAAAAAGAGGAATAATCCTATTTTCTGTCTGTTAACTACCTGTTAACAAGCAGTTAATAGGCTTTAATCCCTTTCTCGCCTTTAGAAGATGGGAGACGGGACCCGGGGCAGGACTGCTTCCCGCTTCCTGGCAAGAGGGCACGGAGGCAAGTAGGGGGCGGGTTTGCCATCCGCCCCCAAATTCTGCAATTTTACCGGCAGTCCCGCCTCCATACCCGCATCCTCGGGGCTGACAAAATCCAGCCAAATGTCTTAGTGCTGTAATGGAGTCTATGTTTGGTTGCATCCAATCTGAGACTGCTCTCATGCAGTCTCAGCTTGATGCCACGCAAACTCTGACTGCTGCCATCGTGGCTCAGGTCTACCACCATCGACCAGGGCTTTCACGGGGTCGTAGCAGGCCAGCAATTTTTGCTCCAACAGATTGCTAGGGATGCTGAGGTGCTGCCCCAGGGGAGTGGCAGTGAGTCAATGGAGCAGGAAGCTGCTGTCCTCTCTCAGGATGACAGCATTCATACTCCCACCACTGCCACTCCACCATTATCCTAGTCGCTGCCTGTCATCCAGCCAGCCCAGACTGCTGCTGCCCATGCTGAGGTGGTGCAGTCTACAGCTGGGTTTCCAGGTCCAGAGCTGGTTGAGGGCATCCTGCAAGGCCATCTGAAGTGTCCTGCATGGGCACTCAACAGCCTTCCACCAGCTGTGCTGCAGCCACAGGGCCAACACTTCATATGAGCACGAGAGCAGGAACAGGCAGAGTAATGACAGGCACTAAGGGATTGCACAAGGGTGAAAAGCAAATATTTTTGGTGTAAATATGTGTCCACTATATATTGATAAATTTATTACTTCAATTACCATTCTTTTGTGGTGTGTCTCATTTCAACTTTGCATTGTGATATGGCCTGCGGGAGGGATGGAATGATGGGGATGTGGTGAACAAAGGGGATCTGGGGTTTAAGTCACCCTGCTGTGAGGCTGGAGGTCTGTTTGATGGAGGTGGCAGAGTTCTGTGACCACCTCTTTGGTGAAGTGGAGCCATCTAATACACTGCTCCTCGCTTCATTGAAGGTAGGGGAAGTGCTCTTGCAATACCCTCAGAGGGTAAGGCCTCCTGGTGAGAGCCCTGATTTCCCTCCTCATTTCTTTGCTCACATGTTCCCATATTTCTCACTGCCTACGCTCCCTCCACCATAGATCCAGGAGTTCGAGTTGGCATGCCAGTACAGCCCCCATTACTGTTAGCAAGTGTAGCAGTTTGAGGAATAAATGTAGCTACTTTTTAGTTGCCAGAAGACTCCTGATACAGAAGAACCTTGAATTTACTGAATGAAACTGTTGCAGTGTGTGAAACAAACAAAAATCCATTGAAACTGCACTAACCTGACAGCTGTGAGTGATTACTGATGATCCTTTAAATAACATCCCTGGAGCCAGCTTCCTGGTGCTGCACACCAGCTCTCCCTGTCACCATCTACTGGTGCTATCGGGAGGTGCTTAGGGGATGAATTTTTTCCCCCATGTCTCAGTTATTCTACCATATCTGGTTTCTCACAATGTATTATTGCCTCCAGTTCCCCTGTTTTATTACGGACAATGTGTGCATTGCTGTACAGACTGTTTAACTCATTTTTAATAGCAGTTCCTCTCACTTTATTTCTAACCATCTTTTTACACTCCTGTTCTATAACTCTATTTATTCCCTTAGTTTAGTCTGTCCTCTGTTCTCCTTTGCTTTTTGGTTTATATTTAGGCTTGTTTCATTTCTGGTAGCGCCCTCCCCCATCTTACTAGTTTAAAGCCTTTTCCACCTCCCTATATATACATTCCGCTCGGACACTGATCCCATTCTGGTTCAGGTGGAGCCCGTCCCATCGGTAAAGCTCTTTCCTGTCCCAGTACTGGTGCCAGTGTTCCATTAATTGGAAACCCTCTTTCCCACACCAGCCCTTTAACCAAGTGTTTACTCTCCTGATCTGGGTGTCTCTATGCCAATTTGCACGTGGCTTGGGCAATACCCAGGATTATTTCCTTCGAGGTCTTGCTTTTTACTTTAGATCCTAATTCCTGATGCTCTCTCAGCAGGGCCACCTTCCTGTTCCTACCAATGTCGTTTATTCCAACATGAACCACAACAACTGGATTTCCCCCCTCCCATTCCAAATTCCTCACCAGCTACCCTGAGATATCCCTTACGCTGGCAACACACCCTCTGGGGCGCTCATTCATGGCTGCAGAGGATGTTATCTATCCCCCTAATTATAGAATCCCCTATCACTACCACATTTCTATTCTGCTTTCCCCACCACCCCCCCTTGGACATGGTGCGTTGGCTGTCCTCCCTGCTGTCTTTCTCCTTGTCCTCACAGGTAGCAAGTACATCTTAGCTGTTGGACAGGACCAGTGTCTGTGGGGCTTCCTTCTCAACCTCTCCTAAGTCCCCACTACCCAGCTCCCTGACAGTCACGTCTCCCCTTCCTGAACCTGTGCTTTCCTCTGGGGTGTGACTGCATTCTGGACAAAACTGTCCAGGAATTCCTCCCCCTCCCTTATGTTTCTGAGTGTCTCTAACTCACACTCCAGCTCGACAGCCTAGAGATTGGAGGTGTTGGCGCTGGCCGTTAAGGCCAGGTTTGAAAAAAAAAGGGCAGCAACGCTGCGAATGTTGGGATTATGTAGATTATGCAGATTGTGACATCAGTGAGTGTACAGCACTCACCTGACACCCGATATGCCATTTTCAGGTTCGCCGCTCCACTTCACCACCTGTGTTAATTAGGAGCAGTTCACCAATCTTTCACAAGCAGGAAGGAGGCTCCAGCGGTCTTATTTAAAGGGATCATCAGCAACAGCTTGCAGCTGACATGCTTTATCAGTTTGACTGGTTCTGTATAACTTTCTGCAACTCTTGCAGCTTCCTAAATTTGTTTCAAGTTCCTAAGGAGTGGAGAACACCTTCATTCTTATTTAAAGACTGCTGCTCACAGCACTTGCTCACAGTCATGGGGGCTCTACTAGCAGTCACCCTCATGCTGGAGTATCTTCAGGAGAGGGAGAGGAGGCATCGACGAAGATGAGAAAATGCGCGCAGAGGGAGGAGGAGGAGGGCCAGGAGGGCTCTCAACAGGAGGCCTTACCCATTTAGAGTATTCAGAGAGCACTTCTCTTATATTCACTTAAGTAAGGAGCAGTATATTCGGAGGCTCCACTTCACCAAGGAGTTGGTTACAGACCTCTGCCACCTTCTGCAACCAGAACTGCAGCCTGAGAGCAGGGCAACAACAGCTCTCCCAGTTGCCCTCAAGGTCACCGTGGCCCTCAATTTCTTAGCCAGTGGATCCTTCCAGTCTGCAGCAGGAGACAAAGCTAACATCTCACACTTCACCGCCCATCGCTGCATCCGTAGGTCACAGAGACTCTCTACACCAGGAGAAGGAACTACCTTGTCTTCCCTATGAATAGAGAGAAACAAGAAGAGCTCACATTTGGCTTTGCCAGGATAGCGGGCTTCCCCAAGGTGCAGGGCACCATCGACTGCACCCATGTGGCTTTGTTGGCGCTGCATACCAATCCTTAGATCTTTCGTAACCGCAAAGGCTACCACTTACTAAATGTGCAGTTGTTGCCCAGTGCACCCTGATGGTCAGTGCCCGCAATCCTGGCAGCAGTCATGATGCTTTAATCCTGCGTCAGTCCGGTGTGCCAGCAATCTTCTAGCCACCACGTCAAATGGCTATCTGCTCTAACCTGGCTGATGACTCCCCTCCACAACCCCACCACTCGTGCCCAGAACTCATGTAATGAGAGCTATGCTTCCACCAAGAACATCATTGAGCAGACCATTGGGCTACTGAAGGAATGGTTCTGCTGCCTTGACCGCTTGGGAGGATCCCTTCAGTACTCACCAGAGTGATTGTCCCCTTTCATGGTGGTCTGCTGCATACTTCACAACTTGGCCATCATGAGGGCTGTAGGGAGTGGTGTGGGGTTGGCGCGTGTGCCCAGTCAGTTATGCCCCTGACTGTTTGTGAGCGGTTCGAATCACTCCCACGCCCCTGCGTTCTAGACACCGGACTTAGGTATAGGCGGCGATACAGAAAAGACTCGAGTAGACAGGTGGTTTGGATGTAAGCAAAACCAAGATTTTATTAAACAGAAAAATAACAGTCTTACGAGGAGTTACCAGCATAAAATTACAGGCAAATACAAATAACTATACTTATACAGGGAATGGGGAACACACGGCACATCGAGGGAAAACAACTATCTTAACAATCCCCTTATCCTTATCCCACCCCCTATACCTAACTAGATTAAGCTATGAGGGGTCAGAATTCATGCTCACCAATCAAAGATCTGCTGAATTCAAAACAGCGGTGGGGCTTGGGGTTCGCTCTTGGTGCTCTCTGGAGCCTGCCATCGTCACGTGGTCTCAGGGTGCTGCAAGGGCGTTGTCCAGGTACGAGTACCCCAAAGTTAAAGTCTCTGCTTGGGTACTTTACCTCACAGGGGTGATGGTTCCTCTTCCTCGGTCGGCAGTTGAAGTTGGCGTGAAGATAGTCACAGGTCCGCTGGATTGAAGGCCCGATTATTCGAAGCTCTTCTTCAATCGTCTTCCCATTCGTCTTCCCAATTTGTCTTGCCTCCTCACCTTGTCGCGTCCCGCCTCGCCTGGCCTGGATTGTCCATGTCCGCCCGGTGCAATGCCGGGCGTTCCTGATGGAATGGGGAAAGGCACGGGCAGAGGCCAGGGGGTAATCGCGGGACGGGGAAAGAGCAGCAGCCACGAGGATGAGGAGCAAGAGCCAGAGAGAGAGATTGCTACCCGGGGCCTTCAGTTATACTCCTTTGGATGGCCTTTATCTATGCGCCAAATCAGGTTAGTTCTTTGTCCCAATCTTGGCGGGATAGTTTAAATAATGGTAGCAATCTAAACTAACTGTTTTTAGATGGCCGGTAATCGCATCTACTGGCCTGATTATTGACTTGTTTTGTTATTAATACATCTTAATGGGCCTGTCCAGCCTCGATGGCTTCCTTAAGCTGTTGCCGATTATTTATGCAAACTGCTTGATGGCCTTAAGTATAGGCCTAACTGGGTTTTGATCTGTCTCCGCTCTGGCCTAATACATATTCAAATTCCTGTCTGGTTTTCAAAATGCAAAAAGTCTCTCTTCACAGAAACTGTAGCTTTGGTTTTGATTTCTCCACAAGCTGCCTGTGCCGCAGAGTCCAAGCTTTTAAAACCTTGCAGGCTTTTGGCCACGAGGCGCGGACGCCATCTTGGGTACCCTTTTGTTAAAATGTCCATGCAGGGTCCCTTTTGTTAATAATAACCTTTGGGGAAATGTAGAAATTTTGCAAATCTTACAGGGCGCAGCCCTTGCCAGTAGGGATTGCGAGACCATCTCAGGAAGAGGACGAGAGAGAGGAGGCGATGGGGGAGGAGGAAGAGGAAGAGGAGCAAGAGGAAGAGGAAGATGAGGAGGACGAGGAAGAAGGGAGGAGGCAGTTTGCCAATCCCTCTTCCAAACAGGCTGTCCATGAACGCCTCATCAGACTCCAATTCGAGTGACTGAAACCCCAGATCCCTGTTGCTCACCACATCCCCAGCATACCATCACAGCGTTTTCCTGGGCGCAATGCTGAAATGAAAGCCGCCACAAAACAAACATTATAACAAAATGAACAAATATTTAAGTATTCAATTTATAGTACAATATCAACTAATCACCCTTGTGCAATACTTTAGTGCCTGTCGTTCGTATGCCCTTTCCTACTCTGGTGCTCCTACACATTGCTCCCCCAGTGCCTGCAGCATGGCTGGTGGAAGGCTGCTGAGTTTCCATGGGGGAGGCTCCAAATGGCCTTGCAGGATGATCTTGACCAGCTGTGGCTCTAGAAGGACCGGCTGCAGACTGCACCACCTCAGCAGGGGCGGCAGCAGTCTGGGCTGGCTGGTTGACAGGCAGCGGCAAGGGCAAGGGCAATGGCGGAGTGAGGTCATCTGTCCTGAGAGAGGATAGCAGGTTCCTGCTCCACAGACCACTGCCACTCCCCCAGGGAGGCGACTCATCATTGTTAGCAATCTGTTGGAGGACAGATTGCTGGCCTGCTGCGACAACCTGCAAGTCCCTTTTGAGTCTTTTAAACCCAGCCACGATGGCAGCAGTCTGAGCTTCCACTGCAGCAATGAGACGTTGTGTCACTTCCGCCTGTGCTGGAATGGAAGCTGCGACATTGCCCATCACATTCAGCATTATGGGTCCACAAGGCCTCTCCTGAAGTTGTTCATCATTTCCATCCTGGAAAACACAGGCTACAAGCTCCGCGCAAAGCCCCATCCAATTTTGGAGCCAGACCCCTCCATGCACCTTGACACTGACCAGAGGCTCTCTGGCAGGCTTGTCATTACACCTAGGATTTCCTTGGTCATCTGACAGCAGAAAGGCACAAGAGTCAGGTTCTGGTGAGGGGAGCAGGGGAAAGCAAGATATCCATGCATACAGCATCAGCAGCTTGTAAGTGAGAAGAGATTGTGGGATGAGGGGGAAGTGTGATGTGAGAAGAAGGATTAGGAATGATCATATCGTTATTGTCCCCATCGCCACGGGCTCAGATTTCTTCCCCTCCAATGATGTCGAGCACTGTCTCCTCCAGTTGGCTCAAGGCCTGTAAAGCGGCTTGGCCGCCTCCTGTCTGCCGCTGCTCATGGCGGTTGTGTGCCATCTTGGCCTGCAAGAGAAAGGGAAGTTTGTCAGTGAGTGTAGTGCAATGTGTTTGGGTGATGTGCCTGCCATAATTGAATTGCCGTCAGTGTGTGCAAGGTGTGAGATGTGAGTGTGAGTGCTGCAGCAGTGGTGAGGTTGTGAGGGTGAAGTGAAGCTATGATTGTGAGGTATGAGTGGTGACTGGTAGAGATTGTTGGTAGGTGAGTGCTGGAGGTGTGCTGCACTGAGCAGTGTGTGAGGCTTGTGGTGCAGATGGTGGGATATGGCATTTGCTGAAGCCTTCACTCACTTTGACATGCCGTGTGAGGTCATTAAACTTCTTATGGCACTGGATCTATGTCTGAAGTACGACACTGTTGGCCGTGAAGTACCCAGCTATCACTTACCATAGCCTTCTCAAAGTGTGCTTTGATGGCTTCCTGCCACCCTGATGGAACAGGACACCCCGCTTTCTCTCCACTGCCACTACCAATGTCTTGAACGCCGCATCAGAGAAACTTCTGGCTCGTTCACTATGCTGCTGTTGAGCCATGTCTTCAAGCTCCAATGACAATGAGGTGCTGCTGCATCAAAGCACCTCCCCTTCAAGTAGTGAAGAGAGACTAGGCCAAATATTACTGGCCATTAGACTGCACCAGATATTGGCCCACCTGTTGAGCATTTCACACTGAGATCAGCACTCCAAACATGTAAATGAGCAGGCAGCATGAATATTGCATGCTGCCTGTAATAATAATAAATAACTTCTGGATGAAGTTATGTGCACATCACTTCCTGTGAACTGTGAACTGTGAACTCTGTGCATACATCACTTCCTGTGCATACGTCACTTCCTGTGTTTGGACTAGTATAAATACTGAACTGCTCAGTATGGTAAAAGGGCTTCTCCTAGAGGCATGGTGAAGACCGCTCTTGTATATAGTATAATTATAAGTTGCTTAAAGCTTACTTTAAAGTTCCTTGATGTGTGAGACTCCTTTTTACACCAATTTAAGCAACTTAGTAGTTACACTCACAAATACTAGACCTTCGGACAAACTCAGAGTTAAGGATCCAGGGAACCACCCATCATGGAAAACATCCTTAAACCTACTCATCTGGACTTGGACCCAAACGCACCAGCAGCTGGCAGGGTAAGGAAGCATTGGTACCGTCCTTTTGAGAATTTTCTTGATGAATGTAAAGCAAATGCTTCTACTAAACTGAGGATACTTATCAACTATGTGACCCCAACAGTGTTTGAATATGTTGATGAATGGGATAATTATGATGAGGTGATCCGGGCACTTAAAAAACTATATGCCAAGACCGCAAATGAGGTCTATGCTAGACATCTACTAGCCACAGCCCGACAAGGGCCAGGGGAATCGATTAACGAATTCCTTCAAGAACTTCGCAGGCTCAGCATAGATTGTAACTTTCAGGCAGCCTCGGCTGAGCTGTACCATAAAGAAATGATTCGTGATGCTTTCATCTGTGGGATTGCCTCTCCATTTATACGCCAGCATCTACTAGAAAGTAAAACACTTGAGCTACAAAAGGCTTTTGACCTGGCTTGTTCTCTGGATTTGGCAAAGAAAAATGCAGACCTCTATCAGCTGCCCAGATCTCGATCTGCTGCTGTAACTGCAACCAGACGATTCAAGTGGCCTCAGGTGAACCCTATCATGGAGGAATCTAATCCTGATGATAATTCTGATGAAGAAGAGGAGGATGACCCCACTTTAGCAGCCTCTTGGCAATCTAGGAAGGAATGCTTCTTTTGTGGAGATTCTTTTCACCCTAGGAAATTCTGCCCTGCGCGCAATGCGATCTGCAGTCATTGCGATAAAAAGGGACACTTTGCAAAAGTTTGCTAATCAAGAGCCTCTACGAGGGCCTATCCAGCTAAGGCCTACCGAACTGCCCCAATTAGGCGCTTATCAAGATGCTCCGGCTAGGACCTATCAAGCTTCCTCTCGAGCTCTCTCCCGAAGAAGCACACCTAGAGTTTCAGCCACTCTCTGTGCAACCACACCAATTACAGCTGCTTGCCCACAGAACCTGTTTTATGCAGCTACAAAAGTTTCAATTAATGGGCATACCTTAGATGCCTTAATTGACTCAGGAAGCACTGATAGTTTCATTAGAGAACAGATTGTTGCGAAATTGAAACTACATATCTTCCCATCGGACCAGGCAATTGCGATGGCTCAGTCATCACTTAATACCAGAATCTCCGGCTTTTGTATTATTGATATGACACTTAATGGTCGCATGTATCCCTCCACCCGACTTTTGGTGCTCAAGGACTTATGTAGTGATCTCATCTTAGGGCTGGATTTTCAAAAACAGCATAAGAAACTCACCATTGAGTTCGGCGGATCCAAACCTGGACTTACTATTTCGAATATACTGTCTAAATTACCATTTTGTGCATTATCAGCAGCTTCACTTGATGAACCCTCATTATTTGCCAGTATTCCTCCTCGATGCAAACCAATAATAATGAAATCGCGGCGCTTTAGTCAGGAAGACCAATCTTTTATTGAGGCTGAAATCTCTCGACTTTTAGCAGAGGATATCATCGAACCATGTTCGTCGCCCTGGCGGGCTCAAGTCGTCATCGTCAAGAACCCTCTAAAACCTCACAAACAACGACTATGCATTGATTATTCGCAAACCATCAGTCAATATACTGACTTGGACGCCTACCCATTGCCACGTATTGATGATATGGTTAATAAACTGGCCGAATACAAAGTGTTCTCAACTTACGATTTAAAAAGTGCCTATCATCAGGTACCCTTGAAGGTCTCAGATAAGCAGTACACGGCCTTTGAGGCTAATGGACGGCTGTACCAATTTCGTCGCCTCCCATTCGGGGTTACTAATGGAGTGGCTGTCTTCCAATGGGCAATGGATGGCCTGGTTAAGCAGGAAAACTTAAGGGACACTTTTCCCTATCTTGATAACATTACTATTGCAGGTCACGATCAACAGGAACACGACGCCAACCTCCAAAAATTTTGGGATGCCCTCCATCACCGTAACTTAACTTTGAATGAATCTAAATCTGTTGAGTCACAACCGACCATCAACATCCTTGGCTACTGCGTAGGCAATGGTATCATTAAGCCAGACCCAGAAAGACTTCGCCCGCTCCAAGAGCTCCTGTCACCTAAGAATCCGACTTCTTTACGTCGGGCTCTCGGTCTGTTTGCATGCTACGCTAAATGGATGTGGTAAACCACTTTTATCGTTCACTATCGTTACACTATGGTTATCACTGTTTATATCGTTACACTATGGTTATCACTGTTTACACTGTTGTATCACTACACAAGGTCACCTCTTGTCACGCTGTTATACCTGGGCTGACCACAGCTGACTCCGCCCATGGCTCCGCCTGCTTGCCCAGGTATAAAGGTGGTCGACTGGCTGGTATTCCTCCTTGTTGGATCCGATCACCCACGAGGGTGGGCTCTGTTATTTAGCCAATAAAAACCTATAGTTACTAACTTTACTTGTCGCTTTTCATGAACTGAATTGATAGGTATATCAATTTTATTGGCTAAATTTTGAAATGTCTACAACGGAGCAGCCAAATGACCAGTCAGACGTACAGCCTCAGCCAAACGGCCATCTACAACAGCCCCAGCAGCCGGCCTGGCTACGAGCCCTCTGGCCGCCGTACCTGGATCTAAACCCACAGGCTGCGAATTCAGCCCTCGACTTCGAACACTGGCTGAGCTGCTTCGAAGCCTACCTGGGAGAATCCGGCGTGCCTCCGGCATCCAAACTAAGAGTTCTGACCGCTCAGGTGAGCCCTAAAGTATTTGCACTCATCCGGGACATTGCCACATACGAGGACGCCCTCAACCTGCTAAAAGAACAGTATCGGAGCCCTGTAAACTCAATGTACGCCAAGCATCTCCTAAGATCCCGCTCGCAACAGCCAGGAGAGTCGGTTGATGATTTCTTATGGGCGCTGCAAATACTCGGCAGGGACTGTGACTTTAAAGCCGTAACAGCTGCAGAACATACAGATGGAAACATCCGAGATGCCTTCGTGAAAGGCCTTCGGTCAGACTACTCACGGCAAAGACTGCTGGAATCAAAGGACCTCGACCTGAAAACAGCTGCTACCCTCGCTCGCTCCTTGGAAGTGGCCCATCGGGACCTCGAGGCGTACTCCAGGTATTGTGCTGCGCGACCCTGGGACTCGGGCCCGACCCCGGCCGCAATACCCCTCGCACCGCCGCCTCTGGGACCTACCACAGCGTCGGTGTCCCGGAACCGATCGGGACCGCCACCCCCGGTACCGGCTGCGACATTGGAGCCCCGCGATCGGGCCGCCGGCTGCTTCTTCTGTGGCCAGGCGAAACACCCGAGGGCGCGCTGCCCTGCAAGAAACGCGACCTGCTCCGACTGCCACAAGAAAGGCCACTTCGCGAAGGCCTGCAGGGGGAAAGCCACAGACGCCAGCAGTGCCTCATGCGAGTTGTGGGGGCGCCATCTTTCATCAAGGCCACAGATGCCAGTATCCCCTCGTGTGAGTCGTGGGGTGGCCATCTTTGATCAAGGCCACCGACGCCGGCAGTGCCTCATGTGAGTTGTGGGGGCGGCCATCTTCTCCGCCATTTTATTCAACGTCGTGGGCGCCGCCATTTTGTTCACCACACTCGACCGCCACCTTGTCTCCAGACCCGACCACCGCCTCACCTGCAGACTACAGCAGCTCGCCCAGCCATACACTAGCCTCCGTCACACTTGACCAAGCTCGCCCGCATCACCTGTCCAAGTCCATGTTGGACATCAAAGTAAACGGCCACGCCACGACCTGCCTGTTCAACAGCGGAAGCACGGAGAGTTTCATCCATCCAGACACGGTGAGCCACTACTCCCTCACTGTCCGGCCAACGCGCAACCGGATCTCGAAGGCGTCAAGGCCCCATTCTACAGACATCAGCGGCTACTGTGTTGTGACCCTGTCGGTTAGGGGCACGGAGTATAAAAATTTTAAACTTCTCGTCCTGCCCCAGCTCTGCGCTGCCGTCCTACTAGGGCTGGATTTCCAATCCCACCTTCAAAGTGTCACTTTGGCATACGGTGGGCCCCTCCCCCCACTCACAGTCGACAACCAGCAGCCTATAAACCGCCCACCGCGTACCACCTGCGGCCTATCCACCCTCAAGATCCCGCCCCCCGCCCTGTTCGCTAACCTCACCCGCGACTGTAAACCCGTTGCTACCAAGAGCATCTGGTACAGCGCCGGGGACAGAGCTTTTATTAGCTCTGCGGTGCAGCGTCTCCTGAAGGAGGGCATCATCGAGAGGAGCAACAGCCCCTGGCGTGCCCAGGTCGTAGTCGTTAAGGCCGGCAATAAAAACCGCCTGGTCATCGACTACAGCCAAACCATAAACCGGTACACCCAGCTGGACGCATACCCCCTTCCCGGCATATCTGATATGGTCAATCAGATTGCACAGTACCGGGTATTTTCTACCATCGACCTTAAGTCGGCCTACCACCAACTCCCTATCCGCCCTGAGGACCGCCAGTTTACCGCCTTCGAGGCGAATGGCCGCCTCTACCACTTCCTTAGGGTTCCCTTCGGCGTCACCAACGGGGTTTCGGTCTTCCAAAGGGAGATGGACCGGATGGTTGACCAGAACGGGCTGCATGCCACGTTCCCTTATCTAGATAACGTCACCATCTGCGGCCGCGACCGGCAGGACCATGATGTTAATCTGGAGAGATTCCTCCGTACGGCCCAATGGCTGAACCTCACCGACAATAAGGAGAAATGTGTGTTTAACACCTCGCGTCTTGCCATCCTCGGCTGCGTAGTAGAGAACGGAGTCATCGGCCCCGACCCCGAAAGAATGCGCCCCCTCATGGAGCTTCCCCTTCCCCACTGTCAAAAGGCACTGAAGAGAACCCTGGGGCTCTTCGCTTACTATGCCCAATGGGTGCCCAATTATGCGGACAAATCCAGACGCCTCATGAAGTCCACCTCCTTCCCCCTGATGGCAGAAGCATGCGCAGCCTTCTCCCTCATAAAGGGAGACATTGCTAAGGCCACAATGCACGCGGTGGATGAGTCTATCCCTTTCCAAGTGGAGAGCGATGCATCCGACTTCGCCCTAGCTGCAACCCTTAACCAGGCGGGGAGACCTGTGGCCTTCTTCTCAAGGACCCTCCAGGGCCCTGAGATCTGACACTCTTCGGTCGAGAAGGAGGCCCAGGCGACCGTGGAGGCAGTATGACGCTGGAGGCATTACCTGGCAGGCAAACGATTTACCCCGCTCACCGACCAGCGTTCGGTCGCTTTTATGTTTAATAACAAGCTGAGGGGCAAAATCAAGAATGACAAGATCTTGAGGTGGAGAATCGAGCTCGCCACCTATGATTATGACATCTTGTACCGGCCTGGTAAACTGAACGAACCCCCAGATGCTCTATCACGAAGTACATGCGCCAACGCGCAAATTGATAGACTGCAGACCCTCCACAACGACCTCTGCCACCCCGGGGTCACCAGACTTTACCACTTCATTAAGGCCCGCAACCTGCCCTACTCCATCGAGGAGGTCAGGACCATGACCAGGAACTGCCAAACCTGTGCCGAATGCAAACCGCATTTCTTTAGGCCGGACAGAGCAAGCCTGATCAAGGCCACCCGCCCCTTCGAGCGCTTGAGCATCAATTTTAAGGGGCCCCTCCCGTCCTCTGACCGTAATGTGTACTTCCTCAACATCATTGATGAGTACTCCCGTTTCCCCTTTGCCTTCCCCTGCCCAGACATGACCAGTACCACGGTCATCAAATGCCTGAACGACCTCTTCGCCTTGTTCGGGTTCCCGAACTATATACATAGCGACCGGGGCTCATCCTTCATGAGCGAGGAACTTCGCCAGTTCCTACTAGCGAGAGGTATTGCTGCAAGCAGGACTACCAGCTACAACCCCCGAGGGAACGGCCAGGTGGAAATAGAGAACGCGACTGTCTGGAAGGCCGTTCTCTTAGCCTTAAAGTCTAAGGGCCTCCCAACCTCTCGCTGGCAGGAAGTCCTCCCGGCAGCGCTGCATTCCATCCGGTCACTGCTTTGCACTGCCATTAACGCCACCCCCCATGAACGAATGTTTGTTTTCCCCAGGAAGTCGACTACGGGAACCTCGCTACCAACATGGCTGACTTCCCCGGGGCCCGGCTTGCTGCGAAAGCACATGAGGGCCCATAAAATGGACCCCCTGGTCGAGAGGGTGGACCTCCTGCACGCCAACCCCCAGTACGCCTATGTGGCATACCCAGACGGGCGGGAGGACACAGTCTCCTTACGAGACCTCGCACCCTCGGGCACCCCTGAGACACCACCGTTACCCCCCACCACCCCCCCAAATCCAGCCCAGGTAGACGGCATGCCGGAACCCCACGAGCCTTTGCCGACCACGCAGACACCAGCATTAACATCGGATACTGCACCACCGCCGCCGCTGCTGCGCCGATCAGAAAGGCTTACGAGGCCTCCGGACAGACTGACATACCCGAACTGGTAGTACACTTCACCCCGCCGGACTCAAATTTAAACAAGGGGTGAATGTAGTAAACCACTTTTATCGTTCACTATCGTTACACTATGGTTATCACTGTTTATATCGTTACACTATAGTTATCACTGTTTACACTGTTGTATCACTACACAAGGTCACCTCTTGTCACGCTGTTATACCTGGGCTGACCACAGCTGACTCCGCCCATGGCTCCGCCTGCTTGCCCAGGTATAAAGGTGGTCGACTGGCTGGTATTCCTCCTTGTTGGATCCGATCACCCACGAGGGTGGGCTCTGTTATTTAGCCAATAAAAACCTATAGTTACTAACTTAACTCGTCGCTTTTCATGAACTGAATTGATAAGTATATCAATGGATTCCTCATTTTTCAGACAAAATCCAACCCTTGCTGCATGCTAGATCATTTCCATTGGAAACAGCGGCTGTTGCAGCCTTTAACCTTCTCAAAAAACAGTTGGAGAAAGCGGCTCTTCACTCCATCGATGAGAATCTCCCTTTCATAGTCGAATGTGATGCCTCGGAGATGGCGATCTCGGCTACTCTAAATCAGGAAGGTCGTCCTGTAGCATTTATGTCCAGGACCTTACAAGGTGCCGAGCTACATTATCCTCCGGTTGAGAAGGAAGCCACAGCCATCATAGAGGCGGTATGGAAGTGGAACCATTTCCTAGCTCGCCAGCACTTTACATTAATCACGGACCAGCGATCAGTCACCTTCATGCTCGATAATCGAAAATGAACCAAAATTAAGAATAATAAAATACAGCTTTGGAGGATGGAACTGGCCTCTTTTGGTTACACCATTCACTATCGACCTGGCAAGGAGAATGTGGCCCCGGATACCCTCACACGAGCATTCTGCTCCACTATTTCGTCCTCTACTCTCATAGATGTCCATAATGGATTGTGTCATCCTGGCGTTACGCGCATGCTACATTTCCTACGATCACGGAATCTCCCTTTTTCTACTGGAGATGTAAAGAAAATGTGCTCAGAATGCCGGCTTTGTGCAGAATTAAAACCTCCGTTCTTCCGCCCCTCAGATGGTATGCTCATACATGCAACCCAACCGATGCAACGACTTAGCATCGATTTTAAGGGCCCAGTGCCCTCTTCAACTCAGAACACATATTTGCTCACTATGATTGATGAATATTCACATTTTCCATTTGCCTTCCCCTGCTCCAATATGCTGGCGTCCACAGTAATCTGCTGCCTTGAGCAGGTATTTTCTCTCTGTGGCATGGCGGCTTACATTCACTCGGATCGGGGTCCATCCTTTATGTCAAGGGAACTCAAGGACTACCTCTCAGAACGGGGAATTGCTACAAGCAACACGACGCCATATCATCCCATCGGAAATGGGCAGGTAGAGAGATATAATGGCATCATCTGGAATTCCGTACATCTTGCTTTAAGATCTCGGGGCCTACCAAACCAGCAATGGGAAGCAGTGCTTCCGGATGCATTGCACTCTATATGGTCCCTTCTTTCTACAGCCACAAATACTACACCTCATGAGTGGTTCTTTGGATTCCAGCGTCGCTCATCTTATGGGACATCCCTCCCGTCATGGCTAACTACTCCTGGACCTGTACTACTCCGAAGATACGTTCGGACGTCTAAAAATGACCCTCTCGTAGACGAGGTCGAACTAACTGATGCCAACCCCACCTATGCATACATACGATATCCCGACGGCCGAGAATCTACCGTATCATTACGGGATCTGGCTCCCTGCCCACCAGGACCTAGTGGGACATCGAGTGATGGTATTTTACCAGGAACCTCTTGGAACCTACCGGGTACCCCTCTCCAGGATCCTGATCTGACACCAACTAGCTTGGTGCCGGTAGAACCCCGTACTCAAAGTTGCGACCCTCCCAGTACCACGCACCAAAGTACTGATCCGCCACAGACCAGCTCTGCACCTCCCTCTGAACAGAGACAGACCAACTCTGCACCTATTGGGGCTTGTACACGAAGCCATGATCTCCCCGACCCTTCACAGGGTAATCTAGGCCACACAGACTCTGACCAATGGCCAACAGCATGTAAGCGGACCAGAGACCCTCTACGACGGGAACCCAAACGGGTGCGACTCTTCCTCGTTCGGCAGCTGCGGAATAAAAGGAAGACCACAGCCTCCTAATCTCGCAGGAGGGAAGAATGTAATAATAATAAATAACTTCCGGATGAAGTTATGTGCACATCACTTCCTGTGAACTGTGAACTGTGAACTCTGTGCATACATCACTTCCAGTGCATACATCACATCCAGTGCATACGTCACTTCCTGTGTTTGGACTAGTATAAATACTGAACTGCTCAGTATGGTAAAAGGGCTTCTCCTGGAGGCATGGTGAAGACCGCTCTTGTATATAGTATAATTA
Source organism: Somniosus microcephalus (assembly GCF_052327205.1). Classification (NCBI taxonomy): domain Eukaryota; kingdom Metazoa; phylum Chordata; class Chondrichthyes; order Squaliformes; family Somniosidae; genus Somniosus; species Somniosus microcephalus. The sequence goes on from NC_140996.1 coordinate 34,287,476, forward strand.
TAAGTTGCTTAAAGCTTACTTTAAAGTTCCTTGATGTGTGAGACTCCTTTTTACATCACTGCCTACACCACTTTGAATGGGCGCAGCCAAATAGTGCTGGCCCATGACACCGCCCGTTTTCTGGCCATATCCAATTTCTAGGCCAATGACTCTGATCTGGAGTGACTGAAGGCAGAGACATTTCCTACAGATGTGGGAATCTGGGACAGTCTCGCTGTCCACAAACTCCACATACTACAGTCCCGACACTTAGCCTGCCCTGCCATCTCTAGGCTTCTTTTTATTTGTTTATTGATAGCTTGAATTAAAATTAGGTACACTGATTTTGTTAAAAAACAAATTACTTACTGTTTTCTCCCCTGATTTACTAGCCCTCAGAGCTCCTCCTCCATACTCGCCATGATGTCACTGCTGATGTCACTTTATCCTCTGGTGTTTGTGCTAGCCGCCTCTTCCCCCGGTGCTCCCTGCTGACTGGCTATTCTCTCTCACTCCCGCTCCTTATTAAATGCGGCCGATTCCTTCCCTCGGTGCTCCGCGCTAACTGCTGGTCAGAACATTACACTCATACGGGGAAAAATTCAGTTGGTTGCACCTCCCGTTAGCGCCTTAAGAGGGCGCTAAGTGGGGCGCAAAGCAACTAGCGCCTGGGCGCGGCGATATCTGCGCCTCTCACGAAATTGACCGGACATTTTGCGGTGGCGCTAAACAATACCGCCCGATCTCCTGCGCACGCAGATCTTGACGTCATTCGAGAGTGCACCGCCCTTGTGACGCCCCGGAACGGAAATTGAGTGGCGCCCCCCTCCTTTCCGCCTGGTGCAACCAACGACAGGTTGACTGGAACGGTTCCCAGTCGCTGTGGGGCTGGGGAGACGCTATTTAAAGGGGGCCTCTTCCTGGCTTTTGTTTGGTAGCCATTTTTGCACCACTCATTCTGAGAGAGAGAGAGAGATTTTGAGAGCGACAAAGAGAAAAAAAGAGACTTCTGCATTGAGTCAACGCTGTCTGAGGTAGATTTGGCTTCTGACCATAACTTTGCAGGTAATTTGGTTTTTGACCTTCATAACTTTGATTGCCTAGATACTATGGGGGCTGCAATGGATGGGAGCGTCGTCCTTCTCCATCACATTCGGAGGGCACAGAGACGCAGAGAGAGAGTGGCAATCATGGCCAGATGGAGGAGGGCCAACAGGCTTCTGTACAGGAGACCTTAACCTCCCAGGGTTTTTCGCCAACAGTTCTCCTACATTAATTTGTTTGAGGAGCAGTGTTTGCGAAGGCTGTGCTTAAGCAAGGAGGTGGTCACTGAGCTCTGCCATCTGCTTCAGCCAGATCTGCAGCCTCAACTGAGGAGCAGGACGTCTCTTTCAGTGGCAGTGCAGATAACAGTGGCTCTCAACTTTTACGCCACTGGCTCGTTTCAATCAGCTACTAGGGACATCGCCAATATCTCCCAGTTCGCGGTGCATTGTTGCATCTGTCAGGTCACAAATGCCCTCTTTAAAAGGGGATGAGAGTACATCTCTTTCCCCATGACCCTAGACAAGCAGCAAGAATGCGCAACGGGCTTTGCGATGAAAGCGGGCTTCCCCATGGTGCAGGGCGCCATTGACTGCACGCCTGTGGCTTTGCGTGCGCTGCAAGAGAATGCCGAGGATTTCCGCAACCGAAAGGGCTTCCATTCCTTAAACGTTCAGTTGGTCTGTTTCCACAGACAGCTGATACTCGCTGTCAATGCACACTTTCCTGGCAGCAGCAACGATGCCTTCATCCTGCGCCAGACTTCTGTGGCAGACCTTTTCCAGGCACCGCATCACCCAGGAGGTTGGCTTCTCGGGGACAAGGGATATCCTCTGTGCACCTGGCTGATGACACCACTCCGTAACCCCAACACCCCTGCTGAGCTGCAGTACAACGAGAGCCATCAAGCTACCAGGAACATCATTGAGCACACAATCGGCATGCTCAAGCAACAGTTCTGCTGTCTGGGCCATTCTGGAGGAGCCCTTCAGTACTCGCCTGAGTGAGTCTCCCACTTCGTTGTTGTGTGCTGCATGCTGCAAAACCTTGCAATCCTCAGGACCCAGCCAATGCCACCAGGCATTGGAGCACCAGCAGAGGAGGAGGAGGAAGAGGAGGAGGAAGATGAGGAGGATGATCATCAGCAGCACTAAGGCGGGAGGGAGACACACAATGTACAAAGTGGAAGGGCCGTCCATCAAAGGCTCATAGCAAGTCGCTTCTAGGCCCCTTCTGAGGAAATGGCTTCTGCAATTCAAACAACCTGAATGAAACCATCCCGTAACCCTTAAGCCGGTCAAGGCAACAATGATTGCAAAGACCAAACATGTATATTTTGAATATAGAAACTTCTTTATTTGACAAACTCTGCGTGTCTCATTTCCGCATGACAAACTAATAGAAAGAAACACAAAAAAAAACAGTCATTAACATAACTGGCTCTCACAACCTGGAGACAATGTCCAAAACAGTTTCAAAAATTTGACCACGAACCTCGGCCTTTAATAAAACAATGAAAAACATTTTGTCACACCTCCTACTTTTTGCCCTTCGAGGGTGATCTCCTTCCTCTGTGAAATTCCCCCCTTCCCAACCTGCAGCTCTTCCGTAATGGGGCCCCAGTGGCTGGAGCAAGGCTGGTGGAAGGTTGCTGATTGTCACAACCTGAGACTGCAAATGCCCTTGAAGGACGGCCTAGACCAGCTCTGGGCCTGGAGGGCCTGGCTGCAGACTGCACCAACTCTGCATGGGTGGCAGCAGTCTGTCCTACAGGCGGTGGCAACTGCAGTGGAGAAGTGCCAGTGGTGGCAGCAGGAATGCTGTCATCTTGAGAGAGGACAGCACCTCCCTGCTCGACCGACACACTGGCACTCCCACGGGGCAGCACTTCAGCATCTGGAGCAATCTGATGGAGCACAGATTGCTAGCCTGCTGCGGCGCAGTGAGAGCCCCGGGGCAATGTGTCCAAACCAGTGAGGATGGCAGCAGTCAGTGCTCACGTGGCCTCAATCTGCGTCTGCATGAGACCAGCTAGTGACTGCATTGCAGCACTAAGCATTTGCGTGGCAGCCACCTGTGCTACACCGAAGTACTCCACGCTCCTTGCCAGTGATTCAATGGATTCAGGCACCCTTCCCACTGCACCCATGAGCTCAGTGTGCCTGCGCTCCGCCTGGGCACTCATTTCAGCGAGGACCCGCTCCTCCTCTGCGTCCAGTGCAGCAGGACTCGATGGCATTCTCTCCCTCCGGGGAGAAGACCCCCGAGCTTCCCTACCCCCATCGCGTTGCTGCAGCCCGCTGGGTCCTGGAGCTTCACCCTCATCAGACCATTCCCCCCTACTCCCCTCCAGGGAAGGCGTGTTCCCAGTGTGGGCATGGGCTTCCTCGGGAGAGGGTGGTGCTGATGCTCCGGCTTCCTCTTCTTCCTCGCCTTCAGCTTCACTCCCACTGGCAGCTTGAGGGCCCGTCTCCTCACCTGGTGAATCACCATCTGAAAGCAGGGAGGTGCAAGAGTGGCTTTAGCATGAGGACAGGGTGGCAGCAAGGGAGGCATGAGTGCAGCGATTTAGTCATTTGGATTGAAAGTGTCAAAGGCTGGTGTTGTGAGGAACAAGTGGAAGGAGAGAGGACAAAAAGGTTACCATTGCTGTCCAGAATGGGGTCGGCGTCTCCAGTGGCGACGGGACCAATCACCCGGCTTGCCACAATCCTCTGGACGCGCACCTCAAGATTGCTGAGAGGTTGCAGCTGAGGCCGCCCTCCACCAGTCCGTTGCTGCTGTCTCCTATTATGAGACAGCTTGGCCTGCAATAAAAAGGACGGCGTCTGAGTAAATATACAGCCATGGCCTTGCCTGAAATCCCTGCCATAGTTGAATAGCCCTTACTGTATGCAGCCATGGTCTTGCCTGAAATGCCTCCCATAGTTGAATAGCCCTTACTGTATGCAGCCATGGTCTTGCCTGATGTGCCTCCCATAGTTGAATAGCCCTTACTGTATGCAGCCATGGTCTTGCCTGAAATGCCTGCCATAGTTGAATAGCCCTTACTGTATACAGCCATGGTCTTGCCTGAAATGCCTGCCATAGTTGAATAGCCCTTACTGCATGCAGCCAAGGTCTTGCCTGATATGCCTCCCATAGTTGAATTGCCCTAACTCTATGCAGCCATGGTCTTGCCTGAAATGCCTGCCATAGTTGAATAGCCCTTACTGTATGCAGCCATGGTCTTGCCTGAGGTACCTCCCATAGTTGAATAGCCCTTACTGTATGCAGCCATGGTCTTGCCTGATGTGCCTCCCATGGTTGAATAGCCCTTACTTTATGCAGCCATGGTCTTGCCTGAAATGCCTGCCATAGTTGAATAGCCCTTACTGTATGCAGCCATGTTCTTGCCTGATGTGCCTCCTATAGTTGAATTGCCCTTACTGTATGCAGCCATGGTCTTGCCTGAAATGCCTGCCATAGTTGAATAGCCCTTACTGTATGCAAAGTGTGGAATGTGCGTGTGTGTTTAAGAACATAAGAACATAAGAACATAAGAAATAGGAGCAGGAGTAGGCCAATCGGCCCCTTGAGCCTGCTCCGCCATTCAATAAGATCATGGCTGATCTGATCCTAACCGCCAAAGGGCCATAGGTGTTGGATGAGTATTGGGCATTGGGGCTTTTAAGACCCTCTGGCCATAAAGTGAGGTTGAGATGGAGAGATGGAGAGGTTTGAAGAAAAGGCACTCACCCTGACGACCCGAGTGAGGTCGTTGAACTTATTCCAACATTGTATATGGGTCCTAGGCACCATGCTGCTTGAGGAGACTCTCTGAGCCATCTCCCTCCACACTCTTCTGTACTCGCGTGGCAAAGGCCTCCTGCCACTCTCTGGGTACAGAACAGATCTTCTGCGCTCCACCGCGTCAACCAGAGCCTCCAAGGCCTGCTCACTGAAGCGCTGTGCTCACTCCCTGGCCCTCTCCATAGTCCTTGGCTGCAAGATTTAGCCACAGGTCTGCCCAGGCCGAGATTCAAGGCTCCAATGAGCAGGGTGTGGCTGCAGAGCAAGATCGACCCTCCCCTTTAAGAACTGACCGGCGTCAGTGTGTCTGTGTTCCATCGCTAACTGACAGCACCTGCGCTGCGCCCACCCTCTGAGGTAGTGTCTCGCTCCTCGGCCTTAGCGCCTTAAGAGAGGTGTGTAGCGCCTGATTTAGCGCTCCAATCACCTCCAGGGGCGATAAAAGTCAAATTTGCTGTCGGAGGCGATAATTAGCGCCAGGCACTAAACTTTGCGCACCGCCAATAATGGTGCCCCAAATGGGGCGATACCGAACTTTTCCCCCATAGTCTTACAAAAGCTACATCATTATAAGCATAGGTAAGGTACTTTGATGTGCCAGTCAATTTGAATAAACCCCAAAAAAAATCTCATTGGTGTCTTAAATTACGACTGATGGCAAATTAAGATGCTTTATAGCCTCTCCTCTTCTCCAACAGGCCAATTACATAGAATTAAATCAAATGTACAGCATAGAAACAGGTTATTTGACCCAACAGGTCCATGCCGGTGTTTATGCTCCACATGAGCTTCCTCCCACCCCTCTTCATCTAATCTTATCAGCATAACCTTCTGATAAATAAAGCATGTAACTGAGCCATACGGACCAGAAGGCTTTAGATTTAGTTCCTGGTCTGTGCTAAGTAAGCTGATGCCAGCTGGTTGTTGTTGGCATATGGAACGGTTAACTTGGCTTTTGAAAAGTGATCATGTTTAGTTCATTCAATATAGAGCAAAAAAAAGGTGGTTGGCATCATTGGAGAGTGAATGAGAGAGAGAGAGATACTGATTTCACTTAGCAACAGCCAGTGTTCAAGATTGAAGTAAGGCCTTGGGATGTTTAGAGTATTGCCATGCTATAAACATCCCACCTAAGCATGGGGATGTTGATGTACGAGAAATGTAAATCTGTGTGCGTAAAAATCGGCTGAAGGACAATGCACTGACCAGAGACTACCAAATAAGGCAAGGCCACTTCCAGTTTGATAAAGAGAATAGTATATAAAAAGGGAAGCTTTTGTGTTAAAGACGAGGAAAGACGGGAGGAGTCTCGAGTGGAGCATAAACTCCAGCATGGACTGGTTGTGCCGAATGGTCAGTTTCTGTGCTGAGCTTATGTACAGTAATCCTATGTAAGTTGTGAGAAAAAAGAGAGGAACCTTTTTGAGTGCATGTCTACATTCAGAGCTCCTGACAAAGCTCCACCTGTAAATTGCGTTACACTTTGAGAAATTATACTCCGCATTTAGGTTGTTTTTTTCTGTTAAAGTAGGAAAAATAAAATGATTATGACCATAAGACTGAATTCCTTAGAACTCAACTGAACAACAGAAAATTGTTTAAAAACAACAGTTGGCAGTAGGGAATTTTATAATCGGTCTCTGCACCCCTGAGTTTGGGACGCAAAAAATCAGCCAGAGTGGCCATTCCTGATTGCTGTCCAATGATCCTTGCTGGAATGTACGTATGTGTGCACATCAATTGAGTACTGGATTGGGCTGAGCTGTGAGGTGCTCCATGGTCAAATATCAAGTCAACTCTCTTTCGGTTCACCACTTTCTTCGTGTGGGTGGAGTATTGGAGGGTGACCAGCATCCATGGAGGGGAGAAAATTGGCAAAAAGCATTATGTATTGGAGATTGCAGCATTATTGCTTGAATTAAATGAATTTATCAGTACATTGCTGTGTCAAGGGCCTCAATGGCTGCAAGTCAGAATATTAAAACCATATTTTTACAAAAGCTACATCATTTAAAGCTGTTAAATGTAAATAGCAATATTAATAAGAGCACTAGTTGGGTTTGTTATTTTATATGCGTAAGAGATTGCTCGCGGATGAAGTCTTAAGTAGCACTAATTTTTCTATGAAATATGTGAAATGCTGGGCGCGATCATGCCAGCCCTGGGGAGGCGGGTATGGAGGCGGGACTGCCGGGAAAATGGCAGAATTTGGGGCGGGTGCCATCTTGCCAGGAGGTGGGTAGCCGTCCCATGCCAGGTCCCATCTCTTTGGAGGCGGGAAGGGATTACATCCACTTTACTGCCTGTTAACAGGTAGTTAACAGGCAGAAAATAGGCTTATCACCATTTTGCCCTCACAGGTGCGGGCTTCCCGAAGGCTCCAAACCCCGCCAGTGTCACCGAGGCGAGTAGTGGGTCTGCGGGGGTCTGCGGGGTGCAAAAGTGTGCTGTGAAGGTAAGTGATGGGTGCAAGTGTGGAGAGGTGAGTATCTGAGGTAAGTGGTAAGTGTTAGAAAAAGTGTACTTTCCTTTGTTTCATCCTGCAGGCTTCAGTCGGTGGGTATGCGTAGAGTCTCGCACCTCTACGGTAGAGATGACAGATGGCCGTTGCATTCCCCAATACAACAACCATCTAATTTCTGCAAAAGAAAGAGGTTTGATGAGTCTTGATTTCTAGAACTCATCAAACTACAGAGAATGTCAGTGTTTGACAGCTTCACAGAGCTGTCAAACAATGAAAATTAATCTGTCAAAAATTTTTGACAGATGAAATGTCATACGTTGACGTTCACTGCAACCGGCTTTCCCTTAATTGGCCTGCTAAACCCGCTGGGTGGGCTTAACAAGGCCAATCAAGGGAAAATAGCGTAGGTTGGCCAAAAGTTGATGGAGGCAGGACTGAAACCCGACAATTGGGAGTCCCACCTCTAAAAGCTCTCCATTGGCAAAATCACCCCTGCTCTTTTACAAATGTCTTTGTTAATAAGAACATAAGAAATAAGAGCAGGAGTCGGCCATACGGCCCCTCGAGCCTGCTCCGCCATTCAATAAGATAATGGCTGATCATCAACCTCAACTCCACTTTCACGCCCGATCTCCATATCCCTTGATTCCCCTAGAGTCCAAAAATCTATCTACCTCAGCCTTGAATATACTCAATGATTCAGCATTCACAGCCCTCTGGGCCAGAGAATTCCAAAGATTCACAACCCTCTGAGTGAAGAAATTCCTCCTCATCTCGGTCTTAAATGGCCGACCCCTTATCCTGAGACTATGCCCCCTAGTTCTAGACACTCCAGCCAGAGGAAACAACCTCTCAGCATCTACCCTGTCAATCCCCTTCAGAATCTTGTATGTTTCAATGAGATCACCTCTCATTCTTCTAAACTCCAGAGAGTATAGGCCCAATCTACACAATCTCTCATCGTAGGACAGCCCTCTCATCCCAGGAATCAATCTAGTGAACCTTCCTTGCACCACCTGCAAGGTGATAGAATTATAATAGAAAATATGAGTATCAGTCATTAAAAAACACTGTCATTGTTAAATAAAATCCTTAGTAGCTACCAAAAATATGACAGGACTTATGTATGACTACACAACAAGCAATACCCGTCCTAGAGATTATATCTGATTTGTTCTGTGGACATCCAAAGTGCCAAAACGAGATTATGTTGTCCAGGTATTACAATTGTACTAAATGGCAAGAAAGATTAAAATTTGACTAATTATAACACATAATTAAGCTGATTACAAATATTTGTCTTCATAGACTGCTCATTGAATGTTATCTTTTGTTACCCATTTTATTTATCTCCTGTTCCGATGTGATGTTAGCTGCTGAAATTACATTGGCATACAAGCTTTTAATAAGTAAAATGGAAGTCAGCTTCCCTATTCCACATTAATGGAGACAAATGACAACTTCATTACATGTCCTGCAAGATCAAGGTAATTACTGTTGCTGTCACAGCTCTGTGCAGATCACTGGCTTCAGGATGGCTCCATCTTCATTGAAAAGAGCTGCTGTCAGAAATACAATCTTATTTTTCATTGCTTTAACTGTCTAAATGTAGGAAAAAGATCACCATTTCTTTTTCTTAAAATCATTAACATGCAAAAACATTTATTGAGGCATTACTAAGGGGAACATTACACTGGTGCAATCTGTTAATAAGACAAGGAACTATGGATGATAAGAGAATCATCATGCACTTTGAGTAACATATAGACAGTTGATATTGATATATTTTCCGGTCCATAGGAGTACTAAGTAGGCTGATAAAAAGTGCTTTTTATTATATCATAGTATTCAAACAGAAAAAACTTGGCTTCATTTATTTTCTTCAGTAGTTCCCTTATCACATTTCTAACACACTTACATTGGAATAATCCAATTTATCTCTACTTCACCAACAAGTCTGGCTCTAATGACTTTCTTTTGTTTATGGGAATACTAATAAACACTTGTCTGGAAATGTTTTTGTTCTTTTAAATACTTAGCTCCTCAACTTGGCACATGACTTCTGCCACTTGCGAGCTACTCCCCTCAACAAGTGCATCTCCAGAATGAAAACTGCACTTTTATTATTGTTCATATGATTTATTTCTCTGACTTTTGTCCCAGAATTACAGAAATTCTGCAGAAGCACATTGAAAATTTTCCAACATAGCACCATGATGAAACCAAAGGAATAACAGACCTCAAGCTGATATTGGGGGGAGGTTAGAAGCAGTGATTTACAAATCTATCAGATAGGAACTTTAAGAGCCAGAAAACAATGGGCAAGACAAAGTTTGAAGTTGAGACCAATTTCTGTCAATAAACTGCTTACTCTGTTATGAACTATGTTAAGTGAGCCCATCAAACCTGAGACAGAAGATTTATTCTGTACAGCCTAACAGAGGGGAATTGCCTGATACATAATGAACCACTGATACAATTAGAGCCGTTGGGTTTAAGAAGCAGAAAAGTTCCTTAACCAGCAAACATATAGAGAATATCTATAAGGAAAGGAAAGATCAGCTGAAACCGTCACATGGAGAGTCAAAGTAGGTCCTTAGATATTCTCACACTAGCATTCCTACGGGCAATTTTTAAATTATAGTAACCAGCAGGGGCAATACAAGCAATTGATTCTTATTAATAACTCCTGGATGTGAAACATGACCTCCACTTAAGTTTGGAGATAATTGGGGAGAAATTGGACCTCATTATGCCAGTTTTTCAGGTATGAAATGGGGCAAAAAGGTCCAGTTTGGTTGGGCTATGCCCCATCCCCCAAGAGCACCTTAAATACATCTGACTATATTTTGGCTCAGGACTCCTTAACCAGGCATTAGGCTTCTTGCATATGTAAATGAGTATCCTAATGGCTGTTTAAGAACTTCTCTTTGAAATTTGTCAGCGCTGAGCACAGCATGTGCTGGGCATGCTTTGCTTAGGTTTTTCTGTTCAAAAAGGAAGGTAAGTTTCTTCTTTTTAACTTGCCCTTATGTGAAGCAAGGCAGAACAGGAGTTCTACTCCTGGCTCCACAGCACCCCTGAGGATAGTTGCCAACCTGCGCTCACCCCCTCCCATTCTCCTTGCCCACAGGACCTACTTGAGAGCTGAAGCAGGTGTTGCAGCCAAACAAAATTGGCAAGCTGAAGGTCATGTTTCACATTCAGAAGTTATTAATATCAATCAAATGCTTGTATCAACCCTGCAGTGAAATATCATTATACTGGTTACCATAATTTAAAAGGTGCCAGTAGGAATGCTAATATGAGAATATCTAAGAGCCTCAGGACTTTAGCTACTTATGCAGTAGAGGCAGTTCCATAGTTTTGGAAGAGGGGCTCTCCATATTGGTATTACTCATATTAGCTGAGGTCTGTTATCTGGATAGGCTTTGCGTCTGGATGTAGAACAGTATAAATGAGAGCTGTGGAAGAAATCACTGACAATAATGGTTTGGTTGCTCCTTAGTATTCCTCAAATGTTTCGATGTTTAAGGCAGTTTTGTGCAACTTGAATCTATCAGACAATTCAAATGGTTTTTGTTCAATTGTTTGCCTATAACAAATTAATCTGACAAGCTTCTGCCCAACTCTAATGAGCATATTGTAGATAACACCATGCTTTATGGTAGGTCTCATACTCTGTACCAGGCTGAATCACCTCTTTTGAATTTCTGGCCACCTTTGCCGGATTTTCCAGCATGTTCACACTGGTAGGTTCCCTGGATGTTTCCCGAATGTCACAGGGGCCCAGAAGACAAAATATGTGACCATCCCCTGACCCCATGAACTTTGCCAAGGTCAAAGGAAGAGGTCAATGATGGGTGCATCTCATCCATGTTTAATAAAAATTACAATGCTGTAGGGGGTGGTGTGGGTTGGCACGTGCGCCCAGTCAGTTATGCCCCTGACTGTGAGCGGTTCGAATCGCTCCCACGCCTCTGGGTTCTAGACACTGGACTTAGGTACAGGTGGCGATACAGAAAAGACTCGAGTAGACAGGTGGTTTGGATGTGAGATAACCAAGATTTTATTAAAGTAGAAATTAACACAATCTTATGAAAAGTTACTCGTATAAAATTACAGGCAAATACAAAATAACTATACTTATACAGGGAATGGGGAACACATGGCACATCGAGGGAAAACAACTATCTTAACGATCCCCTTATCCTTATCCCACCCCTTATCCCTAACTAGATTAAGCTATGAGGGGCCAGAATTCATGCTCACCAATCCAAAGATAAATGCCAACTGTTAACGAGCGCGAGTTTTGAAGTCTGGTTTCTGGTACTTCTAGGTACCCCGTCGCCACGTGGTCTTCAGGGGTGCGGTGCTGGGTCTGCTACTGTGACACACCTTCTCCCCTCCGCTGCCGTCGTCGTCTCGTTGCGATGGGTTCTCCTCTTTTTCTCCCTCGGGTGGTAGTCGGCGGCACCATTGTGCCTGCAGGACAGTTGGCAGTCTTAACTGCCTAGATTTTCTTACCCAAGCTTAAGAACGCCAGTTTATTTGTCGTGGCATGGCCACCTGCGTTTTTGCAGTGCTCAACGAGATACTTGTCTTCCCAAGCGCCAGCTTATAACTAGGCGCTTGGTTTACTTATCGATATGTTTTCTTCGCTGCCCTGCTCTGCCCTTATTGAGTTAGTATCGTCTTCTTTGTCTCCACTCGTCTCGTCTCGTCGGACTACTATACAAGTCCTGGGCTACCTGCTCAACTTCGTCTCACCCCTTACTGCGGCCTGGGCGTCCTGGATGGCTGTGGACTTGGGTCTCATTCCCCTTCCTAGCAGTTGGTATGGTGTAACTGGCTACTGAAAATCTGCTCCGGGGAGTGAACCCGCCACGAGGCCAGGGCACGAGTACGAGCGGCAGCTCAAGGGGCTGGAGCCACGAGAGCAGAGAGCAGAGTCAAGGGCAAGAGCAAGAGAGAGATTGCTACCCGGGGCCTTCAGTTATACTCCCCACGAAAACCCTTATCTGCGCACCAAATCAGGTTAGTTAATTGTTCCAATCTTGACAGGCTAGTTTAAATAATTGTAGCAATCTAAACTAACTGTTTTTAGATGGCTGGTGAGCACACCTACTGGCCTGATGATTGAATTGTTTTGTTATTAATACATCTTAATCGGCCTGCCCAGCTTCGATGGCCTCCTTAAGCTGTTTCCGATTATTTATGCAAACAACTTGATGGCCTCAAGTATAGGCCTAACTGGTTTCGGTCTGTCTGTGATTTGGCTTAATGCATAATTCAAAGTCCTGCTGTCTGCTTTTCAAAATTCAAAAGTCCTTGTTCACAGAAACTGCAGCTTGGGTTTCGATTTCCCCGAAAGCTGCTTGTGCCACAGAGTCCAAGCTTCTAAAATCTTGCAGGCTTTTGGTCACGAGGTGCGGACGCCATCTTTGGGTACCCTTTTTAAAATGTCCACGAAGGATCCCTTTTATTAATAATAACCTTTGGGGAAATGTAGAAATTTTGCGAATCTTACAATGCTTAACATTGTAATGACTGAATAAGTGCATTAATAACTATATTGACACCGATCAGCAGTCGAAACCATACTCCAAAATTAAATAAGAATCTTAACATCTTAGTTGAGTAATTTAATTGTTGCTCAATGGAATTACTTTCCAAGGTGTAGATTAATATTCAGGATTACGCCCTTTTCAATGTCTTCACTGGAACACAGTTCTTTTCCTATGCTAACTGAAATACTTCCAAAAGATTAAGCTCTTCCTGATGACATTTTGACATGACATCAATGCAAAATGTCAACATTAATAAAATGTTCCACACTGACGGAGTTATTCCATACTGGCAGACTTTCATTTGAACTAGTTATGTGAATTTTACTAATGAAAAATAACCTGAAAGCTGCAGGCCTTCCATTATTATTTTTTAATATATTATTGACTAACTGCTGAGCAGAATGCAACTGCTGCCAACCTGGCTTCAAAATTATTAGACATGGCGCCAAAAAAAATAAGAGTACGTCTTAAGAACATGTTGCTTTGGAGTGAGCTCTTCAACATGAAACATCACCGCTAGAATAATTTATCTTTTAAAATAAATTATGTAATAGGTTTTTATTTAAGTTGATAACACTGTCAGGCTGATTATGTAGCATCAAATTCTTGCTCCCTTGCTTCCTCACTTTATTGAATTAAAGTCACATGAGAACTACAGAAGCATTTAAATGTGTGAAATAGTGTATTGGTAATTAACGTTGTAACCTTAAACTTGTTCGCGTAGTCAGAGATATTTTTTCCAATGATGGAATAAACTTTGAAGTTAATAAAAAATATAGACATAATGGTTAGACAAAGCTCTCCAGAAGCAGAGTGAAATTAATTTTAAATATGAAGTTTATCTGGCAGCAGCAGGAGAAAATTGAACTTTTACATTGTATCATAAGTCAACTGCATCATTAATAAAATTTGAGTAGGTACTTGGTAGGGAAAGCCAGAAATGCTTTTGCAATGAATTACGTTAATAGATACCTTAACATGCTTTACATATACATTTTGAAATGTGTTTCTTAAATTTCTTCCTTTGAACATTGTAAAGCGGAAGAGTGGAAGCATTGAAATACCATTACTTGTGTTGAAATTACACACATAAAGTGCTGAGCCTGCATTTCACAATTCCATCCTTCATACTGAATTTGGTATTATTTTGCTTCCATCCCCTATATTGGGTAAACCAAATATGTGCATATATAAATGAACCATAAGAGTTTGTTCTGCACACTCAACAGTGATTTTTAAGGTGAATTGAGCAGTACAAATGTAACAATCAGTGTGGAATTAAAGGACCTTGTTTTGCTCAACAAAGGAAATGTATAAAAATATGCCAGAATCAGAGCACTGCATGACTTGTTAAGATATAACTAAAGGCTACATCACTGTAGAAACATAGGAGACTGGGGAAAAAAAACTTCTTCACAGAATTTATAGAGAGCAAATTCATTTTATTTCAACTGATCTAAGTCATACTGCTTCCAGCAATTTAGCTACCTAGCAAAAATGCTTTATGACTTGTGCCAGGAGTTAAAAGCAGATTTGGAGTGTCAGGAACTTTTGTCAGCAGCACTTACATTATATGCCACCGTTACATTACAGACCCTTGCTAAAGCCCCGTAGGTATCAGCCATTCATCAATGCCAATATATATTTCCCAGATTTAGTGAGTAAAACAGATCAGTTTATTGATTATAATATTATTTATAATCTTTTCTGTAACATCTCAGCAGCAACTGAGTTTTTTTTTAAGCCATGTAACATTTCTCATTTAGGAACCAATGTTTACATAAGCATCAGTAGCTGAATGAGGTGATGATGGTTATCAGTACAGTTATCATACCTAGATAGTAAGTGGTACCAAAAATAAATCATAAGCATCTATCTACACTACTATAAGTTTTGTATCTGTTGTGTCTGCAATAAAAGAAAGACTTGCATTTATATAGCACCTTTCATGACCACTGGATGTCTCAAAGCACTTTTCAGCCAATGAAGTACTATTTGAAGTGGCGTCACTGTTGCAATGTGGGAAACACGGCAGCCAATTTGCACACAGAAAGGTCCCACAAACAGCAATATGGTAATGACCAGATAATCTGTTTTTGTTATGCTGGTTGAGGGATAAATATTGGCCAGGACACCGGGGATAACTCCCCTGCTCTTCTTTGAAATAGTGCCATGGGATTTTTGCTGTCCACCTGAGAGAGCAGACGGGGCCTCGGTTTAACATCTCCTTTGAAAGATGGCACCTCCAACAGTGCAGCACTCCCTCAGTACTGCACTGGAGTGTCAGCCTAGTTTTATGTGCTGAAGTCCCTGGAGTGGAACTTGAACCTTCTGATCTCAGGTAAGTGTGCTACCAACTGAGCCACAGCGGGGATCATGATGCACGATTAACCCGTGCCTGTTCAATGTGATGCAGGAAACATGCCATGATTGTAGCATGCAGCCAGTGCCAACTGCGCTGTTGATTAGCTGCATGCACCAGCAGGGGCTCAAAATCGTGAGCGGTAAGCACTACTTAAGGCTAGCCTGCACTACTTAAAGCCAGCCTGCACCTCTTAAAGGGGAGGAGTATTTTGGCTGGAGCAGGTGGTGGAAGTCATTGTACAACAGATTCTGACTTGGGAAACATTCAATAATGGCACAACCTGGGAGCGAGTGGGAATTCAAGGTGTTCCGATGCTGCACTGGGAGCCTTGGTTACAACCACATTTCCCACATTACAATAGTGACTCCACTTCAAAAGTACTTCATTGGCTGTAAAACACTTTGAGACGTCCGGTAGTCGTGAAAGACGCTGTATAAATGCAAGTCTTTCTTTCTTTGGTGGAGGAGGTGGAAAGGAGGAGAGATGTGCTGTATCCACAGGGAGCTAGGAAGCCTCCAGACAAATGTTCAGAAGGCAGTGGGAGCAGATAGCCATGGCAGTCAATGTACCTGGATGCAGTGCCACAAGAGTTTCAATGACCTCATGCGAGTGGTCAAGGTCAGTGAATACATCTTCAACCAGCTGCACCACTAGCCTCAGCAACTGCGCAATGCACTACACCCCCATCACTCACCTACCAACAATCTCTATCAATCAAGACTGATAGCTAACATTCATTGCTTCACCTCACCCTCACACGCTTAGTACTGATGCACGCCTCACACCCACATCTCACAGATTGCACACACTGCCAGCTATTCAACCATGACAGCCACATCACCCAAAAAGATTGCACCACACTCACTGACACCGGAGGCAGCAGCACCTAACCAGTGGGGGATAGGCACACCTGCATGCCCTTACCCCCATGGAGGAGACAGTGCTCAACATCATTGGAATGGCCTTTGCTGAGGCCGTGGTCAGCAGCAAAGCTGAAATCATAAAAGATGATGGAGCAAGAGTAGGCCATTCAGCCCTTCGAGCCTGGCGGAGCAGGCTAGAAGGGCTGAATGGCATACTCCAGCTCTTATTTCTTATGCTATTATCCTTAGACATAATCCACCTTCTCACATTCCACTTCCCCCTCATCCCACAATCTCTTCTGATTTACAAGCTGCAGATGGTGTAAGCATGCACCTCCTGCTTTCCCCCTCCCCTCACCACATCCTTACACTTGTGTCTTTCTGCTTTCAGATACCCAAGAATTACAACCTGGCCAGGCAGTGCTGGAAAAGCAACAGGTGGAAGAGCATGAAGACAGTGATGATGAAGAAACACTGTCACTCGTTTTCGCACACGCAGAAACCAGCTCAGATAGTGACACTGCGCTTAATTTAGAAGATAGCATAGAGGCGGGATCTGCACATAGTGAGACACCGGGCGTGAGTGGGTTGCAGTCAGGGCAGGGGGCAAGGATAATGCAGGTGCCAGCTTGCCGGAAAGTGAGGTCGCACACGAGTTCTGCTGCAGAGGATTCAGGTGAGGACTTCGATGGGGCAGGCTGCAGAAGAATGCTGATGGGTATTCATAATGAAATACTTGGTGCACTGGCAGGCCTGCCAGAAAGCCTGCGTGCAATGTCAAGGATCATGGAGGAGTCTAACACCAACTTGGCACAGGGCTTTGTGCAGTGCTTGGAGCTCATCCTTTCCAGCATGGAAGTGGTGGCCAACTCCATTAGAACACTCGCGGACCCAACCATGGTGCAGTGTCTGATGGCTGATAGCTCAGCTTCCAGTGCAGCACAAGCAGGCGCCACCCAACGTCTGAGTGATGAAGTGGAAGCTCAGACTGCTGTCATACAAGGTCAGCTTGCTGCCATGCATGCTCAGACTGATGGCATCAAAGTTCTGGATCCCAGTGATAAAAAGGGTATCACAGTACTCCAGCAATCTGTCCGCCATCAGATTACTAGGATTGCTGAGGCACCGCCCCGGGGGATTGGCAGTGGCTCCGTGGCGCACGAACCTGCTCTCCTCTCTCAGGATGATAGCATTTGTCCTCCCACCCCACACTCTGCCAGTGCCCTTGCTGTTGTCTGTCTGCCATCCAGCCCAGACTGCTGCTGCCCATGCCGAAATGGTGCAGTCCACAGCCAGGCCTCCTAGGCCCAAAGCTGCTTGAGTTCATCCTTAAGGCCATCTGCAATCTCCTCCACTGAAAGTCAGCAGCCTTCCACCAGCCACGCTGCAGCAACTTGGGTAGCACTGCGTAGGAGCACTAGGACAGACAAAGGCACATGGAAGACAGGCACTAGGGGAATGCACAGGATGATTAGTTTACATTTGTATGCAATATGGCATGATTCCATTTATAAATTTAGTTTGGAATGTTTATTTTGTGTTGGCTTTTATTTTAGCATTGTGGCATAGGGGATGCTGAGATGGTCAATGACAGTGGGAAGCTAATATGGCAAGGCTATGCAGCATGCAGCATGCAGCAGTCCACCAAAAATCTGGACACCCGCCCTGCCGAGTACTGCAGGGCTGCTCCAGAGCAGTCCAGACAGTGGAACCATTATTTTAGCACGCCAATGGTCTGCTTTATCACATTTTGTGTGGCAGCATGGCTTTCATTGCATGCATGCTGTGCACGTCTGTGTGGGTTGCGCACTGGAGTCATCAAACATGTTGTCAGCAGATAGCCCTTGTCACCCAGGAGCCATCCTTTGCTTTGCCATGGTGGCTCAAATACAGCTGGCAGAGCGGACTAACACAGAATGAAGGCACCATGAAAGTGGAATCCCTTTTGGTTCTGATATAGAGCAGACTTATAGGTGGCGCCCACAAAACGATGTGTTTGCAGTCAATGGCACCCTGCACCTTGGTGTCATATTGTCATGACCCTGAGATGAACTTCCAACCACATATCCATGCCATCACTAAGACCACCTATTTCCATCTCCAGATCATGACTTGACTCCGCCCCACCTCAGCTCATCTACTGCTGAAACGTTCATTCATGCCTTTGTTACCTCTAGATTTGACTATCCCAACACACTCCTGGCCAGCCTCCCACATTCTACCCTCCATAAATTTGAGGTCATCTAAAACTCTGTTGCCCATGTCCTAACTCACACCAAGTCCCATTCACCCATCAACCCTGTACTCACTGACCTACGTTGGCTCCCAGTTAAGTAACGCTTAAAATTTTCATCCTTGTTTTCAAATGCCTCCACGGCCTCGCCCCTCCCTATCTCTGTAATATCATCCAGCCCCACAACCCTCCGAGATATCTGCGCTCCTCTAATTATGGTGCCTTGAGCATTCCCAATTTTAATTGCTCCACCATCGGTAGCTGTACCTTCAGCTGTCAAGGTCCTAAGCTCTGGAATTTCCACCTTAAACCTCTCTGCCTCTCCTCCATTAAGACGCTCTTCAAGATCTACCTTTTTCACCAAGCTTTTGGTCACGTGCCCTAATATCTCCTTATGTGGCTCGGTGTCAAATTTTGTTTTATAACGCTCCTGTGAAGCACCTTGGGGTGTTTTACTATGTTAAAGGCGCTATATAAATACAAGATATTGTTGTTGTTGAAGCCTGCAATCCTAGCGAAGCCGCGTGCTCACTCCACCTGCTGCTCTCTGGCAAGAGAGAATGAAATGTAGTCATCTCCCTTTGAACAGAAAGCCTCAGTGACCTCCCTGAACAACAGTGGACAGCAAATTGCGGAATGTTGCAAATATCTCCAGCTCCAGCCTGGAAGGAGCCCCACACATATAAGTTCATCGCCACGGTCACCTTCACAGCCACTGGCAATGCGGTCATCACCCTGCTCTAAGGTTGCAGTTATGGCTGCAGCAGGTGGCATATTTCAGTGAGGACATCCTTACTGAAATGCAGCCATCTCACACAATCTTCCTCACTGACGTTCAGCTAGAATAATTGCTCCCTGTACACCCTGGACAGTTATGGCTTCCTGCTAATAGCCCTTCTCCCCCCCCTTCTCCTCCCTCTTCCAGCAACTTGTCCTGCTCTGCGTGGCCTCTGTTCATTCTCCAATTCATGCTGTATTCCAAGGGGAATGCCTACTAGTGCATCCATGTCTGGGAGCAACTGGATTGTGCAGAAGCCTTGAAGTCAGCAAATTGTCCTTCAGCACCTGACCACCACTCCCAGTACGTTTGCAACTTGAAAAACCTATAGAAAGCGCAAAACACTTATAGAATCATAGCAATAGCCAGAAGAAATCAACCAGCAACTATCCTGTAAGTAGTTGATGATCACTTTAAATAGCATTGGTTGGGGGGCGTCCTTCCTGCTGCTGAACATGTGTTCAGCTGTGCAAGCTTGAGAGAGGGCATTGGCTGGAGCATTGTGCTCCAAAATAGTACCGCTGGCATCAAATTAGTGTTGCACGCTGATTGGCGTCATGATCTGCCTGCTCTGCATACTCCCGGTAGACATTTACAGTGTGTGTGCTGAGTAGAATGGGCCTATATTCTCTGGAGTTTAGAAGAATGAGAGTTGATCTCATTGAAACATATACAATTCTGAGAGAGCTTGACAGGGTAGATGTAGAGAGTCTAGAACTAAGGGGCATAGTCTCTGGATAAGGGGTCAGCCATTTAGGAATGAAATGAGGAGAAATGTTTTCACTGAGAGGGTTGTGAATCTTTGGAATTCTATACCCCACGGGCTGTGGATGCTCAGTCTTTGAGTATATTCAGGGCTAAGATCAGTAGATTTTTGGACTCTAAGGGAATCAAGAGAATGGGGATACTACAGGAAAGTGGAGTTGAGGTCGATGATCAGCCATGATCTTATTGAATGATGGAACAGGCTCGAAGGGCCTACTCCTGCTCATGTTTCTCATGATCTTATGAAATGTTAACCCTAACTTCCTCTCTCCGCAGGTGCTTCCTCACCTACTGAGTGTTTCAAGCAATTTTTGGTTTTATTTCAGATTGCCAGCATCCGCAGTGTTTTGCTTTTTGACTCATTTGCCCCATTTTGGATATTCTGCAATAGTCAGTGTCCATCCCATTGCAAGCAGCCTGGAACCTGTTTTGTGAGCTGTCGGGGAATTTGTCCACATTTTCATATTCCACCAGGGCTGTCTACTTGTTTCATGATTCAGCACCCCGCCCCCCTTGCTGATGGCTGGGTACCGCAGGTGTAATGACTCGCTGGTTTCCCATTGGGTGAGGTGTGAATCTATTTGATCCTTTACTTCTGATCAGCAACAAAAATAGTCACTTAATATTAATGGGCATGAAATTCCACAGTGGTTCCGCTAGTGGGAAATTGGTGGAACCCCCAAGAAAACAGAGGAGACTTGGCTGTGTCTGGTCTCTTCCGCTTACTGCCTTGTAAGGGGAGAGCTGGAACCCAGAGCCATCATTAGACTCCCAAAGATGAGAGTCAGAAGCTCATTCAGGACCCAGCATTAGTCTGGTGCTCAGTGTGTTGAGGGAGTGCAGATGTTCTGACCTCCTCGAGGGTGTATGCAGGCCCCATCTGTATTGGCTAGCCACATGTCCTGGCCTCCTGAAGATTTGATCATTTAAATTTTTTTTTTAGCCAGATCAGCCTCTTTGCTCAGAGGACATTGGCAGGGTCGGAGGGGCGAGTGGACCTGATGAAACCACACGTCCCAGCCCTATAGGCACATAGTTGCAGGGGTTTCTGGCAGTCATGGACAGGTGAGCACTGGAGATGCACCTGAAATGATGCACTCACCCACCTCGCCCAAAAACATGAGGTGCACTCCCAATGCCTATCAGGTGCGTAACCCAAGGAATTTTGCAGACAGTATTTTTTTCCCCAATATTTCTGTTTTAGTCCATCACTTTCATTCATCTCCAGAAACTGCATGTAAAACCTCATTGAGTGAGTCATGGCCAGGCAATCTTTTCCAGTTGGCTTTATTGTAGGGGTTACACTGATTCTACAGTCCCTCGACGTTTATCTCTATGGACAAAGTGAGCACACCATGATGAGCAATGCATTGAATTTAAAATGCCCTTGTCCTTACCTTCACACCCTCACTCTTCCCTACCCCTGCCAACTCCTGGAGTGTTATATCTGTTTCCGCACTCATTAGGCTGGATTTTGCGGGAGCTGAGCGGGCGTGATCGGTGATGGGTCGGGTGGGAAAGTGTTTTTTTTCCCTAGCGGGTCAGGACCCTGCTGTGTACCCACCACCAAGCGCCTTTACCAAATGTCGGGTTTGTCAGCTCTGAGCAGACCCGACACACAGCAGCAGGGGAGGCAATTAAAATCATTAGTGGCTTGTTTACAGTGGTTTCTTCCCAGCTTTTTGAACTTGATAGGTCGCCCACCAGTTTCCCGCTGTGCCTAGACCTCATCAGTGAAGCTGAGGCGGGAGGTCAGTGGCCATTGAATCAGCTGATGAATTGACAGTTTCAAATGTCAAGTCAAAGCTCCCAACTGATTGAGAAATGTTCCCTTAACCACTCGCTTCTCTAAACTTCATTTCCACTACAGATTCAGGATGCTGCAAGTCTTTACACAAGTCTCCATCCAGTCTGACCTCATTACCTCTCCCACCATTGACAGATCGCTTCTGTCATCTCTACGTCACCTGCCATCTATTCCATCAGCATGGGTGCCCTTGAAACTCTCTCACCTTGGTCCTCAGAATCCCACCACAATCAGCCCCAACACCAGCATCACCAGGCACACCAGCAGCACCAGCAGAAATGGTAGACAGAGAAATATCATTAGAATGCATTAAGTAATTGCCTGCTAATATTGCCAATGATAATTTCTAGGTTTATTTTCTCTGAAAGTAGGTTTTTGACTGTGATATACCAAATGGATCTAATTAGCCAGGAAATGCCACTACCTTCACAATTGTCAGTGGAGTTATTGTATAATTCAGAAGCATTAATAATTTATATTTGGATGCCCTTATCATATCTGAGGGTGAAACAGTGACAGTGATATATATATTTATATAAATATATATAAAGCTTGCCTCTATCATGCTCAACATTTTTGCTTCTGACCTGATGTGGCTTGGAGCCACTCTACTATTTTATAAATTTAAGTTGCAGTATACATGTTGTTACTCGGAGCCTCAGTGCTCAATTCTCTGGTCAAAGAACAAAAGTGCATATGCAGCACAGTGGGAAGATTACCAGACTGAGCATGCCACAGATTTCTTCAAGAAATGGGATACGTCAATATCCTATTTGTACATGGATGAGAAATCTCTTTCAAGAATAAGGGAGACCTCACCAAAAATATATATTCTTATATTTCAAATCTAATTCATCCTACCTAAAGAAAAAATCAAATAAGAAGGAAGATCTCAGCTGGCAGTCATTAAAAGTACATGGCTGGTCCAGCAAGGTTCACAAACTATTGTATGCCTTATGTTAATGTCAACACATTTGAAATTATAAATGGAATATTGTGATTTAGTTCAGTTATAGATATAACTAATAGAGTCTATAGAGTAATTGGGCAGGATTTTCATTGAGCCGTGGAGGCGGGATTGGAGGCGTGTGGGGGGTTAAAATCTCGAAATCGGGGGGCACAAACCCGTCCTGCCCCAACCGGCCTCTATGCCAGTTTCAAAGGAGGCAGTTTTTAGCCTAATCCCTATTTTTATACTGAATATTGTATGCTGAAGTGTGGGATTACTGACGGCTCCAAGCCACGCCAAGTTAGCGAGGCGGACCGTCGGTCTGAAGGGCTTGGAGGGTTCGAGATGGCCGGTGTTCAGGTGAGTGATGGGTGCATGAGTTCAGAGGTAAGTGTGTTTGGTGTGTGTAAAGTGTTTAAAGAAGTTTTACTTACATTTACTTACCTTTACAGCCTTCCTTCAGGTCTCGGCAGTCCCTCATCTCACCGGCACAGAAAGCAGAATGGTCGCGAGCTGTCAAAAGTTGCAGCATTCAGCTTTCTGTTCTGGAGAGATCTCTAAATCAGCCTGAGAGGAAGGAATTAATTTGGAGCACAGATTGTCAGTGTCTGACAGCTTCAAACAGCTGTCAAATGCTGATATTTCATCTGTCAAAAGCTTTTGACAGATGAAGTGCCAATCTGTGATGTCACCTTTTGCCGGGTGGCCCTTACTTGGCCTGCTGAGCCCGCTGGTTGGGCTCAACAAGGTCAAACAAGTGAAAATCGCGTGGGTTGGCCACAACTCAATGGAGGCGGGACTACAACCCCGAAAGTTGTAGACCCGCCTCCTACATGCCTCCTCCATTAAAATCTAGCCCAAGAAGGAGGCCATTCAGCCCATCGAGTCCGTGCTGGCTCTCTGTCGAGCAATCCAGTCAGTCCCATTCCCCTGCTCTATACCTGTAGCCTTGCAAGTTTATTTCTCGCAAGTGCCTATCCAGCCAACCCTTGAAAACATTGAAGGCTGGATTTTACCAGCCCTGAGGAGGCGGGTTTGGAGGCGGGACTGCTGGGAACTTTTTTAAAAACTGGGAGTGGATCCTGAACCTGCTTCCAACTCACCTCCAACCAATCGTCCCAGGAGTCAGGTAACCGATTTGCGCAGTGATCCACCTCCTAGTGGCGGGAAGAGGATTATAGCCACTTACCAGGCAGTTAAGATGCTTTTTCCCATTTTGAACCTTCTGCTGCAGTCTTCCCGATGTCAGGGAACCCCACCAAGGTAAGTGAGGCGTGCTGTGTTGTTATGTTGGCGTTTGGATGACAGCTGCAGAAGTGGTGTGAAGGATGCAAAGTGACAATGGTTAGTATCAGAGGTAAGGACATTTTCTAAAAGTAATTTTTAATGTGTTTAGATGTTTCTGCAGGTGACAAGCTGTGAAGTATTTGTCTAGCCTCATCTCATCGAGAGAAGTGACAGATGGCTTCTGCAACCTCAGCTGCAGCTGCCATCTGTTTTATCCTAAGGAGAGAGTAATTGGAGAGTCTGGGGGCAAGGGCTCACCTGTGTGCAGTGATTGTCAGTGTTTGACAGCATCTCAATGCTGTCAAACATTGAGAATTCATCTGTCAAACAAGTGTGGTGCATATGCCTTTAAGAAAACCGGCAGATGAGGCATCATCAACTGACGTCACCTGACACCAGCTTTCCCTTAATTGGCCGGCAAGCCCGCGGGGCGGGCTTAACAAGGCCAATCAGGGCAAAATAGCATCTGTGTGTCGGATGTCGCTGGGGGCGGGACTAGAACCCGGAAGGCAGCAGTCCCGCCCCAACTCGTCTCGGTAAGTAAAATCCAGCCGAGTGTCTCTGCTTCCACCGCTTCCGTCGGCAGCGAGTTCCAGGTCCTCGCCACTTGTTGCGTAAAAAAGTTTTTCCTCACATCCCCCTGTATCTCTTGCCCAAAACCTTAAATCTTTGTCCTCTAGTCCTTGTGCCATCAACTAGTGGGAACAGCCTTTCCCCGTCTAGCCTATCCAAACCCATCATAATCTTGTACACCTCTATCAAATCACCCCTCAACCCCCTTTGCTCTAATGAAAACAAATCCAGCTTCTCCAACCTGTCCTTGTAGCTAAGATTCCCCAGCCCCGGAACCATAGTAACATAACACAACAGAATATAGCGTCCATAGTCAATGTGCTACTACAACATATTCAACCACCTACAATGTTGACAAATTAAAATAATGTGGGAACAATTCAGCTGCAGTTTAGACCTCTTCTGTTACAACGAGCAGTCAATCCATCTGTTTGCTTCATATGCTGGTACAAGTGTTTTGTCTAGCAATCAGGAACTGTCTTTCCTGCTGCTATGATCCAGACCAATCTTTGCAGTTGGTAAGTGAGATGTTGATGCTTGTCAAACATATGGGATGATGAATGTACATCCAGTGCTGTCTTTGATAGACAATCTCTTTGTAGATGTCAAAAAGTATTTGTTAAATTTGATACAGGAGTATGGAAGCAACTCCTGTAGAAAAGTGAACAAATGCTCTTATTTATGTAGCTATCATTCGAACCTTGAAATTAGATGCTAACGTATTTGGATACTTATAATTATCAACGTTTCCTTTTCTGAGCCTAGGATATCTACTTAAATTTAAATGTTTGATTGTGTTTCACCAATTAATTTATTGCACTAAAATAAAACTTTCTGCCTCTTGACGTTTTTCATAGAAACATAGAAACATAGAAGATAGGAGCAGGAGTAGGCCATTCGGCCCCTCGAGCCCGCTCTGCCGTTTAATGAGATCATGGCTGATCATCCAAATTCAGTACCCTGTCCCTGCTTTCTCTCCATATCCCTTGATTGCTTTAGCCCCAAGAAATATATCTAACTCCTTCTTGAATATATTTAATGAATTGGCCTCAACTGCCCTGTGTGGTAGAGAATGCCACAGGTTCACCGCTCTCTGGGTGAAGAAATTCCTCCTCATCTCAGTCCTAAATGGCTTACCCCTTATCCTTAGACTGTGACCCCTGGTTCTGGACTCCCCGACCATCGGGAACATCCTTCCTGCATCTAGTCTGTCTAGTCCTGTTAGAATTTTATAAGTTTCCATGAGATCCCCTCTCATTCTTCTAAACTCTAGCGAATATAAACCTAATCGACCCAATCAGTTCAGAGAGAGCACCTTTTTGATGCCCTTTAGCCATTATTGGCCCAGAGCGGGGAACGGGGCATGTTGTGGTGTTCTCCATTAATTAAACATTTTCCTCGTCAGCTCGAAAATTGTTTGCGCTGCAAGTTGCTGGAAGTGCGAGCTGATAACGGCTTTGGGGCATCTGGAACTTTAGTGAACAACAGGACCAACTCCTTAACCAATGAAATTTAAGAATTGAGAAAGAAACAGAGAAATGACCAAGAAGGAAATAGGGTGAATTAGTGTCAAATCCAGAAGTCTAATGCTAGCCTTTTTGCTGTTTACCACATTTCCAAGTTCCGTGTCATCTGCAAACTTTGAAATTATGCCCTGTGTCATGAATCAGTCATTCATGAAAGAAAGACTTATGAAATAATACTGAGCAGCCTGTGGGTGGCACTGTCCAGGGAGAGTATAAATACTCGGGCACGGGCCCAGCTTGCGTGGGACATTCTTAACAGGAACTAGTGAAGGACACAACTAGACCTCCATGTTGTAAAACAGTTGATTAAAGCTTTGTTTAACGCTTAGACCAAGTGCCTTGTGGTTTTCTTACATCACCCTGTACACCCAAGTCCTGGTCATTAATATATAGCAAAAAGAGCAGTAGTCCTAGTACCACCCCTGGGGGACACCACTGTATACTTCTCTCCAGTCTGAGAAACAACTGTTCACCACTAGTCTCTGCTTTCTGTCCCTTAGCCAATTTCATATCCACGCAGCCACTGACCCTTTAATCCCATGGGCTTCAAAAAACCCAGCAAATTCTTAAAAATAACGGGGAGGCTAAGGGCGATATGCGGTATGTGCAAGGCAAACAGCAGAGCGGCATAAATCGACCAGCAAGTTCTGAAGATTTGTATCTCACAGTGTATCTCTTCATTCCTGAAATTTGCTGGGCGATTTGCTCATTAATAATGGCATGCATCATTAATACACTGTTATATTTCCAGGAAGATTTGGCCCATTGTATCATTGGTGTGACCAGGTGAGACAGTGACGCTAAAACTGGGACAACATTTAAACGTCAGATAACTCTGAGATGAATCTGAAAACTGTAGAATCTACTGATCAGCATTGTACAAAGGGGTTAATCCTTATGCTGCTAATAGAAGTTAATTTAAGATTTCTAAAAGGTCGCGCAAATTCTGCATTAATACAAAAATAATTAGCACCACAGCTTAGATTTCTCTGCCAGTACCCAGGACAGCTATTGCTACTTTCCCAACTGTGGAAAGTTATATCCATAATACCCAATTCATTGAAGTATCTTTCAACTGGTTAGATCGTACAATGACCATCAAAGGTCTGCAAAAACAAAATGTAATAAGCGGAGAGCAAACATAATGTCACACATAATCATAAAATGATGCAGTATAATAATAACAAATCTTTGATGGCAATAATAATTGACCATATAAATGAGCTAATTGAGCAATAACAGAAATTCACACCTTTAACGAATCATTAAAGACATAGGGAGCATGCTTTGGAGGTAGCTTAAACATTCCCAGCCCGACTGCTAATTATCTAAGTTCTTTCTTTGTCTGGCAGCTTACAAGGCAATGACACTAATCAGACTAACTGGACCGATGCAGAAATTTATTTTTACACGCTCCTTAATGCTCTCGGCTTCATAAAAAAGAAACACTCAAGTTAGCAGGATAAAGAAGCTCTGAAGGAATGAAAACAATACTTGCTGGAATTTCCGAGGCAGTTTTCAGGCAGGAGATCGACAGAACCCCTGGAGAAATGACTTAGCGGCTAAGAAACAACCTTTCACACCGTTCCTCTAGGGGTTCTGCCAATCTCCCACTAAAATTATAGCCGCCAATCAGGAGAACCCGAGAGAAATGTAAGGACAGTGAATTTTGATAGCATTAAGGGGTAGACATTGGACCTCATTGGGGAAATTTCAGGGACCAACATCCTGTGCCTCAAGGACTACTCAAGGGCGTCCCACCCAATATTGGGGCAAGTCAATTTTCAGGTGTCCGGGGCAGCTGTCTAAAATAGGCGTTGGGTCCCTTATGTATGCTAATGAGGGACCTAACGCCAGATTTAGACCCCCTAATGGAAATTGGGCTCAGGTTTTCCAGGCGTGGATGCGGCCTAGCAAGCGACTGTCACCAAAAGTGTAAGTTTTATTTTTTTTATGGTTTACTGTGGAGCCAGGAGGAGCAGGAGTACTCCTTCTTCTTCCCCGGGACATACCTTCGGGCCGCTGCTGGTGAGGATCAAGAAATTATCTTTATAAAATGGATGAGCTGTACACCCAAACAATGTTATTGAGGCACAAGTCTAAATTTTGGGCTAGACTCAGACCACCCGGTTGGGGCATGTGGTCCCTGTGTGGCACCCAGTTTAGGCCTAAAAGTGGGCCATTAGGAATTTCAACCACAAAATGTTTTATATGAAGATAGCATTCTTATAATTCCACAAAAACAGTCAGCCAATTTACGAATTGTGGGTGGATAGGGGGGAGCACTAGCAATTATTGCACATTTTTGAAAATTAATTCACAGGATGTGAGCGTCGCTGGCAAGGCCAGAATTTATTGCCCATCCCTAATTGCCCTTCAGAGGGTGGTGGTGAGCTGCCTTCTTGAACCGTTGCAGTCCATGTGGTGAAGGTACTCCTACAGTGCTATTAGGGAGAGAGTTCCAGTGACGAGGAAGGAACGGCGATATATTTCCAAGTCAAGATGGTGTGTGACTTGGAGGGGAACTTGGAGGTGGTGGTGTTCCCATGCCCCTGCTGCCCTTGTCCTTCTAGGTGGTAGAGGTCGTGGGTTTGGGAGGTGCTGTCAAAGAAGCCTTGGCGAGTTGCTGCAGTGCATCTTGTAGATGGTACACACTGCAGCCACGGTACGCTGGTGGTGGAGGGACTGAATGTTTAAAGTGGTGGATGGGGTGCCAATCAAGCGGGTTACTTTGTCTTGGATGGTGCCGAGCTTCTTGAGTGTTTTTGGAGCTGTACTCATCCAGGCAAGTGGAGAGTATTCCACCACATTCCTGACATATTTTCTTCACCACCATAAGTGTTTTCCACAGGTGGTCTGCTTCTAAATTTTGTCCATGTGTCTGCATGTCAACTTGCATTTGAGGAGGTGTTGTATGCGAAGAACGTCTTGTCAGTTTGAAATAAGTAGCTCATCGACAAATTTCCTCATGTGCCATTGGTATTACATTAACATTAGTTCACCGTAGAAAATGCTGCAAGAGCTGCATTAACACAAAAAATTGCCACATTTTTTCTTTGCACACTATCCCAAATATCAAAATCTGAATGACAAAAATGTTTTGTTAAAAATCTATCCAGCTCCCTGATGGCCTACAAGTACAGGCATTGCCTGGAGCAGCACTAAGCCACACAGAGCAGAAGTTCCCAGATTGGATCTCCGGTCTGTAGTGAGCTAGTTGATCTCAGCCAGGACAGCAACTGGGACCACAATAGTTGGCCTCAGTTCCCCTAAGCTAGAAGGGGGAAAAAATCATTAGAATTACCACTCCTGATCACTATCTAATGCTCCCTGTGTGGATGTGTGGGCCATGGATGAAAACAGGATATAAAATAATGGCGTGACTTGTTAATATGGATGTTGAAGCATATTTGTGCAGAAATGGGATAAAAGAATTGTGGACGTAATGATGATAAGAATCACAAGAGCTAAACATAATTAAACATCAACTTCACATTTTGAGGTTTTTCCTTATACCTTATCTATTCTCTTACAATTTTTAACCTTTTTGATGTTCTGAATGATGTGCCTTGACTGCAGCCCTCAATAGCTAATCGTCTGCTTATCTACCTTCCCTTTGGCTTGGAGTTTGTCATGATTAAGTAATTCAGGACTGCCACCAGGAAATCCGATGAGGTTGACCCTGTGAGATATCTGTGCTACTTTAGCTCCTGTATTACAAAGTTCAGCCGAAGGTGAGGAGCAGAGAACAGATGAAAATGATTCAGCCAATTCACTGCAAGAGGAACAAAAGGATTTTGATGTTTCCCCTCACAATGACTTTCAGTTCCAGTTCTATTTCCCTCACACTGTAGTCATTATTTGCAACACTTTTTCAGCTCTGTTCTTTCTCTCATTCTACTTCTCCCACTAGCCGTTCCCACTACTGTCTTTCATACAACATTCTCACTGCAGAGAATTGAGCTAACATCTGGACAGCAAAAGAGTAAGATGCCTCCAAACATAGAAACCTAGAAGATAGGAGCAGGAGCAGGCCATTCGGCCCCTCGAGCCTGCTCCGCCATTCAGTGAGATCATGGCTGATCATCCAAGCAGGCATACTAGTCATGCTTGTGTATTTAGAGGACATAAAACTATGTATGAACATTCAACAGTACAGATTACAGCCAAATCATATGTAAAACTTTTATGTTTATATGGGGGTGGGGCAGGACATTGGCATATTGTTAGTGAGGCCACCAATACTGATTAAAGCAATAGCACCTCACGAGCAATGATGAGGTTTGCTGTAATTCTGTAATTAATAGTAATTATCCTTTATGACTGTGACAAAGCTAAACTATCCCTCCTCGTCCTTCTTGACTTGTCTGCAGCCTTTGACACGGTTGACCACTCCATCCATCTCCAACGCCTCTCCACCATCGTCCAGCCGGGTGGGACTGAACTCGCCTGGTTCCATTTTATCTATCTAATTGTAGCCAGAGAATCACCTGCAATGGCTTTGCATCCCACTCCCATATCGTTACCTCTGGTGTCCCCCAAGGATCTATCCTTGGCCCCCTCCTATTTCTCATTTACATGCTGCCCTTGGCGACATCATCCGAAAACACGGCGTCAGTTTCCACATGTACCCACTTCTCTACGCCCCAGCTCAACCTCACCACCACGTCTCTCGACCCCTCCATGGCCTCTCAATTATCAGACTGCTTGTCTGACATCTAGTTCTGGATGAGCAAAAAGCTTCTCCAATTAAATATTCGGAAGACCAAAGCCATTGAGCTCAATTTTGCCAGTTTGGGCGGACTGGGGCGTGTCAGGTGGGATTCGTGTCAGGACCCCGACTCCGAAGTGAAGTGTTGAAAAATTGCGATTTTCCCCTAATTAGGCAATTGATTTCCAGCATGTGGGAACCCCTGGTCCAATTACTCTTTCCATCCAGAAAGTCGCCCCCGATGACATCATCAGTGCTGCTGGATTTAAGGCCTGCAGCAGCCTTGCTTCTTCTGGAGACTGGAAGCGCTTCATTTACTGACCATGTCCACTAGCAAGCGAAAGTGTGCACGTTGCTTGGATGAGCCCTCCCTCCAAGCTCTGGTGCAGGGAGCAAGATCTAATAAGGAGGTGCTGTTGCCTTGATCAGGGAGAAAAAAGCCACCCCAGCAGACTAAAGCTGTGTGGCTGCAAATGGCCAAGGAGGTCAACTCCATATCAAAGAGCTGCAGGAAGAGGTTTCATGACCCTCTCTGCACAGGAGTGAGTATGACTTTCTCATCACCCTCAATCTGATCCCCATCGCCTCTCCTCACCAGCACTCTGCTTTGCCAATCACTTCCTCCACATTCCACTTGACACTTACATCCCTGCACCGTTACCCATTCCCTCTCGCTCTATGGTCACATTCACTTAACTATTCGATCATGTAGCCCTCACACTCTCTATCACTGTGATGCAATGACAACTTACAACACACAGGGAGGGCCCTTTGTCTCCTTCTAAGCATCTATGCTGTGGATCCTCTACACTCACTCCTTCATTCTCACTCAAACTCCACTTTTGTCACTCAATGCAGGAAAAGAGAGCCCACAATAAGAGGGAAAGAGCGAGGACAGGAGGAGGACCACCCTCAGTAGCCCAGCTCACCACCACGGAGGAGGCGGCCCTGGAAATTGCCGGGATCGAGGAGAATTCCCAAGTGGGGGACGGACAGGCGCATCACAGCAAGCTGGTGACAGAATAGATTGGCATCTCTCTCATTGACATTGCATGAGACACTGATAATGATTCTGATGCTCTAACAGATTGACTTATGATCATCTGCTCAATTCAATGTGCATGCAACCTTTACTTCATATCATTAACACTTTCCTTTACTCCCCCACATGACCATCGAGAGCCCCCGTCCCCACTGTCCAGGAGGAAGGGGGGGCTCCTCTCCAAGTGCTCACACGACCATGCCACTGCAAAGCCCTCGGTCAGAGCCGCACCAGAGTCCCCACTTAACTGAGATTGGCATTTCAATCCCAGCACAGCCGCAGGAGCAGCAGACTCTTGCCGAGCCCTCACAAGTTCGCAACCCCAGAGGACGCCCGCCAAAGGTGTCGAGACAGGAGCAGCAAGAAAGTGAGCAAGGGGCCTCCACATCTGCTGAAGCCACAGGGGAAGCACCACGTAGGAGCACGCGTAAGAGGAAGATAATGCACACGTAGTCACAAGGGTAGTCACTTGGGTGTAATGTGGTGTTTAATTTTAAAAAGCCATCAGTTGCTTATTGTCATAAAAAATTCTGATGGCAAACTGTTGCAGTTGTGGCATGTGTCATTTTGCTAATGGGACTTCCACATTGAGGGCTTAGGGTGACTTGCAATTGTCAGTATGGTGGTCAGAGTGATAGGAATCCACAGGTTGTTGGCCATTGTCGATGATCTGATAAGAAGGTGCGAGGCAAAAGTGCTTGATTGAGTAGGCAAAGCAAATCTGGCCAAAATGAGTGCGTCCCTTGCATCCCGGGCAGCAATGTGGTCGCGCGTTGGCGCCTTCTGGCCTGTGCAGCTTCAGTTGGGTGAGCAGCAGCTTGGCGCTCCTGTTGTTGCTGCTGCTGTTGGTGGTGTTGTAGCTCATGGTTCTGCTGCTGCCATGGCTGGTCTTCGTCCGAATCTGATGTCCAGGAGGAAAGGATATAAATGGTTCCCATGCTTCTGGTATATGACTCAGTTGAGGAAACGCTCAGTCAAGGTGGTGAGAGGGGTTTCCCAGGAGGTCACACTGGAGATGGGTGCCAGGCTCCAAACTTCCACAACAATGGGTATGCCTGCTAAAAGCTCCCCCAGACCTGAGACAACAAAGTTGTGTTTAATGATGATTTGCTGAAAACTCCTTTTAATGGTGGAGCTGCAGCTGTTAGTAAGCAGTCCACTTGTGAGGCCGCCAGGATTCACTGGCGTGTTTCAGAGGAAACGTGCAGGATGTGGGAAAAGTGGTAAAATCACAAAGGCCTCTCAAAATGGGATTATAGAGGCAATTAGTTGATTGTTAAGGGCCTTAAGGGCCTATCCCACCTCTTGGAGGCGGGATGGAAACGGGGTCAGAAAACACGCATTTGGGAAAATTGCTCGGAGGTGGGATGGAGGCGGGATCGGGCCCACCTGCCATTTTTTGTGATTTTACCACCTCACACGCCTCCAATCCCGCCTCCTCGGGCCTGGCAAAATCGAGCCCATTGTTTTCGGTTCCCGCCACTAACCCATTCCCTAGCCACTGGCTCCATCCCTCGTCCTAACATTTGTCTGAGGCTGAACCACCGTGTTCGCAACCTTGGTGTCATATTTGACCCTGAAATGAGCTTCCGACCGCATATCTGCGGCCTAACTAAGACCACCTCTTTCCACCTCCATAACATCACCCGTCTCCGCCCTTGCTTCGGCTCATCCACTGCTGAAACCCTCATCCATGCCTTTGTTACCTCTAGACTTGACTATTCCAATGCACTCCTGGCTGGCCTCCCACATTCTACCCTACGTAAACTTGAGATCATCCAAAACTCGGCTGCCCATGTCCTAACTTGCACCAAGTCCCGTTCGCCCATCACCCCTGTGCTCGCTGACTCACATTGGCTCCCGGTTAAGCAACACCTCGATTTTAAAATTCTCATCTTTGTTTTTAAATCCCTCCATGGCCTCGCCCCTCCCTATCTCTGTGATCTCCTCCAGCCCCACAACCCCCCAAGATATCTGTGCACCTCTA
Source organism: Somniosus microcephalus (assembly GCF_052327205.1). Taxonomy (NCBI): domain Eukaryota; kingdom Metazoa; phylum Chordata; class Chondrichthyes; order Squaliformes; family Somniosidae; genus Somniosus; species Somniosus microcephalus. Next base: position 34,321,211 of record NC_140996.1, read on the forward strand.
ATTCTGCCCTCTTGAGCATCCCTGATTATAATTGCTCAACCATTGGTGGCCGTGCCTTCTGTTGCCGAGGCCCTAAGCTCTGGAATTCCCTCCCTAAACCCCTCCGCCTCGCTACCTCTCTTTCCTCCTTTAAGATGCTCCTTAAAACCTACATCTTTGGCCAAGCTTTTGGTCACCTGCCCTAATTTCTCCTTATATGGCCTGCTGCCAAATTTTTTGTCATATAATACTCATATGAAGCGACTTGGAACATTTTACTATCTTAAAGGTGCTTTATAAATCCAAGTTGTTGTTATAAAAATATGCTCTGTTTAATATTTTTAACAAATGATGGTTAAATGGTTCAAGAATATTGAAGATTGTGCTTTACTAATGTTATCCTAAACTTAGTTTCTTGTTTTTAATGTTGTTGTAATAGGATGACTGTTTGACAGAATAAACATAACACTTCAAGCACTGAACAAAGAATCTTCTTTTGCAGGTAATCCATTGTCAAAATTCCCCCTTACTTATTACAGAGGAAGTCCATGGGTATGATATTATGGAACTGATTCCGGAGGGTGGTGCTCTAAGAAGTATATCATGGGAAATGAGCATTGTAAGCCTATGATGTTCCATCCATTCATTTTAATGTTGGCATTCATATGGTACAGAATAGCAATTTCAGGGTTCCAAGGCTTTTATTTTTATTCACTCCTATGATATGGGTGTTGCTGGCAAGTCCAGCGTTTGTTGCCCATCCTTATTTTCCCTTGAGAAAGTGGTGCTGAGCCTTCTTCTTGAACCACTGCGTACCACGTGGTGATGGTACCCCCACATTGCCGATAGAAACATAGAAGATAGGAGCAGGAGTAGGCCATTCGGCCCCTCGAGCCTGCTCCGCCATTCAATGAGATCATGGCTGATCATCCAAATTCAGTACCCTGTCCCTGCCTTCTCCCCATATCCCTTGATCCCTTTAGCCTCAAGAAATATATCCAACTCTTTCTTGAATATATTTAATGAACTGGCCTCCACCACCCTCTGTGGCAGAGAATTGCACAGGTTCACCACTCTCTGGGTGAAGAAATTCCTCCTCATTTCAGTCCTAAATGGCTTACCCCTTATCCTTAGACTATGACCCCTGGTTCTGGACTCCCCGGCCATCAGAAACATCCTTTCTGCATCTAGTCTGTCCAGACCTGACAGAATTTTATAGGTTTCGATGAGATCCCCTCTCAATCTTCTAAACTCCAGTGAGTATAAGCCCAATTGACACAATCTCTCCTCGTACGTCATTCCTGCCATCCCAGGTATCAGCCTGGTGTATCTTCGCTGCACTCCCTCCATGGCAAGTACGTCCTTCCTCAGGTAAGGTGACCAAAACTGCACACAATACTCAAGGTGCGGTCTCACCAAGGCCCTGTACAACTGCAGCAAGATGTCCTTGTTCTTGTACTCGAACCCTCTTGCTACGAAGGCCAACATACCATTTGCCTTCATAACCGCCTGCTGCACCTGCATGCTTACCTTCAGCGACTGGTGCACAAGAACACCTAGGTCTCTTTGCACTTCCCCTTCTCCCAATCTATTGCCATTCAAATAATAATCTGCCTTCCTGTTTCTGCCACCAAAGTGGATAACCTCACATTTATCCACATTATAGTGCATTTGCCATGTTTCTGCCCAATCACCCAATCTATCCAAATCGTACTGGAGTTTCATGACATCCTCCTCACAGCATACCCTCCCACCCAGCTTTGTGTCGTCTGCAAATTTGGAGATATTGCATCCAATTCCCTCGTCCAGATCATTAATATATATTGTGAACAGCTGGGGTCCTAGGACCGATCCTTGCGGTACCCCACTAGTCACTGCCTGCCACTCGGAAAACGGCCCGTTTATTCCAACTCTTTGCTTTCTGTCCGCCAACCAGTTCTCTATCCAAGTCAATACCTTGCCCCCAATCCCATGTGCCTTAATTTTGCACACTAACCTCTTATGCGGGACCTTATCGAAAGCCTTCTGAAAGTCCAAATACACCACATCCACTGGTTCTCCCTTATCAATTTTACCAGTTACACCCTCAAAAAATTCCAGTAGATTAGTCAAGCATGATTTGGTAAATCCATGTTGACTTTGTCCGATCCTGTCACTGCTTACCAAGTGCTCTGCTATTACATCTTTTATAATGGACTCTAGCATTTTCCCCACTACCGATGTCAGGCTTACCGGTCTATAATTCCCCGCTTTTTCTCTGCCACCTTTTTTGAATAGTGGGGTAACATTAGCTACCCTCCAATCCATGGGTACTGTTCCAGAGTCTATTGAGTTCTGGAAGATGACCAGCAATGCATCTACTACTTCTAGGGCCACTTCCTTAAGTACCCTGGGATGTAGATTATCAGCCCCTGGGGATTTATCGGCCTTCAGTCCCATCAATTTTCCTAACACCATTTCCCTACAAATACTGATATCTTTCAGTTCCACCCTTTCATCAGACCCTATGTTCCGCGGTATTTCTGGGAGGTTATTTATGTCCTCCTTTGTGAAGACAGAACCAAAATATGTATTTAATTGGTCTGCCATTTCTTTGCTCCCCATTATAAATTCCCCCGATTCTGACTGCAAGGGACCTATGCTTGACTTCACCAATCTTTTCCTCTTTACATATCTATAAAAGCTTTTACAGTCAGTTTTTATGTTCTCTGCAAGCTTACTCTCATATTCTATTTTCCCTTTCTTAATTAATCCCTTTGTCCTCCTTTGTTGAATCCTAAACTGCTCCTAATCCTCAGGATTATTGTTTTTTCTGGCCAATTTGTATGTCCTCTCCTTGGATCTTATGCTATCCCTAATTTCCCTTGTTAGCCACGGTTGAGTCACCATTTTTGTTTTATTTTTATGCCAAACTGTGATGAACAACTTCTGTAGTTCATCCATTCGGTCTTTGAATGTTTGCCATTGCCTATCCACTGTCAACCCTTTGAGTGCCATTCCCCAATCAATCCTACCCAACTCGCTCCTCAGACCATCATAGTTTCCTTTATTTAAATTGAGGACCCTAGTTTCTGAGTCAACTACTTCATTCTCCATCTTAATGAAGAATTCGATCATATTATGATCGCTCCGACCCAAGGGGCCTCGTACAACAAGATTGCTAATTAATCCTTTCTCGTTACATAATACCCAGTCTAAGATGGCCTGATCTCTGGTTGGTTCCTCGACATATTGGTCCAGGAAACCATCCCGTAAACACGCCAGGAATTCCTCCTCCACAGTATTGTTACTAATTTGGTTAGCCCAATCTATATGTAGATTAAAGTCGCCCATGATGATTGCTGTGCACTTATTGCACGCTTCTTTAATTTCCCTTTTAATGCCATCCCCAACCTCCGCCTTACTGTTTGGAGGTCTATATACCACTCCCACTAATGTTTTTTTCCCCTTAGTATTTCTCAATTCTACCCATACAGATTCCACATCATCAGAGCTAATATCCTTCATTACAATTGTGTTAATCCCTTCTTTAACCAGTAATGCTACCCCTCCTCCATTTCCTTTTTGCCTATCTTTCCTGAATATCGAATACCCCTGAATATATTCATCCACCTTATTACAAATGCTCCTCGCATTAAGAGACAAAGGCCTAGAAATTCAGTTGGGCGCGGCAGCCGTTAGTGCCTTAGGAGGAGTAGATTTCGAGCGCTAGGCGCTTAGTGGCCGGGCGCAGCGCGATCTGCGCCTCGCCCCAACTTCAGTACACATTTAGCGCCGGCGCAAAGTCTTAGCGCGCGCCCTGCTGCGCGCGCACATCATGACGTCATTTGCTAGTGCAACGCCTTTTGTGCGCCCCGAACTGGAACTTCACTCGCGCCGGCCCATTGTGCGCCGGGCGGCCCGAGCGACTGTGAAGTGGAACGGTACACAGCCCAGCCGGGCCGCGGGGAGCGCAAATTAAAGAGCACTTACCCAGCAGTATAAAGGCCAGCTATTTTGCAGCATTCACTCTTGTGCAACGGTTTTTTGGACAGAGACCAAGGAGGAGAGTTTACTGGTTTGGACCAACACTAGGACAGGTATTTTTGGCTCAGGCCAGAGCTTACCAATTATCTTTGCCTTCATTCAGAGCTCAGTGTTTGCCAGCATATAATGAGGGCTGCATTGGGTGGCAACGATGAATTTCAGCCTTATGCCAGAAGGGCTTACAGACGCCGTGAGAGAGTGGCAGCCCTGGCTAGACGCAGAGGGGGCAACAGGCATCGCCAACTGAGGCCTTACCCACCCAGGGTATACCGCCAGCAGTCCTCCTATCTGACCATGTCTGCCGCGATGTGTGTAAGGAGGCTGCGATTCAGAAGGGAGGTGGTTGCAGACATCTGCCAGCTGCTTCAGAGAGATCTGCAGCCACAGCTGATGCGCAGGACGTCTCTGTCGGTGGCAGTGAAGGTGACGGTGGCTCTCAACTTCTATGCCACCGGCTCCTTCCAATCCGCTACTGGGGACATCGCTAACATCTCCCAGTTCGCCGTGCATTGCTGCATCCGCCAGGTGACTGAAGCCCTTTTCAGAAGGAGACATCAATTCATCTCCTTCCCCATGACCCTGGACAAGCAGCAGCAGCGTGCAGTGGGGTTTGCAAGAATAGCGGGCTTCCCCATGGTGCAGGGCGCCATTGACTGCACGCATGTGGCTTTGCGGGCACCTCTTGAGCATGCCGAGGATTACCGCAACCGGAAGGGCTTCCATTCCCTCAATGTACAGCTGGTGTGTGACCACAGGCAGCGCATCCGAGCTGTCAATGCCCGCTTTCCAGGCAGCAGCCACGATGCCTTTATCCTGCGACAGACAGCTGTGGCTGACATGTTCCAGGCACAGCCTCCCCCAAGAGGATGGCTTATCGGGGACAAAGGCTGTTCTTTGTGTACCTGGCTCATGACCCCGCTCCGCGCGCCCACGACCCCTGCTGAAGAGGCATACAACGAGAGCCATCAAGCGATGAGGAACCTCATAGAACAAACAATCGGCGTGCTCAAGCAACGGTTCCGCTGTCTTGATCGCTCCGGGGGAGCCCTCCAGGATTCGCAGGATCGAGTCTCCCAATTCGTCGTCGTTTGCTGCATGCTGCACAACCTGGCTATCCGCAGGACTCAGGCACTGCCACCTCACGTTGGACCACCACCTCGGGAAGAGGAGCAGGAGGAGCATGAGGATGATGAGGACGAGGAGCACCAGCCCAGGAGGGAGGCACAAGGTCCAAGGGCCGCCCGTCGGCGGCTTATTGAACGTCACTTCTAGGCCCCCTGTCAGGGAATGGCTTGTGCCAATGATAGAACATGATTGCAGCCGCTCCGCAAGCCCTCAGCCGGTTAAGGCAACAAACACTTCAAAGATCAAACATGGACAATGTGAATAAATAAAATGGTTTATTGTACAAACTCTGGGCCCTTCCCACATGAAAACCAAAAACAGACGAAACCGCCAAAAAACACTCAAACACATTACTCGCTCCCACAACCTGGAGAGGATTAACAAAATAGGGCAACTAAAATGGCCGTCATTCTCGGCCTTCATCAAAAACAAACATCACATCATCGGCCTTCAAAAAACAAACATCCAATTCTCGGCCTCAAGAAACAAACACAAGTGGCCACACATTCGACTATTTGGCCCGCTAGAGCGATGCCTTGGCCATCTTTGGGTGGCCCCTGTCCGCCCTGCTGCTCCGCCTCAAAGTAAGGCCATTGGCTGCTGCAAGGCTGGGGGCAGGCTCCTGAGGGGCACATGTCGTGATGGCAGATGCCCTTGGGGGTCGGCCTAGTCGGGGTCTGGCCGTCGAGCGGGCGGCTGTTGATTGCTGCAGCTGTGGCTGGCCAGCATCAGTCGCTGCAGCAGCTCCTGGCAGCCCCACTGGGGGACTGGCAGTGGCGGCTGGAGGAATGGCGGCAAGCTGGCGGATGGCAGGCGCTCGCTGGTCGCCTGAGACACTGGCACTCGCCCGGGCCAGCACTGCAGCATGCGCAGCAATCTGCCGAGGGACAGACCGCTGTGCTGCTGCAGCGCGCCGGGTGCCCTGGCGATGCCTGGCTGACACACCGAGTGTGGCAGCAGTGAGTGCCCATGTTGACCTGTTCACTGACCGCATCAGAGCAGCCAGTGACTGGACGGCACCACTGATCACCTGGCCAGTCGCTGACAGAGCTGCCCCGAATTCCGCCCGACTCGCTGCCTGATCTGCCCGGTATTCCGCCCGACTGGTGGCCTCTGAGGGCCCGAACTCGGCCACACTCCGAGAGAGGGAATCGATGGACTCAGGCAACCGTGCCACTGCCGCCATGAGCTCCGTGTGCCGGCGCTCCGAGTCCGCGGACAAGTCTTCGAGGCGTTCCATCTCCTCAGCGAAGAGCATCTCCTGACTGGAGGCCGGACTCTCCCTCTGGGGAGAAGGCCGCCGAGCTGGCCGACCCTTCCTGCGTTGCTGGAGGCCGCTGGGCCCAGCAATTGGACTCCCCTCCCACGCTTCCCCCCTCTGGGGAGAAGGCCACCGAGCTTCCACCCCCCTCCCGCCTTTCTGCAGCCCGCAGGTCCCAGGAGCTACCCTCCCCTTCGACACTTCCACCACGCTGCCCTCCAGGGAAGACGTGTCCCCTACATTGGCCTGGGTGGCCGCGGCTGAGGGTTCCCCTGATGGGCCGCCTTCCTCTTGCTCCTCCTCCTGCTCCTCTTCGGAGGGTCTGTCACTGGCAAGTTCAGGGACCTCCTCTTCACCATCTGAAAGCAGGAAGGCACAAGAGTAGCTTTAGAGTGAGGAGAGGGCGTCAGTGCGGGATGCATGAGTGGTGGCATTCAGCGCATTGGTCGAACAGTGGCAAAGGATGTAGATCTGATGCGCAAGTGGGACGAGAGAGGTGCAAAAGGTGATGTCCTTACCATTGCTTCCCAGAACAGGGTCGGCATCTCCACATGCAACGGGCCCAATCACCCGGCCACCCATGAGGCGCTCCACGCGATGTTGCAGGTCGGTGAGTGGCTGGATATGGGGTCGGCCTCCCCCAGTCGCAGTCCGGCTCTTGCGATTATTCGCCAGCTTGGCCTGCAAGAGAAAGGAGGGCCTCTAAGTACAGTGTGTTGCCGTGATCTTGTGTGCACTGCCTCCCATGGTGGAATAGCTTGGCCAGTGTGTCACCATGATCTGGTGTGCACTGCCTCCCATGGTGGAATAGCCTGGCCAGTGTGTCGCCATGATCTGGTGTGCACTGCCTCCCATGGTGGAATAGCCTGGTCAGTGTGTCGCCATGATCTGGTGTGCACTGCCTCCCATGGTGGAATAGCTTGGCCAGTGTGTTAAGTGCAGAATGTGCAATTGATGCTCATGCCTGTCCCATAGCTGCTGGATGAGGGCTGGCCATTAGGGCTTTCAGGTCCCTTTGCCCATAATGTGAGGTGCACATGCAAGGATGAGGAGGTCACTGGAACGGGTACTCACCCTGACAATGCGTGTGAGGTCATTTAACTTTTTGCGGCATTGGGCACCGCTCCTGGGGACGTCGCTGTTGGCTGACAGCTTGGTGGCGACATGCCTCCAGGCTCTCCTGTAGACGCGGACCGTCGCCTTCTTGCCATTGTCCGGGTACAAAACATGGCGCCTCTTCTCCACAGCAGCAATCAGCACACTCAGATCACGCTCTGAGAAGCGCTGCGCATGTTCACGGGCCTTCTCCACGTCTTCAGGCGCTATTTGGGTCCAGCAGCAGTGTTCAGGCCTAGCTGGAGGGCTCCACTATCCAGGGCGTGGCAGCAGACACAGTCGACCCTTCCCCCTTAAGAGCTGGCCGGCGCCAGGGTGTCTGCTGTCAATCACGAGATGGCCGCACCTGCGCTGCGCCCGGCCTCGGCGCTCTCGCTCAGCACCTCCGGCTTTGCGCCCAAAGAGAGGCATCCAGCAGCAGTTTTAGCGCTCGCCCAAACTCCTAGGGCGAAGCTAATGAATATCGGAGAAGTGGCATCGATTTGGCGGCGGCCACAAACTTTAGCGGACGCCCCACTTTAGCGCCCCAAAAGTGGCGTCAATGAATTTCTAGGCCAAAGTCTTCGGGCTTGTTTTTTTAACGCTCTTAGACCTATTAGAATTATTATTTACTGTGGCCACGTTTGATTTAAACCATTGATTTCTCTGACTGCCACTTTTGTTTTTCTCCTTCCTATCTTTTGCTTTTATCCTTGTTTTCCTTTCCTCTGTCTCCCTGCTCAGGTTCCTAACCCCCTTCCATTTCAGTTTAAACCCTCCCCCACAGCACTAGCAAACACTCCCCCTAGGACATCGGTTCCAGCCCTGCCCAGGTGCAGACCGTCCGGTTTGAACTGGTCCCACCTCCCCCAGAACCGGTTCCAATGTCCCAGGAACTTGAATCCCTCCCCCTGGCACCATTCCTCTAGCCACGTATTCATCTGAAGTAGGTTGTGAGTTCCAGGATTTTGACCCAGCGACAATGAAGGAACGGCGATATATGTCCAAGTCGGGATATTGTGTGACTTGGAGGGGAACTTGGAGGCAATGGTGCACCTGCTGCCCTTATCCTTCAAGGTTCAACACAAAGTACTTGTTAAGGGCTATCACAAAGTTACAGCTCAGACAGGTTCTAGCATGTTAGTGCAAATCAAGACAATTTCTGCATTTTGAATGATTAAATATGCATATTCAGATATGGGATTTATGGCTCAGACAAGGAGAGATGTGAGGGCTTGTTACTGACTATGAACAATTTAGAGTGCTTTGTTATGATCAATGTAATCTATGCACTGAACCACTGAAAATTAGCAGTACAACATTTATAGATATGTATAATTTATATTCTCAGAGGACTTCTTGAATCTAAATATTTGCTATGCTATTAATAACATTGCATGTTTTGTATTATGATTCCGCACGTGGTTCCTAAGGTGCGGTATTATGTCAGGGGTAATATTTTTAACCATTGACAGCCAATCAAGTTTTCTCGTCACCAGTGCAAGGTGCTACTGAAATTGGTGGGATGAAGACGAGCAGGAACAAAGGACTGCCGGAGATATCAGATGCCACCAGAGGCATACGGTCTGCATCTGCCTCTATGCAACCCTTTGCATCTATAGGCCCAGGCACAGCGACCAGGCTGTGACTGAGCATCATTGCATCCAGCACGGCCTCGTATTAAGCTAGTTCCACAGTTCTGGCATCTGCTTCTCTCTGGAACTCTACCAGTAACCATCAAGATGACCATGGTCCTCAATTTTCATACCACTAGTTCCTGCCTAGTTACTGGAGGGGCCGTGCGCCTATATTGGCTTCTTATTCCACCAAAATATTCATTTAAAGAGCTTACAGTGGATGATGTCATGAGGGGGGCAAGGCACATGAAGGGATTAGTCGATTAATATGTTGGGGGAGGAAGAAGCCAATTTAGGTCAGCAAGGATTGAAATTATCGGATTTACTTCAGTGAGCAGAATTTGGATGAGTCAGAGTTTATAGAGGGTGAGTTTAGAAGGACGACATCGAGGGTGTTAGAGAAATCAAGTCTTGAGGTGACAATATAGTAGATAACTGTTTCAGCTTTGGCAGGAGTGAGATAGGGGCATGTTGTGTCTCCTTGTGTTCTTATTACTATATATAATACAGACACTTTTAACTCATTTTAGTTACTGCTTTTACTCAGCTATATTCTTGCTTTGTTGCTGTTGCTGCCTCATGGTGCGGAGTGATACAAGATGTCCGTCCTTGCACTGTGCACTCCTTTTCACAGTGTGCCACATGACAATATAAATACACTAACCAAAGTAGTTACATATAACGATGTAACAAATAGTTCCATTTAACGATGTAATAATATAACAATGTAACAGGGCAAAAATGAAACTAAGTGATCTTGGGGTGACCTGGATGTAGGGTTTGAAATGCAGGTCTGTGTTGAGTGGGAGATCTTAAGACTGATTCACCAATCAGGTGCTCCTGTAGTGTAATACTGCTCACAGGCTGCACCAGTTAGGTAATCAAAGTCAATGTTGAAGTCAAGGACATTTGTGTACTCTACTGTATATTTTAGTGTATGAATGTTGGCAGCTTTAGTTGTCACAGCACTTTCCCTGGTGCTAGTGCTTGCAATCTCACCCACATTAAGTCCTATACAACCAGTACCTTTGACCTCTCCAGGCTCCATTGGCTTTATATTCTCCAGCATGTCAATTTCGCCCCCTTTGACTTCATGAAGTCTCTCTATGGCCTTTCGCTATCCTACCTTAGTGACCCCTGTATGCACCCTCTGCTCTTCTAACATCAGACCTCCCCTTGCTCCTCACTGCCTTTTCTCCACCACCAGAGACTCAACCATCATGCCTCTATCTTCTGAAATTCTCTGTTCAGTTCCCTCCACTTTTTCAGCTCACTTCCTGCTTTCACAAGTCTCTTCAAAATATTCCTCTATGAATGTACCTTTGACCCCTTCCATCCCACTCCCTCCCTAATGTCCATTGTATCTACTCCTTATTGTGAAGTGCTCTTAGATGTCTTCCTGCATATGAGCAGTGCTATATAAATGCAAGTTGTTGTTATTGCATGACACATAATGTATTCCTCTCTCTATGTAATAAATGTGTTGGTTGACAGCCTCATGGAATTATGGTAGCTCTAGGCCTTCCTGGGCTACATTTTGCCAGGTCCCTGTATGTGAGTCAACCACATCTATAACATTGGGCTAGATTTTCCGATCGGAGGCTTCCTGCGGGCGATGCCTCCGATCGGAAAAAATCTACACTGGCTCTGTAGGTCCCAAAACTTGCGAACCTGGGCCTCTGCTCTATGACATGCGCAGAGGCCCAGGTATCCCAGCGGCGCATGTGGTTCGCAAGCGTCCCTGGGATCACATGGGCCATGGGGAACCAATCAAAGAAGGGAATACCCTTCACACTTTTGACAGCTCTCTACGCACAGATCTGTCAAAAGTGTGAATGGGGATCACTTAAAAAACAGTTAAACATTAAATAATTTTGTTTAAATTAGTTAAAATTACATTAAATTAAATATTTTAAACAAACATTTAATTTTTGGAAAAAAATAACGTTTTTTACAGGGCTAAAAATAAACTTACCTTTTTTAAAAGTATTTTTAAATTATAAATGAGTGAAAGAAAGTTTATTTTTTATTTTTTTAAACTCTTATGCTGGTAAAAGCAGGCCTTATGCATGCTTTTACCAGGCATAAGATTTTTAAAGGTTTTCAGCGGGCGGAGGTTCTGCAGAAAGTGGAACTCTCTGCCCACAGAGGCCCTTTTCCCATCCACCAAATTGCAGAACACAATGGTCACTTTAGGTTGTTCTGAACTATTATCAGAATCACTCATCTCCTCACTCTCTGCGGTAAAATAATATAGACATTTGAATTAATCTGGACAAACAATTCGGGTACGATAGCAAAATACTGCAGATGCTGGAAATCGGAAATAACAACAGAAAATGCTGGAAAAACTCAGCAGGTCAGGCAACATCCGTGGAGAGAAATTTGAGTTGACATTTCAGGTCGAAACCCTTTTTCAAAACTGTAAAGGAAATTAAATAGATCGAAGGCAGGGCTGCGATCAAACAAAAGGAGTAAAAGAGACATTAAAAGGTATTCAAAACCAGACGAGATGGTAATAGGTCAGTGGAGACAAAAGACAGCTGAGATTAGATGTGAAGTGTACTGGCAGGATAAGAGACAGCTGCCAGGTGGGAGAGAGAAAAAAAAGGAAAGGTGGGGGGGGGAAAGGAGGACCCAAAACAAAGGGGTGGAAAAAAATATAAGTAAAAAAGTAATAGGGGCTGAGGTTATGATCTGAAATTGTTGAACTTGATATTGAGTCCGGAAGGCTGCAAAGTGCCGAATCGGAAGATGAGGTGCTGTTCCTCGAATTTACGTTGAGCTTCCGTGGAACAATGCAAGAGGCCAAGGACGGTGAGGTCCGAGTGGGAATGGAGCGGTGAATTAAAATGACAGGCGACCGGAAGCTCGGGGTCACCCTTATAGACTGAATGGAGGTGTAATTTGACAGCCATGCTTTTTGGGAGTAAATCTTACTAATCACAACAAATGAGTCAGAAAACCTGAGGTACAATAATGGCAAAGTGAGCAGCTCTGCCATCACTCGAGAGCATAACAGATAAACATTGTTTAGGAAAAGAAACGCTGAACATAAATTTTGCTCAGATTTGACATAAGTCTAAATGAAACATTAAACAAATGTGTGCTTAATTGGATACTGTACATTCTGCCTGTCTTCAATTATGAACATTTACATCACATGCTATTTGCAAAAGAAATTCGACACCTCAGTACATATTCTGCAAGTCTAATTGTGGAATCAGCAATTATCAAAGTTAATTTTGTGAAACATCTGTATTCTTTTATTAGTCCCTGGTTCCACTGCAGTCACATCACTTTATGTGCAAGTTCAGTATGAAAAACTGCTTCGCGATGAGGTTTCTAATTATTTTTCTACCAGTTTTCAACTTTCCCGTCAATTCCATTAGGTATCATCATCTCCAGACATGTTTGATGAAGGACTTGATCAATTGCTTTTTTTCAAAAGTGTAAATATCAGGGCAAAGATTATCTGCTCCAGAACAATCCTGGTACATCTGCGGCAGGCCAAGAGTTCCACCTGCCATAAGAATGTTTCCCTGGCGCAAGTCAAATTTCCAGGGTTATATTAATGGAAAATGATTTCATCAGGTGAATAATATTTTTATATTCCTGTAGCTCCCTACCAGCTCCATTGTTTATATGAATCACTTTTTATAGAAATGTTAACTATGCAAATGAAAATCTGTAGCATGCTTTGCAAATTTGCCAATTACTATTACATGGCTCACTGTCAATTACCAGGTATAGCATTGTCTGTACAGCATTTTCTGCACTGTCCTCGAGTCTGCCAAATTCATTTAGTAGGCCGTAATTAGAATATAGACACGCTATATTAAATTAGGGCACTATGATTAAAGGTAGCATAAAATTACAAAGAGTTATTAATAGATTAAATGAATGGGCAAAACTGTGGCAAATGGATTTCAATGTAGGCAAATGTGAGGTCATCCACTTTGGACCTAAAAACGATAGAAAAGAATATTTTCTAAATGGTGAAAAGCTAGAAACAGTGGAGGTCCAAAGAGACTTGGGGGTTCATTTATATAGATCATTAAAATGTCATGGACAAGTACAGAAAATAATCAAAAAGGCTAATGGGATGCTGGCCTTTATATCTAGAGGACCAGAATACAAGGGGGTAGAAGTTATGCTGCAGCTGTACAAAACCCTGGTTAGATCACACCTGGAGTACTGTGAGCAGTTCTGGGCACCACACCTTAGGAAGGATATATTGGCCTTGGAGGGAGTTCAGTGTAGATTTACCAAAATGATACCTGGACTCCAAGGGGTAAATTACAAGAAGAGTTTACACAAATTAGGTTTTTTCCCAATATAATTTAGAAGGTTAGGGGGTGATTTGATCGAAGTTTTCAAGATACTAAAGGGAACTGATAGGGTAAATAGAGAGAAACTATTTCCGTTGGTTGGGGAGTCTAGGACTAAGGGGCATAGTCTAAAAATTAAAGCCAGGCCTTTCAGGAGTGAAGTTAGGAAACACTTCTACATGCAAAGGGTGGGAAAAGTTAGGAATTTGCTTCCGTTTTTATTAACCAAAGGCAGTAAGGGATATGGGGCAAAGGTGGGTATATAGTGCTAACCATTTGCCCCATAGGCGTCAATTACAAAGGCACCGCTTATAACGTATTAAGCATAAAGCACGCTGGCTATTTCATTCAGCTCAGTACTTAACGACTTTTTAATGGCCGCATTTGTTATGACTGCATCCAATCAACATCTCACTTCCCAACATAAACAGAATCAAAGGCATAAACAGAACCAAGCTACTGTAGCAGAGGTTGACCTGATCTCGCGTTACATGTATCAGCTGACTGAAGTTGCCCGGAGTCCCCAGTGCCTCCCGTAGTTGTTAACAGTGTAAACAACTGATGGAGACGTTGCGCAGCTTCGATTAGTTGTTCGCACTGTTGACCACAACATGTGGGAGTTGGAAAGTGCAGCTCTGCCGCCATCAGTTAACCCCCGTGGTCTCTGGAACTCCTGCGGGCCCTCCTTGCCAGCTTGTTGAGCTCCACATCTGTAAAGAATTCCTTTAAAAAGGATGCAAATGCGCCTGCTATATGTATTACCCTCTGTATAAAGAAGTGCTTCCTGACATATATCTTAAATTTACCCTTCCCAACCCCAAATGTGGGTCCCCTGGTTCTTGCTGTCATCACATCTCTGAAAGTAGTGTTTTGGATTTGCTTTCTCTATTCTGTTAAATATCATGGGGCCAATTTTCGGGTGTTTGGCCAAACCCTCCAGTAAAATGCTGGGACTTGGTTACAGCAGGTTCCCATGAACTCCAGGAGTTCCCACTTCCCTGGCTCAGAAGGGACCCGGGCATATAATCTACATTCATCGAGTGTGGAGGAGTATTCCACATGTGTCCATCACACTTAAAATCCTGATTGGTTCAAACACCAGCAGCCACAAATATAAAGAAAGTAATCTGCTAACTGAACAGTACCGACGATCACAAATATCAGTAAACAGGTCGGAAAACTATCAATAATCAAACCGCATGCGCCACTCAAACCAATCAAATCGCTCATATTTTTTGAATGTGTTTTCAGTAATCCTAGTATATAGCGCTAATAAATGCATTTATAACTTAATAAACACAAGAAAAATTCTCCAAGAAATCACTAAACTGATCACTAAACCTATCTATTTTGCCACAGAAACACCTGCAACCACTTTCCTCTACACAGACCTGGCTCTTTCTCTGGGCTCTGGGACAAGAATTCTCTTAGCTCCCTCCCCAGAGTGCTACCAGTCTCCAACCGCCCCATCATTGCTAGACCTTATCCTCAGAGCTATCAGACCTCAGATCCCACCCTGAGTGCTTCCAGACTCGCTTTGCTTTAGTGCCTTAAGGTTTCAACTCCACCTTTCCAAGTTGCCCTGAGGCCCCAGACCTCCAATACTGCCAAAGTCTCATTCCAGCTATCTCTAATGATGCTAACTTGGGCTCTGCAAGTGCTGCCACATCCCAGTCCCCTTCTCATTGCACCCAGGTCCAAGCTGCCCTGGCTCTAGCCCCCTAGGCCCTAGACTACCCATTTAGCACTCAAACCCTGGACTGAGTCCCAGAGCACCTATTCCCTCCCAGTCTCATGGTCTCCACCTGTGACATATCACATGCCAAGTCCTGTTGCCAGTCTCCCACTCTCTTCTTGCAATCACTTCCAAACCCCACACACCTTGTCCCCAGCCTATTCTGTTTTCCACCTCCAACTCACTACATGTTTGCTGCCACATTGTTGCATATTCAACCTGGGTGTAACACAAAAGGACCAAGCCATCTTTTGGGCGTAAGGCCCAGGTTGCGCTTGGGCATTTTATCTTGCTGAAACATCTCAAAGTGCTTCATGTTTGAAAACCAATACTGTGAACTGACTTAAAGTTCTTTAAATGCTTTCAGCATTTTAACATCAAGATGGATTTTGTGACTTTTGGGGCACTCCCCAGAATCCCCGAGCGAGTCAAATCTTGCCACAGTGCTGCTAAACCACACATTCTCCCCCCTCCATGTCCCCCCACCCCAAGTGCTGCCAATCCCCAGGACACTGCCCTGGTGCTATCACAGTTATGATTTGGGATGATTTCATATAAAGCTCTGCCCAGCAGTGACCTGAAGACTAGGCCTCAGAGCGTCAGCGGGTGAAATCTTAGCGGGAATCGCGGAGCGGCGGCAGTACAAAAGGCTCCAAGAGACCAGGTAGGCCTCAGGGCGTCAGCGCGTGAAATCTCAGTGGGAATTGCGGAGCGGCGGCAGTACAAGAGGCTCCAAGAGACCAGGTAGGCCTCAGAACGTCAGCGGGCGAAATCTCAGTGGGAATCGCGGAGCGGCGGCAGTACAAGAGGCTCCAAGAGACCAGGTAGGCCTCAGAGCATCAGCGGGCGAAATCTCGGTGGGAATCGCAGAGCGGCGGCAGTACAAAAGGCTCCAGAGACCAGGTAGGTCTCAGAGCGTCAGCGGACGAAATCTTGGCGGGAATCGTGGAGCGGCAGCAGTACAAAAGGCTCCAGAGACCAGGTAGGCCTCAGAGCGTACCAATCTCCAATCTCAGAGGGAAGGAAGTAAAAAGTAATCGAAGTGTGACATCACCAGAAAGCAGGTAAGTGATTGGTTGGTGAGTATTTCTCTCTTTATAAACTTTAACTCTGTGATTTATAGTTTCTAAAGTCTCTGTGGTGTAGCGGGGACTGTTTATAAACCAGGGCCCTTAAATATACTATTTAACGGTAGTGTAATTGGTGGGATTGATTTGATTTAATTTAATTGCAATTAATTAAAGGGTAAGTCATGGCAGGAGAGCCCGGCCCCATTGTATGCTCCTCCTGCACTATGTGGGAACTCAGGGACACTTCCTGTGTCCCTGACAACTATGTGTGCAGGAAGTGTGTCCAGCTGCAGCTACTGGCAGACGGCATTGTGGCGTTGGAGCTGCGATTGGATTCATACTGGACCATTCGCGAGGCTGAGGAGGTCGTGAATAGCACGTTTCATCAGTTGGTCACACCGCAGGCAAAGGTTGGACAGGCAGAAAGGGAATGGGTGACCAACAGACAGAGTACCAGGCACAGGCAGGTAGTGCAGGGGCCCCCTGTGGACATCCCCCTCTCAAACAGATACACCACTTTGAGTACTTTTGGGGGGGATGGCTTACCAGAGGAAGGCAGCAGCAGCCAACTTCCTGGCATCAGGGGTGGCTCTGCTGCACAGGACGGGAGGAAAAAGAGGGGGAGAGCTATAGTAATAGGGGATTCAATTGTAAGGGGAATAGATAGGTGTTTCTGCGGCCGCAAACGAGACCCCAGGATGGTGTGTTGCCTCCCTGGTGCAAGGGTCAAGGATGTCTCAGAGCGGCTGCAGAACATCTTAGAAGGGGAGGGTGAACAGCCAGTTGTCGTGGTACATATAGGTACCAACGATATAGGTAAAAAGCGGGATGAGGTCCTAAAAGCAGAATATAGGGAGTTAGGAGGTAAATTAAAAAATAGGACCTCAAAGGTAGTAATCTCAGGATTGCTACCAGTGCCACGTGCTAGTCAGAGTAGAAATAGAAGGATATTTCAGATGAATACGTGGCTACAGGAAAGGTGCAAGGGGGAGGGATTCAAATTCCTGGGACATTGGGACCGGTTCTGGGGGAGGTGGGACCAGTTCAAACCGGACGGTTTGCACCTGGGCAAGGCTGGGACCGATGTCCTAGGGGGAGTGTTTGCTAGTGCTCTGGGGGAGGGTTTAAACTAAAATGGCAGGGGGTTGGGAACCTGAGCAAGGGGACAGAGGAAAGGGAAACAATGATAAAAGCAAAAGATAGGAAGGAGAAAAACAAAAGTGGCAGTCGGAGAAATCAACGGTTTAAATCAAACATGGCCACAGTAACTAATAATTCCAATAGGTGTAAGAGCATTAAAAACACAAGCCTGAAGGCATTGGGCTAGAAATTCAGTAGGCTTTGCGCCCAGTTTTCGCCCAAAGAGGGCTTTTGCGCCACTTGCTGAGCTTTCGCCGATATGCAGCGCTGCGGTAATGGCGGCGTTAGCCAGTAGCGCTGCGCCGCCACCGATGACGTCATCGGTGTGCGCAGTGCCCTGCTACCGCCCCGCTACCGGCCCGACCGCCATATTTAGTTGCGGCCGCCTCTTCCGCAGCGGCCGCAAACAGCGATCAGAAAACGGGGCCGTCCTGTAGCCTTAGTGGGGCGCTTTAAGGTGGAGGTGCGGACGGCCGCTTTTTCGGCAGCCGCCTGCCCGCACCTCCTTCCCCGGCCTCCTCCACCCACCCCCCGCGGCATTGCCGGCTGCTTTCCGCGAACCCGGCACTTCTCCGTGGTGCCGGGCTCATTTGCCGGCACTATCCAGTGGCGATCTCCCCATTGCAGGCACCTCCCCCTTAAGAGAAGGAGGAGGCCTGCAGTACCGCAGCCTGCCGCTCCACAGCGGGTGGCGCAGCGGCGCCTAGAGCGCTGAAATTCAGTTTCAGCACCCCAAGCGGGGGCGGGCACACCCTGGAATAGCGCCCGGTTCCGACTTGGGGCGCAAAAACTGAATATCTGACGGGCGCAACTGGCTCCGCGCTCAGCGCTAACTTTTGGGCGCACGCCAGCTGGCGGGCCCAAAGTGAATTTCTAGGCCTTTGTGTCTAAATGCGAGGAGCATTCGTAATAAGGTGGATGAATTAGCTGCGCAAAAAGAGGTAAACAAATATGATTTGATTGGGATTACGGAAACATGGCTCCAGGGTGGCCAAGGCTGGGAACTCAACATCCAGGGGTATTCAATATTCAGGAAAGATAGGCAAAAAGGAAAGGGAGGTGGGGTAGCATTGCTGGTTAAAGAAGGGATTAACACAATTGTAAGGAAGGATATTAGCTCTGATGATGTGGAATCTGTATGGGTAGAACTGAGAAATGCCAAGGGGCATAAAATGTTAGCGGGAGTGGTATATAGACCTCCAAACAGTAATGCGGAGGTTGGGGATGGCATTAAAAGGGAAATTAGAGAAGCGTGCAGTAAGGGCACAGCAGTCATCATGGGTGACTTTAATCTACATATAGATTGGGCTAACCAAATTAGTAACAATACTGTGGAGGAGGAATTCCTGGAGTGTTTAAGGGATGGTTTCCTGGACCAATATGTCGAGGAACCAACCAGAGATCAGGCCATCTTAGACTGGGTATTATGTAACGAGAAACGATTAATTAGCAATCTTGTTGTGCGAGGCCCCTTGGGTCGGAGCGATCATAATATGATCGAATTCTTCATTAAGATGGAGAATGAAGTCGTCGAATCAGAGACTAGGGTCCTAAATTTAAATAAAGGAAACTACGATGGTCTGAGGCGCGAGTTGGGTAGGATTGATTGGGGAATGTCACTCAAAGGGTTGACGGTGGATAGGTAATGGCAAACATTCAAAAACCGCATGGATGAACGACAGAATTTGTTCATCCCAGTTTGGCATAAAAATAAAACAAAAAAGGTGACTCAACCGTGGCTAACAAGGGAAATTAGGGATAGCATAAGATCCAAGGAGAGGACATATAAATTGGCCAGAAAAAGCAGAAAACCTGAGGATTGGGTGCAGTTTAGGATTCAACAAAGGAGGGCAAAGGGATTCATTAAGAAAGGGGAAATAGATTATGAGAATAAGCTTGCAGGGAACAAAAAAACTGACTGTAAAAGCTTTTATAGATATGTGAAGAGAAAAAGATTGGTGAAGTCAAGCATAGGTCCCTTGTAGTCAGAATCAGGGGAATTTATAATGGGGAACAAAGAAATGGCTGAGCAATTAAATACATATTTTGGTTCTGTCTTCACAAAGGAGGACACAAATAACCTCCCAGAGCTGTTGGGGAACATAAGATCTGATGAAAGAGAGGAACTGAAAGAAATCAGTATTTGTAGGGAAATGGTGTTAGGGAAATTGATGGGATTGAAGACCGATAAATCCCCAGGGCCTGATAATCTACATCCTAGGGTACTTATAGAAGTGGCCCTAGAAATAGTTGATGCTTTGCTGATCATCTTCCAGCATTCGATGGAATCTGGAACAGTACCCATGGATTGGAGGGTTGCTAATGTTACCCCACTATTCAAAAAAGGTGGTAGAGAGAAAACGGGGAATTACAGACCGGTAAGCCTGACATCGGTAGTGGGGAAAATGCTAGAGTCTATTATAAAAGATGTAATAGCAGAGCACTTGGAAAACAGTGACAGGATCGGACAAAGTCAACATGGATTTACAAAAGGTAAATCGTGCTTGACTAATCTACTGGAATTTTTTGAGGATGTAACTGGTAAAATAGATAAGGGAGAACCAGTGGATGTAGTGCATTTGGACTTTCAGAAGGCTTTAGATAAGGTCCCGTGTAAGAGATTAGCATGTAAAGTTAAGGCACATGGGATTGGGGGCAAGGTATTGACTTGGATAGAGAACTGGTTAGCAGACAGAAAGCAAAGAGTTGGAATAAACGGGTCTTTTTCTGAGTGGCAAGCAGTGACTAGTGGGGTACCGCAGGGATCGGTCCTTGGGCCCCAGCTATTCACAATATATATTAATGATCTAGGCAAGGAAACTAGATGTAATATCTCCAAATTTGCAGATGACACAAAGCTGGGTGGGCGTGTGTGCTGTGAGGAGGATACCGAGAAACTCCAGGATGATTTGGACAGGTTGGGTGATTGGGCAAAAGCATGGCAGATGCAATATAACGTGGATAAATGCGAGGTTATCCACTTTGGTGGCAAAAACAGGAAGGCAGATTATTATCTGAATGGCAATAGATTGGGAGAAGGGTAAGTGCAACGAGACCTGGGCGTCCTTGTGCACCAGTCGCTGAAGGTAAGCATGCAGGTGCAGCAGGCGGTTAAGAAGTCAAATGGCATGTTGGCCTTCGTAGCGAGAGAGTTTGAGTACAGGAACAAGGATGTCTTGCTGCAGTTGTACAGGGCCTTGGTGAGACCACATCTTGAGTATTGTGTGCAGTTTTGGTCGCATTATCTGAGGAAGGATGTTCTTGCCATGGCAGGAGTTCAGTGAAGATTCACCAGGCTGATACCTGGGTTGGCAGGAATGACGTATGAGGAGAGATTGGGTCGATTGGGCTTGTGCTCGCTGGAGTTTAGAAGAATGAGAGGGGATCTCATTGAAACTTATAAAATTCTGACAGGACTGGACAGACTAGATGCAGGAAGTATGTTCCCGATGGTCGGGGAGTCCAGAACCAGGGGTCACAGTCTAAGGATAAGGGGTAGGCCATTTAGGACAGAAATGAGGAGGAATTTCTTCACCCAGAGAGTGGTGAACCTGTGGAATTCTCTAGCACAGAAGGCAGTAGAGGCCAATACATTAAATATATTCAAGAAGGAGTTAGATATATTTCTTAAGGCTAAAGGGATCAAGGGGTATGGGGAGAAAGCAGGGACCGGGTACTGAGTTTGGATGACCAGCCATGATCGCATTGAATGGCGGAGCAGGCTTGAGGGGCCGAATGGCCTACTCCTGCTCCTATCTGCTATGTTTCTATGTTTCTTTGTTTCTTCTTCAATCATCGTTGTTTAGTTCAAATGATCTGACAATACAGTTTTTTTGAATGAAATTCTCACTTGCAGTGTTATTGATACTACTAATTCAAATTATTGGATAATTCAGTTTTGTAGTGCAAAACTAACTAAATTATCAGAAGAAGATTATATTATTTAAAATTATTACTCAACAATATCTATTTTAAATAAATAGGTCCCTGCTGAGGAAACTCTTTTGTACACTTATGGGATTGAAAGGAATTAATTCTTCCTTAAGCCTTCCCAAGATCTGGCTGATTCCCATGCTGTCAGGGACATTCCCGCTCTAAAGCTGTTTTTCAGTGCTGTGTGTGTGTTAATATTGTTTTTGTGTAATGTAATCACAACTACAGTATGATAAAATACAGGGTAAGATTCAGGTCAGGAATATATCGGGGCAGGCCTCAAAGATGGGGAACAAATCAGGGGCAGATTCTTCTTGGACTGCCTTTCCCAGTGCTACAGGACCCCAATATCTTCCCTTCCAGCACTGCCAGACATGGGAACTTCTTCAATGCCACTTCACCCAGCGTGACTCGCATCATTGCTACCGAATTCCAGGAATCCTTCTCAATGCTGTCAGACCATAAACTCCCCTCTCCATTGCTGGCAGTCCGCAAGCCTCTCTCCCTTAGTCCCGGTGCACCCCAGGAATCTTGGGCTACTTCCCTACCCGAAGTGCCATGCTCCAGTGCTTCTAGACCAGGGGTCCTAGATTTCCAGATCCCAGTAATTCCCCAGTGAGTCAAATCCTGCCATAGTGCTGTTAAACGACACATTCTCACCCCCAAGTGCTGTCAATGGCCAGGACACCTCCCCGGTGCTGTCAAACTCCAGATCGCACCTGGAATACTGCGTACAGTTTTGGTGTCCATACTTAAGAAAGGACATACTTGCTCTCGAGTCAGTACACAGAAGGTTCACTCGGTTAATCCCGGGGATGAGGGGATGGACATATGAGGAGAGGTTGAGTAGATTGGGACTCTACTCATTGGAGTTCAGAAGAATGAGAGGCGATCTTATTGAAACATATAAGATTGTGAAGGGGTTGGATCGGGTGGATGCAGGGAAGATGATGGGTGAAACTAGAACTAGGGGGCATAGTCTTAGAATAAGGGGCTGCTCTTTCAAAACTGAGATGAGGAGGAACTACTTCACTCAGAGGGTGGTAGGTCCTTGGAATATGCTGCCCCAAAAAGCTGTAGAAGCTACATCATTACATAAATTTAAAACAGAAATGGACAGTTTCCTAGAAGTAAAGGGAATTAAGGGTTACGGGGAGCGGGCAGGAATTTGGACATGAGTCTAGGTTCGGATCGGTCATGGCCCTGTGGGTAGCGGAGCGGGCCCAGGGGCCGTGTAGCCTGATCCTGCTCCTATTTCGTGTGTCTAATTCTGTTAGATTCAGGAGATGGTTCTGTGATAGTGGATTGGCAGTTAGGATCAGATCAGCCATGATCTTATTGAATGGCGGAGCAGGCTCGAGGGGCCGATTGGCCTACTCCTGCTCCTATTTCTTATGTTCTTATGTTCTTATGTTCTTAAAACGCCCCTTTTGCTCATACACGACAGGTAACATCTTCATTACTACCACATTCTAGAAGTACCTCTCTAGCTGAGAGGAAATCGGGCAGCAAACCTAGCTCCCTGATTCTGCCAACATTTACATGTGGATTGCAGGAAATTGACAGCAAGTGACGAAGAGAAAGGCGCGGGGAATGGAGTTTGGGGTGGGGAGGCGGCTGGAGGTCCCACGGCCCGACATTACCCTGTTTTCCACTGCTATCCTGCTAGATTTCGAGTCAGCCCATTCAGTCACTGTAAATATGTGGCCAATAATCATAATACATTGGCCCAGAAATTCGAGTCGGGGGCTTGCCGCGCCTGTAAGCCCCCGATCTGCACTTACCCGACGCGCCGGCCATTGAGCTTCAGGGACGCCTGGAATTGCTGTTTTAAAATGTTGACTCCCGGGCAGCGTCTGACGTCACGCCGCCCAGGAGTGCAGCCAGCGCGAAGCCTGTAGCGCGCTGTGCAACTGAGACACGCCCCTTGAGGTCTCAGTTTAACAGGACACGCCCCCAATGTTTCTGCCAAGCTGCTAAGCATTTTTACATGCAAAGCAGCAGTTTAAATATGTTTTTGGAAGTTTTTTGAAGCTTTTGGTAACTTTTATAAACTTTTAAAAACGTTTACATTATTTTGAAGAATCTGAAGTAGTTTTAAAAAGAATTAAAGCAATTTAAAGACTTTTAAAAGCCCTAAAAGAATTTTTAAAATTCCATTTATTTATTTAGCAATGTCGTCGTCATACGTGTCTTCACACTGTTCCCTTTGGGGAACTGTATGAAGTGGTGAAAGGATTTATGGCCATGATTAACGCTCATTCCGTGACCGTAACCATCTTTGAACCAGCCATTAGGGCGGTTAGTCCTATGGCGGGAGGGTTTTACGGGCTCCCACAAGCTATACAAGGAGGGGGGGCCACCCACACCCACGGACGCAAATATCCCACTGGATGTCAACCCAGAATTTAGAGCTGGAGCTCCGACTCCACTTGACGGGACTGTCTGGAGCGGGGTTCGAAACCCTACCCTGATCTGGCCCAGCGGCGGGGATCCTACCGCTATGCCAAAGGCCCAATCCGATTAGCAACGTGAAATGGCTGGAATGAGCACAATTCACGGCATTAAAAGAACTCACAATTGAACTGATGATGACCTCAGCAATCTTCTCAAGGAGGTGGAGGCGCAGCGCCTGCTCATCATTGGTAATGAGAAGTCAAAGGCGCCGCAAAAAGGGCAGATGA
The DNA here is from genome assembly GCF_052327205.1 of Somniosus microcephalus. Lineage (NCBI taxonomy): Eukaryota > Metazoa > Chordata > Chondrichthyes > Squaliformes > Somniosidae > Somniosus > Somniosus microcephalus. The sequence goes on from NC_140996.1 coordinate 34,345,227, forward strand.
TAGCTTGGTCTTTCAAGTGGCAGCATAGGGCTCCAGTCACGGGGAGGGAAAAGGTGCAGGAAACGTATGGGTGTCACCTTTTGTGCGGAGTGGGCCTTTTGCGTAGCAGTAAGCATCCCCGCCGCTGGGTCAGAAGGAGTAGGGTTTCGAACCCCACTCCAGACAGTCCCGGCAAGTGGAGTCGGAGCTCCAACTATAAATTCTGGGTGGACATCCAGCGGGATACTTGCGTCCGTGGGTGTGGGTGGCCCCCCCCCTCAGATGGGTTGTGGGAGCCCGTAAAACCCTCACGCCATAGGACTAACCACCCTAATGGCTGGTTCAAAGATGGTTACGGTCACGGAATGAGCGTTAGTCACGGCCATAAATCCTTCCACCACTTCATACAGTTCCCCAAAGGGAACAGTGTGAGGATACGTACGACGATGACCTCTTGCGCAATGCACCTCCTTGGACCCTCAGTCGCAGATGCGAGGGGGCAAATCGTGCAATTGTTAAATTTTTCATTTTATTGACATGTAAAATGTTGGCCCAGTAATTCCCTTCCAAATGCGCGAGTACAGTCGGGGTACTTACGCGTCTGGCCGGAGGAAATGCCGGTTTTCAGCATGCACAGCGCATGCGGGGAAAACCGGCATTTCCTGTCCTCTGAACGAAGGGGTTCAGAGGCAGAACGCGTGCGCAGTAAAATTCGCCGCTTTCATTCATGCTTTCAGTGAGGTCAAGTCCTTACAACTTACACATGAAAAAAGCATGGGTACAGTTGCTCCAGAGGCTGCGGAGGAAGATATTTCTCATCGTGGAGCTTCTGAAAGTATGTATGCCTGTATATATTCCTTTGCGTGTTATGTATATATTCCTTTACTTATGTGTATGATTGTATTATTTAATTACGACTTTCAGAGAAAGTAACTTATTGGAAAATCATAATTAAAAACATACATTCATACACATAAGTAAAGGAATATAAAACATACATACATATACGTAAAGGAATATATGCGGACATACATACATAATTACTTATTACTGATAAAGTTTCTTTCTTAAAAGTGCTGGAACTGTTACATTACTCATTTTAGAACACTCATTTTCACATTCAATTCACACAGCCACAATTGCTCCTTCTACCTACCGTTCTGAAAACACGTTTAAAAAAAAAAAATTTAAACTGTAAAACTTACTTAAAATTTCTTAAAATAACTTCCCTCCCTTTCCCAAACAAAAATATTGCCTTTCAGAAGCTCCACGATAAAATATATCTTCCTCCGCAGCCTTGGAACAACTTTACACATGCTTTTTTCAAGTGTAACTTGTAAGGACTTACCCTCACTGATTCCATGAATGAAATCGATGAAATTCACTGCGCAAGCGCTGCCTGTGCAGTCGCACGCGCTGTGCCTATGAACCCCTTCGTTCCGAGGACTGGAAATGCCGGCGTTCCCCGCATGCGCTGTGCATGCTCAACGCCGGCATTTCCAACGGCCAGATGCGTGAGTACCCAGACCGTACTCACGCATTTGGTCACGAATTTCTGGCCCATTGTGCTTTGCACAGCACGGGGTAGAGTTTACACAAGGTTGTGTTGGTTTTTGCCCAGAGCAATCTACCTGAAATCGGCCAAACCAACGCCAAGGATTGAGGAATTTCAAGCACAAGTGACGCCCAGCGCAAATCGAGTTTCCACGATCTTCTGCGCTGGTTTAAAAAACAGGCTAGAAGCCGCCCCCGCCCACAAAATTGGCCATGCTTCGGATCGAATTAATCACCATGGTAAGTATCCGCTAATTGCACTCGTTCCAGGCCTTTGAGGAAGCTCTTAAAATTAAGCTGCTTTTCTTTTCGGCGCAAAGCTGCAAGTTGGCAACTTTTGAAAGCTTTCAAATATTAATAAATATCTAACTTACTAAGAAACTGAATACAACAATAACAACTTGCATTTATATTGCGTCTTTAACGTAGTAAAACATGCCAGGGCACGTCAAAGGAACGTTAACAATCAAAATTTGACACCATGCTACATAAGGAGACAGCAGGGCAGATGACCAAAAGCTTGGTCAAAGAGATAGGTTTTAAGAAGTGTCTTTAAGGAGGAAAAAAATGTACGTAGGCCGGCATTTTCTCAAGGGATGAGTGTTGGGAAACCTAGGAGGCCAGGATCGGTGGGGGGTAGTGTAGTGTATGTAACCGTTCTACCTTTAAGAGAACTATTGTATGTAACCGTCCACCTTTAAGAGAACTATTTTAGGTGTTGCACTACTTTATCTTGGCTGCTGTATACTGTAATACCGGTGGTGACCACACCGGTATATAAGTGCTGTGTAAGGATTTATTGGGTAGATTCGCCCTGACCTTCGAATAGTAAAGTCCTGTTAAAGTTACTCTTGTAGTCTGTGTATTAATTCACCATATAACGCACAGACTTTACAGTGGCGACGAGTTCGATCTTACCCTGCGGCAGCGATACATCCGAAGCAGTTAACGAGCGTCGAGAAGAGGCATCCGCTCTCGTCGTTCTGCTGAGAGAAGACTCGAGTCTGCAGAGCAAGGAAGAAGGAAGGATTCAGACACGAAGCCTTCCATCAGCAACAGGCTGTTATTCTCCCTTCTGCCACGGCGGTGAGTGAGCCGATCAGCCAAGAGAAGCAAGTCGGCCACGTTGACTGTGAGTAGGGGGAAAATAAAAAGAAACGGAGGATAAGGGCGGTGAACTCGACCACGGTCGGGGGGAAAGGAGCCGGACAGAAGTCGGGGCCAGAGGCGCTGAGACTGGGGCAGCGTAGGGCACGGAAGCCACGGTACAAGCGGTCGGTGTGAGAGACCGGGCTACAAGCGGGAACGCAGCCGGTGTGAGAGACCGGGCTACAAGCGGGCTGGGAGACGCAACAGCGTCGTGAGACAGCTAGACCGCGACCGGCGAAAAAGGCCGGGCAGCTACCGAGGCCACGAGGCGCTGCGACCGGGATCGTAAGGCGCGGGAAGATATAAAAATAAATAAAACCGCGGAGAACTCAGCTGCAGCCGGGGGAGGAAAGGACCGGACTGCGAGAGGGCTGGGAGGCGCGATTGGAAGCCGCTGAGGGAGAGACAGAGCCCGAGTGAAGGGGGAACGGGACCGAGCGAGGGAGACCGAGCGAGATTCCGCCCAGCGGCTGGAACTGTTCGCCGCCAATGGGTTGTCCCCAGCACCGGTTGCCGGCCGAGAAAAGGGAACAAGGAATGCACTGAAGCCGGCGCGCAGGCTGCGAACTCCGAAATCCAGCGGTCGTCGCCCGAAGGAAAGCTTACCCCTCCCGCCAGGGGAAGAAATGCGGGAAGCCGCCAGTAGGTGGGGAAGAAGACAGAAGCGGGAAACCGCCATTTTGAAAGTGGGCGGGGAAGAAGACAAGCGCGGGAAACCGCCATTTTTGGAAAAAAAAAGTAACGAACAAATTCGTTGTGGTTTCTCAAAAAGATAGTGAAGATGCCTAAGCATGGTAACATCAACAACTTCGATTCTGAGGTGGAAGATTGGGCCACGTACGTAGAACGCATCGAGATATATTGTGAGGCCAATAAAATAGCAGATGATGATAAAGCTCTCACCTTATTAAACGCAATGGGGGCGAAGACATACGGGCTATTGAAGCATCTTCTATCACCAGCTAAACCGGTGGATCAGACTTTCGCTGATATTGTTGCTGTCCTGAAGGATCATTTGAATCCCACACCGCTGATGTTGGCGGAACGATTCAAATTTTATGCGAGAACGCAACGGAAAGAGGAAAGCAACGCGGAATACTTGGTCGAACTGCGTAGACTAGCGAAATACTGCCAGTTTGGCGAAAATCTGACAGAGGCATTGAGAGACAAGTTCGTGTGCGGGTTGTCGAAGGAAGGAACACAAAAGCGACTGCTCAAAGAGAACGATCTTACACTTGACAAGGCTGTCCTTATTGCAGCATCACACGAAGCAGCCGCGAGAGGCACTGCGGAAATGCAGCTGAAGGCAACGGTACTCAGCGTGGATCAAATGACTTCGGGTACAACAAAATGTTATCGTTGTGGGAAGACAACACACGACCAGAACCAATGCTGGTTTAAAAACCAGGAATGTAGAAAATGTGGCAAGCTTGGTCACATAGCTAAAGTATGCCGGTCAGGAAAGAAGACCAACAACAGAAAAAAGTCACCGCAGGAAAAGTACAGCAAGGTACACAAGGTGGCTGAGAAGAGTTCAGATGAACAGAATTCGGATTCTGACCCGAATGGCCAAGAACTGGGTAGTCTGAGAATTCACAATGTGAGTAAGGAAGCTGACCTACAAACTATCTGGGTCACACTAAAAGTAGCTGGAGTCCAAGTGAAAATGGAATTGGACACAGGATCAGCCCTATCAGTCATAAATCGAAGGGATTACAACTGGCTATTCTCACATATACCCTTGAGAGATACCAAGATCGTATTGCAGACATACACGGGGCATAAAGTATACCCCATGGGAAAGATACAAGTCAAGGTGAGAGACAGGGGCAAAGAACACCAAGGAATGGACTTATATGTACTACCTGAGGGAGGTCCACCACTTCTGGGACGGGAGTGGATCAGGGAAATAAACATGGAATGGCACTACCTAAAAGCAATAACGAGTGAGAACTCGGTGAAGACAATCAGCTCAGAATCTGAAACGGATGACGACAAGACCAGCCCAGGTGCGAAAGACAAGTCTAAAATGGACTTGCTGACTAAGGTTGGAAAAACGAAGGAGTGCATAAATACTGAGGCTTCAAAGGAGAACAAAGTTTCAGAACAGAATTCCACTGAACAACAACAACATAGTTTGGCAGAGAATTCTGAGTCTGTCCAGTTTACAGACATGCACAAGTCTGAGGAACACCGGGCTCGAACTCAACTCCATTTCAAATTACAACAGCAATTAGAACAATTGAGTTGCCGTCTCGAGCAAGAGATAAAAGCAATGAAAACGTTATTTGACACAGAGTGGGAGAATCTGGAAAGACAACAGAAACAGCTGAGGGAGAAAAGGGAGCAGGAGCACACAAACCATCTGCGCAAGGAGGCCAAACGAATCAAAGCTGATTCGGTTTCTGAAGGTGCGTGCTCTAATCTGGTGGAGCAAGATGTTCAGCAACTGAAGGCGCTTGTTAGCAGATTGCAGGCAGAAAAGGCTGAGTTGGTCGCCATGAATTCCGAGCTCCTACTGAAGTTGGGTGCAGCATCACCGGACGATTCATTTGTGGAAATTCGAATGGTGGAGGCTGCGGATGATGGCGAAGTAGAAACAGCAAAGGAGCCCCAGGGCAAGGTTATAAACAGCCCTGCAGCTACTGGGAAACGGATGAGGTCAGAAGAGTTAACGGTCAGCCAACTCCTTCATATGCTGAGGGACAAGACTCTGAAATGGGAACAATTTGAACACGAGCTTCAATCTTCAAAGGAAAGGGGTTCGGAGCTCTCAAAAGTTATTGAAATAGCTGAGGTTGCAACACAGACTGAGAAGATGGCAGCAGAGCAACCCTTGGATGCCAAAAGTACGCTGACCCACGTCAATGTCGAACAACAAAATGCTGAAACAGCTGCTCCAGAAGAGGGATTGAATAGTACGATCAATCAATCTCCGAAGGAAGTTGAAGCATTGAAATCACGAATGAGGTCATTAATAAAAGATTTGCAGGAAGCCCAGAAAAAGCTGGAGGAAGCTGAACACATGAAGAAGTCTCTTCAGGAGAGATGTCGGGACTTGGAACAAAAGCTGGCTAATGTCCAGCTGGGCATGGAGGAAATAAAAGACCCTCTCGCTGGCCTAGCTCAGGACGACACCGATTATTACCATGTCCTGTTGAACGACACCGAATATAACGATGACCTGTTCTGCCCAGCATGTGGGGAAATCTTCCGAAGTGCACAAACCCTGAAGAATCACAAAAAGTCTAAGAAACACCGGGAGATGGTGGCACTGCTAAGGCAACAGGAGAAGGAGGAGGAGGAACTGTGCATGCGGCTGGCAGCGGAGCACAGAGAGTCTCCAAGAAGCAGGAAAGGAAAAGACGAAACAGAAGAAGATGTCCCATCTGAACCATTATCACCTCCACCAGATCACGCACGTGGTCCCTCCGAACGGAGCCAAATCAGTTTGGAAGTAGAAAAACTTCCTAAGGTACTCAAGCTTTTAGAAGTCAACAATGCTGGTTCAGAAGTGATGGAAGTTCAAGCTGTTAAGTCCAGTGAAGGACTATTGGATGAGTCACTCCAGCAACGTGAACCGACTACACCACAGGAAACTGCTACACCACCGAGGCGTTGTCCGGACCGAGTCAAGAAGCACAGGAGGCGCCTCCACAGAGACTGAATCTGTGAACTGTTTTCCGCAGAGACTGAATCTGTGAACTGTTTTCCGCAGAGACTACATCTGTGAACTGTTTTCCGCAGAGACTACATCTGTGAACTGTTTTTAAATGAAGTTGGATAGATGTTATGATGTTATGTTTAATGGGGAATAAGTATGTTGTAAGCTAAAAAGGGAGGATTGTAGTGTATGTAACCGTTCTACCTTTAAGAGAACTATTGTATGTAACCGTCCACCTTTAAGAGAACTATTTTAGGTGTTGCACTACTTTATCTTGGCTGCTGTATACTGTAATACCGGTGGTGACCACACCGGTATATAAGTGCTGTGTAAGGATTTATTGGGCAGATTCGCCCTGACCTTCGAATAGTAAAGTCCTGTTAAAGTTACTCTTGTAGTCTGTGTATTAATTCACCATATAACCCACAGACTTTACAGGTAGGGGGCGGGGGGGGGAGAGAGAGAGAGGATCGGCAGGGGGCAGGGTTCGCTAGGGGGTGGAGAGAGCATGGACAGGGGTCGAGGATCGCGGGGGTGGGGTAGAGAGAATCTGCAGGGGTCGGGGATCAGGGGTGGGGGAGAGAATATCGGCAGGGGTCGGGGATCACTGGGGGGTGGGGGAGAGAGGATCAGCAGGGGTCGGGTATCACGGGTGGGACAGTGTTGGCCAGGGATCAGGGGGGGTCACCAGGGTATCGGGGTGGGGGGGTTTCGGCCGGGGTTCGGTAGGGGTGGGGAGATGATTGGGGCCAGCCACCGGATGATCATGGCCGGCCTCATCATCGTCATGGGGGGAGGCCTGGATTTGCAGGTGGGGGGAGGCCTGGGAAGGCGATCGGAGTCCTTGTGGTGTGGTCTCCGAACGCGGGGGTGTGGGTATGGTCGGGACCCTAGATCCGGGAGGTAGTCATAAAGCCATTTACCTCCTGGATGCAGCAGTTCCCGCCTCAGTTTATTTGCCGGGTTTCACGAATTGTGTGAAACCCATCCACATGCAGTTAAACACAAAATGGAGGGGAAAAATGAGGCTTCCAGCCTCATTACAATATTTAAATAGAGGTAACGCCCCCTGGCAACAGGTTGGCTGCCCGCACCCCCCCCTCCCACCCCCAGTCCCGCCTCCGAAAAAACCAGAAGTGGGCAGGTTGGAGGCGGGATCAGGTCAGGAATCCCATTTTTAAGACTTTAACAGCCCCCAGCCGCCAAACTCACTCATTTTTTTAGGGGATAATTCTGGCCGTAGAGAGGTGGATAGGCTTAGGGAGGGAATTCCAGAGCTTATGGCCCAGGCATCTGAAAGCATGGCTGCCAATAGTGGAGCGATTAAAATCGAGTATGTGCAAGACGCTAGAATTGGAGGAGCGCAGATCTGAGTGTTGTCGGGCTGGAGGAGGTTTCAGAGATAGGGAGGGGTGAGGCCATGGAGGGATTTGAAAACAAGGATGAGAATTTTTTAATTGAGCCGTTGCTTAACCGGGAGCCAACGTAGGTCAGCGAGCACGGGGATGATGGGTAAACGGGACCTGATGCGAGTTAGGACACGGGCAGCCGAGTTTTGGATGACCTTAAGTTTATGGAGGGTGTTAGATGGAAGGCCAGCCAGGAGTGTGTTGGAATAGTCAAGTCTAAAGGTAACAAAGGCATGGATGAGGGTTTCGGCAGCAGAGGCAAAGTAGGGCAATACGCAATCTAAGTGATAGTGCGGATATGTAGTCAGAAGCTCATCTCGGGGTTAAATATAACACCAAGGTTGTGAACAACCTGGTTCAGCCTCAGACAGTTGCCAGGGAGAGGGATGGTGTTGGTGGCTAGGGAATGGAGTTTGTGGCAGGAACTGAAGACAATGGGCTACAAATTAAAATTCATGGGCTTTACGGCACCCGTTACTGGCAAAAAATAGTGAAAAGAGGGCAGCTGATGGTGGGTCCTGTGATGTCCTCCATTATCCCAGGCCCAGCAGCAATGCCGCTAAGATCCATCACCCTGCAAATTAAAATGAGAGCGAGGTGATGCCAGTCACTGTGCAACGCCGACTTAACATTACCACGGTGAACTTGGACTTTGCGTTGAGATCAGCGCTGGGTTAAAGCTTGTCATGTAAACCTAGCGTGCAGCAAACTGACAGAGGGAAACACACATCTTTCAGGTAAGTTTGCATTTAAGCTTAAGGACTGTTTTTATTTTATTTTACTGAAGCAGTGTCTTGCTGCAATAGATGTTATAAGTTTTTTTTAAGTGTGTTGGGTGTGCTGCTGGATGCTTGCAAGGCCTTGGATGGTAAAGGAAGGACTCTGAGATGACAGAAAATGCTACAAATACTCAGCAGGTCAGACAGCACCCGTGGAGAGAGAAACAGAGTTCACGTCGCAGGTTGAGATGCTGCCTGACCTGCTGAGTATTTCCAGGATTTTATGCTATCATTTCAGATTTACAGCATCTGCTCGAAGAGGAAGATGCAGAAGAGTAAGAAAAAGAAGATGTTGTGTCCATCAGCAGTAAGACACAGACTGCAGGAGAACGGTACAACAGGTGTTTACTCAACGTGGCTCACTCTGGAACTGACTATACAGATTACTACTCAGTGCTATATACAGGTGTGGTCACTGCCAGTACTACAGTATACATGAGCTGTAAAATGTAGTTCCCCCTTAAAGGTATATACATTACAATTCCTCCCCCTTTAGATTAACAGTACCATAACACTCATTTAACAATTAAATATCAAACTAATTGCAATTAACACTTTTAACATACAACGTTAGCTGAAAATAGTCCATTTATATATTCAGTCTTTGGGGAGGCTTCCTGATCCTTTCTGGATAGCGCCTTTCCCGAGTGTCTCGCTCTTGGTGCGGAGGCGATTCTGGCACCCTGTCGTCAGTTGGGTCATCAGCTTCCGATGCTACTGTTTCTGGGGTAGATGCGACCTGTATGTCGGGTTCCTCACCAGGTACGTATGGGCAAGGCATGGGGTTGACTTGTTCCTAAGACTCTAGGGTCTGGTCAGCATGGCGCCTCACGATTTTCTCCCCAACGTCCACTGTGTACTTTAGTGGGCCCTGCCGTGTGCATATCGTTCCTGGCTGCCATTTTTCTGTTCGGTAGTCGCGGGCCAAGACTGGTTGCCCTACATTGAAGCTCCTTGTTGGCTTCTCATAGATGTGCTGGAATTGCTTACTCTCAACATCTCTTCGTACGTTTGGTCTGAGCAAATCCAGGCGAGGTCTTAACCTTCGGTTAAAGAACATCATGGCCGGGGCCTGGTTGGTGACTGCATGTGTTGCATTCCGGTAGGCGAACAGGAAATTGTCCACCTTATGCTGCAGCAAAATGTTGTCATTGTACATAGCCTTTATTGCCTTCTTAAAGGTTTGTACGAACCTCTCAGCCAATCCATTTGTGGCTGGATGATACGGGGCGGATGTGTAATGCCATACCCCATTCTTCTGCATAAACCTCCGGAACTCTTCGGACACAAACTGTGGTCCGTTATCGGAGCAAATCTGTTCTGGCAAGCCGTTCCTGGCAAAAATGGTCCGTAGGACTGCAATAGTTTTCTCCGTGGTGTTGGAGGACATTTTGATGACCTCAGGCCATTTTGAGTGCGCATCCATGGCTATTAAAAACATTGAGTCCATGAATGGACCAGCAAAATCAATATGCACCCGTTGCCATGGAGATGAGGGCCACTCCTATGGGTGTAGAGGGGCATGTGGTGGTGCATTTTGGACTTTCTGGCATCCTGAGCAGCTCTTGGTCAGGTCCTCGATTTGTTTATCGATTCCCGGCCACCACACATAAGCCCTGGCTAGGCTTTTCATTTTTCCCCCTCCCAGATGACCCTCATGAAGCTCATTGAGCACTCTATCCCTTAACTTGGGTGGAATTACCACTCGGAATCCACACATCGAGGTCCCCCGGCACACTGACAGCTGTTCTCTTCTTGTCGAGAATGCTGCCAACAGTGAGTCGCCATGTGTTTGCCATCCCTTCACCGTCAAATCATATACCCGAGACAGTGTCGGGTCATTTTGGGTCTCCTTTTCTTTACAAGCGTTAGTTACCGGTAGGTATTCAACTATAGTCGAATGAAATATTTCGACAGGATCCACTGCTGGTGCTTACTCCGCAGTAGGCAGTGGCAGGCGTGATAGCCCATCAGCATTTCCATGCTGTTTCGTGCCCTTATATTCAATCTCATAGTGGTGCGCCCCTAGAAAGAGTGACCATCTTTGTAGTCGTTACGCAGTCATCACCGGAACGCCCTTCTTCGGATTAAAAATGGAGACAAGAGGCTGGTGGTCAGTCAGCAAGGTGAATTTCTGCCCGTGCAGATAGTGATTGAACTTTTTCGCTCCCCACACTAGGCTGATGGCCTCCCTGTCAATCTGGGCATAGTTACGCTCGGCTGAGGTTAGTGTACGTGACGCAAAGGCTATTGGCCTCTCTGAGCCGTCCGAGAATTTGTGCGACAGCACCGCTCCAATGCCGTAGGGTGACGCATCACACGCCAACCGAATTGGTAGTGCTGGGTTGAAATGTGCCAACACCTCTTTCGATGTGATTAGTGTTTTGCTCTTCTGGAAAGCTCGTTTACATTCGTCACTCCACTTCCATGGCACTCCAGTTTGCAATAGGTTGTTCAGTGGGTGTAGTATTGTAGACAAATTTGGCAAGAACTTATGGTAGTAGTTTACCAGCCCGAGGAACGACCTCAGCTGTGACACGTTTTCCGGTGCTGGAGCCTTGACTACTGCCTCAATTTTTCTGGGGACTTAAGTAACCCCTCTTTATCGATAACGTGGCCACAATACGAGATCTGTTTTTAAAAAAACTCGCATTTGGGGCGGTTAGCTCGGAGCCCATATTCCTTCAATCTAGTGAGCACCTGCTCCAGGTTGGCGAGGTGATCACTGTCATTTCACCCGTGACCAGGATGTCGTCCAAATGACACTGGGTCCCTGGGATCCCTTGCAGGACTTGTTCCATTGCCCTTTGCCAAATAGCCGGAGCTGCTGCCACCCCGAATACCAGCCGGTTGTATTGGTAGAGACCTTTATGGGTGTTGATTGTGAGATATTTTTTTGATGCTTCTTCTACCTCCATTTGCAGATACGCCTGGGCCAGATCAATCTTAGTGAAGCGTTTCCCTCCAGATAGCAAGGCAAAAGTATCTTCAATCCGCAGAAGTGGATATTGCACAGTGTGAAGGACTGGGTTCACTGTTACCTTAAAGTCCCCACAGATGCGAACCTTCCTTGGTTCCCCAGGCGTGCTTCTCAACGACTTTTTCATCACAGGGACGATGGGTGTAGCCCACTTGCTCCAGTCTACCTTGGACAGTGCTCCTGAACGTTCCAAACTCTTAAGCTCTGCTTCGACAGCTGGGTGGATCGCAAAGGTACCAGTCTGGCCTTAAAAAATTTTGGGCTTGCGTTTTCTTCGATTTTAATTGTTGCTGTCATGCCTTTTAGTGTTCCGAGTCCTTGCTGGAACACTTCTTGTGCGTCGGTTAGGATCTTTGACAGTCGCCCAGGTGCGACGTCGTCATCCTTTATGGCAGCCACAGTCAGTGCTTGTATGGAATGCCAATCCAGCTGTATTTTCCGGATCCATTCACATCCCAGTAATGGTGGTCCTCCATCATGCAATACATACAGGTCTACTTTTGTTGTTTCCTTACCGTTATATATAACGGTCACCCTTATTTCCCTTTTGGGGTAGACTTTTTGCCCCGTGTACGTCTTCAAAATAATTTTTGTGTCTCTCAAGGGTATGTGTGAGAATAGCCGCTCGTAGTCCCATCGGTTTATTACTGTTAGGGCTGATCCAGTGTCCAATTCCATTTTTACCTGGACTCCTGCTATCTTGAGAGTGACCCAAATGGTTCGGTGATCCTCCGTTTTGATCACATTATGTAGTTTCAGACAACTCTGCTCCCTGTTTTCGGAGTCGGTATCACTCTTTTCTTCATCTGAACTATTCTCCATCACCTTATGTACCTTCTTGTGCTTTTCTTTTGGAGATTTCTTATTGCTGATTTTCTTTCCCAACCTGCAGACTCGTGCTATGTGTCCTACTTTTCCACACTGTCTGCACACTTTGTCTTTGAACCAGCAATCATTGTGGTCGTGTGTTGTTCTGCCGCAGCGATAGCACTTCTCTGTTCTGTATGACATTTCGTTTGTGCCATATTCTTGCGGTCTCTGTTGTATCTCTGCAGCGCCCCGTGCTGCTGCTTCATATGATACCGCAATGCTGAAAGCCTTGTCCAGTGTAAGGTCCTTTTCAGATAAAAGCCATTTCTGGGTTCCTTCACTTTGAAGCCCACACACAAACTTGTCCCTTAAGTTATCTGCCAGTCCCGTTCCAAACTGGCAGTGTTTCGATAGTTTGCGCAGTTCTGTTAAATATTCAGCATTGCTTTCATCCTTATGCTGGTTCCGTTTGTGAAACTTGAATCTTTCTGTTATCAGCAGCGGTGTGGGGTTTAAATGTTCCTGTAGTATCGTCATTATGTCTCCAAAACTCTTTTCCTCTGGCTTCGCTGGGGTTACTAGATTTCGTAATAAGCCATACGTCTTTGCACCCATTAAATTTAACAATACCGGCGCTTTCTTGTCATCTGACACCTCATTTGCCTTGCAGTATACCTCTATTTGTTCGACATATGTAGTCCAATCTTCGACTTCATTGTCAAATGTGGTGATACTGCCACTCTTCGGCATTTTGGGTGTGGTTTACAATGGCTTAAAATGGCATCTCCCGCACTTTCCTTCCTCCCCCGCTGCTGCCAACGCCGCTCTCGGCATTCCTCGTGGCAATGGCAGTGCCCTGTAGGTTTCACGCGCTACTCCTGCGCTGCTGCCAACGCCGCTCTTGGCGGTCCTCGTGGCAATGGCAGCGCCTCACGTGTTTCTGCGCGTCTCTCTCCCTCTCCTCGACGCTGCTCGGCCCCTGAACACTAGCTGCACCCTGTGCACTTGCCCTCTCTCTCTCTCTCCCGTCGACGCTGCTCGGCCCTTTGCTGTGCCGCTCGGCCGGGCTCTAGCCCGCTGCTGTCCGGGAAGGGTCTGCGCACTACCTGTTGCCAGCCCGTTTCGCTGGACCACCGCGACTGGAAAGCCAAGCCTGGCTCTCAACAGCCTCCCCAGCAATTCTCGAGTCTCTGCTGGATGACTGGGCGGTTGCCCGTGGTCGACGCCCGTGTCTCTGGCCTTGACCTCCAATCTACTGGTCTCCAGGAACGAATCCCTGGGAGGTGATGTAGAGTTGCAGGTAGGATCGAATTTGCCTTGTCGCCAATGTTGTGTCCATCAGTAGTAAGACACAGACTGCAGGAGAACGGTACAACAGGTGTTTACTCAACATGGCTCACTCTGGAACTGACTGTACAGATTACTACTCAGTGTTATATACAGGTGTGGTCACTGCCGGTACTACAGTATACATGAGCTGTAAAAAGTAGTTCCCCCCTTAAAGGTATATACATTACAGAAGAAGCCAAAGAGGTGGAAGTAGAAGAGGAGGAAACAGAAGAGGAGGAAGCAGAAGGAAGGATGCAAATCAGAGAGCCCCTTTCTGGCCGAGTTATCCGGGATGGAATCATCTGCATGAGGTTCCAGTGAACACAACCCTAATTCTTCTTTCAACATTAGTTCCACAGCTTACCTTCTTCTGTTACTGACCATCACAGCATCCTCTTGGCCACAATGCTGAAATAAATGTCACCACAAAGCAAACTTTCCACTGGCAACTCTTGAGGTAGCTGCAAATTTTCCCCAAAGTCTTCGGTTTTCCCAATATTTAGCTGGAGGAAATTACTGTTCATCCAGTACTGGCTGTCGGAGTAGAAGTCAGACAATTTAGAGATGTGGAGGGGTCGAGAGAGGTGGTGGTGAGGTAGACCTGGGTTTCACCAGTGTACATACGGAACCTGGCACTGTGTCACTACATAGAATTACACCGAATATAAAGCACAGAAACAGGCCATTCGGCCAACCAGTCCATGCTGGCGTATGTGCTCCACTCGACCCTTCTCCCATCCTTCCTCATCTAACTCTATCAGTATAACCCTCGATTCCCTTCTCCCTCATATGCTTATCTAGTTTCCCCTTAAATGCCTCTATATTATTCGCCTCCACTACTCCCTATGGTAGCAATTTGCACATTTTCACAACTCTCTGGGCAAAGAAGTTTCTTCTGAATTCCCTATTTGATTTCTTGGTGACTATCTTATATTGACGGCCTCTAGTTTTGCTCCTCCCCCCCAAGGGAAAAACACTCTCTCTGGCCGGAATTTTGCCAGCGCTCAGAGTGCAGGTTCAGAGGCGGGTCCGCTATCAAAATCCAAAGGATTGACAGCGGGCCAGTACCCGCTCTAAACCCATCTCCTTGTCAGTTTCCCAAGTGTTGTTTCTGCCTGTGCTTTGTAGACACGGCACTAAGCAGTGGGTCATTCAATTGTGCTTGTTAGGAGGGTGTTTAAATTAATTAAATCCTCATTTTCCCAGTTCCAAAGCTTTTTGCCAAGTTTTACACAAGGTTCCCATCGCTCGGGGATCACGCGAGGTAAGTATGTTTGGTTTTGAACAACTCCCCATTTCTTTGAATAGGTGACAGCTGCAAAAGTGGTTTAAAACCTGCCATTTTACAGCTGGTCAGTTTCCAATCTCAGAAACTTCAGCATTCAGTTAGGCGGGATGGGGGCGGGGCAGCCAACCCGCTGCCAGGAGACGGGTTAGCACATTACATATGATAGTGAGGCTGGAAACCTCTGCTTTAACCTGCTGCGCAGGTGTAACTGCAGCCAGCCGCGGATCCCGGGCCTCAGGATCTCCGAGGTGAGGATCCTCGGGAAGCAATCCTTGTGGGCCGGGAGGAGCAAGAGTGCTTCCTCCTGGCTCCCCAAGCTCACCCATCATCAGCCCGCCCCATACAAACACCACCCGCCCCACCCCCCCGGGATCGCGGATCGGACCCCTGCCCTGTGGATCGGAACCCCCCCCCGGCCAGGCTTGGAGCCACCCCTCCCCAGCTTGGAACCCCTCCCACCCCTGATCGGATGCCGCTCCTATTTGTTGCGGCCTCCTGTCCAGCGTTCCCCACCCAACTGGAGGCTGGCCTTTCAATCATTCTGGCTTCCAGGCCGGGAACCTGCTCAAGATGTCACACGCACGCTGTGGAGTTAAAATTCCACAGCGTGTGGGGAAACCCGGACTTCTGCATTTCCTGCAGTCTGACGGGTCCCCCCACTTCGGGTGGGTCAGAAACTTAAAAATTCTGGCCCAAGTGTAGTCTAACCAAAGATCGCTACAAGTTCAGCATACCTTCTCTACTTTTCAATTCTATTCTTCTAGCAATAAACCCTCGTGCTTGGTTTGCATTTTTTATGATCTTATTAACCTGCGTCACTACTTTTAGTGATTTATGCATTTGTACTTTCAGATCCATTTGCTCCTCTACCCCATTTAAATTCTTATTTTCCAAGTAATATGTGACCTTCTTAATTTTCTTACCAAAATGTAATACCTCACATTTATCTATGTTGAAATTCATTTGCAATTATATGCCCATTCTGCAAGTTTATTAATGCCTTTTTGTAATTTGTTGCAGTCCTCCTCAGTATTGAAGATCCCGCCCACCAATTTGGTGTCATTCGCAAATTTAGAAATTGTGTTTTTTATTCCAGAGTCTAAATCGTTAATCTAAATTGTGAACAACATTGGTCCCAGCACTGATCCTTGTGGGTCACCACTTCTCACCTTCTACCACTCTGAGTAGGTACCCTTTGCCCCTATTCTCTGCGATCTGTCTTGCAGACAGCTAGCTCTCCATTCTGCTCCTTGTTCTCTGACTCATATGCTCTGACCTTATTCATTAATCTATTATGTGGCACCTTATCGAAGGCCTTCTGGAAATATAGATAAATTGCATCTAATGCTTTTCTCCAATCTAATACCCTGGTCTTCATCATGCTTATGTCCTTTTCAATTATTATTTTAAAGCGTATTATATTATGGTCAATATTGCCTATATGTTCCCCTACTTTTACTTCTCTTATTTGTTATGGCTCATTCCCCATTACTAGATCCAGTAGCGAATCCTCCTTTGTTGGGCTTCTTGCTTACTGCATTAGAAAGGAGTCCTGTACACATGGCAGGAACTCCATTCCCTTATCCCCTTTACCTATCTTTTCTAGTCAATTAATTTTGGGGTATTTGAAATCCCCCATGATTATTATTCTTAGTTTGTTACTAAGTTTTCCTAATTTGTTTGCATATTTCTTCCTCCATCTCCCTTCCACTAGGTTACACTTATTAGTGTGATTCATCCTTTATTATCTTTTATCTCTAGCCACATGGTTTCTATTTCTGTCTTACTGATAGTTGTGGCACTTTTTTTTACTGCCATTGTTACCTCTAATAAGTACAGTCACTCTACGTCCCCTATTTCCCTCTCTATCTTTTCTAAATATGTTATACCCTACAATGTTTAATTCCCAGTCCTGATTTTTCTGTAGCCAGGCCTCAGTTCTCCCTACTATATCTGATTCCTCACAATGTATTATTGTTTTCAGTTCCCGTGTTTTATTACGGACACTGTGTGCAATGCTGTATAGACAGTTTAACTATTTTTTAATAACAGTCCCTCTCACTTTATTTTTTACTAACTTTTTACACTCCTGTTCTATAGCTCTATATATTCCTTGGCCACTTATGTAGTCCCTTAGTTTAGTCTGTCCTATGCTCTCCTTTCCTGTTCCATTAATGGGCCAGAAATTCAGGTCCCCACAGGTGAGCACGCGCTGGGTATTCATGCGTAGGGCCAACGAAAGTGCCGGTTTCATGCATACACTGCGCATGCGCGGGAAACCAGAACTTCTGTTCCCTTGAAGGAAGGGGTTCACAGGTCGAACGCATGCACCGGAGAGGCAGCACACACGCCTGGAACTTCCTTTTTTTTTACAGGTTTCTCCGGGAGGGTAAGTCTCCAGCAGCTACGCTTTTTAAAAGCAGTCGCAAGGCCTGCTTTTAACAAGGTAAGTGTTGAATTAAGTAAAATTAAAACATTTTTTCCGCAGTTTATCATTTTTAAATACTTTAAAGAAAGCTACGTTTATTTTTAGCCCCGTTAAAAACTGTAATTAATTTTTTCAAAAATTTAAATTATTGTTTAAAATAGTTATTTTATGTAATTTATAGTTATTTTAAAAAAGTAATTAAAAAAAAAAATTATTTGAAGTTTTAGTTAGGTTTTGGGGCCGATCTCTATTCATAGATTTGACAGATCTTCCTGTCAAAATCTATGAATAAAGATTCCCTGCTACGATTGGCTCTCCATGGCCCACGTGATCCCAGGGGACGCTTCGAACTAACTGCGACCCTGGGATACGTAAGCACTGCGTGCCGGCAGCTGGAGGAGGCCCAGGATCGGAATCCCACATTGGCCCACAGCACAACGGCAGGCACGCTAGGTAAGTGCAGGTCGGGGGCTTGCACCCGTGGGAAGCCTCCGACCCGAATTTCTGGCCTTATATTTAGGCTAGTTTCATTTCTTGTAGATCCCTACCCTGTCTTACTAGTTTAAAGCCTTTTGCACCTCCCTATTTACCCTTTCTGCAAGGACACTGGTCCCATTCCTGTTCAGTTGGAGTCTGTCCCATCGGTACAGCTCCTTCCTGTCCCAGTTTTGGTGTCAGTGTCCCATGAATAGGAATCCCTCTTTCTCACACCAGCCCTTTAACCACGTGTTAATTCTCCTGATCTGTCTGTCCCCTGCTTTTTAATTTGGATCCTAACTCCTGTTACTCCCTCACCATGACCACCGCCTTGTTCCTACCTATGTCATTTGTTCCAACATGGACCACGACAATTGGAATTTCCTCCTCTCTGGAGCAGGCAACACTCCCTTTGGGACTCTCGTTCATGGCTGTAGAGGACGCTATCTATCCCCCTATTTATAGAATCCCCTATCACTGCCACATTTCTATTCTGGTCTTCCTCCGCTTGGACAGCCTTCTGAGCCACAGTGCCTTGGTCTGCATTGTGGCCGTCCTCCCCGCTGTCTTTCCCCTTGTCCTCACAGGTAGAGAGTACATTGTATCTGTTGGACAGGACCAGTGTCTGCGGCACTTCATTCTCAACCTCTCCTAAGTCCCCGATACGCGGCTCCCTGACAAGCACACCTTCCCTTCCTGTGCTTTCCTCTGGGGTGTGACTATTGTAGTGTCCGTGTGTAGATAAAGACACTGAAGACAGGAGTTGGTTCATAGGTATTTACTAAGCAAGTCTGGGGGGGGGTTTCTAAAGGATATACACAATACACAGGCTTATATAGCCCAAGTGGCAATTACCGGCATTACGCACACCTGGGGCTCTTAAAGGCACATACACCATAATTGCTCTTAAAGGCACATACACCACAATTCCTCCCCTTCTAGCTAACTAGCACATCATATTTTAAGTAATTATTAATTACATGTTATATGCAAAATAATACACATTGCTGTATTAATTAATTATAAGTTAGTCTCTCAGGAGGCTTCCTGACTCGGTCCGGATAACGCCTCGGGGGTGTAGTAGTTTCTGGTGGTGTAGTAGGTTCTTCTGGCAAGGCTGATTCGGCTTGAAGGCCAGTGTCGGGTTCATCGGGCTCCAGCATCACCGGATCGGAGGTAGATATGGGTATCTCTACTTCATCGTTAGATGTATAAAGTGGTGGTGTAGGTTGTCCCTTTTTGGATGACTTGATGATTTGGTCAGCATGGCGCCTTATTATGCTGTCTCCGATGTCCACGGTATACATCAGTGGTCCTAATCGTGTGCAGATAGTTCCAGGCTGCCATTTCTCGGTACGGTAGTCCCGGGCCAAAACTGGTTGGCCTATCTGGAAGACCCTAGTTGGCCTTTCATTCATGCCCTGAAACTGCCGGTTCTCCACGTCCCTTCGGATGTTGGGCTTGACCAAATCCAGCTGGCATCTTAGGTTTCTATTGTAGAACATCATGGCGGGAGTTTGGTTAGTAACCATATGCGTTGCATTCCTATATGCAAATAAGAAGTTATCCACCTTGTGCTGAAGTTTTATGTCTTCATTACCCATGGCTTTGATGGCCTTCTTGAAGGTCTGGACAAACCTTTCAGCCAATCCATTGGTGGCGGGATGGTATGGGGTGGACGTGTAGTGCTTTACCCCTTTGTTCTTTAAGAACTTTCTGAATTCTTCGGACACAAATTGCGGTCCATTATCAGAACATATCTGCTCCGGCAGCCCATTCCTGGCAAATATGGTCCTTAATACTGTAATGGTTTTTTCCGTGGTGGTGGAGGACATCTTTATTACCTCCGGCCACTTGGAGTGTGCATCAACTGCGATTAAGAACATTGAGTCCATAAATGGACCAGCAAAGTCGATGTGCACCCTTTGCCAGGGA
This sequence comes from Somniosus microcephalus, assembly GCF_052327205.1. Classification (NCBI taxonomy): domain Eukaryota; kingdom Metazoa; phylum Chordata; class Chondrichthyes; order Squaliformes; family Somniosidae; genus Somniosus; species Somniosus microcephalus. The sequence goes on from NC_140996.1 coordinate 34,365,008, forward strand.
GATGAGGGCCACTCCCATGGATGTAGAGGGGCCTGTGGCGGAGCATTTTGGACCTTCTGGCATCCTAGGCAGCTCTTGGTCATGTCTTCGATGTCTTCATCGATACCTGGCCACCATACAAACGCCCTAGCTAGGTTCTTCATTTTCACTCCACCCAGATGCCCCTCGTGAAGCTCCTTTAGCACTTTATCCTGGAGTTTGGGTGGAATCACCACTCTGGGTCCACACATCAAGGTTCCTCAGCACACTGACAGCTGTTCTCTTCTTTGCGAGAATGCTGGCAACAGTGGTTCGCCATGTGCTGGCCATCCCTTCACTGTTAAATCGTAGACCCGTGAGAGAGTAGGGTCATTTCTTGTCTCCCTTTCAATGGCAGAATTTGTCACCGGTAGACATTCCACTATGGTAGAGTGGAATATCTCTACTGGGTCTACTGTAGGTGCCTCTTCTATCGTTGGCAACGGTAGGCGTGATAAACCGTCAGCATTCCCATGCTGTTTTGACCCTTTGTATTCAATGTTGTATTGGTGTGCTCCTAGAAAAAGGGACCACCTCTGTGGTCTTTGTGCCGTCATAATGGGGACACCTTTTTTAGGGTTGAATATGGAGATGAGGGGTTGATGGTCAGTCAGCAAGGTAAATTTTTGTCCGTGTAGGTAATGGTTGAATTTCTTCACTCCCCATACCAGGCTGAGTGCTTCCCTGTCTATCTGGGCATAGTTACGCTCAGCTGAGTTCAATGAGCGTGACGCAAAAGCTATCGGCCGTTCCGAGCCATCAGGGAGTCTATGGGACAATACCGCTCCTATGCCGTAAGGGGATGCATCGCACGCCAGTCTGATTGGTAGTGATGGGTTGTAATGAGCCAAAATTTTCTCGGATGTGATTAAGTCTTTACATTTATGGAAGGCACGTTTACAGTCTTCGTTCCATTTCCAAATCACTCCTGTCTGTAGAAGATCATTAAGAGGGTGTAGAATAGTTGATAAGTTCGGTAAAAATTTATGATAGTAATTTATTAATCCCAGGAATGACCTTAATTGTGAAACATTTTCAGGTGCTGGGGCTTTTATAACTGCTTCAATTTTTTCAGGTGACTTATGCAACCCTTCCTTATTAATTATGTGGCCACAATATGATATCTGATTTTGGAAAAATTCGCACTTCGGGCGATTTGCTCGTAGGCCCCGTTCTTTCAGCCTAGTGAGCACCTGCTCCAAATTGGCAAGGTGCTCGTTGTCGTTTTCTCCTGTTATAAGGATGTCGTCTAGGTAGCATTGAGTCCCCGGAATCCCTTGCAGGACTTGCTCCATAGCTCTTTGCCAGATAGCTGGAGCTGATGCTATTCCAAAAACCAGTCGATTGTACTGGTACAGGCCTTTGTGTGTGTTTATTGTGAGATACTTTTTAGAGGTCTCCTCAACCTCCATCTGTAGATATGCCTGTGCCAAGTCAATTTTTGTGAAACGTTTCCCTCCGGATAGTGAGGCGAAAATATCTTCTACTCTCGGAAGAGGATACTGTACCATGTGAAGGACCGGGTTTACAGTCACCTTAAAGTCCCCACAGATGCGAATTTTTTTCTGTTCCTCAGAGTTATTTTTCAATGTTTTTTTCATGACTGGAACGATGGGTGTTGCCCATTCGCTCCAATCTATTTTGGATAATACGCCTGCCTTTTCCAAATTATTCAGCTCTGCCTCGACTGCCGGACGTATTGCGTATGGCACCGGTATTGCCTTAAAAAATTTTTGAATTGCTGTATCTTCCACTTTTATTGAGGCGGTGATGCCTTTCAAGGTTCCTAGTTTCTCTTGAAACACTTCTTTGGCGTTGGCCAAGATGTCTTTTAATCGTTCAGGTATGATGTCATCATTGTTTTTTTCCTTACTGGTCACCGTCAGTGCCTGAATGGAGTGCCAGTCTAAACGTATCTTCCTTATCCATTCACGTCCCAACAACGGTGGACCACCATCTTGTAGAATGTATAAATACAACTTTTGTATTTCTTTGCCGTTGTATACCACAGGCACCCTTATTTTTCCTTTGGGGTAGACTTTCTGCCCCGTATATGTTTTTAAGATAATGGATGTGTCTTTTAGAGGTATATGCGAAAATAGCCTCTCGTAATCTCGTCGATTTATTACGGTTAGAGCTGATCCTGTATCTAGCTCCATTTTAACTGGGGACCCTGCTATTGTGAGGGTAACCCAAATGGTTTGGTAATCCCCTTTGGCAAGTACATTATGTAATTTGAGACAGCTTAGTCTCTTGCTTCCGGAGTCGCTATCGCTATTCTGGTCTTCGGAGCTATTGTCCGTCATCATTTGTACCTTCCTGTACTTTTCTTTATTGATTTTTTGTTTTCTGTCAGTGGATTTATTTTGTCCAGATTGGCATACCCGTGCAATGTGTCCAATCTTACCACATTGCCTGCAAGCTTTGCCCTTGAACCAGCAGTCCCTCTGGTTATGGGTGGATCTGCCGCAGCAATAACATCTTCCGAACTCCTGTGTCATTTTATGGGTGCCGAAGTCCTGTGTCTCTTGTTGTATCTCTGCAGCTCCTTTTGCTGCTGCTTCGTATGATACAGCCATACTGAAAGCTTTGTCCAATGTTAAATCTTTTTCAGAAAGCTGTCTTTTTTGTGTTCCTTCACTTAAGAGACCGCAAACAAATTTGTCTCGAAGATAATCCGACAGTCCTGTTCCGAATTGGCAGTACTTTGATAGCTTTCTTAATTCATTTAGGTAATCAGCGTTACTTTCATTCTTGTGTTGATTTCTCTTGAAGAGCTTGAATCGTTCCGCTATCAGCAGCGGTGTTGGGTTTAAATGCTCCTGCAGGGTATCAACAATTTCTTTAAAAGTCTTGTCCTTTGGTTTGGCTGGAGTGATTAAATTTCGTAACAGCCCGTATGTCTTCGCGCCCATTAAGTTCAGAAGTACTGAAGCTTTTTTTTCATCTGTTATTCCATTTGCAGTGCAATAAACCTCTACTCTTTCCACGTATGTGGTCCAATCTTCTATTTCGCCATCAAAAGCCTCAATATTACCAGATTTAGGCATTTCAGAAAAGATATGGCGCTTCCCGCGCTTTTTTCTTTCTCTCTGTAGCAACGATATGGCGCTTCCCGCGCTTTCCCGCCGCTGCTACCGATAACAACGCTGTTTTACTGTGGTTTCCGTTTATTCACTGTTGGAGACTCGTTCCCGACGGAGGTCTAAACGCTGAATTGCTTGCCGCGCCGGCTGTCTCTCGAGTGCACCCTCCCAGTCCGTTATTGCTTGCCTCCGATTTCGCTGCCTGTCTCAGCTGTAGAGCCCGCCGCTGGAGCTCCAGCCTGACGCCCAGGAAGGATTAGCGCAGTACCTGTCACCAGCTTGGCCAGCTGGTGAAACCACAGTTTCTCTTACTTCCTTGAGTCTTCTGGACGCTGGAGGAATCAATGTCCTTGAGGTGCTGCCGAATTGCAGGTAAGTCCGTTTCCACTTCGTCGCCACTGTAGTGTCCGTGTGTAGATAAAGACACTGAAGACAGGAGTTGGTTCATAGGTATTTACTAAGCAAGTCTGGGGGGGGTTTCTAAAGGATATACACAATACACAGGCTTATATAGCCCAAGTGGCAATTACTGGCATTACGCACACCTGGGGCTCTTAAAGGCACATACACCATAATTGCTCTTAGGCACATGCACCACAACTATGTTCTGGATAAAACTATCGAGAAATTCCTCCCCCTCCCTTATGTTTCACAGTTTTTCTAACTCGCCCTCCAGCTCAATGAGTCTGAGCCAGACTGACTGAAGGCAGAGATATTTCCTATAGATGTGGGAATCTGGGACAGTCTCACTGTCCACAAACTCTTACATACTACTGTACAAAAACAAAACTAGTAAATGGTTTTGTATAGTTCCTTAAAGTCATTTTCAGCTATTTAAAATAGGGTTACCCTCAGGTGTCAGACTCGACACACTGATTGAAAATGCTTATTTTTTGTGATAAACCCATTTTCTGCTATATTAATAAAACTGCACCAGGGCACTACCCTTAAATATATCAAGGAATATTTTTAATGCAAGAAAAGAAAATGAACAATTATATTCAAGAACGCTGTCCGATTGCACTGGTTCATGGACAAACTTATATTTGTGATTATGCAAATGAGCTCAAATCAAAACTTGAACTATAAAGTCACACTGAAAAGCGAGCACAATTTTGAGCGCAATTTGCGTCTGGATTGCCAATTGTGCCCAAAGCGGAAACTCTAGCCCCTATCGTTTATAAAACTATACATCCTCTGAAACATGGTGAGCTGCATCATTGGGGATGTACTTTCATATATTAAAAATAGCAAAGAAATTAAGGCCAACCCCTGGGGTAACCTGTTAATAACTTGCTTCCATCCTAAAATTTTAACCCCTGTTCCTTAAATTACATCAGCCATTAATTGCTAAGGGAAATCTTGCCAGAAGCATTCCAAGTATATATTATCAATTTCAGTTTCCCATACATTAATAACTTCAAATAAATCTAACAGGTTAGTTTAACATGACCTTCCTTTCCTGAACCCATGTCAACTGTTCTTTAAAACGGTTCATTCACCATTTCTTTCAAAAGACTTTCACTTTCACAACAGAATCTGGCAAATTACCAAGTCAGCACGGACATGCATGGGAACATTGCAACTGCGGTTGCATTTCACCTGCCCCTCCACATAGGGGTATCATCCTTGACATCTTGGGCCTGAAAATCCATGGTCCTTCATTTCTGGCATAAGTGCCAGGATGTACTGAAGGGGTAATTACAGTTCTAGCCCTTTTGGGCCATCCCAGATCAGGCGTATTCCCCAGACGTTCACCCTCAACTTAAGTTAGGGATAGCCGAATTCCATAAGACGCTTAAATGGGTCTAAAGGTTCAAGCTCTCTCTCCCTAAAGGAAAGGAATGACTAAAGATGTTACCGTCCTCCAGATAGTACTTTTAATAAGTTGAACTAGACTGTAACCTTCCGGATATGATAAGGGTCCGGAATACCCCCCAAAATTCTGCAACTCCTTACAAAAGAGTGTACAGAATTTGTGGGTTTGCGAGTCTGTACAGAATTACTCTTTGAGACAATTCTAAAAATATAGTTTTATTTAAGAGCTGACATTCAGTTAACATCTGTTTAGTCAGTCGCAACATTAACAATTCAAAGTACAATTAGCTTACATTTCTTATTTCTCAGAGATCCTTATTTTCAAATCTTTACTTCGTTACATTTCTTATTTCTTACTTATTTCTAAATCCAGAACATCCACCAAAATCAAACTGACTTCCCGAGACTCATAGTTAAAGACTTACAGAGAAAGTTGAGAAATGCCCTGCCTGTTCAGCGTGTTCTGACTTTCCTGTTAAAAAGGTCTTATTTTTATACCCTTTTGGCATTGGTTTCTTCTTTGATGATCTCTGCTGATGTCTTATTCATTCTCTCTATTTGAATGCTTTCTATTTTTACTATCAATTCTACTATTGCATGCATAATTATTTCTCTACTTTAGGTGTTCCAAAAACCATCATAAAAACAATTACAGCAATGGTTTTTGTTTGATGTCATTCTTACAAAATGCTTTCCATTCAATTCTTAATATTGGCTTAACTGCTTTTTGCAGACATTTTGACTCTCCTTATTCTCCAAGTTCAATACAAACACAATGCAATTGCTTGGTGTCATCTACTTGATGTCATATCTTCAAAGTCTTCTTGTTGGTATGGTTTTTACTATATCTAAATTAAGACACTTCAACTGAATGTTTCATGCATTTCTAGCTATATCAATTATTTGCATATTTAATCTTGTGATTCCTGTTTTCCAAGTTTAACATAAAACTATTTGACCAGCAGTTGTTTCTTTACTTGAAGTCATGTTTCAAAGGCACATGCCTCTTTTAATGTTTGTGTTACTGTTTTATCGTGTTAGCGCTTCACACTTTAAACTGGGCATTTTCATTGTGTTCGTTGCAAATCCTAGACCTTTCGGAAGCACCAATGGTTTGCTTCAATCATGCATTGTTTTAGAATATTTATGGAATTCCCATTTCAAAGGTTGTTTACAACTTTGTTATCAACTGATCTTTTCTCAGAAGCCTGTATTTCTGTTTACAGCCTTGTCTGCTGAGACTTGTGTCCCCAGTATGTCTTTTATTAATAATATTAGAATTCTGTTCATAGTATCGTGTATTTCTCTGAATCATGGCTATTCCTTCACAGTACCTACCAGCAACCTCTGCCGCTGACCCTGCCGGAGTATCTGGGGTTAGGGGGTGTCATCAAGCAAGCCATTGGAATGTTGAAGTTGAGCATCAGGTACCTAGCTAGGTCTGGAGGCACATTCAGTACTTGCCGGCAAGGGTGTCCAGAATCATAGTGGTGTGCTGCATCCTGCACAACATTGCGCAGCAGAGAGGATTGCAGGTGAAGGAGGATGAAGGCTCTTATCAGGCATGTAAGACGTATAAATTTTTACTCCAGTCTAACAGTACTTAGAGTTCGGACCCGTACTGGAACAGACAACTCGAGGCAAAGAATTCAGGGTAACTATTCTTTACTGAAATCAACAGTGATTACAAGCAAGCACAAGCATACATACGTATTAACACCAGCGAGGTATCAGTTCGGCGGTGACTAGTAGGTTCTTTTCTCTGTGCAACCAATCAAGTCGCCTGACTCACTGCAGCACCCCCTAGTGTCTTTCGACTGCCTTTTTATACCCCAAAACTTCACAGACCATCCAAGCCGTACGTGTCCAGACCATGTTAACAATGGCCAGTAGTTGTTTTTCTTTCTGCTCTCCTTATCTGTTAGTCAGTGGGCCTCAAGGCTGGTTATGCCATTGTCTGCAGAAGTTCCTGCTAACAATGGCTCGAAGGTTTGTTTTACAGAACTTTCAAGGCCCACTTCCATATCTGTGACTTTTACTGAACTTGCCCAGTAACGCGGCCCTCAGTCTCTCAATGTATGCCGGTCCATTAAATTTGGTCAACATTGAGTTTAGTCAAGTTAATTTACAGCGATGATGTATTCTTAAAAAGTCCACCATCAAGTGGCTGTGTATCCGAATGTTGGATCGCAGGCACTTACACCTCGCCATTGTCTTTTTCTTTCCATGCCTTCTGTAACAGCTTGACCAACTTTCACTGTTTGCATCGCCTGCTGACATGGTAAGTTATTATCAGTACGTATAACACAATCACCAGCTGAACAGTGACCAAGACATGGGAGATAATCCTTATACATGGAACCTCGATATTCCTACCGATATCCCACCAGGACGAATCATCCCTAACCATGGATATTTCCTTTTGTCGCTCATGGTTTTCTTGGGCCAAGGTATAAAAATGCTTCTGAGACTGATTGACACGCCTCATTAACTCTACCATGTTTTCTTGCAGCGGTGGGATGTCATAGCCGAACTGAGTCACATATTGGTGCAATTGCTCTTTTAATTCATTCTTTAGAGTAAAATTAATTGCTTATGTGAATAAATGCTTAACAACACCCACGCCCCAAGTCTCACAGGTCGGACTGGGGTAAAACAAAAGATTCCCGACACAATAGGACAAATCAGGTCATTACCGTACTGATATTCCCAGTGCATAGTAGCCAAACAATATTCCCCCTTCCCTCGATATGCAGATCGTACGGGGAGGTGCCACCCTGGAGTCACTTTCATGGTACAACCCCACACCACCCTATCCCAATTGAACCCACAAGTGGGGGGTTGCACATTCTTCTACATCGTAGGGGCAGATCAGCGTATCCCGAGCTTGAGCGCATCCGGTAAGTTCTGGGGCCACCCATGTGGTCCCATCCATTCGGGTCACGAATTGTGGGGGTTCATCATACTTTACTAGATGGTCTCCCCGACGTACCCCTATGTTCTCTACACGGAATAAAGGACTTGGGGCTTCATTATCAGACAGAACAGTTTAATATAATACCATCCCTAACAGGATGTTGTCTTTTGCCTCTGCCAATCACACTGATGTTTCACCGGGTATACCTGTACCAGTCCTCTGACTTGGCACACAGTCATGGTAAGTTGGTAAGTGGTCATCGCCATCAGATGTCGATCAGTCACCCACGAGGGGAGCTTCCCCTCAGCAATGCACTGTAGGTTTTCTCGGGTGTGTTCCACCAACCAAGACCTATACATTACACACACATCATTTTGCGCGGTCTTACTAGAGGCATTCTGGTCCTCCTTTAAAACCTGATTTATTGTCTCAGCATGAGATTCTTCATATTTTACCACATCCTGCAGGTGTATGGTTATAATTTGGTCGTCCTCCAATTCCTCCTGTTCCTGATCATTCATTTCATACAAAATTTTCCTTAAACTGTTTCTAACCATCTTTACAGATTGGTCTAGGCTGGCCAAATCAAGACTATTAATGAGGGTGGTTTTGGTGTTAGTTACCTTTAACATAACAGTCTCCCCCAAAAAACTTCTTTGTTAACAGTTTAGACAGAACCATGAAGACTAGGCCTTCTCAAAAATAAAATTTCATTATCCCCATAAATTTCAGGTAAATTTTCCTTCCCGAGGACTTGAGCAGCAACTCATATCAATTTACCTAATCAATTTTAATTTCTCAAACAAATTATGTCCAGGCTTGTGATTTAACAAAAGAAAACAAAATTATTTGCAATTGCGTTTGGATGGAAGTCTTTTATCTTCCCTCTCGAGCAATCTGTCTTGGAAGATAACACATGACTCCAAATAGTTAATTCCAAGTATTAAAAAGCAAAGTCTTAAGTGCAATTTTGTCACCATGCTGGGACATTCGAGATCCATCAATGTCTGCAGATAAGAACTTAAATTCTGCCCATTACTAGAGCTCCCACTGCATCTTTCCAGCAAAGTTCAAGCTTCATAACAACTTGAAGTAATTTCTATATCAAAGAACTTGGTCATTGTAGGGGGTGGCGTGTGTGTCAGCTTCACCTCTGACTCCTTTGAGCGGTTCGAATCGCTCCCACTCCCTTGGTTCTAGACCTGGACTTATTTGGGGGTTGTAATGAAATTGCAACAGACAACTGAGTTGGTGAAAAGAACTTGGATTTTATTTGAGACAAGAAAATATACACAACACAATAAATCTTACCACTCTAAAAGGTGGAACACTTCGGAATATGCGAGGGAGAATGACAATAGACAAAAATACCTTACCCCTCCCAATCCCACTATACTAACTAGGTTGCATTCCAGAGGACCAGGAAATGCTCACCAAATGCAGGAATAGTTTGTAGAGTGGGAAAAACTTGCAGATCTTCGGTTTCTTCCAGGTTGGTTTCTTGTTGGTCGCGGTGGCCCAATATTACCTAGTTGTTGGTAATATTGTTGGTAGTTTGTTTCGTGGGGCCCTTGGTTGCTGCGATTCCTTCCGTTCTCCTTCTGTTGTCCCGAGGCTGATGTCTTTCGAATGAGCTGTGCCTTTTTCTGTGTCTGTCCGAACTGTACTGAACAAACCCATTGGTAGTTCATATGAAAACGAAACCTGCTAATCTTGTTAGATTTTTGGCTGGCTCGTTAAGGGCCACTTGATTGGTCCCATTTAGTTAACTGGTTTCGGGATAGCTTCCTGAGTAGTTGAAGAAGGTGTAAAGTGGTTTTGAATGTCTCAAAGTCTTTGAATCTTAGATTTCCTGTAAGGCCTTCAAATTCTGTGCAGGTTCTTTTATGCATTGGTTTTAATGGGCTTTGGGCTTTAGGTGAGGCTGGAGTTTTCATTGATTTATTGATTGAATGCAAATTCCCAGATAGGGGCTGAGTTTCGTTTATTGTTCCTCTCAGACAGTCTGGCTACTTTCGAATACACAAACTGTTACTCTGCAGACGTCAATCCCACATTCCTGTCGCAGCCTTTTCCTACAAGTCTGAACATGTCTTTTTTTTTAAACAAGCCAAATCTTCCTGGGATTTTGAATTAAATCCTTTTTGCCCAATAACTCTGAAACCAGTCCAACAATCTCTTCTTTAAATTAAACTCTTTGAAATCCTTCTGTTTGGCCCAACCACACTGTTGTCATTTTTTACAGATTTCTTCTGTGATGTTCAAAAATCACTTTAAAAATGACCTTTCCTTCTGTTTTGGGGTTGTGCAGAAATTTTCGAACCTTAATTAATCTTCCACCATCAACATTCATTTGGCTCCCTGCTTAAAATAAAAACAGACAATCCATTGTGACTTGCCTATGAGCCCAATGGGTTAATTATTCAATTCCTGATTCCCTTCTGGCACTGTGCGGAAACGTCCACTCAAATTAAAAAACTTACAAATTTAACAATGCCCAAAATGTTTACAAAACACACAGCTGCTTGTGGGGTTAAAAACAGAGTTCACAGCTGCTTGTGAAAAGAGTTAACTTCCTTTTTTTTGCATTTTAAAAGAAGACAAACACAGACATCAGCATTCAATGTCAGCTTGTGTCACACAGCTTCTCACAGCTTTCTAATAATTTTTTTAAAACTTTTGCAAAATATAAAAAAATGTTACTTTTGCAAGTCTTTGTGCCTTTAAAATTTGCAAAGATCCTGATCAATTCAATTCAGCAGGTTAAAACATCAGACATCATTAATAACACCACTACAGACATTGGGTGAAACAAGCCCACATACAACAATAGCATTCTCCTTTTTTCCCCTGGTCACACATACTTGAAATTGGTCAGAAATTAAAATAAAAATGCCAATTGTTGATGTGATTGCCTCATGTCTAGAACTAAAGGCTTTCACACAATTTACACCAACCAGTTTTTCACCATGGCCATAATAAAAGTCTGGTTTTAATAGGTTAATTAACCTCAATAACTTCAATTTAATTCAGAGCAATATCTTAAACTAACCAGTACCACTTGTAAAAGAGGGAGGAGCCACAGCCACCGTAACAAAGAAATATTCACATATGCTTTGTAAAAAGACTGTAACATTCACACTGAAAACAAAAACATGTACAGTAGAACAGCAGAAAAGAGTCATGGGCCTAGAAATTCAGTGGGCTGCGCCACCCGTTAGCACCTTAAGAGGGCGCTAAGTGGGTCGCAAGCCACTGGCCACACCTCCCGCTAAATTTAGCAGGACGCTAGTGGCGGCGCTCGCCGTTAGCGCTGCACCACTACCGATGACGTCATCGGTGTGCGCAGCACCCCGCTGACGCCCCGGCTGCAATATTTAGATGCACCCCCTGATTTAATGCCAGACGCTATGTGCGACCGGTTCAGGGGGGCCTAGCTGCGGCGGTGGAGGCGCAAATTAAAGGAGAGTTGCGGGGCGGCCATTTTTGTTGCTGGCCGCCTGCCAGCACCTCTCCGCGCTGCCATCCCCGGCCTCCTGAGCGCCCCCCGCGGAGTGCCGACTGTGTTCCAAGAGCTCGGCACTTCTCCTCAGTGCCGGGCTCTTTTGCCGTCACTCGCGATCTTCGGGGGCCCAGCTGGGCCCCAGATCGTGCTGCACAGGGCCCCTCCCCTTTAAGAAGGGAAGGAAGGCCTGCAGTACCGCAGCGCGATGTGCCGCAGCGTGTGGCGCTGCGGCACGTTGCACAGCGATATTCAGTTGCAGCGCCCCAAGAGGGATGCGGGGCATCTCCAGTAGCTTCTGTGGTGCTACTTTTAGCGCCCTGGCGAGGCTGGCACCCCAAACGGGGCTATAGTCAATTTCTAGGCCATGATCTTCCCTTTTCTCCTTTATTCCATCATAACTATTTTATCATTTTTCCCTTAAACCAATTTTCAATTTCTGATGTTTTCTATTGAATCCCATTCTAAACAGATTCAAAACCTTAATCTTACAGTCCATATTATATGAGACCTCAACTTCCTGATCTAACGCACCCCAATTCCCACCCCCTTCACCAGGTGCAAAGTACCACCTTTGGTGCATTGGGTTCATGGGCGAAGGCCAAGCTTCCTCTGGCGGGGCATTCCCTGGTCCCTTATCCAATTTTTCATCACCCCCTTCATCAACTTCACTATCACTTTCTTCACTATCCTGTCCATCCTTCCCAAACGAGTGGGTCATGGCACGTACAATGCCTCTTTGAATCTGCAACTTCTCCAATTCCCTAATCTGCTTATTATATTCAGTGTGATCCCCACGGGTGCTCCATTCCACTACAGCCTGTTTCTGGGTGGCCCTAAACTCAACCTTCTGGTCCTCATTAACCTTTTCTGCCTGCTTTACCCAATGACTCTGCATGGACGCCTTCTCTGACCAGACATCATACGGATTCTGGTTATTCATACGCTGGCTCTCAAGGTACAGTTCCATATTACACCATCTCTCCTTTGCCTTTTCAAACTGCTCTGTGAGACTTTTCCTACATTCCCTTTCTTCTTCTAAGTCCCTCAGAAGTCGGTTTACCGCCTTATTCCCCAGATCTATCTCTTTGCGCATCTTAATTTTCATACACTCATCATTTTTAAACTGTCTCTGTTATGCCATTAACAAGATGGCCTTCATCGTCCCTGGCCAACACGTGGACACTTGTGTCCATTGTTTGGCCTCAGGTCATCCCCCTCTATTATGACCCGTACCCATCCCTCCTGGAGGGTTAACTTCCTTGTCACATATTTCGTGGCTAACTCATCCATCATCTTTTGAAGGGATAATTACAAGTCCGAGCCCTTTCGGGCTACCCCAGATCAGGCGTATTCCCCAGACGTTCACCCTCAACTTAAGTTAGAAATAGCCGAATTCCATAAGATGCTTAAATGGGTCTAAAGGTTTAGGCTATCTCTCCCTAAAGGAAAGGAATGACTGAAGATGTTTCCATCCTCCAGATAGTACTTTTAATAAGTTTAACTAGACTGTAACCTTCTGGATATTATGAGGGTCCGGAATGTCCCCAGAATTCTGCAACTCCTTACAAAAGTGTGTACAGAAATTGGGTTTGCGAGATTATTCAGAATTACTCTTTGAGACAAGTCTAAAAATATATAGTTTAATTTTAGAGCCGACATTCATTAAACAGCTAAAAATGCTGGAAATACTCAGCAGGCCAGGCAGCATCCATGGAGAGAGAAACAGAGTTAACGTTTCTGGTCTGGGACCCTTCATCAGAACTGGAAAAAGCTGGAAATGTAACAGATATTAAGCAGGTGCATTAATATCTGTTACTTTCCCAGCTTTTTCCAGTTCTGATGAAGGGTCCCAGACCTGAAACGTTAACTCTGTTTCTCTCTCCACGGACGCTGCCTGGCCTGCTGTGTATTTCCAGCATTTTCTGTTGTTATTTCAGATTTCCAGCATCCGCAGTATTTTGCTATTATATTTCATTTAACAGCTGTTGATCATTTGCAACATTAACAATTCAAAATACAGATAGCTTACATTTCTTATTTATCAGAGATCCTTATTCTCAAATCTTTACTTCGTTGCATTTCTACATTTCTTACTTATTTCTAAATCCAGAACATCCACCAAAATTAATTATTTTGATTACCCGAGACTCATAGTTAAAAACTTACATAGTGTGTCTGTGAAGTTGAGAAACGCATGGCCTGTTCAGTGAGTTCTGACTTTCTGTTTGAAAAGCTCTTATTTTTATACCCTTTTGGCAGTGGCTTCTTCTTTGATGTTCTCTGCTGATGTCAGCTAATTGTCTTATTCATTCTCTCTGTTTGAATGCTTTCTATTTTTACTATCAATTCTACTATTGCATACATAATTATTTCTGCACTCTAGGTGTTCCAAAAACCATCATAAAAACAATTACAGCAATGGTTTTTGTTTGATGTCATTCTTACAAAATGCTTTCCATTCAATTCTTAATATTGGCTTAACTGCTTTTTGCATACATTTTGACTCTCCTTATTCTCCAAGTTCAATACAAACACAATGCAATTGCTTGGTGTCATCTACTTGATGTCATATCTTCAAAGTCTTCTTGTTGGTATGGTATTTACTATAGCTAAATTAAAGACACTTCAACTGAATGTTTCATGCATCAATAGCTATCTCAATTATTTGCATATTTAATCTTATGGTTCCTGTTTTCCAAGTTTAACATAAAACTATTTGACCAGCAGTTGTTTCTTTGCTTGATGTCATGTTTCAAAGGCACGTGCCTCTTTTAATATTTGTGTTACTGTTTTATCATGTTAGCTCTTCACACTTTAAACTGGGCATTTTCATTGTGTTCATTGCAAACCCTAGACCTTTTGGAGGCACCAATGGTTTGCTTCAATCTTTCATTGCTTTAGAATATTTAAGTAATTCCCATTTCAAAGCTTGTTTACAACTTTGTTATCAACTGATCTTTTCTCAGAAGCCTGTATTTCTGTTTACAGCCTTGTCTGCTGAGACTTGTGTCTTTTAAACCCAGTGGCCTAGAAATTCGGTTGGTTGCGCCAGCGATTAGAAACATAGAAACATAGAGATAGGAACAGGAGTAGGCCATTCGGCCCTTCGAGCCTGCTCCGCCATTCAATGAGATCATGGCTGATCTTCGTCTGAGATCATAGCTGATCTTACCAGTTCAGTACCCCGTCCCCGCCTTTTCTGCACCTAAAGAGCCTGAGATTTGGGGCGTTACCCAATTTTCGGACGTGCGCAGTGATCCCAGCGCATCCTGCCATATTGAGTAGCCTGTTAGTGCCGGCACTAAGTCTTTGCGCCCGCGAGCGGGCGCAGCCAGATCATGACGTCATTTCATTGTGCAACGCCTTTTTGGCGCCCCGTACCGGAAATTCAGTGGCGCCCCCCTCCGTTCCGCCTGGCGCTATTAGTGACAGTTGGATGGAACGTTACCAGATCCTTCTCGGGCTCAGGGGGTGCTCTTTAAAGGGGACAGCACTAGTATAAAAGCGGCAGCCATTTGGCCATGCCATCCTGCTCGCTGCTGGAGAGAGTTGCAGACCTTCTGTTACAGAGAGTTGTTCTTATTGAGCCAGAGGAGCCTTGGGACCTTCAGCCCTGTCCAGAGCAGTTGGATCCAGAAAGCTGACTGCGTCTTACTCGTCAGCAAGAATAACGGGAGCTGCTTTGGAGGGGAACGTCATCCTGGCTGAACAAATGGCAAGGGCACAGAGACGGAGGGAGAGAGGGCCGGGATTGGCCAGAAGGAGGAGGGCCAATGGACGCCATCAAATCCGACCATACGCTGCCAGGGTTTTCAGGCAGCAGGTCTCGTGCCTTACCATGTCGGAGGAGCAGTGTCTCCGAAGGCTCATATTTGTTAAGGATGTTGTAACTGAGCTGTGCCACCTGCTTGCTGGGGATCTGCAGCCGTGGATACGGTGCAGGATCTCTCTGTCGGTGGCCGTGAAAGTCACTGTTGCGCTCAACTTTTACGCCAGCGGCTCGTTTCAGGCAGCAACTGGGGACATATCAAATATCTCTCAATTTGCGGTGCATTGCTGCATCCGGCAAGTGACAGCTGCCCTCTACAGAAGGAGGCGTGAATTAATCACCTTCCCTGTGACCTTAGAGAAGCAGGGGGAGCGCGCGCAGGGCTTCGCGGCTATTGCGGACTTCCCCATGGTGCAGGGGGCCATTGATTGCACACACGTGGCTTTGCAGGCGCCATTACAGAATCCAGAGGAGTTCCGTAACCGCAAGGGGTTCCACTCCCTTAATGTACAGCTGGTCTGTGATCACCGGCAGATGATCATGGCGGTGAACGCACAATTCCCTGGCAGCAGCCATGACGCGTTCATCCTGTGGCAGACCTCAGTGGCTGACCTTTTTGAGGCCCCGGCTCACCCATGAGGCTGGCTTCTGGGCGACAAGGGCTATTCTCTCTGCCCATGGCTCATGACCCCGCTCTGTTTGCCCAGCACCCCGGCAGGAGAGCATTACAACAGCAGCCCTCAGGCCACCAGGAACATTGTGGAGCACACAATTGGTGTGCTGAAGCAGCGTTTCCGTTGTCTGGACCATTCGGGGGGCGTCCTACAGTACTCGCCGGAGCATGTGGCGCGCATCGTTGTTGTCTGCTGCATGCTCCACAACCTGGCCATTCGACGCACCCAGCCAATGCCAGCCAACCCTCAAGGTCCAGCAGAGCAGGCGGAGGAGGAGGAGGAGCATGCGGGCGAGGAGGATCAGGAGGAGGAGGAGGAGGAGGAAGAAGGGAGGGCTCCAGAAACTGGAAGGGCCGTTCGTCAGAGGCTCATAAGGACTCGGTTCTAGACCCCTCGGACGGAATGGTAGCTGTGATTCGAACAGCGTCCTCCGGTTCGCAGTAAGCCTATGAAGGCCTCGATGATTGTAAATAATGTACAGCTCAATTGTAAATAAAAAGTTTTCTTTATTTTCAAACAAGTGCTTCCTTCCAGCATGACAACGTAATGGTAACAGAAATCATAACTAACAAACTAACAGGTAACTGTCTGGCAACCCGGCGAAACTAACCAAAACATAACAAACAAACACAGCAGGTGTGAACGGCCTTAAATCCGGAAAAAGACATGTCTTAGCACCTCCCTCTACTGGTGACCCCTTGATGGAGACCGACTCCTCTTACGAGGTTGGCCCCTTCCCTCCCTGCAGCTCCTCCGTAATTGGACCCCAGTGGCTGCGTCAAGGCTGGGGGATGCCTGCTGAGTGTCTGGAAGCGCTGAAGCCCCTGAGGGAAGGCCTGGACGACCTCTGGGCTTGGAGGGCCCGCAAGCAGGCTGCTCCAACTGGGCATGTCTGCTAGCAGTCTGTCGCGCAGGTGGTGGCAGCTGCACTGCTGATGTGCCAGCGGTGGCATCAGGACTGCTCACATGCAGCGAGAGGACATCTGCACCATGGTCGGCTGACACACTAGCACTCTGACGAGGCCGCACCGGATCATCCGCAACAATCGACTGCTCCACAGATTCATGGCCTGCTGTGGTGCTGCAAGGGCCTGGGGTGATCCTGCCTGATGCAGCTAGGGTGGCAGCAGAGAGTGTTCGCGTGGCCTCAATTTGTGTGGACGAGGCCAGCAAGTGACTGCGTGGCAGCAGTGAGGACCTGCGTGGCAGGTGCCAGTGCTTCGGAAAAGCCATGGACAGTCCTTTCCACTGCTTCGGACAAGGCCGGAACAGTCCTTTCCACTGCTTTGGACAAGCCCTGGACAGACCTTTCCACTGCCTCGGACAAGCCCTGGACAGACCTTTCCACTGCCTCGGACAAGCCCTGGACAGGCCTTTCCATTGCTGGGCCGAAGCCCTGGACAGACCTTTCCATTGCTGCCCCGAAGCCCTGGGCAGTCCTTTCCATTGATGCCCCAAAGTCCAGCACACTCTTTGCCAGTGTGTCAATCGACTCAGGCATCCTCCCCACTGCAGCCATAAGCTCAGTGTGCCTGAGCCGGGCCTGTGCGCTCATTTCGGCAAGGCTACGCACCTCCTCTGCACTCTGTGCAGCAGCCATGGTGGCCTGCCTCGCCCTCCGGGGAGACGGCCCCCGAGCATCCCTACCCCCCGCGCGTTGCTGCAGGCCGCTGGTTCCTGCAACTGGCTCCTCATCAGAGCCCACCCCCTCCCCTCAAGGGAACTACTATCCCCAGTCTCCACATGCAGTGGCTCCCCTGAGGCTGGCACGGATGGTCCGGCTTCCTCCAGGTCGTCACCTCTGGAGGCACTGGCACTGGCAGCTTGAGGGGCCGGCTCCCGAGCTGGTGATGCAGCATCTGAAAGCAGGGAGGTTGAAGAGTGGCTTTAGCAAAAGGACAGTTTGGCAGCAAGGGATGCAAGAGTGCGGCAATGCTATGACATGGGTCCACGTTGAGAAATGAGAAAGCACGCTGGCGGGGGAAACAACTGGAAGGTGACAGCTGTAATAGTTGAGAACCTTACCATCGCTGTGGACAATGGGGTCGGCAGCTGCAGTGGTGACAGGACCACTCAGACATCCTCCCACAATCTGGTGGACTCTCTCCTCGAGATCCGTCAGAGGCTCCAGTTGAGGACGGCCTCCTCTGGTGCGAAGCTGTTTCTTGCGGTTTCTCGCCAGCTTGGCCTGCAGGGCAAAGGACAGGAAGTGATGTTACATGATGCCCTGAGTTATGATATCATGCCCCCCATGTTGGAACAGCCCTTACATGATGCCCTGGGTTATGATCTCATGCCCCCCATGGTGGAACAGCCCTTACATGATGCCCTGGGTTATCATCTCATGCCCCCCATGGTGGACCAGCCCTTACATGATGCCCTGGGTTATCATCTCATGTCCCCCATGTTGGAACAGCCCTTACATGATGCCCTGGGTTATCATCTCATGCCCCCCATGATGGAACAGCCCTTACATGATGCCCTGGGTTATCATCTCATGCCCCCCATGGTGGAACAGCCGTTACATGATGCCCTGAGTCAAATGTGCATGTGTGTGACCAGAAAGGGCCATGGGTGCTTGCTGACAGATGGCCAGTGGGGCATAGCGCACCCTGTAGCCATAAAGTTAGGTGCTAATGGAGGGATGCATAAGTTTACATTAACTCCACTCACCCTCACGACCCAAGTGAGGTCATTGAATTTCTTCCTGCACTGCACAGGGCTCCTGGTCGCCATGCTGCTGGAGTTGACCCTCTGAGAAACATCCCTCCAAGCTCGTCGGTAGTCCTTATGATTAGGCCTCCTGCCATTGTCGGGGTAGAGGACATCTCGCCGGCGCTCCACTGCTGACACCAATTCCTCCAGAGACTCATTGGTGAAGCGCTCTGCTCTCTGCCTCACCCTCTCCATATGCTCCAAGTTTTTTGCGCCAGAGAAGGGCCTGCACCGATTTGCAGGCCTACAAGGTGCAGACTGTGGATGCTGGAGCTGCCTGACCCACCCCTTTAAGAGCTGGCCGGCACCTGGAATTCTCGTGGTGATGGGTAATTGAGAGCACCTGCGCTGCGGCTGGTCGCCCCGATATTGGGTTGCGCCGGCATGTTAGCGCCTTAGGTGCCCCGTATAACGCCTGAACTCGGGCCTCAATCACCTTTGGAGCACTGCAACCCAATATCCCACGAGGTGTCGATAAGTTGCGTCTGGCTATAAAATTTGCACTCCGCCAATTCTAACGCCCCAAGCGGGGCTATACCCAATTTCTAGGCCCATATATCTTTTATTAATAATATTAGAATTCTGTTCATAGTATCGTGTATTTCTCTGAATCATGGCTATTCCTTCACAGTACCTACCAGCAACCTCTGTCGCTGACCCTGCCGGAGTATCTGGGGATAGGGGGTTTCATCAAGCAAGCCATTGGAATGTTGAAGTTGCGCATCAGGTGCCTAGCTAGGTCTGGAGGCACATTCAGTACTTGCCAGCAAGGGTGTCCAGAATCATAGTGGTGTGCTGCATCCTGCACAACATTGTGCAGCAGAGAGGATTGCAGGTGAAGGAGGATGGAGGCTCTTATTCAGGTATGTAAGACGTGTAAATTTTTACTCCAGTCTAACAGTACTTAGAGTTCGGACCCGTACTGGAACAGACAACTCGAGACAAAGATTTCAGGGTAACTATTCTTTAATTAAAATCAACAGTGATTACAAGCAAGCACAAGCATACATACGTACTAACACCAGCGAGTGATCAGTTCGGCGGTGACTAGTAGGTTCTCTTCTCTGTGCAACCAATCAAGTCGCCTGACTCACTGCAGCACCACCTAATGTCTTTCGACTGCCCTTTTTATGCCCCAAAACTTCGCAGACCATCCAAGGCGTACGTGTCCAGACCACGTTAACAATGGCCAGTAGTTGTTTTTCTTTCTCCTCTCTTTATCTGTTAGTCAGTGGGCCTCAAGGCTGGTTATGCCATTGTCTGCAGAAGTTCCTGTTAACAATGGCTCGAAGATTTGTTTTACAGAACTTTCAAGGCCGAATTCCTTATCTGTGATTTTTACGGAACTTGCCCAGTAACATGGCCCTCAGTCTCTCAATGTATGCTGGTCCATTAAATTTGGTCAACTTTGTGTTTAGTCAAGTTAATTTACAACGATGATGTATTCTTAAAAAGTCCACCCTCAAGTGGCTGTGTATCCGAATGTTGGGTCACAGGCACTTACACCTCGCCATTGTCTTTTTCTTTCCATGTCTTCTGTAACAGCTTGACCAACTTCCACTGTTTGCATCGCCTGCTGTCATGGCAAGTTATTATCAGTATGTATAACACAATCACCAGCTGAACAATGACCAAGATATGGGAGATAATAATCCTTATCCATGGAACGTCAATATTCCTACCGATATCCCCCCAGGACGAATCATCCCCAACCCTGGATATTTCATTTTGTCGCTCATGGTTTTCTTGGGCCAAGGTATAAAAATGCTTCTGGGACCGATTGACGCGCCTCATTAACTCTACCAAGTTTTCTTGCAGCGGTGGGATGTCATAGCCGAACCGAGTCACATATTGGTGCAATTGCTCTTTTAATTCATTCTTTAGAGTAATATTTACTTGCTTATGTGAATAAATGCTTAACAACACCCACGCCCCGAGTCTCACAGCTCTGACTGGGGTAAAACAAAAGATTCCCGACACAATAGGGCAAATCAGGTCGTTACTGTACTGGTATTCCCAGTGCATAGTAGCCACACAATATTCCCCCTTCCCTCGATATGCAGATCGTATGGGTAGGTGCCACCCTGGAGTCACTTTCATGGTACAACTCCACACCACCCTATCCCAATTGAACCCACAAGTGGGGGTTGCATGTTCTGCTACATCGTAGGGGCAGATCAACATATCCCAAGCTTGAGCGCATCCGGTTAAATCTGGGGCCACCCATGTGGTCCCATCCATTCGGTCAACGAATTGTGGGGGTTCATCATACTTTACTAGATGGTCTGCCCGACACACCCCTATGTTCTCTACACAGAATAAAGGACTTGGGGCTGCGCTATCAGACAGAACAGTTCAATATAATTCCATCCCTAACAGCGTGATGTTCCTTTGCCTCTGCCAATCACACTGGTGTTTCACCGGGTACACCAACGACAGTCCTCTGACTTGGCACACAGTCATGGTAAGTTGGTAAGTGGTCATCGCCATCAGATGTCGATCAGTCACCCATGAGGGGAGCTTCCCCTCAGCAATGCACAATAGGTTTTCTCAAGCGTGTTCCATCAACCAAGACCTATACATTACACACACATCATTTTGCGCGGTCTTACTAGAGGCATTCCGGTTCTCCTTTATAACCTGATTTATTGTCTCAGCATGAGATTCTCGATATTTTACCACATCCTGCAGGTGTATGGTTATAATTTGGTCCTCCTTCAATTCCTCCTGTTCTTGATCATTCATTTCATACAAAATTTTCCTTAAACTGTTTCTAACCGTCTTTACAGATTGGTCTTGGCTGGCCAAATCAAGGCTATTAATGAGGGCGGTTTTGGTGTTAGTTACCTTTAACATAACAATCTACCCCAGAAAACTTCTTTGCTAACACAGTTTAGACAGAACCATGTCGACTGGGCCTTTTCAAAAATAAAATTTGATTATCCCCATAAATTTCAGCTAATTTCCCTTCCCAGGGCTTGAGCAGCAATTCATATCAATTTACCTAATCAATTTTAATTTCTCAAACAAATTATGTCCAGGCATGTGATTTAACAAAAGAAAACAAAAGTATTTGCAATTGCGTTTGGATGTAAGTCTTTTATCTTCCATCTCGAGCAATCTGTCTTGGAAGATAACACATGACTCCAAATAGTTAATTCCAAGTATTAAAAAGCAAAGTCTTAAGTGCAATTTTGTCACCATGCTGAGACATTCGAGATCCATCAATGTCTGCAGATAAGAACTTAAATTCTGCACATTACTAGAGCTCCCACTGCATCTTTCCAGCAAAGTTCAAGCTTCGTAACTGTTAAGTCTGTGTGTTCTAGTTATTGTTAATAAGAACCACTGCACACAGACCACAAGAGTAAATTCAACAGGTCTTTACTAGTCGGAGGTCAGGCTGAACTGCCCAATAAATCATTACACAGCACTTATATACTGGTGTGGTCACCACCGGTACTACAGTATACAGCAGCCAAGATAAAGTAGTGCATCTCTTAAAATAGTTCTCTTAAAGGTGGAACGGTTACATACACCACAATCCTCCCTTTTAGCTTAACAGTATATATTCCCCATTAACATAACATAATAACATATATACACAACTTCATGTAAAAACAGTTCACAGATTCAGTCTCTGAGGAGGCCTCCTGATCCGAGACGGATAACGCCTTTCAGGGGTCTCTGGTTCTCGTTGCTGGGGTGACTCATCTAATAGTCCTTCACTGGACTTAACAGCTTGAACTTTCGTAACTTCAGAACCAGCATTGTTGACTTCTAAAGGCTCGAGTACCTTGGGAAGTTTTTCTACTTCCAGACTGATTTGGCTCAGTTCTGAGGGACCACGTGCGTGACCTGGTAGGGGTGATAATGGTTCAGATGAGTCATCATCTTCTGCTTCCTCTCTATTGTCTTCTATTTCCTCCATCACTTCAGCTTTTGCCTCTGCCACCAATTCCCTGAGTGGCTTATTACTGCTGACACTGCTCACAAAAGGGTGCTCTTTCTTCTTAGCTTTCAACTGATCGATGAATTTGACATATTCCCTTTCTTGCTCAGCTTTGATTCGTTTGGCCTCATCACGCAGACGGTTTGTGTGTTCCTGTTCCATTTTCTCAATCAGCTGCTTCTGCTGTCTTTCCAGATTCTCCAACTCTGTGTCAAAGAACTTTTTCTTTGCATTCATCTCTTGCTCAAAACGGCGAGTCATTTGTTCTAATTGCTGTTATAGTTTGAAATTGAGTTGAGTTCGAGCCCGGTGTTCCTCCTTCTGAAGCAACCGCAACTCTCGCAGCTCCTGCCGCCTTAGGAATCGCATTTCCTCAGCTTTCTTCTCATCCTCACCAATAATCTTTGAAGTAGTGACACTCACTTCCACTCCATCGACAACAAATTTTCTAGTTCGTTTCAGAGTTTTGTTGTATGCTTGGTTACCCCGTATTGATAGAGAGCCACTTTCCTTGTTTAAAGAGAGATCACCTGAAAGGGAAATGTTCAAGTCAACGCTATCGGATGCAGATATGCTACCCAAATCAGAATTTCTCTTTGACTTTCTATTGGTAGAATCTACTGCTCCATTGAGAGTTAATGAATCCGGGACCAGAGTGACTTTTTTTCAGATTTACTTTCCTTTTCATTTCTGGTTAGCAATTCTTTTTCATTCTTTGAATCAGCAGTGCCCTCAGAAATGTGCATGTCTGTAGACTGGACAGACTCAGAATTCTCTGTCAAACTATGTTGTTGTTGTTCAGTGGAATTCTGTTCTGATACTTTGTTCTCTTCTGAAGCATTTATGCACTCCTTCGTTTTTCCATCATTAGTCTGCAAGTCCATTTTAGACTTGTCTTTTGCACATGGGCTGGTCTTACCATCATCAGTTCCAGAGTCTGAGCTGATTGTCTTCACCGAGTTCTCACTCTCTGCTTTGTCACTGTCACTGCTGCATATGCCCTCATCCAATAATCTGGACAATCGTTCAGGTTTGGCATCTTTTTTTTCCGGAATCTACCGTTATTGCTTTTAGGGAGTGCCAGTCCATATTTATTTTCCTGATCCACTCCCGTCCCAGAAGTGGTGGACCTCCCTCAGGCAGTACATATAAGTCCATTCCTTGGTGTTCTTTGCCCTTGTGTACCACCTTGACTTTTATCTTTCCGATGGGGTATACTCTTTGCCCCGTGTATGTCTGCAATACTATCTCCGTATCCCGTAGGGGAATATGTGTGAATAACCTTTTGTAATCTTGCTTATTCATGACCGTCAACGCCGATCCGGTGTCCAATTCCATCTTCACTTGGACTCCTGCTATCTGAAGTGTGACCCAGATAGTTTGTAGGTCAGCTTCCTTACTCACATTGTGAATTCTCAGACTATCCAGTTCCTCGCTGTTGGAGTCTGAATCCGAATTCTGTTCATCCGAACTCTTCTCAGCCACCTTATGTACCTTTCTGCACTTTTCCTGCAGTGACTTTTTGTTGCTGGTCTTCTTTCCTGACCGGCATACTTTAGCTATGTGACCAAGCTTGCCACATTTTCTACATTCCTGATTTTTAAACCAGCATTGGTTCTGATCGTGCGTTGTCTTTCCACAGCGATAACATTTCGCTGTACCCAAAGCCATTTGATCTACGCTGAGTACCGCTGCCTTCAGTTGCATTTCCGCAGTGCCTCTCGCTGCGGCTTCGTGCGATGCTGCAATAGTGACAGCCTTATCAAGTGTAAGATCATTCTCTTCAAGCAGCCGCTTTTGTGTTCCTTCTTTTGACACATAGTGGTTAGCACTGTTGCCTCACAGCACCAGGGACCCGGGTTCGAATCCGGCCTCGGGCGACTGTCTGTGTGGAGTTTGCACATTCTCCCCGTGTTTGCGTGGGTTTCCTCCGGGTGCTCCGGTTTCCTCCCACAGTCCAAAGATGTGCGGGTTAGGTTGATTGGCTATGATAAATTGACCCTTAGTGTTAGGGGGATTAAATACGTGGGGTTACGGGGAGAGGGTGGGATATGTGTTGGTGTAGGGGTTACGGGGATCGAGTGGGATATGCGTCGGTGCAGGCTCGATGGGCCGAAATGGCCTCTATCTGCACTGTGGGGTTTCTGTGATTCTGTGAATCCACACACAAATTTGTCTCTCAGTGCCTCTGTCAGTCTTTCCCCAAACTGACAGTATTTCGCTAGCTTACGCAGTTCAATTAAATACTCCGCGTTGCTTTCCTCTTTCAGTTGCGTTCTCGCATAAAATTTAAATCGTTCCGCTAACATCAGCGGTGTGGGGTTCAAATGATTTCTCAGGACAGCAACAATATTAGCGAAAGCCTGATCCACCGGTTTAGCTGGTGATAGAAGATGCTTCAATAGCCCGTATGTCTTTGCACCCATTGAGTTTAGTAAGGTTAGTGCTTTATCTTCATCTGATATTTTATTTGCCTTACAATAAATCTCTATGCATTCTACATACATGGCCAAACTCTTCAACATCGGGATCGAAATCGTTGATGTTACCACGCTTAGGCATCCTCGCAATCTACTTGAGAAACAAAAATAATTTTTTTTTTTTTTTTCAAAATGGCGGTTTCCCGCGCTTGTCTTCTTCCCCCGCCAACGAAAATGGCGGCTTCCCGCGTTTGCCTTTCTCCCCCGCTGGCTGTAATGGCGATTGCCGTATTGCTGTGTTCGCCCTCCCCAGCGGTTCTCAAATCGTGCCTCCCAGCCCCTCTTGCAGTCCGGTCCTTTCCCCCGGCTGCGGCTGAGTTCTCCGCATTTTTTTAAAATTTTATCCCGCGCCTCGCGGCCTCGGTAGCTGCCCGGCCTTTTTTCCCCGGTCGCGGTCGAGCTCTCTCTCGACGCTGTTGCGTCTCCCAGCCCGCTTGCAGCCCGGTCTTTTACACCGGCTGCATTTGCATTCACCGCGGCTCCCGTGCCTTACGCTGCCCCAGTCTCAGCGCCTCTGGCCCCGACTTCTGTCCGGCTCTTTTCCCCGGCCGTGGTCGAGTTCTCTGCCCTTATATCCTCCGTTTTTCCCTCCCCTACTTCACAGCCAACGTGGCCGACTTGCTGCTCGTCGCTGATCGGCTTACCCACCACCGTGATAGAAGGGATGATCACTGCCTGTTGCTGATGGAAGGCTTCGTGTCAGGATTCTTCCTTGCTCTTCAGACCCGAGTCTTTTCTCAGCAGGATGATGAGGGCGGATGCCTCTTCTCGACGCCCGTTAAACTGCCTTGGATATGTCTCTGCCGCAGGGTAAGATCGTCCTCGCCGCCACTGTTAAGTCTGTGTGTTCTAGTTATTGTTAATAAGAATCACTGCACACAGACCACAAGAGTAAATTCAACAGGTCTTTACTAGTCGGAGGTCAGGCTGAACTGCCCAATAAATCATTACACAGCACTTATATACCGGTGTGGTCACCACCGGTATTACAGTATACAGCAGCCAAGATAAAGTAGTGCATCTCTTAAAGTAGTTCTCTTAAAGGTGGAACGGTTACATACACCACAGTAACAACTTGAAGTAATTTCTATATCAAAGAACTTGGTAATCTTCCACCATCAACATTCATTTGGCTCCCTGCTTAAAAGAAAAAACAGACAATCCATCGTGACTTGCCTACGAGCCAATGGGTTAACTCGTCAATTCCTGATTCCCTTCTGCCACTGTGTGGAAACATCCACTCAAATTAAAAAACTTAAAAATTTAACAATACCCCAAATGTTTACAAAACACACAGCTGCTTGTGGGGTTAAAAACAGAGTTCACAGCAGCTTGTGAAAAGAGTTAACTTCCTTTTTTTCATTTTAAAAGAAGACAAACACAAACATCATCAATCAATGTCAGCTTGTGTCACACAGCTTCTCACAGCTTTCTAATAATCTTTTTTAAACTTTCGCAAAATATAAAAAACTGTTACTTTTCATGTCTTTGTGCCTTTAAAATTTGCAAAGATCCTGATCAATTCAATTCAGCAGGTTAAAACATCAGACATCATTAGTAACACCACTACAAACATTCTGTGAAACAAGCCCACATACAACAATAGCATTCTCCTTTTTTTGCCCTGGTCACACATACTTGAAATTGGTCAGAAATTAAAATAAAAATGCCAATTGTTGATGTGATTGCCTCATGCCTAGAACTAGAGGCTTTCACACAATTTACGCCAATCAGTTTTTCACCGTGGCCATAATAAAAGTCTGGTTTTAATAGGTTAATTAACCTCAATAACTTCAATTTAATTCAGAGCAATATCTTAAACTAACCAGTACCACTTGTAAAAGAGGGAGGAGCCACAGCCACAGTAACAAAGAAACATTCACATATGCTTTGTAAAAAGACATTAACATTCACACTGAAAACAGAAACATGTACAGTAGAACAGCAGAAACTTTCCTTTTCTCCTTTATTCCATCATAACTATTTTATCATTTTTCCCTTAAACCAATTTTCAATATCTGAAGTTTTCTATTGAATCCCATTCTAAACAGATTCAAAACCTCAATCTCACAGTCCATATTATATGGGACCTCAATTTCCTGATCTAACGCACCCCAATCCCCGCCCCCTTCACCAGGCGCCAAGTACCGTCTTTGGCACATCGGGGTCATGGGCGGAGGCCAAGCTCCCTCTGACGGGGCATTCCCTGGTCCCTTATCCAATTTTTCATCACCCCCTTCATCAACATCCTGTCCATCCTTCCCAAACGAGTGGGTCATGGCACGTACAATGCCTCTTTGAATCTGCAACTTCTCCAATTCCCTAATCTGCTTATTACATTCAGTGTGATCACCACGGGTGCTCCATTCCACTAGAGCCTGTTTCTGTGTGGCCCTAAACTCAACCTTCAGGTCCTCATTAACCTTTTCTGCCTGCTTTACCCGATGACTCTGCATGGACGCCTTCTCCGACCAGACATCACACTGATTCTGGTTATTCATATGCTGGCTCTCAAGGTACAGTTCCATATTACACCATCTCTCCTTTGCCTTTTCAAACTGCTCTGTGAGACTTTTCCTACATTCCCTTTCTTCTTCTAAGTCCCTCAGAAGTCAGTTTACCGCCTTATTCACCAGATCTATCTCTTTTCGCATCTTAATTTTCATACACTCATCATTTTTAAACTGTCTCTGTTATGCCATTAACAAGATGGCCTTCATCATCCCTGGCCAACACGTGGACACTTGTGTCCATTGTTTGGCCTCAGGTCATCCCCCTCTATTATGACCCGTACCCATCCCTCCTGGAGGGTTAACTTCCTTGTCACATATTTCGTGACTAACACATCCATCATCTTTTGAAGGGATAATTACAAGTCCGAGCCCTTTCGGGCTACCCCAGATCAGGCGTATTCCCCAGACGTTCACCCTCAATTTAAGTTAGAGATAGCCGAATCCCATAAGATGCTTAAATGGGTCTAAAGGTTCAGGCTATCTCTCCCTAAAGGAAAGGAATGACTGAAGATGTTACCGTCCTCCAGATAGTACTTTTAATAAGTTTAACTAGACTGTAACCTTCCAGATATTATGAGGGTTCAGAATACCCCCCAGAATTCTGCAACTCCTTACAAAAGTATGTACAGAAATTGGGTTCGCGAGTTTATACAGAATTACTCTTTGAGACAATTCTAAAAATATATAGTTTTATTTTAGAGCCAACATTAATTTAACAGCTGTTGAATCAGTCGCAACATTAACAATTCAAAATACAGATAGCTTACATTTCTTATTTCTCAGAGATCCTTATTCTCAAATCTTTACTTCGTTACATTTCTACATTTCTTACTTATTTCTAAATCCAGAACATCCACCAAAAACAATTACTTTGATTACTCGAGACTCATAGTTAAAAACTTACAGAGTGTGTCTGTGAAGTTGAGAAATGCTTGGCCTGTTCAGCGAGTTCTGACTTTTTGTTTGAAAAGCTCTTATTTTTATACCCTTTTGGCAGTGGTCTCTTCTTTGAAGTTCTCTGCTGATGTCAGCTAATTGTCTTTATTGAGACCTCTGTTGAATGCTTTCTATTTCACTATCAATTCAACTATTGCATGCATAATTATGTCTCTACCTTTAGGTGTTTCAAAAACCATCATAAAAACAATATGACAGTAGTCTTTATTTGATGTCATTCTTACGAAATGCTTTCATTCAATTCTTAATATTGGCTTTACTGGTTTTTAGCAGACATTGTGACTCCTTTCTGCCCCAAGTTCAATACAAACACAATGTAATTGCTTGGTATATCTATTAAAGTCATATCTTCAAAGTGTTCTTGTTGGTATCATATTTACTATGTATATATTAAAGACACTTTGACCAGAATGTTTCATGCAATTCTAGCTATCTCAATTGGTTGCATATTTAATCGTGTTTCCTGTCTTCCAAGTTTAACATAAAAACTATTTGACCAGCAGGTGTTTCTTTTACTTGATCTCATCTTTTCAAAGGCACATGGTTCTTTTAATGTTTGTGTTTCTGTTTTACATGTTAGCTTATAACACCTTAAACTGGGTCTTCTCATTGTGTTATTCACAAACTCCAGACCTTTCGGAAGCGCCAAACTGCCATTTCAATCGGGTAATTGTTTTAGTATATTTAACTAATTCCCATTTCAAAGCTTGTTTGGTTTTTTACAACTTTGCTTAACAACTGATCTTTATCTCAGGCGCCTGTATTTCTGTTTGCAGCCTGTGTCTCCAAGGCTTTAGATTTTTAAACCCAGTATATCATGTATTAATATCAGTATTCTGTTCATATTTTGGTGTATCTTTTTGAAATATGGCGTATTCCCTCACAATCTTTGCCATTGTTTGTTCCAAGTGGGTCCCTGTTCAGGCACCAAAATCTGTAAGACATATGGGGGGAGAAATTCGGTATCGCCCCGTTTGGGGCGCAATTATCGGCAGGGCGCAAAGTTTAACGCCTGGCGCTAATTATCACCTCTGACTGCAAACTTGGCTTCTATCATCCTGTAAGCTTTTTATTTCGACTGGCATTAAATTGACAGCAAGACCAATTCTTTTGAAATAATTTGGAATAAGTTTATTAAACACACACACTGATGCAAGTTTATTAAACACACACACTCATGCACATCAAAACAATAGCCTACTGGTATTTATGGACTCTACTCGATTACACCTCATAAGGTAATGGGTTAGATTTACACAGACTGGTACTTCCCTGAGTTAAGCAATGCATGCGGCCTTTTTCCTTGCTTCTTGGTCTGGTCTGTAGAGGGAGGGCTTCTTGTTCTTCCGCGTGGTCATCCAAAGAGAGAGAGAGAGCCTTTGGTTCCTTGTTTTTATATCTTTTTAAAGTCCATTGTCTTCTAGTTTAAATTCTTAAGACGCCACGATTGGGTCTTAGATTCTGGCAGTTCTTGATTGGCTTTCCTTTGAATATGTGTCTGTCTGCAGTGGCTGGTGCCATTTCTTGCTTAAGTTAATTGTTTGTTGACACCTTTTAGTGGCTCTTGAGTTTCGATGGGAGTTTCGATGGTGTCTCTGTGGGCGGTTATCCTTTTATGCATGTTTCCTCTGTTAAGTTTCACGCTGCTGCCTTACCTGGGGGAGATCCATACGCATTAAATTTATCTTTATCTTATATTAATAGTCTCGAGTCCATCACACATACAAAACATATATTTTTATTCTTACAGCCCCTAGAGGTGATTGGAGTGCTAAATCAAGCACTTACACACCTCTCAAGGAATTAACGCCAAGGAGCGAGGCGCTACCTCAGAGCGCTGGCGAAGCTCATGTGATGTCAGTCAGCAATGGAACACAGAGACACTGGCGCTGGCCAGTTCTTAAATGGGGAGGGTCGATCTTGCTCTCCATCCACACCCTACTCATTGCAGCCTTGAATTTCAGCCTGGAGAGACATGTACATCAAATCTGCTGGAAAGAATAATGGAGAGGCCCAGGGAAAGAGCTCAGAGTGCAGCCCCCACGGTCTCTTCTAAATCGACGCAAGGAAGGTTAATCAAAATGAACCTGCAAAGTGCTGCTCTCTACCCAAAACTCCTTCACACAGCGTTGAATCTCTCCAGAAGTCTCTCTCTCTCTCAGAATGCATGGTGCAAAAATGTCGCCAACAAAAAAATGCATTAAGCATCCGCCTTTAAATAGCGCTCCCCCAGTTCCTTGCCGACTGCAAAATGCTCCCCTCAATCAGTCATTGCTAGCAGCAGGCAGTAAGGCAGGGGCCGCCACTCAATATCCGGTCCGCGACATTACCGGGGCGTTGCACGCTCGACTGATGTCACGATCTGCAGGCGCAGGAGATCGTGGCAGTAGTGCTTAGCGCTGCCGCAAAATGCCTGGTCAATTTCGTGAGCGGCACAAACATTGCCGCGCCCGGGCGCTAGTTGCTTTGCACCCCATTAGTGCCCTCTTAGGGTGCTAACGGGAGGCGCAAAGCAACCAAATTTTTCCCCTGTAAATTTTTACTCCAGTCTAACAGTACATAGAGTGTGGACCCATATTGGAACAGACAGCTCGAGACAAAGATTTCAGGGTAACTATTCTTTACTTAAAATCAACAGTGATTACAAGCAAGAACAAACATACATACGTACTAACACCAGCCAGTGATCAGTTCGGCGGTGACCAGTAGTTTCTCTCCTCTGTGTGACCAATCAAGTCGCCTGACTCACTGCAGCAGCCCCTAGTGTCTTTCGACTGCACTTTTTATACCCCAGAACTTAGCAGACTGTGCAATGCGTACATGTCCCAGACCACATTAACAATAGCCAGCAGTTGTTTTTCTTTCTCCTCTCCTTATCTGTTAGTCAGTGGACCTCAAGGCCAGTTACAGCATTGTCTGAAGTAGATCCTGTTAACAATGACTTGAAGATTTGTTTTACAGAACTCTCAAGGCCCACTTCCTTGTCTGTGATTTTTACGGAATTTTCCCAGTAACATGGCCCTCAGTCTCTCAAGGTATGCCGGTCCATTAAATTTAGTTAACTTTGAGTTTAGTTACGTTACTTTACAGCGATGATGTATTCTTACAGGCATCTTTGGATGAGGAGAACATTGAAGTGGAGGAGGAGGAATATAACAATGGGGCACGCATTGCCAGACTAGCAGCGTACATTGCTACTAGTGATGCCAGGGATGAACACATAGCTAGAAGATTCAGTTAATTATTCCAACTGGAACAAATAACAAATGAAAGTCAACACCAGCACCAATCCCCTGACCCTCCCCTTGCACTAATCAGTCTTTCAACCAGGACCTCTGGGTTTCGGATCCCCTGAGGGCCTCGCCAAAAAGTGCTCCACCTGCACCTGTGCAGGGGCAGACTTGGCCATCGGGAGACTGGGCAGCTAGTCAGGTATTGGCTGAAGGGTGGGTCAATGGGTGATATGTGGGAGCGCTTTGAGTGGAGTTCCCGCTTCCATGTCCCCTTTCTCCATCATCCCTCTCCTGGGTCAGTGTCACATCACTCCTACCACTCTGCTGCAGACCAGATTAATGAAGATCTGTGATAGGCTGTAAGGCCATGGATAAGTTAGCTGTCATGCTGTTTAAGATGGCAGACATGTTGGCATCAAAAGACTACACGGCCATGCAAACAGCCTGAATGGACTCATTTGAAAGCCATGCTTGAAGTTCCGTGGAGGTGGCCATTCTCTCCATGGCAGACATTCTCACAATTATCTGCACCAACAACCCACTAGTGATCAAGTTGGGCTTCTCCATCCTCTCTGCTATTGTGGAGAGTGTGCGTGGCATGTCCGTCAGTACCTCGTATAGTTGCTGATACACTCTCCATTCTAGCGCTCTCCTTCTCAATGCTAGGCCCTGGGGTTTTGCATCTTTGTCCAGATGAGCAGAGCTTGGAGATGATTGCCCCAACATGGACTCTCCACAGCTGTCCCTGCCAGCAGCTTCTGCTTCTGCTAACTTGTGAATTGTGAATCACCAGGTGAAAATCCACCTAACTGTTTAAGTGGACCCACCGAAGTGCGAGAATTTGCGTTGGTGCTTGGCTATGTGTCCTGTAATGGTTCACCCTCAGAGGAAATTAGGTCCTATGAGGAATTGTCCTCATGCATGTTCAGTGACATTTGCTGTATGTGCGAAGGCCCTGGAAGACATGAGAAAGGGATGTGAGTTAATCATGGCAAAGTAACAAATTTGACAATCATCATTCTCAATCTTCTTATAGTTGAGTCATTGATGAAATAAAGTCAGCATATGTGTGTCAGAGATATTTATAATTCTGTCACCAGCCATCTGCGAGTTACCAGTTTCTCTGTCTCCACTGGAGAGCAACGCAATGTGCCACTTATCTCCATGCTTCCTCCTCTGCATCTGTGAGCTGGACTATTTGTGGCAGGCTACCACCAATTCTATCCATCTGCCTTGCGTTTTGCACTCTCTTCTCCTACAAGGGGTGACAAAAACAAACTTGTGAGAGAGTGAAGATCATGTATTCACCTGATGGATGCAGTGCATTCGGTGAGGGGGACTATGAGATAAATGCATCACATTACATAACGATTGGGGTAAGTGGCAACGGGGATGGATTTTTAAAAAATTTATTAATTCACGAGATGTGGGCATCAGTGGCAAGGCCAGCATTTATTGCCCATCCCTATTTGTCCTTGAGAAGGTGGTGGTGAGCCGCCTTCCTGAACCGCTACAGTCCGTCCCACAGTGCCACTAGGGAGGAAGTTCCAGGATTTTGACCCAGTGATGATGAAGGATCAGCAATATATTTCTAAGTTAGGATGGTGTGTGACTTGGAGGGGAACTTGGAGGTGGTGGTGTTCCCATGCACCTGCTACCCTTGTCCTTCTAGGTGGAAGAGGTCGTGGGTTTGGGAGGTTTGGGCTGCCAAAGAAGCCTTGGTGAGTTGCTGCAGTGCATCTTGTCGATGGTACACACTGCAGCCACGGAACGCCGGTGGTGGAGGGAGTGAATGTTTAAGGTGGTGGATGGGGTGCCAATCAATCGGGTTGCTTTGTCCTGGATGGTGTTGAGCTTCTTGAGTGTTGTTGCAGCTGCACTCGCCCAGGCAAGTGGAGAGTACTCCATCACACTCCTTACTTGTGCCTTGCAGATGGTCGAAAGGCATTGGGGAGTCAGGAGGTGAGACATTCGCCACAGAATACCCAGCCTCTGACTTGTTCTTGTTGCCACAGTATTTATGTGGCTGGTCCAGTTAAGTTTCTGGTCAATGGTGACCCCCAGGATGTAGATGGTGATGGATTTGCTGATGGCAATGCCATTGAAGGTCAAGGGGAGGTGGTTAGACCCTCTCTTGTTACACATGGTCATTGCCTGGCACTTGTATGACACAATTGTTACTTGCCACATATCAGCACAAGCTTGGTTGTTGTCCAGGTCTTGCTGCATGTGGGCACTGAATGCTTCATTATCTGATGAATTGCAAATGGAACTG
Source organism: Somniosus microcephalus (assembly GCF_052327205.1). Classification (NCBI taxonomy): domain Eukaryota; kingdom Metazoa; phylum Chordata; class Chondrichthyes; order Squaliformes; family Somniosidae; genus Somniosus; species Somniosus microcephalus. The sequence continues at coordinate 34,398,920 of NC_140996.1, forward strand.
AACACTGTGCAATCATCAGCGAACATCCCCACTTCTGACCTTATGATGGACGGAAGCTCATTGATGAAGCAGCTGAAGATGGTTGGTGCTATTACACTGTCCCGAGAAACTTCTGCAGTCGTCATCGTACGTGTCTTCACACTGTTCCCTTTGGGGAACTGTATGAGGTGGTGGAAGGATTTCTGGCCGCGATTAATGCTCCTTCCGTGACCGTAACCATCTTCATACCAGCCATTAGGGTGGTTAGTCCTATGGCGGGAGGGTTTTACGGGCTCCCACAACCCATAAGAGGGGGGGGGGGCCACCCACACCCACGGACGCAAGTATCCCGCTGGATGTCAACCCAGAATTTAGAGCCGGAGCTCCGACTCCACTTGCCGGGACTGTCTGGAGCGGGGTTCGAAACCCTACGCCTTCTGGCCCAGCGGCAGGGATGCTACCACTACGCCAAAGGCCCACTCCCACTTCTGCAGTGATGTCCTGGGACTCAGATGATTGGCCTTCAGTAACCACAACTAGCTTCCTTTGTGCTGGGTATGAGTCCAACCAGTGGGGAGTTTCCCCCCTGATTCCCATTGACTTCAATTTTACTAGGACACCTTGGTGCCACATTCAGTCAAATGCTGCCTTGATGTCAAGGGCAGTCAGTCTCAATTCACCTCTGGATTTAGCTTGTTTGTTTATGTTTGAACCAAGGCTGTAATGAGGCCTGGGGCTGAGTGGGTCTGACGGAACCCAAACTGAGCATCAGTGAGTATGTTATTGGTGAGTAACTACCGCTTGATAGCACTGTTGATGACTCCTTCCATTACTTTGCTGATGATTGAGAGTAGGCTGATAGGTAGGTAATTGGCCAGATTGAATTTGTCCTGCTTTTTGTGGACAGGACATACCTGGGGCAATTTTCCACTTTGTCGGGTAGATGCCAGTGTTGTAGCGTACTAGTACAGGTTAGCTAGAGGCGTGGCTCATTCTGGAGCACTACAGCTGGAAAGTTTTCGGGGCCCATAGCTTTTGCTGTATCCAGTGCGTTCAGCCATTTCTTGATATCACGTGGAGTGAATCAAATTGGCTGAAGATTGGCTTCATGATGGTGGGGTCCTCAGGAGGAGGCAGAGATGCATCATCCACTCAGCACTTCTGGCTGAAGATAGCTGTGAATGCTTCAGCCTTGCCTTTTGCATACACGTGCTTGGCTCCAGCATCATTGAAGATGAGAATGTTCATTGAGCCTCCTTGTTGTTTAATTGTACACCACCATTCATGACTGGGTGTGACTGGATTGCAGAGCTTTGATCTGATCCAGTGGTTTTGGGATCGCTTAGCTTTGCCTATAGCATGCTTCTTCTGCTGTTTAGCATGGATGCGGTCCTGTGTTATAAATTCACCGGGTTGGCACCTCATTTTCAGGTACACCTGCTGCTGCTCCTGGAATGCTCTTCTACACTCCTTATTGAACCATGGTTGGTCACCTGGCTTGCTGGTATTGGTAGAGTGAGGGATATGCCGGGTCATGAGGTTAGAAAGTGCATTGAAAGTGAAGGATGGGTGCTGCTGAAACTTAAATGAGGAGTGATGTGCTCAAGTATACTTGGCGAGACAGAGTGAAAGTGGGGGGGGCGGGGTGCGGTTTACACCACAGGATGTCGGTGAATCAGCAAATGTACTCACATTTCTTGACCTGGTTATGTCATTAAACCGCTTCTTGCATTGCATCCATGACTGGGGAGCAACGCTCCTGTTGCTCACCTCCTCAGCTGCCTCCAACCAAACCTTCTTGGTGGCAGCCATAGGTTTCTTCCTCCCACTGCTTGGGAAAAGAATGTCCCTCCTGCTCCTCCTTACTGCAGCCAGCAGTAATTCCAGGGAAGCATCACTAAATCTGGGTGCTATGCAGCCATCCTAAACACCTCTTGGCTCCTGCAAATTCCATTTCTGCATTGCCGCTTTACATAGTGGACTTGAGATCGCATCATGCGGGTACACATCATGCTCGCTGCCAATTTCAGAGTGGGATCATTAAACTGGTTAAGGCCCCTCATTAACATATACAAGGAACCTGGGGGAGAAATTCATTATAACCCAGGAATGGGTGCTAACTTTAGAAAAGTTTGAGAATTAGTGCCAGGCACTAACAGTTCAGATTCCACGCAAAATTCAGTCTCATTGCACAAAGAACGGATTGGAGTGCTAAATCAAGCACTAATGGCCTAGCTCAGTGGCGTTAAACTTGAAGCTCTGACCAATATCAGGTGCAGTCTAACCACAAGTCATTATTGCCACACGCTCTTTCCAGTTCTTAAAGGGGAGGTTCATTGATGCTGCAGAACCTCATTCTCAGCACTGCTGGCTATGCAGCTACCTCAGCGAGCGCAAACAGGAGCCAGTTGATTCAATAAGCTGCACTGATGGCACATCCATGCCCCAGGGAAAGAGCCCGTAGATGCTGCAATGAGGCATTGGAGGCATTTGTCTTTGCTGTGGAGAGACAGAGGGCAGTGCTGTACCCAGCAAGAGGCAGGAGGCCCTTCCACACCATGTGGAGGGAGGTAGCCCAGCTGTCTCATGCTGCACTTTGGTCCCCAGGACCCACATATAGTGCAGAAAGAAAATTAACGATCTCACTCGGGTGGTCAGGGTGAGTCAATCATTCAACAAATACGACATAACCATCCATACCACAATCTTCACACACTGCCCAAAGCACCACACCCCCAGCACTCACCCATCAACAATCTCTACCTACCAACACTCACACCCACATCTCACACATTGCACACAATGACAGCTATTTAACTATGGCAGGCACATCACCCAAACACATTGCTCCACACTCACTCGCACACTTTCCATTCTCTTGCAGGCCAAGGTGGCTCACAACAGGAGGGAGCAGCAGTGCACAGGCAGGAGACAGGCCGGCATCCAACCATTGTCTGCACTGGAGACTCGAGTGCTGCAGATTATTGGGCGCCAGGTGGTGGGTGTCGTGGCCACTGGCGAAGTTGACCCCCTTGGGGACAACAATGTTAATCCCTACTCCTCCTTCTCCCATCCCACTTCCACCTCACTCCACAAGCATTTCGCACTTTCCAGCTAAGCATGCTGAATGCACACCTTTCTCCCTTCCTGCCCCCCCTCCCTTTACCTTAACCTAACTCTTGTGCCTTTATGCTTTCAGATAATCAGCAAGGCCTGAGGAGCCTGTCCCTGAGGGCACAGTTGAGAGCAAGGCAGGAGAAGAGGAGGAGGAAGAACAAACCATGTCATTGCAAGTCTCACCCACAGGCTAAGCATTCTTTAGAGGCTAGTATAGTAGTAGCATCTGCACAGGGTGATACACCAGGGATGAGTGGGCTGCAGCAAGGCCAGGGGGAAAGGGTAGCTCAGGTGCCAGCTCCCCAGAGGGCGGGTTCATGCGCGAATTCCGCTGCTCAGGGCTCAGATGAGGACCTCCATGGGGAGGCGTTTAGAAGAAGGGTGATGGGCATGCACACGGAGATGATAGGTGCAACAGCAAGGGTGCCCGCGAGCCTGTCATCAATGATAAGGATCGTGGAGAAGTCCACCTCCAACATTGCACAGAGCTCTGCGCACACCATGGAGCCCATCATTTACAGTCTGCAAAGGATGGTAGACTCCCAGTGAGACCGTGGCGACCCAGACCTGATGTCGCATGTGATGGACGATCTGACAGCTTCCATTGCAGCACTGGCGGGAGTGACGGAATGTCTTAGTGCTGTAATGCAGTCTATGCTTGGTGTCATCCATTCTCAGACTGCTCTCATGCAGTCTCAGCTTGACGCCACGCAAGCTCTGACTGCTGCCATCGTGACTGGGTCTACCACTGTTGACCAGGGCTTTCACGGTGTTGCAGCAGGCCAGCAATCTGTGCTCCAGCAGATTGCTAGGGATGCTGAGGTGCTGCCCCGGAGAGTGGCAGTGGGTCAGTGGAGCAGGAAGTTGCTGTCCTCTCTGAGGATGAAAGCATTCCTGCTCCCACCACTGCCATTCTGCCACTGTCCTTGTCGTTGCTTTTCATCCAGCCAGCCAAGACTGCTGCTACCCATGCTGAGCTGGTACAGTCTGCAGCTGGGCCTTCCAGGCCCAGAGTTGGTCGAGGGCATCCTGCAAGGCCATCTGAAGTCTCCCGCACGAATACTCAGCAACCATCCACCAACCATGCTGCAGCCACTGGGCTAACACTTCATAGGAGCACTAGAGCAAGAAAAGGCACAGTAACGACAGGCACTAAAGGATTGCACATGGGTGAATAGGTCACCATTGACCAGAAAATTAACTGGACCAGCCACATAAACACTGTGGCAACAAGAGCAGGTCAGAGGCTGGGTATTCTGTGGCGAGTGTCTCACCACCTGACTCCCCAAAGCCTTTCCACCATCTACAAGGCACAAGTAAGGAGTGTGATGGAGTACACTCCACTTGCCTGGATGAGTGCAGCACCAGCAACACTCAAGAAGCTCAACACCATCCAGGACAAAGCAACCCACTTGATTGGCACCCCATCTACCACCTTAAACATTCACTCCCTCCACCATCGCGGTACCATGGCTGCAGTGTGTACCATCTACAAGATGCACTGCAGCAACTCGCCAAGGCTTCTTCAGCGGCACCTCCCAAACCCGTGAACTCTTTCACCTAGAAGGACAAGGGCAGCAGGCACATGGGAACACCATCACCTCCAAGTTCCCCTCCAAGTCACACACCATCCTGACTTAAAAGTATATCGCCGATCCTTCATCGTCGCTAGGTAAAAATCCTGGAACTCCCTCCCTAACAGCACTGTGGGAGTACCTTCACCACACGGACTGCAGCGTTTCAAGAAGGCGGCTCACCACCACCTTCTCAAGGGCAATTAGGGATGGGCAATAAATGCTGGCCTTGCCAGCGACGCCCCCATCCCATAAACGAATAAAAAGTATATTGTTGTTGTAAATACATGTTCACTAGTTATTGATAAATGTATTAATTCAGTTTGGATTATTTTGTGGTGTCTCTCATTTCAGCTTTGTGCTGTGATATGGCCTGCAACAGGGATGGAATGATCAGGATGTGGTGTGCAATGGGGATTTGGGGTTTAACTTATTGCAACCACAGTCTGATGAGGCAGTTACGGACCACCATTCCAGAAGGCCGATTGAATGGCTGCCTTCTCCCTCGCTCCTGTTCCTCCTCCTCCTCCTTCACCTCGTCTTCCTCCTGACGTGGTCCTGCAATCTCTGATGGCAAGGGCTGGGCCCTCATGATGGCCAAGTTGTGGAGCATGCAGCAGACCATGATGAAATAGGACACCTGCTCAGCCGATTACTGGAGGGCTCCTCCCGAGCAGTCAAGGCAGTGGGACCATTGCTTGAGCACCCCGATGGTCTGCTCGATGATGTTCCTGGTGGCAGCATGGCTCTCATTATATGACTGCTGGGCAGGAGCGTGCTGGTTGTGGAGGGCAGTCATGAGCCAGGTGGAGGGCGGGTAACCCTTGTCTCCAACCAGCCAGCCATGAGCTTAACAGGGTGGTTAGAAGAGTGCTGGCACACTGGTCTGGTGCAGGATGAAGGCATCATGGCTGCTGCCAGGATAGTGGGCATTCACATTGAGGATTCGCTGTCTGTTGTCACACACCAACTGCACATTAAGTGAGTGGTAGCCTTTGCGGTTATGGAAGATCTCAGGAATGTTATGCGGTGCACGCAAAGCCACATGGATACAGTCAATTGTGCCTTGCACTATGGGGAAGCCCATTATCCTGGCAAAGCCACATGCACATTCGTCGTGCATCTCTCCTACCATTGAAAGCCTCTGCAACCTCCCAGATGCAACGATGGACGGCGAACTGTGAGATATATCTCCTGTTGCAGACTGGAAGAATCCGCTGGTGAAGAAATTGAGGGCGACAATGAACTTGACTGCCACTGGGAGAGCTGTGGTTGCCCTGATCTGAGGCTCGAGGTCTGGTTGCAGGAGGTGGCAGATTCTGTGACCACTTCTTTGCTGAAGCAAAGCCTTCTAATACATTGTTCCTCGCTTAATTGGTGGTAGGAACAGTGCTCTCAGAATACCCTCAGAGGGTAAGGCCCCCTTTTGAGAGCCCTCAGGGCCCTTATCCTCTCTCTGGGCACATGTTACAATCTTTCTCGCTGCCTGTGCTCCCTCCGCCATAGATCCTGGAGGACGAGGTGGACTGTCAGTACAGCCCCCATTAATGTAACCAAGTGTAGCACTTTGATATGTTGTGAGAATAAATGTAACTAATTGTTAGTAGCCACAACACTCCTGATACTAAACAACCTTTTAATAACTGAATTAAACTGTTGCTCAATTGTCAAACTGACAAGGAAGCAGTGAAACAGCACTGACATGACAGCTGTGACTCATTGCTCATGAACCCTTTAAGTAGCACCCCTGGAGTCGGCCACCAACTGCTTCAAGCCTCCTCCCCTTGTCGCTGTTGCGGTGAGGCGCTAAAGCAGGGGTTGACAATTAATATTGCAGATCAGGCACCCAGTGGGCACTGCCAGTTCACCGATGTCAAGATCTGCCTGGCACTGAAGTCCCCGGCAGTAACTCGTAGCAGCAGTGCTATGGGTGGGCTGGATATGGCGAGCATTGTTGGATTTGCCTCGTTCCAGCACTATAGCATCAGCGCCCCGTTAGTAGCCCCGCCAGGCGCTAACTGGAGGCTCTAATCAACTGAATTTTTCCCCCCTAATGTCTGATTAAGGCGGCTGCCTGGGGCACCTGAATGTTGCCTGTGTCAACATGGCATTGGATGTATTTCAGGCGCCCTTGGGGTGCAGGACATTTTCCCATAAATTTGAACCCCTTTGCCATCATTTTGTGCCTGATAATCAGACAAAATGAGGTTGAATTTGGCTCCTCTTATCTTTCTGCTGTAGGTGCTGACTGGTTTGCACATTCCTGTTTCTTTGTAACATGAAATGCATTGTTCATAGTTATTTTCATTCATAATTCATGCAATTGAAAATGCAGTGAAACAATAGCTAAATAATACTGAATTCAGGGTTGCTTTAACATGGTGACAAGTTACCACAAATCTGCAATTGCTTTTTGTGATTACACTGCACAGTAGCTGAGCTCACCCATGCCAATGACAGCAAACTGCTTTTTCAAAGTGTGAACAACAAACTATTGTAGTAACACGGAAACAATGCAATACCTCCTGTAATTAGTAATAAGCCAGTGCTGACCGCAGATTGCAGACTGTATTTCCACTCCTTTCAGCCTCTCATAACTGTTAGACATCCTGGAGAGATATATGTTGCACATTTTGGGGAGTTAAGGGTTAAGAGTTGAACTTCTTTGTATCTTAATGCAACAGGCTTCCCAAGATATAAACAGGATGGCCTAGAAATTCAGTTGGCTGCGCCAGGCGTTAGCGCCTTAGGAGGAGCAGATCTCGAGCGCTAGGCGCTTAGCGCCCGGGCGCAGCGCGATCTGCGCCTCGCCCCAACTTCAGTAGACATTTAGCGTCGGCGCAAAGTCTTTGCACGCGCTCAGCTGCGCGCGCAGATCATGACGTCATTTCGTCGTGCAACGCCCTTTGTGCGCCCGGAACCGGAACTTCACTCGCGCCGCCCCATTGTGCGCCGGACGGCCCTAACGACTGTGAAGTGGAACGGTACACAGCCGAGGCGGGCCGCGGGGAGTGCAAATTAAAGGGCACTTACCCTGCACTATAAAGGGCAGCCATTTTGCAGCATTCACTCTTGTGCAACGGATTTTTGGAGAGAGACCAAGGAACAGAGCTTACTGCTTTGGCCCAACACTAGGACAGGTCTTTTTGGCTTCAGGCCAGAGCTGTGCAATTCTCTTTGCCTTCATTGAGATCTCAGTGTTTGCCAGCATATTATGGGGGCTGCATTGGGTGCCAACGCTGAGTTTCAGCCTTATGTCGGAAGGGCTTACAGACGCCGTGAGAGAGTGGCAGCCCTGGCTAGACACAGAGGGGGCAACAGGCATCGCCAAGTGAGGCCTTACCCACCCAGGGTATACCGCCAGCAGTTCTCCTATCTCAACATGTCTGCCACGCAGTGTGTTAGGAGGCTGCGATTCAGAAGGGAGGTGGTTGCAGACATCTGCCAGCTGCTTCACAGAGATCTGCGTCCACAGCTGATGTGCAGGACGTCTCTGTCGGTGGCAGTGAAGGTGACGGTGGCTCTCAACTTCTATGCCACCTGCTCCTTCCAATCCGCTGCTGGGGACATCGCTAACATCTCCCAGTTCGCCGTGCATTGCTGCATCTGCCAGGTGACCAATGCCCTTTTCAGAAGGAGACATCAATTCATCTCCTTCCCCATGACCCTGGACAAGCAGCAGCAGCGTGCAGTGGGATTTGCAAGAATAGCCGGCTTCCCCATGGTGCAGGGTGCCATTGACTGCACGCATGTGGCTTTGCGGGCACCTCTGGAGCATGCCGAGGATTACCGCAACCGGAAGGGCTACCATTCCCTCAACGTACAGCTGGTGTGTGACCACAGACAGCGCAGCCTAGCTGTCAATGCCCGCTTTCCAGGCAGCAGCCACGATGCCTTTATCCTGCGACAGACAACTGTGGCTGACATGCTCCAGGCACAGCCTCACCCAAGAGGATGGCTTATCGGGGACAAAGGCTATCCTTTGTGTACCTGGCTCATGACCCCGCTCCGCGCGCCCACGACCCCTGCTGAAGAGGCATACAACGAGAGCAATCAAGCGACCAGGAACCTCATCGAACAAACAATCTGCATCCTGAAGCAACGGTTCCGCTGTCTGGATCGCTCCGGGGGAGCCCTCCAGTATTCGCAGGAGCGAGTCTCCCAATTTGTCGTCGTTTGCTGCATGCTGCACAACCTGGCTATCCGCAGGACTCAGGCACTGCCACCTCACGTTGGACCACCACCTCAGGAGAAGGAGCAGGAGGAGCATGAGGAGGAGGAGGATGAGGAGTACCAGCCCAGGAGGGAGGCAGAAGGTCCAAGGGCCGCCCGTCGGCGGCTTATTGAACGTCACTTCTAGGCCCCCTGTCAGGGAATGGCTTGTGCCAATGAAAGAACATGATTGCAGCCGCTGCGCAAGCCGTCAGCCGGTTAAGGCAACAAACACTTCAAAGATCAAACATGGACAATGTGAATAAATAATATGGTTTATTGTACAAACTCAGGGCCCTTCCCACATGAAAACCAATAACACACGAAACCCCCAAAAAACACTCACACACATGACTCACTCCCACAACCTGGGGAGGATTAACAAAAGATGTCAACAAAAATGGCCTCATCCTCGGCCTTCAAAAAACAAACATACCAAAAAACACAACATTTGGACACACCCTCTACATTGTGTCCCGCGAGGGCGATGCCTTCTGCAAACTTTGCCGGCCCCTGGACGCCCTGCTGCTCCTCCTCAAGGTGAGCCCAGTGGCTGCTGCAAGGCTGGGGGACGGCTCCTGAGGGGAACATGTCGTGACGGCAGATGCCCTTGGGGGTCGGCCTAGACGAGGTCTGGCCCTCGAGGGGCCGGCTGGTGAATGCTGCAGCTGTGGCTGGCCAGCATCAGTCGCTGCAGCAGCTCGTGGCAGCTCCACTGGGGGAGTGGCAGTGGTGGCTGGAGCAATGAAGGCAAGCTGGCGGATGGCAGGAGCTCGCTGGTCGCCTGAGACACTGGCACTCGGCCGGGCCAGCAGTGCAGCATGCGCAGCAATCTGCCGAGGGACAGACCGCTGTGCTGCTGCAGCGCGCTGGGTGCCCTGGCGATGCCGGGCTGACACAGCGAGTGTGGCAGCAGTGAGTGCCCGTGTTGCCCTGTTCTGTGACCGCATTAAAGCAGCCAGTGACTGCACGGCACCACTGATCACCTGGCCAGTCGCTGCCACAGAGGCCCCGAATTTGGTGACACTCCGAGACAGGGACTGCATGGCCTCAGGCATCCGTCCCACTACCCCCATGAGCTCCGTGTGCCGGCGCTCCGAGTCCGCGGACATGTCCTCGAGGCGGCGCATCTCCTCGGCGTTGACCGTCCCCGGACTGGAGGCCGGACTCTCCCTCTGGGGAGAAGGCCGCCGAACTGGCCGACCCTTCCTGCGTTGCTGGACGCCGCTGGGCCCAGCAATTGGACTCCCCTCCAACCCTTCCCCCACGCTCCCCTCCAGGGAAGACGTCTCCCCTACAGTGGCATGGCTTGCCGCGGCTGAGGGTTCCCCTGATTGGCCGCCTTCCTCTTGCTCCTCCTCCTCCTCCTCTTCTGAGGGGCTGTCACTGGCAACTTCAGGGACCTCCTCCTCACCATCTGAAAGCAGGAAGGCACAAGAGTAGCTTTAGAGTGAGGAGAGGGCGTCAGCGAGGGATGCATGAGTGGTGGCATTCAGCGCATTGGTCGGACAGTGGCAAAGGATGTAGATCTGATGCGCAAGTGGGACGAGAGAGGTCCAAAAAATGATGTCCTTACCATTGGTGCCCAGAACAGGGTCGGCATCTCCAGATGCAACGGGGCCAATCACCCGGGCACCCATGATGCGCTCCACGCACTGTTGCAGCTCGGTGAGCAGCTGGATCTGGGGTCCGCCTCCCCCGGTCACAGTCCGGCTCCTCTTATTATTGGCCAGCTTGGCCTGCAAGAGAAAGGACGGCCACTAAGTACAGTGTGTAGCCCTGATCTTGTGTGCACTGCCTCCCATGGTCGAATAGCCTGGCCAGTGTGTAGCCCTGATCTTGTGTGCACTGCCTCCCATGGTCGAATAGCCTGGCCAGTGTGTTAAGTGTACAATGTGCAATTGATGTTCATGACTGACCCATAGCTGCTGCATGAGGGCTGGCCATTAGGGCTTTCAGGTCCCTTTGCCCATAATGTGAGGTGCACATGCAAGGATGAGAAGGACACTGGAAAGGGTACTCACCCTGACAATCCTGGCGAGGTCATTTAGTTTCTTGCGGCATTGTACCGCGCTCCTGGGGACCTCACTGTTCGATGTCACCCTGGTGGCGACATGCCTCCAGGCTGTCCGGTAGACGCGGGTCGGCGGCTTCCTCCCATTGTCTGGGAACAAAATATGGCGTCTCTTCTCCACAGCGCTAACCAGCACCCTCAGATCAAGCTCTGAGAAGCGCTGCGCTCGTTCACGGGCCTTCTCCATACTTTGAGGCGCTATATGGGTCCAGCAGCAGTGTTCAGGCCTAGCTGGAGGGCTCCAGTGTGCAGGGCGTGGCAGCAGACCAAGTCGACCCTTCCCCCTTAAGAGCTGGCCGGCGCCAGGGTGCCTGCTGTCAATCAAGAAATGGCCGCACCTGCGCTGCGCCCGACCTCGGCGGTATCGCTCAGCACCTCCGGCTTAGCGCCTAAAGAGAGCCGTGCATCGCCAGTTTTAGCGCTTGAGCAAACTCTTAAGGCGAAGCTAATGAATATCGGCGAAGTGGCCTCGAATTTGCGCTGGGCGCAAACTTTAGCGGCCGCCCGACTTTACCGCCCCAAAAGTGGCTATAATGAATTTCTAGGCCGATGTCTTTGAAGTGTTGTGAGGCGAAAGCATGGCTTGTCTTCTGAGAAGTAAAGTGCTTGTGTAAGGAAATAAGTGTTAGTAATACGAACATAAGAACATAAGAAATAAGAGCAGGAGTAGGCCATATGGCCCCTCGATCCTACTCTGCCATTCAATAAGATCATGGCTGATTATCGACCTCAACTCCACTTTATAGCAGCGCTATAAAGTGCGCGAGAGGAGTAGCGAGAGGAGCAGAAACAGCAGCGCTAGACAAAGCCTTCAAATAGAAAAAGCAAGGAGTGACATCACAGGGCAGCAGGAACCTGAGCGGGAGCGAGAGCGAGAGTGGAGGAGGAGCAAATAAACAGCGTCGCAGAGGAAAGCCCGAGAGCAGAGGCAGCGGACCTGGGCGGGAACAACTCAACAAAGACAGAATTTGAAAGAGTGACATCAGAATTAAAAAGTGAGGCTGGCACAAGGGAAGGAGCTGATTGGTGAGTAGCTGGTAAGTGTTTCTAGTTTCCAGTTAATAGTCTATAAAGTAAAGGCATGGCAGGGCAGTTCAGCCCCATGGAATGCACATCCTGTGCCATGTGGAAAGTCCTGGATGCTTCTCGTGGCAGGAAGTGTCACCAGCTACAGCAGCTTGAGCTCCGGGTTTTGGAGCTTGAGCAGCGGCTGGAGTCACTTCAGAGCATTCACAAGGCTGAGAACTTCGTGGATAGCACGTTTCAGGAGGTGGTCACCCCGCAGCTTAAGAGTGTACAGGCAGAGAGGGAATGGGTGATTGCCAGACAGAAGAGGAGGACCAGGCAGGTAGGGCAGGAATCCCCTGAGTGGGGGGGGCGATGTATCTTCTGGGGAGTGCAGCCAAAGCTAAGTCCACGGCACCATGGGTGGCTCAGTTATACAGCGGGGGAGAAAGAAGAGTGGAAGAGCAATAGTCATAGGGATACCAATAGTTAGGGGAGCAGACGTGATTCCAAATTGGTGTGTTGCCTCCTTGGTTCCAGGGTCAAGGATGCCACTAAGCGGCTGCAGGACATTCTGAGGGGGGAGGTTGAACAGCCAGAGGTTGTGTTCATATCGGTACCAATGACATAGGTAGAAAGAGGGATGAGATTCTGCAGGCAGATTTTAGGGAGCAAGGAAAGAGATTACAAAAGCAGGACCTCAAAGGTAGTAATCTCCGGATTACTCTTGGTGCCATGTGCTAGTGATTACAGAAATAGGAGGACAGAACAGATGAATGTGTGGCTGGAGAGATGGTGCAGGAGGGAGGGCTTTAGATTCCTGAGGCATTGGGACCATTGGACCATTTCTGGGGGATGTGGGACCTGTACAAGCTGGACGGGTTGCACCTCAACAGGACCGGGACCAATATCCTCACAGGGGGGTTGGCTAGTGCTGTTGGGGAGGGTTTAAACTAGCTTAAAGGGGGATGGGAACATGAGAGTAGATTCAGAAGGGAGAGAAGCAAAGCTGGAAATGGAAGGCAGAAAATGAATAAGCGAGTTTGGAAGGCAGAGGAAACAAAGGCTAGAAAATAGACAACAAGGGAGTTTGGCAGTGCTTAATGGTATATACTTCAACGAAAGGAGCCTAGGGAATAAAGCAGATGAGCTGAGGGCACAGATAGGCATGTGGGAGTATGATAAAATAGCTATTACTGAGACATGGCTGAAAAAAGGGCAGGAATGGCAGCTCAACATTCCTGGTTACAGGGTTTTCAGAAGAGATAGTGAGGGGGATAAAAAAGGAGGGGGGAGCTGCAATAATGTTTAAAGAAACCATTACAGCTGTGAGGAGGGATGATATCTTAGAAGGATCATCCAACGAGGCCATATGGGTAAACTGTAAAGCAAAAAAGGGCCAATCACACTGCTGGGAGTGTACTATAGACCCCCAAATAGAAGAGCAAATATGTAAACAAATTTCTGAGATGTGCAAAAATAGGGCAGTATAGTAGGCGATTTCACCTTCCCTAATATTAACTGGGATAAAATTAGTGTGAAAGGTTTAGAGGGAGCAGAATTCTTAAAATGCATTCAGGAGAACTTTTTTAGCCAGTACGTAGCAAGCCCAACAAGAGAGGGGACGGTTCTGGACCTAGTTTTAGGGAATAAAGCTGGGCAGGTGGAAAGGATATCAGTAGGAGAGCATTTTGGTGGTATTGATCATAATTCAGTTAGATTTAGGGTAGTTATGGAAAAGGAAAAGGATAGACCAGGAATACAAGTTCTCAATTGGGGAAAAGCTAATTTTACAAAGCTGAGATATGATTTAGCCAAAGTGGACTTGAGACAGAAACTTGAAGGTAAATCAGTGTCAGAGCAGTGGGAGGCATTCAAGGAGGAGATAGTGAAGGTTCAGAGCAAGTATGTTCCCTTAAAGAAAAAGGGTGGGACTAACAAATCTCGAGCTCCCTGGATGTCAAGGGGCATACAGGGTAGGATAAAGAAAAAAAAGGAACCTTATGACAGATACCAAGGGCTCAATATTACAGATACCAAGGGCTCAATACTGCCGAAACCCTAGAGGAGTGTAGAAAGTGCAAGGGTGAAATTAAAAAGGAAATTAGGAAAGCAAAGAGAGGGCATGAAAAAATATTGGCAAGTAAAATCTAGGAAACTCAAAGTTGTTTTACAAATACATTAAGAGCAAGAGGATAACTAATGTAAGAGTAGGGTCTATAAGGGACCATAAAGGTAACCTAAGTGTGGAGGTGGAAGACATGGGTATGGTTCTTAATAAATACTTTGCGTCTGTTTTCACAAAAGAGAGGGATGATGCAGACATTGCTATCAGGGAGGAGGAGTGTGAAATATTAGATGAAATAAGCATAGTGAAAGAGGAAGTACTAAGGGGTTTAGCATCTTTGAAAGTGGATAAATCCCCAGGCCCAGATGAAATGTATCCCAGACTGTTAAGAGAAGTAAGAGAGGAAATAGCAGAGGCTCTGACCATCATTTTCCAATCCTCTCTGGCTACAGGTGTGGTGCCGGAGGACTGCTAACGTGGTACCATTGTTTAAAAAGGGAGAAAGGGATAGACCAAGTAATTACAGGCCAGTCAGCCTAACCTCGGTGGTGGGAAAATGATAGGAAAAAATTCTGAGGGACAGGATAAATCTTCATTTAGAAAGACACAAATTAATCAGGAACAGTCAGCATGGATTTGTTAAGGGAAGCTAGTGTCTGACTAACTTGATTGAAATTTTTGAGGAGGTAACACAGAGGGTCGATGAGGGTAGTGCATTTGATGTAGTCTATATGGATTTTAGCAAGGCTTTTGATAAGGTCCCGCATGGCAGACTGGTCACGAAAGTAAAAGCCCGTGGGAACCAAGGGAAAGTGGCAAGTTGGATCCAAAATTGGCTCAGAGGCAGGAAACAAAGGCTAATGGTCGAAGGGTGTTTTTGTGACTGGAAGGCTGTTTCCAGTGGGGTTCCGCAGGGCTCAGTACTGGATCCTTTACTTTTTGTGGTATATATCATTGATTTGTACTTGAATGTAGGAAGTATAATAAAGAAGTTTGCAGATGATACAAAAATTGGCCGTGTGGTTGATAATGAAGAAGAAAGCTGTCGACTGCAGGATGATATCAATGGACTGGTCAGGTGGGCAGAACAGTGGCAAATGGAATTCAATCTGGAGAAGTTTGAGGTAATGCATTTGGGAAGGGTTAACAAGGCAAGGGAACATACTATAAATGGTAGGACACTGAGAAATGCAGAGGATCAGAGGGACCTTGGAGTGCATGTCCACAAATCCCTGAAGGTAGGAGGACAGGTAGATAAGGTGGTTAAGAAGGCAGACAGGATACTTGCCTTTATTAGCTGAGGCATAGAATATAAGAGCAGGGAGGTTATGCTTGAACTGTATAAAACGCTAGTTAGGCTGCAGTCAGAATACCGCATGCAGTTCTGGTCACCACATTACAGGAAGGATGTGATTGCACCAGAGAGGGTGCAGAGGAGATTTACGAGGATGTTGCCTGGGCTGGGGAATTTTAGCTATGAGGAAAGATTGGATAGGCTGGGATTGTATTCTTTGGAACAGAGGAGGCTGAGGGGAGACCTAATTGAGGTGTATAAAATTATGAGGGGCCTAGATAGAGTGGATAGGAAGGACCTATTTCCCTTAGCAGAGGGGTCAAAAACCAGGGGGCACAGATTCAAAGTAATTGGTAGGAGGTTTAGAGGGGATTTGAGGAGAATTTTTTTTACCTAGAGGGTGGTGGAGGACTGGAACATAAGCATGAAAGGGTGGTAGAGGCAGAAAAACCCTAACACACATTTAAAAAGTACTTGGATATGCACTTAAAGTGCTGTAACCTACAAGGCTACGGACCAACTGCTGAAAAGTTAGATTAGGCTGGATAGCTCTTTGTCAGCCAGCACGGACAAGATGGGTTGAATGGCCTCCTTCTGTGTTGTACATTTCTATGATTCTATGATTCACACTAAACTGGGCAAATCTTTTAATGGGTAAAACAACAGAAGATCAGTGGGAGATGTTCAAAAAATAATTTAAGGTGATAAAGAACTAGTTTATACCCCTGAGGGGCAAGAGTTCTACTTGCCAAAAAAACCCAGCTAATGACGACTAAAGAGGTAAGGAACAGCATAAAATTATAGAAAAAGCATACAAAAATGCAAAAAATAGCACAGATCCTGGTGAATGGGAAAGATACAAAGAACAGCAAAGGTTCACAAAACATAGTAAGAGCTACAAAAAGGGAGTATGAAAAGAAACTTGCAAGAGCTATCAAAATCAACAGAAAGAATTTTTACAATTATATTAGGAAAAAGAGGGTAGTCAGGAACAATGTTGACCCCTTAAAAACTGAAAGTGGTGATACTGTCAATGATAATAAGGAAATGGCAGACATGTTGATTAATTACTTTGCATCACTATTTACAGTAGAGGAAGAGAATAGCATGCCAGAAATCCCAAGGAAACTAAATCAGGGACAGGGACTCAACAAAATTAACGTAAGTAAAATAACAGTAATGAAGAAAATAATGGCACTAAAGACTGACAAATCCCCAGGACCAGATGGTTTCCATCCCAGGGTCATAAAGGAAGTAGGTGAGCACATTGCAGATGCCCTGACTATAATCTTCCAAAGTTCTCTTGATCCAGGGACCTTTCCTTTAGATTGGAAAATTGTGCATGTCACTCTGCTATTTAAGAATGGCGTGAGAAGGAAACCAGGGAATTATGGACCAGTTAGCCTAACATCTATTGTGGGGAAATTGTTAGAGTTTATAATTAAGGATAGGGTGACTGAACACCTCAAAAATGTTCAGTTGATCAGAGAGAGCCAGCATGGATTTGTGAAAGGTAGATCATGTCTGACAAACCGGATGGAATTTTTTGAGGAGGTGACTAAAGTAGTGGACAGGGGAATGTCTATGGATGTTATTTGTATGGACTTCAAGAAGGCATTTGATAAAGTCCCAGATAAGAGATTGTTAACTAAGGTGGAAGCCCATGGAATTGAGGGCAAGTTATTGACCTGGTTAGTAAATTGGTTGAGCAGCAGGAGACAGGCAGTGGTGATAATGGGTAGGTACTCAAATTGGCAGGATGTGACTAGTGGGGATCTGTGTTGGGGCCTCAACTATTCACAGTATTTATTAACAACTTAGGTGATGGCATAGAAATTAGGAAAAACTTCCACACACAAACGGTGGTAGAAGTTTGTAACTCTCTTCCGCAAATGGCAATTGATGCTAGATCAATTGTTAAATTTAAATCGGAGATTGATAGCTTTTTGTTAACTATTAAGGGATGTGGGCCAAAGGCGGGCATATGGAGTTAGATCGCAGGCTGAAAATAGGGTCTTGAAGGAAGAAATAGAGAAGCTTAAAGAGGAGTTTGATGCTGTCAGGGTCCACGCTGAGCAAGCGGCTAATTTGTTCCCAGCTAGTCACAATGCTGTGGTGCAAATGCGTGATGAGAGAGAGGAGTTGGACGATAAAGTGCGCAGCTTGGAAGTTGAGCTGAACAGACTACAGTTAGAAAAGGTGCTGGAATAAGTGTGCCTACCGAAGCAAATAAAGAAACAGAATCAAATACAGAAACTGGAACATAAGCAGTTACAAAAAGACACTGGCCTTGGCTAATGAAAGAACAGTCTGAGGTGTTGCTCATTAATTCGGCGAAGGAAGCCGTGGATGAGAAACTGATGCAGAAACAGTTAGAGATGAAAGGAATGGGAGAAGCTTGCTCAGAAGCATTTAAAGTTTCTGTAGGAATGGGCTGTCTCAGAACTGATGAGATGTTCAGTGCAAAGATAAAAGGGGAAAAATTTGGTATCGCACCATTTGGGGCATAATTATCGGCCAGGCGCAAAGTTTAGCGTCTGGCGCTAATTATCGCCTCCGATTGCAAACTTGGCTTTTATCACCCCTGGAGGTGATTGGAGCGCTAAATCAGGCGCTACACACCTCTCTTAAGGCGCTAATTCCGAGGAGCGAGGCGCTACCTCAGAGTGCTGGCGAAGCTCCTGTGATGTCAGTCAGCAATCAAACACAGACACACTGGTGCCTGCCAGTTCTTAAAGGGGAGGGTCAATCTTGCTCTCCATTCACACCCTGCTCATTGCGGACTTTAATCTCGGCCTGGAGAGACCTGTACATCAAATCTGCTGCAAAGAGGCCCAGGGAAAGAGCTCAGAGTGCAGCCCCCATAGTCTCTTCTAAATCGATGCAAGGAAGGGCAAATCAAAATGAACCTGCAAAGTGCTGTTCACTACCCAAAACTCCTTCACACAGCGTTGAATCTCTCCAGAAGTCTCTCTCTCTCTCTCAGACTGTGTGTTGCAAAAATGTCACGGACAAAAAAAGGCAGGAAGCGGTCGCCTTTAAATAGCGCTCCCCCAGTCCCTTCCCGACTGTAAAATGTTCCCCTCAACCTGTCGTTGCTAACGGCAGGTGGTAAGGCAGGGGGCGCCACTCAATATACGGTCTGGGGCGCTACCAGGACATTGCATGCTTGACTGGCGTCACGATCTGTGGGCACAGGAGTATGTGGCAGTAGTGTTTAGTGACGCCGCAAAATGTCTGGTCAATTTCGCAAGCGGCATAAACATCGCCGTGCCCGAGTGCTAGTTGCTTTGCACCCCATTAGCACCCTCTTAGGGCAATAAGAGGAGGCGCAAAGCAACTGAATTGTTCCCCAAAAGGGCTAGAAATTGGGCTCCTTTGCCCCTTCCGTTAGCGCCTCTGGAATGGGCTTGCGACCGTGCGCGGTGATATCAACGCCTCCCACTAAATTCAACAGGGATTTTGCGGCGGTGTTAAGACATTGCACCCCAATCTCCTGCGCCCGGAGATCGTGATGTCATTGCTGTGCGCAGCACCCCAATTGCGCCCCGGCTGAGAAATTCCCTCTTGCCCCCTGCTTATGCGCCTGTCGTTAACAGCGACAGGTAGAGGAGGCGACTGTCAGTCGATGGCCGCTGGAGGAATGCTATTTAAAGGCGTCTCCATCCGGTTTAGTTTTCGTCGGCCAACAATGCTGTGTTGTTAGTTTCACAGGGGCAAAGAGGCCTGTTGACCAATTTCAGCGTTTTGCATTTTAACGAGTGTTCTGGCACATAAAGATTCTTGAGTTTCATTGAGGGGAGATTTGAAAGTACAATATTTGTATGCTTTCATGGGGGCTGTACAGGCACTGGACCTCGCCCTCCAGCGTCAACGTCGGAGGCAACTGAGGCACAGAGAA
Source organism: Somniosus microcephalus (assembly GCF_052327205.1). Lineage (NCBI taxonomy): Eukaryota > Metazoa > Chordata > Chondrichthyes > Squaliformes > Somniosidae > Somniosus > Somniosus microcephalus. The sequence goes on from NC_140996.1 coordinate 34,418,144, forward strand.
TGAGTGCAAAATGTGGCCAGAGGTAGGAGGGCCAGCAGGGCTCTCAATAGGAGGCCTTATCCACCCAGGGTATTCCGGCAGCAGTTCTCCTACATGAATTTCACAGAGCTCTGCCACCTCCTGCAGCCAGACCTCGAGCCAGAGACCAGGATCACCACGGCTCTCTCAGTGGCAGTCAAGGTCACCGTCGCCCTCAATTTCTACACCAGCGGATCATTCCAGTGTGCGACAGGCAACATCTCCAACATCTCCCAGTTTGCTGTCCATTGCTCCATCCGCCAGGTCACAGATGCTCTGTACAGAAGGAGAAGGGTTTCCATTTCCATCCCCATGACCAGAGAGAAGCAGCGCAAGCGTGCATGTGGCTTTGCCAATATAGTGGGCTTCCCCATCATGCAGGGCGCCATTGACTGCATCCACATCGCTTTGCGGGCACTTCATAACAATCCTGAGGTATTCTGTAACCACAATGGCTACCACTCACTTAATGTGCAGTTAGTGTGCGACCACACATGGCGATTCCTGACTGTCAATGCCTGCTATCCTGGCAGCAGCCATGATACCTTCATCCTGCGCCAGACTGGTGTGCCAGATCTGTTCCAGCCACCGCGTCAAGCTTGCGGCTGGCTGCTGGGAGACAAGGTCCATCCGCTCTCCACCTGGCTCATGACTCCCCTCCACAACCCCAACACTCCTGGCCAGCACTCATATACAGTAATGAGAGCTATGCTGCCATCAGGTGCATCATTGAGCAGACCATCGGAGTGCTCAAGCAACGGTTCCGCTGCCTTGACCGCTCGGGAGGAGCCCTCCAATATTTGGCTGAGCGAGTGTCACTTTTCGTTGCCGCCTGCTGCATGCTGCACAACTTGGCCATTATGAGGGCGTAGCCATTGCTACCAGGCGTAACTCCACCACCTCAGGAGGAGGAGGAGGACGAGGTTGAAGAGGAAGAAGAGGAGCAGGAGGAGCAGGAGGACGAACATCAGCGACGGAGGAGGCAGCCACTCAATCGGCGTTCTGCAAGGTCGGTCCGTGACCGCCTCATCAAACTTCATTTCCAGTGATTAAAGTCCTCTTTCTGGTTGCTGAGCTTGTCACCATCATTCCATCACTTTGTGATTCCATACCAAGCCCCAGAACTGAAATGAGACACAGCACCAAATCTGCAACATTCCAGTAATAAATTTATCAAAAACCATTAACCATATATACAACAATATTGACTAATCACCCTTGTGCAAACCCTTGCCTCCCCTCTTTACAGTCCCCTTTCCTAATCTACTGCTACTACGTAGTGTCTCCCCAGTGGCTGCAGCAGGCCTGGTGGAAGGCTGCTGAGTGTCGGTGCCAGAGACTACAGATGGCTTTGCAGGACGCCCTCGACCAGCTCTAGACCTGGAAGACCCGGCTGTACACTGCACCACCTCAGGCTGGGCGGCGGCAGTCTGAGCTGGCTGGATGACAGGCAGCGGCAAGTGCAATGGCGGAGTGGTAGTGGTGGGATCAGGAATGCTGTCATCCTGAGAGAGGACAGCAGGTTCCTGCTCCACTGACCCACTCCCACTCCCCCAGGGCAGCACCTCAGCATCCCTACCAATCTGTTGGAGCACAGATTGCTGACCTGCTGCGACACCATGAGATCCCCAGTGGACAGTGCTGGACACAGCAATGATGGCAGCAGTCAGATCTTTCGTGGCATCAAGCTGAGACTGCATGAGAGTGGTCTGAGACTCGATGTCAGCAACCAATGACTGCATTACAGCACTAAGACGTTGCGTGGCTTCCGCCTGTGCTGCAATGGAAGCTACTACATCGCCCATGACACGCGTCATGAGGTCTGGATCCGCACGGTCTCTCTGGGAGTCCACTACCCTCTGCACAGTGGAAATGTTGGGCTCCATGGTGTGTACAGAGCTCTGTGCAATGTTGGAGGCGGACTCCTCCACGCTCCTTACCATTGCCGAGAGGCTCTCGGGCACCCTTGGCATTGCACCTATCATCTCGGTGTGCATAGCCATCACACTTCATGCGAATGTCTCCCCATCGAGTTCCTCATCTGAGTCCTGTGCAGCAGAACCCGCATGCAAACTCGCCCTCCAGGGATTCTAGCTCCCAAGCTACCCTTTCCCCCTGGCCTTGCTGCAGCCCACTCATCCGCAGTGCATCACCCAGTGCAGAGCCCCCTACAAAACTTGCCTCTAAAGATCACGTAGTGCCAGTATCTGAGGTGATGCCCGCGGGTGAGAGATGCAGTGACGCGGTGCTTTGCTCCTCCTCCTCTTCTCCTTCCTCACTCTCAGTGGGAGGCTCAGGGATAGGCTGGTCATCTGGTTGCTGATTATCTGAAAGCATAAAGGGACAACACTCGCGTTAAGGTGAAGGCAGGGGGCAGGAATGGAGCAAGGAATGCAGACATTCTCAGGAGGTGGAAAGTGAGAAAGGTTTGTGGAGTGAGGGGGAGGTCGGATGAGAGAAGGAGAGGGGCTGAAGTTGCCGTTTTTGCAGCCAAGGGGGTTGACGTCGCTCATGGCCATGGCGCCCACCACCTGCTGCCCAATGAGTCACAGCACTCGCTCCTCAAGGTCTGAGAGCTGCTGGAGCTGTGCATCACCCCCACCTGTTCTCTGCTGCTCCCTCCTATTGTGGGCTTGCAAGAGAAGCAAATGTGTTTCAGTCAGAGTCCAGCTATGTATTTGGGAGATATGCCTGCCGTCGTTGAATAGCTGGGATTGTAGGCAAGGCATGAAATGTGGATGTGAGTTTGAGTAGATGAAGATGTTTGGTGCGTGAGTGGTGGCAGCGTGGTTCTTTGTGCAGTGTGCACAGACTGAGGTTCAGATGCTGGTATGTAGGAGCTGTTGAAGCACGTACTCACCTTGACCACCTGACTGAGGTCGTTGAATTACTTGCGGCACTGTGTCAGGCTGCGTTCCACCACACTACTGACCGAGACGTCCTGGGCCACTTCCCTCCACATTGCCCTGAACACCTGAGGCGATGGCCTCCTTCCAGTGGCCGGGAACAGCATTGCCCTCCTTCGCTCCAGTCCAGCCACCAATGTCCAAAGCCACGTCTGTGAACCGACGAGCTCTCTCCCTGGGATTGGGAACGGCCATCAGGGGATTCACTTGCTCGCAGGTCACCTCAAAGTCAGTAATGCTGAAAATGAGCATCTGCACAATGATGCAACCTCCCCTTTAAGAGCTGAAAGGAACCAATGTGAAGGATCATTGCTGAATGCATTGCACCTGAAATTCATTAGCGCTCTGCTGGTAGCGCCCCTTTAGCATCCCACTGAGGTTATTAGTGCTTGATTTAACGCCCCACTTCCTTCCTGGGATGCTAACACCCAATTCAGTAGACATTTAGAATCCTTAGCGCCTGGCGCTAAATTTTCAAAATTTCAAAAGTTAGCACCCCAAATGGAACGATATCCAATTTCACACCCAAAATATGGGAGTTGTAAGCATGTTCTAAAGGGCTGTGAAATGGGAGTTGGACTGTTGAAAATGTTGAGAGAGGCAGTTATAGCAGTTCCAAAGCATTAACTGAGAAAAGGATTGGGACTTTCGACTGACTACTTAGCATTCCCTTGACCCTTTACTCTATGGGGGAAAAATTGGGTGAGTAGCGCCACCTGTTAGCGTCTAAAGAGGCAGTCAGTGGCTGTAGCACCACTGGCTGCGCCTCCCGCGATATTCAGCAGGGGCGCTAATGGTGGCGCTAGCCTTTTGCGCAGCGCCGCCACCAATGATGTCATCGGTGTGCACAGCGCCCCATTCACGCCCCGATTGCGATATTTGGTAGCGAATGCCGCTGTAGCGCCGTTCGCTACCCGCGCCCGGTTCACGGGGCCTTGCTGCGCCGGCAGAGGCGCAAGTTAAGGTGGAGGTGCGGGGCGGCCGCTTTTTCGGCGGCCGCCTGCCAGCACCTCCGTCCCCGGCCTCCTGGATCCCCCCCCCCGCGGCATTGCCGGCTGTTTCCCGAGAGCCTGGCACATCTCCTTGGTGCCGGGCTCTTTTGCCAGCACTCGCGATCGGGGCTCGCGCTGTTGCAGGCCTCTCCCCCTTAACAGTTGGAGGAAGGCCTGCAGTACCGCAGCGTGCCGTGCTGCAGCGTGTGGCGCTGCGGCACGTAGCGCTGCGAAATTCCCTTTCAGCGCCCTAAGAGGGACGCGGAGCGCCTCGAGCCGCGCCCCATCTCCCTCTAGGGGCATTTCAACTAAATTTGCGGCGATCGCGGCGCAAATTCCAGCACCCAGGCGAACTTTGCGCCGCTTGGGTGCCTCAGGCCAATTTCTAGGCCTATGTCTTTACACTAATCCCATCTACAAGAGGAACGTGTTAAGAACTGTGCAGCCGGTAACAGGCTTGGGTGAGGACACGTACTGTGAGCTTGAAAATTTGAATCAGTACAGAATGGGATTCAGTGGAAAACATGAGAAATTGAAAATTGGTTTAAGGAAATAAAGATAAAAATAGTTTTGATGGAAAAAAGGGAAGCTCATGTCTCTTTTCTACAGATCCACAGTTTTTCTGTTTTCAGTGTGAATGTTAATGGCCCGGTGTGTACGTGGCCATGGGCTGCGCATGTGTGAAAACCCGGAATTTGCGAACTGTCAAAAATCTTCTTGACAGATCCTCCGCATCCCCGGGGAAATGGACATTCACTGGTGGAGAGTCGGGCTATTTACCCAACTCTTGCCCAGCGAATGCCCATGAAACTCTTATGCCTGGTGAAAGCAGGCATAAGGCCTTCTTTTACCAGTGTAAGGGTGAAAATAAAATATTAAAATAACATTTTTGTAATAATTTTAACATTCAAAAACCTGTAAAATAAGTATATGTTATTTTTGGCCCCTTCAAAAATCTTTACATTTATTTTTCAAAAAATAAAAAGTTTGTTTTAAATATCTAATGGAATTGCATTTTAATTAATTTTAAGCATGTAATGATTTTTTTAATTTCAAAAACATGTACTTTATGGTTGATTCCTATTAAGCTTATGGGGTTTCTGTACGTAAATGGTAACCTCGTAAGCATAATAGGAATCCCCCTTTATGATTGGTTGGGCCGGCCCACGTGATCCCAGGGGTGTTTGCGAACCGCATGTGCCCCTGGGATACATGGGTCTCTACTCAGGCCTACACGTAGCGGTCGAGGAGCGCGAGTCTCTGTGGATCCGGGACCATCAGGTAGATGTGTAGATTTATTGCGGTTCAGAGGCATCCGCCCACTGCAAATTCAGCCCCAAAGTCTTTTTACAAAGCATTTGTGAATGTTATTGTGGCTCCTCCTTTTTCAATGTTTGTTGAGTTTAAGATATTGGTCTGAATTAAATTTGAGGTTAACCAACCTATTAAATTGTGAAAACCAGGACTAGAAAATTCATTATAGACCAGGAATGGGCGGTATCATTGGAAAAGTATGAGAATTTGCACCACGTGCTAATGCTATAGACTGCACGCAAATTTCATTCTTCCAGCTCAAAGAAATGATTGGGGTGCTAAATCAAGCCTTAAAGGCCTAGCTCAGTGGTGTTACACTCAAAAGGTGGACCAATATCGGGTGCAGTCTAATCTCAGCTCATCATTGCCACAGGCTTTTCCCAGTACTTAAAGGGGAGGTTCATTGATACTGCAGCACCTCAGTCTCAGCATTGCTGGCTGTGCAGCTGCCTCAGCAAGGAGAAGCACAACAAGGTGAAGATGCTGGAGGACTGAAGCAGGTGTGGTCATGGCAGATCCACCTCAGTCGGGTGGTCAGGGTGATTGAATGCTTCAACAAATGCTACATACCACCATCTGAACCACAAGCTTCACACACTGCCCAAAGCACCAGACCCCCAGCACTCACCCACCAACAATCTCTACCTACCAACACTCACACACACATCTCATGCCTTGCACACAATGACAGCTATTCAACTATAGCAGACACAAGGGTCATTAGTTATTAAAATTAATGTGATATGTGTGATATGTTTGCAATATTTTGTGGTCTCTCTCATTTCATCTTTGCCAGGAGGATGCTGTGATAGGGCTTGACACAGGGATGGTATGATGGGCATGTGGTGAGCAAAAGGTATCTAGGGTTTATGTCATCCTACTGTGAGGCTGGAGGTCTGTTTGGAGGAGGTGGCAGAGTTCTGTGACCACTACCTTGGTGATGCGGAGTCGTCTAATACACTGCTCCTCGCTTAAGTTAAGGTAGGAGAGGTGTTGTCTGAATACCCTCGGAGGGTAAGGCCTCCTGGTGAGAGCCCTGATGTCCCTCCTCATCCCTCTGCACACATGTTCCCGTATTTCTGGCTGCCTATTCTCCCAGCACCATAGATCCTGGAGGGCGAAGTGGCACCAGTACAGCCCCCATTAATGTTGCCAAGTGTAGCAGTTTGCATCTTTAAACAATAAATATAGGTGATTTGCACTTGCCAGAACACTGCTGATAAAAAAGAACCTTGAAATTAGTCATACAAAGTGATCCACTAGCTGAAACTGACAAGAAACCATTGAAACTAACCTGCCCTGACAGCTGCGAGTGATTAATGCAGATGCCGTTAAATAATGTCCCTGGAGCCGGCGCCCTGCAGCTGTGCGCCTCCTCTCCCTGTCGCTGTCTGGTCGAGACACAAAAGTAAGTGGCGAAAATCAATTTTGAAGATTGTGCTCCCTCACCGATGTCACGATCTTCCTGACGGTTGAAGTCCCCGGTTGTACCTTGTACCAGTGTCACAGTGGGGGGTCCAGATTCACTTCGCCCCAGCGCTACTGCATCAGCGCCCTGTTACCGCCCTCTGCAGGCGCTAACAGGAGGCACTAACCTACCAAATTCCCCCCCCTCCAGACTATTATTATGGCCATGTTGAAATTCTGGTTGGTGTAAATTATGTGCACGTCTTTAGCTCCGGACATAAGGCAATAACATCAATAATTGGCATTTAAAAAAAAAATTCTGACCAATTTCCGTGTTCAGTGCTTTGAGGTGACTGTTTATTCATCTTAATGGTATTGGAATGTGCGACCAGAAGAGAGAAAAAGGATGGAATGCTCTTTCTGTGTGTATGTTCATGATAAAAGCTGCAAGAAGTTGTGTATCACAAGCTGCTATTGATTGATGATGTGTGAGTTTGTCTTCTTTTGAAATGAAAAAAAAATAACACTTTTCACAAGCAGCTGAGTTTTTTGTTGTTACTTTCAGACACCAGATTAACTGTTTTAATGCACTAAGCAACAACTTTCCCATTACTGACTGTAAACATTTTGGACATTTTTAAATTTTAAGTTTTTTTAATTTGAGAGGATGTTTCCCCATCTTGACAGAAGGGAATTAGAAATTGACAAATGACAAATTAACCTATTGGGCTGTCAGGAGCCACAATGGATTTTCTGTTTTTTCTTTTAAGCCAGATGAGTGTTGATGGCGCAAGGTTACCAAGAGCGCTTCTTTAATATAGAAATGACTTCAAGGGGTAAACAATTGCAAGCTGTTTACATAGATAGTCTGTTTTCAAAGGATTTGGGAAATAGATACATTATTTTGACATTTTCCTTTGATGTAGTCAAAATATGGTGTATAAAGGATTATGGTTTTCAACAGTTTGTCAGAGTGTACTCGAAAGATACAGAAACCGAATATCCACTCTCTTTATACAATTAGAGACCAATCACCTTCACTGTATATCATTAAAGTTAGTTCTGTATACTCCACTACGAAGTCTCATGCTTACTCGAAACGTGTTGTTGTGAACCAGAGGTGAGAGGGAGGTTGACTGCCTAACAGCCTCATAATTTGCTACTTTACTCATGTACAGGAAACTCTTTGGTATCCGGCACCGACGGGACCGGGATGGTGCCGGTTGATTAAAAATTCCGGATGACAGAGAGGGTTATCTACCGAGGCTACTTTTAACAAACAAAAATTAAAAAACCAAGAAATGTACAGTATACAGTAATTGGGTACTTTTGAGCCTAACGGTATAAACGAGCGCCTCATGACTCTTCGGCTCACCCTAGTCCGGAACCAGTATGCTACGGTCATCAGTGCGTACGCCCCAACACTGGAAGCCACAGACGATACCAAAGAGGAATTCTACTCCAGTCTCGAACAATCCCTGTCCCGAGTCCCAACGGGCGACAAGCTGATCCTCCTTGGCGACTTTAACGCCAGAGTTGGAAAGGAGACAGACCACTGGGGAGGTGTGATCGGCAGAGAGTGGGTAGGGAAAGCCAACTCCAACGGCACCCTCCTCCTGACAAAATGCTTAGAACATGGCCTTGTCATAACCAACACCTTGTTCTGGCAGAGAGACAAGCACAAGGCTTCATGGCAGCACCCTCGCCCAAGCACTGGCATCTGCTGGACTACGTCATCGTCCGAGCGAGGGACCGCAAGGACGTCCGCATCACCCGCGCCATGACAGGAGCTGATGACTGCTGGACAGACCACCGCCTAATCCACTCTGTCATCTCCATCAATGTAGCCCCAAAACAGCGGTGGCAACAGAAACAATGCCGCAGGAAAATCAATGCTGGAGCACTCAAAGACCCCGCTAAGAAAGTCCTATTCAGCCTGCACCTCACAAACAACCTGACAAGTCCCAGTGATGCAGAGGCACAGAGTGTCCACAGCGCCTGCTCTGCACTCAAGGCCTCCATAATTAACACCTGTGAAGAGACGCTCGGTCATTCAACCATGAAACACCAAGACTGGTTCGACGAGAATGACTAGGAGGTCCAGGAGCTAATAAGTCGCAAGCGCAAGGCATTCCTGACCTGGACACAGCAACACAACTTGAGAGCAAGTAAGCAGCTCTACAGACGCCTGAAGGCCGAGGTCCAACAAAAAACTCGTGACCTAAAGAACAGGTGGTGGGTGGAGAAAGCACAGGAGATCCAGCAGCTAGCCGACAACCATGACATGCGTGAATCTTTAGCGCAGTCAAGACTGCTTACGGCCCAAGCACGCAAGGTCCTGCCCCACTGACGGCCAAGAACGGAGAGGTACTCATCAAGGACAGGGAGGCAGTCAGTGCCCGCTGGAAGGAGCACTTTGAAGATCTCCTTAACCGAGACTCTGTCTTCGACGCGAGTGTCCTAACTCCATCCCGCAGCATGCTACCCACCACCATCTCAGCACAACCCCAGCCCGGCATGAGGTTGAAAAGGCCATCTGACAACTGAAGAACAACAAGGCCTCAGGAGCAGATGGAATCCCTGCCGAGGCGCTAAAGCATGGCGGAGAAGTACTACTAGCGTGAATTCATGAACTAATTTCTCTTATCTGGAAGGAGGAGAGCATGCCAGGGGATCTCAGAGATGGCGTAATTGTGACCATCTTCAAGAAAGGTGACAAGTCCGATTGCGGTAATTACAGAGGAGTTTCCCTGCAGTCTGCCACAGGGAAAGTCATCGCAAGAATCCTCCTCAATCGCCTTCTCCCAGTGGCCAAAGAGCTCCTCCCAGAGTCACAATGTGGATTCTGCCCACTAAGGGGCAAAATGGACATGATCTTCGCCGCGCGCCAATTACAAGAGAAATGCAGGGAACAGCACCAACCACTGTATAACACCCGTGAGTGTCCTCCTCAAATTCGGCTGCCCTCAAAAGTTTGTCACCATCCTCCGCCTGCTTCACGACGACATGGTAGCCAGGATCCTGACCAATGGATCCACCACAGACCCAATTCACGTATGAACTGGGGTCAAGCAAGGCTGTGTCATCGCACCAACACTCTTCTCAATCTTCCTTGGGGCAATGCTCCATCTCACCCTCAGTAAGCTCCCCGTAGGAGTGGAGCTAATTTAGAGAACAAATGGGAAACTGTTCAACCTCCGTCGCCTCCAGTCCAGATCCAAGGTCGTCCCTTCCTCTGTCGTCGAATTACAGTATGCAGACGATGCTTGCGTCTGCACAAATTCGGAGGTCGAACTCCAAACCATCGTTAACACCTTCACCGAAGCGTACGAGAGCATGGGCCTGACATTAAACATCCGTAAGACAAAGGTCCTCTACCAACCTGCCCCGCCACATAGTCCTGCCCCCCGATTATCAAACTCCATGACAAGGCCGTGGACAAAGTGGACCACTTTCCATACCTCGGGAGCCTACTGTCAACAAGGGGAGACATCAATAATGAAGTCCAACACTGCCTTCAGTGTGCCAGTGCAGCCTTCGGTCACCTGAGGAAGAGAGTGTTTGAAGACCATGACCTCAAATCCAGCACCAAGCTCATGGTCTACAGAGCAGTAGTAATACCCGCCCTCCTGTATGCCTCAGAGACATGGACCATGTACAGCAGGCACCTCAAAGCACTGGAGAGGTACCACCAATGCTATCGCCGCAAGATCCTGCAAATCCATCGGCAGGATAGGCGGACCAATGTCAGTGTTCTTGCTCAGGCCAACATCCCCAGCATCAAAGCTTTGACCACGCTCGATCAGCTCTGATGGACGGGCCACATCGTCCGCATGCCCGATATGAGACTCCCAAAACAAGCGCTCTACTCGGAGCTTCGACATGGCAAGAGAGCCCCAGGTGGGCAGAGGAAACATTTCAAGGACACCCTCAAAGCTTCCTTGAAAAAGTGCAACATCCCCACCGACACCTGGGAATCCCTGGCCCAAGACCATACAAAGTGGAGGAGAAGCATCCGGGAAGGCGCCGAATGCCTCGAGTCTCTTCACCGGGTGCAAGCGGAAGCCAAGCACAAACAGCAGAAGGCGCGCACGTCAACCCAACCATCCCACCCACCCGCCCCTTCAACCACTGTCTGCCCCACCTGTGACAGAGACTGTAGGTCTCGTATTGGACTCATCAGTCATCTGAGAACACATTTTTAACATGGAAGCAAGTCATCCTCGGTTCTGAGGGTCTGCATAGGAAGAGAAGACTCACCTGCAGAATGTTGTGTTGTGTTAAATGGATGGTGGAAGATGCTTGATTAAGTACAGTACTGCCAGTTGAGGGTAATCCATAACTCTTTAATGACTTAACAGTACCGGCAGCGCGGGAGAGTCAGACTCCTGTTATTGAGGTGTTTGGACTTCCGACAGCGCCAAGAAGCCGAGTAGTGGCAGTTTAGAGAACTACCCCCACTGACTAACTCGGCCACCGCAGGAGACTCAGACTCGGACTCGGCAACATTTCTGGTTATTGAGGTGTTGTTTTCAGAGTATGAATTTTGCCGGTTAATAGAGATTTCCGGATATTTATGTGCCGTTTAAACAAGAGTTTCCTGTAAAAGAAAAGCAGCAAGACTTGCATTTATATGGTGTCTTTTATGACCCCAGGATGCCCTGAAACTTCTTCCAGCCAATGAAGTACTTTGGAAGTGTAATCATTGTTGTACTGTAGGAAACGTGGCAACCATTTTGTACACAACAAGGTCCCACAAACTACAGTGGGACAATGATCAGATAATATGATTTTTTAGTTATTTTGGCTGAGGGATAAAAATTGTGCAGGACAATTTATTTAATATTTTACTTTACTGCTTTCAGATGACTTGACATTTATGATGACATCATCCAAATAATATTACATGGCAAAACATCTTGATCTGGTAATAACGCTACCTCACTTTTCCTATTTTCTCATCTCTTTTTAAATTATCAGCCTGATTTTACAATATATGGTACAGAAAATTAAGCATTTTGCTAATATTTTGTCTCAAGGTTATGAAGAGTGTTCTGGAGTGGCGAGGGAGTTAATGTTCTATATAAATTTTGTAATTTTGTGCCTATATCAGTGTTACTAACTTTCTATATCAAGGGGTCATGATCCCGAACAATGGCATAGATATTCATCTCCACTGTGTTGTAGAAGCCACCCGCTTTTTTTCCAAATCAATCGAATAAAAATTGGGCGGCTTCTACAATGGGTGGGTGATTCGCACTGCCAGCTTACCGCCCAGGCGCTGAAGATAAAGATCTACTCCGATATCTTGTTCGAGGACCAATCTGAGGAATGCTGCAACAAGAGTGAAGAGGCATAGGTCTGTGCCTATGACTCACTATTTAGTCAACCCCTGATTTCAATGTATGTCCTTGTGGGCAGTTGCTAAATGAAGACCAAATGATGGGAAAAATAGATAAAGAGGAGATACTTAAAATGTTGGCAGTGCTCAAAATAGAAAAGTTCCCCGGTCCAGATGGGATGCATCCTTGGTTGCTGAGGGAAGAAAGGGGGGAAACAATGGAGGCTCTAGTCATGTGAATTGGAAATTCAGATGGAAATTTGACCCATGGAGCAGTGAGATAGTTAATAGCTATTGGTAAGGCAGGCACATGTTTCCTGATATGGTATTATGAGCACCTCTGAATCTAAAATCAATTTTTATTTATTACAATATGCTTTTGAGTAAGCATGCAGTATTTGCATCTATTATGAAAAGAATGCCAATTATGGAGAAACACAAAAGGCATCAAGGGGTATGGGGAGAGAGGAGGAATATGGTATTGAGATAGATCTTCAGCCATGATCTCATTGAATGGCGGAGCAGGCTCTAAGGGCCGAATGGCCTACTCTTGCTCCTATTTTTCTATGGTTTCTAAACTGTAAATTAGTTTTAACTTTTGCCACACTACTACATGGTTTTTAGTCAGTTGTAGCTGCAGTCATTTTGTCTATCCTTATTACCATGATTTGCACGACAAAACGACGCACAGTTGATTGGGCCCCAGGATATCAATTTGTTTGTGACACTTCATTAACTTCGAAATGTACTCATGGATTTAACCACACATCTGAAATATATTCAAAAGAATGTATTAAATTGGACATGATAAATCCAGGCTATATACTGTGTCACCTTGACAGTATAATTTATGAACTGGTTGGACTTGCGTAGAGAAAGAAAATTACTTTTTTTAAATGTTATAAAAATAACATTGCTCGGTTTTATTCTGCAACAATTTGGACTATGAGTAACTCTTGAAAAGCAATGTTATAGCAGTTGTTTTAAATATTAGAAATGGACATATTTAGTAATGGGTTTTCAATACTGTATTACATGTATTTTTTAGATTTATACAAGAAGTAATTTTCAACACAAAGCAAAGCCACTCATGTACAATTAATCCCACTTTAAAACCAGTACGATTTCTCAATGACAAGCTTGTTCATAAGGAGAATTATTTTTGATGAAGTATTCATCTTTCTAGAATTACTAATTGGAAACAACTGGGTAGCAGAATCATTGTTATCAACCTATTTGCTTTTACAAAGAATAACCTTTCCCAACGGAATGCAGTAATTAAAAAATATATATTTTAAATGGCTGGCTTTGGACAACTCAATGAGGAAGAGTCTGGGCATAATAACACATACGAGCCAATTAAGGTGAAACATCATCTTCTTCTCTCACCTTTTGTTTGCTGAGGCATTTTTATGTAATTAATTAATGGATGATTAATGATACAGACTACTGAAGAAAATGTACTCACAGAACTGTTGATTTAACATTGATGGGACACCAGACCATCTCTTGAAAGCTGTTCCCGATGGTGGTGCGGGGTGGGGGGAGCATTGACATATAAGATGGGCAAATTCTGTACTAGATAACTTCAAACCTGGTACTATTTACATCAGTAACACTGTTCTCTTGTCACATCACACTGGCATAAGGTCGGTTTAACAACATGAGTGCTGTAAGCCCCTTTTTCTCCTTTCAAAGAATCAAGATGTTTCTAAGACCTTATTAGGTGGTGATACAAACCATTTGATATTTCAGGATTGTCCACATTTTCTTCTGCCTCATTTGTTGTGTATATAGTTGCTTCCATTGCTGTTTAAGGAACCATAAGGAAAGAGACAGACTAACTCGCGGAGCAGGAGTTGACTCTGGAGAGTTAATTCTGATGAAAATATTTACAGGACAGGATGAACTTATTCTGGTTTATCTAGGAGGCATTAGGGGAGGAGAACCAGATGAAGCAGGGATGTCATCATGAAGCTATGTGATTTGATTCCGTGAAGATTCAGCCAGTATTTTTTAGTAATTCCACAAGTTACTGGAGAGACAGAGGTCACAGCAGCTCTGCTTGGGTGTTATTTGAAGCTCTTGGTTTGACATAATTGCCGCTGAACAGGAACAAAAATCTTGATATTTCATTCTTCATTCGGCATAATTATATTTTTGGACAGCTGAACAAACAGTTGTCAAAGTGATAAACATCCTACACACTGTTTGGATTTGCACTGGTGCTGGGTGTCCTCCACTGCACAAGCATTAATATAGGGTGCCCCTCCGAAATTCTGCTCATCGATATAAATCAAAAGGCATTCTGTCCCCACAAGATGTTGCTGATCAGTGATGCACAGAACATTATTATGCTAATTAGAGTTAAATTCTTCACACAGTCCTTTCATTCTAAAGAATTCATGAGTTCCAACATTATTAAAACAGCAATAACTGACCTCAAGGATGACTATTAGGTAAGCAAGTGAACATGTTGATTCCTGAAAAATCGGTAAATTTAAGCCAAACTTAATTACAGACATGCACCTGTAAACAAAAGAACTGTGGGTACATTAAGTTGCTCAAAGAAGGATGAAGATGCTTTAGTGGCATCTTATTGTAGGATCTAGTAAATGGGAGCAGAATCTTTGCAGTTTGCTAAATGCTCCATCATCATGCATTGCACAGGAGACACCAATTGATGAAGAATATACATACCATGGAAATTCACCAACAAGAACCTCAACAGTCTATTCAGGGGTATAACTGTGGTGTGGAGATGCCGGTGGTGGACTGGGGTGGACAAATGTAAGAAGTCACACAACACCAGGTTCTAGTCCAACAGTTTTATTTGAAATCCCAAGCTTTCGGAGCACTGCTCCTTCGTCAGGTGAAGTGGAGAGATGCATAAAGACACAGCTTATATAGTCAGAGAATAATGCCAGATGATTACAGGTAATCTTTCTAACTGCCATTTATCACACCTCGGCAGAGAGATAATCACAGCAATCAAAGGTGTGAATGGTGTCCAAACAGGTCAGTCAGGAAAACATTACATCAAAGAACAATGAGGTGGGGTCACAAGGGGTCAAATGTTGCAGATGCTGGGGTCTGTATGAAAAACAAAAAACAGACAAAAAAACATTTTTTTTGCTGGAAATCACAGCAGGTCCGGCCGCACCTGTGTAGAGAGAACAAGCCAATGACAACTCGAGTCTGGATGACCCAACGTCAGGTGGGGTTACATGTAGCATGACATGAATCCAAGATCCCAGTTGAGGCCGTCCTCATGAGTGCGGAACTTGGCTATCAGTTTCTGCTCTACGATTTTGCGTTGTCGTGTGTCTCGAAGGCCGCCTTGGAGAATGCTTACCCGAAGATCGGAGGCTGAATGTCCATGACTGCTGAAGTGTTCCCCGACTGGGAGGGAACACTCCTGCCTGGCGATTGTTGCGTGGTGTCCGTTCATCCATTGTCACAGTGTCTGCATGGTTTCGCCGATGTACCATGCTCCGGGGCATCCTTTCCTGCAACGTATGAGGTAGACAACGTTGGCCGAGTCACATGAGTATGTACCATGTACCTGGTGGGTGGTGTCCTCACGTGTGATGATGGTATCTGTGTTGATGATCTGGCATGTCTTGCAGAGGTTGCCATGGCAGGGTTGTGTAGTGTCGTGGTCGCTGTTCTCCTGAAAGCTGGGTAATTTGCTGCGAACGATAGTCTGTTTGAGGTTAGGCGGCTGTTTGAAGGCGAGTAGTGGAGGCGTGGGGATGGCCTTAGTGAGGTGTTCGTCGTCATCGATGACATGTTGAAGGCTGCGAAGAAAATGGCGTAGTTTCTCCGCTCCGGGGAAGTACTGGATGACGAAGGGTACTCTGTTGGTTGTGTCCCGTGTTTGTCTTCTGAGGAGGTCTATGCGATTTTTTGCTGTGGCCCGTCGGAACTGTCGATCAACGAGTCGAATGTCATATCCCATTCTTACGAGGGCGTCTTTCAGCGTCTGTAGGTGTCCATCGCGTTCCCCCTCGTCTGAGCAGATCCTCTGTATTCGCAGGGCTTGTCCATAGGGAATGGCTTCTTTAGCGTGGTTAGGGTGGAAGCCAGAGAAGTGGAGCAATTTGAGGTTGTCCGTGGGCTTGAGGTAGAGTGAAGTGCTGAGGTGTCTGTCTTTGATGGAGATTCGTGTGTCCAAGAATGAAACCGATTCTGAGAAGTAGTCCATGGTGAGTTTGATGGTGGGATGGAACTTGTTGATGTTATTGTGTAGTCTTTTCAGTGATTCTTCGCCGTGGGTCCATAGGAAGAAAATGTCATCGATGTATCTGGTGTATAGCATTGGTTGGAGGTCCTGTGCAGCGAAGAAGTCTTGCTCGAATTTGTGCATGAAGATGTTGGCGTATTGGGGTGCGAATTTGGTCCCCATGGCTGTTCCGTGTGTTTGGGTAAAGAACTGGTTGTCGAAGGTGAAGACATTGTGGTCAAGGATGAAGCAGATGAGTTGTAGGATGGCGTCTGGAGATTGGCTGTTGTTGGTGTTGAGTACTGAGGCTGTCGCAGCAATGCCGTCATCGTGGGGCATACTGGTGTAGAGTGCCGAGACGTCCATCGTGGCGAGGAGTGTTCCTGGTTCAACTGCTCCGTGGGTGCTGAGTTTCTGTAAGAAGTCTGTAGTGTCGCGACAGAAGCTGGGGGTTCCCTGTACGATGGGTTTCAGGATGCCCTCGACGTATCCAGAGAGGTTCTCACACAGGGTTCCGTTGCCTGATACGATAGGACGTCTGGGTGTGTTGGCTTTGTGTAGCTTTGGGAGGCAGTAGAAGTCTCCCATGCAGGATGTACGTGGGATGAGAGCACGTAGGATGCTTTGAAGGTCTGGATCGAAGGTCTTGATCAGTCTGTTGAGTTGGCGCATTCACACCTTTGATTGCTGTGATTATCTCTCTGCTGAGGTGTGATAAATGGCAGTTAGAAAGATTACCTGTAAACATCTGGCATTATTCTCTGACTATAAAGGCTGTGTCTTTATGCATCTCTCCACTTCACCTGACGAAGGAGCAGCGCTCCGAAAGCTTGTGATTTCAAATAAAACTGTTGGACTATAACCTGGTGTTTTGTGACTTCTTACGTTTGTCCACCCCAGTCCAACACCGGCATCTCCACACCATGGCTACTATCGACACCACAAACTGCCGGCTCAAAGTGGAGAGGATCTCCAAGAAGATCGCGCATATCGACACAGACATCAAGTTTCTACAGAGATGCAAGAAAGCAGACAAGATCCCAAAAGGACTACAGATCACGAACCCACTCAAGTCTATCTACAACACAGACTACGCTGAGAGGCTCTGCCATCGTACCTCTCGCACACTCCTCAACCATCTCGTACACCAGCTCTACAGCAGACGCCGCAACCTCGAAACCGAGATAGAGTCCATGTTCTCAGCCTGTGCTCAGGACACAGCAGACCAGCTGCGAGTCACCGCCAAACAGATGAGGCAACAGAACTACACTGCCTACATGCACACCAAGAACAGGAAGCTTGAGAAACTCGGCATCACCACCAGCAGCAACCAAGCCTCCCCCGGTACCATGGTTGAAACCACAGGGAAGTCCATCGTCAACTTGTCCGACCACACCCTTCAACCAGACGAAATTGAAGTTCTCAGCCGAGGGCTCAATTTCTGCCCCACCACCAAAATGGACCCCATCGGTCTCGGGGCAGACACAGAGGAATTCATCAGGAGAATGAGGCTCCGGGAATTCTTCCACAAATCCCAAGATGTCAGCAGCGAACCCAATGAGACAACCAATGATCCGGAACAGCAGACAGAGGGATCCGCAGTGCAGCAACCGAAGAAGAAAGAGTCAAATTGGACCCCTCCGGAGGGTCGCTGCCCTAAGCTTGACATGTATGCTCAAGCTGTCAGATTCATCAGCTGCACTCACAAGACAGTCCAGAATGTCATCCAAGCACAACACAACGCCATCCACGCTCTCAAGACCAACCGCAACATCGTCATCAAACCAGTAGACAAAGGAGGAGCCATCATCATACAGAACAGAACGGACTATTGCAAAGAAGCATACCGACAACTGGACAACCAGGAACACTACAGACAGTTACCCGCAGGTCTGACCAAAGAACACACCCGCCAACTCAACAGGCTGATCAAGACCTTCGATCCAGACCTTCAAAGCATCCTACGTGCTCTCATCCCACATACTCCTCGCATGGGAGACTTCTACTGCCTCCAAACGATACACAAAACCAACACACCCGGACGTCCTATCGTATCAGGCAACAGAACCCTGTGTGAGAACCTCTCTGGATACATCGAGGGCATCCTGAAACCCATCGTACAGGGAACCCCCAGCTTCTGTCGCGACACTACAGACTTCTTACAGAAACTCAGCACCCAAGGACCAGTTGAACCAGGAACACTCCTCACCACGATGGACGTCTCGGCACTCTACACCAGTATGCCCCACGATGACGGCATCGCTGCGTCAGCCTCAGTACTCCACACCAACAACAGCCAATCTCCAGACACCATCCCACAACTCATCTACTTCATCCTTGACCACAATGTCTTCACCTTCGACAACCAGTTCTTTACCCAAACACACGGAACAGCCATGGGGACCAAATTCGCATCCCAATACGCCAACATCTTCATGCACAAGTTCGAGCAAGATTTATTTGCTGCACAGGACCTCCAACCAACGCTATACACCAGATACTTCGACAACATTTTCTTCCTATGGACCCACGGCGAAGAATCACTGAAAAGACGACACGATGACATCAACAAGTTCCATCCCACCATCAAACTCATCATGGACTACTCCTCAGAATCGGTTACATTCTTGGACACACGAATCTCCACCAAAGACGGACACCTCAGCACTTCACTCTACTGCAAGCCCACGGACAACCTCAAATTGCTCCACTTCTCCGGCTTTCACCCTAACCATGCTAAAGAAGCCATCCCCTATGGACAAGCCCTGCGAATACAGAGGATCTGCTCAGATGAGGAGGAACGCGATGGACACCTACAGACGCTGAAAGACACCCTCGTAAGAACGGGATATGACACTCGACTCGTTGATCGACAATTCCAACGGGCCACAGCAAAAAATCGCATAGTACTCCTCAGAAGACAAACATGGGACACAACCAACAGAGTACCCTTCGTTGTCCTGTACTTCCCCGGAGCGGAGAAACTACGCCATGTTCTTCGCAGCCTTCAACATGTCATCGATGATGATGAACACCTCGCTAAGGCCATCCCCACGCCTCCACTACTCGCCTTCAAACAGCCACCTAACCTCAAACAGACTATCGTTCGCAGCAAATTACCCAGCTTTCAGGAGAACAGCGACCACGACACCACACAACCCTGCCACGGCAACCTCTGCAATACATGCCAGATCATCAACACAGATACCACCATCACACGTGAGGACACCACCCACCAGGTACATGGTACATACTCATGTGACTCGGCCAACGGTGTGTACCTCATACGTTGCAGGAAAGGATGCCCCGGAGCATGGTACATCAGCGAGACCATGCAGACACTGCGACAATGGATGAAAGGACACCGTGCAACAATTGCCAGGTAGGAGTGTTCCCTCACAGTCGGGGAACACTTCAGCAGTCATGGACATTCAGCCTCCGATCTTTGGGTAAGCATTCTCCAAGGCGGCCTTTGAGACACACGACAACGCAAAATCGTAGAGCAGAAACTGATAGCCAAGTTCCGCACTCGTGAGGACGGCCTCAACCGGGATCTTGGGTTCATGTCACGCTACATGTAACACCACCTGATGTAGGGTCATCCAGACTCGAGTCGTCGTTGGCTTGTTCTCTCTACACAGATGCGGCCAGACCTGCTGTGATTTCCAGCAAAGAAAAAGTTTTTTTGTCTGTTTTTTGTTTTTCATACAGACCCCAGCATCTGCAACATTTGACCCCTTGTGACCCCACCTCATTGTTCTTTGATGTAATGTTTTCCTGACTGGCCTGTTTGGACACCATTCACACCTTTGATTGCTGTGATTATCTCTCTGCCGAGGTGTGATAAATGGCAGTTAGAAAGATTACCTGTAATCATCTGGCATTATTCTCTGACTATATAAGCTGTGTCTTTATGCATCTCTCCACTTCACCTGACGAAGGAGCAGCGCTCCAAAAGCTTGTGATTTCAAATAAAACTGTTGGACTATTACCTGGTGTTGTGTGACTTCTTACAGGGGTATAACGTCATGGTATTGTCTAGGAAACTGCACAACCTAAGCACAAATATCTAATGAGACTGATGAACCGTCATCTTGGCCTGTATATATTATAATTATGTTTCACAAGATCAGAAGAGGGTGACAGGTGAGGATAGTCATTCGGCCTGTCTTATTTCATCCACTTGGAATAACACTAAAGCTCCCCCCATCGCAACATTCAATTAGTTTTCAAATGATTTCAGGGTTTTTGACTCCACTACACCATGTGGTGGGCCTTTTTGAATATTGATCACTCTCTGTGTGAAGAAAAACTTTCTGAAGTCATTCCTAAATTTGCCTTTTACTAGTTTGAATCTGTGGCCCCTCGTTCTCCTCTCATGATTTAATTTAAAGTAATTGTCCGGATTTGCCTTTTCCATACTGTTTACTATTTCGGATTAGGTAAATCTGGATAATTATTTTGAACAATTGGGTTGCAAAGAATAACCATCTCATATAATCTGATAAGCATAAACACACCGTCAAAATAAATTTGTATGAAAGAGGATAATTTCATGATTGAAACAAAGATAAATAAAATGCAAAATTAATTATGCATTGCAACACCTTTGTTTATAATCTTTTTCCGAGAGCATGTTCCTCTTTTAACCTTGGAATGTCTTCGCACTGGTTACTCACTAGTAAAGGATTGTGTGACCTTAGTTAATCACTTAAAATAGCAATGCCACTTCAGGAAGGAGTTATATCAAAATTGAATGCTCAAATTCCAGGGTGTGGTTACAGTGGTAGCACTAGTTGGGCTCTTTGCATGAGGAAAGGGGTATCTTGAACCAACTGAGAAAACAGTTCTAAGCCTACTTTGTGTGCTTCTGTAGATATGACCCAGATTTTCATCTGTGGTGGTTTTCCCACATGAAATGCATCAGGGCTGGACTTCTGCGTGGACTTCCTACTCTGACTGCGGCAAATCTTCCGCCATCCAGCTAATTGAAATATTGGTGCTTTGCTCCTGGTACTTATACCAGGCCCATCAGGTCACCCTCCTCAGGTGGGAGTGGGAAAAGAGCTGTACATCCTAATTCAGTGTAGAATGGCTAGTGGTGCCGGCTGATAAAGACTAGTGAAACATATATACTTTTATTACTCTGCATTGCCTAGTGCGATCAACAGTATTATTTTAGAACCCTGCCCCTCTGTCTCCTTAGCAACACTGGACCCCAGGAAAGCAACAGTGCTCCTGATGCCCAGCATTGCTAAGGGCCTAATGACGATAAATAAGTCGGATGATGTTTTCCTATCATTACCCTATAAATTGTGAATGCCTGTGGACATATTTGCTGTCACTTCTGGTGGAGAAATTCGGGATGGTGCAATTCCTGCTCTCGTCCACCCCAAAATGGGCAGAAGGAAAAGAGGAAAATCTGAGCCTATAAAAATTGACCCAGCTTTCAATAAAGATAGAAAAGGCCCCATTTTCCTCTCTATGATGTACCAAGATTTGTTCAGCTGGTTGAAACCAGTCAGCATGGATCACTAAACTTAGAAAAAAACTTTACCTGATAAATGACTGCGACCACTTTCTGACATCCTCAATGTCTTCCTCAGAACTCATCCTATGCAGCTTACTCCATATATTAGACAGGATGACACCACAGTCATTATCGTGATTGAAATAGTCTCCACAGTGCATTGCATTGCAATCATTCTGGAGTCCAATACCCCATTCAAATCAAAAAATGATCCTTCAATATTCTTCAATGTTTGATCTATGGACTTACGAAAGTCCTACATATCCTGGTGAAAACCTGTTAATGCACCTCTGCCACTGGACTCACTATCCACCCCCTCTATCATTGCTACACCGTGGTGAGATTATGTGCCATCTACAGGATGCACTGCAGCATGAACTGGCATGAAAACTTCATGGTCTGGTAACCCTCCTTCTATTCCAGATGTTGTCTGCAGGTTACACTGCAGCAGGCGGTTTGACTCTGTCTTGTGAAGTAGAGGCAACGAAGGTAGGTCATCTTCTGACTTGTTCCGGCAGATGTGGAGAGGTCTTTCAATGTGGGTCCCAGGGCGGTGACAGGTGCAGAACAAAGGCCTTAGGGTTTCATCGCACTTGCATTTGTTGGCTCCTCATGACCTCCTTCTAAAGCCATATGTTTCAAAACTCATCTTCAATGTCTAGCATTGTACAATTTAAATGCAAGAAAAAAAACAAGATTAATGAAGAAAAGAATTGGCAGGAAAAACTCAAAAATGGAAAAATGGCACAATACCAAGCAAAACAACTAATGCATGGAACAAGATGAAGAAAACGGTAATTAAAAACATACCAGGGGTGAAGTTGGATTAGGCCCGAAAACAGGTGGGGGGATCATTCAAAGTGGCGTGGGCAGCACGCAAAATTTGTGCTGCCTGCTCATTACAATAATTGGTGCACTGAGCTCAGCGCTAAACAGGCTGCTGGTTGGCTTAGCGCTCAAGAGGGTGGCCAATATGGGGTGCAGTCTACTGACCAATAACATTTTGCCTAGGCTCTCTGCACTTCTTAAAGGGGAGGTGCTTTCTTGCAGAAGCACCTCGTTGTCACTGTGGATGCAGCCTCGTCGCAACAGGGAAGAGAAAGGGCATAGCGCTTCTCAGATGCAGAATTGGAGGCCTTGGGCCAGGGGGTATACTTAAGAAGACAGGTTCTCTAATCGCAGGAGGGCAGGAGGCCTTCTAGACAGAACTGCAGAAGGCAGTGGGATGAGAGAAGCCAAGCCGTCAGTGCCATGAGTGTTGCCCCCAGGACCTGGATCCAGTACCACAAGAAGTTTAATGACCTCACAGGAGTGGTCAAGGTCAGCAAATGCATCTTCAAATGCCATATCCCACCAATTGCACCATTAGCCTCACACACTGCTGAAGGCACCACACCCCCATCACTCACCTAGCAACAATCCCTAGCAATCATGACTTATACCTCACAATCATAGTTTCACCTCACCCTCATACGCTTACCACTTTTGAAAGCCTCATACCCACATCTCATACCTTGCAGACAAGGTCAGCTATTCAACCATGACAGACACATCAACCAAACACATTGCACCACACTCACTGACACACATCCCTTTCTCTTGCAGGCCAAGGTGGCGCACAACCACTATGAGCAGCAGCAGACAGGCGGAGGTGAAGCACGTCTGTAGAACCTTACTGTGCTCGAGGAGACTGTGCTGGAGATAATTGGAGGGGCCATCACTGAGGCCGTGGTGAGCAGCGAGGTTGAAAGCATTGCTGATGATGGCATGCTCATACCTAATCTATCTTCTCACATCCCACTTCACCCTCATTGCACAATCTCTTCTCACGTAATAGCTGTTGGTGGTATAAGCATGCACATCTTGCTTTCACACCCCCTCACCACAACCTGACCCTTGTCCATTTCTCCTTTCAGATACCCAAGAACTGCCAGCAGCCCAGCCTGTCTCCGACCAATTAGAAGAGGAGAGTGATGGAGAAGAAGAGGCACTGTCACACCACCTGACACTCCCAGCCACCAGCACAGAAAACGGCACAGTGCAAACTTTGAGGGTAGTATAGAGGTGGGGTCTGCACGTGGTAAGTCACCAGGCATGAGTGGGCTGCAGCCAGGCCAGGGGGAAAGGGTAGCTTGGGTGTCAGCTCCCTGGAGGGTGAGTTTGCATGAGTTCTGCGGCACACGACTCTGAAGAGTACTTCAATGGTGCGGCCTTCAGAATAAGGGTAAAGGGTGCAGTCTCAGATTACTGCCAAGCAAGCTCAGACTGATGCCATCGTGGCTAGGTTTTCGAGTGGGGAAAGGAGCTTGCAGGGTCTCACAGCAGTCCAGCAATCTGTGCTCCAACAGATGGTAAGGAATGCAGAAGCGCCACCCCAGGGGAGTGCCAGTGGCTCCGTGGAGCAAGGACCTGCTGTCCTCTCTCAGAATGACAGCATTCGTATTCCTACCACTGCCAATCTGCCAGTGCCCTTGCTGCTGCCTGTCAGCCAGCCAGCCCAGACTGCTGCCACCCATGTTTTGGTGGTGCAGTCTACAGCTGGGCCTTCTAGGCCCAGAGCTGCTTGAGGTCATCCTACAAGGTCATCTCTGCAGTTTCCCACATGGAAAGTCAGCAGCCAAGCTGCAGCCACTGGGGTAGCACTGCATAGGAATACTAGAATAGGCAAAGGGACACAAAAGACAGACACCAAAGGAATGCACAAAGTTGATTAGTTGACTTTTTATGTAGTATTGGGTTGAGTCATTTAGAAATTATGTATGGAACACTTGTTTTGTGGCGGCTTTTGTTGTGTATGTAATATGTGTGCTACTTTAAACCTATGGACAGGACTGCACTACTTGTAGGGCGTAGTGATACGCAGTACCACTCCTGGCCATAGGGGTATAAATAGTACTGTGGGTACTGATCTCCCCTCAGTTCCCGCCTGTGGGCATGAAGTAAAGACCTACGTGTAGTCCCTACCTCCAACCAGTAAAGACCTGTTTGAGTTATACTTTTAAGTCTTTGTGTTAATTGTTCAATACAATACACATACTTAACAGCTTTCATTTCAGCTTTCTACCCAATAGGATACTGTAATGCTCCATGACAGAGGGATGGTAAGGTGGGAAAGTGTTGAGCAACGGGGATCTGGGGTTTAATTGATTGGAACTGGAATCTAATGAGGTGCTCACGGACAGCCCGTCTGTAATGGGGATCTGCTGCCTGTCTCCTCCCTTCCTTCTCCTCCCTTCCTGCTCTTCCTCCTCCTCTTCCTCTTCATCCTCCTGAGGTGGTCGCGGAACCCATGAGGGCAAGGGATATGCCCTCAAGATGGCCACGTTGTGGAGTATGCAGCAGACCACCACAAAGTGGGATACCCACTCTGGCGTGCACTGGAGGGCTCCTCCCAAGTGGTCAAGGCGGCAGAACTGTTGCTTTAGCACCCCGATGGTCTGCTCAATGAGGTTCTTCATGGCAGCATGGCTCTCATTATATGACTGCTGGCCACGACTGGTGGGAATGTGGAGGGGCATCATCAGCCAGGTATAGAGCGGATAGCCCCTGTCTCCAAGCAGCCACCCTCGGGTTTGATGTGATGGCTGGAAGATTGCTGACAGTCCGGGCTGGTGCAGGATGAAGTCATGATTGCTGCCAGGATATCGGGTATTCATGATCATAATGCACTGGGTGTAGTTGTGCACCAACTGCACCGTAATTGAGTGGTAGCCTTTGCGCTTGCGGTACATCTCAGCAATACTATGCGGCGCCCGCAAAGCCATATGTGTGCAGCCAATGGCGCCCTGCATCATGGGGAAGTCCGATATCCTGGCAAAGCTACATGTGTGCTCCTACTGCTTCTCTCTCTTCAGAGAGAAGACAATTAAGTCCCTTCTCCTGCAGTACAGAGCCTCTGTGACCTCCAGAATGCAACAATGGACGGCAAACTGTGAGATGTTAGCTATGTCGTCTGCTCCAGACTGGAAGGATCTGGTGGCCTAAAATTCAGAGCCATGGTCATCTTGAGGGCCACTGACAGCGCCATGGTCTCCCTGCTCTGAAGCTGCAGGTCTGGTTTCAAGAGGTGGCAGGTTTCTGTGATCACATCCTTGGTGAAGCGGAGCCTCTGAATACACTGCTCCTGGCTTAAGTGCAAGTCGGAGTAGTATTATCGGAAGACCCTAGTTAGATAAGGCCTACTGCTGAGAGCCCTCTTGCCCCTTCTCCTCCTCCCTCTGCAAACAGCTTGGCCTAGAAATTCAGTATAGCCACGTTCGGGGCGCTACAGTCGGGCGGCCGCTAAAGTTTGCGCCCGGCGCAAGTTCGCGCCACCTTCGCCGATATTCAGTCGCATCGCCCCAAGAGGTTGCTGCTGCACTAAAACAGGCGATGCACGACTATCATTAGGCGCTAAGCCGGCGGTCCGGGGCGATACCCCCGAGGGCGGGCGCAGCGCAGGTGCGGCGAGTTGCTGATTGACGGCAGACACTCTGGCGCCGGTCAGCTCTTAAAGGGGGAGGGTGGATTTGTTTGCCTGCCACGCCCTGCACACTGCAGCCCTCAAGCTAGGCCTGACCACTTCTGCTTCATCTGTGCAATGCCCAGGGCTATGGAGAAGGCCAGAGAGAGAGCGCAGCGCTTCAGCGAGGGTGACCTGAGGGTGCTGGTTGGCGGAGTGGAGCGCCGGCGCCATGTTCTGTTCCCTGAAGGTGGCAGGAGGCCGCTGCCCAGCGCCTACCGGAAAGCCTGGAGGGAGGTGTCAAACAGGGTGTCCTCCAACAGCGTGGTTGCCAGGACTCCTGTGCAATGCCGGAAAAAGTTCAACGACCTCACTCGGGTTGTCAGGGTGAGTACCCTTTCCAGTGTCCTCCTCATCCCTGCATGTGCACCTCAGTTTATGAGCAAAGGGACCTGAAAGCCCTAATGGCCAGCCCTCATCCAGCAGCTATGGGAATGTCATGAAAAGCACTTGCACATTCAGCACTTTACACACTGTACAAGCTATTCGACCATGGGAGGCAGTACAGCCAATATCAGGGCTTCACACTGTCAGGGCCAGTCCACCATGGGAGGCAGTGCAGACAAGATCAGGGCTTCACACTGTCAGGGCCAGTCCACCATGGGAGGCAGTGCAGACAAGATCAGGGCTTTACACTGTACTTAGAGGCCATCCTTTCTCTTGCAGGCCAAGGTGGCACACAACAGGAGGAACCAGCGTGAGACCGGGGGAGGCTGTCCTGACCTCAAAGAGCTCTCCGACCTCGACCAGCGTGTGGAGCGCATTATGGCAGGCCGGCTGATTGGCCCCGTCGCCAGTGGAGATGCCGACCCTGTTCTGGGCCCCAATGGTAAGGGCATCACCTTTTTGACCTCTCTCTTTCCACTTGCGCCTCAAATCAGCATCCTTTGCCACTGTCCGACCAATGTAGTGCATGGCAGCACTCATGCCTCCCTCGCTGCCGCCCTGTCCTCACTCTAAAGCAACTCTTGTGCCTCCCTGCTTTCAGATGGTGAATCGCCAGGTGAGGAGGCGGGCCCTCAAGCTGCCACTGTCAGCGATTCAGAATTCGAGGAGGAGGAAGAGGAAGCCGGCCCATCAGTGCCACCCTCAGCCGAGGCAGCCCATGGCGATGATGGGGACACGTCTTCCCTGGAGGGGAGCCGGGGGGGAAGGGTCAGAGGAAAGTGAAGCTCCGGGGCCCAGCGGCCTGCAGCAACGCGGGAGGGGTGGGGAAGCTCGGCAGACTTCTCCCCAGAGGGTGAGTGCGGCCTCCAGTCCTGCGACGGTGAGCACAGAGGAGGTGCGCCTCCTAGAGGAAATGGCCGTCCAGGCTGAGCGCAGGCACACTGAGCTCATGGCTGCAGTGGCAAGGATGCCTGACTCCATAGAGTCTCTGTCAAGGAGTGTGCAGGAATTCGGAGCAGCACAGGCCAGGAGTCTGCAACAATTCAGTGCAGCACAGGCCAGGAGTCTGCAGGACTTCGCGGCAGCACAGGCGGCTTCTAGCCAAGTGCTCAGTCGTGCCGTCCATTCACTGGCTGGTGTCATGCGGACACAGACCAGGGCCACACGGGCACTAACTGCTGCCACCCTCGCTGGATCGGCCAGGCATCGCCAGGGCACGCGCCGCGCAGCAGCAGCGCAGCAGGCTGTTCTTCAGCAGTTTGCTGCGCATGCTGCAGTGCTGGCCCGTGCGAGTGCCAATGTCTCAGGCGACCAGGAATACCTGCGATCTGTCAGGTTGGCACCATCCCTGCAGCCGACACTGCCACTCCGCCATTGCAGCTGCCACCAGCCGCTGGACAGACTGCTGCCGCCCAAGCAGAGTTGGAGCAGTCAGCAGCCGGCCCCTCCAGGGCCAGAGCTGGTGCAGGCTGACCCCCAAGGGCATCTGCCGTCTCGCCATCTGACCCTCAGCAGCCTTCCCCCAGCCTTGCTGCAGCCACTGGGGTCCCATTGAGAAGGAGCAGCAGGGCGGGTAGGGGCCAGTCACGGATGTGAAAGGCATCACCCTCGCAGGGCAAAAAGTAGAAGGTTTGGCCAAATGCTTTGTGTTTGCTGAAAGGCCGAGAATGGTGCAATTGTGTTTTTGTAAGGCCGAGACTGGTGTCTTTCTTTTTTTTGTAAGGCCGAGGCTGTTCGGTTTGTGTTTTTGGAGGGGGCTTCTATCCATTAGTTTGTAATGTGGGAAGGGCAGAGGTTTCCAAGTAATAAATGTTCTTAAATCGCACTGCCCATGCTTTATTTTGCAAGTCCTGGTTGCCCTGCTCGGCTGAGGGCTTGTGGAGCAGCTACATTCATCTGGTGACATTGGCACAAGCCATTCCCTGAGAGGGGGCCTAGAACCGAAGTTCAATAAGCCGCCGACGGGCGGCCCTTGCACTTTCTGCCTCCCTCCTGTGCTGATCCTCCTCCTCCTCCTCCTCCTCCTCCTCAGGTGGTCCTCCAATCTCTGGTGGTAGTGGCTGAGTCCTGCGGATAGCCAGGTTGTGCAGCATGCAACACACGACAACGAAATGGGAGACTCGCTCCGGCGAATATTGTAGGGCTCCACCGGAACGATCCAGACAGCGGAACCGTTGCTTCAGGATGCCGATTGTTTGCTCAATGATGTTCCTGGTTGCTTGATGGCTGGCATTGTATCCCCCTTCAGCAGGGGTACACAAAGGATAGCCTTTGTCACCGAGAAGCCATCCTCGTGGGTGAGGCTGGGCCTGGAACATGTCTGCCACAGAAGTCTGGCGCAGGATGAAGGCATCGTGGCTGCTGCCTGGGAAGCGGGCATTGACAGCTAGGATGAGCTGCCTGTGGTCACACACCAGCTGGACGTTGAGCGAATGGTAGCCCTTCCGGTTGCGGTAATCCTCGGCATTCTCCAGAGGTGCCCGCAAAGCCACATGCGTGCAGTCAATGGCGCCCTGCACCATGGGGAAGCCCGCTAATGCTGCAAAGCCCATTGCACACTGTTGCTGCTTGACAAGGGCCATGGAGAAGGAGATGAACTGACGTCTCCTTCTGAAAAGGGCATTGGTCACCTGGCGGATGCAGCAATGCACAGCGAACTGGGAGATGTTGGAAATGTCCCCAGTAGCGGATTGGAAGGAGCCGGTTGCATAGAAGTTGAGAGCCACCGTCACCTTCACTGCCACCGACAGAGACGTCCTGCTCCTCAGATGTGACTGCAGGTCACCGCCAAGCAGGTGGCAGATCTCAGTGACCACCGCCCTTCGGAATCGCAGCCTCTGAACACACTGCTCGTCAGACATGTTCTGATAGGAGAACTGCTGGCGGTATACCCTGGGTGGGTAAGGCCTCCTTTGCCGACGCCTGTTGCCCCCTCTCCGTCTGGCCATGACTGCCACTCTCTCACGGCGTCTGTGAGCCCTTTGAATGCAATGGAGAAGGCCAGCGTTTGCACCCATTGCAGCCCCCATTATATGTTTGCAAACAATGATATGACACTGAAGGTAAAGACAATTGGAAAGCTGTGGCCTGAAGCCACAAGCACCTGTCCGAGTGTTGAGCCAAAGCAGAAAGCTCTCTACCTTTGTCTCTCTGCAAAGATCCGTCTCTCAAAAAGAAGGAGTTCTGCAAAATGGCTGCCTTTTCTACTGCAGGGGGAGTGCCCTTTAATTTGCGCCCCCCGCGCCCCGCATCGACTGAGAACCGTTCCCCTCTACCAGTCGCTAGGGGCGCCAGGCGCACAATAGGGCGTCGCCACTGAATTTCCGGTTTGGGGCGCACAAAGGGCGTTGCACGAGGAAATGACGTCAGGATCTGCGCGTGCAGCTGAGCGCGCGCAAAGACTTTGCGCCGCCGCTAAATCTTTAGTGAAGTTGGGGAGAGGCGCAGATCGCGCTGCGCCCGGCTGCTAGCCGCCTAGCGCCCAACATCTCCACCTCCTAAGGCGCTACCGGCTGGCGCAAACAACTGAATTTCTAGGCCCTTGTCTTCTACTTTGCTGCCTCTACTCCATCTCCCTGTCATCCTGCAGCATGAGGGGGACTGCAAGTAGAGCCCCCATGACTGGGAGCAAGTGGTTTGAGCAGAACCCATGAAGTCAGAAGCAAGGCCTTCTCCATTTGCAGCACCACTCCCTGTCACCTCACCAATTTTAAAATTTTAGAAAGATCCAAACAGTTGCACAAACTTACTCAGAGCCAGTAGAAATCAAAAAGCAAGTTTCCTGAAAGTTGTTGATGTTCCCATTAAATACCGCAGGTGGGGGGTCCCTCGTGCAGATGAACGCACCTTCAGCTATGTGTGCTTTGGAGAGGGCATGCAGTCAAGCAGCAATGTCTAAAATAGTAGGTGATATCACGATCTGCCGCATTAGCATTCGTCTGGCGAATGCAAGCAATGGCCGTGCTACCGACCTGCTTGGGTACTAAATAATCTCCTGGGTGGAACACATAAAAAAAAATCTAGCAGAAAGGATCTCGTACCCATACCAGAGACCACCTGATTCTCTGAACGTTGAATGGATAGACAATCTGTTGGGCTCCATTACAGGCATGCAATCCATCCCATTTGATTTTCTTCTATGTGTTCTGCTCAAGTGATTAGTTAATACCCGAGTGCAAAAGAGGAAGATATGCCCCAAAGACCTTTACCAATATCTAAAAGTCTCATCTCCCTTTAAGAAGCCACCTTGAGCAAACCGAGACCGAGAACTTCCATCCACCCAGTTTTATATGGGCCAGGTGCACAGTGTGGGGAAGCCTCGTCAGAAGTAAGATTCAGCGTGGACCAGATTCAATGCATTTCAAATGCCACAGGCAGAACCACACAAAATTAGGCCTGTCGTGCATTTGAAACAAAGGGCTAGAAATTCAGTAGGCTTTGCGCCCAGTTTTCGCCCAAAGAGGGCTTTTGCGCCACTTGCTGAGATTGCGCCGATATTCAGCGCTGCGGTAATGGCGGCGTTAGCCAGTAGCGCTGCGCCGCCACCGATGACATCATCGGTGTGCGCAGTGCCCCGCTACCACCCCGCTACTGGCCCGACCGCCATATTTAGTTGCAGCTGCCTCTTCCGCAGCGGCCGCAAACAGCGATCTGAAAACGGGGCCGTCCTGCAGCCTTAGTGGGGCGAGTTAAGGCGGAGGTGCGGCCGGCCGCTTTTTCGGTGGCCGCCTGCCCACACCTCCTTCCCCGGCCTCCTCCACCCCCCCCCGCGGCATTGCCGGCTGTTTTCCGGGAGCCCGGCACTTCTCCGTGGTGCCGGGCTCATTTGCCGGCACTAGCGAGCGGCGATCTCGCTGTTGCAGGCACCTCCCCCTTAAGAGAGGGAGGAAGGCCTGCAGTACCGCAGCCTGCCGCTCCGCAGCGGGTGGCGCTGCGGCACCTAGCGCGCCGAAATTCAGTTTCAGCACCCCAAGCGGGGGCGGCCACACCCTTGAATAGTGGCCGGCTTCGACTTGGGGCGCTGAAACTAAATTTCCGGCGGGCGCAAGTGGCTCCGCGCGCAGCGGTAACTTCTGGGCGCAAGCGAGCTGACGGGCCCAAACTGAATTTCTAGGCCAAATTCTTTTGTCTGTTATTTTAACTGAGGCTTTAAACCATTTAAAATATTTGGGAGTTCGTTCTGTGGTCCCAAAAACAGAAATCTCTGTCCATTATGGCCTCCGTTGAAAGGTTCAGCTCATGGTTTGTTACTTTCAGTTTCTTGACATTCTCCACTAAATATTTTGCTTCGCATTGTTGGTGAAATTCGTATTATGTTTCAAGTCTGCAGTACCTACCTTACTGTATCATTTAACTGCAATTATTTGTACCATGGTATAATTATACATCTTATCCAGGAGATGATTTATTTTGAGGCTGTTTTGGAAAATTTGACGGAAAAAGCTCAGTGGAATGTTTCCTGCAAAAAGCCTGCTTAAATTGCCTTTCCATCCATAACCTGGAAAGTAGCCCAGAGGTGATTCATGAGCGATGAAAAATACATCAGTGTTACAAACTCCACTGTGCTGCTTGCAAAGTACGTTGAAGAGTTCACAGCTGACATACATAAAACTACAGCAGTGTCCTTCTTGGAATAGCTTGACAGGGAGCAACATTTAGTAAACTCAACTGTCAGTGTCTTTGTATCAAAATATATATTTCAGTAATGTAATGAAATACAGGAAAACATGCGGAAATTATCCACATTGATGTTTCTTTGACATACATCATTAACCCATGGAATTCCATCTTTGAGGAATTCCAGTTTCCCAGAGTCACCCTTTCCTTTCAGTTTTCAGCTCTCACAGTAGGACAACAAAATAGGTACTATTATTACAGGTACAGTACTTCAGATGTCAGGAGTAATTGTATTAATTATATATATTACAAAAACATTTTAAATAACTTCAAATACAAATACATTTCACTTCTGCTCTATCTTCCTCTTCCTATTTATCCTATTTTTATTATTTTAACTTTATTTTTACCTCATTTCAAACTAATATACACCATTTTTACTATCCTCTACCTTATACATAATTTCTTGTTAAACCGTTAAAAACAATATCCGTGAAAATCTGTGGCAGTTCCGGTGTAGTCCTGCTGTAACTTGGTCAGGAGTCTGCCGCAACAGCTGGAAACTAGGCCAGAACCAGGAAATACCAGGATCCAACCTTGCATCCTTAGTATCATGTTTGACCTGTTGGGCCGAAGCCTCCACCCTCCCCATAAATGGTTATCATCATAAGTGAGGCAGGGCTGAAGGTAGGCAGTCGCAATGTTGGGAGTGCCTGCACCTTATGCAGTCGGAGGGACCTAATGTACGGTTGGTGGAGGTGCGTCTGGTCAAACCAGGCACATTTTCTCAAACAACCAGCAGCAGTGGTGCCCACCTATGGGTGCAGACCAGGATCATGGCCTGGACCTCCAAAGTTTGCTACCATACTATCATGATTTGAAGGATCATGCAGGCTGGATGGGTGGGTTCTAGGGGATCAAAGATAACCACACTGGGTTAATAGCCCTGTGAAGAAAACCACAAATGGACATGGAACATAGGTATGAAGAAGCTCATTCCTACAATCAAATTCTGGTGGTGCATACCATAGCATGCTCAAGCAGAGAATTTGTTGCTTGGGCAGATCGATGGAGTTATGGGGAAGGGGGTTCTGCTCTATAGACCTGATTAGACTTTCAAAAGCCTAGCCATCTATTACATCTTACATAATGTTGGCGTCCAGTGAGGAGTTACCCTGCAGTGGAAGAAACAGGAGATACAGCTTCTACCCGTAACAGAGGAGAAGAGAGAAAACATGGGTGATGGCAAATTTAAGCCAGGATGGCCCTCACAATTTTCAGAATTACAGGAAAGCCATGAATCATGCACGCTGACCTCCAAGCACAAATGTCCAATCTGCGCTCTTGTCAAGCAAGACATTGAAAGCACCAACTCTTAAAATTTACCCCATAAGAGTTGTGTCCAACACTTTTTGGCGAATAAAACTATTGCATTCCTAATATCTCATTAATGTTTGGTCATTTTATTTTAAAATGAGTCACACAGCATTTAATTACTCTTATGATGAAACTTCAATGCATGCAAAACTTTTCCAACACTGTCACTTTTGATTCCAAAATTGATATATTTTAGCAAATTGCTCTGTTAGCTCCTACAAAACCTGACATTCCATATTTCCTAAACCATCATTTGTGATTTTCTAACTCACAGGAATTTAACCAATTACTATCACTTTTAATTGGAAAATTTCAACAAAAATTGCTCTTAATAACATAGCTAGCATAAAAGTGGAAAGTATGGAGTTATTTTTTACTGCGTGATACTGCAGTGACTGTTCCATTATTTCTTCATCTGTGAGGTAGGGCGTTTGTTTACCTTAGCAATGTTTGGCTTGCAGGCAAAAAAAATCCTGATCACAATAACCCTGTGTGGCAGTTTTTAAGAACTCTATTTTCTGTCGTGATAATGAATGTTCTGGCATTTGGTATGCTGGAATAAGGGACAGAGAGCTCATTAAAACACAACGCACAGATGAATGTTTTGAACAGCTTGAGATCTCCCACTCCAGTATAAAGGAGACTGCAACATTCAGTTACCTTTAGTTATGCTATCTTGACCAGGCAGATTGCTTGTTTCATCTAATTTATCAGCCAATGAAAATCCATACATCTATTTATCATTATAATAAACAGGTGGATACCTGGCATATGGTAATCTTTTGCACACTTGGGCAGAACATGATCTCAGTATCATATGTGCCATTGAAGCACTCGGGAATTGGAAGTACAATATCAAAATTTGCAAATGACACCCTATTGGGAGCTTTAGTTAATACAGAGGAAGACGGCGACAAAATACAAGAAGATATTAACAAACTTGCAGAATGGCCGTGTAAATGGCAAACAAATTTCAATATAAATAAGTGTGAGGTGATGCATTTTGGTAGGAGGAATAAGGAGGTCACCTACTCCTTGGAAAATAGGAGCCTAAATGAGGTAGGGGAGCAAAGGGTTCACAGATCACAGATCACAGAAACCCCACAGTGCAGATAGAGGCCATTTCGGCCCATCGAGCCTGCACCGACACATATCCCACCCTATCCCCGTAACCCCACGTATTTAATCCCCCTAACACTAAGGGTCAATTTATCATAGCCAATCAACCTAACCCGCACATCTTTGGACTGTGGGAGGAAACCGGAGCACCCGGAGGAAACCCACGCAAACACGGGGAGAATGTGCAAACTCCACACAGACAGTCACCCGAGGCCGGATTCGAACCCGGGTCCCTGGCGCTGTGAGGCAACAGTGCTAACCACTATGCCACCGTGCTGCCCTAGGTTCTAGGGGTAGAGATTCACAAATCATTAAAAGTAGCAAAGCAGGTTAACAAAACCATACAAAATGTAAATAAAGCACTGGGGTTCATTTCTAGAGGAATAGAATTCAAAAGCAGGGAAGTTATGTTAAAGTTATATAGAAACTTGGTTAGACCACACTTAGGCTGCGATTTTGCTGCTGCTCAGATGGCGGGTTTGCAGGCGGGTCAGAGGTTAAAATCGTTTTGATTGACGACAGGTTCTGAACCCGCCGTCAACCCGCCTCCGCGCAACTTTGCCAAGTGCCGGCTCTGGGAGTCCCAATCGGACCCGCCACCAAGCGGCGGAGAGGCACTTAAGGCAGTTAATAGCTTGTTAACTGCCTACATAATCACATTTTAGCAGGGTCTTGCCATTTTAGTACATTTTCAGCGTGGTCCATGCCATTCGCAAACCCTGCCAGCTGATTGTGCTGGGCTCAGCAATTGTCTGACTTCTTGACAGCTGCAGCTCCAGCATAAAAACGGAGCTCTAACATGGCTGACTGACAGATGACAGAACTTTGTTTTTTCAGGTATTGGAACATATTTTGCAGGTCTACTGAGCTTATAAGTGGTGAAGCTGAGATCCATATGCACTGTGACCTCCTGGGAAAATCCTCTCACCACATTGACTGAGCGCTTATAACTTCTAGTCCTCAACTGAGATATATACCAGCAGAATGGGAACCATTTATACCCTCTCATCCTGGTCCTCAGATTCGGAGGAAGAGCAGCCGCAGCAGCAGCAGAACCAGGCACAACAGCAGCAGCAACAACAGGAGCACCAAAATCCTCCTCACCCACCTGATGATGCACAGGGCCGAAGGCGTCAGTGCAGGACTGCACCACGCTGCAGGAAATACCCCCAACACAGGGTTTACAGGCCGAGGATGAGCTTCCTCAACATGACTGAGCAGAGAGGTAGTCGCTGACATCTGTGCAATGCTGCAGCAAGACCTGGAGCCCAGAGGAGCGGGTGGACACTCCTTCCCAGTGGCTGTCAAAGTCACCACCGCCCTCAAATTTTTTGCTTCAGGGTCCTTCCAGGGAACATCAGCAGACATCAGCAGCATTTCCCAGTCGGCCGCACACACTTGCATCATGCAGGTTACCAATGCCCTCTTTGCAAAGGCACACAATTACGCCCACTTCTCCATGGATGAAGCAATTGGAACCACGCATTCAGTTGGCTTTGCAAATATGGCAGGCTTGCCAAGGGTGCAGGGCGTAGTTGACTGCACACATGTGGCCATAAGGGCACCCCATCACAACCCAGCTGTATTTGTGAACCGCAAGGGCTTCCACTCCCTTAACATCCAGCTGGTGTGTAGCCACAAGAAGAACATTATGCATGATTGTGCCAAGTTCCCTGGCAGTTGCCATGATTCGTTCATTCTGCGGTAGACTACTGTGCCTCAGCTCTTCAATCCACCACCCCAACTTTCCGGATGGCTACTTGGAGACAAGGGCTATCCTCTGAAGACGTGGCTAATGACACCCATGAGGAGGCCATCAAACGAAGCTGAGGAGCGCTACAATGCCAGCCAGATATCCACCAGAGCCATCATCGAACAAACCATCGGCTTGCTCAAAATGCGATTCAGATCAGGTGGAGCCCTACAGTACTCACCAGCTAGGGTCTACAGAATCATCGTGGTCTGCTGTGCAGTGCACAACATCGCACAGCAGCGTGGCTTACCTCTGCCTGAGGAACAAGTGGCTCAGCACACAGCCTCCTCCTCCTCAGAGGAGGAGAAGGAGTAGGAGGAGGAAGACGACCTTGCGGAGGCAGATGTGCCAGTTCCACCAGCACGTGAGCACATTGCTGGCCGTGATGCAAGGGATGCACTAATCCATGCCTGATTCGCTTACGTTAATGAAGCAAACACATGTGGCTGCCACCTTCGTAACACACCATACACAATCTGTACAATAAACTGTGGGTTCCTATCACTCTCACCACCATCACTACAGAAGAAAGGCATCCTGACACTTCACTTTGACACTTCCATTTCTGGGCACACATAGGCCAACTCTTTGAATGTTTGCTATCGCATTTCTTTACTACATTTGAAATGCTGATCATAATGTTAAATAGGTATTACATCAAAACACCCAAGTGACTACCCTTGTGACTATTTGTGTGTTAACTTTCTCATATGCGTGCTTGTACGTGGTGCTTCCCCTGTGGCTTCAGCAGATGTGGAGGCACCTTGCTCACTTTCATGCTGCTCCTGCTTCGACACCTTTGGCGGGCGTCCTCTGGGTTTGCAAGCCTAGGAGGGCTCGGCAACAGTCTCCTCCCCCTACAGCTTTGCAGGGGCTGAGACGGCCATCTCAGTTGGGTGAGGAACCTGGTGGGGCTCTGACTGAGGGCTTTGCAGTGGCATGGGAGTGTGAGCACTTGGAGAGGAGCCCAGGCTTCCTTGTTGCCTGACACCAACATCCCTCTCATGGGTCAGCTGCACTTCAGTGCTAGCAAGTGGCTGGAGAGCACCTTGCTGCACATCATGGGGGCCAAGAGGACCTGTCTCTGTATTGGCAGTCCTCATAAGAAGGACGTCCATGAAGCTCTGGTGTCTCTCCTCAATAGATACCCATCTCTCCTCCACTGCAGACAATCTATTTTGAAGAGTCACCATGTTTTTGCTAGTCTGGTGACTTATGTCCTCCATGGCGGTTGCCGTTGTGTATGTACCTTTAAGGGAATAACTGGTCTCAGACTGCAGTACCGGCAGTGACCACCACTGTATAAAAGGCCCTAGCAGGCTTCTGTAGTTTCAGTTTCCAGGTTGTCTCCATTCAGTAAAGACTTGTTATAATCAACTCCTGCAGTCCGTGTCTCAATTATACATGGACATAATACTGGCGACGAGTAAGAAACAAACTTACCTGCAACTCGGCAGCACCTCAGACGACGTTATTGAAGGTCGAAGCCAGAAGAAAGAAAAAATAATAATCCAAAGAAACTCGAGAAACGGGCGTCGACCGTGGGCAACCGCCCTCCAAATCATCGAATTGAAAAGTGCAGGAGAGACTGTCGAGAGCCAGGCTTGGTTCTCCAGTCTGTGGTTTCCCAGCTAATCGGGCTGGTGGCAGGTAGTGCACTGATCCTTCCTGTGCTGCGGCAGGCTAGAGCTCGATCGGGTGGCTCTGCAACAGGGCTGGGCAGCGAGTCGGGAAGCAAAGAGAGAGAGAGAGGGTGGAGCACACAGGGCACGACCGGTGCTTCGAAGCGAAGCCGGGCAGTGTTTGGACCTAAGAAGAGGGAGGGAAGTGTCTCAGAGGGTCCGCTCCATGACGGGAATGGTTCTTCAATTAACGGAGCAAATATTGAAGCGCGATAGAAAAATAAAAATACCGCGGAGAGCGGTGTTGGCAGCAGCGATCGGGGAGGCGCGAAGACCATAGGGCGTCGCCATTACAGGATAGTAAAATAAATATAACCACCAGCAACAGCGTTGGCAGCAGCGGCAGCAGTGGGAAAGCGTGAGAGGCGCCATCTTAACTCGGCGGGGAAGAAGGAAAAGCACGGGAGGCGCCATTTTGATCCATCGGGGACGAAGGCAAAGCGCGGGAGGTGCCATCTTAGGTTTTCAAGATGCCAAAGACTGGCGATATCACTGCCTTTGATAATGCAATAGAAGACTGGACCACGTATGTGGAAAGAGTCGAGGTATATTGCGAGGCAAACGAAATAGCCGATGAGAAAAAGGCATCGGTATTGCTAAATTTAATGGGCGCAAGAACGTACGGCCTATTGCGGGGCCTGATTACTCCAGCCAAACCGAAGGCGAAGAGTTTTAATGAAATTGTTGCTATCCTACAGGAACACCTAAATCCTACACCGCTGCTGATAGCAGAAAGATTTAAATTCCACAGGAGAAATCAGCATAAAAATGAGAGCAATGCTGATTACCTTACGGAACTACGCAAGCTATCAAAGCACTGCCAGTTCGGAGCAGGACTGGCAGATACCTTATGGGACAAATTTGTCTGTGGACTCCTGAGTGAAGGAACCCAGAAGAGGTTACTCTCAGAGAAAGAGCTGACGCTAGATAAGGCTTTCAGCGTGGCAGTATCGTACGAAGCAGCAGCAAGGGGAGCTGCAGAAATACAACAAAAGCCACAGGAATACGGCACCCACGAAATGACACGGGGATTTGCAAAATGTTATCGCTGCGGCAGAACAAACCATGACCAGAAGGACTGCTGGTCCAAGGACAAATTATGCAGGCAATGCGGAAAGATGGGACACATTGCACGAGTTTGCAGGTCTGGGAAGAAGACCAACGACAACAAAACGGCTACTAAGGAACCGTACAGGAAAGTACAAAAGATGACGGACAGTAGTTCCGAAGACCAGATGAGCGATAGTGAATCTGGGAACAAGAGACTAAGCTGCCTCAAACTTCACAACGTAATCGCAAAAGAGGATCACCGAACCATTTGGGTCACCCTCACAATAGCAGGGTCCCAAGTCAAAATGGAATTAGATACAGGATCAGCTCTAACCGTCATTAATCGACGAGACTATGAGCGGCTATTCTCACACATACCCTTGAGAGAGACATCCATTGTCTTGAGGACGTATACGGGGCAAAAAGTATACCCCAGAGGAAAAATAAGGGTGCCTGTCGAATACAACGGCAAGAAAATATGGAAATTTTATCTCTACAATCTGCAAGATGGTGGACCACCGTTATTGGGACGTGAATGGATCAGAAAGATAAGTATAGACTGGCACTCCATTCAGGCACTGACGGTGGCTGGTAAAAGGATGACAACGTCACTCCTGGACGATTGTCAACAATCTTAGCTGACGCCAAAGAGGTATTTCAACAAGAACTGGGCACTCTTAAAGGCGTAACCGCCTCGATAAAAATAGAGGAGAATGTAATTCCCAAGTTTTTCAAAGCAAGACCGGTACCATATGCAATTCACCCAGCAGTCGAGGCAGAGCTGGAGAATCTGGAGAATGCAGGCGTGTTATCTAAGGTAGGCTGGAGCGAGTGGGCGACACCCATCGTTCCTGTCATGAAGAAAACGTTAAACAATAAGGCGTGGTTTTACAGGGATAGGGTGGGATATGTGTTGGTGTAGGGGTTACGGGGATCGGGTGGGATATGTGTCGGTGCAGGCTCGATGGGCCGAAATGGCCTCTATCTGCACTGTGGGGTTTCTGTCTGTGATTCTGTGAAGGCTGAGGAGCCAAGGAAGGTTCGCATCTGTGGGGACTTCAAGGTGACGGTGAACCCTGTCCTTCACACAGTACAATATCCTCTTCCAAGGATAGAAGAGGGAAGCGTTTTACAAAAATTGACCTAGCACAAGCATATTTGCAGATGGAGGTTGAAGAATCCTCTGGGAAGTATCTCACGATAAACACTCACAAAGGTCTTTACCAGTATAATTGACTGGTATTCGGAGTAGCATCACCTCCGGCGATATGGCAAAGAGCGATGGAACAAGTCCTGCAAGGGATTCCGGGGACTCAGTGTTACTTGGACGACATCCTAGTGACAGGTAAAGATGACAGTGAACACCTTGCCAACCTAGAGCAGGTGCTCACTAGACTACGTGAACATGGGCTACAAGCCAATCGCCCCAAGTGCGAGTTTTTTAAGAAACAGATATCGTATTGTGGCCACGTGATTGATGAAGAGGGGTTACATAAGTCCCCTGACAAAATTGAAGCGGTAGTTAAGGCTCCAGCACCTGAAAATGTGTCGCAACTGAGGTCATTCCTCGGATTGGTGAATTACTACCATAAGTTTTTGCCGAATTTGTCCACAATTCTGCATCCACTGAACGCCCTACTACGAACGGGAGTAGCTTGGAAATGGAGCGATGAATGTAAGCGGGCCTTTCAGAAGAGTAAGGACCTAATCACTTCAAGAGAAGTATTGGCTCACTACAACCCATCACTACCGATAAGACTGGCGTGTGATGCGTCTCCCTACGGCATTGGGGCGGTACTGTCACATAAATTCCTTGATGGTTCAGAGAGGCCGATAGCTTTTGCGTCACGCTCGTTAACTTCAGCCGAGCGTAACTACGCCCAGATTGACAGAGAGGCCCTCAGCCTGGTGTGGGGGGTGAAGAAGTTCAATCACTACCTGCACGGTCAGAAATTTACTCTACTAACTGATCATCAACCTCTCGTCTCCATTTTCAACCCTCAGAAGGGCGTACCGATAATGACGGCACAACAGCTACAAAGGTGGTCCCTTTTCCTAGGGGCACACCAATATGACATCGAGTACAAAGGAACTAAACAGCATGGGAATGCTGATGGATTGTCGCGCCTACCGTTGCCGACGGTGGAAGAAGAACTGGCAGTGGATCCAGTGGAGTTATTCCACTCGACTATAGTCGAATGTCTCCCTGTGACGAATGCAAACATAGAAAAGGAAACACGAAATGACCCGACACTCTCCTGGGTCTATGATTTAAATGTGAAGGGATGGCCAGCACGTGGCGAACCACTGCTGCCAGCATTTTCGCCGAGAAGAGAACAGCTGTCAGTGTGCAGATGAACCTTGATGTGTGGATCCAGAGTAGTAATTCCACCCAAATTGAAGGATAGAATGCTCAATGAGCTTCATGAGGGTCATCTGGGAGGGGTAAAAATGAAGAACTTAGCCAGAGCGTTTGTGTGGTGGCCGGGAATCGATAGAGGAATCGAAGAGATGACCAAGAGCTGTACAGGATGCCAGAAGGTCCAAAACGCCCCACCACAAGCCCCTCTACATCCATGGGAGTGGCCCTCATCTCCATGGCAAAGGGTGCACATTGATTTTGCTGGTCCCTTCATGGACTCGATGTTTTTAATTGCGGTGGATGCACATTCAAAGTGGCCAGAGGTAATAAAAATGTCCTCAACCACCACAGAAAAAACTATCACAGTCTTACGAACCATATTCGCCAGGAATGGGCTGCCTGAACAGATTTGCTCTGACAATGGACCACAGTTTGTGTCTGAAGAGTTCCGGAGGTTCTTAAAGAACAATGGTTTTAAGCATTACACATCCGCCCCATATCATCCAGCCACTAATGGATTGGCTGAGAGGTTTGTTCAAACATTCAAGAAGGCTATCAAGGCAATGTGTAATCAAGATATACCCCTACAACACAGGTGGATAACTTCTTGTTTGCCTACCGGAATGCGACACATGCGGTTACCAACCAAACTCCAGCCATGATGTTCTTCAATCGAAGACTACGATGCCGCTTGGATTTGGTTAAGCCAAACGTCAGAAGAGATGTGGAGAACAGGCAGTTTCAGAATATGAATGAAAGGCCGACCAGGAGTTTTAAGATAGGTCAACCAGTTTTGGCCCGGGACTACCGCACAGAGAAATGGCAGCCAGGAACGATCTGTACACGGCAAGGACCTCTAATGTATACCGTGGACATTGGAGAGAG
Source organism: Somniosus microcephalus (assembly GCF_052327205.1). Lineage (NCBI taxonomy): Eukaryota > Metazoa > Chordata > Chondrichthyes > Squaliformes > Somniosidae > Somniosus > Somniosus microcephalus. Next base: position 34,460,609 of record NC_140996.1, read on the forward strand.
CATTGTAAGACACCATGCTGACCAGATTCTAGAGTCACTGGAAAACGGCAACTCCACACCACGATCTGATACACCTGGCGATGAAACCGAAGTACCAATTGCATCTACCGCAGAATCGGTGATATTGGAAGCAGACGAACCAAACAACGACATTGATCCCGACTCAACCTTGCCAGAAGAACCTGATATCCCAAGGAGGCATTATCCAGACAGAATCAGGAAGCCTCCTCAAAGACTGAACTTATAATTGCTTAACTTCAACCAATGTATCTAGCAACCGTAATTGTAATTGTAATTAGTTATTATTTAGTTGTTAAATGAATGTTATGTACTGTTTATCTAAAAGGGGAGGAATTGTTTGCATGTACCTTTAAGGGAATAACTGGTCTCAGACTGCAGCACCGGCAGTGACCACCCCTGTATAAAAGGCCCTAGCAGGCTTCTGTAGTTTCAGTTTCCAGGTTGTCTCCATTCAGTAAAGACTTGTTATAATCAACTCCTGCAGTCCGTGTCTCAATTATACACGGACATAATAGTTGCCACCCCCTCCAATGGCGGAATGGTCATGCGCTATTGCCTCCACAAAGGCTGTGCTCATGGTAGAGGTGGACTCCTCCATTCTCTGCACACTCGCAGTTACCCTGCATGCAAACCCTGTCAGAGACTCCTGCACTTGTTCCTGGAGTTCCAGCACTGCTCTCTTTCTGGATGGTCCCAGAGGCAGAGGGTCCACATGCAGCTGAGCAGAGCTAGGAGTGCCCTGCGGCCTTCAACGAGGACTCTCCACTACTGTCCCTGTCTCCACTATCTGCTGATGCTCACTTGTGAGCTGTGATACACCAGGTAACAACACTACTCCATCTCGTGAATGACCCACCAAGGTGTGCGCCTCTGCGCTGGTGCTGAGTGCGCTCAATTCTGCTGACACTGCACCCTCAGAGGTTGCTGCTCCCTCTGAGGCATCTTCCATCTCTTCCTCCTGGACAGTGGGGAGGGGGGCTCTCGATGGTCCTGTGGGAGAGTAAAGGCATGAGTTACACATGTGATATTAACGTAGCAGTCACATCCAATTGTGCAGATGATCAGAGCTCAATCTGTATGAACATCAGATGCCATACCATTCACTCATGCAATCTAAATGAGAGGTTTGAAAATGTATTCTGTCACCAGCTTGCTCTACTACGCCTGTCTGACCGTCCACCGCTTCCAGATCCTCAGCACCTCCTACAATGTCCTGAGCAGCCTCCTCAGTGGTATTTAAGTGGGCAATCGAAGGTGGCCCTCCTCCTGACCTGGCCCTCTCCCTCTTATTGTGGGCTATCTTTTCCTGCAATGAGGGACACAAATGGAGTTTGAGTGAGAATGTTGGAGTGCGAGTAGAGAATCCATAGCATAGATGCTTAGAGGAAGACAAAGATGGAGTGAGGTGCCAATACCAAAGGCCCTCCCTGTGTGTTGTTAGTTGTTGTCATTGCATAACAGTGAGAGCGAGTGTGAGGGGTGCATAGTAGAATGGTGAAGTGATTCTGTACATAGAGAGAGAGGAATGGTTAAGGGTGCAAGGGATGTAGGGGTAAAGTGGGATGTGCAGGAGTATGTTGACAATGCAGTGTGCTGGTGATGAGATGAGATGTGTGACAGATTGTGTGACGTTATACTCATTTTTGCTGTGCGTAGCAGGTCATTGAACCTTTTCCTACACTGAACCCAGGTGCGACCACACAAAGACCTGGCGCTCAACTCCTCAGCAATTTGCAGCCAGGCTGTATAGCACCAGCTTTTTGGCCATTTCTTTGAATCATATTTTATATCCAAAACCCCAAGAAAGAACTGTACTGTTGGGCAAGCTTGTGGGAGTGGCTTCGGGAATAGGATTGCAAGCCAGGCTAACCTGACTAAGGCACATTCATATGCAAACGGCCATCTCACACTGACAGCCTGGGTGAAAGGGAACCCAGGCCGATTGACATCATCACCATCTAACATGATTACTGGGAACAATACCCCGAGAGGTAACTCAGAGACACTGGCCCTGATTTTTGGCTTCTATGGGAAATGGTCGGGTTTCCCCGAATGTGGGTTTCTGACACACGTAAAAAAATGTCAGCCAGCTCCACGCAATTTTCACTCAAGTGGCCTATTAATTCCCAGCATGTGGGAAAACTTGCTAATTGTCCAATTCGAGTCAGAAATCCCCACAGTATGATGTCATCATTCGTGCTGCTTTCAAAGTGTCCAGCAAGCTTCTCCACCTCTGCAGGCTTCTCAACCACTCTTGTACAATGGCAGAGAAGCCTGCACCAGCTGCTGCCAGCGGCAGAGGCCGAGCTGCCTTCAAATTCGACGAGGCTTCACTGCAGGCATTATTGGATGGGGTTAGGGCCCACAGGGAGGTCCTCTTCCCTAGGTCAGGGAGGACGAGGCCTCCCACTGAGACCAATGCTGCATGGATGCAGGTGTCAGCAGATGCCAACTCGCTGGGAGTCACCAGAAGAACCTTGGCATTACACCTCTAACTCCTTCCTTAACTCCCCCACATTACCATCCAGAGCCCCCATCCTCACTGTGGGGGAGGAAGAGGCTGTGCAGCCAGACTCCTCAGAGGAAGCTCCAACCTCTGAGGGCGAAGCGTCAGCAGAAGTAAGCGCACCCAGCACCAGCGCAGACACTCACACCTCGGGGGGACCTTCGGGACATAGAGTAATGTTGTCACCTGGTGTTTCACAGCTCACAAGTGAGCCTCAGCAGATTCTGGAGACAGGGACAGCAGTGGAGAGTCCTCATCGGAGGGCGCAGGACTCTGCCAGCTCAGCTCAGCTGCGCTGCATGTCGACCCTCTGCCTCTGGGTCCATCCGCAAGAGAAGAGGTGATGGGTCTCCATGCACAGATGCAGGAGTCTCTGGCAGGTTTTGTCTCCAGGGTCGCTGCGAGTGTGGAGCGAATGGAGGAGTCCATAGCGACCATGAGCAGAGCCTTTGTGAAGTCATTGGCGCATGAACGCATCACCATGGAAAGGTTGGCAACCTCCATGCAGAATATAACTCGCCAGGGTACGGAAAACATGGTGAGTGCTCATAAGAGAATGACATCTCTTGAGGAGCATTGGCCATCTGTTGAACAGAGAAACCAGATCTTCATGGAAGTCCTTCTGAGTAGAACTGCCAGTGCAGAAACAGGTCCCACTGGCCCCCTAAAATGCAGCAAGGTGCTCTCAAGCGACTTCCAAGTGCTGGCCCCTTCTGGCCTGTGCAGCTTCAGGTGAGTGAGCAGCAGCCTGGTGCTCCTGGTGCTCATCCTGCTGTTCCTGGTTCTGCTGCTGCCGCCTCTGCTGTTGGAGATCCTCTAATGCCAGGAAGGGAAGGTACCAAAGGCCTCCCATGCTTCTGGCAGATGCCTCCGTTGAGGAGGTGCTGAGTTAGAGTGGTGAAAGGGGCTTCCCAGGAGCTCACACTGGAGAAATGTGTGAGGCTCCAACTTTCTACAGCTGCTCCTAAGGCTTCAAAAAGTTCCCCCAAGCCTTGATCAACAAGGTCCTGCAGCCTGCAAATGCTGCCTATTTAAATCTCTTCAGCCCTCAGCGGCCTGCTGCTGCAAGGAAGCAAACCAGCTGTTTTCACGCCAGCTCTCATCGGCGGGGTTCCCCGCAGGCGTGCTTCATGTGGGGAAAGCCCCAAAATTCGCAACGGCCCCGGAAAATCTTCCTTAACAAGGTGATCATTGGTGATTAGTGCTCCGACGAGCAGTCCCGCCAGCGACGGCCGGGACTGAAGCGGGTGATGGAGAGGCAGTGGTCCGAAAGTCGGACGGGGTGGGGAATCAGGCGGGGGGAGTCCCGACCCGTTTTTTCCGCAATTTTCACACCCCGGCCGCATGAAAAGCCGCCAGACGGCTGCCAGAAAATCGGGGCCATTGTCTCTCCAGGTGCCAGGCCTGGGAGCGGGGAAACGGAATATCATTTTTCAGAAAGATTTCAAAGGTCATGAGTCACTCCAGGCCACAGGGGGGTCCAGACAAATCAATTGAGACAATACATCGATCAGTATTGGCAGGAGGAAAAGGCGATGGGTTTTGGCTATATCAGGAGCTGTTCGGGGGCTGCTCTCTCTCTCTCTTCTCCTCAGCATCAATCCACAGTGAGTCTGCCGAGTGGGGCTCAGCTCGACGGAACACCGCCAGAAGCTGAATGCTGCTCTTCATCCCTCATCAACGGACCTCGACTCAAATTGGAAATTGGATACCGCGTCGGCGGTATGGAACCAGGAGCGAGCCGTACAGGAAGAAGCTGCAAGCAAGACAACGGGCAATCGGGCTGAGCATATTGCCTGCGCCTACACATCCACAAGACCACTTAGCCGTGTGAGGGGGTGATCGTAAGTCCCAACCAAACCTTAGAGGGATTTAGTGCTGGGGTCCTGTGCTAGTTCATTTCACGGGAGGGTTCTTTTATTAGACGGTGGTAATTTAGCACTGTATGGCTTGTTGGACAAGCCATGGTTGTATTGTTTTGTCCTTATAATCCCTATCGTCCAGAACTTGTAGTAAGAGATCATTTGTGTTTTCAGTGTGCCCGAGAAAACCACTTACAGTTGCTTTGGTTTGCTGAGGCTTCCTCCGTCCATTTGAGGTGAACAGTACCCCCTGGTGCCCTCTCACTCCCTCCACAAGAGCATGGAGGGAGTCATCATCAAATCTGGGAGAAGCCTTGGGTCTTGCAGCAGTCATTTTCACAAGTGGAACACCGAGAAGCAGCAGCAAAGGATTGATGTAAAACAAGGCTGCATGGGCCCCTTAAATACAGCTGGCTGACAGACATCAGCAGAGGCGAGCAGCAGACCCAAACCCACTGATTGGGCCGGGTAGCACGCACAGAAGCCTTAATCAGATCACTTAAGTAAAAATCTTAATTCCTAGGAGGCTCAAAGCGGCAACGGGACCGGGACTCGCTGAATTTTGAACTCGCTTCCAACCTGCCTCCACTTGGAAAATCGTAGTCTCAGAGTAACATGCTCAGTTCTGGTCTCCATATTACAAAAAGGATATAGAGGCAATGGAAAAGGTGAAAGCATATTTACAAGGATGATACCAGAACTGAGAGGCTATAACTATCAGGAAAGACTGAACAGGTTGGGGCCCTTTTCTCCAGAAAAGGGAAAGCTGAGAGATGACCTGACAGAGGTCTATAAAATTATGAAGAGGCTCGATATGGTAGATGTAGAAAAGATGTTTTCACTTGTGGGGGAGTCCAAAACTGGGGGGCCATAAATATAAGATAGTCATTAATAAATCCAATAAGGAATTCTTTACTCAGAGAGTGGTTAGAGTGTGGAACTTTTACAGAGTAGTTGAGGTGAATAGCATAAATGTATTTAAGGGGAAGCTAGATAAGTACATCAGACACATAATGCCCATTCAGAGTGAATGCTTCAGGGAAGGCCTGCACCAAAGAAGGAATGTTTCCTGCAGAGTGACCCTCTCCTTTCATTAGCACAACCCTCCTGTCTTCTGCTTCTCCTCTTTAGCCATCAATGGGCTTTTCAATGAAAGGGTTTCTGTGTGCCAATCTGCTAATTTTGTGAAAAAATGTGTGGCACTATATGTACAGCCAGCAGCTCTTGCACCTGATATTCAGATCCTGAACCTTGTGGTACCCCTATCACATCATGTGCTAAGTGGTGGGAGTGCCATAAAAACACTTGAATGAACTGAGCACACATTATTGTATGAGGTCCGCTCATTTGGGCGCAGGCACATGCCAAGCAAAAAGGGTCCCAGCCTTGGCAAGCGCTGGGCTGCATCTGCATTAGGCCCATGAAACATTAGTCTATCAGAATAATTAAAATAGTCAATGTGATGTGACAACAGATTCATCACAGTAATTTTACCATAATAGAGAAATGACCAGCTAAAACACATTTGGCAGTTGCTATGACAACCGCAACTTATATTTCTATAACTTTCCTCACATCCAGAAAGACTTCACAAACAATATCGTGAACTGTGCGGGGGGACGGGGGTTGGAGGGCAAGAGTGCCATTGCGAGGGGTGAAAAGTGAAAGTTGAGGTAACTTTTTCAAAAGTGATGATCTGGCCAGTCTATTCGAAACCAAAGGTTATATTTTTCCTATACTTTTCATTAAAAATCTATCAATTGTGAATGAAGAGTGTAAAAGTCTTTAGAATTAACCAGAATACATTATTTTTAATGTACAGTTTCAAAATTTTCCAGGATAGCACACCCCAGAATCTCCTAAAAATAGTTATTTTACGGCCAGATTTATATATCCATCCAATTTTCATGCATTAATGGGTTATTCTCTCCAATACAAGAGAAAGATTGTTGCATAAACCTAGAACTGAATTTACCAGCCAATCTATGTAAATTGGATTGGATTGGATTGGATTACTTCTAGGGTAGATCAGGTTCGGGAGGTCACAACTTGGAGCGCTAACAGGAGGCGCAAAGCAACCGAATTGTTCCCCCCAAAAGATTAAATCCAAACTGACCTGAAAGATGCCTGTGTCCCTTTTGTGAGGGAATAAGCCATATTTCAGAAAGATGCACCATAATATGAACAGAATTCTGATATTTATTAATACATGACATACTGGGTATAAAAATCTAAAGCCTCAGAGACACAAGCTGTAAAACCTCATCGACATAAGCTGTAAATAGAAAAACAGGCTTCTGAGATAAAGATCAGTTGCTACACAAAAGTTGTAAAACACCACAAGCTTTGAATTGTGAATTTGTTAAATATACTAAAACAATGCCCCTATTGAAGCAAACCATTGGTGCTTCCGGAAGGTCTACAGTTTGCAACCAACACAACGGAAATGCCCAGTTTAAGGTGTTATAAGCTAACATGTTGAACAGAAACACAAACATTAAAAGAGGCATGTGCCTTTGAAAAGATGGCATCAAGTAAAAGAAACACCTGCTAGTCAAATAGTTTTTATGTTAAACTTGGAAGACAGGAAACACGATTAAATATGCAACCAATTGAGATAACTAGAAATGCATGAAACCCTCTGGTCAAAGTGTCTTTAATATATACATAGTAAATATGATACCAAAAAGAACACTTTGAAGATATGACTTGTAGGGGGTTTCTCTTGCTCGTTCTGGTCTCCTGCCAGGCTTTGTGCAATAATTACCCTTGAGTGGTTCGACCCACTCCCCCTACGGTTCTAGACCTTGGACTTAGATGCAGAGAACAGTAGTGCAGAGAAAGGACTCAATAGATCAGGCTGAATAGCACGAAATGGATGCTTTTATTTTTAAACAGTTTGAAGCATTACAAAATACATGTCATAGGCACAGATTAAAGTAACTACAATCATGCACAAATTTATGAACTTGACTCTATGGAAATGGGGAACACACGGCACATCGTAAAAGGGAAAACACATTACGATTACCCTTAACTCCCTCCCCTATACCTAAACTAAGTTTCGACCTGGGGAACTTGGGATCATGCTCACCACTCTCAAAATCGCAAAAAAGGGGGTTCGCAGCCTTTTGGCACCGCTTTCCGTCGTCACGTGGATTTGGAAACTTCTGGCGCAGTCGATATTCTCTCTCTCTCTCTCTCTCTCGAGGCGGCGGGGTAGACACAGCCTCAATGAGCGCTCGTCAAGGTTGAGATCCATTATTGTGGATTTGGGTTCATGGAGCAGACCATCAGCTACAGGCTGTTGAAGAACTGCCTGCACATGGGAGAATCTCTCCGGCCTGGATCGTCAGTTTTCCAGAGGGTTTCTTCTCCTTCGGCCTGGGTCGTCGATGATCTCCCGACCCCAGTACCCGGGCCACCCTCGTCATCTTCTCGTCGTGGCCGAGCCTTGTCTGGCTGAACACCGACCACGTTGTCTTTTCACCGAAATTGTCCGTCCGAAACGTCTTTAAAAAGACGAAGTGTCTTCATCGATTCCGAAACTACCGAGGTAGAAGAGGCGCCGATCCTGGCACCGTCCGTCCTTCGTTCGTCCGTTCGTTCCTTGTAGAAGAAGCTGTTTCTTGAAGAAGTAGAAGTCTGAAGTCGTCCAAGAAGAAGAAGTAACTTAGATGGACTTTCAATCCGTAGTTATACTCTTTTGGGACAGTCTTATCTCCCGCCAAATCATAGTCCTGTCTTTGTATTAATTTTGGCGGGCAGAAATCTCTGCAGGGGCGCTTTGTCTTGTAACGGGAGCCGGTGATAACTTAACTGGCCTTCCTGGCCGATAATGTCTTTTAATGTCTTTTACATTGTCATCGCGACTCGGTTCGCATATTGATTGGTCCGGAGATTTTCCTTGATGGCTGTTAAACGGTTTCTCCTTTGTACAATAAATGGGTATAAGTGTTTTTGCATTGTCCGCCCATATCTTGATGGGCCCCATCCTGTACTTAGAATCCATTGAATATGTATGCTGTTTCCCTGAGTTTCGGTTCCCAGATACTGGCTTTTGCGGGCTTACTGTCTTCAATCCACAAGCCTGTCTGGCTTGCAGTAACAGAAATAAAATGGTCCAGAAAACTGATCATGAGGCCCGGCGGACATTTTGTATGCCCTTTTATCAAAGGTTTTTCTGTGCAAGCTTACTTTGGTCAATAAACAGTCTTATTTTATCCGGTTTTCCTGTGTGATTTTTGCTGAAAATTTCGAAACTTACAGGCCCCCCTGTGATACTGATAGCTTGCTTAAAGTATCAATAATCCTTGGTGAGCAAATTTTCCCTGATTCCCCACATCCAAACATTCCTGACACTTAACTATCTATGACACTCACGACACATGCAGTTCCCATTTCCGAAGAAAACGAAAATTACCTTTTGCACATTTGGACAATCATAGACGGCATATCTTAAACTATAACACATTCATCTGTCAGATGTGCAGGGGTTGATACCCCCTTGCATCACCTGCATACACCTTTTATTAATCCAAAAACTTAAGAACGACTAATAACATAACAATATTCATATCCTTAAAACCGAAACAAAACACGCAAATGGCCAAAATCTAAAAATGGAGGGACGCTTAACCTTCAATACTAGCAGCTTAAAGTGGGGTGTCTTCTTCCCCCATTCGCACATAGCGTTCTCGCCATTCTCCTGTGTTCTCGTGCCTCCGGAGGCGTTTGCCTCTTTTGCAATGCACGAAAAGAAAAAATATCACAATTAAAACCTGACACACTACTAGGATGTGGGATGCTATTCTAATCCAGGCCGGGACCTCTATGTTAGTGAACAAGTCCCACCATGGTGGGATGGTTATGTCCAATATGTCTTTTCCTATCTCTAAAGTCTTCTGCTCCAGTGTGTAAAAATGTTTCTGTGAAATAATGACGGCTTTTAAAATCTTGGTGAGGTGTTCGGGAAGAGGGGGAATGACATAACCAAAATGCGCCATGAATCGTTGCAAGTCTGTGAAATTCTCTTTGACAGTGAGGTGAACGGTGGAGGGTGCAGGAATGGGAACAATTCTTTGTTGTGCCACTTGAACCTCGGCCCTGGGTTTGAAACAGAAACTGCTATCACCGATCGAACACCTCTCGTGTTGTCCGTAGCGGTAATGAGGCGCTGCAGTGGTGACGCAGTATGTCCCACCCCCGATATATGCTACCTGTGGGGCACATGGTCCTCTGCCATTGCCTCCATGGTGCAATTTATCGGCTTCGCGCTAGCGGTTCTGAACCCGCACTGTGGTTTCAAAAAGGCATTCAAGTGCTGGGGACAGAGGATGAGGTGTGCTCCCCGGCTCCGACATCCCGAGAGGTCGGTGCCTGTCATCGTACGCTCCCATCTGATGACGTAAGGCGGGACCACTGCGTAACGAATGTGTGCGCCCCCCTGAATGACTCCAATGTTCTCTACCCCGTATACCGGGGCGGGCTTTGCTGCGGGACCCAACACCGGCATTCTTACCACTATCCCCATGAAAGTATGATTCGAACGTCCGCAGTCCACTGGGACTGGGTACGCTTCTGCAGCTAGTCTGAGCTGGCACGGGCTTAATGCATTCTCAAAAGGGTGGAGCGCTTGCAAGTGCTTGTTGCTGATCCAGGATGGGACCAAACCCTGTTTTAAATCCTCAGCATTACTGCGGCCCTCGCCCAGTAACCACGCCCCGTATAGCACACAGGCCTCGTTTTGCGCAGCTTGATCGGACGCATTCCGATCCTCCTTAATGAGCGCATTTACCATTCTCGCGTGTTTCTCCAGCTCAGCTATTATTTCCTTAAAGTATAGTGTCATGGCCTGGTCCTCATGCAACTCAGGACCCAATGATGCGCTATCAGTTACTCATAAAAGACTGAGAGTTAAGAGAGTAACTAAAGGCTTTTATTAGCAAAGAACAGAGCATGCCTCTCGTGGTTGACTGGGTTCCAAGAAGGCAGGGGGCTGCAGGTCAATCACCTTTATACCTGGGCCTGTGTGGGTGGAGCCAGCCGAGACATGTTGAGGCATGCATAGGTACAACAGTGTGTAACAACAACAACAACAACAACAACAGTGGTTTACCACATTCACCCCTTGTTTAAAATTGAGTCCGGCGGGGTGAAGTGTACTAAAGGTTCGTGTAAGTAAGTCTATCAGGTGGCCTTGTATGCCGTCCTGATCGTCGTGGTGGCGGCGGTGATGGTGCAGCATCCAATGTTGAGTCTGGCGTCTCATTGAGTGGTTGGGTGGTCAATGACGGGTCCTGGGGCTGCGGCATGCCGTCTAGCGGGGTTGGGTTGTGGGTAGTGGTGGATGGCAATGGTAGTGTTTCAGGGGCACCCAAAGGTGCGAGATCTCGTGTGGGGGCTGTGTCCTCCCGCCCGTCCGGGTACGCTACGTAAGCGTACTGGGGGTAGACGTGGGTAGTGGTGGGTGGCGAGGGGGGTGTTTCGGGAGCACCCGAAGGTGCGAGGTCTCGTATGGAGACTGTGTCCTCCTGCCCGTCCGGGTACACCACGTAAGCATACTGAGGGTTGGCATGGAGGAGGCTCACCCTCTCGACCAGGGGTTCCGTCTTATGGGACCTCACGTGCTTCCGCAGTAGGACGGGTCCTGGAGAAGTCAGCCATGTCGATAACGAGATACCCGATGTGGACTTCCTGGGGAAGGAGAACATTCTCTCGTGAGGGGTAGCATTGGTGGCTGTACAGAGCAGTGACCGAATGGAATGGAGCGCCGCAGGGAGGACTTCCTGCCAGCGAGAGGTCGGAAGGCCCTTAGATTTCAAGTTTAAGAGGACTGCCTTCCAGACCGTCGCATTCTCCCTTTCCACCTGGCCATTCCCCCGGGGGTTGTAGCTGGTGGTCCTGCTTGTAGCGATACCTCTCGAGAGCAGGTACTGCCGGAGTTCGTCGCTCATAAAGGATGAGCCCCTGTCGCTATGAATATAGCTAGGGAAACCGAACAAGGCGAAGAGGTCATTCAGGCATTTAATGACCGTGGTACTGGTCATGTCTGAGCAAGGGATGGCAAACGGGAAACGGGAGTACTCATCAATTATGTTGAGGAAGTACACATTGCGGTCGGAGGAGGGGAGGGGCCCTTTAAAATTGACGCTCAGCCGTTCAAAGGGGCGCGTGGCTTTGATCAGACTTGTTCTGTCTGGCCTATAAAAATGCGGTTTGCACTCGGCACAGATTTGGCAGTTCCTGGTCATGGTCCTGACCTCCTCGATGGAGTAGGGCAGGTTACGGGATTTGATGATGTGAAAAAACCTGGTGACCCCCGGGTGGCAGAGGTCATTGTGGAGGGTCTTCAGTCTATCGACCTGCGCGTTGGCGCATGTACCACGTGATAGGGCATCTGGGGGCTCATTGCGTTTCCCGGGCCGGTACAAGATATCGTAAATGTAGGTGGAGAGTTCGATTCTCCACCTCAAGATCTTGTCGTTCTTGATTTTGCCCCTCTGCTTATTATTAAACATAAAAGCTACTGAACGCTGGTCAGTGAGCAGGGTAAATCGTTTTCCGGCCAGGTAATGCCTCCAATGTCGCACAGCTTCCACAATGGCCTGGGCCTCCTTTTCGACAGAGGAGTGTCGAATCTCGGGGCCCTGGAGGGTCCTTGAGAAAAAGGCCATGGGTCTCCCCGCCTGGTTAAGGGTTGCAGCTAGGGCAAAGTCGGATGCGTCGCTCTCCACTTGGAAAGGGATGGACTCATCCACTGCGTGCATTGTGGCCTTCGCAATATCTCCTTTTATGAGAATGAAGGCTGCACAGGCCTCTGCTGTCAGGGGGAAGGAGGTGGACTTGATGAGGGGTCTGGCTTTGTCCGCATAGTTGGGCACCCACTGAGCATAGTACGAGAAAAACCCTAGGCATCTCTTCAGTGCTTTTTGGCAGTGGGGGAGGGGGAGATCCATAAGGGGGCGCATCCTGTCGGGGTCGGGGCCGATGACTCCGTTCTCCACTACACAGCCAAGAATGGCAAGGCGCTTGGTACGAAACATACATTTGTCCTTGTTGTATGTTAGGTTCAGCCGCTGGGCCGTACGGAGGAATTTCTCTAGATTAACATCATGGTCCTGCTGGTCGCGGCCGCAGATGGTGACATTGTCTTGAAAGGGGAAAGTGGCCTGGAGCGCGTTCTGGTCGACCATCCGGTCCATCTCCCGTTGGAAGACTGAAACCCCGTTGGTGACGCCGAAGGGAACTCTGAGGAAGTGGTAGAGACGACCGTCAGCTTCAAAAGCTGTGTGCTGGTGGTCCTCAGCCCTGATGGGGAGCTGGTGGTATGCCGACTTCAGATCAATCGTCGAGAACACCCGGTATTGTGCTATCTGATTGACCATGTCAGATATGCGGGGGAGTGGGTATGCATCTAGCTGGGTGTAGCGATTGATCGTCTGGCTGTAGTCAATAACTAGGCGCTGTTTTACGCCAGTCTTCACTACCACCACTTGTGCTCGCCATGGGCTGGTGCTACTTTCAATAATCCCTTCCTTCAGGAGTCTTGCTACCTCGGATTTAATGAAGCTCCTATCCCCGGCACTGTAACGCCTGCTTTTGGTAGCGATGGGCTTACAGTCGCGGGTGAGGTTAGCGAACAAGGAGGGGGGGGGACTTTAAGGGTGGAGAGGCTGCAAATGGTGCGCGGCGGGCGATTTAAAAGCTGCTGGCTGCAGACTGTGAGTGGGGGGAGGGGTCCGTCATACGCTAATGTGACACTCTTAAGGTTGCACTGAAAATCCAACCCCAGTAGAACGGCAGCGCAAAGATGGGGCAGGACCAGGAGTTTAAAATTTTTTATTCTGTGCCCCTTACTGAAAGGGTCACTACACAGTAGCCACCGACATCCGCTGACTGGGCTTTGGAAGCCAAAGAGATCCGATGTCGCGTCGGCAGGACCGGGAGAGAGTAACTGCGCACCGTGTCGGGGTGGATAAAGCTTTCCGTGCTCCCGCTGTCAAAAAGGCAGGTAGTGGCGCGGCCGTTTACCTTAATGTCCATCATGGACCTGGACAGTTGAGGAGGGAGAGATTGGTCCAGCGTCACGGAGGCCAGCGTATGGTCGAGCGAGTCGATGTGGTCGTCAGATGAGGCGGTGGTTGAGTCCGGGTCCCCCGTGGTTGAAGTTGGAGACGTCCGAGATGGCGGACAAAATGGCGGCGCCCATGGTCCTGATCCCCACGCGGCCGGGGGAGCCCAAGATGGCGGACAAGATGGCTGCCCCCACGGTTCACACGCGGCGCTGCTGGCGTTAGCGGTTTTACCTTTGCAGGCGCTGACATAGTGTCCTTTCTTCCCGCAGCTGGAGCAGGTAGCGTTTCTTGCCGGGCAGCGTGCTCTGGGGTGTTTTGCCTGGCCACAAAAATAACATTTCTGTGCCTTGGACATCGCAGCAGCAGTTGAAGGTGGTGGTCCCATGACCCAAGGTTGTGGCGTCCACGTTGCGGAGCGGTTAGGGGAGAAGGCGTCCATATTCCTGTGGGCCGCGTCGAGCGAGAGCGCGAGGGACACTGCCTTTCTCAGGTCCATTTCTCCCTTTTCCAACAGTCTCTGCCGGGAGTAGTCAGACCTTAGACCCGCAACGAAAGCATCTCGGATCAGTCCCTCCGTGTGTGCTGCGGCTGATGCTTCTTCGCAATCGCAGTCTCGGCCGAGTATCCGTAGTGCCCGTAGGAAGGCCTCCACCGATTCCCCGGGCTGCTGTCTGTGGGATCTTAAGAGGTGCCGGGCATAGACCGTATTTACCGGGCGTGCGTATTGCCCTTTTAGCAGACTGATAGCCGCCGCGTAGGTCGTCGCGTCCTGGATTATTGTATAAACTTGGTGGCTCACCTTTGAGGCCAGGATTTCCAACTTGTTTTCGTCCAGGGTCACAGTTGAGGCTTGCAGGTAGGCCTCGAAGCAACGCAGCCAATGCGCAAATTTGGTAGCCGAACCCGCTTCTTGGGGGTCTAGGTCCAGGCATGTTGGTCTGAGGGCTCGCAGCAGCTCCTGTTGCTCAGCGTTTGGTGCAGCAGCCTGCTGTTCAGCAAATGTCGACATTTTGTTTTTGCTAATAAAATTGATGCGCTATCAATTACTCATAAAAGACTGAGAGTTAAGAGAGTAACTAAAGGCTTTTATTAGCAAAGAACAGAGCATGCCTCTCGTGGTTGACTGGGTTCCAAGAAGGCAGGGGGCTGCAGGTCAATCACCTTTATACCTGGGCCTGTGTGGGTGGAGCCAGCCGAGACATGTTGAGGCATGCATAGGTACAACAGTGTGTAACAACAACAACAACAACAGTGGTTTACCACACCCACTACCTTATTTTCTTCTGTCAGTATGTTCCTTAACTGGGCTTTTAAACTGTTGATCTGTGTCTGCAGCTCCACGTCATCTAGAGCGTTGACGACAGATGTCCCGGTATTAAAAGCAGTGAATATGTCATTTACTGTACCCCTTCTTTGCCTCCCGACTCGATCCAAAACTTCTGGCGGTGTGGTGTATAATTTGTCTTTGTCGATGTCGGCAAAGTCAAATTTGTAAAACTGTCTAAACATTCGGGTTAACAGGACCTGGTATAATTGTTCCATTTCTTTGGGACACCACTCCGGCAACCGTACCTCCGTGAGATTCAAAATCACTGAGGCCACCGCGTAGTGTACCCCTTGGTACAGCACCTGACCAGTGGGTACCAATACTAAACCGTTCCCGGGTCCCTTGGTGGTGGTTGGGCACCCTTCTTTCTGGGCTAGTGCTACCGGAAGCGTGGGCAGGGGCTTGCGTGGGCGGGTGATGAGTTCAGTGGTGTTTACCGGAATAGGGGAGTATGGGGCTCCGCACGCTCGAGTGCTGACATCCCATCTCATCCCCTTTCCTTCATCCTGCCACTGTCTCTGGAAGAAGATGGATACGCCCTTGGGGCAAACGTGTCTCGAACCCCACATACAGACATATATTCCTTCATCTGGTTCCCACCATTTGTCCCAACACACACGTAATTGTCCGTGAGTCCCCGTAATAGTCCGATGGGTATTATTACCCAGTCGTTCCCACTCGACCGTAGAGTTTCTCATGTCCTTTCCCAGCTTTCGCAGCCACCACCATCGCCTTAGTGGTACGTTCCCATTACACACCAGACAGATCCTCTTTCCCATGGTAATGTTAACTCTGGGTGCAAGGATCCTCACCCGAGGGCACGTTAATGAAGTCTCTTGGTAGTCAAAACCGAAATTGCTGGAGTATTCCGTAGAATTCGTTCCCAGCCAACCTGGCCATCTCCCTTGGTGGAAGTAAGTGGCGGTTTCCTCAACCTCTCGCTCCCCTGTCCCATCCGTTGCGATGGGGGCCGTGTCCCCGGAGCACCCGAAGATGATGACGTCCTTGGTGCGGCCTCGGTAGGCCCACCCGCACCCGATCGCCACGAACGCGATGAGAATCTTTTTCATCATATCCCAGGTTTCTGTAACCAATAAAATGATGTAGCCGGGCTCCCAATAGGTGCTGGCCTAATTAAATGGACGCGCGGGTTCCTGGACCCCGCTCCCAAACAAACACACATACCGGGCAGATTTCAAAATTGTACTCTTAACACATCTTAACACCATATACTTTATATTCCTTAAACTATCACCATAATTACCTAACTTAACTTATGTACAGCACCGCCCTCCACGGGGCAGCTTGCCTAATCCCTGTGAGGGCTGTCGCGCGCCACACCCTGCGGTGGGGCTGCACTGGCCCTCGGCTTTGATCCCCCGCAGCCTGTCGCTGTTGAACGGGAACCATGCCTTCCTGGGGCTGCTCTAAATCGAGGTTGGGAAAAATGGGGAGAATCTGGCCAAAACTTTCTGGGCTGGGGCGCTCGAGCCGACCTACGAGGGGCTGCTTTGGGTTGGGCTCCCGGGGCTGATGGACCGGGGGTTAGGACTGTTACCGTTCCTCCACAGCTGCCGGCTCCAGCTCCCTTCCCTCAGGCTCCGCCCCCCCGGGGTTGGGATCTGTGGCTTCCGACTCCACCTCACCTGTCCCTACAGGTAGTGAGTCTCCGCCCCCATTCCCTACCTCCCCCAAGCTTGAGTCGAGGGAGGGATCGTCGTCCTCTGACTCCTCCTCCTCCGTGATTGGGTCTAAGGCGGGGTCGAGCTGTTCGGGCTCTTCCTCGTTCGAATCCCATTCTAGAGGGGAGACCTCCCACTCCAATGGGATGGCCTCTCCCTTCACGCAGGCTACTGTTCCAGCCTGTGTGGTCTGTGACTCTGTTACAGGCTGAGGATCTTTGTTCTCAGACCTGGTCCCCTTTGATGGCCCTTGTGCACCCGATTTAAACAGTTTACACTGGTTAATATGAAACCATTTGGTACGTCGGGGCACCTTCACTGCATAACCATGAGGCTGGCCTTGTCCACAATGCTGTAAGGCCCCATGTACAGTGGTTCAAAACTCCCTACCCTGGCATAGTTTCGGACCATGACCTGGTCTCCGACTACCCACTCTTGTTGCTTACGAGGCTCCAGTAACAGTCTGTATCCCTGGTGCTGTCTTCCCATGTTCCCAGCCGCCTGCCCATAAATCTTTTTCAGGCGCTCCAAAAGGGTTTGGACGAATTTGTCTCATTTCACCTCTCGGAGCTGGCCTTCAGTGAGCACCGGGGCTAGTACATGGGTGGGGGTTCGCATGATCCTTCCAGTCATTAATTCGTGCGGGGAATACCCCGTACTTTTGGACTGGCTGGCTCGGATCCTCATGAGGACTAAAGGCAGGACCTCCGCCCATTTCTGGGGCGAGCCCATTGTCTCTTTCCTCAGCTTTTCCTTGAGGGTCCGACTCATGCGTTCAACAATCCCGGATGGCTGGGGATTGTATGCTACGTGCCACTTCCCCTCAATGCCCAAGAGCCTGAGGGCGTTCTGCATTACTTGACCGGTGAACTGACTCCCTTGGTCGGACTCTACAAAACGGGGGAGTCCCCACCGTGAGAACACTTCCCGAATCAAGATCTTAGCAGTACCCAGTGCCGTAGCTGTTCTGCACGGGAAGGCTTCTACCCATTTGGTGAACACATCTACCAGGACAAGGCAGTACTTATAGCCTCCCTGGGTGGCGGGCAGGGGCCCTATGTAGTCGACCTGAATCGACTGCCATGGTCCCTCTACCCTCCTGATGTGCCCCATGGGCACCTTCCTTTTGTGGGGGTCTGGGTTGTTTGCAGCACACACAAGACAGCTTGTGCAGAACTCGCGGACATCGTCCCAAAGTCCCGGCCACCATCCCGCCTGCTCTACCCGTTGCCAGGTGACCTCAGACCCGGGGTGTCCCGCCCCTGGTCCCTCGTGGGCCAGTTGCAGGAATTCCCTCCGGTGCTGCTGCGGCACAACCCACTGCTCCTCTCGGAACAGCATAGCTTCTTTGACTGTGAGGGCTGCTGTACTGTACGGACCCTCTACCTGCTTGCCTTCAGTGATGGCTTTTAGGACTGCTTTTAGGGCGGGATCCAGGGTTTGGACGGTCTTTAGGTCTGGAGGCGGTGTCACCCCTGTGTTTCCTGGTATTCCCTCCCTGCCTTGGATCGCCGCCACGGGTCCGGGTTTATAGGGGTCCCAGAGAATGCCGTTGCGGGCACCCTCCCTGGCTAGCGCATCCGCCTGCTGGTTGCCCGGACTGCGGGGTTCTGTGGTGGAGTGAGCCTTCACCTTATGGATGAACACCTCCCCTTCCTCTCCCACAGCTGCCAGGATCTTTTCCAGCAAGGGCTTAACTGTTAAAGGCCGCCCATCCGCGGAGGTATATCCGCGTCGGGACCAGATGGCGAGGTACTCTGTACACGAATTGCATGTGAACATGCTGTCTGAGCAAATCGTGTATGGGGTTGGGAAAAACTCGGGGTGGGTAACCACGTACGCCACCGCGGACAGTTCAGCCTGCTGTGCGCTCATAGTGCTGGGGAGCTTAATTGCCAGGGCAATGTTTGCCGCAGGGTCATAAACTCCACACCCTGTGAGTCGTTCGCCATCAGATACAGTGCTAGAACCGTCTACGTAGATTTCGCGGCCTGTGGGGTGTTTCCCGGCCCGTAAACCTATGTTGACTTCCCATACCCCTTCTACGGAACATCGATGGGCTGTCCCTGGATATGCCATGTTGGCTGCGAGCCTTGGCGCGCAGAGGCCTTTAACTTTGAGATCCATCTGGGAAAGGAGGAGGGTCCAGCGCGCAATCCGAGCGCTGCTTACAGTCCCATCCTTAATTCTTCCATCCAGAAGCATCTTTGTGGGGGTGTGATGGGTGAGGAGCGTGATGGGAGAGGTTCCTGTGAAGATCACTGATCTGTTCACAGCCCAATGCGTGGCCAGGAGATGCCGTTCGCAATTGGAGAAACTCCTCTCTACATCCGTGAGCACCCTGGAGGAATAAACTACCGGTCTCAGCTTGCCGTGCCGCTCCTGGAGCAACACTGCGCTCAGGCTGTCCCCACTAGCGGCTACCTCCAGGAAGAACTCCTCTCCCCCATCTATGGCCCCTAGGGCTGGCGCGGTCTGCAGATCTCTTTTCAACTTCTCGAATGCTGCCTGGCACCCCTCATCCCAAGACCACTCGACTCCCTTGTGTAAGAGTCGAAGTAGCGGCGCTGCTGTGGCAGCATAGTCCTCGATGAAATCTCTGCAGTACCCGGTCAATCCCAAAAAGGACCTTACACCCGTTACTGTGTTGGGAATCGGCAGATCTTGTATTGATTCCCTTCTGGCCTTATCTATGGCTCTTTCCCCAGCGCGGATGGCCAGACCCAGGAATTTGACTTCCTGCTGGCCGATCTGGGCTTTCTTCGGGTTTACTTTGAAACCCTTCCTTTCTAACAGTTCCAACAATTCGGCTAATAGTGGGCCGTGCTCCTCCCTTGTGTCCGTGAACAGGAGTAAGTCGTCCACATATTGTACTATCTGGTTGGGCTGGCTAAACTCTTTTAAACTCCCTGCCATGCACTGATGGAAAATGCTGGGGCTGTTGTGAAAGCCCTGTGGTAAGCAATTCCAAGTGTACTGTTGCCCTTTGAAAGTAAAGGCAAACTTGTACTGATCCTCCCGCCGCAGCGGAATGGACCAGAAACCGTTCGAGATATCCAGCACCGTGAACGTGGTCACCGATGCTGGAATACTCCCTATTAGGTCTGCAACTGCTGCTACCGTGGGCGCGCAGGCTGGGATGTTACTATTGAGGACTCTGTAGTCCACCGTGGCTCTCCACGAATTGTCTGGCTTCTTTACCGGCCATCATGGGGAGTTCACGTGAGTGGCTATTGTTCTCAATACGCCCTGCTGCACCAACGAAGATATTGCTGTCTCCATGTCGGGTTCTGCCTCCTTGGGGAAATTATACTGCTTTTGGGGTCGGATCATGGGGTCCCCGTCTATGCTGACTTCAAACCCAGTGACTCTCCCACAGTCGTGCTTGTGGGTGGCAAACGCGGTCAGATTTTCCGACACACACGCCTGCAAGTCCGTTGGGACGTTCGCTACCATGAGCTCGAGATCGTAACCTCCTGACGGCTTCATAGTGCACAGGGCCCCCTTTTCTTCCTTCCCTGGGATTACGACTACCTTACCTAAACCGCTCTCAGCTCCCCAGAGACAGTGATTTCTCAGGTCCACGAGGATCCCGTGTTCCACCAAGAAATCAGCCCCGAGGATGCCTTTTCCACCCCCCTCATTCCACTTCAATAGGATGCACGTCCATGTGGTGTGGAGTGCTCCCAACTGAATGGAGAGCGGGATGGAGTACGCGCCAGCCTGTTCTCTGCCTGTGAAACCCGCTACTGAGTATGGAGCCTGGGCGGACAGAGGTGAGGCGAAAGGTTTATCTGTGTGGATCACGGTACACGAAGCTCCCGTATCCAACAGGTAACTACCCTTTTGTCTTTCCACCTCCATCTCCACCACAGGTCTTCTCCAGGCGTCATAGCGGAGCGGACACAAGTAGACGGGCTGTGCGGGCGTCAGTCATTTAGGTGTTTCGGTTGGGGTCTCGGGAGCGATAGGGCTGTTGGCGACTGCTACCTTCCCCTGCCAGGTCATCAGAGACCGCATAGTCTCCAAGACTGACTCGATCGCAGCGGGATCCACAACCGCACCACCCCCTGTGGTTGGGGCAGGGGCTACGGTTGGGTTCTGGACTGGTGCTGGGGCAGCGGTCTGGGCTTGCGCTGGTGCTGGGGTAACGATCTGGCCGTGGGCTTGGACTTGGGCTATGGCTCGGGCTTGGGCTGCGGCGAACGCTCTCTCTCTCTTATCCTTCCATGGATTTCTACAGTCCTTGCGCCAATGACCCTCCTTCCCACACCCGTAACAACTGCTGTTGGCTTGGGGAGGACAATTTCCCTCCTGTTGCCATTCCTTTTTAGCAGAAGCTGCGGGCCTCACCTCATGCACCTTTCCTTTTACAACAGGCGTTTTCTTGCCCTTGTTGTTCCTATAACTGATCGTGAGTTGATCAAGTACTACTTCCTCCATGGAGCGGGCGTTAGTGGGGTCAAACCATGCTTTGGCCTGCTCCCTCACTATTGGCAAGCAACCTGCTACCAGGCACCGAAGCCAAGCTTTGTTCCTCATTTAGCGCGTCCCGTTCCGGTCCTCCCGGGCAGCTGCGCCGATACACGGGCCACAACCTTCCGGCGAAAACCCGTGGGGGTTCTCCCTCTAGCTGCACTGTCTTTTCTAAACGGAGGAACGGAGTTCCGTCCCCCTCTCCCATAATCTCCAGGATCTCATCCCGTAGCAACTCATAGTCCCTGTGCCCTCTCTTGCTCTCGTCAGGGAGACACTGGAGGAGCGAGCTGTCCAGGGAGAACAGCAGCATTTTAGACTGTTCAACCCCGTCGCAGTCATTGACTGCTGCGGTCTGCTCCACGTCCCTGAAATGCACGGAGGGATCTCCTGACTCGGAGAGTTTTGGGATGTGACTTATCATTTCCCTTAGCTGTCGTGCGCTATGGGGCAATATGATCTGACTCTCAAGGGGTCCGTCATCGCCATTTTCTTCATTTGGACCGAGCCTCCGGTGTCTAGTTGGACACATCGGCGCCGGCCCTGACTCTACTATCTGGTGTTGCTCTACCTCAGGAATCTCTCCCTCTACTGTCTCCGTCTCCTTCCCCGGAGTCCAAGACTCGTCATAGGCAGGAGGCGCAGAGGGTTCGGGGGTTGGTTCCCGAACTGTCTCTTGTGGAATCGGTCTTTTGGATTCCTTGGCTAGCAATAGCTGGCTCACTGGTGGATTTATGAGACACACCAACCCGTTTGCCTTGGCTAGGGCCATCCTCAGGTCCTCTTGCTCCCGGCGGCAAGCGCTGTGGTCGGTGCTCTCAGATCTATCCTCCATCGCCATCTTATATGCTGCCCTGGCTCCCAGAAGTTTTTCCTCTTGGGCCTCTATTTGCTTAGCTAGACGGAAACACCTCTCTCTCATTCTACCTTCACAGGCCTTGGCTTCAATGACCTGACATTTTAAATACTCTACCCAGGTTTCGTGGCAGCGAGTTGTGGAGTGGCGTTCCTGATTCAGCGCGTTAAGCGATTCAATCAGTTTTTGACCTCCCGCAACCTTTTCCTCTACTTCTGCAAGCAGCCCTTTGATCTGGGCTGTCTGTGCTGCAACGACCTGGTCCAAAAGCTGGACTTGCTTCTTGTAGCACATCAGCCAGACCGCTTTTTCTACAGATTTCTTATGCTCTTTACCCTCTGTCCACTTGATGGCTGCGTCTAGCGGGCGCCTATCCCTTAATAGGTCAGATATCCATTGTTTTGTGAGGTTGACTTTTCCAAAAACATAATCTGCTATTCTTTCATCCATCACATTTCGTTTATTCAGACCTTGATCTAACACACTACTTTCCTGCTGCCAAGGTCCTGCCGCGGTCGCCATTTCTGTAGGGGGTTTCTCTTGCTCGTTCTGGTCTCCTGCCAGGCTTTGTGCAATAATTACCCTTGAGTGGTTCGACCCACTCCCCCTACGGTTCTAGACCTTGGACTTAGATGCAGAGAACAGTAGTGCAGAGAAAGGACTCAATAGACCAGGCTGAATAGCACGAAATGGATGCTTTTATTTTTAAACAGTTTGAAGCATTACAAAATACATATCATAGGCACAGATTAAAGTAACTACAATCATGCACAAATTTATGAACTTGACTCTATGGAAATGGGGAACACACGGCACATCGTAAAAGGGAAAACACATTACGATTACCCTTAACTCCCTCCCCTATACCTAAACTAAGTTTCGACCTGGGGAACTTGGGATCATGCTCACCACTCTCAAAATCGCGAAAAAGGGGGTTCGCAGCCTTTTGGCACCGCTTTCCGTCGTCACGTGGATTTGGAAACTTCTGGCGCAGTCGATATTCTCTCTCTCTCTCTCTCTCGAGGCGGCGGGGTAGACACAGCCTCGATGAGCGCTCGTCAAGGTTGAGATCCACTATTGTGGATTTGGGTTCATGGAGCAGACCATCAGCTACAGGCTGTTGAAGAACTGCCTGCACATGGGAGAATCTCTCCGGCCTGGATCGTCGGTTTTCCAGAGGGTTTCTTCTCCTTTGGCCTGGGTCGTCGATGATCTCCCGACCCCAGTACCCGGGCCACCCTCGTCATCTTCTCGTCGTGGCCGAGCCTTGTCTGGCTGAACACCGACCACGTTGTCTTTTCACCGAAATTGTCCGTCCGAAACGTCTTTAAAAAGACGAAGCGTCTTCATCGATTCCGAAACTACCGAGGTAGAAGAGGCGCCGATCCTGGCACCGTCCATCCTTCGTTCGTCCGTTCGTTCCTTGTAGAAGAAGCTGTTTCTTGAAGAAGTAGAAGTCTGAAGTCATCCAAGAAGAAGAAGTAACTTAGATGGATTTTCAATCCGTAGTTATACTCTTTTGGGACAGTCTTATCTCCCGCCAAATCATAGTCCTGTCTTTGTATTAATTTTGGTGGGCAGAAATCTCTGCAGGGGCGCTTTGTCTTGTAACGGGAGCCGGTGATAACTTAACTGGCCTTCCTGGCCGATAATGTCTTTTAATGTCTTTTACATTGTCATCGCGACTCGGTTCGCATATTGATCGGTCCGGAGATTTTCCTTGATGGCTGTTAAACGGTTTCTCCTTTGTACAATAAATGGGTATAAGTGTTTTTGCATTGTCCGCCCATATCTTGATGGGCCCCATCCTGTACTTAGAATCCATTGAATATGTATGCTGTTTCCCTGAGTTTCGGTTCCCAGATACTGGCTTTCGCGGGCTTACTGTCTTCAATCCACAAGCCTGTCTGGCTTGCAGTAACAGAAATAAAATGGTCCAGAAAACTGATCACGAGGCCCGGCGGCCATTTTGTATGCCCTTTTATCAAAGGTTTTTCTGTGCAAGCTTACTTTGGTCAATAAACAGTCTTATTTTATCCGGTTTTCTTGCGTGATTTTTGCTGAAAATTTCGAATCTTACCGACTTCAATAGATACAGCAAGCAATTACATTGTTTTTGTATTGAATTTGGAACACCACAGAGTCACAATGTCTGCTAAAAACTATTTCAGCCAATATTAAGAATTGAATGAAGAATCTTCGATAAGAATGGCATCAAACAGAAACCATAGCTGTCATATTGTTTTTATGATGGTTTTTGGAACACCTAAAGGTAGAGACATAATTATGCATGCAATAGTTGAATTGACAGTAAGATAGAAAACATTCAAAAGTGAGAATGAATAAAGACAATTAGCTGACATCAGCAGAGAACTTCAAAGAATAAACCACTGCAAAAAGAGTATAAAAATAAGAGCTTTTCAACAGAAAGTCAGAAGTCGCTGAACGGGCAAAGCGTTTCTCAACTCTTCAGAGGTATCTCTGTAAGTCTTCAACTTTGATTCTCAGGTGATCAAAGAGGAACTATTATTTGATTTTGGTGGATGTTCTGGATTTAGAAATAATTAAGAAAAGTAGAAATGTAACGAAGTTAAGATTTGCAAATAAGGATCTCTGATAAGGAAGAAATGTAAGTTATTTGTTTTTAGACTGTAATGTTGCGATGGACTCACCAGCTGTTAACTACATGTTGGTTCGTTAGTAAATTTATATATTTTTAGAATTGTCTCAAATTAATATTTCTGTATAAACTCGCGAACTCAAATCTCTGTACATTCTTTGGTGAAGAGTTGCAGAGTTCTGGGGTGTACTCCGGACCCTTATAATATCCGAAGTTTACAGTCTCGTTAAACTTATTAAAAATGCTATCTGGAGGATGGTAACATCTTCAGTCATTTCTTTCCTTTAGGGAGAGATAGCTTGAACATTTAGACCCATTTAAGCATCTTGTAGAATTCGGCTATCTCTAACTTTAGTTGAAGGTGAACGCCTGGGGAATACGCCTGATCTGGGGTAGCCCGAAAGGGCTAGGACTTGTAATTATCCCTTCATTTGGCGCCCAATGTGTGTGTTAACGAGTTGATACAGAACCTATACTTATAGTTATATCTATATATATCCTGTAGATTGGTAAGTATAGAAGGCATGTTTACTGACAGTGGTTCTAAGACCCAGATTTAAGTCTTTGGAGATGACAAGACCCTGATTAGGCCTTGTAGAACTTAAATCAGAACTCCCTCAATATACCATTGAGGTCTAGAAATTTCTTATAAAAGTTCATATTAAATCCTAACCGAGGTTAGGTCCTAACGAAATATTAAATCCTAACCGAGGTTAGGTCTTGAAGAAATGGCAAACCCTATTGGAATTGGCCAAGACTTTTTATTAGAAAATGTAAACGATTGCTTTATTAGGGGAAATATTTCTATCCCTGTACCTCCACAAAACCAAGTGATAATTTTTGAAATAGAATGCTTTGGAACCGAAGGAGCTGTTAGAACTCATGGCACGATTAATGTTTTGATCTCCAGAATCAGGGGGATCCAGAATATCCAGTGGGATAATCAAACAAAGACTCCAATCCACTAAATTCCTTAATGATAAGGTGCACACCTGGACAATTGGGAGACCTAATGAGAGGTAGTGACAACCATGGCCGAATAGCAGGACCCGGAGCAGCCTATGCTCCTGGGGGCCATGGATTCCAGTTAAGGTGGCAAGCTCATGATGAAATAAATAAACAGAATCTTCAAAAAAAATATAGACAGCTTAAAATCCATAATAAAAAACGGTCAGACAACCCCCCCTAAGGGATCTGGAAATCATAATACCCTCAAGATGGAGGAACGAAAGTCAGTTAAAATAATTAAAGACAACGCAGCAAATGAAGTTCATGACCCTGAGGATGAGCAATCCCAGGATTGGAGGCCTGGCACCCAGCCAGGGCCTCTTGAATTCCCCTATGCCTTGGCAACCTTGCCCACAATCACACAAGTGAAGGGCCTGTTTGATGCGAGAGCTGATTACACTGTAATAGATCCTGCAATTATAAAAACTCAGTGGACAGATTTGGGAGACCCAATTTGTAAAAAACCATCAGGGGGATTCACACAAGATGAAACCAATATAATTAATTTTTACAAGCTACCTATCACTATACATGGAATAACAGTGACCCTAGATGTACGACTGGTACCACAATTGACCTGTTCCCTCATTATAGGACAACCAGACATGCAACATTACCTTAAAATTTCAACCAGACCTGTAGAAGCATCCACAGACCGGATGACAGGGAAAAATATGTTCGAACACCCCTTGATCGAACTTGCCTAGAGGGGGGAGGCAAAGATCTCCTCAAGAAACTCATTAATACATATTACCCTTATCTACAACGCCATCCAAATCAATGTAGAAAGATAGACTTCAAACCCCACCCACTTGATGCTGGCTGGCACAAGCCTAAAAAACAGTAGCCTATTCAAGACCACAAAGGAAAAATAGATCTCCTAACAACGCTCAAATAACTAACAGAACAAGGTGTCATAATCAAAATGGCATCTAGAACTAATTCACCATTGTTTGGTGTTGCTAAACCAGATGGGAGGTGGAGATTACTGGTTGATTATACAGCCTTAAATAAGGTAACAGCCCCACATACTGCACAACAGCAAAATTCCACAGCTCTTCTTTCTGGAATCACGAGGGAAAAATATAAATCTTGTATTGATCTAGCAAACGGCTTCTGGTCACATCCAATTGAAAAAGCTGATTGGCCAAAAACAGCGATGACTGGACCCGATGGTCATCAGTATTGCTGGACCAGATTGCCCCAGGGATTTCAAAACAGCCCCGTTCTTTTTTCAGCCCACATCATTGACCTTTTAAAAGTCCTACCTAACGTCAGTTCTTATGTGGACGATATATATCTGTCACATGACAATCTCCAAGAGCACTTGAAAGCCATTGATAGTGTTTTATCCAGACTTACAACTGCTGGGTACTTAATCAACATAAAAAAGCGTCAACTAGTTAGGGAAGAGGTAGATTTTCTGGGCCTGCGAATAACTGGAAACGGTAAAGGATTAACTTAACACTATAAAGAAAAATTAGCCAACATTCAATATCCTAAAACTCTGAAAAATCTGCAAGCCAGTTTAGGACTCCTGAATTTTGCTCGATCCTTTACACCAACCTTTGCCGAGCTCTCAGGACCCCTGTATGCTAGAGTGGGCGATAACTCAAAATTGCAATAATTATGCCGAGAGGTACAAAAAGCCATTGCCCTGGAACAGAGGGACCTACAGGTCCCCCTCAATGTTCATCTCAGGTCATCACCTAAAGTGGCAGTTGCAGTCTTTTATAATGAAAAGAGCATAGTGACCATTCAGTTCCATTCTTATAACTTTTCCAATGACGAAATGAAGTACACTAAAAAAAAAAGAGCTACGACTATGGTAATCCAATGCCTCATCAAGGCACAAACCCTTCAAGGGAAATACCCCATTACCATCTATACTGAGATTCCCGATTTAAGATCAGTATTGAGGATGGCTTCTGATGAAAAAAGAGCCACCCAGATCCGATATGATAAATGGGCATCATTCTTAAATGATCCTACACTCATTTTTAAATTCCTCTTCCCGGAAATGGACTTAGAGCATCTCCCCATCATGGAGGATGATGATACGGAGGAGGGACTCAGACAAATACCGATGAGACCGCTTACAGAATACCCTCAAGTTATTTACTGTGATGGATCATCAATGACGATTAAAAAAGAGACATCCCAACAATCCTCAGCTGGGATGGGAATAGTAGGAGGGTCTTTTTGAGATTCCTATTCCTTTTATCCAGAAGAATTACTCTCTATACCCCTTGGCCATAAGAGAGCGCAATATGCTGAAACTGCAGCATTAAGGTATGCTTTAGAGAAAGCAGACCCTATTAAACCTACACTAATCTGCACTGATAGTGACTACTGTAAAAGAGGATATAACCAAAATCTAGTTTTCTGGGAACAAACAAATTTTACCAATCATAAACCCATAAAACATATAAGTCATTGTGGGAAGATATTCTCCATTCGAGAATGGCGAAAAAGAATTGTCAGGTGATTCATGTAAGTGGGCATACCACTGGGACAGTACACTCAAAAGGAAACAGCCTTGCAGAAAAAAAGCAAAACGTTCGGTCTGCATGACACCCCCTCGAGAGGGGTCTACCAATAGAAACATAGAAGATAGGAGCAGGAGTAGGCCATTCGGCCCTTCGAGCCTGCTCCGCCATTCAATGAGATCATGGCTGATCATCCAAATTCAGTACCCTGTCCCTGCCTTCTCCCCATATCCCTTGATCCCTTTAGCCTTAAGAAATATATCCAACTCCTTCTTGAATGTATTTAATGAACTGGCCTCCACCGCCCTCTGTGGCAGATAATTCCACAGGTTCACCACTTTCTGGGTGAAGAAATTCCTCCTCATTTCAGTCCTAAATGGCTTACCCCTTATCCTTAGATTATGACCCCAGGTTCCGGACTCCCCGGCCATCAGAAACATCCATCCTGCATCTAGTCTGTCCAGGCCTGACAGAATTTTATAGGTTTCCATGAGATCCCCTCTCAATCTTCTAAACTCCAGTGAGTATAAGCTCAATCGACACAATCTCTCCTCATACGTCATTCCTGCCGTCCCAGGTATCAGCCTGGTGAATCTTCGCTGAACTCCTTCCATGGCAAGAACGTCCTTCCTCAGATAAGGCGACCAAAACTGCACACAATACTCAAGGTGCGGTCTCACCAAGGCCCTGTACAACTGCAGCAAGACATCCTTCTTCCTGTACTCGAACCCTCTTGCTACGAAGGCCAACATACCATTTGCCTTCTTAACCGCCTGCTGCACCTGCATGCTTACCTTCAGCGACTGGTGCACAAGAACACCCAGGTCTCTTTGCACTTCCCCTTCTCCCAATCTATTGCCATTCAAAAAATAATCTGCCTTCCTGTTTTTGCCACCAAAGTGGATAACCTCACATTTATCCACATTATAGTGCATTTGCCATGTTTCTGCCCAATCACCCAACCTGTCTAAATCATACTGGAGTTTCACGACATCCTCCTCACAGCATACCCTCCCACCCAGCTTTGTGTTGTCTGCAAATTTGGAGATATTACATCCAATTCCCTCGTCTAGATCATTAATATATATTGTGAACAGCTGGGGTTCCAGGACCGATCCTTGCTGTACCCCACTAGTCACTGCCTGCCACTCGGAAAATGACCCGTTTATTCCAACTCTTTGCTTTCTGTCCGCCAACCAGTTCTCTATCCAAGTCAATACCTTGCCCCCAATCCCATGGCCTAGAAATTCAGTTGGTTGCGCCAGCCGTTAGTGCCTTAAGAGAAGTGAATTTCGGGCGCTATGCGTGTAGCGTCCGGGCGCAGCGCGATCTGCGCCTCGCCCCAAATTAAGTACACATTTAGCGCCGGCGCAAAGTTTAGCGCGCGCTCACCTGCGCGCGCAGAAAATGACGTCATATCCTCGTGCAATGCCCTTTGCGCGCCCCGATCCAGAACTTCAGTGGGACCGCCCCATTGTGCGGCCGGCGGCCCGCACGCTTGTTTAGTGGAACGCAACAGAGCCGACGCGGGACCCGGGGAGCGTAAATTAAAGGGCACTTACCCTGCACTATAAAGGGCAGCCATTTTGCAGCAAACACTCTTGTGCAACGGATTTCTGGAGAGAGACCAAGGAAGACAGCTTTCTGGTTTGGGCCTTCACTAGCTCAGGTATTTTTGGCTTCAGGCCAGAGCGTTGCAAGTGGCCTCTTGTATATTTGACTGTTTGGCAGCATATTATGGGGGCTGCATGGGGTGCCAACGCTGAGTTTCAGCGTCATGTCCGTAGGGCTCGCAGACGCGGTGTGAGAGGGGCAGCCCTGGCTAGACGCAGAGGGGGCAACAGGCGTCGGCAACATGGGCCTTACCCAGTCAGGGCATACCGCCAGCAGCACACCTACCTCAACATGAGTGGCGCGAGATGTGTAAAAAGGCTGAGATTCCGAAAGGAGGTGGTTGCAGAGATCTGCCATCTGCTTCGCAGAGATCTGCATCCAAAGCTCAGGAGCAGGACGTCTCTGTCGGTGGAGGCGAAGGTGACGGTGGCCTTGAACTTCTATGCCACCGGCTCCTTCCAATCCGCTGCTGGGGACATAGCTAACATATCCCAGTTTGCCGTGCATTGCTGCATCCGCCAGGTGACCGATGCCCTTTTCAGAAGGAGACTCCAATTCATCTCCTTCCCCATGGCCCTGGAGAGGCAGCATCAGTGTGCACTGGGATTTGCAAGATTCGCGGCCTTCCCCTTCGTGCAGGGCGCCATTGACTGTACGCATGTGGCTTTGCAGGCACCTGTGGAGCATGCCGAGGATTACCGCAACCGGAAGGGCTACCATTCCCTCAATGTGCAGCTGGTGTGTGACCACAAGCAGCGCATCCTAGCTGTCAATGCCCGCTTTCCAGGCAGCAGCCACGATGCCTTTATCCTGCGGCAGACAACTGTGCGTGACATGTTCGAGGCACAGCCTCCCCCAAGAGGATGGCTTCTTGGGGACAAAGGCTCTCCTTTGTGTACCTGGCTCATGACCCCGCTCCGCGCGCCCAGGACCCCTGCTGAAGAGGCATACAACGAGAGTCATCAAGCGAGCAGGAACACAATCGAACAAACAATTGGCGTCCTCAAGCAGCGGTTCCACTGCCTGGATCATTCCGGCGGATCTCTGCAGTATTCCCCGGACCGAGTGTCCCAATTCGTCGTTGTTTGCTGCATGCTGCACAACCTGGCTCTCCGCAGGACTCAGGCACTGCCACCTCACGTTGGACCACCACCTCAGGAGGAGGAGCAGGAGGAGCATGAGGAGGAGGAGCAGGAGGAGGAGAAGGTCCAAGGGCCGTCCGTCGGCGGCTTATTGAACGTCACTTCTAAGCCCCCTGTCAGGGAATGCCTTGTGGCCATGAAGGAACATGAACGCAGCCGCTCCGCAAGCCCTCAGCCGGCAAAGGCAACAAATACTTACAGCAATAAACATGGACACTCTCTGAATAAAGAGAAATCTTTATTTTAGACCAATAAAACCCCTTCACACATGAAACCCAGAAACATTAAACGGCCCCAAAAAACAGTACATCAAATGACTCACTCCCACAACCTGGGGAGGAATAACTGAACATTTGTTCAAAAATGGCCTTCATCTTCGGCCTTAACCCAAAAAACATCCCCAGAAACAAAACAACCATGGCCAAAAGTAACATAGGCATCGCCATATAAAATAACACTTGGCCACACCGTCTACTTCTTGGGCCGCGAGGGCGAGACCTTGTCGAGCCTTTTGGGGCCCCTGCCCGGCCTGCTGCTCCTCCGCAAGCTCTGCCCAGTGGCTGCTGCGAGGTTGGGGAAAGGCTCCTGAGGGTTAGCTGTCCTTCCGGCAGATGCCCTTGGGGGGCGGCCTAGACGGGGTTTGCCCCTCGAGGGTCCGGCTGGTGATTGGCGCAGCTGTGCCTGGCCAACATCATTCGCAGCCGCTTGCCGTTGAGGCGCCACTGGGGGAGTGGCGGTGACGGCTGGAGGAATGTGTGCAATCTGGCGGATGGTCGGCCCTGGCTGGTGATGTGCCACTCTGGCACTCACACGGGCCCGCACTGCAGCATGCGCACCAATCTGCCGAAGGGCAGCCCGCTGTGCTGCTGCAGCGCGGTGGGTGTCCAGGCGATGCCTGGCTGACGCAGCGCGTGTGGCAGCAGTCAGTGCCCCTGTTGCCCTGGTCTGCGACCGCAACAGAGCAGCCACTGTCTGGACGGCATCACTGATCAGCCGGCCACTCGCGGCATGTGAGGCCCCGAACTCGCGCACACTACTAGCCAGGGACTCGATGGCCTCAGGCATCCGTGCCACTACCCCCATCAGCTCGGTGTGCCGGCAATCCAAATCCTGGGCCATTTGATCGAGGCGGCGCACCTCCTCTGAGTTGAAGGTGGCCGGACTGGAGTCCGGACTCTCCCGCTGGGGAGCAGGGGGCAGAGCTGGCCGACCCTTGCCACGTTGCCGGCGGCGACTGGGCCCAGCAACTGCACTCCCCTCCGATCCTTCCCCCCTCTGGGGGGAAGGCCACGGACCAACCGCAGCCCTCCTGGGTTGCTGGACGCCACTGGTCCCAGCAGCTCCACTCCCCTCCGACACTTCCTCCAGGCTCTCCTCCAGGGAAGACGTGTCCACTACTTCGGCATCTGCAGCCGCACCTGACTGCTGCCCTGATGGTCCGCCTTCCTGTTCCTCCTCCTCCTCCTCCTCGGAGGGGCTGTCACTGGCAGCTTCAGGGAGCTCCTCGTCACCAGCTGAAAGCAGGAAGGCACAAGAGTAGCTTTAGAGTGAGGAGAGGGCGTCAGCGAGGGAGGCATGACTGGTGGCATTCAGCGCATTGGTCGGACAATGGCAAAGGAGGTAGATCGGATGCGCAAGTGCGACGAGAGAGGTCCAAAAGGTGATGTCCATACCATTGTGGTCCAGAAGAGGGTCGGCATCTCCACAGGTGACGGGCCCAATCACCCAGGGTCCCATGAGGCGACTCACGGGCTCCTCCAGGGGAGTGAGCTCCTGGATCTGGGGGCGGCCTCCCCCAGTCTGCTCCTGGTGCCTTCGGTTGTTGGCAAGTTTTGCCTGCAAGAGAAAGGACGGCCTGTAAGTACGGTGTGTAGCCCTGATGTGGTGTGCACTGCCTCCCATGGTGGAATAGCTTGGCCAGTGTGTAGCCCTGATGTGGTGTGCGCTGCCTCCCATGGTGGAATAGCGTGGCCAGTGTGTAGCCCTGATGTGGTGTGCGCTGCCTCCCATGGTGGAATAGCTTGGCCAGTGTGTAGCCCTGATGTGGTGTGCGCTGCCTCCCATGGTGGAATAGCTTGGCCAGTGTGTAGCCCTGATGGGGTGTGCACTGCCTCCCATGGTGGAATAGCTTGGCCAGTGTGTAGCCCTGATGTGGTGTGCGCTGCCTCCCATGGTGGAATAGCTTGGCCAGTGTGTAGCCCTGATGTGGTGTGCACTGCCTCCCATGGTGTAAAGTGCAGAATGTGCAATTGATGTTCATGACTGTCCCATAGCTGCTGGCTGAGGGCTGGCCATTAGGGCTTTCAGGTCCCTTTGCCCATCATGTCAGGTGTACATGCAAGGATGAGGAGGAGACTGGAAAGGGTACTCACCCTGACAATCCTGGTCAGGTCATTAAACTTCTTCCGGCATTGGACATTGTCCCTGGGGGCATCGCCAGTGGCCGAGACCCAGCGGGCGACCTCCGTCCAGGCTTTCCTATAGACGCTGGTTGGAGGCTTCCTGCCAGTGTCCGGGAACAAGATGTGCTGTCTCTTCTCCAGGGCCCTCACCATCACCTTCAAGTCATGGGCTGAGAAGCGCAGGGCACGCTCACGGGCCTTCTGTACCGTTGCCATGGCTCCTTCTGATCACCAGCAGTGTTCAGGCCTAGCTGGAAGGCTGCAGTGTGCAGGCCGTTGCAGCAGAGCAAGTCGACCCTTCCCCCTTTAAGAGCTGGCCGGCGCCACGGTGTCTGCTGTCAATCAAGAAATGACCGCACCTGCGCTGCGCCCGGCCTCGGCGCTATCCCTCTGCACCGCCGGCTTAGCGCCTAAAGATAGGCGTGCAACGCCAGTTTTAGCGCTCAAGCAACCTCTTAGGGCGAAGCTACTGAATATCGGCGATGTGCCATCGACTTTGTGCCGGGCGCAAACTTTAGCGCCCGCCCGACTTTACCGCCCCAAAAGTGGCTATACTGAATTTCTAGGCCCATGTGCCTTAATTTTGGACGCTAATCTTTTAGCGGGACCTTATCGAAAGCCTTCTGAAAGTCCAAATACACCACATCCACTGGTTCTCCCTTATCTATTTTACCAGTTACATCCTCAAAAAATTCCAGTAGATTAGTCAAGCATGATTTACCTTTTGTAAATCCATGTTGACTTTGTCCGATCCTGTCACTGCTTTCCAAGTGCTCTGCTATTACATCTTCTATAATGGACTCTAGCATTTTCCCCACTACCGATGTCAGGCTTACCAGTCTATAATTCCCCGCTTTTTCTCTACCACCTTTTTTGAACAGTGGGGTAACATTAGCTACCCTCCAATCAATAGGTACTGTTCCAGAGTCTATCGAGTTCTGGAAGATGACCAGCAATGCATCTATTATTTCTAGGGCCACTTCCTTAAGTACCCTAGGATGTAGATTATCAGGCCCTGGGGATTTATCGGCCTTCAGTCCCATCAATTTTCCTAACACCATTTCCCTACAAATACTGATTTCTTTCAGTTCCACCCTTTCATCAGACCCTATGTTCCCCAGCATCTCTGGGAGGTTATTTGTGTCCTCCTTTGTGAAGATAGAACCAAAATATGTATTTAGTTGTTCTGCCATTTCTTTGTTCCCCATTATAAATTCCCCTGATTCTGACTGCAAGGGACCTACGCTTGACTTCACCAATCTTTTTCTCTTCACATATGTATAAAAGCTTTTGCAGTCAGTTTTTATGTTCCCTGCAAGCTTACTCTCATAATCTATTTTCCCTTTCTTAATTAATCCCTTTGTCCTCCTTTGCTGAATGTTAGTGTAATCACTAGGGCCGAACGGGCAGCTAATCAGGATGAGAAACTGATTCAGCTATTAGACCCGACAAAAGAAAATCCACCAGGATATCCACCAAATACTCTTACTCGGAAACCCCTATGGGTATTGTACTAGTTAAGTTGCCCAAGGGAAACCGAGAAGTACCCCTGAGCCACAAACGAGAACAGCTTGTAAAAGAAGCTCATGAGGGCATAAGTCAATCACATTGTAGTGCCAGAATAACATTCTGCAAATTGACCCCCTTATATTGGTGGCCAGGCAAGCTTAAAGCCTGTAACACATACGTGGCAAATTGTGAGCCATGCTATTTGACCAATAAGTCATCACTAATTATGCCACCACCATTGGCTCCTGTGAAAGCTGATGAGCCAATGGGAAATTTTTTTATTGACTTTATTGGACCACTTCCCCCATCTTTGGGATATAGACATGTTCTCGTTTGTGTGGATGGATGCACTTCCTTTTGCTGGTTGGTCCCCACAAAAACTGTTTCGGAAAGCACACTTGCCAGGGCTATTTCTGATTTAACTGTAGCTGGTGCACCCAAAATCTTACACTCCGATCAAGGCGGAGCCTTTGGGGCCGATTTTCCTGCAGGTGTGGGGAATTGTTGGGTTCCCCGAATGTCGGGGTTCCCACACGAATGTAAATGGGTCTGCCAGATTGATGCAATTTTCCCTCAATTGGCCAATTCATTTCCAGCGTGTGGGAACCCTTGCTAATTGACTACTTCCAGTCAGAAAGTCGCACTGTATGATGTCAGCATTCGTGGTGCTTTTAAGGTCCACAAGCATTGCTTCCTCTGCAGGCTTCCAAATGAACCAAGCATGATGGCAGAGGAGCCTGCAGCAGCTGTAGCCAGTGCCAGACACCGAGCTGCCTACAAATTCGACGAAGCTTCACTGCAGGCATTATTGGATGGGGTAAGGGCCCACAGGGAGGTCCCCTTCCCTAGGTCAGGGAGGAAGAGGCCTCCCACTGAGACCAAGGCTGCATGGATGCAGGTGACAGCAGATGTCAACTCGCTGGGAGTCACCAGAAGAACCTGGATACAGTGTCGGAAACAATTCCATGACCTACACCGTACAGGAAAAGTAAGTATGAAGTTTCCATCACCCTCAAACTGATCCCCATTGCCTTTCCCCACCAGCACTCAGCTTTAGCACTCTCTTCCTCCACATCCCACTTCACAGTCACATCCATGCACCCTTACCCATTCCTTCTCTCGCTATGCTCACATTCACATAACTATTCCACCATGCAGCCCTCAAACTCCCTCTCACTCTGATGCTTTGAACACAACTGACAACACACAGGGAGGGCCCTTGGTCTTGCAGCCTCACACCATCTTTGTCTCCCTCTAAGTATCTATGCTATGCAATCTCTAAACTCACTCCTTCATTCTCACTCAAACTCCACTTGTCTCCCTCATTGCAGGAAAAGAGAGCTCACAACAACAGAGAGCAAGCCAGGACTGGAGGAGGCCCACCCTCAATAGCCCACCTGACCCCCTGGGAGGAAGGAGTGCTGGAAATTGTCGGGGCTGATGTGGCTGCGGAAGTTGGGAAAGGAGAGACAGGGGCAGTCCCGCAAGCTGGTGACAGAATAGTTTTCCTTCTCTCTCATTGACATAGCATGAGTCGCTGTTATGATTCTGAAGCTACATCATTTGGACTTATGAACATCTGCAAAGTCCAATGTGCATGTAACCTTGGCATCTCATCTCTAACTCTTTCCTTTACTCCCCCACAGGACCATCCAGAGCCCCCGTCCCCACTGCGGAGGAGGAAGAGGCTGAGCAGCCAGACTCCTCAGAGGAAGCTCCAACCTCTGAGGGTGCAGCGTCAGCAGAATTCAGCGCACCCAGCACCAGCGCAGACACTCACACCTCAGTGGTACCTTCACGAGATAGAGTAGTGTTGTCACCTGGTGTATCACAGCTCACAAGTGAGCATCAGCAGTTGGTGGAGACAGGGACAGCAGTGGAGAGTCCTCATCGGAGGGCGCAGGACTCTGCCAGCGCAGCTCAGCTGCATGTCGACCCTCTGCCTTTGGGTCCATCCACAAGAGAAGAGGTGATGGATCTCCATGCACAGATGTAGGAGTCTCTGGCAGGTTTTTTCTCCAGGGTCGCTGCAAGTGTGGAGCGAATGGAGGAGTCCATAGCGAACATGAGCAGAGCCTTTGTGGAGTCATTGGCGCAAGAACGCCTCACCACAGAAAGGATGGCAACCTCCGTGGAAAGGATGGCTACAGCAGAGGAGAGGATGGCTACGGCCATGGAGGAGCTAAGTCGCCAGAGTGTTGAAAATATGGTGAGTGTTCAGAATAGACTCACATCTCTGGAGGAGCAATGGTCAGCTATTGAACAGAGAAACCAGACCTTCACGGCAGGCCCTCTGAGTAGGACTGCCATTGTAGAAAGGGGTCCCCATGGCCCCCCTGATGTGCAGCAAGTTGCTCTCAAGCCACTTGCAGGCACTGAGGTAGGCCTGACCCATGAGAGGGAGGTTGGTGGCAGACCAAAAGGAAGTGGGGGCTCCTCTCAAGCGCTCACACTTCCATGCCACTGCAGAGCCCTCAGTCAGAGCCCCGCCGGAGTACACACCCAATGGAGATAGAGGTCTCAACCCCTGCACAGCCGCAGGAGCAGCAGACTGCTGGCGAGTCCTCACAGGCTCACCATCCCAGAGGACGCCCGCCAAAGGTGTCGAGACAGGAGCAGCAGGAATGTGAGCAAGGGGCCTCCACATCTGCTGAAGCCACAGGGGAACCACTATGTAGGAGCACGCGTAAGAGGAAAATAAAGCACTAATAGTCACAAGGTTAGTCACTTGGGTGAAATGTTGTGTTTATTTGAAAAATGCCATCAGTTGGTTATTGTAAATAATATTTCTGATGGCAACTTCTGCAGTTGTGGCATGTGTCATTTCGCGAATGGGGCTGGAGGTCCTCTAATGCCAAGAGGGGAAGGAAAAAAAGGCCTCCCATGCTTCTGGTAGGTGCCTCAGTTGAAGGAGCGCTGAGTGAGGGTGGCGAGAGGGGCTTCCCAGGAACTCACACTGGAGAAGTGTGCGAGGCTCCAACCTTCCACAGCTGTGCCTAAGCCTGGAACAAGTTGCCCCAAGCCTGAAACAACAAGGTCCTGCAACCTACAAATGATCTCTGATTAAATCTCTTCTTTCCTGATTGGCCTGCAGCTGATCGTCAGCAATCCGATATTTGTCACGTCAGGTTTCATCAGCGGGGTTCCCACCAGGCGTGTTTAATGTGGGTTAAGGCTGAAAATAGCAAGGGCCCCTTAAAATGGCATTATAGATGCCAATTATTGGTGATTAAGTTGCCTGCTGCGGGCGGGACTGATTCGGGTCGGACAGAAACGCCTGGGTGAAAATCGGATGGGGCGGGGAATCAGGCCAGGGGGGTCACGACCCCCTATTTTTGCGATTTCCACCCCCCCCCCACACGCCTGAAAGCCTGCCTGATGGCTCCAGGAAAATCGGCCCCTTTGTCTCTAAGGTCTTCAAAGACTACTGCGAACAAAGGGGGATTGGCTTAGAGCACAGCATGCCACGTCACCCGCAATCAGCGGGGCTGGTGGAACGTAAAAACCAGGAAGTAAAAAAGCTATTGGTCAAACTGTTGAGAATCAGAGGAAATAAGTGGACCACCATCATTCCGGAGGTGCAGCTATCACTCAATAATGTGCCCACATCTGCATCATGGACAGTGTCCCCTAAAACTCCATATTATTTGATGTATGGGATTGAGATGCATACACTGCTTACCCATAGTTCTTTTATTGCCTCTACACACTCTAAGTCCTTGAACCGACAGCGACAGTTAGATTTAAAAAAAGAAGTAACAGAGGAGATTCATCAAATTGATCAGAGGATAAGGGAAGCAAATAGGCAGAAAAAATTGACAAATAAAGCATGGCAACCCATAGTAGGAGAATGGGTACAGGAAAAGAAGTTCAAGCAAAAATCTGGTTTAAGACCGAAGTGGAAAGATCCTGTTCAAATACAGTCTGTTATTAATGAAAGAACAGTTCAAATACATATTAACCAGCCAAATGGCAAGTATATTTTTAAAAATGTCTCCATAGACAATATCAAAAGATGTCCTGAAGGATACCGAAAAGGAGGAACAATACAAGGTGCAGTTGTACACTGTCTTTAAAGACCCAGCTTGGGGCACGGCACAGGAAATAGATGCAATCGAAATACTGACGACGGGAAGTCAGAAGGTGTCACCGACACTTCTGCACATTGCTTGGCAACGCATCAGGAATTGGATTTGCGAAAAGCAACAACCGAAACAAGGAAAGATCAATGGGTTACTTCAGCAAAGGAGGAAGAAACCGCAGATAAAGAAGGAATCAACTGAGTGACTGGTAAGGCCTTTACCACAACACGTATCGGTAAACACGCCGGATCAAAGGAAGAGCATGTCAAGCTTCAACAATTTTCAACTGACGTTTTCTTGGCTCGTATGAATAACTCATCTCTACGGAAGGTACATCTGCCGATTGGACATGCTAAGGACATTGTTGTTTTGCTCATAGCATGACTATGTACTTATCATCCTTTTCAATTGTGTACAATTTAAAATAAGACAAAACATTGTCCTGTTGAGATACTGCGGCAAAAGTGGGAGTCGAGACCAGAGCTAGTAAAACAGAACAGCTTTTTATTTCAGCCTCATGGCAAAACAGGAACTGGAAGAGCCCGCGCCTGACTTAAATACTCCCCAGACAGGAAGTGCTCCCGGCAGCCTGTCCCTGTGGGAAACAAGTTGCTGGAGGAAAGGGCCCCCGGTTGGGGGCGTCTGCTTAAACTGTCCGTACCGCCGTGAGTGGATTGTGTCCAGTGGTGGCGTGTCACCACAGAGCTCCCCCCAGAATCCGCTTAGGAGGAGTGGACGAGTCATGACGGTGGTCTGATGGTTCTGCCGCAGCGGCTCTGCGTGATCGCCGGTCTAGTTGGCGGGGCCTGGCGGTTCGCCACCGGCTGTGCTGGCTTGCTGGCGGGACGGCCTCTAGTTGGAGGCCGGGCCACGGGGACCTGTTCCCCTGGTTCTGTGTGTGCTGGTTTGAGCCGGTCGATGGAGACTGTCTCGACCCTGTCGCCGAGTCACAGCTTGAAGACCCTTTCCCCGGTTTGTAGTACTTCGTACGGTCCGTCGTACGGGGGTCGCAGGGGTCCGCGGTGCGCGTCGTGTCGCACGAAGACGAAGCGCGCCTGCTGTAAATTTGGCAGGACGTGAGGTGCGAGTTCGCCGTGTCGGTTGACCAGAAGTGGGGTGAACTCCTGAGCGGAAGAGAAAAAGTTGAGCCGCTGCTGGTCGGCCGACCAAGGCGTGGTAGCCTCCGAAAGGAATTCGCCTGGGATGCGCAGCGGTTGTCCGTAGACTAACTCCGCTGCCGAGGGCTGGAGGTCTTCTTTGACCGCGGTGCGTAGGCCTAGTAGTACCCACGGTAGGCGGTCAGTCCAGGTACTGTCCTGCAGGCTGGCGCGGAGTGAGGCCTTGAGTGACCGGTGGAAGCGTTCACAAAGCCCGTTGGCCTGCGGGTGGTACGCCGTGGTTCGGTGGAGCGTCACACCGAGGTTGCGTGCTGTGGCCGTCCAGAGTTCGGAGGTGAACTGGGCGCCTCTGTCGGAGGTTATGTCGGCCGGTACACCGAACCTCGCTACCCAGGTGTTAACGAACGCCCTGGCGATGTCGGCTGTGGTGGTGGAGGTCAGCGGCACTGCCTCAGGCCAGCGTGTGTAGCGGTCGACCATCGTGAGGAGATAAGTCTGACCTTGCAATGGTGGCAGGGGCCCGACGATGTCGACGTGTACGTGGTCGAAGCGGCGGCTGGGTACCTCAAAGTCTCCCAGGGGTGCTTTTGTATGTCGTTGTACCTTAGCCCGTTGGCAGGCGAGGCAGGAGGTGGCCCAAGTCCGAACATCTCTGCTGAGGCCGCGCCAGACGAAATGCTGGGAGCGGAGTTTGACGGACGCGCGGGAACCCGGGTGGGAGAGCCCGTGGAGCGCATCGAAGACCCGGCGGCGCCAGGTTTCAGGGACGACCGGCCTGGGTTGGCTGAGTGTGATGTCGCAAGTAACTGCCGTGGCTTCGGGCCCGTGCGCGACCTTGGCTAGGCGTAGCCCTGGCAGGCTGGTAGCCGCCGAGAGGAGGTCTGGGTCCGTGAGCTGGGCCGCTGCTAGTTGCGCGTAGTCGACCGTGAGGTGATTCGCGCAGATGGCGGGATGGGAAAGGCAGTCGGCGACAACGTTGTCTCTACCGGAGACGTGCTGGATGTCCGTGATAAACTCGGACACGGCCGCAAGCTGGCGTTGCTGCCGAGCGGACCAGGGTTCGGTGTGCTTGGCCATCGCGTATGTGAGTGGCTTGTGGTCCACGTACGCGGTGAAGGGGCGGCCTTCCAGGAGGAACCTGAAATGGCGGACCGACAGGTGGAGCGCGAGAAGCTCGCGGTCGAAAGTGGAGTATTTGACCTCCGGGGGGTGCAGTTGGCGGCTGTAGAAGGCAAGTGGCTGCCACGCGCCATTAACCCACTGCTCGAACACGGCCCCGACCGCGTGGTCAGAGGCGTCGGTGGTGAGCGCGACCCGGGCGTCGGCCCTCGGGTGCGCAAGCAGAGTGGCGTCGGCGAGCGCGTTTTTGGTGGCATCGAAGGCGGCTGACATGTCAGTGGTCCAGGCTACGGCCATCTTGCCGGATTTACCTCGGAGGGAGTCGTATAGGGGCTTCATGAGGGCTGCAGCTCTGGGGATGAACCTGTTGTAGAAGTTCACCATCCCGAGGAACTCCTGGAGGCCCTTGATGGTTGTGGGGCGGGGGAACTGCTGGACGGCCTGCACCTTGTTGGGCAGGGGGACGGCCCCAGCAGGGGTGATGTGGTGACCGAGAAAATCGATCTCGGTTAGGCCGAATTGGCACTTCGCCGGGCTGAGGATGAGCCCGTGTTGGGCTAGGCGCCCGAACAGGACGCGAAGGTGTTCCTGTTTGGAGGACCTGGCCACGAGAATGTCGTCTAGATAGATGAATAGGAAGTTCAGGTCCCGCAGGACCAAGTCCATAAGGCGCTGGAAAGCCTGGGCTGCATTCTTGAGGCCGAAGGGCATCCTCAGGAACTCGAACAGGCCGAATGGGGTGATGACGGCCGTTTTGGGGATGTCCGCGGGGTGTACGGGGACTTGGTGGTAACCGCGCACCAGGTCGACTTTGGAAAAGACAGTTCGTCCGGCCAGTCGGGCCGAGAAGTCCTGGATGTGAGGCACCGGGTATCGGTCGGGGGTGGTGGCATCGTTAAGGCGGCGGTAGTCCCCACAAGGGCGCCATACCTCCGCCGGGCTTAGGGGCAATGTGGAGGGGCGAGGCCCAGGGGCTGCTGGAGCGGCAGATGATGCCGAGTTGTTCCATGGTGGTAAACTCGGCCCGCGCGATTTCCAGCTTGGCCGGGTTGAGCCTGCGGGCGTGGGCAGAAACTGGAGGGCCGGTGGTGGGGATAAAATGCTCCACCCCGTGTTTGGCGGCTTTGGCCGAAAAGGTCGGGTTGGTGAGGGCGGGAAACTCGGCTAGGAGTGCCGAGTAGTCGTCCACGGCCCTGGCGAGGCAGTAGGTCATCAGGCCGGCCGAACGGTCCGGGGTAAAGGCGCCGGGGATGGTGGCCATAGTGTTGGCGTCGACGAGGCGGTGCCTCGGAATGTCGACAAGGAGGCCGTGGGCGCGTAGGAAGTCGGCGCCGATGAGTGGGCAGAGGACCTCGGCGGTGAGGAACTCCCAGCGGTAGCGGCGGCCCGCGAGGTCGAGCGTGACCATGCGGGTGCCATATGTGCGGATGTCCGAGCCATTGGCGGTGGCCAGCGTGATACCTCGTGTGCCGCGTTGGATTTCGAGGGCGGAGGCGGGGGTGATGCTGTGCTGGGCCCCTGTGTCGCACAGAAATCGGCGGTTGGTTCTGTCATCAGTGACGTACAGTAGAGGCCCCTTTTGCCCCACGGCCATCGCGGGTGCCGGTGCGGGGGGGGAATTGAAGGTACACGGTGGCGTGCAGCGTTGGGCCTTAGTGCCAAAATGGGTGTGGTAGTAACAGTGGCCCGGAGTGGTAGGGCGAGCGGGCCTGGTGGGCCGGGGAGACCGCGTGGTCGTTGCCGCGAGGTCGGGCGTGACGTCGCGCGCGGACTGTGCAGAGAGCAGCCGGTCGACCTTTTCTGCTATGTCATTCAGGTCCGTGGAGCCGGGCTCCACAATGAGCGGGCGAATGCTGGCGGGAAGCTGCCGAATGAAAAGCGTGCGAAAGAGGGCGCCGGGGGGCTTGTCGTCCGCGAGGGACAGCATGTGGGAAAGCAGATCTGATGGTGAAGCGTCACCGAGACTGGGGAGGTCAAGGAGTTGGCAGTGGCGCTGGTAAGAGGACGTTTGAAATTTTTTAAGGAGCGCAGCCTTCAGATGTTCGTACTTGCCAGTCTGTGGTGGGTCCTGCAGCGCTGCCCAAACTTTGGGGACGGTAGCGTATGTGAGCGAGGAGACGAGGTAGTCGTACTTCGTGGTGTCGCCTGTGATGCCTTTCAGCCGGAATCTGGACTCGGCTTCAACGAACCAGGCTTCGGCCAAGTTTTCCCAAAAGTCTGGTAATTTAACCGTGACTGCGTTTGTATCCACCATGCTAGCTTAGGATTCGTCCTGAGCGTCGGGGTCACCAGTGTTGAGATACCGCGGCAAACGTGGGAGTCGAGACCAGAGCTAGTAAAACAGAACAGCTTTTTATTTCAGCCTCATGGCAAAACAGGAACTGGTAGAGCCCGCGCCTGACTTAAATACTCCCCAGACAGGAAGTGCTCCCGGCAGCCTGTCCCTGTGGGAAACAAGTTGCTGGAGGAAAGGGCCCCCGGTTGGGGGCGTCTGCTTAAACTGTCCGTACCGCCGTGAGTGGATTGTGTCCAGTGGTGGCATGTTGCCACAGTCCTAGGATGACTTCAAAGGAATTTTCATGTAGCACATGATTGTGCATCTCGTGAACTTAATATGCTATTATAACCTCATGAGTATCATTGTCCAAACTCTGCCCTGATGTTATGAGCTCACCTTTTGGTCAAGAAGGGGGTGTGAGGGAATAAGCCATATTTCAGAAAGATGCACCATAATATGAACAGAATTCTGATATTTATTTATACATGACATACTGGGCTTAAAAATCTAAAGCCTCAGAGACACAAGTAGTAAAACCTCAGAGACATAAGCTGTAAACAGAAAAACAGGCTTCTGAAATAAAGATCAGTTGCTACACAAAAGTTGTAAAACACCACAAGCTTTGAATTGTGAATTAGTTAAATATACTAAAACAATGCCCCTATTGAATTAAACCATTGGTGCTTCCGGAAGGTCAATGGTTTGCAACCAACACAATGCAAATGCCCAGTTTAAGGTGTTATAAGCTAACATGTTGAACAGAAACACAAACATTAAAAGAGGCACGTGCCTTTGAAAATATGACATCAAGTAAAAGAAACACCTGCTGGTCAAATAGTTTTTATGTTAAACTTGGAAGACAGGAAACACGATTAAATATGCAACCAATTGAGATAGCTAGAAATGCATGAAACACTCTGGTCAAAGTGTCTTTAATATATACATAGAAAATATGATACCAACTAAAACACATTGAAGATATGACTTCAATAGATACACCAAGCAATTACATTGTTTTTGTATTGAACTTGGAACACCATGGAATCACAATGTCTGCTAAAAACCAGTTAAGCCAATATTAAGAATTGAATGAAGAAACTTCGATAAGAATGGCATCAAACAGAAACCATAGCTGTCATATTGTTTTTATGATG
This sequence comes from Somniosus microcephalus, assembly GCF_052327205.1. Classification (NCBI taxonomy): domain Eukaryota; kingdom Metazoa; phylum Chordata; class Chondrichthyes; order Squaliformes; family Somniosidae; genus Somniosus; species Somniosus microcephalus. The sequence continues at coordinate 34,504,951 of NC_140996.1, forward strand.
GTTTTTGGATCACCTAAAGGTAGAAACATAATTATGCATGCAATAGTTGAATTCAATAGTAAGATAGAAAACATTCAAAGGAGAAAATGAATAAAGACAATTAGCTGACATCAGCAGAGAACTTCAAAGAATAAACCACTGCAAAAAGGGTATAAAAATAAGAGCATTTCAAACAGAAAGTCAGAAGTCACTGAATGGGCAAAGCATTTCTCAACTCTTCAGAGGCATCTCTGTAAATCTTTAACTTTGAGTCTCGGGTGATCAAAGAGGAACTATTATTTGATTTTGGTGGATGTTCTGGATTTAGAAAAGTAGAAATGTAATGAAGTTAAGACTTGAAAATAAGGATCCCTGAGAAAGAAGAAATGTAAGTTATTTGTTTTTGGACTGTAATGTTGTGATGGACTCACCAGCTACATGTCGGTTCTTTAATAAACCTATATATTTTTAGAATTGTCTCAAATTAATATTTCTGTAGAAACTCACAAACTCAAATCTCTGTACATTCTTTGGTGAAAGAGTTGCAGAGTTCTGGGGGGTATTCCGGACCCTTATAATATCCGGAAATTTACAGTCTAGTTAAACTTATTAAAAATGCTATCTGGAGGACAGTAACATCTTCAGTCATTCCTTTCCTTTAGGGAGAGATAGCCTGAACCTTAAGACCCATTTAAGCATCTTGTAGAATTTGGCTATCTCTAACTTTAGTTGAAGGTGAACGTCTGGGGAATACGCTTGATCTGGGGTAGCCCGAAAGGGCTAGGACTTGTAATTATCCCTTCACTTTAAGTAGCGCTGACAGCGTTTCTGTAGGTCTGCTGCACGCACACTTCTCTGAGCATGCTTAGGACCCAGCGTTGAAGCCAGCGAAGAAGTTATAGTACAGTCGTGGCGTCAAGTCAGTGTGCTGACATCACGCTCTGCTGATATGCATTTCTATGGCCAGTGCTACTAACGGCAGCACTATGGCCCTCACCAAAATGGCGGCTGCCGAGTATCATGCTGGAGACAGGCGGAAATGAGGCGCCCGCCATTTTTGTTGCAGAAACGGGCCTTAACGGACATCGGTAAGTATGCAAATTTCTAGGCTATATTGTTTAAGTCAAATAAAATGACACACTAATATGGGGAAAGGTAGCATGTTCTTTATTTTGCATCATTGCTCAAAATTGTACTAATTGAACTTAGTCTGATCATAACTGTTGCTCTGAAAGTAGTATAACAATTCTCATCAAGCCTTGTCTCATCAAATGGTCCACCTTCAGAAAGATTTAACAAATGCACATGCAAAATGCATGAAAATCCAGTCCAGGTCATGAGAGGGTATTATTATTACACCCCAGGTTATGCTACTGTACAAAGAGATAGAGGGTAAAGTTAGTCACCTCCCATAAAAATAAGTGACTTAGACAGCTTACGGGGGCAACCATTACCATTGAATACAAGAAGGCATCTATGGCAGACCTGAATTTGTAACAACCCACTAAAGCTTGAGTATATCATCTAATCTGACACTTCATTACAGTACTGAGAACCTCACACACACAGAGAATATGCCAACACGATTTCAGATAACTTCAGCTTTACTTAAAAATCATAAATAAATGCACAGGTAACATAGAACTCGTAAAAAAACTCAAATTAGAATCATAGAATGACACAGCTCAGAAGGAGGCCATTCGGCCCATCGTGCCTGTGCCAGCTCTTTGGTAACACTAACCAATTAATGCCACTCCAGTGCTTTTTCCCCATAGCCCTGTAAAAGTTTTCCCTTATTAAAATTAAATACGTTTTTCCTTCACTTACATCAATAATATATTTCCATTCAATTGGGTTTCCTCCACTGATGTCACAAATAATAGTGGCATAGTGGTTAGCACTGTTGCCTCACAGCGCCAGGGACCCGGGTTCGAATCCAGCCTCGGGCGACTGTCTGTGTGGAGTTTGCACATTCTCCCCGTGTTTGCGTGGGTTTACTCCGGGTGCTCCGGTTTCCTCCCACAGTCCAAAGATGTGTGGGTTAGGTTGATTGGCTATGATAAATTGACCCTTAGTGTTAGGGGGATTAAATACGTGGGGTTACGGGGATAGGATGGGATATGTGTTGGTGTTGGTGTAGGGGTTACGGGGATCGGGTGGGATATGTGTCGGTGCAGGCTCGATGCGCCGAAATGGCCTCTATCTGCACTGTGTGGTTTCTGTGATTTCTGTGATTTCTGTGAATAACAATTCCCATCATTCAAATCAAATACTTAAATTTCAAATTCCATGAGAGTTTCTGTCATTCCTTTCGATTCTATCCTCTTTACAAATTTTGAAAACTTTCTTTTTGCCTCTTTTAGTTCTGCCTGTGGTTTGGTCATTTTCTGTAACCCTGTGCACTGCAGCAACTCACCAAGGTTACGTCAACACCACCTTCCTCCTCTGCGACCACTACGACTGAGAAAGACAAAACCAGCAATGACATGGGAACACCAGCTGCTCCAAGTTCCCATCCAAATCGCACAGCATCCTGACTTGGACATGTTTGGCTGTTCCTTCATGGTTGCTGGGTCAATATCCCCATCAATTACCAACCTAACACCATGGTGATACACCATCAACAATAACAACTAGCATTTATACAGCACCTTTAAGGTAGTAAAATCTCCCCAGCTGCTTCACACGGAGCGTTATAAAACAAAATTTGACACCAATCCGCAAAAGAAGATATTAGGACAGATAAGTTTTAAGGAGCTGATTAAAGGAAGAGAGAGAGGTGGAAAGGTTTTGGGAAGGAATTCCAGAGCTTACGGCCTAGGCAGCTGAAAGTACGGTGGAGCGATTAAAATCGGGAATGCGCAAGAGACCAGAATTGGAAGAGCGTAATATCTCGGAGGGTAGTAGAGCTGGGTGAGGTTACAGGAATGGGGAGGGGTAAGGCCATGGAGGGGTTTGAAAACAAGGATGAGAATTTTAAAATTGTGGTGTTGCTGGACTGGGAGCAAATGTAGGTCAGCGAGCACAGGCCTGAATGGGTTTCGTGCAAATTAGGATACGGGCAGCAGAGTTTTGTGTGAGCTCAAACTTATGTAGGGTGGAAGATGGGAGGCCACTCAGGAGAGCATTGGAATTGTCAAGTCTAGAGGTAACAAACTTAACTGGACCAGCCACATAAATACTGTGGCAACAAGAGCAGGTATTCTGCGGCGGGTGTCTCACCTCCTGGTTCGCCAAAGCCTTTCCACCATCTACAAGGCACAAGTAAGGAGTGTGGTGGAATACTCTCCACTTGCCTGAATGAGTGCAGCTCCAACAACACTCAAGAAGCTCGACACCATCCAGGACAAAGCAGCCCGCTTGATTGCCACCCCATCCACCACCTTAAACATTCACTCCCTCCACCACCGGCGTACCGTGGCTGCAGTGTGTACCATCTACAAGGTGCACTGCAGCAACTCGCCAAGGCTTCTTCGGCAGCACCTCCCAAACCTGTGACCTCTACCACCTAGAAGGTCAAGGGCAGCAGGCGCATGGGAACACCACCACCTCCAAGTTCCCCTCCAAGTCACACACCATCGTGACTTAGAAGTATATCGCGATCCTTCATCGTCGCTGTTCAAAATCCTGGAACTCCCAATCTAACAGCACTGTAGGAGTACCATTACCACACAGACTGCAACAGTTCAAGAAGGCGAGTCACCACCACCTTCTCAAGGGCAACGAGGGATGGGCAATTAATTCTGGCATAGCCAGCGACGCCCAGATCCCATAAGCAAGTAAAAAAAAAAAGGCATGGATGAGGGTTTCAGCAGCAGATGAGCTGCGGCAGGGGCAGAGATGGACTGCAAGAGCTACAGCGGTTCAAGGAGGAAGACCACCTCCACTTTCTCAGTGCAACAAGTGGCGGCAAGAAATGCAGCCTTGGTAGCACCATTCACATTCCGAGAATAATTTGAAAAAAAGAATAGAGCATTATAGAAAATATAATGGGAGGCGATAAGGGAGATTAAAACAGCTGAAAGGGAATATGAAAAAGGATTTGAAATAATGTCAATGTAAATTGAACAGGTAGAAATAATATTTAAAGATGACTGTGGGAATTAGTGACAGGGAAATCTAATTGTGGAGGATACAGCACTGACAGAGTGATTGAATAAATATTTTGCATCTGTTGTTATAATTGATGGTGGAAGTAAGAATGTAGGTGTACTAGAGGAGGATGTAGAACAATTATTCAGGCAGCTGTAGAAAGAAATTGTTTTGAAAAAACATTAGCTGAACTCAAATTGGGTGTATTACCATGCCCTGAGAGCATGAAGGAAATCATAGTGCAGATAGCAGAGGCTCTCACCATATTTTTTCAACCCTCTTTAGAAATGCAAATTGCGTCTGAGGAATGGAGGATAGCTCATGTAATATCTCTTTTTAAGAAGGGCAAATAAGGTTGAAATTTCTATACCCCAGCAGTCTACTAAATCTACTTCTGTTCTCAAAATATATCGTTTATTTAGACATGGGACTGTAAAAGACTTTAAAATTGTAAAAGGAGAATATAGACAGGTTAGGCAATATAGAATAGGCAAGCAGGTGGCTGATGCGATTTAATGCAGAAAAGTCCAAAGTAATACATTTTAAGAGGAATAACATTAATGGAAGTATAGATTCAATGGAAAGACGGTGAAAGGTGTAGAGGAACAGAGCAACCTAGGGGCTCAAATACATAATTCCAAGAAAGAATGAGTATAGGCAGATAAAGCCATAAAGTAGGCCAATGATATTTTGGGTTTTATGAATAAAAGCGAAGAAGTTGTGATAAATTTGTATAAGGCAATGGCTAGAACATGGTTAGTATTGATGAGATGAATAGGGAAAGATTAGTTCCTCTGGTTGGAAAGTCAGTGATGAGGATTCATCAAGTTGAAACTGTCACTGAGGGAAGAGAAAGATCAGGAGAAATGTCTTTATGTAGACTTTTGTTAAATCATGGAATGCTTTGCCACAGGGAATAGTTTAGACAGAAATCATTGCATCATTTGAAGCAGGGGAATACAAGGTTATGAATAGTGAGCAGGGCAGTGGGATTGGTTTTAGCTCCAGCAGAGTGTTGGCACAGACATGATGGGCCAAACAGCCTCCTTCTGTGCTGCAAATGTCTATGGTTCGACGGTTCTTTGATGAGATGTGTACAGAGTTAAACAGGTTATGCTAATGCAATCTTACACTATGGTCGGGGATTCCCTTGGAGCTATTCCCACTTAACCACCGTAACAACCGCAATTGGGGCAGAAACCCCATTTACACGCGTAAGCTGTGTTTCTACAGCACTTCCTGTGAAATGACTGCGGCAGAGCAGGAGCACCTTTGTGGAAAGTTCCATCCTGTACAAACACAAATAATCTACGCAATATAATTGTGGAGTGCCTTTCTAGGATTTTTGCAAAATACCGATGGGTGCATTTTACACACTCAAAAAAGGCTCTCATTTGCATAATTTCCTGCTCTCCTCACCTGCTAGAACTGCTTCAGTTTATGTATCAAATATAATGCATTTTAATAACTTATCATAGCATTAGTCTAACTTTCTAGTTTTGTGATTCATTTTAAAATTAGGAATGAATTTATTTGGAGAATTTTTTCGTGTAGCCAGGGTGTCATTTTAAGGCCTCACTACTAAGGTTATTCATGTCCTTCATCTTTTAACAATACGCTAAATGTGAAAGAGATAGCAACTTCTGCACTCCCTATCACATGTTATGACATGTTATGAAAATGTGTGGTTATTGTACCATACCTATCTGTCAATTTAACTTTAATTCCTGATCACATTTTCAAGATGGACAAAAATCATCTGGAGTGGTCTGAAAGGCAATTAAGATAAAACAGGAGATCTATGAATCCTTAGAGTGTCTGCAGCTCTAGGGAACTCTTAGGCCGGAATTTTCTGGGGTCCGTGTGGGCGCAATTGGTGGCGGGTCGGGTGGGAAATGTTTTAAATCTTGCAGCGGGTCGGGAACCCGCCGTCATCACACCCCCATGTGCCTTTCCCTCGGGCGCATTTGCCAGCGCAGCAGCGACCTGAACGGTAGAGGTGGGCAAGCTAATTTAAATCATTATTAGGTACTTGTCAGACCTTTAAGTGCTTTTTTTTACCCTACCTTTCAAATTTCCCCGGATGAGCACGGAAATCACGTAGCTCAGGAACCATGTCTGTGAACCTGAGGTGAAAGTTGATTGGCCACTGATCCAGCTCATTACTGCACCGCATGAAAAGTACAATGAAAAGTCCAACCTCACAGCTGATCACTTTCACAAGACTGATGCTGTGCCTGACTGCATTGTTAGCACAGATTTAGCTTTCTAGAGGTTGCAAGTGTTTCCAGCAATGTCAGAATCCAGTGTCAACTCATTGGCGGAATCTATCACACCATTGACAGATTGCTTCTTTCATCTCAACTTGACCTGCCATCTATTCCATCAGCATGGGTGCCATTTATACTGTCAAATCTTGATCTTCAGAATTGGACCACGATGAGCTCCAACACCAGCGCCCTCAACTTCTGGCTGCAGGATGACATAGATTGGGACCTGAATATTGAAGGGTGCATGACATTTAGGAAGGACAGGAAGGTGGGAAAAGGAGGGGTGGCTCTGTTATATATCATGCTATTAGCACAATAGAAAGGGATGACCTAAGTTCAGGAAACCAGGATGTAGAAGCGGTTTGGGTAGAGATGAGAAATAATAAAGGCAAGAAGTCACTTGTGGGAGTGGTGTACAGGCCCCCTAACAGTAACCAAATGGTAGGACTGAGTATAAAGGAAGAAATAATGGGAGCTTGTCAGAAGGGTACAGCAAAAATCACGGGGAATTTTTATCTGCATATAGACTGGAAAAATCTGTTGGGCAAAGGTAGCATGGATGAGGAGTTCATGGAATGTTTTTGGGATAGTTTCTTACAACAGCACGTTCTGGAGCCAACCAGAGAGCAGGCTATACTAGACCTGGTATTGTGCAATGAGATAGGATTAATTAATGACCTCATAGTGAAGGCACCCCTAGGAAGCAGCGATCATAATTTGATTGAATTTTACATTCAGTTTGAGAGAGAGAAGAGTGGGTCCAAGGCTAGTATTTTAAACTTAAATAAGGGCAATTATGAGGGCATGAAAGTAGAGCTAGCTAAAGTGAACTGGCAAATTAGGTTAAGGGATAGGTCAATAGAGTTGCAGTGGCAGATATTTAAGGGGAATATTTCAAAATACACAGAAGATATATACATTCCAACAAGAAAGAAAAATTCCAAGGGGAGGACCCACCATCTGTGTTTAACTAAAAAAGTTAAAGATAGTATTAAATTAAAGAAAAAGCATATAATTGCGCAAAGATGGGTGGCGGGTCAGAAGATTGGACAGAATATAAAAAACAGGAAAGAATGACTAAAAGATTAATAAGGAGAGAAAAATTAGAGTACGAGAGAAAGCTAGCTAGAAATATAAAAACAGATAGTAAGAGTTTCTATAGATATTTTAAAAAGAGTTAACAAAGTGAGTGTTGGTCCTATAAAAAGCAAGTCTGGGGAATTAATCATGGAAAATAAGGAGATGGCACTTGAATTGAACAGGTATTTTGCATCAGTCTTCACTATAGAGGATACATGTAACATCCCAGAAATAGCTGTAAATCAGGAAATGGAAGGGAGGGAGGAACTCAAGAAAATTATAATCACCAGGTCTTCATCCAAGGGTCTTAAAAGAAGTGGCTAGTGAGATAGTTGATGCGTTGGTTTTAATTTTCCAAAATTCTCTAGATTCGGGGAAGGTTCCATTAGATTGGAAAATAGCAAATGTAACTCCTTTATTCAAAAAGGGAGGGAGACAGAAAGCAGGAAACTACAGGCCAGTTAGCTTAACATCTGTCATAGGGAAGATGTTAGAAGCTATTATTAAAGATGTTATAGCAGGGCATTTAGAAAAGTTCAAAGTAATCAGGCAGAGTCAACTTGGTTTTGTGCAAGGGAAATCATGTTTAACCAATTTATTGGAGCTCTTTGAAGAAGTAACATATGCTGTGGATAAAGGGGAACCAGTGGATGTACTGTACTTAGATTTCCAGAAGGCATTTGATAAGGTGCCACATCAAAGGTTATTGCGGAAAATAAAAGCTCATGGTGTAGGGGATAACATATTGGCATGGATAGAAGATTGGCTAGCTAACAGGAAACAGAGAGTAGGCATAAATGGGTCATTTTCTGATTGGCAAGATGTAATGAGTGGTGTGCCACAGGGATCAGTGCTGGGGCCTCAACTTTGTACAATTTATATAAATGACTTGGATGAAGGGACTGAATGTATGGTTGCTAAATTTGCTGATGACACAAAGATAGGTAGGAAAGTAAATTGTGAAGAGGACATAAGGAGGCTACAAAAGGATATAGATAAGTTAAATAAGTGGGCAAAGATCTGGCAAATGGAGTATAACGTGGGAAAATGTGAAGTTGTCCATTTAGGCAGGTAGAATAAAAAAGAAGCATATTATCTAAATGGTGAGAGATTGCAGAGCTCTGAGATGCAAAGAGATCTGGGTGTCCTAGTGCATGAATCACAAAAGGTTACTATGCATGTACAGCAAGTAATTAGGAAAGCTAATAGAATGTTATTGTTTATTGCGAAGAGAATTGAATACAAAAGTAGGGAGGTTATGCTTCAGTTATACAGGGCATTGGTGAGGCCACACCTGGAGTACTGTGTACAGTATTGGTCTCCTTATTTAAGGAAGGATGTAAATGTGTTGGAAGCAGTTCAGAGAAGGTTTACTAGACTAATACCTGGAATGGGCGCGTTGTCTTATGAGGAAAGGTTGGACAGGTTAGACTTGTATCCACTGGAGTTTAGAAGAATAAGAGGTGACTTGATTGAAACAAATAAGATCCTGAGGGATCTGGGCAGGGTGGATGTGGAGAGGATGTTTCCTCTTGTAGGAGAATCTAGAACTAGGGGTCACTGTTTAAAAATAAGGGGTCGCCCATTTAAGACAGAGATGGGGAGAAATTTTTTCTCACAGAGGGTCATGAGTCTTTGGAACTCTCTTCCTCAGAGGGCGGTGGAAGCAGAGTCTTTGAATATTTTTAAGGCAGAGGTAGATAGATTCTTGGTAAGCAAGGGGGTAAAAAGTTATCGGGGGTAGGCGGGAATGTGGAGTAATCAGATCAGCCATGATCTTATTGAATGGCGAGCAGGCTCGAAGGGCTGAGTGGCCTACTCCTGCTCCGAATTCGTATGTTCGTATGTTCACCTCAGGCTCCTTCCAGCAATCTGCAGCAGGCATTTGCAGCATCTCACAGTCGGCCGCCCACAGATGTATCACACAGGTCACCGATGCCCTCTTTGACAAGTCAGCCAATTATATCAACTTTGCCACTGATGAAGCCAGTGTTGCTGAGCAGGCGCTCGGCTTTGCCACTCTGGCTGGCTTCCCACGAGTGCAGGGCATCATTGACTGCACACACGTGGCCATCAAGGCAATCCCATCATAACCCAGGAGTCTTTGTCAACCACAAGGGCTCCTGTTTCCTCAGTGTGCAGCTCATCTGCAACCATAGGAAGATCATCATGCATGTGTGTGCCAAATTCACTGGCAGCTGTCATAACTCTTTCGTCCTGCACTAGTCCACCCTCCCTCAGCTCTTTGCTCCTCCAAACAGACTTTCCGGCTAACAACAGAAAATGCTGGAAAAACTCAGCAGGTCAGGCAACATCCGTGGAGAGAAATTTGAGTTGACGTTTCGGGTTCTCAACTCAAATTTCTCTCCACGGATGTTGCCTGACCTGCTGAGCTTTTCCAGCATTTTCTGTTGTTATTTCGGATTTCCAACATCTGCAGTATTTTGCTATCAGACTTTCCGGCTAGCTGCTTGGAGACAAGGGCTATCCACTGAAGACGTGGCTCATGAAACCCTTGAGGACGCCAAGTACTGAGACCGAGGAGAGATATAATGAAAGCCATATGTCCACCAGATGTGTCATTGAACAAACAATAGGCATGCTGAGAATGCGCTTCAGATGCCTTGACAGATCTGGAGGATCCCTTCAGCACGCACCTGCCAGGTCTCCAGAATCGTCGTGGTCTACTGCGCCCTACACCACATAGTGCAGCAGCGAGGATTAGTGCTGCATGAGAAGCAAGTCTCTGAGCACACAGCCTCTTCAGAGGAAGAGGAGGAGGAGGAGGAGGAGCAGGAGGAACCTGCAGTCTAGATCCCACTAGCACCCGAGCATATTGCTGCCCGGGAGGCCAGGGATGGGCTCATCATGGCCAGATTTATGTAACTTTATGCATTACACCTATATAGCTGCCACATGCTGCGCCAAGTTGGCACTGCCCCACAGCAACACCATAAGGCATCCCTACAATGGCCAAGGCATTTCTGTCACACTGACCCCTATTGCTGCAGGTAACGTTATTTCTCTCCATTCACTCCAACTCATTAAACTGTTTCCAAAGGTGCATACAAATTTGTCCGCAAACCTGACCGCAAAGTGGTGAAAATAAATATTTTTATCTGTGACATCACAGTAATGGAAACTTTAAACAACCATTTAATAAGACACTCAAGTGGCTACTGATGTAAGAAAAAGGAGGCTTACCATCAAGTAACTTTAAAGTAAGCTTTAAGTAACTTATAAACACACTATATACAAGAGAGGTCTTTACCATGCCTCTGGTAGAAGCCTCTTACAATACTGAACAGACCAGTATTTATACCAGTCCAACAGGAAGTGACATATGACCGGAAGTGAGGTATGTACACAGTTCATAGTTCACAGTTCACAGGAAGTGATGACATAACTTCCCGGAAGTTATTATTTTTATCACATTCTTCCCTCCTGCAGGTTTAGGAGGCTGTGGTCTACCTTTTGGTCCGCAGCCGCCAAACAAGGAAGAGTTGCACCCGTTTGGATTCCCGTCGTAGAGGGTCGCTGGTCCGCTTACATGCGGTTGGCCATTGGTCAGAGTCCGTGTGGCCTGGATTGCCCTGTGAAGGGTCGGGGAGATCATGGCTTCGAGTACGAGCCCCAATAGGTTCAAAGTCGGACTGCCTCTGTTCAGAGGGAGGTGCAGAGCTGGTCTGTGGCGGACCAGTACTTTCATGCGCGGTACTGGGAGGGTCGCAACCTTGAGCACGGGGTTCTACCGGCACCAAGCTAGTTGGTGTCCGATCAGGATCCTGGAGAGGGGTACCCGATAGGTCCCAAGAGTTTCCTGGTGAAATGCCATCACCCGATGTCCCACTAGGTCCTGGTGGGCAGGGAGCCAGATCCCGTAATGATACGGTAGATTCTCGGCCGTCGGAATATCGTATGTTTGCATAGGTGGGGTTGGCATCGGTTAGTTCGACCTCGTCTACAAGAGGGTCATTTTTAGACGTCCAAACGTATCTTCGGAGTAATACAGGTCCAGGAGTAGTTAGCCATGACGAGAGTGATGTCCCATGAGATGAGCGACGCTGGAATCCAAAGAACCGCTCATGAGGTGTAGTATTTGTGGCTGTAGAAAGCAGGGACCGTATAGAGTGCAATGCATCCGGAAGCACTGTTTCCCATTGCTGGTCCGGTAGGCCCCGAGATCTTAAAGCGAGACGTACGGAATTCCAGATGATACCGTTATACCTCTCTACTTGCCCATTTCCGATGGGATGGGATGGTGTTGTTTTGCTTGTAGCAATTCCCCATTCTGAGAGGTAGTCCTTGAGTTCCCTTGACATAAAGGATGGACCCCGATCTGAGTGAATATAAGCCGGCATGCCACAGAGAGAAAATACCTGCTCAAGGCAGCAGATTACTGTGGACGCCAGCATATTGGAGCAGGGGAAGGCAAACGGAAAACGTGAATATTCGTCGATCATGGTGAGCAAATATGTGTTCCGAGTTGAAGAGGGCACTGGGCCCTTAAAATCGATGCTAAGTCGTTGCATCGGTTGGGTTGCATGTATGAGTATACCATCTGAGGGGCGGAAGAACTGAGGTTTTAATTCCGCACAAAGCCGGCATTCTGAGCATATTTTCTTTACATCTCCAGTGGAAAAAGGGAGATTCTGTGATCGTACGAAATGTAGCATGCGCGTAACGCCAGGATGACACAAACCATTGTGGACATCCATGAGAGTGGAGGATGACATAGTGGAGCAGAATGCCCGTGTGAGGGTGTCCGGGGCCACATTCTCCTTGCCAGGCCGATAGAGAATGGTATAACCAAAAGAGGCCAGTTCCATCCTCCAAAGTTGTATTTTATTATTCTTAATTTTGGTTCGTTTTCGATTATCGAGCATGAAGGCGACTGATCGTTGGTCCGTGATCAATGTAAAGTGCTGGCGAGCTAGAAAATGGTTCCACTTCCGTACTGCCTCTATGATGGCTGTGGCTTCTTTCTCAACCGGAGGATAATGTAGCTCGGCACCTTGTAAGGTCCTGGACATAAATGCTACAGGACGACCTTCCTGATTCAGAGTAGCCGAGATCGCCACCTCCGAGGCATCACATTCAACCACGAAAGGGAGATTCTCATCAATGGAGTGAAGAGCCGCTTTCTCCAACTGTTTTTTGAGAAGGTTAAAGGCTGCAACAGCCGCTGTTCCCAGTGGAAATGATCTAGCATGCAGCAAGGGTTGGATTTTGTCCGAAAAATGAGGAATCCATTTAGCGTAGTATGCAAACAGACCGAGAGCCCGACGTAAAGAAGCCGGATTCTTAGGTGACGGGAGCTCTTGGAGCGGGCGAAGTCTTTCTGGGTCTGGCTTAATGATACCATTGCCTATGCAGTAGCCAAGGATGTTGATGGTCGGTTGTGACTCAACTGATTTGGATTCATTCAGGGTCAAATTACGGCGATGGAGGGCATCCCGAAATTTTTGGAGGTTGGAGTCGTGTTCCTGTTGATCGTGACCTGCAATGGTAATGTTATCAAGATAGGGAAAAGTGTCCCTTAGGTTTTCCTGCTTAACCAGGCCATCCATTGCCCGTTGAAAGACAGCCACTCCATTAGTAACCCCGAATGGGAGGCGACGAAATTGGTACAGCCGTCCATTAGCCTCAAAGGCTGTGTACTGCTTATCTGAGACCTTCAAGGGTAACTGATGATAGGCACTTTTTAAATCGTAAGTTGAGAACACTTTGTATTCGGCCAGTTTATTAACCATATCATCAATGCGTGGCAATGGGTAGGCGTCCAAGTCGGTATATTGATTGATGGTTTGCGAATAATCGATGCATAGTCGCTGTTTGTGAGGTTTTAGAGGGTTCTTGACAATGACGACTTGAGCCCGCCAGGGCGACGAACATGGTTCAATGATATCCTCTGCTAGAAGTCGAGAGATTTCAGCCGCAATAAAAGATTGGTCTTCCTGATTAAAGCGCCGCGATTTCGTTATTATCGGTTCGCATTGAGGCGGAATACTGGCAAATAATGAGGGTTCATCAAGTGAAGCTGCTGATAATGCACAAAATGGTAATTTAGACGGTATATTAGAAATAGTAAGTCCGGGTTTGGATCCACCAAACTCAATGGTGAGTTTCTTATGCTGTTTTTGGAAGTCCAGTCCTAAGAGGAGATCACTACATAAGTCCTTGAGCACCGAAAGTCGGGTGGAGGGATACATACGACCATGAAGTGTCATATCAACAGCACAAAAGCCGGAGATTCTGGTATTAAGTGATGACTGGGCCATCGCAATTGCCTGGTCCGATGGGAAGACATGTAGTTTCAATTTCGCAACAATCTGTTCCTTAATGAAACTATCAGTACTTCCTGAGTCAATTAAGGCATCTAAGGTATGCCCTTTAATTGAAATTTTTGTGGCTGCATGAGACCGGTTCTGTGGGCAAGCAGCTGTAATTGGTGTCGTTGCACAGAGAGTGGCTAAAACTCTTGGTGTGCTTCTTCGGGAGAGAGCTCGAGAGGAAGCTTGATAGGTCCTAGCTGGAGCATCTTGATAGGCCCTAATTGGGGCAGTTCGGTAGGCCTTAGCTGGATTGGCCCTCGTAGAGGCCCTTGATAGGCAAACTTTAACAAAGTGTCCTTTTTTCCCGCAATAACTGCAGATTGCATTGCGAGCAGGGCAGGTTTTCCTAGGGTGAAAAGCATCTCCACAAAAGAAGCATTCCTTCCTAGATTGCCAAGAGGCTGCTAAAGTGGGGTCATCCTCCTCTTCTTCATCAGAATTATCAGAATTAGATTCCCCCATGATAGGGTTCACCTGAGACCGCTTGAATTGTCTGGTTGCAGCTACAGCAGCAGATCGAGATCTGGGCAGCTGATAGAGGTCTGCATTTCTCTTTGCCAAATCCAGTGAACAAGCTAGTTCAAAAGCTTTTTGTAGCTCAAGTGTTTTACTTTCTAGTAGACGCTGGCGTATAAATGGAGAGGCAATCCCGCAGATGAAAGCATCACGAATCATTTCTTGGCGGTGCAGCTCAGCTGAGGCTGCCTGAAAGTTACAATCTACGCTGAGCCTGCGAAGTTCTTGCAGGAATTCGTCAATTGATTCCCCTGGCCCTTGTTGGGCTGTGGCCAGTAGATGTCTAGCATAGACCTCATTTGGGGTCTTGGCATACAGTTTCTTGAGTGCCCGAATCACCTCATCGTAATTATCCCATTCATCAACATATTCGAACACTTTTGGGGTCACATAATTGATAAGTATCTTCAATCTAGCAGGAGCATCCGCTTCACATTCATCCAGAAAATTCTCAAAAGTACGGTACCAATGCTTCCATACCCTGCCAGCTGCTGGTGCATTCGGGTCCAAGTCCAGACGAATAGGTCTAAGGATTTTCTCCATGATGGGTGGTTCCCTGGATCCTTAATTCCGAGTTTGTCCGAAGGTCTAGTATTTGTGAGTGTAAATACTAAGTTACTTAAATTGATGTAAGAAAAAGGAGGCTTACCATCAAGTAACTTTAAAGTAAGCTTTAAGTAACTTATAAACACACTGTATACAAGAGAGGTCTTTACCATGCCTCTGGTAGAAGCCTCTTACAATACTGAACAGACCAGTATTTATACCAGTCCAACAGGAAGTGACATATGACCGGAAGTGAGGTATGTGCACAGTTCACAGTTCATAGTTCACAGTTCACAGGAAGTGATGACATCACTTCCCGGAAGTTATTATTTTTATCACAGCTACCCTTGTGAATCTACTTGTGTTTGATATTTTTCTTATGTGTGCTTCTACGAGGTGCAACCCCTGTGGCTTCAGCAGAGGTAGAGACAGGCTGCTCACTTCCCTGCTGCGACTGTACAGACCCTTTTGGTGGACGTCTTCTGGGTTTTGGAGCCTGTGATGGCCCCACCAAAGTCTGCTCCTCCCATGAATGTGCAGGGGCAGACTCGGCCATCACGTTCCCAGGAGGCATGTGAGGCTCTGACTGAGGGGGATGCGATGGGGGAGAAGTGTAAGCGCTTTGAGTGGAGCCCCCACTTGCATGTCCCCTCTCACCATCATCCCTCTCATGGGACACACACACTTTCCTGCTAGCAAGGAGCTGGAAAGCACCTTGCTGCACAGCAGTGGGGCCATGAGGACCCATTTCTACATTGACATCCCTCCTAGAGAGGACGTCTATGAGCCTCTGCCATCTATTCTCCATAGATAGCCATCTATTCTCCATAGAGACCATGTGCTTCTGTGAGTGGCACATGAGCTGCTCAATGCAGGTGTCTGTAATGATATCAGCAAATAGTGATGGTATTTGCCTGTTTGATTATGATGCCTTACCAGCATAGTTGCCTGATTGATTACTTATGCCTGACCAGCAGAGGGCATGTGACAGAGACAAGCAGTTTAGTTTTACTTTCATTTTAGATGGATCGCTGTCATGGTGTCTCCTGTAATGCTGTTAAAAGAGTTGAACAAGCTTTAGATTAATAGACATTCTCTTTCATAAATGTCTCGTCATTGAACCCACAAAGAAATCAATACATGGTTTCAGAAGTGATTGAAAGAGATGAAGACGAAAAATCTGAAGTTATATCAGCTCTCCACATATTAGCAAGCCAAAAGAGAACATCGTTACTTGCCATTGGAGAATAGCTAATGAAGTGAAAAATGGAAGGTTTACACCCACCGGCGAAGCTTCAGTTGACAGGTAATGTGGCTGAAAATTGGAGGAGGTTCAAACAACGTGTGGGGTTGTATTTAGCGGCAATCGGAGCTGACGAGAAAAGTGATAAAAAGAAATCGTCAGTGTTCTTACATGTCGTGGGTGATGAAGCGCTGGAGGTGTATAATAACTTCACATTCGCTGCTGATGGAGACAAAATGAAGCTAGATAAAATAATGGAACAGTTTGAGGCCTACTGCATCCCTAAACATAACGTGATGTTTGAGAGACACAGATTTTTCACATGCGTACAGAAAACGGGAGAGACTATTGATCAGTATGTGACTGAACTGAGAAACCGAAGCAAAACATGTGAATTTGGGGGACTCACAGACTCGCTGATAAAAGACAGACTGGTGTGTGGTATTCCAGATAATGGTCTAAGGGAAAGACTGCTAAGAGAGCAAAATCTAGACCTGGGAAAAGCCATAGCACTGTGTAGGGCTACAGAGACTGTGAAGTCGCAGGCAAAGGAGCTGTTCAGTGACAGTAGCTGCAACGTGGATGCAGTGAGAAAGAACGGACACAAACCGTTTAACAAAAAGAGCGCCAATGTGAAAAAAGAGGCGTGGCCAGCGAACAAAAATGAAAGGGGCAATCGAAAGTCATGTAGTCGATGCGGTACACAGCATCCACCAAAAAAGTGTCCAGCATATGGTAAAACATGCAACAGTTGCAACAAAAACCACCATTATGCCCGTTGCTGCAAGAACCAAGCGCAACAAAGCAAGGTCCATACAGTAGATGAAAGCGAGATAGAGGAGTTCAATGTAGATGTTGTGTCTGAAAACAAAGAAGAAAAAAGAGACTGGATGTTGACACTAAAAGTGAATGACATACATATTCCATTTAAATTGGATACTGGAGCACAAATTAATGTGATATCAGAGACTGATTTTAAGAAAATTAGACCCAGACCAAAGATACATGGAATAAAAGTGAAAGTGACAGGATACTCAGGTACTAATATACCAGTGAAAGGAAGATGCATTGTCAAAGTGACACACAAGGACAGAGAGCACACGCTAGCATTAATCGTGGTGCCAAAGGATGTGCAAGCCATACTAGGTTTAAAAGCTTGTGAGAGACTGAACCTGGTAATAGAGAGTCCTTGTTGTGGAAAGCAAAGGAGAGACAGTCTATGATGAACTCATGAAAGAGTACAACGACCTATTTAAGGGTCTAGGCTGCATTCCAGGAGAACACACGATCAGAGTAGATAAAAGTATGCCAACGGTCATACATCCATGCAGAAAAGTTCTGTTTGCTCTTCAAAAGCAACTGAAGGCAGAGTTGGACAGGATGGAAAGCCTGAACGTGATTCAGAAGATAGATGAGCCAACTGAGTGGGTGAGTTCCCTCGTCGTTGTGGACAAAACGAATGGAAAGCTCAGAATTTGCCTGGATCCAAGAGATCTAAACAGAGCAATAAAGAGAGAGCACTTCAAGCTTCCTACATGTGAGGAAATCATGTCACAGTTTGCAAATGCGAAGTATTTCAGCAAGTCAGATGCATCATCAGGATTTTGGCAGATGAAACTGGACAAGGCAAGTTCAAGACTGTGCACGTTCAACAGTCCATTTGGCAGATACAGATTCCTAAGGTTACCATTTGGCATTGCCTCAGCTCCTGAAGTGTATCGCAAAACTATCCATATGATCTATGAGCACCTGGAGGGAGTTGATACATCAATGGATGACATCATAGGATGGGGAACCATGAGAACAGAGCATGACGAGAGACTGAAAAAAGTGCTGGAAGCAACAAGGAAAACAAACCTGAAGCTGAATAGAGAGAAATGCCAGCTCGGGGTGACAGAACTGACATTCGTGGGAGATATCCTTAGCAGTCAGGGCATCAGACCAGATCCCAGAAAGGTGTCCGCCATTGAGAATATGCCAAAGCCACAATGCAAAAAGGACGTGCAGAGGTTTAATGGAATGATCAACTACATGGGTAAATTCATATCCATCCTCTCAGAAAAGAGGACGCCACTGAGACGACTAACTGAAAAGAACATAGAATGGGAATGGAATCATGAGCATGAGAAGTCATGGAGCGATCTAAAGAAACTGCTCACAGAGGAACCAGTTCTGAGGTTTTATGACCCAGCGAGACCCATCAAAATATCATCAGATGCATCACAGAGTGGGCTCGGTGCCGTTCTTCTGCAAAAATATGACTACTGGCAACCTATTGCATATGCATCGCGCTCAATGACAGACGCGGAGACGCGATATGCTCAAATAGAAAAGGAGCTGCTCAGCATCACATACGCCTGTGAAAGATTTCACCAGTTTGTGTCAGGACAAGCAATCAGTGTAGAGACTGACCATAAGCCCTTGATTGCATTGTTCCAAAAGCCACTAAATAGCTGTCCGCTTAGAATACAAAGAATGATGATCAGGCTGCAACGATATACACTGAATGTTGCGTACACACCGGGTAAGCTGATGTATACAGCAGACATGTTGTCCAGAGCTGTTGACCCAAGTGAGCCCGCAAACACCAAAATGGATGAAAAAGTGAACGCCTACATGGACATGATCACAAGTGCACTGCCCATAGCAGATGCAAAAATGGAGCTCATAAAGACTGAGACAAACAAAGATGAAACAATGAGACGAGTGAGGAAAAGCATCTTGGATGGATGGCCCAACATGAAGCAAGACTGCTCACCTGACATGGCAGAGTACTGGAACTGCAGGGCGGAACTATCAGTGGTCGAAGACATCATCTACAAAGGAAGTAAAATAGTTATCCCAAAGAGTCTGAGAAAAGAGATGCTAAAAAGAATCCATGGAGGACATCTGGGAATCGAAAAGTGTAAGAAAAGAGCACGAGAGGTGATGTACTGTCCACGAATCAACCAAGATGTGACAAATGAGGTGTCAAACTGCACAATATGCCTGAAATATCGAGCAAGCAATCCGGTCGAACCACTAAAGCCACACCCAGCACCAGACAGACCTTACCAGAAGGTAGGCGCTGACCTATTTGTATGTCAAGGGAAGGACTATCTTGTAGTCGCAGGCTATTACTCCCTGTATCCAGAGGTTTGTAGACTGTACACCACCACTGCAGATGCTGTGATAACATGTATGAAAGCCATATTCTCCAGACATGGCGTGGCAAGCGAGGTCTTCACAGACAACGGACCCCAGTTTTACAATGCAAGTTTCCGACACTTTGCCAAAGAGTGGGACTTTGTCCACACAACGTCTAGTCCTCACTTTCCACAGTCCAATGGACTAGTGGAAAAATCGGTCCAGACAGTGAAAAGACTGATGTACAAGGCAAAAGACAGTGGAACTGACTTCTACCAGAGCATGTTTGTATACCGCACAACGCCGCTCGAGTGTGGTATGTCACCAGCCCAACTCCTTATGGGACGTCTGCTAAGGTCAAACCTACCCATCCCGGAGAACCTCCTGAAAACAAAAGAGGGGGAGAAAGTGAGGAAGTTCAAAGAGCAACAGAAAGAGAAGCAAAAGTACTACTATGACAGAGGAACACAAAACCTACCTGAACTCCACACTGGTGACCAAGTAAGGTTCAAAGACAAAACAAACATATGGACTCAGAAGGGAACTGTCCTGAGTGAAGTCCAACCAAGACCATACACCATTCAGACAGATGAGGGTGCTGTTCTGCGAAGAAATCGTCGAGATCTTCTCATGGGACCAGCCACAGCAAGTCAAAAGACTGATACTGTTGAACAACCTGATCACACAGCTGAGAACACATCATCTGAGGCAACAACTCAGATTCAAGGACAATCAATCAGAAAATCCTCAAGACACGTGAAGCCTCCTCAGAGACTCATTGAGCAAGTTTAAGGACTATTGTTATAGAAGGAAGTAATGTTCTCTTATTCTTTCTTCAAGTTCTAGTATATTTACATATTTCATGTGAACACACAAAGCAAGGTTAAAAAACCTTGACCATGATAATGATAATGTAAGTTCATTAAGTGTTACAGTTAAAATGCAGATTAATACAAAGAAACCATGTTGTTAGTTAAAAGTAAAATACTTTTGTTTTAAGAAAGGGAGATGTAATGATATCAGCAAATAGTGATGGTATTTGCCTGTTTGATTATGATGCCTTACCAGCATAGTTGCCTGATTGATTACTTATGCCTGACCAGCAGAGGGCATGTGACAGAGACAAGCAGTTTAGTTTTACTTTCATTTTAGATGGATCGCTCTCATGGTGTCTCCTGTAATGCTGTTAACTGAGTTGTAATAATTTAGATTAAAAGACATTCTCTTTCATAAATGTCTCGTCATTGAACCCACAAAGAAATCAATACAGTGTCCATCCTATCCATGGAAGAGACAACAGTTGTCATTGCCTGCGACACTATGTTGGAGATGGACTCCTCCATTCTTTGCACATTTGCAGACATTGCGGTGCAAAACCTGTCAAAGCCCCCTGCATTTCTTGCTGCCCCTCCAGAATTGCCATCTTTCTGGATGGCCTCCGAGGCTCAGTGTCTGCATTCAGCTGAGCAGAGCTGGGAGCATCCTGCACCCTCCAATGAGGAATCTCCACTGCTGTCCCTGTCTCTGTCATCTGCTCTTGCTCACTTGTGAGTTGTGAGACACCAGGTGACAACACTACTCTATCTTGCATGGGACCCAGCGAGGTGTAAGTATCTGCACTGATGCTGGGTGCACTTACGTCTGGTGTCGGTGCACCCTCAGAGGCTGGAGGCTGCTCTGAGGAGTCGTTTTCCTCTTCCTCCTGGAAAGTGGGGGGTGGGGGGATGGAGGCTCTTGATGGACCTGTGGGAGAGTAAAGAGATGAGTTAGATACATCATATGAAGAATGGGTACAGATACCATTATGCACATTGTTAGATCCGTGGTTCAGTGGATAAATAATTACACGGATGCTGTACATAAACAAATAACAGGTCTTTACTGGAGGAGGGTAATCTCTAGACTGGGGTACAGAGGCATGCGCACAGCTTATATACCGGTGTGGTCACTGCCGGTACTACAGTATACAGGAGCTGTAAAAAGTAGTTCTGAATTAAAGCACATACACTACAATTCCTCCCTTTTTAGATTAATATTACCTCCTTAATATTCAAATAACAATTACATTTTTACATGTACATTCAATAACAAAAGTCCATTTATATATTCAGTCTTTGGGGCGGCTTCCTGACCCTTTCGGGATAGCGCCTTTCCGGAGGTTCTTGTTCTTGGTGCAGAGGTGATTCTGACCCCCTTTCATCGGGTAGTTCATCAGGTTCCACTGCTACTGGGTCTGAAGTAGATACTACCGGTATGTCAGGTTCATCCCCAGGTACTCGAGACATGGGGTTGACGCATTCCTGTGATGCTAAGATCTGATCGACGTGGCGTCTCGCTAAGTTCTCCCCGACATCCACTGTGTACATTAATGGCCCCTGCCTTGTACATATCGTTCCGTGTTGCCACTTCTCTGTTCGATAGTCCCGGGCCAAGACTGGTTGCCCTACATTGAAGCTCCTTGTCGGCTTCTCGTTGATGTGCTGGAATTGTTTGTCCTCAACATTTCTTCACACATTTGGTCTGAGCAAGTCCAGACGAGATCTCAACCTTCGGTTAAAGAACATCATGGCCGGGGTCTGGTTGGTAACTGCATGAGTCGCGTTTCGGTAGGCTAATAAGAAATTGTCCATCTTATGCTGTAGTGGAATTTCCTCATTGCACATGGCCTTTATCGCCTTCTTAAAGGTTTGTACGTACCTCTCAGCCAATCCATTGGTGGCTGGATGATACGGGCCAGATGTGTAATGCCTTACCCCATTCCTTTTCATGAATTTTTGGAACTCGTCGGACACAAACTGTGGTCCATTATCAGAGCAGATCTGCTCTGGCAACCCGTTTCTGGCAAATATGGTCCGTAGGGCTGCAATCATTTTCTCTGTAGTGGTTGAAGACATCTTAATTACCTCAGGCCACTTTGAATGAGCATCCACTGCTATTAAGAACATTGAGTCCATGAATGGACCAGCGAAATCAATGTGCACCCGTTGCCATGGAGAGGAGGGCCACTCCCATGGGTGTAGAGGGGCATGTGGTGGAGCATTTTGGACCTTCTGGCATCCTAAGCAGCTCTTAGTTAGGTCTTTGATTTGTTGATCGATTCACGGCCACCACACATAAGCCCTAGCTAGGCTTTTCATTTTCACTCCCCCCAGATGACCTTCATGAAGCTCATTTAGCACTCTCTCCCTTAACTTGGGTGGAATCACCACTCTGATTCCACACATCACTGTCCCCTGGCATACTGACAGCTGTTCTCTTCTGGATGAGAATGCTGGCAACAGTGAGTCGCCATGTGTTGGCCATCCCCTCACCGTCAATTCATATACCCGTGACAGCGTCAGATCATTGCGGGTCTCCTTCTCTTTATCCGCATTTGTTACTGGCAATCGTTCAATTATCGATGAATAAATTATCTCGATAGGGTCCACTGCTGGTGCTTCCTCCACAGTAGGCAGTGGTAGGCGCGATAGCCCATCAGCGTTCCCATGCTGTCTCGTGCCTTTATATTCTATTTTATATTGATTCGCCCCTAGAAACAGGGACCATCTTTGTAACCGCTGTGCAGTCATTACTGGCACGCCCTTCTTAGGATTAAAGATGGAGACAAGTGGTTGGTGGTCAGTCAGCAAGGTGAACTTCTGTCCATGCAGATAGTGGTTGAATTTTTTTACTCCCAATACTAGGCTGAGGGCCTCCCTGTCAATCTGGGCGTAGTTGCGCTCGGCTGAGGTTAGTGACCGAGATGCAAAGGCTACTGGCCTCTCCAACCCATCTGGGAATTTGTGCGACAGCACCGCTCCAATGCCGTAGGGTGATGCATCACATGCCAAACGAATTGGTAGTGCTGGGTTGAAATGGGCCAACACCTCTTTTGATGTGATCAATTCTTTACACTTCTGGAAAGCTCGTCTACGTTCGTCATCCCACTTCCATGGTACCCCTGTTTGCAGTACGGTGTTCAGCGGGTGTAATACCGTAGACAAATTTGGTAAGAACTTGTGGTAATAGTTTACCAGCCCGAGGAACGACCTCAGTTGTGACACATTTTCCGGTGCTGGAGCCTTGACTACTGCCTCTATCTTGTCAGGGGACTTATGTAACCCCTCTTCATCGATGATGTGGCCACAATACGAGATCTGTTTCTGGAAAAACTCGCACTTGTGGCGATTAGCTCGTAGCCCATATTCCTTTAATCTGGCGAGCACCTTCTCCAAGTTAGCGAGGTGATCACCGTCATTTTCGCCCGTGACCAAGATGTCGTCCAAATAACACTGGGTCCCTGGAATTCCTTGCAGGACCTGATCCATCGCCCTTTGCCAGATAGCTGGAGCCGAGGCTACTTCAAACACCAGCCGGTTGTATTGATAGAGACCTTTATGGGTGTTGATCGTAAGGTAATGTTTCGAAGCTTCTTCTACCTCCATTTGCAAGTACGCCTGGGCTAGATCAATTTTGGTGAAGCGCTTACCACCAGATGGAGAGGCGAAAATATCCTCAATTCGTGGAAGCGGATATTGCACCGTGTGAAGGACTGGGTTCACTGTCACTTTAAAATCCCCACAGATGCAGACCTTCTTTGGTTCCCCAGGCGTATTACTCAATGACCTCTTCATTACAGGAACGATGGGTGTAGCCTACTCGCTCCAGTCCACTTTGAACAGTACTCCTGAATGTTCCAACCCTTCCAGCTCTGCTTCAACCGCTGGTCTGATCGCATAAGGCGCTGGTCTGGCCATCAGAAACTTTGGTCTTACATTATCCTCTATTTTAATTGTTGCTGTTATTCCTTTTAGTGTTCCTAGTCCCTCCTGGAACACTTCTTTTGCGTCAGTTAGTATTTTTGACAGTCGTCCAGGTGTGACGTCGTCATCCTTTTTGGCCTCCACCTTCAGTGCCTGTATGGAATGCCAATCTAAATGTATCTTCCGGATCCATTCACGTCCTAGCAGTGGTGGTCCTCCATTTGGCAATACATATATATCCATTTTAGGTATTTCCTGACCTTTATATGTCACTTTCACCCTTATTTTTCCTTTGGGATAGAGTTTTTGCCCCGTATACGTCTTCAAGACAATCTCTGTAGCTTTCAAGGGTATGTGTGAAAATAGCCGCTTGTAGTCTCTTTGATTTATGACTGTTAGAGCTGACCCTGTGTCCAATTCCATTTCCACTTGGACTCCGTCTATCTTGAGTGTAACCCAGATAGTCTGGTGATCCTCCATTTCGGTTACATTATGTAGTTTCAGACAACCCAGCTCCTTGCTTCCGGAGTCTGTGTCACTTTTCTGTTCGTCTGAACCACTGTCCATCACCTGGTATACCTTTTTGTACTTCTCCTGTGGAGATTTCATACTGTTGGTTTTCTTCCCAGACCTGCAGACTCTTGCTATGTGTCCTGCTTTCCCACACTGTCTGCACACTTGGTCCTTGAACCAACAATCTTTCTGGTCATGTGTTGTTCTGCCGCAGCAATAGCACTTCCCTGTTCCATAGGTCATTTCGTTGGTGCCATATTCTTGCGGTCTCCATTGTATCTCTGCAGCGCCCCTTGCGGCTGCTTCGTGTGATACTGCCATACTGAAAGCTTTGTCCAGCGTAAGATCCTTTTCTGATAGAAGCCATTTCTGGGTTCCTTCACTTTGTAGCCCACACACAAACTTGTCCCTTAACGTGTCTGCTAGTCCCGCTCCAAACTGGCAGTATTTCGATAGCTTGCGCAGTTCCATTAGGTACTCAGCATTGCTTTCGTCTTTGTGTTGGTTCCTTTTATGGAACTTAAATCGTTCTGCTATCAGCAGCGGTGTGGGGTTTAAGTGGTTCTGTAAGATTTCTACTATGCTTTCAAAATTCTTGTTTACCGGCTTCTCTGGGGTTATTAGATTTCACAGCAACCCATAAGTTTTTGCACCCATGGAATTTAACAGAACCAGTGCTTTATTAGCATCTGGCACTTCATTCACCCTGCAGTACACCTCAATACGTTCCACATATGTTGCCCAATCTTCGACTTCATTGTCGAACGTGGAGATACTGCCACTCTTCGGCATCCTTGGTTGTGCGTGAACTATCACCAATGGCACCTCCCATGCTTCCCCTTCTTCTCCGCTGGCACAAAATGGCATCTCCCGCACTTTCCTTCCTTCCCGCGCTCGCCCGTCTTCTCCGCTGCGGCTTCGCAAAATGGCATCTCCCGCGCTCTTCCTTCTTCTCCATGGCTCAATGGCGCCTCCCGCGCTCTCCCTGCTTCTCCGTGGCTCAATGGCGTCCCCCGCGCTCTCCCTGCTTCTCCGCAGCTCAATGGCATCTCCCCTTGCTTCGCCCCGCGGACCCTGATCAGCCCGTGATCCCTGGCTGTGCTCTGTGTGTTCTTCTCTTGATATTTGTTGACGCCGCTCAGTCTAGAACCTGGCTGTTTCTTACCCTCTCTCCGGTTTGCAGTATTTTTCCTCGACGCCGCTCGGTGATCAACCCCGGCTGCGCCCTGCTCTCTTCACCCTCATTCTTACCCCATCGACGCTGCCCGGCTCTCTCTCTGTGCCGTCGGTCGGCTCCAGCCGCCGCTGCTCGGGAAGGGTTTGCTCTGGACCTGTCATCGGTCTCTTACTGCTCATTGTGGCTGGGGAACCAAGCTCGGCTCTCCACAGCCTCCCCAGTGAAGTTGGATCTCTGCCTGACTGCTGGGCGGTTGCTCGCGGTCGACGCCCGTGTTCCTAGACTCGACTATTTTTTTTTTATGTTGCAGGTAGATTCGCATCAACACTCGTCGCCACTGTTAGATCCGTGGTTCAGTGGATAAATAATTACACGGATGCTGTACATAAACAAATAAAAGCTCTTTACTGGAGGAGGGTAATCTCTAGACTGGGGTACAGAGGCATGCATACAGCTTATATACCGGTGTGGTCACTGCCGGTACTACAGTATACAGGAGCTGTAAAAAGTAGTTCTGACTTAAAGCACATACACTACACACATGATGAACATTCACTGGCTGCTGACATCAGTCCCCACATGAGTGACAGCTGTATGCCATGTGACTGTATGAGATGTAATTCTGTCACCAGGTTGCTGAAATGTCCCCATCTCTCCGTCTCCCACCTCCAACTGCCACCATTTGAGTAAGGAGGGGAGCCCTGGATAAAAAAAAGAAGTAACTTTAGACAAAAGGGGATTGGCTAATCCATTGCATTGTCTAGTCCAATGTGAGACAGAATATTAAAGTTTGACCTGATCCCATCTTTGGAAGAACCAGATCAAACTCTTATCTTTGGGCTTCCTTTAGAAGCTCCATGTGCCCACCAGTGAGGTATTGTGAAGTGCCCAGTAATGAGTTACTCATGTTGGTGCATCCACTCCACGAGAAGTGTAGGAAAATGGCTGCACCAGCACAGATAACCTTATAGGAATTGATCCAGAGTTAAAATGTGTTCCCTTCACAGTAACAATAATCAAACGAGATGGATGTATCAATAAAATATTAAATTGGCATAGATCTGAGCAAGGTTTCTTACAAAAAATGTGCAGCATTTGAACACAAATTCCAACTAGACTGAATAATTATTATAGCATTTAAGTTTTATTCAACATTTCTCTTTTCCACAAATGTGTGAAGTTAAATATAATTACATGCCGTGAGGAACTGATTATTTTAATTCAAAGCACCAGGATCATTCTGTCTGCAACCGTTGCATTATTTATGTTGTAATTGTGAGGCTTCTTCTTTTCAAATGCAGGTTATTTAGTATTGTTGGAGCCTATTGTCTTTGATTCTGTTGCTGCCACAGCTCCATTGCATTATTCAAGCTCTAAATTGCACCCAGTAATCAGTTTGGCAAATCTTCCCACCCTTCTTTAAATGGCTTAGTTAAAACGAGCAAACTCACTCATCAGTGAAAGACTGAATGCATGTGCCAGTTAAAGCTAAGTATTCAAACAGATATTGCTGAGCTCAGAATTACCAGCTGACAACCTGAACATGTTTTTTTTTAAATGTAGATGAACTATTTGAATTTCTAATCATGTGAATGATTTGTAATTCACTATGGTGTGGAGATGACGGAGTTGGACTGGGGTGGACAAATGTAAGAAGTCACACAACACCAGGTTATAGTCCAACAGCTTTATTTGAAATCACAAGCTTTCGGAGTGCTGCTCCTTTGTCAGGTGACGAAGGAGCAGCGCTCCGAAAGCTTGTGATTTCAAATAAAGCTGTTGGACTATAACCTGGTGTTGTGTGACTTCTTACATTTGTAATTCACTAGGTTGCTTTACCTGCATTAATGTTGAAGAATATTGATGGCAATTTGCAGTGTGTTACCATTGACAGTAATACAAAACAGCGTTTCGACAACACTTCTGGTGCAGTTAAAGTGGCGGAGTGGGAGGGCTCTGAGGAATTTCCCAGCCATAACTGCACATAAAGAGAATCGCATCAAAATCAGAAAGTGCTTATGGTCAGTGAATTAAACGTGTCCATAACGACCTTAGCCTGATGAGTAAACTAGTCCACGGTGCTGGGTGGATTACATTGCTGCTGGTGTTAATTGCCATCCAGTAGTGTTAGCTCAGCGATAAATATAATGGCCCTGCGGGCAGATGCTTCCGATCGGAAAAAATTCTACAAACTTACCTGCTGGCTCCATAGGTCCCGAGGCTTGCAATCCTGGGCCTCTCCTCTTCGAAATGCACAGGGGCCCAGGTATTCCATGGGCACATGCGGTTCGCAAGTGCCCCGGAATCACATGGACCAGGCGAACCAATGAAGGAAGGGAATCCCCCTTCATACTTTTGACAGGTCCGTACGCACAGAACTGTCAAAAGTATGAATGGGGATCACATTTAAAAACACACTAAAACATTAAATACATTTTTTAAAACATTACATATTTAAAATTAATTAAAATGCCATTTAATTAAATATTTTAAACAAACATTTTATTTTTTGAAAAATATAATTGTGTGGTGGAGCCACCAGGGGGACTCTGATCTAATGTACATAATTATCTTTAACAAATTATTAGCTACAGAATGAATCAGTATCTTTGTTCATATCATTGCATGTACATAGCGCGGTCCCTTTAAGAATGAGACCAAACGCGATGACTTCATCACGTTGATCACGTGATCCTCCAGCGGCGGGAAAACGTGATGACGTCATGACGTCAGGCTGGGGAGCCGCCCTAACCAGTCCTTGTGGAGCCAGCAAAGAGTACAGACCTGTAATGTAGTTCTCCTGTGTTTTCGTTTTAAACTCTGTTGATTAGTATTAAACATCATTTGTTTGATAGACTGACTCGACCTCAGTCCTTTAGTTAGGAATCTAGCCATTCCTACAGTGGTGACCCCGAATTTTCGTGAACAATTTTCGCGGAAGAAGCGAAGCGCGACGAAACATGGAAGTGAACACCGTGGCTTTGAAGCTCCCACAGTTTTGGGAACAATAGGCGGCCTCCTGGTTCATCCAAGCAGAAGCACAATCCGATCTCCGAAACATCGTTGCGGATCAGACCTGTTACCTTTACTTGGTCTCCGCACTCGACAGCTCCACGGCCTCACGGATCATCAGCCTGTTCAAAAACCCCCCGGTTGACAGCAAGAATAATACTCTTAAAGCGCGGTTAATACAGGTCTTCAGGCTCACGAAGGCGGAGAGTGCCCGCCGGCTACTCGCTTTGCCCGGGCTTGGCGATTCCAAGCCATCTGAGTTCATGAGCCAGATGTTCACGCTCCTTGGCTCAGAACCACAATGTTTCCTCTTTCGGGAGTTATTCCTGAGTCAACTACCCGAGCAGGTTCAGGCTGCCCTCGCCAGATTGGAAGCCACAGATTGCACAGCACTTGCTGCAGAAGCAGATACGATTTATGCGGTCATGCAGCAAAACTGCGCTACCACGAGGCACCCCTCCCCCGCGAATGCCACCCCGACGCCTCCATCCGCCGGCTTGTGTTTTTACCACGCCCGTTTCGGCGCGAAAGCCAGAGGCTGCTGCCCTCCCTGCAGTTTCGCGCCTAAAAAAAACCCAACTTCAACACCAGCAGCAACTCCAGAAAAGGAGGACCGAGTCTGAGGGACGTTCCACGGCCGCGATGGCGATTGGAAATTCCGGGAAGCTCCCTACATTACAGATTCCCTCTCAGGCCGGCGCTTTTTATGCGACACCGGGGCGCAGTGTAGCATCCTTCCTGCCTCAGCACTCGATATTCAGTCTGGGATGCATGGCCTCTCCCTCGTGGCAGCTAATGGTGGGCCCATTCGTTCCTTTGGCAAATGGCGGGTCCAGGTGTGCTTCAGCGGGCAACGGTTTCAGTGGGAAATTATTACAGCCAAGGTTTCGCAAGACATCCTCGGCGTGGATTTCTTATGCGCCAACAGCTTCTTGGTGGATGTAAGAAATCGTCGATTGGTCAACGCAGCCACCTTCCACTCCATTCCTTGCTTCTGCATTTCCGCAACGTCACACACTGTCTCCTGCGCGTTGTCCTCGCCGGACGAGTTCACTCGCCTATTAGGTGAATTCCTGGAGCTGACCAAGCCCACTTTCTCCTCCTCGGCCACTAAGCATGGTGTCGAACACCATATTACTATGACTGGCTCTCCGGTTTACGCACGAGCTCGGCGCCTGGAACCCGGCAAGCTCGCGGTTGCGAAGGCAGAGTTTGCCACGATGGAACGGCTGGGGATTATTCGCCGGTCGAATAGTCCCTTGTCCTCGCCTCTCCACATCGTCCCAAAGACCGGCGGTGGATGGTGGCCATGCGGGGACTACCGACGCCTTAATGACGCCACTACTCCTAATCGGTACCCGATCCCGCATATACAGATTTCTCCGCCCATTTGGCGGGAAACTCAATCTTCTCCAAGGTCGACCTCGTCCGTGGCTACCACCAAGTTCCCGTAAACCTGCAGGACGTCCAGAAAACAGCTGTCATCAGTCCCTTTGGACTGTTCGAGTTTCTTCGGATGCCATTTGGGCTCAAGAACGCCGCACAGGCTTTTCAACGACTAATGGACTCGGTCCTGTGGGATCTTCCCTTTTTATTTGTCTACCTTGACGACATCCTGATAGCCAGCTCTACCAAAGAGGAACACGTCTGCTAGCTCCGCACCCTCTTTCGGCGCCTCAGTCAACATGCCCTCATAATCAACCCGGCCAAGTGTCAGTTCGGCCTACAACAGATTGACTTCTTGGGCCACCGCATTACTTCGGAGGGCGCAATTCCGCTGCAGTCAAAGGTCGAAGCAATTATGGCATTCCCAAGGCCGCAGTCCACCAAGACTCTTCAAGAATTCCTGGGCATGGTGAATTTCTACCACCGCTTTTGTTGTATCCATGTGTTAATGGAGACACGGAATGCAGGAGTTGGTTTAACAGGTGTTTACTGGACAAAATCTGGAGGTGAATTAAAAGATACAAGACACTATACAGGCTTATATAGCCCAAGTGTCCACTACCGGCATTACAGTACACAGGGGCTCTTAAAGGCACATACACCACAATTCCTCCCCTTTTAGACAACCAGTACATAACATTTTAAGTAATTGTTATTAACATGTGTACAAGAACAATAATCTACACATTTGCTGCAGTTAATCAGTTATAAGTCAGTCTCTCTGGAGGCTTCCTGACTCGGTCTGGATAACGCCTCGGTGGTGTAATAGTTTTCGGTGGTGCAGTAGGTTCTTTTGGCAAGGTCGATTCGGCTTGAGTGCCAATGTCGGGTTCATCTGGTTCCAGTATCACCGGATCAGAGGTAGATACTATGGGTATCTCTGCTTCATCATTAGGCGTATAGCGTGGTGGTGTAGGTTGTCCCTTTTCGGATGACTCTATGATCTGGTCAGCATGGCGCCTTATTATGCTTTCTCCAATGTCCACGGTATACATCAGCAGTCCTAGTCACGTGCAAATAGTTCCAGGCTGCCATTTCTCGGTACGGTAGTCCCGGGCCAAAACTTGTTGACCTATCTGGAAGGTTCTAGTTGGCCTTTCATTCATGCCTTGAAATTGCCGGTTCTCTACATCCCTTCTGATGTTTGGCTTGATCAAATCCAGCCGGCATCTTAGTCTTCAATTGAAAAACATCATGGCGGGAGTTTGGTTTGTAACCACATGTGTTGCATTCCTGTAGGCAAACAAGAAGTTATCTACCTTATGCTGTAGATTAATGTCTTCATTACCCATAGCCTTTATGGCCTTCTTGAAGGTCTGGACAAACCTTTCAGCCAATCCATTGGTGGCGGGATGGTATGGGGCGGACGTGTAGTGCTTAACCCCATTGTTTTTTAAGAACTTCCTGAATTCTTCGGACACAAATTGCGGTCCATTATCAGAACAGATCTGTTCAGGCAGCCCATTCCTGGCAAATATGGTCCTTAATACTGTGATGGTTTTTTCCGTGGTGGTGGGGGACATCTTTATTACCTCCGGCCACTTGGAGTGTGCATCAACCGCAATTAAGAACATTGAGTCCATAAATGGACCAGCAAAGTCGATGTGCACCCTTTGCCATGGAGATGAGGGCCACTCCCATGGATGTAGAGGGGCTTGTGGTGGGGCGTTTTGGACCTTCTGGCATCCTAGACAGCCCTTGGTCATTTCTTCGATGTCTCCATCGATACCTGGCCACCACACAAACGCTTTGGCTAGGTTCTTCATTTTCACTCCACCCAGATGCCCCTCGTGAAGCTCCTTTAGCACTTTATCCTGGAGTTTGGGTGGAATCACCACTCTGGATCCACACATCAAGGTTCCTCGGCACACTGACAGCTGTTCTCTTCTTTGCGAGAATGCTGGCAACAGTGGTTCGCCATGTGCTGGCCATCCCTTCACCGTTAAATCGTAGACTCGTGAGAGAGTCGGGTCATTTCTTGTTTCCTTTTCAATGGTAGAATTTGTTACTGGTAGACATTCCACTATGGTTGAGTGGAACATTTCCACTGGGTCCACTGTAGTTGCCTCTTCTACCGTTGGCAACTGTAGACGCGATAAACCGTCAGCATTTCCATGCTGTTTTGATCCTTTGTATTCTATGGCATATTAGTGTGCCCCTAGGAAAAGGGACCACCTCTGCAGCCTTTGTGCTGTCATAATGGGAACGCCCTTTTTAGGGTTGAATATGGAGACGAGGTGTTGATGGTCAGTCAACAAGGTAAATTTTTGTCCGTGTAGGTAATGGTTGAATTTCTTCACTCCCCATACCAGGCTGAGTGCTTCCCTGTCGATCTGGGCATAGTTACGCTCAGCTGAGTTCAATGAGCGTGACGCAAAAGCTATCGGCCGATCCGAGCCATCAGGGAATCTATGCGATAATACCGCTCCTACACCGTAAGGGGATGCATCGCATGCCAGTCTGATTGGCAGTGATGGGTTGTAATGAGCCAAAACTTCCTTGGACGTGATCAAGCCTTTACATTTATGGAAGGCATGTTTACAGTCTTCGCTCCATTTCCAAATTACTCCCGTTTGTAGCAGTTCGTTAAGAGGGTGCAGAACAGTTGACAAGTTCGGTAAAAATTTATGATAGTAATTTATCAATCCCAGGAACGACCTTAATTGTGAGACATTTTCAGGTGCTGGGGCTTTTATGACCGCTTCAATTTTTTCAGGTGACTTATGCAACCCTTGTTCGTTAATTATGTGGCCACAATATGATATTTGTTTCTGGAAAAATTCGCACTTGGGTCGATTTGCTCGTAGGCCCCGTTCTCTCAGCCTAGTGAGCACCTGCTCCAAATTGGCAAGGTGCTCGTTGTCGTTTTCTCCTGTTACAAGGATGTCGTCTAGGTAGCATTGAGTCCCCGGGATCCCTTGCAGGACTTGCTCCATATCTCTTTGCCAGATAGCTGGAGCTGATGCCACTCCGAAAACCAATCGATTGTACTGGTACAGGCCTTTGTGTCTCTTTATCGTGAGATACTTTTTAGAGGCCTCCTCAACCTCCATCTGTAGAAATGCCTGTGCCAAGTCAATTTTGGTGAAACGTTTCCCTCCGGATAGTGAGGCGAAAATATCTTCTATCCTCGGAAGAGGATACTGTACCGTGTGAAGGACCGGGTTTACAGTCACCTTGAAGTCCCCACAGATGCGAATTTTTCTCTGTTCTTCAGATTTATCATTATTCAACATTTTCTTCATGACCGGGACGATGGGTGTTTCCCACTCGCTCCAATCTATCTTGGATAACACGCCTGTCTTTTCCAAATTCTCCAGCTCTGCCTCGACTGCTGGACGAATTGCGTATGGCACCGGCCTTGCCTTAAAAAACTTGGGAATTGCCGTATCTTCCACTTTTATTGAGGCGGTGATGCCTTTCAAGGTTCCTAGTTCCTGTTGGAACACTTCTTTGGCGTTGGCCAAGATGGCTTTTAATCATTCAGGTATGACGTCATCATCATTTTTTTTCTTACTGGTCACCGTCAGTGCCTGAATGGAGTGCCAGTCTAAACGTATCTTCCTGATCCATTCACGTCCCAACAGCGGTGGACCACCATCTTGCAGAACGTATAAATATAACTTCTGTATTTCCTTGCCTTTGTATACAACAGGCACCCTTATTTTCCCTCTGGGGTATACTTTCTGCCCCGTATATGTTTACAAGATAATGGATGTGTCTTTCAAAGGTATATGCGGAAATAGCCGTTCGTAATCCCGTCGACTTATGACGGTCAGAGCTGATCCTGTATCTAGCTCCATTTTAACTGGGGACCCCGCTATCGTGAGGGTAACCC
This sequence comes from Somniosus microcephalus, assembly GCF_052327205.1. Taxonomy (NCBI): domain Eukaryota; kingdom Metazoa; phylum Chordata; class Chondrichthyes; order Squaliformes; family Somniosidae; genus Somniosus; species Somniosus microcephalus. Next base: position 34,538,866 of record NC_140996.1, read on the forward strand.
AAATGGTCTGGTAATCTTCTTTGGCAATTACATTATGTAATTTGAGACAGCTTAGTCTCTTGTTTCCGGAGTCGCTATCGCTCTTCTGGTCTTCGGAGCTACTGTCCGTCATCATTTGTACCTTTCTGTACTTTTCCTTATTGATTTTTTTTCTGTCAGTGGATTTTTTGTTTCCAGATCGGCATACACATGCAATGTGTCCCATCTTTCCGCATTGCCTGCATGCTTTGTCCTTGAACCAGCAGTCCCTCTGGTCATGGGTGGATCTGCCGCAGCGATAACATCTCTCAAAACCCTGTGTCATTTCATGGGTGCCGAAGTCCTGTGGCTTTTGCTGTATCTCTGCAGCTCCTCTTGCTGCTGCTTTGTATGATACAGCCACACTGAAAGCCTTGTCCAGTGTTAAATCTTTCTCAGAAAGTAGTCTTTTCTGTGTTCCTTCACTTAGGAGACCGCAGATGAATTTGTCTCGAAGAGAATCTGCCAGTCCTGCTCCGAATTGGCAGTGCTTTGACAGCTTCCTTAATTCGGTGAGGTAATCAGCGTTACTTTCATTCTTGTGCTGATTCCTCCTGAAGAATTTGAATCGTTCCGCTGTCAGCAGCGGTGTTGGGTTTAAGTGCTCCTGTAGGGTATCAACAATCTCCTTAAAATTCTTGTCCATCGGTTTGGCTGGAGTGATTAAGTTTCGCAACAGCCCGTATGCCTTTGCACCCATTAGATTTAAAAGTATCGATGCCTTTTTATCATCCTCTATTTCATTCGCTGTGCAATATACCTCCACTCTTTCCACATATGTGGTCCAATCCTCTACATCACTATCGAAAGCAGTAATATTGCCAGTCTTAGGCATCCTGAAAAAAAAATGGCGCCTCCCGCGCTTTCCTTTCTTCCCTGCAGAGAAAATAAATGGCGCCTCCCGCGCTTTCCCGCCACTGTCGCTGCTGACAACGCTGTTCTCCGCGGTTTTTATTTATACAGCTATTTTTAATAGTCGGAGACTCGTTCCCTCCGGACTCTCTGGGACTTTTCCCTCCCTCTGCTTGGTCCGAACGCCGACCTGCTTTGCAGTGCCGGCCGTCTCCCGAGTGCTCCACCCTTCGTCTCTGTTTGCCTCCGCCTTCGCTGCTCGGCCCCACTGCAGAGCCAGCTGATCGAGCCCCAGCCCGCCGCCCAGGAAGGATTATTGCAGTACCTGCCACCAGCCCGGCTAGCTGGTGAAACCACAGTTTTTTCTTTTTTTTTCTTCGACCTTCGTCTGAGGAATCGATCTCCTTGAGGTGCTGCCAAATTGCAGGTAAATCCGTTTCCAATTCGTCGCCACTGTTGTATCCATGTGTTAATGGAGACACAGAATGCAGGAGTTGGTTTAACAGGTGTTTACTGGACAAAGTCTGGAGGTGAACTAAAAGATACAAGACACTATACAGGCTTATATAGCCCGAGTGGCCACTACCGGCATTACAGTACACAGGGGCTCTTAAAGGCACATACACCACAGCTTTGTGCCCAAGGCAGCATGACTCATGCAGCCCCTCTACGAGGCTCTCAAAGGCAAGGCCAGAAAGGATACAATAGCCTGGACGGTCAAAATGGACAATGCTTTCGACAACACAAAAACCGCTCTAGCCAATGCAACTATGTTGGCGCACCCTCTGCCAGGTGCCACCATCGCCCTTGCCACTGACACTTCCGACTATGCCATAGGCGCTGTGCAGGAACAGTGGATCAACGGGACGTGGCAACCACTGGCATTTTTCAGCCGTCAACTCCAGCACAACGAACGCAAATACAGCACTTTCGACCGGGAGTTGCTGGCGCTGTTCCTGGCTATCCGCCATTTCCGTTTTTTGTTAGAAGGACGTCCCTTCACTGAGTTTGTAGATCACAAACTACTGACCTTCGCCATGGCCGAACCATGGTCGGCTCGACAGCAGCGACAGCTAACTTTCATTTCAGAATTCACGACAAACGTCCAACATGTAGCTGGCAAGGACAACTTGGTAGCTGATTGCCTTTCTTGCGCGACCGTACGGGCGGTCCAGCTGGGCATCGATTATGCCCTCATGGCTAACGATCAAGCATCCGACCCTGAAACACAGGCGTATCGCACCGACACCTCTAGCCTCCAACCGACCGATGTACAATTCCACGTTGCAGGCAGCTCGTTACTCTGCGATGTCTCCATGGGAGATCCCCGCCCGATCGTTCCAGTCGCCTGGCGCTGCAAAGTTTTCGACGCCATACATGGGCTTTCGCATCCTGGCGTGAAGGCATCTCAAAAATTAATGTCGGCTAAGTTCGTCTGGAGAGGAATGCGTAAGGATATCCACGACTGGGCTAACACCTGCGTTGTCTGTCAAACGTCTAAGGTGCAATGTCACGTTAAGGCCCCATTGGCCACGTTCGCAGTACCAGAACGTCGATTCGACCATGTCAACGTGGACCTCATCGGGCCCCTTCCACCATCGCAGGGGTTCACACACATCCTCACCATGGTCGATCGTACTACTAGATGGCCAGAGGCAGTTCCTCTGGTGTCTATTACGTCCGCTGATGTCGCCAGAGCATTCCTCTCCTCGTGGGTCGCACGTTTCGGCGTTCCGGCGGACATTTCTACAGACCGCGGTCCACAGTTCTCTTCCGAGCTCTGGAACGCTGTGGCCCAGGGTCTCGGCACCAAGCTTCACCGCATCACGGCCTATCACCCACAAGCAAACGGTTTGTGCGAACGTTTCCACAGATCATTAAAGGCATCGCTGAGGCCAGCCTCCAAGGCGCCGGATGGGTGGATCAGCTTCCGTGGGTCATGTTGGGTCTCCGCACGGCACCCAAAGAGGACCTGCAATCATCCGCCGCGGAGCTTGTGTACGGCCAGCCACTCCGCGTACCGGGAGATTCCCTGCCGCTTCCAACTGAGCTGTGGTCTGCAGCCGAACAACTCAGCAGCCATCGGGAAACAGCCAGGGCTTTTGCGCATATCCCAACTTTGCATCACGGCATTCCATCTTCACACGTACCAGCGGAGCTAAAGAATGCTGAATTTGTATTCATTCGTCATGATGCCCAAAGGGATCCACTCAAGGCCCCTTACACAGGCCCTTTTTGCGTACTGGAGACAGGCGACAAGAGTTTCTCTGTAGACATCGGTGGTAAACCCGACCACATATCCATTGACCGTCTCAAACCGGCACACCTGGACATCGACCGGCCGGTAGAGACTGCACAGCCACCACGACGTGGTCGACCTCCCGCTGCATCCACGCCAGACCGAAGGCTTCCATCCGCCAGCCCGCCCGCTGTTCAACAACGTCCACTCCAAGAATACAGGAGTCGCTCTGACAGGCTTGTCAGACCTCCTAGTCGATTGATTTTTACTGTTAAAGACAATTCTGGGGTGGCGCATGTGGCAGAGCAACCAGAGGGACTCTGATCTAATGTACATAATTATCTTTAACAAATTATTAGCTACAGAATGAATCTGTATCTTTGTTCATATCATTGCATGTACATAGCACGGTCCCTTTAAGAATGAGACCAAATGCAATGACGTCATCACGTTGATCACGTGATCCTCCAGCGGCGGGAAACGTGATGGCGTCATGACGTCAGGCTGGGGAGCCACCCTAGCCAGTCCTCGTGGAGCCAGCAAAGAGTACAGACCTGTAATGTAGTTCTCCTGTGTTTTTGTTTTAAACTCTGTTGATTAGTATTAAACATCGTTTGTTGGATAGACTGACTCAACCTCAGTCCTTTAGTTAGGAATCTAGCCATTCCTACAATTGAATGTTTTTATGGGGCTAAAAATAAACTTACCTTTTTAAGAGTAATTTTAATTTATAAATTAGTGATCAAATTTTATTTTTCTATTTTTTTAAACTCTTATGCTGGTAAAGGCAGGCCTTACGCCTTTGACAGGCTTTTAGCGGGCGGAAGTTGTGCAAAAAGCGCAACTCTCCACCCGCGAGGTACTATTCCAGTGCAGGCGGATCATCTGTCAAGAGAATTCTTGACAGATCGCAAGTGCCGGGTTTTAGCACCTGCGCTTCGCATCCCTGAAACCCGGCACTTGCACCTCGTACTTGCCCATGGAGACACACACATATTGGTGACTCATTGAGGTTTACATTAGGCATCAGGTTCAAGAATTTAAATACACAAAGTAAAGTTAATTACGATCATTTTGGATTTACCACAGATAAAATTTAAATTAAAAAGTCACGAGCTAGAAAAAAGATTTTGTTTAAAACAAAAAGGCCTAGAAATTGGGTATAGCCCCGCTTGGGGCGTTAGAATTGGCGCTGCGCAAATTTTATAGCCAGATGGAACTTACCGCCACCTCGCGCGATATTAGGTTGCAGCGCCCCTAAAGGTGACTGAGGCGCAAAATCAGGCGTTACACGGGACTCCTAAGGCGCTAACCTGGCTGCGCTACTCAATATCGGGGCGGGCGGGTGCAGCGCAGGTGCTGTCAATTACCGATGACCACGAGACTTTCAGGCGCCGGCCAGCTCTTAAAGGGGTGGGTCAGTAAGGATCAGCAGCCACACTCTGCGCCTTGTAGGCCTCAAAATCGGAGCAGGCCATTTTGTGGCGTTACAAACTTTGAGAAGATGGAGAGGGTGAGGCAGAGAGCGGAGCGCTTTACCAATGGGGCATTGGATGCTTTGGTAGGTGCAGTGGAGCGCCGACGAGATGTGCTGTACCCCGACAATGGCAGGAGGCCTAATCAGAAGGAATACCGAAGAGCTTGGAGGGAAGTTTCTCAAAAGGTCAACTCCAACAGCATGGTGACCAGGAGCCCTGTGCAGTGCAGGAAGAAATTCAATGACCTCACTCGGGTCGTGAGGGTGAGTGGTGTTTCGGCAAACTTCTTCATCCCTCCATCTGCACCTGACTTTATAGCCAGAGGGTGCGCGATGCCCCATTGGCCATCTGTCAGCAAGCACCCGTGGCCCTTTCTGGGAACACACATGCACATTAAACTCAGGGCATGATGTAAGTGCTATTCCACCATGGGGGGCATGAGATGACAACTCAGGGCATGATGTAAGGGCTATTCCACCATGGGGGGCATGAGATGACAACTCAGGGCATCATGTTTCATCACTTTCCATCCTTTCTGCTGCAGGCCAAGCTGGCGAGGAACCGTAAGGAGCAGCTTCGCACCGGAGGAGGACGTCCTCAACTCCAGACTCTCATGGATCTCGAAGAGAGAGTCCACCAGATTGTTGGAGGCCGTATGATTGGTCCTGTTACCACTGGAGCTGCCGACCCCATTGTGCACAGCGATGGTAAGGTCCTCACCTTTTTGAGCTGTCTCCTTCCACTTCTTCCCCCCACCAGCATGCTTTTTCATTCTGGACCCATGTCATAGCATTGCAGCAATCTTGCATCCCTTGCTGCCACCCTGTCCTTTCGCTAAAGCCACTCTTCAACCTCCCTGCTTTCAGATGCTGCATCACCAGCTCGGGAGCCGGGCCCTCAAGCTGCCAGTGCCACTGCCTCCGGAGGCGACAAGCAGGAGGAAGCCGGAACGTCCGTGCCAGCCTCAGGGGAGCCAGCCCATCTGGAGACTGGGGATAGTAGTTCCCTGGAGGGGAGGGGGGGGTGGTCTCTGAGGAGGAACCAGTTGCAGGAACCAGCGGGCTGCAGCAATGCGAGGGGGGTAGGGAAGCTCGGGGGCCATCTCCCCGGAGGGCGAGGCAGGCCACGATGACTGCTGCACAGAGTGCAGAGGAGGCGTAGCCTTTCAGAAATGAGCGCCCAGGCTCAGCTCAGGCACACTGAGCTGATGGCTGCAGTGGGGAGGATGCCTGAATCCATCGACACACTGGCAAAGAGTGTGCAGGACTTTGGGGCAGCAATGGAAAGGACTGTCCAGGGCTTGGGGGCAGCAATGGAAAGGACTGTTCAGGGCTTCGGGGCAGCAATGGAAAGGACTGTCCAGGGCTTCGGGCCAGCCCTGGAAAGGTCTGTCCAGGGCTTGACCGAAGCAGTGGAAAGGTCTGCCCCAGCCTTGTCCGAAGCAGTGGAAAGGGTTGTCCCGGCCATGTCAGAAGCAGTGGAATGGACTGTCCAGGGCTTCTCCGAAGCACTGGCACCTGCCACGCAAGTGCTCAGTGCTGCCATGCAGTCACTTGCTGGCCTCCTGCACACGCTTATTGAGGCCACACGAACACTGACTGCTGCCACCCAAGCTGGATCAGGCAGGATTACCCGGGGCCCTTGCAGCACCACAGCAGGCCATCAATCTGTGGACCAGCCAATTGTGGCGCATGCTGCGATGCTGCCCCGTCAGAGTGCCAGTGTGTCGGCCGACCACGGAGCAGGTGTCCGCTCTCAGGATGTAAGCATTCCTGATGCCACCGCTGGAACGTCTCCACTGCAGCTGCCACCACCTGCAGGACAGACTGCTTCCACCCATGCACAGTTGGAGCAGTCAGCATCCGGGCCCTCCAAGCCCAGAGGTCATCCAGGCCGTCCCTCAGGGGCTTCTGCGCTTTCGGACACTCAACAGGCATCCCCCAGCCTTGACTCAGCCACTGGGGTCCAATTACGGAGGAGCTGCAGGGAGAGAAGGGGCCGATCTCGTAAGAGAAGTAGATCTCCATCAAGGGGTGAAGAGTAGAGGGAGCTGTTGAGACGTCTCATTTGTAGAATTCAAGGCCGTGTACACCTGCTGTGAATGTTAGTCATGTTTTGGGTGGTGTCGCGGGTTTGCCAGACAGTTATGTGTTAGTTCGTTAGTTATGCTTTCTGTTGCCATTGCTTTGTCATGCTGGAAGGAAGCACTTTTTGGAAAATAAAGAAAAAGTTTTATTTACACTGGAACTCTAGACTATTTACAAGCATGGTGGCCTTCAAAAGCTTTGGGCGCACCGGAGGGCACAGTTCCAATTACACCCAGCATTCCATCAGAGGGGCCTAGAACTGAGTCCTTATGAGCCTCTGACGGAAGTCCCTTCCAGTTTCTGGACCCCTCCCGTCTTCCTCCTCCTCCTCCTCTTCCTCCTCCTCCTCCTCCTCCTCCTCCTCCTCATCTGCCTGCTCTGCTGGACCTTCAAGGTCGGCTGGCATTGGCTGGGTGTGTCGGATGGCCAGGTTGTGGAGCATGCAGCAGACCACGACGATGCGCAACACTTGCTCCGGCGAGTACTGTAGGGTGCCCCCCGAATGGTCGAGGCAACGGAACCGCTGCTTGAGCACACCGATTGTGTGCTCCACAATGTTCCTGGTCGCCTGATGGCTGGTGTTGTAATGCTCTTCTGCCGGGGTGCTGGGCAAACGGAGCGGGGTCATGAGCCATGGGCAGAGAGGATAGCCCTTGTCGCCAAGAAGCCAGCCTCGTGGGTGAGCCGGGGCCTCGAAAAGGTCAGCCACTGAGGTCTGCCGCAGGATGAATGCGTCGTGGCTGCTGCCAGGGAATTGGGCGTTGACCGCGATGATCATCTGCCGGTGGTCACAGACCAGCTGCACATTGAGGGAGTGGAACCCCTTGCTGTTGCGGAACTCTTCAGGATTCTGCAATGGTGCCTGCAAAGCCACGTGTGTGCAATCAATGGCGCCCTGCACCATGGGGAAGTCCGCTATAGCCGCGAAGCACTGTGCGCACTCCCCCTGCTTCTCCAGGGTCAAAGGGAAGGTGATGAATTCCCGCCTCCTTCTATATAGGGCAGCTGTAACTTGCCGGATGCAGCAATGCACCGCAAATTGAGAAATATTTGCAATGTCCCCAGTTGCTGCCTGAAACGAGCCGCTGGCGAAAAAGCTTAGGGCAACAGTGACTTTGACAGCCACCGACAGAGAGGTCCTGTACCGTAACCGCGGCTGCAGATCTTCAGCAAGCAGGCGGCACAGCTAAGTCACCACATCCTTTCCGAATCGGAGCCTTCGCATACACTGCTCCTCCGACATGGCAATGTATGACACCTGCTGCCTGAAAACCCTGGCAGCGTACGGTCGCATTTGGCGATGTCCATTGCCCCTCCTCCTTCTGGCCATTCCTGGCCCTCTCTCCCTCCGCCTCTGTGCCCTTGCCATATGTTCAGCCAGCAGGACGTCCCCCTTCAAAGCAGCTCCCATTATAACGTGAAAGAAGTAAGACGCAGTAATATCTCACCAGCAAACTGTTGTGGACAGGGCTGAAGATCCAAAGGCAACGCTGGCTCAATGAAAAGTACGCTCTCCCACCGAAGGTCAGCAACTCTCTCCAACAACCAGCAAGATGCCCACCCAAAATGGCTGCCGCTTTTATACTAGTGCAGTCCCCTTTAAATAGCGTCCCCCTAGCCCGAGAAGGACTTGGGAACGTTCCAGCAAGCTGTCACTATTAGCGCCAGGCGGAACGGAGGCAGGCGCCACTCAATTTCCGGTCCGGGGTGCCAAAAAGGTGTTGCACACTGAAATGACGTCATGATCTGCCTGCGTCCGTGAGCGGGCGCTAAGATTTAGCGCCAGCGCTAAAACCCACTCAATATAGCAAGAGGCGCTGGGTTCACTGCGCACGGGCGAAAATTGGGTAACGCCCCACTTCTCGGCCTCTTTAGGCGCTAATCGCTGGCGCAACCAACCGAATTTCTCCCTCAAAGTTTCTTGAGTATCCTTTTTATAATAACTGAATCAATGGCCCAGATATTCCAATCCCTACGGGTGAGTATGGGCTGTGTACCCACCTGTATGGACATCGGAAATGCCGGTTTCAGACATGCACAGCGCATGCGCTGAAAACCGGCATTTCCAATCTGTCAAGAATGGTCTTGACAGATCGGACGCCTGCCCTGGAGAAGGGCCTCTGTGGGTGCGGGGGGGAGTTCTGCTTTCTGGAGACCCTCCACCCGCAGAAAACTCTTACAATTCTTACGCCTGGTAAAAGCAGGCGTGAGGCCTGCTTTTACCAGGCTAAGAGTTGAAAACATTTTTTTTTAAATGTTTTCACTGATTTAGCATTTAAAAATACTTTAAAAAAGGTAAGTTTAGTTTTAGCCCTGTAAAATACTTTAATTACGTTTTTCAAAAAATTACATTTTTGTTTAAAATACTTTATTGTGATTTCAAGTCATTTTAAAAATGTGTTTTTTTAAAAAATGTATTTAAAGTTTTACTATGTTTTTGGGGTGATCTCCATTCATATATTTGACAGGTCTTCCTGTCAAGTGAATGAAGGGAGATTCCCTGCTTTGATTGGCTCCCCATGGCCCACGTGATCCCAGGGATGCTGCGAGCCGCATGCGCCTCTGGGATACGTGGGCCCGGCGTACTTGGAGTTTGGAGAGGCCCAGGAATGGAAGTGTAGGTGCCTCGGGAGCCCTCAGGTAAGGGCGTAGATTGTTCCAGATCGCAGGCCTCCGCCCGCGGGAGGACTGCGATCGGAAAAAACGGGCCAATGTGACATGCCTTGAGGGGAAAAGATGAGTTCTGTCTAAAAGAGCAAAAGATCAGCAGCACTTGAACTGGTCTTGTTGATCATCTGTTTAAAAACTGCAATCTGATTTCATTGTGCAGATATTAAAACCATCGATTAAGATGCACGGACTGCAGCGGGTCAAGAAGGCGATTCACCAGTACCTTCTTACTGGCAATTAGGGATGGGCAATAAATGCTAGCCTTGCCAGCGATGGCCACATCCTATAAAAATGAATTTAAATTAAATTAAAAATAAAGTGGGAAAGAAAAAAACTCCGCCTCAATCAGAGTGGCGCCCAAAACTGAAAAGCTGGAGAAACAAATCCATTAGTGGTGATAGAAACATTTAGCAAGTGGCAAAGAGCACAAATCTAAATCTAATTTAAGAATTTTGACACAAAATCCAATTCATTAAAGCCTGAAAAATGCTGTTGGTGGAATGACTTATGCTGGCAGTATTTGCGTGCTCATGGCAGCGATTCTTGAGTTCCTTGAGTTCAGGTGTTATTTGCCCATTGAGCACAGTACTCAAAATTACTGCTGGGCTTGTATCCTGCTGGTGTGCTTTCCCATACAAACTGAATCACCATTATTATCAATGTAAATATGCTCATAAATAGGAGGCACCTGTGATATTGCTACCTTCACAGTCTGCACACATATATTGTTCATCTCATTTATTTCAAATGGAGTTAAAGGCGAGTCAGAGCTTGCAAGTCAGGAACTGATGCCGAACGGTAGCAGATTCAATTTATTTTTGTGGGCAGATACTTCTAAGCCATGGGGGTTGCTTTTACTGCAGCCCCCTGTCATTTGATGTGATGGGAAACGATGAACGGGATGCTGGCCATGTCAATTGGCACTAGCGGTGACTGTCCACACTCACCCACATGCCACACACTACCTGTACAGGCCCAGGCACAGTCACTTGCTAGTGACGGAGGAACACTAGCCCAAATAATGTTGGTGTATCCTCAGTCATGGAATGGCACAATGGCATTTCCAGGATTCCAAATTGGGGCAGGACCCATTTCCACTGGGATTCCACCACAAAATCACTCCACTCCATTACCAATGCTTGTTTGGGCCTCTGAGTGACTCATCCGCTGAGTCCCAATACAACTAATTTAAATGAGGACCAATGGCATTGGCACACCAAAATCCTAGTAGTTACGTTTGCAAGTCAACAAAAATGGTGTGCAAGGTGCTTACCCAAGATTCATTCAGCTATATGCTTGAGTTGCTCGTTTAAGGACCTCTCATGTCGACAAACGGGATACATTGTGGAAAAGATGCTTACATCAGTCATACATGGTACAAAATAGATTAAGTGGTTGCAAGCACCTTCTGCAAAACTGCCTTCTTGAATGCTTTAATGAACATAAAAGGACACTGTTTGCTGTGCTGCTACCTTATTGCCCACAATCAGAAACAAAGGCCGCAATTTTGCCGGTGCTGAGAGGACGGGATCGGAGGTGGATCAGCTGTTAAATTTGAAATGATTCACAGTGGGTCAGGACCGCGCTGTCAACCCACCTCCAAGCTAGTCTCCCAGGTGTCGGGTCTGTCAGCACTGAAAAGACCCGACACCAACCGGCAGGGGAGGCAATTTAGATCATTAGTTGGATTGCTAAGAGGCAATTAAGTATTATTTCAAGCTCACCTTTAGATTTTTAGTGGTCGCCAATGGCTTTCCCGCTCCTCGGGGATCACATCAGGGAAGGAGGTCGGGTGTTGTGTTAGCATGTGTTGATTTCTTAACTTGACAGCTGCAAGTGGACTATAAAAGCTCCCAATTCATACGTCTTCACTTTGCGAGGTTAGAAGCTGTTGGTTACTGCATTTGGAAGAAAGATTTAGCTTTCTTCAGCTTGCAAGTGCTTGGAGCAAACTCTCTATCCAGTGTCACCTAATTAGAACAACCTCTCTCACCATTGAGAGATCGCTTCTTAACTTCACCTGCCATCTATTCCATCAGCATCGGTGCCCTTGAAAAAATCACACCTTGGTCCTCAGAATCCCACCACGATCAGCTCCAACACCAGCAGTTCCTGGCACACCAGCAGCACCAACAACAACTCCAAACTTCTCTGCAATCACCTGATGCTGCACAGGACACAGGGCATCAGCACTCGACCACATTGCTGCCCGGGACGCCAGGGATGGCCTCACCATGGCCAGATTTACTTCACTTGAAGCTGTACACCCTGGCTGCCACATGATGTGCCAGGTTGGCACCAACCTACAGCAAGACCATAAAGCATCCCTACAATGCCCAAGCCATTCCTTTCCGACTCATCACCATTGTGGGGGGTACCGTTATGTCTCACCATTCACTGCAACTCATTAAGCCACTTCCAAAGGTGCACACAAATCTGTCCAAGAACACAAAGTGTTGAAAAGGAAGTTTTCAATGTTTAATAGCACATTAACAGAAGCTTCACATGATCATTGGCTAAAACACACAAGTGCCTACTCTTCTGTGTTGTTAGTTGGTATGATTGGACTAGGATGAGGGTGAGTATGAGGGGTGGCTAGTGAGATGGGGAAGTGATAATTAAGATAGAGATTGATGGGTGGAGGTGCAAGGTAAGTTGGCATGAGTAAGGATGTCCAGGAGTAGGGTAGGGAAGGCAGAGTGATGGGGATGTGATGAGTGGCACAGCAGGATGAGGTTGAGTGTGGCTTGGCAGTAACATTTTGTGTTCTACTGAGATCATTGAAAGGTTTGCGCCACTGCAGCTTGGTCCTCCTGACGACATCCCTGCTTGTGCCCTCCTGTGCAATGTGCAACCAGGCTGTGTCGGACTCCTGGGGAGGTCTCTTCTGCCCATGGGAAGGGAAGAGAACCTCCCTGTGTGCTGTGAATCCCTCCATAAGCAAATGGAGGGAGTCATGGGAGAGCCTGGGTGCAGACGTGCACCTATGTACAGTGATTGTCAGTGTTTGCAGCACTTCAATGCTGTAGAACACTGACAGCACAAATGTCAAAATCAATTTGCACATGGTCCCTTTAAGGAAATCGGCTGATGACGTGTCATCAAATGATGTCATCAGGCCCGCTTCCTTTAAGTGGCTAGTGTAGGGGTCGCAAAATCCCCTCAACCCCCAAAGATCGGGAAATATTAATCCACATCATGAACGAAGACTTGTGTGATTTAAATTGTCTCTGGGTTGGACAATGTTTTAAAACATACCCAGAACCGCAAAAGGCTGCGTTAAAAAGCTCGTAAGCTAGGCAGCACTTGGACACTGGAATCAAAGAACTTTGTGAAAGTCACACACTTTAAGATTGTACATTTTATCAAAAGATGTACTCTTCAGTTTTGGACTGTTTAAATTGCCCAGGGCATAAAAATGGCTGAACAGACCTCATGGAAACAGAATTTTAAAAGGTAGCAGAAGAGGACAGACAGGTTGTTAGCATATGAAAAGCTCAGCGCTGCCCTGTAGTAAGTTTGAATGGAGCCCGAGCTGTCAGTCACCCTGTGGTATTGGGTGGGTCCGGTAACCTACCAGCTGCTTGTTTACACTGGGGAGTAGCCCGTTTGAATCAGCCAATCATTGAACAGCAAGCACACTGAGTTGTTTACACACATCCAGTCACTGAAATTGACTCTAAGATCAAGTGCTTGAAACTGCCAGCATGAACAAAGGGACTTTGTTTGCTAAGCACTCAAGACTGTCAATCAATTGCGGTTCCAGATGACCACAGGACAATGCTTTGTTTACAAAGCAATTGAATGCTATTAGCATTTGTTTGCATATCAAGTGGACACATCCAAACTTAGGAGGAACCGTTTAAATGAATGGGAGCACACATTCAAACCACTGCAGCTTTATTCGAAAGCCATCACCGACAATGGACACATTTAAACTGGAACTTTATCCAAACTCATCCCAGACAAGTGGACAGTTTGGATCTCTTTTGTTTTAGCCCAGAAACATCAGATCTGGGCAGGCCCCAAAAAAAGGGGTATAAAACATAACTTCCCAGAAGCATCTCTCTCTCTGGCCTTGCCTCTGTGTGCCTCTATAGCGTGGGATTCTGTCTGAAGAAATAAAACACCAGCAGTTTACTTTTAAAACACTGGGGTGTTCCTTGACTTCGGGGCAGTGAAGATCTAAGTTCGCAGAGCACGGAGCTGGCATTGCAGTGGTGAGCATATATTTTCTGGCCTTCCACAAGGCAACTTAGGATAGGCATAAGGGTGGAAGTAAAGTGGGAATTTCGTTAGAATTGTGAATTTAGTCGTTTTCCCTCATTGTGTCCATTTTCCCTCCCCTATTTAAGCAATTTTACCGTGATTACTTTGATCGTGTGGTGTAGTTTCTTTAGTTTTGCATCCAGACCATTTGTCCATTTTTAATATATCATTAATTATAAGTTCCCCCAGTCAGAAATGGAGGGGTGGTTTCAGCGATTGGAAACCGCTGATTGAAATTTGTCACAGTGCAGTGGCAAAAGGCTGCCTGACCAGGTAAATTACCGTAAACCAGGTAAAGGATGCCCTCTACAAATTGGCGACTGCGGCAGGACTGGAGGCAGTTTTTGATATGATAAGTGGTCTGGATCTGGAGAAAGCATCAGCTCTTGCTTTTCTTGCTTTCAGTCTGTGCGTAGCCCTGCAGAAGTTAGCGGCAGCGTGTAAGCTGAACTATTATAGTATAGGTGGCTGGGTTAAGAAGGGTGAGATGAGGGTGCGGGAGGAGGTTACAGAGGCCAAGAATCGGGAGTCAGAGTTTGAAAAATGCCAGGTGGAGGTAGAATGCCTCATAAGAGAGGTGAATGAGGCCAGGGATAGTGGGATGAGGGTGTGGGAAGAAAATGCACGCCTCACACTAGAGGTCACAAAATGCCAGGCAGAGATCGAGCGCCTTGTGCAGGAAGTCAAAGAGGCTAGGGACAGTGAGATGAGGCTACAGGAGGAAAACGCACACCTCACCCAAGAAGCTAGCGAGGGCAAAAGCCACGCGAGGCACAAGATAGAGTTCCTAAAGTGCCAAATTTACAGTTCAAAGAGTAACGAGATGAGACTGCGGGAAGAGAATGCCCGCCTCACCTTAAAAGTAACAGAGCAGGAGGAAAAGGTTAGAGAGGTAAAGGCAACTTATAAGCTGGCCTGCAACCAAAGGTTTAGTGGAGCAGATCATACCCCATGTAACAGAAAGATAGAGAGTTTGGGTATGGAGTTATTAAGGACTAAAGGGATGGTATGTCTCATAAGTCCGAAGGGAAGTCCGTTGGACAGTACCAGCAGCCCAAATCAAACCGCCCCACAGGCAGCACCCAGAACAGAGCTGGCTAGGGAATTAGAGATCCCAAGACCGCAGCCCACAGCTCTGAGTTTTGAGGAGCTCTGGTAGCAAGAAGGGGTGGACAATGGAGTGGTAGGAGAACGCCAGCAGGTCCCGTTAGGCAGGCGGGGACCAGGACCAGTGTATCCCCTCTGACAACGGAGGTACGGTCCGCCCGTGAATGATAATGACCCAGGGGCTGTTCAGCATACCTATCTGGTACCCTATGATACCCAACAGCTCAGAGGCCTGGTGAAACATATTCCCCTGCGCTCCGAAAAGGGAGACCCCTCAATGCACTTCCAAGAGATAGAACAGGCAGCCTGTGTTAACGGCTGTGATGACGAAGAGAAAGCCAAAATGTTGGTTTTCTCTGTAGATAGTAAGCTCTATCAGACCCTTTCAGATGAGGCTAAGAGAGGGCAGAAGGGTTTTGAGGACCTAAAGGAGGAAATACTGGAAGCCATGGGTGCGAACGACAGCAGTCCGTTCGATCGCATAGGGAAAACACTGCAGAAGGAAGGGGAGACCCCACAGGCATTTGCAGACATGCTGTGGCCAGTCTACAAAAGCACATGTACAGAGGGGCAAGATGGTGCACACCTGAACCAGCGGCAGCGGACCCAATGGCTTCGTTGCCTGGTGTCCAATTGCCTGCCCCAGATAAAAGCAAAGGCTGATACTTGGTTTGACCACCGAGACACTCTAGCAACCGAAGAGACTGTAAGCCGGCAGCTCACGGTAGCATATAGGAATGGTAGGAATAGTGGGACCCCCCAGCAAAAGGGTAAGGTCCACGAGGTTAAACCTGGGGCTCAATACAAGAAAGAGTGGCGCCAGGAAGGGAGCCATCCCTCCCAGAACAAGATCACTTGTTACAGGTGCGGGGAGGATGGCCACTGGCGCAGGGATTGTGAAACGCCTGGGAGAGACGATAAAGCCAGGACCCCCGCAGCCCCAACTCAGAAGGCAGAGACAAAAACTCCTCCCGATACAGTCGAGTCCGTCATGGAGTCAATAAAATCTTTCCTCAGGGCCAATCAGGGAATGGTAGCAGCCATCAATGGTGCTGCAGCCCCCTCGCCCACATCTGCCTCACCACAATGACTGGGGCCCACGCAGCCTGTCCGTCTGTGTAATCTCTGGTACGATGCAGGCACTTTCTGGGACCCATATGAGTCCGGGCCAGTGGCAGCGATTACAGGCAGGGATGGGACACAGGGAAAATCAGGAATAGTGTTGGCCCCGGACCTTAAAACGGTCCAGGCACAGGACCCCGTCCTAAAGGCAATAATTAGAGCAGTGATGGAGGGCAAAAGGATAGAGGGCCCCAACAGCACAGCCCCTCTCACCATAAGGGAGGGCATGCTGTTCAAGGCAGAACAGTGGGTAGTACCCCAGCAACACCGGAGGGAGTTCCTTCAGCTGGCACATGAGGGGCCGCGAGCGGGACACCCGGGCCTGAGACCACCTGGCAACGGGTGGAACAGGCGGGATGGTGGCCAGGACTCCGGGATGATGTCCGCGAGTTCTGTGCTAGCTGTCTTGTGTGTGCAACAAATAATCCCGATCCCCACAAAAGGAAGGTGCCCATGGGACACATTAGGAGGGTGGAGGGACCATGGCAGTCGATCCAGATCGACTATATAGGGCCCTTGCCCACCACCCAGGGAGGCTACAAATACTGCCTCGTCCTGGTGGATGTGTTTTCCAAGTGGGTGGAAGCCTTCCCCTGCAGGATGGCCACAGCAATGGGGACTGCAAAGATCTTGGTGAAGGAGGTGTTCTCGCGGTTGGGACTGCCCCAGTTCATGGAGTCTGACCAGGGAAGCCACTTCACTGGCCAAGTCATGCAGAACACCCTCATGCTGCTCGGTATCAAAGGGAAGTGGCACGTAGCCTACAACCCGCGGTCCTCAGGGATTGTGGAGCGTATGAATCATACCCTTAAAGAAAGATTGAAGAAAGAGGCTGTGGGGTCAACCAAAAATGGGCAGAGACCCTACCTCTGATCCTCATGGGGATCCGGGCCAGCCAGTGTAAAAGTACAGGGCATTCACTACATGAGCTCATGACCGGCAGAGTTATGAGGACCCCCACTCATGTCCTTGCCCCAGTCCTCACTGAAGGACAACTGCAGGAAATAAACCGGGATAAATTCGCACGAACCCTCCTAGAACACCTCAAACTAATTTATGGGCAGGCAGCAGACAGCATGGGGAAGCAGCATCGGAATAATCGGCTGCTGCTCGAGCCTAGCAAGAGCCACCAGTGGGAGATAGGAGACCTAGTGATGGTAAGAAACTATGCCCGGGTGGGTAGTTTAGAGCCACTCTACATGGGACCCTATAGGATAGTTGATAGGGCCAGCCCCATGATCTATGCAGTAAAACTACCCCGGTGCACAAAGTGGTTCCATGCCAACCAATGTAAATTGTATAAATCTGACCATACAAGTTCAAGTTCACAGACTGTAAAGACAGGTGCTGTGGCTTGTTTCAAGGGAAAAGTTGTCCAGCCCACCAATGGGGACACTACCCCGCCCCAGTGGGACCTTACTTTTGGCCAAAGTTTAAATTTGAACCAGTTATTTAGTTCAGAAACAGAGAAACCGCAGCCTGAGAGTAGAAATCTGCAGGCTGCTGAGAGTTCATTCACAGAAAATTACTTGGGGGGCTCCAGGGTGGAGTCGCCCTTTGAAGAGACTGCTTGCGCATGCGTAGTCGCTGGTCTGGAGACAGGAATTCCCCAGTCTTTTGAATGGCCTGTTTGTGCAGGCGCAGTTCCCCAGCCCGTGACCACAGCGGCTCCTATTCAGTTTTCCCGTGCAGGTGCCGTCACGCGCCTGAGGGGAGAGGTTTCCCAACACTGGGTTCACGCAGGCAGAGTTCCCCAGCTCATGACCACAGCGGCTCCTCTTCAGTTTTCCCATGCAGGCGCAGTCACCTGTTTCAATGCAGAGGTTTCACAGCCTGTGCCGTGGGATTCCGGGGAGGAGGTTTGTGCAGGCGCAGTTCCCCAGCCCGTAACCACAGTGGCTCCTCTTCAGTTTTCCCGTGCAGGCGCAGTCATCTGTTTGATTACAGAGGTTTCACAGCCTCTGCCATGGGTCTCCGGGGAGGAGGTTCATGCAGGCACAGTCACCTGTTTAATGGGACAAGCTTCCCAGCCCGCTTCTAGAGTGGTGCCCCCTATGGTGTGGGACTCTGGGGAGGAAGGGATGGCAATTCCTCTTGCAGGGGACATATGGAAGGAGCTGGTACCAGGTTTTGGACCTGGAGAGGAAGATTTTCAGCCACCAGCAGTGGGTGGTGAGGGGATACCTGCCCCCAGTACAGGAGTGGGTAGGGAAAAGGAGACAAACCCAGATTACTGGCAGGCTGCCAGGTATATTAAACAGTGCGGGCTGTTTGCATCAGGGGGAGAAGGTTCCCAGCCAGCTAGGGCTGTGACCCATGCTCAGGGTCCATCAGCCAAAGTTTCGCCCACAGAGACGCCACTCAGAAGGTCTCAGCAGGTCCGCAAGCCCAAGATAAGATGGTCACCAGAGTACCCGCCACAAAGAGCAATCTCCCTAGCCCGGGAGGAAACAGATCACGGAGGTCCCCAACTAGCAGCCATAAGCTGCCAGGGAACAGAAGCAGGAGGCAGTTCAGCTTTGCTGCAGGCAGCAGCAATCTGCGACAGTGACACCAGCGATTAGCCTGGCCATCCAGAGACGGGCGGCATTTGTATTATAGCTTTGTGTTAAGTTACCAATGTTTATAGCTTGCTTTTAAGGTGTTTAAGTTTTAAGTTTAGAATGTAACTAGTAGTTTTGAGTTTAAGTTTAAAGTTTAAGTTTATAAGTGTGCCAAATGCTTGTATTTTGGTCCGAGGTCGAGGGACCCGACCATATCTCCACCTAAGGCAGCAGGTCAGTGAGAGACCTGGTTGCATGCCCTTTGAAGTTATTTTGCAGGAGAGTGGACAAAGGAGCAGTCCTGTTTGCCCAGCCTGAGCTGGGCATCAAATGCAGATATGGTTATACAGAATGTTGGGGAGCACCTCGCCACTGGACAAATCCAGGAGGAGACCCCGCAGTGACCTTCGGGAGAAACCGGACAGGGTCCGGAGGAACCTGCCTACTCATCCTACGTGGAAGAGATGGCCCCAGCTGAGCCAACCCAGCACTATCCGGACCGAGTTTCACTTGCGGGGGACCTCGCTATTGAGGAGTCATGGTGGGGAAGCGCGGACGCATTGTCAGATAGGGAGGCGTTCCCCGGGAGTGGGTGGTGATGGCCCGGGAAAGATTGTAAAGGGGAGGGGGAGACCTAAGAGTGGCATGGGTGCGTTCGGGGAAGGGAGGAAGTCACCCGGGGCCCACGGGCAAAGTTGGAGTGTAAGTGTGGCTGTGAAGGATGAGTGGGTGGCCAGACCTGGGATCCAAGTTTGAGTGTGGGGCCAGTGAGAGCCGCCACACAGGCACCCCTCATTTTCTGCAGCCAGTCGAGAGAAGACAGGAGGAGGAGGGACTGGGAGTCGCGATCCCATACTCTCCGGTCTCAGTCTGTGAAACATGAGGGGTGCCCCGCCTCCACAAAGGGACAAGGGAATGGCTCGGGGCTGGCGGATCAGACTGTTCTGTAAAATCCATTATGTATGTTTTAAAAGTTTAAGACCATTAAACGGGGGGCGGAAGGAACATTTACTGCTCGGGTGGGAGGAGCAATACCCACTTGAATTTCGTGACCCATCTTTGGCATGTGATGGTCGGGGTTTATTTCAGCATTTTGTTTCAAATGTTTAATGAAGAATTTTGTATTTTGTTTTACAGTTCAAAGCGCTGCAGAGGCGTAGGACCCTCTCCGTGCTTGGGATCATTTTGATTACATTCTTTAACAAGATTGCAACATTTTGTAATATGTTATAATGGAGCAAGTGGTGCAGGGGTATGAGACCCCTTATTGTAACATTTTGTAATTGATGTATCTGTAGATGCCTACCGTACCACAGTTTTTCTCAGATTTGAGGGGAATAGACGGGTCGGGGAATCAGTGATAGGTAGCTATAGGTAAATACAGGGGATGATTGTTTGTGGGGGGTCAGAAAATTTTGCTTACTTCTTCAAGAGGATACTACAAGCAAGTTGGAAGTATCCAAGGGGGGAAGGTAGGGGTCGCAAAATCCCCTCAGCCCCTGAAGTTTGGGAAATATTAATCCACATCGTGGATGAAGACTTGTGTGATTTAAATTGTCTCTGGGTTGGACAATGTTTTAAAACATACCCAGAACCGCAAAAGGCTGCGTTAAAAAGCTCGTAAGCTAGGCAGCACTTGGACACTGGAATCAAAGAACTTTGTGAAAATCGCACACTTTAAGATTGTACATTTTATCAAAAGATGTACTCTTGAGTTTTGGACTGTTTAAATTGCCCAGGGCATAAAAATGGCTGAACAGACCTCATGGAAACAGAATTTTAAAAGGCAGCAGAAGAGGACAGACAGGCTGTTAGCATATGAAAAGCTCAGCGCCGCCCTGTAGTAAGTTTGAATGGAGCCCGAGCTGTCAGTCACCCTGTGGTATTGGGCGGGTCCGGTAACCTACAAGCTGCTTGTTTACACTGGGGAGTAGCCCGTTTGAATCAGCCAATCATCAGACAGCAAGCACACTGGGTTGTTTACATACATCCATTCACTGAAATTGACTCTAAGATCAAGTGCTTGAAACTGCCAGCATGAACAAAGTGACTTTGTTTGCTAAGAACTCAAGACTGTCAATCAATTGCCGTTCCAGATGACCACAGGACAATGCTTTGTTTACAAAGCAATTGAATGCTATTAGCATTTGTTTGTATATCAAGTGGACACATCCAAACTGAGGGGGAACCGTTTAAATGAATGGGAGAACACATTCAAACCGCTGCAGCTTTATTCGAAAGCCATCACAGGCAATGGACACATTTAAACTGCAACTTTATCCAAACCCACCCCAGACAAGTGGACAGTTTGGATCTCTTTTGTTTTAGCCCAGAAACATCAGATCTGGGCAGGCCCCCATAAAAGGGGTATAAATGATAGCTTCCCAGAAACATCTCTCTCTCTCTGGCCTTGCCTCCGTGTGCCTCTACAGCATGGGAGTCTGTCTGAAGAAGTAAAACACCAGCAGTTTACTTTTAAAACACTGGTGTGTGTTACGGGTGAGGTAGTGGACCCAAGTGCAGACAGACAGCCAAAGACCTGAGATGGAGTAAAACTCAAAAGATGCTTTAGTAGGAGGCTCTCCAAATCCACGACATACAGAGAATTCTTCAAGCCCAAAGTAACAACTCAAAGAAACAAAAGCAAGTATACAAAACACAGAGCCCAAAACACAGAGCAAGGACTAGAAAATAACCTGTGACTTGCAGGCATGAGAACTCAAAACTGAGCGACTGGGGCCGGAAACAGTCAGCTTAAAATAACAGGCCTGATTGCTCTGAGGAGACAATTACTCTAATGAGACACAGGTGAGGCGAGAGGTACAGAGACATGGCAGCAGTGTACTGAGGCCTCCTAAACCGCCCTCTGGCGGTCAGCAGAGGAACGTATAGCTGGGAACGTGTGTTTCTTTACTTCGGGGCAGTGAAGATCTAAGTTCGCAGGGCACGGAGCTGGCATTGCAGTGGTGAGCATATATTTTCTGGCCTTCCACAAGGCAACTTAGGATAGGCATAAGGGTGGGAGTAAAGTGGGAATTTTTTATAATTGTGACTTTAGTCGTTTTCCCTCATTGTGTCCATTTTCCCTCCCCTATTTAAGCAATTTTACCGTGATTACTTTGATCGTGTGGTGTAGTTTCTTTAGTTAATGAAGTTTGACTTTCTTGCATCCAGACCATTTGTCCGTTTTTAATATATCATTAATTATAAGTTCCTCCAGTCAGAACTGGAGGGGTGGGTTTAACGATTCGAAACCGCTGATTGGAATTGGTCACAGTGCAGTGGCAAAAGGCTGCCTGACCTGGTAAATTACCGTAAACCAGGAAAAGGATGCCCCCCTTCACTAGGAACCTCGCTGGGAGGGCTTAACAAGCCCGATCATCGAAAAATCACTTAAACAGAGCGGGCTGGCGCAGGCAGCAGGCTGGGACTATGCTACTGACCCCGGCCATCCCGGATCCGCCTCGGTAGGCGAAATCGTGGCTGAACTCTCTGGAAAAAGTTCAAATACAGTGTGTCCAATTTATTAATCTACTTTGGAGCCTGTATGAGCAGTGTTAGTGGCCTCGATTGTAATTTCTCAACTTGACAGAAACCGGGCGGGGCGGGTAAAATGAGGCCTGTCACTTACCCGTTCTGATTGTGCTGCCTTTCCTGCCATGTCCCAATCTTAACCTGCTCTTTTGAGCAGACGAGTGGGATACCTATAGGAAGGCAGCAGGATCCTTCTTTAAATATGCAGGTCAGGTCTGATGATGTCATTGGGATCCGATCTGCAACCTCAGTCAGTGGACTGAGTGGCGAAGCTTCGCTCTCAGGCCAGATCTGCTGGGAAGGGGGTCATGGCCCAGAAGAGGCCTAGCAGATAAGTGCAAAAAATGTTATTTGAAGTTTCTTTGTGTGGAAGCTTGTGCTGCTTCACAAGAATACCATGGCAACTGTGTAGATGTGAACCGACTAACCTGCTGCTGGCACTATCCATTGATCTTACCATCTCTTAGGACTGACAGACTACACAGGGTAAGGATGTATGAAAGCATTGGATGTACAGCAGTACATTTCTGACAGGTTCTGTGGGATCACTTTTTTGCGTAAATTCCATGAATTCAATGGAAATAAAAATCGGGGGAGGTGAAAAACTGGTTGCCGATTCACTGTCACCCATTTTACACTATCGCACAATGTAAAAATCCAACCCTTATATGAAGAGGAATTTCCTAAAATAATTGCTGAATTAGCCTTTCACCCGTCTGAACCTGTTTAATTTGATGTAATGCTCCAGATTTACCTTTTACCATTTATCTTCAAAGTGTACTCCAACTAGGGCACTGTGCAATTTAAGTGCAACTTGCTTGACTTGCACTGTGCAGTGCTGGACATTTAGTACAATATTCTTGTTCATTTTTGCTTTGCAGTGATTGGATCCATGTTAAGCACTCAGCTCAACTAATGCTTCTAGAACTCTAAACTTTATTCTCAGCTCCTTCAATGCCACACTGATAGAGCACGATAACACTGTTTCCTACATCAAATACTTTCTGTAGCTTTAGACAGACTGTTTAAACTGGTCAACTTGAATTTGAAGTGATGTGCTTTAAATTAAAATGTCTACATCTGCTGCCCAGTTAACACTATGCTTTAATATAACCTGTCACTTCATTTCAGATAAGATTGCATTCTTCAGTTGGTGGGTCAAAATGTTTTGCAAGAATCTTAAAGACACATATTTAGTACAATAGTTATTTGAGGTTGTCTCTTTCGACCAGTAGTGAAATGAATGCCTTACTACAAAGGCCGGATTTTGCCAATGTACAAAATATAATGGCCCAGAAATTCGGGTCTCCACGGGTGAGTACGCATGGGGTACTCACCCGTAGGCCATATGGAAGTGCCGATTTCCTGCATGCACTGCGCATGTGTGTAAGGGGTTTTCGATCACTGAGCTCTCTCTCTCTCTCTCGCTCTGGAGGCCTCTCTCTCTTGCACAGTAATTTAC
Organism: Somniosus microcephalus; assembly: GCF_052327205.1. Taxonomy (NCBI): domain Eukaryota; kingdom Metazoa; phylum Chordata; class Chondrichthyes; order Squaliformes; family Somniosidae; genus Somniosus; species Somniosus microcephalus. The sequence continues at coordinate 34,562,247 of NC_140996.1, forward strand.
TGAGTGGTTCGACCCACCCACCCCTTAAGTTCTATACACTGGACTTTGAGGCAGGAACTGCAATGCAGAGAATACTCTATAGACCAGGTTTAATGAAACAAAATGAAATTTTATTGCATAAGGAAAAATTGAAAGTAAGCCAATAAGGTACATGGGAGGGAAAAACAAATCATAATACAGTACCAACCAATATATCCACAGGCATATTATACTTTACAAGGTTCATCATGAAATAGGGAAACACACAGAACATTGAGGGACAACAACTCATTGTTAATTATCCCCTAAAATGCCCACCCCCTAAGCCTAGCTTAGTTAGATTATGAGGGGCCAGAAACATGCTCACCAATCCCCGTTAGAAAACTGAGGTTTTGAAGTCTGCGTTTTGGTCCTCTCAGGCGTCCTGTCTCCACGTGGTCAGCGAAACGCAGCGGGCTGCAACAAACTCTTTCCTCCCTCGAGGTAATAGACTCGGACAGGCTGGATGTTAGCAGGCCTGGACATCGGTGTGGAGAGAGGCCATCTGTTTTACCATTATCACATGGGTTTCTTCTCGTCTCGTCAATGTCCTGGGGTTGGTCGATGATCTCCCGACAGGTACCCCGGGGCTGGATGCTGACTTGATCTCCCCTCTCGAACCTCTCTCTCCCTCTCGAGCTTCTCTCCGAACTCGAATCTCGATCCTCCGAACCCGATCCTCTCCTCGATCGTCTCCACTCGAACTCTGCACCAATGAAGCTGATGCCCCTAAATGGCTACCTCAATCGCCACCTGACGAAGCTGCCTCCCAACTCCGCAGTCCCCAGCTGACTCCCCAGGTCTCCAGTTATACTTTTCCATGGAGGCCCTTATCTCCCGCCAAATCAAGGTTAGTCTTTGTTTAACTTTTGGCGGGCTTGTAGCACAGCGGGGTAGTCCTTGTGTTTAAAAGTACTTTCGGGATGGCCGGTAACTTACATCTCTGTTCTGGAATGATCTTGTATTGTCTTTAATGGATCTTGATGTCCCCCTTTGAATTTGAAGCTGTTTCCCTTTGCCTGGGTAAACATTTTGATGGCCTTTATCTACAGGCTGATCGGATTGGATCTGCATCCAATCCATATGTATGGGGTGCTGTCTGGTTTCGTTTGTTCCGAAACTGTGTTCCAGAACTTACTGTGGGCTGAATCCACAAAAGCTGTCTGTGGACTGCAGGAACCATTTTAAAATGTCCCAAAAAGCTGGTCACGGGGTCTAGTGGCCATTTTGTGTACCCCTTTTTCTGAGCTACTTTTAAAACCGTCTTTAAAATTAAGGCCTTTTCTGCCAATAGACCCTTATAAGACAATGTTCAATTTTGCGAATTCTACAGTCCTCCCTGATGATACTATAACTTGCTTGAAGTATCATAATTCTGAGTGAGCAAAATTTTCTGACTCTCCATAATCAAACCATCCCCTGTATTTACCTATCTATGAGCCCACGGCAGATGCATTTCCCATTTCAGAGAACCCACAGTGTACATTAAGCATCTATAGATCGCAATACATTGGAATTAAAATCTGACACACATTTCCAGGCGTGGAGGGGGACCTAATACCCCTACACCACCTGGTTCATACACATTGGCCTAGAAATTGAGTTTGCGCTGCGCCAGGGCTTTAGCGCCAGAAGTTAGCGCCGGCGCTAAAGCCCTTTGCGCGCGCCAAAAATTCAGTAGCGCCGCGCCCAAACGGCTGCCGGCGCTACTGAAGGGTTTTAGCGCCTGAAAACTGGCGCAACGCGCCGCATTGCGGCGCTATTCCGGCGCTGCGGCGCCCGCTGCGGTGCGGCAGGCTCGGGAAGTGCAGGCCTCCTCCTTCCGTTAAGGAGGAGCTGCCTGCACCCGGCCGCGGCCCGCGTAAATCTCATCAAAAATGAGCCCGGCACCTCGGACAAGTGCCGGGCTTGCATCTGTTCCGGGGGGGGGGGGGCGGGAGAAGTCCGGGGAGGGAGCTGCGGGCAGGCGGCCGGCGGGAAAGCGGCCGGCCGCCGCGCCTCCTTAAAGCGCCGGCGCAGACTCCGGCAACACTCGTTTGCCGGAGTCTTAGTTGCGGCTGCCACTGGCGAGGCGGCCGCAACTGAATTTCGGCTTGGGGCCGGGTTACCACGGCAACTGGGACGCTGCGCACACCGATGACGTCATCGGTGCCGGCGCAGCGCTACCGGTCTACCGCCGCGGAAGGGCGCCAGGCAATTTAGGAACCGGCGCCAATTGCAGCGCTAGGCCCTCTAGCGCCGCAAAATCGGTGCTAAGGGCACTGAATTTCTAGGCCATTATCTTTTATTGATAACAACACACATAATAAACTTCAATAAAATATTAAAGAAAGAAAAATACACACAAAATCACACATGAATACTATCAAAAATAGAGGAGGGAGGGAAACTTTAACTCTATGCATAGCAGCAAAATTTAAATGGGTGTCTTCTCGTCTACCCGCACATAATGCTCCCTCCATTCTCCTCTGTTCTCATACTTCCGGAAACATTTGTCCCTCTTACAATGTACAAACAGTAAATAAATCACAATAAAAATCTGACACACTACAAGGATGTGGGAGGCTATCCTAATCCATGAGGGGACTTCTATATTAGTGAACAGGTCCCACCACTGTGGGGTCACTATATCTAATATGTCTGCCCCTATTTCTAAAGTCTTCTGCTCATGCGTGTAAAAATGTTTCTGTGAAACGGCAACGGCTTTTAATATCTTGGTGAGGTGTTCAGGGAGAGGGGGAATGATGTAGCTAAAATGTGCAATGAATCGTTGCAGATCGGTGAAATTTTCTTTGACAGTGAGGTGAACAGTGGAAGGTTCAGGAATAGGGACAATTTGCTATTGGGCCACTTGAACTTCTGCCTTGGGTTTGAAGCAGAAACTGCTGTCACTGACCGGACACCAGCTGTGCTGTCCATGTTGGTAGTCGGGCGCTGCAGTGGTGACACAGTATGTCCCACCTCCTATATATGCCACCTGCGGGGGCACATGACCTTGTGCCATTGCCTCCATGGTGCAATTTATAGGCTTCGCGCCAGCAGTTCTGAACCCGCACTGTGGTTTTGAATAGGCATTCAAGTGCTGGGGACACAGGATGATGTGTGCTCCCTGGCTCCGGCACCCTGAGAGGTCGGTACCCGTCATTGCATGCTCCCATCGAATAACGTAAGGTGGGACCGCTGTGTAGTGAATGTGTGCACCCCCTTGAATGACTCCAATGTTCTCCACCCTGTATACCGGGGCGGGTTTAGCTGTCTTTCCCATAACCGGCATTTTTACCACTACACCCATAATGGTGTGATTAGACCGCCCACAGTCCACTGGGACTGGGTAGGCCTCTGAAGCTATTCTGAGCTGGCACGGACTTAATGCATTCTCAAAAGGGTGGAGGGCTGCGAGGTGCTTATTGCTGATCCAGGAGGGGACCAAACCTTGTTTTAAGTCCTCCAGATTACTGCGGCCCTCACCCAGTAACCACGCCCCGTACAGCACGCACGCCTCATTCTGCGCAGCCTGATCTGATGCATTCCGATCCTCTCTGATGAGAGCATTTACCGTTTTAGCATGTTTCTCAAGGTCAGCTATGATTTCTTTTAAGTGTAGTGTCATGGCCTGGTCTTCCTGTAACTCAGAACCCACTACCTTATTCTCGTCCGTCAATATCTTTCTTAACCGTGTTTTTAAACCATTGATCTGGGTCTGCAGCTCCACGTCATCTAGAGTGTTGATGACGGAAGTCCCTGTGCTGAAGGCGGTAAAAATATCATCGACTGTACCCCTTCTTTGTCTCCCTACCCTGCCCAAGACCTCATGTGATGTGGTGTACAATCTGGCTCTGTCGACATCGGCAAAGTCGAACTCATAAAACTGTCTGAACATGCTTGTTAACAGGACCTGATACAATTGCTCTGTTTCCTTGGGGCACCACTCTGTTAATCGCACCTCGGTGAGGTTTAAAATCACCGAGGCTACCGCGCAGTGCACCCCTTGGTATAGCACCTGACCTGTGGGTACCAATACCAGTCCATTCCCGGGTCCCTTGGTAGTGGCAGGGCACCCTTCCTTGTGGGCTTTGACTACCGGGATTGTGGGCAGGGGCTTGCGGGGGCGGGTGATGAGCTCAGTGGCATTCACCGGGATCTGAGAGTATGGGACTCTGCACGCCCGTGTGCTGACGTCCCACCTCATCCCCTTCCCAACATCCTGCCACTGTCTTTGGAAAAAGATGGAGACGCCTGTGGGCAGACGTGTTCTGAACACCACATGCAGATGTAAATCCCCTCATCTGGTTCCCACCATTTGTCCCAACAGACACTCAATCCCCCATGAGTCCCCATAATAGTCCGATGGGTATTGTTACCCAGTCGCTCCTACTCGACCGTGGAGGTTTTCATGGTCTTATTCAGCTTCCGAAGCCACCACCGTCTGTCCAAAGGAACATGTCCGTTGCACACCAAACAAATCTTCCTTCCAACAGTGATGCTGACTCTGGGCGCGATGATTCTCACCCTGGGACACATTAGAGAAGTCTCTCCATATGCAAACCCAGACTGGCTGGCGTATTCCATAGAGTTCGACCCCAGCCATCCTGGTCACCTCCCTTCGTGGAAGTAGGTGGCTGTTTCCTCAACATCCCGTTCACCTGTCCCATCCGTCGCAATGGGGGCTGTGTCCCCGGAGCATCCATACAAGATGGAGTCCTTGGTGTAGCCCCGATAGGCCAAGCTACACCCGATCACCGCGAACACGATGAGAATCCTTTCCATGGTCCCTTTGGTTCCTGCAACAGATTAAACGATACAGCCAGGCTCCAGAGAGATTCTGGCCTAGGCGAAGGCATGATTGGGTCTTTCGACCTCGATCCAAAACAAACACACATGCTGGGCAGATTCTAAAACTATTTCTTATAACACCCTTCACCTTGAAATTTACACACCTTATACTTAACCAAACTTAAATTTAACTTAACTTATGCTTAACTAAACTTATGTACAGCGCCGCCCGTCCCCGGGCTGCCTGCCTAATCCCTGTTCGGAGTGCAGCTCGCCGCTCCCTGTGGCGTTGCCGCACTGACCTGTAGCTTGAGGCCCCGCAGCCTTTTGCTGCCAATTGGAGACTGCGTCTTTCTAGGGATATCCCAAGTTGGTGTCTGCTGAAGTAGGGGGAATCGGGCCAGAGCTTTATTGGCTGAGGCGTCCGAGATGACCTGCGAGGGGGTACCTTGGGCGAGGCTCCCTTAGCGAGTGGGCCTTTGGTTGGGACTTTAGCCCTCACAGCCCGTGGCTTCTCCATGACTGTCGGCCTCGGCTCCCTTCCCTCAGACTCCGCCCCTTTGGGATTTGGGTCTGTGGCAGACGACTCTTCCCTACCTGTCCCTACAGGTGGAGAATCTCTGCCCCCAAGTTCTACCTCCACTAAGCTTGAGCCGAGGGCGGGACCTCCTTCCTCCGACTCCACCTCCTCCAAAATCGTGTCAGGGGTGGGGCCTAGCTGTTTGGGCTCCCCCCTAACTGTGCTCGGGTCAGCGGGAGAGCCTTGGTCTTCGGGCTCTTCCCCGTCCGAGTCTCAGGCCAATGGGGAAACCTCCCAGGTGGGCGGGATAGCTCCTCCCCTCAAGCAGACTGCAGTGCTAGCCTGTGTGGTCTGTGACTTATTGCACGCCTCAGGCTGAGGATTTTTACCCTCAGACCTGGCCTCGGTTGTTGGCTCTTTTGCACCCGACTTAAATAGTTTGCACTGGTTTACGTGAAACCATTTAGTGCGCCGGGGCAACTTCACTGCGTAGGTGGTGTGGACCGGTGGGTCTTACATCGGTTCCTGTCTAGCCTTGTCTATGACTCTCTCTCCAGCGCAGATGGTCAGACCCAGGAATTTTACTTCCTGCTGGCCGACCCGTGCCTTCTTTGGTTTCACCTTGAAACCCCCTTTTCCTTTCTTACCCGTACTCGCTTCCCAGAGACAGTGATTTCTAAGATCCACGAGAATCCCGTGTTCTACTAAGAAATCGGACCCAAGGAACCCTTTTCCATCCTCCACCTCCCACTTCATCAGTACACACTTCCACGTGGTGCGGAGTGGTCCTAAATGAATGGAGAGAGGGATGGAGAATGCGCCAGCCTGTTCTTTGCCCGTGAAGCCCAACAGAATATATGGAACCCCGGTGGATAGAGGTGAGGTGGTAGGGTTAACTGTGTGGATCACGGTGCACGATGCCCCCGCATCCAACAGATAAGTCCCCTTTTCCTTCTCTACCTCCATCTCCACAAGGGGTCGCCTCCATACATCATATCGCAACGAACACAGGTAGACAGGCTGCACTGGCTCTAGTCATTGGGGTGAAACAGTCGGGGCTGCGGGAACGACAGAACCAGTGGTGACTGCTACCCTCACCTGCGAGATCATAAGAGACCGCATTGTCTCTAAAATTGACTCTATCGCAGCGGGACCCATAGCTGCACCGGTTCCCTTTTCTGGGACAGGGGCTGCGTCTTGGGCCTGGACTCGTGCTGGGGCGGCGGTCTGGGCTTGGGCTTGGGCTGCGGGAGATCTTCCCTTATTATCCTTCCACGGATTTTTACAGTCCCTGCGCCAATGTCCATCCTTCCCACACGCGTAGCAATTGAGCTTGGCCTGGGGAGGGCGATTCCCCTCCTGATGCCTCTCCTTTTTACTTGGGGCTGCGGGTTTTGCCTCATGCACTTTTCCCTTAGAGGGAGGTGCATCCTGACTCCTGCAATTCTTGTATGCAATGGTGATCCCGGGACCTTGGGGGTCAAACCAAGATTTGGCTTGGGCCTGTATCTGCAGTAAGCTGTTGGCAACCAGGCAGCGGAGCCAATGAACCCGCTGGACATTGTTCATTGCGGCCCATTCAGGCATGCCCGGACAGCTGCGCCGATACACTGGCCACAGCCTTTCTGCGAAAACCCGTGGGGGTTCTCCAGTTAGCTGCACAGTCCCTTCCACACGGAGGAACGGGTTGCCGTCGTCCACTCCCATAACCTCCAGGACCTCGTCCCGGAGTTCCTCATACACTCTCTGCCCCCTCTTACTCCTGTCTGAGAGGCACTGAAGGATTGTGCTATCCAGGGAGAATAGCAAAATCTTAGCCTGTTCTGGACCGTCACAGTCATTGACGGCGGCTGTCTGTTCCATCTCTCTGAAATGGACCGAGGGATCTCCCTTCTCGGAGAGTTTTGGAAGGTGGCTCACCATCGCTCTGAGTTGTTGGGCACCATTGGGCAACACAATCTGGTTCAGGAGAGATCCGTCAGCGCCATTTGCGTCAACGGGACCGTACCTCTGGTGCTGAGTTGGACACATTGGTGCCGGCTCCGGCTTTACTACCGGGTGTTGCCCTTCCTTTTCTTCTACCTCGGCTTCCTCCCCTTCTACCACCCCTCCTTTGGGCCAAACCTCACTATAGCTCGGCGGTGCTGAGGGTTCAGTGGCTGGTGCCACAACTACTTCGCGTGGAATCGGTCTTTTGGATTCCTTCAGGAAGTCTATGTGACTTGCTTTTGGGCTTACGAGGCATACCATGCCTTCTGCCTTCGCCAGGGCCATTCTTAGGTCTTCTAACGCCTTCTGGCAGGGGCCGTGGTCTGCGCTCTCAAACCTGTTCTCAATGGCCAGCTTGTAAGCTGCCTTGACCTCTACTATTCTCTCCTCCTGCGCTCTTAGCTGTTGTGCGAGGCGGGCGTTTTTCTCCCGTATTCTCGCTTCATGAAACTTTGCCTCCATGACCTGACATTCCAGGTACTCTACTTTAGTCTGATGTTGGCTGGCTATCGTTTGGCGTTCCTGATTCAGCGCGTGAAGCACTGCGATCAGCTTTTCCCCACCCATGGCCTTCTCCTCTATTTCTGAAGTCTGGGTTTTGATCTTGGCTGCCTGCGCTGCAACGACTCTGTCCAAAATCTGGACTTGTCTTTTGTAGCACATCAGCCACACTGCCTTCTCCACTGACCTTTTATGTTCTTTACTCTCTGTCCACCGGACGGCTGCGTCTACCGGACGCCCATCCAGTAAGAGATTGGAAATCCACTGCTTAGTGAGATTTACCTTACCAAAAACATAATCCGCTATCCTCTCATCCATAACATTTCGTCCATTTAAACCTGGGTCTAATACATTGCAATCCTGCTGCCGGTGACCTGCCGCGGTCGCCATTTTCTGTAAGGGGTTTTCGATCGCCGAGGTCTCTCTCTCTCTCGCTCTAGAGGCCTCTCACTCTTGCACAGTAATTTACCGAGTGGTTCGACCCACCCACCCCTTAGGTTCTATACACTGGACTTTGAGGCAGGAACTGCAATGCAGAGAATACTCTATAGACCAGGTTTAATGAAACAAAATGAAATTTTATTGCATAAGGAAAAATTGAAAGTAAGCCAATAAGGTACATGGGAGGGAAAAACAAATCATAATACAGTACTAACCAATATATCCACAGGCATATTATACTTTACAAGTTTCATCATGAAATAGTGAAACACACGGAACATTGAGGGACAACAACTCATTGTTAATTATCCCCTAAAATGCCCACCCTCTAAGCCTAGCTAGGTTAGATTATGAGGGGCCAGAAACATGCTTACCAATCCCAGTTAGAAAACAGAGGTTTTGAAGTCTGCGTTTTGGTCCTCTCAGGCGTCCTGTCTCCATGTGGTCAGCAGAACGCAACGGGCTGTGACACACTCTTTCCTCCCTCGAGGTAATAGACTCGGACAGGCTGGATGTTAGCAGGCCTGGACATCGGTGTGGAGAGTGGCCATCTGTTTTACCATTATCACATGGGTTTCTTCTCGTCTCGTCAACGTCCCGGGGTTGGTCGATGATCTCCCGACAGTTACCCCAGGGTTGGATGCTGACTTGATCTCCCCTCTCGAACCTCTCTCTCCCTCTCGAGCTTCTCTCCGAACTCAAATCTCGATCCTCCGAACCCGATCCTCTCCTCGATCATCTCCACTTGAACTCTGCACCAGTGAAGCTGATGCCCCTCAATGGCTACCTCAATCGCCACCTGATGAAGCTGCCTCCCAACTCCGCAGTCCCCAGCTGACTCCCCAGGACTCCAGTTATACTTTTCCATGGAGGCCCTTATCTCCCGCCAAATCAAGGTTAGTCTTTGTTTAACTTTTGGCAGGCTTGTAGCACAGCGGGGTAGTCTTTGTGTTTAAAAGTACCTTCAGGTTGGCCGGTAACTGCCATCTCTGGTCTGGAATGACCTTGTATTGTCTTTAATGGGTCTTGATGTCCCCCTTTGAATTTGAAGCTGTTTCCCTTTGTCTGGGTAAACATTTTGATGGCCTTTATCTACAGGCCGATCTGATTGGATCTGCATCCAATCCATATGTATGGGGAACTGTCTGGTTTCATTTTCTCCGAAACTGTGTTCCAGAACTTACTGTGGGCTGAATCCACAAAAGCTGTCTGTGGACTGCAGGAACCATTTTAAAATGTCCCAAAAAGCTGGTCACGGGGTCTGGTGGCCATTTTGTGTGCCCCTTTTTCTGGGCTACTTTTAAAACAGTCTTTAAAATTTAGGCCTTTCTGCCAATAGACCCTTGTAGGACAATGTTCAATTTTGCGAATTTTACATGTGCGGGAAACCGGCACTTCCGTTCCTCTGAATGAAGGGGTTCAGAGGTCAAACACGTGCGCAGGAGGGGCTGTGCGTGCACATCGAACTTCGGTCTTTTTTACAGGTTTTCCCGGGAACATAAGGCCTGCTTTTTACAAGGTAAGTGGTGAATTAATTAAAATTAAAACATTTTTTCCACAGGTTTATTATTTTTAAATACTTTAAAACAAGTTAAGTTTATTTTTAGCCCCGTTAGAAAATAAAATTATTTTTTTCAAAAATTTAAATTATTGTTTAAAATAGTTATTTCATGTAATTTTTAGTTTATTTAAAAAATGTGATGTTTTTTTAAAATTTATTTGAAGATTTAGTGCTATTTTTGGGTCATAGTATTTATAAGTCTTGACAGCACTTCCTGTCAGACTTATGAATGGAGCATTCCCTGCTCCGATTGGCTGCCCATGGCCCACGTGATCCCAGGGAACGCATCGAACTAACTGCGCCCCTGGGATACGCAAGCACTGCACGCCAGCAGTTGGAGCAGGCCCAGGATCGGAATTCCACGGGGGCCCACAGCTCAACGGCCGGCACGCAAGGTAAGTGCAGGTCGGGGGCTTGCACCTGCGGGAAGCCCCCGACCCAAATTTCTGGGCTAATACATACTGCTTGTAGCAGTATAGGAGAAATGGCTAGCCAAATGTTATATGGAACTCAACATAATATCCGTTTGCATTGGAGAATTTCCATTCTTCAGGGAGATTAGTGTTTTTTTTTGCCTGTATTACATTGAGCACCATGGGTTTGTTTGATCTACCTGCCTTTTTCTTCTTTCATTTTCCCTGCTATTTTCTTTTCAGTAACTCAGGTCCTGGTGTTGCAAACGTAATGGGGGTGATTTTCACCGATACTTTAGGAGCTAAAGAGCCTTTGAAATGGCCAATATGGGGTCTTAAGCTGCAACGCCGGTTTAGTGCAAGATGCCAACTTGGTAAAAGAGTTGAAGCTTGGACTAGGAACGGCTGCCTGGAGGCTTGTTAAACAGTTGATTGCCACTTAACATACCTGCTAGCGCTCATTAAAGAGTCTGCACAGCATTTTGGTGGCTCGTGCTTCAACAACCGCCCTCTCCTCACAGCGATCAATTGTTTCAGTGTAAACAGGGCGTTGATGTTGATTTCAAGTGCTACTTAAAGGGATACTCACCATTTCATGTTCATTGCTGCTGGAGCTGTGAAAAGGATCTCTGAAACACATCGGGAGACTTTCTGGGACACTTTGTCAGGCATTCACCAACACTCGAGCAACATTTATTCTGGAAATTCTCTAAGGACTTCACCTAAAAAGAGGAAGTGCTGCACTACTCCATCTTTTTGGACACCTTATAGGAGTCACCAGGAGAAAGGGAGTGCTTGGTCATCGGCATCTTGTTAGGGGTCCCCCTTGGTCTAGACGAGGAATGGGAGGAAGATACAAGGCCAGGCAGAGCAGCACCAGCTGCTGCAGGAAAGAGGGACAGGAGGGCGAGGTGGCATTCTCCCCCCTGAGGGTAAAGGACATCCCTCCTCTTCTGGACCTCCTTCACCAGGACCTCCAGTGCCGTGTCCGAGAACCTGTGCGCCCTCTCCCTCCATCCCTCAGCCAATCTGAAACCTGCCGCTGTGTGCCAGCCAGAGCACTCCATACCTTCAGTGGAAGTGGATGCAAGGAGCCCACATATACTGCTCCACGAAAATTGCATCTAATCAGCACTTGAGTGCTATGGTTTAGCACTTCCAGGCAAGTTCAAATTATGGTAATCAGCAATTAGGACCACAATTATGTGCAAAATCCAGACTTTCAAACAGGCTAGTTTTATTAGCGCCAGTTTTCACCCTTTGACCAAAATAACCCCCAGTCAGTACACTGTTAGGAACATCTGTCCTTAAATGTCAAACTGATGCTATCATGGTTTGCAATTCTCCTTAACCAAAGAGTCGAAAGACATGCTATCGCAGCTTGGTCTCCCCTTTACATAATCTGGTGAATCAGCAATTTTCTGTCTTGATTTCTAAATGCAAAAACGATTTAAAATGTTTCGCTTTGACTCTTGTCGGGAAAAGAATCTGTGTTGCTGAGAGCAATTCATTTAGTACAGCTATTACCCAGAGAAAGCTGAGTGTACATCCATCCTTGAAACGGAGCTGTGTGGTTCGTTAACACATTTTATTTTCTAGAAATCGCTACCTTTTAGCTGATTGTGTTTCCATTTAACAGAAGTGTGTGCAATAATTCCACCACATGTGTTTGCCTTGGCAGCACTCCAATACAGAGAGGTGATGAAGCCAAAGGTTTAGTAGTTATTAAAAATAATTTCCATTTATCACAGTACATTTATTTAAATTTTAGATCCTCAAGTGAAGCACTGTTAAACCTCCACAATTGAGAATTCACTCTTTTTTTCCCCACAGGTAACAAAATCTGAAATTCAATAATTTTCAATTTTATTGTTTTTTTATGTTCAGAAAGATGAATTTTGAAATCAGCCAAAACCTTGATTGCACAGTAAGAATATAAATGGCAATATGAATATTTTCCCCCCATTAAATGTCAAGGACTGAAGACCACACATCAAGGTCAGTCATACAATTCTACCTGAGTTCAGTTACACTTAATACTTTAAATTTATAGATTACCTGCTATATTTGATTTTAAAGTCAAATCCTTATCCACAACCTACTAAGGCTGAATGAACTGTAACAGGTTAACAGAATCGGAGGCATCAGGTTCAATCCCCAGTTTGAACTGAGGTAGTTTACTTCAGCTGGGGTGATCGTGCAGGCCGGACAATTGGCCTCAGTGCTTCTGGGCTAAGGAGGGCAAAGGTCAGCCAGGATTCCCGTATTGATCCCTCTACAGTGAGCGTTGCTGGAAAGTGTGCATGCGTGATTGGCATGTGAAAGTGGGGTCAGGCTCAAGCGTGATTCCTCTTCAGTTAAAGAATGTGGTTGTGCTCATTAAGGAGTCTTGCTCTCTGCCAGCACATATTGGAAAATTAATTTCCATATGAGCTGGTAGCAGACAAGGTTCCTCAATGCTGGAAAATGTAGGTTATTGCGTCGGCTATGGTCATGGCACTGAAGGACAGCTGGCATCCATAGGGCCATATCCTGGTGTCAGTCAGTGCCATCAGGAAAGGACAAGAGAAAACTGGAGGAGAAAAAACCCCAAATATACAATATATCCTCTATTAACCCCATAAAGATTAGCTAATGTACTTTATTCAATGCCTATGTATGTTTCTTACAAGGTAATTATTTCAACAGTGGCTCAAACCGTGGTAAATGAGGTTATAATGTTTTAGAGAATATTTAACAAGACACTATGCCTCACTAATATGTCAGTAAATTACTTTCAAACAACAGAGGCTTATTCCATATTGTTTTTGTTATATGAATTTCTATATGTCTGGAAGAGCAAACTTTCAAATTTGTTGAAAATACATTTGTGTTTCAGGGGCTGGAAGCAGAAGTTCATATCTAGAATGATAGAAAGCTTACAATATGCAAAGAACATGTCTATTTTTTTAATAAATCCACAGGCTACTAATATGTCCTTGACAACAATGTTATTAATAAATATTATGTGACAATAATATTCACAATATACAAAGGAATCTTTTAAAACAAAGTCATCTTTGCTGCAATAAAATTTATCAAACCAAAAGCTAGCTGATTGAGTGTTACTGACAGTTTGATGAAATGGTAAAAGCAGCAAGTTCAGATTCACTTACAGTAAACAGTTAGCTCGATATAAAATAGTTGCATTCTTGACATTGATTCAAAGATTGATTCTCATTAATCCTCTGAAAGTGCTGCATCTACTAGTCCTTCAATAAAACTGACTGATTATTTTCCCAAAAATATATGTTTTGCTTTTTTTTTAAAGGGACAAACCCCTCCTTCTGGAATCGTGCCTACATTTTGACAGCTACCAATCAAAATGGCAGCTGGCCATGGTACTGTTGACTTCAGGTTCATGAACCATGAATTTGCTAGCAGAAACAATGGGCTGGATTTTCTGAATGGGGACGTGTTGGAGATGGGACTGCTGCTTGCTGGGTCTCAGTCCCGCCTCCATCTACTTCTGGCCAACAAGTGGAATTTTCCCCTGATTGACCATGTTAAGCCCACCCTGTGGGCTCAGCAGGCCAATTAGGGGGAAGTAGCTGACAGAGCACGTGAATGTCTGATGTGCCATCTGTCAAAATTTCTTGAAAGAAGAAATGTCAGAGTTTGACAGCTCTGTGAAGCTGTCAAACACAGACATTCTCAGAGGGCTGGATTTTGATACTGGAGGTGTGTAGGAGGCGGGACTACAACTTTTGGGGTTGTTGTCCCGCCTCCATCGAGTTATGGCCAACCCACGCGATTTTCACTTGATTGACATTGTTGAGCCCGCCCAGTGGACTCAGCAGGCCAATTAAGGGTCACCCGGCAACAGGTGACGTCACAGATTGACATTTCATCTGTCAGAGCTTTTGACAGATGAAATATCAGCGTTTGACAGCTCTTTGAAGCTGTCAAACACTGATAATCTGTACACTAAGTTAATTCCTTCCTCTCAGGCTGATTTAGAGATCTCTCCAGAGCAGAAAGCTGAATTCTGCAACTTTTGACAGCTCACGGCCAATTTGCTTTCTGTGCCATTGAGATGAGGGACTCCCGAGAACTGAAGGAAGGAAGGCTGTAAAGGTAAGTAAAGGTAATTAAACTTCTTTAAACACTTTACACACACCAAACACACTTACCTCTGCACTCATGCACCCATCACTCACCTGAACACTGGACATCTCGAACCCTCCAAGCCCTTCAGCCCGACGGTCCACCTCGCTAACTTGGCATGGTTTGGAGCCATTGGGAATCCCACATTTCAGGAATAAAAATATTGATTAGGCTAAAAACTGCCTGTTAACTACCTCTTAACAGGCAGTTAATTGGCACTAATCCCCTTCCCGCCTCGGGGAGGCGGCTCCCAGCACAGGTCGGGTATCCGCCTCCTTTGAAACTGGTCTGGAGGCAGGTTGGGGGTGGGATGAGTTCGTGCCCCCGATTTCGCAATTTTAATCCCCAACACGCCTCCAATCCTGCCTCCACGGTCCAATGAAAATCCTGCCCTCTGTGTAGTTTGATGAGCCCTTGTGTTCAGGACTCATTTAACCTTTCTACTTTGTAGAAATCAGATGACTGTTGGTTCAGAGGATCCAACAGCCAGTCTGTGAAATCTACAATGAAGATGTCGGGACTCCGGATCCATCGCGGCTGAAGGCTGTAGGCAGAAACAAAGGTAAGTGAACATTTTCTAACACTTTACACTCAACTCACATATTTACCACTCCACAGTTGCACCCATCACTCATCTCTACATCGCACTTTCAGACTCCTCTGACCCCCACAGACCTCCTACTCGACTCCTCCACCCCAGCATGGTTCTCTGAGGTCCGGAAGCCTGAACTTGAAAATCTAAAATGGGACTAATCCTTTTTTCTGCCTGTTAACGACCTGTTAACAGGCAATTAATGGGATTGAATCCCTTTCCCGCCTCGAGGAGATGGGACCTGGGGCAGGATGGCTTCCCGCCTCCTGGCAAAAGAGCACAGAGGCGGGACGGGGGTGGGTTTTGCCAGCCGTCCCCACATTCTGCAACTTTACCGGCAGTCCCGCCTCCATACCTGCCTCCTCGGGGCTGACAAAATCCAGCCCATGGTCAATCATGACCTGCCTGAAATAAGTCTGGTTTCAAACTTCTCAATCACCAAAATTACTGTTAATCCACATAAAGTACTAAAAGTTTGGCTAGCAAGCATGCGTGTAATGTCTGCACAAAAAATGTAGACAATCCTAATGTACCCCAAATGTTCTCATCAATCCTCTGAAGGTGCTGCATCTACTAGTCCTTCTATAAAACTGACTGATTATTCCGCCCCCGCAAAAATGTTTTTTTAAAGACTTTTTCCTGCTACAGAAAGGGAGTATGAAAAGAAACTTGCAAATGATATCAAAATCAATATGAAGAATTTTTATAGTTATATTAGGAAAAAGAGAGTGGTCAGGAGCAACGTTGACCCCTTAAAAACTGAAATTGGTGATATTGTCAATGACAATGGGGAAATGGCGGACATGTTGAATAATTACTTTGTGTCAGTATTTCCAGAGGAAGAAGAAGATAGCATGCCAGAAATCTCAAAGAAACTATTATTGAATCGGGGACAGGGACTCAATAAAAACATAGGTAAAATAACAGTAATGAAGAAAATAATGGCACTAAAGAATGACAAATCCCCAGGACCAGATGGTTTCCATCCCAGGATTTTAAAGGAAGTAGGTGAGCACATTGCAGATGCCCTGACTATAATCTTCCAAAGTTCTCTAGATTCAGGAACCATCCCTTTAGATCGGAAAATTGCACATGTCATGTCGCTTTTTAAGAATGGCGAGAGAGGTAAACCAGGGAATTATAGACTAATTAGCCTAACATCTATTGTGGTGAAATTGCAAGAGTCTATAATTAAGGATAGGGTGACTGAACACCTCAAATATGTTCACTTGATCAGAGAGTGCCAGCATGGATTTGTGAAAGGTAGGTCATGCCTGACGAAAGTGATTGAATTTTTTGAAGAGGTGACTAAAGTAGCAGACAGGGGAATGTCTATGGATGTTATTTATATGGACTTCCAGAGGCATTTGATAAAGTCACACATAAGACAGTGATCTGAGGGAGAAGCCCACAGAGTTGAGGGCAAATTATTGACCTAGTTAGCAAATTTGCTGCATGGCAGGAGGCAGAGAGTAGAGATTATGGGTAGGTACTCTAATTGGCGGGATGTGACTGGTGGTGTCCCGCAGGGATCTGTGTTGGGGCCTCAACTATTCACAATATTTATTAATGACTTAGATGTTGGCATAGAAAGTCATATATCCAAATTTGCCAATGATGCAAAGGTAGGTGGCATTGTATGCAGTGTCGAATGAACATAAAATTACAAAGGGATATTGATAGATTAAGTGAATGGGCCAAACTGTGGCAAATGGATTTCAATGTAAGCAAATGCGAGGTCATCCATTTTGGACCTTAAAAGGATAGAACAGGGTACTTTCTAAATGGTGAAAAGGTAAAAATAGTAAAAACTGTTCAGGAGTGAAATTAGGAAACATTTCTACACGCAAAGGGTGGTAGAAGTTTTGAACTCTCTTCCGCAAACGGCAATTGATGCTGGATCAATTGTTAATTTTAAATCGAAGATTGATAGCTTTTAGTTAATCAAAGGTATTAAGGGATATGGGCCAAAGGTGTGTATATGGAGTTAGATCACAGATCAGCCATGATCTCATTGAATGGCGGAACAGGCTCGAGGGGCTGATTGGCCTATTCCTGTTCCTGTGTGCCTATGTTCTGCATATGGTAACAATTCCTGTACTCTGCCGTGCGATGCATCACTAAATTAACTGCAGCCTAACTGTTGTGGATAATGGAGTATAATCCAAACCTGTTATGTGTACAGGGAACAGAATTAACACTTGTGTTGTACTATATGGATATTGATAAAAGCAGGTTCAAATTGGACCAGCAACACAAATATGAATCCAGTGCAGTAGCAAACCATATTTAGAAAGTACTCCGATGATAGGTTAGACCCTCTGGGCATTTTATAAATGCACTTGAACTTAACTTAAATGTTCAGAGATCAATGATTCTTCCCTGCTTGCTCTCTCAATATTTATATTTTGAAGTGCTGAGAGAGAGTATTGTGCATGTGTGTATCCAAGCATCTGTAGAGCAATCTCTTGGGCAGGATGGTTAGAGTTCTACTCAGACAAAAGTCAAGCAATGCAAGCAGATTACTGCCTGACTGAAACCCTGAGAGCGGTAGCTGCAGTGTAAATGCATTCCTTAGCTTAATTTGTAACTTACAGTATTTACATAGTAAACTGAGTTACTTAATCCACTTGTACGTCAGGACAACGACACCAGCTCCAAAGCTTAAGGGAGGAAAATTCGGTTGGTTAGCGCCCGAGCACAGCGATTTTAGCGCCGCTCGCGAAATTGACCAGTCGTTTTGCCACGATCTCCTGTGCCTGCAGATTGTGACTTCAGTTGAGCGTGCACCGCCCCGGTAGCACCCAGGACCGAATATTGAGTCGCACCCCCTGCCTTACCGCCTGCCGCTAGGAATGACAAGTAGAGGGGAACGTTTTCAAGTCGCGAAGGGGCTGGGGGAGTGCTATTTAAAGGCCGGCGCTTCCTGCCTTTTCTGGTCGACAAAATTTTTGAAATACGCAGGTTGAGAGAGAGAGAGAGACGTTTAGAGAGATTCGACACATGTCCGAAGGAGTTTCGGGTCCTGAGAACCACTTTTGAGGTTCCTAAGCGCTGATCTCTTTCCCTGGGCCTATCCATTAGTGCTCCCAACACAATTGCTTTAGAGGTCTCTCCAGGCTGAGATTCAAGGCTGCAATGAGCAGGGTGTGGCTGGCCAGCAAGATGGCCCTCCTATTTAAGAACTGGACAGCACCAGTCTATCTGGCTTCCATGGTAACAGACATCACCTGGGCTTCGGTAGCGTTCTGAGGTAGCACCTCGCTCCCCGACGTTAGCGCCTTAAGAGAGGTGTGTAGCGCCTAATTTAGCGCTCAAATCACCTCCAGGGGCGATAGAGGCCAATTATGCAGTTGGAGGCGATAATTAGCGTCGGCTGCTAAACTTCACGCCCGGCCGATATTAGTGCCCCAAAATGGGCGATACCCAATTTTTCCCACTAAATGCCTGGACGGTTGAACAATGGCAATCTCTGCATGTGAACTCACTTGTTGGTGTAACGTTATACTTTTTAATTCTGCACACATACACAATTGTCAGGTCCATGATTTCTAATGGTGTTTAGAAGTGCAATGTGCTCCATTCCCAGTCCGATGATGAGCTGCTTACATTCTAAACACATAAGCAATCAGTGAGACAACTGTTAAACTATGTTAGTGAAGAGGAGTTGCACCCCAGATGTGACTACCACAAAACTTTGAGCTAAAAATTCAGGGGCTTTATGCCTCCCATTACCGGCAAAAAATAGTGAAAAGAGGGCAGCCGCTGCTCTTTCACCAGCCAGTGATGGGTCCTGGGATGTCCTCCAATATCCCAGGCCCAGCAGCGATGCCGCTAAGATCCATTGCCCTGCAAATTAAAATGAGAGCAAGGTGACGCCAGTCGCCATGCAATGCCGACTTAACGTCACCATGGTGAACGTGCACCTTTGTATTGAGTTCAGCACTGGGTCCTAAGCTTGCCATGTAAGCTTAGCGTGCAGCAGACTGATAGAGGGAGACACACATCTTTCAGGTAAGTTTGCATTTTAGCTTTTGGACTGGATTGTTTTGATTTTATTTAAGTAAAGGCTTGCTGCAATACATGTTAAAAGATCTTAAGTGTGTAGGGACTGCTGCTGGATGCTTACAAGGCCTCGGGTGGTAAAGGAAGGCCTCTGAGAAAATGCTACAAATATTTGGCAGGTCAGGCAACATCCGTGGAGCAAGAAACAGTGCTCACATGTCAGTTCAAGATGCTGCTTGTTGAGTATTTCCAGCATTTTTTGCTGTCATTTCAGACTTACAGCATCTGCTCACAGAGGGAAGAGGAAGATGCAGAAGAGGAAGAAACAGAAGTGGGAGAAGCCAAAGAGGAAGAAACAGAAGAGGAGGAAGCAGAAGAGGGGGAAGCAGAAGAGGGGGAAACAGAAGAGGGGGAAACAGCACAGTCAGCAGCTTTCTGGCCAGGATGTCCGGGATGGAATCATCCGCCTGCGGTTCCAGTGACCACAAACCAAATTCTCATTTCAACATTATTCCCACACATTATCTTCCCTCTGTTACTGACCATCACAGCATCCTCTCGATGCTGAAATAAAAGCCACCAAAAAGCAAACTTTCCAATCCAACTTTATACATCTATCCATCTATTATGACTTCAAGAAATCAACTCTTCGCCCTTATGCATTCTCTTAATGATTGTCCTGTGTGTGCTTTGCTTATCCTCCTGATGTCATGTTGCAGCATGGCTGGTGGAAGGCTGCTGACTTTCAGTGGGGGACACAGCAAATAGCCTTGCTGGTCAACCTCGAGGTGCTGATGGCTGGGAATGTCAAATCGACAATGACTTCTTCTTCTTCTCCTCCTCCTCCTTCTCCTTTTCCTCTTCCTCCTCCTCTTCCTCTTCCTCCACCTCTACCACTGGCGGGGCACGATGCATTTCTTGGGTGTGTGAATGAGGAAGGCACAAAGGTGGAGTTGTGAGGGGAGGGCAGGAAAGCAAGAGGTACATGTGAGAAGGAGGATAATGTAGTTGAGTGATTGGTGGGGGTGGGGGGAATCCTGCATTGAGCAGTATGTGAGGCTAGTGGTGCAGTTGGTAGGAGATGGCATTTGAAGATGCAGTCACTGACCTTGACCAGTGGTCTGAGACCATGAAGCTTCTTTGGGCACTGGAACCAGGTTGTGGGGGGCGACACTGTGGCAGTGATGGCCTTGGTGATCTGGTCCCACATTGTTCTTTCTGGAGGGCCTTCTGGCCCCTATGGGTAGAGGGTCAGTCTTGCAGTGTTGACCCCCTGCACAAAGCTGGAGTGCTGCATGCAAAACCTTGGGTGCCCCTTCCCTGGCTTAGTAAGCCATTTGTGTTAGTGCTGAAGCACTTTTCCCATTTTTTGAGGTGCGGAAGGGAATTCAGCTTTAAGAGCTGAAGACTCCCATTTGGGACTTCATTTTAATTTTTTTTTTAAAGGCAGTATGGGCTGAAAACTAAATTTTTTCCACTTCATTTTTATTTTTAATGGATTTCCCTTTTAATTTCCCACAATGCCGAACAAAATTTATTGCCTCGCTTCCAGAGACAATTGGAAGCTGGGACGCCGCTCCTGGATAGGAACTTCAACTCCCATGCCTGCACTAATACCACCAGAAGGATGTTACCTAGTAAGTTGGCACTGGGCGATAAATCTTTAGCCCGCAGCACAAATTTTTCCCTGATAGCATTTTCAGCGGCCGCGGTGGCACTGGCAACTCTCATGGTGGCCATACATTTTCAGCCATTTGTGCTTTAAGATGACCGGCTAGAAATTCGGGAGCGCCCTCCATGCTGGCCAGTTACCCTACACGCAAATTTTGAGGTCCGATGAGCCCCGGATACTGGGCCTCAGACCTCATTCCAATAGAGACAGCGCTGCGGACGGAGTTAAGTGAAGGAAGTTTGGGACGTTGGCAGAGCAAAGGTAAGTGATGGTCTGCTTCAGACGTGGGTAAAGGACGTACCTTGTTTATCCTTATCCAATATGTTGGGTGGTACACGTCCGCTTGGAGGTGAGAGCGCGCTTCCTGCTTGCCATTTTGGAAACATAGTCGATCATGTAGCATCCATTTTTTAGGCCTAATTTCTAGGCTGCCGGCTGTTGTTGGAAACAGAATCGATATGGATCAGTGCGATGATGATTATTAAGGCCAATACAAGACAGGCAGGCTGTCCTGCTCCTGCTAACATTTCCACTGTTGTTATTTCTCCTTTAGGAGATCAATGCACTAGTGCTCGTAGCAGCTAACAGAGCCATGTATTGCTGCGTACCAGCTCGAGCAATCAGCCACAAGATTTTCCAGTAATCAACATTGATATTACATAGCTTAAGTTAAAGCTTGAGCTTGTGCTTGAATGTGTCCCTGTATCTCTCTCCATCTTGCCTCTGCTCGCCCAGTTCTGATGCAGGAGCAAGATGGAAAGGCCTGAACCAAGGGCACAAGAGAGAGGGGCACAGGAGAGAGGTGCACAGGAGAGAGGTGCACAGGAGAGAGGTGCACAGGAGAGAGGTGCACAGGAGGGACATGCACAGCAGAGGGGTGCACAGGAGAGAGGTGCACAGCAGAGAGGTGCACAGGAGAGAGGTGCACAGGAGAGAGGTGCACAGGAGAGAGGTGCACAGGAGAGAGGTGCACAGGAGAGAGGTGCACAACAGAGAGGTGCACAGGAGAGAGGTGCACAACAGAGAGGTGCACAGGAGAGAGGTGCACAGGAGAGAGGTGCACAGGAGAGAGGTGCACAGGAAAGAGGTGCACAGGAAAGAGGTGCACAGGATGGCGGTGCACAGGAGAGAGGGCACAGGATGGAGGTACACAGGAAAGAGGTGCACAGGATGGAGGTGCACAGGAGAGAGGTGCACAGGAGAGAGGTGCACAACAGAGAGGTGCACAGGAGAGAGGTGCACAGGAGAGAGGTGCACAGGAGAGAGGTGCACAGGAAAGAGGTGCACAGGAAAGAGGTGCACAGGATGGCGGTGCACAGGAGAGAGGGCACAGGATGGAGGTACACAGGAAAGAGGTGCACAGGATGGAGGTGCACAGGAGAGAGGTGCACAGGAGGAAGGTGTACAGGAGGAAGGTGCGCAGGAGGAAGGTGCGCAGGAGGGTGGTGCACAGGAGAAGAGTCGAGGTCGCAGGAAGCACTACCCACGTCACAGGGTTTACAGACAGAGGCTCAGGTTCCTTTACCACTCGGAAGAGCTGTGTTTCTGCAGGCTGAGGTTGTCACGTCAGGTGGCGGCAGACATCTGCAGCCTTTTAGAGGAAGACCTGCTCCCTGCTGGAGCTGGTGGCCACGCATTAACAGTGGCTGTGAAAGTGTTCATCGCCATCAACTTTTTTGTCTCCGGATCCTTCCAGGGAGTTACCAAAGACATATCCAGGATCTCCCATTCAGCTGCACGTAAATATATAAGGAATAAGATGACTGATGGAATGTTTGCCAGGGCTGGGAGTTATGTTCACTTCCCCTGTGATGACAATAACCAGAATGAGCGGGCACTCGGATTCGCTTTGCTGGCTGGATTCCCCCAGGTAAAGGGTGCCATCAACTGCACACACATGGCAATCCGAGCACCACCACAGCAACCAAACGTTTTTATAAATCACAAAGGGATATCGGTCCATCAATGCGCAGCTGGTGTGCAACCACTCGAAGGGGTTGATGCAGGTCTGCGCCAGGAGGATGAATGTGCTCATCACTCATGTTCAGATGAAGAGAACATTGAGGAGGAGAAGAAGCAAAAGTAAGAGGATGAGGAAGGTGGGGTACCCATCGCCAGACCAGTCACTTACATTGCTGCCCAGGATGGCAGGGATGCTTTAACATCACAAAGGCTCACCTAGTGTAATACATAACAAATAAAATCCCGCGATCTGCTCCTATAACAACAACAACTTGTATTTATATACTGTAGCACCTTTAACGTAGGAAAACATCCCAGGGCGCTTCACAGGAGCGTTATCAAACAAAATTTGACACCGAACCACATAAGGAGACTTGGTCAAAGAGATAGATTTTAAGGAATGGCTTAAAGGAGGAAAGAGAGGTAGAGAGGCAAGAGGTTTAGGGAGGGAATTCCAGAGCTTAGGGCCTTGCAGCTGAAGGCACAGCCCACCACCTTCCCCCTCTTCTGTTTCCCCCTCTTCCCTCTGCAAGCAGTTCCTGTAAATGTGAAATGACAGCATAAAATGCTGCAAATACTTACCTGGTTAGGTAGGATCTCGACCTGAGATGTGAACTCTGTCTTTCTCTCCACGGATGTTGCTTGACCTGCTGAGTATTTGCAGCATGTCCTGTCTTCTCAAAGGCCTTTATTTACCATCCGAGCAGTTGCAAGTGTCCAGCAGCACTCCCAAACCACTTTAAAAATGTTTCACATCTATTGCAGCAAGTCACCACCTAATTAAATTTAAAAAAACAGTCCAAAAACATAAATCCAAACCTACCTGAACGATGTGTGTGTCCTTTTAAGAGATGCAGACATCACCATTGTTAGCCTGCTTGCACACCAGGTTAACCAGTTACCAGCAGCGCAAAGGTAAGGACGAAAATGATGGCAGTCGCAGGACCCGCCAGCAACTGGCAAAAGAGTGGAGGGCGCTGTTTTAGCATCATTTAATGTGTTACGGAGCGGCGCTAAGGCCACGGATTTCTAGCCCCATCTCTTAAGGAGGCACACAAGTTGCCATCCAAAGTCTGCACGGCCATGGTCATGGCCCACATGGACTCATTTGAAAGTCTTGCTTGAAGCCCCTGGAGGCAGCCACTCTACTCTATCCATGGCAGATATTTTCGTCTTTCCCCGCGCCACCAATCCACTAGCAATCGTGTTGGAATCCTCCATCCTAAGACTTGTGAGGTTTGCGCCCCTGGACACATAACCTCCACACCTGCCCCTGCCACTAGAGTCTGCTTGTGCTCACTTGTGAGGTGTGAATGACCAGGTGAAAACCAAACTAACTCTCTGAATGGACTCACCAAAGTGTGAGAATTTGTGCTAGTACATGGTTGCACATCTTGTGATGGTGCACCCTCAGAAGGAATGAGGTTCTCTGATGGATGTCCAGCAACACTTGATGTACACTTGAAGGTCGTGGAAGACAAAAGAAAAGGGTGAAAAAATAGACCTGATTGAGTGAAGGTCAGGTATTCACCCAATGGATGCAGTGCATTTGGTGAGGGTGACTATGAGGCAGATGCATCACTTGCATAAAGATTGGGGTGAGTGACAATGGTGGATGGATAAATGGGGAAGTGATGATTGAAGGAATGGTGGTGCTGAAAGTTGAGTGTATAATATAGAAACATAAACATAGAAGATAGGAGCAGCAGTAGGCCATTCGGCCCCTCGAGCCTGCTTCGCCATTCAATAAGATCATGGCTGACCATCCAAACTCAGTACCCTGTCCCTGCCTTCTCCCCATATCCCTTTAGCCTTAAGAAATATATCTAACTCCTTCTTGAATATATTTAATGAATTGGCCTCAACTGCCTTCTGTGGGTGAAGAAATTCCTCCTCATCTCTGTCCTAAACGGCTTACCCCTTATCTTTAGACGGTGACCCCTGGTTCTGGACTCCCCCGCCATTGGGAACATCCTTCCGGCATCTAGTCTGTCTAGTCCTGTTAGAATTTTATAAGTTTCAATGAGATCCCCTCTCATTCTTCGAAACTCCAGCAAGTATAAGCCCAATCGATCCAATCTCTCCCCATACGTCATTCCTGCCATCCCAGGTATGAGTCTGGTGAATCATCGCTGCACTCCCTCCATGGCAAGAACATCCTTCCTCAGATAAGGCAACCAAAACTGCACACAATACTCAAGGTGTGATCTCACCAAGGCCCTGTACAACTGCAGCAAGACATCCTTGTTCCTGTACTCGAATCCTCACGCTATGAAGGCCAACATACCATTTGCCTTCTTAACCACCTGCTGTATCTGCATGCTTACCTTCAGCGACTGGTGCACAAGGACACCCAGGTCTCATTGCACTTCCCTTTCTCCCAATCTATTGCCGTTCAGATAATAATCTGCCTTCCTATTTTTGCCACCAATGTGGATAACCTCGCATTTATCCACATTATACTGCATCTGCTATACATCTGCCCAATCAGCCAACCTGTCCAAATCATACTGGAGTTTCTCGGAATCCTCCTCACAGCACACACGCCCGCCCAGCTTTGTGTCATCTGCAAACTTGGAGATATTACATCTAGTTCCCTCGTCTAGATCATTAATATATATTGTGAATAGCTGGGGTCCTAGCACTGATCCCTGCGCTACCCCACTAGTTGCTGCCTGCCACTCGGAAAAAGAGTCGTTTATTCCAACTCTTTGCTTCCTGTCTGCCAGCCAGTTCTCTATCCAAGTCAGTACCTTGCCCCCAATCCCATGTACTTTAACTTTACACGCTAATCTCTTAAGCAGGACCTTATTGAAAGCCTTCTGAAAGTCCAAATACACCACATCCACTGGTTCTCCCTTACCTATTCTACCAGTTACATCCTCAAAAAATTCCAGTAGATTAGTCAAGCACAATTTACCTTTTGTAAATCCATGTTGACTTTGTCCAATCCTGTCACTGTTTTCCAAGTGCTCTGCTATTACATCTTTTATAATGGACTCTTGCATTTTCCCCACTATCGATGTCAGGCTTATAATTCCGCGTTTTCTCTCTACCACCTTTTTTGAATAGTGGGGTAACATTAGCTACCCTCTAAACCATGGGAACTGTTCCAGAATCTATAGAATTTTGGAAGATGACCAGCAATGCATCTATTATTTCTAGGGCCACTTCCTTAAGTACCCTAGGATGTAGATTATCAGGCCCTGGCGATTTATCGGCCTTCAATCCCGTCAATTTCCTTAACACCATTTCCCTACAAATACTGATTTCATTCAGTTCCTCCCTCTTGTTAGACCCTATGTTCCCTGACATCTCTTGGAGGTTATTTGTGTCCTCCTTTGTGAAGACAGAAGCAAAGTGTGTTTAATTGATCAGCCATTTCTTTGTTCCCCATTATAAATTCCTCTGATTCTGACTGCAAGGGACCTACGCTTGACTTCACCAATCTTTTTCTCTTCACATATCTATAGTGATGGAGAATGCTCAGCAAGGCAGAGTGAAAGGGGGTGGCGGCTTAAACCACAGGATGTAGTTGAATCCTCAAATGTACTCACATTTCCTGACCTTGGTTAGGTCATTAAATCACTTCCTGCATTGCAGCCAAGGCCTGGGCACAATGATCCTGCTACTCACCTCCTCAGCTACCTCTAACCACGGCTTCTTGGTGAGAACAGCAGGTTTCTTCCTCCCGTTGCTGGGTAAAAGTACGTCCCTTCTCTTCCTTACTGCACCCAGCAGTACTTCCAGTGATGCACCATTGAATGTGGATGCTGCCCTAGCTCTATGTTCACCATTCATCCTGAACACCTCCAATTTCCATTTGTGCCTTGTCCCTTCAATACAGCTGAGATCACGTCATGCAGGTGCGCATCTCGCCCACTGCGCAGCTTGGAGACACAAAACCCAGAAGTCAAAAGTAATTGCTGCAATTGAATTAAGATCGCCGATTCCGACCCGCTGAGTTGCCTTGCGGAATTCGCCCAACCAATTCCACTCCCCGCTCCCCCCCGCCACCCGCCGGCTCGGAAGCCGCCTTCATATTAATATCGAGGCAAAAATCATCTGTAATCTCTAGGGATGAGGAAGGAAGTTCAAGAGGAACATTGGAGCCAAATACTAGAAGAATCAAAAGCATAAAGCAATAAAAGAGGAAATGTTTAAAATATGTTTTTCTTCACTCATTCAGGCATTCCTGGGCCATGCTTCAACCATGAGTGGACTTATGACCTGCTCCACCAATATGGCAGTTGCACAAGAACTGCCCTAAACCTAACCCTAACCCTCTCCCAATTTCACCTCTGACAGTAACACAGCTGAGATCAGCAGCTAATGAAAGTGGCAAAGCGCAGGAACAAGCCCACTAATCAATGCTTTGTGGTGGCACTCCAGCATCCTGTGGCACCTCTCTCAATTAATTACATTTCAGGTCCAACTGCTGGGACTCAAATTTCATGGCCTTCAGACTACAAAAGCAACATAAAGTGAACAGAATCTGATTACCAAGTCCCTGCCCCTTTCTACATCATCAGAAATTCAGGTGATAACAGGGTCAGGCACTTCATATACCCAGGCACAAAGAGAAAGAAAAACTTGTATTTGTATAGTACTTTTCATGACCTCAGGCTGTCCCAAAGCAATTTACAGCCATTGAAGTACTTTTAAAGTGTAGTCACTGTTGCAATGATGGAAATACGGCAGTCAATTTGCACACAGTATGTGATAAATGAACAGATAATCTGTTTTACTGATTTTAGTGGAGGCATAAATATTAGCCAGGACACCAAGGAGAACTCACCTGCTCTTCGAAATAATACTATAGGATCTTTAACATCCACCTGAGAGGGCAGACGGGGCTTTGGTTTAACGTCTCATCCGAAAGTCAGCACCTCCGACAGTGCAGCACTCCTTCAGTACTGCCCCTCCGACAGTGCAGCGCTCCCTCAGTACTGTGCTGAAGTGTCAGTCTGGATTATGTGCTCAAGTCAGAATTATGCAGTTATAGTATGAGATCAGGAAAATTAAGGAAATACATCATACAACATTGGGATCAAGGGATACCGTGCAGGTTTAAAATTTAAATGCGAGGTTTCCTGAATACAATCAGTTGCAGAGCTCCCAGTGAAAGCAGCAATATTTTAAAGTGTTTAAGTTTAGCCCTCTGATGTTCCTGGCATGCTTACACTGCAACAAGGCTCTGCACAACATTTCCAACCCACCCCATCGGCACTGGAAATGACACGGCTACACGCCAAATGAATATTGGGATGGTGTCAGGTTGCATCCGTGGGGCAGGTGGAGGTCACTTCAATGTTTACTAAATCAATCCTGTCAAGGTAGATGATTGAACAAGAGTTATTCTGCAAGTTCGCATATAACGTCATCTCATTTACCTGTCTGCACAATGACAAAGCTAATCAGTTGCGATTGTTTATCACATGGAGGTGGGAGGGTACCACAATCAAGGCTGGAGTCATTTTTCTGAAGGGCAGAAAATGATACCTTTGAATTCCACTTTGACAGGCAGTTCTGTTGCCAGGAGCTACCTATTCTGGGTACAATTGTTGGAGGCTTCTCTCAATTCATCAGTTCTACTGTATTATAGCTCAGGGAAAAGTGTGTGCATCAAGACTCCATTCAAGTAAAGAAAACCTTATTCATAAGTTTGTGTAATGGACATTGATTCAGGTTTGGTATTATTAGGAGATGGCAAAATGCCTGATCTTTTTTGTTATCTTTCTATCCAAGAATGTATGAGTTAAAAGATCTGTAATCAGGTGAATCTGCCATTTTGATGTGCTGCTACTTTTTAATTTTAATTTCAATAAACTTGATTTGTAGTTCCTGGCTTATAGTTTATAGAGTGCTCTATCCTTTCATTCAGCCAAAGGCTAGGCGAACATGAGAGGGCTTTTGTCAATTCCAGTGAGAAGATTAAAGTACAAATGTTTCTGTTTAACTCCTGGGCAATGCTACATTGGCAGATATTATACTTATAAGTTCACATTTTGTAGGGAATGAAGGCCTCAGTATTGAGAGTAGTCCCAGAAACTAAGCACAACAAAAATATCTGAAGCACTTAAGCTGTAACTGATATATTCAATGCAGCTTCTAGATGGCGATTTTAATTGCTCCACCATTGGTGGCCATGCAATCAGCTGCCTAAGCTCTGGAATTCCTTCCCTAAACCTCTCTGCCTCGCTACCTCTCTCTCCTCCTTTAAGACGCTCCTTAAAAACGATCTCTTTGACCAAGCTTTTGGTCATCTGCCCTAATATCTCCTTATGTGGCTCAGTGTCAAATTTTGTTTTGTAACACTCCCGTGAAGCATCTTGGAATGTTTTACTACATTAAATGTGCTATATAAATACAAGTTGTTGTTGAAATTAAAAATGGAGAAAGTTGTCCTGTCTTTCCATTCTTTTTCTTTTAAAGATATGTTACCATCCGGTGAGGTTAAGGTGTCTTTTCTCCTATTTTTTCTTCCCCTTCTATGTCCTTTCTGGGTTACACACCTATTTGAGCCAAAAGACAGGATAGATGGCCTGCTTCTGTTAATCCGTTGCCAAGAGGCATGGTGGAGATACCCCACTACATGTTCACTCACTCAATCCTGTGGAGAGATATCTGAACTTTGTCTGGCATTGACTCCTTATAGAATAGTATCTTGGTGCTCAGATTTATTGCTCTGCCCTTCAGCAGCAGCTTTTGAAAATGGAAACAGAAAGAGGAGATAGAGAAGTTAACAAAAGCAGTTTCACTCTCTCTTAAGCTGGTAGAACTCATTGCATAAATATTACCCAGTACCTAAAGCCATGGTGAACATTTGTTAATTACTTGGCTTGTCAAAATAATTTGCATGGTTATTGTAACTGGAGTCTTTGGAAACTCTGTAAATAGATGTCTAAGGATACATTTTGCAGAATGGCACTCACAGTAGGGAGCCTCGTTTGCTAGAAGCGTTGGTGTGGGGATTGAATGCCGAGGTCAGTACATGAGACTCGCAGTGCTCTGGACTTTTCAATCATAATGACCATCAGTCAGATCCATACTCATACAAGTAAGGATCAGCACCAGGAGCTTTGTCTCAAAATTGACCTGAAAATCATCAAGTCTCTTACAAAGCACTGAAAGAACAATCAAGCATGTTTTCTGCTGCTAGCACCCATGGAAGTTACTGTCGAAAGAAGGAGCAAGACAACCAAAAAAAAACTCAAGGAACATCAATTGTAATTTTAATGGTCTTCTGATCTCCTGTGAGAAAAGGTCTTATTATCACTAATTTGCTATCATTATTTTAATGCCAATTGTTCAATAATGCTAATTAAGGGTTTGCTAATGACTTTTAACAGCCATGAAGCTGTTTACCATTTGCTGCAATAAATTATCCACTGCCGTTCATTACCCCTAATCTGAATTGGACCTAGTGAGCAATACAGCTGCAATATGCATATCCCTGTATCACTGCAGGTGATCAAGAGAGGAGCAGGAATGAAACATTCATGACAACCTGCCCATCGACCCTCAGGCCAAGAAGCAGCTAATTACTGACCTGTGTTATCTCGGTGCACCAGGGATAGCCTTTCATCAGCATTATTCTCCATGTAGCAGTCAATGAGATAATAAGTAGCTCTCAAGGGAAGACTCGACAGCTGAATCTGGGAGATGTAGGCCATGCATTGCTAATGA
Organism: Somniosus microcephalus; assembly: GCF_052327205.1. Lineage (NCBI taxonomy): Eukaryota > Metazoa > Chordata > Chondrichthyes > Squaliformes > Somniosidae > Somniosus > Somniosus microcephalus. The sequence continues at coordinate 34,592,529 of NC_140996.1, forward strand.
CCCTTCTGCACAACATGTGAACCAAGACCAAGGTGCAGTAGAATGAGACTCATCCTGGATTGGAGTGCTAATCAAGCAATCCTTTGGCATGTTCAAGCAGAGCTTCAGATGGAGGGATCTCCCTGGCAACTGTCTCATATATATCCTTGAAGAAGTAGCTTAAAACTGTTAAGTCTGTGTGTTATATTGAGAATTACTACACAGACCACAAGAGTAAACTTTAACAGGTCTTTACTAGTTGAGGGTCCTCTTTTTATTTGAACCAAAATTTAAACCAGATCAACTGTAAATAAACAAAAGTTCAACTAAACCTTAATAAATCAAATTAAAATTTGGTGTTCCAAATTGACGATGCACTCCAGCCCCCGCGGCGCCCAACGGTCGCGGAAATACTCAAGCGTACCAGCGGACACCGCGTGCTCCATCTCCAGGGCCACCCGGGCGCGAACATGGCCGCGGAAGAGAGGCAGGCAATCCGGCTGGATGACCCCCTCGATCGCCCGCTGCCTGGACCAATTGAATGCTCTTTTAGCCAGGCCCAGGAGCAGGCCCACAAGGAGGTCCTCCAGCCTATCCGCTCCCCTCCGCACCGGGTGACCGTAGATCAAGAGCGTGGGACTGAAGTGCAACCAAAAATCGAGGAGCAGCCCCTTTAAGTAGTGAAAGAGGGGCTGCAACCTCTCACACTCCATATAAACGTGGAAAACTGACTCCTCCAGGCTGCAAAAAACACAGGCGGCCTGGGAGTCCATGAACCTACTTAAAACCTTATTGCACGGGACCGCTCCGTGCAACACCCTCCAGGCCAAGTCCCCGATGGAACAAGGGAGGACTCCTGCGTAGAGAGCCCTCCATTGGGGACCTCCGCCACCACCAGTCGGCAAGACGCCACGCCAAGGCGTGTCTGGACGGCAGACGAAGATGGCAAAGTGGAGAGTGTGCAGGAGCAGCCCGTACAGGAAACCCCTCCGCGCGGAATGAAAAGGCACGGAGGGTATTTCCTCGAGACGGCTCAAGTTGTGAGGCGCCGGCTCCCGAGGGGAGTTTCGGGGCCGGGCGCCAATAAGGAATTCCGTCCGGACGGGGGTAAGCTCGGACGGGATCGCCCCACGTGCTTGAGCCGCCTCGATACACCTAGTGGAATCGGGGCCCAGTGCCACTTTCACCGAGTCGATGGATTCGGCCGCGAGCCGGACGTTGGCCCAGGGCAGGCGCCACGCCAGCTCCTCCGGCGCCATCCAGCCCGCTCCTCCGACATCGAGCAGGTCCCCGACTCTGGTCACACCGCCAGCCACAGCCCCACCCTCCGCCAGCCGCCCGAACCCACATTCACGGAGGTGCGGATTCCTGAGCAGCAGCTCCCGAAGGAGAGCCGCCGCTCCTGACGGGGGAGAGCTCCGCCTGGAAGCGACATAGTTCCAAACCCATAGTAGTTCCTGGTAGAAGACAGGCAGCTCCTGCAGGCCGGCACGCCTGCAGCCCACTTTCACAAACAGGAGCTGCGTGTCGTAATTGAGGCCGTGCAGCTGACGGAAGAAAAACGTCGCCAGCGCACACCATCTTGGAGGATTCTCTACGTACAGGTATCTCTGCAGCGTCTGAAGACGGAAAGTCGCAGCCTGGGTGCGAAGGCACACCAGCGCCTGACCGCCCTCCCTAAGCAGGAGACACAGAACCGCAGCAGAGACCCAGTGCTTCCTTTTGTCCCAGAAGAAGTCGATGAGCTTCTTCTGTATCTTGGCGACAAACGCAGGGGGAGGGATCAAAGTGACCAACCGGTACCACAACATGGCAGCCACCAGCTGGTTTATGACCAGCGCTCGACCCCTGTAGGACAACACTCGGAGCAATCCTGTCCAGCGTCCTAGGCGAGCGGTGACTTTGGCCTCCAGCTCTTGCCAGTTCGCCGGCCAGGCGTCCTCGGCAGGGCTAAGGTAGACTCCCAAATAGAGGAGGTGCGTGGTGCTCCAGGCGAAAGGCCTGAACTCCTCCGGCAGGGAGTCCACCCGCCACTGACCCACCAGGAGTCCGGAACATTTCTCCCAGTTGATCTTGGCGGAGGATGCGTCCGAGTAAATCTGCTGGCATTCCCGCATCCTCCGCAAGTCAGCGGGATCCGTGACCATGAGGAGCACGTCATCGGCGTAAGCCGAGAGGACCACCTCCACGCCCGGCCCTTGCAGAGCCAGTCCCGTCAACCTCTTCCGCAAGAGGCGCAGGAATGGCTCCACGCAAATGGCGTATAACTGACCGGACATGGGGCATCCCTGACGCACCCCCCTCAGACACTCTGTGGCGGCGTACAGAAGTCGGATCCGGGCGACGAAATGCGTCCCGAACCCGAATGCGCGCAGAGTCCCGAAAAGATACTCGTGATCCACCCTGTCGAACGCCTTCTCCTGATCCAGGGAGAGGAAGGCGACCGACAGACCAGCCCTCTGGGAGTGGTGGACCAGGTCCCGGACCAGATGGATGTTGTCGTGGATGGTCCGGCCCGGGACCGTGTAGGACTGGTCGGGGTGGATCATGTGGGCCAGCACGGTGCCATGGCGAGCAGACATAGCCCTGGCAAAGATTTTATAGTCCGTGCTAAGGAGGGAGACCGGGCGCCAGTTCTTGAGGAGGCGGAGATCGCCCCTCTTAGGCAGCAGGACAATGACCGCCCTGCGCCAAGAGAGGGGCATCTCCCCGGTCGCCAAACTTTCCCCCAGGACCCGCGCGTAGTCGCCCCCCAAGACGTCCCAGAACGCCCTGTGGAACTCCACGGTCAGCCCGTCCAGCCCCGGGGACTTTCCCCTAGAGAGCTGGCGGAGGGCGCCGGTCAGCTCCGCCAGGCTTAGCGGAGCGTCCAATTTTTCGGCGCCCTCCGGACTGACCTTCGGCAGGTCCTCCCACAAAACTCTGCGCGCATCCTCGCTGGACGGATCCGGAGAGAACAGAGCCCCGTAGTAGGCGCGGGTCTCCGCGCTGATTCCCTCCGGATCCGAGACCAGAGATCCGTCGTCGGCCAGCAGCCCCAAGAGCTGCTTACGGACCCCTCGTCTTTTTTCCAGCGAGTAGAAGAAGGGGGAGCCGCGGTCCAGGTCCCGCAGGAGCTGGATCCGCGACCTCACGTACGCGCCTCGGGACCCGACGAGCTGCAGGTCCTTCAGCGCGCCCTTTTTCTCTTCGTACACCTTCCGCAGGGCCGAGTCCCCGACGACTTGACCGAGACGGGACTCCAGGTCGAGCACCTCCTTCTCCAACCGCCCGACCCGGGCCTCCCGCCTCTTGGTCGACCCCTTCGCATACTCCTGACAGAAGAGACACACGTGAGCCATGCCCACGTCCCACCACAGCCTCAAGGAGGGGAAGCCCCCCTGCTTCCTTCTCCAGTCGGCCCAGAACCGACGAAACGAATCCCGGAACCGCGCGTCCTCCAGCAGCAGGTTGTTAAAGTGCCAGTACGCGGACCCTCCCCGAGCGCGCAGCGGGACGAGCTCCACCCACACCAGGTGGTGGTCCGTGCACGGCACCGGCCGCATGGAAGCCGCCGGAACGCAGGATACGTACTCCCGGGAAATGTAGAGGCGGTCGATTCTGGACCCTCCTCCTCCAGACCTCACGTAAGTGAAGGCGCTGGAGTCGGGATGAAGATTTCGCCAGACGTCCACCAAGTCGAAGGACCCGACCAGGTCCCTCAACTTCTCCATCGCCGGCGGGCATCGCGGGGGACCCGTACGGTCCCTCGCCTCGAGGGTACAGTTAAAATCCCCCCCGAGGATGACGCACTCGCCCACGTCGATGGAGCCCAGAAGAGCGGACACTTCTTCAAAGAAGCGCACTTGCTGCGCACCGGCCTGAGGGGCATACACGTTCACTAGATGGAGCGGCACGCCCCCCAGGCGAACAGTGACCTGGAGCAAGCGGCCCGGCACGTGCTCCTTGACCCCCAAGATCTCCGGCTGAAAATGCGGGGCCAGCAAGATAGCCACCCCGCTGGAATTATTGGAGAGGTGACTCATGCTGACCCCTCCTTGCCACCCCAGGAGCCACGTGGCTTCATCTCCCGGAACGGTGTGGGTTTCTTGCAGGAAGCACACCGCATACTTCCCGTCCCGAAGGACCGAGAAGTTATTGAATCTGCGGCGCGCCTCCCCGCTGCCGTTGATGTTGAGGCTGGCTATGGTTATCTTCATGTCAGAAGCATAGTGCAACCTCTACCTACAACTAACGGGGGGAGGAAGCGCAGCCGCTAGTCAGCCGCCACCTCCTCAGCAGCCCAGTGAGAAGTGTTCTGAGCCGATGCAGCTCAAGTGGGCTCACACCCTCGTCCACGTCCATGGTCTTAACGGCGGCGCGGACGGAATCAATGAGCAGCGCCAGCTCCGACCACCTGTCGAGGGCCAGCCGGACCTTCCCGCGCCGACCCAGGCACGTGGCCATAAAATCCCGGAGTTCCCTTGCGGGAATGAGGGGAGACTTGGCAAGGGGCACGAGGTCGTCCACCGCCTCGTCGGCGCCGGAGTCCGACTCGTCCTCCGTGCCCATCACCGAGTCCCCATCCTCCTCCAGGGGGTCGTCACCAGCGGCCGACCCGCCCACCGCGCAGTGCGCAGCGGACGGCTCGGCTGCAACAGCCGGCCCCGCCTCCGCCCGGATCCCACCCCCAGGATCGGTGGCGGAGGAATTCTCCCTGGGCTCCTCCAGGGGCGCCGGGCCAGAAGACGGCGGCGGCGGTTCGGAGCCCCCCTCCGCCCCAGACGCCAGATCGAACGGAGAAATCGGGGAGAACACAAATCCGAACTCCCCCAGGACGTCCGGCGCCCGAGACACAGCCAGAGGGCCTTCCTCATCTGCGCCATCAGCCTCTGACCCGGCAGATGGGGCGTCTTTGGCTAAATCCTCGACCAGGTCAAGCAGCCCCTGGGAAATGACCAGGCCGCTTTGGGCGAGCTCACTATCTTCGAACTCGCCCGACCCAGATCCCAGGCCGCCCGACCCGTCGAGGGGTAACGACACCGATAAATAGTCTATTTCAGCCGCGGGTTGATCCGCGACCCCCCCCACGGGCAGGGTCTCGTCCTCATCCCTGGGAGGCACGTGCTGCACAGACACATCTGCCTCAGCCTCCCGAGGGACAGGCGACCCCTGCCGATCGCCGGTGATGGTGACAGCGGTGGGGGGGGGGCGCAGCACCCGCGGCGGGCGACGACTCCCCCTGTTCGGAGGGACCCTCCTCCTCCCGGTCCTCCTCCTCATCCAGGGTGTCGCGCCTTCTTTTTAGCGCGGAGGGAGCGAGGGAGACCTCCATGTCTGCAAAGGCCTCCTCCTCAACTCCCTCCAGCGGAGCAGATTTGTCGGGTTCCTCGGGCCCGAGCCCAGCCGCAGGTAATGGCAATACCGCTGCGGCGGTTGCGGCCACAGGCTCGGGCACGAGGCCCCTCCCGCTCGCATCTGCCCCGGTCAACTCCGCGAGGAGCGCGGGTGTAAGGGGCTCAAGGGGCAAGGGCTCGCCATCCACGGGGGGACCCGCCCTAAGGTGTTTTTTCTTTCCCCGCGCCTTTTTTCCGGCCGGACACGCTCCCTACCCCCCCGCCGGAGGCCTTGGTGGCATCGGCCCCCGACGTCAACCGCGCATCAGACGTACTTGACGCGCGGGCAGACCCGGGGGGAGGAGCAGCGGCGGCGCCAGCCTCGGCCGCATGAGATGATCCGGCGGCCTTGGAGGCAGGGCAGTTCCTCCTGATATGCCCCACCTCCTTGCAGGCGTGGCACCGCACACCGTCCGACGTCCAAAAGACGCGATAGGCGGTCCCCTCGTGGAGGACGACGAACGCTCCGTCAGTGTCCTCCTCCCGCGCCAGCTGGATAAACAGCTGGCGCCGGAAGGAGAAGACGTGGCGAAGGCTGGCCTCCCGGAAGCCGAGTGGGATAGGCGCGATCCCCGACCTCACCTCCCCAAGCTGACGCAAATGGGGAAGGAGGAGCTCACCGGGAACATAGGGCGGGACGTTAGAGATGACAATCCTCTGCGCGGTGGCCTCGAGAGGATCCACCGGCAGGAAGGTCCCGCCCACGGTGAGCCCCTTGGTGACGGCCAGGGACACCGCCCGCTCCGACCCCAGGAAGAACACAGCCTTCCCGTACATTTTCGAGGCCGCGACGATGGCTGAGGGGCCGACAACCCCAGCCATGGCTTTGACGCAGGCCTCGATGGTCATAGTGGGGTGAGTGTAGCTCTTCACCCCAAGCTTTTTCGTTATCAGTTTAAATGGTGACGGGGCAGCAGAAGCAGCGGGAGCAGCTGTGGCTGTGGCTGCCGCCCCCGCATAAGTCTTGGCTTGCCCCGCCACCGGCGATGATGTAGTCGCCATTCTGGGGTGCTTTAAGGGCTACACTCACCCCAAGTCACAGGCCTGAAGGTGTTAATGGCCTCAGGTAATATATATATTTTTTTGTCCTCTATTGAGCAGAGGGAGCTGATTAAAATGAGGACACACCTCTCCCCTTACTGAATGAAATTGGGGGAGGGGCCCTCTCCCCTCTGCTCAATAGGCAATTAATAAAAGGTGATGGGACTGAGGTGCCTTAGAAAGACAGGCAGAGAGAGAGAGAGAGGGGGGTAGGAAGGAGGGAGACCACAAGGGCAGTGATGCCACTCAGGATGGTGGGTGGGTGTTGGCAGGGGGGCACTCTCTGATGTAGTTTAAAAGTCTTTGGTGATGGTCTTCTGGCAGGGGGAGAAGATGTCTTCACCTGGAAAAGCTGGAGAAGCCCAGGCTCAGTCCTGCAACAGGTCTTAATGATGTAATTAATGAAATTAGAGACTTCACCTGGTCAGCTCCAGCTCTCCCAGGACAGGCAATAGTAGGGGTGCTAATTAGTGGTGTGTGTGGCCTAGCTTTTAACAAGAGCCACACACACACACACTACACCCCTTGATGGTCCGGCCTTGCTTCTTCTTTTCTCCCCCCACCTAAAATACAAAGTCTTGGGAGAGTGCCCCAAATAACACCCACCTGTAGATGTTTCAACGAGATGAAGCTTCCCTCCTTCCAAACAGTTGGTGGTTTTTTTCCCGATGTTTCTCTCCCCTCTCTCCTGAAGTGGAGGCCAATTTGGGGAGGCAGTGATAGAAAAGGCCTCTCCCCGGTTGATGTTGATATAGGCCTCCTTTCTCCTTCTCCTCCTCTGCCCAATCTCTCCAGGCACTTCAGTTGTTTGAAGATGTTGGAGGAGGTGGAGGTGGTGATCTATCTTTCAGCTACTCCTCTTCCTGGTCAGGAGACCACCACTCTCCACTCTCTTGCTTTGGCAGCTCCTTCTCCTCTTGCTGCTTGAGACAGCCAGAAAAGCACACAGGTCTTTACTAGTTGGGGGTCAGGGCGGAACTGCCCAATAAATCATTACACAGCACTTATATACCGGTGTGGTCACCACCGGTATTACAGTATACAGCAGCCAAGATAAAGTAGTGCAACTCTTAAAAATAGTTCTCTTAAAGGTGGAACGGTTCTCTTAAAGGTGGAACGGTTACATACACTACAATCCTCCCTTTTTAGCTTAACCGTATATATTCCCCATTAAACATAACATCATAACATATATACACAACTTCATGTAAAAACAGTTCACAGATTCAGTCTCTCTGGAGGCTTCCTGACCGGTCCGGATAACGCCTCGGTGGTGTAGTAGTTTTCGGTGGTGTAGTAGGTTCTTTTGGCAAGGTCGATTCGGCTTGAATGCCAGTGTCGGGTTCATCTGATTCCAGTATCACCGGATCGGAGGTAGAAACTATGGGTATCTCTGCTTCATCATTAGGCGTATAGAGTTGTGGAGTAGGTTGTCCCTTTTCGGATGACCCTATGATCTGGTCAACATGGCGCCTTATTATGCTTTCACCAATGTCCACGGTATACATCAGCAGTCCTAGTCGTGTGCAAATAGTTCCAGGCTGCCATTTCTCGGTACGGTAGTCCCGGGCCAAAACTTGTTGACCTATCTGGAAGGTTCTAGTTGGCCTTTCATTCATGCCTTGAAATTGCCGGTTCTCTACGTCCCTTCTGATGTTTGGCTTGAGCAAATCCAGCCGACATCTTAGTCTTCTATTGAAAAACATCATGGCGGGAGTTTGGTTTGTAACCACATGTGTTGCATTCCTGTACGCCAACAAAAAGTTATCTACCTTATGTTGTAGATTTATGTCTTCATTACCCATGGCCTTTATGGCCTTCTTGAAGGTCTGGACAAACCTTTCAGCTAATCCATTGGTGGCGGGATGGTATGGGGCGGACGTGTAGTGCTTAACCCCATTGTTTTTTAAGAACTTCCTGAATTCTTCGGACACAAATTGCGGTCCATTATCAGAACAGATCTGTTCCGGCAGCCCATTCCTGGCAAATATGGTCCTTAATACTGTGATGGTTTTTTCCGTGGTGGTGGAGGACATCTTTATTACCTCCGGCCACTTGGAGTGTGCATCCACCGCGATTAAGAACATTGAGTCCATAAATGGACCAGCAAAGTCGATATGCACCCTTTGCCATGGAGATGAGGGCCACTCCCATGGATGTAAAGGGGCTTGTGGTGGGGCGTTTTGGACCTTCTGGCATCCTAAACAGCTCTTGGTCATTTCTTTGATGTCTCCATCGATACCTGGCCACCACACAAACGCTCTGGCTAGGTTCTTCATTTTCACTCCACCCAGATGCCCCTCATGAAGCTCCTTTAGCACTTTATGCTGGAGTTTGGGTGGAATCACCACTCTGGATCCACACATCAAAGTTCCTCGGCACACTGACAGCTGTTCTCTTCTTTGCGAGAATGCTGGCAACAGTGGTTCGCCATGTGCTGGCCATCCCTTCACCGTTAAATCGTAGACTCGTGAGAGAGTCGGGTCATTTCTTGTTTCCTTTTCGATCGTAGAATTTGTTACTGGTAGACATTCCACTATGGTTGAGTGGAACATCTCCACTGGGTCCACTGTAGGCGCCTCTTCTGCCGTTGGCGACGGTAGGCGCGATAAACCGTCAGCATTCCCATGCTGTTTTGATCCTTTGTATTCGATGTCATATTGGTGTGCCCCTAGGAAAAGGGACCACCTCTGTAGCCTTTGCGCTGTCATAATGGAAACGCCCTTTTTAGGGTTGAATATGGATACCAACGGCTGGTGGTCTGTCAGCAGTGTAAACTTCTGGCCCTGCAGGTAATGATTAAACTTCTTTACTCCCCACACCAGGCTGAGAGCCTCCCTATCTATCTGAGCATAGTTGCGCTCAGCGGAGGTCAATGATCTGGATGCAAATGCGACTGGCCTTTCCGAGCCATTTGGCAACTTGTGTGAAAGTACTGCTCCAATACCATAAGGAGAAGCATCACAAGCTAAACAAATAGGTAGCGTTGGGTTGAAGTGAGCCAACACTTCCTCTGAGGTGATCAATGCCTTGCTTTTGTGAAAGGCCTTCTTACAGTCCTCGCTCCACTTCCATGGTACTTCATTCTGTAAAAGAGCATTCAGCGGATGCAGCACCGTGGATAGATTTGGCAGAAACTTATGGTAATAGTTAATCAACCCTAAGAACGACCTCAACTGGGATACATTTTCCGAAGCGGGAGCCTTCACAACAGCTTTGATCTTGTCAGGTGACTTGTGCAGCCCCTCCTGGTCAATGATATGACCACAGTACGAGATCCGTTTCTGAAAGAACTCACATTTCTGGCGATTAACTCGAAGGCCATATTCTTTCAACCTGGTGAGCACCAGTTTCAAATTAGCAAGGTGTTACTCATCATCATCTCCTGTAATCAGGATATCGTCCAAGTAACATTGAGTGCTTGGAATTCCCTGTAATACCTGCTCCATGGCCCTCTGCCAAATTGCTGGAGCCGAAGCCACTCCAAAAACCAGTCTATTATATCGATACAAGCCTCTGTGCGTGTTGATTGTGAGATACTGGCGCGACTCTTCCTCAACTTCTATCTGTAAGTACGCTTGCGCCAGGTCTATCTTGGTGAAGCGTTTCCCGCCAGACAATGAAGCAAAGATATCCTCAATCCGCGGAAGCGGATATTGCACCGTGTGAAGCACCGGATTAACTGTGATCTTGAAGTCTCCACAGATGCGGACCTTCCCCGGTTCCCCTGGCTTGTTACTCGATGAACGCTTCATGACGGGCACAATGGGCGTGGCCCACTCACTCCTGTCCACCTTAGACAGTACTCCTGAACGTTCTAGCCCTTCCAGCTCAGCTTCCACAGCAGGTCGTATCGCATAAGGTACCGGTCTGGCTTTGAAAAATTTTGGGGTTGCATGTTCTGCAATCTTGATTTTTGCCTTAATTCCTCTCAGTGTTCCCAGTCCCTGTTGTAACACCTCTTTAGCCTCATCCAATATTCTGGACAATCGTTCAGGTTTCACATCTTTTTTCTCGGAATCGACCGTTATTGCGTTTAGGGAGTGCCAGTCCATATTTATTTTCCTGATCCACTCCCATCCCAGAAGTGGTGGACCTCCCTCAGGTAGTACATATAAATCCATTCCTTGGTGTTCTTTGCCCTTGTATACCACCTTGACTTTTATCTTCCCGATGGGGTATACTCTTTGCCCCGTGTATGTCTGCAATACTATCTTCGTATCCCGTAGGGGAATATGTTTGAATAACCTTTTGTAATCTTGCTTATTCATGACCGTCAACGCCGATCCAGTGTCCAATTCCATCTTCATTTGGACTCCTGCTATCTGCAGTGTGACCCAGATAGTTTGTCGGTCAGCTTCCTTACTCACATTGTGAATTCTCAGACTACCCAGTTCCTTGCTGTTGGAGTCTGAATCCGAATTCTGTTCATCCGAACACTTCTCAGCCACCTTATGTACCTTTCTGCACTTTTCCTGCGGTGATTTTTTGTTGCTGGTCTTCTTTCCTGACCGGCATACTTTAGCTATGTCACCAAGCTTGCCACATTTTCTACATTCCTGGTTTTTAAACCAGCATTGGTTCTGATCGTGTGTTGTCTTCCCACAACGATAACATTTCATTGTACCCAAAGCCATTTGATCTACGCTGAGTACCGCTGCCTTCAGCTGCATTTCCACAGTGCCTCTCGCTGCGGCTTCGTGCGATGTTGCAATAGAGACAGCCTTATCAAGTGTAAGATCATTCTCTTCAAGCAGTCGCTTTTGTGTTCCTTCTTTCGACAATCCACACACGAATTTGTCTCTCAGTGCCTCTGTCAGGCTTTCCCCAAACTGGCAGTATTTCGCTAGCTTACGCAGTTCAATTAAATACTTCGCGTTGCTTTCCTCTTTCAGTTGCGTTCTCGCATAAAATTTAAATCGTTCCGCTAACATCAGCGGTGTGGGGTTCAAATGATTTTTCAGGACAGCAACAATTTTAGTGAAAGTCTGATCTGCCGGTTTAGCTGGTGATAGAAGATGCTTCAATAGTCCGTATGTCTTCGCACCCATTGAGTTTAGTAAGGTTAGTGCTTTATCTTCATCTGATATTTTATTTGCCTTACAATATATCTCTATGCGTTCTACATACATGGCCCAATCTTCAACATCGGGATCGAAATCATTGATGTTACCACGCTTAGGCATCTTCGCAACCTTCTTGAGAACAAAATGAAATTTTTCTTTTATTTTTTTTTTCTAAATGGCGGTTTCCCGCGCTTGTCTTCTTCCCCCGCCTATGAAAATGGCGGCTTCCCGCGTTTGCCTTTCTCCCCCGCTAGCTGTAATGGTGATTGCCGAATTGCTGCGTTCGCCCTCCCCAGCGGTTTTCAATCGTGCCTCCCAGCCCCTCTTGCAGTCCGGTCCTTTCCCCCCCGGCTGCGGCTGAGTTCTCCGCGTTTTTTTAAAAATTTTCTCCCGCCTTACGCTGACCCGGTCGCTGCGCCTCGCGGCCTCGGTAGCTGCCCGGCCTTTTTCACCGGTCGCGGTCGAGCTCTCTCTCGACGCTGTTGCGTCTACCAGCCCGCTTGCAGCCCGGTCTTTCGCGCCGGCTGCGTTTGCATTCACCGCGGCTCCCGTGCCTTACGCTGCCCCAGTCTCAGCGCCTCTGGCCCCGACTTCTGTCCGGCTCTTTTCCCCGGCCGTGGTCGAGTTCTCCGCCCTTATATCCTCCGTTTTTCCCTCCCCTACTTCACAGTCAACGTGGCCGACTTGCTGCTCGTCGCTGATCGGCTTACCCACCACCGTGATAGAAGGGATGATCACTGCCTGTTGCTGATGGAAGGCTTCATGTCAGAATCCTTCCTGTGCTCTGCAGACCCGAGTTTTCTCTCAGCAGAATGATGAGGGCGGATGCCTCCTCTCGACGCCCGTTAAACTGCCTTGGATGTATCTTTGCCGCAGGGTAAGATCGTACTCGTCGCCACTGTTAAGTCTGTGTGTTATATTGAGAATTACTACACAGACCACAAGAGTAAACTTTAACAGGTCTTTACTAGTTGAGGGTCAGGGTGGAACTGCCCAATAAATTATTACACAGCACTTATATACCGGTGTGGTCACCACCGGTATTACAGTATACAGCAGCCAAGATAAAGTAGTGCAACTCTTAAAAATAGTTCTCTTAAAGGTGGAACGGTTCTCTTAAAGGTGGAACGGTTACATACACTACAAAAACGTTACAATGTGCTTCATGCTGCACAACCCTAATATTGATAGAAGCATTGGTATGAAGTTCATTGATGGTCAGTAGAAACTAAGGCAAAAGGGGCAAGATGAGAGGGAATGAGAATAGTCCCTGAGGAAGAAGAACCACTGGCAGCATGATAACAGAGACAGTAATTGAATGACGGTTCTTCCTCTGCAATGCAGTACTGAGACACTTCTCCTGTGTTGACTGCAATGATGTCCATCCTATCCACTTAGCCTCTGTTGTTTTCTATCTTACCAGTAAATGATTAACATAAGCACATACAGGAAACTCTTTATTATCCGGCACCAACAGGACCGGCGTGGTGCCAGTTTATCAAAAAGTCCGGATTACAGAGAGGTATAGTTTAAAAGGTACAAGAGCTCCGTACACAGCAACAAATCCAGGCTTCCCTGTGTGCAGGAACTCTGGCCACAGACCAAGCGTCCCTGTGCACGAACCCCAGTTACACAGCCACAGATCCAGGAACTGCCACTAATATGAAGTGAAACTTACCTGAACCTACTCCTGAATTTTGCCGGTTAACAGAGTTTCTGTACTTATATCAGTTGATGTTTGCGGAGTACTCATAGACAGCATGTTGTTTTTAATTGGTGGCAACATTTATTAACTATAATATACATTATTGTACAGGTACATATGAATCCTAAATAAAAAAAAACTTTCTCTGCTCTCCAGGACTGTATCTGTAATTTCGGACAAAGACCTGTCTGCCAAGTGAGCTTTTGTGTTGAGGTATTATAGCCCTGTAATTGCACTCTCTGCAGCTGACTTAACATTGACAAGTTTTATATATACTAGTTAATGGGCTGTTGAGCCATTTCAGAGCTGTGAAGCCAGAATTATCAGAAGTAAATTGAAATTGGCCAGCTTTCTGGTGTTCATAGTAAAGGGCCATCTCAGGACTTCACCTCAGATTAACCAGCTGTAGAACTGCTTGGAGGATGTGGCTGGAAAGACAATGGACTTCTGAAAATGTTATCCTGTAGGAACGGAGGTTCCTAGCTGAATAAAGTATACGACTCGATGAATCAAATCAACAGGTTTTAATGAACAACGAAGTTAACAGGGAAACTACAGGAGAAACGGTATACAGGTCTATACAGCCTGCTGGGCACTCGACGACTACTCGAAGATTCTGGAAGCTGACGTCATGACGTCATCGCGTTCTTCGCGCCACTGGTGGTCACGTGGAGTGCAGGAAAACACAATACAGTACAGTTAACAGGCAGTTTAAAGGTGCAGTCCGCGGTTGCACTACACTGTAGTTAAAGGGATTATTACCAATTGTTCTGAGACCCTTGGTGGCTCCGCCACAGGCGCCCCCCCAGAATCCACTTTAACGGGCATTGTCAACCGAGTAGGAGGCTTAATGATCCTGGCCGAACGGCGACGAAACTCAGGCAGCGGAAACAGGCCGTTATTTGAAGAACCAGTGCCGGATTGCGGCAGAAGTGGCGTCTTGGGCGAGGCAGAAATGGTAGTCAGAGGTACAGGCGCGTCAAAGGCCGAATCTGGCTGTTCGACGGTGGGTTGATGCATGGCTGGTCTGGTGGCTAACGGCGGTCGGCCGCGGCGAGGCGGTTGGGCAGCCACGACAGGCTCACTCCGATCCAGGTGGGCTGGTTTGAGCCGGTCGACAGAAACGGTATCAGACTTTCCACCGACTTCGACTGTGAAGAACTTTTCCCCTGATGAGATGACATGAAAAGGTCCGGTATACGGCGGCTTGAGTGGGTCTCTGTGACCGTCTTGTCGAATAAAGACATAGTCTGAACTCATGAGCTCTGTCGGGACGTGAGGCCTCTGCAGGTCATGCTGCGAGGTTGGGATGGGCCGGAAATTCCTAGCTGCCTCCTGATGAAGTAGGAGCTGTTGAGCTGCAGACCATGGTTCAGTGTGTGGAGGGAGGAAGTCACCTGGCACTCTGAGTGTCTGGCCATAAACCAGCTCAGCCGATGAAGACTGGAGATCCTCCTTTGGTGCTGTCCGGAGGCCTAGCATCACCCATGGGAGCCTGTCCACCCAGTTGGGTCCCCTCAAGCTGGCACGGAGGGACGCTTTGAGAGACCGATGAAACCTTTCGCACAGGCCATTCGCCTGCGGATGGTACGCTGTGGTACGGTGCAGCTTGGTACCCAGGCCTTGTGCCACTGCGTTCCACAGCTCTGAGGTGAATTGCGGACCGCGGTCCGAGGTGATGCCTGATGGCACCCCGAAACGAGCCACCCACGACGAAAGAAACGCCCTGGCTACGTCTGCTGCAGTGGTAGCGGCCAAGGGAATCGCCTCTGGCCACCTGGTGGTCTGGTCTATGACCGTCAGGAGGTGTGTGAATCCACGTGACCCGGGAAGGGGGCCTACTAAATCCACGTGAACGTGGTCGAAATGGCGCTCAGGCACCGGGAAGTTTGCCAGCGGGGCCTTGACGTGACGGTGGACTTTGGATTTTTGACAATCGACGCAATTGTTTGTCCAGTCCCGGACATCCAAATGCATGCCTTTCCAAACGAATTTGCGGGACAGTAGCCGTTGAGAAGCTCGCATCCCCGGGTGAGATAACCCGTGGATTGCCTGGAATACCTTCTTGCGCCATTCGACCGGCACAATGGGCCGGGGCACTCCCATGGATGTGTCGCACAAGAGTGTGGTTCCTGCCTCTTGAAACGGCACATCTGCAACCTGCCAACTGGAAGGCGTGGTCCTAAACGCTTGTACCTCTGGGTCTGCCAGTTGATCCCCTGCCAGTCCGATGAAATCGATGCCCAGGTGGACTGCCTGGGCTGGAACCCGGGAAAGGCAATCTGCCACGAGATTATCCTTGCCTGACACGTGCCGCAAATCCGTCGTGAATTCGGATATAAACATGAGGTGGCGCTGCTGCCGAGCTGACCAAGGCTCCGCCGCTTTGGCCATGGCGAAGGTGAGCGGCTTGTGGTCCACGAAGGCAGTGAACGGGCGGCCTTCTAGGAGGAAACGGAAATGCCTGATGGCCAAAAACAGGGCTAGCAGCTCTCTGTCAAAAGTGCTATACTTTCGCTCGTTCTTGCGCAGTTGGCAGCTGAAAAAGGCTAACGGCTGCCAACCCCCGTCGACCCATTGCTCTTGAACTGCTCTGATGCGGTAGTCGGAGGCATCTGTAGTGAGGGCAACCGTCGCGCCCGGAAGTGGGTGTGCCAGCATAGTTGCATCTGCCAACGCCGCCTTGGTATCGCGGAAAGCCTGGTCCATTTGCAGTGTCCAAGTGAGAACATCCTTGCCCGACTTTCCTTTTAGTGCTTCGTACAGAGGTTGCATCAACCGGGCCGCTTTGGGGACGAAACGATGATAAAAATTTACCATCCCCAAGAACTCTTGCAGGGGTTTGACCGTGTGAGGCTGCGGGAATGCGGTAACTGCCTCTACCTTGGTGGCTAGTGGGACGGTGCCTTCTGGGGTAATCCTGTGTCCCAGGAAATCAATGCAGGATACTCCGAACGTGCATTTGGCCGGATTGACAATAAGGCCGTGTTGGCTGAGTCGGGTGAAAAGTGTACGTAAATGGGCCATGTGAGCTGTCGAATCCTTGCTGGCTATTAGGATGTCGTCCAAATAAACAAAAATGAAGGGTAGGTCCCGTAATACAGAGTCCATCAAACGCTGGAATGCTTGAGCTGCATTTTTCAGACCGAATGGCATGCGGAGGAACTCAAAAAGGCCGAACGGAGTGATGACTGCCGTTTTGGGGACGTCTGGAGGGTGCACCGGAACTTGGTGATATCCACGAACGAGATCCACTTTAGAAAATACAGCGTTTCCAGCCAGGTGAGCCGATAAATCTTGGATGTGGGGAATAGGGTACCTGTCCGGTGTCGTGGCATCGTTTAAGCGTCTGTAATCCCCGCAAGGTCGCCATCCGCTGCCTGGTTTGGGTACTATGTGCAGTGGGGAAGACCAAGGGCTGTCCGAACGCCGGATGATCCCGAGGCGCTCCATGGTCTGGAACTCAGCCTTTGCGGCTGCCAGCTTGCCGGCTTCTAATCGCCGCGCCCGAGTGTAAACAGGTGCTCCGGTCATGGAGATATGGTGCTCCACCCCGTGCCGTGTGCTTGTAGCTGAAAAAGTGGGCCTGGTGAGCTCCGGGAATTCGCCGAGCAGGTGCGTAAACCCGTCTTGCGACGGAACCGCGCAGGCCACCGACCAGGACACGGCGGTGCTGCGGTGGCAGGGCACTGCATGGAAAGTGGACGCATTAATGAGTTGGCAGTGTTGGACGTCGACCAGCAGGCTGTTGGCGCAGAAAAAATCAGACTCCCCAGGATGGCCTGTGAGACCTTGGCTGTAATAAAGTCGCAGACAAATTGTTGACCGGCGAAGGTTAAGTTTACCGTCCGTTTCCCGAACGTACGCATGGCAGCGCCATTTACTGCCACGAGGGAAGGCCCCTGGCCGCCGGATAGTAGGTCCAGCTTTGAAGCCGGGAGGATGCTGCACTGTGAACCAGTGTCGCACAGGAATCGTCGGCCCATAACGGAATCCGTAACATAAATGAGTTTGCCCGCTGAGCCCGCCGCCATAGCTAACTTGCTGTGCTTTTTAGACCTTGTCGTCCGTCCGGGAGGACGCGGGCTTGTTGGAGTTTTTTTTTCTTGAGGGAAACTGCAAGGAGGCCGGCAGCATCGAGCTTTGGCGCCAAAGCGGGCGTGGTACGCGCACCATCCTGCTGGGGGCGGGCTGGGTTTCTCTCGCGTGGGGGAAAAGCACCTCGCAGCTGCACAACATTGCTGAGTAACAGTAAATATCTTGTCTGCCTCTGCAGCGAGTTCAGCACCGTCTGTGATGGCTGTGTTGGCCAATGCCGCCTGAACCGGTTCGGGTAGCTGGCAGAGGAAAAGCTCACGGAATAAAAAGCATTGGGGTTCCGCGCCCAACAGCGTGAGCATTTGACTCATCAGCTCTGACGGTTTTGAGTCTCCGAGGCCGGGCATGGAAATAAGCTTGCGTGCCCGCTCCAACTTATTAAGATCAAATACCTGTAGCAAACGGGCTTTAAGCGCTTCGTACTTGCCCTCCTCCGGTGGGCTTCCAAGGATGCTGATGGCCCGCGAGGCCGTGGCACTGTCGAGAGCGGCAACCACGTAATAATAACAGGTCGCATCCGCTGTGACCTCCCAGAGAGCGAACTGTGCTTCTGCCTGGAAAAACCATGCTGCTGGCTGCTGTTCCCAGAACTGCGGCAGTTTAAGGGTGACGGCGTTCGTGTTCATCCTCGACGAAAGTTGTCCGACGAGATCGGGGTCACCAATGTAGGAACGGAGGTTCCTAGCTGAATAAAGTATTCGACTCGATGAATCAAATCAACAGGTTTTAATGAACAACGAAGTTAACAGGGAAACTACAGGAGAAACGGTATACAGGTCTATACAGCTTGCTGGGCACGCGACGACTACTCGAAGATTCTGGAAGCTGACATCATGATGTCATCGCGTTCTTCGCGCCACTGGTGGGCACGTGAGCAGCGTCATGACGTCATCACGTGGAGTGCAGGAAAACACAATACAGTACAGTTAACAGGCAGTTTAAAGGTGCAGTCCGCGGTTGCACTACACTGTAGTTAAAGGGATTATTACCAATTGTTCTGAGACCCTTGGTGGCTCTGCCACAATCCCATAAAATGCTTTATCTTGATAGTACATGGCGGCCTTTTTAATTAAAACTCATCATAATATTTCCCCATCCACTGGTCTGGGAAAGCTAAACCTTGGACCATATCCTTGTGGTGGAACTGTACCTGAGGGACCTCTGGAGACATTCTCTAGTACAGGAAACTTTTTTTTATCCGGCACCGATGGGACCGACGTGGTGCCGGTTCATCAAAAATTCCGGATAAGTGAAAGCTATAGTAAAAGATATGGAGAGCTGAGAGCTCCGTATAAAGCAACAAACCCTGTTACTTAGCAACAGGTTCGGAACAATGGCCACAAGTTCCAAGCGTCTCTGTAGCTTAGCAACAGCTGCAGCCACACCCTTTCACAGCAACAGATTCAGGAAGGCAAGTAGAATATGAAGCAAAACTTACCTGAACCTACTCCTGAAGTTTGCCTGTTAACCGAGATTTCCGGTTATTTAGGTGCCAGTAAATTGAACGTTTCCTGTACTGCCTTTTAATGTGAAGGAATAGCCACGATTCAGAGAAATACACGATACCATGAACAGATTTCTAATATTATTAATAAAAGACATACTGGGTTTAAAAGACACAAGTCTCAGCAGAGGAGGCTGTGAACAGAAATACAGGCTTCTGCGATAAGATCAGTTGATAACAAAGTTGTAAACAAGCTTTGAAATGGGAATTCGTTAAATATTCTAAAACAATGAAAGATTGAAATGGCAGTTTGGCAATTCCAGAAAGTCTTTGGTTTGCAACCAACACAATGGAATCACCCAGTTTAAGTGTGAAGAGCTAACACGATAAAACAGAAACACAAACATTAAAAGAGGCATGTGCCTTTGAAACATGACATCAAGAAAAGAAACATCTGCTGATCAAATAGTTTTATGTTAAACTTGGAAAACAGGAGGCATAAGATTAAATATGCAACCAATTGAGATAGCTAGAAAAGAAGTAAACACACAGTTAAAGTAGTTTTGATTTACATATAGTAAAAACCGTACCAACAAGACTTTGAAGATATGACTTCAATAGAGACACCAAGCAATTGCACTGTGTTTGTATTGAACATGGAGAATAAGGAAAGACACAGGCCTAGAAATTCAGTAGGCTTTGCGCCCACTTTTCGCCCAAAGAGGGTTTCTGCGCCAGTGTAAGAGGGTGCGCTGATATTCAGCGCTGCGGTAATGACGGCGGTAGCCGGTAGCGCTGTGCCGACACCGATGACGTCATCGGTGTGTGCAATGCCCCGGTTCCGCCCCGCTTCCGACCCAAACCCCATATTTAGTTGCGGCCGCCTCTTCTGCAGCGGCCGCAAACAGCGCTGGAAAAACGGGGCCGTACTGCTGCGCAACTGGGGCGCTTTAAGGTGGAGGTGCGGCCGGCCGCTTTTTCGGTGGCCGCCTGCCCGCACCTCCCTCCCCGGCCTCCTACACCACCCCCCCCGCGGCATTGGTGGCTGATTCCCGCGAGCCCGGCACTTCTCCGTGGTGCCGGCCTCATTTGCCGGCAGAATCCAGCGGCGATCTCACGGCTGCAGGCAGCTCCTCCTTAAGAGAAGGAGGAGGCCTGCAGTACCCCAGCCTGCCGCACCGCATCGGGTGGCGCAGCGGCAGCTGGAGCGCTGAAATTCACTTTCAGCGCCCCAAGCGGAGGCGGGCACACCCTGGAACAGCACCCGGTTCCCACTTGGGGCGCTAAAAGTGAATTTCTGGCGGGCACAACGGGCTCCGCGCGCAGCGCTAACTTTTGGCCGTTAGCCTGCTGGCGGGCCTTAACTGAATTTCTAGGCCACAATGTCTGCAAAAAAGCAGTAAAGCCAATATGAAGCATCTTCGATAAGAATGACATCAAACAAAAACCATAGAAGAGAAAAAGATTGGTGAAGTCAAGCGTAGATCCCTTGCAGTCAGAATTAGGAGAATTTATAATGGGGAACAAAGAAATGACAGACCAATTAAATACATACTTTGCTTCTGTCTTCACAAAGGAGGACACAAATAACCTCCCAGGGATGTCAGGGAACATAGGGTCTAATGAGAGGGAGGAACTGAAAGAAATCACTATTTGTAGGGAAATGGTGTTAGGTAAATTGACGGGATTGAAGGCCGATAAATCTCCAGGGCCTGATAATCTACATCCTAGGGTGCTTAAGGAAGTGGCCCTAGAAATAGTAGATGCATTGCTGGTCATCTTCTAAAATTCTATAGATTCTGAGACAGTTCCCATGGATTGGAGGGTAGCTAATATTACCCCACTATTCAAAAAACGTGGTAGAGAGAAAATGGGGAATTATAGACCGGTAAGCCTGACATCGGTAGTGGGGAAAATGCTAGAGTCCATTATAAAAATGTAATAGCAGAGCACTTGGAAAACAGTGACAAGATCAGACAAAGTCAACATGGATTTACAAAAGATAAATCGTGCTTGACTAATCTACTTGAATTTTTTGAGGATGTAACTGGTAAAATAGAGAAGGGAGAACCAGTGGATGTGGTGTATTTGGACTTTCAGAAGGCTTTCGATAAGGTCCCGCTTAAGAGATTAGCAAGTAAAGTTAAGGCACATGGGATTGGGGGTAAGGTACTGCCTTGAATAGAGAACTGGTTGGCAGACAGACAGCAAAGAGTTGGAAGAAACGGGTCTTTTTCCGAGTGGCAGGCAGTGACTCGTGGGGTACCACAGGGATCGGTCCTAGGACCCCAGCTATTCACAATATATACTAATGATCTAGACGAGGGAACTAGATGTAACATCTCCAAGTTTGCAGACGACACAATGCTGGGTGGGCGTGAGGGCTGTGAGGAGGATGCAGAGAAACTCCAGTATGATTTGGCATAGTGGCATAGTGGTTAGCACTGTTGTCTCACAGCGCCAGGGACCCGGGTTCGAATCCAGCCTCGGGTGACTGTCTGTGTGGAGTTTGCACATTCTCCCCGTGTTTGCGTGGGTTTCCTTCGGGTGCTCCGGTTTCCTCCCACAGTCCAAAGATGTGCAGGTTAGGTTGATTGGCTATGATAAATTGACCCTTAGTGTTAGGGGGATTAAAATGTGTTGGGTTATGGAGATAGGGTGGGATATGTGTTGGTGTAGGGGTTACGGGGATCGGGTGGGATATGTGTCGGTGCAGGCTCGATGGGCCGAAATGGCCTCTATCTGCACTGTGGGGTTTCTGTGATTTGGACAGGTTGGGAGTTTGGGCAGATGCATGGCAGATGCAGTATAATGTGGATAAATGCGATGTTATCCACTTTGGTGGCAAAAAGAGGAAGACAGATTATTATCTGAACGGCAATAGATTGGGAGTAGGGGAAGTGCAACGAGACCTGAGTGTCCTTGTGCACCAGTCGCTGAAGGTAAGCATGAAGGTGCAGCAGGCGGTTAAGAAGGCAAATGGTATGTTGGCCTTCGTAGCGAGAGGGTTCGACTACAGGAAAAAGATGACTTGCTGCAGTTGTACAGGGCCTTGGTGAGACCCCATCTTGAGTATTGTGTGCAGTTTTGGTCGCCTTATCTGAGGAAGGATGATCTTGCCATGGAGGGAGTGCAGCAAAGATTCATCAGGCTGATACCTGGGATGGCAGGAATGACGTAAGAGGAGAGATTGGGTCGATTGGGCTTATACTCGCTGGAGTTTAGAAGAATGAGAGGGGGTCTCATTGAAACTTATAAAATTCTAACAGGACAAGACAGACTTGATGCAGGAAGGAGGTTCCCGATAGCCGGGGAGTCCAGAGCCAGGAGTCACAGTCTAAGGATAAGGGGTAAGCCATTTAGGACAGAGATGAGGAGGAATTTCTTCACCCAAAGAGTGGTGAACCTGTGGAATTCTCTACCACAGAAGGCAGTTGAGGCCAATTCATTAAATATATTCAAGAAGGAGTTAGATATATTTCTTAAGGCTAAAGGGATCAAGGGATATGGGGAGAAGGCAGGGAGAGGGTACTGAATTTGGATGATCAGCCATGATCTCATTGAATGGCGGAGCCGGCTCGAGGGGCCGAATGGCCTACTCCTGCTCCTATCTTCTATGTTTCTATGTCATTGTTTTTATGATGATTTTTGGAACACCTAAAGGTAGAGAAATAATTATGCATGCAATAGTTGAATTGATAGTAACATAGAAAGCATTCGAAAGAGATATCAATAAAGACAATTAGCTGACATCAGCAGAGAACACCAAAGAAGAAACCAATGCCAAAAGGGTATAAAAATAAGTCCTTTTTTAACAGAATGGCAGAATTTGCTGAATTGGCAGGGCATTTCTCAACTTTCCCAGAGGCATCTCTGTAAGTTTTTATCTATGAGTCTCGGGAAGTTAAAGTATTGATTTTTGGTGGATGTTCTGGATTTAGAAATAAGAAATAAGAAATGTTCTGGATTTAGAAATATGAAATAAGAAATGTAACGATGTTCTGGATATAGAAATAAGCAATAAGAAATGTAAGAATGTTTTGGATTTAGAAATAAGAAATAAGAAATAAAACGAAGTAAAGATTTGAGAATAAGGATCTCTGAGAAATAAGAAATGTAAGCTAATTGTACTTTGAATTATTAATTGTTGCGACTGATTCAACAGATGTTAACTGAATGCCAGCTCTTAAATAAAACTATATATTTCTAGAATTGTCTCAAAGAGTAATTCTGTATAGACTCACGAACCCACAAATTCTGTACACTCTTTTGTAAGGAGTTGCAGAATTCTGGGGGTATTCCGGAACCTTATGATTTCTGGAAGGTTACAGTCCAATTCAACTTATTAAAAGTACTATCCGGAGGATGGTAACATCTTTAGTTGTTCCTTTTCTTTAGGGAGAGATAGCCTAAACCTTTAGACCCATTTAAGCATCTTTTGGAATTCGGCTATCTCTAACTTAAGTTGAGGGTGAACGTCTGGGGAATACGCCTGATCTGGGGTAGCCCGAAAGGGCTAGGACTGTAATTAACCCTTCATTAATGGAGCACATGTTGCAATGTTTTAAATGCAGAATGATCTTGTTGCTTGTACAACTCTATTTTTGGAATGGCTTCAAATCTGGATAGTTTGTTCTGCCTGTTTAGTGGATAAAGTTATCAATAAAATGTGCATTAAAACATCAAAAAATATATCATAAAGAATCAACTTTCCAAGTTAGCACTGCTGGTGAGAAGAATTTCTCACTGGCCACGCTCATCAGGAAATCAGGTGCCCACTTCCATTTTCCCGCAGACTCATGCCTGAATATTGGATTTATTTTCCCTTCATTTTTCCCTGTTTTTATTAGCCGTCCCTCCCTTTAACTTTGGCAAAGTTAAAATGCCCTTTGAGCATTCACTAAAGCTGCAAAGTTTTTGTCCCCTATTCTGACACCTTGGGGGAGATTTTGCCAATGGGGGCACGTTGGAGGCGGGACTACTGCTTGTTGGGTTTTACTCCCACCTCCATGGATTTGTGGCCAACCCATGCTATTTTCCCTTGATTGACCTTGTTAAGCCTGCCCAGCAGGCTTAGCAGACCAATTAAGGGGAAGCCAGTTGCAGAGAACGTCAGCGTATGACGTTTAATCTGTCAAAAAATTTTGACAGATGAATTGTCATCGTTTGACAGCTCTGTGAAGCTGCCAAACAGTGACACTTTATGTTGTTTGATGAGTTCTTGAATTCAAGACTCATCAAACCTCTTCCTTTTGCAGAAATTAGATGGTTGTTGCATTGGAGAATGCAGCAGCCATCTGTTAACTCTACGGCGGAGGTTCGAGACTCTCCGCATCACCAACGATTGAAGCCTGCAGGAAGAAAAAAAGGTAAGTAAACTTTTTCTAACACTTTGCACTTACCTCACATACTCATCTCTCCACACTTGCACCCATCACTTACCTTCACAGCACACTGTTGCACCCCGCAGACACACTAATCACCTTGGTGACCCTGGCAGGGTTCGCAGCCATCGGGAAGCCCGCACTTGTGTGGGCAAAATGGGGATAATCCTTTTATCTGCCTGTTAATTTGCAGTTAAGTGGCTGTAATCCCCTTCCCACCTCCAGGGAGACGGGACCCGGCGTGGATCAGCTGCCATTTTCCCGGCAGTTCCCCCTCCATACCCGCCTCCCCAGGGCTGGGAAGATCACGCGCCTTTCTTTAATTGTCTGCATCCTTTAAATTGCACCTTAGCATAATTTTCCAATTCCACCACTAGTGTGCTGCCTGCACCTATCCAAATCAGCACTTGGATCTGAGAATAATTGTACCCCAGAGACAGAGTGATATTAAACATAGAAGATAGGAGCAGGAGTAGGCCATTCGGCCTGCCATTCAAATCGATCATGGCTGATCATCCAATTTCAATACCTGGTCCCTGCTTTCTCCCCATACCCCTTAATCCCTTTAGCCTTAAGAAATATATCCGACTCCTTCTTGAATATATTTAATGTATTGGCCTCTACTGCCTTCTGTGGTAGAGAATTCCTCAGGTTCACCACTCTCTGGGTGAAGACACTCCTCCTCATTTCTATCATAAAAGGCCTACCCCTTATCCTTAGACTGTGACCCCTGGATCTGGACTCCCCGACCATCGGGAACATCCTCCCTGCATCTAGTCCGTCCAGTCCTGCCAGAATTTTATAAGTTTCAATGAGATCCCCTCTCATTCTTCTAAACTCCAGCGAGTACAAGCCCAATTGTCCCAATCTCTCCTCATAAGTCTTTCCTGCCATCCCAGGTATCAGCCTGGTGAATCTTCGCTGAACTCCTTCCATGGCAAGAATATCCTTCCTCAGAAAAGGCGCCCAAAACTGCACACAATACTCCAGATGTGGTCTCACCAAGGCCCTGTACAACTGCAGCAAGACATCCTTGTTCCTATATGTAAAGTCTGTGGGTTGTTTAGTTAATTAATACACAGACTACCAGAGTAACTTAAAACAGGACTTTACTATTCGAAGGTCAGGGTGAATCTGCCAAATAAATCCTGACACAGCACTTATATACCGGTGTGGTCACCGTCGGTATTACAGTATACAGAAGCCAACAAAGTAGTGCCACACCTAAAATAGTTCTCTTAAAGGTGAACGGTTACATACAATGGTTTTCTTAAAGGTAGACGGATACATACACTACAATCCTCCCTTTTTAGCTTACAACATACTTAGTCCCCCATTAAACATAACATATATTCAACTTCATGTAAAACAATTCACAGGTATAATCTATGCGGGAAACAGTTTACAGATTCAGTCTCTGCGGGAACAGTTCACAGATTCAGTCTCTGGTCTTGACTCGGTCCGAACAACATCTCTGTGGTGTAGCCGGTTCACATTGCTAGCGTGACTCATCCAATAGTCTTTCCCTTGACTTAACAGCTTGAACTTCCGCCCTGCTGAACCAGCAGTGCTGACTTTTACAAACAGCTGGACTGCCTTGGTAATTTTTCCTACTTGCCAACTGATTTGGCTCCCTTCGTAGGGCCCACGTACATGATCTGGTAGAAGTGATAATGATTTAGATGGTTATCACCTTCTGCTTCGTCTTTTTCTTTTCTGCTTCTTGGAGACTCTCGGGGCTCCCTTATCAGCTGCCAGCTGTAGCGCCACCATCTCCCTATGTTCCTTAGACTTTAAGTGCCTCAGCCTGATTTCTGCACTTTGGGAGTTTTCATCACAAGCTGGGCAGACCACGTCCTCGTAATATTCCGTGTCACTCAACAGGTCATGGTAATATTCGGTGTCGTCCTGAACTAGTCTAGCGAGAGGGCCTGCTACTTCTTCCTTACCCAACTGGATGTTAGCCGACTGTTGTTCCCTCCCTAGACATCTTTCCTGAAGAGACTTCTTCATGCGTTCATATTCATCCCGCTCTTCCTGGGTTTCCTGCAAATCCTTCACTAATGACCTCATTTGTGATTTCAATACTTCCCCTTCCATTGGGGATTGATTGATCGGGCTATTCAATCCTTCTACTGGAGCAGCTGTTTCAACATTCTGTTGTTCACATAGACGTGATTCAGCATACTTTTGGCATCCCAGTAAAATCTGTGTTGCAACCTCAGCTATTTCCATAACTTTTGAGAGCTCCGAACTCCTTCCCTTTGAAGATTGAAGCTCGTGTTCAGATTGTTCCCATTGCAGAGTCTTGTCCCTCAGCATATGAAGGAGTTGGCTGACCATTAACTCTTCCACGGGAACACTGTGGATCAGAGTCTTCTTCATTTCATCCACCTTTTCCTGCAATGCTTTCTCCTTCTTTTCCTCTTGTACTTTGGCTTTCAGCGCTCGGAGAAGTTGCGCCTTGATGCTCTCTAGCTCATGTTCAGGGGCCATTCTTACAGTCTCTGTGTTTCTTACAGTTTCCTTTTCTTCCACTGAAAGGATTCCCAGTTGAATCTGTTCTTCAAGTTGTTGAACCTCGGCCATTGCCGCCTCATATTTGTCTTGGGTTTCCTTCAATATTTTTATGAGTTCTTGGACATCTTGTCTTTCATGTTCTGCCATGTCTTTCACCTCTAATTTCTCATCTATGGATGGAACTTCTACCGATGAGTCTGTCTTGGCCTTGAGCTCATCAAGAATTTCCTGCAGCCTTTGGACTTCTTGCTCATGTTCAACCTTTAGTTGCTCATATGCTTCTACTGAAACTAGCTTTTCGGAGGTTGCTGAGTTAATCCCCTCCAGGATTGTAGCCTGGGCATGTTCATACTGTTCCTTCAACTTCTCAAACGCTGCTTGTAAGGAGTCGTAGAGAAGAACGGGAATAAAATCCTGGCTTCCTGAAGATTCCTCTTCATATGCTCCTTCCTGCAAATATTCTAACTCCTGAACAGCATAAGGGAGATGTGATCGGTAATTGGTCACAATGGCTCTATGGTCGCTCTCTGCTTGAGCTAGCTGCTTCTGTTGTCTTTCCAGATTCTCCCATTCGGTGTCATAGAACTTTTTCATTGTTTTCATCTCTTGTTCGAGACGGTAACTCACTTGTTCTACTTGCTGTCGTAATTTGAAATAAAGTTGAGTCCGAGCTCGGTGTTCGTCAGTCATGGATATGTCCGTAAACTGAACAGACTCAGAATTCTCTGTCAAACTATGTTGTCGTTGTTCGGTGGAGTTCTGTTCTGAAACTTTGTTCTTCTCTGGAGCATACGCCTTTATGCATGCCTTCGTTCTTCCAACCTTAGTCGGCAAGTCCATTTTAGCCTTGTCTTTCATATTTGGGTTGGTCTTATCGTCATCCGTTTCAGAATCTGAGCTGATTGTCTGCACCGAGTCCTCACTCATTATGGCTTTTAGATAGTGCCATTCCATGTCTATTTTCTTGATCCACTCCCGTTCCAGAAGTGGTGGTCCTCCCTCAGGTAGTACGTATAAGTTCATTCTTGGGTGTTCTTTACCCCCATCTCTCACCTTGACTCTTATCTTCCCCATGGGGTATACTTTATGCCCCGTGTATGTCTGCAATACGAACTTGGTATCTCTTAAGGGTATATGTGAGAATAGCCGGTGGTAATCCCTTCGATTTATGACTGATAGAGCTGATCCAGTGTCCAACTCCATTTTCACTTGGACTCCAGCTTTTTTTAGCATGACCCAGATAGTTTGTAGGTCAGCTTCCTTACTCACATTGTGAATTCTCAGACTGCCCAGCTCCTGGCCGTTTGGGTCTGAGTCCGAATTCTGTTTGTCTGAACTCTTCTCAGCCACCTTGTGTACCTTGTTGTACTTTTCCTGTGATGGCTTCCTTTGGTTGTTGGTCTTCTTCCCTGACCGGTATACCTTAGCTATGTGACCCAGTTTGCCACATTTCCTACATTCCTGGTTCTTAAACCAGCATTGGTTCTGGTCGTGTGTTGTCTTCCCACAACGATAGCATTTTGTTGTACTCGAGGTAATTTGATCCACACTGAGTGCCGCTGCCTTTAGCTGCATTTCCGCAGTTCCCTTCGCTGCGGCTTCGTGCGATGCTGCAATAAGGACAGCCCTGTCAAGTGTAAGGTCGTTCTCTTCGAGTAGTCGCTTTTGCGTTCCTTCCTTTGACAACCCGCACACGAACTTGTCTCGCAATGCCTCTGTCAGATTCCCTCCAAACTGGCAGTGTTTCGCTAGTCTACGCAGTTCGACCAAGTATTCTGCTTTGCTTTCGTCTTTCCTTTGCGTTCTCGCATAGAATTTGAATCGTTCCGCCAACATCAACGGTGTGGGGTTCAAGTGATCCTTCAGAACAGTCACAATATCATCGAAAGTCTGATCCGCCAGTTTAGCTGGTGCTAGTAGATGCTTCAAGAGCCCGTATGTCTTCGCGCCCATCGAGTTTAGCAAGGTTATAGCTTTGTCATCTTCTTCTATTTTATTGGCCTCACAATAGATCTCAATGCGTTCCACATACGTGGCCCAGTCTTCTACCTCGGAATTAAAATCGTTGATGTTACCACGCTTAGGCATCGTCCTCTCTTCCTGATAACACCACGAATTATTTCTTTAAATTTTCATTTTTTTTTTTCCTAGATGGCGGTTCCCGCGAAAATGGCGGTTTCCCGCGCTTATTTTCTCTCCCCGCCCACTTCAATGGCGGTTTCCCGCTTCTGTCTTCTTCCCCGCCTAATGGCGGCTTCCCGCGTTTCTTTCCTAGCGGGAGGGGTACACTTTCCCCACGGGCGACGGCCGCTGGCTTTCAGGTTCACAGCCTGCGCGTCGGCTTCAGGGCTTTCCCTTTTCTCGGCAGGGCAACCGGCGCTGGGTACACCCCGTTGACGGCGAACAGTTTCAGCCGTTGGGCTGGCTCTCGCTCGGTTCCCCTTGCTCGGGCTCTGTCTCTCTCCCGCTCGCTCGGTTCTACCGGCGCTGGGTACACCCCGTTGACGGAGAACAGTTTCAGCCGCTGGACTGGCTCTCACTCAGTTCCCCCTTGGTCGGCTCTGCCTCTCCCGCTCGCTCGGCTCCCAATCGCGCCTCCCAGCCCTCTCGCAGTCCGGTGCTTCCCTCCCCGGCTGCGGCTGAGTTTATCTCTTCCCGCGCCTATGCTCCCAGTCGCAGCGCTTCGTGGCTTCGGTCGCTGCCCGGCCTTTTTCGCCGGTCGCGGTCTAGCTGTCTCACGATGCCGTTGCGTCCCCCAGCCTGTCTGTACCGCGGCTTCCTTGCTCCACGCTGCCCCAGCCTCAGCGCCTCTGGACCCGACTTCTGTCCGGCTCCTTTCCCCCTCGACCGTGGTCGAGTGCACCGCCCTTATCCTCCGGTTATTCTTTTTACTTTCCCTTACTCACAGTCACCGTGGCCGCCTTGCTTCTCGTGCTGATCGGCTCACTCCTCACCGTGGCAGAAGGGACAGTCAGTGCCTGTTGCTGATGGAAGTCTTTGTCTCTAACTTCTTCTTCCTTTCTAGTTCTGCAGCCTCGAGTTTTCTCCCAGCAGAACGACGAGGGGGGTTGCCTCTTCTCGACGCTCGTTAACTGCTTCGGAAGTATTGTTGCCGCAGGGTACGATCGGACTCGTCGCCACTGTAAAGTCTGTGGGTTGTTTAGTTAATTAATACACAGACTACCAGAGTAACTTAAAACAGGACTTTACTATTCGAAGGTCAGGGCGAATCTGCCAAATAAATCCTGACACAGCACTTATATACCGATGTGGTCACCGTCGGTATTACAGTATACAGAAGCCAACAAAGTAGTGCCACACCTAAAATAGTTCTCTTAAAGGTGAACGGTTACATACAATGGTTTACTTAAAGGTAGACGGATACATACACTACACTATACTCAAACCCTCTCGCTACGAAGGCCAACATACCATTTGCCTTCTTAACTGCCTGCTGCACCTGCATGCTTACCTTCAGCGACTGGTGCACAAGGACACCCAGGTCTCGTTGCACTACACCTTCTCCCAATCTATTGCCATTCAGATAATAATCTGCCTTCCTGTTTTTGCCACCAAAGTGGATAAACTCACATTTATCCACATTATATTGCATCTGCCATGCTTCTGCCCAATCACCCAACCTGTCCAAATCATCCTGTAGTTTCTCAGCATCCTCCTCACAGCACACACGCCCACCCAGCTTTGTGTCGTCTGCAAATTTTGAGATATTACATCTAGGCTTAGAAATTCGGTATGGCCCCGCCAGGTCTTTTGCGCCCGAAATTTTGCGCCCGCCAGGATTCCCGTAGCGCCCGCCTAAAATTCAGTTGCGACGGGCCAAGACGGCGGCGGGCGCTATTGCAGGGTTTGGCCGCCTCGCTAGGGGCGATGAATGTCACTTTCAGGCGTCCAGCTCCCGCTGCGGCACCCGATGCGGTGCGGCAGGCTGGGGTACTGCAGGCCCCCTCCTTCTCTTAAGGAGGAGCTGCCTGCAGCCATCAGATCACCGGTGGATTCCCCCGGCAAATGAGCCCGGCACCACGGAGAAGTGCCGGGCTCGCGGGACTCAGACATCAATGCCGCGGGGGGGGTGGTGCAGGAGTCCGGGGAGGGAGGTGCGGGCAGGCGGCCGCCGGGAAAGCGGCCAGCCGCCGCTCCACATTTATGCGCCGGCCTTTCGGAGCTGCAAGACCCCGTTTCACAAAGGCTGTTTGCGGCTGCCACGGGCGAGGCGGCCGCAACTGAATTTGGCCATCGGGCCGGAATAGCATTGCAACCGGGGCGCTGCGCACACTGATGACGTCATCGGTGCCGGCGCGGCGCTACCGGCTAACGCCGATGTTCGGGTCCATCTGAATTTCGGGCGATAAAAAACTTCAGGCGCAAACCACTTTATAACCAATAAGTGGGCGCAAACGCGACTGAATTTCTAGGCCCTAGTTCCCTCGTCTAGATCATTAATATATATTGTGAATAGCTGGGGTCCAAGGACCGATCCCTGCGGTACCCCACTAGTCACTGCCTGTCACTCGGAAAAAGACCCGTTTATTCCAACTCTTTGCTTTCTATCTGCCAACCAGTTCTCTATCCAAGTCAATACCTTGCCCCCAATCCCATGTGCCTTAAATTTACACGCTAATCTCTTATGTGGGACTTTATCGAAAGCCTTCTGAAAGTCCAAATACACCACATCCACTGGTTCTCCCTTATCTATTTTACTAGTTACATCCTCAAAAAATTCCAGATTAGTCAAGCACAATTTACCTTTTGTAAATCCATCTTGACTTTGTCCGATCCTGTTACTGTTTTCCAAGTGCTCTGCTATTACATCTTTTATAATGGACTCTAGCATTTTCCCCACTACCGATGTCAGGCTTACCGGTCTGTAATTCCCCGTTTTCTCTCTACCACCTTTTTTGAGTAGTGGGGTAACATTAGCTACCCTCCAATCCATGGGTACTGTTCCAGATTCTATCGAATTTTGGAAGATGATCAGCAATGCATCTATTATTTCTAGGGCCACTTCCTTAAGTACTCCAGGATGTAGATTATCAGGCCCTGGGGATTTATCGGCCTTCAATCCCATCAATTTCCCTAACATCATTTCCCTACAAATGCTGATTTCTTTCAGTTCCTCCCTTTCATCAGACCCTATGTTTCCCGACATCTCTGGGAGGTTATTTGTGCCCTTCTTTGTGAAGACAGAACCAAAATATGTATTTAATTGGTCTTTCATTTCTTTGTTCCCCATTATAAATTCCCCTGATTCTGATTGCAAGGGACCTACGCTTGACTTCACCAATCTTTTTCTGTTCACATATCTATAAAAGCTTTTACAGTCAGTTTTTATGTTCCCGCAAGCTTACTCTCATATTCTATTTTCCCTTTCTTAATTAATGCCTTTGTCCTCCTTTGTTGAATCCTAAACTGCTCCCAATCCTCTGGGTTACTGCTTTTTCTGGCCAATTTATATGTCTCTCCTTGGATCTTATGCTATCCCTAATTTCTCATTAGCCACGGTTGAGTCACCTTTTTTGTTTTATTTTTATGCCAATCTGGGATGAACAAATTCTGTAGCTCATCCATGCGATCTTTGAATGTTTGTCATTGCCTATCCACCGTTAACCCTTTGAGTGACATTCCCCAATCAATCCTACCTAACTCGTACCTCAGACAATCATAGTTTCCTTTATTTAAATTCAGGACCCTAGTCTCTGAGTCAACTACTTCATTCACCATCTTAATGAAGAATTCGATCATATTATGATCGTTCCGACCCAAAGGGCCTCGTACAAGAAGATAGCTAATTAATCCTTTCTCGTTACATAATACCCAGTCTAAGATGGCCTGATCTCTGGTTGGTTCCTCGACATATTGGTCCAGGAAACCATCCCGTAAACACTCCAGGAATTCCTCCTCCACAGTATTGTTACCAATTTGGTTAGCTCAATCTATATGTAGATTAAAGTCACCCATGATGACTGCTGTGCCCTTATTGCACGCTACTCTAATTTCCCTTTTAATGCCATCCCCAACCTCCGCGTTACTGTTTGGAGGTATATACCACTCCTACTAACATTTTCTGCCCCTTGGTATTTCTCAGTTCTACCTATACAGGTTCCACATCATCAGAGCTAATAGCCTTCCTTATAATTGTGTCAATCCCTTCTTTAACCAGCAATGCTACCCTACCTCCCTTTCCTTTTTGCCTATCTTTCCTGAATATTGAATACCAATTCTGGTGGGATCTACACCAGTTCTCCAGATAATGGAAAAAAGAGTCATAGGATGAGATAGAGTAACAAAAAGGAACTAGATAGCCATGAACATAGCTTTAGTAGGGAGATCATATAATGACAACTTGTTTAGAAACAAATGGTAGTGCACCTTTATCCAGAAGACAACAGAGCGGAGCAAATTGGTGAGGAGAGAAAGGGCATAACCCCTATTAAAGGTTTTGCAAATATTCAAGACAATGACAAATGATTCAATAAAGAATTCAAGAGTAGAACTGCAGACATCCATAATATAACAACAGTATTATCAGTGGAATCTGTCATGCTGAAAAGCATATCGCAAACTTAAGTAGAGTGAACAGTTGCCTTCAGAGTTGAGAGCCAAAACAAGGCAAACCACTTCCCTGCAGAGAGATAGGACAAATTGAAGGGTATCTTTTCTAATTATCTGGAGAAAACTTTTTTTTTCAAGCTCCGTCAATTCATGGTGATCAGTGTGAGTTTCAGGCTGTCATGCACAAATGTGTGACTTTACATTAAAATAATTCAGCAGGCAGATACATTCATATGAAAAATATCAGCAGTCTGACAGTTGAACCAGTTAGCCATGTGGTAAATGAATTGAGAGGCTAAAAACTTAATTTCAGCAGAAAAGAGTGAACTGCAATATAAGCATGTTGAATTGTAAGATGTAATAAGCCAGTTATGCCCTCTGGACACTGAATTGAAGAGATGATTTCACCTAGTCACAGTAATATATATGCACTTCAAAAATACGTACACATTCCCCAAATCTAAACAATGCACATACTTATTTTTTACTTTTCTTTCCCTTGCTACTCCA
Source organism: Somniosus microcephalus (assembly GCF_052327205.1). Taxonomy (NCBI): domain Eukaryota; kingdom Metazoa; phylum Chordata; class Chondrichthyes; order Squaliformes; family Somniosidae; genus Somniosus; species Somniosus microcephalus. The sequence continues at coordinate 34,626,221 of NC_140996.1, forward strand.
TGTGCTGCTATACAGCTAAGAAGGTGGGTTGGTAATCTATTTCCAGACCTCTTTCAATGCCAGTCTATCACTAGTGTCGCAGGGTAATTCATCCTTCAATTGGTCCTATCTCTCTATAGGGAAGTGGTTTGCCTTGTTTTGGCTCTCAACTCTGAAGGCAACTGTTCACTCTACTTAAGTCTGCGATATGCTTTTCAGCATGACAGATCCCACTGATAATACTGTTGTTATATTATGGATGTCTGGAGCTCTACTCTTGAATTCTTTATTGAATCATTTGTCATTGCCTTGAACATTTGCAAAACCTTTAATAGGGGTTATGCCCTTTTTTCCTCAGTAATTTGCTCCACTCTGTTGTCTTGTGGAATAAACTGTGCTACCATTTGCTTCTAAACAAGTTGCCATCATATGGCCTCCCTACTAAAGCTGTGCTCATGGCTACCTAGTTTGTTTTTATTACTCTATCTCATCCTATGACTCTTTTCTCCATTAACTCAGAGGTTCCCCAGAGGTCTTCCTTCTCTCCCACTCTTCCTTCTTCAAATCCATGAGTTTCTTCAGTAATTACGCATTCTATTGCTTGTTAACTCCACCCTATGTTCATTAACCTTCTTCAGATTTTAAAGCATTAGCTCAAATAATGGTTGAAATATTACATTATGATTTCCTCCATGCCCTTTCATAGGGCACTGAAATATTTCTTTCCATTCTTCAATGACACAATTTCTTTATGTTACTCATTAGTCTTTCATCTGTTAACATTTCTGGCCTCATTATTTCCTATGATCTCCCATGTTTCAATATTGAAGTCACTGCCAAGAAATTTTGTTTCCTTTTTCAGCCAAACAGTTTAATTTTTCTTTCAACAATTTTATTTAATTTACCAAAAATGTAATTCTGGAAATATCACAGCAGCTCAATCAACATCTGAAAATAGAAAAGGCAGGTCACTATTTTGGGTTGAAACCATCTTTAAGAATTGAAAAAGGAAGGTTGGGGAGTCCCTTTATAGGATGACCAAAAGTGGTGGTGGGGGTGGGGGAAAGATAATGGTTATGCTGCAAACTCTCCAATTCTGTGTCGATCGCAAGGTACCTTACCTGCCACCAATAAGAGCATAAGAATTAGGAGCAGGAGTAGGCCATTTGGCCCCTTGAGCTTGCTCTGCCATTCAATAAGATCATGGCTGATCTTCGGCCTCAAATCCACTTTTCTGCCCAATCCCAATATCCCTGAATTATTCTGGAGTCCAAAAATCTATCTCTCTCAGCCCTGAATATACTCAAACACTGAGCATCCACAGCACTTTGTGGCAGAGAATTCCAAAGAATCACAACCCTCTGAGTGATGAAATTCCTCCTCATTTCAGTCTTAAAAAGCTGGCCCCTTATCCTGAGACTATGCCCCCTAGTTCTTGACTCTCCAGCCAGGGGAAACAATCTCTCACTATCTACCCTGTCAATCCCCCTCTGAATCTATGTTTCAATGAGATCACCTCTCATTCATCTAAACTCCAGAGAGTATCGGCCCAATCTACTCAATCTCTCCTCACAGGACAACCCTCTCATCCCAGGGATCAATCTAGTGAACCTTCGTTGCACCGCTTCTAAGGCAAGTATATCCTTCCTTAAATAAGGAGACCAAAACTGTCCACAGTACTCCAGTTGTGGTCTCACCAGTGCCCTGTACAATTATAGCAAGACTTCCTTACTCTTGTACTCCAACCCTCTACCAATAAAGGCCAACATGCCATTTGCCTTCCTTACTGCTTGCTGTACCTTCATGCTAACTCTCAGGCCACAAATTTAATGGAGGAGGCGGGATGATGGCGGGAGAGCTGGTTTCCTGGTTCTGGTCCCACTCCCAGCTGCAGCCACTCTGTAGACGTGTTTTTCCCTTGATTGGCCTTGTTAAGCCTGCCCTGCGGGCTTCCCGGCCAATTAACAGGAAGCGGGTCTGATTACGTCATTTGATGACGTATCTTCAGCCGGTTTCCTTAAAGGGACCACGTCAACATGGAGTTTGCCAGTTGTTCTGTCAGTGTTTGACAACATTGAAGTGCTGCAAACACTGACAAGCACTGCACAAAGGTGAACACTTGCACCCAGGCTCTCCAATGACCCTCTCCATATGCAGGGAGGTTCTCTTCCCTTCCAAGGGCAGAAGAGATGTCCCCAGGACACCAACGCAGCCTGGTTGCACACTGCACAGGAGGGCAAAAGCAAGGATGTTGTCAGGGGTCCCTGGCTGCGGTGCAGCCAACCTTTCAATGATCTCAGTGGATCACGAAAGGTTACTGCAAAGCCACACTCAAACTCACTCTACTGTGCCACTCAACACATCCCCATCACTCTGCCTTCCATACCCTTCACCTGCACATCCTTACTCACACCAACTTTCCTTGCACCTCCACCCAACCCTCTCTATCTACATTTTCACTTCGCCATCTCACTAGCCACCCCTCACACTCACCCTCATCCTACTGCAAGCATACCAACTAACAACACACAAGGGTAGGCACTTGAGAGGTTTAGCCAATGTCCATGTGAAGTTTCTGGTGATGTGTTGTCATACAGTGAAATCTATTTTTCCAAGAGTACCCCTTATTGGACAGATCTGAGCACACCTTGAGAAGTGTCTTATTGAGTTCCAGTGATTGTTCAGACATAACTTACCCCTCCCCACCCAGCCCCCCCGCCCCCTCATCGCCCCGCTATAGCGATGTGTGTGCATGGAATGGCTTGGACATTAAAGAGATGCTTCATGGTGTTGGTGTGGCATGGTGTCAACCTGGCGCATTATGTGGCAGCCAGGGTTTACAGCGTCAATTGAAAAAAATCTCGCCATGGTGATGCCGTCGCTGGCCTCCCGGGCAGCAATGTTGTCAGGGGCTGATGCCCTGTGTCCAGTACAGCATCAGCTGATGGCGGAGAAGGTTGGTGATGTTGTTGCTGATGTTGGTGTGCCTGGTGATGTTGGTGCTGGGGCTGATCGTGGACGGATTCTGAGGACCAAGGTCTGATAGTTTCAATGGCTTCGATGTTGTTGCAATAGATGGCAGCTGCAGGTCAGATGACAGCAGCGATCTGCCAATGGTGAAAGAGGTTCTCCCAATGAGGTGGCACTGGACATAAAGTTGGATCTAAAAACTTGTAAGCCAAAGGAATCTCTATATGTATTAAAAATGCAGTAACCAACATTTTTTGCACTCTGAAACACCATCTGCAACATGTCATCCTTGACACCACTCTGCAGCTGTCGGCTTTTCACAAACATCAGAGTAGACTCAAAACACACCAGGTTGAGCTGGCGTGTTCCCCGAACAGCAGGTAACCTGTGGGGGAGAGCGTAAAATTAGAAGTAAGCCTCAAAATAGTCTTAAATTGGCTCTTAACAAGTCATTTAACAAGCTGAATTGTATCCCCCGCCACTTGGTGTTGGGTCAGTTCTCTGCTGACAGACCCGACACCTGGGAGACTCGTGTGGAGGTGAGTTGACAGCGGGTTTCCTACCTGCTGTCAATCTTTGCTATTTTGACAGCGGACCCGCCTCCAAACCCACCCCCTGAGCGCTATTAAATTTGCAGCCTCTGTGTTTCTTGTACTAGGACACTCAAATCTCTCTCAACACCAACATTTAATAGCTTCTCACCATTTAAAACATATTGGGCTAGATTTTCAGGGAGCCATCAGGCGGGGTTTCAGGCGTGTGGGGGGGGGGAAATCCCGAATTTGGGGGTCCCGACACCATCCCGCCCAAAACCCCGCCCCACGTAAGTTTCAGGGGCGGCGGGTACCCGCCCCGCACTGGGACCCGCCGAAACCAGGCGGGAAGGGATTAGTGCCAATTAGCTGCCTGTTAACAGGTAGTTAACAGGCAGTTTTTAGCCTAATCCCTATTTTGAGGGGTTTCGTGTGGGTTTCCCGACGGCTCCAAACCACGCCAGGTTAGAGCAGGCGGGCTGTCGGGTTGAAGGAGTTGGAGGGGTCGCGATGTCGGCGCTCAGGTGAGTGATGGGTGCATGAGTGCAAAGGTAAGTGTGTTTGGTGTGTCTAAAGTGTGTACAGAACTTTTACTTACCTTTACTTACCTTCACAGCCTTTCTTCCTGCAGCCGTCGGGAGCGCATCACTCAGCCGGAACTGAAAGCTGAACGGCTGCGATCTGTCAAAAGTGACAGCCTTCAGCTTTGAGTGCCGGTGAGAGTTCTAACTGAGCCTGTGCAGAATGACTCAGCTTAGAACTCAGAGTGTCAGGGTTTCACAGCTTCAAACAGCTGTGAGACACTGATATTTCATCTGTCAAGAAAAGATGAAATTTCAGCCTGTGACGTCACCTGTTGCCGGGTGGCCCTTAATTGGCCTGCTGAGCCTGCTGGGCGGGCTCAACAAGGTTAATCAAGGGAAAATCGCGTGGATTGACCGGACGTCAAAGTAGGCGGGTCAAAAACCCAAAAGGGGAAGTCCCGCCTTCATCCCGGCAGGTTCGGCAAAATCTACCCCATTCTGTTTATCTATTCTTCCTACCAAAGTGAATAATCTCACATTATCCCACATTATACTCCATCTGCCACCTTATTGCCCACTCACTTAACCTGATTATATCCTTTTGTAAGTTCTTTGTGTCCTCCTCACAGCTTACTTTCCCACCTGGCTTTGTATCATCAGTAAACTTGGATACATACATTGTACACTGTCCCTTCATTTAAGTCATTAATATAGATTGTAAATAGCTGAAGCTCAAGTACTGATCCTTGCGGCATCCCACTAGTTACAGCCTGCCAATCTGAAAATGACCCGTTTATCCCAACTCTCTGTTTTTTGTCTGTTAACCAATCCTTTATCCATGCTAATACCTTACCCCCAACCCCGTGTTCTTGCTTAACAACCTTTTATGTGGCACCTTATCGAATGCCTTTTGGAAATCCAAATATACCACATCCACTGGTTTCCCTTTATCTACCCTGCTAGTTACATCCTCAAAAAACTCTAATAATAAATTGGTCAAATACGATTTCCCTTTCATAAAACCATGTTGACTCTGCCTAATCATATTATGATTTACTAAGAACCCTGTTAGCACTTCCTTAATAATGGATTCAAGCATTTTCCTGACTACTGATGTCAAGCTAACTGGCCTATAGTTCCCGGTTTTCTCCCCCTCTCCTTTCTTCAATAGCAGGGCTACATTGCTACCTTCCAATCTGCTGGGACCTTTCCTGAATCTAGGGAATCTAGGGAACCAATGCATCCACAGCCCTGCAACCACCTCTTTTAGAACCTTGGGATGTACGCCATCAGATCAGATCTGCTATTAGTCCCATTAGATTCTCAAGTAATTTTTCGTTACTAATATTAAATCCTCGCTCTCATTAGCCCCTTGGTTCCCCACTATTTTTGGTAGATATTTTCTGTCTTCTACTGTGAAGACAGATACAAAATATTTGCTTAAAGCCTCAGCCAATTCCTTGTTCCCCAATATAATGGCCTAGAAATTGGGTTTTGGCTTAGCCAGGGCTTTAGTGCCGGAAATTAGTGCCGGCGCTAAGTCCCCTGCGCGCGCCAAAAATTCAGTGGCGCCGCGCCCAAACGGCTGCCGGCGCTACTGAAGGGTCTTAGCGCCTGGAAAAGGGCGCTAACTGCCGTTTCGCGCCGCAATTCCGGCGCTGCGGCACCCGATGCGGTGCGGCAGGCTGGGGAAGTGCAGGCCTCCTCCTTCCGTTAAGGAGGAGCTGCCTGCACCCGGCCGCGGCCCGCGCAAATCTCCTCAAAAATGAGCCCGGCACCTCGGACAAGTGCCGGGCTTGCATCTGTTCCGGGGGGGGGGGAGAAGTCCGGGGAGGGAGCTGCGGGCAGGCGGCCGGCGGGAAAGCGGCCGGCCGCCGCGCCTCCTTAAAGCGCCGGCGCAGACTCCGGCAGCACTCGTTTGCCGGAGTCTTAGTTGCGGCTGCCACTGGCGAGGCGGCCGCAACTGAATTTCGGCTTGGGGCTGGGTTACCACGGCAACCGGGACGCTGCGCACACTGATGACGTCATCGGTGCCGGCGCAGCGCTACCGGTCTACCGCCGCGGAAGGGCCCCAGGCAATTTAGTAACCGGCGCCAATTGCAGCGCTAGGCCCTCTAGCGCCGCAAAATCGGTGCTAAGGGCACTGAATTTCTAGGCCATTGTCTCCTGTCTCAGCCTGTAAGGAACCAATGCTTTTTTTTGGTACTCTCTTGCTTTTTACATACTTGTATAAGCTCTTACAATCTGCTTTTATGTTTCTTGCTAATTTACTCTCATTCAATTTTCTCCCTTTTTAACAATGTTTTGGTAATCCCTTGCTGGTTTCTAAAGCTTTCCCAACCCTCAGGCTTATTACTATTCTTTGCAACATTAGAGAAGCGTGCAATAAGGGCACAGCAGTTATCATGGGTGACTTTAATCTACATATAGATTGGGCTAACCAAATTAGTAAAAATATTGTGGAGGAGGAATTCCTAGAGTGTATACAGGATGGTTTCCTGGACCAATATGTTGAGGAACCAACTAGAGATCAGGCCATCTTAGACTGGGTATTATGTAATGAGAAAGGATTCATTAGCAATCTTGTTGTGCGAGGCACCTTGGGGAGGAGCGATCATAATATGATAGAATTCTTCATCAAAATGGAGAGTGTAGTAGTTGACTCAGAGACTAGGGTCCTGAATTTAAATAAAGGAAACTACGATGGTATGAGGCACGAGTTGGCTAGGATGGATTGGGGAACATTACTTAAAAGCTTGACAGTGGATAGGCAATGGCAAACATTTAAAGATCTCATGGATGAACTACAGAATTTGTTCATCCCTGTTTGGCATAGAAATAAAACAAAAAAGGTCAATCAACCATGGCTAACAAGAGAAATTAGGGATAGCATAAGATCCAAGGAGAGGACATATAATTTGGCCAGAAAAAGCAGCAAACCTGAGGATTGGGAGCAGTTTAGGATTCAGCAAAGGAGGACAAAAGGATTAATTAATAGGGGGAAAATAGATTATGAGAGTAAGCTTGCAGGTTACATAAAATCTGACTGTAAAAGCTTCTATAGATATGTGAAGAGAAAAAGATTGGTGAAGTCAAGCGTAGGACCCTTGCAGTCTGATATACCTATCAATTCCTCTAATAAAAGGCGATGAGTTACGAAGGTGACTAAAGGTTTTTATTGACTAAATAACAGAGCCCACTCTCGTGGGTGATCCGATCCAAGCAGGAGGAATACCAGCCAGTCGCTCACCTTTATACCTGGCCTGGTGGGTGGAGCCAAGGCGGAGTCGGCAGTGGTCATCCCAGGTATACCAGTGTGGCAAGAGGCGACCTTGTACCGTGATACAATAGTGGTCAGTGATACAGTTATAACGAACAGTGGTGAACAGTGCTAACTACTAACAGTGATACGATAATGAACGTGGTTTACCACACAGTCAGAATCAGGGGAATTTATAATGGGGAACAAAGAAATGGCGGACCAATTAAATACACACTTTGGTTCTGTCTTCACAAAGGAGGACACAAATAACCTCCCAGAGATGTTGGCGAACATAGGCCTAGAAATTCAGTATAGCCACTTTTGGGGCGGAAAAGTCGGGCGGCCGCTAAAGTTTGCGCCCGGCGCAAAGTCGAGGCCACTTCACCGATATTCAGTAGCTTCACCCTAAGAGTTTGCTCGAGCGCTAAAACTGGCGTTCCACAACTATCTTTAGGCGCAAAGCCGGCGGTGCTGAGCTAAACCGCTGAGGCCGGGCGCAGCGCAGGTGCGGTCATTTCTTGATTGACAGCAGACACCCTGGCGCCGGCCAGCTCTTAAAGGGGGAAGGGTCGAGTTCATCTGCTGCCACGCCCTGGACACTGCAGCCCTCCAGCTAGGCCTAAACACTGCTGCTGAACAGAAATAGCGCCGGGAAAGATGCAGAAGGCCCGTGAATGAGCGCAGCGCTTCTCTGGCCATGATTTGAAGCTGCTGGTTGGGGCTTTGGAGAGGAGACGCAAAGTCCTGTTCCCGGACAGTGGGAAGAAGCCTGCGACCAGCGTCTACAGGAAAGCCTGGAGGGAGGTCGCCATCAGGGTGACAGCCAACAGCGAGGTCCCCAGGAACTCTGTCCAATGCAGAAAAAAGTTCAATGACCTCACCAGGATTGTCAGGGTGAGTACCCTTTCCAGTGTCCTCCTCATCCTTGCATGTGCACCTCACATTATGGGCAAAGGGACCTGAAAGCCCTAATGGTCAGCCCTCATCCAGCAGCTATGGGACTGGCATGAACATCAATTGCACATTCTGCACTTTCCACACTGGCCAAGCTATTCGACCATGGGAGGCAGTGAACACCAGATCAGGGCTCCACACTGGCCAAGCTATTCGACCATGGGAGGCAGTGCACACCAGATCAGGGCTACACACTGTACTTAGAGGCTGTCCTTTCTCTTGCAGGCCAAGCTGGCCCACAATCAGAAGAGCCGGACTGAGACCGGGGGAGGCGGTCCCCAGATCCAGCAGCTCACTGACCTGGAAGAGCGCGTGGGTCGCCTCATGGGAGCCCGGGTGATTGGGCCCGTTGCCAGTGGAGATGCCGACCCTGTCCTGGGCACCAATGGTAAGGACATCACCTTTTGGACCTCTCTCGTCCCACTTGCGCATCAGATCTACATCCTTTGCCACTGTCCGACCAATGCGCTGAATGCCACCACTCATGCCTCCCTCGCTGATGCCCTCTCCTCAATCTAAAGCTACTCTTGTCCTTTCCTGCTTTCAGATGGTGAGGAGGAGGTCCCTGAAGCTGCCAGTGACAGCCCCTCGGAAGAGGAGGAGGAGGAGGAGGAGGAGGAGGAAGAGGAAGAGGAAGGCGGCCCATCAGGGGAACCCGCACCCGCGCCAGGGGATGCCAATGTAGGGGACACGTCTTCCCTGGAGGAGAGCCTGGGGGAAGTGTCGGAGGGGAGTGTCGCTCCTGGGACCAGTGGCGTGCAGCAACGCAGGAGGTGTGCGGTTGCTCAGCGGCCTTCTTCCCAGAGGGGTGTAGTTGCTGGGCCCAGTGGCATCCAGCAACGCGGGAAGGGTCGGCCAGCTCGGCAGCCTTCTCCCCAGAGGGAGAGTCCGGCCTCCAGTCCGGCGATGGTCAACTCCGAGGAGCTGCGCCTCCTCGATCAAATGTCCGTGGACTCGGAGCGCCGGCACACCGAGCTCATGGGGGTTGTGGCACGGATGCCTGAGGCCATCGAGTCCCTGGCTCATAGTGTGGCCGAGTTCGGGGCCTCACAGGCCAGGTGTTTGGAGCTATTCGGGGCAGCACAGGCCGCAAGTCGTGCCGAATTCGGGGCAGCACAGGCCGCGAGACGTGCCGAATTCAGGGCAGCACAGGCAGCGAGTTGGGTGGAATTCGGGGCAGCTCACGCAGCGAGTAGGCAGGTGATCAGTGGTGCCGTGCAGTCACTGGCTGGTCTGATGCGGTCACAGACCAGGGCAGCACGGGCACTCACTGCTGCCACACTCGCTGCATCAGCCAGGCATCGCCAGGACACCCGCCGCGCTGTAGCAGCACAGCGGTCTGTAGTTCGGCACATTGCAGCGCATGCTGCAGTGCAGGCCCGGGCGAGTGCCTATGTGTCACTTGACCAGCGGCCGCCTGCCATACGCCAGCTTGCCCCCATTCCTCCAGCCGCCACTGTCACTCCCCCAGTGGAGCTGCCACGAGATGCTGGTCCGACTGATGCTGGCCAGCCACAGCTGCAGCATTCACCAGCCGGCCCCTCGAGGCCTAGACCTCGTCTAGGCCGACCCCCAAGGGCATCTGCCGTGACGACATGTGCCCCTCAGGAGCCTTCCCCCAGCCTTGCAGCAGCCACTGGGCACGGTTTGAGGAGGAGCAGCAGGGCGGCCAGGGGCCGCCAAAGGCTGGAAAAGGAATCGCCCTCGCGGGCCACAAAGTAGAGGGTGTGGACAAATGTTTGTTTATATTGGGATGGTTGTTTTGTTTCTGGGGATGGTTGTTTTGTTAAGGCCGAGGATGAAGGCCATTTTTGTTTAAATATTTTGTTATTCCTCCCCAGGTTGTGGGAGTGAGTCATGTGTGTGACTGTTTTTTGGGGGGTGTTGTCTGTTTTTGGGTTTCATGTGGGAAGGGCCCTGAGTTTGTTCAATAAAGCATTTTATTTATTCATATTGTCCATGTTTGATCTTTGAAGTGTTTGTTGCCTTAAGCGGCTGAGGGCTTGCGGAGCGGCTGCATTCATGTTCTTTCATTGGCACAAGCCATTCCCTGACAGGGGGCCTAGAAGTGACGTTCAATAAGCCGCCGACGGGCGGCCCTTGGACCTTGTGCCTCCCTCCTGGCCTGGTACACCTCCTCCTCCTCCTCCTCCTCCTCCTCATGCTCCTCCTGCTCCTCCTCCTGAGGTGGTGCTCCAGCGTGAGGTGGCAGTGCCTGAGTCCTGCGGATAGCCAGGTTGTGCAGCATGCAGCAAACGACCACGAACTGGGAGACTCGCTCCGGCGAATACTGCAGAGATCCGCCGGAATGATCCAGGCAGCAGAACCGTTGCTTGAGGACGCCAATTGTTTGTTCTATGATGTTCCTAGTCGCTTGATGGCTCTCGTTGTATGCCTCTTCAGCAGGGGTCCTGGGCGCGCGGAGCGGGGTCATGAGCCAGGTACACAAAAGATAGCCTTTGTCCCCGATAAGCCATCCTCTTGGGTGAGGCTGTGCCTGGAAGATGTCAGCCACAGTAGTCTGTCGCAGGATAAAGGCATTGTGGCTGCTGCCTGGAAAGCGGGCGTTGACAACTAGGATGCGCTGCCTGTGGTCACACACCAGCTGTACGTTGAGGGAATGGTAGCCCTTCCGGTTGCGGTAATCATCGGGATGGTCCAGAGGTGCCCGCAAAGCCACATGCGTGCAGTCAATGGCGCCCTGCACCATGGGGAAGTCCGCAATTCTTGCAAATCCCACTGCACGCTGCTGCTGCCTCTCCAGGGTCATGGGGAAGGAGATGAATTGGCGTCTCCTTCTGAAAAGGGCATTGGTGACCTGGTGGATGCAGCAATGCACGGCGAACTGGGATATTTTAGCAATGTCCCCAGCAGCTGATTAGAAGGAGCCGGTGGCATAGAAGTTCAGAGCCACCGTCACCTTCACTTCCACCGACAGAGACGTCCTGCAACTCAGCTGTGGATGCAGATCTCTGTGAAGCAGATGGCAGATCTCTGCAACCACCTCCCTTCTGAATCGCAGCCTCCTAACACATTGCGCGCCAGTCATGTTGAGATACGAGACCTGCTGGCGGTATTGCCTGAGTGGGTAAGGCCCACGTTGCCGACGCCTGTTGCCCCCTCTGCGTCTAGCCAGGGCTGCCCCTCTCACACAGCGTCTGCGAGCCCTTCCGACATAATCCTGAAACTCAGCATTGGCACACCATGCAGCCCCCATAATATGCTGGCAAACAATGAGATATCAGTGAAGGCGAATTGCAAAGCTCTGGCCTGAAGCCAAAAATACCTGTCCTAGTGTTGGCCCAAAGCAGTAAGCTCCCTTCCTTGGTTTTTTTCAAAAAATCCGTTGCACAAGAGTGATTGCTGCAAAATGGCTGCCCTTTATAGTGCAAGGTAAGTGCCCTTTAATTTGCGCTCCCCGCGGCCCGCTTCGGCTGTGCACCGTTCCACTCCACAGTCGTTAGGGCCGCCCGGCGCACAATGGGCCGGCGTGACTGAAGTTCCGGTTTGGGGCACACAAAGGGCGTTGCATGAGGAAATGACGTCATAATCTGCGTGCGCAGCAGGGCGCGCGCAAAGACTTTGCGCCAGCGCTAAATGTCTACTGAAGTTGGGGCGAGGCGCAGATCGCGCTGCGCCCGGGCGCTAAGCGCCTAGCGCTCGAGATCTACTCCTCCTAAGGCGCTAACGGCTGGCGCACGCAACTGAATTTCTAGGCCATAGGGTCTAGTGAGAGGGAGGAATTGAATGAAATCAGTATTTGTAGGGAAATGGTGTTAGGGAAATTGACAGGATTGAAGGGCGATAAATCCCCAGGGCCTGATAATCTACATCCTAGGGAACTTAAGGAAGTGCCCCTAGAAATAGTAGCTGCATTGCTGGTCATCTTCCAAAATTCAATAGACTCTGGAATAGTTCCCTTGGATTGGAGGATAGCTAATGTAACCCCACTATTCAAAAAAGGTGGTAGAGAGAAAACAAGTAATTATAGGCCGGCAAGTCTGACATCGTAGTGGGGAAAATGCTAGAGTGCATTATAAAAGATGTAATAGCAGAGCACTTGGAAAACAGTGACAGGATCGGACAAAGTCAAGATGGATTTACAAAAGGTAAATCATGCTTGACTAATCTACTGGAATTTTTTGAGGATGTAACTGGTAGAATAGATGAGGGAGAACCAGTGGATGTGGTGTATTTGGACTTTCAGAAGGCTTTCGATAAGGTCCCGCATAAGAGTTTAGCGTGCAAAGTTAAAGCACACGGGATTGGGGGTAAAGTATTGTCTTGGATAGAGGACTGGTTGACTGGTTGGCAGACAGGAAGCAAAGAGTTGGGAATAAACAGGTCTTTTTCCGAGTGGCAGGCAGTGACTAGTGGAGTACCACAGGGATTGGTGCTTGGACCCCAGCTATTCACAATATATATAAATGATCCAGACGAGGGAACTAGATGTAATATCTCCAAGTTTGCAGATGACACAAAGCTGGGTGGGCGTGTGTGCTGTGAGGAGGATGCTGAGAAACTCCAGTATGATTTGGACAGGTTGGGTGATTGGGCAGATGCATGGCAGATGCAGTATAATGTGGATAAATGCGAGGTTATCCACTTTGGTGGCAAATACAGGAAGGCAGATTATTATCTGAACGGCAATAGATTGGGAGAAGGGGAAGTGCAACGAGACCTGGGTGTCCTTGTGCACCAGTCGCTGAAGGTAAGCATGCAGGTGCAGCAGGCGGTTAAGAAGGCAAATGGTATGTTGGCCTTCATAGCGAGAGGATTCGAGTGCAGGAGCAAGGATGTCTTGCTGCAGTTGTACAGGGCCTTGGTGAGACCACACCTTGAGTATTGTGTGCAATTTTGGTCACCTTATCTGAGGAAGGATGTTCTTGCCATGGAGGGAGTGCAGCGAAGATTCACCAGACTCATACCTGGGATGGCAGGCATGATGTATGAGGAGAGATTGGGTCGATTGGGCTTATATTCGCTGGAGTTTCGAAGAATGAGAGGGGATCTCATTGAAACTTATAATATTCTAACAGAACTAGACAGGAAGGATTTTTCCAATGATGAGGGAGTCCAGAACCAGGGGTCACAGTCTAAGGATAAGGACTGAGATGAGGAGGAATTTCTTCACCCAGAGAGTGGTGATCCTGTGGAATTCTCTACCACACAAGGCAGTTGAGGCCAATTCATTAAATATATTCAAGAAGCAGTTAGCTATATTTCTTAAGGCTAAAGGGATCAAGGGATATGGGGAGAAAGCAGGGACAAGGTACTGAATTTGAATGATCAGCCATGATCTCGTTAAATGGTGGAACATGCTTGGGGGGCTGAATGGCCTACTCCTGCTCCTATCTTCTATGTTTCTATGTAACATTAGAAGCCTCTTTTAATCTAATACTATCTTTAACTTCTTTAGTTAGCCACAGAAGACTCACTTTTCCCATGGAATTTTTATTTCTCATTGGAATGTATATTCGTTGAGAATTTTAGAATAGTTCTTTAAATGATTGCCGCTCCTTATCTACTGTCATACCTTTTAATTTAATTTCCCAATCTACCTTAGACAACTTGCCCTTCATAGCTACATAATTGGCTTTGTTGAAGTTTAAGGCCTAGAAATTCAGTTGGTTGCGCCAGCCGTTAGCGCATTAGGAGGAGTAGATTCCGGGCGCGAGGCGGCTTGCGCCCGGGCGAAGCGCGAACTGCGCCTCGCCCCAACTTCACTAGAGATTTAGCGGCGGCGCAAAGTCTTTGCACGCGCTCAGCTGCGCGCGCAGATCATGACGTCATTTCCTCGTGCAACGCCCTTTGTGCGCCCCCAACCGAAACTTCAGTCGCGCCGCCCCATTGTGCGCCTGGCGCCCCTAGTGACTGTGAAGTGGAACGGTGCTCAACCGATGCGGGGCGCGGGGGGCGCAAATTAAAGGGCACTCATCCTGCAATATAAAACGCTGCCATTTTGCAGCACACCTTCTTGCGAAACGGATCTTTGGAGAGTGACCAAGGTAGATAGCTTTCTGCTTTGGCCCAACACTCGGACAGGTACTTCTGGCTTCAGGCCACAGCTTTCAAAAGGTTTTTGCCTTCATTGACATCTCATTGTTTGCCAGCATATTATGGGGGCTGCAATGGGTGTCAACGCTGGCTTTCTCAATTACATCCAAAGGGCTTAGAGACGCCATGAGAGACTGGCAGCCCTGGCTAGACGGAGAGGGGGCAACAGGCGTCGGCAAAGGAGGCCTTACCCACCCAGGGTATACCGCCAGCAGTTCTCCTATCTCCAGATGTCTGAGGAGCAGTGTGTTCGGAGGCTGCGATTCAGAAGGGACATCGTCACAGAGATCTGCCAGCTGCTTGCCGGTGATCTGCAGCCACAGCTGAGGTGCAGGACGTCTCTGTCGGTGGCAGTGAAGGTGACGGTGGCTCTCAACTTTTATGCCACCGGCTCCTTCCAAGCCGCTACTGGCGACATTGCCAACATCTCCCAGTTTGCCGTGCATTGCTGCATCCGCCAGGTGACCAATGTCCTTTTCAAAAGGAGACGTCAGTTCATCTCCTTCTCCATGGCCCTTGCCAAGCAGCAACAGCGTGCAATGGGCTTTGCAGCATTCGCGGGCTTCCCCATGGTGCAGGGCACCATTGACTGTACGCATGTGGCTTTGCGGGCACCTCTGGAGAATGCCGAGGATTACCGCAACCGGAAGGGCTACCATTCGCTGAACGTACAGCTGGTGTGTGGCCACAGGCAGCTCATCCTAGCTGTCAATGCCCGCTTTCCAGGCAGCAGCCACGATGCCTTCATCCTCCGACAGACTTCTGTGGCAGACATGTTCCAGGCCCAGCCTCACCCACGAGGATGGCTTATCGGGGACAAAGGCTATCCTTTGTGTACCTGGCTGATGATCCCGCTCCGTGCGCACAGCACCCCTGCTGAAGAGCGATAAAGCGAGAGCCATCAATCGACCAGGAACATCATCGAACAAACAATCGGTGTCCTGAAGCAACGGTTCCGCTGTCTCGATCGTTCCGGGGGAGCACTGCAGTATTCGCCGGAGCGAGTCTCCCATTTCGTCGTCGTTTGCTGCATGCTGCACAACCTGGCTATCCGCAGGACTCAGCCACTGCCACCACACATTGGAGGACCACCTGAGGAGGAGGAGCAGGAGGAGGAGGAGGAGGACCAGCACAGGAGGGAGGCACAAAGTGCAAGGGCCGCCCGTCGCCGGCTTATTGAACGTCGGTTCTAGGCCCCCTCTCAGGGACTGGCTTGTGCCAATGTCAGCAGATGAATGTAGCCGCTCCACAAGCCCTCCGCCGAGCAGGGCAACCAGGACTTAACCAAAAAACCATGCACACTGCAATTTAACAACAAAAAATTATTGAAAACCTCTGCCCTTCCCACATTACATGCTCATGTGGAGAAGCCCCCTCCAAAGACACAAAAATACCAGTCTCGGCCTTACAAAAAGAAAGAAAGACACCAGTCTCGGCCTTACACAAATAAAGATATAGACCAGTCTCGGCCTTACACAAATAAAGATAGACACCAGTCTCGGCCTTACACAAATAAAGATAGACACCAGTCTCGGCCTTACACAAATAAAGATAGACACCAGTCTCGGCCTTACACCCAAACAACTGCACAAGTGTCGGCCTTCCAACAAGCACCAGGCATTTGTGCATACCTCTACTTTTTGCCCTGCGAGGGCGATGCCTTGCGCATCCTTGCCTGGCCCCTGCCCGCCCTGCTGCTCCTCCTCAATGGGAGCCCAGTGGCTGCAGCAAGGCTGGGGGAAGGCTGCTGAGGGGCAGATGGCGAGACGGCAGATGCCCTTGGGGGTCGGCCTGCACCAGCTCTGGCCTTGGAGTGGCCAGCTGCTGACTGCTCCAACTGTGGCTGGGCGGCAGCAGTCTGTCCAGCAGCTCGTGGCAGCTGCAATGGCGGAGTGGCAGTGTCGGCTGCAGGAATGGTGGCAACCTGGCAGATCGCAGGTGCTCGCTGGTCACCTGACACATTGGCACTCGCACGGGCCAGCAGTGCAGCATGCGCAGCAACCAGCTGAAGGACAGAATGCTGGGCTGCTGCTGCGCGGCGAGTGCCCTGGCGAGGCCTGGCTGATCCAGGGAGGGTGGCAGCAGTTAGTGCCCGTGTGGCCCTGGTCTGTGTCCGCAATACACCAGCCAGTGAATGGATGGCACGACTGAGCACTTGGCTAGAAGCCGACTGTGCTGCCGTGAAGTCCTGCAGACTCGTGGCCTCTGCTGCCGCGATGTCATGCAGACTCCTGGCCTGTGCTGCATTGATGTCCTGCACACTCCTGGCCTGTGCTGCGTTGAATTGTTCCAGTCTCCTGGCCTGTGCTGCACTGAATTGTTGCAGACTCCTGGCCTGTGCTGACCCGAATTCCTGCAGACTCCTTGCCAGTGACTCTATGGAGTCAGGCATCCGTGCCACTGCAGCCATGAGCTCAGTGTGCCTGTGCTCAGCCTGGACGGCCATTTCGTCTAGGAGGCGCACCTCCTCTGCGCTGACCGTCGCAGGAGTGGAGGCCGCACTCACCCTCTGGGGAGAAGTCCGCCGAGCTTCCCCACCCCTCCCGCGTTGCTGCAGGCCTCTGGGCCCCGGAGCTTCACTCTCCTCCGACCCTTCCCCCCGGCTCCCCTCCAGGGAAGACGTGTCCCCTACATCGGCATGGGCTGGCGCGGCTGAGGGTGGCACTGATGGGCCGGCTTCCTCTTCCTCCTCCTCGCCTTCCGAAGGGCTGACAGTGGCAGCTTGAGGGCCCGCCTCCTCACCTGGCGATTCACCATCTGAAAGCAGGAAGGCACAAGAGTAGCTTTAGAGTGAGGACAGGGCGGCAGCGAGGGAGGCATGAGTGGTGCCATTCACCGCATTGGTCGGACAGTGGCAAAGGATGCTGATCTGATGCGCAAGTGGAACGAGAGAGGTCCAAAAGGTGATGCCCTTACCATTGGTGCCCAGAACAGGGTCGGCATCTCCAGTGGCGACGGGGCCAATCAGCCGGCCTCCCATAATGCGCTCCACACGCTGGTCGAGGTCGGAGAGCTCTTTGATGTCAGGACGGCCTCCCCCGGTCTCAGTTTGGTTGTGCCGGTTGTGCGCAACCTTAGCCTGCAAGAGAAAGGCCGGCCTCTAAGTACAGTGTGTAGCCCTGATCTTGTCTGCACTGCCTCCCATGGTCGAATAGCTTGTTCAGTGTGTAGCCCTGATCTTGTCTGCACTGCCTCCCATGGTCGAATAGCTTGTTCAGTGTGTAGCCCTGATCTTGTCTGCACTGCCTCCCATGGTCGAATAGCTTGGACAGTGTGTAGCCCTGATCTTGTCTGCACTGCCTTCCATGGTCGAATAGCTTGGACAGTGTGTAGCCCTGATCTTGTCTGCACTGCCTCCCATGGTCGAATAGCTTGGACAGTGTGTAGCCCTGATCTTGTCTGCACTGCCTCCCATGGTCGAATAGCTTGGACAGTGTGTAGCCCTGATCTTGTCTGCACTGCCTCCCATGGTCGAATAGCTTGGACAGTGTGTAAAGTGCTGAATGTGCAAGTGATTTTCATGCCAGTCCCATAGCTGCTGGATGAGGGCTGGCCATTAGGGCTTTCAGGTCCCTTTGCCCATAATGTGAGGTGCACATGCAAGGATGAGGAGGACACTGGAAAGGGTACTCACCCTGACAACCCGAGTGAGGTCGTTGAACTTCTTCCGGCATTGCACAGCAGTCCTGGCAACCACGCTGTTGGAAGAGACCCTGTTGGACACCTCCCTCCAGGCTTTCCGGTAGGCGCTGGGCAGCGGCCTCTTGCCACCTTCTGGGAACAGAACAGGGCGCCTGCGCTCCACTCCGCCAACCAGCAGCCTCAGGTCACCGTCGCTGAAGCGCTGCGCTCTCTCCCTGGCCTTCTCCATAGCCCTGGGCGTTGTGCAGGTGAAGCTGAAGTGGTCAGGCCTAGGTTGACGGCTGCAGTGTGCAGGGTGTGGCAGGCAAACAAATCGACCCTCCCCCTTTAAGAGCTGACCGGCGCCAGAGTGTCTGCCGTCAATCAAGAACTCGCCGCACCGGCGCTGCGCCCGGCCTCGGGGGTATCGCTCAGCACCGCCGGCTTAGCGCCTAAAGATAGTCGTGCATCGCCTGTTTTAGCGCAGCAGCAACCTCTTGGGGCGATGCGACTGAATATCGGCGAAGGGGGCGCGACTTTGCGCTGGGCGCAAACTTTAGCGGCCGCCCGACTTTACCGCCTCAAAAGTGGCTATACTGAATTTTTAGGCCATAGGCACATAGAAGATAGGAGCAGGAGTAGGCCAGTCGGCCCTTCGAGCCTGCTCCACCATTCAATGTGATCATGGCTGATCATCCAAATTCAGTACCCTGTCCCTGCCTTCTCCCCATATCCCTTGATCCCTTAGCCTTAAGAAATATATCCAACTCTTTTTTGAATATATTTAATGAACTGGCCTCCACCGCCCTCTGTGGCAGAGAATTCCACAGGTTCACCACTCTCTGGGTGAAGAAATTCCTCCTCATTTCAGTCCTAAATGGCTTACCCCTTATCCTTAGACTATGACCCCTGGTTCTGGACTCCCCAGCCATCATAAACATCCTTCCTGCATCTAGTCTGTCCAGACCTGACAGAATTTTATAGGTTTCGATGAGATCCCCTTTCAATCTTCTAAACTCCAGTGAGTATAAGCCCAATCGACACAATCTCTCCTCATACGTCATTCCTGCCACCCCAGGTATCAGCCTGGTGAATCTTCGCTGCACTCCTTCCATGGCAAGAACGTCCTTCCTCAGGTAAGGCGACCAAAACTGCACACAATACTCAAGGTGTGGTCTCACCAAGGCCCTGTACAACTGTAGCAAGACATCCTTGTTCCTGTACTCGAACCCTCTTGCTACGAAGGCCAACATACCATTTGCCTTCTTAACCGCCTGCTGCACCTGCATGCTTACCTTCAGCGACTGCTGCACAAGAACACCCAGGTCTCTTTGCACTTCCCCTTCTCCCAATCTATTGCCATTCAAATAATAATCTGACTTCCTGTTTTTGCCACTCCCAGCCACCAGCTCCTCAAGGATGACCTGCAAGGCTATTTGCAGTGTCCCCCACTGGAAGTCAGCAGCCTCCCACCAGCCATGCTGCAGCCACTGGGGTAGCACTGCATGACATCAGTAGGATAGGCAAAGAGACAATGAACTCATGGTCTAAAGAGCAGCAGTGATATCCGCCCTGCTGTATGCCTCAGAGACATGGCCCATGTACAGCAGGCACCTCAAAGCACTGGAGAGGTACCACCAACGCTGCTTCCGCAAGATCCTGCAAATCCATTGGCAGGATAGGTGCACCAACATCAGTGTTCTTGCTCAGGCCAACATCCCCAGCATCGAAGCTTTGACCACGCTCGATCAGCTCCGATGGATGGGTCACATTGTCCGCATGCCCGATACGAGACTTCCAAAACAAGCGCTCTACTCGGAGCTCCGGCAAGGCACGACAGCCCCAGGTGGGCAGAGGAAATGCTTCAAGGACACCCTCAAAGCCTCCTTGAAAAAGTGTATCATCCCCACTGGGAATCCCTGGCCCAGGACAACACAAAGTGGAGGAGAAGCATCCAGGAAGGCACCAAAAACCTCGAGTCTCTTCACCGGGAGCAAGCAGAAGCCAAGCGCAGGCAGCGTAAGGAGCGCACATCAACCCAATCACCCCACCCACCTGCCCCTTCAACCACCGTCTGCCCCGCCTGCGACAGAGACTGTTGGTCCCGCATTGGACTCATCAGCCACCTGAGAACTCATTTTGAATGTGGAAGCAAGTCATCCTCGGTTCTGAGGGACTGCCTAAGAAGAAGAAGAGAAGAAGGCAAAGAGACACTCAAGACAGACACTAAAAGGGAATGCATAAGGGTGATGAGTTGATTTCTTGATGTCATATTGAATGGATAGCAATATAAAGTTGGATTGGAGTGTTTTTTTGTGGTAGCTTTTACTTCAGCATTGTGACCTAGAGGACACTGTGATGGTCAGTAACAGAGAGATGGTATGGTGTGGGACTAATGTTGAAAGGGCATTGGGGCTGTGGTTACTGGTACTGCAGGCAGATGATTCCAGCCCAGATTTCCCGGCCAGAAAGGGGGGGTTGGATTTTATGAATGGAGACATTTTGGAGGTGGGACTGCTGCGTGCCTGGCTTCAGTCCCGCCTCCATCAGCCTCTGGCCAACCAGTGGGATCTTCTCCTGATTGACCTTGTTAAGCCCGCCCGGCGGGCTCAGCAGGCCAATTAGGGGGAAGTCAGTGACAGAGCACGTCAACATATGACGTGTCATCTGTCAAGAATTTTTGAAAGAAGAAACGTCATCGTTTGAGAGCTCTGTGAAGCTGTCAAACACTGACATTCTGTGTAGTTTGATGAGGCCTTATGTTCAGGACTCATCAAACCTTTCAACATTGCAGAAATCACCTGGCTGTTGGTTCAGAGGATCCATCAGCCAGTCTGTGATATCAATAATGAAGATGTCAGGACTCTGGCTCCACAGCGGCTGAAGGCTGTAGGCAGAAACAAAGGTAAGTGAAGATTTTCTAATACTTTACACTCACCTCACATACTTACCTCTCTGCACTTGCACCCATTACTTACCTCTACATCGCACTTTCAGACCCCTCTGACCCCCGCAGACCTCCTACTCATCTCTTACATCCTGGCGGGGTTCCCGGAGGTTGGGAAGCTTGCAGTTCGGAACGAAAAATGGGGATAATCCTTTTTTCTGCTTGTTAACTACCTGTTAACAGGCAGTTAATAGGCTTTAATCCCTTCCCGCCTCTAAGGAGACGGGACC
The DNA here is from genome assembly GCF_052327205.1 of Somniosus microcephalus. Lineage (NCBI taxonomy): Eukaryota > Metazoa > Chordata > Chondrichthyes > Squaliformes > Somniosidae > Somniosus > Somniosus microcephalus. The sequence goes on from NC_140996.1 coordinate 34,647,298, forward strand.
CGGGGCAGGACGGCTTCCCGCCTCCTGGCAAGAGGGCACGGAGGCGGGTTGGGAGCAGGTTTGCCACCTGCCCCCAAATTCTGCAACTTTCCCGACAGGAGGTTCTGCTGAGGGAGTTTGAGCAGCTAGGGGCCAAATTAAAAAGCAGAACCACAAGGGTAATAATCTCTGGATTATTACCTGAGCCACGAGCGAATTTGGCTAGGACAAATAAAATTAGAGAGTTAAATGCATGGCTCAAAGACTGGTGTGGGAGAAATGGGTTTTGCTTCCTGGTACACTGGCACCAGTACTGGGGCAGGAGGGAGCTGTTCCATTGGGACGGGCTTCTCTTGGCCAGTGCTGGGACTAGAGTCCTGGCGGATCATATAACTAGGGCTGTAGAGAGGGCTTTAAACTAACTAGAGGGGGGGAGGTTCCTAGAGAGCAAATAATAAAAATGACAACAGAGAAGGTCATAGACTTAGGTAGCAGTGGGTAAATTAAAAACCAGAGCGTGTCAGGAAGGGGCAGAAGGTATGGAGTAAAAGGTAAAGTAATAAAAAGGGCAAAAGCAGGAACTAAGTGTCACAAAACATCTTTGAAAGTTCTCTACCTGAATGCACGTAGCATTCATAACAAAATAGACGAGTTAATGGCACAAATAACTACATATGGGTATGATCTTGTGGCCATCACAGAAACATGGCTGCAAGGTGACAATGCCTGGGAATTAAACATACCAGGTTATTTAACGATCAGGAAGGACAGGCAGGAAGGAAGGGGAGGTGGGGTGGCTATGTTAATAAAGGAAGGAATCACTGTAATACAGAGAAATGATATTGGGTCAAAAGATCAGGATAATATAACAGTTTGGGTGGAGGTAAGGAATAATAAGGGGAAAAAGCACTAGTGGGCATAGTCTATAGCCCTCCGAACAGTGGCAACTCTGTTGGACGGAGTATCAATCAGGAAATAGTTGAGGATTGTAATAAGGGAACATCTATAATTATGGGGGATTTTAACTATCATATTAATTGGACAAATCAAATTGGGCAGGGCTGCCTTGAGGATGAGTTCATTGAGTGTATTAGGGATGGGTTTCTTGAGCAGTATGTAACTGAACCGACCAGGGGGCAAGCAACCTTAGATCTGGTCCTGTGTAACGAGACAGGATTAATTAAAAATGTCCTAGTAAAGGATCCCCTTGGAATGAGTGACCATAACATGGTTGAATTCCATATTCAATTAGAGGGTGAGAAGGTTGGATCTCAAACAAGCGTGCTAAGCTTGAATAAAGGAAACTATGAAGGTATGAGAGCGGAACTGAGTAGAGTGGATTGGGAAAATAGATTAAAGGGTAAGACGATACATGATCAGTGGTGTACATTTAAGGAGTTATTTTACAACTTCCAAAAAATATATATTCCACTGAGAAGAAAAGGGTGTAAAAGAAAAGACAGCCATCCATGGCTAAGTAAAGAAATTAAGGATAGTATTCGACTAAAAACAAGGGCATATAAGGTAGCCAAATCTAGTGGGAGGATAGAGGATTGGGAAAACTTTAAAAGACAGCAAAAAATAACAAAAAGATTGATTAAGAAAGGGAAGGTAGATTATGAAAGTAAATTGGCAAAAAATATAAAAACAGATAGTAAGAGTTTTTATAGTTATATAAAAAGAAAAAGGGTGGCTAAAGTAAATGTTGGTCCCTTAGAGGATGAGACCGGGAAATTAATGGTGGGAAATATGGAGATGGCAAAAACACTGAATGAATATTTTATATCAGTCTTTACAGTAGAAGACACTAAGAATATCCCAACACTGGACAAACAGGGGGCTAAAGGGGGGGAGGAGCTAAACACGATCAAAATCACTAAGGAAGTGGTACTCGGTAAAATAATGGGACTCAAGTCGGATAAATCACCTGGACCTGATGGCTTACATCCTAGGGTCTTGAGGGAAGTGGCGGTAGGGATTGTGGATGCATTGGTAATAATTTTCCAAAACACCCTGGACTCGGCAAAGGTCCCGGCAGACTGGAAAACTGCTAATGTAACACCCTTATTTAAAAAGGGCAGTAGACAGAAGGCTGGAAACTATAGACCGGTTAGCCTAACATCTTTGGTAGGTAACATTTTGGAGTCCATTATTAAGGAGACAGTAACAGGACATTTGGATCATAATTTAATAGGACAAAGTCAGCATGGTTTTATGAAGGGGAAGTCATGTGTGACGAATTTGCTGGAGTTCTTTGAGGAAGTAACATATAGGGTTGATAAAGGGTAACCAGTGGACGTAGTGTATTTAGACTTCCAAAAGGCATTTGATAAGTTGCCTCACAAAAGATTATTGCTTAAGATAAAAAATCACGGGATTGGGGGTAATATTCTGGCATGGATAGCGGATTGGCTATCTAACAGAAGGCAGAGAGTTGGGATAAATGGTTCATTCTCAGACTGGCAATCAGTAACTAGTGGTGTTCTGCAGGGGTCAGTGCTGGGTCCCCAACTCTTTACAATCTATATTAACGATTTGGAGGAGGGGACCGAGTGTAACATATCAAAGTTTGCAGATGATACTAAGATGGGAGGGAAAGTAGTGAGTGAGGAGGACATAAAAAACCTGCAAGGGGACATAGACAGGCTAAGTAAGTGGGCAGAGATTTGGCAGATGGAATACAATACTGGAAAGTGTGAGGTTATGTACTTTGGCAGGAAAAATCGTAGAGCAAGTTATTATCTTAATGGCAAGAAACTGGAAAGTACTGAAGTACAAAGGGATCTGGGGGTCCTTGTGCACGAAACTCAAAAGGTTAGTATGTAGGTGCAGCAAGTGATTAAGAAGGCCAATGGAATGTTGGCTTTCATTGCTAGGGGGATAGAATATAAAAATAGGGAGGTATTGCTTCAGTTGTACAAGGTATTGGTGAGACCGCACCTGGAATACTGCGTACAGTTTTGGTGACCATACTTAAGAAAGGATATACTTGCTCTTGAGTCAGTACAAAGAAGGTTGACTCGGTTAATCCCGGGGATGAGGGGATGGACATATGAGGAGAGGCTGAGTAGATTGGGACTCTACTCATTGGAGTTCAGAAGAATGAGAGGCGATCTTATTGAAACATATAAGATTGTGAAGGGGTTGGATCGGGTGGATGCAGGGAAGATGTTCCTGATGATGGGTGAAACTAGAACTAGGGGGCATTGTCTTTTAATAAGGGGCTGCTCTTTCAAAACTGAGATGAGGAGGAACTACTTCACTCAGAGGGTGGTAGGTCCATGGAATATGCTGCCCAAAAAGCTGTAGAAGCTACATCATTACATAAATTTAAAACAGAAATAGACAGTTTCCTAGAAGTAAAGGGAATTGAGGGTTACGGGGAGCGGGCAGGAATTTGGACATGAGTCTAGGTTCGGATCGGTCATGGCCCTGTGGGTAGCGGAGCGGGCCCTGGGGCCGTGTAGCCTGATCCTGCTCCTATTTCGTGTGTCTAATTCTGTTAGATTCAGGAGATGGTTCTGTGATAGTGGATTGGCGGTTAGGATCAGATCAGCCATGATCTTATTGAATGGCGGAGCAGGCTCGAGGGGCCGATTGGCCTACTCCTGCTCCTATTTCTTATGTTCTTATGTTCTTATGTTCTTAAAACAGAGGATCAGAGGGACCTTGGTGTGCATGTACATAGATCCCTGAAGGCAGCAGAACAGGTGGTTAAATGTTTAAAAAGGCATATGGGATACTTGCCTTCATTAGCTGAGGCATAGAATATAAGAGCAGGCACGTTATGATGGAGCTGTACAAAACGCTGGTTAGGCCACAGCTGGAATACTGTGTGCAGTTCTGGTCACCACACTATAGGAAGGATGTGATTGCTTTGGAGAGGGTGCAGAGGAGATTCACCAGGATGTTACCTGGGCTGGAGCACTTCAGCTATGAAGAAAGACTGGACAGGCTGGGGTTGTTTTCCTTGGAGCAGAGAAGGCTGAGGGGGGACCTGATTGAGGTGTACAAAATTATGAGGGGCATAGATAGGGTAGATAGAAAGGAACTTTTTCCCTTCGTAGAGGGGTCAATAACAAGGGGGCATAGATTCAAGGTAAGGGCAGGAGGTTTAGAGGGGATTTGAGGAAGAACTTTTTCACCCAGAGGGTGGTTGGAATCTGGAACTCACTGCCTGAAAGGGTGGTAGAGGCAGGAACCCCCACAACATTCAAGAAGCATTTGTATGAGCACTTGAAATGCCATAGCATACAAGGCTGCGGACCAAATGCTGGAAAATGGGATTAGATTAGACAGGGCTTGATGGCCGGCGCGGACGCGATGGACCGAAGGGCCTCTTTCTGTTCTGTATAACTCTATGACTCTATGACTCTATGACAACCAATGAATTACATGGCACTTGCTTTTGTAATGCAGGGTAACGTGGCAGCCAATTTGTACACAGCAAGGTCCCACAAACAACAAATGTGTAAAATGAGGAGTTAATCTGTTTTTTGGTGGTGGTAGCTGAGGAATAAATCCTGTCCAGGATATTCATGTCTCTCCAATCTGGTTTCACAAGCTAAGCAGCTCTGCAACATACTTCAAACATTGCTAGACAGCCACTGCTCCCCATTGCTTGTGATGGGGCTCCTCTGGGACATTTCCCTGTGGCTCATGACACTAGGGCAGGCCAGCAGTCAAAGAGGTCCTAATATCCAAGTGGTTCCACCCCAGCAAGTAATTTATTTCCTCACAATCCTTCAAACAGAAATTGAAGATGGGACGGTGGGTGGGGGAGGGGGCATATTTCAAACAGATGGTGCTCCCATAAACTTTACTTTCCCTTGAACAGCAATTTGGCTGAATTCTATCCAAAACATACGTGTATATATTCAGACTTAAAAGGCGGTTCATGTACAAGATGGACCGTCGCCGGACAAAGCTCACTGGAAGGCAGGAAATTAGACACCAATACGTGCGGACTGTGCCACGCGTGCCACCACTGAACACAGAGGGGAGCGAGCGGAGCTCAAGACAGAGAGGATGAAAGTGGAGACCTGCTCTGGGGAACCCAATGTAGACAGGAAGGGTAGGAGCCACCAGCAGGTGAGCTGCCCCCAGAATGATCTACAATGCCACTTACCTGCAATGACTTGCAAGTGAAATACCCGCCCCTCCCACATACTTCCAATCCCAAGCCTCCTGGGAAGATGGAACGGAGGCGGGTTGGGGGCGGGATGGGTACTCGCTCCCAGACTCTGCCATTTTCTCAGCATTCCCGCCTCCAAACCCGCTTCCTCAGGGCTGGCAAAATCGCCCCCTATGTCTCACCCAATACCAGGAACCCTCAAATGCGGCAGTTACTGTTGTTTTGTAAGCAAAAGCAACAGCCAGATTGTGCACAGCAAGGTCCCACATACAGCAAGTGATTTTAAAAACCAGTTAGTCTGCTTTGGTGGTGTCGGTTAGGGATGTATTTTGTCAGGATCCTGCTTTTCTGGGGGAAAAGTGTCGTGTCCTTTCCACAGATCAGGCAGGTGCGTCTTTGGTTTAACATCTTATCCAAATTACTGCACCTCCAACAATGCACCAGTCCCTCAATACTACACTGAAGTATCCGCCGAGATTACAAGGCTTAGGTCCTGGAATAGTGCTTAAACCCACAATCTTTTTAATCCAGGATATGAGTACTACTCCTGAGCCAAGCTGACGCTTGAGCAGTACATTAATCTGCATCTGGCACAAATACATAAACTCATTTCTCTTATTTGGAAGGAGGAAAGCATGCCAGGGGATCTCAGACGCCGTAATCGTGACCATCTTCAAGAAAGGTGACAAGTCCGATTGTGGTAATTACAGAGGAGTCTCCCTGCTGTCTGCCACAGGGAAAGTCGTCGTAAGAATCCTCCTCAATCACCTTCTCCCAGTGGCTGAAGAGCTCCTCCCAGAGTTGCAATGCGGATTCCGCCCACTCAGGGGCACAATGGACATGATCTTCACCGCGCGTCAACTACAAGAGAAATGCAGGGAACAGCACCAACCGCTGTACATGACCTTCTTTGATCCCACAAAGGCCTTCGACACCATCAAGCATGAGGGATTATGGAGTGCCCTCCTCAAATTCGGCTGCCCTCAAAAGTTTGTCACCATCCTTCGCCTGCTTCACGACGACATGCAAGCTGTGATCCTGACCAATGGATCCACCACAGACACAATTCACATACGGACCGGGGTCAAGCAAGGCTGTGTCATCGCACCAATGCTCTTCTCAATCTTCCTGGCTGCAATGCTCCATCTCACCCTCAGTAAGCTCCCTGCTGGAGTGGAGCTAATTTACAGAACAAACGGGAAACTTTTCAACCTCCGTCACCTCCAGTCCAGATCCAAGATCGTCCCATCCTCTGTCATCGAATTACAATATGCAGACGAAGCTTGCGTCTGCGCACACCCTGAGGTCGAACTCCAAACCATAGTCACCGAAGCGTACGAGAGCATGGGCCTACACTAAACATCCGTAAGACAAAGGTCCTCTACCAACCTGCCCCCGCCACACATTACTACTCCCCGATTATCAAAATCCACGACGAGGCCTTGGACAACGTGGACCAATTTCCATACCTCAGGAACCTACTGTCAACAAGGGCAGATGTCAATGGCGAAGTCCAACACCATCTTCATTGTGCCAGTGCAGCCTTCGGTCACCTGAGGAAGAGAGTGTTTGAAGACCGGGACCTCAAACCCAGCACCAAGCTCATGGTCTACAGAGCAGTAATGATACCCGCCCTCCTGTATGCTTCAGAGACATGGACCAAGATCCTGTCAATCCATTGGCACAGTAGGTGCACCAACGTCAGTGTTCTCGCTCAGGCCAACATCTCCAGCATCAAAGCCCTGACCACGCTCGATCAGCTCCGATGGACGGGCCACATCGTCCGCATGCCCGATATGAGACTCTCAAAACAAGCGCTCTACTCGGAGCTCCGACACGGCAAGAGAGCCCCAGGTGGGCAGTAGAAATGCTTCAAGGACACCCTCAAAGCCTTCTTGAAAAAGTGCAACATCCCCACTGAAACCTGGGAATCCCTGGCCCAAGACCACACAAAGTGGAGGAGAAGCATCCGGGAAGGCGCCAAACACCTCGAGTCGCTTCGCTGGGAGCAAGCGGAAGCCAAGCGCAAACAGTGGAAGGAGCGCACATCAACCCAAGCACCCGACCCACCCGCCCCTTCAACCACTGTCTGCCCCACCTGCGACAGAGACTGTAGGTCCCGCATTGGACTCATCAGTCAACTGAGAACTCATTTTTAGTGTGGAAGCAAATCATCCTTGGTTCCGAGGGACTGCCTAAGAAGAATCTGCATCTAACACATACAATAGTTCACCTGAGAAACTTGGGCCGTGCTATTAATCTAAAGGTGGCTTCCGATCTAGGGGGTTGAATTGTCTGCGCAAAAATCCGATGTCAACTCAGCGGGCCGGAATTTGCGATCGCAACAGAATTGCAGAAATAAATTTTGACTTCTGGGTTTCGCGTCTCCAAGTGCACCCGCATGATGCAATTTCAGCTTTAATTAAAGGGACAATACTTTTCCCCAGCAATGGGAGGAAAAATCTGCTGCTCTCATCAAGAAGGCGTGGTTGGAGGTAGCTGAGGAGGTGAGCAGCAGGAGCGTTGTGCCCAGGTCTTGGATGCAATGCAGGAAGCGTTTTAATGATCTAACCAGGTCAGGAAAAGTGAGCACATTTGATGATTCAACTACCTTCGTCCCATTTCACTCTGTCTTGCCAAACGTACGCCATCACATCATTCCTCGCACACACTCAACTTTCAGCAGCACCCAGCCCTCACTTTTTGTGCACTTCACCACCTCCCCATTTATTCATCCACCTTTGCAACTCACCCCAATCCTTACTGCATGTGATGCATCCATCTCATAAGTCGCAAACTCCCCTACTTGGGTGGGTCCTTGGCGGGCGAGGTCGGTGGCAGGTCACGGCCTCTTTGCTGGCTCCATCCCATCCTCCAACATGACTTTCCCCGATTGGGCTTGTTAAGCCCACCCAGGGCGTTTCACGGCCAATTGAAGGAAGCAGGTCTGATGGTGTCATTTGATGACGTGTCATCAGCCGGTTTCCTTAAAGAGACTATGCACAAATTTAGTTTGACATTTGTGCTGTCAGTGTCCTACAGCATTGACATGCTGCAAACACTGACAAGCACTGCCCAGAGGTGCAGGACTGCACCCAGGTTCTCCCATGACTCCCTCCATCTACTTATGGAGGGAGTCACAGCACACAGGGAGGTTCTCTTCCCTTCCAATGGGCAGCAGAGACCTCCTCAGGATTCCAACACAGCCTGGTTGCACATTACACAGGAGGACACAAGCAGGGATGTTGTCAGGAGGACCAGGCTGCGGTGGCACAAACCTTTCAATGATCTCAGTAGATCATGAAACGTTACTGCAAAGTCACACTCAACCTCATCCCACTGTGCCACTCATCACATTCCAATCACTCTGCCTTCCCTATCCTACTCCTGCACATCCTTACACCAACTTACGTTGCACCTCCACATATCCCTCTCTATCTATCTACATTATCAGTTCTCCATCTCACTAGCCACCCCTCATCCTAGGCCTATCATACCAACTAACAACACACAAGGGTAGGCACTTGGGTGTTTTAGCTAATGTTCATGTGAAGCTTCTGTTAATGAGCTGTCAAACATTGAAATCTTTATTTTGAACACTTTCTGTTCTTGGACAGATTTATGTGCACCTTTGGAAGTGTCTTAGTGAGTTGCAGTGAATGGTGAGACATAACGGTACCCCCCGCAATGGTGATGAGTGTGAAAGGAATGGCTTGGACATTGTAGGGATGCTTTATGGTGTTGGTGTGGGGAGGTGACAACCTGGCACATCATGTGGCAGTCAGGGTGTGTAGCGTCAAGTGAAGTAAATGCGGCCATGGTGAAGCCATCCCTGGCATCACGGGCAGCAATGTGGTCAGGTGCCGATGCCCTCTGTCCTGTGCAGCATCACGTGATTGCGGAGAAGTATGGTGTGGTTGTTGATGCTGCTGGTGAGCCTGTAGATGCTGGTGCTGCGGCTGATCATGGTCAGATTCTGAGGACCAAGGTGAGAGAGTATAAACCGTACCCATGCTGAGCTCTGCTCAGCTGGACACAGATGCTGAACCCCGGGGACAATTGTTGAGAAGGAAATTGCTAGAGTTACATCAGCAACGTAGCCAGGTACTGACAGATCTGCCATGCACACTCCACAATAGCAGAGAGGATGGAGGAGTCCAACTCGATCGCTAGTGGATAGGTGGTGCAGAGAATTGTGGGAATGCATGCCATAGGGAGAGTGGCCATTACCATGTAGCTTCAAGCACAGTTCTCAATCACATGAGTGCATACAGGCCATTAGCACGGCTGTGCAGATGTCTGTCACTTTATACTGGATGACAGATACCTTATCCGTGGCCTTACTACACATCACTGATCTCCACCAAGCAGTTCTGCAGCATAGTGATACGTTTGATGTTGCGTTAGGCCAGGTGAGAGATGATGGCAAAATGGAACAAGGAAGTGGGAACTCCACTCAAAGCGCTCCAACGTCTCACCTGATGCAACCCCCGCCCCGCCCAGTCAGCAACCGCTAAGCGCACATTTGCATGAACCTCTTGTGGTTACACACCAGCTATGCATCAGTGGACGAATATCCATTGCGGTTTATAAAAACACCTGGTTGCTGTGGTAGATCTAGGATTGCCTAGTTTGTGCAACTGATGGCACCCTGTTCCTGTCCACCAGGTCCAGCAGGTAGGTCTTCTTCTAGGAGGCTGCAGATGTCTGCCACCACCTGATGTGACAACCTCAAGCTGCGGAAACGCTGCTCTTCTGAGAGGAAAAGGAAGCTGAGCCACAGTCTGTAAACTTTCTGATGTGGGTAGAACCTCCTGTGAGTTCGGCCCCTCTCCTGTGCACCTCGCTCCTGTGCACCTCCATCCTGTGCACCTCCATCCTGTGCACCTTCCTCCAGTGCACCTCCACCCTGTGCACCTTCCTCCAGTGCACCTCCCTCCTGTGCACCTCCATCCTGTGCACCTTCCTCCAGTGCACCTCCATCCTGTGCGCCTCCACCCTGTGCACCTTCCTCCAGTGCACCTCCATCCTGTGCACCTCTCTCCTGTGCACCTTACTCCTGTGCACCTCTGTCCTGTGTGTAGGATTCGCAAAATGTCCACATTTCCCCCAGGTTATTAATAAAAGGGACCCTGTGGTCAATTTAAAAGGGGTACCCAAAGATGGCGTCCGCACCTCATGACCAAAAGCCTGTAAGATTTTAAAAGCTTGGACTCTGCAGCTCAGAACAAGCAGCTTTGGGAAATCGAAACTTAAAATGCATTTCTGTGGAAGGGACTTTTGTGTTTGAAGGGCCAGACAGCTAAGCAAACACTTGAATATGCATTTTCATCAAATTGGAACAGATCAACCCAGTTAGGCCTAAGCATGAGACCATTAGTTTGTCCGCATAAATAATCGGAAACAGCTTAAGGAAGCCATCAAGGCTGGACAGGCCGATTAAAATGCATTAATGACAATACAGCCCGGACATCAGGCCATTAGGTGCGATAAACGGCCATTTAAACCAGTTATTTTAGATTGGTACAATCATTTAACACAGCCCGCCAAAAGTGAAACAATGGACTGACCTGATTTGGTGCACAGATAAGGGCCACCAAAAGGAGTATAATTGTAGGCCCTTAGTAGCAATCGCTCTCTTTTCTTGACTCTTGTGTCTTGCCTCTCCCTCTTGCTCTCTGCTCGCGTGGGCTGCTGCCACCCGCACTCATGCCCTGGCCTCGTGGCGGGTTCTCTTCTCGCTCCCCATATTGGTTTTTCAGCAGTCAAGGACATCCATACCAACAGCAGGGGAGGGGAACGAGACCCGAGTCCAAGGTCACCCAGGACACCTGGGCCACGAGAGAGGGCAGAGGAAATGAGGAGAGACGAACCAAGACGAAGAGTAAGGTAGACCCGACAAAGAGCAGAGAAGGGCAGCAGAAGACATATTAATTAAGACCGAGTGCCGAGTTATAAGCTGACGCTCGGGGAAGAAAATATCTGAGGACAGTGAGACTAAGCTGGTTGGTTGAACACTGCAAATAAGCTGACGTTAAACGCAGGTGTCCACGCCGTAACGAATATGCTGGCGTTCTAAGAATGGGTAGGAAAATCTAAGCAGTGAAGACTGCTGTCTCATTGACGCAATGTACTGCCGACGACCGCCCGAGGGAGAAGAAGAAGAGAACCCATCACGACGAGACGATGACGATAGCTGAGGATAAGAAAGGTGTGTCACAGCAGCAGCTCCAGCAACGCGCCCTGAGACCACGTGGCGATGCAGTACCCCAAAGGACAAGAGACCAGACCTCAAATCGCAATTACCGAAACAACAGGCTTTGCTTTGGATTGGTGAGCATGAATTCCTAGCCCCTCATAGCTTAATCTAGTTAGGTATAGGGGTGGAATAAGGATAAGGGGATTGTTAAAGTAGTTGTTATTCCCTCGATGTGCCGTGTGTTCCCCATTCCCTGTATAAGTATAGTTATAGTGTTATATGCCTGTAACCATTCTCTACTAGTAATTTTCTCATAAGACTGTGTTTTCGTTCCTGTTTTAATAAAATCTTGGTTTGCTTACACCGACTGAACCACCTGTCTACTTGAGTCTTTCTGTATCGCCGCCTGTACCTAAGTCCGGTGTCTAGAACCCAGGGGCGTGGGAGCGATTCGAACCACTCACAGGCAGTCAGGGGCATAACTGACTGGGCGCACACGCCACCCACCACCCCCTACATATGCACCTCCCTCCTATGCACCTCTCTCCTGTGCACCTTCCTCTTGTGTACCTCCCTCCTGTGCATCTCCCTCCTTTGCACCTCCCTCCTGTGCACCTCTCTCCTGTGCACCTCTGTCCTGTGCACCTCCCTCCTGCGCACCTCCATCCTGTGCACCTCTCTGCTGTGCATTTCCCCGCTGTGCACCACTCTCCTGTGCCCCTCTCTCCTGTGCACCTCCCTCCTATGCACCTCCCTCCTGTGCACCTCCCTCCTGTGCACCTCTCTCCTGTGCACCTCCTTCCTGTGCCCCTCTCTCCTGTGCACCTCCCTCCTATGCACCTCCTTCCTGTGCCCCTCTCTCCTGTGCACCTCCTTCCTGTGCCCCTCTCTCCTGTGCACCTCCCTCCTGTGCACCTCTCTCCTGTGCACCTCCCTCCTGTGCACCTCTCTCCTGTGCACCTCCTTCCTGTGCCCCTCTCTCCTGTGCCCCTCTCTCCTGTGCACCTCTCTCCTGTGCACCTCCCTCCTGTGCACCTCTCTCCTGTGCACCTCTCTCCTGTGCACCACCCTCCTGTGCACCTCTCTCCTGTGCACCTCTCTCCTGTGCACCTCCCTCCTGTGCCCTATCTCCTGTGCACCTCTGTCCTGTGCACCCCTCTCCTGTGCACCTCTCTACTGTGCCCCTCCCTCCTGTGCACCTCCCTCCTGTGCACCTCCCTCCTGTGCACCTCCATCCTGTGCACCTCCATCCTGTACACCTCCATCCTGTGCACCTCCATCCTGTACACCTCCATCCTGTGCCCCTCTCTCCTGTGCACCTCCATCCAGTGAACATCTCTCCTGTGCATCTCCATCCTGTGCACCTCCATCCAGTGAATGTCTCTCCTGTGCATCTCCATCCTGTGCACCTCCATCCTGTACACCTCCCTCCTGTGCACCTCTCTCCTGTGTACCTCCATCCTGTGCACCTCCATTCTGTGCACCTCCATCCTGTGCACTGTAAGATTTGGATCACGGGTCACACTCAGATTACCCAAAGGATCTTAGGAGTCATAGGTCATTTTATTAATGAGTGGCAGTTTAAATATAGTTAAGTACAACACGCAATCAGGGTAGACATAGTAGACATACAATCCGTAACAGATGAGATTGGTTTACCGGTCCCGGGATGGACGGATGGATGGAGGTTCAGGTAGAATGGTGGTCTCGAATTTCTGCATCCTGCGGCAATGGTCTCTTCCTGTTTGGTCATCTCCCGAGCTGGCGGAGGTGTTAAGCTGAAGCTAGCATGAATCCACCTCGGAGGTTGAGCTTGACCAAGGTGTTAAGCCAAAGCTGGCATGAATCCACCACAGGGAAGCCCTGCCCCTCTCTGCCTGTTTTATCCCTTTTGGCTGCCCGTTTGTGTTCCTTATTCCAGGGTTGCTGGTGGATACCTCGCGTCAATCATTTGTTTAATCACTTTTACCCATTCAGTTGTCCAATTACAGAGGAATAGGTACCTATGGCAGACTCCTCCCAGTCCCATCATTCCTCTGCTTGTCTCTTGTTCGGCCATCTTGCTACCTTATGCCGGACAGTTTGTTTAGCATGAGACGTCTTACTCGCCCTTTTATCAGGCCCAGCTATACCTACTCGAAGGCCTGTTCATTGTTAGATCCTTGTAGCGAGCTCTCTGTGAAAATATTTATCTGACCTGATTACAATTGTTCTGTGTCATCAACTGAGGCAGGCTGCTGAGCTAGGGAAACCCGTATTTTATTATAAGACTATTATTTCTTACAATTCCCAATTTCTTCCAATTCACAATTTCTTACAATTCCCCACCTTGAGAAGGAAATATCCTTGTTGACTTCTCACAATCTGCTCTTGACTAATCTAGCTAATTCTAACTTACCAGCCCATTTCCCTAACTTCTTGATCATACTCCGCAGGTAACATACCAATATCGTCAGAATCATTAACACAAACCTGTGCACCTCCCTCCTGTGCACCTCCATTCTGTGCACCTCCCTCCTGTCAAATTCCTCCTCTCAACTCCCTCCTGTGCACCTTTCTGCTGTCAACTCCCTCCTGTGTACCTCCCTCCTGTGCACGACCCTGCTGTGCACCTCCCTCCTGTGCACCTCGCTCCGGTGCACTGCCCTTCTGTGCACCTCCATTCTGTGCACCTCCTCCTGTGTACCTCCCTCCTGTGCACCTCCCTGCTGTGCACCTCCCTCCTGTGCACCTCACTCCAGTGCACTGCCCTCCTGTGCACCTCCATTCTGTGCACCTCCCTCCTGCGCATCTCGCTCCAGTGCACTGCCCTCCTGTGCACCTCCATTCTGTGCACCTCCCTCCTGTGCACCTCGCTCCAGTGCACTGCTCTCCTGTGTACCTCCCTCCTGCACACCTCGCTCCAGTGCACTGCTCTCCTGTGTACCTCCCTCCTGTGCACCTCCTTCCTGTGCATCTCGCTCCAGTGCACTGCTCTCCTGTGCACCTCCATTCTGTGCACCTCCTCCTGTGTACCTCGCTCCAGTGCACTGCCCTCCTGTGCACATGCTGACACCACCACCACACATCGTCACTGCCATGGATGGTGATGGTCTCCTCTTCTGATGGGCTGTCAAATATATCCAAGGTGCCACCCATCCCAATCTTGTCAGTCTGAAAGGCTCCAAAGTTGAGAAACAGCTGATTAAAACAAGAATTCCCTGCCAAATATTTACCAGAGGGAACTGAGACACCAGCTGTAATAAGTGAGCTTTTATTCAGATTGGGCAATCACAACTCAATCTTGCCTCTGTTTCATTGGTCAGTTTCCCGAGCCCCTGCTGGACATGTTGGGCTGGATTTTCATTGAGGAGTCGGGTAGGAGGCGGGACTACAACTTTCGGGGTTGCAGCCCCGCCTCCATCGAGTTCAAGCCAACCCACGCGATTTTGACTTGATTGACCTTGTTGAGCCCACCCAGTAGGTTCAGCAGGCCAATTACGGGCCACCCGGCAACAGGTGACGTCACAGACTGAAATTTCATCTGTCAAGACCTTTTGACAGATGAAATATCAGCGTTTCACAGCTGTTTGAAGCTGTCAAACACTGACAATCTGTACTCTAAGTTAATTCTTTCCTCTCAGGATGATTTAGAGATCTCTCCGGAACAGAAAGCTGAATGCTGCAATTTTTGACAGATCACAGCCATTCTGCTTTCTGTGCCAGTGAGATGAGGGACTCATGAGACCTGAAGGAAGGAAGGCTGTAAAGGTAAGTACATGTAAGTAAAACTTCTTTAAACACTTTATACACACCAAACACACTTACCTCTGCACTCATGCACCCATCACTCACCTGAACACCGGACATCTTGACCCCTCCAAGCCCTCCATCCCGATGGTCCACCTCCTCTAACTTGGCGTGGTTTGGAGCTGTCGGGAATCCCACACTTCAACATTAAAAATAGGGATTAAGCTAAAAACTGCCTGTTAACTATCTGTTAACAGGCAGTTAATTGGCACTAATCCCCTTCCCGCCTCGGGGAGGTGGGCCCCAGTGCGGGGTGGATACCCGCCTCCTTTGAAACTGGCATGGAGGTGGGTTGGGGGCAGGATGGGGTCAGGACCCCCGACTTCAGGATTTTAACCCCCCATGCCTCCAATCCCGCCTCCATGGCCCAATGAATATCCTGCCCGTTAACTTTATAGGCTAGTAAGATTAAATGTAAAAAGACCGCGTTAACGTCTTCTAAGGTTGTCAATTGCTGCAATAAGTACCCACCCACCGGCACAAATCAAAGCAACGACTTTGACGAGTAGGTTACTCGCAGGCATCTAAACGCACCTCAGTTAAAAGTGGGTGCGTTGGAGCCTGGTTGCGGTTGCAATGTCAAATTCAGTTATTTTAACTGCCCACTCGCCCCAAACCACCCATTCTTGCGGGTTAAAATTCATCCCATGATGTTGTCTCTGTCTTGATAATTTTCCGAGTAAATGAGTCAAAAAGTAAAACAAGGAGTTCTCCTGGTTCCTTGGTCAACATCTCTTTGTCAACAACTATCATCAAAAACATATTTACCGGCCATTCATCTCAGTGCCAGTTTTTGGGACATTGCTTGCGCAAAATGGGTGGCATGCTTGCTTACATTATAGTTTCTGTGCTTCTAAAGTGATTCATTGTAGAAAGATCTTATAACAATCCAGTTAAATAGGCACTACTTGTACAAATATTATCTTAAGGTTACAGGCAGAAAAAAGCTACACTACAAAGAGAAATTCAGTTTGAGCTGTCTGGGGGAGCAATTTCAATTTGCAGTAAATTTCAATTTACAGTAAAATATAGTGTCATTAAAATGTTGCAATCAATTTTTAGTAGTGAGTTGAAATGTTGTCAACAAAGTGCATTAGTGCACCAATTGTAGCCATGAATTTTCTGATTAATGTTCAGTACTGCAATTCCATATAGTTGTGAATCTTATTTATCTCTGAGACCTAAAAGAAGAGACTTCCTTTTCAGTTCCATATTCTTAGTTAACATTATAGAACTGTCTGAACATATCATTCAAAAGCTACTGTCTGGTTCAAAACTAGAGAAGTGGAAATCCTCATTATATTTAAGGAAATCAAACATCATAAACAGATAGAACCATTACATGAAGTAGCAATAAAAGCCTCATGTCTAAAGTTAATTTGGTCATATCTGATTCACAACTTATGCTATCAGATTTCCCTCAATAAGGAAGAAGTTTGTAATTGATTCTTTAATATACACTCTTTAAAGTTAACAGGACAGTTATACTGCAAATATTGTATTCCACTGATAAAAAGAACTAAATCAACAATTTTCTAGTGATGAATTATAAGCAACGGAAAGTTTTTGCTGTGGTGGAGGACCATTTGAAGTTTGACCTTACATATTGTTTCAGCACTATAACTGCAAGGAGGGCAAAGACAAATTTTGAAACTGCTCAGTCTGCAGAATTGTCTTAATTTAATGTTATATTTTGAGGGTGGAGAAAGCTGATGGTGTAGGTATTCGGGTTCAACAATTGTAGGTGTTGGACGAATGCCTATCAAATAATCGAGGTCGACTCCAGGAGAACAATCAAATAGTTCTTAATGCAAGAATAATCGAATTCCAACAGCTGGCGGAGATCAGTACAGGAGAGCCATTAAGTAGGTCTTAACCAGACGGAGACGCCACGAGTCCCGGGGATTGCGTCATGACGTCATCGCATTTTCCCGTGCTTGGGGCGGTCACGTGATGTGCGACGTGACGTCATCGCGTTTGCCCGCGTCATCGCGTTTACCCGCGTCATCGCATTCGCCCGTGCTCCCAAAGGGGGAACGCCCCGCACAGGCAAACCGCATATATACATCGTTACATTAAAGGGAATTATGTATGGTAAGTAAGGGACACTCGGTGGTAGCGCTACATGTGCCCCCCAGAATTCGCTTTAACGGACAACGTCAAACGATGAGATGGTCTGACGAGCCTGTCCGAACGACTCCTGTAGTCTCGAGACGGAGACTGTTGGGTGGCTGGCAGTCTGGCGGGTGGCCGTACTTGGTCTGCCGTAATGACGATGGGTAGCTGGTGGTCAGGCGGGCGGTCGTACTTGGGCTGCCGTAATGACGATGGGTGGACGGTTGTCTCGGCGGTCGTGCTGTCTCGACTTGGCGGGCGAGGTCCAAATATGTGGTCCGGTAGATAGGGTTTTGAGCGGATCCCGATGTGTGTAAGAGTGAATAAAACGTATTCAGCTCTGTGAAGGACCATGGAAGCGTGTGACCTCTGCAGCCTGTGGTTCGAAGTGGGCGCCAGGGCGAAACAGCTGGCCACGTCATAGTGACTGGCAGATTGGGCATCGCGGACCATGGCTCTGTCATTGTTGGAAGATGGTCCCCAGTCTGACGAAATCTGCAGGAACGCCGAACGGGCAATCCAGGAGGAAATAAACGTGGGTCTTGGCAGGTTGGTGAACTCGCCAATAGGCGAGCGAACTATTCGGCAGTCGGGAATGCACGGAACGGTGCATGCCGTAGTGCTACTACGGTAACACAGAAGAGAGTGAACCATTGCTGCGTTGATCAGTGATCGGTGATGACAGCAATTTTCGCGTGGCTGATCGCGGCCGCGGGATGCCCATTGGACCTGTCCTCGATGGTCGCAGTGTCAGTAGATGTTTGCTTTTGTTGAGGGGAAAACTGTAGAGAGGGCGGCAACGCTTCTAGTTGTTGTTGATTTTGGGGGAAAACTGCCGGGAGGGTGGCAACGCTTCTAGTTGTTGTTGATTTAGGGGGAAAACTGCCGGGAGGGTGGCAACGCTTCTAGTTGTTGTTGATTTAGGGGGAAAACTGCCGGGAGGGCTGCAACGCTTCGCCTTCGCGCCGAAAAGCATGGTAGAAGAAACAGACCAGCAGGCTGACGGCTGGTGCGGCGTCGGCGGGAGATCGGTCTTCGTGGTTTGCGAGGGGCGAATCTTTGTGGTTTGTGAGGGATGGGTCCTCGTGGTTCGCGATGGAGGAATCCTCATAGTTTGCGAGGGAGGAATCCTCGTGGTTTGCGAGGGGTGGGTCCTCGTGGGTTGCGAGGAGCGAATCCTCGTGGATTGAGAGGGGCGGTTTGCGAGGACTGAGTCCTCGTGGCCTCTCCACCGGGGCACGCACCAATCCTGTGAGCCCGAAAACGTGCTGCACCTGCGCTGTGAGGGTGTTATACTTGCTGTTCTGTCGTGGGGTTGTCGAAGAGGCTGACGCTCCGAAATTCGGTAGAGCTGTCGAAAACGGAAACCGTATCCAGGTACGTGGTCTGCGCCGTATCGATGTTGCACAGGGCGAACGGGGCTTCTACCAGAATAAAGCACGAGGGCGATTGTTGCTCCCAGTGTTGCGGTAGCTGAGCGAAACGGCTGTAGCTTCCATGCGTGCTTCTTTCATGAAAAACGTTCACGAAAAATCGGGGTCCGGCTGCGCTGCTTTCGTGAAAAATGTTCACGAAAAACGGGGTCACCAATGTAGGTATTGATGAGCTCCCATCCTCACGTCGTTGGTCACCAATTGTAGGTATTCGGGTTCACCAATTGTAGGTGCTGGACGAATGCCTATCAAATAATCGAGGTCGACTCCAGGAGAACAATCAAATAGTTCTTTAATGCAAGAATAATCAAATTCTAACAGCTGGTGGAGATCGGTACAGGAGAGCCATTAAGTGGGTCTTAACCAGACTGAGACGCCACGAGGACTGACTAGTCAGTCCCGGGGATTGTGCCATGACGTCATCGCGTTTTCCCGCGCTTGGGGCGGTCACGTGATGTGCGGCGTGACGTCATCGCGTTTGCCCGCACTTGGGGCGGTCACGTGATGTGCGACGTGACGTCATCGCATTTGCCCACGTCATCGCATTTACCCGCGTTATCGCGTTCGCCCGCGCTCCCAAAGGGGGAACGCCCCGCACAGGCAAACCGCATATATACATCGTTACGTTAAAGGGAATTATGTACGGTAAGTAATGGACACTCGGTGGGACCGCTACAATGGGATATTTTTTGTAAGTTGGGCACAAGTCAGAAGAGCAGTATGCATATGTTTAAGTAGTCATGCTCAGGGCTCTACTTTGCCTGATTGTAAAGTGGAATAGCTGGGCTCTGTAACTTGATGCTGTCTGCTGTCAGTGCTCTAAGAATGGTACCAGTGCCAAACCACTTTCTGGGGACTTGCATATATTGATTGGGAGCCCACAGATTTGTGATGTAACTGGAGAGAGGTGGAAATTTGGCACTGAGTAAGTGGATCGATTGCAGTAGGGAAACCAGCTTTTTAAATTTGAAATGCTCCTTCGATGTCCTTAGCAATGCTGGTGCCCTGTGACATTTTACATTTTAAAATGTTAAACTCCATTTTGCCATTGCTGAGCTTAGCCTTTATTATAATATCTAATTTAGTGGAAATGATCACAAGGCCCCGAGTGTTCTCCTGCGTCCAGGCTAGTAGTTGCTTCTGGTGGTTGCTAAATCTTAAACTTGATGGGCCGTATTTTCCGATTGGAGGCTTCCTGCGTGCGGAGGCCTCCGACCTGGAAAAAATCTACGCCCTTACCTGAGGGCTCCCGAGGTCCAGACACTTCCGATCCTGAGCCTCTCCAACTCGAAATGTGCAGGGCCCATGTATCCCAGAGGCGCAGGCGGTTCGCAAGCGTCCCTGGGATCACGTGGGCCATGGGGAGCCAATCAAAGAAGGGAATCTCCCTTCATACACTTGACAGATAGACTTGTCAAATAAATGAATGGAGATCACCCCAAAAACACTTTAAAACATTAAATAAAAATGTAAAAAAAAAATCACATTTTTTAAATTAGTTGAAATTACAATAAATTTAATTTTTTTTTAAAAATAATTAAAAAAAAAAAATTAAAGTTTTTTACGGGGCTAAAATTAAACGTACCTTTTTAAAAGTATTTTTAAATGATAAATGAGTGAAAAAATGTTTATTTTTTTACTTTTTCAAATCTTATGCTGGTAATAGCAGACCTTACGCCTACGTTTACCAGGTGTAAGATTTCTAAGGGTTTTCGGCGGGCGGAGGCTCTCCAGAAAATGGAACTCTCCGCCCGCAGAGGCCCTACCCTTCTCCAGGCCAGCCGTTCGACAGATCGGAAATGTCAGTTTTCAGCACGTGCGCTTTGCATGCCTGAAACCGATATTTCCGATGTCCCTATGGGTGGGTACACAGCGCGCACACACCCATAGGGATTGGAATATCCAACCCAATATTGCAAGTTTCTGAATACCCTGCTTGCCATCATGTATTAGGAAGCAATCTCTATGAGTGTTTTTATTTTACCCAAGACTTCTGCTTTTCCTTTGTCTGGCTAACTCTTTCTGGGATATTGAAATCTCTCATGAAGTACCTGGTATGAGACTTTGTTGCAATGTCTATGAAATCAGTGAACCTTTTACAGCTAAGCGCTTTGGTGCTGTTGCCAGCTGAAAGTAGTGGTGTGTCAAATGGGCAGAGGAGACCACTGGTTGAACTAGCACAAACTATTTTTCATTTTTGTCAGGGGTAACACGGGGGAATTATTTACCGTTATAATTCAGTTTACATACTTTTAACAATCAAAATGTCTTATGACTCAGAGTCAATGAAGTAAAAAAACAATTAACCAGATTTTATTACAGAGTATTTACAGCACAGAAACAGGCCATTCGGCCCAACAGGACCAGGCTGGTGTTTATGCTCCACATGAGCCTTCTCCCACTCCTCTTCATCTAACCCTGTCAACATATCCTTCTTCGAACATTTTCAAATTTCAATGATCTTTGCAAATCTGCAAGCTTTTCTTTTACTTCCATCCATGGGTGAGTTTGTGAGTTTTACGTATTTTCCATTAATGAATTAATTCAACATTTGCACCATTTACTCCAGTTGGTATAAATAGTAACCTGTTTGAGTTCTTTGATGAAGTAACAGAGAGGGTTGATGAGGATAGAATGGTTGATGTTGTGTATATGGGCTCTCAAAAGGCATTTGATAAAGTACCACATAATAGACTTGTTAGAGAAATTGAAGCCCATGGGATTAAAGGGGCAGCGGCTACGTGGATACAAAATTGATGAAGGGGCAGAAAACACAGGGTATGGTGAACAGTTGTTTTTCAGATTGGAGGGAAGTGTGCAGTAATGTTCCCCAGGGTTCGGTGTTTGAACCAATGTTCTGTTTGATATATATTAATGGCGTGGTATACAGGGTATAATTTCAAAGTTTGCAGATGACACGAAACTTGGAAATGTCGTAAACAGTAAGGAGGATAGTAACAGACTTCAGGATGACACAGACAGACTGGTGAAATGGACAGACACATGGCAGATGAAATTTAACACAGAAAAACATGACATGATTAATTTCGGTAGGAAGAATGAGGAGAGGCAATATAAACTAAATGGTACAATTTTAAAAGGGGTGTAGGAACAGAGAGACTTGGGGTTGTACGGACACAATTCTTTCAAGATGGCAGGACAAGTGGAGAAGGTTGTTAAAAAGGCAGATGGGATCCTTTGCTTTATAAATAGAGGAATAGAATACTAAAGCAAGGAAATTATACTAAACCTTTATAAAACATTGGTTAGGCCCCAGTATTGTCTCCAAATCTGGGCAACACACTTTAGGAAGGCTGTCAAGGCCTTAGAGATGGTTCAGAGGAGATTTACTAGAATGGTACCAGGGATGAAAGACTTCAGATATGTGGAGGGACTAGAGAAACTGGGGTTGTTCTCCTCAGAGCAGAGAAGATTAAGGGGAGATTTGATAGAGGTCTTCAAAATCATGAAGGGTTTTGATAGATAAATAAGAAGAATGTGTTTCCAGTGGCAGAAAAGTCGCTTCCAGAGGACACAAATTTAAGATCTTTGGCAAAAGAACCAGGGGAGACATGAGGAAAAAAACATTGCAGCAAGTTGTTATGATCTGAAATGCAATGCCTGAAAAGGTGGTGGAAGCAGATTCAATACTGTAATAACTTTCAAAAGGGAATTGGATAAATACTTGAAATGGAAACATTTGCAGGGCTATGGGAATAGAGCAGGGGAGTGGGACTAATTGGAGAGCTCTTTCAAAGAGTTGGCACAGGCACAATGGTCCAAATGGCCTCCTTCTGTTCTGTATCATTCTATGATTCACACAGAATCACAGAAACCCCACAGTGCAGATAGAGGCCATTTCGGCCCATCGAGCCTGCACCAACACATATCCCACCCGATCCCCGTAACCCCTACATATCTCACCCTATCCCCGTAACCCCATGTATTTAATCCCCCTAACACTAAGGGTCAATTTATCATAGCCAATCATCCTAACCCGCACATCTTTGGACTGTGGGAGGAAACCGGAGCACCCGGAGAAAACCCACGCAAACACAGGGAGAATGTGCAAACTCCACACAGACAGTCACCCAAGGCCGGATTCGAACCCGGGTCGTTGGCGCTGTGAGGCAACACTATGAATAAAGATGCTTAGTTTTATTTGATAGATATTCAGCGGATAGTGTTTGGTGTATGTGCAGGTGGTAATAAACCTTGCCAGTCTATACTGACAAATTGTGAGTGCATCGCCTTCAAATGTCCTGGCAGCAGGTGAAATTCCTTACTGCTGATGCCTACTTGGAAAAGTTAAGCTTTATAGTACTACAGGAAACTTTCTGATATCCGGCACTGACGGGACCGAGCTGTTGCCTGTGGAACAAAACTGCCGGAGAAACGAGCGGTAATGTAAAAACATACAGAGCTTCTGAGCTCCGTATCTAGCAACAAACCCTATTGCATAGCAACAGCCTCAAAACAGTCGGCGCAGCTTGCAAGCATCTCTGTAGCTAAGCAACAGCTTCAGCTAAATGCTTGCAGAGCCTCGACTGGAGAAAAAAAGCAACAAAAACTAAAAAAACTTATCTGAACCGACTCCTGAATTTTGCCGGTGGATAGAGCGTTCCGGATGTTTAACCTCTGGTTAAACAAAACTTTCCTGTATTATAATGCTCAGTGGGCAGGGCTGCAAACAGTGGGCAGAAATCCCACCCTTTCAAGGACTTGTCACCATTGTGACACAAAGGAAATTTGGGGCCAATATAATTAAATTCTTTTCCAAAATCTATGGGGTGTCTTAGAATAAAGCTACCATAACATGTAATAAACCACTTTTTTCCTAACATAAGAATTGACCTGTTAGGTTCAATATGAATAAATTAAGATAGGATTATAAAAGATCTATTTTGCTGAGGAGGTGTCAGCTGTTAAACTAATTCAATCGGTCTGCTGTAACTTGTACCACGTTTCATCTTTTGAATATTAACTATAATTGATTTTTGCACTTCTAATATGTAGAGATTTATAGATTGCTGGAGTGAATGTAATGTAGAATCTCAGCAAGGAATGCAGGTGATATTAAAGCAGCACAGTCTGACTGCCTAAAGCTTTATAGCCTCATCTGAGCGCTGAGATAAGATTACTGCTTGAAATCAGTCCAAGGTATTGATTAGCTTTATACTGTATACTGTAGGAGTCTCTGCACTCCTAACAAAGAATCTATAACTTACTGGAAGTTAACAAACTGAATTTATTGTCTAAGAACTTTACAAAACAAGAAACTACAGGAGAAGCTCAAAACAGGTCTTTTCTCTTTCAATCCACATGAGGACTGGCTGGTCCCGCCTTCTACCTCTGACGTCATGACATCATCACGTTTCCCGCCGAAGGGGATGTCACGTGACCCACGTGATGACGTCATCGCGTCAGATCGCGATGTTGTCGATCTAGCTCTGTTTAACCAGAGCCAACTTGAAAGGTAATAACATTGGTTACAGACAATTATGTAAGTCACTTAGTGGTTTTGCCACATACGCCCCCCCAGGATTGTCTTTAACGAAAAGAGTCAATCGCTGAGGAGGTCGGACAAGTCTGTTGGACCGACTCCGAAATTACCGGAAGCACCGATCGCCATCGCGGCAGCGGGGGAAGTACCGGGACCGGCGTGCATGACTCGCGGCAGTCTATTCGACGGTCTGGTAACGAAAGTGCATGGCGAGCGGCAGCAGCGGGCCTTCGGGCCGAAGCGAGCGTGGTAGTAGCAGAAACCGGTCGTCGGAGGCGCCTTTGTCGGAGCCGGGGCCGGGCTCTTCGTGGCGGGGCATTGCGCGAGGGCGCAGTATTGTTGCCGGACCGCGTAAATCTTATCCGCCTCTTCGGCGAGCGCGACGCAGCCTGCGGTTTCTGCTCGGGCGAGGGACGCCTGTACTTGCTCAGGAAGTTGAGTAAGGAACAGTTCACGAAACAGAAAGCACTGGGGCTCGGACCCCAGGAGAGTCAGCATATGACTCATCATTTCCGAGGGTTTGGAGTCTCCTAACCCTGGTAGAGCCAGTAAACGGCGAGCGTGCTCTGCTTTGGTGAGACCAAATACCTGCAGCAATCGTGTCTTGATGGCGACGTACTTGTCAGCAGTCGGAGGACTCTCCAGCAGGCTGATGATTCTCGATGCCATCGAGCTCTCGAGGGCGGAGACCACGTGGTGATATCTGGTCTGATCCTGAATGATGTTGCGGAGCTCAAATTGCGCCTCGGCTTGCACAAACCAAGAGGCTGCCTGTTGTTCCCAGAATTGGGGGAGCTTCAAGGCCACTGCGTTGGCCTCCATCACTGGCCTGTGTTCGGCGTTCACCGCGAAAAATGATCGCTAGGAATCGGGGTCACCAGTGTAGGAGTCTCTGCACTCCTAACAAAGAATCTATAACTTACTGGAAGTTAACAAACTGAATTTATTGTCTAAGAACTTTACAAAACAAGAAACTACAGGAGAAGCTCAAAACCGGTCTTTTCTCTTTCAATCCACACAAGGACTGGCTGGTCCCGCCCTCTACCTCTGACGTCATGACATCATCACGTTTCCCGCCGAAGGGGACGTCACGTGACCCACGTGATGACGTCATCACGTCAGATCGCGATGTTGTCGATCTAGCTCTGTTTAACCAGAGCCAACTTGAAAGGTAATAACATTGGTTACAGACAATTATGTAAGTCACTTAGTGGTTTTGCCACAATACTATGGAATTCATGGAGGTGGTTTAGCCTGTTCTGGGTCAGCTTCTGTTTGCCACTAGTGGCAACAAAAACCTTTTTAAAATGTCGCTGACTGTACCCAAAGCGGAAACTCTACCCCGCAGGGTTTAATCTTTCAGACGAGTGCATGCTACTCATGTGTGCAGGCCTGAGGCCTACAGCGCACACCAATGAGGGCAAAAAGTGCAAAGGGGAGTCAGCGTACAAGTTGCACATGAGCGTCATTAGCTCGGAGCTCCACTTAAAGGAAGCAGCCACCCCATAGTGCACCTGAGACACTGAGCTGTGCTCCTGCTACACAGTGCCTGTTTGTAATAGACGCTGAACCACATTGTTTCTGATACATGCTTGCCTGATCTCCGTATTTGTACATCCCCCCACCCCATTACATCGCCACTGTCAGGAGGTTCTGTAGACAACTCCTACAAGAGTCTTGGATCCTTTGCTGTTTCTTAGTTCTACCCCATAGGTTTCCACTGTCTGATCACCCGAACTGAGATTATTTATTTCCTCTGCTGAATTGTGTTTTCTGTCAATATTGCTACTCCTCCTTTCCTAATTTCCCTGTCCTTTCTAAAAACCCTATAGCTGGCAATATTTAGCTTCCAGTCATACCCAACTTGTAGCCAGGTTTCTGATATAGCAACTAAATCATACCCTTTAAGCTGAGTTTGTGTTTCAAACTCATTTGTTTTATTTATCATGCTATGTGAATTTGTGTACAGATGTCTTATTCGGGTATCTGTCCCCACCCATGTGCCCTGATGGTGTATTCCTCACACTTCATGAGCTATTACACTTTTGGTTGCTCATGTTCTGTATGTTGCTATACAGGCAATTTATTATGTTCTTATATTTCATTACTCCTGCTTTACCTTTAACAGGTATTTCATTATTACTTCCTATAATCTTTTCTGTTCCCAAATATTTTATTATCTATATCGCTTTTTTAACATTGACCTTTGTTCATACCCTCTTTTTCTTATCTTTAGGTTACTATTATATCCACCTAGACCCCCTTCCCTTTATTGGTTTAAAGTCCTTTCCACAGTCCTGTTCATCCTTCCCGCTAGGCCCCAGCCTAGTTCAGGTGCATCCCATGCCAGTAGCACAGGTCTTTCCTGTATCGATTTGTATGTGGGTTCAATGATGACACATTCATGAAAGAGAATGACTTTTCATCTAAAGTATGTTCAACTCAGTTAACAGCATTACAGGAGACACCATCTTAGAGATCCATCTAAAGCGAAACTAAAACTAAACTGCTTGTCTCTCACATGCCCTCTGCTGGTCAGGCATAAGTAATCAATCAGGCAAATATGCTGGTAAGGCATCATAATCAAAAAGGCAAATACCATCACTATTTGCTGATATCATTACATCTCCCTTTCTTAAAACAAAAGTATTTTACTTTTATCTAACAACATGTTTTCTTTGTATTAATCTGCATTTTAACTGTAACACTTAATGAACTTACATTATCATTATCATGATTAAGGTTTTTTAACCTTGCTTTGTGTGTTCACATGAAATATGTAAATACACTAGAACTTGAAGAAAGAATAAGATAACATTAATTCCTTCTATAACAATAGTCCTTAAATTTGCTCAATGAGTCTCTCAGGAGGCTTCATGTGTCTTGAGGATTTTCTGATTGATTGTCCTTGAATCTGAGTTGTTGCCTCAGATGATGGTTTCTCAGCTGTGTGATCAGGTTGTTCAACAGTATCAGTCTTTTGACCTGCTGTGTGATCAGGTTGTTCAACAGTATCAGTCTTTTGACTTGCTGTGGCTGGTCCCATGAGAAGATCCCGACGATTTCTTCTCAGAACAGCACCCTCATCTGTCTGAATGGTGTATGATCTTGGTTGAACTTCACTCAGGACAGTTCCCTTCTGAGTCCATATGTTTGTTTTGTCTTTGAACCTTACTTGGTCACCAGTGTGGAGTTCAGGTAGGTTTTGTGTTCCTCTGTCATAGTAGTACTTTTGCTTTTCTTTCTGTTGTTCTTTGAACTTCCTCACTTTCTCCCCCTCTTTTGTTTTCAGGAGGTTCTCTGGGATGGGTAGGTTTGACCTTAGCCGACGTCCCATAAGGAGTTGGGCTGGTGACTTACCACACTCGCGCGGCGTTGTGTGGTATACAAGCATGCTCTGGTAGAAGTCAGTTCCACTGTCTTTTGCCTTGTACATCAGTCTTTTCACTGTCTGGACTGATTTTTCCACTAGTCCATTGGACTGTGGATAGTGAGGACTTGACATTGTGTGGACAAAGTCCCACTCTTTGGCAAAGTGTCGGAAACTTGCATTGTAAAACTGAGGTCCGTTGTCTGTGAAGACCTCGCTTGCCACGCCATGTCTGGAGAATATGGCTTTCATACATGTTATCACAGCATCTGCAGTGGTGGTGTACAGTCTACAAACCTCTGGATACAGGGAGTAATAGTCTGTGACTACAAGATAGTCCTTCCCTTGACATACGAATAGGTCAGCGCCTACCTTCTGGTAAGGTCTGTCTGGCGCTGGGTGTGGCTTTAGTGGTTCTACTGGATTGCTTGCTCGATATTTCAGGCATATTGTGCAGTTTGACACCTCATTTGTCACATCTAGGTTGATTCGTGGCCAGTAAATCACCTCTCGTGCTCTTTTCTTACACTTTTCGATTCCCAGATGTCCTCCATGGATCCTTTTTAGCATCTCTTTTCTCAGACTCTTTGGGATAACTATTTTACTTCCTTTGTAGATGATGTCTTCGACCACTGATAGTTCCGCCCTGCAGTTCCAGTACTCTGCCATGTCAGGTGAGCAGTCTTGCTTCATGTTGGGCCATCCATCCAAGATGCTTTTCCTCAGTCGTCTCATTGTTTCATCTTTGTTTGTCTCAGTCTTTATGAGCTCCATTTTTGCATCTGCTATGGGCAGTGCACTTGTGATCATGTCCACGTAGGCGTTCACTTTTTCATCCATTTTGGTGTTTGCGGGCTCACTTGGGTCAACAGCTCTGGACAACGTGTCTGCTGTATACATCAGCTTACCCGGTGTGTACGCAACATTCAGTGTATAGCGTTGCAGCCTGATCATCATTCTTTGTATTCTAAGCGGACAGCTATTTAGTGGCTTTTGGAACAATGCAATCAAGGGCTTATGGTCAGTCTCTACACTGATTGCTTGTCCTGACACAAACTGGTGAAATCTTTCACAGGTGTATGTGATGCTGAGCAGCTCCTTTTCTATTTGAGCATATCGCGTCTCCGCGTCTGTCATTGAGCGCGATGCATATGCAATAGGTTGCCAGTAGTCATATTTTTGCAGAAGAACGGCACCGAGCCCACTCTGTGATGCATCTGATGATATCTTGATGGGTCTCGTTGGGTCATAAAACCTCAGAACTGGTTCCTCTGTGAGCAGTTTCTTTAGATCGCTCCATGACTTCTCATGCTCATGATTCCATTCCCATTCTATGTTCTTTTCAGTTAATCGTCTCAGTGGCGCCATCTTTTCTGAGAGGCTGGATATGAATTTACCCATGTAGTTGATCATTCCATTAAACCTCTGCACGTCCTTTTTGCATTGTGGCTTTGGCATATTCTCAATGGCGGACACCTTTCTGGGATCTGGTCTGATGCCCTCACTGCTAAGGATATCTTCCACGAATGTCAGTTCTGTCACCCCGAGCTGGCATTTCTCTCTATTCAGCTTCAGGTTTGTTTTCCTTGTTGCTTCCAGCACTTTTTTCAGTCTCTCGTCATGCTCAGTTCTCATGGTTCCCCATACTATGATTTCATCCATTGAGGTATCAACTCCCTCCAGATGCTCATAGATCATATGGATAGTTTTGTGATACACTTCAGGAGCTGAGGCAATGCCAAATGGTAACCTTAGGAATCTGTATCTGCCAAATGGACTGTTGAATGTGCAGAGTCTTGAACTTCCCTCGTCCAATTTCATCTGCCAAAATCCTGATGATGCATCTAACTTGCTGAAATACTTTGCATTTGCAAACTGTGACATGATTTCCTCACGTGTAGGAAGATTGAAGTGCTCTCTCTTTATTGCTCTGTTTAGATCTCTTGGATCCAGGCAAATTCTGAGCTTTCCATTCGTTTTGTCCACAACGACGAGGGAACTCACCCACTCAGTTGGCTCATCTATCTTCTGAATCACGTTCAGGCTTTCCATCCTGTCCAACTCTGCCTTCAGTTGCTTTTGAAGAGCAAACGGAACTTTTCTGCATGGATGTATGACCGGTGTCATACTTTTATCTACTCTGATCATGTGTTCTCCTGGAAGGCAGCCTAGACCCTTAAATAGGTCATTGTAGTCTTTCATGAGTTCATCATAGACTGTCTCTCCTTCGCTTTCCACAACGAGGACTCTCTTTACCAGGTTCAGTCTCTCACAGGCTTTTAAACCTAGTATGGCCTGCACATCCTTTGGCACCACGATTAATGCTAGCGTGTGCTCTCTGTCCTTGAATGTCACTTTGACAATGCATCTTCCTTTCACTGTTATATCAGTACCTGAGTATCCTGTCACTTTCACTTTTATTCCATGTATCTTTGGTCTGGGTCTAATTTTCTTAAAATCAGTCTCTGATGTCACATTAACTTGTGCTCCAGTATCCAATTTAAATGGAATATGTATGTCATTCACGTTTAGTGTCAACATCCAGTCTCTTTTTTCTTTTTTGTTTTCAGACACAACATCCACATTGAACTCCTCTATCTCGATTTCATCTACTGCATGGACCTTGCTTTGTTGCGCTTGGTTCTTGCAGCAACGGGCATAATGGTTGTTTTTGTTGCAACTATTGCATGTTTTACCATATGCTGGACACTTTTTTGGTGGATGCTGTGTACCACATCGACTACATGACTTTCGATTGTCCCTTTCATTTTTGTTCGCTGGCCACGCCTCTTTTTCACATTGGCGCTCTTTTTGTTAAAGTTTGTGTCCGTTCATTCTCACTGCATCCACGTTGCAGCTACTGTCACTGAACAGCTCCTTTGCCTGTGACTTCACAGTCTCTGTAGCCCTACACAGTGCTATGGCTTTTCCCAGGTCTAGATTTTGCTCTCTTAGCAGTCTTTCCCTTAGACCATTATCTGGAATACCACACACCAGTCTGTCTTTTATCAGCGAGTCTGTCAGCCCCCCAAATTCACACGTTTTGCTTCTGTTTCTCAGTTCAGTCACATACTGATCAATAGTCTCTCCCGTTTTCTGTACACATGTGAAAAATCTCTGCCTCTCAAACGTCACATTACGTTTAGGTATGCAGTAGGCCTCAAACTGTTCCATTATTTTATCCAGCTTCATTTTGTCCCCATCAGCAGCGAATGTGAAGTTATTATACACCTCCAGCGCTTCATCACCCATGACATGTAAGAACACTGATGCTTTCATTTTATCACTTTTCTCGTCAGCTCCGATTGCTGATAAATACAACTCCAAACGTTTTTTGAACCTCCTCCAATTTTCAGCCACATTACCTGTCAACTGAAGCTTCGCGGGTGGGTGTAAACCTTCCATTTTTCACTTCGTTAGCTGTTCTCCAATGGTAAGTAACGATGTTCTCTTTTGGCTTGCTAATATGTGGAGAGCTGATTTAACTTCAGATTTTTCCTCTTCATCTCTTTCAATCACTTCTGACACCATGTATCGATTTGTATATGGGTTCAATGACGAGACATTTATGAAAGAGATTGTCTTTTAATCTAAAGTTTGTTCAACTCAGTTAACAGCATTACAGGAGACACCATCTTAGAGATCCATCTAAAGCGAAACTAAAACTAAACTGCTTGTCTCTCACATGCCCTCTGCTGATCAGGCATAAGTAATCAATCAGGCAAATATGCTGATTATGATCAAACAGGCAAATACCATCACTATTTGCTGATATCATTACATTTCCTATCCCAGTACTGGTGCCAGTATCCCATCAAATGGAACCCTTCTTTCCCACACCAGTATTTCAGCCACGCATTTACTTCCCTGATCTTTTTATCTTTATCCCAATTAACAAGTGGCTCAAGTAGTAATCAGGAGATTACCACACTAGTGGTTCTGTATTTTAATTTAGTGCCTAGCTCCTGATACTCTTTTAGCAGGATCTCCTCCCTGTTCTTTCCTATGTTGTTGGTTCCAACATGGATCACAACAATTGGTTCTTCCCCCTCCCTTTCTAAGTTCCTTTCCAGACACTTTGAGATATACCCTAGCACTGGGTAGGCAGCACAACCTGCTGGACTCTCAATCATGACTGCAGAGCATACCCTCTATCCCTCTATCACCCTAATTATCAAATCCCCTAAAACTTCAACTTTTCTCTTATGCTCCTCCCCCTTGGACTGCCTCCTGCTCCACGGAGCCTTGGTTAACAATCTGCCCATCCTCCACACAGCTTGCTTCTTTATTCCCAGACTCTGCGGTTCCTTCTTCCCTGCCTCCACTAGGTTCCCCCAAGCCTGCTGATCGTCAATCACACATTTCTCTTCCCGAAATTGTATCTCCCTATGTAGAGTCTTTCTGGCTGGAGGCACTATACTGGACTAAATGGCCTTCCTTATATGTATGTATCTTGTGATCTTGTGATAACTTAATCCATTCGCTTTGTTAGGACAGTGCCAGCACTGGTTATCAGAATGGAGGGAAGTATATTTCTAACCAGTGCGCTACTCAAAGTGAAAAACCTGCTTGTCTTGAGTTTCAATAAACTGATTATGTTTTTATTAAACATTTTGTACTATCCTTCATATAAACGATTCCAGAGAGAGGGCTCATAGTTGCCATGAGGACTGATAATGTGGTACAAGCCTGCATTGGACTGTACAGAATCTCCATTATTTGAAGACTGGACCACTTGCCCTCAAGGAAACTATTCACATGGACCAGAGATTGACAGACTTCTATACTCTGATGAACAACAGATTGGTTTGTTAGCAGATGTCTGGGATGCGTTCCAGACATTTTTAAGTTGGCTGGTAGAGGAAGCTCAGGAGTTGGCAGACAACAGCACACCCAGAAGCTGATTTGGCAAAATTAAGACATGGTTCAACAGAACTAGCAGATGATAGGGGCACATCAATACCGTTTATATAAAAACCAGCAGCTGGTTAAACTGAATAATTAGAGGAAGCAAGAAAAAGGTACAAGAAATGTTTGAGCAACCCCCACCCCCACCGCCACCTCACCCAACCCTAGACACATTGACATACACGGGGGTGGGGGTTGTGGAGAGGTAAAATTCAACTACGGCAGAGGTGCAGAATGGGCGGTAGCAGATTGGCCACACTCCATCCAATTTTATTTTCTATTGAAATCAATGTAAAGAAAAATCAGGTAGTATGTATCATGGGAGGTCAATCTGCTACAGACAATTTTGCATCCCTCTGAAATTGAGTTGTACCTCTACAGTATCAGATATGCAATGTAGCATGAGGTATCCTCTTCACCAAGCTTTTTGAGGCTTTAATATATTCTTGCTGAGGGAAATTTTGAAGAATCTATAGGTGCAGAATAAACCATTCTCATTCTTAAATCCATCCATGCTGCAGGCCAGTTAGTATTCTAGTAGAGCATCCCTTTCAATACCTTAAATTACAACTTGTACCTAAATTCTAACAATTCCTATCACAGCTTTGCTCATCAGCAATGTTTTGTCCTATGATATTCTTCTGCACACAGTACAGGGCAAATTTGATAGTTCAAGTAATTTAATGGACAAATGAATAAAACCATACTTACAGCACATTGGCATACTTTTTGTGCTAATTTGCATATCTTCTCACAACATATTTCATGGCTTAATTTGCAACAGTGCCTCAGATGGAATAAAAATTGAGTGGCTTCTTCAACAGATGGGCGATCCGCTCCGCCACACTCCTGCCCAGCCTGTGAAGATGAAAATTTACCCCATGGTGTTTTCATAGGAGGAAGAATATGAGAACTGCACAATTAAAAAGTTGCACATGATTTTAAAGTCGCAGTTCACATCTTTGTTCCCTGTCCCCATGCTTTCCCCAATTAATGGGGTGGGTCAATATAGAGCATGTGCAGAAAAATGCTTCACCCACTTTCTCCATTGGTGGTTGAGCTGACCAGACCACTGGGAGACAGCCAATCTGGTTACTTTTGTCTTGAATGAAAAACCCCATTGTATTTATATTGTTACTGTGACCAGTACTGCCTCCAGAGACACTTAAGGAAACAACCTTCAATTGTGTCTTCAACCCACCAGAAGCAGTGTTTCTCGGAGTTCTATAACTGATGCAATCTCTGGTAGTTTCTAATGTGTTCCATTGGTTCAGATAAACTTGCAATAATCAGAAGCCAGTGACCATGACTTGGTCACAATGTTAGAATTAGAATATGAAAAGAATTTGGAGACTGACAGGAAACCTGTTTCGAATACTTTGAAAATATGTTCTGATGAATTAGACTGTGTTGTTCAGATAGCAATGTGACAATAATTGTTCACACCGATCCTTATGTGTTAGAAGTACATTTTCTTTTAAGCATCGGTATCCAACAGCAGATTAATCAAAAAGCAAATGCACAATTGCTTAACCATTTTAATGAGTGACAGGGCTTTGGAGAATTGTCAGTACAAGGGCAGTTATCAGCTGACATTGCAGCTGTTCTTGAATGTATTGAAAGGCTTAGAATATTATAGGGGATCAGTCATTAATTCCTCAACAAGTTTACAATGCAAATAAATGGGCACTTGTTGTAGAACCAATTACTCTTTGTGTCGATCGCAAAGACATGGAGAGAAAAATAGTCTGGGTTTACTTTAAATAAAAGCCATCACATATTTTGATTGTAGAAATATTGTAAGAAATGTTAGGGTTTACTATTACTTAAATGTAAATCAAACAATTAATTTGTTAACAAAAATATATCAAATTCCAGATGATTTTGGCATTGCATGAATTTTGTTGCAATTAACCTTCCATATTCTTCCTTTCATTGCAGCCATTTATGGGAATTGGATGTGCTCTCTGACACAAAAACAACTTACATTTATAGAGTGTTACTAACATTGACAAAATGTTTTACAGATCAAAGAATGAAATGGGTAGCAAGCAGTAAGGAAAACAATAGAATGGAATTAAGAGGTGGAGCCGAAAGGTTGAAAAAAAAATTAGTAGACTTTTGAAAGCTGGGAGGAAGTAAGGCAGAAGGTCTTTGGAGGAAGCTCCAGAGAATGAAGATGTAGTGGCTGAAAGGGCAGCTGCCAACAGTGGGGGATAAAGAAGAGGGAAGGGGAGTAGGCCACTATCAGAGGAGTTAAGGGTGCAAGTGAGGGACATACGGCTGGAAGATGTGATTGAGGTATGGTAAGGTGAGGGCATGGAGGCATTTGAAGGTGAGGATTTGGATCTTGAAAGTAATTTGTAGGACCACAAGAAGTCAATTAAACCTAGCAATGATTGGAATAATGGGAGTGCAAGTGGTTTAGGACACGAGCAGAAGCATTCTGAATAAACCATGGGAGGAGGGAGGCCAGCTAAGAATGTATTGTAGAAATTGAGCCTTATGTTAATAAAGGCTGGAATAGAGAGTCAGTGGAAGTGGGGAAGAGATAAGGTCAGAAGGGAACAATGTTAAGAAGCTGGTCTTAGGTATGAAACAGGTGGGGGAATAGAAACCTCAGCTTGAAATCCAGGAGTACCCCCCTAGCTTCTACACTATCAGACTTAGCCTGCTGTGCACGTGGGGCATTTGATAGTATTAAGGGCAGAATTTTGAAGGAACTGAAGGGAGCCAAAAGGTATTGCTTCAGCTTTGCCTACATTATGCTGAAGGAAATTTTGATTGATTGGATAGAAAACTGGAGAGTCAAGCAACAACCATGAATTCAAAAGCAGAAGGATAAAAATGGGTGTCATCGGCATGCATGTGGTACGTAATCCTGTGCTTCTGAACAATGCCGTGGGGGGCTGCAAAATAATGATTAAATAGTGGGGAACAAGGATGGAGCCATGTGGTAAAATTTTGAGGTGTTCAAATCAGGCCAGTTGCACAGCAAATGCATTCAAGCTTATAACCTACAGATTTGAGGCCATGAAGGTAGCTGTCATACTGGCGGCATGGTAGGATTAATAGATCGTTGGAAATCTAGTCAGGATAAGGGCATTAAAGATAAAGGCCAGGCAATTATAGAGGAGATAAATACAGGCATCAATATCGTCATGGGTGGCAGACGAGAGAAGTGATGAAATCAGAATTTGAGACATTCTCCGTGAGTAAATTAGAGGTCAGTTTTACTCCAAGTGTAGAAAGTAAAAGTGGAGGAAGATTTGGCCGTCAGGGGATGTGTTGAAGGAAGAAAGGAAGAAAAAGAATCTGAGAGAGTTCTATCAGTAATAGAGATCTCAGAAATGTTGAGGTACCATGTGATAAAGAGGTCAAGGTGTGGCCATGCATCTGGGTGGGAGAGTTGATATCGAGGATGAGGTTGGAGTAAGTGAGAAAGGCAAGAAAGTAATCGGAGATAGGGGAAGGGAAGTTAATATGAAGGTCAGAATCAACAAGGATCAGGAGTCATTTGGTGCCGAGACTGAAGACGGACAATGACTGCTCAAAAGTTGTGCTTGGTACGGTTATGTCACCTGTCTTCTGTCCTCAGGCCATAAGTACATATATCAGCATACTCCAGTGGCAATATATGGTACAAACATTTACAACTCTTTTTAGATACCTGCACTATCTACCTACGATATAATGCGCTGTTTTGAATCTGAGGCCTTGAAATTACACCATGGGTTATTAACAAAGGAGCACTTAACAAGCTCATTGGAATTTCCTCTCTCCGCTATTTTAGAAGTGGCATTAACCTTATTAATTAAATGGACTGATAGCTGTGCTAAAATAATGAAGAGGGTAACATCAACACATTAAGCTGTTACATTAATACTCCACACTGTAATTTCAGGGTCTGTGCATTTTTTTTAGCTTACAGCAAGGCCATTTTTTTTCACAGATCATTAAATTTATCTCACAACTGGTGTGTCTCTCTGTGCTTGTCTTTCCCTCTTCAACCTGCTCTGACTCTTGCATTTTCTGTTGCTGAATGTTGCTTGAATATCTCTCTGCTTAACTTTCCTTTTGCCTCTACTTCTCTGTTTACTCTTCAAAGAGCTTTTGGGCTCATTGGAACTTGCCTTTCCATTTCTTGGTTACTCTCTCCCAGTTGTAGTTTGTTTGTACCATTGCTTGCTTTAATTCCAGCCAAGTTATCCAAATTTTTATGCCAGCATTGTTGAAATTGTTCCATAAATACAAGTTGTTTCAGCCATAGTATGGAATATAGTTCATGCCACCACTATATCAGTAAGTATATTTTGTCTAGATTTTAAGCCAAGAGTAAAAGGTCAGTTGGGAGAGCATGACAAGTTAGAAGACAAGACAAGTTAGCTTGAGTCAATTAGCACTGGAATAGTAATAGATTAACAGGGAGGGAAAGCGATGTCAGAAAAAGAAAATACAAGCACCAGAGGACAAATGGATTAAAAATAACTTTGCTTTTTTCTCCCTCTTTTTCTCTCATGCTCCCTTTTCAATAATTGCAAAATGCTCGGAGCCATTTTTTTCTGTGTGAGGAGCAGTAGAGAAATGTATATTCATGTAGTGAATCACGTTCTTTACAATTGGCAATGAGCTTGGTTCCCAATTAGCAATCTGTAGTGAGGGGGAAGTGTGTTAGAATTGAAAATGCAGCTGCAAAAAGATCATACAGTGTTATATCTCACAGAAGGTTCAAATCTTTAAGATGGTGACAATGGAAAGGAAAGCTGTTATTGTCAACAATATTTTATGCATAATTAATCATAAAATAGAAGCTAGCCACTAGACTTAAACATATCTTCTCTTAACATATTAACACAGTAAGTATTTGTTGATTTGTCATTTTGGAATGACAAAACATGAATATTGCTTTTAAAACCTGTTTTTAGTGCAAGTCTAATTGCCAACATGCATTAAAAATGTTAATATCTAGATACTGTATGCCATTTACAATAATGATCATAATCCCTGGAAGGATGGTTGATTGTTCTCTGATGGGTTTCTTTTTAATATTTTGTTCCTGAGGTCTTCAATATTTTTTTAATCAAACCAGCTTCCAATTAAGACAACCTTATTTCTGAGTGATCGTTTAGCCTCCTGTGTGACCCCCAAATGATAATTTGATATGCATTGAATTCATTCTCCTAAACATAACATCAAAATTACAGCGAAATAATTATGATGTTCTCAAGTTAAAAAAAAACTTTCATCAGAAAGTGACAATTTGCTGAATGTCCAGTCCCAGTGTGGAAACTGAGCCAGACTCCCTCAATGGGCATGTTCCCCATGATTTTCCATTCACTAATATTAAGGAGTGAGGTCCTGTTGTATGTAATATCCGTATTCAGAGTTTGCAATGTTAGGGTGGGAGATATAGATGCTGCAGGGTTTCATAACCTCTGCAAGCGCCATAAGTCTATATTGTTTGTGGAGGCAAGTTTTGCTTAATTTTATATCAAGATGGCAAGGAGCATAGAAGCAGCCCAGGATGCAGCAGGAAGACCTAGAGGTTTTCAGATGGTAGCCTGCAGGGGCTACTGAAGCAGGTGTGGCTGCTCGGAAGGGACCGCTCCCTCCGTGACACCCTAATCCACTCCTCTATCACCCCCAGCACCCCTTCCCCTTCGCCCAGCACCTTCTCGTGCAAGCGCAGGAGATGCAACACCTGCCCTTTTACCTCCACCCTTCCCACTGTCCAGGGCCCCAAACACTCCTTCCAGGTGAAACGGCGATTTACTTGTACTTCTTGCAATTTTGTATACTGTAGTCGCTGCTCACGATGTGGTCTCTTCTACATTGGGGAGACCTAACGTAGATTGGATGACCACTTTGCGGAACACCTCCGTTCAGTCCGTAAGGGTGACCCCGAGCTTCTGGTCGCCTGTCACTTTAATTCTCCGTTCCACTCCCACTCCGACCTCACCGTCCTCGGCCTCTTGCACTGTTCCAAAGAAGCTCAATGTAAGCTCGAGGAACAGCACCTCATCTTTCGATTCGGCACTTTACAGCCTTCTGGACTCAACATAGAGTTCAACAATTTCAGACCATAACCTCTGCCCCTATTCTTTTTTTTCCATTCATTTTATTTATTATATATATTTTTTTACACTTCATCTAGAGCCATCTTTTGTTTCTTAACTTGTCCCGCTACCATCTCCTTTTGCCTTGGATCATCTCTTAATGTCTCTTAATCTCTCCTGCCTTCCAACTAGAGCCATCTTTTGTTTCTTAACTTGTCCCATTACCATCTCCTTTTGCCTTGCACCATCTCTTAATGTCTCCTAATCTCTCCTGCCTTCCATCCTATCACAGAACTTCCCTTTTGTTCTTTCCTCCCCTCCCCCCTTTCCCTGCCCCTGCACTTGCTTAAAAACCTGTTCGATCTCCAGCTTTTTCCAGTTCTGATGAAAGGCCATTGACCTGAAACGTTGGAGCCGTCAGGCGGGGTTTCAGGCGTGTGGGGGGTGGGAAATCCCGATTTCGGGGGTCCCAACACCATCCCGCCCAAAACACCGCTCCACGCAGCTTTCAGAGGCAGCGGGTACCCGCCCCGCACTGGGACCCGCCGACCCCAGGCGGGAAGTGATTAGTGCCAATTAACTGCCTGTTAACAGGTAGTTAACAGGCAGTTTTTAGCCTAATCCCTATTTTGAGGGGTTTCGTGTGGGTTTCCCGACGGCTCCAAACCACGCCAGGTTAGAGCACGCGGGTCGTCGGGTTGAAGGAGTTGGAGGGGTCATGATGTCGGCGCTCAGGTGAGTGATGGGTGCATGAGTGCAAAGGTAAGTGTGTTTGGTGTGTCTAAAGTGTGTAAAGAAATTTTACTTACCTGTACTTAACTTCACAGCCTTTCTTACTGCAGCCGTCAGGAGCCCATCACTCAGCTGAACGGCTGCGATCTGTGAAAAGTGACAGCCTTCAGCTTTGAGTGCCGATGTGGGTTCTAACTGAGTCTGTGCAGAAGGACTCATGTCAGAACTCAGACTGTCAGTGTTTCACAGCTTGAAACAGCTGTGAAACACTGATATTTCATCTGTCAAGAACTCTGTGACATCACCTGTTGCCGGGTGGCCCTTAATTGGCCTGCTGAGCCCACTGGGCGGGCTCAACAAGGTCAATCAAGGGAAAATCGCACGGATTGGCCGGACGTCAATGTAGGTGGGACTAAAACCCGAAAGTTGTAGTCCCGCCTTCTTCCCGACAGCTTTGGGAAAATCAACCCCGTTAACTCTGTTTCTCTCTTCACAGATGCTGCCTGACCTGCTGAGTATTTCCAGCATTTTCTGTTTTTATTTCAGGCGTGGCTCTGTCTTGCTGGATATTTTGGAAAACATAGGGGCACAGGCCTCACAGAATTATGCTGCAAAATGCTTGGAAGGAGGTGGTTACACATGTCAAATCAGAGGGAAACTCCCACAGAATGTGGCTGCCAGTTAGAAAGGTGTTTCGAGACCTCTCAAGGTCTGCAAATAAAGGACCAAGAACCAGTACACTCTCTTAAGCATGATAGCAAAGTATGCATAACACATTGGCCATTTTCAGAACCCTAAGATTGTAGATGTGATTTGCCAATTTTGCACTGACAGTGAAGACCATCAAATGCCGGGAGTGCATATCTGAAATTAAGATGCACACTGCACAAAATTTTCCAGCTTTTTAAAGTGAGCTGAGGTGATTGCTGACCTAGATTGGCTCCCTGTCCGGCAACACCTCGATGTAAAATTCTTACCCTCATGTTCAAATCCCTCCATTGCGTTGTCCCTCCCTATCTCTGTAACCTCCTCCAGCCCTACAACCCTCCAAGATCTCTGTGCTCCTCCAATTCTGACCTCTTACGCATCCCCAATTTTCATCACCTCACCATTGGTCATGTCTTCAGCTGCCTAGCTCCTAAGCTCTGGAATTCCCTCCTTAAGCCTCTCCACCTCTCCGCCTATCTCTCCTCTTTTAAGTCGCTCCTTAAGGCCTACCTCTTTGACCAAGCTTTTGGTCACCTGTACTAATATCTCTTTATGTGGCTCGGTGTCAATTTCTTTACCTGATAACGCTCTTGTGAAATGCCTTGGGACATTTATACTACTTAAAAGCACTATATAAATGCAATTTTTTGTTGTCATGGCTAGATCTCAGCTGCACCTACCTGTTTATCCCCCTCCATTGACTCTACATATGCCAGAAAACAGGCAGCACCACACAGACCCCACAGCCATAGTCATGTGACAATCAGTGGCTGAAAATTTCAAGACCAACTTGAAGGAGGTAGA
Organism: Somniosus microcephalus; assembly: GCF_052327205.1. Lineage (NCBI taxonomy): Eukaryota > Metazoa > Chordata > Chondrichthyes > Squaliformes > Somniosidae > Somniosus > Somniosus microcephalus. Next base: position 34,688,028 of record NC_140996.1, read on the forward strand.
GGCTACCTGAGTCCTAAGAACATCTTGTGCCACCACCTCACTGACTTCAGTCACTAGGGGAGCACATAAAAGGAGTAGTCAATTATGTTCTACAGCACATAAATCATGTAGTTTCAGTAAATTGAAGCACAGTGATGCATGACAGTAGGACCACACACAAAACACTTGTACGTAATAAATATTTAACGTAGTGCTTAAATAGTTCTGTGTCCGGAAAGTGTTCTGCCTATTCCTTTGCATAATGGTTCATCAGAAGGAAGAAATGGGATAAATTTGAGTTGAGATACAGCATTATCCTTATTAAGTATGGTGTGATTGATGATTGTTTATGGTGGACTTAGTATGCAGCTGTGGGTGGTGGAATGGAAAATGTGCATTGAAAGTTCCTGACATGTAGAAACTGAGGGCAGTAGTGATCTTCACAGTGTAAGATTCTAAAAACCGTGATAAAACCGCGGCTACTGTGTGGAGGTCAAACTTCAGAATGAATTGTGAAATGGTTCAAAATGTAGGAAGTCATCATGTGTTCTTTGTTTGTGAAGACACAAAATGGCAGAAGTCAGCAGGGGGTCCTTTGCCTGGTGGTCAGCATGGTCCTTTGTTTGAAGGAGAAACAAGAGTGATGAGGAAGTCCCGCCCCCACACACTTCATAGCAACATGAATGAGTCATGCGGAAGGAACTCCAATCAGGGAAGGTTTGGAGTGAAACTGACCTATCAGAGGGGCCAGACAGTGACATACAAGGGAGGCCGGCAGAAAGGCAGTATAAAGAGATAGCCCAGAGGCAAGAAATTCAGAAGAAAGAAAGAAGACAGAAGTGGAAGCACAGAGGAACAAAGAAAGCTGGCCCGCCTATGTTATTCGACGTACGACTTTTCCTGGACCGATCACCCAGAGATAAAGGAGTATGTATAAAAGTCTATGTATAGAGCTTAGATATTGTTAAAGGGTACTTTTATGTATGGTTGACTTGGGATATAAATCGCCAGGAGATAGCGTGTAAGTTGCTGGGGAGTACTTCTATGTATGGGTAAATTGGGTGCACATTGATTGGGATGTACACTTGAATATTGAACTGTAGTGTGAATAAAGACCAATTTTATTGATCACATACTTGTCTGTCATTGTTACGCTTATTCGTAATTCTCGAAGTCCAAACAATAGTAAGAGAAAGGCTTACAACAGCCAATAACAGTACAGTGCATATGGTAGAACATGACTGGAGGTTTGCTTGAAGCATATGACACAACTGAGTCACAGGATCTGTATTGAAGAGGTATGAATTCCTCCGTCTATATATGCAGCCTGGGGTACTTGATTGTGTGGTAAATATACTTGTAGTGTAACTTGACGTGCAAATTATCCCTCATTTGCCTTCGACGTCTTCCTCCAGGAAATATAAATACAGTGGGCTTCCCATGGACAATCCAATGTTGGCATCTTAAACCAAAGTGCAAGGAAATGGGTGCAAAATGCACATTAATTATCCACAGCAAAGTTTCAATATCAAAAATAAAATGACCCCTTCTAAAATAATGCAGTTTTCCATTTCAGAATTCAAGAATATCAAATTGGGGAGCCCAAAGTTAAAACTCTTTGGGGGAGAAATTCAGTAGGTTGCGCCACCCATTAGTGCCTTAAGAGGGCGCTAAGTGGGTCACAAGCCAACTGGCACACGGGCGCGGCACTGCCCACGCCTCCCACTAAATTCCGCGGGACGTTAGTGGTGGCGCTAACCGTTAGCGCTGTGCCGCTGCCGATGATGTCATCGGTGTGCACAGCGCCCCGCTGATGCCCCAGCCGCAATATTCAGCAGCGCCCCCTGATTTGCCGCCGGACGCTATGTCCGATGGGTTCGGGGGGGCCTACCTGCGGCCGGGGAGGAGCAAATTAAAGGCGAGGTGCGGGGCGGCCATTTTTGTTGTTGGCCGCCTGCCAGCACCTGCCTGCGCTCCCGTCCCCGGCCTCCTGACCCCCCCCCCCGCGGAGTGCTGGCTGCGCTCCAAGAGCCTGGCACTTCTCTTGGGTGCCAGGCTCTTTTGCCTGCACTCCCGATCCTCGGGGGCCCAGCTGGGCCCCAGATCGCGCTGCACAAGGCCCCTCCCCTTTAAGAAGGGGAGGGAGACCTGCAATACCGCAGCGCAACATGCCGCAGTGTGTGGCGCTGCAGCATGTAGCACCACGATATTCACTCGCAACGCCCCAAGAGGGATGCGGGGCGCCTCCAGTAGCACCGCGCTTCCCTTTGGGGCACAACCACTCAATTTCCGGTGCGGGGGCACAAATGTTTCCGGGGCGCTACTTTTAGCGCCCTGGCGAGGCTGGTGCCCCAAATGGGGCTATACTCAATTTCTCCCCCTTTGTGCCTGAAAAACCATGGGCCATTTTGGTGCACTTGGGAATAGAGAGTATAGCAGAAGACCTGCAAATTAGATTAGAGCTTGAATACATTGGTTCCAGACTGTCAGTTTCCTGGGGCCTTGTTTGGAATAGAACTTTTGTCTGATTGAACATGAAAAGGTGGGCATGGCTGGAGAGGGAATTCCCAGGCCAGGAATTTGCTTGGTCCCAGCCTGGGTTATGCCAGGCATCTGGTACACTGGTAGAAATGAGGCATATTGGACTCCCATTGGGCATATGTGGGGTTTGCCTGGAGGTCCAGGCTGGATCTTGGTCTGGACACTGAACAGGGCTCCCTGCCACAGGGGCTGAATGACCCTGATGGCCCTTTCAAAATGTCAATTCAGGTCAGAGCTGCTGCTGACTCAGTGGACAACTGATCACTGCTACTTCTTCTGCACCCCTCACTCTGGCGGATGCTCATCAGTAGTATTTAAATTAGGGAACCTCCCTCAAACTCCAACATGGTCACTAGTGGAGGTTCCCAATGGGTAAATCAAGGCACTTATGTCATGACCGATGCTTATTGATTTTGGGCCCTTTATGTTCTTAGGTGCCCATTTTCAATGGTCATTTGGGATACTCAGCTTCATTCTAATACAAAATGTGCAAGTACGTCTGCTACCATTAGCATTATCATATTAAATGAATCTCCCATCGGATCTGGATGAGATAATCTTGTGTACATTCTGCACCTGACTGAAAGTTGGCAGCAAAAAATATGTGGCGTAAGTGTGGCAGAACAGACCTCTGCCCTCTCTAGCCACAGGCTAGAAAACCCATCCCAAATACTGGGAACGGGGTCATTTATATTCCCAGGGTGGGCTACCAGCACCAAGGATGCTTCAACAGCATCCTCCACAGCCTAATGCACCCTTCTAAGGAGGAGCAGTGCCTTGCAATTCTACCTGAGGCCTCTCCAAGAAGAAAATAACTTTGCTTTCAAAATCTTTGCCTCACACTGGAGCCATTATGCCACTATATAAAGGTAATTAATCCCTTCTGAGATCGATGACCTTATTCTAGTAAATATCTGGGCACTTCAGAAAGTCTTACATTGACTTGTGCTGGGTCTCAACTGGTGTGAGTTCTGCTGAGGCCTTTCAAAGGCCTAAAGGAAGGAATTCCTTTGTAAAGCCCTGGCATGCCCCCCAACCTATTTCCCTGATGTAGGGGGCACAGGCAGCAGATCTACCATAGCCCCCTGACCAGAATTTAAAGGTTCTATCTAAACAGAGAAGAAATTTGGTGGAACCAGGTTCCTACTTATATTCTGGGTACCCCCCCATGCTCTCCGCCACCACCCCAGGCAGCAATCAAACTTACACCCTCTCCCAACTATGGAATTTCAGGGTCACTGAATGCAAAAGGTGGGATTGTTCCAGCTGCAAGCTGACATGGTGCAGAATGGCTACCATTAATTAGATCTGGCGTTCAATTCTGATCTTTTTGCATATTGGTAGACCAACATGACCTTACAGAAAAAAGTAATGAAATAACTTTCTATGTAACATGCATTAAGATACAGTTGCATCCAGTTCTTGCCATCCCATTATAGAAAAGATAATTGAACCATTGGAAAAGGCACCACAAATGTTCACGAGAATAATAGCAGGACATAAAGGTTATAGTTCTGAAGAAAGTCTTAAAATTTGGACCTTTTCCACTGGCACAGAGAAGATTAAGGGGGAATTTAATGAGGTATTCAAAAGAATGAAATGTTTTGAGAGGGTAAACAATGATAGATTGTTTTCTTTGGTTGGTGAATCTGGAAAAAGTGGCATCGAGTCAGGATTATAATGAGAAGAATTAAATGGTAAGTAACAAGAAATCTTTTTACACAATTGGGTGATAAGATATGAAATGCTTTACCACAAGTGACTATTGAGAAAGAGATGATAACATAATTTAAAAGGAAATTAGATAAGTACTTGAAATCAAAGAATATAAAAGGCTAATTCCAATGCTGTCCTGCCCGGCTTCCCAGCTTGCACCCTCCGTAAACCTGAGCTCATCCAAAACTCTGCTGCCCGTATCCTAACTCACACCAAGTCCCGTTCACCCATCACCCCTGTGCTCACTGCCCCGTATCCTAACTCGCACCAAGTCCCGTTCACCCATCACCCCTGTGCTCACTGACCGGTGACGCCACAATTTTAAAATTCTCATCCGTGTTTTCAAATCCCACTGTGTCCTCACCCCTCCCTATCTCTGTAACCTCCTCTAGCACTACAACCCTCCAAGATCTCTGCATTCCTCCAATTCTCCACCATTGGCGGCCGTGCCTTCAACTGCCTTGACCCGAAGCTCTGGAATTCCCTCCCTAAACCTCTCCGCTGCTCTACCTCTCTCCTCCTTTAAGACGCTCCTTAAAACCTACCTCTTTGACCAAGTTTTCGGTCACCAGTCCTAATATCTCCTAATGTGGCTCGGTGTCAAATTTTGTTTGAAAATCGCACCTGGGACATTTCATTATGTTAAAGGTGCTGTATAACAGCATGTTGTGGTTGTTGTTGTTGATTATGGGGAAAGGGTAGGAAATGGGGTTAGGGAATATAGCTCCAATTGAAGAGCTAGCACCAGCATAGGCACGATCAGGTGACTTCCACCTGGGCTGCATTTTCAAAGACTTTGAAGACATTGACACCCCACCAACTTGCAATAATACTGTGATGTTTACCATCGCTCATGTAACTATATTATGAGTCTACCAATCTAACTGAATCGAAAGATAATGAACTACTGCACCAATGCCATACACTGATTTTATCACACTAACTGAACTCCTTCAATGAATTTTAGGAACTGCAATACAATTCCAAGTCGATCAGTCTTACGCAGCTAAAGTGTTATCAGAAAATTGATCGCAGAAGTGCTCAAGTGATAACAGTCAACTCGCAGCAGATATACCTTTTTTTAAATCCGAGGCAAGCCTTCAAGGCATTTCACAGTTGATTATGTTACATGTTGAAGAAAAATATTTTAATAAAATCAGCATACAATCAGCAAAAACTTATTGCATATGAAATTACAAAAATCAACGGGTGACTAAAATTAAAGACTACCAATGTGGAGGCAAAAATGTTTGGCCAGATTTTTCAGCAGAATTAACACTATACCCTTCCACATGACATCATAGTTGATTTTTACACAATCTATAAAGACAAATGTGGAAAAGCATAATTTTTTTATAATAAAGCAACAGAAAAGTAAAGTCACCTCCGTGTCTATACCAGATCACCCCTGCCACTAAGGAAAGGAAAGATGATTTAAAAAGATTTAGTGCTTTAAGCAACACAATTTACAGAATGTTCTCGCTGCTACTGGAATATCTGCTATCCTAGCGATTTAGATGATGCGAGTAATCTTCTGGATCACAGTAATGTCAACACTGGATGACCAACATGCAGCAAATGGTCATTACTGGATGCTAGGTCCATAATAATCACCATGCTGCACCATGTCAGCATGCAATCTTGGATGCACTCTCTCCATTGTGCTTGCTGTTTGGCTATATTGATGGTAATTTAGGTCATGCGCTCCTCCATACTGTTCAAACTGTGCTTCATGGAGCAGAGTAACCTTTCTGCACTGCAACATATTCCTGTAACCCCTGTTTTAAGGGATCTGCACAGAGTTCTTCATTCTTAGGTATATTGGGAGTGGTAGCAAGTGACATGGAACTCCACAAAGAGCCGCTATTTTAATTATTGTGCTCACCAAGCTGCTAGAGAGTGGAATTCTTCTAATTTTAGGCACTGTCAGCATTTAACACTCTCAGTCTGGTACAGCACAGCCAGATGCAAAGTAAAGCACTTACTATTCTGCCCCACCAGCATCCTGTAGCTTCTCTGAGTGAGCTTGCCAATAACTGCTGAGTTAGAGACAGTTTTGTGCTGTAGCCCTATGCACAGTAGGAGCTAAATTGAGACTGTCCAAACTCAACTTACAAAAGACTCTTACAGCCAGCACATGAAGGAGACTTTCATCCCAGCATCTAGGCTGGATTTGAACCTAGGTCCCAGAGGTAAAAAGTCAATGCCTGTAATAAATTTTAAAGTTCAGAAGCCACCTTTGTAGATTCACAGCCGTCACAGGTAAATCCTGTTGTCTAACCCCTAGGTGAAGTCATATTATGTCACATCTTATTTTGGGATTCTGCTAAATAATTAGTTGATTATCCACCATTACATCAAAGAAAATAATTACTTATACAATAGCAAAATACTGCGGAAGCTGGAAATCTGAAATAACAACAGAAAATGCTGGAAATACTCAGCAGGCCAGGCAGCATCCGTGGAGAGAGAAACAGAGTTAACGTTTCAGGTCTGGGACCCTTCATCAGAACTGGAAAAAGCTGGAAATGTAACAGATTTTAAGCAGGTGCAGAGACAGGGAACAGGGGGGGGGGGGCGGCGGGGGGGGGCGGGGGCAGTGGGGGTTAGGAGGGGAGGAAGGATTTGAAAGAACATACTGTGAAAATGTTGCAAATGGGAATGGCAAAATCATACAGCATGAAAAAAGGGGACAGGGATTATTATCTGAAATTGTTGAACTCGATATTGAGTCCGGAAGCTTGTAAAGTGCCTAATCGAACGATGAGGTGCTGTTCTTTGAGCTTACGTTGAGCATCATTGGAACAATGTAATAGGCCGAGGACAGAGAGATCAGAGTGGGAGTGAAGCGAAGAATTAAATTGATGGGCGACCGGAAGCTCAGGGTCATCCTTACGGACTGAACAGAGGTGTTCCACAAAGCGGTCACCCAATCTGCATTTGGTCTCCCCAATGTAGAGGAGACCACATCGTGAGCAGCGAATACAGTATATTAAATGCAAGAAGTAAAAGTAAATCGCTGTTTCACCTGGAAGGTGTGTTTGGGGCCCTGGACAGTGGGAAGGGGGAGGTATAAGGGCAGGTGCTGCATCTCCTGCGCTTGCACGGGAAGGTGCCAGGTGAAGGAGAAGGGCTGTTGGGGGTGATTGAGGAGTGGACCAGGGTGTCGCGGAGGGAGCGGTCCCGTTGGAATGCTGAAAGGGAAGGTGAGGGGAAGATGTGTTTGGTGGTGGGGGTGGCAGAAATGGCGGAGGATGATCCGTTGAATGTGGAGGCTGGTGGGGTGAAAGTTGAGGACAAGGGGAACCCTATCGTGGTTCTGGGAGGGAGGGGAAGGGTGAGAGCAGAAGCACGGGAAATGGAACGGACACGGTCAAGGGCCATGTCAACCACAGTAGCGGGGAATCCTCGGTTGAGGAAAAAGGAAGACATGTTGGAAGCACTGGTATGGAAGGTGGCATCGTCAGAACAGACGCGGCAGAGACGGAGAAACTGGGAGAATGGAATAGAGTACTTACAGGAAGTGGGGTGGGAGGAAGTGTAGTCCAGGTAGCTGTGGGAGTCGGTGGGCTTGTAGTGGATGTTTGTCGAAAGCCGATCACCAGAAATGGAGATGGAGAATTCAAGGAAGGGAAGGGAAGAGTCAGAGATGGACCATGTGAAGGTGAGGGAAGGGTGGAAATTGGAAGTAAAGTGAATGAACTTATCTAGTTCAGGGCGAGAGCAGGAAACGGCACCAATACAGTCATCGATGTACCAGAAAAAGAGGTGAGGGAGGGGACTTGAGTAGGACTGGAACAAAGAGTGTTCCACATATCCCATGAACAGGCAGGCATAGCTAGGGCCCATGCGGGTTCCCATAGCAACACCTTTAACGCAGATTGGGTGACCGCTTTGTGGAACACCTCCGTTCAGTCCGTAAGGTTGACCCTGAGCTTCTGGTCGCCTGTCACTTTAATTCTTCACTTCACTCCCACTCTGGTCTCTCTGTCCTCAGCCTATTACATTGTTCCAATGCAGCTCAACACAAGCTCGAGGAACAGCACCTCATCTTTCGATTAGGCACTTTACAAGCTTCCGGACTCAATATCGAGTTCAACAATTTCAGATAATAATCCCTGCCCCCATATTTCATGCTGTATGATTTTGCCATTCCCATTTGCAACATTTTCACAGTATGTTCTTTCAATTCCTTCCTCCCCTCCGAAACCCCCGCCCCCCACCGCACCCCCCCCCCCCCCCCACCGTCTCTGCACCTGCTTAATATCTGTTACATTTCCAGCTTTTTCCAGTTCTGATGAAAGGTCCCAGACCTGAAACGTTAACTCTGTTTCTCTCTCCACGGATGTTGCCTGGCCTGCTGAGTATTTCCAGCATTTAAAATAATTACTTAGCCAGCTGGATTTGAAAAAAAATTATGATGACATGTGCACTTGGAAAAGTTTTATTTCCCAGCATTTTAATGTAAATAGCATCAGCCAGCCAAGGCCATGCAAACAAGCCATTTGAGAGCTGAGTATTAACCCTCATCAGCCAAGGCATCCACATGTTAAATACTGTGCAAAATGTGACAATTTTAGAAAGCAAATTAGATGTTGAAATCCCCACCGATGCATTAGTTGTCGCGAGGATTGTTTACATCAAACCAAGAGGTGTTCTACCTCATCTCTCATGAAATGAGATTTTACTTCACCAAGATGTTTGTTGGAAAAACTGCTATATTTGGAAGAAACTGGCTGGGAATTCCCTCAGAGCTGCTCCTGCTCCTTTGCCGTAACTTCTCCAGAAACACGGCAGAAACCCGGTTTACATGTGCAAATGGGATTTTTAATCATACTTCTGGCAAAGTTGCAGTAAAGGAGTGAGAGCTGCTCCAAGGAAATGCCTGCCCAATGTCATTAAATAATTAATCACAGATATTCATCCACATGTAATAATTCAGATGTCTGCTTAAATGTACAAGTTACATCCAAAAATATCTTTACAGGGGGAAAAAATGCAACTATGTAACGGAAACTGGAGGAATGTCTGGAAAGGTGTTTGATCTCAAGAATAGTAGCAAGGTGAGCATTCAAACAACAATGGCCATGATAAAAATAGACTGCCAGATATGTAGGCTGCCTTATATAAAGATGATTATTTATGCCAAATAAAGTAAGTTACAGTTGTCAGGCGTGTTGCCTTGAGTAGCTTTATGCACTGACCTCAGCTGACCCAGTAACCTATTGCATTTGCAACACAAAGAACAGAAATGAAAATGGTTAAGAAGTGGTATAACGGTGTAAAAAAAAATGAATAGCCTAGACAGATGCAGGTGAGATAGACAAAGACTCACTGGGGCCAATTTTGACTTTGACTGCATTTTCCCCAATGATAGGTAGATCGCTGAATTACAAGGCAAGATTTAAGAGTCTCTCGAGACTCTCTAGTCTGCACTACAGAAAGCCTGTTGGCTTCGTGGCAGGTGCCTTGATAGCAGCCTGCACTTGGGGGAAGCCTGCTTGGTTAGAAAACCTGCAGCCCATTCCTGCTGGCTCCTGGTGTTCATGGAGGACGTGATACACTCGTTGGCATTTGCGAACAGGGTGTTAGCGGCCTACTTGATGCAGACATGGGCTGCAGACTGATTAACATGATCGATGTCACCTGCTACAGTTTGGAAAGAGCCCAAGGCAAAAATGTTGAGGGTTGTAGTGATGTTCACTGCCGCAGACAAGGCATGGGTCACTGTGGGAGTGGGTAACAGGTCTTGCTGTTAGAGCCTTCACAGGTCTATGACAGCCACTCTGGAGAAATGCAGCCTTCTTACGCATAGTTCCTCAATAAGCTGGAGGCAGGTGACTGGGCCTATACACCCTATGGGTAGGGTAACGAAGCCTGCAAACAGCCATCCTTCTCTGTAAGCTCCTAACAGCCCCAACTGCAGCTCCCTACGTGTTGTTGCTCCTCTTCCTCCAATTATAATGAAGTGGTCAAGACAACACCCCTATTGTCCAGTATCGAGAAATCCTTCAGTTTCCTGGAGAATTTGAAGCAAGTTGTACAGAAAATCCAACAATGTCCAAGTCAATGACATTACTATGAATCAAGCAATGTTTCTTCCAGACAAATACCAATGATCTGAGCACTTGCAGGTGAGTTCCTCTATAATCATAGAATCATAGAATGGTTACAGCATGAAAGAAAGCCATTTGGCCTGTCAAGCCCATGCTGGCTCTCCGCAAGAGCACTTCAGCTAGTCCCACTCCCCCGCACTTTCCCCATAGCCCTGAAAATTTATTTCCTTCAGATACTTATCCAACTCCCTTTGAAAGCCATGATTGAATCTGCCTCCACCACCCTCTCAGGCAGTGCATTCCAGATTTTAACCACTCGCTGCATAAAAATGTTTTTTCTTACGTTGTCTTTGGTTCTTTTGCCAATCACCTTAAACCTGTGTCCTCTGGTTCTCGACCCTTCTGCCAATGGGAATAGTTTCTCTCTATCTACTCTGTCCCGACCCCTCATGATTTTGAACACCTCTATCAAATCTCCTCTCAATCTTCTCTGCTCCAAGGAAAACAACCCCAGCTTCTCCAGTCTAGCCACATAACTGAAGTCCCTCATTCCTGGAATCATTCTCGTAAATCTTTAATGCACCCTCTGTAAGGCCTTCACATCCTTCCTAAAGTGTAGTGCCCAGAATTGGACACAGTACCCCAGTTGGGGCCAAGCCAGTGTTTTGTACAGGTTCATCATAATTTCCACACCTTTGTACCTCTATTTATGAAGCCCAGGATCCCGTAAGTCTTTTTAACTGCTTTCTCAACCTGCCCGGCCACCTTCAGCGATTTGTGCACACATACCCCCAGGTCTCTCTGTTCGTGCATCCTCTTCAGGATTGTACCATTTCGTTTATATGTCCTCCCCTCATTCTTTCCACCAAAATGTATCACTTCACACTTTTCTGCGTTAAATTTCATATGCCACGTGCCTGCCCATTTCACCAGCCTCTCTATGTCTTCCTGAAGTCTATCACTCCCCTCCTCACTGTTTACTATACTTCCAAGTTTTGTATCATCTGCAAATTTTGAAATTGTGCCCTGTACACCCACATCCAAGTTATTAACATATATCAAGAAAAGCAATGGTCCTAGATCTGACCCCTGGGGAACACCAGTGTATACCTTCCTCCAGTCTGAAAAATAACCTTTTACCACTACTCTCAGTTTCCTATCACTTAGTCAATTCCGTATCCATGCTGCCACTGTCCCTTTTATTCCAAGGGCTTCAACTTTGCTGGCAAGCCTGTTATGTGGCACTTTGTCGAACGCCTTTTCAAAATCCATGTAAACTACGACAACTGCATTAACCTCATCAACCCTCTCTGTTACCTCATCAAAGAACTCAATCAAGTTAGTTAAACATGATTTGCATTTAACAAATCCATGCTGGCTTTCCTTAATTAATCCACACTTGTCCAAGTGACTGTTAATTTTGTCCCTGATTACTGTTTCTAAAAGCTTCCCCACTACCAAGGTCAAACTGACTGGCCTGTATTTGCTGGGTTTATCTTTACACCCTTTTTTGAACAATGGTGTAACATTTACAATTCTTCAGTCCTCTGGCACCACGCCCCGTATCTAAGGAGGATTGGAAGATTATGGCCAGTTCCTCTGCAATTTCCTCACTCAATTCCCTCAGCATCCTAGGATGCATCCCATCCCATCCTGGTGATTTATCTACTTTGAGTACAGCCAGCCTTTCTAATAGATCATCTTTATCAATTTTTATCCTATCAAGTATCGCCAATTCCTCCTCCTTTACTATATCTATGGCAACATCCTCTTCCTTGGTGAAGACAGATGCAAAATACTCATTTGGTACCTCAGCCATACCCTCTGCCTCCATGCATAGGTCTCCTTTTTGGTCCCTAATCGGCCTCACCCTCCTCTTACTACTCATTTACTATTTATATGCCTATTGTTCTGGACATTATGTGACATTCTGGACATTTTAACATGCAGTAGCACCCTCTGGTGGTGGTTATTGTGTTAGCAGTGTGTTTGTATGAAACAGAGGTCATTTGACCTTTGTTCCTTTCTTCCTGTGTGAGGTTATTTGACCTTTGTTCCTTTCTTCCTGTGAGGGGTCATTTGACCTTCGTACCTTTCTTCCTGTGTAACCCAGGAAGTAGAATCCCAGGAAGTAGAATTCCAGGAAGAACCTGGCAGTAATGGAGGATTCCATAAAGGATTCACAATCCAATGTAATCTGATTTCATATGTTAGGCCAAGCGCAATATCTGTGAGTATCTTTGTTTCTTAGCATAATAGCAAAGTTGTCAGAGTAGTATTTTGACAATAATATGTTTATAAAAGGTTAATATTTGATAGTTATAGAAGTTAGTCCAAATGTTAGTTAGTTATACAATTAGTCTATTCTACTGTTGTAAATATGTTATATCTTATGTAATATCGAATGTATAGTACTCAGTTTATGAACAAAACATACTTTATTTGTGTTTACAGTTTCACAAATTTGTTCAAGTAAAGGCTTCAAACAGCAAATGGCTTCACGAAGAATTATTTTGAATAAGTGTTTAACTTGCTGGATAACTAGATAGGAGCACGTCTAGTGCAGCCAGTACGGTGAAAAGATACAGTGAAAAGATATCAGTGAAAAGATAGCAATACGGCTAGCTGTGAAGGGCGGAGCAGGAGGAACCCAGTGTAAGCCTTAACCTCATAGAGCACATCTACCTCACATCAACATGTCAGAAGATAATAACAAAAATGCTTTGCAGCAAGTAGAAGACCTTAAACAGGCAGACGAAACTGTAGAACGTGACAATCGGTCTATAAGCTCCGGTTACTACAGATCGCAAGTTGGTTCACGGTCATCGGGTGGTTCTAGAGTAAGCATAGCCATCACCAAAGCACGGGCTAAGCTAGTAGCAGCTCAAGCCAGAGCTGCGCATGCGGACAGTGAAATAGAAATAAAAGTAAGACAGGCCCGTCTCCAAGCTGAACTCCATGCTGAACAGGCCCGACACCAAGCTGACCTGGCCCGTCACCAGGTTGAACTCCAGGCTGAACAGGCCCGATACCAAGCTGACCTGACTCGTCACCAGGTTGAACGACAAGCTGAACAGGCCCATCTCCAAGCCACATTAGATGCTCTGCAGCAACAAAAAGAGATAGATGCTGCATTAGCCGAGATGCAAGTATTCGAGGCAATTTTGGAGGGAGCTGTTCCCGAGACAGCTTACAAACCTTTAATTCCCGTTCCGTGGCAGAGTCCACGACAGCGCACCATAGATTACGTGAGCGGCCATGCCGACATACAGTTTACAGGAGAAAGGGATGGACGCCCACACATCTCTACAGACGCAAGCACTTCGTATAACATGCCACCAGTTGCCAACCAAGGTCAAAGCAGACGGCGTACCTCAAGCCGCAGAGTCTCCCACAGCAGAACGGAAGACACGGTGCAGAGGAATAGGACGCCGAATAGAGAAAGTCAGAGGCAAATCCCGTCTCGGTTCCTTGAGACCCCCAACAGAGCCCCTAGCCAAGGCAACCCTGGCACAGGTCCCAGCAACTACGACCTCGCCAAATACCTTGCACGCACCCAGCTGGTGACTTCGGGGTTAATCAAGTTTGATGACAGGCCGGAGAATTATCGGGCTTGGAAGTCCTGCTTCCACGATGCCATATCGGGCTTAGACCTGTCGGCAGGAGAAGAGCTCGGCCTCCTTATCAAATGGCTCGGCCCAGAGTCCGCCGGACAGGCACGCAGGATAAAAGCGGCCAATGTGGGACAGCTGTCAGAGGGGTTGGAGAAGGCTTGGGCGAGGCTGGAAGAAAGCTACGGCTCGCCCGAAGCCATTGAAAGGGCTCTCTTTGACAGGTTGGAGAACTTTCCGAGGTTGACAAGTGAGGAACCCCAGAAGCTCCGCGACCTTGGAGATCTGCTGTCGGAACTCGAAGCCGCAAAGCAGGGCTGCTACCTACCCGGTCTATCGTACTTAGACACTTCCAGAGGGGTAAGTCCCATCATTGAGAAGCTTCCATTTAACCTGCAGGAGAAGTGGATAACGTTTGGATCAAGGTTCAAGCTAAAGCACAACGTGGCGTTCCCACCATTCTCTGCGTTCGTTAAATTCATCCGTAAAGAAGCCAAAGCCAGGAAGGACCCCAGCTTCAACTTCTTCTCCGCCCACCCAGCACTTGCCAGAAGAGACAAGTTCGACAGACATGGAAGGACACCAATATCTGTCCACAAAATGCAAGTGTCCTCAACTGAGCACACAAAGCTTCAGAAGAAACCTGAGGATATGAGCAAACAATGCCCTATCCACAACAAGCCCCATCCTTTAAAGAAGTGCAGAGGCTTCAGGGAGATGTCCCTGGAAGATCGGAAACAATATCTTAAAGAGAACTCTATATGTTTCAAGTGCTGCTCGTCCACGAGCCATCTCACCAAGAACTGCAAGGTATATGCAAAATGCACAGAAGGCGAAAGTGATCGGCACGTTTCAGCACTATACCCAGGCCCAGCTCCTTGGAAGTCAGAGACGCCTCCTCCCACTTCAGAGCACGGTGGGGAGAGAGAGGGAGCTGCTGGTCCGGAGATTACATCCAGGTGCACCGAGGTGTGTGGGGAAGGAGTGAGTGGAAGAGCATGCTTCAAGATATGCCTTGTTAATGTGTACTCTGCAGGATGTCGCCAGGAATCTGAAAAGATGAAAGCACACTTCCTAGAATTTGTCAAGAAAATGCTTGTCAACGATCATGCAGAGATAGCTCCTCCACTCCAGGAAGGCCAAGAGTGTTGGCACCTCCCTTCCTTCAGAGTCTATCACCCCAAAAAGCCTGAACAGATCCGCGTGGTGTTTGACTCCAATGCACCATATCAGGGAGTCTCTCTCAACGACGTACTCCTCACAGAGCCCGATCTTAACAACAGCCTCTTGGGAGTGCTCATGAGATTCAGGAAAGAGCCCGTTGCCATCACTGCCGATATCCAGCACGTTTCATTGCTTCGTGGTGAGAGAAGACCACAGAGACTTCCTCCGCTTCCTGTGGTATCGGGACAATGAGCCCAATAGAGACATTGTGGACTACAGAATGCATGCCCATGTCTTTGGGAATAGCCCATCCCCTGCTGTCGCCATATACGGACTAAGGAGGGCTGCCAAGGAAGAAGACGGTGGCTTTGGCAGTGATTTGAGAGGGTTCATCGAATGAGAGTTCTATGTCGACGACGCACTGAAGTCATTCCCGACCGAAGCAGAGGCCATCAGTACCCTTGGACGGGCTCAGTAACTACCTGCACTATCCAACCTCAGGCTGCACAAGATAGCCTCTAACAGACCAGCAGTGATGGAGGCATTCCCCCCTGAAGATCGTGCTAAGGAAGTCAAGGACCTAGACCTCTTCACTGATGACCTCCTCCTACAGTGTAGCCTAGGGGTGTCATGGAACATAGCAACAGACACGTTCACGTTCCAAGTCTTAGACATCAAGAAACCCTTCACACGTAGAGGAGTGCTCTCTACAGTCAACAGCCTATAAGACCCTCTTGGCTTCTTAGCCCCTGTCACCATACAAGGCAGGCTGCTCCTCAGGGAACTCTCCACACGCGCTGAAGAGTGGGATTCACCTCTCCCTGAAGAGATGGAAGCAGAGTGGGACAGATGGAGAGACTCACTCCAAGACTTACAGGAGATCCGAATACCTCACTGCTATTCGTCTTTCTCTCCCTTAAATGCCCAATTCAAAGAGCTTTGTGTCTTTGCAGATGCATCCGCTAAGGCCATTGCAAGTGTGGCTTATCTGAAGGTCACCACTCAAGATGGACAAAGCAAAATCGGCTTCGTCTTCGATAGAGGCAAGTTGGCGCCCCAGCCAGACCTCACCATACCCAGATTGGAACTGTGCATAGCAGAACGCAACCTACCCCCTCACAGCAGTCTACGGAAGCTGCATTGTATCATCGACACCGACGGACCGTCTCCGAGGTGGTTCTTCTTTTTTTGCCAGAAGACTCCAGTGACAAGTAGAGTTTGGACTATGTGGAGTCGTTAATGACCCCAGACGGGGAGTGTTCTGGACATTATGTGACATTCTGGACATTTTAACATGCAGTAGCACCCTCTGGTGGTGGTTATTGTGTTAGCAGTGTGTTTGTATGAAACAGAGGTCATTTGACCTTTGTTCCTTTCTTCCTGTGTGAGGTCATTTGACCTTTGTTCCTTTCTTCCTGTGTGAGGTCATTTGACCTTTGTTCCTTTCTTCCTGTGAGGGGTCATTTGACCTTCGTACCTTCCTTCCTGTGTAACCCAGGAAGTAGAATCACAGAAATCACAGAAATCACAGAAACCCCACAGTGCAGATAGAGGCCATTTCGGCCCATCGAGCCTGCACCGACACATATCCCACCCGATCCCCGTAACCCCTACACCAACACATATCCCACCCTATCCCCGTAACCCCACGTATTTAATCCCCCTAACACTAAGGGTCAATTTATCATAGCCAATCAACCTAACCCGCACATCTTTGGACTGTAGGAGGAAACCGGAGCACCCGGAGGAAACCCACGCAAACACGGGGAGAATGTGCAAACTCCACACAGACAGTCACCTGAGGCTAGATTCGAACCCGGGTCCCTGGCGCTGTGAGGCACTGTGAGGCAACAGTGCTAACCACTATGCCACCGTGCCGCCCAGGAAGTAGAATTCCAGGAAGAACCTGGCAGTAATGGAGGATTCCATAAGGGATTCACAATCCAATGTAATCTGATTTCATATGTTAGGCCAAGCGCAATATCTGTGAGTATCTTTGTTTCTTAGCATAATAGCAACGTTGTCAGAGTAGTATTTTGACAATAATATGTTTATAAAAGGTTAATATTTGATAGTTATAGAAGTTAGTCCAAATGTTAGTTAGTTATACAATTAGTCTATTCTACTGTTGTAAATATGTTATATCTTATGTAATATCGAATGTATAGTACTCAGTTTATGTACAAAACATACTTTATCTTTGTTTACAGTTTCACAAATTTGTTCAAGTAAAGGCTTCAAACAGCAAATGGCTTCACGAAGAATTATTTTGAATAAGTGTTTAACTTGCTGGATAACTAGATAGGAGCACGTCTAGTGCAGCCAGTACACCTATTGAAGACTTTTGGATTACCTTTTATGTTGGTTGCCATTCTATTCTCATAACCTCTCTTTGCCCCTCTTATTTTCTTTTTCACTTCTCCTCTGACCTTTCCATATATAGCCTGATTCTCAGATGTATTTGCAAACTGACATCTGTCATACATGCACTTTTTCTGCTTCATCATATTCTCTGTCTCTTTCGCCATCCAGGGAGCCCTGACTTTAGTTGCCCTGTCTTTCCCCCTAGTGGGAATATACCTCAACAGTACCTGAACTATTTTCACTTTAAAGGCAGTCCATTGTTCCATTACAGGTTTGCCTGTCAATTTTTGATTCCAGTTTACCCGGGCCAGATCCATTCTCCTCCCACTGAAATTGGCCTTCCCCCAGTTAAACATTTTTACTCTAGATTGCTCCCTATCCTTTTCCATAGCTAATCTAAACCTTATGATATTATGATCACTGTTCCCTAAATGTTCACCTACTGACACTTGCTCCACTTGACCTACCTCATTCCCCAGAACCAGATCCAGCAATGTCTCCTGCCTCATTGGGCCAGAAACATACTGATCAATAAAGTTCTCCTGAACACACTTCAGAAATTCTTCCCCTTCTCTGCCCTTAACACTATTACGATCCCAATCTATATTAGGATAGTTGAAGTCACCCATTATTACTACTCTACAGTTCTTGCACCTCTCTGTAATTTCTCTGCAAATTTGATCCTCCAAAGCTTTCCCACTATTTGGTGGTCTATAGAATACACCTAGTAGTGTAATGGCACCTCTATTATTGCTTAACTCTAGCCATATAGATTCTGTCCTTGACCCCTCCAGGGCATCCTTCCTCTCCAGCACTGTAACATTCTCCTTAACCAATACTGCCACACCACCTCCTATCTTTCCTTCCCTATCATTCCTGAACACTTTATAACCAGGAATATTTAATAACCAATCCTGCCCTTTTTTGATCCAGGTGTCAGTTATTGACACAACATCATATTCCCATGTGGCTCTTTGTGCCTGCAGCTCACTTACCCTGTTTACTACGCTTTTTGCATTCACATACATACACTGTAAATTCATCTTAGACCATCATATATTCTCTCTTAGCTTGACCCCACCTAATACCTTACTATTTCTTACTTTAGTCCTCTCTGCCTCTCCCAAGCCTTTGAGCACTTTATTTCCCCTTTCTAATGTTACATCCTAGTGCCCAGCCCCCTACCAAATTAGTTAAAACCCTCCCCAACAGCACCAGCAAACCTCCCCAGGAGAATATTGATTCCGGCCCTGTTGAGGTGCAGCCTGTCCGGCCTGTACAGGTCTCATCTCCCCCAGAACCGGTCCCAATGCCCCAGGAATTTAAAGCCCTCCCTCCTGCACCATCACTCCAGCCATGCATTCATCTGTGCTATCCTCCTATTTCTATACTCACTAGCGCGTGGCACCGGGAGAAATCCGGAGATTACTACCTTTGAGGTCTTGCTTTTTAACCCCTTTCCTAGCTCCTTGAAATCTGCCTGCAGGACCTCATCCCTCTTTCTATCTATGTTGTTGCTGGAACAAGAACTCTGGCTGTTCCCCCTCCCACGTCAGAATGTTCTGCAGCTGCTCCGTGAAATCCTTGACCCTGGCACCGGGAGGCAACATACCATCCTGGAGTCACGTCTGCAGCTGCAGGAAAGCCTGCTCGCTCCTCTAACTATCGAATCCCCTACCTCTATTGCTCTCCCACTTTAGCACTTTAGATGGCCAATTCTGGCCTGTGGCAACTACTGGGCCACCTACTGGGCTCGAAACAGGTGAGCGCTTTTTCGCCCTTGTGAAGGACCCAAGCAAAATAATAGTGGGTGGATCAGGAGCAAGAATGGGGCAATCAGTTCAGTGCCCCAATTTTCAGAGTGGGGGCACTGGCAATCAGCTCCACTGTGGTTATTCACAAATACAGCTGCAATAAACTGAGTCAGGTCAAAGACAATCTACAGCAAGCTATTAATAAATCATAAAACTGCTGCCACTTCTTGAAATGCACAGGAAGAGTATATAAGCTCATGCAATGGACATTTTTCTTCTCCTTAGATGAAAAGGCTGTTTATAACAGAATGCCACTGGGATTAAATAACCGGCAGTACACAGCAACTGTAATCCCCCATCTCCGTTAAGAAGCCCATGTGGAAATCATTGGCAGGGTGACTGTTTACATTGTAGTTGATGCTCCAGTGTAGAAGAGGAACACGCTCCTGATTTGTACAATTAAAATCGCACACATTGGGCAGGATTTTCATTGAGCCGTGGAGTCGGGATTGGAGGCGTGTGGGGTGTTAAAATCCCGAAATCAGGGGTCCCGACCCCATCCTGCACCCAAACCTGCCTTCTTGCCAGTTTCAAAGGAGGCGGGTACCTGCCCTGCACTGGGACCCGCCTACCCGAGGCGGGAAAGGGATTAGTGCCAATTAACTGCCTGTTAACAGGTAGTTAACAGGCAGTTTTTAGCCTAATCCCTATTTTTAAGGTTGAAGTGTGGGATTCCCAATGGCTCCAAACCACGTCAAGTTAGAGGAGGCGGGCCGTCGGGTTGAAGGACTTGGAGGGGTCGAGATGTCGGTGTTCAGGTGAGTGATGTGTGCATGTGTGCAAAGGTAAGTGTGTTTGTTGTGTCTAAAGTGATTAAAGAAGTTTAAATGACCTTTTTTTACCTTTTCAGCCTTGCTTCCTTTAGGTCCCAGAGTCCCTCATCTCATCGGCACAGAAAGCAGAATGGCTGCGAACTGTCAAAAGTGACAGCCTTCAGCTTACTGTGCAGGAGAGATTTCTAACTGAGCCTGTGGAGAAGGACTCATGTTAGAAGTCAGACTGTCAGTGTTTGACAGCTTCAAACAGCTGTCAAACACTGATATTTCATCTGTCAAAACCTCTTGACAGATGAAATTTCAGTCTGTGATGTCACCTGTTGCCGGGTGGCCCTTAATTGCCCTGCTGAGCCCGCTGGGCAGGCTCAACAAGGTCAATCAAGTTAAAATCGCGTAGATTGGCCGCATCTCGATGGAGGCGGGACTACAACCCTGAAAGTTGTAGTCCCGCCTCCAACCCGACTCCTGAATGAAAATCCTGCCCATTATCTGTGGAAATGTGTTGCAGCACATTTAAAGTGATGAGTCAGCACTTGTAATTTGGATATGGTTCCAAGGGTAGAAAAATAATCACTATCTGCTGACGCACAGAGTGGTCTACATGGAGTTTTCTTAAATGGAGTGCTTCTAAGCAAAGTGTTAAAGTTGGGATAAAAACAGAAGATGCTGGAAATACTCAGCAGGTCAGGCAGCATCTGTGGAGAGAGAAACCGAGTTAACGTTTCAGGTCGATGGCCCCTCTGACGAAGGATCATCGACCTGAAATGTTAACTCTCTTTCTCTCTCTGCAGATGCTGCCTGATCTGCTGAGTATTTCCAGCATTTTCTGTTTTTATTTCAGATTTCCAGCATCTGCAGTATTTTGCTTTTATGTTAAAGTTGGGAATTTGGAGAGAGTGGGAATTCAGAGCAGAGGGGGATGGAATTGCTGCTTTTTGCCTCCAATACTTACAGTGCTTTGTGTGACCGGTAAGTATTTAGGTTAATCTACCTATAGCTTAATTTAAACTTGATCTAGTAATTATGTAAAAATGAAAATATAAGCTAAGTTAATTAAATACATAAACTTTAATTAATTAAATAACTAAAACAAGGTTATTATGGGATGGCAGTGCAGGTGGTGTGCTGCAACTGCAGCATGTGGGAGTTTCTGGAGAGCATTGTGATCCCGGATGACCATGTCTGCAATAAGTATCAGCATCTTGAGGAACTCCAGCTCAGAGTTGTTGAGCTGGAGTCTGAGGTGCAGACACTGTGGGGCATCAGGTCGGGTGAAAGTTATCCGGACACTTTGATCCAGGAGGCAGCCACACCCCTTAGCTTAGGTAGTGGTACAGGTTTGGTTAGTGGCCAGGGCCAGGAGTATGTGACTGTGACTCAGGCAGATAAGGGGACCCCAGGTGCAATGCTGGAGGAGCCACGGTCTTTGCCCTTATCCAACAGGTATGAAGTTCTTGCTGGCTGTGTGGATGAGGGCAAAGTCTGCAGGGTGGGTGAGCAAACTGAGCATGGCACTATGGTACAGGAGGCCATTCAAGTAAGGGGAGTGAAAAAGGATGTTGTAGTGATAGGGGACAGTATAATCAGGGGGAGAGATGCTGTTCTCTGCAGCCATGATCGGAAGTTCCCAAGGCTGTGTTGCCTGCCTGGTACCAGGGTTATCACTCCATGTGATATCAAGAAATGACTGAGCGCACTGGATACAGCAAAGGCTATGGGCCCCGAGAAAATCCCAGCTGTAGTGCTGAAGACTTGTGCTCCCGAACTAGCCCCCCGTCTAGCCATGCTGTTCTACTACAGCTACAACACTGGAACCTACCCGACAAAGTGGAAAACTGCCCAGGTATGCCCTGTCCACAAAAAGCAGGACAAATCCAATTACTACCCCATCAGTCCACTCTCAATTATCAGCAAAGTGATGGAAGGTGTTGTCGACAGTACTATCGAGCGATACTTGCTCACTAATGCTCAGTTTGGGTTCTACCAGGACTACTCAGCTCCAGACCTCATTAAAGCCTTTGTCCAAATTTGGACAAAAGAGCTGAATTCCAGAGGTGAGGTGAGAGGGACTGCCCTTGGCATCAAGGCAGCATTTGACCGACTGTGGCATCAAGCAGCCCCAATAAAACTGAAATCAATGGGAATCAAGGGGAAAACGCTCCACTGACTGGAGCCATACCTAGAACAAAGGAAGGTGGTTGTGGTGGTTGGAGGGCAATCATCTCAGCCCCAGGACATCGCTGCAGGAGTTCCTCAGGGCAATGTCCTAGGCCCAACCATCTTCAGCTGCTTCATCAATGACCTTCCCACCATCATTTAGTTAGAAATGGGGATGTTCGCAGATGATTGCATCGTGTTCAGTTCCATTCACAACTCCTCAGATAATGAAGCCGTCCATGCCCACATGCAGTAAGACCTGGACAACATTCAGGCTTGGGCTGATAAGTGGCAAGTAACATTTGCACCACACAAGTGCCAGGCAATGACTATCTCCAAAAGGAGAGCGTCGAACCATTTCCCCTGACATTCAGTTGCATTGTAATTGTCAAATTCCCCCATTAGCCAGAAACTCAACTGGACCAGCACAAGAATACTGTGTCTACAAGAGCAGGTGAGAGGCTTGTTATTCTGTGGCGAGTGACTCACCTTCCGACCCCCAAAATACTTTCTGCTATCTACAAGGCACAAGTCAGGAGTGTGATGGAATACTCTCCACTTGCCTGGATGAGTGCAGCTCCAACAATACTCAAGAAGCTCAACTGCATCCAGCGCAAAGCAGCCCGCTTGATTGGCACCCCATCCACCACCTTAAACATTCACTCCCTCCACCACCGGCATACCGTGGCTACAGTGTGTACCATCTACAGAATGCACTGCAGCAACTCGCCAAGGCTTCTTCGACAGCACCTCCCAAACTCATGACCTGTACCACCTAGAAGGATAAGGGCAGCAGGCGCATGGGAACACCACCTCCAAATTCCCATCAAGTCACACACCATCCCGACTTGGATGCTCCTCTGGCCATGATCATCCGCCCCCCGACCGCCCCCCACCCGATCTCTCCCTCCCTCCTCTCTGCGGCCTAGTGCTGCAGACCTACTCGCTCGCAGTCAGCCAGCCTCTCCATTTGGCTGACTGCGTGTGGGAAACAGAACTTTGAAATGCTAATCAGACCCTGCCATTAAATCCAGCAGGGTTAGTGGGAAACCTATTCTCCTGGGTTTCCCAAACATTTTCTAGCTCCTCTGCTCCTGATTAAAATTCCAGCCGTAGATTCTTCACGCAGCACTCCTTAATGTGGTCAAACTAACTCTGTTGCCTGTGGTCCACGTAGGAACCAACGACATAGGTAGAACTAGGAATGAGTTTCCATTGAGGAAATTTGAGGAGCTAGGATCCAAATTAAAAAGCAAAATCTCAAAGGTAATAATCTCTGGATAGTTACCTGAACCATGCGCAAATTGACCTAGGGACAAACAGATTAGAGGTTTAAATGCATGGCTCAAAGAGTGGTGTGGGAGGAAGGGGTTTCAGTTCATGGGGCACTGGCACCAGTACTGGGGAAAGATGGTGTTGTTCCGATGGGACGGGCTCTACTTACCTTGGGCAGAGACCCGGAGGCCAGACACTCTGCGGTCGAGAAGAAGGCCCAGGCTATCGTGGAGGCTGTGCGTCATTGGAGGCACTACCTGGCCGGAAAACGATTTACCCTGCTCACTGACCAGCGTTCAGTTGCTTTTATGTTCAACAACAAGCAGAGGGGCAAAATCAAAAATGACAAGATCTTGAGGTGGAGAATCGAACTTTCCACCTACAATTACGAGATCTTGTACCGGCCTGGGAAGCTCAATGAACCCCCAGATGCCCTATCGCGTGGCACCTGCGCCAGCGCACAGATCGATAGGCTGAGGGCCCTCCACAATGACCTCTGCCACCCGGGGGTCACCAGGTTCTTCCACTTCATCAAGGCCCGCAACCTGCCTTACTCCATCGAGGAGGTCAGGATCATGACCAAGAACTGCCAAGTCTGCGCCGAGTGCAAACCGCACTTTTATAGACCAGGCAGAGCCCACCTGATAAAAGCCACTCACCCTTTCGAACGCCTGAGCGTCGATTTCAAAGGGCCTCTCCCCTCCTCCGACCGCAATGTGTACTTCCTCAACATCATTGACGAGTACTCCCGGTTCCCGTTCACTATCCCCTGCCCGGACATGACCAGTGCCACGGTCATTAAATCTCTGAACAGCCTCTTCACCCTGTTCAGTTTCCCCAGCTATATCCATAGCGACCGGGGCTCATCGTTTATGAGCGACGAACTCCGCCAGTACCTGCTCGCTGGGGGTATAGCCACAAGTAGGACCACCAGTTACAACCCCCGGGGGAACGGACAGGTGGAAAGAGAGAATGCAACAGTTTGGAAGGCCGCCCTACTAGCCTTAAAGTCTAGGGGTCTTCCGACCTCCCGCTGGCAGGAGGTGCTCCCCGATGCGCTCCACTCGATTCGGTCACTGCTCTGCACAGCCACCAATGCCACCCCTCACGAGAAAATGTTTGTCTTCCCAAGGAAGTCCACATCAGGGACATCGTTACCGCCATGGCTGACGTCCCCAGGGCCGGTACTACTGGGAAGACACGTGAGGGCCAATAAAATGGACCCCCTGGTCGAGAGGGTCGACCTCCTCCACGCCAACCCCCAGTACGCTTACATTGCGTACCCGGACGGGCGGGAGGACACAGTCTCCATACGAGACCTCGCACCCTCAGGGACCGCTGTAACCCACTACCCATTACCACCCCCCCCCACGACCCGATAGCCAACCCCAGCAGCCGGCTCGCCTTGGACCGTCACCCACGAGGACTACACTCCAGGGCCCCAGCCTACACGGGACGCGACGCTGGAAGCTCCACCACCCCTGCCGTCGCCACGTCGATCACAGCGGCAGACAAGACCACCGGAGAGACTCCAATACACGAACTTTTAAATACACTTCACCCCGCCGGACTCATTTTTAAACAAGGGGTGAATGTGGTAAACCACTGTTATAACCTGTCTGTGTCTGTATGTGTATTCCACTAGGTACAGGTCTGGACATGCCTCGGCTGACTCCTCCCACTATTCCAGGTATATAAGTGACTACCACCCAGTCCCTTAGTATTCTGGACGGGTCGACCACTCGAGACAAGACCTTCATTCTTTAGTTAATAAAAGCCTGATTGTTACTCGCTCAACCTCAGTCTTTTGAGTAATTGATGGCGCATCACCAGTGCCCTGGCGAATCGAATAACTGGGACAGTAGAGAGGGCTTTAAACTAATGATGAAGGGTGGGGTGGGAGGATTTGGGAAAGAGAAAATTTAAAAGCAGCAAGAGAAATGTCAAGGCTCTAGAGCAGAGTAGAGTTTTGGGTAAAAATAAGCTGAATGGGTCAGGAAGGGACAGAAACATAGAAACATAGAAGATAGGAGCAGGAGTAGGCCATTTGGCCCCTCGAGCCTGCTCCGCCATTCAATGAGATCATGGCTGATCATCCAAATTCAGTACCCTGTTCCTGCCTTCTCTCCATACCCCTTGATCCCTTTAGCCTTAAGAAATATGTCCAACTCTTTCTTGAATACATTTAATGAATTGGCCTCGAATGCCTTCTTTGGTAGAGAATTCAACAGGTTCACCACTCTCTGGGTGAAGAAAATCCTCCTCATCTCTGTCCTAAATGGCTTGCCCCTTATCCTTAGACTGTGACCCCTGGTTCTGGACTCCCTGACCATCGGGAACATCCTTCCAGCATCTAGTCTGTCTAGTCCTGTTAGAATTTTATAAGTTTCAATGAGATCCCCTCTCATTCTTCTAAACTCCAGTGAGTACAAGCCCAATCGACCCAATCTCTCCTCATATGTCATTCCTGCCATCCCAGGTATCAGCCTGGTGAGTCTTCGCTGCACTCCTTCCATGGCAAGAACATCCTTCCTCAGATAAAGCGACCAATACTGCACACAATACTCAAGGTGTGGTCTCACCAAGGTCCTGTACAACTGCAGCAAGACATCCTTGTTCCTGTACTCAAACCCACTCGCTACGAAGGCCAACATACCATTTGCCTTCTTAACTGCCTGCTGCACCTGCATGCTTACCTTCAGCGACTGGTGCACAAGGACGCCGAGGTCTTGTTGCGCTTCCCCTTCTCCCAATCTATTGCCATTCAGATAATAATCTGGCTTCCTGTTTTTGACATCAAAGTGGATAATCTCGCATTTATCCATGTTATATTGCATCTGCCATACTTCTGCCCAATCACCCAACCTGTCCAAATCATACTGGAGTTTGTCGGCATCCTCCTCACAGCACACACGCCCACCCAGCTTTGTGTCGTCTGCAAACTTGGAGATATTACATCTAGTTCCCTCGTCCAGATCATTAATATATATTGTGAATAGCTGGGGTCCAAGGACCAATCCCTGCGGTACCCCACTAGTCACTGCCTGCCACTCGGAAAAAGAGCCGTTTATTCCAACTCTGTCTGCCAACCAGTTCTCTATCCAAGCCAATACCTTGCCCCCAATCCCATGTGCCTCAACTTTACATGCTAATCTCTTATGCGGGACCTTATCGAAAGCCTTTTGAAAGTCCAAATAGACCACATCCACTGGTTCTCCATTATCTATTTTACCAGTTACATCCTCGAAAAATTCCAGTAGCTTAGTCAAGCACGATTTACCTTTTGTAAATCCATGCTGACTTTGTCCGATCCGGTCACTTTTTTTCAAGTGCTCTGCTAGTACATCCTTTATAATGGACTCTAGCATTTTCCCCACTACCGATGTCAGGCTTACCTGTCTGTAATTCCCCGTTTTCTCTCTACCGCCTTTTTTGAACAGTGGGGTAATATTAGCTACCCGCCAATCCATGGGTACTGTTCCAGAGTCTATCAACTTTTGGAAGATGACCAGCAATGCATCTATTATTTCTTGGGCCACTTCCTTAAGTACCCTAGGATGTAGATTATCAGGCCCTAGGGATTTATCGGCCTTCAATCTTGACAATTTTCCTAACACCATTTCCCTACAAATACTGATTTCTATCAGTTCTTCCCTTTCATTAGACCCTATGTTCCCCGCCATCTTTGGGAGGTTATTTGTGTCCTCCTTTGTGAAGACAGAACCAAAATATGTATTTAATTGGACTGCCATTTCTTTGGTCCCCATTATAAATTCCCCTGATCCTGACTGCAAGGGACCTACGCTTGACATCACCAAACTTTTTCTCTTCACATATCTTTAAAACCTTTTACAGTCAGTTTTTATGTTCCCTGCAAGCTTACTCTCATACTCTATTTTCCCGCTCTTAATTGATCCCTTTGTACTCCTTTGTTGAATCCTAAACTGCTCCCAATCCTCAGGTTTACTGCTTTTTCTGGCCAATTTATATGTCCACTCCTTGGATCTTATGCTATCCCTAATTTCCCTTGTTAGCCATGGTTGAGTCACCTTTTTTGTTTTATTTTTATGCCAAACTGGGATGAACAAATTCTGTAGTTCATCCATGTGATCTACTCTTTGAGTGACATTCCCCAATCAATCCTACCCAACTCGCGCCTCATACCATCGTAGTCTCCTTTATTTAAATTCATGACCCTAGTCTCTGAGTCAACTGCTTCACTCTCCATCTTAATGAAGAATTCTTTCATATTATGATCGCTCTGACCCAAGGGGCCTTGCACAACAAGATTGCTAATTAATCCTTTCTCATTACATAATACCCAGTCTAATAGTGCCTGATCTCTTGTTGGTTCCTCGACATATTGGTCCAGGAAACCATCCCGTATACACTCCAGGAATTCCTCCTCCACAGTATTGTTACTAATTTGGTTAGCCCAATCTATATGTAGATTAAAGTCACCCATGATAACTGCTGTGCCCTTATTGCACGCTTCTCTAATTTCCCGTTTAATGCCATCCCCGACCTTCGCATTACTGTTTGGAGGTCTATATACCACTCCCACTAACGCTATCTGCCTCTTGATATTTCTCAGTTCTACCCATACAGATTCCACATCATCAGAGCTAATAGCCTTCCATATAATTGGGTTAATCCCCTCTTTAACCAGCAATGCTACCCCACCTCCTTTTCCTTTTTACCTATCTTTCTTGAATATTGAACACCCCTGGATGTTGAGTTCCATTTCTACACTGACTAGCACGTGGCACTGGTAGCAATCCTGAGATTACTACCTTTGATGTCCTATTTTTTAATTTACCTCCTAACTCCCTATATTCAGCTTTTAGGACCTCATCCCGGTTTTTACCTATATCGTTGGTACCTATATGCACCACGACAACTGGCTGTTCACCCTCCCCTTCCAAAATGTTCTGCAGCCGCTCTGAGACATCCTTGACCCTTGCACCAGGGAGGCAACACACCATCCTGGAGCCTTGTTTGCGGCTGCAGACACGCCTATCTAGTCCCCTTACAATAGAATCCCCTATTACTATAGCTCTACCCTACTTTTTTCCCCCATCCTGTGCAGCAGAACCACCCCTGGTGCCAGGAAGCTGGCTGCTGCTGCCTTCCCCTGGTAAGTCATCCCCCCCACCAGTATCCAAAGTGGTATATCTGTTTGAGAGGGGGATGCGCCTACTACTCTGCCTGTTGGTCACCCATTCCCTTTCTGCCTGTGCAACCTTTACCTGCGGTGTGACCAACTGATTAAACGTGCTATTCACAATGCCCTCAGCATTGCGGATGGTCCAGTATGTATCCAATCGCAGCTCCAGCGCTGCAATGCAGTCTGTCAGTAGCTGCAGCTGGATACACTTCCTGCACACATGGTTGTCACGGACACAGGAAGTGTCCCTGAGTTCCCACATAGCGCAGGAGGATCATACGACGGGGCCAGGCTCTCCTGCAATGACTTAACCTTTAATTAATTCAAATTAAATTAACTCAAATCAATCCCACCAATTACACTACAGTTAAATGATATACTCAAGGGCCCTTGTTTAATAGCAGTCCCCGCTACACAACAGAGACCCTAGAAACTATAAACCACAACATTTAAGTTTGGAAAAAATGAGAAAGAGAGAAATACTCACCAACCAATCACTTACCTGCTTTCTGGTGATGTCACACTTTGATTACTTTTTGCTTCTCTCTCCGAGCTCTGAGATTGGTAAACCTACCTGCGCCTCGGGCTCGCCTTTTTATCACCGCCGCCTCGCTGCTCCTCCCAGGTCCACACTGCTGCCGCCACTGCTGCTGCTGTAGGGCCTACCTGCGCCTCAGGCTCACCTTTTATCACCACTGCCTCGTTGCTCCTCCCAGGTCCGCACTGCCGCCGCTGCTGCTGCTGCTGTGGGACCTACCTGCGCCTCGGGCTCGTCTTTTATCACCGCCGCCTCGCTGCTCCTCCCAGGTCCACACTGCCGCCGCCGCTGCTGCTGCTGACAGAGAGAGTAACAAAGGAAATCATGCATCAGTGACTAAGGTGGCAGTGGGGAAAAATAGAAAAAAGTCAAAGCTAAAGACACTATATCTGAATGTGCGAAGCATTCGCAACAAAATAGATGAATTAATAGCACAGGTAGAAATGATTAGGTTTGATCTAATAGCCATTACGGAGACATAGTTGCAAAGTGGCCAAGGTTGGGAACTAAATATTCCAGGATAGAACTTTTAGATGAGATAGGCAAAATGGAAAAGGAGGAGATGTAGCTCTGATAATAAAGGATGGGATAAAGTCAGTAGAGAGAAAGGGGGAGGAATTTGGTATTGCCCCAATTGGGGCGGTAAATTTTTAAATCCTGAAAAATTAGCGCCAGGCGCTAATGATCTAATGATTCTCAACTTCCGCAAAATTGTCTGTTAGCGCTCCAGGAAGGAAGTGAAATGCTAAATCAAGCGCTACCACTTCCCTTGGAGTGCTAAAGCCAGCGGGAGGGGGGAGGGGGGTGCGGCAGTAGTGGTGCAGCAATGCCCAATGTCGAGAGCAGCGCTGCCGTGAATGGAGGCTCCTTCCCTCCCTTAAAGGGAAAGGCCACCGCTGCAGGCTCTGCAACAAAAAGAGGTACCTCGTCGCCGACGGCATCTGCGAACCGCCAGGATCAACCCCAAGCACTCTAGCAGAGTGCAGGGCTGATCGATCATGGCCCAAGAAAATAATGAAAAAAGAACGTTAGGCTTCATAAAAAAAAAATTCCCCTTACAACCATCATCCCCTTTAAACAGCGCTTCCGATGCATCCGGCCTCCTGAACAATGCCAGCTGCAGCTGTCGGTGTTGTCGCCTGGCAATGTTGCAGGGGATGGAACTGAATTTTGGGCCCGGGGTGCTACCAGGGTGTTGCGCAGGACGGGGCACAGGAGATCGTGATGCTAGGGGTTACCGCCGCCGCAAACCTCCAGGTGAATTTAGGGGGAGTCGTTTCTTTCACCGCGTCTGGGCGGTAAGTCGTCAGTGCCCTGCTATCACCCCCCAGAGGTGCTAATGGGAGGCGGTAACCAACCGAATTTCTCCCCCAAAGGATCTTAGCTCTGAAAATCTAGAAGTAGAATCAGTTTGGGTGGAGCTAAGAAACATCAAGGGGTAGAAATCATTGGTGGGAGTTGTTTATAGGCCCCCAAAGAGTAGTTGTAATTTAGGGCAGAGTATAAATCAGGAAATTAGAGGTGCATATAATAAGGTTAATACAATAATCATGGGGGACTTTAATCTACATATAGACTGGGCAAACCAAATTTGCAGTAATAGTGTGGATGACGAATTCATGGAATGTATGCAAGATAGTTTTCTAGATCAGTATGTTGAGGAACCAGCTAGGGAACAGGCTATTTTATATCTAGTATAGTGCAATGAGAAAGGGTTAATTAATAACCTTGCAGTAAAGGGGCCTTTAGGGAAGTGTGACCATAATATGATTGAATTTTATATTGAGTTTGAAATGGATTTATTTAAATCTGAAACTAGGGTCTTAAATCTAAACAAAGCAAACTACGTAGGTTTAAGGGGTGAGTTGGCTAAGGTAGATTGGGAAACTACATTAAAAGGTATGATGGTAGACAAGCAATGGCTAGTATTTAAAGAATGAATACATAATTTACAACAAATATACATTCCTTTAAGGCATAAAAACCTACAGGAAAAGTGGTCCAACTGTGGCTAACAAGAGAAGTTAAAAATTGTATTAGATCAAAGGGAGAGTCTTACAATGTTGCCAAGAAGAGTAGTATCCTGAGGATTGGGTGGATTTTAAAATTCAGCAAAGGAGGGCCAAGAAATTGATAAAGAAAGGGAAAATAGAAGGAGAGTAAACTAGCGAGTGACATAAAAACAGACTGTAAAAGCTTCTATAGGTATGTAAAAAGGAAAAGATTAGCAAAAATAAACATGGGCCCCTTACAGGTTGAGACAGCAGAAATTATAATGGAGAATAAGGAAACGCATGGAAGAAGATGCAAAAAACTTCCTGGAAATAGTGCAGAGCCAAGGGTCCAGTGAAAATGAGGAACTGAAAGAAATTAGTATTAGAAAAAAAAACAGGAGAAATTAATGGGACTGAAAGCCAATAAATCCCCTGGACGTGATGGCCTACATCCTAGGGTTTTGAAAGAGTTGGTTATAGAGATAGTGGATGCATTGGTTGTCATTTTCCAAAATTCCATAGCTTCTAGAACAGTTCCTGTGGATTGGAAGGTAGCAAAAACTATTTAAGAAAGGAGAGAGAGAGAAAACGGGGAACTACAGACCAGTTAGCCTGACATCAGCAGTACAGAAAATGCTAGAATCTAGTATTAAGGATGTGGGGACAGGGCACTTAGAAAATAATAATAGAATTGGGCAGAGTCAACACGGATTTATGAAAAGGAAATCACGTTTGACAAATCTGTTAGATTTTTTTGAGGTTGTAACTAGCAGAATAGATAATGGGGAACCAGTGGATGTGGTGTATTTGGATTTTCATAAGGGATTCGATAAGGTGCCTCACAAGAGGTTATTAAACAAAATTAGAGCTCATGGGATTGGGGGTAATATACTAGCATGGATTGAGGATTAGTTAATGGACAGAAAACAGAGAGCAGTAATAAACAGATCATTTTCAGGTTGGTTGGCTGTAACTAGTGGGGTACTGCAAGGATCAGTGCTTGAGCCTCAGCTATTCACAATCTACATCAATGATTTGGATGAGGGGACCAAATGTAATATATCCAAGTTTGCTGATGATACAAAGCTAGGCAGGAATGTAAGTTGTGAGGAGGATGCAAAGAGCCCTCAAAGGGATTTAGACAGGCTAAGTGAGTGGGCAAGAAAATAGCAAATGGAATATAATGTGGAGAAATGTGAAGTTATCCACATTGGTAAGAAAAATAGAAAAGCAGAGTATTTTTAAAATGGTGAGCGATTGGGAAATGTTGGTGTTCAGAGGGACCTAGGTGTCCTTGTACATGAATCACTGAAAGTTAACATGCAGGTACAGCAAGCAATTAGGAAAGCAAATGGTATGTTGGCCTTTAATACAAGAGGATTTGAGTATAAGAGTAAAGGGCCTAGAAATTCAGTGCCCTTAGCACCGATTTTGCAGTGCTAGAGGGCCTAGCGCTGCAATTGGCGCCGGTTCCTAAATTGCCCGGGGCCCTTCCGCGGCAGTAGACCGGTAGCGCTGCGCCGGCACCGATGACGTCATCGGTGTGCGCAGCGTCCCGGTTGCCGTGGTAACCCGGCCCCAAGCCGAAATTCAGTTGCGGCCGCCTCGCCAGTGGCAGCCGCAACTAAGACTCCGGCAAACGAGTACTGCCGGAGTCTGCGCCGGCGCTTTAAGGAGGCGCGGCGGCCGGCCGCTTTCCCGCCGGCCGCCTGCCCGCAGCTCCCTCCCCGGACTTCTCCCCCCCCCCCCCCCGGAACAGATGCAAGCCCGGCACTTGTCCGAGGTGCCGGGCTCATTTTTGAGGAGATTTGCGCGGGCCGCGGCCGGGTGCAGGCAGCTCCTCCTTAACGGAAGGAGGAGGCCTGCACTTCCCGAGCCTGCCGCACCACAGCGGGCGCCGCAGCGCCGGAATAGCGCCGCAATGCGGCGCGTTGCGCCAGTTTTCAGGCGCTAAAACCCTTCAGTAGCGCCGGCAGCCGTTTGGGCGCGGCGCTACTGAATTTTTGGCGCGCGCAAAGGGACTCAGCGCCAGCGCTAACTTCAGGCGCTAAAGCCCTGGCGCAGCGCAAACTCAATTTCTAGGCCAAGATGTCTTATTGCAATTATATAGGGCCCTGGTGAGACCACACCTGGAGAATTGTGTACAGTTTTGGTCCCCTTACCTAAGGAAGGATATACTTGTCATAGAGGGAGTGCAACAAAGGTTCACCAGACTGATTCCTGGGATGGGGGGCTTGTCCTATGAGGAGAGATTGAGCAGACTAGGCCTATATTCACAAGAGTTTAGAAGAATGGGAGGGGATCTTATTAAAAAAGACAAAATTCCTACAGGACTTGACAGGGTAGAGGCAGGGAGAATGTTTCCCCTGGCTGGGGAGTCTAGAACGAGGGGGTCACAGTCTCAGAATAAGGGGTCGGCCAATTAGGACCGAGTTGCGGAGAAATTTTTTTACTCAGAGAGTGGTGAATCTTTGGAATTCTTTACCCCACTGGGCTGTGGAGGCTCAGTCATTGAGTATATATAAGACAGAGATCGATAGATGTTTGGATATTAAGGGAATCAAGGGATATGGAGATAGTGGAGGAAAGTGGAGTTGAGGTAGAAGATCAGCCATGATCTTATTGAATGGCAGAGCAGGCTCGAGGGGCCGAATGACCTACTCCTCATCCTATTTCTTATGTTCTAAGCAAAATGCCTTGTAAGTAATTCTGACCATCCTATATCTTTAGATGATGCTCCTCCCCATCATGGCCCAGAATTATGAAACTAGATTATGCATTCATGTTGCTGTGTGAACTGAAACAGTGGAGATTCCTCCATTGTTTCCTGTTCTGACCCTTGCTGGACCTCTTGAAACTCTCACCTTTGCCTTATTACCACCTTTATGGCAGACACTCTGAATAAGATGTGCGCTCAACAATAAAATGTCGACTGGAAGGCAAATATGAGCAAATTAACAAGTCAACAAAATGCTAATACCAGGGGCAGGATTTTCATTGGGCCATGGAGGCGGGATTGGAGGTGGGGGGTTAAAATCCTGAAATTGGGGGGGCACGAACCCATCCCACCCCAACCCGCCTCCATGCCAGTTACAAAGGAGGTGGGCACCCGACCAGCACTGGGACCGGCCTCCCCGAGGCGGGAAGGGGATTAATGCCAATTAACTGCCTGTTAACAGGTAGTTAATAGGCAGTTTTTAGCCTAATCCCTATTTTCATTGTTGAAATGTGGGATTCCCGACGGCTCCAAACCACGCCAAGTTAGCGAGGCGGGCCGTCGGGATGAAGGGCTTGGAGGGGTCGAGATGTCCGTTGTTCAGGTGAGTGACGGGTGCATGACTGCAGAGGTAAGTGTGTTTGGTGTGTTTAAAGTGTTTAAATAAGTTTTACTTACATTTACATACCGTTACAGCCTTCCTTCCCTCAGGTCTCAGGAGTCCCTCATCTCACCGGCATAGAAAGCAGAATGGCCGCGATCTGTCAAAAGTTTCAGCATTCAGCTTTCTGTTCTGGGAAGATCTCTAAATCATCCTGACAGGAAGGAACTAACTTGGAGTACAGATTGTTAGTGTTTGACAGCTTCAAACAGCTGTGAAACATTGATATTTCATCTGTCAAAAGCTCTTGACAGGTGAAATATCAATCTTGACGTCACCTGTTGCCGGGTGGCCCTTAATTGGCCTGCTGAGCCCGCTGGGCAGGCTCAACAAGGTCAATCAAGTGAAAATCGAATGGGTTGGCTGGAACTCAATGGAGGTGGGACTACAACCACGAAAGTTGTAGTCCCGCCTCCTACCTGACTCCTCAATGAAAATCCAGCCCCAGGTCTTTGCATTAGTGTTTGGCAACCCGGGATATTTGGGGAGGGATTTTAGGACTGTTGCCAAAAGTTAGTGAGCACTCCTTTACTGCTAACTTGCACACTTACGAGACATTGAAACACATTTAACACGTGTGTTACCTCTACCCCAAAGAGGAATTTTACACTCAATCACTTATGATGGTGTAATCTGGTATTAGCTTTCGCCTTCATTACACATCTTTCATGCCACCCTTCCATTGCAATTTTTCCATGATTTCTATCTCAATGTACGTGACAAATGAGATTTGTTTCATATTACAGTGGGTCAATGTGCGCTGACACAATGATGAGCACTGATGCATCCTGCCAAATGCTTCCATCAGCATTTGTAATTTATTAAAAGGAAATTGCTGTTCAGTGGTGACATACACGCCAGGCACTGAGCCACAAAAAGTGCTGCAAACAACGTGGCATCACCAGCCAGTCACAGATACAGTAACGTGAAAGGAGGCCAATTATAATTAAAGATATTTTGAAAATTAATTTCCATAGCAATTAATTTTTAAATGTTGCTAAAGGGGAAGTAATAATGTCCACTACAAGCACCATGATTCTATATCTTTCAAAATTGTTTAATACAGTTAATATCTGAAGTTGTCATCGGTATAATTTATTATTAAAAAAATGCAATTTACTTATTAATTTTAAGATGAGCAAGAAAATCGCAAAAATTTGTGGAAAAGAAACATATGAGAAAATGCACTACAATATGTTCGATCCTGATGGCGTATTAGTCTGCAAATGATGGCTGGCATTAGTTATTTGAGGGTTATGAGCAGTAATATCAGGAGTGCAGAGCAGTGCACATTTCCTGATCATTTATTGCATGCTGTTTAGTGTCAGTGAACAAGTACATTAGGCTAGTTTAGATTATTATTTCCAGCAAATTAAACCACATTGCAACACTAATGCATGAAATGCTATTCAACTGGCCATATCAATTGTATGTTGCAGCAGAGCTAGAATTCTACTTGTTGGCAGCAACAGTTGAGCCTGCATAGCTGACCTTCAATTGAGCTTCCTCTTTTTGCTTGTGTTTTGTTTGCAAAGTGAGAAATCAAATCTATTAAAAGAAAGAAAGACTTGCATTTCTATAGTGCCTTTCATGACCACTGGACGTCTCAAAGCACTTTACAGCCAATTAAGTACTTTTTGAAATGTAGTCACTGTTGTAATGTAGGAAACACGGCAGCAATGTGATAATGACATTTAGTGATGTTGATTGAGGGATAAATATTGGCCAGGACACCAGGGAGAACTCCCCTGCTCTTCTTCAAAATAGTGCCATGGGATCTTTGACGTCCACCTGATAGAGCAGACGGGGCCTCGTTTTAACATTTCATCTGAAAGACAGCATCTCCAACAGTGCAGCATTCCCTCAGCACTGCACTGGAGTGTCAGCCTAGACTTTTGTGCTCAAGTCTCTGGAGTGGGAACCTGAATCTAATGAACCTTCTGACTCAGAGGTGAGGGTGCTAGCTGCTGAGCCAGGGCTGACACATTACTTCTCCCAAGTGATTCCATATTGGAAGGAGGAAGTGTAGTGGCTAGCCACAGGGATTCCATGGTAGCCTGCCAGGTCTTTGGTACCTCTAGACCTTCCAGTGGTGTAATAGCCTACATCTGTGTCGGCTATGTTCAGTGCTGCTCTAACTGGCTGGTGCTGCTTGCTTTCTGGCAAGTCTGTCACTGGAATGCTTGCTGAGATGAATATGGCGTTATTACTGCATGTATGCCTCCTGCTGCTGAGCACGCCCTTGGTAATTCCACTGATTTGTTTAGCAGCCGAATTTTGGGCAGTTAAGAGATCTATGAATTCCTGCCTCATCATTGTCTCTATTCAGTCTCCAAGCATGTTGAAACCAGCCCAGAGAGCACATTTAGGATTGGAGCCCGACATCTTTATAGCAGCAGTGTGAGCATTCGTGACAGATGCTCCCACTGTGCCTATGACCTGTGCCACTGAGAGCCCTGCTGCAGATTTGCAGAGATTGCCCT
The DNA here is from genome assembly GCF_052327205.1 of Somniosus microcephalus. NCBI lineage: Eukaryota > Metazoa > Chordata > Chondrichthyes > Squaliformes > Somniosidae > Somniosus > Somniosus microcephalus. The sequence continues at coordinate 34,725,040 of NC_140996.1, forward strand.
GTACTCCATGCAGTGCAGAAAACAAGCAACAGTTCATCCATGACTGCACAGATTCAGTACCAGACCCCTACCTTTCCCTTGTCAGACCTTCCAGTTTGGTTTGTATTGCCACAAGTAACCCTTGTAGATGATCCTGTTCAGATAATAAACTCCATTTGTATGAAGGCGATGCAAGGTCTGAACTAATAGCTGTTGCAGCAGAAGTCAGAACTATCCTAGACCTATGGACAAGGGGTGCTTCTCCTTCAGCGGCCACCATTATTTGCTCATCCAAATCCATGCACTTGTAGGGAGGCATCCTTTACCTGGTTTACGGTAATTTACCTGGTCAGGCAGCCTGTGTCACTGCACTGTGACCAATTCCAATCAGCGGTTTTGAATGGCTAAACCTTCCTTCCAGTTCTGACTGGAGGAACTTATAATTAATGATATATTAAAAACAGACAAATGGTCTGGATGCAAGAAAGTCAAATTTTATTTAAACTAAAGAAACTACACCACACGATCAAAGTAATCACGGTAAAATTGCTTAACAGGGAAGGCAGACGGCAAAAATGAGGGATAAATGGCTACAATGTTAATCTTACAATCTTAGCAACATTTCCCTTAAATTACCACCCCTTTACTTCTCACTAGATTGTCTTGCAAGTGGGTCAGAAGCCTTGCTCACCTGCAGTCCAAAGAGTAAAAGAGAAGAGAGAGAGAGGACTTCCTGGGCTTAATCTTTATACCCTGGGAGTCCCTGCTGTTTTCACGCCGAAAAGGTCCGTGTGCAATTTCGTGCCGAAAAGTCCGAATACACAAGAGAAGGGCTTTTAACTTCCTCCATTCATACATGGAGACATCACGTAGTAGAGTCAATTTCAGTGAATGGATGTGTGTAAACAACCCATTGTGCTTGCTGTCTGATGATTGGCTGATTCAAATGGGCTACTCCCCAGTGTAAACAAGCAGCTTGTAGGTTACCGGACCCTCCCAATACCACAGGGTGACTGACAGCTCGGGCTCCATTCAAACCCACTACAGGGCAGCGTTGAGCTTTTCATATGCCAACAGCCTGTCTGTCCTGTTCTGCTGCCCTTTTAAAGTTCTGTTTCCATGAGGTCTGTTCAGCCATTTTTATGCCCTGGGCAATTTAAACAGCCCATCTCAAGAGTACATCTTTTAATAAAATGTACAATATTAAAGTGTGCGATTTTCACAAAGTTCTTTTATTCCAGTGTCCAAGTGCTGCCTAGCTTACGAGCTTTTTATCGCAGCCTTTTGCAGTTCTGGGTATGTTTTAAAACATTGTCCAACCCAGAGACAATTTAAATCACACAGGTCTTCGTCCACGATGTGGATTAATATTTCCCGATCTTCGGGGGCTGAGGGGATTTGGCGACCCCTACATTTCCCCCTTGGATACTTCCAACTTGCTTTTAGTATCCTCTTGAAGAAGTGAGCAACATTTTCTGACCCCCACAAACAATCATCCCCTGTATTTACCTATAGTTACCTATCACTGATCCCCTGACCCGTCTATTCCCCTCAAATCCGAGAAAAACCATGGTATGGTAGGCATCTACAGATACATCAATTACAAAATGTTACAACAGGGGGTCTCATACCCCTGCACCACTTGTTACATTATAACATATTACAAAATGTTGCAAGTTCGGTTATACAATGTAATCAAAATGATCCCAAGCACGGAGAGTGTCCTACGCCTCTGCACCACTTGGAACTGTAAAACAAAATACAAAAATCTTCATTAAACATTTGAAACAAAATGCTGAAATAAACCCCGACCATCACGTGCCAATGATGGGTCACGAAATTTGAGTGGGTATGCTCCTCCCACCCGGGCAGTAAATGTTCCTTCCACCCCCCCTTTTAATGGTCTTAAACTTTTAAAACATACGGTGGGGGAGAAATTGGGTGAGTAGCGCCACCTCTTAGCGCCTAAAGGGGCAGTCAGTGGCTGTAGCGCCACTGGCTGCATCTCCTGCGATATTCAGCAGGGGCGCTAATGGTGGCATTAGGCATTTGCGCTGCGCCACCACCGATGACATCATCGGTGTGCGCAACGCCCCATTCGCGCCCCGTTCGCGATATTTGGTAGCGAACGCCGCAGTTGCGCCGTTCGCTACCCGCGCCCGGTTCACTGGGCCTTACTGTGCTGGCAGCGCCGCAGGTTAAGGTGGAGGAGCAGGGCGGCTGCCTTTGTCGGCGGCCGCCTGCCAGCACCTCCGTCCCCGGCCTCCTAACCACCCGCCCGCAGCATTGCCGGCTGTTTCCCGAGAGCCCGGCACTTCTCCTTGGTGCCGGGCTCATTTGCCGGCACTCGCGAGCGGGGATCACGCTGTTGCAGGCACCTCCCCCTTAACAGTGGGAGGAATGCCTGCAGTACTGCAGCGTGCCATGCCGCAGCGTGTGGCGCTGCGGCACGTTGCGCTGCGATATTCAGTTTCAGCGCCCTAAGAGGGACACGGAGCGTCTCAAGCCTCGCCCCGTGTCCCTCAAGGAGCAATGAAACTGAATATCTGACGATCGCTAAAGCCTCGAACGCTGTTCTAAATCCTGCGCTTAGGTGACTTTTGCGCCACTTTGGTGCCCCAATCCAATTTCTAGGCCACAGAATGGATTTTACAGAACAGTCTGACCCGCCAGCCCTGAGCCGTTCCCTTGTCCCTTTGTGGAGGCGGGGTACCCCTCATGTTTCACAGACCGAGACCGGGGAGTATGGGATCGTGACTCCCAGTTCCTCCCCCTCCCGTCTTCCCTCGACTGGCTGCAGAAAATGATGGGTGCCTGTATGGCGGCTCTCACTGGCCCCACACTCAAATTTGGATCCCAGATCCGGCCACACACTCATCCTTCCCAGCCACACTTACACTCTAACTTTGCCCGTGGACCCCGGGTGAGTTCTTCCCTTCCCCGAACGCACCCACATGACTCTTGGATCTCCCCCTCCCATTTACAATCTTTCCCGGGCCATCACCACCCACTTCCGGGGAACGACTCCCTATCTGACAAGGCGCCCGCGCTTCCCCACCATGACTCCTCAATAGCGAGGTCTCCCGCAAGTGAAATTCGGTCAGGATAGTGCTGGGTTAGCTGGGGCAATCTCTTCCACGTAGGATGAGTAGGCAGGTTCCTCCGGACCCTCTCCGGTTTCTCCCGAAGGTCGCTGCGGGGTCTCCTCCTGGATTTGTCCAGTGGCGAGGTGATCTCCAACATTCTGTATATCTTCATTCGATGCCCAGCTCGGGCTGGGTGAACAAGGATGCTCCTTTGCCACTCTCCTGCAAAAGAACTTAAAAGGACATGCAGCCAGGTCTCTCACTGACCTGCTGCCTGAGGTGGAGACATGGTCGGGTCCCTCGACCTCGGACCAAAATACAAGTATTTGGCACACTTATAAACTTAAACTTTAAACTTAAACTCAAAACTACTATTTACATTCTAAACTTAAAATTTAAACACCCTAAATGCAAGCTATAAACATTGGTAACTTAACACAAAGCTAAAGTACAAATGCCGCCCGTCTCCGGACGGCCAGGCTAATCTCTGGTGTCACTGTCGCAGATTACTGCTGCCTGCAGCGAAGCTGGAGTGACTCCTGCTTCAAGTCCCTGGCAGCTTAAGGCTGCTAGTTGGTGGAGGGGTTCACAAAATTTCCCTATTTTTCCCTGAAGATTGAAAATATTGTTCCACATCGTGGATGAAGAATTATATGTTTTGAATTGCCTCTGGGTAGGACAGTGTTTTTTTAAACATACCCAGAATTGCCTCTGGGTAGGACAGTGTTTTTTTAAACATACCCAGAATCGTGAAAAGCTGCGTTGGACAGAGCAGCATTTGGGTAACATCAGGATCTAAGACATTACATTTTATTAAAAATGGTACCTCTGAGTTTCGAACTGTATATTTCAAAGAGGTTTGAAAATGGCCATCAGTAAAATCATGGCAGAGAAAGCATGGCAAAAGGACAAAAAGAAAAGCAGCTAGCAGCTTGGAGCATGTCTGTGTGTATAAGTGGGAAGATACAGTGGCAGTCAGACCTGTCAATCAAACCAGGGAGTTTCCCTCTCAGAAGCACTTGAAGTTGCTTAATGACATAAGGGATTAACTACTTGAGAATAACCGCAAGGACAATCGATTGAAACTGCTTCTGTTTACACAGCAATTCAGCCATTCAAAGCACTCACAGACAATGAGATACTGAAACCATGGAATGGATAGTTTAAGGGAACAGTTTAAGCATTGAATGGGTTTGAATCACCCATCATTCTGGACAATAGGGCGTTTGCATTCCCTTTTGTTTTAGCCCAGGTGAGCTCCGAATGTGGGCGGGAACATTTCGGCCCCACAGTACAGACACATTAACCAATTGCAGCCACTTTGAATCAACCAATCACAGCATTTCTCTTGTGTATTGGAACTTTGGGTGAGAATTTTGCAGACAGACTTTTCCAGGTATAAAGATAGCTCCTGAGAAGCTATCTCTCTCTTAGCTCTTGCTTCGCTGGACCACAGGTGAGCAGGGTTTCTGACTCCTCAGCATAGCAACCTAGTAAGGAGTTAGGGGTGGTAATTAAGGGGGTATTGCTAAAATTGTTAAATCAACATTGTAGCCACTTACCCCTTGTTTTTGCCGTCTGCCTTCCTCCATTTAAGCAATTTTACTGTAATTACGGTGTTCGTGTGGTATAGTTTTATATTTGATTGTAGTTTCTTTTAGTTAATAAAGCTTGATTTTTCTCTCATCCAGACCATTTTAATATCATTAATTATAAGTCCTTCAGTCAGAACTGGAAGGTGGGGTAGCGATTCGAAACCGCTGTTTGAAAATTGGTTTATTGGAAATTGGTTTACAGTGTAGCAGCAGGGTGCCTGACCAGGTGAATTACCGTAAACCAGGTAAAAGGTTGGAATTGGTTAGAGTGCAGGCAAAGGCTGCAAGTCCAGGTAAATTACCTTAAATCAGTTAAAAGATGCCCCCCTACATTGTGGACCCCTGTGATCTGTTTCCACCCGGGCTCGGGAGATTGCTCTTTGTGGCGGGTACTCTGGTGACCATCTTATCTTGGGCTTGCGGACCCGCTGAGACCTTCTGAGGGGCGTCTCTGTGGGGGAAACTTTGGCTGATGGACCCTGAGCCTGGATCACAGCCTAGCTAGCTGGGAACCTTCTCCCCCTGATGCAAACAGCCCGCACTGTTTAATATACCTGGCAGCCTGCCAGTAATCTGGGTTTGTCTCCTTTTCCCTACCCACTCCTGTACTGGGGGCAGGTACCCCCTCAGCACCCGCTGCTGGTGGCTGAAAATCTTTCTTTCCAGGTCCAAAAATCTGGTACCAGCTCCTTCCATACGTCCCCTGCAAGAGGAATTGCTATCCCTTCCTCCCCAGAGTCCCACACCATAGGGGGAGCCACTCTAGAAGCGGGCTGGGAAGCTTGTCCCTTTAAACAGGCGACTGCGCCTGCGTGAACCTCCTCCCCGGAGTCCCACGGCAGAGGCTGTGAAACCTCTGTATTCAAACAGGCGACTGCGCCTGTGCGGGAAAGCTGAAGAGGAGCCGCTGTGGTCATGGGCTGGGGAACTGCGCCTGCGTGAACCTCCTCCCCGGAGTCCCAAGGCAGAGGCTGTGAAACCTCTGTATTCAAACAGGCAACTGTGCCTGCGCGGGAAAACTGAAGAGGAGCCGCTGTGGTCACGGGCTGGGGAACTGCACCTGCATGAACAGGCCGTTCAAAAGACTGGGGATTCCTGTCTCCAGACCAACGACTATGCATTCGCGGGCAGTCTCTTCACAGGGCGGCTCCTCCCTGGAGCACCCCAAGCAATTTTCTGTGAATGAACTCGCAGCAGCCTGCGGATTTCTACTCTCAGGCTGCGGTTTCTCTGTTTCTGAACTAAATAATTGGTTCAAATTTAAACTTTGGCCAAAACTTAGGGCCCACTGGGGCGGGGAAGTGTCCCAATTGGTGGGCCGGACAACTTTTCCCTTGAAACAAGCCACAGCGCCTGTCTTCACAGCCTGTGAACTTGAACTGGTATGGTCAGATTTATACAATTTACATTGGTTGGCGCGGAACCACTTTATGCACCGTGTTAGTTTTACTGCATAGACCATGGGGCTGTCCCTATCAACTATACTATAGGGTCCCATGTAGAGTGGCTCTAAACTTCCCACCCGGGCATAGTTTCTTACCATCACTAGGTCTCCTATCTCCCACTGGAGGCTCTTGCTAGGCTTGAGCAGCAGCCGGTTATTCCGATGCTGCTTCCCCATGCTTTCTGCTGCCTGCCCATAAATTCGTTTGAGGTGTTCTAGGAGGGTTCGGGTGAATTTATCCTGGTTTATTTCCTGCAGGGAGGACTGGGGCAAGGACATGAGTGGGGGTCCTCAAACTCTGCCGGTCATGAGCTCATGTGGTGAATGCCCTGTGCTTTTGGACTGGCTGGCCCGGATCCCCATGAGGATCAGAGGTAGGGTCTCTGCCCATTTTTGGGGTGAAACCACAGCCTCTTTCCTCAATGTTTCTTTAAGGGTACAGTTCATACGCTCCACAATCCCTGAGGACCGTGGGTTGTAGGCTACGCGCCACTTCCCTTTGATACCGAGCAGCATGAGGGTGTTCTGCATGACTTGGCCAGTGAAGTGGCTTCCCTGGTCGAACTCCACGAACTGGGGCAGTCTCCACCGTGAGAACACCTCCTTCACCAAAATCTTTGCAGTCCCCATTGCTGTGGCCGTCCTGCAGTGGAAGGCTTCCACCCACTTGGAAAACTCATCCACCAGGACGAGGCAGTATTATAAGCCTCCCTGGGTGGTGGGCAAGGGCCCTATATAGTCGATCTGGATCGACTGCCATGGTCCCTCCGCCCTCCTAATGTGTCCCATGGGCACCTTCCTTTTGTGGGGATCAGGATTATTTGCTGCACACACAAGACAGCTAGCACAGAACTCGCGGACATCATCCCGGAGTCCTGTCCACCATCCCGCCTGTTCCACCCGTTGCCAGGTGGTCTCAGGCCCGGGGTGTCCCACTCCCGGCCCCTCATGTGCCAGCTGAAGGAACTCCCTCTGGTGTTGCTGGGGTACTACCCACTGTTCTGCCTTGAACAGCATGCCCTCCCTTACGGTGAGAGGGGCTGTGCTGTAGGGGCCCTCTATCCTTTTGCCCTCCAACACTGCGTTAATTATTGCCTTTAAGGCGGGGCCCTGTGCCTGGACCATTTTAAGGTCCAGGGCCAACGCTATTCCTCATGTTCCCTGTGTCCCATCCCTGCCTGTAATCGCTGCCACTGGCCCGGACTCATATGGGTCCCAGAAAGTGCCTACACATGCACCCTCCTTGGCCAGCATATCGGCTTGCTAGTTGCCATGGCAGCGGGGTTCTGTGGAGGAATGGGCTTTCACCTTATGGATGAAAACTGCACCTTCCTCCCTCACAGCTGCCAGGATTTTCTCCAGCAGGGACTTTAATGTCAAGGGCTTCCCGTCGGCGGAGGTATACCCACGACACGACCAGATGGCCAGGTGCTCCGTACATGAGTTGCAAGTGAACATACTGTCAGAGCAAATCATATACGGAGTAGGGAATGTAATGTATATACCTTTAAGGGGGGAGCTACTTTTTACAGCTCATGTATGCTGCAGTACCGGCAGTGACCACACCTGCATATAGCACTGAGAAGTAATCTGTACAGTTCAGTTCCAAAGTGAGCCATGTTGAGTAAACACCTGTTGTACCGTTCTCCTGCAGTCTTGTGTCTTACTACTGACGGACACAACAGGGACGATGTCGGGGTGTGTAACCACGTACATCACCGTGGACAGTTCAGCCTGCTGGGCACTCATGGTGTTAGGGAGCTTGATTGCCAAGGCAATGCCTGCCGTTGGGTCAAAGATCCCGCAACCCGTGAGTCGTACCCCAGCGGATACCATGCTGGAACCGTCTACATAGATCTCGCGGCCCGTGGGATGTATCCCGGCCCTTAAACCTATGTTCACTTCGCATACCCCATCTATGGAACATCGATGGGCTGTTCCAGGGTATACCATATTGGCCGCAAGCTTTGGCTCGCAAAGGCCCTTTACCTTCAGATCCATCTGTGAGAGGAGAAGGGTCCAGCGCGCAATGCGGATGCTGCTGACTGTCCCATCTTTAATCCTCCAATCCAAAAGCATCTGAGTGGGTGTGTGGTGTGTGAGGAGGGTGATGGGACAGGTGCCTGCGAAGATCCGGGATTTCTTCACAGCCCAATATGTGGCTAAAAGGTGCCTTTCACATACTGAGTAGCTCCTCTCTACATCGGTGAGTATTCTGGAGGAATAGACCACGGGTCTCAGCCTACCGTGCCGCTCTTGGAGCAGCACAGCACTCAGGCTATCCCCACTGGTGGCTACCTCCAGAAAAAACTCCCTTTTTCCATCTATCGCTCCTAGGGCTGGTGCGGTCTGCAGGTCTCCCTTTAATTAACAAATGCCGCCTGGCATCCCTCATCCCAGGACCACTCCACTCCCTTGTGTAGGAGACGGAGCAGAGGGGCCGCTGTGGCTGCATAGTCCTCTATAAAATCCCTGCAGTACCCCGTCAATCTCAGGAACGAACTCACCCCTCTTACTGAATTGGGAATCGGTAACTCCTGGACCGCTTCCCTCCTTGCCTTATCTATGGCCCTCTCTCCTGTGAGGACAGTCAGACCCAGGAATTTAACTTCTTGCTGACCGATCTGCGCCTTCTTGGGGTTGACTTTAAACCCCTTTCTCTGCAGCAGCTCAGCCAGTAGTGGGCCATGCTCTCCGACCGAGTCGGTAAATAAGAGCAGGTCATCCACATACTGCAGTAACTGAGTGGGCTGACTGAACTCTTTTAAACTATCCTTCATGCATTAGTGGAAGATGCTGGGGCTGTTGTGGAAACCCTGTGGCAGACAGTTCCAGGTGTACTGCTGTCCCTTAAAGGTGAAGGCAAACTTATATTGGTCCTCCCATTTTAAAGGGATGGACCAGAACCCATTCGAAATGTCCAGCGCCGTGAATGTGTTCGCGGATGCTGGAATACTGCTAATAAGATTAGCCACTGCTTCTACTGTGGGGGCACACGCGGGGATATTGCTGTTAAGCACCCGATAGTCCACCGTGGCTTTCCATGAATTGTCCGGTTTCCTAATAGGCCAAAGTGGAGAATTAACATGAGTGGCTATGGGCCTCAACACTCCCTGTTTAACTAAGGAGGTGATGGCTGCCTCCATGTCGGGTTCTGCCTCCTTGGGGAAATTGAACTGCTTCTGTGGTCGGGCCATGGGGTCCCCATCTATTTTAACCTCAAACCCTGTGATCCTCCCGCAGTCGTGTTTATGGGTGGCAAACGCTGTGAGGTTTGCCTGCACGACTGCCTACAGTGCCTCCGGGTCACCATTTACCATGAGCCCGAGGTCGTAGCCTTCTTTGGGCTTCACAGTACACAAGGTCCCCTTACCCTCCTTGCCCGGGATGACCACTACACCTTCTTCCCTGTCTGTGCTAGCCCCCCAAAGGCAATGGTTGCGAAGATCCACCAGGATCCCATGGCTCACCATGAAGTCATCCCCTAGGATCCCCTTTCCTTCCTCCTTATTCCACTTTGCCAGGGTGCACGTCCACTTAGTTTGGAGCGTGCCCAGACGGATTGAGAGGGGTCCGGATTATACACCGGCCTGCTCCTGGCAGGTGAATCCCGATAGTATGTATGTAACTCCATTTGACAGAGGTGAGGTGGTGGGATTATCCGTATGGATCACGGTGCATGATGCCCCCGTATCCAATAGATAAGTCCCTGTAACCTTCTCTACCTCCATCTGTACGAGCGGTCTCTTCCATTCATCGGACCGGAGATTACACAGACGGACAGGCTGCGCGGGCTCCAGTCATTGTGGGGAGGCAGAGGTGGGCGAGGGGGCTGCAGCACCACTGATGGCTGCAACCTTTCCCTGATTGGCCCTGAGGAAAGATTTTATCGACTCCATGGTGGACTCGACTGTATCGGGAGGAGTTTCTGTCTCTGCCTTCTGAGTTGGGGCTGCGGGAGTCCTGGCTTTATCGTCTCTCCCAGGCTTTTTACAATCCCTGCACCAGTGGCCATCCTCCCTGCACCTCTAACAAGTGACCTTGTTCTGGGGGGGATGGCTCCCCTCCTGGCACTACTCTTTCTTATATTGAGCCCCAGGTTTAACCTCGTGGACCTTACCCTTTTGCTGGGGCGTCCCACTATTCCTACCATTCCTATATGCTACCGTGAGCTGCCAGATTACAGTCTCTTCGGTTGCTAGGGGGTCTCGGTGGTCAAACCAAGTATCAGCCTTTGCTTTTATCTGGGGCAGGCAATTGGACACCAGGCAACGAAGCCATTGGGTCCGCTGCCGCTGGTCCAGGTGTGCCCTATCTTGTCCCCCTGTACACGCGCTGTTGTAGACTGGCCACAGCCTGTCTGCAAATGCCTGTGGGGTCTCCCCTTCCTTCTGCAGTGTTTTCCCTATGCGATTGAACGGACTGCCGTCGTTCGCACCCATGGCTTCCAGTATTTCCTCCTTTAGGTCCTCAAAACCCTTCTGCCCACTCTTAGCCTCATCTGAAAGGGTCTGATAGAGCTTACTATCTACACAGAAAAGCAACATTTTGGCTTTCTCTTCTTCATCACAGCCGTTAACACAGGCTGCCTGTTCTATCTCTTGGAAGTGCATTGAGGGGTCTCCCTTTTCGGAGAGCAGGGGAATATGTTTCACCAGGCCTCTGAGCTGTTGGGTATCATAGGGTACCAGATAGGTATGCTGAACAGCCCCTGGGTCATTATCGTTGACAGGCGGACCGTACCTCCGTTGTCGGCGGGGGTACACTGGTCCTGGTCCCCGCCTGCCTAGCGGGACCTGCTGGCATTCTCCTACCACCCCATTGTCCACCCCTTCTTGCTGCCAGAGCTCCTCAAAACTCGGAGCTGTGGGCTGCGGTCTTTGGATCTCTAAATCCCTAGCCAGCTCTGTTCTGGGTGCTGCCTGTGGGGTGGTTTGATTTGGGCTGCTGGTACTGTCCGACGGACTTCCCTTCGGACTTATGAGACATACCATCCCTTTAGTCCTTAATAACTCCACACCCAAACCCTCTATCTTTTTGTTACATGGGGTATGATCTGCTCCACTAAACCTTTGGTCGCAGGCCAGCTTATAAGCTGCCTTTACCTCCCTAACCTTTTCCTCCTGCTCTGTTACTTCTGAGGTGAGGCGGGCATTCTCTTCCCGCAGTCTCATCTCGTTACTCTTTGCTTCTGTAATGTGGCACTTTAGCAACTCTATCTTGTGCCTCGCACGGCTTTTGCCTTCGCTAGCTTCTTGGGTGAGGTGTGCGTTTTCCTCCTGTAGCCTCATCTCACTGTCCCTAACCTCTGTGACTTCCTGCACAAGGCACTCTATCTCTGCCTGGCATTTCGTGACCTCTAGTGTGAGGCATGCATTTTCTTCCCGCACCCTCATCCCACTATCTCTGGCCTCATTCACCTCTCTTATGAGGCGTTCTACCTCCGCCTGGCATTTTTCAAACACTGACTCCCGATTCTTGGCCTCTGTAACCTCCTCCCGCACCCTCATCTCACCCTTCTTAACCCAGCCACCTATACTATAATAGGTCAGCTTACATGCTGCCGCTAACTTCTGCAGGGCTACCCGCAGACTGAAAGCAAGAAAAGCAAGAGCTGATGCTTTCTCCAGATCCAGACCACTTATCATATCAAAAACTGCCTCCAGTTTTGCCGCGGTTGCCAATTTGTAGGGGGGCATCCTTTACCTGGTTTACAGTAATTTACCTGGTCAGGCAGCCTGTGTCACTGCACTGTGACCAATTCCAATCAGCGGTTTTGAATCGCTAAACCCTCCTTCCAGTTCTGACTGGAGGAACTTATAATTAATGATATATTAAAAACAGACAAATGGTCTGGATGCAAGAAAGTCAAATTTTATTTAAACTAAAGAAACTACACCACACGATCAAAGTAATCACGGTAAAATTGCTTAACAGGGGAAGGCAGACGGCAAAAATGAGGGATAAATGGCTACAATATTAATCTTACAATCTTAGCAACATTTCCCTTAAATTACCATCCCTTTACTTCTCACTAGATTGTCTTGCTAGTGGGTCAGAAGTCTTCCTCACCTGCAGCCCAAAGAGTAAAAGAGAAGAGAGAGAGAGGACTTCCTGGGCTTAATCTTTATACCCTGGGAGTCCCTGCTGTTTTCACGCCGAAAAGGTCCGTGCGCAATTTCACGCCGAAAAGTCCGAATACACAAGAGAAGGGCTTTTAACTTCCTCCATTCATACATGGAGACATCACGTAGTAGAGTCAATTTCAGTGAATGGGTGTGTGTAAACAACCCATTGTGCTTGCTGTCTGATGATTGGCTGATTCAAACGGGCTACTCCCCAGTGTAAACAAGCAGCTTGTAGGTTACCGGACCCGCCCAATACCACAGGGTGACTGGCAGCTCGGGCTCCATTCATACCCACTACAGGGCAGCGCTGAGCTTTTCATATGCTAACAGCCTGTCTGTCCTGTTCTGCTGCCTTTTTATAATTCTGTTTCCATGAGGTCTGTTCAGCCATTTTTATGCCCTGGGCAATTTAAACAGTCCAAACTCAAGAGTACATCTTTTAATAAAATGTACAATCTTAAAGTGTGCGATTTTCACAAAGTTCTTTGATTCCAGTGTCCAAGTGCTGCCTAGCTTACGAGCTTTTTAACGCAGCTTTTTGCTGTTCTGGGTATGTTTTAAAACATTGTCCAACCCAGAGACAATTAAATTACACAAGTCTTCATCCACGATGTGGATTAATATTTCCCGATCTTCGGGGGCTGAGGGGATTTTGCGGCCCCTACACACTGTGGCTCATCTTGAGCTGTTTCCTCCACCTGACTGTCTACATCCTTCAAGGTTTGTGTAGCTGTTCTGGTGCTTGGCAGATATAGTGATAGTAGAGCAAGGTGCTGTGATATTCTGGTATGTCTGGGGACATTAACCAGGAGTCTAGTCCTCCATTCCCCCAGAAACAAAAAGAACAAAGTATCAAAATGCAGCTTGAAATAATAAAAAAGAAAGATTTGCATTTATATCGCGCCTTTCATGACCTCAGGATATCCCAAAGCGCTTCACAGTTGATGAAGTACTGCTGAAGAGCAGTCATGGTTGTAACAAAAATTCAAAGAAAGCACTGGCGTTCATTTCTAGAGGATTAGAATTAATAAGCAGAGAAGCTACATTAGACTTATATAGAACCTTGGTTAGACCACAATTAGAGAAGTGTGAACAGTTCTGGTCTCCATATTACAAAAAGGATACAGAGGCACTGGTGAAGGTGCAAAGAAGATTTATAATGATGATGCCAGAACTGAGAGGTTATAACTATCAGGCAAGGCTAAAAAGGCTGGGGCTCTTTTCTCTCAAATAAGAGAAGGCTGAGGGGTGACCTAATAGAGATCTTTAAAATATTTGAAGGGGTTTGACAGATTAAATGCAGAGAGAAAGTTTTCACTTATGGGGGAGTCCAAAACTAGGGGTTGTAAATAGGAGATCGTCCTTAATAAATCCAATAAAGCATTCAGGAGAAACTTCTTTACACAGAATGTGCCTTTAAGGTAAAGCTAAATAATGGCATGAGGAAGGAAAGAATAGAATAGGTTTAGATGAAGTAGGGCGGGAGGAGGCTCATGTGGAGCATAAACACCAGCATGTATCAGTTGAGCCAAATAACTTGATCTGTGCTGTAAATTCTATGTCATTCCATGTAATGTAGAAACATCTTCAAGCACTACTCTATTTGCATATTGTTTTATGCAATATTATTCAAGTTCACTGTGTGCCTGTATGAAAGTCACTCCAGACGTTACATTATGATACTAGTCGTAAGCTGCGGCCAAGATGCAGTTTCAATGCCCTCCACTTCCTCGATGCTCTCCAGCCAATGTTGTCAAGGGTGGCCTTTGCCAAACAGGTCAGGAGTTTTGGAATTATAGCCCATCTTGTCTTGCAGATATACTGAAAATACATAGCGCAGCAACATGATTGTACAGCTGCAGTGCTTCAGGAACATACTACATGCTATGAATGGAAGATATAAATTTCTTGTGTGATGATCCTTTAAGAAATAGTCATGTACACAGGTAGCTAGAAGCACTTTTTAATTGTAAGTATAACATACATACACAAGGACAGACAGGTGGGAAGTTAAAACCAGGAAGACCTGCCGCCTTCTGCATTTAAATTGAGCGTGTAAGGTGCCATGCCCTCAACCCCCTCAGGAGAGGCGGGTTGCCAATTAACATATGTTAATCGCTCAATTAGAGCGCTATTAACACACACTTTTGTCTTTAGTGCCAGGTCTATGGGTTTCCCGGTCTTCCTGAAACTCGCCAGTGAAAGCAAGGTGAGAGCACAGCAGCAATTGAGGGGGTCAATCAATCTCAGGGAAATACGGCAATAAATAGTCACTATTCACAGCTGCTTTCTTACCTGCTAGTGGGAAAGGGTTTGTTCACAGAACTTTTGCTGAGAGGTTACTTTACACACTTTGGAGGTTACTTTCTGTCCTCTGGTGGTTTTCTGAATCACATCAGGATGGGTGGCGCTTATGCTGCCTTAGATTGGACCTCAGATGAGGACCAAAATGACCAGCAACAGTCCCCGCAGCAGTCTGCTGCTCACAGACCTGTAGCTCCACAGGAGAGAGGGGAGCAGCAGAGAGCTACAGTTTGCAGGAGGCAATAGCCACGAAACAGGGTCTACAGGCAAAGGCTGAGTTTCTTTGACATGTCTGAACACCAGTATCTCAGGAGGCTCAGGTTGTCGTGTCAGTTGGTGGCAGACATCTGCAGCCTCCTAGAAGAAGATCTGCTCCCTGATGGACCTGGTGGCCATGCGTCACCAGTGTCTCAAAGTCACCACTGCCCTAAACCTTTTTGCCTCATGATCCTTCCAGGGCTCTGCCACAGACATATTCAGGATCTTCCAGTCGGTCGCCCACAAATGCATAAGGCAAGTGAATGATGGCTTGTTTTCCAGGGCCAGCAGTGATGTCAACTTTGCCAGCAATGATGCCAGTCAGAATGAATGGGCACTCAGCTTTGCTGCTCACATTCCCACAGGTGTAGGGCGCCATCGACTGCTCACACGTGACAATCCAGGTCACCCCAGAACAACCAGGAGTGTTCGTCAAGCTCAAGGGCTTCCAATCCATCAATATGCAGCTGGTGTGCAACCACAAAAAGATTTCCGGGCAGCAGCCAATGTGCTTTCATCTTGCGGCAGTCAAAGCTCCCTGATCTCTTCGGACCTGGAAGCAGACTTAAGGAGTGGCTGCCAGGCGACAAGGGATACCCACTTCAAACTTGGCTCATGACACCCATCAGAAATCCAACCACTGAAGCCCAACAGTGCTCCAATGAATGCCATATGACCACCAAATGTGTGATTAAACTGGCTGAAGATGCGCTTCAGGTGTTTGAATAGATCTGGAGGCACCTTCAGTAAGCACCAGCCATGGTTTCCAGAATGGTTGTGGTTTGCTGCGCTCTGCAGAACATTGCGCAACAGCAAGGCTTGGATCTGCAGGAGGAACAAGGCAAAGAGCTTAGATCCTCCTCGGACGATTTGGAGGGGGAGGAGGTAGAAGAGGAGGGGCAATGTGATGAGGGCAATGCATGCCCAGCTTCTCACATTGCTGCCCGGGATGCCAAGGATGTCCTTATTAATGCAAGGTTCACTTAGGCTGCACCAGTGGACTTATGTGACAAGGAAATGCAAACGCCACTCTTCCTGCTGCCCCCCATCTACAAATGCCACTGACACAAAGCAGTCCTGCAACCAACCAACCACCTGTTTTAGCATTCCCCATTGGTGCCCATCAATTCATGTCCTCACATTCATTATCTAATGATTTAGAAGGCCAGTTACCACCCAACAGCCAAGAATGGACATTATGGGAACGTGGTGAAAATGAGTAACATTTAAGTGATGTAAATAATGATCAGAAACTTATCAAAACAATGGTTTCTCAGACACCTATGTACATACCCATGTGCAACTACAAAGACTAACTCTTCTTTTTTCTGCTACTCCTACCTGGTGCAACCTGTGTGGCTTCAGCAGAGGTAGAAGCAGGCTGCTCAAACCCCTGCTCTGACTGCTGAGGTACACTTGGCCAACATCCTCTGGGTTTTGGAGCCCGTGAGAGCCCTGCCAAAGACCGCTCCACCTGCACCTGTGCAGGAGCAGACTCAGCCATTGGGAGACGAGTCAGCATGTGGTCTACTGACTGAGAGGGGGGTAGTGGGTGAGAAGTGGAAATGCTTTGAGCAGAGCCTCCACTTCCATGACCCCTTTAGCCTTCATCCCTCTCATGGCCCAGCCGCACTTTACTGCTACCACTGTGCTGGAGAGCAGTTTGTTGCAGATCAGTGCGGCCCTGTAAAGCCAAAGCTAAGGTATCTATCAACCTATTTAAAGTGGCAGACATGTTGGCATCCAGAGTCTATATGATGGTGTTCAAGGCACACATTTGATTGGAGTGTTTGGCAGTCCATAGCTCTGGCCACTCTATCCATGGAAGAAGACATTATCTCAGTGGCCGGCGACATCACTTCCTCATGATTGAGGTGAACTCCTCCAATCTCTCTGCAGTCATGGTGAGTCTACCTCGAAGGCCTGTTACTGCAATGCACATTGTCTGCTGCTGCTCAATGATTCTCCTCTTCATCGATGGCCCCCGGAGTACAGCATCTGTGTCCAGCTGAACAGAGCTTGGAGAAGGCTGCAGTCTGACGCACTCTCCACTGCTGTCTTCACCATCTGCTCTTGCGTGAGTCACCAGGTGAAAACCCAACTATCTGTCTTACTGGTCCCATCAAAATATGAGTATCTGAGCTGGTGCATGCTCTGAATGAGTCCTGTGACGGTGCACCCTCAGAAGGACTCAGCTCCTCTGAGGACTCATCGCCCACCACCTCCACTGGCTCCTGCTGTATGCGTGAAGGCCCTGTTGGAGATAAAAACATGAATTAGTCATGGCAAGGTAAGAATGTTGCAAGTTATCATGATGAAGATGATCATATTTCACTCGCTTTTGAAACCGTCAACATAACTGAGTGCCAAAATAACAACAGAAAAAACTCAGCAGGTCAGGCAACATCCGTGGAGAGAAATTTGAGTTGACATTTCAGGTCGAACCCTTCTTCAAAACTGGAAAGAAAAGAAAATAGATCGAAGGCAGGGCTGCGATCGGACAAAAGAAGTGAAAGAAACAAAAGAATTAAAAGAGCTAGAAGAGATGGTAGTCGGCTGAGATTAGGTGTAAAGTGTACTGGCAGGGCAGGAGATAGCTGCCAGGTGTGAGAGAGAAACAAAAGGAAAGGGGGGGGGGGAAAGGAGTGGAAAAATTACAAGCCGAGGTTATGATCTGAAATTGTTGAACTCGAGATTGAGTCCGGAAGGCTGCAGAGTGCCTAATCGGAAGATGAGCTGCTGTTCCTCGAGTTTACGTTGAGCTTCCGTGGAACAATACAAGAGGCCAAGGACGGTGAGGTCCGAGTGGGAATGGAGCGGTGAATTAAAGTGACAGGGGACCGGAAGCTCGGGTCACCCTTACGGACTGAACGGAGGTGTTCCGCTAAGCGGTCACCCAATCTGCGTTTGGTCTCCCCAATGTAGAGGAGACCACATCGTGAGCAGCGAATACAGTATACTAGATTGCGAGAAGTACAAGTAAATCGCTGTTTCGCCTGGAAGGGGTGTTTGGGGCCCTGGACAGTGGGAAGGGGGGAGCTATAGGGGCAGGTGTTACATCTCCTCCGCATGCACGGGAAGGTGCCAGGCGAAGGGGAAGGGCTGTTTGGGGTGATAGAGGAGTGGACTAGGGTGTCTCGGAGGGAGCGGTCCCTACGGAATGCTGAAAGGGGAGGGGAGGGAAAGATACGTTTGGTGGTGGGATCACTTTGGAGGTAGCGGAAATGCCGGAGGATGATCCGTTGAATGTGGAGGCTGGTGGGGTGAAAGGTGAGGACAAGGGGAACCCTATCGTGGTTCCGGGAGGGAGGGGCAGGGATGAGGGCAGAAGTCCGGGAGATAGAACTGACACGGTCGAGGGCAGTGTCAACCACGGTAGAGGGGAATCCTCGGTTGCAGAAATCGGAAGACATGTCTGAAGCACTGGTATGGAAGGTGGCATCATCGGAGCAGATACGTCGGAGATGGAGAAACTGGGAGAATGGAATAGAGTCCTTACAGGAAGCGGGGTGGGAGGAAGTGTAGTCCAGGTAGCTGTGGGAGTCAGTGGGCTTGTAGTGAATATTGGTCGATAACCTATCCCCAGAGATGGAGATGGAGAAGTCGAGGAAGGGAGGGAAGAGTCAGAGATGGACCATGTGAAGGTGAGGGAAGGGTGGAAATTGCAGGCAAAGTGAATGAAATTGTCAAGTTCGGGGCGAGAGCAGGAAACGGCACCGATACAGTCATCAATGTATCGGAAAAAGAGGTGAGGGAGGGGACCCGAGTAGGACTGGAACAAAGATTGTTCCACATAGCCCATGAAAAGGCAGGCATAGCTAGGACCCATGCGGGTACCCATGGCAACACCTTTGATTTGGAGGAAATGAGTGGAGTTAAAGGAGAAGTTGTTCAATGTGAGAACAAGTTCAGCCAGGCGGAGGAGGGTGGTGGTGGCTAGGGACTGGTCAGGCCCCTGTTCAAGGAAGAAGCGGAGCGCCCTCAGGCCATCCGGGTGGGGGATGGAGGTGTAGAGTGATTGTACGTCCATGGTGAAAAGGAAGCGGTTGGAGCCAGGAAACTGGAAACTGTTAAAGTGGCGGAGGGCGTCTGAAGAGTCACGGATGTAGGTGGGAAGAGACTGGACAAGGGGAGAAAAGATAGAGTCAAGATAGGAAGAGATAAGTTCCGTGGGGCAAGAACAGGCTGAAACGATGGGTCTACCAGGGCAGTCCTGTTTGTGGATCTTGGGAAGGAGGTAGAAGCGGGCTGTGCGGGGTTGGGGAACTATGAGGTTGGTGGCAGCGGGGGGAAGATCTCCAGAGGAGATGAGGTCAGTGACAGTCTTGGAAACGGTGGTTTGATGTTCGGTAGTGGGGTCATGGCCCAGGTGGAGGTAGGAGGAGGTGTCGGAGAGTTGGCGTTCAGCTTCCGCTAGGCAGAGGTCAGTACGCCAAACAACAACACCACCCTTGTCAGCAGGTTTAATGACAATGTTGAGGTTGGATCTAAGAGAATGGAGTGCTGCAAGTTCAGAGGGAGGTAGGTTGGAGTGAGTGAGGGGAGCAGAGAAATGGAGACGGCCGATGTCACGGCGGCAGTTAGCGATGAAAAGATCTAGCGAGGGTAAGAGGCCAGGGGGAGGGTTTTTCGTGGGCTTTGTGGAACAATCTTTGTTCCAGTCCTACTCGGGTCCCCTCCCTCACCTCTTTTTCCGATACATTGGTGCCTGTATCGGTGCCGTTTCCTGCTCTCGCCCCGAACTTGACAATTTCATTCACTTTACTTCCAATTTCCACCCTTCCCTCACCTTCACATGGTCCATCTCTGACTCTTCCCTTCCCTTCCTCGACTTCTCCGTCTCCATCTCTGGGGATAGGTTATCGACCAATATTCACTACAAGCCCACTGACTCCCACAGCTACCTGGACTACACTTCCTCCCACCCCAATTCCTGTAAGGACTCTATTCCATTCTCCCAGTTTCTCCGTCTCCGCCGTATCTGCTCCGACGGTGCCACCTTCCACACCAGTGCTTCAGACATGTCTTCCTTTTTCCGCTACCGAGGATTCCCCTCTACCGTGGTTGACACTGCCCTCGACCGTGTCAGTTCTATCTCCCGCACTTCTGCCCTCACCCCTGCCCCTCCCTCCCGGAACAACGATAGGGTTCCCCTTGTCCTCACCTTTCACCCTACCAGCCTCCACATTCAACGGATCATCCTCCGGCATTTCCGCTACCTCCAAAGTGATCCCACCACCAAACGTTTCTTCCCCTCCCCTCCCCTTTCAGCATTCCGTAGGGACCGCTCCCTCCAAGACACCCTAGTCCACTCCTCTATCACCCCAAACAGCCCTTCCCCTTCGCCTGGCACCTTCTCGTGCAAGCGGAGGAGATGTAGCACCTGCCCCTATAGCTCCCCCCTTCCCACTGTCCAGGGCCCCAAACACCCCTTCCAGGTGAAACAGCAATTTTCTTTTACTTCTCGCAATCTTGTCTTCTGTATTCGCTGCTCACGATGCGGTCTCCTCTACACTGGGGAGACCAAACGCAGATTGGGTGACCGCTTTGCGGAACACCTCTGTTCAGTCCGTAAGGTTGACCCCAAGCTTCCGGTCCCCTGTCATTTTAATTCACCGCTCCATTCCCACTCGGACCTCACTGTCCTTGGCCTCCTGTATTGTTCCACGGAAGCTCAACGTAAACTCGAGGAACAGCACCTCATCTTCCGATTAGGCACTCTGCAGCCTTCCGGACTTAATCTCGAGTTCAACAATTTCAGATCATAACCTCGGCTTGTAATTTTTCCACTCCTTTCCCCCCCCTCCTTTCCTTTTGTGTCTCTCTCACACCTGGCAGCTATCTCTTGCCCTGCCAGTACACTTTACACCTAATCTCAGCCTATTACCATCTCGTCTAGCTCTTTTACTTCTTTTGTTTCTATCACTTCTTTTGTCCGATCGCAGCCCTGCCTTCGATCTATTTTCTTTTCTTTCCAGTTTTGAAGAAGGGTTCGACCCGAAACATCAACTCAAATTTCTCTCCACGGATGTTGCCTGACCTGCTGAGTTTTTCCAGCATTTTCTGTTGTTATTTCGGATTTCCAACATCTGCTGTATTTTGCTATCATAACTGAGTGCCATATGACTTGTGGGTGGCTTTTATTTAATTGCATCACCAGGTAGCTGGGAGCTCCCTGTGTCCCCATCTCTGACAGCCAGTGACGCTGTAACTCTATTGATCTCTAGTGCCTCCTCCTCTGCAGTTGTCAGCAGTGTGATCTGTGAAAGGCCCTCTCCAGTTATTGCCCTCTCCCTCGTGTTGAGTACTCTCTTCTCCTACAAGGAGGGAAAGAAGAGACGTATGAGTGAGTGTAATGGCATGTGTTCAGCTGGGGGCACCACACTCCTGCTGCTGACCTTCACGGCAACCTCCAACCATGCCTTCTTTGTCTCAGTAGCAGGCTTCTTCCTCCCATTGCTAGGGAAGTGTATTGCCCTCCGGCTCCTCACAGCCCTCTGCAGTACATCTGGGGAGGTGCCCGTGAAGCAGGGCGCAGCTTTTGCCTGTCTCGACTCCATTGCAACACTTCCAATTCTCTGACAGCCAACTCCAGCTCCTTCAACTTGCATGTTTGAATTTTCCCTTTAAATACTGTAGTTGAGATCGCGTCATGCGGTTCCACATCAAGCCCACTGCTGTTGATTGGATGGGAAATCCGGAAGGAAAATTATAATGAGGTGGCTGAGTTAAAAAGCCACTGATAGATGCGCTTAACATATTTTCAAGTTTTCCCTATTGGTGCTATTGGACCACCACCCGCTCCCAGCGTGTCTGCACATTAAAATCCAGCCCCAATCATAGAAAGCATTTTTTGGCTTTTTTCTATTATCCCTGTATTGCATCCGGTTACCTTCCATTACTACTTAGCATCTTCCAGCATAAAATGATGAACATGTTAACACAGATGACTTTCTTTCATGTTTATTTATGGCCTTGCCTTATCAGATTTCTTCAAGTTTATCATCTTCGTCCTGACATTCATCCAGATCCTATAGGTTCAGCAGACACTTTCACTTTTTCTTTCACCTTTTCCCCATTCCTATTGCACTAGGTGCTTGGGGGAGGGTGGGGCTGGACAAGAGGGATAGCTATCAATGTCTCTCTTTACACTTAGTAGAGCTTCCAGTGCCTCATTGGCGAATCTTAGTTTTCTCTGTCTGGAAGGTAGCATTGTTGAAGAAATTTGCTATATTAATAGCTGCCTTCCACTTATGCTATTTCAAGGGGTTAAAGGGATGCTCAATGCACTTTACAATGCATTAATTAATGTGCTCCTTCATTGAATGTTTCACTATGTGGGCATCAAAGAGCATGTTTTAGTGCACTTACTGAAATTATTAAATCAGGAATTAAATAGCTTCCTTTATACTGCTCAAAAAGCTGAACAGTTAACCATTGATTGGCAATCCATCAGTAATTCTCAAGCTAAAATTCTTTATGATAGTGTGCAATATAAATGATACAGCGCAATAGATATGGAATGTATCATTTGATAAAACACGTGGGGACAACTTTCCTTCGGCTAATGCCATGTGGGTGCTCGGTTCTGGGGCACTAGGCTGAGAACATTGGATTGGAGATCCATTACAAAGGGTCTTTGTCCCCTTTTGCACTTGACACAGATTTCCTGGGGCATCCCCTGGCTTAGGTGGGAAATCTCGCCTGAAACAGGTAGAAGCATTTCCACTGTATGGTACGAATGACGCGGATGTGATGGTAGAATGCCTCTCGCAACATTTTCCTGGGTTTCGACCGCACACACGGCTCAAAAGATATTCGCCCGGAGAAAATAGATGTTAGAGGTTGTGGCTAGCCCCTTCAGAATGAATTATCTAAAAAAGCGGCTGCTGGCAACCTGTTCAGACTTGAAAAGGGTAATTTTGACCAACTGCACTTAGGCCCTGTTTCAATATAAGCATAAAAATTGCTGTTTTGGTGCTATTCCTACATAATAACAGTGAGTACACTTCAAAAGTAATTAATTGGATCTGCAGGCATCAGTTTTCCCTCCTTATTTTCTTTCTTCCTTTCTCCCCTGCTGCTTTATTTGCAATTTTACTGTTTTCAGACTTCAGGCTACATCTTCGGCTCAGCAGGCCAATTGAAAAGGAAGACTACTAAGCCCCTTAATCAGCTGTGAAGTGCAATTAGGAGATAGTTAAGGACTTGAAAGAGCACTGGAAAGCAAAGCCAGATATATGTACTCAACAAAACTGCTGTAGAATTCAGCAATAAAAATTGAGGAAAACCCGTTCTATAGGCCAGCGACTGTAAATCTTACTACAAGGACTCAGGATGAAACATTTTTTGGACCAATGCCGCTCTGCCCCAAGAAGCAACTTGTCCTATAGGCGTGGCAGGAGGTAGCTGAAAGCAGGTCGCAACAGTCAGCCACCACAGTCCTGAACATGGCTAATTCACATTCCGAGCCCTTGTAATACACAGCCCAAGGATGGAGGTCCAGGGACAGCTGAATGCCAGCAGGCTGTCAGTGAAACCTTCTAGCCAGCCAGCACCCTTATGCCTTCCAAAAAGGAATCCGTTAAAAGGACTGGTGTTCTACGTTTTACAGTCTAAAAGAAAAGACAAGCCAGAGGGCAGCAGCGTGCAATTAAATGATAGAGGAAATAAATGCACGTGATGTAACAATTGTGTTGAGATTTCATTTGTCATTGATTACAATATAACAGTCGCCCGGCATAAGATGGCAAGAGACGATATTTGAAGAATTAAATAATAACGTGCAGGCTGAGCTGTTTTGAGCACCATGATGTGATTTACCCTTTTAGGAAATCATGCAGCTGTGACACTCCTAGAAAATGCACCTAGAATCAATGCTTGGTACCCCTCTCCCTTGCTGCATTGCTGATACCATTGTCAGTTCTTCATTAGACTTTTTACTCTCTAATGGATGTACCCTCCTGGTCCTTGAACCAATGCTGAGGTCACTTTTTCAGGGTAAATTGTAGAGCATGCAGTAGACATGAATGATCCTGGATACCCTAATGGCGTACTGTGCTGTTGGGTTATCCCCAATAGGCACAGACACATGAAGTGCTTATTCAGGACAACAAAGGTATGGTTGCTGATCATTTTCATAGTAGCCTGAGCTTCATTGCACATACCGCCTGCTTCAGTCTGGGTTTCTGCATGGACATTACAAACCATGGGTGGATAGGGTAGCCTTGTTTTTCTGGTGCTCTTTTTCCACTCTTCATTCCCCTTCAAATTAAACTGGCTTAGATGACAGCCTTAAAAGGACGGAATCATAGAATCATAGAAATTTACAACATAGAAGGAGGCCATTCGGCCCATCTTGTCCATGTCGGCCAACAAAGAGCTATCCACCCTAATCCCACTTTCCAGCACTTGGTCCGTAACCTTGTAGGTTACGGCATTTCAAGTGCATATCCAAGTATTTTTTTAATGTGATGAGGGTCTCTGCTTCTACCACCCTTTCAGGCAGTGTGTTCCAGACCCCTACCACCCTCTGGGTGAAAAAAATTCTCCTCAAATCCCATCTAAACCTCCTACCAATTACTTTAAATCAATGCCCCCTGGTTATTGACCCCTCTGCTAAGGGAAATAGGTCCTTCCTATCCAGCATCTAGGCCCCTTATAACTTTATACACCTCAATTAGGTCACCCCTCAGTCTCCTCTGTTCCAAAGAAAACAACCTCAACCTGTCCAATCTTTCCTCATAGCTAAAATTCCCCAGCCCAGGCAACATCCTCGTAAATCTCCTCTGCACCCCCTCTAGTGCAATCACATCCTTCCTGTAATGTGGTGACCAGAACTGCAAGCTGTATTCCAGCTGCAGCCTAATTAGTGTTTTATACAGAATGTTGAGAGCTTTAAGGAAAGCAGGCATGATTCTTTGCCAGTGCTCACATAAAAAGGTCATTCAGCCATGGCATTGTGCACTGGGGCCCAAAAGGCAATAGGGGTGTAGTCCAGTGGACTCAGGGAAAACCAACGGTTCTACAGAATTGTACAGCCTCTCACATTCCTACTGTTGACCTGTGGCAAAAGTGATGAGGTCATGGGCCCTTTTGAATAATGCACCTGTGACCTCCTTGATACAACAGTAAGCAGCAAACTACCACTGAAGTTATCTCTATCACTGGGCTGGAAATTGACACATGAAAATAGCAGGAAACACCAGCTTTGACAGCCACTGGTAGTACCATGTTGATTTTATTTGATGGGCAGAGCTTTTCCAGAAAGAGATGACACAATTCTGCCAAATGTAAACTTCAGCCTCATAGGTGCATTTCTATTGTAATTAGAACATAAGAACATAAGAAATAGGAGCAGGAGTAGGCCACTCAGCCCCTCAAACCTGTTCCGCCATTCAATAAGATCATGGCTGATCTGATCTTGGCCTCAACTCCACTTTCCCGCCCGCTCCCCATAACCCTTGACTCCCCTGTAGCTCAAATATATGTCTATCTCTGCCTTGAATATATTCAATGGGCAGGATTTTCATTGGGCCATGGAGGCAGGATTGGAGGCATGTGGGGGGTTAAAATCCCAAAATTGGGGGGCACAAGCCCATCCCGCC
The DNA here is from genome assembly GCF_052327205.1 of Somniosus microcephalus. Lineage (NCBI taxonomy): Eukaryota > Metazoa > Chordata > Chondrichthyes > Squaliformes > Somniosidae > Somniosus > Somniosus microcephalus. Next base: position 34,750,441 of record NC_140996.1, read on the forward strand.
CCCAACCCACCTCCATGCCAGTTTCAAAGGAGGTGGGTACCCGCCCCGCACTGGGACCCGCCTCCCCGAGGCGGGAAGGGGATTAGTGCCAATTAACTGCCTGTTAACAGGCAGTTTTTAGCCTAATCCCTATTTTTAATGTTGAAGTGTGGGAATCCCGATGACTCCAAACCACACTAAGTTAGAGGAGGCGGACCGTCGGGATGAAGGGCTTGGAGGGGTCAAGATGTCCGGTGTTCAGGTGAGTGATGGGTGCATGAGTGCAAAGGTAAGTATGTTTGGTATGCGTAAAGTGTTTAAAGAAGTTTTACAAACCTTTACTTACCTTTACAGCCTTCCTTCCTTCAGGTCTCGGGCATCCCTCATCTCACCGGCACAGAAAGCAGAATGGCTACGAGCTGTCAAAAATTGCAGCATTCAGCTTTCTGTTCCAGGGAGATCTCTAAATCATCCTGAGAGGAAGGAATTAACTTAGAATACAGATTGTCAGTGTATGACAGCTTCAAACAGCTGTGAAACGCTGATATTTCATCTGTCAAAAGATCTTGACAGATGAAATATCAATCTGTGACATCACCTGTTGCTGGGTGGCCCTTAATTGGCCTGCTGAACCTGCTGGGTGGGCTCAACAAGGACATTCAAGTCAAAATCGCGTGGGTTGGCTAGAACTCGATGGAGGCGGGACTACAACCATAGTCCCACCTCCTACCCAACTCCTCAATGAAAATCCAGCCCAATGACTCTGCCTCCACAGCTCTCTGGGGTAGAGAATTCCAAAGATTCATGACCCTCTGAGAGAGGAAATTCCTCCTCAGCTCCATTTTAAATGGGCGACCCCTTATTCTGAAGCTATGCCCCCAAGTTCTAGATCCTCCCAGCATCCACCCTGTCAAGCCCCCTCAGAAATTTATATGTTTCAATAAGATCACCTCTCATTCTTCTAAACTCCAATGAGTATAGGCCTGGAAGGGCACAGGTAGCTGTGCCTGGTACAGGAACCCCAATGTGTATCAGAGTGGCATGACTTGATTGTCCATATCCATACTTGGGCAGATCTTACCGGCTCTTGTATGTCATCTTCCACCAAGTTAAGTATTGAATGCAGTCCCCATAGTACACAAAACCTGGAAAGTTGAAAAAAAAATTGAACAAAGTCACTTTTAAATGAATGCTTGTTTCCTTTATGCTCAGTCAGTGCATTGCATCATCCTCCTGTAATATGGAGCACTTGCTCAATCTGTCAGGTATCACACACAAATATAGGACATTAACAATCACACTTCAAAGTCTTCACAACCGACATTTATATAAAGAAAATTATTCCTCGCAGGAAGAAAAGAATGGGTGCTGAGCCTTTGTAAAGGAGTTAAGAGAAGTGACCAAAGGCTTGGACTTTAGTGAGGCTTTAAAAGGTGGGAAGAGAAATAGGGAGCCTTTTATTCAAAGGTATCCAGAGATTAGGATAGAGACACCTACTTCCACTTCCAAAACAGGGCCTGCCTCCTCCCCTACCTCAGCCCTCTATCACTGAAGCCGTTGCATGTGCCTTTGTCATCTTCAGACTTGATTACTCCACTGCTCTCTTTGCCAGTCTTCCATCTTCTACCCATCATAAACTCCAGCTCTGCTAAACTCTGCTGCTTGTACTGTATCCAGCACCTAGTCCTGCTCAGACATGCCCCTCCCCCACTGACCTAAATTGGCTCCTGGTCCCTCAACATCTCAAATTTAAAATTCATAGCCTTGTTCATAAACCCATCTATGGCCTCACACCTCCCTATCTCTGTAAACTCCTTCAGCCTTACAATCCCCATGAACTCACCATTCTTCTGACTTCAGCCTCTTTTGGATTCCACTTCCTTTTGCCCCATAATTGCCAGCTGTGCCATCAGTCGCCTGCATCCCATTCTCTTACATCAGTGCAAGTTGTTATTTTAGATATGGCCAAAGGTTGTACCATCAATGGTGGAGTGGGGTGGGGTTTGTAGAAGAGGTATGAGTCAGAAGACTGGCGTGTATGGGAGGAAATGTAATGCTGGAGGACGTTGTAGAAGTAGGGTGTGGCAAGGCAATAGAGGCATTTGTAGATGAGTACGAGGATTTTAAATAAAGTGTTTTGGGAGATATGGATTCAATGTAAGTCAGTGAAGATGGATTTGATAGACATGCAGGATCATTCTAAGTCTGAAGGTGGGTGGCTGAGTTCCGAACAATTATGTAGGGTGGAGATTGGAAGACCAGCAAGCAGCACATTGGAGAAATCAAGTCCAGTGGTGTCAGATATGTTGATGAGGGGTTCAGTGGCATGACCATAAGATAGAGGCAGAGGCAGCTGATGTTGGAAAGCAGCATTGGTGTGAACACTTTATGGAGTATGAAGCTCAACTCTGTTCAAACGGGATGCTGAGGTTGCACAGTCTAAGTTCAGCCTGATCAAGCAAGGCGTCAGTGGCAAGATGACTTCAATGCAAAAGAAACTCGTCGGGGTGTGAAACGGGCTGTCGATTCACTATCACTTATTTTGACCGATTTCACCCCACTTGTGCCTTGGATTTAACAGCCTGTGTGTCAGTTATCAAAGTGACCTTTGGTTTTAAAAATACAATACTGTCTTATCAGTTTTATTGAATTGCATGTAGCTTACGAGAATTTTACAACTGTAAACTGATCATGTAGGTTAAAATAATCTTGGGTTTCTATAGGAATTTGGGGATCAATTTCTGTATCCTGAGAACAACAATATTTACTTTGTCCCTGTTGATAGGTGAGAGGGCTACTGATCAAAAAATGAATCTACAAACATCGTCACGCTGAGTCAGAGAGAAGATAAGTATCTTGGTTAAAATACCATAAATCAAATTTTACTTTAAAAAGCACGACATCAATTCTTTCTCCACTAACACTTTATTAATGATTAACAATTGAATCGAGAGATATAGAAAGTGCATTGGGTTCAGTCACTATCCTCTAACCTCTGTAACCTGGGATGAATTAGATTGATTGAATGAAAACCATCTTTCTATGATGGCTGTACAGGTGCTGAGGTAAAATGAGTCTGGGCCTTTTCAACACAATTGCCAGTACAGAAAAAGTGAATCCGAGTTTTATCGTGATATCCAATTTGACTCCTGGGTCATCCTGTATAAATCAACTCAAATTAAAAAGATCCAGCCACAGTTCATCGATCAGCAGGAACACGGCATAATATTGGTTGGAGTGCCACTTAACTCTTAGTTCACCTCTAAATATCAAGACTGAGCAGTGCACAATTTGATATATTACAAACCACTATTTCAGTTTGCTACTTCTATGCAGGAAATTATAATTGAATTGTCAACGTACACCTAGTTTAGTATACTGCATTCATTGCTCATGGTGCAGCTTCCATTATAATAAGAGATCAACGCAGATTAGCTGAAGCATTTGCCAAACAATTCTGTTCTGTCCGCAAATGGGACATTGAGTCCCCTGTGGCCTGCCACTTTAACCATCCCCTCCTATTCCTACTCTGAGCCTTTAGTTCTTGTCCTCATATATTACTTCAACAAAGCTCAATGCAAGCTTCAAGAACAATGGTGTAATGTTCACTTTGACAGGACACAGGCGGCTGTGAATCAGCCACCCGTCGTACATCCTACCTCAATTTCCTTTGCATAGAATAAAAAGGCCGTGTATGACAGGCCGCTAATTCGCAACTGCCGGTTTTCCCCTCGCCCTGAGTGCTTACCACCAATATCTTATCTTTCATCTGGGCATTCTGCAGGCCTCTGGTCTGAACAATGGCTTCAGTAACTTCAGATTTTAGCTCTATCTTCCTTTCTCTTTACCGCAGCTGCTGCTGGTGATGTGCGAGTGTGTCTGTCAGTGGCCGGGTGTAAGATTTGCAAAATTTCTACATTTCCCCAAAGGTTGTTATGAATAAACGGGACCCTGCGTGGACATTTTAAATCAGAAAGGGTACCCAAGATGGCGTCCGTGCCTCGTGGCAGAAAGCCTGTAAGATTTTAAAATGGACTCTGCAACGCAGACAGCTTGTGGATCGAAACCAAAGCTGCAGTGTCTGTGAAGAGAGACTTTGTATTTTGAAACCAGACAGGACTTTGAATTATGTATTAGACCGAATTGGAGACAAATCTAAATTCAGTTAGGCCTATAGTTAAGGCCATCAAGCAGTTTACATATATAATCGGAAACAGATTAAGAAAGCCATCAAGGCTGGACAGGCCCATCAAGGAACATTCATGACAATACAAGTCAATTATCGGGTCGGTAGACGCGATTACCGGCCATCTAAAAACAGTTAGTATGGATAGCTACCATTACGTAAAATAGCCCGCCAAGATTAAGACAAAGAACTAACCTGATTTGGCGCGCAGATAAGGGTTTTCGAAAAGAGTATAATTGAAGGCCCCCGGGCAGCAATCGCTCTCTTCTCTTCTCTTTTCTCTCTGCTCTGCTCGGCTCTTCGGTCCCTTGCCCTCGTGGCTGTCGCTCTTTCCCCGCCCCGCGCTTACCCCATGGCCTTTGCCTGTGCCTTTTGCCACTCCATCTGGAAATTGCCCTGGCACTGCATCGGGCGGACACAGGCAATTGAGGCCAGGCGAGGTGGGACGCAACGAGGGGAGGAGGGAAGACCAACTGAGGAAGACCAACTGAGGAAGACCAACTGAGGAAGACCAACTGAGTGTAGGCTTCGAATCATCGGGCCTTCAGCCTCAGCCAACCTGCGACTACCTTTATGCAAACTCAAGCTGTCGGCCGAAGAAGAAGAATCATCCCTGCAAGGTAAAGTACCCAAACAGAGACTTTGGGGGAGAAATTCAGTTGGTAGCGCCAGGGCTTAGCGCCTAAAGAGGCCGAGGAGTGGGGGGCTAAGCAGCTAGCAGCCGGGCGCCGCGAGGCGAGCGTCTCATCCCATATTGAGTGGGCTGTTAGCGCCGGCGCAAAAAAACGCCCGCTCGTGGGCGCAGGCTGATCATGAAGTCATTTCAGTGTGCAACGCATTTTTGGCGCCCCGGACCGGAAATTGAGTGGCGCCCGCCTCCGTTCCGCCTGGCGCTAATAGTGACAGCTCACTGGAACGTTCCCCAGGCACTCTCGGGCTAGGGGGGCACTCTTTAAAGGGGACTGCACTGTTATCAAAGCGTCAGCCATTTTGAGAGCGCAACTTGTTGGTTGGTTTGAGAGAGTTGCAGAGCTGCAGTGGGAGAGCCTTATTGCCATTCAGCCAGCGGTGCCAGAGGACCGTCAGCCCTGTGAACATTACCTTGCTGCTGGTGAGACATTACAACCTTTACCTTGTTCGCTCTTATTATGGGGGCTGCTCTGGAGGGGAACGTCCTGCTGGTCGACCATGTTGAGTGGGCACAGAGACGGATGGAGAGAGGGCCAGGAGTGGCCAGATGGAGGAGGGCCAACAGACGTCGCCACACCAGACCTTACGCGGCGAGGGTTTTCAGGCAACAGTTCTCCTACCACAACATGTCGGAGGAGCAGTGTGTCAGAAGGCTGCAATTCCACAAGGAGGTGGTGACTGAGCTGTGCCACCTGCTTCAGGACGATTTGCAGTCGAAGATACGGTGCAGGACCTCTCTGTCGGTGGCCGTAAAGGTTACTGTAGTCCTGAATTTCTTTGCCAGCGGCTCGTTTCAGGCAGCAACTGGGGACACAGATAGAAGATAGGAGCAGGAGTAGGCCATTCGGCCCTTCGAGCCTGCTCCGCCATTCAATGAGATCATGGCTGATCATCCAAATTCAGTACCCTGTCCCTGCCTTCTCCCCATATCCCTTGATCCCTTTAGCCTTAAGAAATATATCCAACTCCTTTTTGAATATATTTAATGAACTGGCCTCCACCGCCCTCTGTGGCAGAGAATTCCACAGGTTCACCACTCTCTGGGTGAAGAAATTCCTCCTCATTTCAGTCCTAAATGGCTTACCCCTTATCCTTAGACTATGACCCCTGGTTCTGGACTCCCCGGCCATCATAAACATCCTTCCTGCATCTAGTCTGTCCAGGCCTGACAGAATTTTATAGGTTTCGATGAGATCCCCTCTCAATCTTCTAAACTCCAGTGAGTTTAACATTGCTAACATTTCCCAGTTTGCGGTGCATTGCTGCATCCGCCAAGTTACAGATGCCCTATATAAGAGGAGGCGGCAATTCATCTCATTCCCTTTGAGAAGCAGCGGGAGCGCGCACAGGGCTTCGCGGCAATAGGTGACTTCCCTATGGTGCAGGGTGCCATTGACTACGCACGTGGCTTTGCACGTGCCTGTACAGAATCCCGAGGAGTTCCGCAACCGCAAGGGGTTCCACTCCCTCAATGTACAGCTGGTCTGTGACCACCGGCAGCTGATCCTCGTGGTCAACGCACAATACCCTGGCAGCAGCCACGACGCTTTCATCCTGCGTCAGACCTCAGTGGCAGACCTTTTCGAGGCCCCGGCTCACCCACGAGGCTGGCTTCTCGGAGACAGGGGCTATCCTCTGTGCCCCTGGCTTATGACCCCGCTCCGTTTGCCCAGCACCCTGGCAAAGGAGCAGTACAACGCCAGCCATCAGGCGACGCGGAACATTGTGGATCACACAATCAGTGTGCTCAAGCAGCGGTTCCGCTGTCTCAACCATTCGGGGGGCACCCTGCAGTACTCGCCAGAGCGAGTCGCCCACGTCGTCGTTGTCTGCTGCATGCTCCACAACCTTGCCATCCAACGCACCCAGCCAATGCCAGCCGACCTTGAAGGACCAGCAGAGGAGGAGGAGGCAGAGGAGGAGGCGGAGGAGGAGGAGGAGGAGGAGGAGGAAGACGGGAGGGGTCCAGAAACTGGAAGGGCCGTCCGTCAGAGGCTCATAAGGGGTCGGTTCTAGGCCCCTCTGACGGAATGCATGGTGTCATTGGGAGAGAACCGTCCGGGTCACCCAAGGCCTATGAAAGCCAGAATGATTGTAAATAGTATAGATGGCCATTGTAAATAAAACCTTTACTTTATTTTCAATAATGTGCTTCCTTCCAACATGGCAAAGCAATGGCAACCGAAAGCATAACTAACGAAATAACACATAACTTTCTCGCAAACCCGCCAGACTACCCAAAACATTACTAACATTCACAGCAGGTGTATACGGCCTTGAATTCTACAAGTAAGATGTCTTAGCAGCTCCCTCTACTCTTGACCCCTTGATGGTGATCTACTTCTCTTACGAGATCGGCCCCTTCCCTCCCTGCAGCTTCTCCGTAATTGGACCCCAGTGGCTGCATCAAGGCTGGGGGACGCCTGCTGAGTGTCCGAAAATGCTGAAGCCCCTGAGGGACGGCGTGGACGACCTCTGGGCTTGGAGGGCCCGGATGCTGACTGCTCCAACTGTGCATGGGTGGAAGCAGTCTGTCCTGCAGGTGGTGGCAGCTGCAGTGGAGACGTCCCAGTGGTGGCATCAGGAATGCTGACATCCTGAGAGCGGACACCTGCTCCGTGGTCAGCCGACACACTGGCACTCTGACGGGGCAGCACCGCAGCATGCGCCCCAATCGGCTGGTCCACAGATTGATGGCCTGCTGTGGTGTTGCAAGGGCCCCGGGTAATCCTGCCTGATCCATCGAGGGTGGCAGCAGTCAGTGCTCGCGTGGCCTCAACCTGCGTCTGCATGAGGCCAGCGAGTGACTGCGTGGCAGCACTCAGCACTTGCATGGCAGGTGCCAGTGCTTCGGTGAAGCCCTGGACAGTCCTTTCCAGTGCTTTGCTGAAGGCCGGGACAGTCCTTTCCACTGCTTCGGTGACGCCCTGTACAGTCCTTTCCAGGGCTGACCCGAAGCCGTGGACAATCCTTTCCAGTGGTGCCCCGAAGTCCTGGACAGTCCTTTCCAGTGCTGCCCCAAAGTCCTGTGAACTCCTTCCCTGTGCTGTCCCGAAGTCCTGCGCACTCCTTGCCTGTGCTGTCCCGAAGTCTTGGACACTCCTTGCCAGTGTCTCGACGGATTCAGGCATCCTTGCCACTGCAGCCATCAGCTCATTGTGCCTGAGCCAAGCCTGGGCGCTCATTTCAGCGAGGGACCGCACCTCTTCCGCGCACTGTGCAGCAGTCATCGTGGCCTGACTCGCCCTCCGGGGAGGTGCCCCCGAGCTTCCCTACCCCCCTTGCGTTGCTGCAGCCCGCTGGTTCCTGGAACTGGTTCCTGATAAGAGCCACCGCCCCCCGCTTCCCTCCAGGGAAGTACTATTCCCAGTCTCCAGATGGGCTGGCTCGCCTGAGGCTGGCATGGATGTTTCGGCTTCCTCCTGCTGGTCGCCTCCAGAGTCAGTGGCACTGGCAGCTTGAGGGCCCGTCTCCCGAGCTGGTGATGCAGCATCCGAAAGCAGGGAGGTTGAAGATTGGCTTTAGCGCAAGGACAGGGTGGCAGCAAGGGATGCAAGAGTGCTGCAATGCTATGACATGGGTCCAGAGTGAAAAGCATGCTGGTGGGGGGAATAAGTGGAAGGAGACAGATCAAAAAGGTGATGACCTTACCATCGCTGTGCACAATGGGGTCGGCAGCTCCAGTGGTGACAGGACCAGTCATCCGGCCTCCAACAATCTGGTGAACTCTCTCCTCGAGGTACGTGAGGGTCTGGAGGTGAGGGCGTCCTCCTCCGGTCCGAAGCTGCTCTTTGCGGTTCCTGGCCAGCTTGGCCTGCAGGAGAAAGGACGGGAAGTGATGAAACATGATGCCCTGAACTGTCATCTCATGCCCCCCATGGTGGAATAGCCCTTACATGATGCCCTGAGCTGTCATCTCATGCCCCCCATGGTGGAATAGCCCTTACATGATGCCCTGAGCTGTCATCTCATGCCCCCCATGGTGGAATAGCCCTTATATCATGCCTTGAGTTGTCATCTCATGCCCCCCATGGTGGAATAGCCCTTACATCATGCCCTGAGTTGTTATCTCATGCCCCCCAAGGTGGACTAGCTGTTATCTCATGCCACCCATGGTGGGCTAGCCCTTCCATGATGCCCTGAGTTTAATGTGCATGTGTGATCCCAGAAAGGGCCATGGGTGCTTGCTGACAGATGGCCAATGGGGCATCGCGCACCCTCTGGCCATAAAGTCAGGTGCAGATGGAGGGATGAAGAAGATTGCCGAAACACCACTCACCCTAACGACCCGAGTGAGGTCGTTGAATTTCTTCCTGCATTGCACAGGGCTCCTGGTCACCACGCTGTTGGAGTTGGCCTTTTGAGAAACTTCCCTCCAAGCTCTGCGGTATTCCTTCTGATGAGGCCTCCTGCCATTGTCGGGGTACAGCACATCTCGCCGGCGCTCCACTGTGCCTACCAAAGCATCCAATGCCCCATTGGTAAAGCGCTCCGCTATCTGCCTCACCCTCTCCATCTTCTCAAAGTTTGTAATGCCACAGAATGCCCAGTGCCGAATTTGAGGCCTACAAGGCGCAGAGTGTGGCTGCTGATCCTTACTGACTCACCCCTTTAAGAGCTGGCCGGCGCCTGAAAGTCTCATGGTCATCGATTATTGACAGCACCTGCGCTGCGCCCGCCCGCCCCGATATTGAGTAGCGCCGCCAGGTTAGTGCCTTAGGAGTCCCGTGTAACGCCTGATTCTGCGCCGCAATCACCTTTAGGGGCGCTGCAACCCAATATCGCGCGAGGTGGCGATAAGTTGCGACTGGCTATAAAATTTGCGCAGCGCCAATTCTAACGCCCCAAGCGGGGCTATACCCAATTTCTAGGGCCTAGAAATTCATTATAGCCACTTTTGGGGCGGTAAAGTCGGGCGGCCGCTAAAGTTTGCGCCCGGCGCAAATTCGAGGCCACTTCGCCGATATTCATTAGCTTCGCCTTAAGAGTTTGCTCGAGCGCTAAAACTGGCGATGCACGGCTCTCTTTAGGCGCTAAGCCGGAGGTGCTGAGCGATACCGCCGAGGCCGGGCGCAGCGCAGGTGCGGCCATTTCTTGATTGACATCAGACACCCTGGCGCCGGCCAGCTATAAAGGGGGAAGGGTCGACTTGGTCTGCTGCCACGCCCTGCACACTGGAGCCCTCCAGCTAGGCCTGAACACTGCTGCTGGACCCATATAGTGCCTCAAAGTATGGAGAAGGCCCGTGAACGAGCGCAGCGCTTCTCAGAGCTTGATCTGAGGGTGCTGGTTAGCGCTGTGGAGAAGAGACGCCATATTTTGTTCCCAGACAATGGGAGGAAGCCGCCGGCCCGCGTCTACCGGAGAGCCTGGAGGCATGTCGCCACCAGCGTGACATCGAACAGTGAGGTCCCCAGGAGCGCGGTACAATGCCGCAAGAAACTAAATGACCTCGCCAGGATTGTCAGGGTGAGTACCCTTTCTAGTGTCCTCCTCATCCTTGCATGTGCACCTCACATTATGGGCAAAGGGACCTGAAAGCCCTAATGGCCAGCCCTCATGCAGCAGCTATGGGTCAGTCATGAACATCAATTGCACACTGTACACTTAACACACTGGCCAGGCTATTCGACCATGGGAGGCAGTGCACACAAGATCAGGGCTACACTCTGGCCAGGCTATTCGACCATGGGAGGCAGTGCACACAAGATCAGGGCTACAGACTGGCCAGGCTATTCGACCATGGGAGGCAGTGCACACAAGATCAGGGCTACACACTGTACTTAGAGGCCGTCCTTTCTCTTGCAGGTCAAGCTGGCCAATAATAAGAGGAGCCGGACTGTGACCGGGGGAGGCGGACCCCAGATCCAGCAGCTCACCGAGCTGCAACAGCGCATGGAGCGCATCTTGGGTGCCCGGGTGATTGACCCGGTTGCATCTGGAGATGCCGACCCTGTTCTGGGCACCAATGGTAAGGACATCATTTTTTGGACCTCTCTCGTCCCACTTGCGCATCAGATCTACATCCTTTGCCACTGTCCGACCAATGCGCTGAATGCCACCACTCATGCATCCCTCGCTGACGCCCTCTCCTCACTCTAAAGCTACTCTTGCGCCTTCCTGCTTTCAGATGGTGAGGAGGAGGTCCCTGAAGTTGCCAGTGACAGCCCCTCGGAAGAGGAGGAGGAGGAGGAGCAAGAGGAAGGCGGCCCATCAGGGGAACCCTCAGCCGCGGCAAGCCATGTCACTGTAGGGGAGATGTCTTCCCTGGAGGGGAGCGTGGCGGAAGTGTCGGAGGGGAATGTAGCTCCTGGGACCAGCGGCCTGCAGAAATGCGGGAGGGGGGTGGAAGCTCAGCCGCCTTCTCCCCAGAGGGGGTAAGGGTCGGAGGGGAGTCCAATTGCTGGGCCCAGCGGCGTCCAGCAATGCAGGAAGGGTCGGCCAGTTCGGCGGCCTTCTCCCCAGAGGGAGAGTCCGGCCTCCAGTCCGGAGACGGTCAACGCCGAGGAGATGCGCCGCCTCGAGGACATGTCCGCGGACTCGGAGCGCTGGCACACGGAGCTCATGGGGGTAGTGGGACGGATGCCTGAGGCCATCCAGTCCCTGTCTCGGAGTGTCACTGAATTTGGGGCCTCTCTGGCAGCGACTGGCCAGGTGATCAGTGGTGCCGTGCAGTCACTGGCTGCTCTGATGCGGTCTCAGAACAGGGCAACATGGGCATTCACTGCTGCCACACTCGCTGTGTCAGCCCGGCATCGCCAGGGCACCCGGCGCGCTGCAGCAGCACAGCGGTCTGTCCCTCGGCAGATTGCTGCGCATGCTGCAGTGCTGGCCCGGGCGAGTGCCAGTGTCTCAGGCAACCAGCGAGCACCTGCCATCCGCCAGCTTGCCCCCATTCCTCCAGCCGCCACTGCCACTCCCCCAGTGGAGCTGCCACGAGCTGCTGCAGCGACTGATGCTGGCCAGCGACAGCTGCAGCATTCACCAGCCGGCCCCTCGAGGGCCAGACCTCGTCTAGGCCGACCCCCAAGGGCATCTGCCGTCATGACATGTGCCCCTCAGGAGCCTTCCCCCAGCCTTGCAGCAGCCACTGGCCTCACTTTTAGGAGGAGCAGCAGGGCGTCCAGGGGCCGGCAAAGTTTGCAGAGGGCATCGCCCTCGCAGGACACAAAGTAGAGGGTGTGTCCAAATGTTGTGTTTTGTGGAATGGCTGTTTTTTGAAGGCCGAGGATGAGGCCATTTTTATTTACATCTTTGGTTAATCCTCCCCAGGTTGTGGGAGTGACTCATGTGTGTGAGTGTTTTTTGGGGGTTTCGTGTGTTCTTGGTTATCATGTGGGAAGGGCCCTGAGTTTGTACAATAAACCATTTTATTTATTCACATTGTCCATGTTTGATCTTTGAAGTGTTTGTTGCCTTAACCGGCTGAGGGCTTGCGCAGCGGCTGCAATCATGTTCTTTCATTGGCACAAGCCATTCCCTGACAGGGGGCCTAGAAGTGACGTTCAATAAGCCGCCGACGGGTGGCCCTTGGACCTTCTGCCTCCCTCCTGGGCTGGTACTCCTCGTCCTCCTCCTCCTCATGCTCCTCCTGCTCCTCCTCCTGAGGTGGTGGTCCAACGTGGGGTGGCAGTGCCTGAGTCCTGTGGATAGCCAGGTTGTGCAGCATCCAGCAAACGACGACGAATTGGGAGACTCGCTCCTGCGAGTACTGGAGGGCTCCCCCGGAGCGATCCAGACAGCGGAACCGTTGCTTCAGGACGCCGATTGTTTGTTCGATGAGGTTCCTGGTCGCTTGATGGCTCTCGTTGTATGCCTCTTCAGCAGGGGTCGTGGGCGCGCGGTACACAAAGGATAGCCTTTGTCCCCGATAAGCCATCCTCTTGGGTGAGGCTGTGCCTGGAACATGTCAGCCACAGTTGTCTGTCGCAGGATAAAGGCATCGTGGCTGCTGCCTGGAAAGCGGGCATTGACAGCTAGGATGCGCTGCCTGTGGTCACACACCAGCTGTACGTTGAGGGAATGGTGGCCCTTCCGGTTGCAGTAATCCTCGGCATGCTCCAGAGGTGCCCGCAAAGCCACATGCGTGCAGTCAATGGCGCCCTGCACCATGGGGAAGCCTGCTATTCTTGCAAATCCCACTGCATGCTGCTGCTGCTTATCCAGGGTCATGGGGAAGGAGATGAATTGACGTCTCCTTCTGAAAAGGGCATTGGTCACCTGGCGGATGCAGCAATGCACGGCGAACTGGGAGATGTTAGCCATGTCCCCAGCAGCGGATTGGAAGGAGCCGGTGGCATAGAAGTTGAGAGCCACCGTCTCCTTCACTGCCACCGACAGAGACGTCCTGCGCATCAGCTGTGGATGCAGATCTCTGTGAAGCAGCTGGCAGATGTCTGCAACCACCTCCCTTCTGAATCGCAGCCTCCTAACACACTGCGCGGCAGACATGTTGAGATAGGAGAACTGCTGGCGGTATACCCTGGGTGGGTAAGGCCTCACTTGGCGACGCCTGTTGCCCCCTCTGCATCTAGCCAGGGCTGCCACTCTCTCACGGCGTCTGTAAGCCCTTCCGACATAAGGCTGAAACTCAGCATTGGCACCCAATGCAGCCCCCATAATATGCTGGCAAACACTGAGATCTCAATGAAGGCAAAGAGAATTGCACAGCTCTGGCCTGAAGCCAAAAAGACCTGTCCTAGTGTTGGGCCAAAGCAGTAAGCTCTCTTCCTTGGTCTCTCTCCAAAAATCCGTTGCACAAGAGTGAATGCTGCAAAATGGCTGCCCTTTATAGTGCAGGGTAAGTGCCCTTTAATTTGCGCTCCCCGCGGCCCGCCTCGGCTGTGTACCGTTCCACTTCACAGTCGTTAGGGCCACCTGGCGCACAATGGTGCGGCGTGAGTGAAGTTCCGGTTCCGGGCGCACGAAGGGCGTTGCACGACGAAATGACGTCATGATCTGCACGCGCAGCTGAGCGCGCGCAAAGACTTTGCGCCGGCGCTAAATGTCTACTGAAGTTGGGGCGAGGCGCAGATCGCGCTGCGCCCGGGCGCTAAGCGCCTAGCGCTCGAGATCTGCTCCTCCTAAGGCGCTAACGCCTGGAGCAGCCAACTGAATTTCTAGGCCTAGGTCTTTAACTTTGTGGTACTTGAACCTGGACAACACCCTTGCAGCGCCCGGAGACCACGTGACGATGGCAGGCTCCAGAGAGCACCAAGAGCGAACCCCGAACCCCACCGCTGTTTTGAGTCCAACAAACCCTTTTGATTGGTGAGCATGAAGTTCTGACCCCTCATAGCTTAATCTAGTTAGGTATAGGGGGTGGGATAAGGATAAGGGGATTGTTAAGATAGTTGTTTTCCCTCGATGTGCCATGTGTTCCCCATTCCCTGTATATAAGTATAGTTATTTGTATTTGCCTGTAATTTTGTATACTGGTAATTTCTCTTAAGACTGTAGTCATTTTTCCTGTTTAATAAAATCCTGAGTTTTGCTTACATCCACACCACCTGTCTACTCGAATCTTTTCTGTATCGCTACCTGTACCTAAGTCCGGTGTCGAGAATCTCAGGGGCGTGGGAGCGATTCGAACCGCTCACGGGCAGTCAGAGGCATAACTGACTGGGCTCACGCGCCACCCCCTACAGGGACAAAGGGTTGGCATTTTGGGTATGTTCTGTCCCTTCCTCAGAACACAGTGCTGGCAGAGGGGCTTCACCCTTCCTGTAGAACTGTTCTTTATCTTTTCAGGACCGGTAAATCCACTGTACTTTGTCAGCATCCACTGCTTCACGTTCAAACCTGTTTTAATTTCATCATTTTCCTCTCTCTCTTTGTTTAACTTAGCTTGGTTTTTAATTTCCTTCCCTCTCCCCACTTTATCTAATCCTACCACTATGCTTGTTACTTATTTTTGAGTTTTGAAGGAGGGGACCGATCCAAAATATTGACTCTTCTCTGCAGATGCAGATTGACCAGCTGTTCTGGTTCAGATTCCAGCATCTGCGGGGCTTTGCTTTCTATTGAGATTTATCTTGTCTATGGCACTTAGGATCTTGAATGTTTCCATAAGATAATCCCTGGGCCTTCCCTTCAGTGTAAACGCTCCCATCTTCTGCAAGCCTTGCTCATAACTCAGGTACCTAATCTAATCTATCAATTTAATTGCCGTTTGCTGCACCTCTGCAGTGCCTGCATGTCTTTCTCGTAATAGAGTGACCTGAATTACCAAAGTACTGCAGGTGGGGGCTGGATGAGTGCTTTCTACAAACTCAGAATCACTTACTGAGATTTGTACTCTACTCGTCTGGCTATATAGCCCAATTTCCTATTTACTCTCTGCACTGCTTAAACACACTATTGCTCAAGGCTTGGGTGATTGATCCATCAACAGCCCTAAATTCCTTTCCTGTGTTGCGTCTTGTAGAAAAATGCCATTTAGATTATATTTTCTGTGTTTATTATCTTTTTCCAGTCTCATGATTTTGCATTTGTCCACATTAACTTACATCTGCTACTTATAGCCCAACTCCCCATATCCATCCAGATCCTTTTGTATCTGATCAGTCTGTTACCTGTTGTTTGTAGTCCTTCCCTACTTGGCAAACGTGAAAAGTTTTGTTTCTATCCCCACTCCAAGTCATTTATGTACATTATAAACAGTAATGGCCCCATCACTAATCTCTGAGGCACCCTACTAGTTAAGGCTTGAGCACAAAAATCGAGGCTGACACTCCAGTGAAGTGCCCCGCTGCACTGTCGGAGGTCTTTCGGATGAGATGTTAAACCGAGGCCCTGTCTGCCCTCTCAGGTGGACGTAAAAGGTCCCATAGCACTATTTCAAAGAAGAGCAGGGGAGTTATCCCCGGTGTCCTGGCCAATATTTATCCCTCAACCAACATCACTAAAAACAGATTATTTGGTCATTATCACATTGCTGTTTGTGGGAATTGCGGTGCGCAAACTGGCTGCTGCGTTTCCTACATTACAACAGTGACTACACTTCAAAATACTTCATTGGCTGTAAAGCGCTTTGGGATGTCTGGTGGTCGTGAAAGGCGATATATAAATGCAAGTCTTTATTTTTTTCTTTCCTTCCATGCCATTCCAGCTCCAAGTACTATCATCCTTTGCATCTTGTGCTGCAGCCAATTCTTAATTCCCTTTAGAAGCATTCTACCTACAACCTTATGGATCAATCTTCGCTGAGGCACTTTATGAACAGCTTTGCTGAATCTAAATATACAACATCCATTGAGTGTCCTCTGTCCACAAAGTTTGTTATAAAATAAAGAAAGAAAGAACTTACATTTATACAGTGCCTTTCATGACCTCAAAACATCCCAAAATGCTTCACAGTCAATTATTTCTTTTTGAAGCATGG
Source organism: Somniosus microcephalus (assembly GCF_052327205.1). Classification (NCBI taxonomy): domain Eukaryota; kingdom Metazoa; phylum Chordata; class Chondrichthyes; order Squaliformes; family Somniosidae; genus Somniosus; species Somniosus microcephalus. The sequence continues at coordinate 34,766,679 of NC_140996.1, forward strand.
ACACTTTTGTAATGTAGAGAAACTATCTCCTCAAAGAACTCCAAGGCATGATCTTCTTTTAGAAAGCTGGGCTGACAGAGTTCTATATTTCCCTAGATGCTTCATAAATTATTCCTTCAGGATACCCTCGAGTGCTTTCACTACAATGGCTAACCTGTAGTTCCTTCGTTGCCCCTTCTTACGGATTGGCGCCACATTCCCTTTTCTCCAATCCTGAGACACAGTCCCTCTTTTCAAGGACTCCCTAATATCATTAGCTACTTCCTTAAGTAACTCAGGGTGCAATCCATCTGGATCCATGAATTTTGCTTCCTTCAATGCCTTCAGTCTATGTATTACCTCTTTATTGGTTATATCTATTTTTCTTCGAATCTCATCAGCTTGCCCTAGAATTCCACCCCAAGGCTGTCTGAGGTTTGCTCTATGAAACAGACTCAAATAATTCATTTAGAATACTGGCTATTCCCTGATCACTTGACCTAATGTTGTTTTCAGCGTCCTTCGGGGGTTCCAGTGTTTCTACGACTACCTATTTGCTACAAATGATCATGTCTATTTTAGCTTTTTACAACATTTTCTTAGCCTGCCTAACCTTACTTTTATACCTGTTCTCTGGTCTGATTTTTATACTTGAGGGAAGCTCTTTGTCATTGTTTTTACCCACTGCAGCACTTCTCTTGTTGTCCACATTGGTTTCCTTTTTTCTTCTGACCAATTTCAGATGTCAGAAAGGAAGGTGATGCTTGACAAGCCGGATATGCTCCTTTGAGAAGGTGACAGATATGGTGGACGGGGTAATACATTGGATGTGGTTTACATGGACTTTCATAAAGCCTTTGACAAGGTGCCATGGACAAAACTTTTGGACAAGATTAAGGGGGTTGAAATTAGGGGGAGAATGGCAAACTATTAAAAACATATTGGAAGAGAGGAAGCAGAGTAGGAGTTCAGAGCAGTTTCTCAGAATGGTGGGAAATGAGTGCAGTGTCTCATATCGTACTGTTCTAATAGCACTTCTGCTCACTGTGTGCATCGATGATTTGGAGGCAAGTCTAGAGGAAATGGTGCCCAAATTTTGCAGCTAATGCTAAAATAGAAGGCACAGGTCCAAAATTTCCATGGAGCTGCTCCTGCTCCACTGCTGTAACTTTGCCGGAATTACAATGGAAACTCTAGTTACACGAGTAAATAAGGTTTCTCCCACACTTCCGGCAAAGTTATGGTGGCAGAGCAATAGCAGCTTCGAAAAAAATCCCGGACCATAATTCATAATTCTGAGGACCAAAGGAAGTTGCAAGGGGTATATTGATAGGATGGTAGAATGGGGAAAAAAGTGGCAGATGGAATTCATAGAAGATAGGAGCAGGAGTCGGCCATTCGGCCCCTCGAACCTGTCCCGCCATTTAATGAGATCATGGCTGATCATCCAAATTCAGTACCCTGTCCCTGCTTTCTCCCCATATGCCTTGATCCCTTAGACTTAGGAAATATATTTAACTCCTTCTTGAATATATTTAATAAGTTGGCCTCAACTGCCTTCTGTGGTAGAGAATTCCACAGGTTCACCACTCTCTGGGTGAAGAAATTCCTCCTCATCTCAGTCCTAAATGGCTTACCCCTTATGCTTAGACTGTGACCCGTGGTTCTGGACTCCCCCGCCATCGGGAACATCCTTCCTGCATCTAGTCTGTCTAGTCCTGTTAGAATTTTATAAGTTTCAATGAGATCCCCTCTCATTCGTCTAAACTCTAGTGAATATAAGCCTAATCGACCCAATCTCTCTTCATACGTCATTCCTGCCATCCCAGGTATCAGTCTGGTGAGTCTTCGCTGTACTCCCTCCATGGCAAGAACATCCTTCCTCAGATAAGGTGACCAAAACTGCACACAATACTCAAGGTGTGGTCTCACCAAGGCCCTGTACAACTGCAGCAAGACATCCTTGCTCCTGCACTCGAATCCTCTCGCTATGAAGGCCAACATACCATTTGCCTTCTTAACCGCCTGCTGCACCTGCATGCTTACCTTCAGCGACTGGTGCACAAGGACACCCAGGTCTCATTGCACTTCTCCTTTTCCCAATCTATTGCCATTCAGATAATAATCTGTCTTCCTGTTTTTGCAACCAAAGTGGATAACCTCGCATTTATTCACATTATACTGCATCTGCCATGTATTTGCCCAATCATCCAACCTGTCCAAATCATCCTGGAGTTTCTCGGCATCCTCCTCACAGCACACATGCCCACCCAGCTTTGTGTTGTCTGCAAACTTGGATATATTACATCTAGTTCCCTTGTCTAGATCATTAATATATATTGTGAATAGCTGGGGTCCTAGCACCGATCCCTGCGGTACCACACTAGTCACTGCCTGCCACTCGGAAAAAGACCCGTTTCTTCCAACTCTTTGCTTCCTATCTGCCAACCAGTTCCCTATCCAAGTCAGTACCTTACCCCCAATCCCATGTGCTTTAACTTTGCACGCCAATCTCTTATGCGGGACCTTATCGAAAGCCTTCTGAAAGTCCAAATACACCACACCCACTGGTTCTCCCTTATCTATTCTACGAGTTACATCCTCAAAAAATTCCAGTAGATTAGTCAAGCACGATTTACCTTTTGTAAATCCATGTTGACTTTGTCCGATCCTGTCACTGTTTTCCAAGTGCTCTGCTATTACTTCTTTTATAATGGACTCTAGCATTTCCCCCACTACCGATGTCAGGCTTAACGGTCTAAAGATCCCCGTTTTCTCTCGACCACCTTTTTTGAATAGTGGGGTTACATTAGCTACACTCCAAGCCATGGGAACTATTCCAGAGTCGATAGAATTTTGGAAGATGACCAGCAATGCATCTACTATTTCTAGGGCCACTTCCTTATGTACCCTAGGATGTAGATTATCAGGCCCTGGTGATTATCAGCCTTCAATGCCGTCAATTTCCCTAACACCATTTCCGTACAAATACTGATTTCATTCATTTCCTCCCTCTCATTAGACCCTATATTCCCTGACATCTCTGTAAGTTTATTTGTGTCCTTCTTTGTGAAGATGTCAGTGAACGTGAGATGTTACACAAAAGTGAATAATTATACTTTGAATGGGAGCAATCTGGTTGAGGTGGAAAAGCAGAGGGAAATGTGGGTTCAGGTTCACAAGCAGCACCTCAAATGGATAAGTCCATAAAGAAAGCGGATGGAATAATGGGTTTTATGACAAACGGTATAGAATACAAAAAATGAGATGTAACAGTGGATCTATATCAAATCTTAGTAAAAGCACAGGTTGTGTATCAGTTTGGGCTTCACACTAGCAGAACATAGCTTGGATTCACTAGGGTGCTGCCTGGTAAGAGGAAAGACAAATATGAGACAAGACTTGAGAATGTGGGTCAGTTTTCATTTGAACAGAGTAGATGAAAGGGTGATTTGACATAGATGTTTTAAATTTAGGAAGAAATGGGGCAGAGCAGATAGAAACAGATTGCTTCCAGTGATTTAAGGTAGCTAGAATAAAGAGTAATAGATATAAAATTAAATGTAACAGATTTAAGGCAGAGAGCAGGAGAAACTTATTTTACACACAGAGTTGTGAGGCTGTGGAATGCACTACCAGAGTTGGTGACTGAAGCACATCAACGTTTAAGATTAGGTTAGATAGGTGGTTGAAGGAAAGGGGAATAAAGCCAAATGGGAGCAGGTTGGTCACATGGGGTTAGGATTACTGCTTGTGTGAGGAAAGAAATAAAATGGATTGAATGGGCTGAACTGCCTGTTTCTGTGTTATAGTTTATATGTAACTCTATTCCTTAAAGTGTTCCATTGTTCCTCTATTTTTCTCTCTTTTAAACGTTTGTTGCCGTTTACCCCACTCATGTCGCTCCTCATTCCCTGCATCTGCTTTCTGATAATTGAGAGCTGGTGTTGTACTAATCTCCTCCTCTAGTGTAAGCCTGACATTAAACTCTACCATATTATTTTCACTATTTCCAAGGAGCTGTTTCGCTCTAAATGGCTTTATTATTGGGTTATTACATAGTATTAAATCTAAACCTCTTGTAGGTTCATTTGTATCATGTAACAGTTCGTTATAATGTCTAGAAACATTTTTTTCCCTGTTACTCCCATTAAAATCCAACCAATTTATCTCTAGTGAGTTGAAATTTCCCATAACAATTCAGTTTGATCACCACTTACTTCCTTTAGTTCCGTTTAATGTTTCAGGTCAAATATCTCTTTCTTACCTGGTGGCTTATAACAAATTCCAATTAGTAGTTTTTTCCCCTGATATAATTTAACTCAATCCACAGTGCTTCTACCTCAATTATACCTGATTCCAATTTGTCCAACTCCTTTATCAATATGTCCACATGATATAAAAGCCCACCCCTTACTTTTTCTATCCCCGCAAAACAAACTATACCTATATCTGTGTCATGTCATGTAATGTGTCTTACTGAGTGGCTATCATATAGGCATAAATCCACCTTGAATATCATCACAAAGAATACCATGCAATGAAGGTAGTGCCTGAATATGGTCAACTGAGGTGCTGACATTTTGTTCTCTTATGTTTCTCAGGAATGGAGGAGCAAAGTCAAGGCACAGACCATCTCAAACTCACACCTCACAACACCTTGGGGTCGATTTTGTGGAACCTGTCGGGAAGAAGGCGGGACTTCCCCTTTCGGGTTTCTGACCCGCCTACTTCGACGCCCGGCCAATCCACGTGATTTTCCCTTGATTGACCTTGTTAAGCCAGCCCAGCGTGCTCAGCAGGCCAATTAAGGGTCACCCGGCAACAGGTGACATCACAAACTGCAATTTCATCTGTCAAGATTTCTGACAGATGAAATATCAGCGTTTCACAGCTGTTTGAAGTTGTCAAACACTGACACTCTGATTTCTAAGCTGAGTCCTTCTACGCAGACTCAGTTAGAACTCTCAGCAGCACTGAAAGCTGCAGGCTGTCACTTTTGACAGATCGCAGCCGCTCAGCTTTAAGTTCCGGCTGACTGATGCGCTCCCGACGGCTACAGGAAGAAAGGCTGTTAAGGTAAGTAAAGGTAAGTAAAAGTTCTTTACACACTTTAGACACACCAAACACACTTACCTTTACACTCATGCACCCATCACTCACCTGAGCACCGACATCGCGACCCCTCCAACTCCTTCAACCCGACAGCCCGCCTGCTCTAACCTGGCGTGGTTTGGAGCCATCGGGAAACCCACACGAAACCCCTCAAAATGGGGATTAGGCTAAAAACTGCCTGTTAACTACCTGTTAACAGGCAGTTAATTGGCACTAATCCCTTCCCGCCTGGTTTCGGCGGGTCCCAGTGCGGGGCGGGTACCCGCCGCCCCTGAAACTTATGTGGGGCGGGGTTTTGGGCGGGATGGTGTCGGGACCCCCAAAGTCGAGATTTCCCCCCCCACACGCCTGAAACCCCGCCCGACGGCACCCCAAAAACCTAGCCCCTTGTATCAGTTCTGTACTTGTACCTGGGCAGTATTGGATAAACTATTGTCTGCACTACAGCCTGCCGTGGATCACATGCCATGCACGAGATAAGGAGATTAAGTGAATGGGCAGTTATGTAATGTGGTAAGTGATGTAAGAAAACTACTAGGCACTTGGTCTGAGTATTAAACAAGGCTTTAATCTACTGTTTTTCAACATGGAGGTCTAGTTGTGTCCTTCACTAGTTCTTGTTAAAGAATGTCCTGAGCAAGCTGGGCCCATGCCTGAGTATTTATACTCTCCCTGGACAGCACCACCAGCAGGCCGCCCAGTATTATTTCATAAGTCTTTCCACATGAATGACAAGATTCATGTCAGTAAGTGTGAGATATTACATCATGGGAGGAATAACAAGCAAGACGAGTATATACTTAATGGAAAGTCACTGAAGGGTGTTGTTCAACACAGAGACCTAGAGATCCAAATTCTCAATTCCCTGAAAGTGCAAGTGCAGTTGAAGGGTTTTAAGGTCTTGGAGAGGGTGCAGAGGAGATTTACCAAAATGATACCAGGGATGAGGGGTTTCAGTTATGTGGAGAGACTAGAGAAACTGACATTGTTCACCTTGGAGCAGAGAAGGTTCAGGATGGATTTAGAGGTATTCAAAATTCTGAGTGATTTTGATAGAGTAAAAAGGAGAAACAGTTTCCATTGGTGTGTGTGTCAGTAACCAGTGGACACAGATTTAGGAAAAAGAACCAGGAGCAAAAGAACCAGAGGGGAGGTGAGAAGGATTGTTTTTATGCAGCGAGTTGTTTTGATGTGAACTGTTTTACTTGAATGAAAGGGTGGGGGAAGCAGATTCAATCGTAACTTTCAAAGAGCCGACACATGCACACTGAGCCGAATGGCCTCGTTCTGTGCTGTAAGATGCTATTATTCTATAGTTGCAAGCAAAGACTTGAGACACTGGGATTATTTGTACTGGAGCAGCAAAGGCTAAGAGGTAAATTATTAGAGGTTTTTAAATTTATAAGCATTATGAGGAAGGTAAAGGGAAAGACTATTTCCTCTGGTTGGGGATCAGTGACGAAGAGTCAACAAGTAAAATTTAAAAGAGTGAGGAGTGAGGTTAGAAGAAATAACATTTTGCAGTGAGTTGTTGGACCATGGAATGCTTCGCGACCGGGAGTGGTTGACGCGGAGACCTGTGCATCTTTTAAGGATAAATTGAATAAAACATTTGCAGCAGGGAAAGATACAGGACAACAACAGGAAATGCTGGAAAAACTCAGCAGGCCAGGCAGCATTGGTGGAGAGAGAAACAGAGTTAATGTTTCAGGTCGATGACCTTTCGTCAGAACTGGGACAAAAGCAGGAAATGGAAAGCAAGTTTGGGGGCTGGGAAAAGGGGGAGGGGATGAAAGAACAAAAGGGAAGGTCAGTGATAGGACAGAAAGCAGGAGAGATTAAGAGACATTGAGAGACAGTAAGAGATATTCAAGGCAAGGGGAGGTGGAAATGGGACAGGTTAAGGAATAAAGGATGGCTCTAGATGGGATGTGAATTGCGCTGGCAGAATGAAGGACAGCTGAAGGGAGGGAAGAAAAACAAAAAGTGGGGATAAAAAAAGAAGAAAATATATAATAGAAAATAACAACAGAAAATGCTGGAAATACTCAGCAGGCCAGGCAGCATCCGTGTAGAGAGAGACAGAGTTAACGTTTCAGGTCTGGGACCCTTCATCAGAACTGGAGAAAGCTGGAGATGTAACAGATATTAAGCAGGTGCAGAGACAGGAGGGGAGGGGTTTAGGAGGGGAGGAAGGAATTGAAAGAACATGCTGTGAAAATGTTGCAAATGGGAATGGCAAAATCATACTGCATGAAAAATGGGGGCAGGGATAATTTTCTGAAATTGTTGAACTCGATGTTGAGTCTGGCAGGCTGCAAAGTGCCTAATCGAAAGATGAGGTGCTGTTCCTCGAGCTTACGTTGAGCTTCATTGGAACAATGCAATAGGCCGAGGACAGAGAGATCAGAGTGGGAGTGAAGCGGTGAATTAAAGTGACAAGCGACCGGAAGCTCAGGGTCACCCGTACGGACTGAACGGAGGTGTTCCACAAAGCGGTCGCCCAATCTGCGTTTGGTCTCCCCAATGTAGAGGAGACCACATCGTGAGCAGCGAATACAGTATATTATATTGCAAGAAGTACAAGTAAATCGCTGTTTCACCTGGAAGGGGTGTTTGGGGCCCTGGACAGTGGGAAGGGAGGAGGTAAAAGGGCATGTATTGCATGTCCTGCGCTTGCATGGGAAGGTGCCAGGTGAAGGAGAAAGGCTGTTGGGGGTGATTGATGAGTGGACCAGGGTGTCGGGGATGGAGCGGTCCCTTCGGAATGCTGAAAGGGGAGGTGAGGGGTAGATGTGTTTGGTGGTGGGATCACATTGGATGTGGCAGAAATGGCGGAGGATGATCCGTTGAATGTGGAGGCTGGTGGGGTGAAAGGTGAGGACAAGGGGAACCCTATCGTGGTTCTGGGAGGGAGGGGAAGGGGTGAGAGCAGAAGTGCGGGAAATAGAACAGACACGGTCAAGGGCCGTGTCAACCACAGTAGAAGGGAACCCTCGGTTGAGGAAAAAGGAAGACATGTCGGAAGCACTGGTATGGAAGGTGGCATCGTCAGAACAGACGCGGCGGAGATGGAGAAACTGGGAGAATGGAATAGAGTCCTTACAGGAAGCGGGGTGGGAGGAAGTGTAGTCCAGGTAGCTGTGGGAGTCGGTGGGCTTGTAGTGGATGTTTGTCGAAAGCCGATCGCCAGAAATGGAGATGGAGAAGTCAAGGAAGGGAAGGGAAGAGTCGGAGATGGACCATGTGAAGTTGAGGGACGGGTGGAAATTGGAAGTAAAGTGAATGAAATTATCTAGTTCAGGGTGAGAGCAGGAAATGGCACCAATGCAGTCATCGATGTACCGGAAAAAGAGGTGAGGGAGGGGACCTGAGTTGGACTGGAACAATGTTCCGCATATCCCATGAACAGGCAGGCATAGCTAGGGCCCATGCGGGTTCCCATAGCAACACCTTTAATTTGGAGGAAGTGAGTGGAGTCAAAGGAGAAGTTGTTCAATGTAAGAACAAGTTCAGCCAGGCGGAGGAGGGTGGTGGTGGATGGGGCCTGGTTGTGCCTCTGTTCAAGGAAGAAACGGAGCGCCCGAAGGCCGTCCTGGTGGGGGATGGAGGTGTAGAGGGATTGGACGTCCATAGATAAAAGGAGACAGTTGGGACCAGGAAACTGGAAAATGTTAAAGTGACGGAGATGTCGGAAGAGTCGCAAATGTAGGTGGGAAACGAGTGGACAAGGGGAGAACAAATAGAGTCGAGATAGGAAGAGATAAGTTCTGTGGGGCAAGAACAGGCTGAAACGATGGGTCTACCAGGGCAGTCCTGTTTGTGGATCTTGGGAAGGAGGTAGAAGCGGGCTGTGTGGGGTTGGGTACTATGAGGTTGGCGACCATGGAGGGAAGATCTCCAGAGGAGATGAGGTCAGTGACACACTTGGAAACAATGGCTTGATGTTTGCTAGTGGGGTCCTGGTCCAGGTGGAGGTAGGAGGAGGTGTTGGAGAGTTGGCGTTCGGCTTCCGCACGGTAGAGGTCGGTTTGCCAAACAACAAGAGCACCACCCTTATCGGCAGGTTTAATGATAATGTTAGGGTTGGATCGGAGAGAACGGAGTGCTGCAAGTTCAGAGGGAGGTAGGTTGGAGTGAGAGAGGGGAGCAGAGAAATGGAGATGGCCGATGTCACATCGGCAGTTAGCAATGAAAAGATCTAGAGAGGGTAAGAGGCCAGAGGGTGGGGTCCAAGTAGAACGAGAATTTAGGAAGCGGGAGAAAGAATCAGCCATGCGGGGGGAAGACTCCTGGCCAGAGAAGTAGGCATGGAGACGAAAGCGACGGAAGAAGAGCTCAGCATCGTGCCGAGCTCGAAATTCATTCAGATGGGGGCGTAAGGGGACGAAGCTCAGGCCTTTGCTGAGGACTGATCATTCGGGGTCAGAGAGGGGAAGGTCAGAGGGGTTAGTGAAAACATGGCAGGGGGTGAGATTGGAAGAAGGGATCGGATCGGAGGAAAGTAACGGGGAAGAAGTTTCTGGGTGGGCGTTGGTGTCCACGAGTTGATGAAGCTTGCGATCCTTGACATCAGAAAGGAAGAAAAAAAGTTTTTTGTTGAAGCGTCGGATGAGTCAAAGGATGAAATGGAACTGTGGACCCGGGCAGCTTTGAAATAGAGTGCGTCGGTGCTGCTGAAGAGGGAGATTGAGGTTGTTCATGTGGCAGCGCATGGCGTTGAGCGTGGATTGCAAGATACGGCGAGAGCAATAGTTTGAAGAATGATGAATATCGAGGAGATATTTGTAATCCTGGGTGGATCCAAAACATGAAGGGTGGAAGTTCAGTTGGAATCTACGTGGAATAACTCTGAACCGGAGACAGTTACTGAGGAAAGAGATGTGGCTGTGAAACCGAGTCTTGACAGATACCTGATCAAACACGAGAAGGGAAACTGAAAGCAATGAAGGTGAACAAGGTTGAATAGACAAACGGAACTCCCGTCGGAGAGAAGAGCAGAACTTCTTCAAGGTAGGCATTCCTAGAAGAGAGGTGGCAGTGAACCAAACACTAATATAATAGCAAAATACTGCGGATGCTGGAAATCTGAAATAACAACAGAAAATGCTGGAAATACTCAGCAGGCCAGGCAGCATCCGTGGAGAGAGAAACAGAGTTAACGTTTCAGGTCTGGGACCCTTCATCAGAACTGGAAAAAGCTGGAGATGTAACAGATATTAAGCAGGTGCAGAGACAGGGCGGCGGGGGGTGGGGTGCGTTAGGAGGGGAGGAAGGAATTGAAAGAACATCCTGTACTTTTGTAAGAGGCAGGGAAGATAAAATGTTGCAAATGTGAGTGGCAAAAATCATACTGCATGAAAAATGGGGGCCGGGATAATTATCTGAAATTGTTGAACTCGATGTTGAGTCCGGCAGGCTGTAAAGTGCCTAATCGAGCTTCATTGGAACAATGTAATAGGCCGAGGACAGAGAGATCAGAACGGGAGTGAAGCGGTGAATTAAAGTGACAGGTGACCGGAAGCTCAGATTCACCCTTACGGACTGAACGGAGGTGTTCTGCAAAGCAGTCACCCAATCTGCGTTTGGTCTCCCCAATGTAGAGGAGACTGCATCGTGAGCAGCGAACACAGTATATTAAATTGCAAGAAGTACAAGTAAATCGCTGTTTCACCTGGAAGGGGTGTTTGGGGCCCTGGACAGTGGGAAGGGAGGAGGTAAATGGGCATCTGTTGCATGTCCTGCGCTTGCACGGGAAGGTGCCAGGTGAAGGAGAAGGGCTGTTGGGGGTGATTGAGGAGTGGACCAGGGTGTCGCGGAGTGAGTGGTCCCTTCGGAATGCATGAAAGGGGAGGTGAGGGGAAGATGTGTTTGGTGGTGGGATCACGCTGGAGGTGGCAGAAATGGCGGAGGGTGATCCGTTGAATGTGGAGGCTGGTGGGGTGAAAGGTGAGGACAAGGGGAACCCTATCGTGGTTCTGGGAGGGAGGGGAAGGGGTGAGAGCAGAAGTGCGGGAAATAGAACGGACACAGTCAAGGGTCGTGTCAACCACAGTAGAAAGGAACCCTCGGTTGAGGAAAAAGGAAGACATGTCGGAAGCACTGGTATGGAAGGTGGCATCGTCAGAACAGACGCGGCGGAGACGGAGAAACTGGGCGAATGGAATAGAGTCCTTACAGGAAGCGGGGTGGGTGGAAGTGTAGTCCAGGTAGCTGTGGGAGTCGGTGGGCTTGTAGTGGATGTTTGTCGAAAGCCGATCGCCAGAAATGGAGATGGAGAAGTCAAGGAAGGGAAGGGAAGAGTCGGAGATGGACCATGTGAAGGTGAGGGAAGGGTGGAAATTGGAAGTAATGTGAATGAACTTATCTAGTTCAGGGTGAGAGCAGGAAACATAGAAACTTAGAAACATAGAAGATAGGAGCAGGAGTGGGCCATTCGGCCCTTCGAGCCTGCTCCGCCATTCAACGAGATCATGGCTGATCATCCAAACCCTAGCACCCGGTCCCTACACCGACAGCCATCCCACCCAAGCCCTATCCCTGTAACCCCACGTATTTAATCCCCCCTAACACTAAGGGCCAATTTTTTTATCATGGCCAATCAACCTAACCCGCACATCTTTGGACTGTGGGAGGAAACCGGAGCACCCGAAGGAAACCCACGCAAACACGGTGAGAATCTGAAATAACAACAGAATATGCTGGAAATACTCAATCTGAAGTAATAATGAAGAAATAATATATATGTGATAGGGGCCGAGGTTATGATCTGAAAGATACAGGATGATAGGGAGAGAGAAAGGCAGTGGGAATAATTTTGGATTGCTTTAGCATAGAGCTGGTTCAGATGTAATGGGCCAAATTCTTCCTTCTACACTGTAAATGTCAATGGCTTTATGGTTCTATTGTTCAGAATAAGGCAGCAGCAGAAAAGAAGATAGGAATAGGCAGGATTTGAGAAAGCACATAGCAACATGTAGGTGAGACGTTTTGGGGTCAGTTACTTTGCAAATGTGATTGTAGGTTTAAGACATGTTGCAGCTCTTATGTTCCTGTTAAGCTGACAATGATTACCTTAACAGGCCTAACAAATCTTCAGTGCCATAGCACTCACAAGCCACTTCCTCCTAACAATAATTCGGCAGTATGCAAAAATTAGGCTGTTCCATGCTCCCAATATTACTGCTGTCAAACATACAAATGCTGCAGGAGTTTATCAACGGTAATATCCAAAGTTATATTTCTTCTCCTTCTATTAACTTACCTTACTGTGTGTACTTTTGGTTTACAACAATAATTTGCACTTATATAGCATCTTTAACATAGTAAAATGTCCCAAGCCGCTTCACTTGAGCGTTATTAAACAAAATTCGACACTGAGCCACATATAAGGAAATATAAGGACAGGTGACCAATAGCTTGGTCAAAGAGGTAGATGTTAAGGAGCGTCTTGAAGGAGGAGAGAGAGGTAGAGAAGCTGAATGGGTAAGGGAGGGAATTCCAGAGTTTAAGGCCTAAGCAGCTGAAGGCACAGCCACCAATGGTTTAATGAAAATTGGGGATGCACAGGAGGCCGGAATTGGAGGAGTGCAGATATCTCATAGGATTGTAGGGCTGGAGAAGGTTACAAAGATAGGGACGGGCAAGGCCTTGGAGTGATTGAAAAACAAGGATGAGAATTTTACTCTCTACATTTCTACCTACATCTCCTCTTGTCCTTGACTTCTGAAAGCTAAGATAAAAATCTCTCCTTTAAATATCTTAAATCTGGAGTTTCCAAACTACACCCATATGTGACCGAGGAACTATGGCCGAGTCAAACCTAGTAGACACTTAACAAGCTAGGTGGTGGTTGTAATTTTATGCAGAAATTGTCAAAGATTGACTGCTGTTCAGCATAGTAATATGTGCCTGTAGGTCAGGATCAGAGTGATCTAATAGATTTGCTCAGTTTTGCGTTTGTACAGTCATGCACGTTAACCAATGACAAGGTCTTTTGTTACAGTTGATATTCTTACGAGTAATATTTTTAATTTACAATGGATATTGTTTTTACAATTATCAAATTAGATATTTTCCTACTCAGTACAAACATCAACATTGTTGGAGGTAATAACACACTGGTTAGACATAAGGTCGGAGTCGATGTAATGCAGTATGCTGAATGTACAATGTGCATTAATCAGTCTTGAAAGAAAAACTCTAACTGTGCATATGTGGTATTCAGTTTGCACATCGCTCACCCTTACTGATTCTGCGACTGGGATTACTAAAATTTGCTTGTTCTGTTGGGCTGTATGTTTTTAGAATTGATTCATATTTATTCAGAAATAAATTGAGACTGCTAAAGCTAATTTAATTTAGGAGCCATATGCCTAGATATTCGATCGCACCTGTAAACGGTCCCACAGCGGGTGGTGCTGCCAGCTCATTATCAGGAGTCAGGCATGCAGCCAGTGATACCCATGCTACTTGCTGGTTATGCCTGTTTGGGAGGAGGGTAAGAAATTGGGCTTGACTGATGGCTCTTAAAGGCAGCCAGAACCTCTTAAAGGGGAGGTGCACTCTGGCTGCAGACAGCAGGGAAATGTCCTCAAGGGGATAAAATGGCTGGAAAAGGTACAAAGAGAGCACCCAGGTTTTCAGATGAAGCTTTGGAGGACCTAGTCGATGCTGTCGACAGGTGGGGGAGAGAGATATTGGGCCCGATTTTGTGGATTGTGTGGGAAATGGTCGGAGTCCCCCAAATGTGGGGTTCTGACACACATAAAAATGTGTCAGCCAGCTCCACGCAATTTTCCCTCAAGTGGCCAATTAATTTCCAGTGTGTGGGCAGCCTTGCTAATTGTCCATTTCCAGTCAGGAAGCCCCACAGTATGATGTCACCATTTGTGGTGCTTTCAAGGTCCACAGCAAGCATTGCTTCCTCTATTGGCTTCCAAACAAACCATACAGGATGGCAGAGGAGCCTGCAGCAGCTGTGGCCAGTGCCAGACCATGAGCTGCCTCCAAATTCGACGAAGCTTCACTGCAGGCATTATTGGATGGGGTTAGGGCCCACAGGGAGGTCCTCTTCCCTAGGTCAGGCAGGAAGAGGCCTCCCACTGAGACCAAGGCTGCATGGATGCAGGCGGCAGCAGATGTCAACTCGAATGTGCATGTCACCTTGGCGTCACATCTCTAACTCCTTCCTCTACTCCCACACAGGACCATCCAGAGCCCCTGGCCCCACTGTGGAGGAGGAAGAGGCTGTGCAGCCAGACTCCTCAGAGGAAGCTCCAACCTCTGAGGGTGCAGCGTCAGCAGAAGTAAGTGCACCCAGCACCAGCGCAGACATTCACACCTCGGGGGGACCTTCGGGACATAGAGTAGTGTTGTCACCTGCTGTATTACAGCTCACAAGTGAGCATCAGCAGATTCTGCAGACAGGGACAGCAGTGGAGAATCCTCGTCGGAGGGCGCAGGACTCTGCCAACTCAGCTCAGCTGTGCTGCATGTCGACCCTCTGCCTCTGGGTCCATCCGCAAAAGAAGAGGTGATGGATCGCCATGCACAGATGTAGGAGTCTCTGGCAGGTTTTGTCTCCAGGGTCGCTGCGAGTGCGGAGCAAATGAACGAGTCCATAGCGACCATAAGCAGAGCTTCTGTGGAGTCATTGGCGCAGGAACGCATCACCATGGAAAGATTGGCAACCTCCATGGAGGAGATAACTCGCAAGGGTACGGAAAACATGGTGAGTGCTCATAAGAGAATAACATCTCTTGAGGAGCGTTGGCCATCTGTTGAACAGAGAAACCAGACCTTCATGGAAGTCCTTCTGAGTAGGACTGCCAGTGCAGATATGGGTCCCCATGCCCCCCTAAAGCACAGCAAGGTGCTCTCAAGCCACTTCCAAGTGCTAGCCCCTTCTGATCTGTGCAGCTTCAGGTGAGTGAGCAGCAGCCTGATGCTCCTAGTGCTCATCCTGCTGTTCCTGGTTCTGCTGCTGCCGCCTCTGCTGCTGGAGATCCTCTAATGGCAAGAAGGGAAGGAAGAAAAGGCGTCCCATGCTTTTGGTAGATGCCTCCGCTGAGGAAGCGCTGAGTGAGGGTGGCGAGAGGGGCTTCCCAGGAGATCACATTGGAGAAGTGTGTGAGGCTACAACCTTCCACAGCTGTGCCTAAGCCTTGAAGAAGTAGCCCCAAACCTGCAACAACAAGGTCCTTCAACATACAAATGCTGTCCCTTTAAATCGCAGCTTTCCCGAATGAGCTGCAGCTGACAGCCGGCAAGCTTCACACCAGGTTTCATCAGCGGGGTTCCCTGCAGGTGTGTTTAGCGTGGGGAACCCCTGAAAATCACAAGGGCACCCTAAAATCGGCTTAAACATGGTGATAATTGCTCATTACTGTTCCGACGGCCAGTCCTGCCAGCAGCGGGCGGGACTGAATCGGTTCGCGCAGAAACGACGGTCCGAAAGTCGGACAGGGCGGGGAATCAGGTGGGGAGGGGTCGCGACCCGCTTTTTTGGCGATTTTCGGCCCCCGGCCGCCTGGAAAGCCGCCCGACGACTTGCAGAAAATTGGGGCCATTGTTTCTGCGAAGGAGCTGGAAGCCCTCCAGACAACAATTCCGCTCCAGAAGAGATTTCTGAGGAAGTCAGTTGCAGGAGCTTAGTTTCTCGGATATGACGGCCATGTTGAAAAAAGTTTAATGACCTCACCAGAGTTGTCAAGGTAAGAATTTTACCTCTGACCTCAATTACTCTCTCCTCACACCTGCACCACCTGTAGCCACACTAATCATAACATTTCACTCCCCTGCCTTCCATCACTCTCTTACAATTCCTGCCCCACACTTCCCTCCACCTCCTTCTCCTTCTATTCACACACTCTGCTCTCATCACAATTGCAGCTCTCACTTCCCCACACCTCACACCTTTCACACAATATCTGCACTATTCAACCATGACAGGCACATTCACTAAACACCTCACATGGCTGTCACTAACACAGTCCCTTCTTGAAGAAGATTGCGCACAACATACGGCAGGAAGCGACAATCAGATGAGGCTAAGCACACCCTTTGCTCTCTGTCCTCAGTGGAAGTATCCTCAATGGAAGTTCAGCAGCTGTCCACCTCCCAAGCCATAGCCATTGGGAATACACCTCCTAAGAAGACTAGGATAGGTAAATGAGCACACAAGACAGGCAATAAGGGGCTCCACAAGGGTGATTCTTAATTATTACTGTTAAATATTAGACACATAGGCAGCGATTTTGCCAGCATTCAGAGGGCGGGTTTGGAGGCGGGTCAGGTGGTAAAATCGCAAATATTGACGACGACTTACGATCCTGCCACCAACCCGCCTCCGTGCAACTTTTCCAAAGGCGGCCTCCCAGAATCCCGATTGATCCCGCCACCCAACGGCGGGATAGGCCCTTAAGGCAGTTAACTGCGTGTTAATTGCCTGGATAATGCTATTTTGACAGCCATTTTAGATTTTGCCACGTTTTCTGCGTGTTTCACGCCATTCCCAAACCATGCCAGCTGATTGTGCCGGGTTCACAAGTGGCTGCCTTCTTCACAGCTGCAGCTCCAGCATAAAAACAGAGCTGTAAACCAGATGGCAGAACTTTGTTTTTTCAGGTTTTGGATAACTTTTTGCAGGTCTAGTGATCTTGGAAGTGGTGAAGCTGAGATCCCTCTCCACTGAGACCTCCTGGGAAAACCCTCTCCCCACATTGACTGTGTGTGGAGATGCCAGTGTTGGACTGGAGTGGACAAATGTAAGAAGTCACAAAACACCAGGTTACAGTTCAACAGTTTTATTTGAAATCACAAGCTTTCGGAGCGCTGCTCCTTCGTCAGGTGAAGTGGAGAGATGCCTGAGAGTCGGGCGGGCGGGACCTCCGCGAACGCCGAACGGAGCGGATTGAGCCGTGCGGGGTGGCGGAGTGAACCGGAGCAATGTGCTCAATCCGCTCCGTTCGGCGTCCGCGGAGGTCCCACCCACCCGCCCAACTCTCAGGCATTTCTCCACTTCACCTGACGAAGGAGCAGCACTCCGAAAGCTTGTGATTTCAAATAAACCTGTTGGACTATAACCTGGTGTTGTGTGACTTCTAACACATTGACTGAGCCCTTCCTCAACTGAGATATGTACCAGAAGCATGGGAACCATTTATTTCTTTTGATCCTGGTCCTCAGATTCGGAGGAAGAGCAGCCGCGGCAGCAGCAGAACCAGGAACAACGGCATCATCAACAGCAGGAGCGCCAAACTCCTGCTCAGCCACCTGATGCTGTGCAGGGCAGAAGGCGTCAGCGCAGGGCTGCACTTTGCCGCAGGAGATATCCCCAACACAGGGTTTACAGGCTGAGGATGAGCTTCCTCAACATGACTGAGCAGCAGTGCCAAAGGAGGCTGAGACTTTTGCGAAAGGTAGCCGCTGACATCTGCGCAATGCTGCACCAACACCTGGAGCCCAGAGGAGCGGGTGGACACCCCTTACCAGTGGCTGTCAAAGTCATCACCGCACTCAATTTTTTTGCTTCAGGGTCCTTCCAGGCATCATCAGCACACATCAGCAGCATCTACCAGTCGGCTGCACACACTTGCATCACACAGGTAACCAATGCCCTCTTTGCAAAGGCGCACAATTACATCCACTTCTCCACGGATGAAGCAAGTGTAAATGTGCGTGTAGTTGGCTTTACAAATATGGCAGGCTTGCCAAGGGTGCAGGGCATCATAGACAGCACACATGTGACCCTTAGGGCACCCCATCACAACCCAACTGTTTCTGTCAACCGCAAGGGCTTCCACTCCCTTAACATGCAGCTGGTGTGTAACCACAGGAAGGACATTTTGCATGTTTACGCAAAGTACCCTGGCAGTTGTCATGAGTCATTCATCCTGTGGTAGTCTAGTGTGCCTCCATTCTTCAATCTGCCAACATAACTTTCCGGATGGCTATTTGGAGACAAGGGCTATCCCCTGAAGACATGGCTGATGACGCTGTTGAGGATGCCATCGATTGAAGCTGAGGAGCGCTACAATGCCAACCACATTTTGACCTGACCCATCATCGAGCAAACCATTGGCTTGCTGAAGATGCGGTCAGATGCCTTGACAGATCAGGTGGAGCCCTACAGTACTCAGCAGCCAAGATCTCCAGAATCATCGTGGCCTGCTGTGCACTGCACAACATTGCACAGCATCGTGGCTTGCAGCTGCCTGAGGAACAAATGGCTCAGCACTTAGCCTCCTTAGATGAGGAGGAGGAGGAGAAGGAGGAGGTGGAGGAGGAAGAAAATCTTACGGAGGCGGATGAGCTAGCTGCAGCAGCATGCAAGCACATTGCTGCCTGGGATACAAGGGATGTACTAATCTTTGCCAGATTTGCATCAAACACAGGTGGCTGGCATCTTCTTATCACACCATAGACAATGGACAAGAACCTGTGGGTTCCTATCACTCTGACCACAATCATTACAAATGCAAGTTGCTCTGAGCCCTCAATGTGGAACTTCCATTTCCCAGATCACATAGGCTAGAACTTCAACTGTTTGCTATCACTTCTGTTTAATCAATGCACAAAAGGATGACAATGACAAAAAATTAAAGACAGTAGAACAGAACACCCAAGTGACTACCCTTGTGGCTACTTGTGCTTTATCTTCCTCTTATGCGTGCTTCTACATAGTTCTTCCCCTGTGGCTTCAGCATATGTTGAAGCATCTTGCTCACTTTCATGCTGTTCCTGCTTCGACAGCTTTGGCGAGCATCCTCTCGGTTTGCGAGCCTGTGAGGGCTCGGCAACAATCTGCTCCTTCTGCGTCTGTGCAGGGGCTGAGATGCCCATCTCAGTTGGGTGAGGACTCTGGTGGGGCTCTGACTGAGGGCTACTCAGTAGCATGGGAGTGTGAGCGCTTGGAGAGGAGCCCCCACTTCCTTGTTGCCTGCCACCAACACCCCTCTCATGGGTCAGTCCCACTTCAGTGCTAGCAAGTGGCTTGACAGCACCTTGCTGCACATCAGGGGGGCCATGAGGACCCGTATCTACACTGGCAGTCCTACTCAAAAGGACTTCCATGAAGCTTAGGTTTCTCTGCTCAATAGCTGCCCATTGCCCCTCCAGAGATGTCAGTCTATTCTGAAATTCACCATGTTTTCCAGATCTGGTGACTTATGTCCTCCATGGCTGTAGCCATCCTCTCCTCTACCATAGCCACCCTTTCCAGAGAGGTAGCCATCCTTACCATGGAGCTAGCCATCCTTTCCATGGAGGTTGCCATCCTTTCTGTGATGGTGCGTTCATGCGCCATTGCCTCCACAAAGGCACTGCTCATGTTAGAGATGGACTCCTCCATCCTCTCCACACTCGCAGTGACCCTGGAGACAAAACCTGCCAGAGACTTCTGCACCTGTTCCTGGAGTTCCATCATTGCTCTCCTTTTGGATGGACCCGGAGGCACAGGATCCACATGCAGCTAGACAAAGCTGAGAGCACCCTGCGGCCTCTGACGAGGACTCTCCACTGCTGTCCCTGTCTCCACCATCTGCTGATGCTCACTTATGATCTGTGATACACCAGGTGACAACACTACTCTTTGTCCCGAAGGTCCCACCTAGGTGTGCGTTTCTGCACTGGTGCTGGGTACGCTTAATTCTGCTGACGCTGCGCCCTTAGAGGCTGCAGCTTCCTTTGAGGAGTCTTCCAGCTCAGGCTCTTCCTCCTGGACAGTGGGGAGGTGGGCTGTCGATGGTCCTGTGGGGGAGTAAAGGCATGAGTTAGACATGTGATATTAATGTAGCATGCACATGGAATTGTGCAGATGATCATAAGTCAATCTGTATGAGCATCAGATGCCATATCAGTCACTCATGCAATGTAAATAAGAGAGATGCAAATCTAATCTGTCACCAGCTTGCTTTGCTGCACCCGTCTGACCATCCCCCACTTCCAGATCCTCATCGCCTCCCATGATTTCCAGAACCGCCATCTCAGCATTGGTGAGATGAGCTATGGAAGGTAGCCCTCCTCCTGTCTTAGCCCCCTCCCTCTTATTTCTTTTTCTGCAATGAGGGACACAAGTGGAGTTTGAGTGAGAATGATGGAGTGAGTGTAGAGAATCCATTGCATAAATGCTTAGAAATAGACAAAGATGGAGTGAGGTGCCAATACCAAGGGCCCTCCCTGTGCCTTGTTAGTTATTGTCATAGCATTACAGTGAGAGCGAGTGTGAGGGCAGCATAGTTGAATAGTGAAGTGATTGTCTACAGAGAGAGAGAGGGATGGTTAAGGTGCAAGGGATGTAAGGGTAAAGTGGGATGTGCAGGAGTAGGTTGACAATGCAGAGTGCTGGTGATGAGAGGAGATGGGGAGCAGATTAAGGCCAAGTGTGATGTTATACTCACTTTTCCTGAGTGGACCAGGTCATTGAACCTTTTTCTGCACTGCATCCAGGTTCGAGGGCACATGTATCTGGAGCTCACCTCCTGAACACTTTGCAGCCAGACTGCTTTGGTTTGCTGTGGTGGCTTCTTCTGGCCAGAGGATGGGAAGAGTACCTCCTTGCACCCTCTGACTCACTCCACAAGAGCATGGAGGGAGTCGTCATCAAATCGGGGAGAGGCCTCGGCCCTTGAGGTAGTCATGACAGCAGTTGTCAGAAGGAAATCCAGCAGCAAATCATGAGAATGAAACAAAGCTGCATAGGCCCCTTAAATGCAGCTGGCTCACAGGCGTCAGCAGCGGCGAGTTACAGACCCAAAACACTAATTGGCCTGGGGAGCACAAACACAGGGACTTAATTGCCCAATTAGGGCAAAATCGCAATTTTTTACCGGCTGAAAGCGGCGGCTGGATTGGAACCCGCCGACCACCTGACCCGCACCCAACCCACTACCAATGGGAAAGTCGCGGCCATAGAGTTGATGGATTCAATTTGTTTTTCTGGATTTGATGTTGGTGTTTAGATTTATAGTGAAGTTAGGGCAAGACATATAAGGCTGTACTGAGGAAGGCAATCAGATGATGGTAGTAAGGACGGTGGTGATAAGGACTGGGGGACTGTTGACGTATTGGGGGGTAAGAGGGATGGTTTACCTGAAGTGCTCTTTGATGAGCTGCTCTTTAAGCCCTCAGGCAGCAAGGGCACTGGTGGTCGATACTGCTCATGGTCTTCTTTGTCTTTGTACTGCCAGTCCTCCTCCTCCAGATCAATCTACTTCTGATCCTTCTCACCCTGATGCTCCTCCTCCTCCTCTTTTAATCATCATCCAGATCCTCCTCCTGATCCTCCTCCTTCTCCTGATCCTCCTCCTCCTGATCCCCCTCCTTCTCCTGATCCTCCTCCTCTTGATCCTCCTCCTCCTCCTCCTCCTGATCCTCCTCCTCCTGATCCTCCTCCCCTTCCTCCTCCTGATCCTCCTCCTCCGCCTCCTGATCCTCCTCCTGCACTTTTTGCTGCCCAGGCCCCTGAATCTGAATACACAGTCAGGGCTGTAAACCAAAGCTCCTCTTGAATGGTCCAGGCAGTGGAAACGTTGCTATTACAAAACTATTACTGATGATATAAACAACATGCACTGAGAATGTGCAACCTCTTAACATCTCTGAAAGTGACCTCATATTCAAGACACTACCCTGCTAATGAATTTACAAAGCAGAAGGCTTTGGCTGATTTTGCCAGCTACTTTTTAACAGCTGGTTGAAAACAGGAAGATCAAAGGAAACATCTAGGCAAACAAAGAACAATAGTAGGTAAAAAAAATCTGCAGGAAGGTCCTTTTCCAGCACTGAGTAGGCAGTGTTAAGAAGGGATCTGGGTCTCTAAGAAACAGAGGGTGGGGTCCGTGCCTTTTTTTGTCAGTGTGTTTGTGTGACTGAGGCTGCCTTGATAGTGTTCTGGAGGGTGCTGAAATTTTTAACATGGTGGAAGAGATTCAGCAGGAAATTTTCAGGAAATCGGCTCCTGTACAACTTGGCTGAGTATCCAGAAAGTACCAAAGTATACCTCTGTAAGTACTGTGTGAGAAGCTGCACAGTGGCCTTCATAAAATGTATCTTTGCATGGTAAAGTATCACGTATCTGCAAAGAAAAATAAATATTTGGGAGAAATTTAGAAAAGGCTGCAAGCGTTCAATAGACTTTAGGTGGGCATTTTCATTATTAGAAACATAGAAACATAGAAGATAGGAGCAGGAGTAGGCCATTCGGCCCCTCGAGCCTGCTCCGCCATTCAATGCAATCATGGCTGATCATCCAAATTCAGTACTCTGTCCCTGCTTTCTCCCCATATCCCTTGATACCTTTAGCCTTAAGAAATATATCCAACTCCTTCTTGAATATAATTAATGAATTGGCATCTACTGCCTTCTGTGGTAGAGAATTCCACAGGTTCACCACTCTCTGGGTGAAGAAATTCCTCCTCATCTCTGTGCTAAATGGCTTACCCCTTATCCTTAGACTGTGACCCCTGGTTCTGGACTCCCCGATCATCGGGAAAATCCTTCCTGCATCTAGTCTGTCTAGTCCTGTTAGAATTTTATAAGTTTCAATGAGATCCCCTCTCATTCTTCTAAACTCCAGTGAGTACAAGCCCAATCAACCCAATCTCTCCTCATACTTCATTCCTGCCATCCCAGGTATCAGCCTGGTGAATCTTCGCTGCACTCCTTCCATGGCAAGAACATCCTTCCGCAGATAAGGTGACCAAAACTGCACACAATACTCAAGATGTAGTCTTACCAAGGCCCTGTACAACTGCAGCAAGACATCCTTGTTCCTGTACTCAAACCCTCTCGCTACGAAGGCCAACATACCATTTGCTTTCTTAACCGCCTGCTGCACCTGCATGCTTACTTTCAGCGACTGGTGCACAAGGACGCCCAGGTCTCGTTGCACTTCCCCTTCTCCCAATCTGTTGCCATTCAGATAATAATCTGCCTTCTTGTTTTTGACACCAAAGTGGATAACCTTGCATTTATCCATGTTATATTGCATCTGCCATGCTTCTGCCCAATCACCCAACCTGTCCAAATCATACTGGAGTTTCTCTGCATCCTCTTCACAGCACACACGCCCACCCAGCTTTGTGTCATCTGCAAACTTGGTGATATTACATCTAGTTCCCTTGTCCAGATCATTAATATATATTGTGAATAGCTGGGGTCCAAGGACCAATCCCCGCGGTACCCCACTAGTCACTGCCTGCCACTCGGAAAAAGAGCCGTTTATTCCAACTCTTGGCTTTCTGTCTGCCAACCAGTTCTCTATCCAAGTCAATACCTTGCCCTCAATCCCATGTGCCTTAACTTTACATGCTAATCTCTTATGCGGGACTTTATCGAAAGCCTTTTGAAAGTCTAAATTACTAAAGCTCGTTCTCATTTCATTGCCAAGATAGAGATACAGAGGTTTATGGGAGCCATCGACACACAAGATAGGAGATTAGTGAACTGCAGCCCAAAACGCAGTCGAGCCAAGACCTAGCTTACAGCCTGGCCCAGAACAAAGAGAAACAGGATACAGGTAAGCTACAACAGAAAATGCTGGAAACACTCAGCAGGTCAGGCAGCATCTGTGGAGAGAGAAACAGAGTTAACATTTCAAGTTTGTAGGGGGGCATCCTTTACCTGGTTTAGGGTAATTTACTGTCCTTTACCTGGTTTACAGTAATTTACCTGGTCAAGCAGCCTTTTTTTCCACTGAACTGTGACCAATACCAATCAGTGGTTTCGAATTGCTAAACCCACCCTTCCAGTTCTGACTGGAGGAACTTTTAATTAATGATATATTAAAAATGGACAAATGGTTTGGATGCAAGAAAGTCAAACTTTATTAACTAAATAAACTACACCACACAATCAATGTAATCACGGTAAAATTGCTTAGATAGGGGAGGAAAAACGGGCATAACGAGGGAAAACGACTAAAATGACAATTCTAACGAAATCCCACTTTACTCCCCACCCCTATGCCTATCCTAAGTTGTGTTGCGGAAGGTCAGAAAAATATATGCTAACCACTATAATGCCAGCTCCATGTCCCACGAGATCTTCACTATCCTGAAGTAAAGAAACACCCCAGTGTTTTAAAAGTAAACTGCTGGTGTTCTTACTTCTTCAGAGACTCCCACACTGTAGAGGGCACACGGAGGCAAGCCAGAGAGAGAGAGAGAGGCCTCCGAGAAGCTATCTCTATATACCCCAATTTTGGGGCCGAAATGTTCCCGCCCACATCCGGAGTTTTCTGGGCCAAAACAAAGGGATCCAAACCGTCCCCTTGTCTGGGGTGGGTTTGAATAAAGTTGCCATTGTCTGTGATGGCTGTCGATAAAGCTGCAGGGGTTTTGAATGTGTCTTCATTCTGGGGCCGAAATGTTCCTGCCCACATCCGGAGTTTTCTGGGCTAACAAAAGGGATACAACTGTCCCCATTGTCTAGTAATGGGTGATTCACACCCATTCATTCTTAAACTGTTCCTTTTCTTAGTTTAAAAAGTCTCTTCCGTAGTTTAGGTGTGTTTCATTGTGTGTGATGGGTTTTTAATGGAGTTGGATTACTATATTAACAGAAACCCATTCTCTTGTGGTCATTGAAACCGCAGTCAAGTGGTTTTAATCCCTTGTGCAAACATCCTTGTAAGTAAACATCGATTGTCTCTGGAGGGAGGGGGAAACTCCCCTTTTGATTGACAGAATTTGACTGCCAACTTTGATCCTCCCCCTTTTCACAGACATACACGAGCTGCTTCCAAGCCCTTTGTCCTTGGCCATGTTTTCTGACGGTCATTTTTATCTCTGGGCAATTTAACAAACTCAAGAGTACAATTTTTAATAAAAATGTACTGTCTTAAGGTGTGCGATTTTTTACAAAGTTCTTTGATTCCGGTGTTGTCCAAGTGCTGCTTAGCTCACGGGCCCCTTAACGCAGCCTTTTGCGGTTCTGGGCACATTTGAAAACATTGTCCAACCCAGAGACAATTTAAATCATGTGAAGTCTTTGTCCATGATGTGGATTAATATTTCCCGATCTTCAGGGGCTGAGGGGATTTTGCGAACCCCTACAGGTTGATGACCTTCCATCAGAACTAGAAAAAGTTAGAGATATAACAGTTTTTAAGCAAGTGCAGAGGCAGGGAAAGGTGAAAAGTTTAAGGTGATATATAAAGGCTGTTGATGATTCTGCCATCGCCATTCACATCTCATCTAGAGTCATCTTTTGTTTCTTAACTTGTCCCATTAGCTCTCTTTATGCCTTGCACCATCATGCCTTTCGTCAGTCAACCTTCCAGCCTGTCACAGAGCTTCCCTTTGTTCTTTCCTCCTCTCCTCTCTCTTCCTGCTTAAAAATTTCTTTTTTAAGAAAACCTTTTCCAGTTCTGACGAAGGGTCCTTGACCTGAAATGTTGACTCTATTTCTCTCTCCTCGATGCTGCCTGAGCTGCTGAGTGTTTCCAGCATTTTTTGTTATCATTTCAGATTTCCAGCGTCCACAGCATTTTGCTATTGTTAGGGTGAAAATTAAATAGCTCAAAGCAGCAACATGAGTTTTAAAGATTGTATTGTAAGAAATGAGAAATATAGGTACAAGATAAAATGGCTGCGCTGATGAGTGCGATGGGTAATGCCAACTGTCAGAATGCGTACGTGCGAGACAACCTGAAGCCCACCAAAGAGGAACAAATGACTACAATAATAGCACGACGGTTGCACCTAAGAACCAATCACCGTAAGACAACTCCAACCGGCCAAGCAGACGTGATGCAACACTCTGTGTGTTTTTAGTTTTGGAAGGGAAGTAACAAGAAAAACTTAGCTTTAAGCACAATGTATAATTAAATCAGTATAGAAGGAATGTGATTGTATAAAGGACTTGTTGCTATGGGAATGTGATTGGATGAAGACCTTTGTATGTAATGAATTGCTTATCTGGACTGATAATGTATAAAATAAATACCGATACCATTGTAACGGCGAGAAGGTTACCGTGGGGCCTATGGCTCTTCTCCCAGAGCGCTCTGAATAATAAACTGTGGACTTTTATTTTGAGACAGACTCGAGTGAATTTATTTCTCACCAAAACTATTGTACAGATAAGCTGCTCCAGACTTAATACTCCTAACCTGGTCAGCATTGACAACAACATTTATAGCACTTTTAACGGAGAAAAAACTTTCCAACGTGCTTCACAGAGCGTAAGGAAAAAATGACTATCATGTCAAATGAGGAGATATTATGAAGGGTGACTAAAAGTTTGGTTGAAGAGGTGGGCTGAAAGGAGGGTCTTAAAGGACGAGAGGGAAATGGAGAGGTGGAGGGAATTCAAGAGTGTGGGGTCTCGATGGCTCAATAAATGGTCACCAATGGTAAGGTAAAGGGAGGGGAAGATGTACAAGTGGCTAGAGTCAGATAAACTGAGAATTTGGGGCTTGGGGTGGTTTGTAGGGCCAGAGAAGGTTACAAAAATAGGGAGAGGCGAGGCCATGAATGAAATTAAACACAGAGAGTGGAATTTTTAATTGGAGGCACTGGGGGACTGGAAGCCACTACAGGTCAATGAGGACAGGGATGACATATAAGCGGGACTCAATGTGAGATAGGACACAGTCAACAGGATCAAAGCATTACTTCAAAGGGGTGTACTTTCAGTGTGTAATTATTTTATTTATTCCAGCAATTCATTCAATAAGTCCTGTATTTGCTGAGATGAACTAATCTTTTAATGCCCTCCTTATGGTCTCCTTCAGATGTGGCAATTGGGTCAGAAGAGTCACTCAACCAACATCAATAATAGGTTACATCTGTGAGTAACTCCATTGAGTCAGCAACTTTTTTGGTCACGGTTCATGATGAAGATATATCC
This sequence comes from Somniosus microcephalus, assembly GCF_052327205.1. Taxonomy (NCBI): domain Eukaryota; kingdom Metazoa; phylum Chordata; class Chondrichthyes; order Squaliformes; family Somniosidae; genus Somniosus; species Somniosus microcephalus. The sequence goes on from NC_140996.1 coordinate 34,793,628, forward strand.
AGTGATTTTCTAATTTAGTAGCAGCTGTGTACTTTCATGTATTCAGCTGGGACTGAATTTGGGAGGCAGACAAAGAATAACCTTGTTAAGGTAAAGGAAAAAGAACTTGAAAATCTGACACATTTTTACACTTCTTTCAATGCGTTTGTTAGCAAGTTACATTGAAAATAACGGGCTAAAAATCCAGGTGCTTTACACCGGCCATGACCGGCAAAATGTAGCGAAAAGACAGCGGACCCCACTCTTTCGCCAGCTGGTGGCAGGTCCCGCAGCATCCGCCATTTTACAAAGACGACAGTGCTGCCGGTAAAAGCGATGGCCCTGCAAATTTAAATTAGGGAGAGTTAACGCCAGTCGGTATGCAACGCCGACTTAAAGTCACCTTGGCAAACTTGGACCTTAGTGCTGAGTTCAGTGATGGGTCCTATGCTCGCCATGAAAGCCCAGTGTTCAGCAGCCTCACAGAGGTGCTGTCGGCACCTCTTAAAGGACACAAACAACTTTCAGGTAAGTTTGCACATAAGCTTTTGGAATGGATAATTTTGATTTTATTGAAGTAGTGGCTTGCTGTAATACATGTTAAACATTTTTTAAATGTGCCGGGAGATTTGCTGGACATTGCAAGGCCTCAGATGATAAAGGAAGGCCTCTGAGAAGACAGAAAATGCTGCAAATACTCAGCAGGCCGGGCAACATCCATGGAGAGAGAAACAGAGTTCACTTCTCAGGTCGAGAAGCTGCCTGACCTGCTGACTATTTCCAGCATTTTCTGCTTTTATTTCAGGCTTACAGCAGCCACTCGCAGAGGGAAGAGGAAGACACAGAAGAGGAAGAAGCAGAAGAGGAGGAAGCCCAAAAAGAGGAAGGATGCAACCAGACAGCCTTATTCTGGCCAGGATACCTGGGATGGAATGATCCGCCTGCGGTACCAGTGACCACAATCACAATTCCACTTTCAACATTTGTCCCACATCTTACCTTCTCTCTGTTACTGACCATCACAGCATCCTCTAGGCCACAATGCTGAAATAAAAGCCACCACAAAGCAAACTTTCCAATCCAACTTTATACATCTATCCATCCAATTTGACATCAAGAAATCAACTCATCACCCTTATGCATTCCCTTAGTGACTGTCTTGTGTGTGCCTTTGCCCACCCTACACAGCGCTACCCCAGTGGCTGCAGCATGGCTGGTGGAAGGCTGTTGAATTTCAGTGGGGGACACTGCAAATGGCCTTGCTGGTTGACCTTGAGGAGCTGGTGGTTGGGAGTGTGAAATTGAGTGATGGAGTTTCTTCTTCTTCTTCTTCTTCTTCTTCTTCTTCTTCTTCTCTCTCCTCTCCTTCTTCTTGGTCAATCACTGGCTGGGCAGGCTGCATTTCTTGGATGTGTGAAATGAGGAAGGCACAAGGGTGGAGTTATGGTGATGGAGGGCAGGAAAGCAAGAGGTGCATGACAGAAGGAGGATAATGTATGAGGGTACCAGCATCTTGTATCCTTTCAGACCCGCTGCTGGCCAAGGGCTCAGCCATGTCCCTGCCAAGAATGGCCAGCACTGTCTCCTCAAAGTGGGTGAGGTGAAGCTAGGAATGGGAGGTGTGCCTCGTGGTTGGTACAGATTGTTGGTAGGTGAGTGACTGGCTGGGGGAATCATGCATTGAGAAGTGTGTGAGGCTAGTGATGCAGTTGGTAGGAGACGACTTTTGAAGATGCATTCACTAACTTTGACCACTCGTCTGAGGTCATGAAGCTTCTTTGGCACAGAAGCTAGGTGGTGGGGGCGACACTGCTGGCAGTGACAGCCTCGGTGCTCTGGTCCTACATCTTTCTTTCTGGAGGGCCTCAGAGGGTAGAGGGTTAGTCTGCAGTGTTGACCCCCCTGCACAAAGCTGGAGTGCTACATGCAAGACCCTGGGTGCCCCTTCCCTGGCTTGCTAAACCATTTGTGTTAGTGCTGAAGCTCTTTGCCCATCTTGTAAGGTGCAGAAGAGAAGTCAGCTTTAAGAGCTGAAGACTCCCATTTGGGAATGTTTTTCAAATGTTATTTTTTTTTAAAGGCGGTAGAGCTGGCAGGGCTGAAACTGCATTTTTCTACTTCATTTTTATTTTGATAAGTTCAGAAAGCATTGCACTTTTAAGCAAATGACAATGCATTTCTCTTTTAATATCCCACAATGCCTGGTGAACTCATAGCCTCGCTTCCAGAGGCTGTTGGAAGTTGCAACGCTGCTTCTGGACACCACATTTGGCACTGATGCCAGGAGTAACGGTACCAGGAGAGTGTTACATGGTGATTTTAGCACTGGGCTAAAAACCTTTAGTCTCCAGCGGAAATTTTTCTCTCCTACTGACATGACCATTTTCAGCGGCCATTAACCCGAGGCTATGGTGACACAGGCAACTTTCGTGTTGCAGTCCAATTTTCAGGCCATTGTCTTAAGTGACTTGAGCTAAATTAACACTAAAAACTAGTTATCACGACGGGTTTTCACAACGTCAATTTAGGGTTACAACTTTGCACATACAGGTTCCCAATAACCTTTTAATCCTTGATATTTTCACAAATAGTCATTTATCAACACGCATCACAGCTTGCACCAAAGGTTTTCACTTCCCTCAGCTGCCTTTGACTAGTGTTAGTCTTCAAACACTAGTCTTCTCGCTCAGGCCAACATCCCCAGCATTGAAGCTTTGACCACGCTCGATCAGCTCCGATGGACGGGCCACATCGTCCGCATGCCCAATACGAGACTCCCAAAGCAAGCGTTCTACTCGGAGCTCCGATACGGCAAGAGAGCCCCAGGTGGGCAGAGGAAACGCTTCAAGGACACCCTCAAAGTCTCCTTGAAAAAGTGCAACATCCCCACTGATGCCTGGGAATCTCTGGCCCAAGATTGCACAAAGTGAAGGAGAAGAATCCGGGAAGGTGCCGAACACCTCGAGTCTCTTCGCCGGGAGCAAATGGAAGCCAAGCGCACGCAGCGCAAGGAGCGTACATCAACCCAAGCACCCCGCCCACCCGCCCCTTCAACCACCATCTGTCCCACCTGTGCCAGAGACTGTAGGCCTTGTATTGGACTCATGAATCACCTGAGAACTCATTTTTAGTGTGGAAGCAAGTCATCCTCAGTTCTGAGGGATTGCCTAAGAGAGAGAGAGTTAGTCACTTTGCAAGTCAGGACAGTAAAAGTTTTATATGCTCAGCCTGAAGGTATAATTAATGAAGCCTCGGCTTTTACCCTGCTGTTCTTTCTGAAAGGCTGTGATATTAACAAGGGTAGCTTGCCAGAAAATTTTAAGCCCAGACGTTACCACAATGGTTTTTTGTAACTATCAGTGTGACGCTGTCAATTTAAGAATTGTATGACAGCAGCCGAAGCATTGGAGAGGGATACAAACCTCTGCTGCACCACTGATTGAGACTGAAATTTCATATATACATTTCAAAGACAAAAGCTAATGCTTACGGCTTAACAAATGCATCTTCGATGGTGATAACCATTTTTATGCGCTACTCTTTACTTGCTGTTCAAATAGTAAGAAGTGTCATCACCACAGTACTTGAGAATTAAATAAACCTAATTTAATTCAAATTTTATTTAAAAAGAAGAATAACAGCAATTAACAGATGGCCACACAACAGCCAAATGCTTGCACCATGCAAGATAACTTGCTGTGGGCAAAGATTCAAAAATCGACCCTCCCAAGCACTCCTCATATACAGGCAGATGTCTGACAGCATTTTACAATAAAGAGGAAAAGGATAAGGTGAACAACAAATATGGATAAAGGGGAAGGAATGGAAAGGCAAGGATGCAAAACTAAAAACACAGTCAAAGAGAAATTTTTGACACGGCTTTTGGAAGCAGGAACAGAGGTGGCAAGGTGGATGGAAATAGGCAGAAAATTGCAGAGTGCAGAAGCTTTGTGGCTGATGGTGGACTAGAAGGATTGAGGGGCAAAGAGAAATCGAGTATTAAGGCAGTGAGTGAGTGTCCAGGCACATAAGCCACAAGGAGATCACTAAGGTAACGTGGGCTGACGCTATGGAAAGATTTGAATACAGGTGGAAATTTGAGACACGAGCTAGTGGAGCTTGGAGAGAATGGGGAGGATGGAAATGTGAGGCTTATTGCGGCTACAAATGCAAACTTAGCGTTTTCCATGTATTAAAGCTTGTGGGCTGGGAGTGATGGAAGGAAGTTAGCTAAAAGTATATTCGAAAAGCTGAGCCTCGGCGATGAAGCATAGACTAAGGTTTTCATTGCAGAAGGGAAGAAAAAGAGGAGGAACAGACAATGTTGAAAAGGTGGTAGAAAGCAGTTTTGGTAGTGGAGTGGAGATTGGGGAAAGAAGCTGAGCTCTGGGTAAATCCGGATATAAAGGTTCCATACTCCCTGACAGCTTAACACGGCACGGAAGTTGATAGGCTCAATACAAGAGACTTGGACGTGCTGACAGAAGGCAAAGGGAGTGACCTCAGTTTTGCTGGCAATCATCTGGAGGAAGCTTTGGCTTATTCAGGTTTCGATGCCAAACATAAATTTGGGAGTGCGGCAACATTAGGGCCAGTGGAGACAACAATAAAGTAGAGCTGAGTGTTGTCACCATAAACATGCAAAATTAATCCATTCACTGAGGGGTAGTATGTAGCTAGTGAAGAGGAGGAGGCCAAGGACGAATTCCTAGTACCCACTAGATGTGATCATTTCAGCAGAAGAGGAGAAGCCATTGGCAGCGATGTAGTGTAAAGAACAAAAGAAATAACTTGGATTTATATACCACCTTTCACAAACTCAGGACATCCCAAAGTGTTTCACATTAAATAGAGGGGATGACATTTATTATCGCCCAGGAGTGGGCACTAACTTCTGAAAAGTTTGAGATTTAGCGCCAGATGCTAATGAATCTCGCCGCACGCAAAATTCAGTGTCATCGCTCAAAGAAAGGATGGAAGCGCTAAATCAAGTGCTAATGACCTAGCTCAGTGGCGTTAGATTCGAAGCACTAAGCAATTTCAGGTGCAGTCTAATCGCTAGTCATCATTGCCACAGGCTCTTTCCAATTCTTAAAGGGGGGGTTCAATCATGCTGCAGAACCTCATTCTCAGCATTGCTGGTTCTGCAGCTGTCTCAGCAAGCATCAGAAGGCCAAGGAGAAGGAACCAGACCACTGAAGGAGGTGTCATTATGGCAGATCAGCGGCCCAGGGAGAGAGCTCGCAGATTCTGTGACCAAGCATTGGAGGCCTTGGTCTTCACTTTGGAGAGACGGAGGGCGGTGCTGTACCCGACAAGTGGCAGGAGGCCCTCACTGCAAGTCTTCCGCGCCATGTGGAGGGAGTTAGCCCAGCAGGTCTCGGGCAGCACTGTGGCCCCCAGGACCCACACACAGTGCAGGAAGAAATTTAACAACCTCACTCGGGTGGTCAGGGTGAGTCAATGCTTCAACAAATGCTACATACCACCATCTGAACCTCAGTCTGCACACACTGCCCAAAACACCACACCCCCAGCACTCACCCACCAACAATCTCCACCTACCAATACTCACACCCACATCTCACACATTACACACAATGACAGCTATGGCAGGCACATCTTCCAAACACATTGCTCCACACTCACTTACACACTTTCCTTTCTCTTGCAGGCCAAGGTGGCTCATAACAAGAGGAATCAGGAGCGCACAGGCGGGGTCAACCTGACACCCAACCACATTCTGAGCTGGAGGAAAGAGTGCTGCAAATCATTGGGCACCAGGTGGTGGGTGCTGTGGCTACCGGTGACTTTGACCCCCTTGGGAACAACAATGGTATGTTCATCCCTACTCCTTCTCAAATCCCACTTCCCCCTCACCCCACAAGCCTTTCCAGCTAATCATGCTGTATGCATGCCTTTTACCCTTCCTGCCTCCGTCCCCTTACTTTAACCCAACTCTTGTGCCTTTATGCTTTCAGATAATGAGCAAGCAGCTGAGCAGCCTGTCCCTGAGGTGGGAGAAGAGGAGGAGGAAGAACACACCGTGTCACTGCATGTCTCACCCACAGGCACCAGCTCAGATTCTTTAGTGGCTAGTATAGTAGAAGGATCTGCACAGGATGATGCACCGGGAATGAGCAGGCTGCAGCAAGGCCAGGGAGAAAGGGTAGCTCGGGAGTCAGCTCCCTAGAGGGCGAGTTCGCACGCGAGTTCTGCTGCACCAAACTCAGATGAGGACCTCAATGGGGAGGCCTTTAGAAGAATGGGCATGCACACGGAGATGATAGGTGCAATGGCAAGGGTGTCCGAGAGCCTGTCGGCAATGCTAAGGAGCACGGAGGAGTTTGCCTCCAACATTGCACAAAGCTCTGCGCACACCATGGAGTCCATCCTTGGCAGTCTGCAAAGGGTGGTTGATTCCCAGAGAGACCGTGGCGACCCAGCCCTCATGCTGCATGAGAGGGGCGATGTCACAGTATCCATTGCAGCATAGGTGGAAGCCACGCAACGTCTTAGTGCTGTAATGTAGTCTATGCTTGGTGCCATTGATTCTCAGATGGCTCTCATGCAGTCTCAGCTTGATGCCACTCAAGCTCTGACTGCTGCCACCATGGCTTTGTTGACTGCCATCCTTCGGGTCTTTCACGGTGTCACAGCAGGCCAGCAATCTGTGCTCTAACAGATTGCTAGGGATGCTGAGATGCTGCCCCAAGGGAGTGGCAGTGGGTCAGTGGAGCAGGAAACTGCTGTCCACTCTCAGGATGACAGTATTCCTGATCCCACCATTGCCACTCCACCATTGCCCCTATCATCCAGCCAGCCCAGATTGCTGCCACCCATGCTGAGGTGATGCCATCTACAGCTGGATCTTCCAGGCCCACAGATGGTTGAGGGCACCTTGCAAGATTATCTGAAGTCTCCCGCATGGACACTCAGCAGTTTTCCACCCGCCATGCTGCAGCCACTGGGCCAAAACTTCATCGGAGCACGAGATTAGGCAAAGGCACTGTAACAAGGGGCACTAAGAGATTGCACAAGGCTAAATATGTGTTCACTGATTATTGATCAATTTATTAATTGGCTTTGGATGATTTTGTGGTGTCTCTCATTTCAGCTTTGCGCTGTGATATGACCTGCAACAGGGATGGAATGATAGCGATGTCATGAGCAACGGGATCTGGGGTTTAATTTATTGTAACCGTAGTCTGCTGAGGCAGTCAAGGACCGCCCTTCCAGAAGGCCGATTGAGTGGCTGCCACCTCCCTCGCTCCTGTTCCTCCTCCTCCTCCTCCTCCTCCTCCTCCTCCTTATCTTCCACTTCCTCTTCCTCTTCATCCTCATCCCCCTCCTCCTCTCCCTCTCCCTCTTCCTCCTCCTGAGGTGGTCCTGCAATCCCTGGTGACAAGGGCTGGGCCCTCATGATGGCCATGATGTGGCGCATGCAGCAGAACACAATGAAATGTGACACCTGCTCCATCGAGTACTGGAGGGCTCCTCCCAAGCGGTCAAGGCAGCGGAGCTGTTGCTTGAGTACCCCGATGGTCTGCTCAATGATGCTCCTGGTGGCAGCATGGCTCTCATTATATCAGTGCTGGGCAGGGGTGCTGGGCTTGTGGAGGGGAGTCATGAGTCAGGTGGAGAGCGGATAGCCAGCCACGAGCTTGATGTGGTGGCTGGAAGAGTGCTGGCACAGGATGAAGGCATTTTGGCACCTGGCATGATAGCGGGCATGCACATTGAGGATTCACTGTCTGTGGTTGTGCACCAACTGCATATTAAGTGAGTGGTAGTCTTTGCAGTTACGGAAGACCTCAGGATTGTTATGCGGTGCCCGCAAAGTCATGTGGGTGCAGCCAATGGCACCCTGCACCATGGGGAAGCCCGCTATCCTCGCAAAGCCACATGCACATTCGTCCTGCTTCTCTCTGGTGATGCGGAAGGAAATGTAATCCTTTCTCCTACTGTAGAGAGCTTCTGTGACCTCCCGGATGTAACGATGGACGGCGAACTGCGAGATGTTCGCTATATCTCCTGTTGCAGACTGGAAGGTACCATTGTCGAAGAAATTGAGTGTGACGATGACCTTGCCTGCCACTGAGAGAGCCGTGGTTGACCTGGTCTGAGGCTTGAGGTCTGGTTGCAGGAGGTGGCAGAGTTCAGTGACCAATTCTTGCTGAAGTGGAGCCTTCTAATACACTACTCCTCGCTTAATTGGAGGTAGGAGACGTGCTCTTGGAATACACTCAGAGGGTAAGGCCTCCTGTTGAGAGCCCTGATGGCCCTCCTTCTCCCTCTGGCCACATCTTGCAATCTTTCTCGTTGCCTCCGCTTCCTCCACAGTAGATCCTGGAGGGAGAGGTCAACTGCCAGTAAAGCCCCCATTAATGTAACAATGTGCAGCACTTTGAAATTTTGTCAGAATAAATGTAACAAATTTATAGCAGCCACAACACTCCTGATATATAAGAACCTTTAAATGACTGAATTAAACTCTTGCACAATCGCAAACAGACAAGAAAGCAGTGAAACAGCACCAACCTGACAGCTGTGACTGATTCCTTTAAATATCAACCCCGGAGCCGCCATCCATCTGCTTCATGCCTCCTCTTCCTGTCATTGTCGGGGCGAGGCTCTAAGGCAGGGGCTGATAATCAATTTGGCAGATCGGCACTGAGTGAGCCCCAGGCACTAACTTTTAGCAGCGGCGCTAAGGGGCAATTGGATTTGGCGTCCGGCGCTGGATTCTCCAAGCCCTGGCGCTACTTCATTAGCGCCCCCGCCAGGTGCTAACAGGAGGTGACAATCAACCAAATTTCTCCCGCTAAGTTTTCTTAAATATAGCCATTGCTGTAATGTAGGGAAACTTTATACGTCTGGCTCCTTTCAGGCTGCTGCTGGAGATATAAGCAACATCTCACAATTTGCAGTGCACTACTGCATAAGGGATGTCACTGAGTCTCTCTAAATACAGAAAACCAGTTTAATCTCTGTCCCTCGTGCCCGAGAGAAGTAGATGGAGCGAGCACGAGTGTTTGCATGAATTGCAGGCTTCCCTATGCAGGGTGCCATTGAGTGCATGCACATTGCCTTGCATGCTCCTCATGTGAACTCTGCCATTTTCATGAACCAAAAGGGATTCTACTCCCACAATGTGCAGTTGGTGTGTGACCACAGGCAAGTCATCATGCAGGTGAATGCCCGTTATCCTGGCGGTAGTCACGATTCCTGCAGCAGTTCCACAAGATGCACTGCAGCAACTTGCCAAAGCTCCTTCAACAGCACCTTCCAAACCCGCGACCTCTACCACTTAGAAGGACAAGGGCAGCAGACGCATGAGAATATCACCACCTACAAGTTCCCCTCCAAGCCACACACCATCCTGACTTGGACCTGTATCGCCGTTCCTTCACTGTCGCTGGGCCAAAATCCTGGAACTCCCTTCCTAACAGCATTGTGGGTGTACCTACACCATATGGACTGCAGCGGTTCAAGAAGGCGGCTCACCACCATCTTCTCAAGGGCAATTAGCGATGGGCACTAAATGCAGGCCTAGCCAGCGACGCCCACATCCCATCAATGTATAAAAAAAAGTCCTCTGTGGCAGCTGTATTTGACCCACCACAGCATGTCAAAGGCTGGCTACTGGGCAGCAAGGATTATTCACTCATGGCATGGCTCATGACCCCAGTCCAGAAAACATGCACACGTGCACAGCAGGCCTACAATGAGAGCCATGCTGTCACAAGGAACATTATAGAGCACAGCATCGGCATCCTCAAGCAACACTTCTGCTGCCTGGACCCCCTGGAGGAGCCCTGCTGTACTCGGCTGAACATTTATCAAGATTTGTGGTAGTATGGTGCATGCTACAGAACCTGGCCATTATGAGAGAACAGCCCTTGCCACCACCTATCAGGTGAGAAGATACGGAGCAGGAGCACGAGGAAGAGGAGGAGGAGGAGGAGGAAGTGGAGGAGGTGGAGGAGGAGGGAGTGCAACAGGAAGTGGAGGAGAGGAAGAGGAAAGGAGGCTACATCATAGACAACCCCTTTCTGCCCGAGATCTAGGTGATCAAATAATTCATGAGCGCTATCCGTAACCTCAACCAAACCTCCCCACACTCCTTACCTTTCCTCTATCACTGACCATCACATTGTCCTCTTTCCGACATGAAAATAAAGACCAGAAAATTCCAATCACATTTTATAAATTCAATCATTATATAATGCATACAAAACCTTTATCACCCTTGTGCATTTCCTTGGTGCCTGTCTTCTGTGTGCCTTTGCCTCTCCTGCTCCTATGAGGTGCAGCCCCAGTGGCTGCAGCGCTGGTATTGGAAAACTGCTGCCCTACAATTAATGAGACTGCAGATGACCTTGTAGGAGGACCTAGAGCAGCTCTAGGCCTGTAAGGCTGAGCTTCAGACTGGAACAGCTCGGCCTGGGCTGCAGCCGTCTAGGCTGGCTAGCTGACAAGCAACAGTAAGCAACACCTCCCAAACCCATGACCTCTACCACCTAGAAGGACAAGGGCAGCAGGCGCATGGGAACACTATCACCTCCAAGTTCCCCTCCAAATCACATACCATCTTGGAACTATATCGGCGTTCCTTCATAGTCGCTGGGCTAAAATCCTGGAACTCCCTCCGTAACAGCACTATGGGAGTACCTTCACCACACGGACTGCAGCGGTTCAAGAACACGGCTCACCACCACCTTCTCGAGGGCAATTAGGGATTGACAATAAATGCTGGCCTTGCCAGTGACACGTACATCCCAGGAACGAATAAAAAAAAGGGCACTGGTGGGTGGCAGGGATGGAAGTTGAAATGCTCGCATCATGAGAGAGGACAGCAGGTTAGTGCTCCATGGAACCTCTACCACGGTCCTGGGTCGGCGCCTCAACAATTCTACTGATCTGATGGAGAACAGATTGATGGATTGCTGTGATGCCCTGGAAGCCCCTTTGAACAGTGGTATCCAGAGCCATGATGGCAGCAGCCTCAGCTTGCAAGGCAGCAAGCTGAGCTTCCATTACAGCACTCAGACCTTTGATAGAAGCTATTTATGCTGCAATGGAAGCTGTTTGTGCTGCAATACAAGCTGTGACATCAGCCATCAGACGCTGCATCGTGGTCGGTTCCACAGGTGTGCTGATGGAGGTGACCACCTGTTCTATGTTGGAAAGGATGAGCTCCAAGTTCTGCGCAAAGCCCTGTGCCAAGTTAGTGCTGGACTCCTCCATGCTCCTTGATATCATGCGTAGGCTTTCTGGCAGGCTTTCCAGTGCACCAAGCATTTGGCTTAGTACACCCAGCAGCCTTCTTCTGTAGCCTGGCCCATCAAAGTCCTCATCAGATTTCACTGCAGCAGAACTAATGTGCAACCTTGCCTTCCGGCGAGCTGGGACCTACGCTATCCTTTCCCCTCCACCTTGGCTCCTGTGCATTTGTGCCTGGAGTCACACCATGTGCAGATCCCTCTGCTATCCGAGACTTTAAAATACGGGCAGTGTCCGTCCCTGAGCTGCTGGCTGCGAGTGTAAGATCGAGTGACGGTGTCTCTTCATCTTCACTATCTTCTTCATCGTCCTCCTCTGGCATGGACGTTTCGCGTTCTTGGGTATCTGAAACGAAAAAGGGACATGGTTTGGGTTGTGGTGAGTGGAGAGGAAAAAGTGAGTAGTGTGTGCTTCCACCCTCTGTAGCTTGTGAGTCAGAAAAGATTGTGGGATGAGAGAGAAGTGGGATGAAAGAAGGAGGATTAGGTATGCAGATACCCTCATCATCGATTCCTCGAGCCCCGCCAGTGGTCACTGTAAAGTCTGTGGGTTGTACAGTTAATAACGGCACAGGCTTCAGGAATAACAAACAAACAGGTCTTTACTATTCGAAGGTCAGGGCGAATCTGCCCAAGGAATCATGCCACAACACTTATATACCGGTGTGGTCACCGTTGGTATTACAGTATACAGAAGCCAAACAAGTAGTGCCACACCTAAAGTAGTTCTCTTAAAGGTGAACGGTTACATACAATAGTTCTCTTAAAGGTAGATGGGTACATACACTACAATCCTCCCTTTTTAGCTTATTACATACAGAGTCCCCATTAAACATAACATATCTTCAACTTCATATAAAACAATTTACAGACATAGTCTCGGTGGGAAACAGTTCACAGGTTCAGTCTCTGCGGGAACAGTTCACAGATTCAGTCTCTGATCTTGACTCGGTCCGAACAACATCTCTTTGGTGTAGATGGTTCACATTGCTAGCGTGACTCCTCCATATCCTTTTCTTGACGTAACAGCTTGAACTTTCATCCTGCTGAACCAGCAGTGCTGACTTTTACAACAACTGGGTTGCCTTGATATTTTCCTACTTCCCAACTGATTTAACTCCTTTTGTAGGGTCCACGCATGATCTGGTAGAAGTGATAATATTTGCGATAGTTATCATCTTCTGCTTCTTCTTTTTCTTTTCTGCTTTTTGGAGACTCTCGGGGCTCCCTTATCAGCTGCCAGCTGTAGCACCACCAACTCTCTATGTTCCTTCGACTTTAAGTGCTTCATCCTGATTTCGGCACTTTGGGAGTTTTCATCACAAACTGGGCAGACCACATCCTCGTAATATTCAGTGTCACTCAACAGGTCATGGTAATATTCGGGTTTGTCCTGAGTTAGGCCAGCGAGAGGGCCTTCTACTTCCTCCTTACCCATCTGGACGTTAGCTGACTGTGGTTCGTTCCCTAGACATCTTTCTTGAAAAGACTTCTTCATGCATTCATCTTCATCCCGCTCTTCCTGGGTTTCCTGCAAATCCTTCACTAATGACCTCATTTGTGATTTCAACACTTCCCCTTCCCTCGGGGATTGATTGATCGGGCTATTCAATCCTTCTACTGGAGCAGCTGTTTCAACATTCTGTTGTTCACATAGACGTGATTCAGCGTACTTTTGGCATCCCAGTAAAGTCTGTTTTGCAACCTCAGCTATTTCCCAAACTTTTGAGAGCTCTGAACTCCTTCCCGTTGAAGATTGAAGCTCGTGTTCAGATTGTTCCCATTGCAGAGTCTTTTCCCTCAGCATATGAAGGAGTTGGCTGACCGTTAACTCTTCCACGGGAACACTGTGGATCAGAGTCTTCTCCATTTCATCCAACTTTTCCTCCAATGCTTCCACCTTCTGTTCCTCTTGTACTTTGGCTTTCAGCGCTCGGAAAAGTTGCGCCCTGATGCTCTCTAGCTCATGTTCAGGGACCATTCTTACAGTCTCTGTGTTTCTTACAGTTTCCTTTTCTTCCACTGAAAGGATTCCCAGTTGAATCTGTTCTTCAAGTTGTTGAACCTCGGACATTGCCGCCTCATATTTGTCTTGGGTTTCCTTCAATATTTTTATGAGTTCTTGGACATCTTGTCTTTCATGTTCTGCCATGTCTTTCACCTCTAATTTCTCATCTATGGATGGAACTTCTACCGATGAGTCTTTCTTGGCCTTGAGCTCATCAAGAATTTCCTGCAGCCTTTGGACTTCTTGCTCATGTTCAACCTTTAGTTGTTCATATGCTTCTACTGAAACTAGCTTTTCGGAGGTTGCCGAGTTAACCCCCTCCAGAATTGTAGCCTGGGCCTGTTCATGCTGTTCTTTCAACTTCTCACACTCTGCTTGTAAGGAGTCGTAGAGAAGAACTGGAATAACATCCTGGCTTCCTGAAGATTCCTCTTCATTTGCTTCTTTCGCAATTTCCTGTTGGAGTTCAGCCAAGGCTGCTATGCTATCTGCCTCTCGAAGTCTCACTGCCATCAAATCTTCTTTATTCTTGCAGTCTATCTCAGCCATTTTCCGATTACTTTCATTTAACTGAGTGAGTAGTCCCTTATTCTGGGCTGAGAGATATTGCACCTTCTCATGTAGACCATAGCACTCCTTCTCTGCTCGACATAGCTGGTTACTGCTGATTTGGTTCTGTGTTTCAAGTTCCAACATCCTTTGCTTAGCTTCTTTCAGTTTCGCCCCTATAAGCTCCTCTTGCAACATGGCCACATTATTCACATCAGGTAAAGAAGCGTTTCTCTTTTCCATGTCCAAGATTTTTTTCTGCATATCTTTAAGTGCACACTGCGATTCAGCTTCTCTTAACCTTGCTTGCACTAGCTCTGTCTCCAATTGCAGAACAAAATCCTCAGTGTAGCGTGGTTTGCCTTTATGCTGTATCTCTAGATCATGCAAATATTCTAACTCCTGAACATCATAAGGGAGATGTGATCGGTAATTGGTCACGATGGCTCTATGGTCGCTCTTTGCTTGAGCTAGCTGCCTCTGCTGTCTTTCCAGGTTCTCCCATTCGGTGTCCCAGAACTTTTCCATTGTTTTCATCTCTTGTACGAGACGGTAACTCAACTGTTCTAATTGTTGTCGTACTTTGAAATAAGTTTGAGTCCGAGTTCGGTGTTCTTCCGTCGTGGATAAGTCCTTAACTTGAACAGGCTCAGAATTCTCTGTCAAACTGGAGTTCTGCTCTGAAGCTTTATTCTTCTCGGTAGCATAAGCCTTTATGCATGTCTTCGTTTTCTCCACCATAGTCGGCAAGTTCATTTTAGCCTTGTCTTCCATATTTGAGTTGGTCTTATCGTCATCCATTTCAGAATCTGAGCTGATAGCTTGCACCGAGTCCTCACTCATTATGGCTTTTAGATAGTGCCATTCCATGTCTATTTTCTTGATCCACTCTCGTCCTAGAAGTGGTGGTCCCCCCTCAGATAATACGTACAAGTTCATTCTTGGGTGTTCTTTACCCCTATCGCTCACCTTGACTCTTATCTTCCCCATGGGGTATACCTTATGCCCCGTGTATGTCTGCAATACGAACTTGGTATTTCTTAAGGGTATGTGAGAGAATAGCCGGTGGTAGTCCCTTCGATTTATGACTGATAGAGCTGATCCAGTGTCCAACTCCATTCTTACTTGGACTCCAGCTATTTTTAGTATGACCCAGATAGTTTGTAGGTCAGCTTCCTTACTCACATTGTGAATTCTCAGACTACCCAGCTCCTGGCTGTTTGGGTCTGAGTCTGAATTCTGTTCGTCTGAACTCTTCTCAGCCACCTTGTGTACCTTGTTGTACTTTTCTTGTGGTGGCTTCCTTTGGTTGTTGGTCTTCTTCCCTGACCGGCATACCTTAGCGTTGTGACCCAGTTTGCCACATTTCCTACATTCTTGGTTCTTAAACCAGCATTGATTCTGGTCGTGTGTTGTCTTCCCACAACGATAGCATTTTGTTGTACTTGAGGAAATTTGGTCCACCCCGAGTGCCGCCGCCTTGAGCTGCATTTCCGCCGTTCCTTTCGCTGCGGCTTCGTGCGATGCGGCTATAAGGACAGCCCTGTCAAGTATGAGGTCGTTCTCTTCGAGTAGTCGCTTTTGTGTCCCTTCCTTGGACAATCCGCATACGAACTTGTCTCGCAGTGCCTCTGTCAGATTCCCTCCGAACTGGCAGCATTTCGCTAGCCTACGCAGTTCGACCAAATATTCCGCGTTGCTTTCGTCTTTCCGTTGCGTTCTTGCATAGAATTTGAATCGTTCAGCCAACATCAACGGTGTGGGGTTCAAGTGGTCCTTCAGAACAGCCACAATCCCTTCGAAAGTCTGATCCGCCGGTTTAGCTGGTGCTAGTCGATGCTTCAAGAGCCTGTATGTCTTTGCGCCCATCGAGTTTAGCAATGCTATCGCTTTGTCGTCTTCCTCTATTTTGTTGGCTTCACAATAGATCTCGATGCGTTCCACGTACGTGGCCCAGTCTTCTATCTCAGAATTAAAATCGTTAATATTCCCTCGCTTAGGCATCTTCCTTTCCTTGGGAGCAGCACAAGTATTTCTTTAAATTCTTATTTATTATTTATTTATTTCTAAGATGGCGGTTTTTCCCGCGAAAATGGCGGTTTCCCGCTCTTTCCTTCTCTCCCCGCCCCTTCAATGGCGGTCTCCCGCGTCTGTCGTCTTCTCCGCCTAATGGCGGCTTCCTGCGTTTCTTCCCTGGTGGGAGGGGTACGCTTTCCCCACAGCGGACAGGTTCAGCCGCTGGGCTGGCTTCCGCACAGCTCCCCTTACTCGGCTCTGTCTTTCTCTCCCGCTCGCACGGCTCTACCGGCGCTGGGTACCCCGTTCACGGAGAACAGTTCAGCCGCTGGACTGGCTCTCACGCAGCCTCCTTTGGTCGGCTCTGCCTCTCCCACACGCCCGGCTCCCGTTCGCCTCCCAGCCCTCACGCAGTCCGATGCTTCCCTCCCCGGCTGCGGCTGAGTTTCTCTCTTCCCGCGCCTGCTCCCGGTCTCAGCGCTTCGTGGCTTCGGTCGCTGCCCAGCTTTTCCCGCCGATCGCGGTCCGGCTATCTCACGACGCCGTTGGACCCGCCTTCCTGACCAGCTCTGCTCCCCCTCGACCGTGGTCGAGTGCACAGCCCTTATCCTCCGGATTTCGTTACACTTTTCCCTACTCACAGTCTCCACGGCCGCCTTGTTTCCTGCTGATCGGCTCACTCCGCACCGTGGTAGAAGGGTAGTCAGTGCCTGTTGCTGATGGAAGCTTTTGTTGCTAAGTCTTCCTCCTTTCTATTGCTGCAGCCTCGTGTTTTCTTCCAGCAGAACGACGAGGGCGGTTGCCTCTCTTCGACGCTCTTTAGTTGCTTTGGTAGTCTTGCCGCAGGGTATGATTGGACTCGTCGCCACGGTAAAGTCTGTGGGTTGTACAGTTAATAACGACACAGACTTCAGGAATAACAAACAAACAGGTCTTTACTATTCGAAGGTCAGGGCGAATCTGCCCAAGGAATCATGCCACAACACTTATATACCGGTGTGGTCACCGTCGGTATTACAGTATACAGAAGCCAAACAAGTAGCGCCACACCTAAAGTAGTTCTCTTAAAGGTGAACGGTTACATACAATAGTTCTCTTAAAGGTAGACGGGTACATACACTACAGTCACGGCCTCACTGATTCCCATGATGGCCAGCACTGTGTTCTACATGCAGGTTAAAACATGCAGATCCTCTCATCCTCCTCCAGATCTTTCCTGCTGCCTCCTGTTATGCACCACCTTCTCTTGCAAGAAAGAAGGAAGTATGTCAGTGAGTGTGCTGCAATACATTTGGGTGGTGTGGCTGTCATGGTTGAATAGCTGCCAGTGTGTGCGAGTTGTGAGTGTGAGGCTTGCAACAGTGCTAAGTGTGTGAGGGTGAGATAAAGCACATGAATTGAGGACTTGAGTACTGACTGATAGAGATTGTTGATAGGTGGGTGATGGGGTGTAGTGAATTGAGCAGTTGGTAGGATATGCCATTTGAAGGTGAACTCGCTCACCTTGGCAACTTCTTCCTGCACTGCATCCATGTTCTTGGAGCTACACTCCTGGCATTGACCTCCGCCGTTGCTTCTTCCCACTGCCTCCTGAGCATCTGACTGGAGGGCCTCCTGCTCCCGCTGTGGATACAAGAAGTCTCTCCTTCTCTCCATGTCTTGCAACAAGACCGCCAGTGCATTGTCAGAAAACCTTGGTGCTCACTCTCTCACGTGTTTAGCCATTCCTCAAAGTATCACAGCCCAAATTCACTTTTCAAAAAATTCTCACCACTTCTTGCAGCTGCAATGCGCCTGCCCTTTGAGAGGTGCAGGTTGTCTTTAAGTAGCGTTAGCCACTCGCGATATCAGGACTCCTGCTGATGCGTGCAGCCAATGAACAGTATGGGTAATGCTGGCTGCACGCTGCAATCATTTAAAACAGCAGGCAGCACAAATTGAATGTTCTCCCTGCAACGCAATGAATGTGTGCGGGTTAATCGCGTACCGCAATTCCCACACCTGTTTGCTGGGGTTATCCAATTTAACCCCCTATAGGTAGAGTTAAGGAAGAGCAAAGGATGCAAGACTCAGGAGTTGCCTACAGACCTCCTGATTATCGTGATGTGGTGAGGTGATGTATAAATATGGAGATTCGGCCATCATGTCGCAAAAACAATATGGTTGTAATAGGAGATTTTAATTTCCACTTAGACTGGGAGAAGCAGAACAGCTCGTAGTGAGCACAATAAATTTCTAGAATGTTTGCGGGACAGTTTTCTAGAACATTGAGCCAAAATTTACCGTCAAAATAACAGTGAGGCTAACGACGCTCGCTGTTATTTATGCACAAATTCGCACAGATCAGGTGAGCACAGATGCGTGGCTTACCACGAAAATCCAGAAGTTGCTGTCTGAGTTGCGCCACTCCACCTTCGTGAAAATAGCATTTCATTGTCTGATTCACCATTCAAATGAATTGAACGGTGTGAAGTTGCTGTATTTGCGCGATAGATACAAACTAAACTCATCACCAAAAGCCAGGGCTTGTCCATTTCAGTCTACGTACCCTTTTCAAAAGCATGATCGGTCTTAATTACTGCCAAACAACCTCGATGGTGTATAAAATTAACTTTTACAAGCGTGGAGTCTGATTCAGATTTTATTTTTGTTTGAGATTTTAAAATAAATTAGTTTTTTAAAACTTTTTCTTTTGGTCTCTTTTCTCTTTCTCTCTCTTTATTTTGCTTTCTGTGCCTGATTTGACATTGAATTCATTATTCTAACTTACACTTCCTGGTTCAGACTCTGCACTGTTCATTAACAATACTTTAATCTGATTGGTTGAAGAGATACACAGTTGCTTTTCCTGTTCACATGGGTCCCAGATGGTCTGTAGAGGGTGCTGGGCTGTTTCAAACTCACACTGCCAGTGCAAATGCTCATGGAAATAAAATGGGCAAGGGCAAGTCTAATGAATGGCAGGTGTCACTCATTCACTGGCTACAGTAAATTCTGGCTCAATGTGTTTTAGAACTGACAAGGGAAGAGGACAAACTAGATTAAGTGCTGAGTAACAAGCCAGAATTAGTGAACAATATGACGGTAAGGGTGCATGTTGCAAAATAGTGACCGTATTATGATTGAATTTGATATTAAGTTTGAGAACATAAGAACATAAGAAATAGGAGCAGGAGTAGGCCAATCGGCCCCTCGAGCCTGCTCCGCCATTCAATAAGATCATGGCTGATCTGATCCTAACTGCCAATCCACTATCACAGAACCATCTCCTGAATCTAACAGAATTAGATACACGAAATAGGAGCAGGATCAGGCTACACGGCCCCTGGGCCCGCTCCGCTTCCCACAGGGCCATGACCGATCCGAACCTAGACTCATATCCAAATTCCTGCCCGCTCCCCGTAACCCTTAATTCCCTTTACTTCTAGGAAACTGTCTATTTCTGTTTTAAATTTATGTAATGATGTAGCTTCTACAGCTTTTTGGGGCAGCATATTCCATGGACCTACCACCCTCTGAGTGAAGTAGTTCCTCCTCATCTCAGTTTTGAGAGAGCAGCCCCTTATTCTAAGACTATGCCCCCTAGTTCTAGTTTCACCCATCATCGGGAACATCTTCCCCGCATCCACCCGATCCAACCCCTTCACAATCTTATATGTTTTAATAAGATCGCCTCTCATTCTTCTGAACTCCAATGAGTAGAGTCCCAATCTGCTCAACCTCTCCTCATATGTCCATCCCCTCATCCCCGGGATTAACCGAGTGAACCTTCTTTGTACTGACTCGAGAGCAAGTATGTCCTTTCTTAAGTATGGACACCAAAACTGTACGCAGTATTCCAGGTGCAGTCTCACCAATACCTTGTACAACTGAAGCAATACCTCCCTATTTTTATATTCTATCCCCCTAGCA
This sequence comes from Somniosus microcephalus, assembly GCF_052327205.1. NCBI lineage: Eukaryota > Metazoa > Chordata > Chondrichthyes > Squaliformes > Somniosidae > Somniosus > Somniosus microcephalus. Next base: position 34,813,377 of record NC_140996.1, read on the forward strand.
ATGAAAGCCAACATTCCATTGGCCTTCTTAATCACATGCTGCACCTGCATACTAACCTTTTGAGTTTCGTGCACCAGGACCCCCAGATCCCTTTGTACTTCAGTACTTTCCAGTTTCTTGCCATTAAGATAATAACTTGCTCTACGATTTTTCCTGCCAAAGTGCATAACCTCACTCTTTCCAGTATTGTATTCCATCTGCCAAATCTCTGCCCACTTACTTAGCCTGTCGATGTCCCCTTGCAGGTTTTTTATGTCCTCCTCACTCACTACTTTCCCTCCCATCTTAGTATCATCTTCAAACTTTGAGAGGGAGGAAGGAGAGACACAAGCCAAGGTTTTAAATTTAAGTAAGACCAACTTCAAAGGGATGAGAAATAAACTGACCAATGTAAACAGGCCTGACCTGTTGGGTAAACCTACAGATAAACAAAGAGAAGTATTCAAAGAAGTACTTGGTACAATGCAAAACCAGTACATACAACTAAAAAGCAAAGGATCCACTTGTGTAGATAAGCAACTAGGTTCAACAAATCAGGCAACAGACAGTATCAAGCTAAAAGAAAAGGCTTACATAAATGCAGGAAAGATGTGAATCCAATGGACTGTGAGAGCTATAAAAAGCAACAAAGGGATACAAAAAAATTAATAGGTGCAAAAAGGAATATTAAAAAATTGTAAGGGGTATTAAAGCTAACAGCAAATGTTTTTTATAAATATAGTAAGAGAAAGAGAGTGGTAAATATAGATGCAGGCAAGACTATAATAAGTAAATAGCAGACTTGTTAAATGAGTACTTTGTATCCATTTTCACAGTTGAGGAAGAGGAAAAGTGTCATTAGTAAAGCAGAATTTAGTGATTTTAATATAAGTAAAACAGTGGTAATAGAGAAAATAATGGGACTTAAGATAAACATATCTCCAGAACCTGAAGGTTTAACTCCAGGGTAGTAAAATAAATAAGTGAGGAAATTACAGATGCAGTAGTCATCATCTTCCTAAGATCTCTAGATTCAGGAATTGTGCTTTTGGATTGGATAATTGCAAATGTTACTTCATTATTTAAGATTAGAGGGAGAGAGGAACTAGCAAACTACAGACCTGCCAGTTTAACATTGTGGGGAAATTACTAGTCAGTCAGAGATAGAGTGACTGAGCACTTGGACAAGTATGAATTGATCAAAGAAAGTCAGCATGCATCATGAAGGGTAGGTCATGTCTGACTAAAGTAATTGAATTTTGTGAGCAGGTCATTAGTAAGGTGGATAGGAGAGTGTCTATGGATATTGTTTATATGGACTTCTAGAAAACATTTGCGAAGACATTTCTGGGCAAGTGATTATTAGCAAATATAAGAGCGCACGGAATTGGAGGTAATCTTGTGTCATGGGTCAGTCATTGGTTTGGAGGTAGGAAACAGAGAATAGGGTAAGGGATTTGTTTTCTGATTGGCGGGATATGACATGTGGTGTTCCCCAGGGATCTATACTGGTGCCTCAGCTTTTCACCATATATGTTAATGGCTTGGAAGAAGAAGTAGAGAAATAGCTCCAAGTTTGCAGATAACACTAAATTAGGAGGCACTGTAAATTACGTGGATTATCCCCTCCCTGTACTGATATGGTTCTTAATTTTGTTAGTAGTCTTTCGTGTGGACCATTGAAAAATCTTTCAGAAAATTGAGATAAATTAATTATTTTGTTTATAACATCTTTGAAGAAGTTGACAAAGTTAATCAAGAAAGATTGTCCTCTTCTAAATCCATAGTGGTTGCTTATTATTAAGTGATTGTTAAATAGGTATTCTTACAGCTCCACTTCTTAGCTTGGCTCAGTTGGAAGCACTATCAGCTCTGAGCCAGGAGGTCGTGGGTTCACATCAGAATGTGATCTAGGCTGAAACTCCAGTGTTGTACTGAGGAAGTGCTGCATTGTTAGAGGTGGTGTTCTGTGGATGAGATGTTAACCTGACATCCTGCCTGCTTGCTTTGATGGTTCAAGTGGATGTTAAAAATCCTACAGCAATACTCATAGAAGTGCTGGCTAACACCCTCCCTCAAAGAATAGCACCAAAAGTAGATTAACTGTTCATTCAGGTTATTTCATGAGTGGGATTTTACTCTGCACAAAATGGCTGCTCTGTTTGCTTAAACAACAACTATCACTACACTTCAAAGTAATTAATAGTTTGAAGCATTTTAATAATGGCTATATAAATTCAAGTCATTTTTGTTTGAATGGTATTCATTATGTTAACTATTATAGATGCTAAGCAAATTGGCCAATAGTAGCCTGGGTCAGACTATTCTCTTTGTTTAAATATAGCAAAGCATTTATATGTTTCCAACTCCAGAGAACTTCACCTGTCCCTAATGATTCTTCCCTAATTCTAACCAGTGACTTACAAATTCCCTTCCAAGTCTCATCCAGCGTCCAAGGATATATACCTTTTTCAATTCTTCCATTACTTTTACCTCCAGAGTTTAGCTTCTATCCTAACTACTGATATGATACTGAAAAAATATTTTGTTACTCTGCTTAAATTCTTGTGCTATGTTCATATCCCCTTTCCCCCCCTAATAATACTTTAGCCTGTTTCATTATTTCCTATACACCCAAAACATTGCCCATTTTTTTCCCTGTGGATTTTATAGATTGTTTTTCTTTCACTTCCATTTGAAATGAAGCTCTTTACCCATTTTGAAAATTGCTTGTTAACCATATCCACAACTCACAGTGCAGTCTCCTCCACATTGGGGAAATCAATCAAGATTCTGCAAAAGCTTTGTCGCACATTCTGTCTGCAGGTGTGACCCCAAACTCTCTCTCCAACTCGTTCTGTCTCTGACCTCTCTATCTTTGTCCTGTAAGGGGTTTTCCTTGAGAGATGTCCCTGATGTTTCTCTCTCTAGAGGCCTCTCTCTCTTGCACAGTAAAACCTTGAGTGGTTCAACCCACTCGCCCCTTAGATTCTATACTCTGGCCTTAGGCGCAGGAACTACAATGTAGAGAAAACTATTGTAGACCAAGTTTGATGAAACAAAATGAAATTTTATTGCATAAGGAAAAATATCAAATCAAATGCAAGCAGGTAAGAGAGTACATGGGAGGGAAAAACACAAAACAAATCATAACGACACAGTACTAACTAAGGCAAATACAGGCATCTTATATTCTACAAAGATCATCATGAAATAAGGAAACACACGGAACATCGAGGGACAACAACTCATGTTAATTGTACCCTTAAATCCACCCCCTTATTAAACCTATCTAGATCTGATTGTGAAGGGCCAGAAACATGCTCACCAATCCCATTAGGAAGTGCAAGGTTTTGAAATCGAGTCCGTGTTTGGTCCTTTCAGGCGTTTCGTCTCCACGTGGATCGTGGAGCCCCTGCGAGCTGCGCCACACCTCTCTCCTGAGGTGGGGGTCGGGGGCGGCTGGACACCGGCAGGCCTGGATGTCAGCGGGGTCGAGGATCGTCGGCTCGACCCTGGTTAGAGGAGCCTTGTGCTGGCTCCCATCGCTTCTTCAGTTTGTTTTTATCTCTTCTCCTTCCAACCGGGGTGGCTGGAAGGTTTCTTCTCTTGGGACTTTTATTTTTCTGTTTCTTCTCCCAAGTTGGGTTGATGGCCTCTCGTTCCGGCAACGGCCCGGGGATGGTCAATGATCTCCCGATGTGTTTCCCCGGGGCGGGACGCCGGCTTCGAGACGGCCTTCTCGATGTTGGCTTTCTTCTTCCTCCTGCGAGTGCCCGCTTCTTCTTCTGGCTGTGATTCAAACTCTCGTCAAGCTGCCACTGTCTCCAAGCTTGCCCCAACTGCCGAAAAGTCTCTCTGATATACCTTTCTCCCAGAAACTTCCGTCTCCCGCCCAAAATCAGATTAGTCTTTGTTTTACTTTTGGCGGCGGGTTAGTTATTATATTTTTTAATGTTTTAAATGGCCGGTAAAGGCCCATCTCTGGTCTGGAATGACCTCCATTGTTTTTAATGTCCTGCTGATCTCGTTATCTAGTCCTGGGTGCTGTTCTCATGAATATGAAATTGTCCCCTTTTGTCTGGGTCAACATTTAGATGGTCTCTGTCTCCAGGTCGATCTTGACTGGATCTACATCTAATCCATATGCATACGTGTGGATCTGGTTTCGTTCTCTCAGAAACGGCTTCCAGAACTTGCTGTAGGTTGAATCCATAAAGCTGTCTGAGGTTGCGCAGGAACCATTTTAAAGTGTCCCTATAAGCTGGTCACATGGTATGGTGGCCATTTTGTATGCCCCTTTTTCTGGACTTCTTTTAAAACAGTCTTTAAAAACACAGCCTCTTCTGCCATTTGACACTTATTAATACAAAGTCCAATTTTGCGAATCCTACATTCCTTCTACACTGTTCCAATGAAGTTCAATGCAAGCTCAAGGAACAGCACCTTTTCATTCTATTAGGCATTTTGCAGCCCTCGAGCCTTAACATTCACTTTTAATAATTTCATAAGAACATAAGAAATAGGAGCAAGAGTAGGCCATTCGGCCCTTCGAGCCTGTTCTGTCATTCAATAAGATCATGGCTGATCATCTACCTCAACTCCACCTTCCCACATTTCAAGCCTTAACTGTAGCTCCCACTTTCTGTATGGCATGGGATGTTGGTGATGTAAGGTGGGTATGTTGGCATATCTGGAACGGAGAGAGGTGGAAGGTTTACACCTAAAATGTTAACTTGCCTCTCCACTGATGTTGACTGAACTGCTGAGTGTTTCCAGCATTTTCTATTTTCTTTTGGATTTCCAGCATTTCCAGTTTTTGGGGTAGAAATTGGTCACCTTTGTGCCCATTTTCTTGATGGAAAATAGGGGCAAAAATGACCAAGAACGCCTGCTAAATGTCCAATGCCATATTGGCCTTGAACACTTTTCAGGCGTCTGGGGTGGTCACCTATAACAGGCATTAGGCCCCTTGCATATGCTATTGAGGGGCCGAGCACCTGTTTTAGTACTCTTCTGCGAAAGAGGCATGTTCATTCTGGGTCTGAAAATGGGCCCAGACAAAGTTCTGCCCATTTTACATTTTATTGGTACCACAACATTGGCCCCGAATTTCTGGCCGCCGTCGGGCGGCTTTTCATGCGGCCGGGGGCCGAAAATTGGTGAAAAAGCGGGCCGGGACCACCCCCCCCCGCCTGATTCTCCGCCTCGTCCGACTTTCGGACCGCTGATTCCACGCGCCCCGCTTCAGTCCCGGCCACCGTTGGCGGGACTGCTCGTCGGAGCACTAATTACCAATGATCACCTTGTTAAGGAAGATTTTCCGGGGCTGTTGCGACTTTGGAGCTTTCCCCACATGAAACACGCCTGCGGGGAACCCCGCCGATGAGAGCTGGCGTGAAAACAGCTGGCTTGCTTGCTTGCAGCAGCAGGTCGCTGAGGGCTGAAGAGATTTAAATAGGCAGCATTTGCAGGCTGCAGGACCTTGTTGATCAAGGCTTGGGGGAACTTTTTGAAGCCTTAGCAGCAGCTGTAGAAAGTTGGAGCCTCGCACACTTCTCCACAGGCCAGAAGGGGCCAGCGCTTAGAAGTGGCTTGAGAGCACCTTGCTGCGCTTTAGGGGGCCAGTGGGACCCGTTTCTGCACTGGCAGTCCTACTCAGGAGGACTTCCATGAAGATCTGGTTTCTCTGTTCAACAGATGGCCAACGCTCCTCAGGAGATGTCATTCTCTTATGAGCACTCACCATGTTTTCCGTACCCTGGCGAGTTATCTCCTGCATGGAGGTTGCCAACCTTTCCATGGTGATGCTTTCCTGCGCCAATGACTCCACAAAGGCTCTGCTCATGGTCGCTATGGACTCCTCCATTCGCTGCGATCCTGGAGACAAAACCTGCCAGAGACTCCTGCATCTGTGCATGGAGATCCATCACCTCTTCTCTTGCGGATTGACCCAGAGGCAGAGGGTCGACATGCAGCGCAGCTGAGCTGGCAGAGTCCTGCGCCCTCCGAAGAGGACTCTCCACTGCTGTCCCTGTCTCCAGAATCTGCTGAGGCTCACTTGTGAGCTGTGAAACACCAGGTGACAACACTACTCTATGTCCCGAAGGTCCCCCCAAGGTGTGAGTGTCTGCGCTGGTGCTGGGTGCGCTTGCTTCTGCTGACGCTGCGCCCTCAGAGGTTGGAGCTTCCTCTGAGGAGTCTGGCTGCACAGCCTCTTCCTCCTCCACAGTGAGGACGGGGGCTCTGGATGGTACTGTGGGGGGAGTAAAGGAAGGAGTTAGAGATGTAATGCCAAGGTTCTTCTGGTGACTCCCAGCGAGTTGGCATCTGCTGACACCTACATCCATGCAGCATTGGTCTCAGTGGGAGGCCTCTTCCTCCCTGACCTAGGGAAGACGACCTCCCTGTGGGCCCTAACCCCATCCAATAATGCCTGCAGTAAAGCCTCGTCGAATTTGGAGGCAGCTCGGGGTCTGGCACTGGCCACAGCTGCTGCAGGCTCCTCTGCCATCCTGTATGGTTCGTTTGGAAGCCTTCAGAGGATGCAGTGCTTGCTATGGACATTGAAAGCACCACAAATGATGACATCATACTGTGGGGATTTCTGACTCGAATTGGACAATTAGCAAGGCTTCCCACATGCTGGGAATTAATTGGCCACTTGAGGGAAAATTGCATGGAGCTGGCTGACACTTTTTTATGTGTCAGAAACCCCACATTCGGGGAAACCCGACCATTCCCCACACAAGCTGAAAATCGGGGCCATTATCTTTAAACCTAAGAATCCCCACAAAGTGCACCACCACAGTCTCACAGTTTCGATTACTGCCTCATTTCAGCCCGAAGACTCGACACTGATTCAGCCCCATTGACAATTTGGAGAAGGGTTATCTCTGACCACAGCCCTGATTGAGCTGAGCCGGGTTATCTCTGACCACAGCTCTGATTGAGCTGAGCCAAACTGAGCTGAAGCAACAGAGATTAGGGATGAGCTTTGTGAGACTGTGTCAATCATTATCAGGGACTTACTGGATACAGGAAAGGTAGATTGGAAACAGGCTAACACAGTGCCCATATGCAAAAAGAGTAACAATATAGACACAGACAACTAAAGACCCATTAGTCTTAATTAAATTCCTTGTAAAATAATGGGATTGGTTATCAGGAGTACATTTGGGAATTTTCAATACAATAATAACCTAATAAACAACAGTAAACATGGATTCGGAAGGGAAAGACTCTGTCTGACCAACCTCCTAAGGGAGTTACTGCAGGATTTGGACGTGAGAATATGCAAATGTACTCGCAAATGGGGTTGACATTGTGCTGTGCAATATGAATGAATGTTTCAATACATCTGAATGAAATTCCTCTGTCCATTATTTAACAAAGGCATCAAACCCTTTGAAAATGTATTAGTGCATATATTTTCAAACAGCACATTCCACAGTACACAACATCTTGCATCAATGCATCCAATCACTAAGCCCCAGTTTACTCCAGTGCATTTATTTTCCATAAGGAATCCTTTATTATTGTGCTTCCTTCATTCACAGTGGATATACAAATGCTCTCTCAGATGCCACAATAATTGACAGCATTCATGATGTGTGCTAATAAGACATTCTTATTGAAGCAGGTTTCTAAGGAAGCAATCACATGAATTGCTAAGCTGAAGCTTTTATACAGTGTTTTTTTTAAACAATGAACAGATTGCTTAATTAATAGGGGCCGTAGCCTTGGGAAGGTGTCATCACTTGGGGCACAGGGAAGGTGATCGGTCGAGGGAAATTACTTGTTGCCTTGGAGACACAGAATAGCAATGCTTATGCAGAACAGCAAGGTTCAAAGAATGGACATTTCCAAAGTGGGAGGTAATAAAAAAGCAGATGGAGGGAAGCCAGCAATGCTTTCAATTAGGCATGCAAATGAATTGTGAACCTTGTCTTTCAACTTTAGCATTTGTTAGCAATTTGGAATTAAACCGTGCACACAAACCTAGAAATAGCTGTCAGTGTGCTATTCAGCTATAAACAGCAGATTGCTAGTTGTTTCTGGGAGAATTTATTCCTTTTGGTTTACTCGCATTATTGCAGTTTTCGGTCTGTGGACAAAACTTTAGGAATTCTCTCCCGCAGAGTAAGCCAGCAAGTGCGAACTGAGCAGCACAGATCCTCTGCATCAGCTGCGAGCTGCAATATATCTTTTCCCATTTCTTCCACAGTGTCAAAAGAAAAGAAAGACTTGCATTAATATAGCACTTTTCACAACCTCAGGACGTCCCAAAGTGCTTTACAGCCAATTCAGTACTTTTGAAGCATAGGATCTGTTGTAACATAAGAAATGTGGCAGCCAATTTGCGCATAGCAAGGCCCCACAAACAGCAAGGTGATAATGACCAGATAATCTGTTTTTTAGCGCTGTTGGTTGAGGGATAAATATTGGACCGGACACTAAGGATAACTTCCCTGCTCTTCTTCGAAACAGTGCCATGTGGTCTTTTACGTCCACCTGAGTGGACAGATGGGGCGTTGGTTTAAAGTCTCATCTGAAAGATGGATGTCTTACGTGTGCTTACGTGTGAAGTTCTCATCCTCAAATTTGTTACTGTAGCTGGACGTACCACCATTGCCATTGCTATTTGTGAAGTCTCCACCCTGGCACATAAAGCCAGGAATTATTCGATGGATAATTGATGCTTTGTAGCCTTTACCTGTTTCCCTGGTGCACAGTACATGGTAGTTATCTGCAGTCTTTGGAGCCACATCTTTTCTTAGCTCAAAATTGATATGGCACATGGGCTGGTAGTTAAATCCAATGTCGAAAAAGACTCCAGGGTTTCCCCTTGCCGGCAGCTTGAAATGAGACAAAACCACTTAGAGTCTGGGAGTACTGCAAAAGAGATTAAGCATCTGAAATATCACTGGAGAGGTAACGCTAGGTGATTATTCACTGAATTGCTATTGGTTTGAGTATTACTGGTGGAGAAAAACTGCTTTGATCAGGGAGATGTCTAATGACACTGGAATCCCAGCAGGCTGCCAGTGAAAGCTGTAACCAGACAGCAAATTTAGTCCTTCCGCATGAGAATCACATAGGAGATGTGGAAGCAAAGTACAAGCACTAAAGACAGTATTGGATGGACTCAAGCTGCCAACATTCACATACTGTACAACAGAGGAAATAAAAGCCCTGCCCTTGATCAGACCAGCATATTTTTCTGTAATTTTCCCACTCCTTCCCTCCCCCCCCCTGCTTTCCTTTTGTTTCTCTCACACCTGGCAGCTATCTCTTGCCCTGCCAGTACACTTTACACCTAATCTCAGCCTATTACCATCTCGTCTAGCTTCTAATACCTTTTATTGTCTCTTTTACTTCTTTTGTTTCTTTTATTCTTTTGTCCGATCGCAGCCCTGCCTTCGATTTATTTTATTTTCTTTCCAGTTTTGAAGAAGGGTTCGACCCGAAACGTCAACTCAAGTTTCTCTCCATGGATTTTGCCTGACCTGCTGAGTTTTTCCAGCATTTTCTGTTGTTATTTCGGATTTCCAACATCTGCAGTATTTTGCTATCGTATAAGATGGCAAGAGTTTGTATCTGAAGAACTGAATATGTAGAGAGACTTGCATTTATATAGTGGGCCAGAAATTCGGGTCCCCACGGGTGAGTACGCGTTGTGTACTCACGTGTAGGGCCAATGAAAGTGCCGGTTTCGTGCATGCACTGCGCATGTGCTGGAAACCAGAACTTCCATTCCCTTGAAGGAAGGGGTTCACAGGTCAAACGCGTGTGCCGGAGAGGCAGCGCGTACGCCTGGAACTTCTGTTATTTTACAGGTTTCTCCGGGAGGGTAAGTCTCTAGCAACTACGCTTTTAAAAAGCAGTCGCAAGGATTGCTTTTAACAGGGTAAGTGGTGAATTAAGTAAAATTAAAACATTTTTTCCACAGGTTTATTATTTTTAAATACTTTAAAGAAAGGTAAGTTTATTTTTAGCCCCATTCAAAACTGTAATTAATTTTTGCAAAAATTTAAATTATTGTTTAAAATAGTTATTTTATGTAATTTATAGTTATTTAAAAAATGTGATTTAAAAAAAAAATTATTTGAAGTTTAAGTTAGGTTTTGGGGCCGATCTCTATTCATAGATTTGACAGGTCTTCCTATCAAAACTATGAATAGAGATTCCCTGCTCCGATTGGCTCGCCATGGTCCACGTGATCCCAAGGGATGCTTCGAACTAACTGCGCCCCTGGGATACGCGAGCACTGCACGCCAGCAGCTGGAGGAGGCCCAGGATCGGAATCCCACGCGGGCCCACAGCACAACGGCAGGTGTGCTATGTAAGTGCACGTCGGGGGCTTGCACCCGCGGGAAGCCGCCGACCCGAATTTCTGGGCCATTGTCTTTCATGGCCTCAGGACATGCCAAAGCGCTTTACAGTGATGTTCTTTTGCAGTGTAGTCACTGTTGTTATGTAGGAAACGCGGCAGCCAATGTGATAATGACCAGATAATCTGTTTTAGTGATGTTGGTTGAGAAATAAGTATTTAACCAGGACACCGGAGAGAACTCCCCTGCTCTTCTTTGAAATAGTGCAAAGGGATCTTTTACGTCCACCTGAGAGGACAGGCAGGGCTTCAGTTTAATGTCTCATCAGAAAGGTAGTTTGGGCACTAAGCAGATGTGGTCTGCCTCTTAAAGAAATGGTGCAGCACTGTTACCCTGTGAAAGGAATTGGCACTAGTTGCACCAGACTTCTTGCTGCACTGCTGATGTTGCTACTAATTCTTCAGTACATTTTCATCATCCTACCGTACCATGGCTTTGACATCCTGGTCATCAAAATATATGCTGAGGTTCCATTTCAGGAACACTTAGCAGATAGCAGTCATACTGGAATATTCATTTTAAGGGGGGGGATGTATTGTAAGGCTGCCTACAATCAGCTCAACCATGTGAAGCACTACCTCAAGATACCAATGGTATTTGCGGATTCTGGTAGGACAGGGGCTTTGTTGCACATGCTGTGCGCTTCTGCCTGTGGTTGGTGCATGGGTATCATGAGCCACAAATATATAGGCTAGCCTTTAGACCATCTTTGCATTCATTATTCTTTCTTCAAATAAGGATGTCACAGATGGGTAGCCTTAAAAGGCATCATGAGGGCTTTTGAGGAAGCAGACATTAATTACCCTACATGATTCTCTGTTGGTGGGTGTATTCCTTGTCAACATTCAATTAAAGAAATCTGTTTGGGCTCAAATGCCAACAAAGGTCCAGGTAGTGACCCTCTGGACTCTGGAACAGGCAGCAGTTAAGCAGAGTTGTGCTGGGCTCTCATATCACTGCTGTTGGCTAGTTGCAAATGCAATGAAGTATTTGGCCATATTGAATAATGCATCTGCGACCTCGATGGGAAACAAACTGTATGATACTGAAGTTGCCCCGTGCTAGACTGAGAGGTGCCTGTGCTTAAAAATTGGGTACCATGCTCACTTTGGCACTACCGGCAGTGCAGTTCTGATGTGCATGTGTTTTTGTGCAGGGACAGCTTTGTCACAATAGAGGTCTGAATCTAGCCCCCATAATGGATAGAAGTTTAAAAACATCAGTAAAAATTTCAGTCACCTTACTTTTAAATAAAGATTTCTTCTTGCAGCCTTTCCCTTAATGCTTGTTTAATCTGAGTGAGATGAATATATAAACACTAGTGATGCATTCCAACAGCAATATAAAATACTCTTAAATACCTTATCTGCACCCCGTAATTAGTTGACCTCACAATTCTGCACACATTACTGCCCACACTTGATTTTTGGTTCCTGGCAACATTTGGATTGGGAAACGTGTGTTACCCGAGCAACACTGCATCCCCCTCATTCAATTGCTGCCAGTATTGCCCTTTGTGCCAACTGTAATTCCAAGGTTATAGATTCTGGAGAAATGTTTTTTATCCCAAAGGCATTGTCCTCACAGAATTTCCTTTGAGCAAGGATAGTAAATGAGCTTGAAAAGCAGTTACATTGGACACGAAAGTGTATCAAATCTGCAGATTAGGAACCAGACAATGAAATGTGTCACATGCATCTGATTAATAAACAAAGGACAATGGGTAAGAAACAAACCCAGAAGAAAAGATATTTCCATCAAACAAGATTCGGTTATTGTCTCATTTAAGGCATTAACTAATTAAACATTTCTCTTTTTATTCATTTTCTTTTCCGTTAGGAAGTACTATCCACCTGATTAACTGCTCAGTGCCCCAGTCGCATAATTACTAATTCAAGAAATCCTGTGCTGCTAACACTGATTATTCAGCAAAAGAGCAAATGTAACTCAGTTGTGACTGGAGCTTGTTCCATTGGGATACTGGTAACCGAATCAGCAATAAGTGGAGTCAGTGTATCTGGGGAAGGTAGGTAACTAAATGCAAGTGCTCCATATGGCAAGCATGTTGAAGGTGCAATATTCAATATGAGGGCACAATAGAGGAATCCTAGCATTAATCACTGAGCATAAAGAGCATGTCAAATGAGCTATTTCATTAATCAAACCATTCTATTACAGCAGAAGATAATAGCCATGATATTAATCAAGAGGGTTTAAGGATAAACCTTGTGAACATAAGAACATAAGAACTAGGAGCAGGAGTAGGCCATACAGGCCCTCGAGCCTGCTCCACCATTCAATAAGATCATGGCTGATCTACGACCTCAACTCCACTTTCCTGCCCTATCCCCATTACCCTTGATTCCCCTAGAGTCCAAAAATCTATCTAGCTCAACCTTGAATAAACTCAAAGACTCAGCATGCACAGCCCTTTGGGGTAGAGAATTCCAAAGATTCACAACCCTCTGAGTGAAGAAGTTCCTCCTTATCTCAGTCTTAAAAGGCCGACCCCTTATCCTGAGACTATGCCCCTTAGTTCTGGACTCTCCAGCCAGGGGAAACTATTTCTCAGCATCTATCCTGTAAATCGCCCTCAGAATCTTATATGCTTCAATGAGATCTTCTCTCATTCTTCTAAATTCCAGAGAGTGTAGGCCTAATCTACTCAATCTCTCCTCATAGAACAACCCTCTCATCCCAGGGATTAGTTTAGTAAACCTTTGTTGAACCGCTTCTAAGGCAAGTGTATCCTTCCTTAAATAACGAGACCAAAACTGACCACACAGGTGTGCTCTCACCAAAGCCCTGTACAATTGTAGCAAGGCTTCCCTACTCTTGTACTCTAACCACCTAGTAATAAAGTCCAACATGCCATTTGCCGTCCTAATTGCTTGCTGTACCTGTATGCTAACTCTGTGTTTCCTGTATGAGAACACCTAAATCGCTCTGAATACCAACATTTAATAGTTTCACTATTTTAAAAATATTCTATTTTTCTATTCTTCCTACCAAAGTGAATAACCTCACATTTCCCCACATTATACTCCATCTGCCACCTTATTGCCCACTCACTTAACCTGTCTATATCCCTTTGCAGGCTCTTTGTATCCTCCTCACAGCTTACTTTCCCACCTAGTGTTGTATCATCAGCAAACTTGGATAGATTACACACTGTCCCTTCATCTAAGTCAATAACGTAGCTTGTAAATAGCTGAGGCCCAAGCACTGATCCTTGCGGCACCCCACTAGTTACAGCTTGCCAATCTGAAAATGACCCGTTTATCCCAACTCTCTGCTTTCTGTCCATTAACCAATCCTCTATCCATGCTAATACATTACCTCCAATCCCATGAGCCCTTATTTTGTGTAATAACCTTTTATGTGGCACCTTATCGACTGCCCTTTTGAAATCCAAATATACTACATCCACTGGTTTCACTTTATCTACCCTGCTAGTTAAATCCTCAAAAACTCTAATAAATTTGTCAAACACGATTTCCCTTTCATAAAAACATGCTGACTCTACCTAAATGCCCTGTTACCACTTCCTTAATAATGGAGATAGCCAGGTCAGGATACTGAAGATATCTAAAACTTAGCTCCTTCAGTTTGATACAATATTGCATTGCACAGAGTCAAAATCAAGCAAAGCAGCAGCAAAGAGTTACATCATTTAAAATAAAGTCAATTTATTTATACAAGCTAAGTTTTACATTGTGTATTAATAAAGAAGCAAATTTTCAAAAGTAAAAATTAAGCAAAATTCATTTTTTTTCATTCATTCATAGTAAATTTCCAAAACATTCATTAAAAATCTTAGTCTCCCACCCCATCATAATACTTTTTGGGTGGAAACAAATAATTTGCCAGAGCGGCACATCGAGAGGCATGCCCCATGAGTTGCATTGTTTTCCTCACCCTTCAGCTCAAATATATGTTGTGCTGCTAATTGCTGGAAGTGCGAGCTGATAACGGTGCAGCGAGGCTAACGGGGCATCTGGGACCTTGGTGAACAATGGGAGAAAGAGCCATCTCCTTAACCAATGAGATAAAGGATAGAGAAAGAAATAGAGTGAATGACAGAGAAGAAATTAGAGTGAATTAGAGTCAATTTAGGAACAAAAAGAGAAATAAAGAGAGGGAAAAAAATATTGGATTAAGGGAGAGAAAAATGATACAGAAAGGAAAAGTATTTTAAAAAATTTTAATTTAAAATTTAAAAAGCCTCTATTTAAAAAGTCTCATTGCGGCAATTTACTACTTTCTGCAATGAGACTTTACACTTCCACTTATACCCATTCTGGGTCTCCGAGGTTGAATGGCAGTGCAGGAACATAAATCTCGTCATTAAAAGGATCTTTACTCCATTAAATACCAGCCCTAACTCTCTATGGTGAGTTTAATTGGTACTTACAGTGGAAATCCAACAATATCTTGACACTCATGGGCAGGTTGAAGGCGAGCTCTCGTTCCTGCGAGGGTAACAGCGGAGCGGCGCAAATCGTTCAGCAATTCGCAACTCACACCGTATCCCTTCCTCACCACAAATTATTGGGTTTTTTGTGTACTAATAACAGCATGCGCATTTATCTCGCCATTATTGTCCCAGCAAATTCTGCACCAATTATTCCTTATTCATTACATTTGCACTCAGGATAGTCGATGTCGTTGTTTTCCTTTCATCATTATTTATATTGTGCTTACCCCAATGTAAAAGAAAGCTTTCTTATATAGCTTGGCTCTGTTTAATCTCAAAATTATTTTGCAAATGTATTCATAACAGTAATGTAACTGTCAATTTCAAATAGTCACACATTTACTGTCCCTTTTATTTACAACAAGTTCCATTGCTTCTTTTCTCTGTTGCGGGTTCTTTTTTTCTGCTTCATCATATTCTGAGACGCTATATAGTCAGAAGCTCTTTCTCATTTCTTATGTACTCAGACTAATATATCCCATATCCTTTTAACTCCAGCTATAACAAGCAATGTTATTATCCAAGGTGCACAATTGTAGCATATGCATTAAACAAATACCATTACAAAGCGCCCTGTTCTGCTTTTTGTCACAACCGGCTGAGTACAAGGCCTGTTCCAGCTTCTAAAAGGGGATGAAGAAAAAAATCATCTTTCCACAAATTGGAGATGACAGATGTCAAGAAATTGTCAAAAGGATCAGAGGTGAACTAGTTTGCGACACCAGAAACAAGGCCCTTGCTGTAGATCCTTCCTTCAGTGCTGTCTCAAATCTCTTCAGGGACCAGACAAAGGCCACATAGAGCAAGCCCTGAAGTCTAAAGCATCCAAAATGTCACTACACCTTAGGCACAAAGTGTGAAGTCTGGCACCGGACCATTTACAGCTTCTTCAATGCAATTTTCATGCAAAGTTCCTCTCTGCGCTTACTATATCAATTCAGTTCCATATAAAGGCTTAAAGCTTAATATTGATATAGGGACTCATACTCAGTCACAGGGATTTTCAGCTAGAGTCAGCTATCAGTTCTGCACTGTTCATTATCAGCTGCAACTCAAGTCTGGGAAAGGTACATGTTAAGAGAACAAAGGAATTTTTGACAAATGATTGCTGAACTGGCGCTGTGTTTTTTTGCCACTCTCAGGAGATGAGGGGTGGGGCATGGGCTGAATCCAGCAGAAAAATTAGATGAGCATATCTGGGCCTGATGGCCTTTTCTTGTCCTAGGTGTATAACATGACATATCATAACATATACATCAAATAACACTAAGTTCTTAGAGCTCATGATGTAGTAAACAACATTAATATTATGATATGTCACATCCTGAGTTCCACGCTCAATGCTATGCGCCACCACATGCACTCTCTCGACATCTCTCTTCAGCAGCACCGATCCACTCTATCTCAAGGCTGTCCTGGTCCGCAGTTCCATTTCATCTTTCGCCTCATCCGGTGGTTTAACAAAAACTTTTTTTCTTCCTTTCAGGTGTCAAGGATCGTAAGCTTCAACAACTCTTGGACACCAACACCCCTCCGGAACCTACTTCCCCTTCACTTTCCTCTGACCCCATCCCTTCTTCCAATCTCACCCCCTGCCGTGTTTTCATTATCCCCTCTGACCTGCCCCTCTCCGACCCTGAATGATCAGTCCTCAGCAAAGGCCTCAACTTCATCCCCTTACACCCCCACCTCAATGAATTTCGAGCTCGGCACGATGCTGAGCACTTTTTCCGTCGCCTTTGTCTCTGTGCCCACTTCTTTGGCCAGGAGTCTTCCCCCCGCACAGTGGACCTTTTCTCCGATTTCAGAATTCTCGTTCTACCTGGCACCCTCCCTCTGGCCTCTTACCATCTCTAGAACTTTTCATTGCTAACTGCCGGCATGACATCAGCCGTCTCCAGTTCTTTGCTCCCCTCACTCACTCCAACCTACCTCCCTCTGAACTTGAAGCACTCCGTTCTCTCAGATCCATCCCCAACATTGTTATTAAACCTGCTGACAAGAGTGGTGCTGTTGTTGTTTGGCGAACTGACCGCTACCTTGCAGACGCTGAACGCCAACTCTCTGACACCTACTCCTACCTCCCCCTCGACCATGACCCCACTACCGAACATCAAGCCAACATTTCCAAGACTGTCACTGACCTTATTTCCTCTGGAGATCTTCCCTCCATGGCCAGCAACATCATAGTCCCCAATCCCGCACAGTCTGCTTCTACTCCTTCCCAAGATCCACAAGCAGGACTGCCCTGGTAGACCCATCATTTCAGCCTGTTCTTGCCCCATGGAACTAATTTATTCCTAGCTCAGCTCTATTTTTTCTCTTCTTGTCCAGTTTCTTCCCACCTACATCCACGACTTTCCGACACCCTCCGCCAATTTAACAGTTTCCAGTTTCCTGGTCCTAACTGTTTCCTTTTCACCATGGGCGTCCAATCCCTCTACACCTCTATCCCCCAACAGGACAGCCCCACTTCTTCCTTGAACAGAGGCCCAACCTGCCCCCCTCCACCAACATGTTCTCACATTAAACAACTTCTGCTTTGACTGCACTCACTTCCTCCAAATAAAAGGTGTTGCTATGGGAACCTGAATGGGTCCTAGCTATGCCTGCTTTTTCGTAGGATATGTGGAACATTCTTTGTTCCAGTCCTACTCAGGTCCCCTCCCTTGCCTATTTTTCCAGTACATTGATCACTGTATTGGTGCCATTTCCTGGTCTCACCCTGAACTGGAAAATTTCTTTCACTTTGCTTCCACTTTCCACCCTTCCCTCACCTTCACATGGTCCATCTCCGGCTCTTTTCTTCCCTTCCTTGACTTCTCTGTCTTCATTTCTGGGGATATGCTATTGACAAACATCCACTATAAACCCACTAACTCCCACAGCTACCTGGACTACACTTCCTCCCACTCCACTTCCTGTAAGGATTTTATTCCATTCTCCCAGTTTCTCCATCTTCGTCCCATCTGTTCTGACAATGCCACCTTCAATGCTAGTGCTTCCGATATGTCTTCCTTTTCCCTCAATCGAGGATACCCCTCTACCGTAGTTAACATGGCCCTCAACCGTGCCCCTTCCATTTCCCGCACTTCTGCTCTCACTCCTTCCCCTCCCTCCCAGAATCACGCTAGGGTTCCCCTTGTCCTCACCTTTCATTTTACCAGCCTCCACATTTAATGGATCATCCTCTACCATTTCCACCACCTCCAGCATGATTCCACCACCAAACACATCTTCCCCTCCCCTCCCAGCATTCCGAGGGAACCGCTCCCTTCATGACACCCTGGTCCACTTCTCAGTCACTTCCATTACCCCCTCCCCTTCCCACAGCACCCTCCTGTGCAAGTGCAGGAGATGCAACACCTGCCTTTTTACCTCTTCCTTTCCCACTGCCCAGAGCCCCAAACACGCATTCTAGGTGAGACAGTGATTTACTTGTACTTCTTGCAATTTAGTATAGTGTATTCATTGCTCACAATGTGGTCTCCTCTACATTGGGGAGACCAAATGCAGATTGGGTGACTGTTTTGCGGAACACCTCCGTTCAGTCTGGAAGGGTGACCCCTAGCATCCGGTCGCCTGTCACTTTAATTCTCTGCTCCACTCCCACTTTGACCTCTCTTTTCTCCGCCTCTTACACAGTTCCAACGAAGCTCAATGTAAGCTTAAAGAACAGCACCTCATCTTTCGATTAGGCACTTTACAGACTTCTGGACTCAACATCGAGTACAACAATTTCAAACTATAACCTCTGCCCCTATTTTTTCAGATGGCAGCTGTTGGTGATTCCCATTCACACCTCTTCTAGACCCATCTTTTGTTTCTTTACTTGTCCCATTACCATCTCCTTTTGCTTCATACAAACTTTTGTCATTTAAACACTCCTGCCCTCCACCCTATCACAGACCTTCCCTTTAGTTCTTTCCTCCCTTCACCCCTTTCACTGCCCCTACACTTGCTTAAAATCTGTTACATCTCTAACTTTTCTAGTTCTGATGAAAAGTCATTGACCTGAAACGTTAACTCTGTTTCTCTCTCCACAGATGCTGCCTGACCTGCTGAGTATTTCCAGCATTTTCTGTTTTTATTTTAATGTTATGGTAGCTCAGTGATACCCAGGCTCTAGTGGCTGATATACAGTTTTGTTTTAAGTCTGGATCAAATAAACATAAGGACATGATAATATAACAACTATGGCTTCCCCAAGTTCACAAATAGGCCTGTGACAGCAAATACTTGCTGCAAATAAGCCAGGAGGGGAAGGGCATGGTGAAGGCTAAACAAGGTGAGAGGAATTGGAAAGCTGGAAAGTAGCAAAGGGTTCCAGAGAGTAGGGTAGAGTGGCTTAAAGAGCAATTATCAATGGTGAAGCAGAGCAAAAGAAGACAAAAAAAATTGGTTTCACATTGTGATGAAATATTCCATTCATCACTCATCAGTATTCCTCTGCCTGTGACTGTGGTTGGTTTCAGTTTCATTTCCATTGTATTGTACTGTGTGTAGGGCTCCACCCATACCTGGCTCCTATGTAAGCTGGCCCAGCCTGCAGCACATCCAGTACGGCAGACCTCTGAATGGAAGATACATTCTCCTCTGTGTGTTACCTTCTAAGTCAATAAAAGCCTTGTTTTGTTTCGCTAACATCGAGTCTCGGATTTATTGAGGCACATCACACATACAAGTGATTATTTGAAGTGCAATGTCTGCTAATTCGGCAAAATGCAGCATTTCCGTTTGCACAGAAGATCCCACAAACAGCCATGAAATAAATAGCCAGAGGGATTGGAAAACAAGATCAAACTAGTGTCAGATATGCATGCAAGGATTTAAGGTTGGAAACAATTACCGAGGTAGGGTGGGATAAGAACATGGAGGGGTTTGAAGGGAGGACAAGGATCTTCAAGTCAAGGGAAGCACAGTGGTAATGATTTTTGACTAGTAATCCAGAGGCCTGGACTAATGATCCAGAGACGGGAGTTCAGATCCCACCACGGCAGCTGGGGAAGTTAAATTCAGTTAATTAAATAAATCTGGAATAAAAAGCAAGTATCAGTAATGGTGACCATAAAACTATCGGATTGTCTGTTGTAAAAACCCATCTGGTTCACTAATGTCCTTTAGGGAAGGAAATCTTACCTGGTCTGGCCTATATGTGACTCCAGACGCACAGCAATGTGGTTGACTGCCCTCTGAAATGGTCTAGCAAACCACGCAGTTGTAAAAAAACTGCTATGAATAAGAATAAACAAACCGGGCGGACCATCCGGCATCGACCTCAACACCAGCTATGGACATGGACGCGGCTGCGGCTATGGACATGACAACGGCACACCCAGCCCAGTCGACCCTGCAAAGTCCTTTGCCAAAATTGGGAGAGCTGCCCCACAGACTAGTCAAGCAACAGCCTGAAATAGTCATACTCACAGAATCATACCTTTCAGCCAATGTCCCAAACTCCACCATTGCTATCCCTGGGTATGTCCTGCCCCACTGGCAGGACAGACCCACCAGGGGTGGTGGTACAGTCGGGAAGGAGTGGCCCTGGGAGTCCTGAACATTGAATCCAGACCCCATGAAGCCTCATGGCTTCATGTCAAGCATGGGCAAGGAAATCTCCTGCTGATTACCACCTACCGCCCTCGCTCAGCTGAGGAATCAGTACTCCTCCATGTTGAACACCACTTGGAAGATGCACGGGCACAGAATGCACTCTGGGTGGGGGACTTCAATGTACTTCCTTAACGCCACTACTGACCGAGCTGGCCGAGCCCTGAAGGACATAACTGCCAGGCTGGGCCTGCGACAGGTGGTGAGAGAACCAACATGAGGGAAAACCCTACTTGACCTCATCCTCACCAATCTACCTGTCGCAGATGCATCTGTCCATGACAGCATTGGTAGCATTGACCACCGCACAGTCATTGTGGAGACGAAGTCCCGTCTTCACACTGAGGACACGCTCCATCGTGTTGTGTGGCATTACCACCATGCTAAATGGGATAGATTCAGAACAGATCTAGCAGCTCAAAACTGGGCATCCATGAAGCGCTGTGGGCTATCAGCAGCAGCAGAACTGTATTCCACCACAATCTGTAACTGCATGGCCCAGCAAATCCCTCACTCTACCATTACCATCAAGCCAGGGGACTAACCCTGGTTCAATAAGGAGTGTAGAAGAGCATGCCAGGAGCAGCAGAAGGTGTACCTAAAAATGAGGAGTCAACCTCAGAAAGCTGCAACACTGGACTACATGCATGCTAAAAAGCGGAAGCGGCATGCTATAGACAGGGCTAAGCGATCCCACAATCAATGGATCAGATCAATGCTCTACAGTTCTGTCACATCCAGTCGTGAATGGTGGTGGACAGTTAAACAACTAACGGAAGGAGGAGGCTCCATAAATATCCCCATCCTCAATGATGTTGGAGCCCAGCACGTGAGTGCAAAAGACAAAGCTGAAGTGTTTGTAACCATCTTCAGCCAGAAGGGCCGAGTTGATGATCCATATCGGCCTCCTCCTGAGGTCCCCACCATCACAGAAGCCAGTCTTCAGCCAATTCGATTCACTCCACGTGATATCAAGAAATGGCTGAGCGCACAGGATACAGCAAAGGCTGTGGGCCCCGAGAACTTCCCGGCTGTCGTGCTGAAGACTTGTGCTCCAGAACTAGCTGCGCCTCTAGCCAAGCTGTTCCAGTACAGCTATAATACTGGCATCTATCCGGCAATGTGGAAAACTGCCCAGGTATGTCCTGTCCACAAAAAGCAGGACAAATCCAATCTGGCCAATTACTGCCCCATTGGTCTACAA
Source organism: Somniosus microcephalus (assembly GCF_052327205.1). NCBI lineage: Eukaryota > Metazoa > Chordata > Chondrichthyes > Squaliformes > Somniosidae > Somniosus > Somniosus microcephalus. Next base: position 34,835,041 of record NC_140996.1, read on the forward strand.
CTCTCAATCATCAGCAAAGTGATGGAAGGTGTCGTCGACAGCGCTATCAAGCAGCAGTTACTCTTGAAGAACCTGCTCACTGATGCCCAGTTTGGGTTCTGCCAGGACCACTCAGCTCCCGAACTCATTACAGCCTTGGTCCAAACATGAGCAAAAGAGCTGAACTCAAGAGGTGAGGTGAGAGTGACTGCCCTTGACATCAAGGCAGCATCTGACCAAGTGTGGCATCAAGGAGCCCTAGTAAAACTGAAGTCAATGGGAATCGGGGGGAAAACTCTCAACTGGCTGGAGTCATACCTAGCACAAAGGAAGATGGCTGTGGTGGTTGAAGGTCAATCATCACAGCCCCAGGACATCGCTGCAGTGTCCTAGGCCCAACCATCTTCAGCTGCTTCATCAATGATCTTCCCTCCATCATAAGGTCATAAGTGGGGATGTTTGCTGATGACTGCACCGTGTTCAGTGCCATTCGCAACTCCTCAGATAATGAAGCAGTTCATGCCCGCATGCAGCAAGACCTGGATGACATTCAGGCTTGGGCTAATAAGTGGTAGGTAACATTCGCGCCACACATGTGCCAAGCAATGACTATCTCCAACAAGTGAGCATCTAACCTGTAGGGGGGGCATCTATTCTTTGGTTTATGGTAACATACCTGGGCAGCAGCCTTTTGCCTGCTGCACTGTAAACCAATTTTAACAGCGGTTCCGAATCGCTACCCCACCTTTCAGTTCTGACTGGAGGACTTACAATTAATGATGTTAAAGCAGACAATTGGTTTGGATATGAGCAAAGTCAAAATTTATTAAACTAAAGAACCATAATAAAATATAAACTATACCACATGAACATAGTAAATGCAACAAAAGTATATAACAAGGGGGTACACACGGCAAAAATGATGGATACAATGGCTACAATGTTATTTAAACAATCTTAGCAATTCCCTTAAATCACCACCCCAAAGTCCTTGCTAGGTTGTCTTGTTGAGGAGTCATAACACTCTGCTCACCTGTGATCCAGCGAAGTAAAAAGAGACCCGATAGCTTCTCAGTAGCTATCTTTTATACCTGTTGCTGCTGCCGCTCTGTCTGGAAAAATTCCCGCCTAAAGTTCCAGTACACAAACAAAAAGGACTGTGATTGGTTGCTGAATTGCTTGTTTAAACATAACCGGCCTCGGGTCAAGTGGGCAACTCCTGACCTCGCTGGTTTGATTGACAGGTCTTTCACACAAACACATTACAAGCTGTAAACCTCTGTGTTTGACCGGGCTCAAAAGCACAAGCCTTAAAAGATGTTCCTTCTCAATGTGTGTGAATACTTCCACGAATTTCCTCAACTCCGTTGTAGTCTAGTCCAGCAGTCTTTCGTGGCTCTGAGCATGCTTCAAAACATTGATCTGACCCAGAGGCAATTCAAAACACATAAATCTTCATCCGCGATGTGGACCAATGTTTCTCTTGTTTTCAGGGGAATTTTGCGAAACTCTTACAAACCACCGCCCCTTGACATTCAATGGCATTACCATCGCTGAATCCCCCACCAACAATATCCTGGGGGTCACCATTGACCAGAAACTTAACTGGACCAGCCACATAAACACTGTGGCAACAAGAACAGGTCAGAGGCTGGGTGTTCTGCAGTGAGCGTCTCACCTCCTGACTCCTGAAAGCCTTTCCACCATCTACAAGGCATAAATCAGGAGTGTAATGGAATGCTCTCCACTTGCCTGGATGAGTGCAGCTCCAACAACACTCAAGAAACTTGACACCATCCAAGACAAAGCAGCCCACTTGATTGGCGCCCTATCCACTGTTAAGTCTGTGTGTTCTAGTTGTAATTACCACACAGACTACAAGATTAAAGTTCAACAGGTCTTTACTGGTTGGAGGTCAGGACTATACTAAATACAATATTACTACACAGTGCTTATATACCGGTGGTCACCATCGGTATTACGTATACAGCAGCCAGAGAAAGTAGTACATCTCTTAAGGTGGAACAGGCTTAAGTTCTCTTAAGGTGGAACAGGTTACATACACCACAATCCTCCCTTTTTAGCTTAACAGTCATATCCCCATTTAACATAACATAATAACATATATAACTTCAGGTATAAACAGTTCAAAGTTTCAGTCTCTCAGGAGGCCTTCTGATTCGGTTTGGATAACGCCTTTCAGTGGTCTCTGATTCCTGTTGCTGAGGTGACTCCTCTAGTTGGTCTCCCATGCATTGGGTGTTATCATCATCAGGTAGATTCCCTGCCGAGGTAGATGCTTCAGGTTCATTAACGTCTTCCACAGTTGTCTCTGTCGCAACCATGGGTTCGACCCTTGCTCTCGATTCTACCAGTTGATCCGCATGACGCCTTATCACATTGTTACCAATATCTACTGTGTACATCAGAGGTCCTTGTCTGGCCCGAATTGTTCCGGACTGCCATTTTTCGTTTCCATAGCCCTTTGCCAACACTGGTTGTCCTACGTCGAAACTTCGAGTGGTCTTGTTATTAATATGCCGGAACTGTTTGTTTTCCACTTCCCTCCGCACATTTGGTTTTAACAAGTCCAACCTGGACCGCAACCTCCTGTTATAAAACATCATGGCAGGACTTTGGTTAGTCACTGCATGAGCGGCGTTTCAATATGCCATTAGGAAATTGTCCACCTTGTGCTGTAGCGGAATCTGATCATCGTTCATGGCCTTTATTGCCTTTTTGAATGTTTGGACAAATCTCTCGGCCAACCCGTTTGTCGCCGGATGATATGGGGCAGAGGTATAATGTTTCACCCCATTCTTCTTTAAGAATTTTTGGAATTCTTCCGACACGAACTGTGGTCCGTTGTCCGAACAGATCTGTTCTGGCAATCCGTTCCTTGCGAATATTGTTCTTAACACCGCAATTGTCTTTTCTGAAGTAGTGGTATTCATCTTGATCACTTCTGGCCATTTGGAATGTGCGTCCACCGCAATTAGGAACATGGAGTCCATGAATGGACCAGCAAAGTCAATATGTACGCGTTGCCATGGGGCTGAAGGCCATTCCCATGGGTGTAGTGGTGCGATCGGAGGTGCATTTTGCACTTTTTGGCACCCAGCACAGCTTTTCGTCAACTCCTCTATCTGTTGGTCAATACCCGGCCACCATACATAAGCCCTAGCAAGACTTTTCATCTTAACTCCCCCCAGATGACCTTCATGCAGTTCTTATAGAACTCTTTCCCTTAACTTGGGAGGAATAATCACTCTTGTCCCGTACATCAAAGTACCATGGCAGACGGACAGCTGGTCTCGCCTTGCCGAGAATGCCGGTAACAGAGGATCACCACGTGTTGGCCATCCTTTCACTGTCACCTCGTAGACTCTGGACAGTGTCGGGTCGTTCCTGGTTTCTCTTTCAATACTTGCATTGGTGACTGGTAAACACTCGATGATGGTCGAATGAAATAACTAAACAGGGTCAACTTTCGTCGTTTCTTCTTCTTCAGGTAGTGGCAGGCGCGACAGCCCATCAGCATTGCCATGCTGCTTCGTACCTTTGAATTCTATTTGATATTGATGTGCCCCTAGGAAAAGGGACCATCTCTGGAGACGCTGTGCTGTCATCACTGAAACACCCTTCTTAGGGTTAAAAATGGATACCAACGGCTGATGGTCTGTCAGAAGTGTGAATTTTTGGCCCTGCAGGTAATGATTAAACTTCTTCACTCCCCATACAAGGCTGAGAGCCTCCCTATCGATCTGCGCATAGTTGCGCTCAGCGGAGGTCAATGATCTGGATGCAAACGCGACTGGCCTTTCCGTGCCATTTGGCAACTTGTGTGAGAGTACTGCCCCAATACCATATGGAGAAGCATCACAAGCCAGCCAAATAGGCAGTGTCGGGTTGAAGTGAGCCAACACTTCCTCTGAGGTGATCAATTCTTTGCTTTTGCGAAATGCCTTCTTACAGTTTTCGCTCCATTCCCATGGTACCCCCTTCTGTAAAAGAGCGTTTAGCGGGTGCAGTACCGTGGATAGATTTGGTAGAAATTTATGGTAATAGTTAATCAATCCTAGAAACGACCTCAACTGAGAGACATTATCCGGAGCGGGAGCCTTTACAACTGCCTCTATCTTGTCAGGAGACTTATGAAGCCCCTCCCGGTCAATGACATGGCCACAGTACGAGATCCGCTTCTGGAAGAACTCACATTTCTGCCGATTAACTCTAAGTCCATACTCTTTCAGTCTGTTGAGCACCAGTTCCAAGTTTGCGAGGTGTTCTTCATCACCATCACCTGTAATCAGAATATCGTCCAGGTAACACTGTGTGCCTGGAATTCCCTGTAATACCTGCTCCATGGCCCTCTGCCAAATTGCTGGAGCCGATGCCACTCCAAAAACCAGCCTATTGTACCGGTACAAACTTCGATGCGTGTTGATCGTGAGGTATTGGCGTGACTCTTCTTCAACCTCCATCTGCAAGTACGCCTGCGCCAGGTCTATCTTGGTGAAGTGTTTCCCACCAGACAACGAAGCAAAAATATCCTCAATCCGCGGAAGCGGATACTGCACCGTGTGAAGCACCGGATTAACGGTGATTTTGAAATCTCCACAGATGCGAACCTTCCCTGGTTCTCCTGGCTTGTTGCTCGAAGGACGTTTCATAACGGGAACAATGGGCATAGCCCACTCACTCCAATCTACCTTAGACAGTACACCTGAACGTTCTAGCGCTTCCAGTTCCGCTTCTACAGTAGGTCGTATTGCATAGGGTACCGGTCTGGCTTTAAAACATTTTGGGTGTGCATGTTCATCAATCTTGATGTTTGCCGTAATTCCTCTCAGTGTTCCCAGTCCCTGCTGGAACACCTCTTTAGCATCATCCAATATTTTGGACAATCGTTTAGGTTTGACATCTGTTTCCCCGGAATCTACCGTTAGTGCCTTCAAGGAGTGCCAGTCCATATTCATTTTCCTAATCCACTCCCGTCCCAGTAGTGGTGGACCTCCTTCAGGTAGCACATATAAGTCCATTACTTGGCTTTCTACGCCCTTGTGGACCACTTTTACCTCTATCTTTCCGATGGGGTACACTCTTTGCCCCGTGTATGTTTTCAATATAACATCCGTATCCTGTAGGGGAATATGTTGGAATAACCTTTTGTAATCTTTCTTATTCATGACCGTCAATGCCAATCCAGTGTCCAATTCCATCTTTACTTGGACTCCTGCTATCTGAAGGGTGACCCAAATTGTCTGGAGATTTGCATCCTTACCAACGTTGTGTACTCTTAAGCTACCCAGTTCATTGCTGCTAGCGTCTGAATCTGACTTCTGTTCGGTCGAACTGTTCTTTGTCACCTTGTGTACCTTTATGTATTTTCCTTGCGGTGACTTTTTGTTGCTGGTCTTCTTTCCTGACCGGCATACTTTAGCTATGTCGCCAAGCCTGCCACACGTTCTACATTCTTGGTTTTTAAACCAACACTGGTTCTGATCGTGCGTTGTCTTTCCACAACGATAACATTTTACAGTACTCAAACCCAATTTATTTGTACTGAGTTCCGGTGACCGTAGCTGCATTACTGCCGTGCCTCTCGCTGCGGCTTCGTGTGCTGCTGCCATAGTGACCGCTTTCTCAAGCGTCAGCTCATTCTCCTCGAGCAGCCGCTTTTGTGTATCTTCTTTTAATAAACCACACACAAATTTATCTCGTAGCGCCTCTGTCAGTCTCGTTCCAAACTGACAGTACTTTGCTAGCTTACGCAATTCCATTAAATATTCAGCATTGCTTTCATCCTTCAGCTGCCTTCTGCTGTAAAATTTAAATCGTTCCGCTAGCATCAGCGGCGTGGGGTTTAGATGATTTTTCAGGACAGTAACAATCTCCTTGAACGTCTTATCTGTCGGTTCATCTGGTGATATAAGGTGTTTCAATTGCCCGTATGTCTTCGCACCCATTAAGTTTAATAATGTTAGTACTTTCTCTTCATCTGGGATTTTATTTGCTTTACAATAATTTTGTATGCGTTCTACATACATGGCCCAATCTTCGATGTCACTATCAAAGGTATTAATGTTCCCATGTTTAGGCATCGTTGCAATTTAATTTATTTTAATTTTTATCCAAGATGGTGGCTTCCTGCTCTTGTCTTCGTCCTCCGCCTACAAAATGGCGGTTTTCCCATGCTTGGCGGTCTTCACCCGTCCCCCAACGCTGTCTCCGCTTCACCGCAGCTCTCGTGCCTTCAGTTGCCCCAGACGCTGCGCCTTTTTAGCCCGAATGCGGCCCGGCCCTTATCACCAGCCGCGATCGATGTCCCCGCGCTGCGCCTTTCGGCCCGAATGCAGCCCGGCCCTTATCTCCGGTCACGATCGATCTCACCGCCCTTATTCCTCCGTCTTCCCTCCCCGCCTGTACAGCCAACGCGGCCGACTTTCTGGTCGCGTCGCTGCCCGGCTTACCCACCACCGAGGTAGAAAGAAGATAGCTGACAGCCGCTGATGGAGGCTTTGAGTTCAGGATGTCTTCTGCACTCTGGTTTCTCGATGTCTGCCGCGCGACGTGTCTTCCAGCAGGGTGATGAGGGTGGAAGCCTCTCTTCGACGTCTGTTCTGTGGACGAAGCCGCCGTGGATATAAACTGCCGCAGGGTAAGAATCGGACTCGTCGCCACTGTTAAGTCTGTGTGTTCTAGTTGTAATTACTAACACAGACTACAAGATTAAAGTTCAACAGGTCTTTACTGGTTGGAGGTCAGGACTATACTAAATACAATATTACTACACAGTGCTTATATACCGGTGGTCACCACCGGTATTACGTATACAGCAGCCAGAGAAAGTAGTACATCTCTTAAGGTGGAACAGGCTTAAGTTCTCTTAAGGTGGAACAGGTTACATACACCACATCCACCATCTTAAACATTTACTCTCTCCACCTCCGGCGTACCATGACTGCAGTGTGTACCATCTACAAGATGCACTGCAGCAACTTGCCAAGGCTTCTTCGGCAACCCCTTCAAATCCGCAACCTCTTGCACCTAGAAGTACTAGGGCAGCAGACGCATGGGAACACCACCACCTCCAAGTTCCCCTCCAAGTCACACATCATCCTGACTTGGAAGTATATCGCGATCCTTCATCGTCGCTGGTCAAAATCCTGGAACTCCCTCCCTAACAGCATTGTGGGAGTACCTTCACCACACAGACTACAGCGGTTCAAGAAGGCAGCTGACCATCACCTTCTCAAGGACAATTAGAGATGGGCAATAAATGCTGGCCTTGCCAGCAATGCCTATATCCCATGAACGAATAAAAAAAATAACTGGAGCTTGGAAAGGATGGGTGTTGGGAAAACAGGAAAATGGGTGAAGATGTGACCCTTAATCATATGAATAAGGCTGTAATTTGTGGCAGATGGAGGCAAATTGACAGGAAGGAAGGGATTAGAGAAGTTCAGCCTCACCATGATAAAGGAGCATATTAGGGCTGCAGGAGAGGAAGTGGTAGAGGTAGAAAATGCAACAAAAGTAGTTAAGAGTGAGCTTGTTAAGAGATTACATGTGGGGAAGAAAGCACAGCTCATGGTCGAGCAATTCACCTAGGTTCTGCACCTTTGGATTTGGACTGAGGTGACAACCAGAGTGATTGAGGAGTCAAGACTAGAAATGGAAATGTACTAACAGGAATTTAAGATAATTACTTTGGTTTTGCTGAGGTATTTTGGTTCAATCAGGTTTTAATGCCAGATAGGCAATTGAAGAATGTAACAAGAGCTTCGGGATCCATGGAGGAGGTAAAGAGGGTATGCTTCATCCTGGAAAGCAAAGATAAACCTTGGTTTCTTTTCTCCACTACCGACCATCTCCTTAAAACTCTCCCCCATCCCCTTCAACATCACCTCCAAGCATATGTGACAAGGTCATAGACTTCTTGTCCATTATTGAGACCATTTATTCAGCAGCCTCTGCTGATTTCCTCTGTTCTACTTGTCATCAATCCTAACCTTTCCCCAGCCTCTCTCCTTCCCTAGCCCTGAACCCATGTCTCGCTCTAGGTTGTCTTCCCTCTCCCTGCATACCTTCTCAAAGCTCATCTTGTCTATGAGACTCACCTCTTGCTCCTTTGACCCCATTTCCACTAAATTGCTGACCACACAACTTCCCTTTGTGGTCACCATATTATCTAACATTGTAGATAGTTTTCTCTCCTCAGGTACTGTCCCCTCCCTTTCAAAACTTTCATCATCCTCTCTTCGAAAAAAAACATCTTTGCTCCCTCTGCGCTTGCAAACTGCTGTCCTATCTCCAACCTTCCCTTCCTCTCCAAAGATCTTCAATGTGTTATTGCTTCCCAAATGCATGCTCATCTCTCTTGCAACTCCATATTTCACTCTTTCCAATCAGGTTTTCATTACTGCCATAACATTGGAATGGCCCTAACTAAAGTCACAAGTGACATCTTCTGTGACTGTGACCATTATGCATTAACCTGTTCAACCACATCAACATCTGCAGCTGTTAAAGTGGTTGACCACAACATCCTCCTCCAATGCTTCTCCTCAGTTGTCCAACTCATAAGGCACTGCCCTGACTTGGTTGCACTCTTACCTATCTGATCATAGCTCGCCTCCAGATGTGACTATTCCAATGTTCTACTTTTATTCTATTCCACACCAAGTCCCATTCATCCATCACCTCTTTTCCTGCTGACATTAATTGGCTCCCTGTTTCCAACACCTCAAATTTAAAATCTCTTAACATTTAAATCCCTTCATGACCTCGCTCCTCCCTAGTTATATGATCTCTTCCACCTCTACAACCCTCCTCTGAACTCTACTACTCTGACTCTGACCTCTTGTACATCCCCCACTCCCTTCACCCCAACATTTGGGGCTGTGCCCTCAGCCACCTCGGCTCCACACTCTGGAATTCTTTCTGTAAACTGCTCCTCCTCGTTCCTTCCTCTCCTCCATGAAGACCCTCATTAAATCACACCTTTTTGACCAAGCTTTTTGTTACTGCTCCTAAGATCTCCTTCTTTGACATTGTGTCCATTTTTTTGATTTTGCCTCTGTGAAGCACCTTGGACATGTTTCTCATTTAAAAGGCATATAGAAATGCAAATTGTTGTTATTGTTGCTGTTAGCATATATGTCGATGATATCGGCAAGGCATATATTATAGCATATAAATCTAAAGGAGGAGACCCATGATGGAGTTCTAGAAACACTTGAGGTGATTGTATGGATAAGATAAATATTGAAGGAGGTATTTCCCTCGATTATCCCGAGTCACTGCCCATTTTAGGGTGGTTGCAATGCCTCGATTTTAAAATTCTCATCCTTGTTTTCAAATCCCTTGTGAAGTGCCGTGGGATGTTTAACAATGTTAAATGCACCACACAAATATAAGTTGTTGCTGTTGTGGTGGATTGGGGCAGTAAGTAGAGGAATATGCATTCTTGAAGGCTGTCGCTTTAAATTCACACAAAGAAACGGTGCCTGAACTTTGTTTCCAAAATAATTCCAGTTGTCATTAAGACTTGCCATGAGTTTCAATAAGGCCAAGAGAGTGTGGATAACCTTTCATCCCATTCCCCTCCATTTCTGCCCCGACCACCGCCCCCTCCAGTACTTGCTGCAACTATATCAGTAGCAGTAAGAGCTGCTGCAAGATAACCTTGATGCAGAATTCTTATTACGGAGGCTCTTTTGTGTGCTGGTACTGAAGGTTTGTGTCACCTTGTCTGCACAGTCATATTTTTAGTACTTTGGTAGTTGAATCATAGAATCATATGGAATCTTAAAGCACATAAGAACATAAGAACATAAGTAATAGGAGCAGGAGTAGGCCAATCGGCCCCTCGAGCCTGCTCCGCCATTCAATAAGATCATGGCTGATCTGATCCTAACCGCCAATCTACTATCACTGAACCATCTCCTGAATCTAACAGAATTAGACACATGAAATAGGAGCAGGATCAGGCTACATGGCCCCTGGGCCCACTTCGCTACCCACAGGGCCATGACCGATCCGAACCTAGACTCATGTCCAAATTCCTGCCCGCTCCCCGTAACCCTTAATTCCCTTTACTTCTAGGAAACTGTCTATTTCTGTTTTAAATTTATGTAATGATGTAGCTTCTACAGCTTTTTGGGGCAGCATATTCCATGGACCTACCACCCTCTGAGTGAAGTAGTTCCTCCTCATCTCAGTTTTGAAAGAGCAGCCCCTTATTCTAAGACTATGCCCCCTAGTTCTAGTTTCACCCATCATCGGGAACATCCTCCCCGCATCCACCCGATCCAACCCCTTCACAATCTTATATGTTTCAATAAGATCGCCTCTCATTCTTCTGAACTCCAATGAGTAGAGTCCCAATCTACTCAACCTCTCCTCCTATGTCCATCCCCTCATCCCCGGGATTAACCAAGTGAACCTTCTTTGTACTGACTCGAGAGCAAGTATGTCTTTCCTTAAGTATGGACACCAAAACTGTATGCAGTATTTCAGGTGCGGTCTCACCAATACCTTGTACAACTGAAGCAATACCTCCCTATTTTTATATTCTATCCCCCTAGCAATGAAAGCCAACATTCCATTGGCCTTCTTAATCACTTGCTGCACCTGCATTCTAACCTTTTGAGTTTCGTGCACCAGGACCCCCAGATCCCTTTGTACTTCAGTACTTTCCAGTTTCTTGCCATTAAGATAATAACTTGCTCTACGATTTTTCCTGCCAAAGTGCATAACCTCACACTTTCCAGTATTGTATTCCATCTGCCAAATCTCTGCCCACTTACTTAGCCTGTCTATGTCCCCTTGCAGGTTTTTTATGTCCTCCTCACTCACTACTTTCCCTCCCATCTTAGTATCATCTGCAAACTTTGATATGTTACACTCGGTCCCCTCCTCCAAATCGTTAATATAGATTGTAAAGAGTTGGGGACCCAGCACTGACCCCTGTGGAACACCACTCGTTACTGATTGCCAGTCCGAGAATGAACCATTTATCCCAACTCTCTGCTTTCTATTAGATAGCCAATCCTCTATCCATGCCAGAATATTACCCCAAATCCCGTGATTTTTTATCTTAAGCAATAATATTTTGTGTGGCACCTTGTCAAATGCCTTTTGGAAGTCTAAATACACTACGTCCACTGGTTCCCCTTTATCCACCCTATATGTTACTTCCTCAAAGAACTCCAGCAAATTTGTCAAACATGACATCCCCTTCATAAAACCATGCTGACTTTGTCCTATTAAATTATGATTATCCAAATGTCCTGTTACTGTCTCCTTAATAATGGACTCCAATATTTTACCTACGACAGATGTTAGGCTAACCGGTCTATAGTTTCCAGCCTTCTGTCTACTGCCCTTTTTAAATAAGGACGTTACATTAGCAGTTTTCCAGTCTGCCGGGACCTTTGCTGATTCCAGGGAGTTTTGGAAAATTATTACCAATGCATCCACAATCCCTACCGTCACTTCCCTCAAGACCCTAGGATGTAAGCCATCAGGTCCAGGTGATTTATCTGACTTGAGTCCCATTATTTTACCGAGTACCACTTCCTTCGTGATTTTGATCATGTTTAGCTCCTCCCCCCCTTTAGCCCCCTGTTTGTCCAGTGTTGGGATATTCTTAGTGTCTTCTACTGTAAAGACTGATACAAAATATTCATTCAGTGTTTTTGCCATCTCCATATTTCCCACCATTAATTTCCCGGTCTCATCCTCTAAGGGACCAACATTTAGTTTAGCCACACTTTTTCTTTTTCTATAACTATAAAAACTCTTACTATCTGTTTTTATATTTTTTGCAAATTACTTTCATAATCTATCTTCCCTTTCTTAAACAATCTTTTTGTTACTTTTTGCTGTCTTTTAAAGTTTTCCCAATCCTCTATCCTCCCACTAGATTTGGCTACCTTATATGCCCTTGTTTTTAGTTGAATACTATCCGTAATTTCTTTACTTAGCCATGGATGGCTGTCTTTTCTTTTACACCCTTTTCTTCTCAGTGGAATATATATTTTTTGGAAGTTGTAAAATAATTCCTTAAATGTACACCACTGATCATGTATCGTCTTACCCTTTAATCTATTTTCCCAATCCACTCTACTCAATTCCGCTCTCATACCTTCATAGTCTCCTTTATTCAAGCTTAGCATGCTTGTTTGAGATCCAACCTTCTCACCCTCTCATTGAATATGGAATTCAACCATGTTATGGTCACTCATTCCAAGGGGATCCTTTACTAGGACATTTTTAATTAATCCTGTCTCATTACACAGGACCAGATCTAAGGTTGCTTGCCCCCTGGTCGGTTCAGTTACATACTGCTCAAGAAACCCATCCCTAATACACTCAATGAACTCATCCTCAAGGCAGCCCTGCCCAATTTGATTTGTCCAATTAATATGATAGTTAAAATCCCCCATAATTATAGATGTTCCCTTATTACAAGCCTCAACTATTTCCTGATTGATACTCCGTCCAACAGAGTTGCAACTGTTCGGCGGCCTATAGACTACGCCCACTAGTGTTTTTTTCCCCTTATTATTCCTTACCTCCACCCAAACTGTTTCATTATCCTGATCTTTTGACCCAATATCATTTCTCTGTATTACAGTGATTCCTTCCTTTATTAACATAGCCACCCCACCTCCCCTTCCTTCCTGCCTGTCCTTCCTGATCGTTAAATAACCTGGTATGTTTAATTCCCAGGCATTGTCACCCTGCAGCCATGTTTCTGCAATGGCCACAAGATCATACCCATATGTAGTTGTTTGTGCCATTAACTCGTCTATTTTGTTACGAATGCTACGTGCATTCAGATAGAGAACTTTCAAATATGTTTTGTGACACTTAGTTCCTGCTTTTGCCCTTTTTATTTCTTTACCTTTTACTCCATACCTCCTGCCCCTTCCTGACATGCTCTGGTTTTAAATTTCCCCACTGCTACCTAAGTCTATGACCTTCTCTGTTGTCATTTGTATTATTTGCTCTCAAGGAACCTCCCCCCCCCACTAGTTAGTTTAAAGCCCTCTCTACAGCCCTAGTTATATGATCCGCCAGGACTCTAGTCCCAGCACTGGTCCCAGGAGGCCATTCTGCCCATCATGGCTGTGCAGGCTCTATGAATTTAATCCCACACCCCAGCATTTTCCCCATAATCCTGCAAATTAATCCTCTTCAAGTACATATCCAATTGCCTTTAGAAAGTTCCTGTGGAATCTGCTCTTTCAGAAAGTGCATTCCAGATCTTAACAACCCTCTGTGTGAAAACAATTCTCATTTCCCCTCTATTTCTTTTGCCAATTGTTTTAAATCTGTGACTTCTGGTTACCGACCCATTTGCCAGAGGAGAGAATTTCTCTCTACTTGCTCTCGAAAAACACCTCATAATTTTGAATATCTCTATTAGGTCTCACTTTAACCTTCTCTGCTCTAAGCAGAACAATCCCAGCTCCTCCATTCTCTCCACATTACTGAAGTCACGCATCCTAGTATCATCCTGGTAAACCTCATCTGTACCCTCTCCAAGGCCTTGACCTCCTTCCTAAAGTGTGGTGCCCAGAATTGCGCAAAATACTCCAGCTGAGGCCTAGCCAGTGAATTGTAAAGGTTCAGCATGACTTCCTTGTTTTTATATTCAATGCCCCATTTACAAAGCCAAGTATCCCTTACGCTTTCTTAACCACCTTACCACTTGCCCTGCTACCTTCAAAGATTTGTGAATATGTACTTTACGATCCTCAGTTCTTTCACCACCCTCAAAATAGTACCAATTAGATTATGTCACATCTCCATGTTGTTCCTCCCAAAAGGCATCATTTCCACTTATCCACATTAAATTGCATCTGCCATGTGTCTGCCCATTTCACCAGCCTGACTAGGTCCTCCTGAAGTCTACTGCTATACTCCTCACTATTTGCTATATTGCCAAGTTTTGTGTCAGGTGCTTACTTCAAAATTGTACTCCCTATACCCAATTCCCGGTCATTTATACATAACAAGAAAAGCAATGGTCCTAATACCAACCCCTGGGGGACACCACTGCATACTTCTTTCCAGTCAGAAAAACATCCATTCACCACTACTCTCTGCCTGCTATCCATTGGCATGACTAATAAAGATTCTGGTAGAAAATAGTGATGGATTATCAGTGGTTCACGTTGGCGGGTGTTCAGACCGCCCTGTCACAAACTCGCAACCACGAGGAGAATTCAGGCCATTACGTTTATGTTTTCACATGTAGGAGTGGATTAGGAGAGACAAGTGCCACCGAGGTGTAATGCAGAAGAGAGATTTTGCAAGAGGATGGTTGTCTGTTTTGAAGGCAGTGTAGAGGATGAGAAAGTAACCTTGGTAACTAGTTATTGGACTATTCCTGCAATATATAAAGGAAAGACTTTCACTTATCTCATCTACATTTGAAAATTGAGAAAGATCCTGGGGGAAAAATTCAGTATCACCTCGTTTGAGGCGCGATTATCGGCCGTGCGCAAAGTTTAGCGCCTGGCGCTAATTATTGCCTCCAACTGCAAACTTGGCTTTTATCACCCCTGGAGTTGATTGGAGCACTAAATCAGGCACTACACATCTCTCCTAAGGCACTAAGGCTGAGGAGTGAGGTGTTACCTCAGAGCGCTGGCGAAGCTCATGTGATGTCAGTCACTAATGGAACACAGACACAATGGTGCCAGCCAGTTATTAAAGGGGAGGGTTGATTTTGCTCTCCATCCACATTGTAGGGGTTCGCAAAATCCCCTAAATCCCCAAAGATCGGAAAATATTGGTCCACATCGTGGACGAAGAATTGTGTGATTTGAATTGTCTCTGGGTAGGACAATGTTTTAAAATGTGCCAAGAACTGCAAAAGGCTGCGTTGAGATGGACAGCACATGGACAATACTAGAATCAAGGAACTTCATGGAAAAATTCACACACTTTAAGACAGTACACTTTATTAATAAAATTGTTCCCTGGAGTTTGGTAAATGTAAAGGGGTTTAACAAATGGCCATCAGAAAGCATGGCCAAAAGACAAAAGCAGCTCGCAGCTCGTGGATGTCTGTGTAAGTGGGAGGATCAAGCAGTGGCAGTCAGACCTGTCAATCAAACAAGGGAGTTTCCCTTCTCAGAAGCAATCGATGTTTGTTTATTGACTTAAGGGATTATCCACTTGAGCAGTAACCGCAGAACAATCGGTTTCTGTTTACATAGTAATCCAGCCCCATTCAAAGCCCTTACACACATTGAGACACAATGAAACTCTGGAAAAGGACTTTTGAAAGAGAACACTTTGGATTGAATGGGTTTTTGAATCAACCATCACTGAGCAATAGGGCAGTTGGATTCCCTTTTGTTTTAGCCCAGGTGAACTCTGGATGTGGGCGGGTACACTTCGGCCCCAGAAGGTAGACACATCCAAACCACTCCAACCACTTTCAATCAGCCAATCACAGCCTTTCTCTTGTGTATTCGGACTTTTGGGCGCAAATTTTGCACACAGACCCTTTCAGCCAAACAGCAGAAGTTGGCAGGATATAAAGGTAGCTCCTGAGAAGCTATCTCTCTCTCTTACTTCCTTGGACCCCAGGTGAGCAGGTTTCTGACTCCTCAGCAAGGCAACCTAGTAAGGAGTTAGGGGGTGGTAATTTAGGGGAAATTGCTAAGATTGTTTAATTAACATTGTAGCCATCTATCCCTCATTTTTGCCATCTGTCTTCCCCTGTTAAGCAATTTACTGTAATTACTGTGTTCGTGTCGTATAGTTTAAATACTTGATTATAGTTTCTTTAGTTAATAAAAGTTGACTTTCTCACATCCACATCAGTTGTCCATTTTTAATATATCATTAATTATAAGTTCCTCCAGTCAGAACTGGAAGGCGGGGTAGCAATTTGAAACCGCTGTTTGGAAATTGGTTTACAGTGTAGCAGCAAAAGGCTGCCTGACCAGGTGAATTATTGTAAACGAGGTAAAAATTTGGAATTGGTAAGAGTGCAGGCAAAGGCTGCTGACCAGATAAATTACCGTAAACCAGGTAAAAGATGCCCCCCTACACATTGGCAACCGCGGCAGGACTGGAGGCAGTTCTTGATATGATAAGTGGTCTGGATCTGGAGAAAGCATCAGCTCTTGTTTCTCTCATTTTCAGTATGTGGGTAGCCCTGCGGATGTTAGCGGCAGCATGTAGGCTGACCTATCATGGTATAGGTGGCTGGGTTAAGGAAGGTGAGATGAGGGTGCAGGAGGAGGTTAAAGAGGCCAAGAATCAGGTGTCCCAGCTTGATAAATGCCAGGCGGAGGTAGAACACTTCATAAGAGAGGTGAACAAGGCCAGAGATAGTAGGATGAGGGTGCGGGAAGAGAATGCACGCCTCACACTAGAGGTCACGAAATGCCAGGCATTTATAGAGCGCCTTCTGCAGGAAGTCACAGAGGTGAGGGACAGTGAGATGAGGCTCCAGGAGGAAAATGCACACCTCACCCAAGAAGCTAGCGAGGGCAAAAGCCACGCGAGGAACAAGATAGAGTTCCTAAAGTGCCAAATTTACAGTTCAAAGAGGAACGAGATGAGACTGCGGGAAAAGAATGCCCACCTCACCTCAGAAGTCACAGAGCAGGAGGAGAAGGTTAGGGAAGTAAAGGCAGCTTATAAGCTGGCCTGCGACCAAAGGATTAGTGGAGCAGATCATACCTCATGTAACATAAAGATAGAGGCCTAGAAATTGAGTTTTGGCGCAGCCAGGGCTTTAGCGCCGGAAGTTAGTGCCGGAGCTAAGTCGCGCTGGTCGGGCCCAAAATTCAATAGTTCTGCGCCCAAACGGCTGCCGGCGCTGCTGAGAGCTGTTTGCGCCTGAAAACTGGCGCTACGCGCTGAATTTCGGCGCTATTCCAGCGCTGCGGCGCCCGCTGCGGTGCGGCAGGTTCGGGAAGTGCAGGCCTCCTCCTTCCCTTAAGGAGGAGCTGGCTGCACCCGGCCGCGGCCCGCGAAAATCTTTTTAAAAATGAGCCCGGCACCTCGGACAAGTGCCGGGCTTGCTTCTGTTCCGGGGGGGGGCGGGGGGGAAGTCCGGGGAGGGAGCTGCGGCCAGGCGGCCGGCGGGAAAGCGGCCGGCCGCCGCGGGGCCTTTAATGCGCCGGCGCAAAGTCATGTAAGACTCTGTTGCCAGAGTCTTAGTTGCGGCTGCCACGGGCGAGGCGGCCGCAACTGAATTTCGGCGCTGGGGCCCGTCGGCATGGCAACCGGGATGCTGCGCACACTGATGGCGTCATCGGTGCCGGCGCAGCGCTACCGGTGCAACGCCGCTTTAGGGCCCCAGGGAATTTTTGAACTGGCCATAACTCTGGCGCTAGTCCCTCTAGCGCCTCAAAAGCGGCGCTAAGGCAACTCAATTTCTAGGCCAGAGAGTTTGGGTATGGAGTTAAGGAGGGCTAAGCTGCTTAAGCAGGGGAACAGGGAAGGAGAGTTCTGGGACCCCTGTAGAGCATGGCTGGCAGCAGAAATCCGGGACAAGGGAGGCACACAGGGGATAGTTTTGGCCCCAGAGCAAAGGCAGGTCCAAGTCCAAAATTCCCCATTTAAAGCCACCCGGGTAAGAGAACATGAGTTTGCTGACCAGACAAGTTCAAGTTTACAGCCTGTAAAGACAGGCACTGTGGCTTGTTTCCAGGGAAAAGTTGTCCAGCCCACAAATTGGGACACTTCCCCACCCCAGTGGGACCTAAATTTTGGCCAAAGCTTAAATTCGAACCAAAGTTTAAATTTAAACAAGTTATGTGGCTCAGAAACAGAGAAACAGCAACCTGAGATTAGAAATCTGCAGGCTGCTGCAAATCCATTCACAGAAGATCGCTTGGAGACTGCCCGCTCATGCACAGTCGTGGTCTGAAGACAGGAATCCCCCAGTCTTCTGAACTACAGGTCCGCGCAGGCGCAGTCACGCGCCTGAGGGGAGAGGTTTCCCAAGATCAGGTTCGTGCAGGTGCGGTTCCCCAGCTTGTAACCCAAGCGGCTCCTCTTCAGTTTTCCCACGCAGGCGCAGTCGCGCACCTGTGAGGAGAGTTTTGCCAACAGGAGGTTCGCGCAGGCGCAGCCGCACGCCTGAGAGGAGCGGTTTCTCAACACCGGGTTAGCGCAGGCGCAGTCACGGACTCGGAACCCCGAGCGGCTCTTGCTCACTGTGAGGCCGAGCGCGCAGGTGCAGTTGGCCGTTTAAAGGTCCCCGCTTCCCAATCCATACACACAGGTGCAGTAGCCTGCTTGGAAGACTCAGCGGTTCTTCCTATCTTTTTTAAACAAATTGAACGTGCAGGCACAGTTGCCTGTGAGTGTAACAGTTCCCCGGCCCTTTGAAAAGATTGCTCGCGCAGGCACAGTTGTCTGCGGGACCCCAGCGGCTCCACATCAGTTTTCCCGTGCAGGCGCAATTGCCTGTTTGAAGCCAGAGGCTTCACAGCCTCTGCCGAGGGACTCCGGGGAGGAGGTGTGAGCAGGTGCAGTCGCCTGCTTGAAGACAGAGGCTTCACAGCCTCTGCCGAGGAACTCAGGGGAGGAGATTCGCACAGGCGCAGTCGCCTGTTTAAAGGGACCAGCTTCCCAGCCCGCTTCTAGAGTGGTCCCCCCCATGATGTGGGACCCTGGGGAGGCAGGGATAGCAATTCCTCTCGCAGGGGAGCTGGTAACAGGTTTTGGACATGGGGAGGAAAATTTCCAACCACCAGCAGCGGGTGGTGAGGGAATACCTGCCCCCAGGACAGGAGTGGGTAGGGAAAAGGAGACAAACCCGGAGTACCGGCAGGCTGCCAGGTATATTATACAGTCCGGGCTGTTTGCACCAGGGGGAGAAGGTTCCCAGCCAGCTAGGGCTGCGACTCAGTCTCAGCGGGTCCGCCAGCCCAAGAAAGCATGGTCACCCACTTTACAGTGGAGTAGGGTGGTCTCCCGAACCGGGGAAAATCCAAAGAACAGGGGTCCCCAATCAGCAACCATAAGCTGCAAGGGACCAGAGGCAGGAGGCAGTCCAGCTTCGATGCAGCCAGCAGTAATCTGCGACAGTGCCAGAGATTAGCCTGGCCATCCGGAGATGGGTGGCATTTGTATTATAGCTATGTATGAATATAGCGTGCTTTTAAGGTGAGTTGTAAGTTTAGAGCTAATGTTAAGTTTAAGTTTAAGTTTAAGTTTATAAGTGTGCCAAATGTTTGTATTTTTGGTCCGAGGTCGAGGGACCCGACCACGCCTCCACGTAAGGCAGCAGGTCAGTCAGAGACCTGGCTGCATGTCCTTTTAAGTTTTTGCAGAACAAGAAGCAACCCCGTTCGCCCAGCCCAAGCTGGGCATCGAATGAAGATATGGAGATACAGAATGTTGGGGATCACCTCGCCACTGGACAAATCCAGAGGAAACCCCGCATCGACCTTCAGGAGAAACTGGACAGGATCCGGAGGAACTTGCCTACTCCTCCTACATGGAAGAGATGTCCCCAGCTGGGTGGGGCACGGCCCCCAACCCAGCACTATCTTGACCAAAGTTCACTTGCGGGAGACCTCGCTGTTGAGGAGTCATGTCCCCCGGGAGTGGGTAGTGATGGCCCGGGAAAGATTGTAAAGGGGAGTGGGAGACCCAAGAGCCACGTGGTGCGTTCGGGGAAGGGAGGAACTCAACCGGGGGCCCACGGGCAAAGTTAGAGTGAAAGTGTGGCTGGGGAGGATGAGTGGGTGGCCGGATCTGGGATCCAAGTTTGAGTGTGGGGCCAGGGAGAGCCGCCACACAGGCACCCATCATTTTCTGCAGCCAGTTGAGGGAAGACGGGAGGGGGAGGGACTGGGAGTCACGATCCCATGCTCCCCGGTCTCGGTCTGTGCCAAGGTAATTTTAAACATGAGGGGTACCCCACTTCCACAAAGGGACAAGGGAACGGCTCGGGGCTGGTGGAGCAGGCTGGTCTGTAAATCCATTCTGTATGTTTTAAAGGTTTAAGACCATTCAAGGGGGGTGGAAGTTACATTTACTGCCCGGGTGGGAGGAGCAATACCCACTCGAATTTCGTGACCTATCATTGGCACGTGATGGTCGGGGTTTGTTTAAGCATGTTGTTCAGATATTTTTTTGTATTTTGTGTTACAGCCCCAAGTTGAGCAGAGGCATAGGATCCTCTCCGTGCTTGGGATCATTTTGTGGCAACTCCAAGTTGAGCAGAGGCATAGGACCCTCTCCGTGCTTGGGTTCATTTTGATTACATTGTATAACTAAGATTGCAACATTTTGTAATAAGTTATAATGTAACAAGTGATTGTAAATTTTGATTGCATTGTATAATGTAACAAGTGATGCAGGGGTATGAGACCCCTTATCGAGTGGATACTACAATCAAGTTGGAAGTATCCAAAGGGTGGACTGTAGGGGTTTGCAAAAATCCCCTAAATCCCTGAAGATCAGAAAATATTGGTCCACATCGTGGACAAAGAATTGTGTGATTTGAATTGTCTCTGTGAAGGACAATGTTTTAAAATGTGCCCAGAACTGCAAAAGGCTGCATTGGGATGGACAGCACGTGGACAACACCAGAATCAAGGAACTTCGTGGAAAAATTCGCACACTTTAAGACAGTACACTTTATTAATAAAATTGATCTCTGGAAATTGGTAATTGTAAAGGGGTTTAAAAAATGGCCGTCAGAAAGCATGGCCAAAAGACAAAAACAGCTCACAGCTCCTGGATGTCTGTGTAAGTGGGAGGATCAAGCAGTGGCAGTCAGACCTGCCAATCAAAGGGAGTTACCCTTCTCAGAAGCAATCGATGTTTGTTTATTGACTTAAGGGATTACCCACTTGAGCAGTAACCGCAGAACAATTGGTTTCTGTTTACATAGTAATCCAGCCCCATTCAAACTTCTTACACACAATGAGGCACATTGAAACTCCGGAAAATGGACTTTTGAAAGAGAACAGTTTGGATTGAATGGGTTTTTGAATCACCCATTTCTGTACAATAGAGCAGTTGGATTCCCTTTTGTTTTAGCCCAGGTGAACTCCGGATGTGGGCGGGTACACTTCGGCCCCAGAAGGTAGACACATCCAAACAACTCCACCAACTTTGAATCAGCCAATCACAGCCTTTCTCTTGTGTATTCGGACTTTTGGGCGCAAATTTTGCACACAGAGCTTTTCAGCGCCAAACAGCAGGAGTTGGCAGGACATAAAGGTAGCTCCTGAGAAGCTATCTCTCTCTCTTATTTTCCTTGGACCACAGGTGAGCAGGTTTTCTGACTCCTCAGCAAGGCAACCTAGTAGGAGTTAGGGGGTGGTAATTTAGGGGAAATTGCTAACATTGTTTAATTAACATTGAAGCCATTAATCCCTCATTTTTGCCGTCTGCCTTCCCCTGTTAAGCCATTTACTGTAATTACTGTGTTCATGTGGTATAGTTTAAAATTTGATTATAGTTTCTTTAGTTTAATAAAGTTTGATTTTCTCACATCCAGACCAGTTGTCCGTTTAATATATCATTAATTATAAGTCCTTCAGTCCTGGAAGGGTGGGTTTAGTGATTCGGAACCGCTGTTTAAATTGGTTTACAGTGTAGCAGCAAAAGGCTGCCTGACCAGGTGAATTACTGTAAACGAGGTAAAAGGTTGGAATTGGTAAGAGTGCAGACAAAGGCTGCTGACCAGGTAAATTACCATAAACCAGGTAAAAGATGCCCCCCTACAACATCCTGCTCATTGCAGCCTTGAATCTCGGCCTGGAGAGACCTGTACATCAAATCTGCTGGAAAGAACAATGGAGAGACCCAGGGAAAGAGCTCAGAGTGCAGCCCCCCCAGTCTCTTCTAAATCGATACAAGGACGGGTAAATCAAAATGAATCTGCAAAGTGCTGCTCATTACCCAAAACTCCTTCACACAGCGTTGAATCTCTCCAGATGTCTCTCTCTCTCTCTCTCTCAGAATGCGTGGTGCAAAAATGTCACCAACAGCAAAAGGCAGGAAGCGGTCGCCTTTAAATAGCGCTCCCCCAGTCCCTTCCTGACTGCAAAACGCTTCCCTCAACCTGTGGTTGCTAGTGGCAGGCGGTAAGGCAAGGGGCGCCACTCAATATCTGGTTAGGGGTGCTACCGGGGTGTTGCACACTCGACTGGCGTCACGATCTGCCGGCGCAGGAGATCGTGGCGGTAGCGTTTAGTGCCGCCGCAAAATGTTTAGTTAATTTGGTGAGCGGCTCAAACATCGCTGTGCACGGGCACTAATTGCTTTTCGCCCCATCAGCGCTCTCTTAAGGCGCTAACGGGAGGCGCAAACCACCTGAATTTCCCCCCCTATCTAATGAGGGATATTTATATTACACTGCCCACTTCCTTGGACAAATTAAATGTTGAACTACAGGAAAAAAACTATCAAAACTGTAAATCCTCTTTCAGATTTCAACTGGCCTGTTGTCCACTTGCCGCATTTTCTGTTTTATTTTAGTTTTGTAACTAGTTTGTGCTGTCCTTTCGAAAGGATTTTTTTTTGGGACTCACAACCATGCATTGTTTTTGCAGCAGCAATCTCTTCGATAATCTGGAACTTTTTTCATTGTAGAGATGTTTGAACAAAATTATATTCTCAGTTACCTAAATTACAATTACGCATTATATTGAAGTAAAAGGTTTTCAATAGCAGATTCCATCTCCCCACTACTGAGCAGTGGTAAAAATGGTAATGTTATTATTTGTGGTACTTTTCATATACATCTTATACATATGAATTATCCTGTGTTATTTTCCTCTCTTAATCTAGAATGGGAGACCTGAAAAACTGAAATTTATGAACTGCATGCTGAAAGGAAGCCATACTTTTCAATTTGGCCACCCAGGGAGCTATCTTCTATTATTTGGAGTGATATGTATGTGGGGTTTTTTGCAGGCGTTTACGATTTTGCTGCAAATAGGAGAAGGTCTCTGAAAAGTAATCAGTGTGACAGTTTTATTGGGCCATATTTTGCGACCCCTAAGGGTGCGTACGAGGTGTGTACGTGCACGTAGGGGCCGCGCAAGTTCAGGGTTTAGGCAGGCGAAGCACATGCGCTAAAACTTGCCAGATCCTCTTGACAGAACCTCCGCATCCCCAGCAGCTGGGACTCTGCGGGTGGAGAGTTGCGTTATTTGCACTACTTACGCCCGCTGAAAGCCTATCAAATGTTTCTGCCTGGTAAAAGCAGGCGTGAGGCCTGCTTTTACCAGCATAAGATTTTTAAAAAATAGAAAAATAACTTTTTAGCACTCATTTATAAATTAAAAATACTCTTCAATAAGGTAAATTTATTTTTAGCCCTGTAAAATCATATAATTTTTTCCAAAAAATTAAATTTTTGTATAAAATATTTAATTAAATGCCATTTTAATTAATTTTAAATATGCAATTAAAAAAAACCTATTTCATGTGTTGGTGTATTTTTTAAGTGATCTATATTCATACTTATTGGAGGTCCGTATGTACAGAACTCCAACAAGTATGAATGGGGATTCCCTTCTTTTATTGGTTGGGCCGGGCCACGTGATCCCAGGGGCGGCTACGAACCGCCTGCGTCCCTGGGATACGGGGACATCTGCCCGAGCAAACCCGGAGAGGCCCAGGATCACAAGCCCCTGTATCTCCCAGGCCACACCAGGCACATTCATAGAATTTTTGCAGGTCGGAGGACTCTGCCCCGCGGGACGCCTTCGATCGCAAATGTTGGCCCAATATTTCTTTGATATCATATTTAGAACTAGGCAGCAGCAACATAAACAGCGAGTTAGCGTAAGTGATTGGAGAAGGGCTGGAAGTGGTTTTTACCCCCGGGGACAGTGCTGGCTTCATTTTTGTTCTCGGTATACACTGATGATTTACACTTGGGCATAAGGAGCATAATCTTGAAATTTGCCAACAGCATAAAAATAGGGGAGCTGGCAAACAGCAAGGAGGACTGTAAAATACTTCAAAAAGATGTGGACAGGTCAACAGAGCAGGCAGACAAGTTGCAGGTGCAATTTAATTTGGGAGGAAAAACAATGAAGGGTGCAGATGAACAGCAAGACCTAAGAATTCAAATTCAAATACAAAATTCCCTGAAAGTGTAAGCGCAGGTAAATAAAAAAAGACTTACATTTATATAGCGCCTTTCACAACCATCGGATGTTTCAAAGTGTTTTTTAGCCAATGAAGTACTTGTGGAGTGTAGTCACTGTTGTAATGTGGGAAACGCGGCAGCCAATTTGCGCACAGCAAGCTCCCACAAACAGCAATGTGATAATGACCACATAATCTGTTTTTGTTATGTTGATTGAAGGATAAATATTGGCCAGGACACCAGGGATAACTCCCCTGCTCTTCTTCAAAATAGTGCCATGGGACCTTTTGCGTCTACCCGCCA
The DNA here is from genome assembly GCF_052327205.1 of Somniosus microcephalus. Taxonomy (NCBI): domain Eukaryota; kingdom Metazoa; phylum Chordata; class Chondrichthyes; order Squaliformes; family Somniosidae; genus Somniosus; species Somniosus microcephalus. Next base: position 34,859,441 of record NC_140996.1, read on the forward strand.
GATCAGATAGGGCCTTGGTTTAGCATCTCATCCGAAATACGGCAACTCCAACAATGCAGCACTCCCTCAACACTGCACTTGAGTGTCAGCCTAGATTTATGTGCTCAAATCTCTGGAGTGGGATTATGAACACGCAACCTTCTGACTCAGAGGCGAGGGTGCTACCCACTGAGCCACAGCTGCTACTAAATAAAGCCATAAGCAGGGCCAAGGGCATTTGGACTTTGTAAATAAGGACATAGAGTATAAGGAGAAACAGGTTGTAATAAATTTGAAAAGGCATTGGTTAAACCACTATCAGAGCACTGTCTGCAGTTTTGGGTGCCCCATTAAAGAAAAGGCATTAAAGCCATAAAGATTTCAGTGTAGATTCACAAGGATGATGTCAGAGATTGGAAACCATCATTATGAGGAGAGACTTCAGATACTGGGACGATTTCCACTGGAGTAAAGAAGGCTAAGAGGAGATAAAATAAAGGGTTTTATAGTGATAGGGAAAGATTATTGCCTCTGGTCAGCGAGTCAGTGACAAGGGGGTCATTAATTTAAGATTGTCACCAAAAGAGCTAGGAGAAAATTCTTTACACAGAGGGTCTTTGGAGCATGAAATTCCTATTGCATCGTTCAAGAGAAAATTAGATAAATATTTGAACTGGAGGAAGATACAGGGCTGTGGGAGGAGTGCAGGCGGTAAGATTAGTTTTGGATTGCTCTAGCAAAGAACTGGTACATGTCTTCTGCTCTGTACTGCTTAATGCTACATCAAATAGTGCCTTTATCTAATAGAACATTTTGGGGAACTGGGCACATGATTTTTTTAATATACTCTGTTCCTTGCCCTGACTGTCTATAAACAGAGACCAAAGGGATCTGCCGAAGGGAAAATGGGTATCTTGTCAGTGCTTTCTAATATGCATGTTCTGTACAGACTTTTACAGGAAAAGGACATTTTATGGATCTAAAATGCTAGTAAAAATATAAATTATTGAGCATAGTCTTGTATGCATTGAACTGTTGTGTGACAGTCCTTGGGAAAAGAATTGATGACTGTTTCATGGGTGAAAGATTATTTTTAAACTGCAGCCAGCTTGGTTCCTATAGTAACACTTTCTGTGATGGAGAAATAATAAAAGGGGTTCAGCGGAAAAGAAAAAGCTATCAGCAACTGAGTCAAAAAATGTAATTCCAATTAAAAATTGTTTTTGACTTTTATTATAGAAACAGTGTTTGGAAAGTCCAAAGCTACGTAACAATTTATCTTGTCAGCCTCATTCTCTTTACGTGTGTCCTTCAGAATCTCTGCACAGAATGAGGGGAGATTACTTACTATTTTGCTGTGTCCTATGAAGCCTAAAAAACGCTAACAGGCATGACAAATGACAGAGTTTGTATCCATCTAAGAAATACTTGAATTCTATCAGCAGATTTTTGATTACTGTCTTTTTTTCTATTTGATATACATTCTGGGGTATTCAGGGTGACACATTGTGAAGATGAACAAGTCAATTAGTGTCCATTTGTCTGTAATGTCGTCTCTAAGTCATACTCTCAACTGCTACACACTGTTTGGAGCGCTCCACATTCCTGGTGAACATTTTGGGTTGTCTACCCTCAACCTCTTGTACACTGATTACTCCACATCTTCTCCACTTACTTTTTTTTTAAATGTTGCATCTTTAAGAGATGAAGGCAGAGATTATACTGCGCATCTGGTCTGACACAGGTAGCTTAAAAAGTCATTGACAGCTGGTAGTAAAGGAATTACATTGCAGGCTGCCTGGGGCTGCAAATCCTGCCCCTCCACCATAGGAAAGCCCAGAGCGTTACGCAGAGCTCAGTCCCCAGGCTGAAATGTTTTGACATGGCAGGAACACTTTCTATTAATGAAACAAAAATAAAAGCATTGCTTCAGTTTATAAAGTTCTCAGGTGGTTCAACAGTGACCCTTTGAGCATTTTGTACACCTGGATTGACACCACACTGGGATCTATGACTGACGTGAAATGAGGGCAAATAGAACCATGACATTTTCAATGGAAAGGAGCTTGTGCACATAACTTTCATTACATTTTATTATTCAAATTGTTTAAAAAGGTTTTGCTAAAGTGTCTGTAACAATAGAACACTTATCCTTTGCCTGCCATGGATGCATTTTATTTCATAGTATTCAAAAGCAACATAATAATTATTGCGGATTGGAATCCTCAGGAGAAATGGTAGAGCTGTTCTATATTTGTTTCCCCCATTACAATCAATAAGCTTTCAATTTCGCCAGCAGGAACTTCCCATCAGAAGAACAGGCAAAAGGAATTGCTGAGTCCTTGAATTATTCTGTTGACAAAGCTGTTATATGGATCAATGAGTGGGTTAAGTCTTTATGTCTGCAATACTGACGCTAAACTGGAGGTGCTTTAGTTCTCCCCGAGCTTAAAACTCTCTGTCCTGTTCAGTTGAGGATTTACAGAACTCATTCTGTGAGAAGTATTTAGCCAAGAGAATGCAATGCCTTTATATCATCACTGCCATCAACTGTTCTGCCATCTGGTTAGTCACTAAATATGGCCCGTATTTTCTGATCACAGGCTTCCCGCCGGCGGATGCCTGCGATCTGGAAAAATCTGCGCCCTTACCTGAGGGCTCCCGGGAGATGCACAGTTCTGATGCTGTGCCTCTCCAAACTGCCAGTGCGCAGGGCCCACATATCCCAGAGGTGCAGGTAGTTCGCAGCGTCCCTGGAATCACATGGGCCATGGGGAGCCAATCACAGAAGGGAATCTCCCTTCATACATTTGATAGGAAGACCTGTCAAATATACGAATGGAGATCACCCCCAAAACATAGTAAAACTTCAAATGATTTTTTTTTTTAAATCACATTTTTAAAATGACTTGAAAGTACAATAAATTAACTATTTTAAACAAAAGTTTAAATTTTTCAAAAAAATGATTAAAGTTTTTTACGGGGCTAAAAATAAACTTAACTTTTTTTAAAAGTATTTTTAAATGATAAATCAGTGGAAATTTAAAAAAAAAACTTTTTTCAACTCTTCTACTGGTAAAAGCAGGCCTTACACCTGCTTTTACCAGGTGCAAGAATTGTAAGTGTTTTCTGCAGGCGGAGGGTCTCCAAAAAGCGGAAGTCTCCGCCCGCAGAGGCCCTTCTCCCGGGCAGCCGAAGGATCTGTCAAGCGCTTTCTTGACATAGAAACATAGAAGATAGGAGCAGGAGTAGGCCATTTGGCCCCTCGAACCTGCTCCGCCATTTAATGAGATCATGGCTGATGATCCAAATTCAGTACCCTGTCCCTGCTTTCTCCCCATATCCCTTGATTCCTTTAGCCTTAAGAAATATATCTAACTCCTTCTTGAATATATTTAATGAATTGGCCTCAACTGCCTTTTGTGGTAGAGAATTCCACAGGTTCACCACTCTCTGGGTGAAGAAATTCCTCCTCATCTCTGTCCTAATTGGCTTACCCCTTATCCTTAGACTGTGACCCCTGGTTCTGGACTCCCCCGCCATCGGGAACATCCTTCCTGCATCTAGTCTGTCTAGTCCTGTTAGAATTTTATAAGTTTCAATGAGATCCCCTCTCATTCTTCTAATCTCTAGCGAATATAAGCCCAATCAACCCAATCTCTCTTCATACGTCATTCCTGCCATCCCAGGTATCAGTCTGGTGAATCTTCACTGCACTCCCTCCATGGCAAGAACATCCTTCCTCAGATAAGGCGACCAAAACTGCACACAATACTCAAGGTGTGGTCTTACCAAGGCCCTGTACAACTGCAGTAAGACATCCTTGCTCCTGTACTCGAATCCTGTCGCTATGAAGGCCAACATACCATTTCCCTTCTTAACTGCCTGCTGCACCTGCATGCTTACCATCAGCGACTGGTGCACAAGGACACCCAGGTCTCGTTGCACTTCCCCTTCTCCCAATCTGTTGCAATTTAGATAATAATCTGCCTTCCTGTTTTTGCCACCAAAGTGGATAATCTCGTATTTATCCACATTATACTGCCATGCTTCTGCCCAGTCACCCAACCTGTGCAAATCATACTGGAGTTTCTCTGCATCCTCCTCATAGCACACACGCCCACCCAGCTTTGTGTCATCTGCAAACTTGGAGATATTCCATCCAGTTCCCTCGTCTAGATCATTAATATATATATTGTGAATAACTGGGGTCCTAGCACCGATCCCTGTGGTACCCCACTAGTCACTGCCTGCCACTTGGAAAAAGACCCATTTATTCCAACTCTTTGCTTCCTGCCTGCCAACCAGTTCTCTATACAAGTCAGTACCTTACCCCTTGTTGTATCTATTCTTTAATGCGTTCAATCAAGCATGTAGATACGTCGAATTAAATCAGAGTCAGGCAGACAGGCTTATAACTGCGATGTTCACTTTGTTGCGTAAAATGGCCGACTGCCGTTTTCCCGGGTAATTCCCATAATGCAATGCACATTACATTACCGTATTTACTGGTGTCAAACTCGCACATTACATTACCATATTGACTGGTGTCAAACTCGCAATCAATACACGACATCCCCCTTTTCCTTGGAAACAAACTTGCAGTTTACAAACAGTTGCTTACAATAACACTGCATAACATATTTGGTTTATAAACTTTTTACAAACTTGTGTCTTACCACATAACTAAATAATTCCCAGGTTTAAACATTTAACATCACCCATGCAGTGCTCGCACAGTTTATGTTGTGACATAATCAGAAAGTCTTTGGGGTTTTCTTTTAACCCTTTGAGGTCTGGCTGTATTGGGTATGTCTGACATGTTGGGGTCAGTGGGTATTGCCTGTGTCACAGTGGTATGTGTGTCAGGGTCTACTATACTGTCCTCAGTCCCTTGTGTTTCCTCCTGCTCATGGAGTGTCTCCTTTGGTCCATTGGTTTTGTATTTCTTCACAAACGTAGTGTTTCTCGAGTAGCGTGCTCCGTCTGGAGATTCTACTACTACTTGACTCCCTGTTTTACTCAAAACTTTGTGGGGTGTGGCATTAAAAGGAGTGGTGAACTTGTCCACTTTGTACTGCCGTACCAGCACCATGCCGCCAACTTCCACCTCTGAGTATTGTGTTCTCCGCTGCTCATCTGCGTACAGTTTGGACTTGCCTTTTTGTTCTGCATCCTGGTCACGTACTTCCATGTCTGCGCGCGACTCTGTGATGTCTGGAAGCTTTCCTCTCATTTTCCGTTTAAAGAGCAGCTCTGCCGGGCTCTTTCCTGTCGTGGTATGGTCAATGCTCCTGTACACAGTCACATATTTCCTAAGTTCACGTTTCCAATCTAGTCCTTCTGACTGAGCAATTCTGATTCTCTTCATCAGTGATGCATTCTGGCGCTCGACTTCTCCGTTAGCCTGAGCCCATTTTGCTGTCGTTTTCACGTGTTTGATCCCGTTGTTTTCACAGTATTCTTTGAATAATTCAGATCTGAATTGGGGACCATTATCAGATTTGCAGGTGATTGGCAAACCATGACGTCTGAAGATTTACTCTAAACTATCAATAACCTTCTCTGTTGTTGTGGAGGTCATGATGTCGTATTCATAGTAGCGACTATAATAATCAACTACCACAAGAATGGAGTGGTTGGATGGCAATGGTCCCATTAAGTCTATAGCTTCATCCTGCCAGGGGCCCTCCGGTAATTGTGTTGGTCTTAATGGTTCAGGTGGGTCGGGTCTGGCTACTATCTGACAGCCGTGGCATGCTTTACAGTGTTTTTCAGCTGCCTCGTCCATGCCAGTCCACCAAACCTTGGTTCTGACATGTTGCTTTGTTCCAACTATTCCCAAGTGTCCTTCATGTGCTAACAACAGGGCTCATGCGTGTAACACTGTGGGTAGCACGATGCGTGTTCCCCGAAGAACTAGGTACCCACTATGCACAGCTCATTTGCAATTGCTGCATAAGCTTTACAGTTCTTAAAATGTCCATTTGTGATTGCTTTCCGTACCTCAATCAGCTCTGGGTCAGTAGCAGAGGCTTCCTCCACCTCTCTAGTAGTGAGTGCTTTTGGTGTCGCACTCACAGCTACAAATCTCACGTATTCATCTGAGCCATGAGAATGTCTCTCCTGTTTTGCTGTCTCCCCCAGCAATCGTGACAGTGGGTCTGCAATGTTTTGCTTGCCTGGAATGTGCATCACCTTAAAATCGTACGGCTGTAATCTAAGTACCCACCTCTTTATACAGGCACAGGGTTTTGAGTGTGGATCGTATATCACTTGCAATGGCTTATGGTCTGTTATCAAGTTAAATTTTCAGCCATACACATATGGATGCAGCCTCTCACAAGCCCATACAAGAGCTAAGGCCTCTCTCTCTGTTTGAGAGTATTTCCTCTCACAGTCTGTTAAACTACGACTTACATAGCATATTGGCACCTCTTGACCCTGTTGGTCCTGAACTAGTACTGCGCCTAAACCTACAGGACTGGCATCTGCTATCACCTTGGTTGGTGCGTCCTTATCAAAATATGGCCAACTCTTCCTTGAGTGCACTGAATGACTGTCTCTGTTGTGATCCAAATTTAAATGGTGTGTCGTTCCTCGTCAGGCGTTGCAGTGGCTCTGTTAGCGTTGCAAACTGCGGGATGAATCTGCTACTGTACCCAACGAGTCCCAAGAAACTCCTCACCTCTGTAGCATTCTCTGGTTCCCGAGCTTCTGCCACCGCTCACACTCTCTCTGCTGTTGGTCCGATGCCCTTCTCAGACAACAGGATTCCCATGAAAATCAATCGGTCCATGTTGAATTGGCACTCCTCTGAGTTTAGTGTCAGTCCACTTTCCATTAGTCTGGTCATGACAGCGTGCAGGCGTCTGTCGTGCGCTTCCTGGTCGTGTGCATGCACGATAATGTCGTCTGAGATGTTTTCAACACCCTCTATTCCAGCTAAGGCATTAGCTATCTCGTGCTGATATTGTTCACTAGCTGAAGATACACCGAATATCAGCCTCTTCTACCTGTATACTCCGTTATGTACTGCAAACATTGTGATTTCTCGTGAACACAGGGGTCAGTTCTAGCTGGTGATAACCCCATTTCAGGTCTAGCTTATTAAACACCGTCGAGCCGGTCATACCTTGGAGTATCTCATCAATGGTGGGGATTGGATATCATTCCCTCACTATTGCCTGGTTTGCTCGTCTCATGTCTAGGCATAACCTTACATCCTTATCCACTTTTGGTACAATAACCACAGGATTTACCCATGGGGTGGGACCAGTTACAGGTTCGATAATGTCCATGTCCCTTAATTGTTTTATTTTGGCCTCTACTGCCCCCCTTAAGTTGAATGATATACACCTGAGTGGCTGGGCCAGAGGCTTCACTTGTGGGTCGATATACAAACTGATCTGTTTTGTGTTCAGCCTTCCTACTCCCTGGACCACTTTTGGATACTGCTGTTCTAGTAGCTGTCTTACATCTACCACAGCTGAGACATCTGCGCCTATTTTTAAAACTCCCAGTTTCATGGCTGTCTCCCTTCCTAGCAACGGCTCTCCATGGCCTTTAACCACAATGAACTCCGTCTGCTCAGTTCTCTTACCTATTGTAATCCCACATGTGAATACACCTTTAACTGACAGTGGTCGGCTAGAGGCATAAGAGAATAACTTTCTCTCTGTCTTAGGGACATGTGACTGACACTTAATGTGTTCTGACTTTAATCCTTCCCATGTATTCTCATCTACACATTATTAGTTGCACCCGAATCAATCAACATTCTCAGGTTTACTCCCCCCACATAAAAGGTAAGTCTCTCTGTCACGTTATTTCCAGTAACAGCAAATGCAAAGTCATTTTGTTCCTCTACATTGTTCACACTGTGTTTCTTTGTACCCTTTGTGCGGCATACTTTGGAGAAATGATCCTTTCCCTTGCACTTATGACACGTCTGTCTGCGTACTGGGCATTTCGGATCTCTGCCCATGTGGTCTGTGTGTCCACATCTGTAACATTGCCTTTCGTTCCTATCGCCATTTCCCTTTGGTTTCCCTGTCGAGCTTTTCGCATAATACCCTCTTTTCTGTGTAACACGATGAACAGTATCTGTCTCTGCCTTCTCTGTACATGACATGGCTGACATCTGCTTCTCGACGTTTTCACATTGTGAGGCCAATTATAACGTGCGGGCGAGTGTTAGACCTTGCCCTTCCTCTAGCAATTTCCTCCGCACATAGGCTGACGTGTACCTACTCAGGATAGCGTCTCTTATTTGATTATCCGCATCCCCCCAAAAGCACAGTCTTTAGCAGTCTGCCGCAAGCGAGTAGCAAATTGTTGCACAGTCTCACCTGTCTTCTGGGACAACTTATGAAAAGTCTGTTTGGCAAATGCTGCGTTGACCTGGGGCACGAAGTAGTGATTCAAAGTACTAACCGCCGCCGTGTAGTCTGCTGGTTCTCCTGTGTCCGGTAGAGTTGAAAAGATATCCTGGACATCTGGTCCTGCTAGGTGTAGAAGTAGAGCTCTTCTCCTCTGCTTTGTGGCACCTGTAGAGGTATCGTCGATAATGAGTCCTTTGCCGTCGGCATAAAGCTCAAAAGACGTTAACCACCTCATCCATCTTGGACCCAACGTGGCTGGCTCGGCGAAGCATGCAAAATTTTGAATGCCGGTCTTCTCCATCCTAGCTAACTAAAACTTGGGCAACTACCTATTTTAAATGATTCCGTTCGCTATCCTCATCGCCAATGTTGTATCTATTCTTTAATGCATTCAATTAAGCATGTAGATACGTCGAATTAAATCAGAGTCAGGCAGACAGGCTTATAACTGCGATGTTCACTTTGTTGCGTAAAATGGCCGACTGCCGTTTTCCCGGGTAATTCCCATAATGCAATGCACATTACATTACCGTATTTACTGGTGTCAAACTCGCACATTACATTACCATATTGACTGGTGTCAAACTCGCAATCAATACACGACATCCCCCTTTTCCTTGGAAACAAACTTGCAGTTTACAAACAGTTGCTTACAATAACACTGCATAACATATTTGGTTTATAAACTTTTTACAAACTTGTGTCTTACCACATAACTAAATAATTCCCAGGTTTAAACATTTAACATCACCCATGCAGTGCTCGCACAGTTTATGTTGTGACATAATCAGAAAGTCTTTGGGGTTTTCTTTTAACCCTTTGAGGTCTGGCTGTATTGGGTATGTCTGACATGTTGGGGTCAGTGGGTATTGCCTGTGTCACAGTGGTATGTGTGTCAGGGTCTACTATACTGTCCTCAGTCCCTTGTGTTTCCTCCTGCTCATGGAGTGTCTCCTTTGGTCCATTGGTTTTGTATTTCTTCACAAACGTAGTGTTTCTCGAGTAGCGTGCTCCGTCTGGAGATTCTACTACTACTTGACTCCCTGTTTTACTCAAAACTTTGTGGGGTGTGGCATTAAAAGGAGTGGTGAACTTGTCCACTTTGTACTGCCGTACCAGCACCATGCCGCCAACTTCCACCTCTGAGTATTGTGTTCTCCGCTGCTCATCTGCGTACAGTTTGGACTTGCCTTTTTGTTCTGCATCCTGGTCACGTACTTCCATGTCTGCGCGCGACTCTGTGATGTCTGGAAGCTTTCCTCTCATTTTCCGTTTAAAGAGCAGCTCTGCCGGGCTCTTTCCTGTCGTGGTATGGTCAATGCTCCTGTACACAGTCACATATTTCCTAAGTTCACGTTTCCAATCTAGTCCTTCTGACTGAGCAATTCTGATTCTCTTCATCAGTGATGCATTCTGGCGCTCGACTTCTCCGTTAGCCTGAGCCCATTTTGCTGTCGTTTTCACGTGTTTGATCCCGTTGTTTTCACAGTATTCTTTGAATAATTCAGATCTGAATTGGGGACCATTATCAGATTTGCAGGTGATTGGCAAACCATGACGTCTGAAGATTTACTCTAAACTATCAATAACCTTCTCTGTTGTTGTGGAGGTCATGATGTCGTATTCATAGTAGCGACTATAATAATCAACTACCACAAGAATGGAGTGGTTGGATGGCAATGGTCCCATTAAGTCTATAGCTTCATCCTGCCAGGGGCCCTCCGGTAATTGTGTTGGTCTTAATGGTTCAGGTGGGTCGGGTCTGGCTACTATCTGACAGCCGTGGCATGCTTTACAGTGTTTTTCAGCTGCCTCGTCCATGCCAGTCCACCAAACCTTGGTTCTGACATGTTGCTTTGTTCCAACTATTCCCAAGTGTCCTTCATGTGCTAACAACAGGGCTCATGCGTGTAACACTGTGGGTAGCACGATGCGTGTTCCCCGAAGAACTAGGTACCCACTATGCACAGCTCATTTGCAATTGCTGCATAAGCTTTACAGTTCTTAAAATGTCCATTTGTGATTGCTTTCCGTACCTCAATCAGCTCTGGGTCAGTAGCAGAGGCTTCCTCCACCTCTCTAGTAGTGAGTGCTTTTGGTGTCGCACTCACAGCTACAAATCTCACGTATTCATCTGAGCCATGAGAATGTCTCTCCTGTTTTGCTGTCTCCCCCAGCAATCGTGACAGTGGGTCTGCAATGTTTTGCTTGCCTGGAATGTGCATCACCTTAAAATCGTACGGCTGTAATCTAAGTACCCACCTCTTTATACAGGCACAGGGTTTTGAGTGTGGATCGTATATCACTTGCAATGGCTTATGGTCTGTTATCAAGTTAAATTTTCAGCCATACACATATGGATGCAGCCTCTCACAAGCCCATACAAGAGCTAAGGCCTCTCTCTCTGTTTGAGAGTATTTCCTCTCACAGTCTGTTAAACTACGACTTACATAGCATATTGGCACCTCTTGACCCTGTTGGTCCTGAACTAGTACTGCGCCTAAACCTACAGGACTGGCATCTGCTATCACCTTGGTTGGTGCGTCCTTATCAAAATATGGCCAACTCTTCCTTGAGTGCACTGAATGACTGTCTCTGTTGTGATCCAAATTTAAATGGTGTGTCGTTCCTCGTCAGGCGTTGCAGTGGCTCTGTTAGCGTTGCAAACTGCGGGATGAATCTGCTACTGTACCCAACGAGTCCCAAGAAACTCCTCACCTCTGTAGCATTCTCTGGTTCCCGAGCTTCTGCCACCGCTCACACTCTCTCTGCTGTTGGTCCGATGCCCTTCTCAGACAACAGGATTCCCATGAAAATCAATCGGTCCATGTTGAATTGGCACTCCTCTGAGTTTAGTGTCAGTCCACTTTCCATTAGTCTGGTCATGACAGCGTGCAGGCGTCTGTCGTGCGCTTCCTGGTCGTGTGCATGCACGATAATGTCGTCTGAGATGTTTTCAACACCCTCTATTCCAGCTAAGGCATTAGCTATCTCGTGCTGATATTGTTCACTAGCTGAAGATACACCGAATATCAGCCTCTTCTACCTGTATACTCCGTTATGTACTGCAAACATTGTGATTTCTCGTGAACACAGGGGTCAGTTCTAGCTGGTGATAACCCCATTTCAGGTCTAGCTTATTAAACACCGTCGAGCCGGTCATACCTTGGAGTATCTCATCAATGGTGGGGATTGGATATCATTCCCTCACTATTGCCTGGTTTGCTCGTCTCATGTCTAGGCATAACCTTACATCCTTATCCACTTTTGGTACAATAACCACAGGATTTACCCATGGGGTGGGACCAGTTACAGGTTCGATAATGTCCATGTCCCTTAATTGTTTTATTTTGGCCTCTACTGCCCCCCTTAAGTTGAATGATATACACCTGAGTGGCTGGGCCAGAGGCTTCACTTGTGGGTCGATATACAAACTGATCTGTTTTGTGTTCAGCCTTCCTACTCCCTGGACCACTTTTGGATACTGCTGTTCTAGTAGCTGTCTTACATCTACCACAGCTGAGACATCTGCGCCTATTTTTAAAACTCCCAGTTTCATGGCTGTCTCCCTTCCTAGCAACGGCTCTCCATGGCCTTTAACCACAATGAACTCCGTCTGCTCAGTTCTCTTACCTATTGTAATCCCACATGTGAATACACCTTTAACTGACAGTGGTCGGCTAGAGGCATAAGAGAATAACTTTCTCTCTGTCTTAGGGACATGTGACTGACACTTAATGTGTTCTGACTTTAATCCTTCCCATGTATTCTCATCTACACATTATTAGTTGCACCCGAATCAATCAACATTCTCAGGTTTACTCCCCCCACATAAAAGGTAAGTCTCTCTGTCACGTTATTTCCAGTAACAGCAAATGCAAAGTCATTTTGTTCCTCTACATTGTTCACACTGTGTTTCTTTGTACCCTTTGTGCGGCATACTTTGGAGAAATGATCCTTTCCCTTGCACTTATGACACGTCTGTCTGCGTACTGGGCATTTCGGATCTCTGCCCATGTGGTCTGTGTGTCCACATCTGTAACATTGCCTTTCGTTCCTATCGCCATTTCCCTTTGGTTTCCCTGTCGAGCTTTTCGCATAATACCCTCTTTTCTGTGTAACACGATGAACAGTATCTGTCTCTGCCTTCTCTGTACATGACATGGCTGACATCTGCTTCTCGACGTTTTCACATTGTGAGGCCAATTATAACGTGCGGGCGAGTGTTAGACCTTGCCCTTCCTCTAGCAATTTCCTCCGCACATAGGCTGACGTGTACCTACTCAGGATAGCGTCTCTTATTTGATTATCCGCATCCCCCCAAAAGCACAGTCTTTAGCAGTCTGCCGCAAGCGAGTAGCAAATTGTTGCACAGTCTCACCTGTCTTCTGGGACAACTTATGAAAAGTCTGTTTGGCAAATGCTGCGTTGACCTGGGGCACGAAGTAGTGATTCAAAGTACTAACCGCCGCCGTGTAGTCTGCTGGTTCTCCTGTGTCCGGTAGAGTTGAAAAGATATCCTGGACATCTGGTCCTGCTAGGTGTAGAAGTAGAGCTCTTCTCCTCTGCTTTGTGGCACCTGTAGAGGTATCGTCGATAATGAGTCCTTTGCCGTCGGCATAAAGCTCAAAAGACGTTAACCACCTCATCCATCTTGGACCCAACGTGGCTGGCTCGGCGAAGCATGCAAAATTTTGAATGCCGGTCTTCTCCATCCTAGCTAACTAAAACTTGGGCAACTACCTATTTTAAATGATTCCGTTCGCTATCCTCATCGCCAATGTTGTATCTATTCTTTAATGCATTCAATTAAGCATGTAGATACGTCGAATTAAATCAGAGTCAGGCAGACAGGCTTATAACTGCGATGTTCACTTTATTGCGTAAAATGGCCGACTGCCGTTTTCCCGGGTAATTCCCATAATGCAATGCACATTACATTACCGTATTTACTGGTGTCAAACTCGCACATTATATTACCATATTGACTGGTGTCAAACTCGCAATCAATATACGACACCCCCTATTCCATGTGCTTTAACTTTACACTCTAATCTCTTATGCGGGACCTTATCGAAAGCCTTCTGAAAGTCCAAATACACCACACCCACTGGTTCTCCCTTATCTATTCTACCAGTTACATCCTCAAAATATTCCAGTAGATTAGTCAAGCACGATTTACCTTTTGTAAATCCATGTTGACTTTGTCCGATCCTGTCACTGTTTTCCAAGTGCCCTGCTATTACATCTTTTATAATGGACTCTAGCATTTTCCCCACTACTGATGATCGATCGGAAATGCCGGTTTCCAGCGCATGCGCAGTGCATGCCTGAAACCGGCATTTCCGATGTCCCTATGGGTGGGTACACAGCGCATACCCACCCGTAGGGATCGGAATATCCGGCCCATTTGTTGCACAATGGATATCATTTAAACTTCACTACCTGTAACTCAGAATGCAGTTCTCAAGAGTGTCTACCTTTTTTGGACTTGGTGTACAAAGCTCCAATTGCTGTTTCAGCCTGAATCAAGGGGAACGATCTGAGATTGATAAATGTTTGTTAGGCAAAGGTATTAAGGGTTATGGAACCAAGGCGGGTAGATGGAGATAAGATACAGGTTAACCATGATCTAATTGAATGGTACAGCAGGTTCGAGGGGCTGAATGGCCATTTCCTATTCCTTTGTTACTAACTTGCTTCTCCTGATTTTTTGGCAGTGCCCTGGTTTAAGCCATTGTTTTTCAGGATGGCTTGGTAAGGACTTAGTAGGCAGCTAGCATTTCTAAAGTCATGCAGGTTCTCTAATCCACAACTTTTCTAATTGTTGACTTTCCTTTTCATAGCGGTACAAGCACTTCCCTGAGTGCACTGTCAAACTGTTTTGAAGAGTTCACCTCTGTATCTGCTCACAGCCGAAGCTTGTCTTCAGAGAATGAAAGTGCAAACACCTATTTGATTTCTGTACTACAGTTTACAGCTGCCACTACGAAATGCTGTTCATTGCTAATCTTCTGGCACCCTTTCACAACTCTTGTTCATGTCATACAGAACTTTCCAGGAGAGAGCAGGCCATTAGCCTCTTTTAACACTGCAACTAGCTCAAGACCATTTCCTTTCTCCTTATTAAATCCCTTGGAGGTTGCACTTTGCTTCAGTCCCCTCCATGCATATAGCAGAAAGACTAAGCTGAAGAATGAAGATTACCTTAATAGCCAGACCAAGAAGTTCTTGTCTTCCTTTTTCATCAACTGAGGATTCCCTTCCACCATGGTTGACTGGACCCTCGATCGTGTCTGTTCCATTTCCTGTACTTCTGCTCTCACCCCTTTCCCTCCCTCCCAGAACCATGATAGGGTTCCCCTTGTCCTCACCTTCCACCCCACTATCCCCTCCCCTTTCAGCATTCCGAAGGGGCCGCTCCCTCCGTGACACCCTGGTCCACTCCTCAATCACCCCCAACATCCCCTCCCCTTCCCACAGCACTTCCCTGTGCAAGCGCAGGAGATGCAACACCTGCCCTTTTACCACCATCCAGAGCCCCAAACACTCCTTCCAGGTGAAACAGAGATTTACTTGTACTTCTTTCATTTAATATACTGTATTCGCTGCTCACGATGTGGTCTCCTCTAAATTGGATAGACCAAACACAAATTGAGTGACCACTTTGCGGAACACCTCCATTCAGTGACCCCGAGCTTCCGGTTGCCTGTCACTTTAATTCTCCACTCCAGTCCCACTCTGGCCTCTCTGTCCTCGGCCTCTTACACTGTTCCAATGAAGCTCAATGTGAGCTTGAGGAACAGCACCTCATCTTTCGATTAGGCACTTTACAGCCTTCCAGACTCAACATTGAGTTCATCAATATTGGCTGCATCTTTTTGCAAAACCAGTGAATTGGACCAGATTTCTGGTTGGTCAACTTGCAGAAAGGCACACCCAACAGTTTGTCTGCAATATGTATTTTGATCCAGCCTTGCTAGTGAGCCTACAGAAAGTGGAAGTATAGTTAGCTTTGCGAAGATCCTCTGTTAACTAATATACTGAAATTGCAATTATAGTTGCCCTTGGCTAGTAAAATAAAAGACTTTGGGGGGAAAATTCAATATCACCCCGTTTGGGGCGCCATTATCGGCCGTGCGCAAAGTTTAGCGCCTGGCACTAATTATCACCTCCGACGGCAAACTTGGCTTTTATCGCCCCTGGAGGTAATTGGAGTGCTAAATCAGGCGCTTCACACCTGTCTTAAGGCGCAAAGGCCAAGGAGTGAAGCGCTACCTCAGAAGTTCATGTGATGTCAGTCAGCAATGGAACACAGACACATTGGCGCCGGCCAGTTCTTAAAGGGGAGGGTTGATCTTGCTCTCCATCCACACCCTGCTCATTGCAGCTTTGAATCTTGGCCTAGAGAGACCAGTTCATCAAATCTGCTGGAAAGAACAATGGAGAGACCCAGGGAAAGAGCTCAGAGTGCAGCCCCCACAATCCCTTCTAAAGCTATACAAGGAAGGACAAATCAAAATGAACCTGCAAAGTACTGCTCAGTACTCAAAACTCCTTCACACAGTGGTGAATCTCTCCAGAAGTCTGTCTCTCGCTCTCAGAATGTGTGGTGCAAAAATGTCACCAACAAAAAAAGGCAGGAAGCGGTCGCCTTCAAATAGCGCGCCCCCAGTCCCTTCCTGACTGCAAAACACTCCCCTCAACCTGTCGTTGCTAGCGGCAGGCAGTAAGGCAGGGGGCAGCACTCAATGTTCGGTCCGGGGCGCTACCGGGCATTGCGCACTTGACTGACGTCATGATTTGCCGGTGCAGGAGATCGTGGCGGTAGTGTTTAGCACCGCCGCAAAATGTCTAGTTAATTTTGCGAGCGGCGCAAACATCGCCGCGCCCGGGCGCTAGTTGCTTTGCGCCCCATTAGCGCCCTCTTAAGGTGCTAACGGGAGGCACAAACCAACTGAATTTTTCCCCCTTTATACTTTAATTTGTGGGTTAGTTAATTCTTTGGAAATATTCAGTTTAAAGGCTGAGATTTATCAGTAACACCATTAGTTAAAAGTTTAATTTGGAATAAGTACAATACACCTATTCATAACAGTAGTGAAATCTAACCATATTTAGTGTAGTTGGTACATATCAACTATGTTGCATCTTAGATATAATTACATTTAATTATAATACTACCAAAAGGTCAAATTGTAGGAAAATGTGTAATGAGTAATATGATAATCTATAGAGGTTCATCAATCAGTTGAAGAACTCACTCATTATTTCTAATCAAATAATCCTTATCCTTTTATTTAATCTTCATAAACTGTTCCACTGCTTGACATTTTTGCCATTTGTTTGTTGCGGGATAGATCAGTATTGTCAAGCTAAAAATAAAATGCTCCAGGCAGGCAGCAAGGCTCCAGGCGCCACAGGCAGCAAGGCTCCAGATTCCAGACAGGCAGCAAGACTCCAGACTCCACAGGCAGCAAGACTCCAGACTCCAGACAGGCAGCAAGGCTCCAGATTCCAGACAGGCAGCAAGACTCCAGACTCCAGAGGCAGCAAGACTCCAGACTCCACAGGCAGCAAGACTCCAGACTCCAGACAGGCAGCAAGGATCCAGACTCCACAGGCAGCAAGACTCCAGACTCCAGACAGGCAGCAAGGATCCAGACTCCAGACAGGCAGCAAGACTCCAGGCTCCACAGGCAGCAAGACTCCAGACTCCACAGGCAGCAAGACTCCAGGCTCCACAGGCTGCAGGACTCCAGGCTCCACAGGCAGCAAGAATTCAGACTCCACAGGCAGCAAGACTCCAGGCTCCACAGGCAGCAAGAATTCAGACTCCACAGGCAACAAGACTCCAGACTCCACAGGCAGCAAAACTCCAGACTCCACAGGCTCCAGACCCCAGACTCCACAGGCAGCAACACTCCAGACTCCACGGTCTCCAGACACCAGACTCCACAGGCTCCAGACTCCACAGGCAGCAAGACTCCAGACTCCACAGGCAGCAAGACTCTAGACTCCACAGTGTAAGGGGCTTCCTCTCTGAGATCGCAGAGGTTTCTCTCGCCAGAGGTCTCTCTCTCTCTTTTGCACAGTAAAACCTTGAGTGGTTCGACCCACTCGCCCCTTAGGTTCTAGACACTGGACTTAGGTGCAGGAACTACAATGCAGAGAAGATTCTTATAGACCAAGTTTAATCAATCAAAATGGAATTTTATTGCATATGGAATAACAAATCAAATGCAAGCAAATAAGAGGGTACATGGGAGGGAAAAAACAAATCATAACAATACAGTACTAGCTAAAATAGGTACAAGCATATTATACCTTACAACAGTCATTATGAAATGGGGAAACACACAGAACATCGAGGGACAACAACTCATGTTAATTATACCCAAAATGACCACCCCCTTTACCCTATCTAGATCCGATTATGAACGGCCAGAAACATGCTCACCAATCCAGTTGGAAAAAGTATAGAGTTTTGAAACAGGTCTGCGTTTTGATCCCCTCAGGCGTCCTGTTTCCTCGTGATCAGTGGAGCCACAGCGGGCTGCGCCACACCTCTCTCTCTCTCTCTCTCTCGAGGTGAAGGTCACGGACAGGCTGGCCACTGACGGGCCTGGATGTCAGCGGAGATCATCTGCTTGACCACGGTTGGAAGCCTCTAGCCGGCTTTCATGTAGGTTTCTTCGGTAGTTTTTCTACCCTCCCGTTTCGTCAACGGCCCAGGGTTGGTCGATGATCTCCTGATGTTTTACCCCGGGGCGGGATGCCGACTCAAACCGTCTTCTTCTCTGAACTCCTGCGCTATCGAAGGTAACGGCTATTACCGAAGGTCCTACGAAGATGATGAAGAAAGGAACCTCTCTCTTCCCAATATCTAAGATGAAGCCTTCTTCCCTCGCTACCCCCGGGTGTCTCCAATTATACTTCTCAGAAGAAGCCTCTATCTCCCGCCAAATCAAGGTTAGTCTTTGTTTAACTTTTGGCGGGCTTATAGCACAGCGGGGTAGTTATTATATTTAAACTGCTTTCGGGATTGCCGGTGATGGCCATCTCTGGTCTGGAATGACTTGGTAATGTTTTAATGTCTTCTTGATGTCTTTAACGGGTCCTTGATGCGTCCTTTATGGATATGGAACTGTTCCCCTTTGTCTGGGTAAACATTTAGATGGCCTTTATCTACAGGCCGATCTGACTGGATCTGCATCCAATCTTTATGTATGTGTTAAAGTCTGGTTTCGTTTTCTCAGAAACGGCTTCCAGAACTTACTGTGGGTTGAATCCACAAAGGCTGTCTGGGGACTGCAGGAACCATTTTAAAGTGTCCCAATAAGTCAGTCACGGGGTCTGGCGGCCATTTTATGTGCCCCTTTTCTGGGCTTCTATTAAAACAGTCTTTTAAAATCAAGGCCTCTTCTGCCAGAGGACCCTTATAATACAATATTAATTTTGCGAATTCTACAACAGGCAGCAAGACTCCAGACTCTAGACAGGCAGCAAGACTCCAGACTCCACAGGCAGCAATACTCCAGAGAGGCAGCAAGACTCCAGACTCCACAGGCTCCAGACTCCAGACCCCACAGGCAGCAAGACACCAGACTCCAGACAGGCAGCAAGACTCCAGACCCAAAGGCTCCAGACTTCAGACTCCACAGGCAGCAGGACTCCAGACTCTAGACAGGCAACAAGACTCCAGACTCCACAGGTGACAAGACTCCAGACTCCAGATAGGCAACAAGACTCCAGACTCCACAGGCAGCAAGACTCCAGACTCCACAGGCAGCAAGACTCCAGACTCCACAGGCAGCAAGGCTCCAGACTCCACAGGCAGCAAGACTCCAGGCTCCACAGGCAGCAAGACTCCAGACTCCACAGGCAGCAAGACTCCAGACTCTAGACAGGCAGCAAGACTCCAGGCTCCACAGGCAGCAACACTCCAGACTCTGCAGGCTCCAGACTCCACAGGCAGCAAGGCACCAGACTCCAGACATGCAGCAAGACTCCAGTCCCAAAGGCTCCAGATTTCAGACTCCACAGGCAGCAAGACTCCAGATTCCACAGGCTCCAGACTCCAGACTCCACAGGCTCCAGACTCCACAGGCAGCAAGACTCCAGGCTGCAAGGCTCCAGATGCCACAGGCAGCAAGACTCCAGACTCCACAGGCAGCAAGAATCCAGACTCCACAGGCAGCAAGACTCCAGACTCTAGACAGGCAGCAAGACTCCAGACTCCACAGTCTCCAGACCCCAGACTCCACATGCAGCAAGACTACAGACTCCACAGGCAGCAAGACTCCAGATTCCACAGGCAGCAAGACTACAGACTCCACAGGCAGCAAGAATCCAGACTCCACAGGCAGCAAGACTCCAGACTCTAGACAGGCAGCAAGACTCCAGACTCCACAGGCAGCAAGACTCCAGACAGGCAGCAAGGCTCCAGACTCCACAGGCTCCAAACTCCAGACTCCACAGGCTCCAGTCTCCACAGGCAGCAAGACACTGGACACCAGACAGGCAGCAAGACTCCAGACCCAAAGGCAGCAAGACTCCAGACTCCACAGGCAGCAAGACTCCAGACTCCACAGGCAGCAAGACTCCAGACTCCACAGGCAGCAAGACTCCTGACTCCACAGGCAGCAAGACTCCAGACTCCACAGGCAGCAAGACTCCAGACTCCACAGGCAGCAAGACTCCAGACTCCACAGGCAGCAAGACTCCTGACTCCACAGGCAGCAAGGCTCCAGACTCCACAGGCAGCAAGACTCCTGACTCCACAGGCAGCAAGACTCCAGGCTCCACAGGCAGCAAGACTCCAGGCTCCACAGGCAGCAAGACCCCAGACTCCACAGGCAGCAAGACTCCAGACTCCACAGGCAGCAAGACTCCAGGCTCCACAGGCAGCAAGACTCCAGACTCCACAGGCAGCAAGAATCCAGACTCCACAGGCAGCAAGACTCCAGGCTCCACAGGCAGCAAGAATCCAGACTCCACAGGCAGCAAGACTCCAGGCTCCACAGGCAGCAAGAATCCAGGCTCCACAGGCAGCAAGACCCCAGACTCCACAGGCAGCAAGAATCCAGACTCCACAGGCAGCAAGACTCCAGGCTCCACAGACAGCAAGACTCTAGGTTTCGCAAGGTGCTTCAGCCGCCCTTCTGGTTTCCTCGCTATTATGTCCGTGAATGATTGAGACACGGACAGTAGGAGTTAAACAAAACACGTCTTTACTGGTGGAAGTCAATAGTGAAACTAAAAACACAGAGGCTCACTAGCGCCTTTTATACAGGGGTGGCCACTGCCGATACTGCAGTCTGAGACCAGTTATTCTCTTAAAGGTACATACACAACACTCGCCAGTCGGCACTCTGGAGTCCAGGTACATGCACAGTCTCAAAATGGTCTTCAGGCTCCCCAGAGATCTTCAGGCACCTCAAATTGGGGCGCATGTGCTGAAGGACACAGAAGACCTTGCAAACAATCACTCCAAACAATTTCAGATCGGATCCTCTGCCTCCATTTTTTCAGATGGCAGCTGTTGATGATTCTGCTATTCCAATTTACATCTCTTCTAGACCCATCTTTTGCTTCTTTCCTTGCCCCATTACCACCTCCTTTGCCTTGCACCATCATCCCTTTCCTCCCATCCACCCTATCACAGACCTTCTCTTTTGTTCTTTCCTCCCCTCCCCACTTTCCCTGCCTCTGCACTTGCTTAAAATCTGTTACATCTCTAACTTTTTCCAGTTCTGGTGAAAGGTCATCAACTTGAAACATTCTCTCTCCACAGATGAGCCTGAGTATTTCCAGCTTTTTCTGTTCTTTATTTCAGATTTCCAGCATTCGCAGTAGTTTGCTTTTGTCAAGATGTTCTTGTGCCTCAAACTGTACCAGAGGGTCAGGTTCAAGTGTACACCATCACCTAACTGGAAATAAATACACGATAAAAATGGTGAGAACAAATATCGTAAAAGAAGACAGCCTGTTCTGAGAAAAGACATGAACAATGAGTCAACAAAATGCTCAATTGGGAAAAGTTCGTGCTGTGTCAAACTGGTACCTTCAATATGGAAATATTTCATCTGCTCCAGTGTAAATTGGTCATTAGTGTCAACCATATCATCATCATAAGACGCAGAAGCTCTGTTTAATTTGTATTTGAGCAATTGTTAACATGAATTCTGTCACATGATAATACAAGAAACTTGTAAGAAACCACAACAGATGAGCAAGAAAATTTTAATTTGTCCCTGGTATCCTGCAGTGTAACTTCAGATTACAGGTACAATATTGTGAACTCTACTCTAGAGTCACCTGGACTATGAGCGGAAATGGCCAGAAAGGAATAATGGCTCCTGATCCGTCTATTAACAAATCAACTACTTAACAATGAACAAAAGCAATATATTGCGGATGCTGGAAATCTGAAATACAAACAGAAATTGCTGGGAGACACTCAGCAGCTCAGGCAGCATCTGTGGAGGCAGGAACAGGGTTAACAGGGGGATTTCTTCAGGGGGTCAGCGGGCGCGTTTGGTGGTGGGTCATCTGGGTAGGGAACACGCTGTCAACCTGCCTCCATGCTAGTCTCCCAGATGTTGGGTCTGTCATCGTTGAACAGACCCGACATCAAGCGGTGGGGGAGGCAATTTACATCATTAGCGAGATTGTTAAGAGGCAATTATATAGTATTTTAAGCTCACCTTTAGATTTTTAGAGTTCGCAAATGGCTTCCCCGCTGCCCTGAAGGGATAATTACAAGCCTAGCTCTTTCGGACTACCCCAGATCAGACGTACTCCCCAGATATTCACCCTCAACCAAAGTTAGAGACAGCCGAACTCCGCAAGATGCTTAAATGGGTCTAAAGGTCCAGGCTATCTCTCCCTAAAGGAAAGGAACAACCTGAAGATATTACCGTCCTCTGGATAGCATTTTTAATAAGTTTAACTAGACTGTAACCTTCCGGATATTAAGAGGGTCTGGAATACCACCCAGAACTCTGCAACTCTTCACCAGAGAATATACAGAGATTTGAGTTTGCAAGGTTGATACAGAAATTACTCTGAGACAATTCTAAAAATATATAAATTTATTAAAGAACCGACATGCACTTAACAGCTGGTGTATCCATTGCAACATTACAGTTCAAAAACAATTAGCTTTCATTTCTTATTTCTCAGAGATCCTTATTCTCAAATTTTAACTTTGTTACATTTCTACTTTTCTTACTTATATATAAATCCAGAACATCCACCAAAATCAAATAATAGTACCTTTTTGATCACCTGAGACTCAAAGTTAAAGACTTACAGAGATGCCTCTGAAGAGTTGAGAAACACTTTGCCCATTCAGCGAGTTCTGCCTTTCTATTGAAAATGTCTATTTTTATACTCTTTTGGCAGTGGTTTCTTCTTTGATGTTCTCTGCTGATGTCAGCTAATTGTCTTTATTGAGACTTCTTTTGAATGCTTTCTATTCTTACTGTCAATTCAACTATTGCATGCATAATTATTTCTCTACCTTTAGGTGTTCCAAAAACCATCATAAAAACAATGACAGCAATGGTTTCTGATCGATGCCATTCTTATCGAAAATTTTTCATTCAATTTTTAATATTGGCTTTACTGGTTTTTAGCAGACATTGTGACTCCATGCTGCTCCAAGTTTAATATGAACACAATGTAATTGCTTGGTGTCTCTATTGAAGTTATATCTTCAAAGTCTCCTTGTTGGTATCATATTTGCTATGTATATAAATTAAAGACACTTCAAATGAATGTTTCATGCATTTCTAGCTATCTCAATTGGTTGCATATTTAATCGTGTTTCCTGTCATCCAAGTTTAACATAAAAACTATTTGACCAGCAGGTGTCTCTTTTACTTGATGTCATGTTTCAAAGGCACATGGTTTTTTTAATGTTTGTGTTCCTATTCAATGCGTTATTTCGTAACACTTTAAACTAGGTCTTCTCATTGTGTTACCTCCAAACTCTAGACCTTTCGGAAGCACCAATGGTTTACTTCAATCTTTCATTGTTTTAGTATAATTAACTAAATCTCATTTCAAAGCTTGTTTGCAACTTTGTTATCAACTGATCTTTATCTCAGAAGCCTGTTCTCTGTTTACAGCCTATGTCTCTGAGGTTTTACAGCTTGTGTCTCTGAGGCTTTAGATTTTTAAACCCAGTATATCATGTATTAATAATATTAGAAATCTGTTCATGGTATCGTGTATTTCCCTGAATCATGGCTATTCCTTCACAGCCCGGGGATCACGTCAAGTAAGGAGGTCGGGTGTTGTGTCAGCATGTGATGATTTCTTTACTTGACAGCTGCAAATGGTCTATAAAAGCTCCCAATTCATAGCTGTTCACTTTAAGTTAGAAGCTGTTGCTTACTGTATTTGGAAGACAGATTGTCCTTTATGCAGCTTGCAAGTGTTTGGAGCAAACTCTGTATCCAGTGTCACCTCATTGGAACAACCTCTCTCATCATTGACAGATCGGTTCTATCATCTCAATCTCACCTGCCATTTATTCCATCAGCATTGTTGCCCTTGAAAATATCTCACCTTGGTCCTCAGAATCTCACCACGATCAACCCCAACACCAGCAGCACCAACAACAACACCAACCTTCTCCGCAATCAGCTGGTGCTGCACAGGACACAGGGCATCAGCACTCGACCACATTGCTGCCCGGGATGCCAGGGATGGCCTCACCCTTTAATGGAAAGTTTTAAGGAATGCCTTAAAGGAGGAAAGGGAGGAGTAGTAAAGAGGGGGAGAGCTTTAGGGAGGGAATTGCAGAGCTTAGGGCCTAGGCAGCTGAAGGTATGGCTGCCAGGAAATCGGCGATGTACAAGGGGCCAGAATTGGAGGAACGCAAAGTTCTCGTAGGGTTGTAGGGCTAGAGGAGGTTATAGAGATAGAGAGTCCATGGAGGAATTTGAACACAAGGATGTCAATTTTAAATTTGAGGTGTTGCTGGACTGGGAGCCAATGTAGGTCAGCAAGCACAGGGGTGATGTGTGAAAGGGACTTGGTGTGAGTTAGGATATGGGCAGCAGAGCTATGGATGAGCTGAAGTTTACGGAGAGTGGAAGGTGGGTGGCCGGCCAGGAGAGCATTGGAATAGTTGAGTCTGGAGGTAACAAATGCGTGGATGAGGGTTTCAGCAATAGATGAGCTGAGGCAGCGACGGAGACGGGCGATATTACAGAGGTGGAAGTAGGCGATCCTGGTGATGAAGAGGTTATGAAACCAGAAGCTCATCTTGGAGTCAAATAGGATGCCGAGGTTGCAAACAGTCTAGATCAGCCTCAGGCCGTGGCCAGGGAGTGGGATGGAATTGATGGGTAAGGAAGGGGGATTGTGGCGGGGGCCAAAGACAATGGCTTTCGTCTTCCCAATATTTAATTAGAGGAAATTTCTGCTCCTCCAATACTGGATGTCGGATAAGCAGCGTGACAAATCAGATGCAGTGGAGGGGTCGAGAGAGGTGGTGGTGAGGTGAGCTAAGAGGCTGGAGAGAGGGATCGGAGACCGGGTCGGGCAGCGCAGTGGCAACCAATGGGGGGAGCAGTGAACCGCGTTCTTTAAATGTGGGGTTAGGAGGAGCACTCCTGCTCCATATTCAGGTAACTAAATGTGCCGGCTGTCTCAAGGCAAACTAATCTTACAGTGAAGGCCTAAGTAAGTACAAGCATAGGTTTTTCTCTAAATATTATTGATGCTTTTGTTTTTATTTGTAAGATCGTACATGAGTACCTAAGTACATGTAGTACATCATGGGCTATGCTCCAGGACTCCTATTAAGACCAGAGCAGAGATTATAATCTTTCAATATTTTTAGGTGCGTGGATCCCACTAAACATCTTAATATCTGTCTCCTGACTAGTTTCACTTCATAGAATCATAGAATGATACAGCACAGAAGGAGGCCATTCAGCCCCACTTGCCTGCTCCAGCACTTTGGTAGAGCTATCCATTCAGCCCAACTTGCCTGCTCCAGCACTTTGGTAGAGCTATCCAATTAGCCCCACTTCCCTGCTCTTTCCCCACAGCCCTGTATATTTTTTCCCTTCAAATGTTTATCCAATTCCCTTTTGAACGTTACTATTGAATCTGCTTCCACCGCCCTTTCAGGCTGTGCATTCCCGATCTCAAAGACATGTTGTGTAAAAAAACGTTTCCTCATGTTGCCTCTGGTCCTTTTGCCAATCACCTTAAGTTTGTGTCCTCTGGTTACCGACCGTTCTGCCACTGGAAACAGTTTCTCCTTAATTACTCTAGCAAAACTGTTCATGATTTTGAACACCTCTATCAAATCTCCTCTTAACCTTCACTGCTTTAAGGAGCACTTTGAAAGTGGATTAATCCCCAGGCCCAGCTGAAATGTATCCCAGACTGTTGAGAGATGTAAGAGTGGAAATAGCAAAGGCTTTGACCATCATTTCACAATCCTCTCTGGCTACAGGTGTGGTGCCAGAGGACTGGAGAACTGCTAACGTGATACCATTGTTTAAAAAGGCAGAAAGGGATAGACCGAGTAATTATAGGCCAGTCAGCCTAACCTCGGTAGTGGGAAAATTATTGGGAAAAATTCTGAGGGACAGGATAAATCTTTAATTAAAAAGACACGGATTAATCAGGGACAGTCAGCATGGATTTGTTAAGGGAAGATTGTGTCTGACAAACTTGATTGAAATTTTTGAGGAGGTAACAAGAAGAGTCGATGAGTTTAGTGCATTTCATGTAGTCTGTATGGATTTTAGCAAGGCTTTTGACTGGTCATGAAAGTAAAAGCCTATGGGATCCAAAGCAAAGTGGCAAGTTGGATCTAAAATTGGGCCAGAGGCAGGGAACAAAGGGTCATGGTGAAGGGTGTTTTTGTGACTGGAAGGTTGTTTGCAGTAGGGTTCCGCAGGGTCCTTTGCTTTTTGTGGTATACATCAATGATTTGGACTTGAATGTGGGAAGTATGATTAAGAAGTTTGTAGATGATACAAAAATTGGCTGTGTGATTGATAATAAAGAAGAAAGCTGCAGACTGCAGGAAGATATCAATGGACTGGTCAGGTGGGCAGAACAGTGGCAAATGGAATTCAATCTGAAGAAGTGTGAGGTAATGCATTTGGGAAGGGCTAACACGGCAAGGGGATGCACTATAAATGGTAGGACACTGAGAAGTAGGGTTGCAAAGGGGTGGAAAGTTTCCGGTAAATTTCCGGTAAATTTCCGGAAATTTTCCATGGGAAGTTTAGCTTGGGAATTTTGGGAATTTTGCCCAATAAAGCACATGCTAGCATAATATTGTTTTTTTTGTATTTCTTTCTTTTTTTTCCACAGGTCCTCTCTTAAAATTACTAACAGAGATGGAATCTTAGTTATTAAGGAATTTCTTAATCAATATATGTTTATCTTCTTACTTGGCTTGTTTTAATAATTACAAGTTTTGTGTGTGACTGTGAACAAATGTGTCCTGATTGGTTGGATGAGTGGATGAGCGATTAGCTCCCTCTATTTGTAATATTTGCATATCGAATTGTGATTGGCCTGCAGGCATCTGTAAGACTGCTATAGTTTTTTTAAGATCCAGGTTAGGGGTCCTGAGGGAAGTCATTTTGTTTTCTGCTGATGTTGTGATGATGCAGTAAGTAAATCAGACTTTATACCAAATAAACCAGTTACTTGTTGAACTCTGTTGTCCTTCAATTTAAAATATACAAAATAATACACTATTGGTGATGTAGCGTCGTGTGTGTACAGGTCATGCTTCCATCACATGGAGCATCAGCAAAAATGTACTCACCCTGTTGCAATCGTGCTGATCGACCGCAGTTCAACACAGAGATGAATGCCCTTTATTTCTCTGCATAGAACAATGCCACGTTTACCGTCGGATGTGTGGAAGCATTTTACCCCAGGCATTAAAGATGGAAAGACTGTGTACATGTGCAAACACTGTAGAAAGCCATATGTAAAGAATGCCACAAAGATGCAGCAGCATTTATCCAATGATCTTGGATCACAAAAGGTCTTTGCAGTAGTTACTGACAATGCTGCGAATATGAAGGCTGCTTGGGCTCAAGTGGAGGAGGCCTACCCTCATATTACGTCTATTGGGTGCGCAGCTCATGGGCTTAACCTGCTCCTCAAGGACATCATGGGTTTGAGAACCATGGAAGCACTGTACAAGAGAGCCAAGCAAGTTGTTAAGTATGTCAGGGGAAAACAGGTAGTTGCAGCAACCTACAACTCCAAGCAAATGAAAAAGAACAAGAACACCACACTGAAGCTGCCCAACAACACTAGATGGGGTGGTGTTGTCATAATGTACAACAGCCTTCTGGAGGGCAAGGAGTTGCTGCAAAAAATGGCAATATCCCAGTCTGGGTATATGGAAACCACCATCAAGAAAATACTGCTGGATGATGTGTTTTGGGAGAGAGTGGTTAGCAGCCTTAAACTACTCTCACCAGTAGCATCTGCAATTGCTCAGATTGAAGGAGATGATGCTGTCTTGTCAGATGTTCTCAGGCTTTTTACTGATTTAAAAGAACAAATCAGCATTGCCCTACCCACACCCCTGCTGCTCAAAGCAGAGGAGAAGGCAATTGTTCAATTCATAAAGACGCGTCAAGAATTTTGTGTCAAGCCGATTCATGCTGCAGCATACATGCTGGACCCAAAGCATGTTGGGAGACCAATACTTTCTGGAGAACAGATCAACAGCGCTTACAGTGTGATTTCTACCCTCTCACACCATCTCAATCTGGATGTGGGCAAAGTTCTGGGAAGTCTGGCAAAGTTCTCTACCAAGCAAGGTCTTTGGAATGGGGATGGGATATGGGAATCATGCAAGCATATCAGTGCACATACCTGGTGGATGGAACTTTGTGCATCTGAGGCCCTGTCACCTATTGCATCGGTGATACTCCAAATCCCACCTTCATCAGCGGCCTCTGAACGAAACTGGTCACTTTTTGGGAATACGCATACAAAGGTGCGCAACAGGCTGACTAACAAGAGAGTGGAGAAACTGGTGGCTATCTGGGCGAACCTACAACTTATTGAGCCAGATACAGAAGTGTCCACCACACAGCTAGACACTGACACAGAGGAAATGGACACGTCAGAGCCAGAGTCAGAGAATCAGGAGGAGCAATGAGGAGTAGAAGACTCAGAAGACTCATGAGTAGAAGACTCAAAGGGACAAAATAAGGACAAATTACAGGCTAAATAAGCTGACGCTCTTTTTACTTTATTTTAGATGGGTCTTTTTTGTGGGGGTTCAATAAAGTACAAAATTATAACCTAAATAAAGTTTTGAAAGCCTGTTTTTATTTGTATGGAACAGTATGTCTATTTTGACGACAAAGATAATATAAGGGTCAGAGACAAAAACCATTAGTGTGCAAAAAAACTCAAAATTCCCATAAATTCCCATAAATTCCCCAAATTCCCATAAATTCCCGAAAATTCCCATGGAAAGTTTCCTCTTTTAAAAATTCCCAGAATTTTGCAACCCTACTGAGAAGTGCAGAGGATCAGAGGGACCTTGGAGTGCATGTCCACAGATCCCTGAAGGTAGCAGGACAGGTAGATAAGGTGGTTAAGAAGGCATACGGGATACTTGCCTTTATTAGCCGAGGCGTAGAATATAAGAGCAGGGAGGTTATGCTTGAACTGTATAAAACACTAGTTAGGCCGCAGCTAGAATACTGCATGCAGTTCTGGTCACCACTTTAAAGGAAGGGTGTGATTGCACTAGAGGGGGTGCAGAGATTTACAAGGATATTGCCTGGGCTGGGGAATTTTAGCTATGAGGAAAGATTCGATAGGCTGGGGTTGTTTTCTTTGGAATAGAGGAAGCTGAGGGGAGATCTAATTGAGGTGTATAAAATTATGAGGGGCCTAGATAGAGTGGATAGGGAGGACCTATTTCCCTTAGCAGAAGGGTCAATAACTAGGGGGCATAGATTTAAAGTAATTGGTCGGAAGTTTAGAGGGGATTTGAAGAGAATTTGTTTCACCCAGAGAATGGTGGAGGTCTGGAACACACTGCCTGAAAGGGTGGTGGAGGCAGACACCCTCATCACATTTAAAAAGTACTTGGATATTCACTTGAAGTGCCATAACCTACAAGGTTACGGACCAAGTGCTGGAAAGTGGGATTAGGGTGGATAGCTTTTTGTCGGCCAGCACGGACAAGATGGGCCGAATGGCCTCCTTCTGTGCTGTAAATTTCTATGACTCTATGAACAACCCCAGCTTCTCCAGCCTCTCCAGATAACTGAAGTCCCTCATCTCTGGCACCATTCTAGAAAATCTCTTCTGCACCTTCTCTAAAATCTTGACATTCTTTCTAAAGTGTGGTCCCTAGAATTGAAAACAGTATTCCAGCTGAGACCTAACCAGTGTTTTATAAAGGTTTAGCATGACTTCTGCAAGTCACTTAAATGTTTCAGTGCTGTAACATCTTTTTGTTATCCAGAATAGTAGAATGGACAGCTGAATAATAGTGCCAGTCCAAACAGATTAAGCGTCATTGAACCAGATTTGATTACACCAAATACAACAATAGGTTGAATCTGCACGGTCGGTCATACCTCCAACACAGATGGGTTTTGAGCCCAGTTTGCTATGTGCCCAGTTTGCAACAGCTGATTTGTGGAAAGCAAATAATGTCACTGTAACAATCTTGTGCGCCTCATTAAAAAAATAATTAATTACAACTAGGACCATGTCAAGTTTTGTGACTTATGATGAGGCTCCACCAACAGTGGCTGAATGAGAGGCAAGAAACATACAGAAGAAACATACATAAGAATTAGGAGCAGGAGTTGAACATACGGGCCCTCGAGCCTGCTCCGCTATTCAATAAGATCATGGTTGATCTTTGACCTCAACTCCACTTTCCTGCCCGATCTCCAAATCCCTTGATTCCTCTAGAGTCCAAAAATCTATCTCAATCTTGAATATACTCAACGATTCAGCATCCACTGCCTTTTGGGGTAGAGAATTCCAAAGACTCACAACCCTCGGAGTGAAGAAATTCCTCCTCATCTCAGTCTTAAATCTGCTGACCCCATATCCTGAGATGACGCCCCCTAGTTCGAGACTCTCCAGCCAGGGGAAACAACCTCTCAGCATCTACCCTGTCAATCCCCCTCAGGATCTTATATGTTTCAGTGAGATCAACTCTCATTCTTCTAAACTCCAGAGAGTATAGACCCATTCTACTCAATCTCTCCTCATAGGACAACCCTCTCATCCCAGGAATGAATCTAATGTACCTGCGTTGCACCGCCTCTAAGGCAAGTATATCCTTCCCCAGATAAGGAGACCAAAACTGTACACAAGACTTCCTTACTCTTGTACTCCAGCCCCCTTGCAATAAAGGCCAACATGTCATTTGCCTTCCTAATAGCAGCATGCTATAGGCAGGGCTAAGCGATCCCACAATCAATGGGTCAGATCAAAGCTCTGCAGTCCTGCCACATTCAGTCATGAATGGTAGTGGTCCATTAAACAACTAACGGGAGGAGGAGGCTCCATGAAAATCCCCGTCCTCAATGCTGGTGGAGCCCAGCACGTGAGCGCAAAAGAAAAGGCTGAAGCGTTTGCAATCATCTTCAGCCAGAAGTGGCAAGTGGATGATCCATATCGGCCTACACCTGAGGTCCCCACCATCACAGAAGCCAGTCTTCAGCCAATTCGATTCAATCCATGTGATATCAAGAAACGGCTGAGAT
Source organism: Somniosus microcephalus (assembly GCF_052327205.1). Taxonomy (NCBI): domain Eukaryota; kingdom Metazoa; phylum Chordata; class Chondrichthyes; order Squaliformes; family Somniosidae; genus Somniosus; species Somniosus microcephalus. Next base: position 34,890,570 of record NC_140996.1, read on the forward strand.
CACTGGATACAGCAAAGGCTATGGGCCCTGACATCATCCCGGCTATCATGTTGAAGACTTGTGCTCCAGAACTAGCTGTGCCTCTAGCCAAACTGTTCCATTACAGCTACATCACTGGCATCTATCTGACAATGTGGGAAACTGCCCTGGTATGTCCTGTCTAAAAAAAGCAGGACAAATCCAATCCGGCCAATTACCACCCCATCAGTCTACTCTCAATCATCAGCAAAGTGATGGAAGGTGCCATCAACAGTGCTATCAAGCGGCACTAACTCACCAATAACCTGCTCACTGATGCCCAGTTTGGGTTCCACCAAGACCACTTGGCTCCCGACCTCATTACAGCCTTGGTCTAAACATGGACAAAGGAGCTGAATTCCAGAGGTGAGGAGAAAGTGACTGCCCTTGACATCAAGGCAGCATTTGACCGAGAGTGGCATGAGGGAGCCCTAGTAAACTGAAGTCAATGGGAATCGGGGGGAAAACTCTCCACTGGCTGAAGTCATACCTAGCACAAAGGAAGATGGTTGTGGTGGTTGCAGGTCAATCATCACAGCCCCAGGACATCGCTGCAGGAGTTCCTCAGGGCAGTGTCCTAGGCCAAACCATCTTCAGCTGCTTCGTTAATGACCTTCCCTCCAACATAAGGTCAGAAATGGGAATGTTCGCTGATAACTGCACAGTGTTCAGTGCCATTTACAACTCCTCAGATAATGAAGCAGTCCATGCCCGCATGCAACAAGACCTGAATGATATTCAGGCTTGGACTGATAAGTGGCAGGTAACATTCAAGCCGCAGAAGTGCCAGGCAATGGCTATCTCCAACAAGCGACAGTCTAACCACCGCCCCTTGACATTCAATGGCATTACCATTGCTGAATCCCCCACCATCAATATCCTGGGGGTCACCATTGACCAGAAACTTAACTGGAGTAGCCACATAAATACTGTGGCAACAAGAGCAGTTCAGAGGCTAGGTATTCTGCAGCGAGTGTCTCAACTCCTGACTCCCAAAAGCCTTTCCACCATCTACAATGCACAAGTAAGGAGTGTGATGGAATACTCTCCGCTTGCCTGGATGAGTGTAGCTCCAACAACGTTCATGAAGCTTGACACCATCCAAGACAAAGCAGCCCGCTTGATTGGCAACCCATCCACCACCTTAAACATTCACTCCCTCCAACACTGGCGTACCATGACTGTAGTGTGTACCATCTACAAGATGCACTGCAGCAACTCGCCAAGGCTTCTTCGGCAGCACCTCCCAAGCCCGCGACCTCTTCCACCTAGATTGACAAAGGGAGCATGTGCATGGGAACACCACCACCTCCAAGTTCCCCTCCAAGTCACACACCATCCTGACTTAGAAGTATATCGCCGATCCTTCATCGTCGCTGGGTCAAAATCCTGAAACTCTCTACCTAACAGCACTGTGGAAGTACCTTCACCACACGGACTGCAGTGGTTCAAGAAGGCGGCTCATCACCACCTTCTCAAGGGCAACTAGGGATGGGCAATAAATGCTGGCCTTGCCAGCGATGCCCATATCCCATAAACAAATTTTAAAAAATTGCTTGTTGTATCTGCATGCTTTACTGACTGAGCTGAATGACTTGTTTCTATGTTGTATATTCTGCAATTCCATGTAAATCTAACCCCTGCATCCCTGGCTACTGACCACACTGGGAATCCCATTAACAGCAGAAGAAGGCCTTTTGTTAAAACCTGACCATCCGTTTGCTGTTCCACATCTGCCACTTCCACCCTCAAGAAAATTGTGCTGTGCAACTTTGGCACAAGGAAGGTATTTGTGCAAAAGAGCAATGGTTGTGTACACTGTTTGAAATGGCATTCCCAGAAGGTGCAGGAGTTCACAACTGAAGTGTGTTATGCTTGCTGAGTTTCGCAAGAAATGAGTGTCAAAGTAAGGAGCACACTTACCTTCACCTTGGTTCAGATACCAGCTGACCTATTTCTCATTTTCTGCCAGGTACAAGGAGCCGAGGTGACTGAAAAGACTTAGTCAGAAAACTCTCTCCACACATTTATGCTTTTACTGTAGGGTGCATCACCTCCAGCAACACCTCCAAATCTTCAGTATCAAACTGAATAATTTTGCCCACATCTCCACTATGCTATTGTGAACAATTGATCTGTTTATCTGCCACCTCCACAACTTCACCTTTTATGACAGGTGTCCCATTTTTGGGTCGTTCCAAACTTTTGTTTATCCTAGATTATCTCAGGACTCACGTTTCAGACCATTCCCTTGAGTGAGTGCCAGCTAAGCAAGTTCTGACAAAAGGTCGTCTATCTGGGTCGTGAATTCTGTTTCCTCTCCACAGATGCTGCCTGACCTGCTGATTAGTTCCCGCATTTTCTGTTTTTAAGTCAGAAGTTTGTGGGTTCAAGTTCCACTCCAGAGACTTGAGCACCTAATCTAGGTTGACACTTCAGTGCAGTACTGAGGGAGTGCTGAACTGTAGGAAGTGCCGTCTTTCTGATGAGACGTTAAACCAAGGTGGATGTAAAAGATCCCATGGTGCTATTTTAAAGAAGAGCAGGTGAGTTCTCTCAAGTGTCTTGGCCATTAGTTATCCTTCAATCAACATAATTAAGAAGACATGTTGTCACTTTTACATTGCTGTTTGTGGGAGCTTGCTGTGAACAAAATGGCTGCTGTGTTTCCTACATTACAACAGTGAATACACTTCAAAAGTACTTCATTGGCTGTAAAGTGCTTTGGGACATCCTGAGGTCGTGAAAGGTGCTATGTAAATGCAAGTCTTTCTTTTTTCTTTAAACTATCAGGCCTTTAATTGTGTTGATCTTTCCTTGGAGCTCTGGGGGCGAGAAATCCGAGGACTTACCGCTGGCCGTTAAGGCCCATTTCAGGGAAAAAAATTGCAGACCCACACTTCTGCCCGCTGCTCCGTGTTCCGTGGCAGCTGCCATTTTCGGCACGTTGGCAGCACTGCCGTTGCCTGTGCTCGCCGAAAGTATTGCAATTAGTCAGAGCATGACGTCAATTGGCCTGCAACGCCAAGTTGACGCCCGCTCATCCATTTTGGACATCGCCACTCCTCTTGCCGTCCTCTCCAAAGCACCCCCGTGCGTGCAGCCACTAAAAGCGCTTCAGCAGTGTAAACAGCCATAAGGACACTTCAACTGACAAACGTAAGACAGCCAGCACTATTATTTCCACATAGCAGTGTTTATATTAATCACAAGCCTAGGTCTTGAGAGTTAACCCTTGAGATTTGTAGGTAAAGTTTAATTTTTTTTCGGTGATTTGCTTATTTGAAATAGTCCTGCCTGAGTTAGCAATACTGAATGTAACACATGGGAAGATGCAGAATATTTCAAGTGATTACTTCTGAGTGACTAGAAGAGTAAGCCTGAGGTTTGGATTAGGAATCACCTACAGATGTTCAGTATTTTGATCACTGAAAGCTGAAGTGTGAATTCAAATTCTTTAAGTTATAGAAGATAGGAGCAGGAGTAGGCCTTTTGGCCCCTTGAGCCTACTCCGCCATTCAATGAGATCATGGCTGATCAGATATGAGTACTCTGTTCTCAGCATAGAATAGTAAAAAGGCCTCAGTTGTCGGACCCTCCGAAACCAGTGACTAAAGTTACCTCAGCATATCAATGAAATTATCACTACAGTATAATGGTTTCAAAAACTGCAAAGTGCTGGATTTGATTGTTTCTGTCCTATATATTTTTCTTCCTGCTACATGAAAACTTAAATAATCATTTAAAATAAAAAGCTTGGCTTAGTCTTTATTCCTTTAGAATAAGATGTGTGGGTAAAGTGATAGGGGAGAGTCCTTGAAAGCATTAAATGGGCCATCTTGGCTCAATGTCAAAAAAATGAACTGTGGTCCCTTTCCTAACACTAAATGTTGCGTGCCTTCTTCAGCGCTATGAGAGGTACAGACTTCTGATAATTAAGTTGCCCTGTTGTACACCCATACCCTCGCCCCTTCTCCTCCGATCCTTTAAAAGCTGAAGTACGATCAAAGCACAGGCTTCCCCGGCGCAGTCGACAGACTCCCCACAAATGCATGAACAATTTGCCTGCAACATTGGTGAGCGGGTGACAGATAAATTGTTGTAACAAATTTGGCAGCTGTTCTGTACATGGCCTACAGGTTCACTCGTTCCTTCCCCGTTCGCCTTAACTGCAAGCGGGACACAGACGCAACCTTCGGCCTCCTGCTGTGCTTAGCGCCGGAAAGAGCGCGTTACATCACAAATTCTCCACACCGCTGATGTTAATTAGCAGGCGGCACCAAAATTCTGGTGCTGTCTGCCCTCTCTCTACGGGCGGCCATTAGCCGTGGCCGGCGCTGTTACCAGCAGGTTTCCAGCGTACTGCAATTTCTAGGCCTAGGAATAATTTCAGTAACTAGTAGCAAGCCCTGTTTGGTAATTGCTGTTAGGTATTGGGCTATTTTATGGTGCCATAAAATTTTCATAACTCTTCAAAGGTGAATGTAAACACACAATAGACTTTGCTTAAAGTATGAAATATGAAGCAAATTTATTAATCAAAAAGAACTAGTCAATAATTTAATAGTGATATAATACATTATTTACAGTAGGAGCTCCATCTAAACTCTTGGAATGGTGAAATAACAAATAGGTAGCAACTCTAAGAACTCATCTAATCTATTGCACTTGGTGTAGTGTATGTACCCGTCTACCTTTAAGAGAACTATTGTATGTAACCGTCCACCTTTAAGAGAACTACTTTAGGTGTTGCACTACTTTGTTGGCTTCTGTATACTGTAATACCGACGGTGACCACACCGGTATATAAGTGCTGTGTCAGGATTTATTGGGCAGATTCGCCCTGACCTTCGAATAGTAAAGTCCTGTTTTAAGTTACTCTGGTAGTCTGTGTATTAATTAACTAAACAACCCACAGGCTTTACAGTGGCGACGAGTCCGATCGTACCCTGCAGCAACAATACTTCCGAAGCAGTTAACGAGCGTCGAGAAGAGGCAACCGCCCTCGTCATTCTGCTGGGAGAAAACTCGAGTCTGCAGAGCTGGAAAGGAGGAAGAATTCAGAGACAAAGACTTCCATCAGCAACAGGCACTGACTGTCCCTTCTGCCACGGTGAGGAGTGAGCCGATCAGCACGAGAAGCAAGCCGGCCACGGTGACTGTGAGTAAGGGAAAAGTAAAAAGAATAACCGGAGGATAAGGGCGGTGCACTCGACCACGGTCGAGGGGGAAAGGAGCCGGACAGAAGTCGGGCCCAGAGGCGCTGAGACTGGGGCAGCGTGGAGCAAGGAAGCCGCGGTACAGACAGGCTGGGGACGCAACGGCATCGTGAGACAGCTAGACCGCGACCGGCGAAAAAGGCCGGGCAGCGACCGAAGCCACGAAGCGCTGCGACCGGGAGCGTAGGCGCGGGAAGATATAAAAACTCAGCCGCAGCCGGGGAGGGAAGCACCGGACTGCGAGAGGGCTGGGAGGCGCGATTGGGAGCCGAGCGAGCGGGAGAGGCAGAGCCGACCAAGGAAGACTGAGCGAGAGCCAGTCCAGCGGCTGAAACTGTTCGCCGTCAACGGGGTGTACCCAGCGCCGGTAGAGCCGAGCGAGCGGGAGAGAGACAGAGCCCGAGCAAGGGGAACTGAGCGAGAGCCAGCCCAGTGGCTGAAACTGTTCGCCGTCAACGGGGTGTACCCAGCGCCGGTTGCCCTGCCGAGAAAAGGGAAAGCACTGAAGCCGACGCGCAGGCTGTGAACCTGAAAGCCAGCGGCCGTCGCCCGTGGGGAAAGTGTACCCCTCCCGCCAGGGGAAGAAACGCGGGAAGCCGCCATTAGGTGGAGAAGAAGACAGAAGCGGGGAACCGCCATTGAAGTGGGCGGGGAGAGAAGATAAGCACGGGAAACCGCCATTTTCGCGGGAACCGCCATCTTGAAGAAAAAAAAAGAAAATTTAAAGAAATAATCCGTGGTGTTATCAGGAAGAGAGGAAGATGCCTAAGCGTGGTAACATCAACGATTTTAATTCCGAGGTAGAAGACTGGGCCACGTATGTGGAACGCATTGAGATCTATGGTGAGGCCAATAAAATAGAAGAAGATGACAAAGCTATAACCTTGCTAAACCCGATGGGCGCGAAGACATACGGGCTCTTGAAGCATCTACTAGCACCAGCTAAACCGGCGGATCAGACTTTCGATGATATTGTTGCTGTCCTGAAGGATCATTTTAACCCCGCACCACTGATGTTAGTGGAACGATCCAAATTTTACGCGAGAACGCAACGGAAAGAGGAAAGCAACGCGGAGTACCTGATTGAACTGCGTAGGCTAGCGAAACACTATCAGTTTAGGGAAAATCTGGCAGAGGCACTCAGAGACAAATTCGTGTGCGGAATGTCAAAGGGAGAAACACAAAAACGACTGCTCGAAGAGAACGATCTTACACTTGATAAGGCTGTCCTTATTGCTGCATCGAACGAAGCCGCAGCGAAAGGAACGGCGGAAATGCAGCTAAAGGCAGCGGCACTCAGTGTGCAGCAAATTACTTCGGGTACAACGAAATGCTATCATTGTGGGAAGACAACACACGACCAGAACCAATGCTGGTTTAAAAACCAGGAATGTAGGAAATGTGGCAAGCTCGGCCACATAGCTAAGGTATGCCGGTCAGGAAAGAAGACCAACAATAATGAGTCACCACAAAAGAGGTACAGGAAGGTACATGAGGTGACTAGGAAGAGTCCGGAGGAACAGAATTCGGACTCACACTCCAACTGCAAGGAACTGGATGGTCTGAGAATTCACAATGTGAGTAATGAAGCTGACCGACAAGCTATCTGGATCACACTACAGATTGCAAAATTCCAAGTGAAAATGGAAGTGGACACCGGATCGGCGTTGATGGTCATGAATAAGCATGATTATAAAAAGTTATTCAAGCATATTCCCCTACGGGATACGGAACTAGTATTGCAGACATACACGGGGCACAAAGTATACCCCATCGGAAAGATAGAAGTCAAGGTGAGATACAAGGACAAAGATCACCAAAGGATGGACCTGTATGTGTTGCCTGAGGGAGGTCCACCACTTCTGGGACGGGAGTGGATCAGGAAAATAAAGATAGACTGGCATTCACTAAACACCATGACGGTAGATTCTGGAAAGGAAGATGTCAAACCTGAACGGTTGTCCAGAATATTGGACGAAGCTAAAGAGGTATTCCAGCAAGGACTGGGAACACTGCGAGGAATTAAAGCAAAGGTTAAGATTGCAGAACATGCAAGCCCAAAATTTTTCAAAGCCAGATCGGTACCTTACGCGATACGACCTGCTGTGGAGGCAGAACTGGAAGAACTTGAACGATCAGGGGTACTGTCAAAAGTGGACTGGAGTGAGTGGGCCACGCCCATTGTTCCCGTCATGAAGTCTTCACCAAGTAACAAGCCAGGGGGACCGGGGAAGGTCTGCATCTGCGGAGACTTCAAGATCACAGTGAATCCGGTGCTTCACACGGTACAATACCCGCTTCCGCGGATTGAAGACATCTTTGCTTCGTTGGCTGGAGGGAAACACTTCACCAAGATAGACCTGGCACAGGCATACTTACAAATGGAAGTCGAGGAAGAGTCGCGTCAGTACCTCACCATCAACACACACAGAGGCTTGTATCGTTATAATAGACTGGTTTTTGGGGTAGCTTCGGCTCCAGCAATTTGGCAGAGGGCCATGGAGCAGGTATTACAAGGAATTCCAAGCACGCAGTGTTTCTTAGACGATATCCTGATTACGGGAGAAGACGAGGAAGAACACCTCACAAATTTGAAACTGGTGCTCACTAGGTTGAAGGAATATGGCCTTCGAGTTAATCGCAAGAAATGTGAGTTCTTCCAAAAATGGATCTCGTACTGCGGTCATGTCATTGACCGAGAGGGGCTGCACAAGTCACCTGACAAGATAGAAGCTGTCGTGAAGGCCCCCGCTCCGGAAAACGTATCACAGTTAAGATCATTCTTGGGGTTGATTAATTATTATCACAAGTTTCTGCCGAATCTATCCACGGTGCTGCATCCGCTGAATGCTCTGTTGCGGAAAGAAGTACCATGGAAGTGGAGTGAGGAATGTACAAAGGCCTTTCGCAGAAGCAAGGCGTTGATTACCTCTGAAGAAGCGTTGGCTCATTTCAACCCAACGTTACCTCTTCGTCTAGCTTGTGATGCTTCCCCCTATGGAATTGGAGCAGTACTTTCACACAAGTTACCAAATGGCTCGGAAAGGCCAGTGGCATTCATGTCCCGATCATTGACCTCCGCGGAGCGAAATTATGCTCAAATAGATAGGGAGGCCCTCAGCCTTGTGTGGGGCATAAAGAAATTCAATCATTACCTGCAGGGCAAGAAGTTCACATTACTGACAGACCACCAGCCGTTGGTGTCCATATTCAACCCTAACAAGGCCGTTTCCACCATGACAGCGCAAAGGTTACAGAGCTGGTCCGTGTTACTTGGGGCACACCAATATGACATCGAATACAAAAGGTCCAAACAGCATGGAAATGCTGATGGGTTATCGCGCTTGCCATTGCCGATAGTAGAAGAAGCAACTACAGTGGACCCGGTAGAGATGTTCCACTCATCCATAGTGGAATGTCTACCAGTAACAAATTCGATGATCGAAAACGAAACAAGAAATGACCCGACTCTCTCACGAGTCTATGATTTAACGGTGGAGGGATGGCCAGCACAGGGCGAACCAACGCTGCCAGCATTTTCGCAGAGAAAAGAACAGCTGTCAGTGTGTCGAGAAACCCTGATGTGTGGATCTAGAGTGGTGATTCCACCCAAACTTCAACATAAGGTGGATAGCTTCTTGTTGGCGTACAGGAATGCAACACATGCGGTCACAAATCAAACTCCCGCCATGATGTTTTTTAATAGACGACTAAGATGCCAGCTGGATTTGCTTAAGCCAAACATCAGAAGGGATGTAGAGAACCGGCAATTCCAGGGCATGAATGAAAGGCCAACTAGATCTTTTCAGATAGGTCAACAAGTTTTGGCCCGGGACTACCGTACCGAGAAATGGCAGCCTGGAACTATTGGAAAAAGGCTAGGGCCATTGATGTATACGGTGGACATTGGGGACAGTATAATAAGGCGCCATGTTGACCAGATCATAGGGTCAGCCACAAATGGCCAACCTACTCCACCACCTTACACGGTTAATGTTGAGACAGAGATACCCAGAACACCTACCTCCGATCTGGTAATACTGGAATCAGATGAACCTGACACTGTCCTTCAAGCCGAATCGACCTTGCCAGAAGCACCTACTACCCCGCCGGGAGTTACGACACCACCGAGGCGCTATCCGAACAGAGTCCGGAAACCTCCAGAGAGACTGAATCTGTGAACTGTCTTGCATAAAGTTGTATATATGTTATAATGTATGTTTAATGGGGAATCAGTATGTTGTAAGCTAAAAAGGGAGGATTGTAGTGTATGTACCCGTCTACCTTTAAGAGAACTATTGTATGTAACCGTCCACCTTTAAGAGAACTACTTTAGGTGTTGCACTACTTTGTTGGCTTCTGTATACTGTAATACCGATGGTGACCACACCGGTATATAAGTGCTGTGTCAGGATTTATTGGGCAGATTCGCCCTGACCTTTGAATAGTAAAGTCCTGTTTTAAGTTACTCTGGTAGTCTGTGTATTAATTAACTAAACAACCCACAGACTTTACACTTGGCATATGATCTTTACAGAATTCCTTAGTCTACCCAAACCTGAGAGGATTCTCCAACTTGTCTTTTCTTGTGAAGGTGCTTTGTTTCACCTCACTAGAGAGAACCTAGTTCAGGGGTAATTTGTTTAATTAATAGCTGGAAGTGAGTAGTTTGGACGCTTCCTGTGATTAGAATAGCAGCACTCTCAAGTTTGAAAAAGAACTATCAGTAAAATAAAAAATGAGTTTGCATATATTTGAAAACTGAGAGTCACAGATTCCTTCTAGAATTTATTGCCAGGGACAGCACCCTCTGTAACATTGCATCACATAGCCTTAGCTGGTCACTGGAATATCTTTGCACAAGGACTGAGTTTTAAAATGACAGTAACCAAATCAAATGCTAACAAAAATAGTTCTGTTTTATCGCAGCAAATTGCAACCCATTTAAGATCTAATACCTGGCTGGATTTTGCACTCCCCAGCCAAGTGTGCTACATGCTACGCTCTCTGGAAAAGTTAAGCCTATGCCAGTAGCCTATTCAAATTAAGGGAGAGGACGCGTGAGTTACTGGTGTAGGTGAACCTGTGCTGTGGGCTAGCTCAGTCCAATTCTTTGTTTCCAATTCACAGAACAAGTTGAAATACTATTTATTAGATGTGGGATCATTCATTTCGAGGGAACATTTGCTTGGATTCCAATCAATTCCATGTATATTCTACAGTATGTGCATGAAGAGCTAAATAACAACTTATGTATAAATGCCATCTTTTTCAGAAAAACAAATAAATATATTATACCTAAAGAGCAATCAACATTTATGCATTCATACATTGATAAATATAAATACACATGGATCATTAACCCACCCGCTATCCTCCCTGATGTGTATGATTATCTCTAAAGGAATTTATCATTAAGAGGCTTACTATAATTTCAAGTACAAAACTATGGCCTAGAAATTCAGTAAGGCGCTGCCAGCTTTGCGCCCAGTTACCGCCTAAAGAGGGCTTCTGCGCCAATACAGGAGTTTGCGCTGATATTCAGCGCAGCGGTAATGGCGGCGGTAGCCGTTAGCGCTGCGCTGGCACCGATGACGTCATCGGTGTGCGCAGTGCCCCGGTTCCGCCCCGATACCGGCCCGATCCCCATATTTAGTTGCGGCCGCCTCTTCCGCAGCGGCCGCAAACAGCGACCAGAAAACGGGGCCGTACTGTAGCCTTAGTGGGGCGCTTTAAGGTGGAGGTGCGGCCGGCCGCTTTTTCGGCGGCTGCCTGCCCGCACCTCCTTCCCCGGCCTCCTCCACCCACCCCCCCCGCGGCATTGCCGGCTGCTTTCCGCGAACCCAGCACTTCTCCGTAGTGCCGGGCTCATTTGCCGGCACTATCCAGTGGCGATCTCCCCGTTGCAGGCACCTCCACCTTAAGAGAAGGAGGAGGCCTGCAGTACCGCGCGCAGCGGCGCCTAGAGCGCTGAAATTCAGTTTCAGCGCCCCAAGCGGGGGCGGGCACACCCTGGAATAGCGCCCGGTTCCGACTTGGGGCGCAAAAAGTGAATATCTGACGGTCGCAAATGGCTCCGCGCCCAGCGCTAACTTTTGGGCGCTAGCCAGCTGGCGGGGCCATAGTGAATTTCTAGGCCTATGTATCTGGTATTAATGAAAATATTCTGTGTATTTTTCTCATTTTAAAATCATCTTAATTACCTCTCTATATTATGCATCATTCCCAATAGATAAAGTGGGGTGGAAAACATCTGTTGTTACTTTCATGAGGTTTTTTTATATAGATTTGTAAAACATTTACCTTTGTTTTGAATAACAATATTTCTCTAAGTAATCTTCATTCAGCTAACAGAGTAAGCAAGCACGAAGTGGGCTGTTCTTAAACTGCCAAAACAAGACTGTTTATACTTATCTCATGTCTGAACTACTCTGAGGTAGGTTAAAGAAAGAAATAGGAAAGAACTTGTAGTAATACAATGCCGTTCACAACATCAGGATGTCCTAAAATGCTTTCCAACCAGTGAAGTACTTTTGAAGTGTAGTCACTGTTGCAATGTAGGAAACGCAGCAGCCAATTTGCGCACAGCAACTTCCCACAAACAGCAACGTGATGACAAGATCATCTGTTTCACTGTTTTTGGTTGAAGGATAAATATTAGTCAGGATGCTGGGAAGAACTCTCCGTCTTTGAAATAGTGCCATAGATTATTTTATGACCACCTGAGAGGGAAGATGGGACCTCGACTAAGCAGAAAGGTAGTGGAACACCCTGTCTACTAGCCTACTTGAAAACTAACAAATTTGTCACAATTTTATTGGTTCATAAATCATTACAAGGCTTATTTTCTGGCACAAAGTCACTTTGGGCAATTAATGCGCAACAATCTCATTAATTTACGAATAAACTGCTGAAACAGCACTTTTGAGTCAACTGTATATTTGTTTACCAGTAGTGATAAATTAAGCTTAAATATCCAATGGTAAATTAGTTGAAAATATAAAGCACGTGAACTTTGTTAATGAGCTTGGCATATGGCACTGTGGGGAAAATAAAATAAAAACTTGTAATAGCATCCCAATGCATTTCACAGCAAATTATTTACTTTCTGCAGTATAGCCACTGGTGGCAGCCAATTTGTGCACAGCAAGATCCCACAAACAGCAAGGAGATGAACGACCAATTAATCTGTTTGGTGGTATTGGTTGATGGTGAAAATTGACCATGGCCTTGGGAGAACTCCTCCTCTTCTTCGAAAAGGATGCATAGGATCTTTTACATACAGCACAGGCAGATAAGACCTGTTTAGTGTCCCATCCATAAGGCCTCTAACAATGCAGCACTCCTTCAGTATTGCACTGAAGTCTCTGGACTATGTGCTCAAGTTCTGAGATGGTAAACAGCAGATAATGACAACCACATAGTAGCTAAGTTTTTTTCGGAGGATATTCTTCTGTTGGCAGTGCAGACCTTTAGAGGTAGTCTGGCACATATTGCAAATTTTATCCTTTTGCTCCGGGTTTTATTAGTATATTCATGCCTTTTGTCACTCAATGCATAATTCCAACTATGAAACACAGGAAACATAGGAACAGGAGTAGGTCACTCAGTTCCTCGAGCCTGTTCCGCCTGATTGGAGATTGGGTGGAATTGCAGATTAGCAGTCTGTCCTTTCTCCTACAGGACCCAGGTTTGAATCTCACCCAGGCTGCTGACTGTAAGGTTTCAACCAAAATTAATTTGGGTAGCATTAACTAATTTCCTAACAGACACTGGCACAACACTGCCAACAAAAAGGCACTAAATTGGCAACTTTATGAGAGGGACATGGGGGCAAAATTCAGTTTTGTGCCTCATTAGTGCCCCGGCCACAAACTTGGGTCTCGCTCCCTGACGTACCGCCGGACACTATGTCCGACAGGGTCGGAGGGTGTACTTGCGGCCGGGGCGGTGATATTTAAAGGGCAGATGCCAGACGGCCATTTCTTTTGGGGCCGACTGCCAGCACCTGCCCCCTTCCTCTTTTTTATGCAGGGTGCCGGCCGCGATCGCTCAGCCCGGCACTTCTCTTGAGTCCTGGGCTGTTTTCCTGGCACCCCGCTCCGCGGTGGTCCAGCAGGGCCCCGTGGTGCGCGCAGTGCTAGGTCCCGCCCCTTTAATCAGGGGTGGGAGGCCTGCAATGATGCGATGCTATGTGTCGACATAAAAGTAACGCCCCAAAGGGGGCGCCACCGAATTTCTCCCCCTAAGATTTATTGTTCAGATTACGTAGAGGAAAGTTTCCTTTGAATCTGGCCATGCTCTATCCAAGATGAAAATGACAAAAATTTGCCAACATTAACATCCCTCACTTTGATGAGTACAAAAAAGTCAGTAAAGAAAAATCAAATGAATGGGACAGCTCTTGCCTTAAAATAGCAGCATGTTAACAACACACACTGTTGTTGATGTGCAAATCAACCAGCATGTTCACGAGTTTAAAAGATGCACTGTAGGTTGTAATTCTATTGAACATCCTGGTTGACCTATGCAGCTCCACCATTTGTTTCGACCTCAGCCTCCCTGTTATTTTTAAGAATTGCTGGATTTGCATATTAATTGCCCATTAAACTCACCACAGAAGGTTAAGTCTGGTAATTAACTGCGTAAGTACCCATTTAATGGTGTGATAATTGTTAATGCAATGCCAATCAACCACTCTGGCCCAGAAATTGAACACTTTAAACATTTCGGGGGGGAAATTCAGTTGTTAGTGCGAGCCGTTAGCACCTTAAGAGGGCGATAAGTGGGGCGCGAAGCGACTAGTGCCCGGGCGCAGTGAGATCTGCGCCTCTCGCGAAATAGAGCAGACATTTAGCGGCGGCGCAAAACCGCAATGCCCGCTCAGCTGCGTGCGCAGATCCTTAATTCATTTCTTGGTGCAACACCCTTGGTGCGCCCCGAACCGGAACTTCAGTGGCGCCCCCCTTCTTTCCGCCTGGCGCTCCCAGCAACTGGTTGACTGGAATGGTTCCCAGTCGCTGTGGGGTTGGGGGGGCGCTATTTAAAGGGGGCTCTTCCTGGCTTCTTAGTGGTAGCCATTTTGGACCACTCCTTCTGTGTGAGAGAGAGAGAGATTTGCAGAGAGACAAAGGGAGAGAACTTTCTGCATTGACTCAGCGCTCGCACAGGTACTTCTGGCTTCAGCCCAGAACTTTGCAGTTGGATTGAGTTTTTCAGTGGCATAGCCTTGAGTGGCCATATATTATGGGGGCTGCAATGGGTGGAAACGTTGGGTTTCTCCATTGCATTGAGAGGGCTCAGAGACACCGAGAGAGAGTGCCAATCATGGCCAGATGGAGGAGGGCCAACAGGCATCGGCACAGGAGACTTACCCTCACAGGGTATACCGCCAGCAGTTCTCCTACCTCAACATGTCCGAGGAGCAGTGTATTCGGAGGCTTCAATTCAGCAGAGAAGTGGTCACTGAGCTCTGCCACCTGCTTCAGACAGATCTGCAGCCTCAGCTGAGTAGCAGGACGTCTCTGTCGGTGGCAGTGAAGGTGACAGTGGCTCTCAACTTCTATGCCACTGGCTCCTTCCAATCCGATACAGGGGACATTGCCAATGTCTCCCAGTTTGTGGTGCATTGCTGCATCTGCCAATTCCCGAATGCCCTCTTCAAAAGGAGACATCAGTACATTTCCTTCCCCATGACCCTGGACAAGCAGCAACAGCGCGCAATGGGATTTGCAAGAATAGCGGGCTTCCCCATGGTCCAGGGCGCCATTGACTGCACGCATGTGGCTTTGCGGGCGCCTCAAGAGAATGCCGAGGATTACCGCAACCGGAAGGGGTTCCATTCATTGAACATGCAGTTGGTGTGTGATCACAGACAGCTGACACTAGCTGTCAATGCCCGCTTTCCAGGCAGCAGCCACGACGCCTTCATCCTGCGCCAGACTTCTGTGGCAGACCTTTTCGAAGCCCCGGCTCACCCAGGAGGCTGGCTTCTCGGGGACAAGGGCTATCCTTTGTGCACCTGGCTGATGACCCCGCTCCGTGCACCCAGCACCCCTGCTGAAGAACGATACAATGACAGCCATCAAGTGACCAGGAACATCATTGAGCACACAATCGGCGTGCTAAAGCAACGGTTCCGCTGTCTGGACCATTCCAGGGGGAACCCTTCAGTACTCGCCTGAGTGAGTCTCCCATTTCATTGTAGTGTGCTGCATGCTGCATAACCTGGCTATCCTCAGGACTCAGCCACTGCCAGCAGACATTGGAGCACCACCAGAGGGGGAGGAGGAGGAGGAGGAGCACCAAGATGGGAGGGAGGCACAAAGTGCAAGGGCTGTCTGTCAGCGGCTTATTGCAAGTCGGTTTTAGGCCCCCTCTGAGGGAATGGCTTGTGCCATTTAAAGAACATGAATGGAATGGTTCCGCAAACCATCAGCCGGTCAAGGCAACAAATAGTTCAAAATGCAAACATGCACAATCTGAATAAAGACAATGATTTATTTAACAAACTCTGTGCCCTTCCCGCATGACAAAGAAATACAGGGAAACCCCCAAAAAAATAGACAGACATAAACTGGCTCTCACAACCTGGAGACAATGAACAAAAGAGTTAACCAAAAATGACCATGATTCTCGGCCTTCACTAAAAAAAATTAACAGCGTTTTGCCACACCTCCTACTTTTTGGCCTGCGAGGGTGATCTGCTTCGCTTGCGAGATTGGCCCCTTCCCACCCTGCAGCTCCTCCGCACTGGGACCCCAGTGGCTACAGCAAGGCTGGGGGAAGGCTGCTGAGTGTCAGAAACTAAGACTGCAGAAGTCCTTGAGGTAGGGCCTGGACCAGCTCTGGGGCTGCAGGGCCCAGCTGCTGACTGCTCCAACTCTGCATGGGCGGCAGCAGTCTGTCCTTCGGGTGGTGGCAGCTGCAGTGGAGGAGTGACAGTGTTGGCAGCAGGAATGCTGCCATTCTGACAGAGGACAGGCACGCCCTGGCCGGACGACACACTGGCACTCCCACGGGGCAGCACTGCAGCATGCGGAGCAATCTGCTGAAGCACAGACTGCTGGCCTTCTGCAGCACGGCGAGGGCCCCGGCGATTCATGCCCGATGCAGCGAGGGTGGCAGCAGTCAGTGCTCGTGTGGCCTCAATCTGTGTCTGCATCAGACCGGCCACTGACTGCATTGCACCACTAAGCACTTGCGTGGAACCCGCCTGTGCTGCCTGTGCTGCACCAAGTTCCTGCAGACTCCTTGCCAGTGCTGCCCCGAAGTCCTGCAGACTCCTTGCCTGTACTGCCCCAAAGTCCTGGACACTCCTTGCCAGTGACTCTGTGGAGTCGGGCATCCTTGCCACTGCAGCCATGAGCTCAGTGTGCCTCTGCTCCACCTGGGCGCCCATTTCAGAGAGGAGCCGCACCTCTTCTGCGCTCACTGTAACAGGACTGGAGGCCAGACTCTCCCTCCGGGGAGAAGGCCGCCGAGCTTCCCTACCCCCCCCGCATTGCTGCAGCCCGCTGGGCCCCAGAGCTTCACCCTCCTCAGACTCTTCCCCCCTGCTCTCCTCCAGGGAAGACGTGTCCCCATTATGGCCATGGGCTGCCTCGGCTGAGGGTGGCACTGGTGGTCCGGCTTCCTCTTCCTCCTCGTCTTCAGAATCACTCCCTGTGGCAGCTTGAGGGCCCGCCTCCTCACCTGGCGAATCAGCATCTGAAAGCAGGGAGGTACAAGAGTTGCTTTAGCGTGAGGACAGGGCAGCAGCGAGGGAGGCATGAGTGCTGCGATGCTCTGTATTGGTTCGATAGTGGCAAAGGATGCTGGTGTGAGGCACAAGTGGAAGGAGAGAGGTCAAAAAGGTGATGACCTTACCATTGCTGTCCAGAATGGGGTCGGCATCTCCAGTGGCGACGGGGCCAATCATCCAGCCTGCCATAATCCGCTTCACTCACTGCTCCAGATCGCTGAGGTCTTTAAGGTCAGGCTGGCCTCCCCCGGTCCGTTGCTGCTGCCTCCTATTGTGGGCCAGCTTGCCCTGCAAGAGAAAGGACGGGCTCTGAGTACAGTGTGAAGCCCTGATCTTGGCTGCACTGCCTCCCATGGTGAAATAGCCCTTACAGTATGAAGCCCTGATCTTGGCTGCACTGCCTCCCATGGTTGAATAGCCCTTACAGTGTGAAGCCCTGATCTTGGCTGCACTGCCTCCCATGGTCGAATAGCCCTTACAGTGTGAAGCCCTGATCTTGGCTGCACTGCCTCCCATGGTCGAATAGCCCTTACAGTGTGAAGCCCTGATCTTGGCTGCACTGCCTCCCATGGTCGAATAGCCCTTACATTGTGAAGCCCTGATCTTGCCTGCACTGCCTCCCATGGTCGAATAGCCCTTACAGTGTGTAAAGTGGTGAATGTGCATGTGAGTTTCATGAAAGGCCCATAGGTGTTGGATGAGGGCTGTGCATTGGGGCTTTCAGGACCCTTTGGCCATAAAGTGAGGTGCACATGCAGGGATGAAGAGGATACTGAAAAGGGTACTCACCCTGACAACCCGCGTGAGGTCGTTGAACTTCTTCCTGCATTGCACAGGGGTCCTAGGTACCATGCTGCTGGAGGTCACTCTGTGTGCCACCTCCCTCCAAGCTTTTCGATATTCGTTGGGCAGCGGCCTCCTGCCACTGTCTGGAAACAGGATAGATTGCCTGCGCTCCACTGCGCCAACCAGAACCTTCAGGGCCCCCTCACTGAACTGCTGCGCTCGCTCCCAGGCCTTCTCCATGGTCGTAGGCTTTAGAATGTGGCAGCAGCTCTGTCCAGGCCGAGAATCAGGGCTCCAATGTGCAGGGCGTGGCTGCAGTCCAAATCGACCCTCCCCCTTTAAGAGCTGACCGGCACCAGCGTGTCTGCCTGCAATCGCTAACTGGCCGCACATGCACTGCGCCCGCCCTCGGTGGTAGCGCCTCGCTTCTCCGGCTTAGCGCCTTAGGACAGTCGTGCAGCGCCTGCTTTAGCGCTCCAAGCACCTCTTGGGGCGAAGCAAGTAAATTTCGCTGAAGGCGGCGATAATTTGCGCCGGGCGCTAAATTTAGCGCCCGCTCGACTATAACGCCCCAAACGTGGCGATACTGAATTTCTGGGCCTTCATTCCTTCAGGTGGTAAATTGCTGTTAGAGATTTTTTAAATGTAAAATTTAAAATTTCTCATTTTTTTCTTACTTTTCCTTTCTGTCTCTTTTCTCTCTCTCTTAATCCAATCTTTCTTTCCCTCCCTTTACTTATCTTTCCGTACTTGATTTGATTCTGATTCACCCTCTTTCCCTGTCATTCCTCTGTATCTTTCTCAATCCATATATTTCATTGGCTAAGGAGCTACATTGTTGGTCCCACCATTCACTCAGGTTCCAGATGTTCCATTGCCTTCACTGTGCTGCTATCAGCTCGCACTTCCAGCAAGTTATGGCGCAAAAAGAATTGGAGCTGAAGTGTGTAGAAAAAAGTCTAACTAATGGTGCACACTGCAAGATGCCCTGCTCCAGCAAGATTTGGTCCATTAGGTTACATTTGGAAATGCCCTGCAAAATCAATGTTGTCATTTATGTATTGTTTATATATTAATAAACCCATGTGGTAGCAAAATCAAGGCATGGACTCCATCCAAATTAATCCTTCTAGGTAGAAGAGGTCACAGGTTTGGGAAGTGCTGCTGAAGAAGCCTTAGCAAGTTGCTGCAGTGCATCTTGTAGATGGTACACACTGCAGCCACGGTACGCTGGTGGTGGAGGGAGTGAATGTTTAAGGTGGTGGATGGGGTGCCAATCAAGCAGGCTGCTTTGTCCTGGATGGTGTTGACCTTCTTGAGTGTTGTTGGAGCTGCATTCATCCAGGCAAGTGGAGAGTATTGCATCACATCTGAATATATTCTTGTTCTTTACCACCCAATAGCATGTTGCTATCTCTTTAAAAGAAAATTGAAATTGTATCTTGGGAAAATATACCAGGAAGTGATTGGTAGGCATTCAAATATACTAAAATTAAAAGCTCTGACACTCATGGTGTAAATGGTTTCAAATGTCGAAAAATGGTAGCCCTGATGTTAACCTGGAGTGGGAAGTAGACAGGCAGGCGCAGGGCGAGCAGCATGAAGCCCAGGAGATTTCAACTGCCGGGCTTCATTTTAACATGAATGATGGACTGCCCTCCATTCTCACACAGCTGAAAGGTGGACAGCATTTACAGTCTCAGCAGAAACAAGGCATGGTCATTTTTGCTCATGGTGTGGTCTACTCTACATTGGGGAGACCAAACGCAGATTGGGTGACCGCTTTGCGGAACACCTCTGTTCAGTCCGTAACAGGGACCCCGAGCTCCCGGTGGCCTGTCACTTTAATTCACCGCTCCATTCCCACTCAGACCTCACCGTCCTCAGCCTCTTCCACGGAAGCTCAGCGTAAGCTCGAGGAACAGTGTCTCATCTTTCGATTAGGCACTTTACAGCCTTCTGGACTCAACATAAATCAACAATTTCAGATCATAACTTCGGCCCCTATCACATATATATCTATATATATATATGTTATTTTTTTATCCACACTTTTGTTTGGCCTTTTTTCTTCCCTCCCACATGGCAGCTGTCCTTCATTCTGCCAGCACAATTCACACTTCATCTAGAGCCATCCTTTGTTCATTAACCTGTCCCATTACCACTTCCTCTCGCCTTGAATATCTCTTACTGTCTCTCAATGTCTCTTAATCTCTCCTGCTTTCTATCCTATCACTGACCTTCCCTTTTGTTCTTTCATCCCCTCCCCCTTTTCTCAGCCCCTAACTTGCTTTAAAATCTATTCCTTTGCTTTTTTCCAGTTCTGACGAAAGGTCATCGACCTGAAACGTTAACTCTGTTTCTCTCTCCACGGATGCTGCCCTGGCCTGCTGAGTTTTTCCAGCGTTTTCTGTTATTGTCATTTTTATAGTCAACTGTGACCCGATACCGGGTAAATCCAGTACTAGAATAATTTTAACAGGTAGTTAGGGGGGAATTTTGCCAGCTCTAGGGAGGCGGCTATAGAGGCGGGACTGCTGGGAAAATGGCAGAATCTGGGGGCGGGTGCCCATCCCGCCCCCAACCCGCATCCGTGCCATCTTCCCGGGAGGTGGGTAGCCGACCCGCGCTGGGAGCTGCCTCCCCGAGGCGGGAAGGGGATTACAGCAACTTAACTGCCTGTTAACAGGTAGTTAACAGGCAGTTAAGAGGATTATCCCCATTTTACCCCTGCAAGTACGGGTTTCCCGACGTCGGGAAACCCTGCTAGGGTCACCGAGGCGAGCAGTGGGTCTGCGGGTGTTGGAGGGTCCAAAAGTGCACTGTAGAGGTGAGTGATGGGTGCAAGTGTGGAGTAGTAAGTATGTGAGGTGAGTGAAAAGTGATAGAATATGTTTACTTACTTCTGTTTCTTCCTGCAGGCTTCAACCGCTGGGGAACCGGCATCTCACCGGCAGAGATGACAGACGGCTGCTGCATTCTCCGATGCAACAGCCATCTAATTTCTGCTCACAAAATAGATTTGATGAGCCTTGAATACAAGGACTCATCAAACAACAGACAATGTCAGTGTTTTCATCTGTCAAAATTTTTTGACAGATGTAACGTCATACGCTGACGTTCTCTGTCACCGGCTTTCCATTAATTGGCCTGCTAAGCCCGCTGGGTGGGCTTAACAAGGCCAATCAAGGAAAATAGCGTGGGTTGGCCAGAAGTTGATGGAGGCGGGACTGAAAACCGACAAGTGGGAGACCCGCCTCCAAAAGCTCACCATTGGCAAAATCCAGCCCTTACTGTTTGACAAGTGGAAAATGAAACACAAATTAGCTTTGCCCTATCTAAATATTGTTATTGTGAATTTTAAGCATACTTTATACTGAAAAAGAATGACACACACCTTTGTTATCAATGGAAAGCTGGTCACTGAAATTCAACTTCCTTCAAATTAATAATACAGATCAGGAAAATATCAATATTTAACCCAAGTACGGTTGAAAGTTGGTGACTGTTAAAATTCTGGACCTCCCTATTTGCAGTTTCAGGCAATAACTTGATGGAACAAGGACCAGCTTTTCATTTATCATGAAGCTGTGTTTTGTGCTTTTTCAGTATAATTTCTGCTTAAAATTCACAGTAGCAGTATTTGGAAAGTGCAATTTTTTTTTAAATTGCTACTTGTCTGGCAGCAAGTACCTCTTTTATATTGTTTTGAGCCCTGGATTCACCTGGTAACAGGTCACATTTGAACATAAAAAATGACCTTTCCTTGTTCCTCCTGAGAGTGTGAATACTGCCTACCTTTCAGCAGTGTGAGAATGTCATCTGGCATCATAAAGTGCTGCTTCCGACTGGTTCAATGGGATATGGGAGGAAATTTTGAATATGACGCAGTGTTATTACTAGCTTAATGTTGAGGGGAAAGATGACAGAAATGACTTGGATGCTCAAGATGGAAGGTGGCAAAGGTGACGGGTTTCCTTGCTGCTTCCCAGAAAGACTGTGGCTCAGTGTTCATGAACTAGAGGCAGAAATTAATCCAATTATCAGAGTGGAGATCTAATTTAAATTCATCAAATTGCCATTTTTCGATGGTTGAAACCATTTACTGCACAATTGTAGTAACATTCATTTGGAGTATGCTTGAATGCCATCAAGTCATTTTCTGTTATATTTTACAAGATGATTTTTTTTTTAAATGTAAAGGAAAATTGGGCGGTGTGTAAAACAAGTGACCAACCCCAATCCACCTGTTCCCTGCCTGGTGGAAACAGTTAACATAAGAACATAAGAATTAGGAGCAGGAGCAGTCCATACGGTCCTTCGCGCCTGCTCCACCATTCAGTAAGATCATGGCTGATCTTCAACCTAAACTCCATTTTCCTGCCCAATCCCCATATCCCTTGATTCCCCTAGAGTACAAAAATCTATCTATCTCAGCCTTAAGCATACTCGACGACTCAGTATCCACAGCCCTATGAGGTAGAGAATTCCAAAGATTCACAACCTTCTGAGTAAATAAATTCCTCCTCATCTCAGTCTTAAATGGCTGACCCCTTATCCTGAGACTATTAGCCCCACTCCCCTGCTTTTTCCCCATAGCCCTGTAAATATTTTACCTTCAAGTATTTATCCAATTCCCTTTTGAAAGTTACTATTGAATCTGCTTCCACCACCCTTTCAAGCAGTGCATTCCAGAACACAACAATTCACTGCATTAAAAATATTTCCTTGTAGGAATATCTAGTTCCTATCAAGAGACTGGGGTCGACTCAGGCGATCAAACAAACAATGTTTAATGTAAAACTAACTGAGTTTAACAAACAAATGCACGAGAACCATAAATACAAGTCTAGTCAGTTCGGAGGCTCCACGAGGACGGCTTGGGCGGTCCCGTGGCTGGCGTCATGACGTCATCATGTTTTTCCCGCCGGTGGGGGATCACGTGATGAACAGCGTGTTGTCATCGCGTTTGCCCGCGCTCTTAAAGGGACCGCACTCTGTACATGCAAACAGTTGTTAAAGGGAATTATATACAGTTGATCGAAGTCCCTTAGTGGCTCCGTCACATGCGCCCCCACAGAATTGTCTTTAACAGAAAAAGTGAAATGGCGAGGAGGCCTGACAAGCCTGTCAGAGCGACTTCTGTACACTTGAAGTGGTAGCTGCTGGACGGCGCGCGGGCTGGCGGGTGGTTGCGCTTGATCTGGCACGGCGACTGTGGGCGGTCGGCCATGTTTTGGCGGCTGTGCGGTCTCGACCGGGCGGTCAAGGTCCAAGTGTGCCGGTTTCAACCGGTCAACCGAAATGTGGTCCGGTTTACCTCCGATGTCCACCGAGAAAGTTTTGGCTCCCAGCTCTAGCACGTGGAAAGGACCAGTGTAAGGGGCCTTGAGCGGATCCCGATGAGCGTCGTGGCAGATGAACACATATTCGGCGTTCGACAGCTCTGCTGGGACGTGGGAGCTCTGAAAGCCGTGATGCGACATTGGTACTGGTGCAAAACACCTGGCTGCCTCCTGGTGGCTGATGAGTTGATTGGATGTGGACCATGGCTCTGTTGGAGTCGGAAGGAAATCCCCTGGTATGCGTAGCGGCTGGCCATAGACGAGCTCTACCGAGGACGAGCCAAGATCCTCCTTGGGTGCCGTGCGAAGACCCAACAGCACCCATGGTAGCCTGTCAACCCATCCAGCACCTTGGAGGCTGGCCCTCAATGTGGCTTTGAGCGACCTGTGAAATCGTTTGCACAGGCCGTTCGCCTGTGGATGGTAGGCTGTGGTGCGATGTAGCTTGATGCCGAGCCCCTGAGCCACTGCGTTCCAGTGCTCAGAGGAAAACTGCAGTCCACGATCAGAAGAGATGTCCGCTGATACCCCGAAATGGGCAACCCAAGAGGAGATGAATGCCCTGGCCACGTCTGCCGAAGTGGTGGATGACAAAGGAACTGCCTCTGGCCATCTAGTGGTGCGGTCTACCATCATAAGCATATGTGTAAACCCATGAGAAGGTGGAAGTGGCCCCACCAGGCCCACATTCACGTGATCGAACCGTCGCCCTGGAAAAGCGAAAGTGGCCAATGGAGCTTTGACGTGACGCTGCACCTTGGCCTTTTGGCAGACCACGCAGGTGTTGGCCCAGTCACGGACATCCATATGCATGCCCCGCCAAATGAACTTGGATGACATCAGCCTTTGCGAGGCCTTCATGCCAGGGTGTGACAACCCATGTATGGCGTGATGCGCCATCAATTACTCAAAAGACTGAGGTTAAGCGAGTAACAACCAGGCTTTTATTAACTAAAGAATGAAGGTCTAGTCTCGAGTGGTCGACCCGTCCAGAATACTAAGGGACTGGGAGGTAGTCACTTATATACCTGGAATAGTGGGAGGAGTCAGCCGAGGCATGTCCAGACCTGTACCTAGTGGAATACACATACACATACAGACAGGTATAACAGTGGTTTACCACATTCACCCCTTGTTTAAAAATGAGTCCGGCGGGGTGAAGTGTATTTAAAAGTTCGTGTATTGGAGTCTCTCCGGAGGTCTTGTCTGCCTCTGTGATCGACGTGGCGACGGCAGGGGTGGTGGAGCTTCCGGCGTCGCGTCCCGTGTAGGCTGGGGCACTGGAGTGTAGTCCTCGTGGGTGACGGTCCAAGGCGAGCCGGCTGCTGGGGTTGGATATCGGGTCGTGGGGGGGGTGGTAATGGGTAGTGGGTTACAGCGGTCCCCGAGGGTGTCGTGAGGGGGGGTGGTAATGGGTAGTGGGTTACAGCGGTCCCCGAGGGTGCGAGGTCTCGTATGGAGACTGTGTCCTCCCGCCCGTCCGGGTACGCAATGTAAGCGTACTGGGGGTTGGCATGGAGGAGGTCGACCCTCTCGACCAGGGGGTCCGTTTTATTGGTCCTCACATGTCTTCTCAGTAGTACCGGCCCTGGGGACGTCAGCCATGGCGGTAACGCTGTCCCTGATGTGGACTTCCTTGGGAAGACAAACATTTTCTTGTGAGGGGTGGCATTGTTGGCAGTGCAGAGCAGTGACCGGATCGAGTGGAGCGCATCGGGGAGCACCTCCTGCCAACGGGAGGTCGGAAGGCCCCTAGACTTTAAGGCTTGTAGGGTGGCCTTCCAAACTGTTGCATTCTCTCTTTCCACCTGTCCGTTCCCCCGGGGGTTGTAACTGATGGTCCTGCTTGTGGCTATACCCCTAGCGAGCAGGTACTGGCGGAGTTCGTCGCTCATAAACGATGAGCCCCGGTCGCTATGGATATAGCTGGGGAAACCGAACAGGGTGAAGAGGCTGTTCAGACATTTAATGACCGTGGCACTGGCCATGTCCGGGCAGGGGATAGCGAACGGGAAACGGGAGTACTCGTCAATGATGTTGAGGAAGTACACATTGCGGTCGGAGGAGGGGAGAGGCCCTTTAAAATCGATGCTCAGGCGTTCGAAAGGGCGAGTGGCTTTTATCAGGTGGGCTCTGTCTGGTCTATAAAAGTGCGGTTTGCACTCAGCGCAGACTTGGCAGTTCTTGGTCATGGTCCTGACCTCCTCAATGGAGTAAGGCAGGTTGCGGGCCTTGATGAAGTGGAAGAACCTGGTGACCCCCGGGTGGCAGAGGTCATTGTGGAGGGCCCTCAGCCTATCGATCTGCGCGCTGGCGCAGGTGCCACGCGATAGGGCATCTGGGGGTTCATTGAGCTTCCCAGGCTGGTACAAGATCTCGTAATTGTAGGTGGAAAGTTCGATTCTCCACCTCAAGATCTTGTCATTTTTGATTTTGCCCCTCTGCTTGTTGTTGAACATAAAAGCAACTGAACGCTGGTCAGTGAGCAGGGTAAATCGTTTTCCGGCCAGGTAGTGCCTCCAATGACGCACAGCCTCCACAATAGCCTGGGCCTGCTTCTCGACCGCGGAGTGTCTGGTCTCCGGGCCCTGGAGGGTTCGTGAGAAGAATGCCACAGGTCTCCCCGCCTGATTAAGGGTGGCGGCCAGAGCGAAGTCGGACGCATCGCTTTCCACCTGGAAGGGGATGGATTCATCCACTGCGTGCATGGTGGCTTTGGCAATGTCCTCCTTGATACGGTGGAAGGCCGAGCGGGCCTCTGCCATCAGGGGAAAAGAGGTGGATTTGATCAGCGGATGGGCTTTGTCTGCATAGTAGGGGACTCACTGGGCGTAGTAGGAAAAAAACCCTAGGCACCTCTTCAGAGATTTTAGGCAGTGGGGTAGCGGGAGTTCCATAAGGGGACGCATCCGGTCCGGGTCAGGACCGATGACCCCGTGTTCCACAACACAGCCAAGGATGGCGAGGCGGTCTGTGCGGAATATGCACTTCTCCTTGTTATATGTCAGGTTCAGGAGTTGGGCGGTGCGGAGGAATTTCTCGAGGTTTGCGCCATGGTCCTGCAAGTCATGGCCGCAGATGGTCACATTGTCTAGGTAAGGGAAAGTGGCCTGCAGCGCGTTTTGATCGACCATCCGGTCCATCTCCCTTTGGAAGACGGAGACCCCGTTGGTAATGCTAAAGGGAACCCTAAGGAAGTGATAGAGGCGGCCGTTTGCCTCAGAAGCAGTATACTGGCGGTCCTCGGGGTGGATGGGGAGCTGGTGGTACGCTGATTTCAGGTCAATGGTCGAAAAGACGCGGTACTGCGCGATCTGGTTGACCATGTCAGCTATGCGGGGGAGTGGGTAGGCGTCCAGCAGGGTGTAGCGGTTTATTGTTTGGCTGTAGTCGATGACCAGGCGTTGTTTCTCGCCGGTCTTAACGACCACAACCTGGGCTCGCCAGGGGCTGGAGCTGCCCTCAATAATCCCCTCCTTCAGGAGCCACTCCACTTCGGTTTTGATGAAAACCCTGTCCCCGGCACTGTATCGCCTGCTCTTTGTGGCGATGGGCTTACAGTCGGGGGTGAGGTTAGCATACAGTGGGGGGGGTGGGACTCTGAGTGTGGAGAGGTTGCATCTGGTGCGCGGCGGGCAATTTGGAGGCTGCTGGCTACGGACTGTGAGTGGGGGGAGGGGGCCACCGTATGCCATCGTAACGCTTTTGAGGTGGCACTGGAAATCCAACCCCAGTAGAACGGCAGCGCAAAGTTGGGGCAGGACCAGGAGTTTAAAATTATTGAACACAGTCCCGTCTACTACTAGTGTCACCACGCAGTAGCCGCCAATGTCTGCTGACTGGGACTCAGCGGCCATAGAAATCCTCTGGTGCGCAGGCAGGACTGGGAGAGAGCAACGCCGCACCGTGTCGGGGTGGATGAAGCTCTCTGTGCTCCCGGAGTCAAAAGGGCAGTTTATTGCATGGCCGTTTACCTTAACGTCCATTTTGGACCGAGCTAGTTGGTGCGGTCTCGTTTGGTCCAGCATAACAGAGGCCAGCGTAGGGGTCGGTGTGTCACTGCGGGTATCAGATGGGGGGGGTTGGCGGCCTGCTGCATCCCGGCTGGTGTCCAAGATGGCGGCGTCCATGATTCCCATGTGGCTGGAGTCGTCCAAGATGGCTGCTGCTGCGGTGGTTCGCACATGGCTGGGGAGGCCCAAGATGGCGGCCCGCACAGCCCACACGCGGCACTGTTGGGGGCCCAAGATGGCGGCTCGCACGGCCCGCACACGGCGCTGCTGGCGTTCGGGGTGGCTTTGGCCTTGCAGACGCTAGCGTAGTGTCCCTTTTTCCCGCAGCCCGAGCAGGTCGCATTCTTCGCCGGGCAGCGCACTCTGGGGTGTTTGGCCTGGCCACAGAAGTCGCATTTCTGGCCTTGGGATACTGCTGTCTGGCTTTGGGACACTACTGCGGTGGTTGGGCCGTTGTTGGGCTGTGGCTGGGGTGGCACGGTGCTATGGGGCTGTCCTACCGTGTCCCAGGTTGTCGTTCCCCGCGGCGTCCACGGTGCAGAGGAGTAGGCATCCATGCCCCGGTAGGCTGCGTCCAGCGTTAGTGCGATTTCGGAGGCTTTGTCGAGGGTGAGGTCACTCTGCTCCAGCAGTCGCTGTCGGGTGTAGTTGGACCTGTGGCCCGCTACGAAGGCATCCCGGATCAGTTCCTCCGTGTACTTAGTGGGCGTTACCGCCTTACACCCACAGGCCCGGCCAAGCACGGACAGTGCTTGGAGGTATTCCTCAGTCGATTCCCCAGGTTGTTGCTTGCGACTCCCCAGGAGGTGCCTGGCGTAAACTTCATTCACAGGGCGCGTGTACTGGGTCTTAAGGAGCTGGAGGGCGGCTGTGTAAGAGGTGGCGTCCCGGATGACTGAGTACACTCGGTGGTTCACCTTGGAGATCAGGACAGACAGTTTGTTCGCATCCATTACGACCGCAGTGGAGGCAGTCAGGAATGCCTCGAAGCACATGAGCCAGTGAGCAAACTTGGTGGAAGCATCCGCTTCCCAACTGTCCAGGTCCAGGCATGCTGGTGTGAGGATCTTCTCCATTATAAAAAAATTTAGTTAATAAAATTGATGCGCCATCAATTACTCAAAAGACTGAGGTTAAGCGAGTAACAACCAGGCTTTTATTAACTAAAGAATGAAGGTCTAGTCTCGAGTGGTCGACCCGTCCAGAATACTAAGGGACTGGGAGGTAGTCACTTATATACCTGGAATAGTGGGAGGAGTCAGCCGAGGCATGTCCAGACCTGTACCTAGTGGAATACACATACACATACAGACAGGTATAACAGTGGTTCACCACATGGCGTCAAAAACTTAGCGGCGCCAGGCGACCGGCACGATAGGGCGAGGATCTCCTACAGAGACGTCACAAAGTAGCGTGGTGCCTGCGGCATGGAATCTGACATCGGCCGCTTGGAGGCTAGAGGGGCTGGTTCGGTAAGCTTGCACCTCTGGATCCGAGGCTTGATCCGCAGCCATGAGGGCATAGTTGATGCCGAGCTGGACTGCCTGAACGGTCGCGCGGCAGAGGCAATCTGCCACCAGGTTGTCTTTACCGGCCATGTGCTGAATATCAGTAGTGAATTCGGAGATAAACGTTAGCTGACGTTGTTGTTGGGCTGACCACAGTTCGGCGGTCTTGGCCATAGCGAACGTTAGTGGCTTATGGTCCACAAAAGCAGTGAAGGGACGTCCTTCCAGCAAGAACCGGAAATGGCGGATGGCCAGAAAAAGAGCCAGCAACTCCCGGTCGAAGGTACTGTACTTCCGCTCGTTTCGCCGTAGTTGACGGCTGAAGAACGCCAGCAGTTGCCACATTCCATTTACCCACCTGTTCCTGCACTGCACCGATGGCGTAGTCTGACATGTCAGTGGTGAGGGCGATGGTGGCACCTGGCAGCGGGTGCGCCAGCATGGTCGCATCGGCTAGGGTCCTTTATGTGTCAACGAACGCCCGGTCCATGTCGACCGTCCAGCTTACCGGCTCCTTGCCAGACTTGCCCTTGAGGGCCTTGTACAGGGGCTGCATGAGCAGAGCTGCCTTAGGCACGAAACGGTGGTAAAAATTTACCATCCCGAGGAACTCCTGCAGGGCCTTGGTGGTCTGCGGGCGCGGAAAGGATGTCACCGCCTCTACCTTCGCTTGCAAAGGCACCGCTCCCTCTGATGTAATGTGATGTCCCAGAAAATCAATGTGGGGCAGACCAAACTGACACTTGGCCGGGTTGAGAATCAGGCCGTGTTGGCTGAGGCGTCGAAAAAGTTTGCGTAGGTGCGCGATGTGTTCCTCCTTATTCTGACTGGCCATGAGGATGTCGTCCAAGTAGACGAAAAGGAACTTGAGGTCCCACAGCATGGAGTCCATGAGGCGCTGGAAGGCCTGGGTGGCGTTCTTCAACCCAAAAGGCATCCTCAAAAATTCAAAAAGACCGAATGGGATGATGATTGCAGTCTTCTGCATGTCCTGTGGGTGTACGGGACCTGTTGGTAGCCTCGGACTAGATCCACCTTAGAAAACACGGTGTTCCCAGCCAAATGGGCAGAGAAATCCTGAATGTGAGGGATCGGGTATCGATCAGGAGTGGTAGCGTCATTAAGTCGCTGATAGTCGTCGCATGGCTGCCATCCGCCACCAGGTTTCAGTACTATGTGGAGAGGTGAAGACCAGGGATTATTGAACCGGCGAATAATCCCCAGGCATTCCATCGTAGCGAACTCCGCCTTCGCGACCGCTAGCTTGCCGGGTTCGAGGCGCCGGGCCCGCGCGTGGACCGGGGGGCCGGTGGTGTTCCACACCATGCTTCGTGGCCATAGGGGAGAACATAGGTCTGGTCAGGTCTGGAAATTCACCGAACAGGCGAGCAAACTCATCCGGAGTTGGGAAAGCGCAGGAGATGGTGCGTGACATGGTGGTACCACGGTGGCAAGGAATGGAGTGAAAAGTGGACGCGTTGATCAGCCGCCGGTTCCGCACATCGACCAGGAGGCCGTTGGTGCACAGGAAATCCGCGCCGAGGATGGCATGTGAAACCCTGGCCATAACAAATTCCCAAACAAATCGCTGGCCGCCGAAGCACACCTGGACCCGCCGTTTGCCGAAGGTCCAGATAGCTCCGCCATTAGCCGCTTCGAGGGAGAGGCCGTGCCTCCCAGCTTGTACATCAATAGCGGACATGGGTAGAATGCTGCACTGTGCACCGGTGTCGCATAGGAATTGCCGACCAGAGATGGAATCGGTGATGAGCAGTAGCTTGCCAGCATTTCCCATTGCCATCGCAGCCACGGGGCACCCGTCAGATCCGTTCTTCTTTTGCCGGGGTTGCAGTTGTCTTTTTTGTGGGGAGAGAAGCTGCAGGGAGGACGGCAACATCTGGCTTTCGCACCAAACCGCGCGTGGTAGAAGCACAGCCCCGAAGGTTGGGGAGCTGGGGCAGCATCTGTGGGGGATGGGCGCCTTGTGGCAGCGCAGTCCTGCTGCGTCACCGCGAAAATCTTGTCCGCTTTGGCAGCAAGCGCTGCGCAGTCTGTGACTTCGGACCTGGCCAGGGCAGCTTGTACTTGCTCCGGTAACTGACTGAGGAAGCACTCCCTAAAGAGGAAGCATTCCGGTTCGGAGCCAAGGAACGTGAGCATTTGGCTCATGAGCTCAGATGGCTTGGAGTCCCTGAGGCCGGGCACAGCGAGCAGTCGGCGGGCGCGCTCCAACTTCGTTAGCCCGAAGACCTGTAACAACCGCGCCTTGATCGTTTCATACTTGCGGTCGTCCGGGGGGTTCACAAGCAGGCTGACAGTCCGCGAGGCGGTGGAGCTGTCGAGTGCGGAGACCACGTAAAAGTAATGGGTCTGATCCGCAATGATGTTACATAGTGCAAACTGGGCTTCGACCTGGATGAACCACGAGGTCGCTTGTTGCTCCCAGAATTGCGGTAGCTTCAATACAATGGCGTTTGTTTCCATGCTTCGTTCCTTCTGCGAAAACCGTTCGCAAAAGTCGGGGTCACCAATGTAGGAATGTCTAGTTCCTATCAAGAGACTGAGGTCGACTCAGGCGATCAAACAAACGATGTTTAATGTAAAACTAACTGAGTTTAACAAACAAATGCACAAGAACTACGAATACAGGCCTAGTCAGTTCGGAGGCTCCACGAGGACTGCTTGGGCGGCCCCGTGGCTGGCGTCATGACGTCATGACGTTTTTCGCGCTGGTGGGGAATCACATGATGAACCGCGTGACGTCATCGCGTTTGTCCGCGCTCTTAAAGGGACCGCGCTCTGTACAAGCAAACATTATATACAAAGATACAGACTCAGGCTGCAGCTAACATATTGTTAAAGGGAATTATATACAGTTGATCGGAGTCCCTTAGTGGCTCTGTCACATCCTCATGTCGTCTCTGGTTCTTTTACCAATCACATTAAATCTGTGTCCTCTGGCAGAGCAGGGGAGTTATCCCCAGTGTCCTGGCCAATACTTAGCCCTCAATCGACATAACAAAAACAGAGGCCTGGAACTTTCAACAGGTAGGCGGGTTGGGGGTGGGTGGATCTCTGAGGTGGGCGGGAAGTCCGGGAGTCCGAGTTTCCTGAAGGCCCTGCCGACTTTAACGGTAGGGCCTGATTTGCATGTGAGGCCTCTGATTTCCGTCCGCAGCCAGCCACTTTGAGAGGCTGGCTGGCTGTGGGCGGGTAGGCCTGCAAGTGCGGAGAGGGAGCAAGGGTTTGAATATACATTCCCTTAAGGAATAAAACACCACAGGAAAAATGGTTCAACTGTGGCTAACAAGACAAATTAAAGATAGCATTAGATTAACAGAAGAGGTTTAAAATGTTGCCAAAACAAGTAGTAAGCCTGAGGATTGGGAGGATTTTAAAATTCAGCAATGGAGGACCAAGAAATTGATAAAGAAAGGGAAAATAGAATGTGAGAGTAAATTAACGAAAGACATAAAAACACAATTTAAAAGCTTCTATAGGTATGTAAAAAGGAAAAGATTAACATAATTAAACGTGGGTCCCTTCCAGGCTGAGGTAGGAGAAATTATAATGGGGAATAAGGAAATGGCAGAGAAATTAAACAAATACTTGTGTCTGTCTTCATGGAAGAAGACGCAAAAAAAACTCCTGGAAATAGTGGAGAACCAAGGGTCTAGCGAGAATGAGGAACTGAAAAGAAATAGTATTAGTAAAAAAATGTACTGGAGAAATTAATGGGACTGCAAGACAATAAATTCCCTGGACCTGATGGCCTACATCCTAGGGTTTTAAAAGAGGTGGCTATAGAGATAGTGGATGCATTGGTTGACATCTTCCAAAATTCCATAGATTCTAGAACGGTTCCCATGGATTGAAAGGTAGCAAATGTAACCCTAACATATAAGAAACGAGTGAGAGAGAAAACGGGGAACTACAGACCAGTTAGCCTGACACCAGTAGTAGGGAAAATGCTAGAATCTATTATTAAGGGCATGGTAACAGGGCACTTAGAAAATAATAATAGATTGGGCAGAGTCAACATGGATTTATATAAGGGAAACCATGTTTGACGAATCTGTTGAGTTTTTTGAGGTTGTAATGAGCAGAATAGATAAGGGGGAACCAGTGGATGTGGTGTATTTGGATTTTCAGAAGGCATTCGATAAGGTGCCACATAAGGGGTTTTTGAACAAAATTAGGGCTCATGGGACTGGGAGTAATATATTAGCATGGATTGAGGACTGGTTAACGGACAGAAAACAGAGAGTAGGAATAAATGGGTCATTTTTGGGTTGGCAGGCTGTAACTAGTGGGGTACCACAAGGATCAGTGCTTGAGCCTCAGCTATTCACAATCTACATCAATGATTTGGATGAGGGGACCAAATGTAATATATCCAAGTTTACTGATATACAAAGATATGTGGGAATGTAAGTTGTGAGGAGGATGCAAAGAGGCTTCAAGGGGATTTAGACAGGCTAGGTGAATGGGCAAGAACATGGCAAATGGAATATAATGGGGAGAAATGTGAAGTTAGGAAAAATAGAAAAGCAGAGTATTTTTTAAATGCTGAGAGATTGGGAAATGTTGTTAAGAGGGACCTGGGTGCCCTTGTACACGAATCAATGAAAGTTAACATGCAGGTACAGCAAACAATTAGGAAAGCAAATGGTATGTTGACCTTTATTACAACAGGGTAGGAGTGGGCCTCTGGCGTAGTGGTAAGCATCCCCGCCGCTGGGCCAGAAGGTGTAGGGTTTCGAACCCCGCTCCAGACAGTCCCAGCAAGTAGAGTCGGAGCTCCGGCTCTAAATTCTGGGTTGACATCCAGCGGGATACTTGCGTCCGTGGATGTGGGTGCACCCCCCCTCGTATGGGCTGTGGGAGCCCGTAAAACCCTCCCGCCATAGGACTAACCACCCTAATGGCTGGTATGAAGATGGTTACGGTCACAGAAGGAGCGTTTAATGCGGCCAGAGATCCTTCCACTACTTCATACTGTTCCCCAAAGGGAACAGTGTGTAGACACAATAAGAAGATTACAATAGGATTTGAGTATAAGAGTAAAGGGGGAAAAAAGTGGGTTGTGTCCCCTTTAGGGTGCTAACTTCGCCCGAAAAAATTAGCGCTCCCGCGCCCGAAATTCACTGGTAGCACCCCAAGACGGAGGTGGGGCGCTACTGGAAGTGCTCCACCTCCCCCTTGGGGCGCTGCGAGTGAATATCTCGGCACTGGGTGCCGCAGCACCATGCTCTGATGCACGTCGCGCCACAGTACTGCAGGCCTTTCTCCCCTTATTAAAGGGGAGGGGCCTTGCGCAGCACAACCCGGGGCCCAGCTGGGCCACCAGGGATCGGACTGCTGGCAAAAGAGCCTGGCACTCAAGAGAAGTGCCAGGCTCATGGAGCGCAGCCAGCACTCCATGGGGGGGGGGCTGCACAGAAGTCCGGGGACAGCAACGGTGGCAGGTGCTGGCAGGCAGCCAGCAACAAAAATGGCTGCCCGGCACCTCCCCTTTAATTTGCGCCGCCCCGGCCACAGGTAGACACCCCTGACCCTGTCGGACATTGCGTCCGTCGGTAAGTTAGGGGGCGCTACTCAAGATTGCGGCCGGGGTGCGAGTGGGACACTGCGCATGGTGATGATGTCAACGCCGGTGGCACAGCACCGTGGAGTGCTAATGGTTACTGCCGCCGCTAATCTCCTGCTGAATTTCATGGAAGGAATTGGCGGCACCGCGCCCAGGTGCAAGTTGCTTTGTGCCCCGTTAGCGCCCTCTTAGGGCACTAACAGGAGGCGCAAATCAACTGAATTTTTCCCCCAAGATGTCTTACTGCAATTATATAGGGCCCTGGTGAGACTACACCCGGTGTATTGTGTACAGTTTTGGTCTCCTTACCAAATGAAGGATATAATTGCTGCCATAGAGGGAGTGCAACGAAGGTTCACCAGACTGATTCCTGGGATGGGAGGATTGTCCTATGAGGAGAGATTGAGTAAACTAGGCCTATATTCTCTATAGTTTAGAAGAATGAGAGGTGATCTCATTGAAACATACACAATTATCACAGGACTTGACAGGGTAGATGCAGGGAGGATGCTTCCCCTGGCTGGGGAGTCTAGACCAGGGATCACAGTTTCAGAATAAAGGGTCGACCATTTAGGACTGAGATGAGGAGAAATTTCTTCACTCAGCGGGTGGTGAAACTTTGGAATTCTCTACTCCAGAGAGCTGTGGAGGCTCAGTCATTGAGTATATTCAAGGCAGAGATCAATAGATTTTTGGATATTAAGGGAATCAAGGGATATGGGATTATTGCAGGAAGGTGTAGTTGAGGTCGAAGATCAGCCATGATCTGATTGAATGGCGGAGCAAGCTCGAGGGGCTGAATGGACTACTCCTGCTCCTATTTCTTATGTTCTTATGTTCAGTCCGGGGAAGGGATTGTGGGAGGTGATTGTGGATCAGCTGTGGCTCGGTCGGAAATCGTGGGGGGGGTCGGCATCGGCAGGGGAGGATCGGGGATCAGGAGGGGTGGAGAGAGAATCGGCAGGGGAGGATTGGGGATCAGGAGGGGTGGTGAGAGAATCGGCAGGGGATGATCGGGTATCGGTGATCAGGTGTGGGGGTTGGTAGGGGAGAACCAGAGATGGAGGGGGTCAAGGATCGGAAGGGCAGGATTGGGGATGGGGGCGTTGGGGGGTCGATGGAGCATATTCGAGGATGGGGGGGTAGGTCGGGAATCGGCAGGGGAGGATTGGGGATGGGGCGGCTTGGGGGCAGGGGAGGGTGGTCAACGGGAGAGGGGGGAATTGGCCAGGGATTGTGGGGTGGGGTCAGCCGGTGATCGGGGGGGCGGTTTGGCCAGGGATCATGGCAGGGAGTCGGCCGGGGATTGGAGGGATTCGGGGATCGGCCTGGTGGGTGAGGGGTGGGGTGGGTCGGCCGGGAATCAGCAAGGGGGGAGAGAGATTCGGGGCTGGCCACTGGAGGATTGTGGTGGGGTGATGCAGGGGGAGGCCTCATGGTGGGAATCGGAGGCCTGCGAAGGCGGTCGGAGGCCTCGTGAGGGGGTCTCCGATCACGGGGGTCCCTGGATCCAGGATGTAGTTATAAAGCCATTTACCTCCTGAATCCAGCAGTCCCCGCCTTAGTTTAACTGCCGGGTTTCACGAATTGTTTGAAACCCATCCACATGCAGTTAAATTCAAATTGGAGGTTAAAGAAGAGGCTCCCAGCCTCATTATAATATTTAAATTGAAATACCACCCCCTGGGAACAGGTTGGTCTGTGAAGAGACTTTGTGGAGCCAGACAGCTAAAGCAAACACAGAATATGCATTCATTCGCCTTGAAACAGATCAAGTTAGAATGGGCCTAAATCGAGGCCATTAGGTTTCTGCATATTTAATAGCTCACAGTAGCCATCAAGTCAGGAAACCCAATTAAGTTTCATAAATAACAAACAGCCAGGGCATCGAAACCATTAAACATGGTGACAACCACTCCAGAAGTCATTAAAGTAAATGGCTGTAATCTTTATAAACGAGCCCGCCAAAAGTTAGACAAAGGACTGACCTGATTTGGCGCGCAGATAAGGGATGAAGAACCGGTTATAATTGTAGACCCATCGGTAGTGATCGCTCTCTCTTGCTCTGGACTCTTATCATTTGGCTTTTGGCCTGCTGCCTCTCGTTCTCGTGCCCTGGCCTCGTGGTGGGCTCTCTCCTCGCTCCCCGCGCTGCTTAACACCAAGGATGGCCATTACTACACCGAGGGCCCAACGCGGGAGGAGAACAAGACCCGAGTTCAAAACCACACAGGACACACAGGCCACAAACGGGCAGACGAGACGAGACGAGAAGAAGAATACAGTAAACCGGTAAAAGCAGAGAAGGGCAGCGGAATGACGCATTGGGGGACAAATGCCTAGTTATAAGCTGGCGTTTGCTGAATAAGTTGGCGTTATATGCATGGACAATAAAACCCCAAATTACAGCCCAGTTTAAGAATAAGCTGGTGTTCGAAGCTTGGGTAGTAAAATCATCGAACGGTAAAGACCGCCAACCGACCCCCAACTGCAGCAATACCGTCGGCGACCGCCCGAAGAAAAGGAAGGCCCATCGCGACTGGACGGCAACATTGGCTGAGGAAAAGGAGGGTGCTTTGCACAAACAACTTCAGCGCGAACAGGTGGCAACGAGATACCCCAAAGGATAGAAAGAGCGAACCTCAAAACCCCACCATCTAAAGCAACAGGTTTCGAATTGGTGAGCATGAATTCCTGGCCCCTCATAGCTTAATCTAGTTAGATATAGGGGGTGGGATAAGGATAAGGGGATTTTTAATGTATTTGTTTCCCTCGATGTGCCGTGTGTTCCCCATCCCCATCTAAGTGTATTAACTGTTTATGCCTGTAACTATACCAGTAATTCTCAGTAGTATCGTGATTTATTCAGCCTTTTAATAAAATTGTGGTTTTCTTGCACCAAACCACTTGTCAACTCAATTTTCTGTATCGGCGCCTGTACCTAAGTCCAGTGTCTAGAACCCGGGGTGTGGGAGCAATTCGAACCGCTCAGAGACAGTCAGAAGCGAAGCTGACTGGACACACAGCCACCCCCTACAAACTGCAGCAAGACATCTTTGCTCCTGTACTCGAATCCTCTCGTTATGAAGCCCAACATACCATTTGCCTTCTTAACTGCCTGCTGCACCTGCGTGCTTACCTTCAGCGACTGGTGCACAAGGACACCCAGGTCTCGTTGCACTTCCCCTTTTCACAATCTATTGCCGTTCAGATAATAATCTGCCTTCCTGTTTTTGCCACCAAAGTGGATAACCTCACATTTATCCACATTATACTGCATCTGCCATGCATCTACCCAATCACCCAACCTGTCCAAATCATACTGGAATTTCTCTGTATTCTCCTCACAGCACACACGCCCACCCAGCTTTGTGTCGTCTGCAAACTTGCAGATATTACATGTGGTTCCCTCGTCTAGATCATTAATATATAATGTGAATAACTGGGGTCCTAGCACCGATCCCTGCGGTACCCCACTAGTCACTGCCTGCCACTTGGAAAAAGACCTGTGTATTCCAACTCTTTGCTTCCTGTCTGCCAACCAGTTCTCTATCCAAGTCAGTACCTTACCACCAATCCCATGTGCTTTAACTTTGCAAGCTAATCTCTTATGCGGGACCTTATCAAAAGCCTTCTGAAAGTCCAAATACACCACATCCACTGGTTCTCCCTTATCTATTCTATCAGTTACATCCTCAAAAAATTCCAGTGGATTCGTCAAGCATGATTTACCTTTTGTAAATCCATGTTGACTTTGGCCGATCTTGTCACTGTTTTCCAAGTGCTCTGCTATTACATCTTTTAATGGACTCTAGAATTTTCCCCACTACCGATGTCAGGCTTACCGGTCTATAATTCCCCATTTTCTCTCTACCACCTTTTTTAAATAGTGGGGTTACATTAGCTACCCTCCAATCCATGGGAACTGTTCCAGAGTCTATAGAATTTTGGAAGATGACCAGCAATGCATCTACCATTTCTAGGGCCACTTCCTTAAGTACCCTAGGATGTAGATTATCAGGCCCTGGGGTTTTATCAGCCTTCAATCCCATCAATTTCCCTAACATCATTTCCCTACAAACACTGATTTTATTCAGTTCCTCCCTCTCATTACAGCCTATGTTCCCCGACATCTCTGGGAGGCTATTTGTGTCCTCCTTTCTGAAGACAGAACCAAATTATGTATTTAATTGGACTGCTATTTCTTTGTTCCCCATTATAATTTCCACTGATTCTGGCTGCAAGGGACCTTTGCTTGACTTCACCAATCTTTTTCTCTTCACATATCTATAGAAGCTTTTATAGTCAGTTTTTATGTTCCCTGAGAGCTTACTTTCATACTCTATTTTCCCCTTCTTAATTAATCCCTTTGTCCTCCTTTGCTGAATCTTAAACTGCTCCCAATCCTCAGGTTTTTTCTGGCCAATTTATATGGCCTCTCCTTGGATCTTATGCTATCCCTAATTTCCCTTGTTAGCCACGGTTGAGTCACCTTTTTTGTTTTATTTTTATGCCGAACAGGGATGAACAAATTCTGTAGTTCATCCATGTGATCTTTAAATGTTTGCCATTGACTATCCACCGTCAACCCTTTAAATAATGTTCCCCAATCCATCCTAGCCAACTTACATTGGCTCCCAGTCCAGCAATGCCTCAATTTTAAAATGTTCTTCCTTGTTTTCCAATCCCTCCATGGCCTCATCCCTCCCTATCTCTGTAACCTCCTCCAGCCCTACAACCCTCTGAGACCTCTGCGCTCCTCCAATTCTGGCCTGTTGCACATCCCCAATTTTAAATCGCTCCACCACTGGTGGCTGTGTCTTCAACTGCCAAGGCCCTAAGCTCTGGAATTCCCTCCTTAAACCTCGCCGCATCTCTACCTCTCTCTCCTCCTACTAAACGCTCCTTAAAACCTACCTCTTTGACCTAGCTTTTGGTCGTCTGTCCTCCTATGTCCTTATATGACTCAGTGTCAACTTTTGTTTGATAACGCTCCTGTGAACTGCCTTGGAACATTTTACTATATTATAGGCACTATATAAATGCCAGTTGTTGTTGTTGTTCTCGCCATTAAATTTCATCCACCAAGTGTGCCTATTTTCTCAGTCTGTCTATGTCCTCCTGACGTCTGTTACTAACCTTCTCATTGTTTACTACAGTTTTGTGTCACCTGGAAACTTTGAAATTATGCCCTTCATACCCAAGTTCAGGTCATTAATATATATCAAAGAAAGCAGTGGTCCTAATACACACCGCTGGGGAACACCACGGTATACTTCCCTCCAGTCTGAAAAACAATTGTTCACCGCTTTCTGTCCTTTAGCCAATTTTGTATCAACACTGCCACTGTCCCTTTAATCCCATGGGCTTTAGTTATCTGGACTCAAATTTGCTGATACAATCCGCCCCCACTATTTCCCTTCACAGTCCAAGTTTTTTCTATAATTCATCATATTCTATGTAAAGTACTTAAATATAAACTGTCTTTTGTCTGCCTCTTTTAAGTTTGAGGCTATGCCCTTCTGTAGAATCTATGACTATGTTAAACATCTTAACAATCATCACCCTGGACCTCCAGTGTAAACATTTTCAGCTGCTGTAGCCTCACCTCATAGCTAATGCGCCTAATCCAAGCTAACAAGGCAGCAGCTGCATGAGAACACCATCACCTTCAAGTTATCCTTCAAGTCACACATCATCCTGACCTGGACATAGACCCCCATTCCTTCATCGTTGCCATCATTACCTAACAAGATTGTGGGAGTACCTTCACCAAATGGACTGCAGCAGTTCAGGAAGAAGGTTCACTACCAACTCAACAAGGGCAACTAGGCATGGGTAATAAATTGCTGGCCATGCCAGCGATGCCCATATCCCGAGAATTAATTTTTTAAAAATGTCCAGTTGCCCTTCACTACACCTTCTTCAATGCCTGCATGTTTTCCTCATAATACAGTGATCAGGACTGTACACAGTATTCCAGCTGTGGTCAAACCAGGACTCTGCCCAAACTCAGAAATTACTTCCTGAGATCTGAGGTCTATTCCTTTAACTAAACAGCCCAACTTCTTATTTACTCTCTTACTATTGCAGCACACTGTGCTACTGGCTTCAGCAATCTAACAACCAATATCTCCAAAACCCTTTCCCATGTTGTATTCTTAGAAAAAGATGCTTGCTTATATTGCTGCTGTTTAATATCCTT
Organism: Somniosus microcephalus; assembly: GCF_052327205.1. Classification (NCBI taxonomy): domain Eukaryota; kingdom Metazoa; phylum Chordata; class Chondrichthyes; order Squaliformes; family Somniosidae; genus Somniosus; species Somniosus microcephalus. The sequence goes on from NC_140996.1 coordinate 34,930,997, forward strand.
TCACATTATCATGAAGTTGCAAATATCCACATTAAATTACATCTGTCACTCATCACCCCAAACTCGCCAATCTATCTAAGCCCTTCTTATTTGATGAGCCTGTTCCTTGTTGCTTGCAGTCCCTCCCAGCTTAGTGATATCTGCAAGTTTTAAGGCCTAGGAATTGGATCGTGCCCAACTAATAAGGCCGGTGGCAGGACCATGACAAATTAATCAGCTGGTCTCACTGGGATAGTGTGGTCAGAGCAGCAAGATCAGCCGACTCAGAGAGACCATGGGAGTCGAGGTGATCGGGACAGGGGGCAGCGGGCGGAGCTGTTGCTGGCTGCGGTCCACGGTTTTAACGTGCACTCTTCCTGGCTCCACAAGAAGGTAAATTAAAAAATGTGAAACTTACCTTTTGGTTTTCAGCCTCCTGCGGTCCCTTTTAAGGACTGCAGTTTTGGCTACTGAACGCCTGAAAAAATTATTCAGCTTGCTGCGGCGATTTGCAAACCAACTTCTTAAAGGGGCCTGAAACAGGCAATAGGCCCCAATTTGCATATGCAATGGGACTCATTCCTGTTTCATGCATGTGCCTCGGATGCTCACTGGCTGAAAACAGCAGTTTATGCCATTTATCCGGGAGTTCCACTGATCTGCTGAAGTTATGGTGGAAGATCAGGACCAACCCTATGCAAATTCAGGGTCAATGTGTATACAACTTCAAATTTCTTGATATAAAATAATCTGAATGCCACATTACTCCTCTAGCAATATAAATTGGTGCAGAATTTACAACATGGACTCCAAAATGTTTGCACATTCTGCAATGAGGCCAGCACAAAATGGTGGTCTGGCACTGCAGTAATATTGTGTTGACTTCAGCGGTTAGGCTATTTTATGCTATAAATTTTGTCAGGGTCAGTGTCACTAGTCACTCCTGTAAGGGACCTCATGTTCCTTATAACCCAGAGTGTACCTTTTTCTGCCCAATATCTAGACACAATAGATAACCTTTACTCCATGCACCAGCTACCGGAAGGTATTGCGTGATGCCGCATGAATTCTACTCACTCTATGGATAGTGGGTTGGATAACCTTTCTTACTGAGTTGAGGCAGAGGCTTGAACCAATAAGGGATTCTATTTATTTATATATAATATAGATGAACAAGCAATGCAGAGTTTCACATAGTGAGATGATATTTTTCCCTACACTCCACAATATAGAAACATTAAAGGCACAACTAACTTTCCATTTAAACAAAGAACTTTAAACAAAAGACTTGTAAACTCACATTAGTTTAACTCGTTCTAGCTAAACTGACTCAGACTTTTAAACCATTGTTGTCTGCTTAGTTCACACACAGTTTGACTGTTCTCTCTACCACTGGCGGAGAACTGCCAATATAAATCTGTGGAATGAAGCCGCTACCCATCGAGCTGTCAATCACTGAGGGCCCCAGCCAATCAAGGGCTCTGCAATCTTCTTGAAACATTCAGAAATAGCTGTCAATCAAAATCACTACTTCTCGTACTGTGGGCCTACAGTTTGATGTGTGGCCAGAGGATTTCCAGAGGTCAGACTGGCTAGATGCCAAGCTGTGTGAATTGAATAGATTTAAAGAATAAGTTGTCACAATCATCTTCTTTTGCATGCTAAGTTGTCAGAATGGTAGTTCTGAGGAACAATGTAACCACTTCTGACAGTAGCACAAGTAGTTTGGGATTGTAAGTAACAACTCTCCTGAATAATTGAAAGAAAGACTAAACTTGCATTTAAACAACGGCTACACATCCACAGGCGGTCCTAAATTATTGCACAATCAATGATTTATTTTGAAGTATAGTCACTGTTGTTATGCAGGAAAATACAACAGTCAATTTGCACACAACAATGTCCTACAAACAACACTGAAATAAGTGACCAGTTAATCGGGTCCCCTCCCTCACCTCTTTTTCTGATACATTGATGACTGTATCGGTGCTGTTTCCTGCTCTCGCCCTGAACTAGACAATTTCAATCACTTTGCCTCCAATTTCCACCCTTCCCTCACCTTCACATGGTCCATCTCTGACTCTTCCCTTCCCTTCCTCGACTTCTCCGTCTCCATCTCTGGGGATACGTTATTAACCAATATTCACTACAAGCCCACTGACTCCCACAGCTACCTGGACTACACTTCCTCCCACCCCGCCTCCTGTAAGGACTCTATTCCATTCTCCCAGTTTCTCCGTCTCCGCCACAACTGCTCCGACGATGCCACCTTCCACACCAGTGCTTCCGACATGTCTTCCTTTTTCCTCAACCGAGGATTCCCCTCTACCGTGGTTGACTCTGCCCTCGACCATGTCCATTCTATCTCCCGTACTTCTGCCATCACCCCTGCCCCTCCCTCCCGGAACCATGATAGGGTTCCCCTTGTCCTCACCTTTCACCTCACCAGCCTCCACATTCAACGGATCATCCTCTGCCATTTCCGCCACCTCCAAAGTGATCCCATCACCAAATGCATCTTCCCCTCCCCTCCCCTTTCAGCATTCCGCAGATACCGCTCTCTCTGAGACACCCTAGTCCACTCCTCTATCACCCCCAGCAACCCTTCCCCTTCCCCTGGCACCTTCCCGTGCAAGCGCAGGAGATGTAACACCTGCCCTTATACCTCCTCCCTTCTTCCCACTTTCCAGGGCCCCAAACACCCATTCCAGGTGAAACAGCGATTTACTTGTACTTCTTGCAATCCAGTATACTGTATTCGCTGCTCACGATGCGGTCTCCTCTACATTGGGGAGACCAAACGCAGATTGGGTGACCGCTTTGTGGAACACCTCCGTTCAGTCCGTAAGGGTGACCCCGAGCTTCCGGTCACCTGTCATTTTAATTCACCGCCCCATTCCCACTCGGACCTCACCATCCTTGGCCTCTTGCATTGTTCCATGGAAGCTCAACGTAAACTCGAGGAACAGCACCTCATCTTCTGATTAGGCACTTTACAGCCTTCCGGACTCAATATCGAGTTCAGCAATTTCAGATCATAACCTCGGCCCCTATTACATTTTTACTTATTTTTTATCCACACATTTGTTTTGGTTTTCCCCCACCCCCTTTCCTTTTTATTTCTCTCTCCCACATGGCAGCTGTCTCCCATTCTGCCAGTGCATTTCACAATTAATCTAGAGCTGTCTTTTGTCTCCAATAGTCCGATCACCATCACGTCTCATTTTGAATACCTCTTAATGTCGCTTCTTTTTTGTTCTCTCCCAGCCCGGCCTCTTAATCTATTTCATTCCCTGTCCCTCTTTAGTCTTGATAAAGGGTTTTGACCCGAAACGTTGACTCTAATTTCTCTCCACAGATGTTGCCTGGCCTGCTGAGTTTTTCCAGCATTTTCTGTTGTTATTTCGGATTTCCAGCATCTGCGGTATTTTGCTATCTGACCAGTTAATCTGTTTTGGTGGTGTTGATTGTAGGAGGAATGCTAGCCTTGCACGATGAGCAGTCTCTGTTGATAGGACCGTTTCCATCCACCTGAATAGGCAGACAAAGCCTGACCTCAAAGACGGCACCTCCAACAATGCAACAGTCCCTCACTACGACACTGAAGTGTCAGATAGAATTTGTGCCAAGTTTTGGAGTGGGGTTTGAAGTTATTACTTTCTGACTCAGAGATGAGAATACTACCACTCAGCCAAGATGACAGTTCAAATCACTAGTGTGTGGGCCAAAAGATACTTATTCCTTTCCAGAAAAATGTTTCAATCTGAGCTGCCACCTTCTACAAGCAGAGATACTTTGTGTGACCTTGGGCATTAACCCCCTACATGCTGATTCTAGACATAGAAAAATACAAGTTACTGAAGAAAAAATAAATATTGGCAAAACTCATTGGCCCTGAATTTGCAGTTGGAGGCTTCCCGCAGGGAAATGCCTCCGATCCGCAAACAAAATGCCCGGTGGTCCAGGAGGTACGGAGACTCACGGTCCCGGGCCTCAATGGGTACCCACAGGTAGAGGCCCACGTATCCCAGGGGCGCATGCGGTTAGCAAACGCCCTTGGGATCCCGTGGGCTGGCGCAGCGAATGACAGAAGGGAATCCCCATTCATGCTTATGGGGATTCTGTATGTACAGAAACCCCATAAGCATGAATGGGAATACCCCCAAAAATACCTCTACACTTCAAATAAATTTTAAAAATTGCATATTTAAAATTAATTAAAATACTATTTAATTAAATATTTAAAACAACAAATAAATTTTTTGAAAAAATAAATGTAAATGTTTTAAAGGGGCTAAGAATAACCTTACCTTGGGGAAGCGCTCAGTCCAAGCGGGGAGAGGGTCTTCCAAGGAGGTCCTACAGTTGAGAGATAGAAGCTGCAGCACCTCCGACTTCAGTAGGCCTGCGAAAAGTGCTGAAAGACCTTTGGAACGTTGCGGGCGATTTTGTTAATGAGGGCGCATTGGAGGTGGGACAGCTGCTTGGTGGGTCGATGTCCTGCCTCCATCAATTTGTGGCCAACCCATGCTATTTTCCCTTGATTGACATTGTTAAGCCCACCCAGCGGGCTTAGCAGGCCAATTAAGGGAAAGCCGGTTGCAGAGAAAGTCAGCGTATGACGTTTCACCTGTCAAAAATTTTTGACAGATGAATTGTCATCATTTGACAGCTCTGTAAAGCTGTCAAACAGTGACATTCTCTACAGTTTGATGAGGTCTTGAATTCAAGACCTCATCAAACTTCTTTCTTTTACAGAAATGAGATCGTTGTTGCATCTGAGAATGCAACATAGAAACATAGAAACATAGAAGATAGGAGCAGGAGTAGGCCATTCGGCCCTTCGAGCCTGCTCCGCCATTCAATGAGATCATGGCTGATCTTCCAAATTCAGTACCCTGTCCCTGCCTTCTCCCCATATCCCTTGATCCCTTTAGCTTTAAGAAATATATCCAACTCTTTCTTGAATATATTTAATGAACTGGCCTCCACCGCCCTCTGTGGCAGAGAATTCCACAGGTTCACCACTCTCTGGGTGAAGAAATTCCTCCTCATTTCAGTCCTAAATGGCTTACCCCCTTATCCTTAGACTATGACCCCTGGTTCTGGATTCCCCGGCCATCATAAACATCCTTCCAGCATCTAGTCTGTCCAGGCCTGACAGAACTTTATAGGTTTCGATGAGATCCCCTCTCAATCTTCTAAACTCCAGTGAGTATAAACCCAATCGACACAATCTCTCCTCATACGTCATTCCTGCCATCCCAGGTACCAGCCTGGTGAATCTTCGCAGCACTCCTTCCATGGCAAGAACGTCCTTCCTCAGGTAAGGCAACCAAAACTGCACACAATACTCAAGGTGCGGTCTCACCAAGGCCCTGTACAACTGTAGCAAGACATCCTTGTCCCTGTACTCAAACCCTCTTGCTACGAAGGCCAACATACCATTTGCCTTCTTAACTGCCTGCTGCACCTGCATGCTTACCTTCAGCGACTGGCGCACAAGAACACCCAGGTCTCTTTGCACTTCCCCTTCTCCCAATCTATTGCCATTCAAATAATAATCTGCCTTCCTGTTTTTGCCACCAAAGTGGATAACCTCACATTTATCCACATTATAGTGCATTTGCCATGTTTCTGCCCAATCACCCAATTTGTCCAAATCGTACTGGAGTTTCACGACATCCTCCTCACAGCTTACCCTCCCACTCAGCTTTGTGTCGTCTGCAAATTTGGAGATATTACATCCAATTCCCTCGTCCAGATCATTAATATATATTGTGAACAGCTGGGGTCCTAGGACCGATCCTTGCGGTACCCCACTAGTCACTGCCTGCCACTCGGAAAACGACCCGTTTATTCCAACTCTTTGTTTTCTGTCCGCCAACCAGTTCTCTATCCAAGTCAATACCTTGCCCCCAATCCCATGTGCCTTAATTTTGCACGCTAATCTCTTATGTGGGACCTCATCGAAAGCCTTCTGAAAGTCCAAATACACCACATCCACTGGTTCTCCCTTATCTATTTTACCAGTTACATCCTCAAAAAATTCCAGTAGATTAGTGAAGCATGATTTACCTTTTGTAAATCCATGTTGACTTTGTCCAATCCTGTCACTGCTTTCCAAGTGCTCTGCTATTACATCTTTTATAATGAACTCCAGCATTTTCCCCACTACTGATATCAGGCTTACCGGTCTATAATCCCCCGCTTTTTCTCTACCACCTTTTTTGAATAGTGGGGTAACATTAGCTACTCTCCAATCCATGGGTACTGTTCCAGAGTCTATCGAGTTCTGGAAGATGACCAGCAATGCATCTACTATTTCTTGGGCCACTTCCTTAAGTACCCTGGGATGTAGATTATCAGGCCCTGGGGATTTATCGGCCTTCAGTCCCATCCTAGCACCATTTCTCTTATGTGGGACCTTATCGAAAGCCTTCTGAAATTCCAAATACACCACATCCACTGGTTCTCCCTTATCTATCTTACCAGTTACATCCTCAAATGGCCATCTCTCATCTCCAACACGGAGGTCCGAGACTCTCCGCATACAAACCGACTGAAGCCTGCAGGAAGAAACAAAGGTAAGTACACTTTTACTAACAGTTTGCACTTACCTCAGATACTCACCTCTACACTCTTGCACCCATCACTTACCTTCACATCACGCTTTTGCAAACCCCCCCCCCCGACCCCAGCAGACCCAGTACTCACCGCGCTGACCTGGCGGGTTTTCTGCCTGTTAACTACAGGAATGACGTATGAGGAGAGATTGTGTCGATTGGGCTTATACTCACTGGAGTTTAGAAGATTGAGAGGGGATCTCATCGAAACCTATAAAATTCAGTCAGGTCTGAACAGACTAGATGCAGGAAGGATGTTTCTGATGGCCGGGGAGTCCAGAACCAGGGGTCATAGTCTAAGGATAAGGGGTAAGCCATTTAGGACTGAAATGAGGAGGAATTTCTTCACCCAGAGAGTGGTGAACCTGTGGAATTCTCTGCCACAGAGGGCGGTGGAGGCCAGTTCATTAAATATATTCAAGAAAGAGTTGGATATATTTCTTGAGGCTAAAGGGATCAAGGGATATGGGGAAAAGGCAGGGACAGGGTACTGAATTTGGATGATCAGCCATGATCACATTGAATGGCAGAGCAGGCTCGAAGGGCCGAATGGCCTACTCCTGTTCCTATCTTCTATGTTAAACCTGCTTTAATCCCTTCCTGCCTCCAAGGAGATGGGGCCCAGCACAGGACGGCTAACTGCCTCCTAGCAAGATGGCATGGAGGCGGGCTGGGCACCCGCCCCTAAATTCTGCCATTTTCCCGGCAGTCCCACCTCCATACCCGCCTCCCCGGGGCTGGTAAAATTGCCCCCAAAAGTTCTGCCACCTGCAACTGCTTCCTGATGAAAGCTCCATTTTAATGGTGGAGCTGCAGCTGTGAGGAGGCCACCCACCTGTCAACCCACCAGGATTAGCTGGCGTGGTTTAGGAGGGTCGTGCAACACACCGAAAATTAGTTAATATAACTAAGGCCTGTCAAAATAGGATTATAGAGGCCCTTAACTACTATTTAAGGGTCTTAACTACCTCTCCTGACTGATGGAGGTGGGACCGAATCGCACCCATCAAACCCGCCTCTGGCAAAATTGCGCAGAGGCGGGTTGGAGGCGGGTTCTGAACCTGCCCTCAGTTTTTGCCATTTTGCCAACTGTCCCGCCTCCAAACCCGCCTCCAAACCCGCCTCCTCGGGGCTGGGAAAATTGCCCCCCATGAGATTACAATATGTGCAATGGTACTGCTATTTATGTATAACTATTGGCAGGAATTTGTCAACTAGGGCTGGTAAACAGTATCTTGGTCTGTATGTATAAAATGTGTGGTCAGATTACACTAGGAACACACATTGACCAGTCTGGCTTCCCTTGAAACACCATTGTATGTGTATGACAAGTGATGCAGTGTGCATATGCATAAATGGTGCTCCAAGTTTCAGAGATAGCCAAGGCAGCATTATTTAATAGTCTTCATTTTAATTACACAATTTATAAATCTATTCACTTCTTTTATCCATCCATAACTGTCCTTCTGTCTCAAAATCATTAGGAAGCAGTGATGTCCTACAAGTCTATCTCTTCTCTAGCACTTGTCTAAAGCAGATTTTCAACTGTCTGATTGTACTATGAGTACTTTTATTAATAAGTATGCCAAACTGATTTTTCTGTTATAATTTAATAGATTTTTTTCATGAGCAGTGAGCTGCTTGTGGTAATAATAATATATTTTTAATTATCTCCCTTCTTTGTAACTTACTTTGATGTACCATGACGTCTGTGTGAATGGATCTTGATTATGATTCCATGTTTTACAGAGGAGCAATATAAAATTCTCTATAGCATAAGCCTAGAGATGACTACTTAAAATATCAGCAGTTGGCTGCTTAACATATTGCTGTGACATTTCCCCGCTGCTTCTTCAGCAGAGGCATTAGCACTTTTAAAATAAACCAGGTGGTGACTCTACTAAAGCAGCAGGTGAACCAATGTCACATCCCAATATCACAAACAGTAGTTTCTGGGCTATGGTCTTCTGTGATTCATAATTGTGGCCTTACAGAGATGATCTTCTGTACTGTTTGAAATAAAGAGAAATAAATTATCTTAGGATGTTAGGGGTAGTTTCCTGAAATTGAGCTCCCATCAGGATGACAAATTAGTCAGGAGCCAATATAAGGAATTCGAGCATGCCAGCCCCACCCCCTCCCAAGTTATTCTGCTGATTAACTGAATGGATGGAAATTTGTGGGGTCAGAATTTCCGATATATGCTTCTGACTGGCAAGGATCCATGCCAGGAGTGCAGTTTTTTAAAATTACCCCATTAAGTATTTGACTGCTTTACAGCAATCTTTTCACACAATAAAGTTAGGCTCTTTACAGTTTCAGAATTTACACACTTGTACAAAGCTACTCCAAAATGTATCTTTGTTTTGAGTCTCTTCCGTCATAAAAAAAGTTAGGCTAATTCAAGTAAGACCCACTTGCGAAACAGTGATTTCTTTTCTCCCTGCCGTTTTCTTTCTTTACCTGCTCTGAAGGTAACTCATGCCATGTTCTATAAAGTGGTGACATGCAGGCTACATCTCCAGCTCTGCTAGTTCCTAATCTTAACTGTGTCACTTTGTGAAATTACCCAGTAGAGACCTACTTCTTCCCCACAGCCTGTGAAGGAATAGCCATATTCAGAAAAATATACCATTCTATAAAATATTCTGACTTTATTAAACATGACATACTGGGTCTGGAAGTCTGGAAGCCGTAACAATCAAAAGCTGTAAACAGCATTCAGGCTTTTGAGATAAGATGAGTTGTTGACACTGAAACAATAGCCCTATTGAAGCAGCAGGTTGGAGGTTCCTCTAAGTCTGCAGCATTGGAAAAAAGACAATGATACGCCCAGTTAATGTGTCATAAACCAACACTTTTGAAAGAAACACAGAACATGTGCCTTTGTAAAAATAATATCAAATGAAACACGGGAGGCACCAGCCATCACATTGTTTTTGTGTTGAACTTGGAACTCCTAGGAGACAGGGGCCTAGAAATTCAGTAGCGTTCGCCAGCCGTTAATGCCTTAAGAGGGGTAGATTTCCAGCGCTAGGCACTTAGCGCCCGGGCGCAGTCCGAACTGCGCCTACGCCCAACTTCAGTTGACATTTAGCGCCGGCGCAAAGTGTTTGCGCCCGCTCAGCTGCGCGCGCAGCTTATGACGTCATTTTGTCGTGCAACGCTGTTTGTGCGCCCCAAACCGGAAATTCAGTGGCGCCCGCCCAATGTGGGCGTGGCGCTGTTAAGAACTGTGAACTGGAACGCAGCAGAGGCCCTGCGGGCCTCGGGGAGCGCTAATTAAAGGGCACTTAGACTGGACTATAAAGGCCAGCCATTTTGCTGCCATGACTTTAGTGCTTTGGATTTCTGGACAGAGACCAAGGAACAGACCTTACTGATTTGGGACAACATAGGAGAGGTATTTTTGGCTTCTGGCCAGAGTTTGGAAATTAGACTCATTGTGGTTTCACTGTTTGCAAGTTTATTATGGGGGCTGCATGGGGTTCCAACCCTCAGTTCCAGCATTATGTGCGAAGGGCTCGCAGACGCTGTGTGAGAGGGCCAGCCATGCCTAGACGCAGAGGGGCCATCAGGCGTCGGCAACGTAGGCCTTACCCACTCAGGGAATACCGGCAGCAGGTGTCCTATCTCACCATGACTGCCGCGCATTGTGTTAAGAGGCTGCGCTTCAGAAGGGAGGTGGTTGCAGAGATCTGCCAGCTGCTTCACAGAGATCTGCGTCCACAGCTGATGTGCAGGACATCTCTGTCGGTGGAAGTGAAGGTCACGGTGGCTCTGAACTTTTATGCAAGCGGCTCCTTCCAAGCCGCTGCTGGGGACATAGCGAACATCTCCCAGTTCGCCGTGCATCGCTGCATCCGGCAGGTCACCAATGCCCTTTTCGCAAGGAGACGCCAATTCATCTCCTTCCCCATGACCCTAGAGAGGCAGGAGCAGCGTGCAGTCGGATTTGCCAGGATCGCCGACTTCCCCATGGTGCAGGGCGCCATTGACTGCACGCATGTGGCTATGTGGGCACCTATCGACAATGCCGAGGATTACCGCAACCGGAAGGGCTACCATTCCCTCAATGTACAGCTGGTGTGTGACCACAGGCAGCACATCCTAGCTGTCAATGCCCGCTTTCCAGGAAGCAGCCACGATGCATTTATCCTGTGCCAGACTACTGTGGCTGACATGTTCCAGGCACAGCCTCCACCAAGGGGATGGCTTATTGGGGACAAGGGCTACCCTTTGTGTACATGGCTCATGACCCCGCTCCGCGCGCCCAGGACCCCTGCGGAGGAGGCATACAACGAAAGCCATCAAGCCACAAGGAACATCATAGAGCAAACGATTGGCGTCCTCAAGCAACGGTTCCGCTGCCTGGATCATTCCGGCGGATCTCTACAGTATTCGCCGGATAGAGTCTCCCAGTTCGTCGTCGTTTGCTGCATGCTGCACAACCTGGCTATCCGCAGGACTCAGGCACTGCCACCTCGCGTTGGACCACCACCTCAGGAGGACGAGCAGGAGGACCATGAGGAGGAGGAGGAGGAGGAGGAGTACCAGCCCAGGAGGGAGCCACAAGGTCCAAGGGCCGTCCGCCGGCGGCTTATTGAACGACACTTCTAGGCCCCCTGTCAGGGAATGGCTTGTGGCAATGAACGCACCTGAATGCAGCCGCTCCGCAAGCCCTCAGCCGGTTAACGCAACAACCACTTGAAACATGACACCTGGACAAGCTGAATAAATGAAAAGCTTTATTTAACAAACTCAGGGCCCTACCCACATGAAACAGAAAAACAGACAAGACCCCCAAAAAACAGTCAAAAACATATCTCACTCCCACAACCTGGGGAGGAATAACAAAAATTGTCCTTCCAATTGGCCTTCATCCTCGGCCTTACCAAAATAAGCCCCCCCCCTCCAGAACACAAACACCCCCATATAAAAAAACATTTGCCTTCATCTTCGGCCTTACCAAAATAAGCCCCCCCCCTCCAGAACACAAACACCCCCATATAAAAAAAACAGTTGGCAACACACTCTACTTGGTGTGCCGAGAGGGCGAGTCCTTGTGCAGGCTTCTCCGGCCCCTGCCCGACCTGTTGCTGCACCTCAACCTGGGCCCTGTGGGTGTTGCAAGGCTGGGGGAATGCTCCTGAGGGGCACAATGCGTGACGGCAGATGCCCTTGGGGGTCGGCCTAGACGAGGTCCGGCCCTGGAGGGGCCGGCTGCTGACTGCTGCAGCTGTGGCTGGCCAGCATCAGTCTCTCCAGCAGCTCGTCGCACCTTGGCTGGGGGAGTGGCAGTGGCAGCTGCAGCAATGGGGGCAAGCTGGCTGATGCCAGGCGCTCGCTGGTCGCCAGAGACACTGGCACTCGGCCGGCCTGGCACTGCAGCAAGCGCAGCAATCTGGTGAAGGCCAGACCGCTGTGCTGCAGCAGGGCGGCGGGTGCCCTGGCGATGCTTCCGTGACACAGCGAGTGTGGCAGAAGTGAGTGCGTGAACTGCCCTGGTCTGTGCCCGCATCAGATCAGCCAGTGTCTGGACGGCACCACTCATGAACTCGCGACTCGCGTCCTGTGCTGCCGCGAGTTGGTCGACACCCCTGGCCTGTGCTGCCGCGAGTTGCTCGGCACCCCTGACCTGTGCTGCCGCGAGTTGCTCGACACCCCTGGCCTGTGAGTCCCCAAAATTGGCCACACTATGAGCCAGGGACTCAATGGCCTGAGGCAACTGTCCCACAACCCCCATGAACTCGTTGTGGCGCCGCTCCGAGGCCGCGGACATTTCATCAAGGAGGCGCACCTCCTGGGCGAGGACCGTCTCCGGACTGGAGGGCGGACTCTCCCTCTGGGGAGAAGGCCGCCGAGCTGCCCGACCCTTCCCGCGTGCCTGGTCGCCACTGGGCCCAGCAACTGCCCTCCCCTGCAACACTTCCCCCCTCTGGGGAGAAGGCAGCCGTGCTGCCCGACCCTTCCCGCGTGCCTGGACGCCACTGGGCCCAGGAGCTACACCCCCCTGCAACACTTCCCCCTGGCTCTCCTCCAGGCAAGACGTGTCCCCTCCATTGCCATCCCCTGGCGCGGATGAGGGTTCCCCCGATGTGCCGCCTTCCTCTTGATCCTCGTCGTCCTCCTCTTCCGAGGGACTGGCACTCTCAGCTTCAGGGACCTCCTCCTCACCAGCTGAAAGCAGGAAGGCACAAGAGTAGCTTTAGAGTGAGGACAGGGCGTCAGCGAGGGAGGCATGAGTAGTGCCATTATGCGCATTGGTGGGACAGTGGCAAAGGATGTAGATCTGAAGCGCAAGGGGAACCAGAGAGGTTCAAACGGCCATGTCCTTACCATTGGGTCCCAGCACAGGGTCGGCATCTCCAATAGCAACGGGGCCAGTCACCCGGCCACGCACGAGTCGAGCCACGCTCTCCTCCAGCTGACTGAGCTGCTGGAACTGGGGACGGCCTCCCCCGGTGACAGTCTGGCTCTTCAAATTCCGCGCCAGCTTGGCCTGCAAGAGAAAGGACGGCCTCTAAGTACAGTGTGGTGCCCTGTTGTTGTGTGCACTGCCTCCCATGGTCGAATAGCTTGGCCAGTGTGTTAAGTGCAGAGAGTGCTATTGATGATCATGCCAGTGCCATAGCTGCGGGAGGAGGGCTGGCCATTAGGCCTTTGAGGTCCCTTTGCCCATAATGTGAGGTGCACATGCAAGGATGAGGAGGACACTGGAAAGGGTACTCACCCTGACCAACCGACTGAGGTCGTTGAACTTCTTGCGGCATTGGTCAGCAGTCCTGGGGACATCGCTGTTGGCTGACACCCTCAGGGCGATTTCCCTCCAGGCTCTCCTGTACTGCCTCCTGGGAGCCTTCTTGCCACTGTCCGGGCACAAGATCTCTCTGTTCTTTTCCAACCCCCTAAGCAGCACCCTCAAAGCATGCTCTGAGAAGCGCTGCGCTCGTTCACGGGCCTTCTGCATGGCTTCAGGTGCTATTTGGGTCCACCAGCAGTGTTCAGGCCTAGCTGCAGGGCTCCACTATCCAGGGCGTGGCTGCAGACAAAGTCGACCCTTCCCCCTTTAAGAGCTGGCCGGCGTCAGGGTGTCTGCTGTCAATCAAAACATGACCGCACCTGCGCTGCGCCCGGCCTCGGCGTTATCAGTCCGCACCGCCGGCTTAGCGCCTAAAGATAGGAGTGCAACGCCAGTTTCAGCGCTCGCCCAAACTCCTTGGCCAAAGCTACTGAATTTCGGCGAAGTGGCCTCCACTTTCCGGCGGGCACTAACTTTAGCGCCCGCCCGACTTTACCGCCCCAAAAGTGGCTGTACTGAATTTCTAGGCCCGGGAGTCTGTGTTGCAACCAGTTGAGGTGTTCTAAATCCAAAAGATACAAACAGGAGACTTTGATAAAAATGACATCAAATAGAACCACTGCTGTCACATTGTTTTTATGATAAGCTTCCAACACCTAAAGGAGGAGACATAATTCTTAATGCTACAGCTGAACTGACTGTAAGAATAGCAGGAGTCAACAGAAAAATGACTAGAGATAATTAGCTTACATCAACAGAAAACTTCAAAGGATATACCGCTGAAAAAAGGGTATAAATATAGAACTTTCAAAAGGGAAGACAGATTTGCTGAAAGGGGCAAAGCAATTCTCAGACTTCAGAGGCAGGCTCTGTAAGTTTTCAACTCTTTGAGTCTCGGGGATCAAAGGTATTTGATTTTGGTGGATATCCTGGAATAGACTAAGAAATGTAAAAATGTAACGAAGTTAAGATTTGAGAATAAGGATCTCTGATGATAAGAATTGTAACATTTCTGTTTCTGGAACTGTTAAAGTTGCGATTGAATCACCAGCTGTAATTACATGTCGGTTCTTTAATAAATCTATAATTTTTTAGAATTGTCTCAAATAGTAAACATAGAAACATAGAAACATAGAGATAGGAACAGGAGTAGGCCATTCAGCCCTTCGAGCCTGCTCCGCCATTCAATGAGATCATGGCTGATCTTCATCTGAGATCATAGCTGATCTTACCAGTTCAGTACCCCGTCCCCGCCTTTTCTCCGTAACCCTTAATCCCCTTAGCCTTCAGAAATATATCCAATTCTCTCTTGAAAATATTTATTGAATTAGCCTTCACAGCCCTCTGTGGCAGGGAATTCCACAGGCTCACCACTCTTTGAGTGAAGAAATTCTTCCTCATCTCTGTTTTAAATGATTTGCCCGCTATTTTTAGACTGTGGCCCCTGGTTCTGTGCTCCCCGGCCATTGGAAACATTCTCTCTGAATTCAGCCTGTCCAGGCCTGCCATAATTTTATATGTTTCGATGAGATCCCCTCTCAATCTTCTAAACTCCAGTGAGTACAAGCCCAAACTATTTAATCTCTCTTCGTAGGTCATTCCCGCCATTCCAGGTATCAGTCTGGTGAATCGCCGTTGCACTCTTTCCATGGCAAGAACATCCTTCCGCAGATGGGGCGACCAAAACTGTACACAATACTCCAGATGCGGTCTCACCAGCACCTTGTACAGCTGTAGTAAGGTATCCCTATTCCTATACTCGAACCCCCTTGATATGAAGGCCAACATACCATTTGCCTTCTTAATCGCCTGTTGCACCTGCATGCTCTCCTTCAGTGACTGGTGCACAAGAACACCCAGGTCCCTCTGCACTTCCCCATCTCCCAATCTATTGCCATTTAGATAATAATCTACCCTCCTGTTTTTACCCCCAAAGTGGATGACCTCGCATTTATCCACATTATAGTGCATCTGCCACGTATCCGCCCATTCCCCCAACCTGTCCAAATCGCACTGTAGCCTCCTGACATCCTCATCAGAGCCCACCCCTCCTCCTAGTTTAGTGTCGTCAGCGAATTTGGAAATATTGCATCCAATTCCCTGATCCAGATCATTTATATATATTGTGAACAGCTGGGGTCCCAGGACAGATCCTTGCGGCACCCCGCTGGTCACTGCCTGCCACTCCGAAAACGAGCCGTTTATTCCAACTCTCTGTTTTCTATCCGCCAGCCAGTTCTCTATCCACGTTAATACTTTGCCCCCAATCCCATGAGCCTTAATTTTGCATGATAATCTTTTGTGTGGAACCTTATCGAAGGCTTTCTGGAAGTCAAGGTACACCACATCCACTGGCTCTCCCCCATCTATTTTACCAGTTACTTCCTCAAAAAATTCCAGCAGATTAGTCAAACACGATTTACCCTTTGTAAATCCATGTTGACTCTGTCCGATCCTTTCCCCATTTGTCAAGTGCTCCGCTATTTTATCCTTAATAATGGACTCTAGCATTTTGCCCACAACCGATGTAAGGCTTACTGGTCTATAATTCCCTGCTTTCTCTCTACCCCCCTTTTTAAATATTGGGGTAACATTAGCTACCCTCCAATCCATGGGTACTGTTCCCGAGTCAATGGAGTTCCGGAAGATGATCCTTAGAGCATCTGCTATCTCCAGGGCCACCTCCTTAAGTACCCTAGGATGTAGTTTATCAGGCCCCGGGGATTTGTCGGCCTTCAGTCCCCTCAACTTACCCAACACCATATCCCTAGAGATACTAATTTCTGTCAGCTCCTCCCTCTCATTAGTCCCTATGTTTGCCGATATTCCTGGGAGGTTATTTGTGTCCTCCTTTGTGAATACAGAACCAAAGTATGAGTTTAATTGGTCTGCCATTTCCTTATTCTCCATTATATATTCTCCCGAATCGGACTGCAAGGGACCGACTTGGGATTTTACCAGTCTTTTCCTCCTGATATACCGATAAAAGCTTTTGCAGTCTGTCTTTATGTTTGCTGCAAGTTTACTTTCGTATTCTATTTTCCCCTTCCTGATTAATCCCTTTGTCCTCTTTTGCTGTATCCTGTACTGCCCCCAATCTTCCGGTCTGGTGCTTTTTTTTGCCAGTTGATATGCCCTTTTTTTTGATTTTATGCTGTCCCTAATTTCCCTCGTTATCCACGGTTGAGTCACCTTTTTAGGTTTATTTTTATGCCAAACCGGTATAAACATGTTCTGGAATTCTTCCATTCTATCTTTGAATGCTTGCCATTGTCTATCCACTGTCAATCCCCCCAGAAACACCACCCAATCAATCTTACCCAATTCCCGTCTCATACCCTCGTAATTCCCTTTATTTAAGTTCTGGACCTTAGTCTCTGATTCAATTTCCTCACTCTCCATCTCGACTGAGAGCTCGGTCATATTATGATCGCTCTGACCCAAGGGGCCTCGTACAAGAAGATTGCTGATAAGTCCCTTCTCATTGCACAATACCCAGTCTAAAATGGCCTGATCTCGAGTCGGCTCCTCGACATATTGGTCCAGATAACCGTCCCGAAAACATTCCAGGAATTCCTCCTCCTCAGAATTTTTACTAATTTGGGTAGTCCAATCAATATGTAAATTAAAGTCACCCATGATGACAGCTGTGCTCTTATCGCACGCTTCTCTAATTTCCCTTTTTATGCCTTCCCTCACCTCCATATTACTATTTGGAGGCCTATATATCACACCCACTAACGTTTTCCTCCCCTTGCTATTTCTCATTTCTACCCATACAGATTCCGTTTCATCCGAGTTAATATCCTTCCTTTCCATTGCATTAATCCCCTCCTTTACCAGCAATGCTACCCCACCTCCCCTACCTTTTTGCCGATCCTTCCTAAATATTGTATATCCCTGGATGTTAAGTTCCCAGCCTTGCCCACCCTGCAGCCACGTTTCTGTAATCCCAATCAAATCATACTTGTTTACCTCTATTTCCACAACTAATTCATCCACCTTGTTCCTAATGCTTCTAGCATTAAGATACAAAGCCTTCAGGCTTGCTTTTTTCACACTCTCATTATGAATTAGTTTGGCCCTTTGTGTTTCTCTCCTTTGCTTATTGCTTCTCACCTTTCTACCATCTATTTCTGACTTCATATGACTTCCCTCTTTTCCACTACCTAGGTTCCCATCCCCCTGCCAAATTAGTTTAAATCCTCCCGAACCGCCCTAGAAAATATTACCCCGAGGACATCGGCTCCCTCACAGTTCAGGTGTAGACCGTCCCCTTGGTACAGGTCACTCCTCCCCAAGAACTGGTTCCAATGCCTCAAGAATTTAAATCCCTCTTCCTTGCACCACTGCTCAAGCCACGTATTTAGCTTATCTATCTTACTCTCTCTAAACTTATTAGCTCGTGGCACTGGTAGCAATCCAGAGATTACTACCTTTGAGGTCCTACTTTTCAATTTAGCTCCTAACTCCCTAAATTCAGCTTGTAGGACCTCCTCCCTCTTTTTACCTACATCGTTGGTACATACATGTACCACGACAACTGGCTGATCCCCCTCCCCCTTCAGAATGCTCTGCACCCGCTCCGAGACATCCTTGACCCTTGCACCAGGGAGGCAACATACCATCTTGGAGTCTCGGTCTCGGCCACAGAAACTCCTATCTATCCCCCTTACAATTGAATCCCCTATCACTATAGCCCTATCCCTCTTTTTCCCGCCCTTCTGTGCAGCAGAGCCAGTCATGGTGCCCTGAACCTGGCTGCTGGTGCCTTCCCCTGATAAGTCATCTCCCCCAACAGTACCCAAAACGGTAAACCTGTTTTGGAGGGAGATGACCGCAGGTGACTCCTGCACTACCTTCCTGCCTTTACCCTGCCTTTTGGTCACCCATTTACTGTCTGAGCTAGCCTTTACCTGCGGTGTGACCAACTCACTGAATGTGCTATCCACAACATCCTCAGCAGCGCGTATGCTCCAGAGTGACTCCATTCGCAGCTCCAGCGCCGCCATGCGGTCCGCTAGGAGCTGCAGCTGGACACACTTCCTGCACACATAGTTGTCAGGGACAGTGTCCCTGATTTCCCACATGGCACAGGAGGAGCATGACACGGGTCCGAGCTGCCCTTCCATGACTTAACCCTTACAATACCCTTTTATTTACTACGATTTAGCTTAATTATTGAATTCTACTTAGAATAAGTTTGTGAAAGTACTCACCAACCAGTCACCTACCTGTTTTCTGGTGTTGTATTTTCACTGCCGCCTCCTGTCCTGGAACCTTTTCCACCTAGGTTAGGCTCCTGAAATAAAATAAATTGAACCTACCTTTTCAACTTCCCCTAACCCCTAAAAGGTTAGAGGAGGTGGAAGGGTGGGAGACACTACACTGTAGTGTTTCGGGTTTAGCAACAGCTCCACCTATATAAGAGTTACTGGCCTCCTGCTCTCCCGACTGCACCAGCTGTGAAAGAAAAAGCCCGCGAAAGGTGAGCTTTTAAACTCACCAGTTACTGGCCTCCTGCTCTCCCGACTGCCCCAGCTGTGAAAGAAAAAGCCCCCGAAAGGTGAGCTTTTAAACTCACCAGTTACTGGCCTCCTGCTCTCCCGACTGCACCAGCTGTGAAAGAAAAAGCCCGCGAAAGGTGAGCTTTTAAACTCACCAGTTACTGGCCTCCTGCTCTCCCGACTGCCCCAGCTGTGAAAGAAAAAGCCCCCGAAAGGTGAGCTTTTAAACTCACCAGTTACTGGCCTCCTGCTCTCCCGACTGCACCAGCTGTGAAAGAAAAAGCCCGCGAAAGGTGAGCTTTTAAACTCACCAGTTACTGGCCTCCTGCTCTCCCGACTGCCCCAGCTGTGAAAGAAAAAGCCCCCGAAAGGTGAGCTTTTAAACTCACCAGTTACTGGCCTCCTGCTCTCCCGACTGCCCCAGCTGTGAAAGAAAAAGCCCGCGAAAGGTGAGCTTTTAAACTCACCAGTTACTGGCCTCCTGCTCTCCCGACTGCCCCAGCTGTGAAAGAAAAAGCCCCCGAAAGGTGAGCTTTTAAACTCACCAGTTACTGGCCTCCTGCTCTCCCGACTGCCCCAGCTGTGAAAGAAAAAGCCCGCGAAAGGTGAGCTTTTAAACTCACCAGTTACTGGCCTCCTGCTCTCCCGACTGCCCCAGCTGTGAAAGAAAAAGCCCCCGAAAGGTGAGCTTTTAAACTCACCAGTTACTGGCCTCCTGCTCACGACTGCCCCAGCTGTGAAAGAAAAAGCCCCCGAAAGGTGAGCTTTTAAACTCACCAGTTACTGGCCTCCTGCTCTCCCGACTGCCCCAGCTGTGAAAAAAAAAGCCCCCGAAAGGTGAGCTTTTAAACTCACCAGTTACTGGCCTCCTGCTCTCCCGACTGCACCAGCTGTGAAAGAAAAAGCCCGCGAAAGGTGAGCTTTTAAACTCACCAGTTACTGGCCTCCTGCTCTCCCGACTGCCCCAGCTGTGAAAGAAAAAGCCCCCGAAAGGTGAGCTTTTAAACTCACCAGTTACTGGCCTCCTGCTCTCCCGACTGCCCCAGCTGTGAAAGAAAAAGCCCCCGAAAGGTGAGCTTTTAAACTCACCAGTTACTGGCCTCCTGCTCTCCCGACTGCACCAGCTGTGAAAGAAAAAGCCCATCTGTATCAAACCCACGAACTCAATCTCTATGCCCCTTGGTGAGGAGTTGCAGAATTCTGGGTGAGTTTTCCAGACCCTCATAATATCTGGAAGGTTACAATCTATCTAAACTTATTAAAAGTGCTATCTGGAGGATGGTAACATCTTCAGGTCGTTCCTTTCCTTTAGGGAGAGATAGTCTGGACCTTTAGACCCAATTAAACATCTTTGGGATTCAGCCACCTCTAACTTTAGTTGAAGGTGAACGTCTGGGGAACACGCCTGAGCCAGGGTAGCCCGAAAGGGGCTAGGACTAGTAATTATCCCTTCAAGCCAATAAAGATTATGAAAAGAGTCATCCCTGAGCTGTTGATTTGCTATCAAACAGTTAAGAGCAGTATTGGGAGTAAGTCATCTACTGACATTTGGGCATAATGGGGTCTAAATTTAACATTGTTTTATGGGCCTAAAATGGGCACACAATGACCAATTTAGCAGGGCTGAAACCCACACTAGATCCGTGTGGGCATTGGGGCCACTGCTAAAATACTTGGGGCCTTTATTTAGTCGTCCCTCACACAGGCCTCATTTCGATATTAAAATGAGGCTCCAGCGCTCATTTCAGATCCAGATTGGTAAACTGCTTTGGCCCAGTCAGAGCTTGTGATGTGCAACCTTCAACTAACATTTCCTTAAAAGGACTGCTGGAGGACATTCAAAAAATGTCCAAAAACATTGAGCATTTTTGTATTTTGTGGAATTGGCTTTAGAAGGAGGGCTCCTCCTGGCTCCCCAAAACAGCTGTGGGCTTCTGCCGGCCTACCCCCGCTCCCCCCTCCTGATGGTGCCCACTGGACATAACTCTGGGCCTCAGTGCGGGGCAAAAATTGCAAGGCCCTGACAGGTGAGTGGCATCGAGGAGCCTGTTGGCGCCCGTACCTCGCATGATTTATTCTGCTGAGTCTCAAACTTATAATCCCAAATCTGCGTTCCAGCGTGACATCACTGCACACCACCAGAATCGTGCCCGGTTTGGGTCGCTAAGGAATTTAGACCCAATTATACATGTAAAGGGTAAAAAGAAAGAGCAAGAAGTTTACCCTTAAGAAAATGCTCAGAATATTTCCGCTTACTTGCTTTGAGTTTGCTGATTGTTGAGTAGCTTATTATTGCATGTTCTGAGTTGTTTGTCATTTAAGGCTCTTCATTGCAGAAAGGCACTTGTTTGAAAACGTGACATGCTTGAAGGAAAAAGACAAAAGTCAATGGAGAGTGCAGGATAGGAGGAAGAAATATTGGATCTGTTTCTTCAGATGTGTGTTGGTTCCAGTCAGTTGGCATGTGATGTGAATGCAATGAATTGCAGAGCTAGAATACGATCACTTTAAAAACGTTAAGGCTGTGAGTTACTGCCACCTTTTGTTTTTTTTGATGAATCTAGTAGATGTTGAGATCAGATGTGAAGTTGAACTATGCCACTGTCAGAGTTAGTTAATAATCTAATAGTAAAGGAACATTTATCCAACAGTGATCATAATATGATCGACTTCAATGTTAGGTTTGCAAAGGAGGAACAGATACTGAGGGTTGGATTTTACCAACCTCGGCGGGTTGGTGGCGGGTGATGTTGGTGACGGGTCCCAGCTGCGCTGTCGGCTCCAGCCCGCTGTCTGAAATGATTTTCCCCTGATTGGGCTTGTTAAGCCCGCCCAGCATGTTCGCCGGCCAATTGAAGGAAGCGGGTCTGATGACATCATTTGATGACACGTCATCAGCTGGTTTCCTTAAAGGGACCATGAGAAAATTTACTTTGACATTTGTGCTGTCAGTGTTCTATAGCATAGAGGTGCTGCAAACACTGATAAGCGCTGCACAGAGGTGCATGGCTGCACCCAGGCTCTCCCATATGGAAGGAGTAACAGCACACAGGGAGGTTCTCTTCCCTTCCAATGGATGGAAGAGACCTCCCCAGCAGACCAACGCAGCCTGGTTGTACATTGCACAGGAGGGCACAAGCAGCGGCGTTGTCAGGAGGACCAGGCTGCAGTGGCGAAAACCTTTCAATGATCTCAATAGATCACAAAACATTACTGCAAAGCCACATTCAACCTCATCCTGCTGTGCCACTCATCACATCCCCATCACTCTGCCTTCCCTACCCTACTCCTGCACATCCTTACTCACACCAACTTACCTTGCACCTCCACCCATCCCTCTCTATCTACATTATCACATCCCCATCTCACTAGCCACCCCTCACACTCACCCTCATCCTAGTCCAATCATACCAACTAACACACAAGGGTAGGCACTTGTGTGTTTTAGCCAATGTTCATGTGAAGTTTCTGTTAATGTGCTGTCAAACATTGAAATCTTTATTCTGAACACTTTGCATTCTTGGAGGGATCAGTGAGCACCTTTGGAATTTGCTTAGTGAGTTGCAGTGAATGGTGAGACATAATGGTACCCCCGCAATGGTCATGAATGTGAAAGGAATGGCTTGGGCATTGTGGGGATGCTTTATGGTGTTGGTGTGGGATGGTGCCAACCTGGCATATTATGTGGCAGCCAAGGTACACAGCATCAAGTAAAGTCAATCTGGCCTTGGTGTGGCCATCCCTGGCATCCTGGGCAGCAATGTGGTCGGGTGCTGATGCCCTGTGTCCTGTGCAGCATCAGGTGATTGCAGAGAAGGTTGGTGTTGCTGTTGGTTCTACTGGTGTGCCTGGTGCTGCTGGTGTTGGGGCTGATCGTGGTGGGATTCTGAGGACCAAGGTGAGATAGTTTCAAGGGCACCGATGCTGATGGAATAGATGGCAGGTGAACTTGAGGTGACAGAAGCGATCTGCTCAGCGTTGACAGACCCGACATTCGGGAAAAGCCCGTGCAAATATAACTTCATTATTTAAGAAGGGTGAGAGAGAGAGAAACCAGGAAATTATAGACCTGTTAACCTAACATCTGTTGTGGGGAATTTATTGGAATCTATAATTAAGGAAGTCACACAACACCAGGTTATAGTCCAACAGCTTTATTTGAAATCACAAGCTTTCGGAGCGCTGCTCCTTCGTCAGGTGATGAAGGAGCAGTGCTCTGAAAGCTTGTGATTTCAAATAAAGCTGTTGGACTATAACCTGGTGCTGTGTGACTTCCTACATTTGTCCACCCCAGTCCAACACCGGCATCTCCACATTATAATTAAGGACAAAGAGACTGAGGCCTAGAAATTCGAGTAGGCTGGAAACTGGTTGGTGCCACCGTGGGCTGAAGTTAACGGCCGCCTGCAAAAAGAGCGCAGGCAGTATTTTGGTGCTGCCTGCTGATTTACATTAGCACAGCACAAATCCTGCAGTGTAGCGTACTTTTTCGGGCAGTAGTCTCAGCAGGAGGCCCAATGTAGCGTCCCTGGAGTGAGGCAATGTTCTCTTAAAGCTCGCCTGTCATTCTAGAAAGCAGTGCCGATTCCATAAAGAGGAACTGCCTTCTAATCTGAGAAAAGTAAAAATCATTTAAAAATAGGCAGTCTTTATCCCTTAGAGCTCAACTGCCTTCTGAATAAATAATAAACAGTAAAAATAATTCCAAAATTGCAGTCTTCAGCTCTTAAAGCTGAACTGCCTTCTGCACGTAAAAAAATGATATAAGTGCCTCAGCACTAACACTAATGGCTCAACAAGCCAGGGAAGGGGCACCCAGGGTCTCGCATGCAGCACTCCAGCTTCGTGCAGGGGTCAACGCTGCAAGAGAGATATTCTATCCACAGGGGCCAGGAGGCCCTCCAGAAAGAACAATGTAGGATTAGATCACCAAGGCTGTCACTGCCAGCAGTGATGCCCCCATGACCTGGCTACAGTGCCCAAAGAAGCTTCATGACCTCAGACCAGTGGGCAAGGTCAGTGAATGCAACTACAAGAGCCATCTCCTACCAATTCCGCCACTACCCTCACACACTGCTCATTGTACGATTCACCCCACACCACCACCACCACCCTCCCCGGCCCTATCAGTCACCTACCAACAATCGGCACCAAACACGAGACACACATCCCATTCCTAGATTCACCTAACCCTCTTGGAGGAGGCGGTGCTGGTCATTCTTGGCAGGGGCATGACTGAGCCCTTTGCCAGAGACTGGGCTTAAAAGGATACAAGATGCTGATATTCTCATACATTATACTCCTTCTCCCAATTCCCCCTCATCCCACAATTTCTTCTGATTTACAAGGTGCACATGGTGTAAGCATGCAGCTATTGCTTTCCCACACTTCGCTCACCACAACTCTACCCTTGTGCCTTCCTCATGTCACACACCCAAGTAATCCAGCCTACCCAGCCTGTGGTTGACCAAGAAGAGGAAGAGGAGAGTATAGAAGAAGAAGAAACACCATCACTCGATTTGACACTCCCAGCCACCAGCTCCTCAAGGTCATCCTGCAAGGCCAGCTACAGTGGTCCCGACTTAAAATCAGCAGCCTTCCACCAGCCATGCTGCAGCCACTGGGGTAGCACTGCATGCCATCAGTAGGGTAGCAAAGGCACACACAGGACAGTCACTAAGGGAATGCACAAGGTTGATATGTTGATTTCTTGGCGTCATATTGGTTGGATGGATGTATAAAGTTGGATTGGAAAGCTTGCTTTGTGGTGGCTTTTATTTCAGCATTGTGGCCAAGAGGACACTGTGATGGTCAGTAACAGAGGGAAGGTAAGGTGTGGGACAAATGTTGAATGGGGAATTGGGGTAGTGGTCACTAGTGCCACAGGCGGATGTTTCCATCCCGGATATCCTGGCCAAAAAAGGGCTGTCTGAGTTGCATCCTACCTTCTGTTTCCTCCTTTTCTGCTTCCCCCTCTTCTGGTTCCTCCTCTTCTACGTCTTTCTCTTCTGTTTCCTCCCCTTCTGCATCTTCCTTGTCCCTCTGCGAGTGAATGCTTTAAATCTGAAATAAAAGCAGAAAATGCTGGAAATACGCAACAGGTCAGGCAGCAGATCTGAGATGGATGCTGCCTGGCCAGCCGAGTATTTCCAGCATTTTATGTCTTCTCAGAGGCCTTCCTTTACTATCCAAAGCCTTGCAAGTGTCCAGCAGGACTCCCTGCACTCCCTGCACACTTTAAAAACATTTAACATCTGTTGCACCAATCCACTACTTCAATAAAATATAAAAAAGACAGTCCAAATGCTTAAATCCAAACTTAACTGAAAGATGTGTGTGTCCCTTTAAGAAGCACTGACAGCATCTCTGCAGGGCTGCTTCGTGCATGCATTTCAGAATCTTATATGTTTCAATGAGATCACCTTCCTTTCTTCTGAACTTCAGCGAGTATCGGTTTAATCTACTTAATCTCTCTTAATAGGACAACCCTCTCATCCAAGTACCTACTCCTGTTCCTATTTTCCTATGTTGCACTGCAGACATGTAACCTAAGTGAACCAAATTCATATTTACCTCCCATTGGGAATTAATGATAAATTGAGAAAGTTACAGCACTATCAATTGATATGTTTTTGCATACTTGATTTAACTGATACGGGGACAGAGAGCTGAGCACAGCACACTGGGGCACTAACACTGGATTTTCCCGGGTCCCACCCGTATGGTGCAGGGGGACCCGGGAGACAGAGGGAAACCTGAAAGTGCGGGTTTCCCAGCACAGCGTGCGTGTGATTGTTAGGCTGGCTTCTAGTCATGCGGGGAACACAGAGAAGGAAGCCGCAGCAACAGGTAAGTGCTGGGCCCTGCAGGATGGTTGTGGGGTGGGGTTGTAAGCCGTGGGGTGGGGGGGAGTGGTTCCGATCCCGTGGGGGGGTCCGATCCTCGACCCCGGGGCTGAGTCGCGATCTCGGGTGAGGGCGGTTGTTCCAGGCCAGGTGTCCCAATCCCGGGGGTCTAAACCCCGACTCCAGGGGGTGCAGGCTGCTGGTTGGGGAGCTTGGGGGGCTGGGAGGAAGCACTCCTGCTCCTCTCGGCCCACAATGATGAAGCTGCCTCATTACAGCCAGTCAGAATCCCGAGCCCCAGAATCCCCAGCCGCCTGCAGTAAAACCTGCAATAAAGTAGAGGCTTCAGGCCTCATTATAATATTTCAATTGCCAACCTGCCTCATGGCAGGGGGTTGGCAGCCCGCCCCCCCTCAGTCCCGCCTGAGTGAAAGATGAAAGTGGGCGGGTTGGAGACGGGTTGGGGTCGGGTTTTACATTTTTACAACTTTCACTCCCCCCCCCGACCGCCTTCCACACCTCCAACCGACCCATTCGTATCCTCTGAAAATTCCGGCTAGAGTAAGCTTGTAAATTTGATTTCACCACTCACTGCCAAGCTCCTTATCTCAGTCATGCTGGTGTGGGGTGATACAAAGCAGTGAAAGGAAACTTTGAGGAAGATTTATAGTGATGCCACGATGATATAACTGCCAACAGCCAGCTGAAGAGCAGTGTTAACAGAGGTCTGGCAGCAGATTAGCCATCTTTCATCTTGGCTAAAATGGGCACAAGGCCTGGCAAGATTTGTACAAGAGAAAAGGAACTGGAAACAAATTAATGGAGTGAAGTTTCTCCTTTTAATAATCTTAGTAAAAAGTTAATTGTCAGTACTAAGTGGGATTTCTCATTTTTTCCTCACCCTGACATGGAGGCTGAAATGTTGTTCCTTTCTGCCAGTGGAGCAGGCATATGCAGAGCACTGAGAGAGAGGAAAGCCAGGAATTTCTTCCTTGAACCAGTTTTTGGAACAGCCCCAGGTTTGCCATCTGCTGTGCTGAGGATACAAGAGGCTTGTGAAGCTCTATGATTATTATATACATGTGGGACGTTCCGGGGCCATGTCCTGTGGCCCCAAGAAATTGTGCTGCTATGTGCCATTGGCACAACTTCATCCAGGTGCACCACAAACGTATAGGCCGTGATTTTCTCATGGTGTCGGGCTGGCGGCGGGACAGTCCCCAGCCCCCAGCCGCCTCCGCTCTGCAGATGTGATTTTCCCTTGATTGGCCTTGTTAAGCCCGGCTTACTGGTCAATTAACAGGAAGCAGGTCTGATGACATCATTTGATGATGCGTCATCTGCCGGTTTCCTTAAAGGGACCACGCACAATTTTATTTTGACTGTTGATTTTTCAGTGTTTGACAGCATTGAAGTGCTGAAAAAACTGACAATCATTGCACAAACATGAACTCTTGCACTCAGACTCTCCAATGACTCCCTCCATATGCTTATGGAGGGAGTCACAGTTAGCAGTGAGGTTCTCTTCCCTTCCAAGGGTGGAAGAGCTCTCCCCAGGACACCAACGTAACCTGTCACCTCCACCCAACCCTTTCTATCTACTTTATCACTTCCCCATCTCACAAGCCACCCCTCACACTCACGTACTTCCACGGACTTTTTTTCAAAGCCCAGTGTGGGGAGCAACAGGAGAGAACAGTGAGTAATTAAACTCACTTTTGCAGGCTTTGTTCCAGAGGCCAGTGTCGGGAGCATAGAAATAGGGGGGGTTACTGGGGTTATTGTCACTGGCCAGTCAGAAGTATCTGAGCTGCTCCAGAGCCCTGTGCGGTTTCGAATCGCTCCCCTTTTCTGGTTCTGACCGCCGGACTTATTTCAGTAGCGATGTGGACAAAACGAGACTCGTGGTTGGGTGCAAAGAAGACCAGTATTTATTGAAAATAAGAATAAATTGAAAATAATGATGAATACAGCACTCTTTTACTTAATACAGCACACCTTTGCTTAATACAGCACACCTTTGCTTAATACAGCACACCTTTGCTTAATACAGCACACCTTTGCTTAATCCAGCACTTTTACTTAATAGGGGAGGAGAAACAGACACATCGAGTGAAAATTGACAAAAATTACAATTGAACAAAATTCCCCTTTAATTCCCACCCCTAATACCTATCTAGGTTGCCTTGTAAAGGGCCAGAAAGTTTTATGCTCACCAGTAAATGCCTGCTCCGTGCCCTTGCGGTCTGTCTTGGAATCTTCACTGCCCCGAAGTAGAGATACCCCAGTAATTCAAAAGTAACTGCTGGTATTCCACTTCTTTGGGCGGGCTGTTGAGCTGTTCCCCTTGTAGGCGGGGCACGGAGGCGAGGCGGCAGAGAGAGAGAGAATGGCTTCCTGAGGGGCTATCTTTATACCCCATTGGGAGCCGTAATCTTCGCGCCCAAATCTGGAAGTATCTGGGATATACAAAAGGGACCGAACTGTCCCCATTGACTAATGGGTTTGAATGTGTTTTTCCATTCATTTGACTGGTATGCGACCAGTTTGAAATGTCCTACTGAATTTCAGTCAACAGCACTCAAGTGCTTTGTAAACAAACCATTGTCCTACGGTCGCAGTCCAACTGCAATTGATTGACAGCTTTAAGTAATTAAGCCTTTGAGTCAACATTGTAGAGAGTTCTGTAAACAAACATCCTTTGTCCTGTGGGTGAAACTTCCTAAACTGCAGTTGATTGACAGTTTCAAGTACTTCAACATTCGCACAGGCTGGTGCTTTTTTTCAAATCCTTTGTCAGCCAGCAATGAGAGAGGCTGTCTTTGTCTTCTGCCATGAGGCCTGACAGCCATTTTTGATGCCCTGGGTTTTTAAGGTATATTCCACCCAGGTTTTCTTTAATCAAAAATAACCTTTGGGGGCTGTAGAAATCCTCTGAAATTTTTTGCGAACCTTACAGGAGCAACAGGAGAGAACAGTGAGTATTTAAACTCACATTCGCAGGCTTTTTTTCAGAGGCTTACCAATCTCGCAGACCGGCAACGGCATTCCACAGCTACGTCACGATTCCAAAAGTGAGGCGGGCAAGAGCAAGCAGCTGATTGGGTGAATACAGCCAGGTGAGTATTTATACTACTCTATAGTTTGACAGTTAAGGTTAATAGTTTATAACGTTTAGAACGTCTTAATTTTTGTGGTTATAGTTTCTAAGGTCTCTGTTGTGTAGCGGGGAGTGCTAGTAAACAAGGGCCCTTGAGTATATCATTTAATTGTAGTGTAATTAATGGTATTGATTTGATTTAATTTAAGTTAAATTAATTAAAGGGTAAGTCATGGCAGCACAGCTCAGCCCCATGGCATGCTCCTCCTGCACTATGTGGAAAATCAGGGACAATTCCTGTGTCCCTGACGACCATGTGTGCGGGAAGTGTATCCAGCTGCAGCTACTGACAGAATGCATTGCAGCACTAGAGCTGTGAATGGATACATACTGGAGCATTTGTGATGCTGAGGACATCGTGGATAGCACGTTTAATGAGTTGGTCACACCGCAGGTAAAGGCTGCACAGGCAGGAAGGGAACGGGTGACTGCCAGGCAGAGTAGTAGGTGCAGGCAGGTAGTGCAGGGGTCCCCTGTGGCCATCCCCATCTCAAACAGATATTGGATATTGTTGGGGGAGATGGTTTATCGGGGGAAGGCAGCAGCAGCCAACTTCCTGGCATCATGGGTGGTTCTGCTGCACAGGACAGGAGGAAGAAGAGTGGGAGAGCTATAGTGATAGGGGATTCTATTGTAAGGGGAATAGATAAGCATTCTGCAGCCGCAAATGAGACACCAGGATGGTATGATGCCTCCCTGGTGCAAGGGTCAAGGATGTCTCGGCGCGGCTGCAGGGGATTCTGGAGGGGGAGGGTGAACAGCCAGTTGTCATGGTGCATACAGGTACCAACAATATAGGTAAAAAATGGGATGAGGTCCTAAAAGCTGAATATAGGAAGTTAGGATGTAAATTAAAAAATAGGACCTCAAAGTTAGTAATCTCAGGATTGCTACCAGTGCCACATGCTAGTCAGAGTAGAAGTAGAAGGATATTTCAGATGAATATGTGGATAGAGGAATGGTGCAAGGGGGAGGGATTCAAATTCCTGGGACATTGGAACTGGTTCTGGGGGAGGTGGAATCAGTTCAAACTGGACGGTTTGCACCTGTGCAGGGCGACAGAGGAAAGGGAAACAAGGATAGAAACAAAAGACAGGAAGGAGAAAAGCAAAAGTGGAAGGCAGAGAAATCAAGGGTGTAAATCAAACAATGCTACAGCAAATAATAATTCTAAGAGGACTAAGAGTGTTAAAAAAACAAGCCTGAATGCTTTGTGTCTTAATGTGCGGAGTATTCATAATAAGGTTGATGAATTAGCTGTGCAAATAGATGCAAACGGATATGATACAATTGGGATTACGGAGACATGGCTCCAAAGTGACCAAGGCTGGGAATTCAACATCCAGGGGTATTCAATATTCAGGAAGGACAGGCAAAAAGGAAAAGGAGGTGCAGTAGAATTGCTGGTTAAAGAGGAGATTAACACAATATTAAGGAAGGATATTAGCTCTGATGCTGTGGAATCTGTATGGGTAGAGCTGAGAAATACCAAGGGGCAGAAAACATTAGTGGGAGTGGTATACAGACCTCCAAACAGTAATGCTGAGGTTGGGGATGGCATTAAAGGGGAAATTAGAGACGCATGTAGTAAGGGCACAGTAGTTATCATGGGTGACTTTAATCTACATATAGGTTGGGCTAACCAAATTAGTAACAATACTGCAGAGGAAGAATTCCTAGAATATATACGGGATGGCTTCCTGGACCAATATGTCGAGGAACCAACTGGAGATCAGGCCATCTTAGGCTGGGTATTAAGTAATTAGAAATGATTAATTAGCAGTCTTGTTGTGCAAGGCCCCTTGTGGAGGAGCAATCATAATATGATAGAATTCATCATTAAGATGAAAAGTGAAGTAGTTGACACAGAGACTAGAGCCTAGAAATTCGGTGGCGCCACGTTCGGGGTGCCAGTCTCGCCAGGGCGCAGAAAGTACCGCCCCAGAAGGAGTCGCGAGTGCCTGCCGGAAATTCAGTTTGAGCGCCCCAAACGGAAGCACGGCACTACTCGAGGCGCCCCGCATCTGTCTTGGGGCGCTGCAACTGAAAATTGCAGCACAACGTGCCGCAGTGCCACACGCTGCGGCACGGCGTGCTGCGGTACTGCAGGACTTCCTCCCCTTCTTAAAGGGGAGGGGCCTGCTGCAGCGCGATCTGAGATCGCGAGTGCCGGCAAAAGAGCCCGGCACCGAGGAGAAGTGCCGGGCTCTTGGGAGGCAGCTGGCACAATGCGGGGAGGGGGGCTCAGGAGGCCGGGGACAGCTGCGCGAAGAGGTGCTGGCAGGCGGCCAGCAAAAAAAATGGCTATCCCGCACCTCAGCGCCTCTACCGCCGCAGGTAGACCCCCCTGAACCAGTCGCAAATTGCGACCGGTGTTGCAGCGGGGGGCGCTAGCAAATTTGGTGATCGGGGCGGTAGTGGAGCGCTGCGCACACCGATGACATCATCGGTGGCGGTGCAGCGCTAACGGCTAATGCCGCCATTAGCGCCCCGCTAAATTTCGCAGGAGGCGTGGCCAGTGGCGCTAAACCCACTAAGTGCCCTCTTTGGGCACTAACTGGTGGCGCAGCCCACTGAATTTCTAGGCCTAGGGCCTTCAATTTAAATAAAGGAAACTACGATGGTATGAGGTACGAGTTGGCTAGGATGGTTGGGGAGCATTACTTAAAGGGTTGACGGTGGATAGGCAATGGCAAACATTTAAAGATTGCATGGATGAACTACAGAATTTGTTCATCACTGTTTGGCATAAAAATAAAACAGAAAAGCTGTTTCAACCGTGGCTAACAAGGGAAATTAGGGATAGCATAAGATCCAAGGAGAGGACATCTAAATTGGCCAGAAAAAGCAGCAAACCTGAGGATTGGGAACAGTTTAGGATTGAGCAAAGGAGGATAAAGGGATTAATTAAGAGGGGGAAAATAGAGTATGAGAGTAAGCTTGCAGGGAACATAAAACTGACTGTAAAATCTTCTATAGATATGTGAAGAGAAAAAGATTGGTGAAGTCAAGCATAGGTCCCTTGCAGTCAGAATCAGGGGAATTTATACAGGTAGACTACCCTTTATCCGGACTTCCGAAAACCGAAACCCTCTAAAAACCGAAGGTTTTTTCGTTCAGCGTAAGTCGTGCGTACGAACGAAAAAACCTTCGGTTTTTAGAGGGTTCTGGTTTCGGAAGTTCGGATAAAGGGTCAGTCGTGCGCACGACCCCCCGCCGACCCCCCCGCGGACCCCGCCGGCCCCGACAACCGCCGACCCAGCCAGCCCGGACAACCGCCGACCCCCCCGCGGACCCCGCCGGCCCCGACATCCGCCGACCCCGCCAGCCCCGACAACCGGCGACCCCCCCGCAGACCCCGCTGGCCCCGACAACCGCCGACCCCCCCGCGGACCCCGCCGGCCCCGACCCCCGCCGACCCCGACTGACTTACGCTGAGCGTCAGCGTAAGTCGTGCGCACGACCCCCCCGCCGACCCCCCCGCGGACCCCCGCCGACCCCCCCGCGGACCCCCGCCGACCCACCTTCCGAAATCCGAAATTCTCCTTTATCCGAAACTCGGCTGGTCCCGAGGTTTTCGGATAAAGGATAGTCTACCTGTAATGGGGAACAAAGAAATGGCAGGCCAATTAAATACATACATTGGTTCTGTCTTCACAAAGGAGGACACAAATAACCTCACAGAGATGTCGGGGAACATAGGGTCTAATGAGAGGGAGGAATTGAATGAAATCAGTATTTGTAGGGAAATGGTGTTAGGGAAATTGACGGGATTGAAGGCCGGTAAATCCCCAGGGTCTGATAATCTACATCCTAGGGTACTTAAGGAAGTGGCCCCAGAAATAGTAGATGCATTGCTGGTCATCTTCCAAAATTCTACAGAACCTAGAACAGTTCCCATGGATTGGAGGGTAGCTAATGTAACCCCACTATTTAAAAAAGGCGGTAGAGAGAAAATGGTGAAATATATCGGTAGTGGGGAAAATGCTAGAGTCCATTATAAAAGATGTAATAGCAGAGCACTTGGAAAACAGTGACAGGATTGGACAAAGCCAACATGGATTTACAAAAGGTAAATCATGCTTGACTAATCTATTGGAATGTTTTTGAGGATGTAACTGCTGGAATAGATAAGGGAGAACTAGTGGATGTGGTGCATTTGGACTTTCAGAAGGCTTTCGATAAGGTCCCACATAGAGATTAGCATGTAAAGTTAAAGCACTGACTTGGATAGAGAACTGGTTGGCAGACAGGAAGCAAAGAATTGGAATAAATGGGTCTTTTTCAGAGTGGCAGGCAGTGACTATCGGGGTACCGCAGGGATCAGTGCTAGGACCCCAGCTATTTACAATATATATTAATGATGTAGACAAATAAACTAGATATAATATCTCCAAATTTGCAGATGACACAAAGCTGGGTGGGCGTGTGTGCTGTGAGGAGGATGCAGAGAAACTCCAGCATGACTTGGACAGGCTCAAGGGGCCGAATGTCCTACTCCTGCTCCTATCTTCTATATTCCTATGTATCTATGCTTCACACTCACCCTTATTCTACTGCAAGCATACCAACTGTTGGGGTAAAAGAGAAGTCTTCCCTCCTCTCAAGCGGAACCCTGAGATAAAGGGTCGACACTTGCCCTATAGCAACCATGGATTCCCCAGACGGACACCTTGGATAACTTTCACAATCTTTATTCATGCATATGCATGGGGAAAATCTCAGTCTCATCCCAGTGAAAGGATTCTTCCACCGAGTTTCAAATACGTACAGCAATTATACCCTAACTTGAGGCATACACCCCTCGTGCACGCTCCTTCTACAATCATTGATTGGTCTACAGAATAGGTGCAGGTCTGTGTCCATTCGATGCCCCTTATCAGGGAGGTTGCTGAATGGTTCACAGAAACCCATCTTTACAGCATTTGCGGGCTAATTTATCTATTCCTGCTCTGGACAGGAGTGCTTCCCTCATCCCATCTGAATGTCCTGCCTTATCTTAGGCAAGGACAAAAGACCAGCTTAGTAGTTTTACAGTTCCTGTCTTGACAAGGTTCTACATTCCTAAACAAGGATAGGAGAAAAACTTATTTTCCACTAATTTTAATTCTAAGAAGTTATAGTTACTTCTAACTTTTAATTCTAAGAAGTCATTTTTGTTCCCTTTGTAGGGGGGCATCCTTTACCTGGTTTATGGTAATTTAGCTGGTCAGGCAGCCTTTTGCCACTGCACTGTGACCAATTCCAATCAGCGGTTTCAAATCGCTAAACCCTCCTCCTGGCAGCACGGTGGCATAATGGTTAGCACTGTTGCCTCACAGCGCCAGGGACCCGGGTTCGAATCCGGCCTCGGGTGACTGTCTGTGTGGAGTTTGCACATTCTCCCCGTGTTTGCGTGGGTTTCCTCCGGGTGCTCTGGTTTCCTCCCACAGTCCAAAGATGTGCGGGTTAGGTTGATTGGCTATGATAAATTGACCCTTAGTGTTAGGGGGATTAAATACGTGGGGTTACGGGGATAGGGTGGGATATGTGTTGGTGTAGGGGTTACGGGGATCGGGTGGGATATGTGTCGGTGCAGGCTCGATGGGCCGAAATGGCCTCTATCTTCACTGTGGGCTTTCTGTGATTCTGACTGGAGGAACTTATAATTAATGATATATTAAAACAGACAAATGGTCTGGATGCAAGAATATCAAATTTTATTAAAACTAAAGAAACTACACCACACAATCAAAGTAATCACGGTAAAATTGCTTAACAGGGGAAGGCAGACGTCAAAAACGAGGGATAAATGGCTACAATGTTAATCTTACAATCTTAGCAACATTTCCCTTAAATTACCACCCCTTTGCTTCTCACTAGATTGTCTTGCTAGTGGGCCAGTAGCCTTGCTCACCTGCAGTCCAAAGAGTAAAAGAGAAGAGAGAGGTGCTTCTGGGAAGCTATCTTTTATACCCCTTTTTTGGGGCCCGCCAGATCTGATGTTTCTGGGCTAAAACAAAAGGGATCCAAACTGTCCACTTGTCTGGGATGGGTTTGGATAAAGTTGCAGTTTAAATGTGTCCATTGCCTGTGATGGCTTTCGAATAAAGCTGCAGTGGTTTGAATGTGTTCTCCCATTCATTTAAACGGTTCCTCCTCAGTTTGGATGTGTCCACTTGATATACAAACAAATGCTAATAGCATTCAATAGCTTTGTAAACAAAGCATTGTCCTGTGGTCATCTGGAACCGCAATTGATTGACAGTCTTGAGTGCTTAGCAAACAAAATCCCTTTGTTCATGCTGGCAGTTTCAAGCACTTGATCTTAGCATCAACATTGTAGAACGTTCTATAAACAGGCATTGATTGTCCTGCTGCAGGGTGGGGGAAAACTCCCCTTTGATTGACAGATTTGACTGCCATTGAACCTTCCTTCACAGACGCAACACACAAGCTGTTTTCCAAGTCCTTTGTCTACGGCCATATGGTCTGACGGCCATTTTTATCCCTGGGCAATTTAAACAGTCCAAAATTCAAGAGTACATCTTTTAATAAAATGTACAATCTTAAAGTGTGCGATTTTCACAAAGTTCTTTGATTCCAGTGTGCAAGTGCTGCCCAGCTTAGGAGCTTTTTAATGCAGCCTTTTGCGGTTCTGGGTATGTTTTAAAACATTGTCCAACCCAGAGACAATTTAAATCACACAGGTCTTCATCCACGATGTGGATTAATATTTCCCAATCTTCGGGGGCTGAGGGGATTTTGCGACCCCTACACTTTACACCAACTAACAACACACAAGGGTAGGCACTTGAGAGGTTTAGCCACAGTCCATGTGAAGTTTCTGGAAATGTGTTGTCATACAGTGAAATCTCTTTTTCAAGGAGTGCCCCTAATTGGGCAGATCTGAGTGCCATTGAGAAGTGTCTTACTGAGTTCCAGTGATTGTTCAGTCATAGCTCCACCCCACCCCCCACCCCGCTGTAGTGATGTGTGTGCATGGAATGGCTTGGACATTAATGGGATGCTTCACAGTGCTGGTGTGGGATGGTGTCAGCCTGGAGCATCATGTGGCAGCCAGGGTTTACAGCACCAAGTGAAGAAAATCTGGCCATGGTGATGCTATTGCTGGCCTCACGACCAGAAATTTTGTCAGGGGCTGATGCCCTGTGTCCAGTGCAGCATCAGGTGATGGTGGCAAAGGTTGGTTATGAGGTAGGTAATAATGGTGTTGGGGATGATTGTGGAAGTGTGAAGGAATAAGACATATAACCTATTCAGAAAAGTACACTATCTTATGAAAGAATTCTGGTCTTATTAAAACATGACAAACTGGTTATGGAATATTAGTAACCTAACTATGAAATAGCTATGGAAGAATTCTGGCTATTGAGATATGACCTGAATAAATAACCTTATTAAAACAGAAGGTGCATGGCTCCAACAAGCTGACCTTTTGGGAACAAAACAATGGTTAACCCTGGATAAGGTGTTTAATTTAGACTTCGTAAAGATGGCACCTAAGATAAGGAACATCTGCCTTCGTAAAGATGACATAAAATAAGGAACACCTGCCGTTCACACCGTTTTTATATGGTCAACCCAGAACACCTGGAGATGAGACAAGATTCTGGCTGATGTGGCAGTAAGAGTTGCAAAGATCGGCAGAAAGATGAATAGAGATAATTAACTTGCATCAGCAGAAAACCTTAAAGGAAATACCACTGGAAAAGGGTATAAATATTGAACTCTCAAATGGGATATGAGACTCACTTTAATCAGGCAAAGCGATTCACGGCATCAGAGGTGGCTCTGTAGTCTACTAGTTTTTGTACCTCGGGGATCAAAGGCATTTTGATATTGATGGATATCCTGTATAAGAAACCTTTAAGAACTGTAATACTGTAGTGAAGTTGAGATTTAAAAGTAAGATTCTCTGTTAAAAAGATCGTATGTTTTCTCATTTTAGAACTGTTAAAGTTGCGATTGACTAATTCACCCACTGTAAATTGTATGTAGGTTCATTAATAAATCTCTATATTTTTAGAATTGTCTCAAGTCTTCTGTATTAAAAACTCGCAAACTCAATCTCTGAACACTCTTTGGTGGAGAGTTACATTTCTCGGGGAGTTTTCTGGACCCTCATTATATCTGGGATGTTACAGTCTTGCTAAGCTTATTAAAAGCGCAATCTGGAGAACGGTACATTCTCGGGTTGTTCCTTCCCTTTAGGGAGAAATAGCCCGGACTGTTAGACCCAATTAAGCATCTTTAGGATTCGGCTACCTCAAACTTTAGTTGAAAGTGAACATCTGAGAAATATGGCTGATGGGGCTAGGACTAGTAAATATCCCTTCAAAAGGATTCGGAGGACCAAGGTCTGATTGTTTCATTGGCTCCGATGTTGCTGGAATAGATGGCAGCTGCAGGTGAGATGACAGAAGCAATCTGTCACTGGTGAGAGAGTTTGTTCCAATGAGGTGGCCTTGGACATACAGTTGGATTTAAGAACTTGGAAGCTAAAGAAATCTGTATATGTTTTAATGCAGTAACCAACATTTTCTTTGCTCTGAAACTCACCATGTGCAACATTGCATCCTTCACACCACTTCTGCAGCTGTCATCTTTTCACAAACATCAGACCAGACTCACAACATGCCACACTTGCCTGACGTGTTGTCCGGCTGTCATAAAACCTGCCCCAGAAGCTGGAAAATGGAAGAAGACCCTGAAAACTACTCACAAGTACCTGTTAATAGGCAGGTAATTGCCTTTAATCCATTTCCCGCCACTAGGTGTCGGGTCCATTCGCAAATCGGGGACCCGATACTTGGGAAGGCTGTGTGGAGGCAGGATGACGGCAGGTGCGGAACCCGGCCTCAATCAAAACAACTTTAACCACTGACCCGCTTCCAAACCCGCCCTCTGAATGCCGGCAAAATTGCGGCCTTAGAGCAGAGGCCAAGCATCCCTGCTCAGCAGCCAGTCGGAACATTTAAAGCTGCACTGCTTGACCTTAGATCCGAGTTTGCTGATCTGGTTTTCTGTTTTATCAGATGGAAAGTTATGATCAAGCCTTATTGTTTCTTGTGAACTGAAACTCCATTGTTGGAAAATCACCATCTTTTTGACCATAACTATCAGATGTCAGTTTTATTCAGGCTCTGGTCATTTAGAAAGTGACTCATAATGCAGTTACTTGTCAAACTCATGTATTTTTAATTGAAAAATAAAACTTTAAATGAAAATTCAAGTTAAATGATGGAATTTGGGACAAATTAATGTTTAAAATTTTGTTACGTAAAATTATCCAATTCAATTCTAAAAAATACATATTGTGATAAAAATAATAACTTCCGGGAAGTTATGTCATCACTTCCTGTGAACTGTGAACTATGAACTGTGTACATACCTCACTTCCTGTCATGTGTCACTTCCTGTTGGACTGGTATAAATACTGGTCTGTTCAGTATTGTAAGAGGCTTCTACCAGAGGCATGGTAAAGACCTCTCTTGTATATAGTGTGTTTATAAGTTACTTAAAGCTTACTTTAAAGTTACTTGATGGTAAGCCTCCTTTTTCTTACATCAATTTAAGTAACTTAGTATTTACACTCACGAATACTAGACCTTCGGACAAACTCGGAATTAAGGATCCAGGGAACCACCCATCATGGAGAAAATCCTTAGACCTATTCGTCTGGACTTGGACCCGAATGCACCAGCAGCTGGCAGGGTATGGAAGCATTGGTACCGTACTTTTGAGAATTTTCTGGATGAATGTGAAGCGGATGCTCCTGCTAGATTGAAGATACTTATCAATTATGTGACCCCAAAAGTGTTCGAATATGTTGATGAATGGGATAATTACGATGAGGTGATTCGGGCACTTAAGAAACTGTATGCCAAGACCCCAAATGAGGTCTATGCTAGACATCTACTGGCCACAGCCCGACAAGGGCCAGGGGAATCAATTGACGAATTCCTGCAAGAACTTCGCAGGCTCAGCGTAGATTGTAACTTTCAGGCAGCCTCAGCTGAGCTGTACCGCCAAGAAATGATTCGTGATGCTTTCATCTGCGGGATTGCCTCTCCATTTATACGCCAGCGTCTACTAGAAAGTAAAACACTTGAGCTACAAAAAGCTTTTGACCTAGCTTGTTCACTGGATTTGGCAAAGAGAAATGCAGACCTCTATCAGCTGCCCAGATCTCGATCTGCTGCTGTAGCTGCAACCAGACAATTCAAGCGGTCTCAGGTGAACCCTATCATGGGGGAATCTAATTCTGATAATTCTGATGAAGAAGAGGAGGACGACCCCACTTTAGCAGCCTCTTGGCAATCTAGGAAGGAATGCTTCTTTTGTGGAGATGCTTTTCACCCTAGGAAAACCTGCCCTGCTCGCAATGCAATCTGCAGTTATTGCGGGAAAAAAGGACACTTTGCTAAAGTTTGCCTATCAAGGGCCTCTATGAGGGCCAATCCAGCTAAGGCCTACCGAACTGCCCCAATTAGGGCCTATCAAGATGCTCCAGCTAGGACCTATCAAGCTTCCTCTCGAGCTCTCTCCCGAAGAAGCACACCGAGAGTTTTAGCCACTCTCTGTGCAACGACACCAATTACAGCTGCTTGCCCACAGAACCTGTCTCATGCTGCCACAAAAATTTCAATTAAAGGGCATATCTTAGATGCCTTAATTGACTCAGGAAGTACTGATAGTTTCATTAAGGAACAGATTGTTGCGAAATTGAAACTACATGTCTTCCCATCGGACCAGGCAATTGCGATGGCCCAGTCATCACTGAATACCAGAATCTCCGGCTTTTGTGTTGTTGATATGACACTTCATGGTCGTATGTATCCCTCCACTCGACTTTCGGTGCTCAAGGACTTATGTAGTGATCTCCTCTTAGGACTGGACTTCCAAAAACAGCATAAGAAACTCACCATTGAGTTTGGTGGATCCAAACCCGGACTTACTATTTCTAATATACCATCTAAATTACCATTTTGTGCATTATCAGCAGCTTCACTTGATGAACCCTCATTATTTGCCAGTATTCCGCCTCAATGCCAACCGATAATAACGAAATCGCGGCGCTTTAATCAGGAAGACCAATCTTTTATTGCGGCTGAAATCTCTCAACTTCTAGCAGAGGATATCATTGAACCATGTTCGTCGCCCTGGCGGGCTCAAGTCGTCATTGTCAAGAACCCTCTAAAACCTCACAAACAGCGACTATGCATCGATTATTCGCAAACCATCAATCAATATACCGACTTGGACGCCTACCCATTGCCACGCATTGATGATATGGTTAATAAACTGGCCAAATACAAAGTGTTCTCAACTTACGATTTAAAAAGTGCCTATCATCAGTTACCCTTGAAGGTCTCAGATAAGCAGTACCCAGCCTTTGAGGCTAATGGACGGCTGTACCAATTTCGTCGCCTCCCATTCGGGGTTACTAATGGAGTGGCTGTCTTTCAACGGGCAATGGATGGCCTGGTTAAGCAGGAAAACCTAAGGGACACTTTTCCCTATCTTGATAACATTACCATTGCAGGTCACGATCAACAGGAACACGACTCCAACCTCCAAAAATTTCGGGATGCCCTCCATCGCCGTAATTTGACCCTGAATGAATCCAAATCTGTTGAGTCGCAACTGACCATCAACATCCTTGGCTACTGCGTAGGCAATGGTATCATTCAGCCAGACCCAGAAAGACTTCGCCCGCTCCAAGAGCTCCCGTCACCTAAGAATCCGGCTTCTTTACGTCGGGCTCTCGGTCTGTTTGCATACTACGCTAAATGGATTCCTCATTTTTCGGACAAAATCCAACCCTTGCTGCATGCTAGATCATTTCCACTGGGAACAGCGGCTGTTGCAGCCTTTAACCTTCTCAAAAAACAGTTGGAGAAAGCGGCTCTTCACTCCATTGATGAGAATCTCCCTTTCGTGGTTGAATGTGATGCCTCGGAGGTGGCGATCTTGGCTACTCTGAATCAGGAAGGTCGTCCTGTAGCATTTATGTCCAGGACCTTACAAGGTGCCGAGCTACATTATCCTCCGGTTGAGAAAGAAGCCACAGCCATCATAGAGGCAGTACGGAAGTGGAACCATTTTCTAGCTCGCCAGCACTTTACATTGATCACGGACCAACGATCAGTCGCCTTCATGCTCGATAATCGAAAACGAACCAAAATTAAGAATAATAAAATACAACTTTGGAGGATGGAACTGGCCTCTTTTGGTTATACCATTCTCTATCGGCCTGGCAAGGAGAATGTGGCCCCGGACACCCTCACACGGGCATTCTGCTCCACTATGTCATCCTCCACCCTCATGGATGTCCACAATGGTTTGTGCCATCCTGGCGTTACGCGCATGCTACATTTCGTACGATCACGGAATCTCCCTTTTTCCACTGGAGATGTAAAGAAAATATGCTCAGAATGCCGGCTTTGTGCGGAATTAAAACCTCAGTTCTTCCGCCCCTCAGATGGTATACTCATACATGCAACCCAACCGATGCAACGACTTAGCATCGATTTTAAGGGCCCAGTGCCCTCTTCAACTCGGAACACATATTTGCTCGCCATGATCGACGAATATTCACGTTTTCCGTTTGCCTTCCCCTGCTCCAATATGCTGGCATCCACAGTAATCTCCTGCCTTGAGCAGGTATTTTCTCTCTGTGGCATGCCGGCTTATATTCACTCAGATCGGGGTCCATCCTTTATGTCGAGGGAACTCAAGGACTACCTCTCAGAACGGGGAATTGCTACAAGCAAAACAACACCATACCATCCCATCGGAAATGGGCAGGTAGAGAGGTATAACGGTATCATCTGGAATTCCGTACGTCTCGCTTTAAGATCTCGGGGCCTACCAGACCAGCAATGGGAAACAGTGCTTCCGGATGCATTGCACTCTATACGGTCCCTGCTTTCTACAGCCACAAATACTACACCTCATGAGCGGTTCTTTGGATTCCAGCGTCGCTCATCTCATGGGACATCACTCCCGTCATGGCTAACTACTCCTGGACCTGTATTACTCCGAAGATACGTTCGGACGTCTAAAAATGACCCTCTTGTAGACGAGGTCGAACTAACCGATGCCAACCCCACCTATGCAAACATACGATATTCCGACGGCCGAGAATCTACCGTATCATTACGGGATCTGGCTCCCTGCCCACCAGGACCTAGTGGGACATCGGGTGATGGCATTTCACCAGGAAACTCTTGGGACCTATCGGGTACCCCTCTCCAGGATCCTGATCGGACACCAACTAGCT
The DNA here is from genome assembly GCF_052327205.1 of Somniosus microcephalus. Classification (NCBI taxonomy): domain Eukaryota; kingdom Metazoa; phylum Chordata; class Chondrichthyes; order Squaliformes; family Somniosidae; genus Somniosus; species Somniosus microcephalus. Next base: position 34,973,204 of record NC_140996.1, read on the forward strand.
TGGTGCCGGTAGAACCCCGTGCTCAAGGTTGCGACCCTCCCAGTACCACGCATGAAAGTACTGGTCTGCCACAGACCAGCTCTGCACCTCCCTCTGAACAGAGGCAGTCTGACTTTGAACCTATTGGGGCTCGTACTCGTAGCCATGATCTCCCCGACCCTTCACAGGGCAATCCAGGCCACACAGACTCTGGCCAATGGCCAACTGCATGTAAGCGGACCAGCGACCCTCTACGACGGGAATCCAAACGGGTGCGACTCTTCCTTGTTCGGCGGCTGCGGACCAAAAGGTAGACCACAGCCTCCTAAACCTGCAGGAGGGAAGAATGTGATAAAAATAATAACTTCCGGGAAGTTATGTCATCACTTCCTGTGAACTGTGAACTATGAACTGTGTACATACCTCACTTCCTGTCATGTGTCACTTCCTGTTGGACTGGTATAAATACTGGTCTGTTCAGTATTGTAAGAGGCTTCTACCAGAGGCATGGTAAAGACCTCTCTTGTATATAGTGTGTTTATAAGTTACTTAAAGCTTACTTTAAAGTTACTTGATGGTAAGCCTCCTTTTTCTTACATCACATATTATGCACGCATTCTTGCTGTAAGAAGTTCCTAAATGTGCAATAAATGATGTGTAGCCTCCTAGATTGCAATGTGATGTGATCAGCTATTTTACTGATGTAAAATCATTGTGTCATAGTATATTGAACTTCCATATATCATAAATAACAGAGTAGGGAGGTTTCTCTGTGTGCTGTGTCTGGAAAAGTCAGAAACGTGATCTTTAAAAGTGGGTTTAGAATTTTATTAGTAATAGCATACAGATGATGTCTTCCACCCAAGCTCTAATTTTAAGATTGTGCCCCCTTGTTCTGGATTTCCACACTGGAGGAAATTGTTTCTCTGTATCTATTCTATCGAATCCTTTGCTAATTTTAAACACCTCGATGAAGTCACATCTCAAATGTCTAAACTCAATGGAATACAAGCCAAGTTTATGCAACCTTTATTCATAATTTAACTCTTTAAGGCCTGGTATCATGTTGGTAAATCTGCGCTGTAGCCACTCCCAGCTCACCTAACATCAATTACTATGTGCACAACCCTAAAACCCTTTTTTCCAGTTTAACACCCGCATGCCCCCACATCACTTACTTCAGCTCTCCCATGCCACTTGGCACACACTTCATAATTGCTAGCCTTCTCCTTATTTACTCCATCATATTGCAGAAGAAAGTGTTGCATAATGTTCGACAGAGGCAGGACACCAGAAGGAGTATCCCCACCATTATCCCCTCACCCCCTATGAGGAGAAGGCAATGACACTCATGCAGAGGCACTCTGCTCTTCCGTAGGGAGATTGTGAGGTTGGCAACATATTGCAAGTGTCAGTTTATTGATTAAAAAGTACAATGTTGCCCCGACATCCTTTTGCAACAGCACAAAGACTTAACTTAAACACTTGAAAACAGAAGGCTGAGAGGTGACCTAATAGAGGTCTTTAAAATTCAGAAAGGTTTTGATAGAGTGGATAGAGAGAGAATTTTTCCATTTGTGGGGAAGAGCATAACTAGAGACCATCAATATAAGATAGTCACCAAGAAATCCAATAGGGAATTCAGAAGAAACTTCTTTACCCAAAGAATGGTGAGAGTGTCGAACTCGCTACCACAGGGAGTGGTTGAAGCAAAAAGTATAGATGTATTTAAGGGGAGGCTAGACAAGCATATGAGGGAGAAGGGAATAGAGGGTTATGCTGATAGATTTAGATGAGGAAAGATGGGAGGAGACTCGGGTGGAGCATAAATGCCAGCATGGACTGGTTGGGTCGAATGGCCTGTTTCTGTGTCGTATATCCTATGTAATCCTATGTAAAGAGGAAAGAGATTTATTTCTGGTCAATTATTACAACGTTGATGAGGAAGAGGAAGAGCAGTCCCTGCAGCACGATCTTGCCCCATGGTTGGTCATCTGCCGCAATCACCTCCAATCACTACCTGTGGTATTTGCTTTCTCATTCCAGGCACCAGCTCAGATATTTTCACCGAGGGGGAAGTTAGGTAGCGTTACTGAGGTCGTGACACTGGGTGATTCACAAGGGATTGGAGATGTGGGGAGTGGGTAAGGAAGTGCCATTGAAGATTGAGGAGCAGGTTGGCTTGGGCTTTGGAATCGTGGGAACAAGAACCCATGGGCACTCATGTAAAAAGAAGGAAAATTGTTTATACCAATCTGGCATAAAAGGAAATCTAAAAAGGTGACTCAACCGTGGATAACAGGGGAAATTAGAGACAGCATAAAATCCAAAGATAGGGCGTATAAAATAGCCAAAAAAAGCGCCAGAGCGGAAGATTGGGAACAGTTTAAGATAGAGCAAAGGAGGGCAAAGGGCATGATCAAGAGGGGCAAAATAGCTTACGAAAACAAGCTGGCGGAAAATATAAAAACTAACTCCAAAAGCTTTTATAAGTATATCAAAAGGAAAAGACTGGTGAAAACCAAAGTTGGTCCATTGCAGTCAGATACGGGGGAATATATAATGGGAAATAAGGAAATGGCAGATCAACTAAATGCATACTTTGGGTCAGTCTTTACGAAGGAAGACACAAAAAACCTCCCTGGGATATCGGGAAAAATAGGGACATTGGCAAAGGAGGAACTGACGCAAATCAATATCTCTAAGGATATGGTGTTAAGGAAGCTAAAGGGATTGAAGGTGGACAAATCCCCAGGGCCTGATAACATGCATCCTAGGGTACTGAAGGAGGTGGCCCTAGAGATAGCGGATGCACTAAGGATGATTTTTCAGAATTCATTAGACTCGGGAACAGTGCCGATGGATTGGAGGGTAGCTAACGTTACCCCACTATTCAAAAAGGGGGGTAGGGAAAAAGCAGGTAATTACAGACCTGTAAGCCTTACATCAGTTGTGGGCAAAATGCTGGAGTCCATCATTAAGGATGAAATAGCGGAGCACTTAGCAAATGGGGACAGGATAGGACAGAGTCAACATGGATTTACAAAGGGTAAATCGTGCTTGACTAATCTATTGGAATTTTTTGAGGGAGTAACTGGTAGAATAGATGGGGGAGAGCCAGTAGATGTGGTGTACCTGGACTTCCAAAAGGCCTTCGATAAGGTCCCACATAAAAGATTAGCATGGAAAATTGAGGCTCATGGGATAAGGGGAAAGTTTTGGCGTGGATAGGGAACTGGCTGTCAGATAGAAAACAGAGAGTTGGAATAAACGGCTCATTTTCTGAATGGCAGGCAGTAACAAGTGGGGTACCACAGGGATCTGTCCTGGGCCCCCAGCTGTTCACAATTTACATTAATGACCTGGATCAGGGAGTCGGATGCAGCATTTCCAAATTTGCAGACGACACTAAACTAGGAGGGGGGGTGGGCTCAGAGGAAGAGACCAGGAAGCTCCAGAGCGATTTGGACAGACTGGGCGATTGGGCGGATAAATGGCAGATGCACTATAATGTGGACAAGTGCGAAGTTATCCACCTTGGGTGCAGGAACGGGAGGGCAAATTATTATTTAAATGGCAATAGATTGGGAGAGGGGGAAGTACAGAGAGACCTGGGTGTTCTTGTACACCAGTCACTGAAGGCGAGCATGCAGGTGCAACAGGCGGTCAAGAAGGCAAACGGAATGCTGGCCTTCATAGCAAAAGGGTTAGAATACAGGAACAGGGATACCTTGCTGCAGCTGTACAGGGCACTGGTGAGACCACACCTCGAGTACTGTGTACAGTTTTGGTCGCCTCATCTGAGGAAGGATGTTCTTGCCATGGAGGGGGTGCAGCGGCGATTCACCAGGCTGATACCAGGAATGGCGGGAATGACCTATGAGGAGAGACTATGTAGTTTAGGGATGTACACACTGGAGTTTAGAAGATTGAGAGGGGACCTCATAGAAGTGTATAAAATTCTGACAGGTCTAGACAGACTGGATGCAGAAGGAATGTTTCCCTTGGCGGGTGAGAACAGAACTAGAGGACATAATTTAAGGATAAGGGCTAAACCATTTAGGACAGAGATGAGGGGGAATTTCTTCACTCAGAGAGTGGTGAACCTGTGGAACTCATTGCCACAGAGGGCAGTGTACGCCAGCTCATTAAATATATTTAAGAGGGAATTAGATATATTTCTACGGGCAAAAGGGGTTAAGGGTTACGGAGAGAAGGCGGGGACGGGATACTGAATTAAAGGATCAGCCATGATCTCATCGAATGGCGGAGCAGGCACGAAGGGCCGAATGGCCTACTCCTGCTCCTATCTTCTATGTATCTATGTATCTATGTAATATCACACCTATATGCAGGTTCTGAGGTCAATCTCCAAGGATGTGCGATAAATGATAGGTGTGACTGTTGAGTCTACAGCTGTCCTTATGGCAGCATCACGGAAGCTTGTCTTTGTTGCAGGAACCAATGGAGCAAGCGGCAGCTTCACTGTAATCTGTAGCAGATCTCCAGCTAAGAGATGGCCAGCGACCAGTCTGTACCTCCACCTCTATGGAAGCAACTGGCTTCGGCTCAGGAGGTTTTAGGGGACACAACAGAGTGCAGCATGCCAAGCAGATTCCAGACCTGTTATGTCCAATGTAGATTGTGTTCCACAGAAAAGAAAACTTCATGAGATGTACTTCAATGTCTCTTTCAACAAATGCTGCTTGAATCTTCTTTGCTCCAACCTATGCTGCTGATCCTCCTCCTCCATGACAATGGTCCGGGTTTTGCTGCCAGTGGGGAAGGAACGACACTCGCCGTTCAACTCACTCACAGCTGCCCACAGAGTTTTCGAAGCTTCTCAGCGTGGATTTCCTCTGATCCAGTGTCTGATCCAGCGGGGCATCCTCTACAGGGGAGCTGTGGTGTGTGTGAGCAGGTTAAGCAACAGCGTAGCGCTTCAACCAATCAGATTGAAGAATCCTCACTGAGATACGCAGGAGTTTATTTTGGCCAAAGGGTGAAAACAGGTGCCAAATGGGTGCAGTGCTAATAAGACATGCCTGTTTGAAAGTTTAGTTTTTGCCTGCAATATTGGTCCTAATTGCTGAATACCATAATTTGAACTTACCTGGAGGCGCTAAACCAGAGACACCTGCAGGTTTAGCACTCAAGTGCTGATTGGATGCAATTTGTGTGGAGCAGTACATGTGGGCTCCTCACACCCACTTCCACTGAAGGTGTGAAGTGCTCTGGCTGGCACACAGCGGCATGTTTAAGAATGACTCAGGGACCAAGAGAGAGGGTACACATGTTCTCGGACGTGGCACTAGAGGTCCAGGTGGAGGAGATCCAGAGGAGGAGGGATGTCCTATACCCACAGGGAGAAAGGAGTCCACTGCGCCCATCATATCCCTCCTGTCTCTCTCTCCTCCAGCATCTGGGGCTGCTCTGCCTGGCCTCATGTCATCCTCACATTCTATATCCAGACCAAGGGGGACCCATATCAAGATGCCCATGACCAAGCATTCCCTTTCTCCTGGTGAGGCCTATAAAGTGTCCAATAAAGTAGAGTAGCAAAGCATTAATCTCTTTAGGTGAAGTTCTCAGAGAATTTTCAGAATAAATGTTGATAGAATGTTGGTGAAGTCTTGACAGAGTGTCCCAGAAACTCTCCCGATCTGTTTCTGAAGTCCTCTTCAAAGCTCCAGCAGCAAGTGAACAGTGAAAGGTGATATAGCCTTAAGTAGCACCTTGAAATCCTCAGCAACGACTGGTTTACTCCCGAACAACTGGTCGCCATTAGGAGAGGATGTTAGGACAAGCGCTAGCCACCAAAATGCCATGCAGCCTCTTTAATGAGCACTAGCAGGCAATTTAAATATCAATTAGCCCCTTAATGAGCCTCCGGCCAGCTGTTCCTAGCACACACATCAACGCCTAGATGGCACCTTGCGCTAAATGCAGGCTAAACCGGCGTTTCAACTCAAGACCCCATCTTGGCCACCTCGGACACTCTTTAGCACCTAAAGTATCTGAGGAAATTCACTCCTGTAGATTCTAAACTAAGAAGTATAAAACAGGAAGTATAAATTAGATTTATAGCAAGAAGGCAAAATATAGATGGGGAAAGACAGATGGGATTAAAAAAGAAAGATATACGAGTCAGACAGAAAATTAAAAGCAAAATTATTATTTTTTAAATCTGCAGCACTAATTAACTTCTGAAGGAATGAGATTCCACATTTGTAAAATTAAATTTTCAGGGCCAGAGAGGTTGTTTGGCAGTAATTATCACTTATCATGCCATTAAAAATTCACTTACTCCTAAATGCACCAGCCCTAATTATTTTTGGCATCTTTAGTGAGGAACTAGTGGGCAACGACCCTAAGTTCACGCCATTACAGTGATTTCAGTGCCAATTCTATCGGCAAGGACTGTTACAACGCAGCCTGTGGAGGAGTGGGGTATCTCTGACAGCAACATCTGGATTTCTGCATTTAGCTGCGCAACTGCGTACTTCAGAAGTTGCTGTCCGATTTATTCCGTTATAATGGTGAGCGCTATTAGCCTCACCGTTATTTTCATTGCAAAATCCGGGCCATTGACATACAAAGGTAAGCCCAAAGGGAATGATCTACCTGCTGCTAAGAAGCCTTCACTGTGCGTAGGGGTTGGGGGAGGTCTGAAAATCTGCCAGCGGTCCAATCCTGTGGTAAGCAGAGAGAAGCAAGTCCAGGTAGAACGACAAAAAAACATTGTAAAAAGTGTTTCCCAGCTGCAGAAATCACTATTCAAAATCTCCAGACTCTTCTGTGTCAGAAGATCCTCACTTCCACTTGTATCAGCTCATCCTGGCAGCTTCTTCATCTCATATTTCTCAGTTAACTTACTTAGCGTGCAGTAGGAGTGTAAAACCAGGAAATTCAGCTATGCCACTAGCCCTTATTTTCATATATGTAAATGAGGTCAGTCGGGACTCCAAGGATGAATCATGGGAAAATTTAAAATATGCAAGAGAAGTCAGAGGACATGTTTTAATGGTGGAAAGCCAGGGGAATTCAACCCCACAGCCCATACCAAAAAGTTTGGAACACAACATTCAACCACCAACAAAAAAAATGCAGGATTTTATTCAACATGTAACAAACATGCAGGAAAATGCACAAGCTCTGATGACCGTCAGCACTCTAATGCCAGTGTAAACTCATTTCAAATAAATGGTTTAATGCCAGCGTTACTACTGATCGGGAAATCTACTGAAACAACTTGTTTCTTCCTTTCGGGATTGTCTTAGTCAGCTCTTACTGCAAACACTTACACAAGTTTTCACTTTTTTATGGTCACATTTTTTGTCATCTTCATCCCCTGGCGTGTTCATCACAGAGGTGCTTAGGCAGGTCAAAGAGAAGACTTGCTCCAGTCAACTCCAACGACGTCATGCTGTGGTGGTCTTGTTTATGATTGCTCACAAGTATTGTACAGAAGAAAACATTGCCCTTGCAACACATTACAAGAGGGAACCAAGAACACCTTAGGCTGAAGATGGTGGGAACAGGACGTTTTGTTTATCTCAGGTCCATGCTACTTCAACAGGCCATTGCAGCTTCACTCTTTTCCTGAACAATTCTTTGTCAGATTTTCATGAGGCTAGGTTCATTAGTAGATTTCCTTTTGGGAAGGACTAAGAAGAAAAGAAGACAGAAAGGAAGCATAACACTTTTAAGCAGTATACTTTTAAACTTGGTCACTTTCACTTTGTCAATTCATGCCAAGGACAGGTTTTGTAACCCTTGCCTACATAACAGCAGTCAATGCACTCCAAAAGTAAAACATTGTATGAAGCACTTTGAGATGTCAATTCAAAATGAAAAGGCATCATATAAATGTAAGTGCCACTTGTTGATTTCCACTTCTCTGCCATTGTCTAAGGCTTTTTAATTTTACAAATCTTTTCTGTTACCTGAGTCTTATCAGTAGACTATCCATTTGATATTTCTCCTGTTTCCAAATCGAATTCCTAGTTTGACTAACCCATTCTCCTTGGTGAGCTGTCCTAGTTCTTAATTGTTGGTATTCGTTTATCTCTGGTCTTGTCATGTGAGCACTTAGTCCACACCCCTTCATTTGTTCAGAAATCTGTTCTCTGGGCTAATATTCCTCTTCACAGCAGCTGACGAATGGTCCGTTCCCAGGCACTATGGGGCAGCAAAGCGGCTAGAGACCTGCTATTTCAGGTCTCTGCACTCACTATGTTGCCCCAGGATTTTTGAGACCTTTCTGAATGGGCGGACCTGGAGCTGTGCCTGCAATAGGCAGAGGCCACGAGTTGCTAGGAAAATAATCTGGGAAGAGGTATTCCTGGCCCTGCTGCCTCAATCTCCTCTACATGCATCCAGCCGGCATCAGCTGCAGGGAATGCCCCAACAAGGTGGTGGTGGAACCTGCACCAAGGACCTTCTCAGATTGGAGGCTCTGAGGGGGGTGTAAGGATTTTTAAGTAGAATAAGCTAGTTGGCATTATAGAGAATTTTATCATATTGAGCTAGAGTACTAGTAGGTTAGAACACACTTCAGAAAGACACATAGATGTACCAAACAAGTTTTAGCGCAGCAGAGGGGAGTGTGAGGAAGTAATGTCAATTGTTGAATGGACTACAGTGTAGATAGGGCCTTTTGCAATAAAGATTGAAGAGCTGAGACATCAAAAGCATGCACAACAAATGGTAAGAGCTATTCTTAATAGTAATGATAGCAGCTGTATAACAGCATACACACGGAAGTTGTCGAAAACTACTACCCACATTTGTCCTACATAATGAAACCTATAAAAATCCAACACACTGCAGCTCCAGGGAGCATTTGCTGAGGCTAGTGTATACAGTCAAGATGACATGCATATGAACTCCTGAAGGAGACCTTGATATGTGAGTGTTATTGGTGCCTATATCTCATATACACTGCATGTAAGGGGTTGTGCTTTATGGGCCCGTATTTTCCGATCGGAAGCTTCCTGTGTGCGGACGCCGCCGATCTGGAAAAATCTACGCCCTAACCTGAGGGTTCCAGAGGCCCAGCCATTTCCACTCCTGGGCCTCTGCTCTACGAAATGCGAGGGCCCAGTTATCCCAGGGGCACGTGGTTCGCAAGCATAAGATTTTTACGGGATTTCAGTGGGCGGAGGTTCTGCAGAAAGCGGAACATTCCACCTGCAGAGGCCCTTCTCCAGGGCAGGCGGAGGATCTGTCAAGAGAATTCTTGACAGATCGGAAGTGCCGGTTTTCAGCGCATGCGCTTCGCATGTCTGAAACCTGCACTTGCGAGGTCCCTACGGGTGTTTACACAGCTCGTACACACCTGTAGGGATTGGAAAATACGAGCCCTGATTTCATTGACTTGATTTAACAAGGCGTGTTAACCAGATGTTTTCATTGTTTCCTAATCCTTGATGTTGTATTGGAGGTAAAGGATGTATAACAATATCCTACAATACCTCCGCATAAGGGCAATAGGGAGAAATAATAATATCCTATATAAACCCAACAGGGGCGTTCGGAGCAAGGCCAAGTGGAACATCACAGCAGATAAGTGAGATTTTCACTTCTCCAATAGGACCTTTGGGCTTTGAAGCCTTTGCCAACAGCAGTCAGAATACCTCGAGGCTGACGGCCAGGACCATAGTTGCAGGCCTCTGTACTCCTGTTTCTGCCAACCTGTTCTGGATCAAAGGCCCTGCCTGGGGATTGGGTATAGCAGAATTGGATGAGGAGAGACCTTGACAGGCACACTGGAGGGAATGAGAGAGGGAAATTATTTTTTCCCTGTCTACCTCTTGAGATCTGCTTTATACGTTTTCTATGAAATGCATCCCTTTCACTGTGTTCCTTAATGGCTGTTTATCTTACAAGTCACGCAACTATGCAGGGGAAAATTATCAACAAAGGTGCAGTTTGTGGGTCATAGGAGATAATATTACATATGGGAATTGCTGTGAAATCATTGAACGAGAAACTGTTCTCCAAAATATCTAGATTTCAACATTGACTTTTACACTGGTATCTAGCTTCTAACATAAAGTGCAACAATATCATGATTGGCAGATTGGACTGTGGAAAATACAATAATATAAAGCAATCTCACTAAAAATCAACTCGACAAACTTTCAATTTATAAATCACAAAGTAAATGAAAATAAATCTCAGTTTTTCACAAACCATCTACTTTAGTGTGTGTTATTGATTTTAAAATATGTGTGGTACTGCTGCTTTCAATCGGACCTGCATTGTTTGGAAATAAGGGCCCAGAAATTGCTCAGGTTCGGCACTTGTGCCAGGGTTGTACCCACCGTTGCCCTCCAGCACTGACCCTCCTGTACTTTGCTCTCCTGCCCATGGCCATCAGAAACTTAAACTCTTGCCCACATTGCCCAAATTGCCCTTGTGGAGGGTGGTATTTCTTTACTCATCTGGAGCACCAGTTGCCACAACAATACCAAGTCTCAATTGAGACTTTGGAGCAGAAATTTATTTAAGAAGGGAGTGAGGTAGAAACCAAGGGGAAAAAAATTTGGTTGCTTTGCGCCTCCTGTCAACACCCTAAGAGGGCGCTAATGGGTGCAAAGCAACTAGCGCATGGGCACGGCGCCACCAACGCCTCCCGCGAAATTCAGCGGGAGGTTAGCAGTGGCGGTAACAGTTAGTGCCCCACTGCACTGCGCCGCCGGCAATGGCGTCATCGCCGTGCGCAGTGCCACGGCCGTGATCTTCGGTAGTGCCCCCTGACTTACCGCCGGACGCTATGTCCGACGGGGTCAGGGGGGTCTACCTGCGGCCGGGGCGGCGCTAATTAAAGGCGAGGTGCCGGGTGTCCATTTTTGTTGCTGGCCGCCTGCCAGCACCTGCCCCTCGCTGCTGTCCCCGGCCTCCTCTGCAGCACCCCCGTGGAGTGCCGCCTGCCCTCCGTGAGCCCGGCACCTCTCGTGAGTGCCGGGCACTTTTGCTGGCACTACGATCCCTGGTGGCCCAGATGGGCCCCAGGTCGCGCTACGCAAGCCCTTTAAGAAGGGGAGGAAGGCCTACAGTACCAGGGCACATAGCACCGTGATATTCCCTCGCAGTGCGCCAAGAGGGAGGCGGGGCACTTCTAGTAGCGCCCTGCTTCCCTCTAGGCATGCTACGATGAATTTCGGCTGCGGGGGTGCTACTTTTTTCAGGGCGCTAAAAGTAGCACCCCGGCAAAGTTAGCGCCCCAAAGGGGGTGTGACTCAATTTTTTCCCCCAGGTGACTACAGACCTGTTAGTTTAACATCAATTGTGGAAATGTGACTGGACATTTGGACAAGTAGGGGTGCAGCACAGATTCACCAGAATGATACCAGGGCTTAAAGGGTTAAGTTATGAGAACAGGTTGCATAAATTGGTTTGTATTCCCTTGAGATTAGAAGGTTGAGGCATGATCTAATCGAGGGGCAGGATTTTCATTCAGGAGTTGGGTTGGAGGCGAGATGCGGCCAATCAACACGATTTTAACTTGATTGACCTTGTTGAGCCCGCTGGGCGGGCTCAGCAGGCCAATTAAGGGCCACCCGGCAACAGGTGACATCACACACTGAAATTTCATCTGTCAAGAAGTTTTGACAGATGAATTATCAGTGTTTGAAAGCTGTTTGAAGCTGTCAAACACTGACAGTATTACTTCTAACCTGAGTCCTTCTCCACAGATTCAGTTAGAAATCTCTCCTGCACAGAAAGCTGAAGGCTGTCACTTTTGACAGTTCGCAGCCATTCTGCTTTCTGTGCCGGTGAGATGAGGGACTTCAAGGACCTAAAGGAAGGAAGGCTGAAAAGGTAAGGAAAGGTCATTTAAAATTCTTTAATCACTTTAGACACACCAAACACACTCACCTTTGCACTCATGCACACATCACTCACCTGAACACCGACATCTCGGCCCCTCCAAGTCCTTCAACCCGACGGCCCACCTCCTCTAACTTGGCGTGATTTGGGGCCATCGGGAATCCCACACTTCAACCTTAAAAATAGGGATTAGGCTAAAAACTGCCTGTTAACTACTTGTTAACAGGCAGTTAATTGGCACTGATCCCTTCCTGCCTTGTGTAGGCGGGTCCCATGGGGGGCGGGTATCCGCCTCCTTTGAAACCGGCATGGAGGCAGGTTTGGTTGCGGGATGGGGTCGGGACCCCTGATTTGGGGATTTTAACCCCCCGCACGCCTCCAATCCTGACTCAACGGCCCAATGAAAATCCTGCCCATGGTATTTCAAATGATAAAGGGATTCAGAAGGGTAGCTTATTTTAATTAGTTCCTGGGATGTGGGCATCACTGGCAAGGCCAGCATTTATTGTCCACCCCTATTTACCATTGAGAAGGTGGTGGTGAGCTGCTTTCTTGAACCACTGCAGTCTGTTTGGTGAAGGTACTCCTACAGTGCTGTTAAGGAGGGAGTTCCAGGATTTTGACCCAGTGACAATGAAGGATCGGTAATATACTTCAAATCCAGGATGGTGTGTAACTTGGAGGGCAACTTGGAGGCAACTTCCCATGTGCCTGCTGCCCTTGTCCTTCTAGGTAGTAGAGGTCACTGCATTTAGGGTTAGGGTTAGGCTTAGGGTGCTGTCGTAGATGCCTTGGCGAGTTGCTATAGTGCATCTTGTAGATGGGACACACTGCTGCCACAGTGCACTGGTGGTGGAGGGAGTGAATGATTAAGGTGGTGGATGGGGTGCCAACAAGCGCTTTGCATTGTCCTGGATGGTATTGAGCTTCTTGAGTGTTGTTGGAGCTGCAGTCATCCAAGCATGTGGAGAGCATTCCATCACACTGCTGACTTGTGCCTTGTAGATGGTAGAAAGGCTTTTGGGAGTCAGGAGGTGAGAAACTCATCGCAGAATACCCAGCCTCTGACATGCTCTTGTAGCCACAGTATTTATGTGGCTGGTTCAGTTAAGTTTCTGGTCAATGGTGAACCCCAGGATGTTGATGGTGGGGGATTCTATGAACGTAATGCCATTGAATGTCCAGGAGAGGTGGTTAGACTGTCTCTTGTTGGAGATAGTCATTGCCTGGCACTTGTGTGGCGTGAATGTTACTTGCCACTTATCATCCCAAGCCGGAATGTTGTCCAGGTCTTGCTGCATGTGGGCACAGTCCGCTTCATTACCTGAAGAGTTGTTAATGGAACTGACGTAATAAAACTCACTACGCACTTGGTTTGAGCATAAAGCAAGGCTTTAATCAACTTGTTTCAGAACATGGAGGTCTAGTTGTACTTCACTAGTTCCTTGTCTTACAAAATGTCCCTGGCAAGCTGGGGCCGACGCCCGAGTATTTATACTCCTTGGACGGCGCCACCAGATGGCCATCCAGCGTTATTTCACGAGTAGTTTCTTGATGAATGATGAGATTTATAACATTCTTCCTGCCTAAAAGATTTGGAAGTCTGACGACTTCCTCTTAGTGGATCAGGCGGACCACGAATAGCCGCAGTCTTTTAGATTTTTGTTTATGGCTAGAAGGCACATCTCCCCGGATCGTGTCTTGGTCCCTGGGCCGCTTGATCCATACCGACGGATTGACAGGTCCCGTATTGCTCTGATTGACCCGAGGGAGGCTGGGGAGATCGTGACTCCGGGTGCGGGTCCCCACAGGCGCAGAACTGGCTTCATCCTGTTGGATAGCCGGGGACTGACCAGTGTCCTGGCCTCGGGTGGCCATCCCACGGGGAGCGCTCAGCTCCCCGAGTGGATCCGGTGGGGCAGCTGGCAGATCTCTCGATGCCCCAGGTAGGGCGTCACCTTTGGGGAGCGCAGAGTGTTGGCATCATCCCCGTGGGTCCCTCTATCGGTTGAGTCCGTGGAACCGGCCGGACAGGGAGCCAGGTCCCGGAGCAAAACGGTAGACTCCCGGCCATCAGGGTACCGCATGTGTGCATACGTGGGGTTGACATCCGTGAGTTCCACCTCGTCGACGAGAGGATCGGTTTTAGATGATCGGATGAATCTTTGGAGCAGCACCGTGCCGGGAGCTGCCAACCATGATGGTAGAGTCGTCCCATGGGTGGAGCGACGTTGGAAGCTGAAGAGTCGCTCGTGGGGTGTGACATTGGTAGACCATAGAAAGGAGAGACCTGATGGAATGCAACACGTCAGGGAGCATAGTTTCCCACTGCTGGTCTGGTAGGTTGCGTGTCCTCAGCGCAAGATAAACAGCATTCCAAATGATAGCATTGTATCTCTCAACCTGTCCGTTACCGATGGGATGGTATGGTGTCGTTTTACTTGTGGCGATTCCCCATTGGGAGAGATAAATTTTGAGTTTGCTTGACATGAAGGAGGGACCCCGATCAGAGTGGATGAAATTGGCCGTACCGCAAAGGGAAAAGACTTGATCAAGGCATTTGATCACTGGAAGTAAGCATATTGGGACAGGGGAAAGCAAAGGGAAAGCGTGAATATTCGTCCACCATAGTCAGTAAGTAGGTGTTTCGCGTTGAGGAGGGCAATGGCCCATTAAATTCAATGCTGAGTCGCTGCATAGGCTGCATAGCATGTATGAGCAAGCCATCCGATGGACGGAAGAATTGCGGTTTTAATTCCGCACAAATTCTACAGCAGGAGCATGTTCTTTTCACATCTTCCATAGAAAATGGGAGATTTTTAGATCGTACAAAGTGCAACATATGGGTAACACGAGGATGGTATAAGTCAGTATGAAGATCCGCCAGAGTCGAAGTTGACATTGAAGAGCAAAATGCCCGCGTGAGGGTATCCGGGGCCACATTCTCCTTGTCGGGTCAATAATGTATGGTGTATCCAAAGGTGGCCAATTCCATCCTCCAGAGCTGTATTTTGTTATTCTTGATCTTAGTGCGTTTCCGGTTATCTAGCATAAAGGCCACGGAGCGCTGATCAGTTATAAGTGTGAAATGACGACGAACGAGAAAATGACTCCATTTACGTACCGCTTCGATAATGGCCGTAGCCTCCTTCTCGACAGGAGGATAATGCAGCTCGCTACTCTGCAAAGTTCTGGACAGAAATGCAACGGGTCGACCACCTTGATTCAAGGTAGCAGAGATCGCCACATCCGATGCATCGCACTCAACTACGAAAGGAAGATTTTCATCAATGGAACGAAGCGTGGCTTTTTCCAGTTGTCGCTTGAGGAGGTTGAAAGATGAAATAGCCATTGCCTCTAATGGAAATGACTTTGCGTGAAGCAGGGGCTGGATCTTGTCGGAGAAGTGGGGTATCCATTTTGCATAACAGGCGAACATGCCGAGTGCCCGACGAAGAGAGCTGAGATTCGTAGGGGGAGGGAGCTCCTGAAACGGACGAAGTTGCTCCGGATCTGGTTTGATGACACCGTTGCCTACCCAATAGCCAAGGATGTTGACTGATGGTACAGATTTCACAGATTTGGACTCATTTAAGTTGTGATGACGGAGAACGGCAAAAAATTTCTGGAGGTTGGCATCATGCTCCTTCTGGTCATGACCAGCAATAGTGATATTATCCAGATATGGAAAAGTGTCCGTTAAGTTCTCCTGTTTGACTAGGCTTTCCATTGCCCGTTGAAAGATGGCCACCCCATTGGTGACCCCAAATGGAAGGCGACAAAACTGGTAAAGCCGCCCATTGGCCTCAAAGGCCGTATACTTCTTGTCAGAGTCCTTTAACGGCACTTGATGATATGCGCTCTTTAAATCAAAAGTTGAAAATACCTTGTAGTTGGCAAGGTTATTGACCATGTCATCGATGCTTGGTAGTGGGTAGGCATCCAGGTCGGTATACTGGTTAATAGTTTGCGAGTAATCAATGCAAAGAGGTTTCTTGTGTTGCTTCAGAGGATTTTTAACAACGGTGACTTGAGCCCGCCAGGAAGATGAACATGGCTCAATGATACCGTCAGCTAGAAGGCGAGAGATTTCTGTCTCGATAAAGGATCGATCATCTTGGCTGAAACGTCGTGATTTAGTGACTATGGGCTTACATCAGCAGGAAAGATTGGCAAACAAGGAGGGCTCATCGAGCGAAGCCGCCAAAAGCGCACAAAACGGTACTTTGGAAATAGTAAGCTCCGGATTTGACCCTCCAAACTCGAAAGTGACCCTTTTGTGTTGTTTCTGGAAATCCTGTCCCAGGAGCACATGACTGCATAGGTTCTTGAGCACCCCGAGCCGGGTGGAGAAATAAGTGCGGCCATTGGGAATAAGGTCGACAAGACAAAAGCCGGAAGAATTGGTGGTCAGTGTCGTCAGAGCCATTGCAATTTCCCTGTCCAAGGGGTAAATACGCAGTTTTAACTTACTGACAGCCCGCTCACTAACGAAGCTGTTAGAGCTGCATGAGTCGATTAGTGCACTCAAAATGTGTCCCTTTACCGAAACCTTCGTGGCTGCATGGGACAGACTTTGGGGAAAAACAGCTGTGATGGGAGGAGGGGCAGTTTTACCCTTGACAGCTGTAACCTTAGTAGTGGTTCTTGGGGGAGGAGCAGTTTTATAGATTGCAGCTGTAACCTTAGTAGTGGCTCTTGGGTGAGGAGCAGTTTTATAGATAGTAGTTGCAAATCTAACAGTAGCTCTTGACCGGTATACCTTAGAAAAGTGGCCTTTCTTACTAACAGCAGCTCTTGACTGGCATACCTTAGAAAAGTGACCTTTCTTGCTGCAATGATTGCAGGTCGCGTTACGAGCAGGACAAAATTTCCTATAATGGAACACACATCCGCTGAAGAAACACTTCCTTCCAGATTGCCAAGATGCCGCTAGGGCGGGATCGTCATCAGTGTCGGTTTCTAGGGTAGGGTTGTCATCAGCCAGGTTGGAGTCGTCATCCATGAGGGCTTCCGCCCGAGGCCTAGCGAAAGAGTCACTAAAAGTGATAGCAGCAGCCCGTGCATGTGGTGAAAGATGGGTGTCTGCATTCCCCTTTGCTAAGTCCAGAGAACATGCCTGGTCATAGGCAGCCTGTAACTTGAGGGTTTTATTCTCCAACAGACGCTGACATATGAAGGGAGATACAATCCCATTAATAAAGGAATTACAAATTAACTCCTCCTGGTACTGCTGAGCTGCAACAGCTTTAAGATTACAATCCTTGCTGAGCCTGCAAAGTTTCTGAAGGAATTCTTCAAGTGATTCCCCGGGTTGTTGTCGAGTTGTGGCCAGTAGATGCCGAGCAAATATTTCATTTGGGGACTTGACATATAGCTGCTGTAGTATTTGGATAGCGGCGTCATAGTCTACACAGTCTTCGATATAATCAAACACATGAGGGGATACATAATTAGCAAGTATCTCTAATTTATCAGGAACATTTTCACCACACACCCTGAGGAAGTTGCTGAAATACGATACCAGTGTTTCCATACCTTAGCAGCTGTAAGTGAATTCGGGTCCAGGTCGAGATGGGCGGGTCTGAGTAGTTTCTCCATGATAGATCGATTATTTGGCTGAGTTTCCTTCTACGGTTCGAGTCGTAGCTGGCTGTTCCCGAATCACCCAAAGCGTAGAGTCGATATCAAGTTGATTAAATTGATGCAATAAACCTCACTACGCACTTGGCTTGAGCATAAAGCAAGGCTTTAATCAACTTGTTTCAGAACATGGAGGTATAGTTGTACTTCACTAGTTCCTTGTCTTACAAAATGTCCCTGGAAAGCTGGGGCCGACGCCTGAATATTTATACTCCTTGGATGGCGCCACCAGCTGGCCGTCCAGCATTATTTCACGAGTAGTTTCTTGAGGAATGATGAGATTTATAACAGGAACTGAACACTGTGCAATCATCAACCAACACCCTCACTTCTGACCTTATGATAAAGGGAACGTCATAGATGAAGCAACTGAAGATGGTTGGACCTAGGACACCGCCCTGAGGAATCCTGCAGCGATGTCCTGGGGCTGAGCTGATTGACCTCCAACAACCACAACCATCTTCCTTTGTGCTAGGTATGATTCCAGACAGTGGAGAGTTTTACTAGAAGCTCATTGAAGCCACACTCAGTCAAATGCTGCCTTGATATCAAGGGCAGTCATTCTCATCTCACCTCTGGAATTCAGCTCTTTTGCCCATGTTTAGGCCAAGGCTGTAATGAGGTCTGGAGCCGAGTGGTCCTGGTGGAGATACAAAGCAACTATTTTCTTTGGCGGAGGAATTCAGAACAAGGGGGTATAAACTTAAAATTAGAGCTCGGCTATTTAGGAGTGAATTCAGGAAGCACATTTTCATACAAAGGATAGTGGGAATCTGGAATTCTCTCCCAATAAATGCTGGATCAGTTGAAATTTTTAAGACTGAGATCAATAGACTTTACTTGTCTAAGGGTTTCAAAACATATGGAACAAAGGTTGGTAAATGGAGTTGAGGTACAGATCAGCCATAAAACAATTAAATGGCGGAACAGGCTCAAGGGCTGAATGGCCTAATCCTGTTGCTATGTTCCTATGAGAGTTCCCACCCCTGGCTCCATCTCAGCCATGTTCTGAATTGTGAGAGTGAATAGAGGTTATTCCCTTTACAAAGCAGCTAACAAACTCTTGAAAATGGCAGCGATCTTGCACAACTGGTCATCTGGCGCCGTTTTCCTGGGAGTTTTGCCGATCTCCCATCAGAATCCTGAGGAATTTTGAGGCCAAGAAATTTTCATTTCATTTTAAATTCTTCAAGGTACTACAGTGCTTCTGTGGTTCTGAAGTGTACACTTTGTTAAAGTCACCATAAAGCTCATTTTGTTGCTTGCTCAAGATCTATTTCACAGTGACCGAGGTAGCTTTTGGACAATCAAAATTAGGTTCAATTTTCCATCCCACCAAAAGATTGATGATTTCTCTTTTGCAATCTCAATCATCAAAATAAGGAGTTTTTTTTATATGAACAACGGGACCATGAAAAATTTTGAATGTCATGCAATCACAGGATTTTAAACATCTAAATCAATTTTTAAAAACTGCCAATAACGGTAGCAGTCTATGATTCAGGGACTTGGACTGATGGTCACTGTCAAGTGATTGTATGAGGGGGCCAGCAGGTTAGGAAGCAGCTCCCAGTAAGTGCAGTCAGCTGTGAAATAGCAGCTGAATCTGCCGCTTGCAACTGCTGAGGGTTGACTGGAGAATTGCCATTGTTGGTATCCGTTTTGACCACTTATTGAATACTCACAGCTAAAGATCAAGCAGGACGCTGCAGTAGCACAGAAGTAAAACATTTCCGAAGTTCTGCCCAGGCAGTTTGATGTCTTTTCAATTATATTTTTCTTTTAAAGCAGCCATGCGCAGGTGCAGAAGGGAGGCTATTGGTTCAATTAATTGTATATTGATCATCCTAGCTTAGGTTAACCGAAGGGGATCATGTCAATTACAATCCTCCCTGCTATGTCATTATTGTATTTTATGATATTTTACTGCTCCATTGGCGCCTGGTCATGGTTATTATAGCAGATTGAAAAGAAGAAATGTTGCCCCTTCAATAGTATTCAACTCTCTTCATCTTTCTCTCTTTCTGTGAAAGATATTAGCAGATCTACTGAGGGAGTACTGATAGTGAGTTGGAGAGCACAATTCATCTCACATGTTTCTTTTCCCTTTGTGCTGCTGTTTCTCTCTCTGATTCTCCTCTCCTGATTTTGATTTTTGTTCTCTTTTGTTTCTTTTTGCTTTCCTCTTTTTTAATTTTCGACTTCTCTTCCCCCGCCCCCCCACCCCATTCCTTTCAGGTGGTGACTGGCGTGTTGTGTGGCAGGCAAGGGCACAGCCAAGGCCCACAGACTGCATTTCCCAGTCACAGATGCAAGGTGTTAGTCGCCAGTGGGTTCCAGCCGGGGTGCATGGCCAGATTTTGGATTCTGGGTTGGGGGAAAGATCTGACGAGATTTCGGGTCATTGGCCGGGGAGCGGAGGTGGAACTGCAGACCAGATTTTGAGTTGTCGGTTTGACCAGGGCTGCTGGAAGGTTTCAGTTCACGGGTATGGGTGCGAGATCTGGCCAGGGCACAAGGCAGCAGGTGAAAGCAACGCAAAGAGACGATTATAGAATTACATGGAAATTACAATGCGGAAACAGGCTGTTTCATTTGGTGTTTATCCTCCACACGATCGGTAGTTATGATCCCATGTACCTAACCTGTTCCCACATCCCTTTTTTCCCCTCTCCTTCAACCCACCGAACTAACCTATTCCTAAAAAAAACCAAAACACTGCGGATGCTGGAAGTCTGAAATAAAAGCAGAAAAAAGCTGGAAACATTCAATGGGCCAGGCAGCATTTGTGGAGAGAGAAACAGAGATAACAGGAGGAATTTTAACCCCCAAAAACGGGTAGGTTGGGGTCAGGAGGGAAGCTAAAATGTAAATAACCTGAATCCCGACCAGAACACACCTCCAAATTGCCCACTCCGGGTTTTAACGGAGGCGGGGCACGGGATGGGCTGCCAACCCACTGCCAGGAGGCAGGTTGCCTGTTAAAATATTATAATGAGGCTGGTGTGCCTCAGGTTTAACCTGCATTTTAAATTGAACTGCGGCTGGTCGGGTTTCACAGGCCTTGGGAAACCAGACAGCTAATGGAAGGTGAGGACTGATGGATCCAGGAGTTAAGTGCCTATACACACACACCACCACCCCCACCCTACCCCCATGCCTCTGATTCCCCCCACGAGGCATCTGATCGCATTTCTGGCTCCCCCCCCACTCCCCGACCTAATCGTTCTCCAGGCCGGCCCTGTTCTCTCCCTCTTCCCCCTACCCCCAGACTACCTCCAGGCTGGCACTGATTCTCTCCCTCCCCGCCACGACCACCTCCAGGCTGGCACTGATTCTCTCCCTCCCCGCCCCGACCATCTCCAGGCTGGCACTGATTCTCTCCCTCCCCGCCCCGACCACCTCCAGGCTGGCACTGATTCTCTCCCTCCCCACCTCGACCCCCTCCAGGCCGGCCCTGTTCTCTCCCTCTTCCCCCTACCCCCAGACTACCTCCAGGCTGGCACTGATTCCCTCCCTCCCCGCCCCGACCATCTCCAGGCTGGCACTGATTCTCTCCCTCCCCGCCACGACTACCTCCAGGCTGGCACTGATTCTCTCCCTCCCCGCCTCGACTACCTCCAGGCTGGCACTGATTCTCTCCCTCCCCACCATGACCACCTCCAGGCTGGCACTGATTCTCTCCCTCCCCACCATGACCACCTCCAGGCTGGCACTGATTCTCTCCCTCCCCGCCACGACCACCTCCAGGCTGGCACTGATTCTCTCCCTCCCCACCATGACCACCTCCAGGCTGGCATTGACTCTCTCCCTCCCCACCATGACCACCTCCAGGCTGGCACTGATTCTCTCCCTCCCCACCATGACCACCTCCAGGCTGGCACTGATTCGCTCCCTCCCCGCCACGACCACCTCCAGGCTGGCACTGATTCTCTCCCTCCCCACCATGACCACCTCCAGGCTGGCACTGATTCTCTCCCTCCCCACCATGACCACCTCCAGGCTGGCACTGATTCTCTCCCTCCCCACCATGACCGCCTCCAGGCTGGCACTGATTCGCTCCCTCCCCGCCACGACCACCTCCAGGCTGGCACTGATTCTCTCCCTCCCCACCATGACCACCTCCAGGCTGGCACTGATTTTCTCCCTCCCCGCCCCTGACCAACCTTGACCCCCATCGTTCTCTGCCTCCGGATCCTGAGCATCCTCCGGCCCCCACCCGCCCTCTTCCCTGCGACCTAATTCCACAGGCCTACTTGCATGCAGCCAGTCAACCTCTCCATCTGGCTGGCTGCGGGTGGAAAACAGAGGTTTCAAATGCAAATCGGGCTCTTTTGTGCGGGACCTGACTGCTTCCAAGACCCGCCTCCCCCCACTGCACCCAACCCGCCTCTCGATTAAAATTGCGGCAAAGTTTCAGGTCGATGAAAGGTTTTTGACCTGCACCGTTAACTCTGTTTCTCGCTCCACAGATGATACCTGACCTGCTGAGTGTTTCCAGCATTTTCTGCTTTTATAACTATTCTTAAATGTTGACACGGTCTTTGCTTCAATCATTAACTCCGGTCGTGCATTCCGCAGCCTGACAACTCTGTACAAAAATATTTCTGCTTCTCTTTGTCCTACGTTTCGTACATTAAATCTTGTATCTACGCCCTTTTATTCTCGACACCTCAATTACAAGAAACACATGTTTCTATCTACTCAAGTATCCCTTCATAATTTTAAACATCTCAGTTAAATCACCCTATAATCTCCTCTGTTCTAATGAAAACAGCACCAGTTTTCAAGTCTTTGTATTTCTTTTAATAGGCAGCATCCTAGTTAATCTGCGCTGTGCCCTCTCTATTGTCTCAACATCGTTCCTCCAGTGTGCAGTCCAAAACTGCACACGGTACTCAAACAATATAAAGATTCATCCTTACATCACAATTTTTGTATTCTATACCTCTTGCCATAAAACCCAGTGCTCCATTAGCTTTTTTAATGACGTATAAAGAACCTGAATCCACAACTCCCTCTGCTCTTTCACGTCACTCAACCTTCCCCCTTCCACACTCAAAGTATAATTATTATTTTAATTTTTTATATCAAAATATACCACCTATTTCTTCCTCCTTTCCTCAAGATCCTTGGATGTATCCCATCTGGCTCTGGTACTTCCACTGCTTTAGCTTTGCTGTTTTATATTATCATTTTATTTATTATAATAACATTTATCCCTCCATGGCCTCGCCCCTCCCTATCTCTGTAATTTCCTTCAGCCCCACAACCCACTAAGCTATCTGCGCTCCTCTAATTCTGCCCTCTTGAGCTTCCTTGATTACAATCGCGCAACCTTTGGTGGCCATGCCTTCCGTTGCCTAGGCCCTAAGCTCTGGAATTCCCTGCCTAAGCATCTCCGCCTCTCTATCCCTCTTTCTTCCTTTAAGACGCTCCTTAAAACCTACCTCTTTTGCCAAGCTTTTGGCCACCTGCTTTAATTTAACCTTATGTGGCTCAGTGTCAAATGTTTTCTCTTACAATACTCCTTAGTAGGGCCTTGGGGCGTTTTACTACGTTAAAGGCTCTGTATAAGTACAAGCTGTTGTTGTTATCATCTTACATTTAACCAATTAAGGATTTACCTCCTTCCCAATATCCTTCTGTTTTGTTAATACTGAATCAAAGTACTTGTTAAGTATCCCTGCCAACACTTGCTTCTCCTTTACTAACTCACTGCCTTCTCCTCGGGGACGCATTTTATTATTTTATATTTTTGTATTCTCTCTTATTTTTATCAATTTTAGTATATAGGTCCTGCTTGCCCGCTTGTTCAATTCTGGTTTGTTTCTAACTTCTTTATTTATCCACTGCATTCGAAAACTGGAAGTGTTTTCCTTTTTCTTAGTAGTATGTACTTATTCTGCAACTTGGCAATCTCCTTCGTAAAAATATTTCATTCCTCATGTGTCTTTTCCCTTCCCACATCACCTCAGCTATTGCAGGTCTTGTTTAGTGTTCCATTAACTTGAGAAACGGAGAATAAGGGAGAGAGAAAGAGAGGGAGAAAACGAGACTGGCCATAGAATGATAACATTTCTTGCAGCACAGAAGGAGGCCATTCAGCCTGTCGGGACTCTTTGAAGGGGTTGTCCAAGTTAGTCCCACACCCCAGCTTTCCCCCCCTTATCCCTGAAATTAGTTCTCTTCAAATACATGACTAATTGCCTTTTGAAAGTTCCTATAGGATCTGCTTCCACCACCACCCTTTCAGGTAGCGCATTCCAGATCTTCACAATCCTCAGTGTGCAAAGATTTCTCCTTATTTCCCCTCTAGTTATTTTATCAATTATTTTAAATCTATGACATCTGGCTACTGACCCACTTACCAGCAGAAACAGTTCCTTACTACTTGCTCTATTAATATCCCTCATAATTTTGAATATCTCTATTCAGTCTCCCCATAAACTTCTCTGCTCTAAGGAGAACAATCCCAGCTTCGCCAATCTCTCCACAAGAGCTGGGAATTCTGCGGCGAGTGTCTCACCTCCTGACTCCCCAAAGCCTTTCCACCATCTACAAGGCACAAGTCAGGAGTGTGATGGAATACTCTCCACTTGCCTGGATGAGTGCAGCTCCAACAACACTCAAGAAGCTCGACAGCATTCAGGATAAAGCAGCCCGCTTGATTGGCACTCCATCCACCACCTTCAACATTCACTCCCTCCACCACCAGCGCACTGTGGCTGCAGTGTGTACCATCTACAAGATGCACTGCAGCAACTCGCCAAAGCTCCTTCAACAGCACCTTCCAAACCCGCGACCTCTACCACTTAGAAGGACAAGGGCAGCAGACGCATGGGAACATCACCACCTACAAGTTCCCCTCCAAGCCACACACCATCCTGACTTGGACCTGTATCGCCGTTCCTTCACTGTCGCTGGGCCAAAATCCTGGAACTCCCTTCCTAACAGCATTGTGGGTGTACCTACGCCATATGGACTGCAGCGGTTCAAGAAGGCGGCTCACCACCATCTTCTCAAGGGCAATTAGGGATGGGCACTAAATGCAGGCCTAGCCAGCGACGCCCACATCCCATCAATGAATAAAAAAAACATAACTGATGTCCCTCATCCTTGGTATCATCAGTGGTGAAAATGCGAGAGTCCATTATAAAAGGTGTAATAACAGAGCACTTGGAAAACAGTGACAGGATCGGACAAAGTCAACATGGATTTACAAATGTTAATCGTGCTTGACTAATCTACTGGAATTTTTTGAGGATGTTACTGGTAAAATAGATAAGGGAGAACCAGTGGATGTGATGTATTTGGACTTTCAGAAGGATTTCGATAAGGTCCCGCATAAGAGATTAGCGTGTAAAGTTAAGGCACATGGGATTGGGGGCAAGGTATTGACTTGGATAGAGAACTGGTTTGCAGACAGGAAGCAAAGAGTTGGAATAAACGGGTCTTTTTCTGAGTGGCAGGCAGTGACTCGTGGGGTACCGCAGGGATCGGTCCTTGGGCCCCAGCTATTCACAATATATATTAATGATCTAGACAAGGGAACTAGATGTAATATCTCCAAATTTGCAGACGACACAAAGCTGGGTGGGCGTGTGTGCTGTGAGGAGGATGCTGAGTAACTCCAGGATGATTTGGACAGGTTGGGTGATTGGGCAAAAGCATGGCAGATGCAATATAACGTGGATAAATGTGAAGTTATCCACTTTGGTGGCAAAAACAGGAAGGCAGATTATTATCTGAATGGCAATAGATTGGGAGAAGGGGAAGTGCAACGAGACCTGGTGTCCTTGTGCACCAGTCACTGAAGGTAAGCATGCAGGTGCAGCAGGCAGTTAAGAAGGCAAATGGCATGTTGGCCTTCGTAGTGAGAGGGTTTGAGTACAGGAACAAGGATTTCTTGCTGCAGTTATACAGGGCCTTGGTGAGACCACATCTTGAGTATTGTGTGCAGTTTTGGTCGCCTTATCTGAGGAAGGATGTTCTTGCCATGGAAGGAGTTCAGCGAAGATTCACCAGGCTGATACCTGGGATGGCAGGAATGACGTATGAGGAGAGATTGGGACAATTGGGCTTGTACTCGCTGGAGTTTAGAAGATTGAGAGGGGATCTCATTGAAACATATAAAATTCTGACAGGACTGGACAAACTAGATGCAGGGAGGATGTTCCCGATGTTTGGGGAATCCAGAACCAGGGGTCACAGTCTAAGAATAAGGGGTAGGCCATTTAGGACAGAAATGAGGAGGAATTTCTTCACCCAGAGAGTGGTGAACCTGTGGAATTCTCTACCACAGAAGGCAGTATATATTCCAGAAGGAGTTGGATATATTTCTTAAGGCTAAAGGGATCAAGGGGTATGGGGAGAAAGCAGGGACCGGTTACTGAATTTGTATGATCAGCCATGATCTCATTGAATGGCGGAGCAGGCTCGAGGGGCCGAATGGCCTACTCCGGCTCCTATCTTCTATGTTTCTATGTTTCTATCCTGGGAAACCTCATCTGTGCCATCTCCAAGGCCTTGACATCCTTCCTAAAGTGTGGAGCCCAGAATTACACACAATACTCCAGCTGAGCCTAACCAGTGATTTGTAAAGGTTTGGCATGGCTTCCTTATTTTTGTATTCAATGCTCCTATTTACAAAGCCAAATAGCCCCTATGCTTTCTTAACCGCCTTGTCAGCTTGCCCTACCACCATCAAAAGTTTTTGAATATGCACCCTCAGGTCCCCCTGCTCATGCACTCCCCTCAAAATAATACCATTTAGATTATACTGCCTCTCCATATTGATCCACCCAAAGTGCACCACTTCACACTTAACCACATTAAATTTCACCTGCCATGTGTCTGCCCATTTCCCCAGTCTATGTCCTCCTGAAGTCTGCTACCATCCTCCTCACTATTTACTATGTTGCCAAATTTTGTATCATCCACAAACTTCGAAATTGTACTCCCTATACCCAAGTTTAGGTCATTTATATATATCACGAAACGCAATGGTCTTAATACCGAACTTTGGAGGACCCCACTTCATGCTTCTCTCCAATCAGAACATTTGCAATCCTTAAGTCCTCTGGTACCAGTCGCATATCCAAGGAGGATGGAAAGATTGTGGTCAGAGCTTCTGCTATCTCCTCCCTTGCTTCCCTCAGCAACCTAGGATGCATCCCATCTGGACCGGGTGACTTGTTAACTTCAATTGATGCCAACCTAATTAGCATCTTGTTTCTATCTATTTTTATCCTATACAATATCTCTACTCCCTCCTCCTCCACTGTGACATTACATTTATCCTCTTCATTTGTGAAGACAGATGCAAAGTATTCCTTAAGTATCATGCCTTCTGCCTCCACAAGAAGATTTCCTTCTTTGTCCCGAATCAGGCCCACCATTCCATTAACTATCCTATTGCTTTTTGTATGTTTTAAAATAATTTTGGGTTCCATTTATGTTACCCACTAATCTTTTCTCATACTCTCTCTTTGCCCTTCTTATATCCTTTTTCCAAATTCTCCCTTCACTCTCTGTATTTGTCTGGTTTTCGATTGTATTCCAGACATTTGTCATAAACATCCTGTTTCTGTTTTCTTTTAATCTCTGTTTCCTTTGTTATCCAGGGAACTCTAGCTTTGGATGCCATATCTTTCCTCTTTCTGGGAATATACTTGGTTTGTACCCAAACTATTTCTGCCTTGAAGGCCTGCCATTGCTCATTTACTGTTTTCTTAGCAAATCATTGTTTCCAGTCCACCTGTGCTAAATCCCTTCTCAAATCTCTGAAATTGGCTCACTTCCAGTTGGGTATGTCAGAGAGAGGGGTGAGGGAGAAAAGAAGAGAGAGAGAGGAGAGAGAGGTAAAATTAATGTGTCTTACTTCCAAACTTCCAAAGCCCTGAACACTCATAACTGTGAGACAAAAATGTTCACGTACTTCCTCTAATTCATTATACTGTATTAATTGCTCAATGTCGCAGGTTCCACTACATTAGAGAGTCCAAACTCTAAGGTGCTCGCAACCAGAACAGGCTGCATATGTCAGGGTTGGTGTCACGGGGCCGTGTAGACACGGGGCCGTGCTGTCCGGGCGAGGCTGGTTCTGGACCCAAGTGCAGACAGACGAGGCAAGAAGCAGATATGCAGTCTTAAATAACAGTACTTTACTAGAATCACACAGGTAAACAGTTACAAAACATAGGAGCTCAAGACAAGCTAGCACATAGGCAAATGGCTAGTCAAGATAGAAACTCAAGACAAGCTACCATGAGGCAACTGGCTTGTCAAGACTGAGCTCAAGACAAGCTACCCCAGGGCAACCGGCTTGTCAAGATAGGAACTCAAGACAAGCTACCGTGAGGCAACCGGCTTGTCAAGGCTGAGCTCAAGACAAGTTACCACAGGGCAACCAGCTTGTCCAAACTGAGCACCTTATCAAGACTGAGCAACTTGTCAGCACCTTGTCAAGACCGAGAACAAAGGGAAGAACCACAGAACTTAAATACAAGCAAAACATAACACAGATAAACAGTTATAGACATAGGAGCTAAAGACAAGCAACCACTAAGGCAACCGACTTGTCAAGGCAAGCTACCACAGGGCAACAGGCTTGTCGAGACTGAGCACCTAGTCAAGACTAACTCCCTTGTCAGGACTGAGCCCAGAGGGAAGAAACCATAGAACTTAAATGCAAGCAAAAACAGGTGAAACCAATAAACCTGATAAAAGGCAGTTAAGTAATAATCACAGGAGACTAAAAACAATTACAAAGGAAAACAAACAGGTGAAGGTCCCATCTAGAGGTTACTGAAGGAACTGACCGGCACCCTCACAGCATAGAGCAGCATAAGTATTCTGCGTATTCTGGGTATTCTGCAGCGAGTGACTCACCTCCTGACTCCCAAAGCCTTTCCACCATCTACAAGGTACAAGTCAGGAGTGTGATGGAATACTCTCCACTTGCCTGGACGAGTGCAGCTCCAACAACACTCAAGAAGCTCGACACCATCCAAGACAAAGCAGCCCGCTTGATTGGCACCCCATCCACCACCTTAAGTATTCACTCCCTCCACCACTGGCACACCGTGGCTGCAGTGTGTACCATCTACAAGATCCACCGCAGCAACTCTTCAAGACTTCTTCGACAGCAGCTCCCAAACCTGGGACCTCTACCGCCTAGAAGGACAAGGGCAGCAGGTGTATGGAAACATCATCACCTCCAAGTTCCCGTCCAAGTCAAACTCCATCCAGACTCGGAAATGTATCGCCGTTCTTTTATTGTCACTGGATCAAAATCCTGAAACCCCTTACCTGACAACACTGGGGGAGCACCTCCACCACACGGACTGCAATGGTTCAAGAAGGTAGCTCACCAGCACCTTCTCAAGGGCAATTAGAAATGGGAAATAAATGGTGGCCTTGCCAGCGGTGCCCATATCCCATGGACGAATTTTTAAAAAGTGATGAGCCAGATGTCAGCTGCTAAGCATCCTCATATGGGAAAGAAAATGTGGTAAACGGGGGACTCCAATGAGGCCCACTGCGCCGAGATTTAAGGCCAGTACATACCAGCCTGTGATTTTAAACTGGGCCTGCTGTAGGCCTGAGCTAACATGACAGGCACACCCCAAATGACCAGCACTCCCATTGCAAAGAGAATGCAAGCTGCAACTAAGTTCTGAAGTCAATGTTCAGATCAGAGGGCTGCCGAGTGCCCAGGAGAAAGATTTGGTTCTGCGATGTGTGGTTTGTGATCTGTGGTTTGAGAATTAATGAGCTAGACTGTAATATTTTCTGAAATGCAGTTCTCGCCTTCCTACTGATTGTTAGATTGTAAAATCTGTGAAATGTAGCATACATTTTCAAATTTAGCAATACTGCACAGACAGTTTTTCAATGATATCTCTGGAGTTTTCTTTTTGATAATTTTAGCTGGAATGCCACTGTATTGCTTCTTTACCTGTAATGACATTTGCAGCTTTTTACAATCAGTGTTACTATTCAGTCTATTTAGGGATTCAATCAAATAAATTTGCTACTTTAGCACAATTCATATGCTAATGGGACAGTCACTGCTGACTAGCTAAAGGTTATATCTACCACTAGTGTACAAAGTCATTGTTCAGCATTTTTACAATTATTAATATTAGTTGCTGGGCACAAATGCATACCAAATGACTTTTAATAATCTTATAAATTATATGCTAATAACAGCAATTACAAAATAGAAGATCTAATGCTCTGCATTAGCATCTTTTGCCAATAACTGTCAGATTCTGTTTATGTCTCACCATCATGCAGAAGTGAGAAAACATCCCAGTAAGAACAGACTTAAAGATTTTGACCAGTACATGTGCAAATTTGCAGTGTCCATGTCACATCATTTCAAAGTAAACAATTCAGAGTAATTCTGACTAATTTTATCATTTCACGCCAGGTTTTAACTCCTGGCCAGGAGTCATGAGGGCAGGGGCCGAGGTGGGCAACAAGCGGTGCTCCACAGCATCAGGCCCCTGGGGAGATTTTAACTCCCGGGTCTCATCTGCATTGGCCCCGTCAGTCCCCTGCCTGAATCTGGCAGTCCTATTACCATCTCCTTTTGCCTTGCACCATCATCCCTTTTGTCTTTTAATCTCTCCTGCCTTCCATTCTATCACAGACCTTCCCTTTTGTTCTTTCCTCCCCTCCCCCCCTTTCCCTGCCCCTACACTTGTTTAAAAACCTGTTACATCGCTAAATTTTTCCAATTCTGATGAAGGGATCATCGGCCTGAAATATTAACTCTGTTTCTCTCTCCACGGATGCTGCGTATTTCCAGCATTTTCTGTTGTTATTTCAGATTTCCAGCATCCGCAGTATTTTGTTTTTGTATTATTTATTATAGACAGTGATAGCTGCCTGGCAGGTTGGAGCGGGATTCTGTGTGGCAGGAGGTCACCGCCGTGGACCCGAAGGAATAGTCCCCGACACTCAGATAAGTGCTTGGGGGGCGGGGGGGCGGGGCGTCGGGAGAGCATTCCGTAAAGAGCAGAACTCCTGCTCCTCCTGGCCCACAAGTAAGCCACAGACTTGGCAGGGAAGTAACAATGGCTTGCGATATAGGTCCAAAATAGTTTGGGAGGTAGGAGACAGCGAGGAAAGATACAAGCTATGTACTCTGATTGGTGGGATGTGAAAAGTGCTTTTCCCCAGGGATCTGTCCTGGAACGTCAGCATTTCATCACATTTATCCATGACTTGGATGATAGAATAGAGAGTTGTAGATCCAAGTTTTCAGAGAGTTGTATATCCAAAGTGAATGACCTCAAACTTCCTCACAATTATCTCCATCTGGCACAGTTTTGGCCACTCACTTAATTTGTTTACGTCCCTTTGTAACTTCCTGCTCCCATCAACACTACTTACTGTTCCTCCAACTTAGTGTCTTCTGCAAACTTGGATTATACCGCCCTCTATTCCTTCATCCAAATCATTGATAACTGTAGTGAAAAGCTGAGGCCCCAGTACCATTAAACTTAACTATTCCTTTTACTTATTTATGAGTTCTTCAACTTTGCGCTCCAATCTTCCCCAAGCCACCTGTCTGCCACTCTTCAGGAGTCCTCTACTGCTGCCATACCTCAACACCCTGATTCAACTCCTAATTATATTTCTGGATCTTTGAACCTTTCTACTTCTTTTAGATTATTTTAGCTCTCATATCTTTGATCACTTCTTGGTTCCAACATCCCACGCTTTGCAGAATGTCGATCCTTGCTTTGCAATCTCGGTAAGATTTAGGTAAAATGACCAACAAACAAATGGCAAATCCTGGCTCGTGATTGCGCTTAGCTACTGTACGTATCCTATGCATCCACAAGATGACATACCAGTCCTTGAAAGTGATAGAGCATCATATCAGATCTCATTTTAAATTTAAAATAGCAAGTGAATTTACATTACAAAAGAAAAGCAAAAGCATAAGTTAAAGTCCTATAAAATAGCTATATAATTGTAGTACACATACTTATACCTAATCCTTCAAAATAATAAGATTGCAGATCTGCAAAGTAAGCTTCAAAATTCAACTTTTTTGAAAAATAGGCTCAATTACTAAGCAGAATGATATGGGGGAAAACTTTCATGGGGATTCTCCCACCATAACTTTAGTGAAAGATTGGCAGACATCCCAAAGAAATGACTTAAGTTGCCTTTTACACTGTTTCTCTGGGGTTTCCCGTATTGCCAACTCTTGCGATTCCATCATGAAAGATGCAATTTCTGAGTGAAAAAAAGCATCACTCATGATCCCGCGATGAGACGCCTAAATCTCAGGATTTTTTTGGGGGGTGGGAAATGGCGATTTGCGCATGCACAATAAAAGTACTAGGCTCAGAGGGCTTTCCAAAATGCCCACTGGGTTCCTCCTCACTCCGCCCCATCCGAGTCCGCCGGCTTAACTTGTCCTGGCTGCACTCATATATAAACAGGCACAGGCGAGGGCTAGGATTAAACAGGGTGACCGGTCTTTTTCCAGTTTTTTGATTCTGCTGTGTTTGCATTTTTTAAACTGTTCAGTTCATTTTTTGCCCTCTGTTGGTGGCGCAGATTTCCATTTCAAATTATTCAGCTTTAGTGGTTATTCCCGGCACCACCTCCTCCCACCCCACTGAACGTTGCATCAGAGCCAGGGTTCCAGCTACAATTCCCCAGCTAACCTATCACTCGCAGCTCAGCATGGGGTGGATTGGGTGATTGACGCAGATTGCAAACCCATTTAAACATTATGGCCGCTATTTTGCTGATTTCGGCGGGTCCGTGGCGGCCGATGTCGGTGGTGGGTCCTGAACATGTTGCTGTCTCCCGACCCCGCTGCTGTCTCCCGACCCCACTGCTGTCTCCCGACCCCGCTGCCGTCTCCCGACCCCACTGCTGTCTCCCGACCCCACTGTCTGAAATGAATTTACCTTGATTGAGCTTGTTTAATTCGCCCAGCGCGTTTTCCGGACAATTAGAGGAAGCGGGTCTGGTGACATCACTCGATGACGCCTCATCAGCCGGTTCCCTTAAAGGGACCATGTCCAACTTTATTTTGACATTTGTGCTGTCAGTGTTCTACAGCATTGAGGTGCTGCAAACACTGACAAGCACTGCACAAAATTGCACAGCTACACCAAGGCTCTCCCATGACTCCCTCCATATGTTTATGGAGGGAGTCACAGCATGCAGGGAGGTTCTCATCCCTTCACCTCCCCAGGAGATCAACGCAGCCTGGTTGCACACTGCACAGGAGGACATAAGCAGGGATGTCGTCAGGAGGACCAAGCTGCAGTGGCGCAAATCTTTCAATGATCTCAGTAGATCACGAAACG
Organism: Somniosus microcephalus; assembly: GCF_052327205.1. Classification (NCBI taxonomy): domain Eukaryota; kingdom Metazoa; phylum Chordata; class Chondrichthyes; order Squaliformes; family Somniosidae; genus Somniosus; species Somniosus microcephalus. Next base: position 35,006,017 of record NC_140996.1, read on the forward strand.
TTACTGCCAAGCCACTGTACGTATCCTATACACCCACAAGAGCTTTTACTTGACATTTGAAGCTGTCAACTCAACAGCTGATTAAATGGCCACTGAACTCCCACCTCAGCTTAACAGACGTGATTCTCGAGTAGCGAGGACCCTGTGGGCGAGCACGTTAAATCAAAAGCTGAGCTCAATTGTATTCTTAATGATCTCTAAACAAGGTCGTAGATACCTGAATTGGGTCCCTCGCTGCTGTGTGTCGGGTCTGCTCAGTACTGACAGACCCGACATCAGGGAAAGTCATGTGGCAGTGGGTGAGAGAGTGTAAATGCTACACATGCTGATGGAGTAGATAGCAGTTGAAGTTGAGATGAAGCAACCTGTCAATTGTGAGAGAGGTTGCTGCAGGCTGGAGAGTTTTCTCCAAACACTTGCAGCCTGTATAAAGTTCAATCTGTGTTTCAAAAGGAGAAATCAACAGCCTCTGTGCTTGGATGGTGAACAGATTTGAAGTGGGAGCTTTGATAGTACATTTTAAGCTGTCACTCATCAGTTGATTCAATGGCCACTCAACTTCCGCCTCTGATTAACAGACAGTCCAGGAGCAGCGTGGAAGCCATGGGCAAGCTGTTAGAGTCAAAAGGTAAGATTAAATTCACTCTTAAGGGCTTGTCAAGAAGCCAATAATTGGTCAAATTAGGTCCCTTGCCACTGCCGGTCGGGTCTGCTCATTGCTGGAAGATCTGACATTGGGAAAAACAAGTGTGTATGATTTGACAGCGGGTTCCTGACCCACTGCCAATCAAATCAAATTTCACTGCCGACCCACCACCGATCCCGTCTGCTGAGCACTGGCAAAATTCCAGCCTATGGAGTGTGCTTTTGTTTAGGTATACAAATTGTGCTAGGGAACTGGAGGGCAACCAATGAAAAACCCAGCTTTAAAAGGGAGAGAAGGATAAACAAGGTAACTATAGACCATTTAGTTGTAGGCAGAGCCTTTGAACCTATTAAGTGGAGAGTAAATTAGTGATTATTTAGAAATGCATGGGTTAATCAAGGATAGCCAGCACAGATTTGTTAAAGGCAAGTCAAATTTAATTAGATTTTTAAAGAAGTGATCAATGCATGGCAGTATTGCCAACTCTCACGAATCCATCACAAGAGATGTGCTTTCAGAGTGAAATAAAGGATCACTCGTGATCTTGCGATGGAATGCCTAAATCCCGGCATGTGCGGAAAAAAAATACCAGGTTCAGAGGGTAATCGGATAGTGATGGCTGAATTCACTTCCTGTCTAGGAGCAAACGTTGCAGAATGAGCTTCCCGTCTGGAAGCAAAGGGGTCGGGTTGGGGAAAAAAATAGCAACTCATCATTTCTATACCAAATCTTATGATTTTTAAGAGTTTGTCTTCTGATTTATGAAGCGGTGGGTTTGGTAATACTGGGTTTCTGTCAATTAACTGCTAATGTTATGCTGGGAAATTGAGACCATCCCTGTGGAAGTTGGCAATTTTCTCTCTCTCAAAGCTTAATGCACTTTTTGAAGTTTATAGAATAGAATTTAAAACCTACAATCAGTGGCTAATTTGTAATTTCTCTCTCACACAACAGACATCGCTTCTCTGTTCAATAAAACCTACACAGCTTCTCTGGTTGAAAGAAATAGATTTTTTTTTGAAAGCAGTTAATATCAATTTTACCTGAAAAAGAATTGTAATTGCCTGCTCACATTTCTTCAAAGAATTTTGAAAAAATATTGAGCAGAAACTGATAGAAGTTAAAGAAAAACATTTGCTTAGTCAGATGATTGAATGGTATTGATGAATCTTGGGAAATGAGATACATTGCACCTGCACAATTCAAATTCAGTTAGTGTCACAACTCCAGACAAAATATCAAGTTCAATGCCTAAGCTTTAGGGAGAAACTGAGGCTTCAAGTAAAAAAGAATGAAGACATCAAAAGACATAAAAGGTAATTCACTGGAAAAGTTTAATTATCAACGTGAGATGTGTATTTTTTAAATGTAACATTTTTATTTAAACCCTTATTTTGGTCATTAGAAAATTAAATTACTGCAAAAATGTTGGTGCAAAGATTACAGAATGTATTTTGAGAAATCTGTGGGAACCTGGTGATCAAATTGTGCAATCAGAGGGACGGTTTACATAGGCAAAGCCCATTGTAAATGTGGGTTTTGGAATTTATAATGTGAAAATATTTGACCCAAAAATGGTGCTGAAAATGTAACAGGAAGTCAGGTTGTCAGGAAGCACATGAAGACATGCGATTTGTAATACAATAGATAGATAGGTGAATTTTTTTAAATTTAGCATTCTATTAAAATAGAAATTCCTAAGAAAAATAATCCATTAATTGGGATTTACTGAGTATACAGCTTTATTACTGAATAGTTTTTGTTTTACTTTACACAGTAATAGTTGCAAATGATACTGTATCATAAAGTATTATTAAACTACATATATGTGATATCGAATTTGCTCCACATATGTAAGATGACAGCCAAACCAAAATAACTTTCTCGCGAGCTGGACCTACATTCCTCTGAGCTGTAGTTGGGGAAAAACAGCAAACTCTCTGCATCAGCAAGTAGCAACTGTAACCATAGCAACTCATGTCTGGTAACTACCATTGAGCTTTCTGTAGCCTCATTACCACAAACAAGGCACACTGGTGCTACATGGCTGGGACAATCTAAAGTTAAAATACATTCATATCGTTGCCCATGAACAGCTTGGCCTGAATTTTAATACATTGCCAGGTTGGCAATGGGGATGGGCGGGGGGCTTTGAAGCGGTCGGGAAACCCGGGAGAATGGGTTTCCTGCAGGCCCTGCCAAATTTAACGGCAGGGCCTGATCCACATTTGAAATCTCTGTTTCTGTTTCCCACAAGCATGGGGCGGGGTGGGCTGGAGCAGCACAGGGGGAGTGCCGGAGCTGCACGCCGTGGGGAGGGTGGAGTGAATGGAGGGTTGGGGGTGCCGGAGCAGCATGGGGGGAGTGCCGGAGCAGCACGCTGTGGGGTGAGGCAGAGCTGCACGGAGGGAGGGGGGATCACAGCATCATGGGGGGAGTGCCGGAGCAGCACGCCGGGGGGGGGGGCGGAGCAGCACGGAGGGAGGGGGGTGCCAGAGTATCATGGAGGAAGTGACGGAGCAGCACACCGTGGGGGGTGGGGGCGGAGTTGCACGGAGGGTTGGGGGTGCCGGAGCAGCACGTCATGGTGGGGGGGGGGAGAAGAGCTGCACAGAGGGATGGGGGATCAGAGCATCATGGGGGGAGTGCCGGAACAGCACGCCATGGGGTGAGGCGGAGCTGCAGGGAGGGAGGGTGTTGCTGGAGCAGCACGCCGTGGGGGGTGGGGGGTGGCGGAGCAGCACGGAGGGAGGTGGGGGCCAGAGCAACATGTGGCGGGGGGGGATCCGCGGGTGGCTGATCAGGGGGCCGGATCGTCTGATCTGTAAGATCCGCAAAATTAATATTGTCAGATAAGGGTCCTTTGGCAGAAGAGGCCTTTACTTTTAAAGACTGTTTTAAAAGAAACCCAGGAAAAGGGGCATACAAAATGGCTGCCAGACCCCGTGACCAGCTTTTTGGACACTTTAAAATGGTTCCTGCAGTCCCCAGACAGCCTTTGTGGATTCAGCCCACAGTAAGTTCTGGAAGGCCGTTTCGGAGAAAACAAAACCAGGCAGAACCACATACATATGGATTGGATGCAGATCCAGTCAGATCGGCCTGTAGATAAAGGCCATCTCAATGTTTACCCAGACAAAGGGAAACAGCTTTATATTCATAAGGGGAGCATCAAAGATCCATTAAAGACATCAAGAAGACATTCAAAACAATACCAGGTCATTCCAGACCAGAGATGGCCATCACCGGCCATCCCGAAAGCAGTTTAAATATAATAACTACCCCGCTGTGCTACAAGCCCGCCAAAAGTTAAACAAAGACTAACCTTGATTTGGCGGGAGATAAAGGCTTCTTTGAGAAGTATAACTGGTGACCCGGGGTAGCGATCGATGTTCTGAGAAAGATCGAGGTGCTGAGGAGGTTCACAGGACCTGTTGCTTCAGCTGGGGAATCATCCTTCGCAGATCGCCAGCTAGGAAGGGCTGGAGAAGGAAGAACATCGCCAGCCATCGACAACGCAGCCCTGTTCGGCGCAGAGTTCGGGTGGAGATGGCTGGTTGGAGAATTGGGGATCCATCGGAGATCCATGAGGAAGCCGGCACGCTAAAACCTCGTAGCCAGAGAGAGAATCGGTAGCGGGAATGCCTCGGCCATTCCCGAGTCAAGAAGGTGGTCCGAGTTTGGTGTTCGGTCTCCGGGGTATTCGTCGGGAGATCATCGACCAAAAACCCCGGGGCCGCTACCAAACGAGAAGAAAATCGAGGAGAAGAAGAGAGGACAAAACGCCCTACCACATCGTGGGCTGAAGCACTGAGAAAAATGAGCTGTGAACAAGTTGAGTGTCCGCTCGCCTTGCTGAAGCAGAAGGGCCATCAGCCTGAGCAGCCCACTGCTCCTACAGCCCAACGACCACATGGAGACAGGATGCCTGAAAGGATCAAAATGCAGACCTGTTTTCAAAACTCTATATTTTCCAACTGGATTGGTGAGCATGTTTCTGGCCCCTCACAATCTGATCTAGATCGGTTTAGGGGGTGGGCATTTAAGGGGTAATTTTAACAATGAGTTGTTGTCCCTCGATGTTCCGTGTGCTTCCCCATTTCATGATGACCTTTGCAAAGTATAATATGCCTGTATCTATCTCAGTTAGTAACGTATTATGAATTTGTTTTTCCCTCCCATGTACCTTTTATTGACTTGCCTTTGATTTGTGTTTCTCTATGCAGTAAAATTTCATTTTGTTTCCATTAAACCTGGCCTATCGAGCATTCTCTACATTGTAGTTCCTGCATCAAACTCCAGTGTCTAGAACCTAAGGGGCGAGTGGGTCGAACCACTCAAGGTTTTACTGTGCAAGAGAGAGAGGCCTCTAGAGAGAGAAACCTCTGCGATCTAAAACCCCTTACAGATCGGGGGGTCGGAGCAGCATATTGGGGAGCCAGGGCAGCACATCGGGGTGCTGGGAGCTCGACGGGAATGGGAGACTGATCGTGGACTGGGTTAGGTTTAGGGTTAGGGTTAGGGTTGCATGGGGCCCATTGGAGCATGGAGGGGGAGGCAGATGACATTAGGGCTGGAGGATCATTAGTGGGGAGGGGGGAAACCTCGTGGAGGGGTCAGAGGCCTTCGGACGGATCGGAGGCCTCGTGGGGGAGTCTCCGATCGCGGGGAGTGGGTTAGGCAGGGTTGCAGGATCCAGGATGTAAGTGTAAAGGCACTTTCTCCTGGATCAAGCAGTCCTTGCCTTACGTTAGCTGGCAGGTTTAACGAGTCCTGCAAAACCCGACCAGCTACAGTTAAATTCAAAATGGTGGTTAAATGTGAGGCATGCCAGCTTCATTATAATATTTAAATAGTCGACCCGCCTCCTGGGAGCAGGTTGGCTGCCCACCCCCGTCTCACCTCCGTTAAAACCGGAAAAGGGTGGGTTGGAGACGGGTTCTGGACGCGATTCAGATTTTTAACACTTTAACTTCTCAACTGACCCCAACTCACCTGTTTTTTGGGGTTAAAATTGCCCCCCTTGTGTATCACCTTAACAACCAGCTACTTATGCTTATACAACCCTTATCAACAGATATGCTGCTCCGACCCCCCAATCTGTAAGGGGTGTTAGGGGAAGGCATGGGGGAAGAAATTTGTGTGGTTTTCGCCACACAACGCTAAAATACCATTGAGAGGTGTAATGCCACCTGATGCCAGTTCCAGCACCGCACGCCATATCGATGTTGCTGGTAGCGCTGCTGCTGAACGCGATCGCTGGGGACGTTGCCGTCATGGAGATCATGACGACAGTGAGTGTGCAATGCTCACTTGGCACCCAATCTCCAACAGCCAATGAACTGACCAGCTGGAGAAAACAACAACAACTTCAGGTGGCATGCAGCAGCAGGAAACCAGGTCCAGTGATGCTATTGAAAGGGATCTTCACCAATCACTTGGACCGGACAGGTTTTTGAGGTTTGAGTGGTTGTGTGCTACCTCCTGCTACTGGAAGAGTTTTCTTTATTCATTTCAAGGTTTTTTTTTCAGGGAGTGTTGTGGCAACTACAAAACTCCATAATTATTTCTGAAAAGCTTCAACCTACAACACTTGCTAAAAGTCATGGGGGCTGTACTGGCAGTGGCCCTCGACCTCCAGGATCTACGGCAGAGTGAGCGGAGGCAGAAAGACAATCGGCCTTCCAGATCGTCTGTCCGTGACCAGCTCATCAAACTCCAATTCGCATGAATAAACCCCAGAACCCCATAGCTCACCACATCCCCATCATATAATCCCTATCTCATGCCATATCACAGCATCCTCCTGGGTGCAAAGGTGAAATGAGAAAGACCACAAAATATTTCAAACACAATTAATAACTTTATCTATAAACATATGACACATATTACATGAATTCTAATAACTAATGTCCCTTGTGCCTGCCATAGGTGAATAGCTGTCATTGTGTGCAATGTGTGAGATGTGGGTGTGAGTGTTGCTAGGTAGAGATTGTTGGTGGTTGAGTGCTGGGGGTGTGGTACATTGAGCAGTGTGTGAAGCTTGTGGTACCAATGGTGGTATGTAGCTTTTGTTGAAGCCTTCACTCACCCTGACCATCTGTGTAAGGTCATTTAAATATCTTCCTGCACTGGGTGTGGGTCCTGGTGTAAGGGGTTTTCTTGCTAGGTCTCTATCTCTGGTGAGACCTCTCTCTCTATTGCACAGTAATTTACCGAGTGGTTCGACCCACTCACCCCTTAGGTTCTGTACACTGGACTTTGAGGCAGGAACTACAATGCAGAGAATACTCTGTAGACCAAGTTTAATGAAACGAAGTGAAATTTTATTGCTAAAGGAAAAATTGAATGTAAGCCAATAAGGTACACGGGAGGGAAAAACAAATCATAATACAGTACTAACCAATATATCCACAGGCATATTATACTTTACAAGGTTCAGCGTGAAATAGGGAAACACACGGAACATCGAGGGACAACAACTCATTGTTAATTATCCCCTAAAATGCCCACTCCCTAAACCTAGCTAGATTAGATTATGAGGGGCCAGAAACATGCTCACCAGTCCCAGTTAGAAAATAGAGGTTTTGAAGTCTGCGTTTTGGTCCTCTCAGTTGTCCTGTCTCCACGTGGTCAGTGGAACGCAGCGGGCTGCGACACACTCTTTTCTCCCTCGAGGTAATGGACTCGGACAGGCTGGATGTTAGCAGGCCTGGACGTCGGCGTGGAGAGAGCCCAACTGTTTGACCATTTTCATAAGGTCTCTTCTTGGAGGGTCGCCGTCTTTTCGTCTCGTCAATGGCCCGGGGTTTGTCGATGATCTCCCGATAGCTACCCCGGGTCTGGACGCTGACACAACCTGAACCACCAGTGGCTACTCTGAGTCTTCAACACGTCTCCGATCCCAATCGTCTACCGAATCATCTTCTTCTTCCGAGACTGAATGGCCTCTCTACCGAACCCGAACTCCTAACCGAACTGCACCTTCTTCGGACCCCCGAACGATCTCTCGAAAATGACCTCTACAATGCTCTTTCTCGATCAACTCTCTCGATCATCTCTCTCTCCGAACTCTCCTAATGGCTATCCCAGGTCTCCAGTTATACTTCTCATGGAGGCCCTTATCTCCCGCCATATCAAGGTTAGTCTTTGTTTAAATTTTGGCGGGCTTGTAGCATAGAGGGGTAGTCATTGTGTTTAAAGTACTTTCGGGATGGCCGGTAACTGCCATCTCTGGACTGGAATGACCTTGTATTGTCTTTAATGGGTCTTGATGCCCCACTTTGAATTTGAAGCTGTTTCCCTTTAGAGTCATAGAGTCATAGAGTAATACAGCACGGATAGAGGCCCTTCGGCCCATCGTGTCCGCGCCGGCCATCAAGCCCTGTCTAATCTAATCCCATATTCCAGCATTTGGCCCGTAGCCTTGTATGCTATGGCATTTCAAGTGCACATCCAAATGCTTCTTAAATGTTGTGAGGGTTTCTGCCTCCACAACCCTCTCAGGCAGTGAGTTCCAGACTCCAACCACCCTCTGAGTGAAAAAGTTCTTTCTCAAATCCCCTCTAAACCTCCCGCCCTTTACCTTGAATCTATGCCCCCTAGTTATTGATCCCTCTACTAAGGGAAAAAGCTCCTCAGCATCCATCCTATCTATGCCCCTCATAATTTTGTACACCTCAATCATGTCCCCCCTCAGCCTCCTCTGCTCCAAGGAAAACAAACCCAATCTGCCCAGTCTCCCTTCAAAGCTGAAGCGCTCCAGCCCCGGTAACATCCTGGTGAACCTCCTCTGCACCCTCTCCAACGCGATCACATCCTTCCTGTAGTGTGGCGACCAGAACTGCACACAGTATTCCAGCTGTGGCCTAACCAGTGTTTTATACAGCTCCATCATAACCTCCTTGCTCTTATATTCAATGCCTCGGCTAATGAAGGCAAGTATCCCATATGCCTTTTTTACCACCTTATCCACCTGTTCCGCCGCCTTCAGGGATCTGTGTACTTGCACACCCAGATTCCTCTGACCCTCCGTCTTGCCTAGGGTCTTTCCATTCATTGTGTATTCCTTTGCCTTGTTAGTCCCCCCAAAGTGCATCACCTCGCACTTTTCCGGGTTAAATTCCATTTGCCACTGTTCCGCCCATCTGACCAACCCATCTATATCGTCCTGCAGACTCAGGCTACCCTCCTCGCTATTTACCACCCTACCAATTTTTGTATCATCCGCGAACTTACTGATCATGCCCTTTACATTCATATCCAAGTCATTAATGTAGACCACAAACAGCAAGGGACCCAGCACCGATCCCTGTGGTACCCCACTGGCCACAGGCTTCCAGTCACAAAAACAACCTTCGACCATCACCCTCTGCCTTCTGCCACTAAGCCAGTTTTGTATCCAATGTGCCAAGGCACCCTGGATTCCATGGGCTCTTACCTTCTTGACCAGTCTCCTGTGCGGGACTTTATCGAAGGCCTTACTGAAATCCATGTATACCACATCCACTGCGTTACCCTCATCCACACACCTCGTCACCCCCTCAAAAAATTCAATCAAATTAGTCAGACATGATCTTCCCTTGACAAAGCCATGTTGACTATCCCTGATTAATCCTTGCCTCTCCAAGTGGAGACAAATTTTGTCCCTCAGGATTTTTTCCAATAATTTTCCTACCACTGATGTTAGGCTCACTGGCCTGTAGTTCCCCGGTTTTTCCCTACTACCCTTCTTGAATAATGGTACTACATTAGCGGTTCTCCAGTCCTCTGGCACATCCCCTGTGGCCAGAGAGGTCCTGAATATATGTGTTAGAGCCCCCGCAATCTCCTCCTTTGCCTCACACAGCAGCCTGGGATACATTTCATCCGGGCCTGGGGATTTATCCATTTTTAGGCCAGCTAAAACCGCCAATACCTCCTCCCTCTCGATGTTAATATGTTCGAGCATATCACAGTCCCCCCGCCCCATTTCTATGTCTACATCGTCCTTCTCCATAGTGAAAACAGATGCAAAAAATTCATTTAGAACCCCTCCTACATCTTCCGGCTCCACACACAGATTGCCACTTTTGTCCCTAATGGGCCCTATTTTTTCCCTAGTTATCCTCTTACCCTTAATATACTTATAAAACATCTTCGGATTTTCCTTTATTTTGCTCGCCAGTGTTATTTCATGGCCCCTCCTTGATCTCCTAATTTCTTTTTTAAGTATCCCCCTGCACTTTTTGTACTCCTCTAGGGCTTCCTCCGTCTTTAGCCTTTTGTATCTACCAAAAGCCCTCCTTTTTTTCCTAATCCATTCTCGTATATCCCCTGACATCCAAGGTTCCCTGTGGTTTTTGGAACCACCCTTGACCTTTACGGGAACATGTTGCCATTGTATGATCTCCATCTCCCTTCTGAAAGCCTCCCATTGCTCCGATGCGGATTTTCCTACAAGTAGCTGATCCCAGTCCATTTTGGCCAGATCCTGCCTTATCCTATTAAAATCGGCCTTCCCCCAATTTAGAACTTTTATTTCCGGCCCATCCCTGTCCTTTTCCATGACCACCTTAAATCTTACCATATTATGGTCACTATCACCAAAGTGCTCACCAACTAGCACTTTTTCCACTTGGCCGGCCACATTCCCTACAATTAGGTCCAGTACCACCCCCTCTCTTGTAGGACTTTCTACATGCTGGCTCAAAAAGCTCTCCTGGATGCACTTTAAGAATTCTACACCCTCTGAGCCTTTCACACTCTGACTATCCCAGTTAATATTGGGGAAGTTGAAATCCCCCATTATTATTACCCTATTATTTGCACATTTCTCTGAGATTTGCCTACATATCTGTTCCTCTATCTCCCCCTGACTGTTTGGAGGCCTATAGTACACTCCCAGCAAGGTGCTTGCCCCCTTTTTGTTTTTAAGCTCCAACCATATGGCCTCATTAGAGGACCCTGCTAATATATCATCCCTCCTTACTGCAGTAATTGACTCCTTAATTAATATTGCGACACCCCCTCCTCTTATACCTCCCCCTCTGTCTCGCCTGAAGATTCTGTACCCCGGAATATTGAGCTGCCAGTCTTGCCCTTCCCTCAACCATGTCTCCGTGATAGCAACAATATCATACTCCCATGTGTTTATCAACACCTTCAGTTCATCCACCTTATTTGCAAGACTCCTTGCATTAAAATAGATGCCATCCAGCCTTGCCCTTATATATTTGCCCTGTCTACCAAGCTGACTTGTTTTTTTCTCTATAATTGGCAGCACATCCCCCCCTATTTCAGCTCCCCTCTGTATCCCATCCCCCTGCCAAGTTAGTTTAAACCCCCCCCAACAGTGCTAGCAAACCTCCCCGCAAGGATATTTGTCCCGCTTTGGTTCAGGTGCAACCCGTCCGACTTGTACAAGTCCCACCTTTCCCAGAAGCAGGCCCAGTGATCCAGGAAAGTAAAACCCTCCCCCCTACACCAACTCTTTAGCCACGCATTCATCTGCTCTATCCTCCCATTCCTATACTTACTAGCACGTGGCACTGGGAGTAATCCAGAGATTACAACCTTTGACGTCCTGCTCTTTAATCTGTTACCTAGCTCCCTAAATTCTTGATGCAGGACCTCATCCCTCTTTTTACCTATGTCGTTGGTACCAATGTGGACCACGACCACTGGCTGTTCACCCTCCCCCTCCAGAATGCCTTGCAGCCGCTCAGTGACATCCTTGACCCTGGCACCAGGGAGGCAACAAACCATCCTGGATTCACGTCTACGGCCACAGAAACGCCTATCTGTTCTCCTTACTATAGAATCCCCTACCACTATTGCTCTCCCACTCTTTTGCCCCCTTCCTGGGCAGCAGGAGCACCCCCAGTGCCAGGAAGTTGCCTGCTGCTGCCTTCCCCTGGTGAGTCATCCCCCTCAACAGTATCCAAAGCGGTATACTTGTTTGAAAGGGGGATGTCCGCAGGGGTTCCCTGCACTACCTGCCTGCCTTTGTTGCTCCGCCTGATGGTCACCCCCTGTGCTGCCCTACCCTGAGGCGTGAACAACTCGCTAAACGTGCTATCCACGAGCCTCTCAGCATCGCGCATGCTCCAAAATTCATCCACCCGCAGCTCGAGCGCCGCAATGCGGTCTGCAAGTAGCTGCAGCTGGATGCATTTCCCGCACACATGGTCGCCAGGGACACTGGCAGCGTCCCTGATTTCCCACATGGAGCAAGAGGAGCAGAACACGGGTCTGAGCTCTCCTGCCATGACTTACTCCTTTAATTAATTAAAAAATGTATTCAATACCCCAGTTATAGGTATACTCTAAGGCGCTTTATTTACCAACTGTCCCCACTACACCAGAGACCCTAGAAATTTAACACCACAGAAGTCAAGCTTGTATTGAAAAGAGAGAAATACTCACCAACCAATCACTTACCTGCTCCCTGGTGACGTCACACACTGATTACTTTTTACCTCTCTCCTCTACTGTTGATTTGGTAGGCCTTTGCCTTCGCGCCGGTTTTTAAGCCGGGCTCCTCCTCCGCTGCTGCTCTACCCCGAACTGGTCGGGCCTCTGCCTTCGCGCCGGTTTTTAAGCCGGGCTCCTCCTCCGCTGCTGCTCTCCCTCGAACTGGTCGGGCCTCTGCCTTCGCGCCGGTTTTCAAGCCGGGCTCCTCCTCCGCTGCTGCTCTCCCCCGAACTGGTCAGGCCTCTGCCTTCGCGCCGGTTTTTAAGCCGGGCTCCTCCTCCGCTGCTGCTCTCCCCCGAACTGGTCGGGCCTCTGCCTTCGCGCCGGTTTTTAAGCCGGGCTCCTCCTCCGCTGCTGCTCTCCCCCGAACTGGTCGGGCCTCTGCCTTCGCGCCGGTTTTTAAGCCGGGCTCCTCCTCCGCTGCTGCTCTCCCCCGAACTGGTCGGGCCTCTGCCTTCGCGCCGGTTTTTAAGCCGGGCTCCTCCTCCGCTGCTGCTCTCCCCCGAACTGGTCGGGCCTCTGCCTTCGCGCCGGTTTTTAAGCCGGGCTCCTCCTCCGCTGCTGCTCTCCCCCGAACTGGTCTGGCCTCTGCCTTCACGCCAGTTTTTAAGCCGGGCTCCTCCTCCACTGCTGCTCTCCCCCGAACTGTATCAGTACAGATACAGTCAGTAACACTTTGACTGGGTAAACATTTTGATGGCCTTTATCTACAGGCCGATCTGATTGGATCTGCATCCAATCCATATGTATGGGGTTCTGTCTGGTTTCGCATTCTCCGAAATTGCATTCCAGAACTTACTGTGGGCTGAATCCACAAAAGCTGTCTGTGGACTGCAGGAACCATTTTAAAATGTCCCAAAGAGCTGGTCACGGGTTCTGGTGGCCATTTTGTGTGCCCCTTTTTCTGGGCTTCTTTTAAAACAGTCTTTAAAAATTAAGGCCTTTTCTGCCAATAGACCCTTATAGGAAAATGTTCAATTTTGCGAATCCTACACTAGGGAGCACAATGCTGCCCATGATGTGGTGTGTCACCTCCCTCCACATAGTCTGGTAGACTTGTGGCGAGGGCCTCCTGTTAGTTGCTAGGTACAGGACCACCCGCCTTCTCTCAACTGCTAAAACCAATGCCTCCGAAGCTTCATTGAAAAACCTCTGGGCTCTCTCCCTGGGGTGGCGATCTACCATCAGGATTTGTAATTAAGTGCTACTTCTCTTTGACCTTCTTCTTATGATTGTTGAGGCAGTTGCACACCCAACAATGCTGAGAATGAGGTGCTGCAGCATCAATGAACCTCCCCTTGATCCATTTTTTCAGTGTAATGCCACGCCGTTGAGCTTGGGTGTTTAGACGAGAAACTGCAATCATTTTAATGAGGAGGATGAACTTTGCGTACAGCCGAGATGATTTTCAGGTGGTGCTCCTTAACCATTTTTAATGTCTAAACACTGCTAATTTCTTGGCTTTTACAAATTTCTAGCCCATACTATTTCTTGTGAAAGCAAAATCTTAAATGAGAATATACAACAAATGTTATATATAAAGAACACCCAACACATTTTCATTAACACATTAAGAAAAGCATATCTTATCAATGATACTGAGAAAACAACAACATTTAAATTTTCTTACAAAATCTCCCATATAGAAATACACCTTCCCATTAATTATAACAGTGATTTCTTTGCGCAATCTAAAGTGGACTTGAACAGTGATCTTGACTTTGAATTACTTGAAGATATTTTTGACACTGAATTAACAAAACTTGGTCAAGAAAATATCCACCCTCCTGACGGAAATATCAAATTGGAATAGCCAGACTGCTCCAGAAAATAATCACTGATAATGACATACTAACCACAGAGTAAGAGCAACTGACACTAGATGAGGTGAGGATAACTTTATGAACCACGAGAAAACATGCAAGGCCTGAAATTCCAAAAGTTTGATAGGGTATAAAGTTGGTGTATCTAACTGGGGGAATTGTTGTGTTTCATTGCACTGTTAGATAGAGGCTTAGCGGGAGAAATTAGGTGGCACTCCATTTGGGGTGCTAACTTTGCCGGGGCGCTACTTTTAGTGCCCCGAAGAAGGTAGTGCCCCAGTACCATAAATTTAATGGTAGCACCCCAAGCAGGAGGCAGGGCGCTACTGGAAGCGCTCCCCCTCCTTGATGCGCTACCAGTGAATATTGCGGCACTATGTGCAACAGCACCACGCGCATTGGCACGTAATGCTGTGCCATTGCAGGCCTCCCACCCCTGATTAAAGGGGAGGGGCCTAGTGCTGCATGCAGCGGGGCCCTGCTGGACCACCGGGGAGCGGGGTGCTGGGAAAACAGCCCAGCACTCAAGAGTAGTGCCGGGCTGAGCGATCGCGGCCAGCACCCCGAAGAAAAAAGGGGAAGTAGGCAGGTGCTGCCAGTTGGCCAAAAAAAAGGCCACCCGACACCTGCCCTTTAACCTGCGCCACCGCGGCTGCAAAAACGCCACCCTGACCCTGTCGGACATATCGTCCGGCGGTAGGTCAGGGAGCGCAACCGATGTTTGCGGCCGGTGCGTCATCGCTGGCGGCACAGCACTACCAGCTACCGCCGCCGCTAACCTCACACTGAATTTCGCGTGAGGCATCAGCGACGCCACACCTGAGCACAAGGAGCTTTGTGCCCTGTTAGCATTCCCCGCAAAGCAACCAAATTCCTCCCCCTTAGGGTTTAGATATTAGAGTCTTCTAACTTAATTTCAAAGTATCTTGCGAGACTGTGTCTTGTTTGGTGACTTTCCCTAAAGTGAAGTGGAAAGGCTACAAAATGTTTTTTCCCCATGGGGATTCCCATTATTTATCATTGATTTGTTCGAGGAGAAAGTATAGGAGGAACAGCAGGCAAACAGAGCAGCCTGGTTTATAAGGCACTACCACAGATGATGTCGACCTTGCTGCAGATACCCAGCCACCAGTATAGAAACCACAGAAGATCATTCCTCAATATATCCACAAAGTTATCAGACAGGAGCTTGTGTTCTGTGGGACATATGCAGAAGGCTACCACTCAGTACAGAATGCTCTGCATTGTAGAGAAGTCCACTCTGACCATGCTGCAAAGGATGCATTAGACCCTGCTTTTTTTTCTGTTATCTGCTGCACATCTTTTCAAAGTATTTGCAGTACCTTCGTATGGTTCTGATGTTTTGTGAGCATTTGTCTTTTCATGAAAGGTTTTCTGAGATCATCACCTGAATGCTCAGCAGCCAGGGTCCCACATTTCCTAAGCCTCCACTCGGGTAGATCAGGCTCCACCTCTATACTTCATACACTGGCTTGCTTGTGAGTTGTGAATCTCCCTATGCCAATTCCGCATCTGTCTTCACTGTAGAAGACACTAACAACATCCCAATAATGGATAATCAGGGGGCCACAGGGAGTGGGGAACTAAAGGCAATCACTATCACTAAGGAAATAGTACTCGGTAAAATAATGGGACAAAAAGATGACAAGTCCCCTGGACCAGATGGCCTGCATCCCAGGGTCTTAAAAGAATTGGTTGCAGAGATAGTGGGTGCATTGGTTGTAATATACCAAACTTCCCTGGACTCTGGAGAGGTCCCAGCAGATTGGAAAACTGTTAATGTAACACCCCTATTTAAGAAAGGAGGGAGAAAGAAAGCAGGAAACTATAGACCAGTTAGCCTAACATCTGTAGTTGGGAAAATGCTGGAGTCCTTCATTAAGGAAGCAGTTGCAGGGCATTTAGAAAAAACATACTGCAGTCAAACAGAGTCAGCGTGGTTTTAGGAAAGGGAAATCATGTTTAACAAATTTGCTGGAGTTCTTTGAGGATGTAACAAGCAGGGTGGATAAGGGTGAGTTAGTGGATGTGGTGTATTTGGATTTCCAGAAGGCATTCGATAAGGTACCACATAAAAGGTAACTGCATAAGATAAGAGCTCACGGAGTTGGGGGTAATATATTAACATGGATAGAGAATTGGCTAACTAACAGAAAGCAGAGTGTCGGGATACATGGGTCATTTTCTGGTTGGCAAACAGTAACTAGTGGGGTGCCACAAGGATCGGTGCTGGAGCCCCAACTATTTACAATCTACATTAATGACTTGGATGAAGGGATCGAGTGTAATGTAGCCAGGTTTGCGGATGATACAAAGATGGGTGGGAAAGCAAGTTGTGCAGAGGACTCAAAGTATCTGCAAAGGGATATAGACAGGCTAGGTGAGTGGGCAAACATTTGGCAGAAGGAGTATAATGTGGGAAAGTGCGAGGTTATCCACTTTGGCAGGAAAAATAAAAAAGCAAACTATTATTTAAATGGAGAGAGATAACAAAATGCTACAGTTCAGAGGGACCTGGGGGTCCTTGTGCATGAAACACAAAAAGTTAGCATACAGGTACAGCAAGTAATTAAAAAGGCAAATGGAATGTTGGCCTTTATTTCAAGGGGTTTGTAGTATAAAAGCAGGGAAGTCCTGCTACAACTGTACAAGGTATTGGTGAGACCACACCTTGAGTACTGCGTACAGTTTTGGTCTCCTTATTTAAGGAAGGATATACTTGCATTGGAGGCAGTTCAGAGACGATTCACTAGGTTAATTCCAGAGATGAGGGGTTTGACTTATGAGGAAAGGTTGAGCAGGCTGGGCCATATGCTCATTGGAATTTAGAAGAATGAGAGGTGATCTTATCGAAACATATAAGATAATGAGGGGTCTCGACAAGGTAGATGCAGAGAGGATGTTTACCCTCATGGGTAAATCTAGAACTCGGGGGCACAGTCTCAGAGTAAAGGGTCGCCCTTTTAGAACTGAGATGAGGAGGAACTTCTTCTCTCAGAGGGTCGTAAATTTGTTGAATTCTCTGCCCCAGAGAGCTGTGGAGGCTGGGTCATTAAATACATTTAAAGTGGAGATAGACAAATTTTTGCAAGGTAAGGGAGTGAAGGGTTATGGGGAGCAGGCGGGAAAGTGGCTTTGTGCCCAAGATCAGCCATGATCTTATTGAATGGCGGAGCAGGCTCGAGGGACCAAGTGGCCTATTCCTGCTCCTATTTCTTATGTTCTTAGGTTCTCTGTATCACCCCGAGTTAATTGATTTGGACTGGTGAGTGCCAGTGATGGTGTCCATGACAGAGAGGGGCAATTTCTGCTGGCTTTGCCAGGTGCTGAAGGTCCTAGATTATTTAAATTAGGGAACCTCCCTCAGCTTCGGGCAGTCCTTTCAGGTCAACAGCCGAGGTTCCCAGGACGTGCATCCCAGAATTTATGTTAGGATGCTGCTCCCACAGGTGTTCAAGGCCCCATTATGTGACTGCAAGACATGAATATGCAAGCCAAGTAGAATTAATTAAAGTAACTTAAATAAAAGCAGAAAATAATGGAAATACTCAGCAGGTCAGGCAGCATCTGTGGAGAGAGAAACAGAGTTAACGTTTCAGGTCGATGACCTTTCGTCAGAACTGGAAAAGATTAGAGATACAAGTTTTAAGGAAGTACAGAGAAAGGGAAAGGAGGGAGGAGAGGAAAGAACAAAAGAAAATGCCTGTGATAGGTTGGAAGGATAGGAGTGATTAAATGGTAAAAGGAATGATGGTGCAAGGCGAAATGAGATGGCACTGTGACAAGTAAAGAAACATAAGATGGGTCTAGGGGAGCTGTAAATGGGAATAGCAGAATCATCAATAGCTGCCGTCCGACGAAATGGGGGCAGAGATTATGATCTGAAATTGTTGAACTCAATGTTGAGTCCAGAAGGCTGTAAAGTGCCTCATAGAAAGATGAGATGCTGTTCCTCGGGCTTACTTTGAGCTTCACAAGTAATTTAGACTGCTAAGGAAGAAAATGAAGCAGATGAGCTTCCAGGTGTAAGCATATAAAAATATATGACAGCAAGATACTTAAAAACACACTCCACAACCCATAACAAAATAGTTAACCAGAATCACCTGTGCAACAAAAATGAAAATTTCAATCTAAGATGGACAAGATGTAGACCTAAAGAAGATAAAAAAAGAAAAAGATTTACAATACACTGAGGGAAAATGAAAACTTAACTGTTATGCTTAGAAATTGGACCTTGTTGCGGCTGTTTAATAGGCATAAAATGGGCAGAATGAGGGCCAATTTCTGAGACTAAGGCTGCGATTTTCCCTACCTCGGCCAGTCCGTGGCAGGCGACGTCAGTGGCAGGTCGCGGCCCCACTGCTGCCTCCATACCTCCAACATGACTTTTCCCTGATCGGGCTTCTTAAGCCCGCCCAGCGAGTTTCCCGGCCAATTGAAGGAAGCGGGTCTGATGAAGTCATTTGATGATGCGTCATCAGCTGGTTTCCTTTTAGGGACCAGGGCCAAATTTATTTTGACATTTGTGCTGTCAGTGTTCTACAACATTGATGTGCTGCAAACACTGACAAGCACTGCACAGAGGTGCAAGGCTGCATCCAGGCTCTCCCATGACTCCCTCAATATGCTTATGGAGGGACTCACAGCACGCAGGGAGGCCCTCTTCCCTTCCAATGGGTGGAAGAGACCTCTCCAGGAGAACAACGCAGCCTGGTTGCACATTGCACAGGAGGGCACAAGCAGGGACGTCATCAGGAGGAATAGACTGCAGTGGTGCAAACCTTTCAATGATCTCAGTACATCAAAAAAGTTACTGCAAAGCCACACTCAACCTCATTCTGCTGTGCCACCCATCACATCCCCATCACTCTGCCTTCCCTACCCTACTCCTGCACATCCTTACACACACCAACTTACCTTGCACCTACACCCATCCCTCTCTATCTACATTATCACATCCCCTTCTCACTAGCCACCCCTCACACTCACCCTCATCCTAGTCCAATCATACCAACTAACAACACACAAGGGTAGGCACTGGAATGCTTTAGCCAATGTTCATGTAAAGTTTCTGTTAATGTGCTGTCAAAAATTGAAATCTTTATTTTCAGCACTTTGCGTTCTTGAACAGATTTGTGTGCACCTTTGGAAGTGGCTTAGTGAGTTGCAGTGAATGCTGAAACTTATCGGTACCCCCCCCCCCCGCAATTGTGATGAGTGTGAAAGGAATCGCTTGGGCATTGTAGGGATGCTTTATGGTGTTGGTGTGGGGTGGTGCCAACCTGGCGCATCATGCCAGTGTGTACAGCATCAAGTGAAGTAAATATGGCTATGGTGAGGCCATCCCTGGCCTCCCGGGCAGCTTTGTGGTCGGGTGCTGATGCCCTTTTTGCTGTGCAGCATTAGGTGATTGTAGAGAAGGTTGGTGGTGTTGTTGATGCTGCTGGTGTGCCGAGTGATGCTGGTGTTGGGGTTGATCGTGGTCTGATTCTGAGGACCAAGGTGAGAGAGTATAAAGTGCACCCATGCTGATGGAATATACGGCAGGTGAAGTAGAGAGGACAGAAGTGATCTGTCAATGGTGGGAGAGGTAATGAGGTCAGACTGGATGGAGACTTGTGTAAAGACTTGCAGCATTCTGAATCTGTAGAGGAAATGCAATTTAGGGAAGCTAGTGGTTAAGGGAACATTTCTCAATCAGCTGGGAGCTTTGACTTGACATTTGAAGCTGTCAACTCATCAGCTGATTCAATGGCCACTGACCTTCTGCCTTAGCTTAACAGAAGAGGTCCAGGCACAGCGGGAAACCGGTGGGTGACCTGTCAAATCAAGAAGCTGGGGGAAAATAGCATTGTTAAGTGGCTGTAAACAAGCCACTAATGATTTGAATTGGGTCTCCCGCCACTGCCTGTCAGGTCTGCTCATCACTGGCAGACCCGACATCGGGAAATGCAGGTGTGCGTGTTACGACGGCGGGTGCCTGACCCACTGCCAATCATTTTAAATTTCATAGCTGACCTGTCACCTATCCCATCCACTGAGTGCTGGCAAAATCATGGCCTAATATCCTACATTCCAAGGAGTCCTGGAATCTGTCCAACCTGATATTGGGTCAATGGCAAAATACTGCGGATTCTGGAAATCTGAAATAACAGAAAATGCTGGAAACACTCAGCAGGCCAGGCAACATCCATGGAGAGAGAAACAGAGTTAACATTTCAGGTCTGTGACCCTTCATCAGAACTGGAAAAAGTTAGAGATGTAGCAGGTCTTAAGCAGGTGCAGAGGCAGGAAAAGGGGGGGGGGAAGAAAGAATGAAAGGAACGGTCTGTGCTAGGGTGGAAAGCAGGAGTGATTAAATGTTGCAAACGTGGATGGCAGAATCATCAACAGCTGCCATGTGAAAAAATAGGGGCAGAGGTTATAGTCTGAAATTGTTGAACTCAACGTTGAGTCCAGAAGGCTTTAAAGTGCCTAAACAAAAGATGAGGTGCTGTTCCTCGAGCTTATGTTGAGCTTCATTGGAACAGTGTAAGAGGCCAAGGACAGAGAGATCAGGGTGGGAGTGGAGTGAAGAATTAAAGTGACAAGTGACCGGAAGCTCGGGGTCACCCTTACGGACTGAATGGAGGTGTTCCGCAAAGCGGTCACCCAATCTGCGTTTGGTCTCCCCAGTGTAGAGGAGACCGCATCGTGAGCAGTGAATACAGTATACTAGATTGCAAGAAGTACAAGTAAATCACTGTTTCACCTAGAAGGGGTGTTTGGGGACCTGGACAGTGGGAAGGGAGGAGGTAAAAGGGCATGTGTTGCATCTCCTGTGCTTGCATGGGAAGGTGCAGTGGGGAGGGGAGGGGCTGTTGGGGTGATTGAGGAGTGGACCAGGGTGTTGCAGAGGGAGCAGTCCCTTTGGAATGGTGAAAAGGGAGGGGAGGCGAAGATGCATTTGGTGGTGGAATCACACTGGAGGTGGCGGAAATGGCGGAGGATGATCCGTTGAATGTGGAGGCTGGTGGGGTGAAAGGTGAGGACAAGGGGTACCCTATCGTGGTTCTGGAAGGGTGAAGGAGTGTGAGCAGAAGTGCAGGAAATGGAATGGACACGGTCGATGGCCATGCCAATCACGGTAGAGGGGAATCCTCGGTTGAGGAAAAAGGAAGACATATTGGAAGCACTAGTATAGAATGTGGCATTGTCAGAACAGATGTGGCGGAGACAGAGAAAATGGGAGAATAGAATAGAGTCCTTACAGGAAGCTATGGGAGTCAGTGGGCTTGCAGTGGATGTTTGTCGATAGCCTATCCCCAGAAATGGATACAGGGAAGTCCAGGAAGGGAAGGGAAGATTCGGAGATGGATCTTGTGAAGGTGAGGGAAAGGTGGAAATTGGAAGCAAAGTAAATGAAATTTTCTAGTTCAGGGTGAGAACAGGAAACAGCACCAATACAGTCATCAATGCACCGGAAAAAGAGGTGAGGGAGGGGAACTGAGTATGACTGGAACAAAGTGTGTTCCACATATCCATTGCAACATTTAACCATGCAAGCCTTCAACCCTAGCACAGACCGTCCCTTTTGTTACTTCTTCCCCTCCCCCTTTCCCTGCCTCTGCAGCTGCTTAAAACCTGTTACATCTCTAACTTTTTCCAGTTCTGACGAAGGGTCACAGACCGGAAACGTTAACTCTGTCTCTCTCCACAGATGCTGCCTGGCCTGCTGAGTGTTTCCAGCATTTTCTGTTATTTCAGATTTCCAGCATCCGCAGTATTTTGCTATTGGCCTCTTACACTGTTCCAATGAAGCTCAACATAAGCTCGAGGAACAGCACCTCATCTTTCGATTAGGCACTTTACAGCCTTCTGGACTCAACATAGAGTTCAACAATTTCAGACTATAACACCTGCCCCTATTTTTTCACACGGCAGCTGTTGATGATTCTGCCATCCGCATTTGCAACATTTAACCACTCTTGTCTTCCATCTAGCACAGACCATTCCTTTTATTCTTTCTTCCCCTCCCCCTTTCCCTGCCTCTGCACCTGCTTAAGACCTGTTACATCTCTAATTTTTCCAGTTCTGACGAAGGGTCCCAGACCTGGGCAGAAGCATGGCAGATGCAATATAATGTGGATAAATGCGAGGTTAACCACTTTGGTGTCAAAAACAGGAAGGCAGATTATTATCTGAATGGCAATAGATTGGAAGAAGGGGAAGTGCAACGAGACCTGGGTGTCCTTGTGCACCAGTTGCTGAAGGTAAGCATGCAGGTGCAGCAGGCAGTTAAGAAGGCAAATGGTATGTTGGCCTTCGTAGCGAGAGGATTCGAGTACAGGAACAAGTCTTGCTGCAGTTGTACAGGGCCTTGGTGAGACCACATCTTGAGTATTGTGTGCAGTTTGGTCGCCTTATCTGAGGAAGGATGTTCTTGCCATGGAAGGAGTTCAGCGAAGATTCACCAGACTGATACCTAGGATGGCAGAAATGACGTATGAGGAGAGATTGGGTCGATTGGGCTTATACTCGCTGGAGATTAGAAGAATGAGAGGGGATCTCATTGAAACTTATACAATTCTGACAGGACTGGACAGACTAGATGCAGGAAGGATGTTCCCGATGGTCGGGGAGTCCAGAACCAGGGGTCACAGTCTAAGGATTTTTGTACTAAATTTAGTACATAAATGAGGAGGAATTTCTTCACCCAGAGAGTGGTGAACCTGTGGAATTCTCTACCACAGAAGGCAGTAGAGGCCAATTCATTAAATATATTCAAGAAGGAGTTGGATATATTTCTTAAGGTTAAAGGGATCAAGGGATATGGGGAGAAAGCAGGGACAGGGTACTGAATTTGGATGATCAGCCATGATCGCATTGAATGGCGGAGCAGGCTCGAGGGGCCGAATGGCCTAATCCTGCTCCTATCTTCTATGTTTCTATGTTTCTATGAAACATTAACTCTGTTTCTCTCTCCACGGATGCCGTCTGGCCTGCTGAGTGTTTCCTGCATTTTCTGTTATTTCTGATGTTGGGCAGGTCAGTGTCTGGTGAAGCTGCTTTAAAACAAGTGTTAGGCCCCTAGCATAAGGGGAAATGTAGCTGTCAAAAGGGTAGATGTAGCAATATTAAATAATAAATTACAGTGTATGAAATTAATGAAAGATTTTGGTAAATGTTGTTCTGGACAGTAAAACTTGTTTGATCACATAGACCTCGGAGTTAATTTCTGTGGATAATTGCAACTTTGTGGACTTAGATGGTGATATGTGAGAGTGTGACTTCGGTATCATGGAGGTATGGAATACTCTTAGGGGTGGGAGAGGAACAGGCTGGAAATAATTTTATTGGTTTTCTCAACTCTTATGTACTGAAATCACTCAGCTTTATGTTCCTGGTTCTTTCTCTAGCTGCAGGCTGATGGCTCCCTTGCTCCACTTCCTTTCCTTCCTGTGTGCCCTCCTTCTAATGTGGGCATGCAGGCCCTTCTCTATTTTCATCATCAGTATCCCTTTCGGCTTCATGAAGTAGCAACCTTTTCTGTATCACGATATTAGGTAGAGCACAGAAAGCTACAGTAATTCTGGTGACTCTTGCTAGACTGTACTGCAGGGCTCTAACAGACGTCTTTAGGCATCTACAATGTGTCTTCAGAATGCCAATAGTCTGCTCTATTCCATTCTTGAAACCCCATGGCTTTATCGTGTTTGTTCTCTCCATCTGCCACCAGTTGCCATACTGGAGTCACAAGCAGGGGATAACCTTGATCCCTAATCAACCATCCTGATCCATGTCTCTGGGTCATCGAGGCTGGTATGGTGGATTGGCACATGATGGAAGTATCAAGGCAGCTTTCAGGTTATCAGACATTAATTTGCAGAATAAGATGACTGACATTGCACACTTGCTGCACGTTAATAAATAAAACACTTTTCAGTTCATGAAACTGATGGGTTGTCAAATGGGACTTTCAGCATCGCATGAGCTCCATGCATTGCTCTTTGCACTTGTGGGAATCCTGTCAGTCCGTTGGATTGCTCTTTCGCTTTGTTTCACAGATTCCACGGTGAAGGTAATGACACATGAGGCCTGCCTAATGAAAGCACTAGTGAGCACTTCATTATAGTGGTGAGCTGCTCTCTGAATAATCTGTTCAAAGGTTGCTTGAAGCTGCCTGGAAACATCCAATGGTTAAAAAAAAATATCAAGGGAGTGGTCACTTTAACTGCTACAAAAAATGCAGTTTTTCTGATTCAGGTGGGCTGCAGGTCTTCAGCCAGCAGCTTGCATATGTCCACCCCCTTCCACCATAGTCTTTGGGGAGAGCACTGACAGGCAGAGAATTGTAAGAACCATGTGATCTGTAAACCCTGTTGAGTGGGTATCTACATGTTGGAAACAAATGCCTTCCATGGTGCCTCTCTCTAAGACTCTTCAATCTAAACTCTTCCATATCCTCACACTCTTCTTCATCGTACAGAACAGAGGGATTCCTATTGGGAAGTCCATTTTTTCAGTCTAAAATATTACTTTTTCTATTACCCATTACCAATAGCAGTAGAATCTTCAAAGATGCTCCAGAGCAGCAAACACTAAAAATTGAGGTCCAGGCAATATTTCCCAAAGCTTCAGATAGCACAATGACAATGGCTTCCTGAATGCAGTCTCTATCTCAGGGATACCACTGTGCTGCTCATACCACCATCTCAATGTTGGTGGTGTTTTCAGAGGTCCGGTTTCAATGCCAAACCACTCCATTTTACTGTATTTAGCACTCAAAAATGGGTGATAAGAAGGAAAATTGAACTCCTACACACACATTAAGAACGTTTTTGCAGCTCTCTTTGAGAGTTCCAGTTGTCAGCAGAATATAACCTCACGATTAATTTGTACTCTCATTAGAAAAATGAGAATAAATAGATAATTAAAACAGCAAAAATATAATTATGAGTTTAAGTACATTGTAATGGATTCAACAGAAAACAATTTAAAGATCATTTGAGCCCTGTATTTCTGCTATTTTTGGGTAGACAACTTGCCATCTTTTTCTCTCAACTAGGGAATTTGTGAAACGCATATTTGTTAAATGTGCCCTAGTTTTGTTTTTTTTTGGATCTAATTTAAAGAGGGATGGCATTGAACAGGTATTTATTGATAGAGTCCTAAAATATTTAATAAATTAATCAGTCAACAAGACATTAACTTATGAAAGGTTTTAATCACAAGCTCTTCTTCCATCAAGAATTCTACAAACATCCTACTCAGCCCTCAATGGCAGATCTTTCTTATTTTGGCCCAGATATTCCGATCACAGGCCTCCCGTGGGCAGAGCACTGCGATCTGGAAAAATTTGCGCCCTTACCTGTGTGCAGTTCTGGTCGCCACACTACAGGAAGGATGTGATTGCGTTAGAGAGGGTGCAGAGGAGGTTCACCAGGATGTTACCAGGGCTGGAGCGCTTCAGCTATGAAGAGAGACTGGGCAGATTGGGTTTGTTTTCCTTGGAGCAGAGGAGGCTGAGGGGGGACATGATTGAGGTGTACAAAATTATGAGGGGCATAGATAGGATGGATGCTGAGGAGCTTTTTCCCTTAGTAGAGGGGTCAATAACTAGGGGGCATAGATTCAAGGTAAAGGGCGGGAGGTTTAGAGGGGATTTGAGAAAGAACTTTTTCACCCAGAGGGTGGTTGGAGTCTGGAACTCACTGCCTGAAAGGATTGTGGAGGCAGAAACCCTCACAACATTTAAGAAGCATTTGGATGAGCACTTGAAATTCCATAGCATACAAGGCTACGGACCAAATGCTGGAATATGGGATTAGATTAGACAGGGCTTGATGGCCGGCACGGACACGATGGGCCGAAGGGACTCTATCCGTGCTGTATTACTCTATGGCCTAGAAATTCAGTGCCCTTAGCGCCGATTTTGCGGCGCTAGAGGGCCTAGCGCTGCAATTGGCGCCGGCGCCTAAATTGCCTGGGGCCCTTCCGCCGCGGTAGACCGGTAGCGCTGCGCCAGCACCGATGACGTCATCGGTGTGCGCAGCGTCCCGGTTGCCATGGTAACCCGCCCGAACTGGGAAATTGACTTGCGGCCGCCTCGCCCGTGGCAGCTGCAAGCAACTTTCTGGCAGAGGTGCCTTGCACAAGTTTGCGCCGGCGCATTAAAGGCCCCGTGGCGGCCGGCCACTTTCCCGCCGCCCGCCTGGCCGCAGCTCCCTCCCCGGACTTCCCCCCCCCCCCCCCGGAACAGAAGCAAGCCCGGCACTTTTCCGAGGTGCCGGGCTCATTTTTAATAAGATTATCGCGGGCCGCGGCCGGGTGCAGGCAGGTCCTCCTTAAGGGAAGGAGGAGGCCTGCACTTCCCGAACCTGCCGCACCGCAGCGGGCGCCGCAGCGCCGGAATAGCGCCGAAATTCAGCGCATAGCGCCAGTTTTCAGGCGCTAACAGCTTTCAGCAGCGCCGGCAGCCGTTTGGGCGCAGAAGTAGTGAATTTTTGGCCCGACCAGCGCGACTTAGCTCCGGCACTAACTTCCGGCGCTAAAGCCGTTGCTGCGCCAAAACCCAATTTCTAGGCCTATGACTCTATGGCTCCCGGGAGGCGCACAATTCCCTTGCTGGGCCTCTCCAAACTGCCGGTGTGCAGGGCCCACGTATCCCAGAGGTGCAGGTAGTTCGCAGGGTCCCTGGAATCATGTGGGCCATGGGGAGCCAATCAAAGAAGGGAATGTCCCTTCATACATTTGACAGGAAGACCTGTCAAATATATGAATGGAGATCACCCCCAAAACAGAGTAAAACTTTAAATAATTTTTTTTTAAAATGACATGAAAGTCCAATAAATTAACTATTTTAAACAAACATAGAAGATAGGAGCAGGAGTAGGCCATTCGGCCCCTCGAGCCTGCTCCGCCATTCAATGAGATCATGGCTGATCATCCAAATTCAGTACCCTGTCCCTGCCTTCTCCCCATATCCCTTGATCCCTTTAGCCTTAAGAAATATATCCAACTCCTTCTTGAATATATTTAATGAACTGGCCTCCACCGCCCTCTGTGGCAGAGAATTCCACAGGTTCACCACTCTCTGGGTGAAGAAATTCCTCCTCATCTCAGTCCTAAATGGCTTACCCCTTATCCTTAGACTATGACCCCCTGGTTCTGGACTCCCCGGCCATCGGGAACATCCTTCCTGCATCTAGTCTGTCCAGGCCTGACAGAATTTTATAGGTTTCAATGAGATCCCCTCTCAATCTTCTAAACTCCAGCGAGTGTAAGCCCAATCGCCCAATCTCTCCTCATACGTCATTCCTGCCATCCCAAGTGTCAGCCTGGTGAATCTTCGCTGAACTCCTTCCACGGCAAGAACATCCTTCCTCAGATAAGGCGACCAAAACTGCACACAATACTCAAGATGTGGTCTCACCAAGGCCCTGTACAACTGCAGCAAGACACCCTTGTTTCTGTACTCAAACCCTCTTGCTACGAAGGCCAACATACCATTTGCCTTCTTAACCGCCTGCTGCACCTGCATGCTTACCTTCAGCGACTGGTGCACAAGGACACCCAGGTCTCTTTGCACTTCCCCTTCTCCCAATCTATTGCCATTCAAATAATAATCTGCCTTCCTGTTTTTGCCACCAAAGTGGATAACCTCACATTTATCCTCATTATAGTGCATTTGCCATGTTTCTGCCCAATCACCCAACCTGTCCAAATCATACTGGAATTTCACGACATCCTCCTCACAGCATACCCTCCCTTGAAAAAAATAATTAATGTTTTTTACGGGGCTAAAAATAAACTTACCTTTTTTTAAAAGTATTTTTAAATGATAAATCAGTGGAAATGTTTTTTAAAAACTTTTTTCAACTCTTATCCTGGTAAAAGCAGGCCTTACGCCTGTTTTTACCAGGCGCAAGAATTGTAAGTGTTTTCTGTGGGCAGAGGGTCTCCAAAAAGCAGAACTCTCCGCCCGCAGAGGTGCTGCTCCAGGGCAGCCGGAGGATCTGTCAAGAGCTTTCTTGACAGAAAAGAAATGCCAGTTTCCAGTGCATGCGCAGTGCGTGCCTGAAACCGGCATTTCCAATGTCCCTACGGGTGGGTACACAGTACGTACCCACCAGTAGGGATCGGAATATCTGGCCCAATGTCTCCCTAGTGAACATTAGTCATCATTTATTCTACAAATAATCTTACAGCTAAAGGGATAAGCAGAATCACGATATGGTCCCCCTTGTCCTCACCTTCCATGTAACCATGTGTGATTTCTCAGCTCTGTGTGATCTGGATTTTTCTTCAACACCACATGTGCAAATCATGTAGTGTTGTGCTTCTGTCTGTTGGGATTAACATGAGGCATTGCACCATTGACATTATCACTGGCTGCAATGAGTGAAAAAAACATTTTTCATAATCTATTTTCTTCCCTTCAAAATATTACCTTCACAATGAGCAAATTCAAATGGAATAAGCTACCTTTTGGCCCATGGTTTCATCTTGCAGCACAGAAATAATACTGCAAGCATTGTTGAAAGCATTGCAATGATTGTCTTATTAGAAACCCTTTCATGATGTGTGCTGGAAAGGGATATATTTTTATTAATTGCTTTAATTGCAGGTTGTTTGGTAACAGAGGTACTATTTGTTATGTGTTTAAAATTGCAACAGAACTCTGCTGTTATGATCTGCCTATAAGTGTCAATGTATTGTGTTTTTTATTAATATATTTCCTGCCAAATTGTCAATACAGTGTTGATGCAGCTTCATGTACAAGCTCGGTGGTATACATCTATGAGCAGGAACCACAGCAATGTATTTTATATGACAATATCAGGCAAAGAAGCTTGGAAGGGTTTTACAAGTTATGCTGCATGTGAATGACTGCCAGCATTGTATATACTCCAAAGTGCCCTGATCATTGTTTTGGAATGTACACAATGAAGCAAACATTACAGAACAAAATGACTCGCAGACAACTAGATAACAAAAGCGACATTTCATTCATTGCTGTCTTAATTTGTCTGCAAGTGCTTAGCTGGATATGCAATTCCAGTGAGCTGATCCAGTTGAGGCATAGTAACTACCATAATTTGTTCATTAGACATGGAGGGCAGGATTTTCATTGGGCCATGGAGTCGGGATTGGAGGCGTGGGGGGGGTTAAAATCCCGAAATCAGGGGTCCCGACCCCATCCCGCACCCAAACCCGCCTCCATGCCAGTTTCAAAGGAGGCAGGTACCCGCCCCGCACTGGGACCCGCCTACCCGAGGCAGGAGAGGATTAGTGCCAATTAACTGCCTGTTAACAGGTAGTTAACAGGCAGTTTTTAGCCTAATCCCTATTTTTAAGGTTGAAGTGTGGGATTCTCGACGGCTCCAAACTACGCCATGTTAGAGGAGGCGGGCCATCGGGTTGAAGGACTTGGAGGGGTCGAGATGTCAGTGTTCAGGTGAGTGATGTGTGCATGAGTGCAAAGGTAAGTGTGTCTGGTGTGTCTAAAGTGATTAAATAAGTTTTACATAACTTTTCTTACCTTTTCAGCCTTCCTTCCTTTAGGTCTCGGGAGTCCCTCATGTCACCGGCACAGAAAGCAGAATGGCTGCGAACTGTCAAAAGTGACAGCCTTCAGCTTACTGTGCAGGAGAGATTTCTAACTGAGTCTGTGGAGAAGGAACCAGGTTAGAAGTAAGACTGTCAGTGTTTGACAGCTTCAAACAGCTGTGAAACACTGATATTTCATCTGTCAAAACCTCTTGACACACAAAATTTCAGTCTGTGATGTCACCTGTTGCCGGGTGGCCCTTAATTGGCCTGCTGAGCCCGCTGGGCGGTCTCAATAAGGTCAATCAAGTTAAAATCACGTGGATTGGCCGCATCTCGATGGAGGCGGGACTACAACCCCGAAAGTTGTAGTCCCGCCTCCCACCCGACTCCTGAATGAAAATCCTGCCCGTACTCTATGGGCTGGATTTTGTCAGTTTGGACGGGCTGGGCCGTGTCAGGTGGAAATCGTGTCAGGACCCCGACTCCTAATTGAAATGTTGAAAAAGTGGGATTTTCCCCTAATTGGGCAATTGATTTCCTGCGTGTGGGAACACCTGGCCCAATTAGTCGTTTGATACAGAAAGTCGCCTCCGATGTCATCATCAATGCTGCTGGACTTAAGACCTGCAAGCAGCCTTGCTTCCTCTGAAGACTGCAAAGGCTCTGCAAATTGTATGAAGGTGTTGATTTCCCGACAATGTCCATGATCAAGCAAAAGTGTGCTCCTCGATTTGATGAGCCCTCCCTCCAAGCTCTGGTGCATGGAGCCAGATGTAATAAGAAGGTGCTGTTCCCTTCCTCAGGGAGAAAAAAGCCACCCCAGCAGTCAAAAGCTGTGTGGCTGCAAGTGGCCGAGGAGGTCAACTCCATTTCGCTGAGCCGCAGAACATGGCTGCAGTGCAGGAAGAGGTTTCATGACCTTCTCCACACAGGAAGAGTGAGTATGACTTTCCCATCATCCTCAATCTGATCCCCATCACCTCTCCTCACCAGCACTCTGCTTTGCCAACCTCTTCCTCCACATGCCACTTGACACTTACATGCCTGCACCCTTACCCATTCCCTCTCTCTCGAAGGTCACATTCACTTAACTATTCGACCATGCAGTCCTCACATGCCCTATCACTGTGATGCCATGACAACAACAACTTTCAACACACAGGGATGGTCCTTTGTATCATTCTAAGCATCTATGCTATGGATTACCTACACTCACTCATTCATTCTCACTCAAACTCCACTTGTGTCCCGCATTTGTGAGGGGTGGTGTGTGTGGTCAGCTTTGCCTCTGACTCCCTGAGTGGTTCGAATCGCTCCCACTCCCTTGGTTCTAGATTTTGGACTTACTTGGGGGTTGTAATGAAATTGCAACAGACAACTGAGTTGCTGAAAAGAACATTGAGACAGGAAAATATGCACAACGCAATAATCTTATCACTCTAAAAGGGGGAACACTTTGGAATATACGAGGGAGAATGACAATAGACAAAATACTTCACCCCTCCCAATCCCACTACACTAACTAGGTTGGATTCCAGAGGACCAGGGAAATGCTCACCAAACGACTTTCTTGACAGTTGTAGAGGTTCGCGATTTTGGGGTTCTCTAGGTGTGGCGGTTGGGGACTGCCGTACCCCGGACATGGTAGAAGATTTCACCTGCGTTGGTTTTTCAGTCTTCGCGTGTCTGCTGATGCAGTCGGGTGCGTATTTGATCTATCGGGTAAGTACCCAATTTCCTTTGGTTAGTTATAGGGTTTAGAGTCTTTTTCATCAAATCTTACCCAGGGGTAAGTCAGGATAGTTTGCAGAGTGGAAACAAACTTGCGAATCTTCGGTTTCTTCCAGGTTGGTTTCTTGTTGGTCGCGGTGGCCCAATATTACCTAGTTGTTGGTAATATTGTTGGTTGTTTGTTTCTTGGGGTCCTTGGTTGCCGCGATTCCTTTCTCCTTCTGTTCTCCTTCTGTTGTCCTTCCATCAATCTCCGATTCTTCGACTGTGCTGAACTGACAGAGCAGGCCTCAATTATACAGTTTGAGGCCTTGCTTACCTGCCCGTCAAATCTCTTCTGGCCCATTGTCAATTTTGGCGGGCTAGTTA
This sequence comes from Somniosus microcephalus, assembly GCF_052327205.1. Lineage (NCBI taxonomy): Eukaryota > Metazoa > Chordata > Chondrichthyes > Squaliformes > Somniosidae > Somniosus > Somniosus microcephalus. The sequence goes on from NC_140996.1 coordinate 35,037,598, forward strand.
ACTTTAATAGTTTTTAAATTCCTTAACGGGTTCTGGGCTGGTCCCATCTATTTTTAATTGACTTTGGTTTAAACTAGTTTTGTCTTTTCCTGCTGGGGTCAGGGTCCCTTTTGTTGATCAGTGGCATGTACTGCATTATGCATGTTCTTGATGGTGCTGTAATTTTGGCGGGAACTGTCCTTCCGTAGGCCTATTGCCACTTATGTGGAATGGCTGAGACAGTCCAGAACATTCCCAGACAGCTTGGCCTATGCCAATACTCAAACTGTTTGTTTTACAGAGGCTCATCCCATCCCCTTTGTTGCAGCCTTCCACAGGCCTGGACATGTCCTTTTTAAAATAACCAAAATCCTGGGGTTTTAACTTTAAGCCCCTTTTTGGCCCAATATTCTTAAAAACAGTAATCTTCTTGGTTTGGGGGAATCTGTAGAATTTTGCGAACCTTACACATTGCAGGAAAAGAGAGCCCACAATAAGAGGGAAAGAGCCATGACAGGAGGAGGACCACCCTCAGTAACCCAGCTCACCACCTGGGAAGAGGCAGCCCTGGAAATTGCCGGGATCGAAAAGGATTCCCAAGTGGGGGATGGACAGATGGGCGCATTGCAGCAAGCTGGTGACAGAATAGTTTGACATTTCTCTCATTGACATTGCATGAGTCACTGATAATGAATCTGATGCTCTAACAGATTAACTTATGATCATCTGCACTATTCAATGTTCATGTAACCTTGGCCTAACTCTTTCCTTTACTCCCCCACAGGACCATCGAAAGCCCCCGTCCCCACTGTCCAGGAGGAAGAGCCTGAGCTTTCAGACTCCTCAGAGGAAGTTGCAACCTCTGAGGGCGCAGCTTCAGCAGAATTCAGCCAACCCAGCACCAGCGCAGACACTCATACCTCGGTGGGATCTTCGTGAGATAGAGTAGTGTTGGCATCTGGTGTATCACAGCTCACAGGTGAGCATCAGCAGATGGTGGAGACAGGGACAGCAGTGGAGAGTCCTCGTCGGAGGGCGCAGGACTCTGCCAGCTTGGCTCAGCTGCATGTCGACCCTGTGCCTCCAGGTCCATCCAGAACGAGAGCGGTGCTGGAACTCCAGGAACAGGTGCAGGAGTCTCTGTCAGGTTTTGTCTCCAGGCTCGCTGCAAGTGTCGAGCGAATGGAGGAATCCATCGTGAACATGAGCAGAGCCTTTGTGGAGGGATTGGCGCATGAACGCATCACCACAGAAATGATGGCAACCTCCGTCGAAAGGAGAGGATGGCTATGGCCATGGAGGAGCTAAGTCACCAGAGTGTAGAAAACATGGTCATTGTTTAGAATAGACTGGCATCTCTTGAGGAGCGATGGTCAGCTACTGAGCATAGAAATCAGATCTTCATGTAAGTCCTCTGGAGTAGGAATTCCAGTGCAGCAATGGGCCCTCATGGCCCCCCTGAAGTGCAGCAAGGTGCTGTCAAGCCACTTGCTAGCTCTGAAGTGGGGCTGACCTTGAGAGGGATGCTGGTGGCAGACAACAAGGAAGTGGCGGCTCCTCTCCAAATGCTCAAATGACCATGCCACGGCAGAGCCCTCGGTCAGAGCCCCACCAGAGTCCTCACCCAACTGAGATGGGCGTCTCATCCCCTGCACAGCCGCAGGAGCAGCAGACTGTTGCCGAGCCCTCACAGGTTCGCAACCCCAGTGGACGGCCGCCAAAGGTGTCGAGACAGGAGCAGCAAGAAAGTGAGCAAGGGGCCTCCACATCTGCTGAAGCCACAGGGGAAGCACCACGTAGGAGCATGCGTAAGAGGAAGATAATGCACAAGTAGTCACAAGGGTAGTCACTTGGGTGTTATGTTGTGTTTATTTTTGAAATGCCACCAGTTGCTTGTTGTGATAAAAAATTCTGATGGCAAACTGTTGAAGTTGTGGCCTGTGTCATTTTGCAAATGGGACTTCCACATTGAGGGTTTAGAGCGACTTGTAATTTTCAGTATGGTGGTCAGAATGCTAGGAACCCGCAGGTTCTTGTCCATTGTCGATGCTCTGGTAAGAATGTGCGAGGCAAAAGTGTTTGATTGTACAGGCTAAGCAAATGTGACCAACATGATTGCGTCCCTTGCATCCTGGGCAGCAATATGGTCGTGCTCTGGCGACTTCTGGCCTGTGCATCTTCAGGTGGGTGACTAGCAGCTTGGAACTCCCGTTGATTCTCCTGCTGTTGGTGCTGCTGTTGCTCATGGTTCTGCTGTTGCCGCGGCCGGTCTTCATCCAAATCTGATCTCCAGGAGGAAAGGAATTAAATGGTCGCCATGCTTCTGATATATGCCTCAGTTGAGGAAGCGCTTAGTCAAGGTGGGGAGAGGGGTTTCCCAGGAGGTCACACTGGAGATGGGTGTCAGGCTCCAAACTTCCACAACACTGAGTATGCCTGCTAAAAGTTCCCCCAGACCTGAAACTACAAAGTTCTGCCACCTGCAAATTGTCATTGGTGAAATCTCCTTTGTACTGGTGGAGCTGCAGCTGTTCATAAGTAATCCACTAGTGAGGCCACCAGCATTACCTGGCGTGTTCCAGAGGAGGCGTGAGGGATGGGGGGAAATGAATGGGATTATAGAGGCTATTAAGTGGTTATTACGGGCCTTAAGGGCCTATCCCACCTCTTGGAGGCAGGATGGAAAGGGGGTCAGAAAACACACTTTTGGGAAAATTGCTCGGAGGCGGGATGGAGGCAGGATCGGGCCTGCCCACCATATTTGGCAATTTTAACAACTCACACGCCTCCAATCCCGCCTCCTCGGGCCTAGCAAAATCGAGTCCTATGTCTCTTTAATGATACCAGACCATAGGAAGGAAAAACTTGCATTTATATAGCACCCTTCTTGCTCTTAAGACGTCCCAAGCGTTTCAAAGCCAATTAAGTACTTTTGAAGTGCAGTCATTGTTGTAATGTAGGGAAACATAGCAGCCAATTTGCAGCAAGATCCCACAAACAGCAATGAGATAAGTGACCAGATAATCTGGTTTTAGTAATGTTGGTTGAGGAATATATGGTATCCAGGAGAATTCCCCTGCTCTTCTTCAAAAAGTCCCATAGGATCTTTTATGTCCAGCTGAGGGGGCAGACAGAGCATCGGTTTAACTTCTCATAAAAAGGCAGCACTTCGGTTAGCGCAGGACTCCCGCAGTGACCCCACAAGTTTCTGACTCAGTAGGTGAGAGTGCTACCACTGAGTTAAGGCTTATATTTGTTTGGAGTTGTGAGATTGATCATGTATTTGGTGTGCATGTAGTATGTGCTCCCATCCACCATATTCTGTCGAGTGAACAATTGCTGAAGATTATCAGTGGGTTGGAGGACAATAGTGGCTTTCCTTAGATGGATGGGACACATTTACTCCTGCAGCATAATCCAGGTGATTTCATAACTGACAAAGACTCATATCATAGCGGGAATGGTAGCATAGTGGTAATGTCACTAGGCTAGTAATCCAGAGACATGAGTTCAAATCCACCACGGCAGCTGGGGAATTTAAATTTAGTTCATTAAAATAATATCGGATTGTCGTAAAAACCCACCTGGTTCACTAATGTCCTTTAGAGAAGGAAATCTGCCGCCCTTACCTGGTCTGGCCTATATGTGACACAGCACTGTGGCTGACTCTTAACTGCCCTCTGAAACAAACTGCTACGAAACACAATAATAAGAATTAAATTAGACGAGGCACACAGCAACGGCACCCAGCCCAATCGACCCTGCAAAGTTGTCAGACATAGTCATACTCACAGCCAATGAACCAAACTCCTCACCGGCAGGGTGGCGGCACATTGGTATACAGTCGGGAAGGAGTGGCCCTGGGAGGCCTCAACATTGACTCTGGACCCCATGAAGTCTTATGGCTTCATGTCAAGCATGGACAAGGAAAACTCCTGCCGATTACCTGCTACCGCCCTCCCTCAGCTGATGAATCAGTGCTCCTGATGGCCCACAGTGCTTGAAAACCACTTGGAAGAAGCACTGAGAGTAGCAAGGATGCAGAATGTACTCTGGGTGGGGGACTTCAATGTCCATCACCAAGACTCAGGCCTGCGACAGGTGGTGAAAGAACCAACATGAAAAACCTACTTGACCTCGTCCTCACCAATCTACAGCAGTGACCACCGCACAGTCATTGTGGAGACCCTCCATCGTGTTGTGTGGCATTAGCACCATGCTAAATGGAATAGATTCAGAACAGCTCTAGCAGCTCAAAACTGGGCATCCATGAGGTGCTGTGGGCCATCAGCAGCAGCAGAATTATATTCCACCACAATCTGTAACCTCCGCATATGATCCCTCACTCTTCTCTTCTCTTCTTAGGCAGTCCCTCGGAACCGAGGATGACTTGCTTTTACATTAAAAATGAGTTTGCAGGTGACTCACTCTACCATTACCATCAAGCCAGGGGACAATAAGAAGTGTAGAAGAGCATGCCAGGAGCAGCACCAGGTGTACCTAAAAATGAGGTGCCAACCTGGGAAATCTGCAATAGAGGACTACATGCATGCTAAAAAGTGGAAGAAGCATGCTATAGACAGGGATAAGTGATCCCACAACTAACGGATCAGATCAAAGCTCTGCAGTCCTTCCAATCCAGTCGTGAATGGTGGTGGACCATTAAACAACTAACGGGAGGAGGAGATTCCATGAATATCCCCATCCTCATTGATGGTGCAGCCCAGCACGTGAGTGCAAAAGACAAGGCTGAAGCGTTTCCAACCATCTTCAGCCAGAAGTGCCGAGTGGATGATCCATATCGGCCTACTCCTGAGTTCCCCACCATCACATAAGCCAGTCTTCAGCCAACTCGACTCACTCCACGTGGTATCAAGAAATGGCTGAGCGCACTGGATACAGCAAAGGCAATGGGCCCCGACAACATCCCGGCTATCGTGCTGAAGACTTGTGCTCCAGAACTAGCCGCGCCTCAAGCCAAGCTGTTCCAGTACAGCTACAACACTGGCATCTATCCGGCAATGTGGAAAACTGCCCAGATACGTCCTGTCCACAAAGAGCAGGACAAATCCAATCCGGCCAATTACCACCCCATCAGTCGACTCTCAATCATCAGCAAAGTGATGGAAGGTGTCATCGACAGTGCTATCAAGCATCACTTACTCACCAATAACCTGCTCACTGAAGCCCAGTTTGGGTTCCGCCAAGACCACTCGGCTTCTGAACTCATTATAGCCTTGCTCCAAACATGGACAAAGGAGCTGAATTCCAGAGGTGAGGTGAGAGTGACTGCCCTAGACATTAAGGCATCATTTGACCGATTGTGGCCTCAGGAAGCCCTAATAAAACTGAAGTCAATGGGAATCGGGGGGGGAAAATCTCCACTGGCTGGAGTTATACCGAGCACAAAGGAAGATGGTTGTGGTGGTTGAAGGTCAATCATCACAGCCCCAGGACATCACTGCAGGAGTTCCTCAGGGCAGTGTGTTAGGCCCAACCATCTTCAGCTGCTTCATCAATGACCTTCCCTCCAACATAAGGTCAGAAATGGGGATGTTCGCTGATGACTGCACAGTGTTCAATGCCATTCACAAACCCTCAGATAATGAAGCAGTCCATGCCCGCATGCAACAAGACCTGGACGATGTTCAGGCTTGGGCTGATAAGTGGCAGGTAACATTTGTACCACAGAAGTGACAGGCAATGATTATCTTCAACAAGCAAGAGTCTAACCACCGCCCCTTAACATTCAACGGCATTACCATCGCCGAATCCCCCACCATCAACATCCTGGAGGTCACCATTGACCAGAAACTTAACTGGACCAGCCACATAAATACCGTGGCAACAAAAGCAGGTCAGAGGCTAGGTATTCTGTGGAGTGTGTCTCACCTCCTGACTCTCCAAAGCCTTTCCACCATCTACAAGGCACAAGTAAGGAGTATGATGGAATACTCTTCACTTGCCTGGATGAGTGCAGCTCCAACAACACACAAGAAGCTCAATTTCATCCAGGACAAAGCAGCCCGCTTGTGTGACACCCCATCCACCACCTTAAACATTTACTCCTTCCACCACCTGCATACTGTGGCTACTGTGTGTACCATCTGCAAGATGCACTGCAAGAACTCACCAAGGCTTCTTCGGCAGCACCTCTCAAACCCGCAACTTCTTCCACCTAGAAGTACAAGGGCAGCAGGCGCACGTGAATGCCACCACCTCCAAGTTCCCCTCCAAGACACACACCATCCTGACTTAGAAGTATGTCGACGCTGGGTCAAAATTCTGGAACTCCCTAACTAACAGCACTGTGGGAGTACCTTCACTACACAGACTGCAGTGGTTCAAGAAGGCGGCTCACCACCACCTTCTCAAGGGCAACTAGGGATGGGCAATAAATGCTGGCCGTGCCAGCGACGCCCACATCCCATAACCGAAGAAAAAAAACTGGTGATCATGGATTCAGTAGTTGCCCTTCAGTGTTATTTTGTTGGCCAGGGAGATTTCCCTGGGCAAAGTGAATATTGGGGATCAGGCAGGTTCCTTTACAGGCTAGCACTCCAATCTGCCTGATTTTCTGATATTTACTGTGTTCAGGAAATCCAGTGCACCTGGACTCAGACCCATCAAAATGTCCCCGCTAGTTTGACATGGTAAAGTTCATGATGCTTGTGCACTTACAGAATGGGATGTATTAGAAAGGATGGACTTGCTTTGGTATAGCGCCTTTCACAACCTCAGAACGATCCAAAGTGCTTTACTGCCAATTATGTACTTTTGGAGTGTGGCCACTGTTGTAAGGTAGGAAACATGTCATCCAATTTGCACACAGCAAGCTCCCACAAACAGCAATGTGATAATGACCAGATAATTTGTTTTACTGATGTGATCGAGGGATAAATATTGGCCAGGACCCCGGGGATAACTCCCCTGCCCTTCTTTGATATAGTCCCACGGGAACATTTACATTCACCTGAGAGAGCAGTTTAACATCTCATCTGAACGTCGTTGTGCTTGGCATTGCAGGCAAGCTGTTCCAGCCAACTCCCAAGCACATTCATGCTGTAACTGTACTAATCCATATGCTTAGTAATACACAATATTCATTATTATCATAGGTTCTCAAACTATTCCCTGATAATGGCCATTTGAGTGTGGAACTACTGTATTCTATTCATCAATTATCCAGTGCACAGATGGTGACAGATATCATGTCAAAGGCTTTATGAAGAGAAATTGATATAGGGTATTCAGCAATGCTGATGACTGTACATAAGTAGTTGTATATAAGATCACTTCTAGCACATTGGAAAATCCAGGCAACAATTTTGAGCATGTGAATATTAGATTGTGTAATCACCCTTGCAGACTTTACTTTATTGAGTAACTTTGTTTTAAGAGACTAATAGACATCAATTACTGTATCTATTTTGTGATAAAATATAAAAAATAAACTTAAAAATAAACTACAAGTGACGGAACCAATTCTTCATGTGGGCAAGGAACAGTAAATATAGAGCAGTATAGAATTGTATCCCTACTTCAATTATACTTATAGTTGAAAAGCAAGTTAACATTTCAAACGTAGCCAGTTCTGAAGATATGTAGCATCATAATCTAATGAAATTGCAGTTTTAAAGATGGTAGCAGAATGTGGCAAAGTTCAAAAGTGCAGTCTTCGGAGTAACTTTTGTGAATGCATGCTCTCAGTATGGATGGGATATCAGAGGGAGCATGCTTACAATTTCTCAATATACTCTCAACAGGTAGGTTCTATACTAAAAGCATGCATTTGTAAAATTTACCCTCTCATGAAAAAGCATTCATGAACACATTTTTCTCAACAGGTCAACAAAAATATTGTGACTGTCACAGTGAACTCTCTTGCAATACCTTTTTTAACTTAGTCAGCAGCAGTCCAAGTTTAGTGCTGCTTATAAAGCGCTTCAGATGTAGCTTAACAACTTGAGCAACTCAAAGCCGTTAGCAACATTGTTCTCTTCACTCTCCCTATTGCAACTCTGATGGAAACTGAGGTCAAAAGGAAACGACAGAGCTAAAGCTTGACATGAATCAGTCATTCATGAAAGAAAGACTTATGAAATAATATTGAGTGGCCTGCAGGTGGCGCTGTCCAGGGAGAGTATAAATACACGGGCACGGGCCCAGCTTGCGCAGGACATTCTTAACAGGAACTAGTGAAGGACACAACTAGACCTCCATGTTGTAAAACAGTTGATTAAAGCTTTGTTTATCGATTAGACCAAGTGCCTAGTAGTTTTCTTACATCAAAGCTTATATGATGTGATGGCTGCTTGATCTTTTAGCTGAATTTTGTTATAAATTCCAATTGCTCTCCAAGCTGTGCCAACCATTCAGAACTGTGCAGAACATTGTCTAGGAAATAGTCAAAGGAATGTTCTCTTTTTACAACAATGCCTTGTACTTATATACGTTTGCTCACATAGAAAAGTCTCTCAGAGGGCTCTGTAATGGGCAGAGGAATACACCAAGCAGGAGGCAGAAAAGTTTGTGGGGGTCAGAAAAGTTTGTGGGGGGAGGGGTGCATGCAATTCAAATAAGTTAATTTTTTAAACAGGTGTTCAAAGGATGGGAGAGAAATAGCAAGACAGAGTCCCAACTTGGAGTTAATTCTACAGAACAAGGCATAGTGACTAAGGCTCAGCTTCTGATGGTGGAATGGCAAAGCATGGGCAGTAAACCAGCGTGGGAGTAGAATGGGCTGGATGTGTAGCCAAGGAAGAATAAGGTGGGATGAGAACATGGAACAATTTGAAATGAGGAAAACGATCCTGAAGGCAATGCTCTGGGAAACAAGGAGCCAGTGGAGCTAAGCAAAAACAAGTGTGATGGGGCTATGGAACCTTTTGCTTATGGTTTCAAACAGCAGAAGGAGAGCAGTAGGGCTCAAAGCAAAAAGGCCTGGTAAGGTATTAAAATAGCACAATACAACTAGAAAAACTCACAGAGTGTTAATGTATCTTTCTTACAGATTGTTGTCAACCTCCTCAGGTGATACAGTCTAGTTTTCTCTTTCATAGACCTTCAAGGTGAGATGTTGCATGTGAATGACATTAGTTTCAGTTTGCCCCAAAGTTTGTTGTGTTAATGTTGGAACTGAAAACCAGCAACAAGAGTTTGATGCTAGGGCATGGGGCTGCTTTCATGTGTAAGACATTTCTTTTGAAGCAAACAAGCAAACGGGACGTTAGCAATCATTACATCTTGGGTACAGGAAGTGGTAGTGGCTTGAAATATTCTTCCCATTTTCTCTCCTAAACTGGACCTCACAGATTCTCATGAATGGCTCGGTAATTTGATAAGTATTCTGCATTCCAGAGCAAATTGCCTCCATGCTCCTATCAAAGGGATCAATGGGAAACCTACTATCAGTTATCTTTCTTCAAAACAATCTGTGTGACAGCCAAGTATAGCAGGGGATACACAAATTGGAAAATGGCAAGATCAGCTAGCCCCAACTTGCCCATTTACTGTCAATGGGATCGATCCTGGCAATCGTATAACAGCATAAGTAGATGTAAGTTATTAACTTGAAGTTAGGAAGACTGCAATGGAATCAGGAAAGAATACAATAGAATATTCACCAAATGCCACCCAGAAGTGGAACCAGCTCCTTGCAGAGAAAGAAAGTACTTTCATCAGATAGCAGTTAGTTAAGCTGCTATCTGATGAAAGAAGTCATGAGAGTATTTTTTGACTTTATGCTCCTGGTTTACTGGTCTTCAATATCTCTCAAGTGAGCTTTTGGATTGCAGAGAAAGGAAGCCTTAGTCCTCCCTTGATCTGGGCTACCCCCGTCACCCCGGTCACGACCATAAATCATCCACCACCCACGATTGCATGCCAGAACTCCGCCTCACCCCAACCGCGGCCCAGACTTCTCAGCCTCCCCACCCCTCCCCCCAATCGTGGCCTGAGTTTCCCCCCTTCCACTAACTGCCAGGGACAATCCCCACAGCCTCCTGCTGCTTGTTTGTGTTCCCACCGGCCAGCCAGGCTGTCAATCTGTCTGGCTGTCGGGCGGGAGACTACAATATGTTATTTGAATGAGGCATTACTGTTAAGATCGGCAGGGCACCCACGTCTCCGGTCTTGCCTGGTTTTCCACCTCCCCGTTAATATCGGGACCTATAACATCAAATGATGCCTAGATCACTTTTTTCCGAGTTGGTATATAAGAACATCAGAATTAGGAACAGGAGTAGGCCTTATGGCCCCTTGAGCCTGCTCTGCCATTCAATAAGTCCCACTCCAGGGACATGAGCACAAAAGTCTAGGCTGACACGCCAGTGCAGTGCTGAGGGAGCGCTGCACTGTTGGAGATGCCGTCTTTCGGATGAGACGTTAAACCAAGGTCCTGTTAGCTCTCTCAAGTGGATGCAAAAGATCCCATGGTTCGAAGAAGAGCAGGGGAGTTATCCCTGGTGTCCTGGCCAATATTTATCCCTCAATCAACATCTCTAAAAAAACGATTATCTGGTCAGTATCACATTGCTGTTTGTGAGAGCTTGCTGTGTGCAAATTGGCTGCTGCGTTTCCCACATTACAACAGTGACTACACTCCAAAAGTACTTCATTGGCTGTAAAGCACTTTGAGACATCCAGTGGTCATGAAAGGCGCTATATAAATCCAAATCTAACAACAAAAAGATCATGGCTGATCTTCAACCTCAAATCCACTTTCCTGTCCAATCCCCATATCCCTTGATTCCCCTCGAGTCCAAAAATCTGTCTATCTCAGCCTTGAATATACACAACGCTTCAGCATCCACAGCACTTTGGGGTAGAGAATTCCAAAGATTCACAACCCTCTGAGTGAAGAAATCCTCCTCAGCTCAGTCCAAAAATGGCCAACCCCTTACCCTGAGACTATGCCCCCTAGTTCTAGATTCTCTAGCCAGCATCAACCCTGTCAGTCCACCTCCGAACCTTATATGTTTCAATTGTTTCAGTGATATCACCTCTCAGTTTTCCAAGCTCCAGAGAGTATATCTGCTAAATCTCTCTTCATAGGACAACCCTCTCTTCCCAGGGATTAATCCAGTAAACCTTTGTTGCACCACCTCTAAGGCAAGTATATCCTTCCTCACGAAGGAAAACAAATCTGTGTGCAGTATTCCAGGTGTGGTCTCACCAAAGCCCTGTATAATTGAAGCAAGACTTCCTGAATCTTGGACTCCAACCCCCTTGCAACAAAGCCCAACATGCCATTTGCCTTCCGAATTGCTTGCTGTGCCTGCATCCTAACTCTCTGTGTTTCCTGTACGAGGACACCTAAATCTCTTTGAACGGCAACATTTAATAGTTTCTCACCATTTAAAAAATATTCTGTTTTTCTATTCTTCCTATCAAAGTGAATAACCTCACATTTCCCCACATTATACTCCATCTGCTACCTTATTGCCCATTCACTTAACCTGTCTATATCCCATTGCAGGCTCATTGGGCTAAAAATTCGGTGGCGCCGCATTTGGGGCGCCAAGCTCGCCTGGGCGCCGGAATTTGCGCTCCGGCCAGAGCCGCTTGCGCCCTCCCGATATTCAGTGGGAGCGCCCCAAGAGAGACTCGGGGCGCTGCTCGAGGCTCCCCGCGTCCCGCTTGGGGCGCTCAAACTGAATATCGCCGCGCTACGTGCCACAGCGCCACATGCTGTGGCACGGCGCACTGCTGTACTGCAGGCCTTCCTCCCCTTCTTAAGGTGGAGGGACCTGCACCAGCGCGATCACTGATCGCGAGTGCCAGCAAAAGAGCCCGACACCGAGGAGAAGTGCCGACTTAATACTCCTCCAAGCTTGGATTCACAATTTACTGCTTATATTAAGAAATAAACCGAGGTATACAGAGATGTGAAAGGGAGATCTGCTGTTTTATCATTGATCTGGTGGGAAGATGCCCAGGCCTCCCTCAACAGTAGGTAATTTACTATGGCTTAAATAAAAAATGAGCACGCTATAAATGAAAAAAAAAAGGCCCGGAGGACAAGCTAACAGGACTTGAACAGGGTCTTAAGAATAACTCTTCTAAGGAGTTCTGACAGATACTTTCACTAGCCAGACTTCAATTGAATGTCCTACTGATCAGCAAGGTAGAGAAATTGTTAACACTGTGTTATGAAGCCGGTGATAAATCAGTCAGGTTTCTGGCTAAACAGTCTAGGTGGCAACAATATAAGAACTCCATTCCTTCCACAGAAACACCCTAAGGCAAGATTATCTATCGTCCACTCAATGTTAATGACATCTTCCTTTATTTTTATCAGTGGACCTATTGTTTCAGCTTCCATTACTTCACGGGAGACCTCTAATTTTCCTTCCTAGCTGAGCAATTGAGGATGACAGAAAGTTCTGAATGCAGCAGTTAAATCCTTTTGCTCTTGGAACATACAAGTAGGAAAAAACACCAAAAACACATTCTATAAAATATCCTGGCAGCCGCTCTTGAAACTTTTAATAAAGATGTTTAGTGTATCCCTTCAATTTGCCACCCAACCCCCTTAACTGTGAACATCAGTGATCTCCTTAATCCGTACAAATGGCAAACATCTTGACAATCCAGCTTACTTTCATGGCCAGTACTAAATATAGACTTCAATTTTTGCCTGCTGGAACATTAGGCTCAAATTCAGATGGCAGTTCCCCAAGTTCACTGTGAGGGCATCTTACATTAACTCTTTAACATGATTCGTCATGCTTTCAATAAATCAATAGAGGCCACATGAGTTGCCATTGATCTTGAAAAGGCATTTGATTGGATGATGTGCAATTACCTATTTGTCTTAGCCAAGGGGATGGTGGTGATGCTGCAATTGTCCGCAACTTCACTGGGTTTGGGAGAGGAAAATCATCCAGGCTCCTAAATGCTATCTAGTGCCGCTTGCTGGTAGTGCACATGTATGGAGGTTAGATCAGGACCTGTAAGTGTTCAATTGCCATGGCTCCAGCAGTATAATAGCCTGTGGATGCTCAGTACCACAGCGCATACGTGAATAATGGCTACCTAGGCATGGTATCAAGATGTGACCAGTGCCTATGGAGCCATGCTCCAGGAATCAAGCACCGTCTGGAAGAGAAAAGGGAGGATGAGAAAATTGGTGGAAGTATTCGGCGAGAAAAAAAATTACTTTGCAACCAATCATTGTCCTCAGTTAGTAGAAGAGTAATAAATTGTAAAAATTGTGGGGTGAAATTGGTTTATGCGAGTAGAAATTAAAAAGAAAATTGGGCTCTGTGTATAAACCGGCTGCTGATTTTCTATGAGCCTTTTTCACAGATAGAAACATAGAAGATAGGAGCCGGAGTAGGCCATTCGGCCCCCTGAGCCTGTTCTGCCATTTAATGAGATCATGGCTGATCATCCAAATTTAGTACCTTGTCCCTGCTTTCTCCCCATATCCCTTGATCCCTTTAGCCTGAAGAAATATATCTAACTCCTTCTTGAATATATTTAATGAATTGGCCTCCACCGCCCTCTGTGGTAGAGAATTCCACAGGTTCACCACTCTCTGGGTGAAGAAATTCCTCCTCATCTCTGTCCTAAATGGCTTACCCCTTATTCTTAGACTGTGACCCCTGGTTCTGGACACCCCGCCATCGGGAACATCCTTCCTGCATCTTGCTGTCTAGTCCTGTTAGAATTTTATAAGTTTCAATGAGATCCTCTCTCATTCTTCTAAACTCTAGCGAATACAAGCCCAATCGACCCAATCTCTCTTCATGCATCATCCCTGCCATCCCAGGTATCAGTCTGGTGAATCTTCGCTGCACTCCCTCCATGGCAAGAACATCCTTCCTCAGATAAGGCAACCAAAACTGCACACAATACTCAAGGTGTGGTCTCACCAAGGCCCTGTAGAACTGCAGCAAGACATCCTTTTGCCTTCTTAACCGCCTGCTGCACCTGCATGCTTACCTTCAGCGACTGGTGCACAAGGGCACTCAGGTCTCGTTGCAATTCCTCTTTTCCCAATCTATTGCCGTTCAAACAATCTACTGGTGTAGTTTAGTTTTGTTAAGTCTGTGAATTATTTAGTTAATTAAAACACAGACTAATGAGTAACAATAAAAACAGGTCTTTACTGGTTGGAGGTAGGGACTATACTGAATACAAGATTACTGCACAGTGCTTATATACCGGTGTGTTCACCCCCGGTATTACGTCTACAGCAGCCTGAGAAAGTAGTACATCTCTTAAGGTGGAACAGGCTTAAGCTCTCTTAAGGTGGAACAGGTTACATACACAACACTCCTCCCTTCTTAGCTTTATAGTCATCCCCCCCATTTAACATAACGTAATAACATATATACATATATAACTTCATGTTTAACGTAACATATCACAGATTCAGTCTCTGCGGAAAACAGTTCACAGATTCAATCTCTGTGGTGTAGTCGGTTCACGTTACTCATTTAATAGTCCTTTCATGGATTTAACAGCTTGAACTTCCGAACTGATTTGGCTCCGTTCGGAGGGACCACGTGTGTGATCTGGTAGAGGTGATAATGGTTCAGATGGGTCATCTTCTGTTTTTACTTTTCCTTTTCTGCTTCTTGGAGACTCTCTGGGCTCCATTGTCAGCTGCCACAGCTGCCAGCTGCATGCGCAGTTCCTCCTTCTCTTCCTCCTGTTTCCGTCATAGAGCCAGCTTCTCCCGATGTTCCGTAGACTTTTGGTGCTCCTCCATGATTTCTGCACTTTGGGAGTCGAAGTTACAAGCTGGGCAGGACAGGACATCGTAATATTCGGTGTCGTCCACCAGGTCATGGTAATATTCGGTGTCGTCCTGAGCTAGGCCAGTGAGAGGGTCGTCTATTTCCTCCATACCCAGCTGGACGTTAGCCAGCTCTTGTTCCAAATCCAGACACCTTTCCTGAAGAGACTTCGTCATGTGTACCTCTGCATCCAGCTTTTTCTGGGCTTTCAGCAAGTCGTTTACTAGTGACCTCATTTGTGATTTTAATACTTCAACTTCCTTTGGAGATTGATTGATCGGACTATGCAATCCCTCTACCGGAGCAGCTGTTTCAGCGGTCTGTTGTTCTACGTTGACGTGAGTCAGCGTACTTTTGGCATCCAAGGGCTGCTCTGTTGCAGTCATCTCAGTCTGTGTTGCCACCTCAGCTCTTCCAATAACCTTTGAGAGCTCCGAACCCCTTTCGTTTGAATATTGAAGTTCATGTTCAAGTTTTTCCCATTTCAGAGTCCTGTCCTTCAGCATATGCAGGAGTTGGCTGACCGTTAACTCCTCTGACATCAGACGTTTTGTGTGCTCCTGCTCCATTTTCTCCATCAGCTGCTTCTGTTGTCTTTCCAGATTCTCCAACTCTATATCAAAGAACTCTTTCGTTGCATTCAACTCTTGCTCAAAACGGCGAAGCATTTGTTCTAATTGCTGTTGTAGTTTGAAATGGAGTTGAGTTCGAGCCCGGTGTCCCTCAGAAATGGGCACATCAGTAGACTTGCCAGACTCAGAATCCACAGTTAAACTATGTTGTTGTTGCTCAGTGGAATTCTGTGCTGAAACTTTGTCTTTTGCACCTGAGTTGGGCTTACCATCATCCGTTCCAGAGTCTGGGCCGACTATCTTCACCGAGTTCTCACTCGTTATTGTTTGTAGGAAATGCCAGTCCATATTCATTTCCCTAATCCACTCCCGTCCTAGTAGTGGAGGACCTCCTTCAGATATCACATATAAGTCCATTATTTGACTGTCTTCGCCCTTGTGGACCACTGCAACCTCTATTTTCCCGATGGGGTACACTCTTTGCCCCGTGTATGTTTCCAATATAATCCCCGTATCCTGTAGGGGAATATGTTGGAATAACTTTCCGTAATCTTTCTTATTTATGACCGTCAATGCCGATCCAGTGTCCAATTCCAGTTTTACTTGGACTCCTTCTATCTGAAGAGTGACCCAAATTGTCTGGAGGTCTGCACCCTTACCAGCGTTGAGTACTCTTAAGCTAGCCAGTTCATTACTGCTAGCGTCTGAATCGGACTCCTGTTCGGTCACCTTGTGTACCTTTGCATATTTTCCTTGCGGTGACTTCTTGTTGCTGGTCTTCTTCCCTGACCTGCATACTCTAGCTATATGTCCAAGCCTACCACAAGTTCTACATTCTTGGTTTTTAAACCAACACTGGTTCTGATCATGCGTTGTCTTTCCACAACGATAACATTTGCCAGAACTCACACCCAATTTGTGTGCACTGAGCTCCGGTGACCGTAGCTGCATTACTGCCGTGCCTCTCGCTGCGGCTTCGTGTGCTGCTGCCATAGTGACCGCCTTCTCAAGCGTCAGCTCATTCTCCTCGAGCAGTCGCTTTTGTGTATCCTGTTTAAATAAACCACACACAAATTTGTCTCGAAGTGCCTCTGTCAGTCCCGTTCCAAACTGGCAATATTTCGCTAATTTACGCAATTCCAGCAAATATTCAGCATTGCTTTCATGCTGTAGCTGCCTTCTGTCATAAAATTTAAATCGTTCCGCTAGCATCAGCGGCGTGGGGTTTAGATGATCTTTCAGGACAGTAACAATCTCATCGAACGTCTTATCCGCCGGTTCATCTGGTGATAACAGGTGTTTCAATTGCCCGTATGTCTTCGCACCCATTAAATTTAATAATGTTAGAGCTTTATCTTGGTCACGAATTTTATTGGCCTTACAATAATTTTTTACTCTTTCAACATATATGGCCCAATCTTCGAGGTCACTATCAAAGGTGCTAATATTCCCGTGTTTAGGCATTGTAGATTTGCAATTTCTCAGATTTTCTTTTCTTTACTTGTTATCAAAGATGGCGGCTTCCCGCTCTTGCCGTCGTCCTCCGCCCACAAAATGGCGGTTTTCCCGCGCTTGGCGGTCTTCACCCGTCCCCCGACGCCGTCTCCCTTCAGCCCCCGAGTGCGACCCTTATCAGCGGATGCGATCGCTGGCCCGGCTGCGCCTCGCACTTGAAAGCGGCCCGGCCCTTATCTGCCGATCGCTATTGCCCTGTACCTCTCTCTTCCCCAGTCCTGTCTTTACTCCGGTTCACAAGCTGATGGAGGCTTCAGGGTCCTAATGCCTGTCGCTTCCAGTGGGGTGGTGAGTGGTGAGGTTTGAAACCTCTCTTCAACCGCCATGGAATAACTGCCGCAGGGTAAGAACCTGACTCGTCGCCAGTGTTAAGTCTGTGAATTATTTAGTTAATTAAAACACAGACTAATGAGTAACAATAAAAACAGGTCTTTACTGGTTGGAGGTAGGGACTATACTGAATACAAGATTACTGCACAGTGCTTATATACCGGTGTGTTCACCCCCGGTATTACGTCTACAGCAGCCTGAGAAAGTAGTACATCTCTTAAGGTGGAACAGGCTTAAGCTCTCTTAAGGTGGAACAGGTTACATACACAACAAGTTTCACTCCCTGTGTCTTGTGGACTGGCACTAAAAAAGACTGACTGTTGTCAACTGCTACTTTTTGTCTTGTTAGTGGAATCTTTTTATTTGAATTCATTGTTGATTATGGTTCCCTTTTGGTCCCTCCAGAGATGATTTTTGCAGAATGTGAGCCCCTGCCTATTCCTTCTCTGCTGTCCTCAAAACAAATATTTTATAGTCTCATTTACCTCTTCCAGATGTTCCCTTTATATTCCAGTTAGAGATGTTGTGATATGTTAAAATATGTTACAGACACAGGTTTTTATTGGACTAGTCAAGTCGGGTATGTGGTACTTCTCTGCTTTTAGCCTAGCTCCCCGATTTGAAACTAGTGTTTTTTCAAAGCGCAAACTTGTAAATTACATAATTTACAAAACTATGTCCCTGCTGCCTGTAATGTCCAATAAGGATCCATGAACACGCCTTTGGACAGCTCAACCCGAATCCTTCCCCAAGCTCATGCAGTGTGCTGTAGTATCGTTTTACCACCTTTAGAACTTAGAGCTAAATCCAGTAGACAGCTGGGATGGAAGCGTTTTTATTTTATTACTGATGTCGATGGGAATCCTATGTAAATTAAATACAACCCCTTCCCACTTCTTTGCATCTTAAAGCTTCAGCCAAAATCTCAAAATAAACTTGTAAGCTGCATAAGTGAGCTATATCTTCCAGATAAACAGTGGCCCAGAAATTCAGGCCCCCCACGGGTGAGTACACACGGGGTACCAACAAAAGCATGCACGGGAAACCGACACTTCCGTTCCCCTGAAAGAAGGGGTTCAGAGGTGGAATGCGTGCGCCGGAGAGGCTGCGCGTGCGCATCGAACTTACGTTTTTTTTCCGGGAGGGTAAGTCTCCAGCAGTTACACTTTTAAAAAGCAGTCGCAAGGCCTGCTTTTAACAAGGTAAGTGGTGAATTAATTAAAATTAAAACATTTTTTCCACAGGTTTATTATTTTTAAATACTTTAAAGAAAGGTAAGTTTATTTTTAGCCCCGTTAGAAAATGTAATTAATTTTTCAAAAATTTAAATTATTGTTTAAAATAGTTATTTCATGTAATTTATAGTTTATTTTAAAAATGTGATCATTAAAACATTTATTTGAGGTTTTATTGATGTTTTGGGGCTTATAGTATTTATGGTTTTGACAGCTCTTCCTGCCAAACTTATGAATGAAGCATTCCCTGCTACCATTGGTACTCCATGGCCCACGTGATCCCAGGGGATGTATCGAACTAACTGCACCCCTGGGATACGCAAGCACTGCACGCCGGCAGTTGGAGGAGGCCCAGGATTGGAATCCCACGCGGGCCCACAGCTCAGCGGCCGGCGCACTAGGTAAGTGCAGGTCGGGGGCTTCCACCCGCTGGAAGCCCCCGACCCGAATTTCTGGGCCAATGGCTGCTTCCTTTAGAAATAATATGCTGATTGTGTATGACACATTGGGGGAGAAATTGGGTGAGTAGCGCCACCTGTTTGCGCCTAAAGAGGCAGTCAGTGGCTGTAGGGCCACTGGCTGCGTCTCCCGCGATATTCAGTAGGGGCGCTAATGGTGGCGTTAGGCATTTGCGCTGCGCCGCCACCGATGACATCATCGGTGTGCGCAGTGCCCCATTCATGCCCCGTTCGCGATATTTGGTAGCGAACGCCGCAGTTGCGCCGTTCGCTACCCGCGCCCGGTTCACGGGGCCTTACTGTGCCAGCAGCAGCGCAAGTTAAGGTGGAGGTGCGGGGCGGCCGCTTTTTCGGCGGCCGCCTGCCAGCACCTCCGTCCCCGGCCTCCTAACCGCCCCCCCCCGCGGCATTGCCGGCTGTTTCCCAAGAGCCCGGTACTTCTCCTTGGTGCCAGGCTCATTTGCCGGCACTCGCGAGCGGGGATTGCGCTGTTGCAGGCCCCTCCCCCTTAACAGTGGGAGGAAGGCCTGCAGTACCGCAGCGTGCTGTGCGGCACGTTGCGCTGCAATAATCAGTTTCAGCGCCCTAAGAGGGACGCGGAGCGCCTCGAGCCTCGCCCCGTGTCCCTCGAGCGGCACTGAAACTGAATTTCTGGCGATCGGTATTACTCCGGTCGCTGCGCTAAATCCTGCGCTCAGGCGACTTTTGCGCCACTTTGGCGCCCCAACTCAATTTCTAGGCCATTGACCATTATTACCATTAACAATGCACTTGTACACAGTCACAATCTGAAGAGATGGTTTGGGCTATCTAATGCTCTTATTTTTGCAACCGTGTTCTTGTTGAATTCATACTTAAAGGGATATAGCCCGGAATTTTCCGGCGTGGTAGCAGGCTCGAACAGTGGCGGGTCGGTTGGGAAAGTTGTTATTTTTGACAGCGGGTTGTCATGAAGCCGACCCGACCAGCAACGGGAGGTGACCCAATTGAGATGATTAACAGCTAGTTGTCAGACCCTTAACTTTTTTAACTTACTTATAAAATGTAATTGCATGGCCACGACAACCACACTGCTTGGGAAGCACGTCTGTCAACCTGAGATGGGAGTTGAGTGGTCATTGCTCCTGCTGATTCCTTGACAGCATCAAATGTACAGTAAAAGCTCCCACCTGACAGATGACCTCTTTCCTCAGGCAGAAGCTGTTGCTCAGTCCATTTCCAACACAGATTCTGCAGGCTGCAAGTCTTTCCGGCAAAGTCTCCATCCAGTCTCACCTCATTGGAAGAACTCTCTCACCATTCTGTCACTGTACTTCACCTGCCATCTATTCCATCAACATGGGTGCTGTTTATACTCTCTCACCTTTGTCCTCAGAATCCAACCACAATGAGCCCCAACACCAGCAGCACCAGGCACACCAGCAACACCAACAACACCATACTTCTCCGCAATCACCTGATGCTGCACAGGACTCAGGGCATCAGCACTCAACCACATTGCTGCCCGGGAGGCCAGGGATGGCCGATCCATGGCCAGTTTTAGTTTACGCCATAAAACATCCCTACAATGACCAAGCCATTCCTTTCACACTCATGACCATTGCAGGGGGTACCGTTATACCTCACCATTCACTGCAACTCACTAAGCCACTTCCAAAGGTGCACACAAATCTGTCCAAGGACACAAATTGTTGAAAAAAACAGTTTCACTGTTTGACAGCACATTAACAAAAACTTTACTTGAATATTGGATAAAACACGCAAGTGGCTATCCTTGTGTGTTGTTAGTTGGTATGATTGCTCCAGGATGAGGGTGAGTGTGGGGGGTGGGTAGTGAGATGGGGATGTGATAATGTAGCTAGAGAGAGAGGGATGGGTGGAGGTACAAGGTATGTTGGTGTGAGTAAGGATGTGCAGGAGTAGGGTAGGGAAGGCAGAGTGATGGGGATGTGATGAGAGGCACAGCTGGATGAAGATGAGTGTGGCTTTGTACTAACCTTTCACGATCTAATGAGATAATTGAAATGGCACTGCTCCCAGGTCCTCCTGAACACATTCCTGCTTGTGGCCTCCTCTGCAATCTGCAACCAGGCTGTTTGGTCTCCTGGGGAGGTCTTTTTCGCCCATCTGAAGGGAAGAAGACCTTCCTGTGTGCTCTGACACTCTCCATAACCGTATGGAGGGAGTCAATGGAGAATCTGGGTGCAGCCCTCTGCCTCTATGCAGTCATTGTCAGTGTTTGCAGCACTCCAATGCTGTAGTGCACTGACAGCACTACGTTAGATAAAAGTTCAAATCTAATGTGGCCATGGTCCCTTTAAAGATCCCGGCTGAAAACGCGTCATGAATGACGTCACCGGACCCGTTCCATTTAATTGGGCCGGGTAATGCGCTGGGCGGGCTTAATAGGCCCTATTAAAGTAAGTTCATTTTCAGCAGCAGGATGGAGTCACGACCTGCCATAGACACCGCTCGCACCGGACCCACCCAGGTAGGCAAAATTCCAATCATAAAATCATCACAAAATTATTGTAATATTCAGTGCTGCATTCTATTCTTATTCACTGCATCACTTCCACCATGAGCTATTAAATATGACACTTTGCTATAGGAGAGTGCTGTGTCAATTGCACTATAAGACCAAAATAAAAAGATGCCCTTAATGCAATATGCATATTGATATCATAGCATCACTCATATGAAGCCACCCTTTGACTTACTCCACAAGTCAACTATCTCCTGTCCCACTAGGCATTTTAATGCAGGTAAATTGCTTTTAAGAGGATATATCTTCTGAGCCCTTGCCCATGGCAAGGTACCTGGACCATTTGAGTCTTCAATTGAAGCACTGCCAGTAATTTCACTTCTGCTAAAATTAATGGATAGAATTTTACAATCCATGCTTGCAGCAGGTCAGGTTTCCCGCTATGAGTAAAGATTCAGAGGTTCTACCCTAATATGTATACAGCTGGGTGAAAAACATGACAGACACTGGATACTCTCATTACTTCAAAACGCAATATGGTGCTGCGCATGCATAGACTTGTACGTGCCTCACGTGCTGCAGGGTGTTTGCGCAGTGCCATACAATGGAGGATCAATGTGTAGAATGGCATTCCATTCCTTCTGCCTGCCTTCAAAACAAAAAAAAAGACCCACACTGGCCAACTAGAGTGAGGCAGCTTTGTTCAGTGCACATTACAAACACCAGTGAGCAAGCTGAAAATAATCTATTAGTAAGTCTAGGAGCAATGCTGTATATTGAACAGACTAGTTTGAGTAAACATCTGTGTTTTTCTGCTGTTTACTATGTTTTGATGTGCTTATGTTTCACAGCAACAACAGAAAAAAATACTAAATTATATTGTTTAAAGAGAACATTCAAAAGAAAAAAAAGCTTATTTTTTTCTCCCCAGTTTTCACCCATCATCTCCTGAAGATGGAAAGCCATCATCATAGAGTATGTAGGGGGTTTCTCTTGCTTGCTCTGGTCTCCTGCCAGGCTTCTTGCAATAATTACCCGTGAGTGGTTCGACCCACTCGCCCCTACGGTCCTAGACCTTGGACTTAGGTGCAGGGAGCTGTAGTGCAGAGAAAAACTCAATAGACCAGGTCGAATAGCACGAAATGGATGCCTTTATTGAACAGTTTGCAGCATTATAAAATACATGTCATATGCACAGATTAAAGCAACTACAAGCATGCACACATCTGTAAACTTAACTCTATAGAAATGGGGAACACACGGCACATCGAAAAAGGGGTAACACATTACAATTACCCTTAACCCCCTCCCCTAGACCTAACTAAGTTTCGATTTGAGGGACTCGGGATTATGCTCACCACTTTAAGAATTGCGAAAAAAACTTTGCAGCCTTTCGACACAGCTTTCCGTCGTCACGTGGGTTTGGAAGCTTCTGGCGCAGCTTGTTTTCCTCTTGGTTCTCCTGCGATGAGCGCTCGCCGATGTGATGTTGACGAACTGGAGTACCGGGCCCTGGGTCGTCGATGATCTCCCGATGACTCTTTATACAGTCATAATTGTCCTTCTGATTGGAGTACCTGGGCCCTGAGGGTCTTCTTCTCCGGCCTGGGTCGTCGATGATCTCCCGACAAAAGTACCCGGGCCTCCCTCGTCGTCTTCCCGTTGTGGCCGGGCCTTGCCTGGCCGAGCTGGCTTCCAAGCCGAAATCTTCTCGTCGTCCTCTCGTCGTGGCCGGGCCTTGCCTGGCCGAACACCGAACACGGTCCGAACCGAAGTGCTGCTTGGTTCCGATGGAGTCTGTCCCGAAGCGTACCGATGGAGAACTCACGAAGCGTACCGATGTTAACTCTCCGATGGACTTTACTCAATCCACAGTTATACCTTTTGGAACATTCTTATCTCCCGCCAAATCATAGTCCTGTCTTTGTAATAATTTTGGCGGGCAGAACTCTCTGCAGGGGTGTTTTGTCTTCATAACGGGAGTCGGTGATAGCTTAACTGGCCTTCCTGGGCCGATAATGTCTTTGCTTTGTTACCGTAACTCGGTTTGTATATTGATCGGTCTGGAGATTGCCCTGGATGGCTGTTAAACGGCTTCTCTTTGTACAGTGTAATGGGCTTAAGCGTTCGTTCAATTGTCCGCCCATTTCTTGATGGGCCTCATCCTGCCACCCAAATCTGTCCTGTACTTATAATCTAATCAATATGTATACTAAGTTCCATGAGTTTCGGCTTCCCGAAACTGGTTTTCGCGGGCTTTTAATGTCCTCAATCCACAAGCCTGTCTGGCTTGCAGTAACAGAAATTCAAATGGTCCCAGAAGCTGGTCACGAGGTCTGGCGGCCATTTTGTGTGCCCTTTTATCAAAGGTTTCTCTGTAAAAGCTTCTTTTGGTCAATAAAACTGTTTTATTAACCCTACTTTCATACATGATTATTTAATGAAAATTTTGCGAATCTTACAGTCCCTCCTGTGATACTGATAGCTTGCTTAAAGTATCAATAACCCTTGGTGAGCAAATTTTCCCTGATTCCTCACATCCAAACATTCCTGGTAATTAACTACCTATAACCCCCACGACACATGCAGTTCCCATTTCAGAAAAATTACATTGTGTACAGTTGGACAACCATAGGCAGTACTACCTCAAACTATAACACATTCATCTTTCAGATGTGAAGGGGCCGATACCCCTTTACACCACCTGCATACACATTTTGTTAATCAAAAATTGAAAAACCAATCAAAGGTTATAACACAACAGTATTCATACACTTAAATCATATAGTAACCAAAACCAAGAGTGGAGGGATGCTTTATCCTTTAATACATAGCAGCCTAAGCGGGGGTCTCTTCACCCACTCGTACATAGCGTTCTCTCCATTCTCCTGTGTTCTCGTGCCTCTGGAGGCGTTTGCCTCTCTTGCAATGCACGAACAGTAAATATATTACAATCAAAACCTGACACACTACTAGGATGTGGAATGCTATTCTAATCCAGGGCGGGATCTCTATATTAGTGAACAGATCCCACCATGGTGGGGTGACTATGTCTAATATGTCTTTCCCTATCTCCAATGTCTTCTGCTCTAGTGTGTAAAAATGCTTCTGTGAGACTATTACGGCTTTTAAAATCTTGGTGAGGTGTTCGGGGAGAGGGGGAATGATATAACCAAAATGCACAACGAATCGCTGTAAATCCGTGAAATTCTCTTTTACATTGAGGTGAACAGTGGAAGGCACAGGAATGGGGACAATTCACTGTTGTATCGCTTGAACTTCAGCCCTGGGTTTGAAACAGAAACTGCTGTCACTGACCGGACACCACCCGTGCTGTCCGTGGTGGTAGTGAGGCGCTGCAGTGGTAACACAGTATGTCCCACCTCCGATATATGCCACCTGCGGGGGCACATGGTCTTTTGCCATTGCCTCCATGGTGCAATTTATCGGCTTCGTGCTAGCGGCTCTGAACCCACACTGTGGTTTTAAAAAGGCATTCAAGTGCTGGGGACACAGGATGATGTGTGCTCCCCGGCTTCGACACCCCGAGAGGTCGGTGCCTGTCATCGTACGCTCCCATCTGATGACATAAGGCGGTACCATTGCGTAACGAATGTGCGCACCCCCCTGAATGACTCCAATGTTCTCCACCCTTTATACCGGGGCGGGTTTTGCTGTGGGACCCAACACCGGCATCCTCACCACTATTCCCATGATAGTGTGATTCGAGCGTCCGCAGTCCACTGGGACTGGGTACGCCACTGCAGCTAGTCTGAGCTGGCACGGACTTAATGCATTCTCAAAAGGGTGGAGCGCTTGCAAGTGCTTAATGCTGATCCAGGACGGGACCAAACCTTGTTTTAAATCCTCCAGATTACTGCGGCCCTCGCCCAGTAACCACGCCCCGTATAGCACACAAGCCTCGTTCTGTGCAGCCTGATCGGACGCATTCCGATCCTCCCTAATGAGTGCATTTACCGTTCTAGCGTGTTTCTCCAGCTCAGCGATTATTTCTTTTAAGTGTAGTGTCATGGCCTGGTCCTCATGTAACTCAGAACCCACTACCTTATTTTCGTTTGTTGGTATGTTTCTTAACTGGGCCTTTAGACCATTAATCTGTGTCTGCAGCTCCATGTTGTCTAGAGCATTGACAACAGACGTCCCGGTACTAAAAGCAGTGAAAATGTCATTTACAGTACCCCTTCTTTGCCTCCCTACCCGATCCAAAACCTCCTGTGGTGTGGTGTACAATTCAGCTTTGTCGATGTCGGCAAAGTCAAATTCATAAAATTGTCTGAACATCCTGGTTAACAGGACCTGGCACAATTGTTCCATTTCCTTGGGACACCACTCCGGCAATCGTACCTCAGTGAGGTTTAAAATCACTGAGGCCACCGCGTAGTGTACCCCTTGGTACAGCATCTGACCGGTGGGTACCAATACTAAATCGTTCCCGGGTCCCTTTGTGGTGGTGGGGCACCCTTCCTTCTGGGCTAGTGCTACCAGAATCGTGGGCAGGGGCTTGCATGGGCGGGTGATCAGTTCAGTGGCGTTTACCGGAATCGGGGAGAATGGGACTCCGCACGCCTGGGTGCTGACGTCCCACCTCATCCCTTTCCCTTCGTCCTGCCACTGCCTCTGGAAAAAGATGGATATGCCTTTGGGGCAAACGTACTTCGAACCCCACATGCAGACATACATCCCTTCATCTGGTTCCCACCATTTGTCCCAACACACACGTAATTGTCCGTGAGTCCCCGTAATTGTCCGATGGGTATTGTTACCCAGTCGCTCCCACTCGATTGTAGAGTTCTTCATATTCTTTCCCAGCTTTCGAAGCCACCACCATCTACTTAGCGGTACGTTCCCATTACACACCAAACAGATCCTCTTTCCCACAGTAACACTGACTCTGGGTGCAATGATCCTCACCCGAGGGCACAGTAACAAAGTCTCTTGGTAGGCAAACCCGGATTTGCTGGAGTATTCTGTAGAATTCGACCCCAGCCATCCTGGCCATCTCCCTTGGTGGAAGTAGGTGGCGGTTTCCTCAACCTCTCGCTTCCCCGTCCCATCCATCGCGATGGGGGCTGTGTCCCCGGAGCATCCGAACACGACGACGTCCTTGGTGCGGCCTCGGTAGGCCAGCCCGCACCCGATCGCCGCGAGCACCACGAGAATCCTCTCCATTGTGTTCCTGGTTTCTGTAACCGATAAGATGATGTAGCCAGGCTCCCAATAGGTGCTGGCCTAATTAAACGGACGCTCGGGTCCCTTGACCCCGCTTCCAAACAAACACACATACTGGGCAGACTTCGAAAACTACCTTTTAAAACATCCCCATCATCTTAAACTTTACATGCCTTAAACTAACATTAAAATTACTTAACTTAACTTATCATTACCTAAACTTATGTACAGCGCCGCCCTCCTTCGGGCGGCCTACCTAATTCCTGTGAGGGCTGCAGCATGCCGCTCCCTGTGGCGGGGCTGCACTGGCCTTCGGCTTTGATCCGCCGCAGCCTGTCGCTGCTGAACGGGAATCGTGTCTTTCCTGGGCTACCCTGGATCGAGGTTGGGGGAAGTAAGGAGAATCTGACCAAAACTTTCTGGGCTGAGTCGTCCGAGCCGACCTACGAGGGGATGCCTTGGGCAAGGCTCCCAGGGCTAACGGACCGGGGATCGGGACCTTTACCGTCGCAGCCTGTGGTCCCACCATAGCTGCCGGCTCCGGCCCCCTTCCCTCAGGCTCCGCCCCCTCGGGGCTGGGATCCGTGGCATCCGACTCCACCCCACCTGTCCCCACAGGTGGTGAGTCTCCGCCCCCAATCCCTACCTCCCCTAAGCTCGAGTCGGGGGTGAGACCTTCGTCCTCCGACTCCTCCTCCTCCGTGATTGGGTCAGGGGCGGGGTCGAGCTGTTCGGGCTCTTCCTCGTCCGAATCCCAAACTAACGGGTAGACCTCCCACTCCGATGGGATGACTCCTCCCCTCACGCAGGCTACAGTTCCAGCCTGTGTGGTCTGTGACCCTGTCTCAGGCTGAGGATTTCTGTCCTCAGACCTGCCCCTGTTGTTGGCCCTTGTGCACCCGGCTTAAACAGTTTACACTGGTTAATGTGAAACCATTTAGTACGTCGGTGCACCTTCACTGCGTACACCATGGGGCTGGCCTTGTCTACAATGCTGTAGGGCCCCATGTATAGTGGTTCTAGACTCCCTACTCGGGCATAGTTCCTAACCATGACCTGGTCTCCGACTTCCCACTCTTGCATGTTACGGGGTTCCAGCAACAGTCGATTGCCCTGATGCTGTCTCCCCATGTTCCCAGCCGCTTGCTCATAAACCTGTTTCAGGCGCTCCAGAAGGGTTTGGACGAACTTGTCCCGATTCACCTCTTGGAGCTGGCCCTCAGTGAGCACCGGGGCTAGTACATGGGTGGGTGTTCGCATGATCCTCCCAGTCATTAATTCTTGCGGGGAGTATCCCGTACTTTTGGACTGGCTGGCTCGGATCCCCATGAGGACTAGAGGCAGGATCTCCGCCCACTTCTGGGGCGAGCCCATTGCCTCCTTCCTCAGCTTTTCCTTGAGGGTCCGGTTCATGCGTTCAACAATCCCGGATGACTGGGGATTGTGCGCTACGTGCCACTTCCCTTCAATGCCCAAGAGCATGAGGGTGTTCTGCATCACTTGGCCGGTGAAATGACTCCCTCGGTCGGACTCAACAAACCGGGGGAGCCCCCACCGTGAGAACACTTCCCGGACCAAGGTCTTGGCAGTACCCAGCGCCGTAGCTGTTCTACACGGGAAGGCTTCTACCCACTTGGTAAACACATCCACCAGGACAAGGCAGTATTATAGCCTCCCTGGGCGGTGGGCAGGGGCCCTATGTAGTCGACCTGTATCGACTGCCATGGTCCCTCTACCCTCCTGATGTGCCCCATGGGCACCTTCCTTTGCTGGGGGTCTGGGTTGTTTGCAGCACACACAAGACAGCTTGCACAGAACTCGCGGACATCGTCTCGAAGTCCCGGCCACCATCCCGCCTGCTCTACCCGTTGCCAGGTAACCTCAGGCCCGGGGTGTCCTGCCCCTGGACCCTCATGGGCCAGTTGAAGGAATTCCCTTCGGTGCTGCTGCGGCACAACCCACTGTTCCTCCCGGAACAACATGCCTTCCTTGACGGAGAGTGCTGCCGTACTGTACGGACCCTCTACCTGCTTGCCCTCAGCAATAGCATTGAGGACTGTTTTTAGGGCGGGATCCAGGGTTTGGACGGTCTTTAGGTCTAGGGGCGGTGTCACCCCTGTGTTCCCTGGAGTCCCCTCCCTGCCTCGGATCGCTGCCATGGGTCCGGGTCCATAGGGGTCCCAGAAAATGCCGTTGCGGGCACCCTCCCTGGCTAGCGCATCCGCCTGCTGGTTACCCTGACTGCGGGGTTCTGTGGTGGAATGAGCCTTCACCTTGTGGATGAACACCTCCCCTTCCTCCCCCACAGCTGCCAGGATCTTTTCCAGCAAGGGCTTAACTGTTAAAGGTCGTCCGTCCGCGGAGGTGTATCCGTGACGAGACCAAATGGCCAGGTATTCTGCACACGAATTGCATGTGAACATGCTGTCCGAGCAAATCGTGTATGGGGTTGGGAAGATCTCGGGGTGGGTAACCACGTACGCCACCGCGGACAGTTCAGCCTGCTGTGCGCTCATAGTGCTGGGGAGCCTAATCGCCAGGGCAATGTTTGCCGCGGGGTCATAAACTCCACACCCTGTGAGTCGTTCACCAGCAGATGCCGTGCTGGAACCGTCTACGTAGATCTCGTGGCCTGTGGGGAGTATCCCGGCCCGTAAACCTATGTTGACCTCCCATACCCCTTCGACGGAACACCAATGGGCTGTTCCGGGATATACCATGTTGGCCGCGAGCTTCGGCTCGCAAAGACCTTTAACCTTGAGATCCATCTGGGAAAGGAGGAGGGTCCAGCGCACAATCCGAGCGCTGCTTACGGTCCCATCCTTAATCCTTCCATCCAGAAGCATCTTTGTGGGTGTGTGGTGGGTGAGGAGAGTGATGGGAGAGGTTCCTGTGAAGATCGCTGATCTGTTCACAGCCCAATGCGTGGCCAGGAGATGCCGTTCGCAATTGGAAAAACTCCTCTCCACATCCGTAAGCACCCTGGAGGAGTAGACCACCGGCCGCAGCTTGCCGTGTCGCTCCTGGAGCAGCACGGCACTCAGGCTGTCTCCACTGGCGGCTACTTCCAGGAAAAACTCCTCCCCCCCATCTATGGCCCCTAGGGCTGGCGCGGTCTGCAGGTCCCTTTTCAACTTCTCGAATGCTGCCTGACAACCCTCGTCCCAAGACCACTCGACTCCCTTGTGTAAGAGTCGGAGTAGTGGGGCTGCTGTGGCTGCATAGTCCTCGGTGAAGTCTCTGCAGTACCCGGTCAGTCCCAAAAAGGACCTCACACCCGTTACTGTGTTAGGAATCGGCGAACCTTGCACCGATTCCCGCCTAGCCTTATCTATGGCTCTTTCCCCAGCGCGGATGGTCAGACCCAGGAATTTCACCTCCTGCTGGCCGATCCGTGCTTTCTTTGGGTTTACTTTAAAACCCTTCCTTTCCAGTAGCTCCAATAATTCGGCTAATAGTGGGCCGTGCTCCTCCCTTGAATCCATGAACAGGAGCAAGTTGTCCACATACTGCACTATCTGATTGGGCTGGCTAAATTCCTTTAAACTTCCTGCCATGCACTGATGGAAAATGCTGGGGCTGTTGTGAAAATCCTGTGGCAAGCAGTTCCAAGTGTACTGTTGCCCTTTAAAAGTAAAGGCAAACTTGTACTGATCCTCCCGCCGCAACGGAATGGACCAAAAACCGTTCGAGATATCCAGCACCGTGAAAGTGGTCGTGGATGCTGGAATACTCCCTATTAGGTCGGCAACTGCTGCTACCGTGGGCGTGCAGGCTGGGATGTTACTGTTGAGGACTCTGTAGTCCACCGTGGCCCTCCATGAATTGTCCGGCTTCCATACCGGCCATAATGGGGAGTTCACGTGAGTGGCTATCGGCCTCAACATGCCCTGCTGCACCAATGAAGATGTTGCTGTCTCCATGTCGGGTTCTGCTTCCTTGGGGAAGTTATACTGCTTTTGGGGTCGGATCATGGGGTCCCCGTCTACGCTGACCTCAAACACGGTGACCCTCCCACAGTCGTGCTTGTGGGTGGCAAACGCGGTCAGATTGTCCGACACAAACGCTTGCAAGTCCGTTGGGACGTCCGCGACCATAAGCTCGAGGTCGTAACCTCCTGACGGCTTCATGGTGCACAGGGTCCCCTTTTCTCCCTTCCCTGGGATCACGACTACCTTGCCTAACCCATTCTCGGCTCCCCAGAGACAGTGATTTCTAAGGTCCACGAGGATCCCGTGTACCACCAAGAAATCAGACCCGAGGATGCCTTTACCACCCCCCTCGTTCCACTTCATCAGGATACACGTCCATGTGGTGTGGAGTGCTCCCAAATGAATGGAGAGCGGGATGGAGAACGCGCCAGCCTGTTCTTTGCCTGTGAAACCCGCTACTGAGAATGGAGCCTGGGTAGACAGAGGTGAGGCAAAAGGTTTAGCTGTGTGGATCACAGTACATGATGCCCCCGTATCCAACAGGTAACTACCCTTTTCCTTCTCTACCTCCATCTCCACAAGGGGCCTTCTCCACGCGTCATATCGGAGCGGACACAGGTAGACGAGTTGCGCGGGCTTTAGTCATTGGGGCGCTGCGGTTTGGGCTGGGGGAGCAACAGGGCCATTGGCGACTGCCACCTTCCCCTGCGAGGTCATTAGAGACCGCATTGCCTCTAAAACTGACTCGATCGCATCGGGATGGATCGACACATCGGCTCCTTTCTCCCGGATGGGCGTTTGGGCTGGGGCTGAGGGAGCTTTTCCCTTTAAATCCTTCCAGGGATTTTTACAGTCCCGGCGCCAGTGACCTTCCTTCCCACACCCGTAACAACTACTCTTGGCTTGGGGAGGGCGATTCCCCTCCTGATGCCATTCCTTTTTAACAGGAGCTGCAGGCCTCGCCTCATGCACCTTTCCCTTCGGGGGAGGCACTTCCCTACTCCTGCTGTTCCTGTAACCTATCGTGAGCTGATCAAGTACTATCTCCTCCGTGGAGCGGGGGTTATTGGGGTCAATCCATGTTTTGGCCTGCTCCCTCACCTGTGGCAAGCAATTGGTGACCAGGCACCGGAGCCAATGAGCCCTTTGACCATCGTCCAGCCCATCCCGGGCCGGCCCGCCCGGGCAGCTGCGCCGATACACTGGCCACAACCTTCCGGCGAAAACCCGTGGGGGCTCTCCCTCTAGCTGTACCGTCCTATCCAATCGGAGGAACGGGCTTCCGTCTTTTTCCCCCATAACCTCCATGATCTCGTCCCGTAAAACCTCATACTCCCTATGCCCTCTCTTGCTCTCGTCGGAGAGACTCTGGAGGATCGAGCTGTCCAGGGAGAACAGCAGCATTCTGGACTGCTCTCTCCCGTCGCAGTCATTAACTGCTGCGGTCTGCTCCACGTCCTCAGGAATCTCTTCGACTAACTCCACCATTTCCTCCCCCTCAACCCAAGACTCATTATAGCTGGGAGGTGCCGAGGGCTCGGTGGTTGGTACCCTAACTGCCTCTCGCGGAATCGGTCTTTTGGATTCCCTGGCTATCTGTAGATGGCTTGCTGGTGGGTTTATGAGACACACCAAGCCATTTGCCTTCGCTAGGGCCGTTCTCAGGTCCTCTAGCTCCCTTTGGCAAGCGCTATGGTTGGTGTTCTCAGACCTATCCTCGATGGCCATCTTGTACGCTGCTCTAGCTCCCAGAATACTCTCCTCTTGTGCCTTTACCTGCTGAGCTAGGCGGACACACCTGTCTCTTATTCTTCCTTCACTGGTCTTGGCCTCAGTGACCTGACACTCCAAGTAATCTATCTTGGTCTCATGGCGAGTGGTTATGGAGTGGCGTTCCTGATTCAGCGCGTTGAGTGATGCAATCAGTCTCTTTCCTCCCGCAACCTTTTCCTCTACTTCTGCTAGTAACCCTTTGATCTGGGCCGTCTGTGCTACAACGACTTGGTCCAAAAGCTGGACTAGCTTCTTGTAGCACATCAGCCAGACCGCCTTTTCTACAGATCTTTTGTGCTCTTTGCTTTCTGTCCACTTGATGGCTGCGTCTAGCGGGCGCCTATCTCTTAATAGGTCGGATATCCACTGTTTTGTAAGGTTTACCTTCCCAAAAACATAATCCGCTATTCTCTCATCCATCACATTTCGTTTATTCAGACCTTGATCTAAAACACTACATTCCTGCTGCCAAGGTCCTGCCGCGGTCGCCATCTCTGTAGGGGGTTTCTCTTGCTTGCTCTGGTCTCCTGCCATGCTTCTTGCAATAATTACCCATGACTGGTTTGACCCACTCGCCCCTACGGTCCTAGACCTTGGACTTAGGTGCAGGGAGCTGTAGTGCAGAAAATCTCAATAGACCAGGTCGAATAGCACGAAATGGATGCCTTTATTGAACAGTTTGCAGCATTATAAAATACATGTCATATGCACAGATTAAAGCAACTACAAGCATGCACACATCTGTAAACTTAACTCTATGGAAATGGGGAACACACGGCACATCGAAAAAGGGGTAACACATTACAATTACCCTTAACCCCCTCCCCTAGACCTAACTAAGTTTCGATTTGAGGGATTCGGGATCATGCTCACCACTTTAAGAATTGCGAAAAAAACTTTGCAGCCTTTCGACACAGCTTTCCGTCGTCACGTGGGTTTGGAAGCTTCTGGCGCAGCTTGTTTTCCTCTTGGTTCTCCTGCGATGAGCGCTCGCCGATGTGATGTTGATGAACTGGAGTACCGGGCCCTGGGTCGTCGATGATCTCCCGATGACTCTTTATACAGTCATAATTGTCCTTCTGATTGGAGTACCTGGGCCCTGAGGGTCTTCTTCTCCAGCCTGTGTCGTCGATGATCTCTCGACAAAAGTACCCGGGCCTCCCTCGTCGTCTTCCCGTTGTGGCCGGGCCTTGCCTGGCCGAGCTGGCTTCCAAGCCGAAATCTTCTCGTCGTCCTCTCGTCGTGGCCGGGCCTTGCCTGGCCGAACACCGAACACGGTCCGAACCGAAGTGCTGCTTGGTTCCGATGGAGTCTGTCCCGAAGCGTACCGATGGAGAACTCACGAAGCGTACCGATGTTAACTCTCCGATGGACTTTACTCAATCCACAGTTATACCTTTTGGAACATTCTTATCTCCCGCCAAATCATAGTCCTGTCTTTGTAATAATTTTGGCGGGCAGAACTCTCTGCAGGGGTGTTTTGTCTTCATAATGGGAGTCGGTGATAGCTTAACTGGCCTTCCTGGGCTGATAATGTCTTTGCTTTGTTACCGTAACTCGGTTTGTATATTAATCGGTCTGGAGATTGCCCTGGATGGCTGTTAAACGGCTTCTCTTTGTACAGTGTAAATGGGCTTAAGCGTTCGTTCAATTGTCCGCCCATTTCTTGATGGGCCTCATCCTGCCACCCAAATCTGTCCTGTACTTATAATCTAATCAATATGTATACTCAGTTCCATGAGTTTCGGCTTCCCGAAACTGGTTTTCGCGGGCTTTTAATGTCCTCAATGCACAAGCCTGTCTGGCTTGCAGTAACAGAAATTCAAATGGTCCCAGAAGCTGGTCACGAGGTCTGGCGGCCATTTTGTGTGCCCTTTTATCAAAGGTTTCTCTGTAAAAGCTTCTTTTGGTCAATAAAGCTGTTTTATTAACCCTACTTTCCTACGTGATTATTTAATGAAAATTTCGCGAATCTTACAAGTATATTGTGTGGGTGCCAGAAACTGAGACAGTGGACACTGAATATTGACAGAGGCACGTCCAATTCTGGTGTTGGCGCACGTGCAGTTTCCAAATGAGGGTCACTGAACAGTGATTACGAGCAGCTACTGTAGCTGATTTTTCCTTTCACTCGGCCGCACAATTCCTTATGAAAGAGGTACGGCAACATTAATGTTAATAAACTATTCAAGTGAACAAAACTCAACACAGTTTGATTATTGGATATAATTGATTATTTAGACTTTTGTTTTACCAGTACTTTAAAACCACCACTTTTAGCATCATTGCAAGCATGGTTTGTATTGTCAGTGCTGTTGATTGGGTGGATTTATTGGAAATAATCCATGCTCATCTTTGATATCATTCTTGTTAAGGAAAATCATTCAGTGCTCACTGGACATCAACTAATCTTCATATTAACCACATGACTGTATTAACTGCATTTACAAACAAATGTCAAGAGGTCATCATTGTATTTTAGAACAGTTCACTTGGACATTGGTTACAAAGATTTGGAGACGAGGATGTGATTTCACCAGTTTCTTGAATTACGTGCAAAAAACAATGAAGCTGGAAGGGGTAAGGGTCTGACAGCCTGATATGCAGTGGTGTATAACATTTAACCTTTTATTAAATCAAAAAAAGCATATACAGATATTGAGCCAGAAATTCGGGTCGGAGGCTTCCCGCGGGCGCAAGCACCCGACCTGCACTTACATAGCGCGCCTGCCGTTGTGCTGTGGGCCAGAGTGTGATTCCGATCCTGGGCCTCCTCCAGCTGCCGGTGTGCAGTGCTCGCGTATCCCAGTGGCAAAGTTAGTTCGCAGTGTCCCCTGGGATCACATGGGCCATGGCGAGCCAATGGCA
Organism: Somniosus microcephalus; assembly: GCF_052327205.1. Classification (NCBI taxonomy): domain Eukaryota; kingdom Metazoa; phylum Chordata; class Chondrichthyes; order Squaliformes; family Somniosidae; genus Somniosus; species Somniosus microcephalus. The sequence continues at coordinate 35,072,685 of NC_140996.1, forward strand.
TCTCCATTCACAGATTTGACAGGAAGACCTGTCAAATCTATGAATAGAGATCGGCCCCGAAACTTAAGTAAAACTTCAAATAATTTTTTTAAAAACATCACATTTTTAAAAGAACTATAAATTACATAAATTAACTATTTTAAACAAAAATTTAAATCTTTGAAAATATTAATTAAAGTTTTTAATGGGGCTAAAAATAAACTTGCCTTTCTTTGAAGTATTTTTAAATGATAAACCTGTAGAAAAAATGTTTTCATTTTACTTAATTAACCTCTTACCTTGTTATAAGCAGGCCTTGCTCCTGCTTTTTTCACACATAGCTGCTAGGGACTTGATGTGCCTCAATTATTCCGAGACTCGAAGTTAGCAGAACAAAAGTAAGGCTTTTATTAACTCAGAACATAACACGTAAAATAGAGAGATGTCTTCCTTCAGGAGGCTGATGCCCGACTGAACTTAGATTACAAAGGAGCCAGGTATGGGCGGAGCCCTGCACACAACCAGTTCCAGCACATTCCAATACATAATACATGAGGACTGGGGGAAGGGAAAAGACACAGAAAGCAGGCAGTTACAAGACACAGAAAACAGGCAGTGATGAATGGAATATATTTCATCACATTCACCCCTTCTATAGATTTAGTCTGTTCGGGGGTTTGATAGTCCTCTGCGACCGACGTGGCTGTTGTGGTGCCGCGGGTGTCGGCTGGGTGTCCCCGGTAGCCTCCTGGGTCTCTGCCGGGGGTGCCGCCGGGGTTGTTGAAGGGGTAGTTGGTGGGGGTGCCGTTGGTCGATGTTCTTCCGGGGGTGATGAAAGAATAGTGGGTGGGTAAGGGTTGCTGTGATCGTCGTCGCTGCTATTGCCGTGGTTGTTGTCGATGCCGGCTGGGGCGACGTCTTTTATGGACACGGTGTCCTCCCTTCCATCGGCGTGCCGGACATATGCGTATTGGGGGTTGGCATGGAGTAGGTGTACTGGCTCCACGAGAGGGTCCGTCTTGTGGCCCCTCACATGCCTTCGCACGAGTACCAGACCTGGGGTGGAGAGCCATGACGGCATGGATACGCCTGAGGTGGATTTCCGAGGAAAGACAAACATTCGTTCATGAGGCGTGGCATTAGTGGCCGTACACAATAGCGACCGTATCGAATGGAGCACATCCGAGAGGACTTCCTGCCAGCGGGAGATAGGGAGGCCCTTGGTCCTTAGAGCTAGAGTGACTGCTTTCCACATTGTCCCGTTCTCTCGCTCCACCTGGCCGTTACCCCGGGGGTTGTAGCTGGTGGTACGGCTCGTGGCGATCCCCTTGGACAGCATGTACTGGCGTAGCTCTTCACTCATGAAGGACGCCCCCCTATCCGTGTGGATATAGCTCGGCATACCGAACAGGCAGAACAGGCTGTTGAGGCATTTAATGACCGTGGCGCTGGTCATGTCTGGGCAGGGGAAGGCGAATGGGAAACGGGAGTATTCGTCCACAATGTTCAGGAAGTAAACATTGCGGTCGACGGACGGGAGGGGGCCCTTGAAATCTAAGCTGAGCCGCTCGAAGGGCCGTGTAGCTTTGATTAAGTGGGCTCTATCTGGGCGGTAGAACCGAGGCTTGCACTCAGCGCAAGTGCGGCAGTTCCTGGTCAAAGACCGAACTTCCTCAATCGAGTAGGGTAAGTTACGGGACTTTATGAAGTGGAACAGCCGCGTGACCCCTGGGTGGCAGAGGTCGTTGTGGAGGGTCTATAGCCGATCCTTGGTGGCGCTGGCACACATCCCTCGTGAGAGGGCGTCAGGGGATTCATTAAGGGCCCCTGGCCGGTAAATGATGTCGTACTCGAAAGTGGAGAGCTCGATCCGCCACCTAAGAATCTTATCATTTTTAATCTTCCCCCTCTGTTTATTGTTGAACATAAACGCTACCGACCGCTGGTCGGTAAGTAGGGTGAAGCGTTTGCCGGCTAGGTAGTGGCACCAGTGGCGCACTGCCTCCACGATGGCTTGGGCCTCCTTTTCCACGGAGGAGTGTCTGATCTCGGGGCCTTGGAGGGTCCTCGAGAAGAAAGCTACGGGCCGCCCCGCCTGGTTGAGGGTGGCCGCCAAGGCGAAGTCGGACGCATCACTTTCCACTTGAAATGGAGTGTTCTCGTCCACTGCCTGTAGCGTGGCCTGCTCAATATCCTGCTTAATGCTTTTGAAGGCGGCGTGGGCCTCAGCAGAGAGCGGAAAAGAGGATGCTTTCAAGAGGGGGCGGGCTTTGTCGGAGTAGTTGGGGACCCATTGGGAATAGTAAGAAAATAACCCCAGGCACCTTTTCAGGGCTTTGGGAGTGTTGGGCAGGGGCAGCTCCCGTAGGGGGCGCAATCGGTCGGGGTCTGGTCCGATTTTCCCATTCTCCACCATGCTGCCCAGTATGCAGAGGCGCGTGGTGTTGAAAACGCACTTGTCCTCGTTATAGGTGAGGTTGAGTTTTTGTGCGGTTTTCAGGAACCTCTCGTGGTTCGAGTCGTGATCCTGCTGGTTGTGACCGCAGATGGTGACGTTGTCGAGGTAGGGGAAGGTTGCCTGCAAGTGGTGGTCATCGACCATGCGATCCATCTCCCTCTGAAAGACCGAGGCCCCGTTCGTCACCCCAAAGGGGACTCTGAGGAATTGGTAGAGGCGTCCGTTCACCTCGAAGGCGGTGTACGGGCGGTCCTCTGGTCTGATAGGGAGCTGGTGGTACGCTGACTTGAGGTCGATGGTGGAGAACACCCGGTATTGGGCGATTTGGTTCACCATTTCTGATATGCGGGGTAGCGGGTAGGCGTCTAGTAGGGTGTACCTGTTGATCGTTTGAATATAGTCGATCACCATCCATTTCTTCTCGCTACCCCTTACCACTACCACTTGGGCGCGCCACGGGCTGTTGCTGTGTTCAATAATGCGCTCTTTCAGGAGCCTGTCTACCTCGGTCGCGATAAACCGCCTGTCCTCCCAGCTGTACCTCCTGCTTTTGGTCGCTATTGGCCGGCAGTTAGGGGTAAGGTTCGCGAATAGCGAAGGCGGCTTTACCTTCAGGGTAGCCAGACCGCACACTGTGAGGGGCGGCTGGGACCCACCGTACTTGAGCGTGATGCTTTGGTGGTTGCACTGGAAATCCAAACCCAAGATCACGCTCGCACATAGATTCTTCATGATTAATACTTTAAAATTATCATACACAGTTCCGTTAACGCACAATTGTACCGTGCAGTAACCCAGAATGGTCGATGTCTGGGTTTTATCGGCCATAGAGATGGTACCCTGAGCAGGGACCACCTTTAGGGAGAGTTGTTGTGCCAGTTCAGGGTGGATAAAACTCTCCGTACTTCCACTGTTAATTAAGCATTTAACCCGGCACCCGTTTACCTCGATGTCCACCATTGATTTGGATAGCGGATGCGGCCTGGTCTGGTCCACTGTGACCGATGCCACTGTAGGGCCCTGATCGAGACAAGATGGCGTCCACGCTGTCTGCTCATAAGATGGCGGACCCCACGAGGTCGGGCAAGATGGCGTCCAAGATGGCCGCTCCCACGGCGCACACGCGGCGGTGGCGGGTTTTCCGGCGGTTGGTTTTCCGGCGGGGTTCCCTCTGCACACCTTCCCGAAGTGCCCCTTCTTACCGCACTTAAAGCAGGTGGTGCCTTTCGCCGGGCACAGGTTTCTGGTGTGCTTTGGCTGCCCGCAGAAGTAGCAGTTGGGTCCTTGACGCGTCGCGGCTGTCGTAGGGCTTCTGGGGGGAGAGCTGGGCCCCGCCGGTGTCGGGCTGCCGGGCGGGGAAGATGCCTTCCAAGATGGCGGCGCCCTCGGCGCACACGTGGCGGCGTGGGCGGCGCGGGCTGAAGAGTAGGCGTCCGAGTTTCTCTGGGCCATCTCCAGGGACCGCGCGGTGTCCGCAGCCTGTTTCAGGTCCAACTCCGTTTTTTCCAGCAGTCTTTGCCGGATGTGAGTGGAGCTGAGGCCTGTGATAAAGGCATCGCGAACAAGCTCGTCGGTGTACACTGCGGCTTTTACATCTCGGCACTTACAGTCCTTGCCAAGCTTTTTCAGGATGCTTAGGAACTCCTCCACCAGTTCCCCAGGTCGCTGTGCGCGAGTAGCAAGTAGATGCCTAGCATACACCTCATTCGTAGGCTGCTGGTAATGCGCCTTTAAGGTGTTGCAGGCGGCCAGGTACGTATCGGTGTCTTGGATGAGGGGGTAAACCCGGTGGCTTACCCAATTCCGTAGCATTCCGAGTCTCATCTTCGCAGTGTCCGTAGCGTCTTTGACGGCTGCGGAATTGTCCAGGAAGAATTCCATACAGTCAAACCAGTGTCCGAAGCGTGCTGATGCGTCCGGAGCATGTTGATCCAAATCCAAACGTTCGGGTTTCAGGAGTTGATCCATAGTGTTGAAAATTGAGTTAATAAAATTGATGTGCCTCAATTATTCCGAGACTCGAAGTTAGCAGAACAAAAGTAAGGCTTTTATTAACTCAGAACATAACACGTAAAATAGAGAGATGTCTTCCTTCAGGAGGCTGATGCCCGACTGAACTTAGATTACAAAGGAGCCAGATATGGGCGGAGCCCTGCACACAACCAGTTCCAGCACATTCCAATACATAATACATGAGGACTGGGGGAAGGGAAAAGACACAGAAAGCAGGCAGTTACAAGACACAGAAAACAGGCAGTGATGAATGGAATATATTTCATCACAGGACTTACCCGCACGGAGATGCCTGTAAACAAATCGGAAGTTCCAGGTCTACGCGCTGCCTCTCTGGCGCACGTGTTTGACCTCCGAACTCATTCCGTCAAGGGAATGGAAGTTCCAGTCTCCAGCGCATGCACAGTGCATGCGCGAAACCGGCACTTCCATTGGCCTTATGTGTGGGTACACAACGTGTACACACCTGCGGGGACCCGAATTTCTGGCCCATAATTAAACAAGTTTCTGAACCCTCTTGGTTTTTTTTGGAATATGAGTTGGTTTTATGTGCGTAAAGAACAAGGGGGAAAAATTCGGGTTGCATAGCAACTAGCGCCTGGGCGTGGTGCCGCTAATGCCTCCCGTGAAATTCACTGGGAGGTTAGCAGTGGCGGTAACCATTAGCGCTGTGTGCAACACCCTGCTGTGATCGTCGGTTGCGCCCCCTGACTTATAGCCAGACGTTATGTCCGATGGGGTCATGGGGGCCTACCTGCGGCCGGGGCGGCGCAAATTAAAGGGAAGGTGATGGGAGTCCATTTTTGTTGCTGGCCGCCTGCCAACACCTGCTTGCTTTGCCATCCCCGGCCTTCTGAGCAGCCCCCTCCCCCGCCGCCTCCCCGCGGAGTGCCGGCTGTGCTCCGTGAGCCCGGCACTTCTCTTGAGTGCCAGGCTCTTTTGCCGGCACTCTGATCCCTGGTGGCCCAGCTGGGCACCGGGTTGCTCTGCGCAAGGCCCCTCCCCTTTAATAAGGGGAGGAAGGCCTGCAGTACCATGGCACGTAGCACTGCGATATTCACTCGCAGCACCCCTAGAGGGAGCTGGGGTGCTTCCAGTAGCACCCCGCTTCCCCCTTGGGGCGCTACCAGTGAATTTCGGGCGTGGGGGCGCTAACTTATTTGGGGTACTAAAAGTAGCGCCCCGGCGAAGTTAGCGCCCCAAAGGGGGCACGACCCATTTTTTCCCCACAAATGTAATAGAGCATGTTCAAACAAAGCAATTGATGTTTTGGTGGTGCAGTCAGAGGAACCTTTATGAACAAAATATATAAGGGCATCAAGGTGGATTACAATATATATGTAGGTGGAAGTACGGAGAAGGCTTGCTGTCCAGACTTAGGGCTAAATTTTGTTGGCGCTGAGATGGTGGGTTTGGAGGTGAGTCCGCTGTCAAAATCACAAAGATTGACAGCGGACTGGTATCCCGTTGTAAACCCTCCTCCTTGTCAGTTTCCCAAGTGTCGGGTCTATCATCCCGGAACACACCCGACACCAAGTGGTGGGTCAGCCAAGTTAGATAGTTTAAAGCTTATTAAAAGGTAGTTAAGAACTATTTTCCCATGTACTTATCATTTTACCAGGTTTTCAACGAGAGCGGCAATCACGTCAGGTAAACATGTCAGGTTCTCAATGATTGTGGATTGCTATGAATAAATGACAGCTGCAAAGGTGGTCTAAAATCTACCATTTCACAGCTGTTCACTTCCCAATCTTAGAAGCTGGAGCTTTAATGATTTGGACCCATTTTTGTGCTTTATGCAGTTTGGAAGTGTTTGGAGTAATCTCTCTATCCACTGTCACCTCCTTGAAATAACCTATCTCAACACTGACAGATCGCTTCGGTCATCTTAACTTCACCTGCTGTCTATTCCATCAGCATCGGTGCCCTTGAAAAAATCTCACCTTGGTCCTCAGAATCCCAAAGCAATCAGCCTCAACAGCAGCATCAGCGGGCACACCAGCAGCACCAACATCCACCCAATCCTTCTCCGCAATCAACTGATGCTGCACAGGACACAGGGCATCATCACCCATGCACATTGCTGCCTGGGAGGCCAGCGATGGTCTCACCAAGTCCAGATTTGCTTCACTAAACACTGAACACCCCGGCTATCACATGATGCACCAGGTTGGCACCACCCCACCCCAGCACCATAAGACATCCCTACAATGTCCAAGCCATTCCTTTCATACTCATCACCATTGGTTGGGGGTGGGGGGCGGGATGTTGGGGGGATGTTATGTCTCACCATTCACTGGAATTCACTAAGACACTTTCAAATGTGCACACAAATCTGTCCAAGAAAGCAAAGTGGTGACAATAAGGATCTCAATGCTTGACAACACTTTAATAGAAAGTTTACATGAACATTGGCTAAAACATCCAAGTGCCTACCCTTGCCTGTTGTTAGTTGGTATGATTGGACTTTAATGAGGGTGAGTGTGAAGGGTGGCTAGTGAGATGGGGAAGTGATAATGTAGATAGAGAGGGATGGGTGGAGGTGCAAGGTAAGTTGGTGTGAGTAAGGATGTGCAGGAGTAGGGTAGGGAAGGCAGAGTGATGGGGATGTGATGAGTGGCACAGGAGGATAAGGTTGAGTGTGGCTTTGCAGTAACATTTTGTGATCTACTGTAATTATTGAAAGGTTTGCGTCACTGCAGCCTGGTCCTCCTGACAACATCCCTGCTTGTGCCCTCCTGTGCAATGTGCAACCAGGCTGCGTTGGTGTCCTGGGGGAGGTCTCTTCTGCCCATTGGAAGAAAGAGTACCTCCCTGTGTGCTGTGACTCCCTCCATAAGCATATGGAGGGAGTCATGGGAAAGCCTGGGTGTAGCCCTGCACCTCTGTGCAGTGATTGTCAGTGTTTGCAGCACCTCAATGCTTTACTAGTCCTATCACCATCGTGTCTCATTTTGAATACCTCTTAATGTCTCTTCACTTCTCTTTTTTCTTTAATCCCCATTTCCCAGCCCCCAAACTGGCCTTTTAATCAGCTTTATTTCCTGTGTTTTTTCAGTCGTGACTAAGGGTTTCGACCTGAAACGTTGACTCTATTTCTCTCTCCACGGATGTTGCCTGGCCTGCTGAGATTTTCCAGCATTTTCTGTTGTTATTTCGGATTTCCAGCATCAGCAGTATTTTGCTATCATACAAAGTATGTAATACAGGGCTAAAGAAGACAATTCTCATTTTGTGCTGCAGCACTGTGTTTACTTTTATGTAGCCCTGGGACAGAAGCTGATTAAGAGATGGGGAGATAAATGGGAAGCAAGGTGGCAGTTGTATTATGATAAGGCCGTCATGTTCAAGGATCAGTGATTAGTTGAGATTTGAGTTGCGATTTTGAGGGACAAGACTTTTCATATGTATACGCAGTGTTTCTGTCTTTAAAATGGAACCCTGTCATTTTTTCCTCATTTATTCTCATAAGGAGGTCAAATATCTAAATATGAAGGACCTGCAAATCTAAGAAAAATACCATAACATAACACAAATATATTAAAAATAGCATTCTACCTTGGTCTATGACCAGGGATGCTTTTAAGAGACCTGACAGCTTTTTTCATGCAGTGGAACATGACCTCTTTAAATGAGATGTGTGTCACCAGTACTGACAGCTTTATTTGCTTCATTACATATTGCTATTCACCACTATCAAAATATGTGAATTGCTGAATATTATTAACTCTTTGAAGAATGGAATAGCATTTCAAGACCAAATTAAATAGCAGCATGAATATAACTTGATTTGTGAGGAGAAATACAATGAAGTTATTCATTCCCTTACTCTACTTTTTGATTGAATATCCCATGATATAAAATGTTTCTAATGTCTCCCCAGTGCTCCAGTCCCCCTGGAACGTGCACCAAATGCAAGTGTGCTTCACTCCAGCCTTGCCCATGCTATACTGCAAGAGCCACAGAGAGGTGTAAGAGATTGGTTCAGATCCACCCTCTGATTTTCCCTCCTTCTGTATGATTCAAAGTCTAGCAACTGCAATCGGGAAGCCCGAGATATGCTCTACCACTGCTGCACATACCCCTTTGTACTTTATTACATTCTGAATTTAAAAATGATCCTCTCTGCTCTTTTGAGGATTTATCAATTTTATCCAATTAATAGCTGAGTGTTATGGACCAGGAGTATCTCAGGTTCGATCCAGGGTCCATGCTGAATTAGCTAGTCATAGAATTTTACAGCACAGAAGGACGCCATTCGGCCCATCTTGCCGTGCCAGCTCTTTAAAAGAGCTATCCAATTAGTTCCACTCCCTGGCTCTTTTCCCATAGCCCTGAAATTGTTTCTTCTTCAAGCCTATATCCAATTCTCTTCTGAAAGTTACTATTGAATCTGCTTCCACTGCCCTTTCAGATAATGCATTCTAAATCATAACAACCTGCTGCATAAAAAAAATGCTCATCTCCCATTTTATTGTTAATGATCTTAAATCTGTATCTTTTAGTTACTGACCTTCCTGCCAGTGGAAACAATTTCTCTTTATTTACGCTATCAAAACCCCTCATAATTTTGAACACCTCTATGAAATCGCCCTTTAACTTTAGCTGCTCTAAGAAGAACAATCCCAGCTTAAGAACATAAGAATTTGGAGCAGGAGTAGGCCATAAAGCCCCTGCGAGCCTGCTCTGCCATTCAATGAGATCATGGCTGATCTTCCACCTCAACTCCACCTTCCTGCCCTATCCCCAAATCCCTTGACTCCCTTAGTGCCCCAAAATCTATCGCTCTCATTCTTGAATACACTCATCAACTGAGCATCCATAGCCCTATGGAACAGAGAATTCCAAAGATTCACAACCCTCTGAGTGAATAAATGTCTTCTCATCTGAGGCTTAAATGGCCAACACCTGATCCTGAGACTATGACCCCTGGTGTTAGACTCTCCAGACAAGGGAAACACCCTCTCAGCATTCTCTAGTTTCTCCACCTAACTGAAGTCCCTCATCCATGCTATCATTCTTTTAAATCACCTCTTCAAGGCCTTGGCCTAGAAATTCAGTATAGCCACTTTTGGGGCGTTAAAGTCGGGCGGGCGCTAAAGTTTGCGCCCGCCGGAAAGTGGAGGCCACTTCGCCGATATTCAGTAGCTTTGGCCAAGGAGTTTGCTCGAGCGCTAAAACTGGCGTTGCACGCCTATCTTTAGGCGCTAAGCCGGCGGTGCAGACTGATACCGCCGAGGCCGGGCGCAGCGCAGGTGCGGTCATGTTTTGATTGACAGCAGACACCCTGGCGCCGGCCAGCTCTTAAAGGGGGAAGGGTCGACTTGGTCTGCTGCCACGCCCTGGATACTGCAGCCCTCCAGCTAGGCCTAAACACTGCTGCTGGAGAGAAACAGCGCCAGCAAGGATGCAGAGGGCCCGTGAGCGAGCGCAGCGCTTCTCTGCCCATGATTTAAAGGTGCTGGTTAGGGCTTTGGAGAGGAGAAGCCATATCTTGTTCCCGGACAGTGGCAAGAAGCCTCCCAAGAGGGTGTACAGGAGAGCCTGGAGGGAAATCGCCCAGCGGGTCACAGCCAACAGCGATGTCCCCAGGACTGCTGACCAATGCCGGAAAAAGTTTAACGACCTCACTCGGGTTATCAGGGTGAGTACCCTTTCCAGTGTCCTCCTCATCCTTGCATGTGCACCTCACATTATGGGCAAAGGGACCTCAAAGGCCTAATGGCCAGCCCTCATCCAGCAGCTATGGCACTGGCATGAACATCAATTGCACTTTCTGCAGTTTACACACTGGCCAAGCTATTCGACCATGGGAGGCAGTGCACACAACAACAGGGCACCACACTGGCCAAGCTATTTGACCATGGGAGGCAGTGCACACAACAACAGGGCACCACACTGGCCAAGCTATTCGACCATGGGAGGCAGTGCACACAACAACAGGGCACCACACTGGCCAAGCTATTCGACCACGGGAGGCAGTGCACACAACAACAGGGCACCACACTGGCCAAGCTATTCGACCACGGGAGGCAGTGCACACAACAACAGGGCACCACACTGGCCAAGCTATTTGACCACGGGAGGCAGTGCACACAACAACAGGGCACCACACTGGCCAAGCTATTCCACCACGGGAGGCAGTGCACACAACAACAGGGCACCACACTGGCCAAGCTATTCGACCATGGGAGGCAGTGCACACAACAACAGGGCACCACACTGTACTTAGAGGCCGTCCTTTCTCTTGCAGGCCAAGCTGGCCCAGAATCTGAAGAGCCGGACTGACACCGGGGGAGGCCGTGCCCAGTTCCAGCAGCTCAGTGACCTGGAGGAGCACGTGGGTCGACTCATGGGTGCCCGGGTGATTGGCCCCGTTGCAATTGGAGATGCCGACCCTGTGCTGGGCCCCAATGGTAAGGACATGACCGTTTGGACCTCTCTCGTTCCCCTTGCGCTTCAGATCTACATCCTTTGCCACTGTCCGACCAATGCGCAGAATGCCACCACTCATGCCTCCCTCGCTGACGCCCTGTCCTCACTCTAAAGCTACTCTTGTGCCTTCCTGCTTTCAGCTGGTGAGGAGGAGGTCCCTGAAGCTGCGAGTGTCAGTCCCTCGGAAGAGGAGGACGAGGAGGAGCAAGAGGAAGGCGGCACATCGGGGGAACCCTCATCCGCGCCAGGGGATGGCAATGAAGGGGACACTTCTTCCCTGGAGGAGAGCCAGGGGGAAGTGTTGCAGGGGGGTGTAGCTCCTGTGCCCAGTGGCGTCCAGCCACGCGGGAAGGGTCGGGCAGCTCGGCTGCCTTCTCCCCAGAGGGGGGAAGTGTTGCAGGGGAATGTAGCTCCTGTGCCCAGTGGCGTCCAGCCACGCGGGAAGGGTCGGGCAGCTCGGCGGCCTTCTCCCCAGAGGGGGGAAGTGTTGGAGGGGAGTGTAGCTCCTGGGCCCAGTGACGTGCAGCCACGCGGGAAGGGTCGGCCAGCTCGGCGGCCTTCTCCCCAGAGGGAGAGTCCGGCCTCCAGTCCGGAGACGGTCCTCGCCCAGGAGGTGCGCCTCCTTGATCAAATGTCCGCGGACTCGGATCGTCGGCACACCGAGTTCATGAGGGTTGTAGGACGGTTGCCTGAGGCCATTGAGTCCCTGGCTCATAGTGTGGCCGATTTTGGGGCCTCACAGGCCAGGGGTTTCGAACAACTCGTGGCAGCACAGGCCAGGGGTCTCGAACAATTCGGGGCATCACAGGACGCGAGTCGGGCACAATTCGGGGCATCACAGGACGCGAGTCGGGCCGAATTCAGGGCATCACAGGACGCGAGTCGGGCCGAATTCAGGGCAGCACAGGACGCGAGCCGGGACGACTTCAGGGCAGCACAGGCAGCGAGTGGAGAGTTGATCAGTGGTGCCGTGCAGTCACTGGCTGGTCTGATGCGGGCACAGACCAGGGCAGTACGGGCACTCACTGCTGCCACACTCGCTGTGTCACGCACGCATCGCCAGGGCACCCGCCGCGCTGCTGCAGCACAGCGGTCTGGCCTTCACCAGATTGCTGCGCTTGCTGCAGTGCCAGCCCGGCCGACTGCCAGTGTCTCTGGTGACCAGCGAGCACCTGGCATCAGCCAGCTTGCCCCCATTGCTGCAGCCGCCACTGCCACTCCCCCAGCAAAGCTGCGACGAGCTGCTGGAGAGACTGATGCTGCCCAGCCACAGCTGCAGCAGTCAGCAGCCGGCCCCTCGAGGGCCGGAGCTCGTCTAGGCCGACCCCCAAGGGCATCTGCCGTCACGCAATGTGCCCCTCAGGAGCCTTCCCCCAGCCTTGCCACACCCACAGGGCCCAGGTTGAGGCGGAGCAGCAGGTCGGCCAGGGGCCGGAAAAGCCTGGACAAGGACTCGCCCTCTCGGCACACAAAGTAGAGTGTGTTGCCAAATGTTTTTTTATCTGGGGGTGTTTGTGTTCTCTATGGGGGGGGTTTATTTTGGTAAGGCCGAGGATGAAGGCAAATGTTTTTTTATATGGGGGTGTTTGTGTTCTCTATGGGGGGGTTTATCTTGGTAAGGCCGAGGATGAAGGCCATTTTTTTTTATATGGGGGTGGTTGTGATATCTATGGGGGGGGGTTCTTTTGGTAAGGCCGAGGATGCAGGCCATTTGGATGGACAAGTTTTGTTATTCCTCCCCAGGTTGTGGGAGTGAGATATGTTTTTGACTGTTTTTTGGGGGTGTTGTCTGTTTTTGCGTTTCATGTGGGAAGGGCCCTGAGTTTGTTCAATAAAGCTTTTTATTTATTCAGCTTGTCCATGTGTGATGTTTCAAGTGGTTGTTGCGTTAACCGGCTGAGGGCTTGCGGAGCGGCTGCATTCATGTGCCTTCATTGCCGCAAGCCATTCCCTGACAGGGGGCCTAGAAGTGTCGTTCAATAAGCCGCCGACGGACGGCCCTTGGACCTTGTGGCTCCCTCCTGGGCTGGTACTCCTCCTCCTCCTCCTCCTCCTCCTCCTCATGGTCCTCCTGCTCGTCCTCCTGAGGTGGTGGTCCAACGTGAGGTGGCAGTGCCTGAGTCCTGCGGATAGCCAGGTTGTGCAGCATGCAGCAAACGACGACGAACTGGGAGACTCTATCCGGCGAATACTGGAGAGATCCGCCGGAGCGATCCAGGCAGCGGAACCGTTGCTTGAGGACGCCAATCGTTTGCTCTATGATGTTCCTTGTGGCTTGATGGCTTTCGTTGTATGCCTCCTCAGCAGGGGTCCTGGGCGCGCGGAGCGGGGTCATGAGCCATGTACACAAAGGATAGCCTTTGTCCCCGATAAGCCATCCTCTTGGGGGAGGCTGTGCCTGGAACATGTCAGCCACAGTAGTCTGGCGCAGGATAAATGCATCGTGGCTGCTGCCTGGAAAGCGGGCATTGACAGCTAGGATGCGCTGCCTGTGGTCACACACCAGCTGTACATTGAGGGAATGGTAGCCCTTCCGGTTGCGGTAATCCTCGGCATTGTCGATAGGTGCCCGCATAGCCACATGCGTGCAGTCAATGGCGCCCTGCACCATGGGGAAGTCGGCGATCCTCGCAAATCCGACTGCACGCTGCTCCTGCCTCTCTAGGGTCATGGGGAAGGAGATGAATTGGTGTCTCCTTGTGAAAAGGGCATCGGTGACCTGCCGGATGCAGCGATGCACGGCGAACTGGGAGATGTTCGCTATGTCCCCAGCAGCGGCTTGGAAGGAGCCGCTTGCATAAAAGTTCAGAGCCACCGTGACCTTCACTTCCACCGACAGAGACGTCCTGCACATCAGCTGTGGACGCAGATCTCTGTGAAGCAGCTGGCAGATCTCTGCAACCACCTCCCTTCTGAAGCGCAGCCTCTTAACACACTGCGCGGCAGTCATGGTGAGATAGGACACCTGCTGGCGGTATTCCCTGAGTGGGTAAGGCCTACGTTGCCGACGCCTGATGGCCCCTCTGCGTCTAGGCATGGCTGCCCCTCTCACACAGCGTCTGCGAGCCCTTCGCACATAATGCTGGAACTGAGGGTTGGAACCCCATGCAGCCCCCATAATATACTTGCAAACAGTGAAATCACAATGAGTCCAATTTCCAAGCTCTGGCCAGAAGCCAAAAATACCTCTCCTATGTTGGCCCAAATCAGTAAGGTCTCTTCCTTGGTCTCTGTCCAGAAATCCGTAGCACTAAAGTCATTGCAGCAAAATGGCAGCCCTTTATAGTTCAGTCTAAGTGCCCTTTAATTAGCGCTCCCCGAGGCCCGCAGGGCCTCTGCTGCGTTCCACCTCACAGTTCTTAACAGCACCACGCCCACATTGGGCGGGCGCCACTGAAGTAACGGTTTGGGGCGCACAAACGGTGTTGCACGACGAAATGACGTCATAAGTTGCACGCGCAGCTGAGCGCGCGCAAACACTTTGCGCCGGCGCTAAATGTCAACTGAAGTTAGGCGTAGGCGCAGATCGTTCTGCGCCCGGCCGCTAAGTGCCTAGCGCTTGAGATCTACTCCTCTTATGGCGCTAACGGCTGGCGAATGCAACTGAATTTCTAGGCCCTTATCTTTGCTGGGTTAGCAGTAGGGGTGCTATAGTTGGCCTTAGGAAAAACCATCCTCAATCACTTTACAGTCACCATTATTAAAAATGAATGTGGATGTTAGGTGAATTCAGGATGAAGTTTGTCTGTGACACTCCACCATAATCAAATAGCTTGTGGACATTCATTGTCAGGTTTCAGCTGGAAAAGGGATCAGTGGATGTCTGTGCCTGTGGAGCTATATCCAAGCAAGGACTCAATGCTGTGGGGGGGGGGATGGAAGAAAATTCATGGAGAAAATTATTGAAGAAAATAAAGAATCTGACCTAAAATTGGGTGGTTGAAGTAATGGGGGTAATTGTGACCTAACTCGCCCGGTGAGAAGCTGATGGAATCGAATCGTTCGCCAGTTTTACACCATCGCAGATTTTACTTTCCATTGAAATCAGGTACCAGAATATACTGTGAATGATGTGCATGAATGACAAGTTGAAACTTAAATTTGTATATTTGAAGAAGAAATATGGGCTGGAATTTTCTGGAGGGTCATCGGACGGGAATGGTGGCGGGTTTGGTGGGAAATTTGATTTTTTTGACAATGGGTTGGGACCCCGCTGTCAAGTCATCGCAATACGCCTTTCCCAATGATGTGTGTGTGATCTCCAATCTGACCCGACCCGTAGAAGCAGGCGACCCAATTAAACCAATTATTGGGTTGTTGACAGACCCTTAATAATGCTTTTAACCTTACCGTTTAACTTTAACTGCTCGGCCTTGGTAGTCCGCGCAGGTCGAGGACCACGTCTGTGAACCTGAGGCAGGAGTTGAATGGCCATTACTCCAGCTGATTACTTGACAGCTTCAAATGTACAGTAAAAGCTCCCACCTGACAGATCATCACTTTCCTCAGTCACAAACTGTTTCTCAGTCCATTTCCAGCACAGAATCTGCAGATTTTCCACTTTCCACGCTCCATCCACTCTTACCGCATTGGAAGAACTCTCTCACCATTGACAGAAAGCTTCTGTCATCTCTACTTCACCTGCCATTTATTTCATCAACATGGGTGTCCTTTATACAGTACTCTCTCACCTTGGTGCTTAAAATCCGACCACAATCAGCCCCAACACCAGCAGCACCAGGCAAACTAGCAGCACCAACAACAACACCAAACTTCTCCGCAATCACCTGATGCTGCACAGGACACAGAGCATCAGCACTCGACCACATTGCAGCCTGGGACACCAGAGATAGCCTCACCATGGCCACATTTACTTCACTTGACACTGTACACCCTGGCTGCCACATGATGCACCAGGTTGGCACCGCCCCACACCAACATCCTAAAGCATCCCTGCAATGCCCAAGCCATTCCTTTCACACTCACCACCATTGCGGGGGGGAACCATTATATCTCAACATTCACTGCAATTCACTAAGCCACTTACAAAGGTGCACACAAATCTGTTACAGAAGTGTTGAAAATAAAGATTTGAATGATTGACACCACATTAACAGAAACTTCACATGAACATTGGCGATAACATCCAAGTGGCTACCCTTGTGTGTTGCTAGTTGGTATGATGAGGGTGAGTGTGAGCAGTGGCTAGTGAGATGGGGATGTGATAATGTAGATAGAGAGGGATGGGTGGAGGTGCGAGGTAAGTTGGTGTGAGTAAGGATGTGCAGGAGTAGGGTAGGGAAGGCAGAATGATGCGGCTGTGATGAGAGGCACAGCAGGATGAAAGTGAGTGTGGCTTTGTACTAACATTTTGTGATCTAACGAGATCACTGAAAGGTTTGTACCACTGCAGGCTGGTCCTCCTGACAACATCCCTGCTTGTGCCCTCCTGTGCAATGTGCAACCAGGCTGCGTTGGTCTCCTGGGGAGGTCTCTTCCATCCATGGGAAGGGAAGAGAACCTCCCTCCTTGCTGTGACTCCCTCCATAAGCATGTGGAGGGAGTCATGGGAGAGCCTTGGTGTAGCCCTGCACCTCTCTGCAGTGCTTGTCAGTGTTTGCAGCACCTCAATGCTGTAGAACACTGACAGGACAAACGTCAAAAGAAAGTTGGCCACGGTCCCTTTAAGGAAATCGGTTGCTGACACGTTATGAATGACGTAACCAGACCCGCTTCCTCTAATTGAGCTGGGAAACATGCTGGGCAGGCTTAACAAGTCCAATCAACGTAAGTTCATTTTAGGAGCCAGCAGCGGGGCCGCGACCCGCCACCGACATCGGCCGTACCGGACCCGCCGAGGTGAGCAAAATCCTGGCCATGGAATGGGTTTGATGCTTTCCTTGGGTTCCAGTTGTTTATGCTGATTTATGCCCATTCTAAGTTTGGGCGCATTCTAATCAGATTGGGAGGATACTTGGGCAAAACTTGATATCAGCAAAATGGGAAATCCAGGTTGTGCCCAAGGAGGAAATTTCAGGCCTTAGTTATTAATACCACTACGACCTGCCTTCCTAAAAAACAGGTATGTACCTTTTAACAATACATGTTACTCTGAGTGCTATCCTCCCAATATAGTTTTGAACCATTCCATATGCACATCGTCGATTCAAATTCCCCTTTAGGGCCACTTGTTATTTCTTATTAAAATAGAGGTTTTTTTCACTCGTTCTGTTACAGTGAAGTAGTTCTAAGGAACACTGCTCATAATTTGAAACAAATTTATTACTTACAGTGACTCGACCATTTTCAGAGTCCTAGAGTTGTGGTGATGGCTCTGCTTCCCGATAATGATCTTTGAAAATTTCTTTTGCTGCATATCTGAGAGTGAGAGAGCTGTTGGATGCGAAATTGGAATTGTTAGAACCCATTTTTTTGGCGCTACGAGTGCCCTTAGAGTTGCGAAATGTTGTCTCCAGCACGCAAGCAAACTTGTAGGGCGAATTGCGCCAGGCGCCATATTGGTGAAAGCGTTAGCACGTGCAGTGAATGCCCACCATAAGTATGCAGAGCAGGCAGATCATGACATTAATCCGTGTGTGTCTGGATGGACTCCTGGGCCCATTATGGATACAGGACATCTCTCCTACTTTCCATCTCCTCCACCAATGCCTTCAGTGCGGAGTCCGAAAACCTTGGAGCCCGTTCTTCCCATGTCGTGCCATTTCTCACTGCTTCCCAGGTCTGATTCACTTCCTGCACAACTCCCAGCACCTGCTCCAGCCACAATGCACCTCTCCTTTAAGAGGCACAGGCTAACTTTAAGCAGGACTGGCTAGCTTTAACTGGTGCTAGCAAGTTACGATATTGGCCCCTTGCTGACGTGTCCAGTCAATGAACAGCGCGGTCAGCCCTGGCTGGATGTTGAAATCATTCAAATGAGCAGGCAGCACGAAGTTGGCATGCTGCCTGAATTGCAATCAACAGGCGCATGTTAATCATGCATCGTGATCCCCGTGCCTGTTTTCAGGGGCTATTTAATTTAGCTCTCATTCTATTTTATCAAGTGACATTGAATCGCTCCCTCACACCAGGAAAGTGAGAAAGAAAGGAATGACTCACAGTTGTTTTTATTTCAAAATGATCTCAACCACCCACCTACTAAATGAACAATATATATTTGGGTAGATGTAAGAACTTTTAGTTGCCCTGTAGCACATCAGTTGTCATACTTACTTTTGCAACATAAGGAAGCTGTAATGAAAGATCTCAGTGTATTTTTTTCTGTTAAGGCTAGTTCTCCCATGGTTCTGAGACTAATTAACTGTACATATGTTGGAAGATATCCAGTTTTACAGAATTCATATCTACTCCCTCTTATTCTGCAGCCAGAACAGTTTTCATGCTATGATGATGCAATTACTTGGTGTTGCATCACTATTCATTTCCCAGAATTATGACATGGTGCATTCATTCTGTCACAGTTGTCATTTCCCAGATGATTTGAGACAGATGACAGCTTGCAGCTTTGGCTATTAGATGAGTAGATACTGCTTTGGCAGGATTAATATCTTTCCTCATGACTAGATAAAGCAATTTTACTAAAATAATTTTTGGGGGGGATTAAAACCCTGGGTCGAGTTGAATCTATTGCTTCATCTACAGATTAGAAGACAAATGTGGAGAACTATAACTTACTATGAAGGGGAACGGTAGTGTAGTGGTAATGTCACTGGGCTAGTAATCCAAAGAGCTGGACTATTGATCAAGAAATCTGAATCCAAATCACAGCTAGGGAATTTAAATTCAGTTAATTAAAATATTAAATAAATCTGGAATAAAAACGTTAGTATCAGTAATGAAACTATTGAATTGTTGTAGAAAACCCATCTGGTTCACTAATGTCCTTTAGGTAAGGAAATCTGCTGTCCTTACCTGGCTTATATGTGACTCCAGAGCCACAGCAATGTGGTTGACTCTTAAATGACCTCTGAAATGGCCTAGCAAGATCACTCAGTTGTAACTAACCACTACCGGAGAGACCACTCGGCACTGGCTAAAGACACGGCAACGGCACACCTAGCCCAGTTGACCTTGCAAAAACTCATCACCAACATCTGGGGACTTGTGCCAAACTTGGGAGAGCTGTCCCACAGACTAGTCAAGCAACAGCCTGACATAGTCATACTCATGGAATCATAACTTTCAGCCAATGTCCCAAACTCCTCCATCACCATCCCTGGGTATGTCCTTTCCCACCGGCAGGACAGACCCACCAGGAGTGGCGGCACTGTGGTATACAGTCGGGAAGGAGTGGCCCTGGGAGGGAGTCCTCAACATTGAATCCGGACCCCATGAAGCCCCATGGCTTCAGGTCAAGCATGGGCAAGGAAACCTCCTGCTGATTTCCAACTACCGCCCTCCTTCAGCTGATGAATCAGTACTCCTCCATGTTGAACACCACTTGGAAGAAGCACTGAGAGTAGCAAGGTACAGAATGTACTCTGGGTGGGGGACTTCAGTGCCCATCACTAAGTGTGGCTTGGTAGCACCACAGCTGGACTGAGTCCTGAAGGACATAGCTGCAAGTCTGGGCCTGTGACAGGTGGTGAGAGAACCAACACGAGGGGAAAAACCTACTTGACCTCGTCCTCACCAATCTACCTGTCGCAGATGCATCTGTCCACGACAGCATTGATAGCAATAACCACCGCGAATTCCCGTCTTCACACTGAGGACACCCTCCATCGTGTTGTGTGGCACTACCACCGTGCTAAAAGGGGTAGATTCAGAAACTGGGCATCCATGAAGCGCTGTGGGCCATCAGCAGCAGCAGAATTGTATTCCACCGCAATCTGTAACCTCATGGCCCGACATATCCCTCAGTCAACCATTACCATCAAGCTAGGGGGCCAAACCTGGTTCAATGATTAGTGCAGAAGAGCATGCCAGGAGCAGCACCAGGCGTACCTAAAAATGAGGTGCCAACCTGGGGAAGCTGCAACACAGGATTACATGCATGCTAAAAAGCGGACGCGGCATGCTATAGACAGGGCTAAGCGATCCAACAATCACAGGATCAGTCCCGCCACATCCAGTCGTGAATGGTGGTGGCCCATTAAACAGCTAACAGGAGGAGGAGGCTCCATGAATATCCCAATCCTCAATGATGGTGGAGCCCAGCACGTGAGTGGAAAAGACAAGGCTGAAGCGTTTCCAACCATCTTCAGCCAGAAGTGCCGAGTGGATGATCCATATCGGCCTACTCCTGAGGTCCCTACCATCACAGAAGCCAGTCATCAGCCAATTCGATTCACTCCACGTGCTATCAAGAAACGGCTGAGCGCACTGGATACAGCAAAGGCTATGGGCCCCGACAACATCCCGGCTATTGTGCAGGAAACTTGTGCTCCAGAACTAGCCATGCCTCTAGCCAAGCTGTTCCAATACAGCCACAACACTGGCATCTATCCGACAATGTGGGAAACTGCCCAGGTATGTCCTGTCCGCAAAAATCAGGACAAATCCAACCCGGCCAATTACCGCCCCATCAGTCTACTCTCAATCATCAGCAAAGTGATGGAAGGTGTCATCGACAGTGCTATCAAGAGGCACTTACTCACCAATAACCTGCTCATGGATGCCCAGTTTGGGTTCTGCCAAGACCACTCGGCTCCCGACCTCATTACAGCCTTGGTCCAAACATGGACAAAGGAGCTGAATTCCAGTGGTGAGGTGAGAGTGACTGCCCTTGACATCAAGGCTGCATTTGACTGAGTGTGGGATCAAGGAGCCTTGGTAAAACTGAAGTCAATGGGAATCAGGGGGAAAACTCTCCACTGGCTGGAGTCATACCTAGCACAAAGGAAGATGCTTGTGGTGGTTGAAGGTCAATCATCACAGCCCCAGGACATCGTGGCAGGAGTTCCTCAGGGCAGTGTCTTAGGCCCAACCATCTTCCGTTGTTTTATCAATGACCTTCCCTTCAACATAAGGTCAGAAATGGGGATGTTCGCTGATGACTGCACATTCATCAGCGCCATTCACAACTCCTCAGATAATGAAGCAGTTCATGCCCACATGCAACAAGACCTGGACGACGTTCAGGCTTGGGCTGATAAATGGCATGTAACATTCGTACCAGGCAATGAATATCTCCAACTAGTGAGAGTCTAACCACCTCTCCTTGACATTCAAAAGTATTACCATCACCAAAACTCCCACCATGAACATCCTGGGGGGTCACCATTGACCAGAAACTTAACTGGACCAGCCACATAAATATTGTGGCAACAAGAGCAGATCAGAGGCTAGGTATTCTGCGGCGAGTGTCTCACCTCCTGACTCCCCAAAGTCTTTCCCCCATCGACAAGGCACAAGTAAGGAGTATGATGGAATACTCTCCACTTGCCTGGATGAGTGCAGCTCCAACAACACTCAATAAGCTCAACACTATCCACGACAAAGCAGCCCGCTTGATTGGCGCCCCATTCACCACCTTAAACATTCACTCCCTCCACCATCGGCGTACCGTGGCTGCAGTGTGTACTATCTACAAGATGCATTGCAGCAACTCGCTAAGGCTTCTTCGGCAGCACCGCCCAAACCCGTGACCTCTTCCACCTAAAAGGGCAAGGCAGCAGGCGCAGGGGAACACCACCACCTCCATGTTCCCCTCCAAGTCACACACCATCCTGACTTAAAAGTTTATCACTGATTCTTCATCGTCGCTGGGTCAAAATCCTGGAACTCCCTCCCTAACAGCACTGTGGGAGTACCTTCACCACACGGACTGCAGCGGTTCAAGAAGACGGCTCACCACCACCTTCTCGAGGGCAATTAGGGATGGGCAATAAATGCTGCCCTTGCCAGCAATGCCCACATCCCATAAACAAATAAAAATAAACTTAATCTCTTGCAGGTAAGAATTACAAGTGTGATATCCGAGTGGTAAGGTCCGAAACTGAGATAAGCGAGATCTTAAGGAACAAAACCCAACTGTTTATTGTACGGTGTAGCAGAGAAACATCTCTTACAGGCTGCAAGCAAAACACAGTATTTCAAACTGCACGAGCCAAGATGGAGGATTCACCTCTGAGTCATACCCATTATGCAATGCCACATTACCATACTAACTGGTGAACCAGAACATTACCTTAAACACTGGTGAATATGATCCCTTAATCTTTGGCTCCATCTGGTTACTTGAAGTGCTAGCATTCTGAAGATTATTTTTCCATTGTCATAATAGCCACTTTTGTGTGGCATGTTGGGCATTGGAAATTTTGTCATCTACTCTAGGGATGTAAACTGGATTCAGTGCTGCCAAGTGCCTGTTTTTGCTGTGTAAATTAGGCAGCAAATAGTATCTTCTTACACAGCAGAAACGTTTGGAAATTGAAGGAGTACATGCAGTATAACAGACATGTCCACAACCTGTATGTCAACCTGGTTTTCAGAAAGTGACTGCATTATGCAGCTAGGCCATTCTAAAATGACTAGCGATACGATGGCCTTTTCAGATCTGTGTGGCAAGGTTTTTGATTCTAAATTTCATTTTGAAGGTGTGCCCTCCTGACGCAAGTGTATGCATGAGGTGCAAAGAACGTACTGTAAGGTTTGTGAGGAATTAGCAAGGCTAAGGAATACATGTGCAACAGGCAACACTTAGCATCAAACACTCTTTTGGTCATCCACAAGATGTGGGGCACTGTATCCTTGCCAAATTCCTTAAGTGTTCTGGTTTCTCCTCCATGTGCTTCCTGGTCTTGTAGGTAGTGTGTGCAGAATTGATGCTGCTTTCCTCATGCTGCCAGGAATGGTCCTCTGATGCCTTCTGAGGAGGGTGTCCTGAGGTGTCAAATTGAACAACCCTCTGGACTCCCCCTTCATGCAACTGCATGTCCATTTGGCCATTCATCAAACAAAGGGTTGTGTGTTGCACCATTCCTTCACTTCACCACAGAATCGTTTTAGTACCTCTGTATTGGGCATCCTGTCACTTTGCTTATGACAGAAAGTTCTTCTCCTCCCACCCCGGCCTTGGCCAATGAATCTGCAATTAATTTTGAAGCTTGATAAAGGCTGAAATAAATATTTGTATCCATGGGCTGCCACTAGTCTTTAAGTGTGCTCATTCCTTTAATTTGGACTTGCTGGCCAGAATTCTTGCTCGCCTCATTGGGACAAACTACATTGGCACAAAAATGTTAACTGTACTGATTGCAGACTTTTAGCTCCAGTGTGGTAACTTACTGAACTATCCAGTCCCCAAGTTTCCTGCCATAGTCAGAAAAAAAAATGTGATGCAAGCAAAAATTATGATGATTTTTAATTTAAAAGATGCAGGTTAAAAGTTTTGACCTTGATAGAAATGTTAACCCATTTTGCCCAGAAACAAACTCACTCCAATGTAAGGAAATAACTATCTCCTCATTTGTTGTTACCCAATGCCTAGACTTGCGTCACATCTTCTGGATTTTGAAATTTCTATTTTTCCGCAAATAGAATTAGCGAATGTTACTTCACGGAAAGACACCATTTTGCTTATCACACATGTGCTGGTTCTTTGGAAGAGCTATACATTTAGTTCCATTCCCATGCTTTTTCCAGATACCCTTTTATTTTTTTTCAAATACTTATCCAATTCCCTTTTAAAAGCTGTCATGAATTCTGTTTCCATCATTTTTTTCTGGGAGGACATTCCATGTCCTATTGCTTTGCTTAATAAATTTCTCTTAACCTCTCTACTGATTCTTTCTTACTCTTCCTTCTTCGTCTTTTAAAAACATTGGCCTAGAAATTCGTCTCGGGCAGTGGCGCAGTACATGCGGTATTGGATCAACTGCAATGGAACTAAATATCAGGCGGTGCGTATAACGGGCGGCCAATCTGATACTACCTGTTCTGCGCCATCGCCCAAGGCGAATTTCCAGGCCATTGTTTCCTAGTTGGGAATGGTGTGTTGGGCACTGTTTGTTCTCCAGTATCTTTTCAAAAGAGCCGTTCTTCATGTGTGAGGCTTGATAATAACTGTGGATTGGTTATTTGACCCTGGAGGGCATCGCAGCCAAGTCAATCTTGTCATGGCATGCAATTTCCAGCAGGGATGACCAGATAAGGATCAGGGCCAGCTAATTTCACCCCTCTCTAGCCCAAGTGTGCTGAGGCCAGGTGTAGTGTCTTTAGCACCACTCCAACTGATAACAGCTAACTCAGTACTGATCTTTGGTCGCACTGAGACCTTCTGAGTTTGTATGGCTCTGCTCTTCACTGGCTAAGCCATCTGCACCCTTACTCTGAGTTTAAATGAGTGTTTACTTTTGGTCAATTTATCCTTATAATGGCCTAGAAATTCGGGTCAGAGGCTTCCTGCGGGTGCAAGCCTCCGACCTGCACTTACCTTGCACGCCGGCCGTTGAGCTGTGAGCCCCCGTGGAATTGCGATCCTGGGCCTCCTCCAACTGCCGGCGCGCAATGCTTGCGTATCCCAGGGGCGCAGTTAGTTTGATGCATCCTCTGGGATCATGTGGGCCATGGAGAGCCAATGGTAGCAGGGAATGCTTCATTCATAAGTTTGACAGGAAGGGCTGTCAAACCTATAAATACTATAAGCCCCAAAACATCACTAAAACCTCATAATTTTTTTTTAAGAATCACATTTTTAAAATAAACTATGGCCCAGAAATTCGTGTCGGGGGCTTCCCGCGGGTGCAAGCCCCCGACCTACACGTACCTAGCGCGCCGGCAGTTGAGGCCTGGGCCTGCATGGATTTCCTCTCTGTGGCCCGGTCCAGCTCCCGGCGCACTGTGCTTGCGTGATCCAGCGGCGTAGCTAGTGCGATGCGTCCACTGGGATCACGTGAGCCATGGGCAACCAATCGGAGGAGGGAAAAGCCCATTCATGAGATTGACAGAAAGAACTGTCAAACTAATGAAAACTCCAGCCCCCAAAACAGCACTTACCCTTCAAATAAATATTTAAAAAAATCACACTTTTTAAATAAACTATAAATAACATTAAATAACTATTTTAAACAATAATTTAAATTTTGAAAAAATAATTTTATAAAAAAACGGGGCTAAAAATACACTTACCTTACTTTAAAGTATTTAAAAATAATAAACCTGTGGAAAAAAAATTCTAATTTTAATTAATTGACCACTTACCTTTTAAAATGAAGTCCTTACGCCTGGTTTTTAAATGTGTAAAATGTAGAGGCCTTCACGCACGGAAAAACCTGTAAAAAAAAAGGAAGTTCAACGCACACGCGCAGACTCCCGCGCGCACGCGTTCGACCTCTGAACCCCTTCGTTCAGAGGATCGGAAATGCCGGTTTCCCGTGCATGCATAGTGCATGCAAGAAACCGGCACTTCCATTGGGTCCACGCGTGAGTACTCCGTGCTTACTCACGCGTCGAGACCCGAATTTCTGGGCCATTATCACACTCAGTTACAGGAATGGAAATAAATAATCTTGCTGTACTGGTGCAATAATTTAAGGCGGCAGTTACACGACCACTTTCACTCTGATGTGTAGTGGCTTTGTCTGTGGATCAGTCTGAACGTGGCAGCATAACATAAAGTCAAGTCTAAGCCTGACCCTGGAAGGCACTAAACATAAAATGACTTCAACAGGGTGATAAGCTGAATTTAAAAAGTGCTCAGTGGTCTACTGGATCTCCTGGGCACTTTCTAAATTTACTGCAGTTTTTTCAGTGTTCTGAGAAAGCAACCATCCTGCCCACTCTCTTAACATTAAAGAATAACTATCGGAAAAATAGATTTCCATGCATGTATGTTTACATGTTTACTAAAAGCTTATGTATTAGCTAACTCCACCTTCTTCTTTTGCAATGCATATATAACTACACCCGAAGACAAAGATTTGCCTTTATGCTCCAATGGTAACTATGTTATCAACGTAACAGATTCCGAAGTAACTTACTACATTACAACAGTGACTACACTTCAAATATCCTTTCTTTCTTTCTTTCTTTCTTTCTTTCTTTCTTTCTTTCTTTCTTTCTTTCTTTCTTTCTTTCTTTCTTTCTGTCAATGCGAGCAACATACTGGATTTAATATAAGTTAAAAATAATGGTAATAGAGAAAAAATCTCCAGGACCTGAAGGTTTCCACCCCAGGGTAATAAAAGAAATAGGTGAGGAAATTACAGACACGTTAGTCATAATTTTCCAAAGCTCTATAGATTCAGGAATTGTGCTTTTGGATTGGAAAATTGTTAATGTCACTGCATTATTTCAGAAGGCTGGGGGGGAGAAATGAGGTAACTACAGATCAATCTGTTTAACATCAGTTGTGGGAAAGTTACTGGAATCTATCATCAGAGACGAGAGTGACTGAAAACTTGGACAAGTATTAACTGATCAAAGAAAGGCAGCAGGAGACAGAGAGTAGGGATAAAGGGTTCATTTTCTGATTGGTAGAACAAGTGGTGTTCCCCATGGATCTGTACGAGGGCCTCAGCTTTGCACCATATATATTAATGAGTTGGATGAAGGAATAAAAAGTTGTGTATCCAAGTTTGCAGATGACACTAACTTAGGAGCCAGAGTAAGATGTATGTATGTATGTGAGCAGAAAGTTAAAAAGGGACGTAGACTTGGAGAGACTAAAAGAGTGGGCAAAACTATGGCAGATGAAGTTCAACACAGGGAAGTGTGAGGTCATCCACTTTGGATCTGAGAAAGACAAATCGGAATATTTTCTGAATGGTGAGAGGTTAGGAACTGTGGATGATCAAAGAATTTGGGAGGGGAAATTGAGTTGTTTGCGCCTCCCGTTAGCACCTAGTGCCCGGGCGCGGCGACATTTGCGCCACTCGTGAAATTAACTAGACATTTTGTGTAAGGAATTAACAGCGGGATTGGGGTTATTTGTCTCTGGTCAGTCAGAAGCCTCTGAGCTGCTCCAGGGACCCCAGTGCGGTTTCGAAGCGCTCCCCTATTCCTGGTTCGGACCGCTTGACTTATTCGGTAGCGATGTGGACAGAAAAACGTGAGTCGTGGTTTGGGTGCAAAACAGATCAGTATTTATTGAAACAAAAAGAAAGAAACTTAAAAATCGATACAGCACAGCTTGTGTCTGGTACAGCACTTTTGCTTAACGCAGTACACTTAGTGTCCACTAGAGCGCTCCTTGCTCGGTGCAACACTCCTTTAAATACAGCACTTTAAAATGCAGCCACTCAGTGTCCACTGGAGCACTTCTCTGCTCAGTGCAACACTCCTTTATTAAAATACAACACTTTTCAATATAGAAACACCTTGCTCACTGCAGCACCTTTGCTTAGTGGCTTTTACTTAAAAACAGCACTCTAGTACAGCTACTCTCAGTGTTCACTACAGCCTTATCTGCTAGTGCAACACTGTTACTTAAATAGGGGAGGAGAGAACGGACACAACGAGGGAAGATCGACTAAAATCACAGTTCTAACAAAATTCCCACCCCTATACCTATTCTAAGTTGCCTTGTAAAAAGCCAGAAAAATATATGCTCACCAATGAAAATGCCTTTCCCGTGCCCTGCGATCTTTGATCTTCACGGCCCCGAAGTAAAAACACCCCAGTATTTTAAAAGTAAACTGCTGGTGTTCCACTTCTTCAGGCAGGCTCCCATGTTGTAGAGAGCACGGAGGCGAGGCCACAGAGAGAGAGATGGCTTCTGAGAAGCTATCTTTTATACCCCCAATTTGGGGCTGAAATGTTCCCGCCCAGATCCGGATGTATCTTGGCTAAAACAAAAGGGATCCAATCTGCCCCATTGTCTTGTAATGGGTTTGGATGAATCACCCATTTGTTTAAACTGTTTCCAGTTTAAATCTGTCCTCATTGTCTGTGATGGCTCTGAATAAAGTTGCAGTTTAAATGTGTCCATTGTTGTCTGTGAATGGGTTTTCGAATAAAGCTGCAGTGGTTTGAATGTGTCTTCATTGTCTGTGATGGGCCATCGAATAAAGCTATGTCCTTGATTGCTTGAGTAAATAGCCTTGAAGGTATTGTAAACAGAAAGTCATTGTCCTTGTGGTCAGACTGATGCCAGTCTCAAGTGGTTAATCCTTTGTGTAGCAGTTTCTATAAACACATCGATTGTCTCTGCAGGGAGGGGAAACTCCCTGAACTGCCTTTGATTGGCAGTCTGGTCAGCCATCTTTGATCTTCACCTTTTTCACAGACACACACACAAGCTGCCTTTTCAAGTCCTTTTTCTTTTGCCATGCGGTCTGGTGGCCATTTTGACCCCCTGGATTTTTTAGAGGTATGTTACCCAGGTATTCTTCAATCAAAAATTAATCTTCAGAACTGTAGGAAATTTCAAAATTATTGCAAAATCCTACATTGCGGCAGCACTGAACACTACCGCCACGATCTCCTGCACCGGCAGATTGTGATGTCAGTTGAGTGCGCAATGCCCCGTTAGCGCCCCGGACCGGATATTGAGTGGCGCCCCCTGCCTTACTGCCTGCCGCTAGCAATGACAGGTTGAGGGGAGCGTAATGCTGTCAGAAAGGGACTGGGGGAGCGCTTTTTAAAGGCGACTGCTTCCTGCCTTTTTCTGTCGGTGACATTTTTGCACCACGCATTCTGAGAGAGAGAGAGACTTCTGGAGAGATTCAATGCTGTGTGAAGGGGTTTTGAGTACTGAGCAGCACTTTGCAGGTTTATTTTGATTTGTCCTTCTTTGCTTCGCCAGTGCTCTGAGGTAACGCCTTGCTCCTCGGCCTTTGCACTTTAAGACAGGTGTGAAGCGCCTGATTTAGTGCTCCAATCACCTCCAGGGGTGATAAAAGCCAAGTTTGCTGTCGGAGGCGATAATTAGCGCCAGGCGCTAAACATTGCGCACGGCCGATAATAGCGCCCCAAATGGGGCGATATTGAATTTTTCCCCCTAGGTGTCCAATACACAAATCACTAAAAGCTAGTGCACAAGTATAAAAAATAATTAAAAAGGCTAATGGAGTATTAGCCTTTATCTCAAGGGCATTGGAATTCAAAAGTGAGGAAGTGATGCTTCAGTGGTACAGTGAAGTGGTCAGGCCCCATCTGAAGTACTGTTTACAGTTTTGAGCACCGAAACTCAGGAAAGATATATTAGCCTTGGTAGAGGTACAGCGCAGATTCAGCAGAATAATACCAGGGCTTGAAGGGTTAAATTATGAGGACAGGTTGCATAATCTTGGTTTGCAGTCCCTTGAGTTTAGAAGCCTGAGGGGATGATCCAATTGAGGTATTTAAAATGCTAAATGGATTCAAAAGGGTAGATACAGAGAAACTATTTTCTCTAGTGGGTAAATCCAGAACAAGAGGCCATAATCTTAAAGTTAGAGTCAGGCTATTTAGGAGTGACATCAGGATACAGTTTTTCACACAAAGTACAAAACATAGTGGAAATCTGGAACTCTGTCCCCATAAACACTGTGGATGCTGGGTCAGTTGAAATTTTCAAGACTGAGAGCAATAGATTTTTGTTGGGTAAAGGTATCAAAGATTATGGAACAAAGGTCCAGATCAGTCCTGATCTAACTGAATGGTGACTCAAGGGGCTAAATGTCCTACTCCTGTTCCGATGCTGCTAGAAATATAAGCTGAGGGAATTTTATTGGGAATTCACCCCATGAATTGGAGAGCATTTGTTAAATTCATCTTCTTATTTTGTAATAATATTTTTTCTTCACCTGAGGCTCCCCAATGTACATTTAATATAGAGAGGACTTGGCTGTGAGGCATTGCATCAATGCTTGTTGAAATGGCCTCAACGCATTGGCACTACATCTTGGTCAATATTGCTTCTCCATTATACTCGGTGACCCTTGCATTTCACCAGTTTATGCATCAGCAGAGTCACCATGGCCAAGAAATTCGGGTCGGAGGCTTCCCGCGGGTGTAAGCCTCCGACCGGCACTTACCTTGCGCGCCGGCCGTTGAGCCGTGGGCCTGTGTGGGATTCCGATCCTGGGCCTCCTCCAACTGCCGGCGCGCAGTGTTTGCGTATCTCAGGGGCGCAGTTAGTTCGAAGCATCCCCTGGGATCACGTGGGCCATGGAGAGTCAATGGTAGCAGGGAATGCCCATTCATAAATTTGACAGGAAGACCTGTCAAAACTATGAATACAATTCAACCCCAAAACATAACTAAAACTTCAAATAATTTTTTTTTTAAATCACATTTTTAAAATAACTATAAATTACATAAAATAACTATTTTAAACAATAATTTAAATTTTTGAAAAAATTAATTACATTTTCTAACGGGGTTAAAAATATACTTACCTTTCTTTAAAGTATTTAAAAATAATAAACCTGTGGAAAAAATGTTTTAATTTTACTTAATTCACCACTTACCTTGTTAAAAGCAGGCCTTGCGACTGCTTTTTAAAAGTGTAACTGCTGGAGACTTACCCTCCCGGAGAAAGCTGCAAAAAAAAACGTAAGTTCCAGGCGTACGCTCTGCCCCTCCGGCGCAAGCATTCGACCTGTGGACCCCTTCCTTTTCAGGGAACGGAAGTTCCGGTTTTCCACGCATGCGCAGTGCATGCACGAAACCGGCACTTTCATTGGGCCTACGCATGAGTACCCAGCACGTACTCACCCGTGGGGACCCGAAGTTCTGGCCCCATATATTTTAAAAAGGACTCCACCAATGTACATCATTCTTCATCAAATGGACTTCATTGAGAGAGTTAGGTCCCTAATATTTTATCAGCTGCCTTTCTTTATAGGGCAATGGAGACGTGAACACATGTTGGAGACAACATCCATATGTTAAAACCTGCTCCGTGACTCTCAAGGGTATTAAACACCTTCAAATTGAGCTTGAAGGCAAAACAGTGCAAGCAGTCATAACCCATTTAAAAGCCTCTGATCAACCATGGAATTGGATGGCCACTGACTTTCAGATTGTGAGAGCAATCCAAAGCATTTCAAACCAAAGTTTAATAATGCTAGAGGTTCCTATTAGATATACCACAGATGGTATCGCATGAACATAATAATTGCTTCGACTACTCAGATGATGTGGAAACTGAATAAATATGTACTGAAATGAAATATCTACAAGATTTTTTGCAGGTTGGAAAATGAAACATGAAAATTTAAACAGTGTGAACTCTGTGCATGTTAGCAGCACAGTACTGGGCTTAAGAGTTAAAATACATTCTGAAAGCATTGCGTGTAAATAAACTTACAGAGGAACATGTACAGTAAACCTCACCTTACTTAATTCAGTAACACTCCTTGGGGGTAATTTTAACTTGTGATGATAGTGTAAACTTGTCGGTATCAGAATGGACCTTCCCAATGCTCATCAACGCCCCCCCCCCCCCCGACTTCCCGTTTACCTGCCCCTCCCTCTCTGGACTTATCTGCGAGCATCCTAACTGGCTGAAATTCGAAGAGCCCATTCCAGCAAGCTGCCCGATTGGTAACTGCAGCTTGCCGGATTTATTGCAAAGAGGCCTGAGGATGAACTGAGGACATTTTTCGGGCCTCTCTCCTCTCCTCCATGAGTCCAGCATGCTGACCATTTTGCACTATCGCTGCATTATCGGTGCTGTCAAATCTAGGCACCTTAATTCCAGCTACATTCCATTTTGATAAGAAATTCATATATTTGATTTTTTGAATTTTATAAAGATTTTATAAAGATAACATTTAAAAATTTGGGGAAATATAAATCATTTCCTTTTACAATTTAAAACTGCATGATGAATAACTTACATCATAATTGTAGAATTTAGAGCACAGGAAGAGGCCAACTGGTTGATCCCGCCCCTGCTAGTGCTGCTACATTGGAGTTCTCTACTCTAATTGCATTTCCCTGCTGTAAAATGGTAGAAGTTATGCCTCTAAGTTTGCTGTTTTAAAAGACTTAGGGCGTGAAATTTGGTAGCGCCCGTTGGAGCGCTACTTTTTAACTTTTTGAAAAGTTAGCGCCCGGCGAAATCCATTGAAAAATTTTGCAAAATTGGCCGTTTTCGCCCCAGGAGTGAAGCGGGCGGTAAATGAGGTGCCAATGGTCTCAGTGGAGCGCTGCAGTGGCATTATTGCCAGAGGGCTACCCAATTTCAGCTGACCTGCATTCAGCAATCAGCCTTCAAGCCTTGACTCGAGCTTATTCCAGCTCTTAAATGGGAGGTCATTTCAAGCTGAAGCTGGTCATTATCAGCATTGCTGCACTTGAGTGCAATCTCTCAGCTACTGAGACAGCTTTGTGCCATGGCTGCTGCAAGGGAGAGGGCTACTCGATTCAACGATGTAGAATTGGAGACATTGGTGGGGGCAGCGGAGAGAAGGAGGGAATCGCTGTTCCCTTCACCTGGCAGGAGCTCATCGCCACAGATACTCAGGGCCATCTGACGAGACGTGGCTGAGGTAGTGTCGGCGAGCACTGTCATACACCGAACCCTTACACAGTGCCGGAAGAAATTCAACGACCTCAGTCGGGTGGTGAAGGTGAGTACATGCTTGCAGACCTCCTACATACCAGCCTCTGAAACCCTGTCTGTGCACACTGTGAAAACCAGCACTTCCCCACCACTCAACCACCAAGCATCTGCATCTACTCAAACTCACATCCTCATCTCACGCCTTGTCTACATTCAAAGCTATTCAACCACAGCAGGCATATCTTCCACAGACATAGCTGGCCTGTCACTCACAAAAGTTCCTTTCTTTTGCAGACCAAAAGGGCACATAATAAGAGGGAACAATAGCAGACTAGTGGGGGGGAACCTCAACTGCGAGACCACTCTGAACTTGAGGAGCGAGTGCTGAGGATCATTGGTCTGCAGGTGGTGTGCACAGTGGCCGGGGAAGACACTGACCCAGCTGGGGACAACAACGGTATCTTTATCCCCTCTCCTTTTCTCATCCCACTTCCCCGTCAAAGCAGAAGCATTTATTAATTTCCACCTCCTGATACTGTCTGCCTTCCTTGCTCCGTACCTGGCCCCTGCCCTCACCTTAATGTGAGTCTTGTGCTATTTATGCTTTTTGATAATCTCCCAGCAGATGTGGAGCCTGTACCCGAGCACCCCCCACCCCCAACACACTTAAGAGGGAGAGGAAGAGGAGGAGGAGGAGGAGGAAGAGGAGGAGGAGGAGCCAAGCACTGCATCACTGCATTTCTCACCCGCAGGCACCAGCTCAGAGATTGTCACTACGCGTTCCTTAGAGGTTAGCTTAGCACAGGGGTCTGCACTGGGTGATACACCGGGGCCTAGCGGGCTGCAGCAAGGTCAGGGGGAAAGGGAACCTTGGGAGCCATCTCCCTGGAGGGAGAGTTTGGGCGCAAGTTCTGTTGCACATGACTCAGATGAGGACCTCAATGGGGAGGCCTTTAGAAGAACGATGATGGCCAAGCACACCGAGATGATAGGTGCAATGGCAAGGGTGCCCGAGAGCCTCTCAGCAGTGGTAAGGAGTGTGGAGGAGTCCGCATCCAGCATTGCACAGAGCTCTGGGCACACCATGGAGCCCATCATTGTCAGTCTGCAGATGATGGTGGACTCCCAGGGAGACCGTGCAGATCCAGACCTCATGACATGTCATGGGCGATGTGGCAGCTTCCATTGTAGCACAGGCGGAAGCAACGCAAGAATGCAGACAATGGTTGGTGGCATTGAAGCTCAGACTGCTCTCATCCAGTCTCAGCTGCATGCCACGCAACATCTTGGTGCTCTCATGCAGTCTCAGCTGGATGCCATCACCACTGCTATCACCGCTGGGTCCACCACAGTCCACCGGGGATCTCACGGTGTCCCAGCAGCCCAGCAATCTGTGCTGCAGCAGATTAGTGGGGATGCTGAGGCACTGCCCCGGGGCAGTGTCATAGGTCAGTGGAGCAGGAACCTGCTGTCCTCTCTCAGGATGACAGCATTCCTGATCCCACCACTCCGCCCTTGCACTTGTTGCTGCCTGTCACCCAGCCAGCTCAGACTGCCACCACACAGCCTGAGGTGGTGCAGTCTACAGCCGTGCCTTCCAGGCCCAGAGCTGGTCGAGGGCGTCCTGCAAGGCCATCTGAAGTCTCTAGCCCTCAAACACAGCAGTCTTCCACCAGCCATGCTGCAGCCACAGGGGCCACATGGCGGAGGAGCACTAGAATAGTTAAGCCAAAGAGGGAGTTTAAGGAAATGCACAAGGGTGATTCTTAAAAAAAAATTTTTATTATACAATCAAACAATTATAACATCAATTTATATTGGAAAGCTAAATGTTTACTGTTGTGTTTCATGTAACGTATGGGGCTTGGATAGGGAAGGCCATATTGATGTGGTCTTGGGGAAATCCAGAGGAACACAGTAGGCGGATGACATTCAGTTGAACCGAGGCGCTATGAGACGGTCGTGGACTGCCCTTGCAGAATCCCTATTGACTGGATACCTCCTCCGTCCCTGCTGTTGCTGCTGCTCCTCCTCGTCCACCTCCATGTTCTCCTCCTGCTCTTGCTCCTCTTCCTCCTCCTCTTCCTCCACATAATCCTCATCCTTCTCCTGAGGTGGTGCGTCTATGCCTGGTGCCAATGGCTGCGCTCTCATAACAGCGAGGATGTGCAGCATGCAGCAGACGACAACAAATAAGGAGACCCAATGAAGAGAGTACTGGAGGACTCTTCCCGATTGGTCAAGGCAATGGAACCGTTGCTTCAGCACTCCTATCACCTGCTCAATCACGCTCGTGGTGGCGGCATGACTGTCATTGTAGGAGTGCTGGGCCAGAGTGTTTGGGTTGCGTAGGGGAGTCATCAGACAGGTGGAGAGCGGATAGCCCTTGTCACTGAGCAGCCGCCCGCAAGCCTGATGTGGTGGCTGGAAAAGATCAGGTGTAAGATAAAAGCATCGTGGCTCATTCCAGGATATCGGGCATTGACAGTTAGGAATCTCCCTGTGTG
Organism: Somniosus microcephalus; assembly: GCF_052327205.1. NCBI lineage: Eukaryota > Metazoa > Chordata > Chondrichthyes > Squaliformes > Somniosidae > Somniosus > Somniosus microcephalus. The sequence continues at coordinate 35,107,477 of NC_140996.1, forward strand.
GTTGCACACCAAAAGAACATTCAGCGAGTGGTAGCCTTTTCGGTTGCAGGATATCTCCGGATTGTTCTGAGGTGCCCGCAAGGCAATGTGGGTGCTGTCAGTGGCACCCTGCACCATTGGGAAGCCCGCTATCCTGACAAATCCGCATGCACGCTCGTGCTGCTTCTCTCTGGTCATAGGGAAGGACATGTATCCCCTTCTCCTGCGATACAGTGCATCCATGACATCTCGGATAGAGCGATGCATGGCATACGTTGGAGATGACTGCTGTTGCATATTGGAATGAACCATTGGCGTAGAAGTTGAGCGCGATGGTCACCTTTGCTGCCACTGAGAGAGCTGTCCTCACCCTGGTCTGAGGCTCGAGGTCTGACTGGAGGAGGTGGCAGAGCTCCGTTACCGCCTCCTTGCTGAAGCGCGGCCTTTGCAGACACTGCTCCTCAGTGAAATGGAGGTACGAGTACTGCTGCTGCAATATCCTGGGAGAGTAAGGTCTCCTGTTGCCAGCCCTGTTAAGCCTTCTCCCTCTGGCTATATGTTGCTGTCTTTCCCCAGGCCTCGCTCCCTGCATATCTCCAGGCCTATGTCCTATGTTACATAGGTTTACATAGGATATACAGCACAGAAACAGGCCATTCAGCCCAACCAGTCTATGCCGGCATTTATGCTCCACATGAGCCTCCTCCTGTCTTTCCTCATCTCAGTCTATCAGCATAGCCCTCTTTTTCCCATCTCCCTCATGTATCTATATTCCATCTATGTACAATACTTCACATTTAATATCTCCAGGCCTTTGCCCCTGCAGTGCTCTCCTCCAAAGAAGCCTCCAACGTTCATGGTGGAGCAGGTAGTCGACTGTCAACAGAGCCCCCGTTAAAGTGTATAAATTGTTTTCACAAATATTCACTGAGTTAAATACAGCAATTGTTAACACTCACGACAGCCCTTGGAGCTAAAATTGCAGCAATATGTTCAGCAGCTTGTCTGACAATGTCTCAGCAGAGTTATGGCCGACAAAAAAGTTTCCCCAAGATGGCGCCTTTAAGTAGCACGCGTGGAGCCGACTCCTGACTGCAACTCGACAGCTGGTGCTGTCGTTGTTAGCGGCGGGCGGTAAGTGAGAGGGGGGGTGGCCGAATTTTGCATCCGGGGCGCTAACGGGGCGCTGCGCAAAGCGATGATGTCATCATCACTGGGCGCGGCCGAACGGGGTGGTACCTACAGGAGCGGGGAGCTAACTCTTAGCGCCTCCGCAAAAACCCGGCCCAATTTAGCGCGGATCGCTAATATCACTGCGCCCGGGCGAAAACCCATTTAAACCCCGTTAGTGCCCCATGGAGGCGCTAAAGGCAAGTGCAAAGCAGCCGAATTTCGCGCCCTAAAACTGCATCTTTAGAAAAAAGTTTATTCTGTGCATCTTTTCAAGGTGGTTAGTCAATATTTGCCAGTTCAGAAGGAAATAATGAGAGAGTCTAAAATATTTTATGAAGTTGCAAGCGTGACTGAACCATCCCAGTGAAAAATATCAAATTAATGTCATTTGCTAACACCAACTGTGCGTTTTCCCCAGGGATAATTATTTTCAGTGAGATTGTGGTTCTTAATTAATACTAATTACATCCAGGGAAGTCAGGTCAATGGCTTTGATTATGGCCAGTATTTTTAATTCATTAATTGAAATTTGTAGGTGTGAAATATGGACCAGTAGTCAACAACATTGACAGTTTTCCATGTGGCTGAGATGATAACAGAAACCAGCCAAACTGGGACAGCTTGTGTAGTTAAATTGGAATATTAGAGAGCATTTTAAATGTTGCAAAACCTAGGTGAAAAGCTATGGCCCCACAGTGCAGGAGGCCAGCAAAGCTAAAAAGAGTAGAAGAGAAGACAAGATAAATGAGGACGTCATGATTAGGCAATACCAAGCTTGAGTTTTAACAGTCTGAAATTTGTAGGTCAAAAGGCAGACCAAGAAGATGAATTCCCTTCTGTGCTGATCATTTTAGCAAAACCTTTTGCACAAGTACAAATCCTGCTTTACCCTAATTTCAACTTCCCAGTCAAATCATTGAAAGGTGAAATTGTTACCCTCAAGGGTCTTATGTTCATTAATAAATAGACATTCTTATTATGAACACAGCTAACTTTTGCTAGACACTTTTATTGAGCACATGTGGACTAGGTACAGTATCTGTAGAGGCATCCATCTTGACTGCTGCCTTGTGGGTAGCCTAGTGCCTCATGGGTAATGTAGTCTTAATATATATACAGCTGGGTAGTGTAGTCTTATACATACAGCTATATACAGCTCTACACAGCTCTACAGCTCCACCTAGTGTCCACTATAGAATGACATGTTATTGATCATTACAAAGGGAGGTGAGGCATCCGACAGTTTCAAGATCCTAGAAAAGAACATAAGGACATAAGAAATAAGAGCTGCAGTCGGCCATTCAGCCCTTCGAGCCTGCTTCATCATTCAATAAGATCATGGCTGATCTTCTACCTCAACTCCACCTTCCCGCACAATCCCCATATCCCTTGATGCTCAACAACGTAGGCCACGATTTTACGAACATTGGCGGGTCCAAGGTGGGTGACGTCGGTGGTGGATCCCGACCCTGCTGCTGGTTCCATCCTGGCCTCCAACATGACTTTCCGATGATTGGGCTTGTTAAGCCCAACCAGCAAGTTTCCCTGCCAATTGAAGGAAGCAGGTCTGATGACGCCATTTATGACGTGTCATCAGATGGTTTCCTTAAAGAGACCATGCCCAAATTTAGTTTGACAGTTGTGCTGTCAGTGTTCGACAGCATTGAGATGCTGCAAACACTGACAATCACTGCACTGGAGGGCTGCACCAAGGTTCTTCCATGACGCCCTCCATATGCATGGGCAGAAGAGACCTCCTCAGGACACCAACACAGCCTGGCTGCACATTGCAGAGGAGGAAACAAGCAGGGATGTTGTCAGGAGGACCTGGATGCAGTGGCACAAACCTTTCAATAACCTCAGTAGATCACAAAATGTTACTGCAAAGCCACACTCAACCTCAATCGGCTGTGCCACTCATCACATCCCCATCACTCTGCCTTCCCTACCCTACTCCTGCACATCCTTACTCACACCAACTTACCTTGCACCTCCACCCATCAATCTCTATCTACATTATCACATCCCCATCTCACTAGCTAACCCCCACACTCACCCTCATCCTAGTGCAATCATATTAACTAACAACACACAAGGGTAGGCACTTGGGTGTTATCGCCAATGATCATGTGAAGTTTCTGTTAATGTGCTGCCAAACATTCAAATCTTTATTTTCAACACTTCTTGAACAGATTTGTGTGCACCTTTAGAAGTGGCTTAGTGAGTTGCAGTGAATGGTGAGACATAACGGTACCCCCTGCAATGGTCATGAGTGTGAAAGGAATGTCTTGGGCATTGTAGGGATACTTTATGGTGCTGGTGTGGGGTGGTGCCAACCTGGCGTGTCATGTGACAGCCAGGGTGTGCAGCGCCAAGTGAAGTAAATGTGGCCATGGTGAGGCCATCCCTGGCCGGGTGGGCAGCAATGTGGTCAGGTGCTGATGCTCTCTGTCCTGTGCAGCATCAGGTGATTGCGGAGAAGGTTGGTGTTGTTGTTGGTGCTGCTGGTGTGCCTGGTGCTGCTGGTGTGCGTGGTGATGCTGGTGTGCCTGGTGCTGCTGGTGTTTGGACTGATCATGGTGGGATTCTGAGGACCAAGGTGAGAGAGTTTCAAGGACACCCATGCTGATAGAATAAATGGCAGGTGAAGTAGAAATGACAGAAGCGATCTGTCAATGGAGGGAGAGGTAATGAGGTCAGACTGGATGGAGGCTTGTGTAAAGACTTGCAGCATCCTGAATCTGTAGTGGAAATGCAGTTTAGAGGTGAGTGGTTAAGGGAACATATCTCAATCAGCTGGGAGCTTTGACTTGACATTTGAAGCTGTCAACTCATCAGCTGATTCAATGGCCACTGACCTCCCACATCAGCTTCACAGTCGAGGTCCAGGCACAGCGGGAAATCAGTGGGCGACCTGTCAAATTCAAAAGGCTGGGAATAGGCCATTGATAAGTGGCTGCAAACAAGCCACTAATGATTTTAATTGCCTCCCCCGCCACTGCCTGTCCATTCTGCTCAGTGCTGACAGACCCGAAATTGGGAAAGTCCAGTGTGCGCGTTTTGATAGCGGGTTCCTAACCCGCTGTCAATCATTTTAAATTTAACAGCTGTCCCACCACCCATCCCATTCACTGAGTGCTAGCAAAATTCTGGCCTTAGTGTGGGAGGTGGTAAAATGAGTCTTTAGTTTTTACAGTGAGGATGTAAGCAGGAATAACACGAAGGACAGCAGCTTTGGTGTTTCGGAAGGGCAAAAGTAGAAACTTCAGAAGAGCAATGATTAAGTCGAGTACGACAAGAAATGTTGGGGCTACAATTTGTCTTTGGGCGATAGTGAGACGGCAGCTCAGTTTACACCCCGCTACTCAAGTCAATTGAAAAGAAAGCCTGGTGAGGTGTAAAACGGGCTGTCAATTATTTATCGCTGGGGGACCAATTTCACCTCATTGTTGTGAAATTCCTGCTTTCTTTAGATCTAGCAAAGAAGTTTATAAAAGCTGCTGGAATTTATGCTGAAAATGGCAACAGACTATTCAACCATATTTAGCACTGACCATTTCTAGTTTTCTTAAAATGGATCAACAAACGTTTGCAAAAATCGAGGTAAAAAACATTGTGTTACCTGTTCAGGCATTGGTAGGCCAGTCTTGTGATATTTGTATTCAATTATACATCCTTTGAGGCTTGTCAAAAAGTGAATATTTAATACCGGGTTAAACTGCCAACAACAACAACAACTTGCATTTATATAGCGCCTTTAACGTAGTAAAACGTCCCAAGGCGCTGCACAGGAGTGTTATAAGACAAAAAAACTATTGACACTATCGAAGGGCAAGTTTTGAAGTATTTCATGGAGAGGAAAAGGACAGATCTGTTACAAATTCACATCTGCTCTTAATGCCTCCTCAGTTTCAGTGTTGACAGTCACTCTCATAAGCGGCCTAAATGTCTTAATTTTATGGGAGTTGACTCACACTCCCCTACATCTACACACAAAATATTATAACCCAGGGATGCAATGATAGAATCCCCTTGTGATCTCAACTGGATATTTGAGTCTTTCACAAGAATCCTTTTTCAATCGCTCCAAAGACAGATTGAGCAAACACTTGATGAGGCATGGTCTGATAGGAAACAATAAGCTGCTTTATTTCACACTGAAGTGAAGGTACAGAACAGTCATTATGACTAGACTCACTTAATTCAACAAGCACAATTTTACCTTTGCGTAATGATGCAAAATAAAAAACATGCCATGCACCCCAACCTCAGTAGGTCATCTTAATTGACTTAAACAAGATGGCTTTTGGTTTTCTATAGCACTTCTAAGTTCTTTACCTCAGTAAAAGCCCTTGCAGCTTTCCCTTTAGCAAATCTGACTGTGTGCTATTAATGAGTTGCCCACGATGAATGCATTATGATAGACACCCACTTGCTGTGCATTTACATGCAAGATGTACAGCCAGCCATTGCAAACCATCTGGACATTGAGGGAGTGGTAGACTTTTCTGTTCCTGTAGCTTTCTTAGTTCAGAAGGGAAGCCTTTAATGCAATGTACGTTCCATCGATCATCTGCAGCACTCTGGGGAAGCCAGCAATCCTGTAAAAACTTAATGCCCTCTGCCTTTGCTTCACTGTAGACATTCTAAATCTGACAAACTCCACAGCTTTATGGAAAAGGGCATCAGTTACCTGTCAAATGCAAGTCCTCACTGTCCCTTGACTAATCCTGCACAGGTCCCTCGTGGATGCCTGGAAGGATAGAGACCCATAAAAGTTGAAATCCATGGTGACCATTAGTTCTACAGTCAAGGCTTTACTGCAAGTAGATCAGGGTTTTAAGTCATCATGGAGCAAGCTGCAGAATTGGCCGATGGTTTCCTTTGTAAAGCTTAGCCATCACACAGTCAGTTCCTCAGACATCTCCTATAATGTCAATCAAGGCCTATATACTCTTTGAACCGGGTACTTGCATATGGGGTGCTGTCTCCTCTGTTGGTGCTTCACTCTCCGATCTCTTGTCTCTGGTTCTTTTTCTCCTGTTTGTCTTCCTCCATTATAATAGCAGGCAGGAGTAGAGCCGGAAAAAGAGCCATTTTTATTTCTCAAAAGGAATGGGAAATGGCTGTCTGTATTAACAGGATAAGAAATGCTCCAACCCTTCCTGGGGCAGCTGATTTGCACCTGCTTCAGGTGACTATGGGTATCTGTGTGCCTGAAAACCTGGCCATAATTAGAAGAGCGCCTCTTCTTAATTGTAACTTAAAAGGACGGGAGTTCAGGATTGGGGCAAATTCTGAAAAACTTTGGAAAAGGTCAGAAGGCATCCGAACTAATTAGCAGCCTTTGCCAATATTGAACAGGAAGGAAACTAAAAAAGTGATGGGTAAAAATGGTAGCTGAAGGTAGCTCAGCTCTGATGACCCAGACCCTATGTAGACAGTTCCCCACAATTGTTGCCAGGGAGGTGTGTCAGCAGCCCCAGATATTATTAGTGGCATCTTAGACAATCAGGGTACACAGGCTGTTGACCAGTATGGTGTGCTTTTTTCCAGATGGTGCCACTGAAGGCAAGACGTACTGTGACTGGGGTGTTCGTCAAAAAGCATACAACATTATGATTAGTCAGTCATTCACACATCTTACTGGTGCCATTGGGGGTGATTTTCGCCCTCACCTGGGCAGTAAACTGGTGGAGTGGATCATCTGCCGGTTGTAGAATCGGCTTGATTTTCACCCCAATCAGTCAGATTAGCGCCCAGGGAGCGAAGGTAAAAATGACCCCCACTGTGTCTTTGGGAAGGGGAGACAAAGCAATCTGTCTGCAGGTGCAGGTGCGTGAGAAAAAGGAAAGACTTGTATTGATATAGTGTCTTTCACAACCACCGGACGTCCCAAAGCGCTTTACAGCCAATGAAGTACTTTTGAAGTGTGGTCACTGTTGTAATGTAGGAAACGCAGCAGCCAATTTGCGCACAGCAAGCTCCCAGAAACATCAATGTGATAATGACCAGATAATCTATTTCTTTAATGATGTTGATGGAGGAAAAATATTGGCCAGGACACTGGGGATAACTCCACTGCTCTTCTACAAAATAGTGCCATGGGATGTTTTATGTCCACCTGAGAGAGGAGTCGGGGCCTTGGTTTAATGTCTCATCTGAAAGACGGCACCTCCGACAGTGCAGCACTCCCTCAGCACTGCAAGTTGTTGTTCGCATGGGTATAATTAAGAATTGCGATCCTGCAGACTGGAACATCAGGAAATGGGGTGCAGAATGTTCACATCCTCAAATCAATATTTAAACAAAGCTTCTGCCTGTTTTAAGTGGGCATCAAGAGAAAAAGTCAAAGTGCCACAAGAGTGTAAGTCAACTATTTTTGTGGGGCCAGGTGGAGCAGGACCACTCCTTCGACCTTCACAGGAGTAATGTGGGCTGCTGCTCCCCGGGACTCACCCCATTCTGCGGTTGCCCTCCCCTTCCCGGGGGTACCCTTGAACCAGCCGGGTCAGCCCTGGGTCAACTGATATTGCCAGCAGGGTGAATGTTCGGACTGTGTGGCGCGTTCAAGTTGGGATTGGTTGGCTGATCCACACGCTCTCCATCAACCGCCCACCTGATAGTTAAAATTGTCCCTTTACAATGGCTAATGTATAACAGTGCTTTCATTGTTAATGTGTAATTATTAATTATGATTAATTTAGGATAATGTTTGAAGGCTCCATGTGTAAACGTAATGCCTGGTGTGGTTCAAAGCCCAAAACAGAAAATGCTGGAAATAAACAGCATGTCAGTCAGCATCTGTAAAGCGAAAAGACAGGTTGTGATAGGTGCATAAACTGAAGGGGACACACCCAAAAGCATCATAACCTGTCTTCTCTTTACAGCTATTGGCTCATCTGCTGTGTTATTCCAACATTTTCTGTTTATATTTCAGATTTCCAACACTTGGGCCGGGATTTTTCCGTTTTACACCTGCATGGTGTGGGGGGACCCAGTGGACAGCGGGAAATCCGAGTTCTGGGTTTTCCCATACGCTGTTTAACACCACAGTGTGCGTGTGACGTAATGACAGGCTAGCTTCCAGTCGGGTAGGAAATGCAGACTAGACACTGCAAACAACAGTAAGTGCTGGGTCCAGGTGAGGTGGGTGGGGGTTCTAAGCCCATGGGGGGGGCAAGCCCGGGGGTGGGGCGGTTCTGATCCCCCGGGAGGGGTCCGATCCCTGATTCCGGGGGTGGAGTTGCGATTCTCGGGGGGCGGGGGTCTGAGCCCCAACCCATGGGGGGGGTGTGGGCTGCTGGTGGGGTAGCTTGGGGGACCGGGAGGAAGCACTCCTGCTCTTCCCGGCCCACAAGATTTGCTCCCTGAGGCTGTCCTCGCCTCGCTGCAGCTATCGGGAATCCCTAGGCCAGGGATCCCCGGCCACCTGCAGTTAAACCTGCAAAGCAGGTTAAAGTGGAAGCTTCAGGCCTCATTATCATATTTAAAAGGCCAACTCACCTTCTGGCAGTGGGTTGGCTGCCCGCCTCTCAACCCGCCTGAGTAAAAGGTGAAAGTGGGCAGTTTGGGGCGGGTTGGGGTCGGGATTTAGATTTTCCCAACTTTCACTCCCCCCTTGCCTCAAACCCACCCGTTTCTTCCTGTGAAAACTCCCGCTTTGCACTTTTCATTTTACATTGGTAGTGAGCCATACAGACCTGGAAGGATCACAGGCTGATTTCTGATCTACACTGACTTAGCAGACCTTAGCCGGGGCAGTAGTGGGGGGACGTCAGTTTGCTTCAGTGCCTCCGGGCTAGAGAGGAGACAAATGAGCCAGGGGTCGCACTTCTGTTTGCTTTGCAGTGAGGATGTAGGATGAAGCTCAGATGTGGCAGTTGAATTGTCTACCAGCACTCAACTGTCTAGATTTATACATGATAAATGGCCACTTACACAAGATACAGGAGAGCTCCTGATATCTGTGAAGCAATTCCCCAGTGTAAATCAAGTGTTTCCTGAACAGGGCAGAAAATTGGGATTAAAAGAAGAAAATGACAAAATTGGATAGCTGAACTCTCTAAATACTGCCCCTTTACCTTCTTGGATCTCACTTATTTATTGCATGTTTGTAGCAGGTGGGTTGTCTTATGCTAGGTATATCGTTTAAATAAGCTGGAGAGAGGGAAAATTCCATTTATGTAATATTTCATACTTTATCTCTCAGTAAACATGGGGTTTTTCACCATCGCTGTGAAGCACCTTGGGACATTTTACTACGTTAAATGCGCTATATAAATACAAGTTGTTGTTTATAATCAGCCCCCATGAAGAAATGCTCGTCAGTGATATAGAATTTTAACACTTCTACACATGACACCAATTTGACCCTCCTGCCAGTGGAAGCTGTTTCTCGGTGCATTGCGATCCCCGCACCCGTTTTCGGGGCCTATCAAATTTAGCCCCCCTAGAAACATAGAAGATAGGAGCAGGAGTAGGCCATTCGGCTCCTCGAGCCTGCTCCACCATTTAATGAGATCATGGCTGATCATCCAAATTCAGGACCTAGATTACAGAAACAAGGAAGTGATGGGAAACTTTATAAATCACTGGTTAGCCTCAGCTATGGTATTTTGTCCAATTCTGGATACAACACTTCAGGAAGGATGTCAAGGCCTTGGAGAGGGTACGGAGGAGATTTATCAGAATGATACAAGAGGTGAGGGAATTCAGTTGTGTGGAAAGCCTATAGAAGCTGGAATTATTCTCTTTATAGCAAAGAAGGTTAAGGGGAGATTTGAAAATTATTCAAAATTATAAGGGGTTTTGATAGAGTAGATAGGGAGAAACAGTTTCCACTGGCAGGAGGGTCGATAACCAGAGGACAGAGTTAAAATAATTGGCAAAAAATCCAGGGGGAAAATGAGGAGAATTTTTTTTACACAGCCCGTTGTTATGATCTGGAATGCACTGCCTGAAAGGGTGGTGGAAACAGATTCAATAGTATCTTTCAAAAAGGAATTAGATATATAGTTGAAAATGAGAAATTTGCAGGGCTATGGGAGAAGAACAGGGAGTGGGACTAATTAGATAGCTTGTTCAAAGAGCCAGCACAAACACAATGGGCCAAATGGCCTCCTTCTGTGCTGTATGATTCCACGCTATTCAAATAATTAGTTACAAATCTGCCGCATATATTCTGTTACTTTTGCTTCCAATGTAGGCAGCACGTAAACATTGTGCTGCCTGCTAATTTAAATGATTGCAATGTTGAGGCAGCACTAAGCACGCCCTCATCAGGGGAGCCAAGCTCATGCGAGGCTAGCACCTCTTAAAGCTAGCCTGTGCTACTTAAAGCCAGCCTGCACCTCTTAAAGGGGAGGTGCATTCTGGCTGGAGCAGGTGCTGGAAGTGGCTGGGTAAGAGAGTCTGACCTGCAAGAACAGTGACTAATGGTGCAATAGGGGAGAGAGCATGCTCCAATGTTTTTAGTCGCTGCACTGGAGTCCTTGTTGGTGGAGGTGGACAGGAGAAAAGAGGTCCCCTATCCACAGGGGTCCAGGACGCCTTCCAGACAAACTTTCAGATGGCGGTGGGCAATGTTCCCTCTAATTGTTTTTTCATGCGAGGTCCCTTTAACTGGCTGCATGGCTCATTAACATTTTCGCGCCTGCACGGTTTCTTCCATGTAATAGCCGGTGAGTGGCTTGCGCGGGACCTCCAGACCACTGCGTGCCTGCACAGCTGAACGGGAACGTTGGCAGTGGGTGCAGATAGCCATGGCGCTCAGTGCCAGAAGTTAAGCCCTGAGAACTTGGATGCAAAATGTTCAATGACCTCACATGAGTGGTCAAGGTCAGTGAATTCATCTTCAAATGCCACATCCCACCAACTGCACCACTAGCCTCTCACACTGCAAAATGCACCGCACCCCCATCACTCACCTACGAACAATCTCTATCAAACAGGACTCATACCTCATATTCATAGCTTCACCTCACCCTCACACACTTACCACTGCTGCAAGCCTCACACCCACATTTCACATCTTGCACAAACTGTTAGCTATTCAACAATGACAGGCACATCACCCAAACGCATTGCACTACACTCACTGACACAATTCCCTCTCTCTTGCAGGACATAACCAGAGACAACAGGAGCTAACTGGCTGCATGACCTTACCCCGATGGAGGGGACAGTGGTCGCTATCATTGGAGTGACCCTTGCTGATCCTGTAGCCAGTAGCTGGGCTGAAACAATCGAAGATGGCAGTATCCTGATACCGAATCCTCCTTCTAACATTCCACTTCCCCCTCATTCCCCAATCTCTTCTGATTTATAAGCTGCAGATGGTGTAAGAATGCACCTCCTGCTTTCCCCCCTCCTCTCATCACAAACCTACCTTTGTGCATTTCTCCTTTCAGATAGCCAAGAACTGCAACCTGGCCAGGCAGTGGTGGAAGAGCAAAAACTGGAAGAGGAAGAAGGCAGCGATGATGAAGACACAGCACCATCACTTGATTTAACCCTTACAGTCACCAGCTCAGATACTGACACTCCGCGCACTTCCAAGGATAGCTTAGACATGGGATCAGCATATGGTAAGACACCGGGTATGAGTGGCCTGCAGCCAGGCCAGGAGCCAAAGGTAGCGCAGGTGCCATCTCCCTGGAAGGTGTGGTTGCACACAGGTTCTGCTGCAGAGGACTCAGATGAGCACTTCGATGGGACAGGCTACAGAAGAAGGCCGATGGGTATGCCTCCTCCCTTCCTCTTGCTCCTCCTCCTCTTCCTGATTGACATCATGATCTGCATACTCTGCATACTTCCGGCACATGCACCCTGCGCCTGTGCTAATGCCCTACACAAGATGGCGTCTGGCGTGGCCCGCATCAGAAGTGCATGCATGCGGATGCCATTTTGGAGCCAATACCAACCCCTGAGGGACACCACTGTATACTTCCCTCCAGTCTGCTAAACAACCGTTCACTACAACTCTCTGCTTTCTGTTTCTTAGCCAATATTGTATCTACCCCTTTATTGTCACTGCCCTTTTAATCCCATGGGCTTCAATCTTGCTAACAAGTCTATTATGTGGCACTTTATCAGAGATGAGTTACTGAATTCCATTTCAAATGTGCCTTATAGCGTACAAAAAAAGTTGTTGAGTTATAGCTCAATTTAGCCCAGTCCACCCATAATAATTGGCTTAATTAGCCAGTACACAGTAATGCATTAGCACTATATATAATTAACTGTGGAAGTATGTGAGTTTGTAATAATTACATGAAAAGAAGGGTTACTCTCAGTGTAACCTTTCCACTCTAAGTGGTAAATAGGCAGTAGTATTACCACAAAGAGGATAATTCTACTCTTTAGGATGTTGGGACTGTTTTAATTTTTTTTTACACAACTAGAAAGTTTATGATGCATTGATTTAGCGCTTGTGTGATTATACATTTTCAAGTCTTTCCTTGTTATCCAGTTCCTAATCATAGACTAGGAAATGGCATTAATTTATTCTGAGCCAATTATAATGAGATTTTGGGTCTGTAGTTCAGGATCTGCCATTTATCCTAAGCAAAGTACTGCTGGCATGAATATATTTATCTCTCACCTCTCCCTGAGGTGTCTCCAGACATAGTTTTACTCTTTGTGCAAGTGTTGGTTGGTATAGTCACTGGAAAGAATCGGGCCATAGAAGGCAGATTGACTAAAAAGTGTTTTTCATATTATAATGATAGCTTTGAAAGGGAAGCATAATGTGAAGGTGAACTTTGCCCAGAGAACATTACTTCTCACCATCCATCAAAAGGCACCTGTAGCAGGCGATTGCCACAATATAGTCCAGCTACCTAATTTTCAATAAAGCTCCATAAACACTATATTCTGATTTTATTTATCCTGGTTTTGGTTCACCAATAGTCTTCCTAAGCACAGAATTTAATTCAATTATTAGATTTTGCCACTTGTACTTGTATCCCATTACTGCAGTTAAAAAAAATTAGAAGGGTTAATGTAGTTCATGTAGACTTCTTATGTTGTCCGTTCATCAAGGTGACAGATGTCAGTGCTGACATAGACTACTTTCCAGTTTGACACCCTGGGCTGGATTTTCATTGGGCCGTGGAGTCGGGATTGGAGGCATGTGAGGGTTTAAAATCCCAAAATCGGAGGTCCCGACCCCATCCCGCCCCCAATCCACCTCCATGCCAGTTTCAAAGGAGGCGGGTACCTGCCCCGCACTGGGACCCGCCTTCCTGAGGCGGGAAGGGGGTTAGTGCCAATGAACTGCCTGTTAACAGGTAGTTAACAGGCAGTTTTTAGTCTAATCCCTATTTTCATTGTTGAAATGTGGGATTCCCGACGGCTCCAAACCATGCAAGTTAGCGAGGCGGGCTGTCGGGATGAAGGGCTTGGAGGGGTCGAGATGTCCGGTGTTCAGGTGAGTGATGGGTGCATGAAATCACAGAAATCACAGAAACCCCACAGTGCAGATAGAGGCCATTTCGGCCCATCGAGCCTGCACCGACACATATCCCACCCGATCCCCGTAACCCCTACACCAACACATATCCCACCCTATCCCCGTAACCCCACATATTTAATCCCCCTAACACTAAGGGTCAATTTATCATAGCCAATCAACCTAACCCGCACATCTTTGGTAACACTCCCACCTCCTTGAGTGCAGAGGTAAGTGTGTTTGGTCTGTGTAAAATGTTTAAAGTAGTTCTACTAACCTTTACTTACCTTTACAGCCTTCCTTCCTTCAGGTCTCAGGACTCCCTCAACTCACTGGCACAGAAAGCAGAATGGCTGCCAGCTGTCAAAATCTGCAGCCTCTGCTTTCTGTTCTGGGGAGATCTCTAAATCATCCTGAGAGGAAGTAATTAAACTGGAGTGCAGATTGGGTGGGCTCAACAAGGTCAATCAAGTCAAAATCACATGGGTTGGCTAGAGCTCGATGGAGGCAGGACTACAACCCCAAAAGTTGTAGTCCCGCCTCCTACCCGACTCCTCAATGAAAATCCAGCCCCTTGCGTCAGAATTTGTGGTCAATACAATGTGTGTGTGTGTGTGTGTGTGTGTGTGTGTGTGTGTAGTCAGAGGATATGGTGTTGCTCCATTTGGCTGGATTCTCTCTTGACTCACAACTACACTTCAAGAGTATTTCATCAGCTGTCTTCTTCTTCTTTCGTCTGGTAGTAGCAAGGCAAATCAAATGTCAATATCTAAGTCGGATATCCTGGCCAAAGCTTCTGGTGTAACAGCGTGGGTATCTTGTAGGCTGCCTGCGAACTTCCTCTGAGGGCAGCGCTCAATGATGTGCTCCAGGGTCTGATTAGAGGCTCCACAGTCGCATGATGGGGATGCTTTAACCTTCCATCTATGGAGAACGTGGCAGCATCTGCCATAACCAGTTCTGAAGCGGTTGATGGTTGTCCACTGTTTGCGATATTTCAGTTTGTACTGTCGGGTCCTCTATAAGGAATCCTTTCCACATGTCACAGTTCTTCCAAGCATTTCACCATCGGTCATCAAGGCTGAGGGGAGATCGATGAAGGGCCTCGGCGATGGTCCAAATTGACCTTCTAGATTTGAGACGGGTTGGTGGTACGTTGTTCAAGTCGGCATGTCTTTGCTGGTGTAGTGGTTATATTCTCTGGAGACTACATATTCACGGCGTAGGTGTGGTGGTGTGATGTTTGCAGCCAAGGTGTTGGTGTCAATAAAAGCATACCGGTGATAATTCTCATAGTAGAATTCAACTGGACATCAATGGTTTTGACATGCGGACTTGATAGGCATGCCGGAGAGCAGTACTCCGCTGTAGAGTACACCAGGGGGCTGCTGTAAGGAGGGTTTGAGCGTCTGCTCCCCATGTGGATCCGGTGAATTTCTGGATCAAGTTGACCCTACTCTTTAGTTTCTTCCCAAGGTTCTGGAGAAGTTGTCTATATGAGAGAGTGCGATCATGCGTGACTTCTAAATAGGAGAATTTTTAGGCATGGTTCACCACTGCACGGCAAAAGGAGACTTTCAAAGCTTGGTGTGCTTGATGGGTGTTGAGGTGGAATATCGAGGTGAAGGTTTGATCAAAGTCGCCATCTGTAAATCACTGGTTAGGGTCTCTTCGGTGATGGACAGATTCATATTTTGTGTGGCCAAGGCAATGTCATTAGCGTAAACAAACTTCTGGGACTCTGTTTTGGGCAGGTCACTGGTGTAAACATTGAATAGCATGGGTGCCAGGTGTAGGGGTTTGCAAAATTCCCCTATTTTCCCTGAAGATTGAAAATATATTGGTCCACATCGTGGATGAAGAATCATGTGTTTGAATTGCCTCTGGGTAGGACAGTGTTTTTAAAACATACCCAGAATCATGAAAAGCTGCATTGAGCAGAGCAGCACTTGGGCAACATCAGGATCTAAGACATTACATTTTATTAAAAACTAGCAGGGGAGCCCCGCGGTGCGAGGGCAATTTTGGGGTGCGCGGTCTCCTTGCCCCTGTCTGTCCCCCCTCTCGGGCCTGGTCAATGTGTGGGCCAGAAGTCTGGGACTGGATTTGGGCTGTCAGCAGTTTCCAGGCCTTTTTTGGGCCTGGGGATGTGTGGGCCAGAAGCCTGGGACTGGATGGGCTGTCGGCAGTTGGAGAAGCCTAGGCCCATTTTGCATTGTTTTTTAAGCTAAACATTTCTAGCTTTTAATACCTTCAAAGATGAAAGTTAAAGTACATATAAAACATTTTTGGTAAATGTTTTTGAAAAAAAATAAGATACTAACCTCGATGAGCACATTATTAGGTTGAGGCAATGGGGTTTTTAGCTTGAGGCAATGGCTGCCAGATCCCTGAGATGAAAACGATTAGTCCCGCCCACACACACACCGATTGGCCAAACATCAGGTGACTGAACTGTAGGATTGGTCAATAATGATGGCACAGGATTGGTCGACCTTGACGTCAGTCAATCAATGCTAATGAGCGGATAATGAGTGGAATTTTGAAGGTTTTTTGTATAACGCGCGAACAATTTTTGTCCGAGCGAAAAGTAAATATACTTACGACCGTTCTGGAATCGTAAGCTTTCTTTGGATGTAATGCACGTGTAGGTATGCTCTATAACTTTCGAGTGTACAGTCGGACAGACAAAATGGAAGGAATCGCTTTATTATATAGATAGATGGTACCTCTGAGTTTCAAACTGTGTATATTCCAAAGAGGTTTGAAAATGGCCATCACAAAGCATGGCCAAAAGACAAAAAGAAAGCAGCCAGCAGCTTGGATTATGTCTGTGTGGGAGGATCTAGCAGTGGCTGTGAGTAAGACCTGCCAATCAAAGGGAGGTTCCCTTCTAAACAATCGATGTTGTTTATTGACATAAGGGATTACAACCACTTGAGACTAACTGCAAGAACAATCGGCTCTGTGTACACAGAAATTCAAACCCATTCAAAGCACTCACACACAATGGAGATACTGAAGCCATGGAACGAACTTTTGTTATGGAACAGATCAGTATGAATGAGGTTTTGAATCACCCATCCTTCTGAACAATAGGACAGTTGCATTCCCTTTTGTTTTAGCCCAGGTGAGCTCCGGATGTGGGCGGGAACATTTCGGCCCCACAGTGCAGACATTCCAACCACTTTGAATCAGCCAATCACAGTGTTTCTCTTGTGTATTGGAACTTTGGGCGTGAATTTTGCAGACAGCAAAACAGCAGGAGCTCACCAGATATAAAGATAGCTCCTGAGAAGCTATCTCTCTCTTACTTCGCTGGACCACAGGTGAGCAGGTTTTCTGACTCCTCAGCAAGGCAACCTAGTAAGGAGTTAGGGGGTGGTGATTACGGGGGTATTGCTAAGATTGTTAAATTAACATTGTAGCCACTTACCCCTCATTTTTGCCATCTGCCTTCCCCCCCCCATTTAAGCAATTTTACTGTAATTATTGTGTCCGTGTGATATAGTTTATTTAGTTAATAAAGCTTGATTTTTCTCTCATCTATGCCATTTGTCCATTTTAATATCATTAATTATAAGTCCTTCAGTCAGAACTGGAAGGTGGGGTAGCGATTCGAAACCGCTGTTTGGAAATTAGTTTACAGTGTAGCAGCAAAAGGCTGCTGACCAGGTGAATTACCGTAAACCAGGTAAAAGGTTGGAATTGGTCAGACTGCAGGCAAAGCTGCCTGACCAGGTAAATTACCGTAAACCAGTTAAATGATGCCCCCTACAAAATGGCGACTGCGGCAGGACTGGAGGCAGTTCTTGATATGATAACTGGTCTGGATCTGGAGAAAGCACCAGCTATTGGTTTTCTTGCTTTCAGTCTGTGGGTAGTCCTGCGGAAGGTAGTGGCAGTGTGTAAGCTGGCCTATTATAGTATAGGTGGCCAGGTTAAAGAGGCCAAGAATCGGGAGTCCCAGCTTGAAAAATGCCAGGCAGAGATAGAGCGCCTTGTGCAGGAAGTCACTGAGGCCAGAGATAGCGAGGTGAGACTGCGGGAAGAGAATTTCTGCCTCATGTCAGAGGTTACAGAGCAGGAGTTAAGGGTTAGGGAAGTAAAGGCAGCTTATAAGCTGGCCTGCGCCCAAAGGTTTAGTGAAGCAGATCATGGCCCCTGTAGGGCAGCGATATAAAGTCCTTAACATGGCTTTAAAAGCAGCAAAGGGGACGATTTGTGTGATCAGCCCGAAGGCAGGTCAACCGGATTTTACTGGCAGCCCAAACCAGACCGCCCCACAGGCAGCACCCAGAACGGGGCTGGATAGGGAATTAGAGATCCCAAGACCACAGCCCACAGCTCTGAGTCTTGAGGAGCTCTGGCAGCAAGGAGGGGTGGACAATGGGGTGGTAGGAGAATGCCAGCAGGGCCCGCTAGGCAGGCGGGGACCAGGACCAGTGTCCCCCCTCCGACAATGGAGGTATGGTCCGCCCGTGAATGATAATGACCCAGGGGCTGTTCAGCATACCTATATGGTGCCCTATGATACCCCACAGCTCAGAGGCATGGTGAACCACATTCCCATGCTCTCTGAAAAGGAAGACCCCTCAATGCACTTCCAACAAGTAGACCAGGCTGCCGGTGTTAACGGCTGTGATGATGAAGAGAAAGCTAGAATGTTGCTTTTCTCTGTGGATAGTAAGCTCTATCAGACCCTTTCGGATGAGGCCAAGAGCGGGCAGAAGGGTTTTGAGGATCTGAAGGAGGAAATACTGGAAGCCATGTGTGCGAACGACGGCAATCCATTCAATCGTGTAAGGAAAACCCTGCAGAAGGAAGGGGAGACCCCACAGGCATTTGCAGACAGGCTGTGGCCAGTCTACAACCGTGCCTGTGCAGGGGGACAAGATAGGGCACAACTGAACCAGCGGCAGCAGACCCAATGGATTTGTTGCCTGGTATCCAGTTGCCTGCCCCAGATAAAGGTAAAAGCTGATACCTAGTTTGACTCCCGAGACCCCTTAGTAACCAAAGAGACTCTAATCCGGCAGCTCACAGTAACATATAAGAATGGGAGGAATAGTGAGACCCCCCAGCAAAAGGGTAAAGTCCACGAGGTTAAACCTGGGGCTCAATATCAGAAAGAGTGGCGCCAGGAGGGGAGCCGTCCCACCCAGAACAAGGTCACTTGTTACAGGTGCGGGGAGGATGGCCACTGGCGCAGGGATTGTAAAAAGCCTGGGAGGGATGATAAAGCCAGGACCCCCGCCCCAACTCAGAGACAGGAATTTCTCCCGCCTCAGCCGAGTCGCTACTGGAGGCAATGCGGTCTCTCCTGACCAACCAGGGAAAGGTAGCAGCCATCAATGGTGCTGCACCCCCCTCGCCCACCTCTGCCTCCCCACAATGACTGGCCGATATGCTGGTCAAGGAGGGTGCACGTGCAGGCACTTTCTGGGACCCATATGGGTCCGGGCCAGTGGCAGAGATTACAGGCAGGGATGGGACACAGAGAAATACAGGAAAATTGTACAAATCTGACAAGACAAGTTCAAGTTCACAGCCTGTAAAAACAGGCACTGTGGCTTGTTCCCAGGGAAAAGTTGTCCCACCCACAAATTGGGACACTTCCCCACCCCAGAGGGACCCTAGTTTTGCCCAAAGTTCAAATTTGAAAAAGTTAGGTGGCTCAGAAACAGAAAAACAGCAGCATGGGATTAGAAATCAGCAAGCTGCTGCGCATCCATTCACAGAAACTGCTCGCGCAGGCGCGGTTCCCCAGCCCGTACCCCCAGCGGCTCTTCCTTAGTTTTCCTGCACAGGCGCAGCCTCGTGGCTGAGGGAAGAGGTTCCCAAACACTGGGCTCATGCAGGCGCATTCACAAGCTTGGTACCCCCAGCGGATCATCTTCTGTTTTCCCGTACAAGCGCAGCCGCACGCCCGAGGGAAAAGATTCCCCAACATTTGGTTCATGCAGGCGCAGTCGTGGACATGGAACCCACAGCGGCTCTTCCTCAGCTTTTTCACGCAGGTGCACCTGCTTGTTTAAAGGCAGAGATTTCACAGACTCTGCCGCAGGACTCCGGGGAGGAGATCCGCGCAGGCGCAGTGGCCTGTTTAAAGGGACCAGCTTCCCAGCCCGCTGCAGAAGGTCTCTTCGGGTGCCCCAGCCTGTTGTGTATGTAATATGTATGCTACTTTAACCCTATGGCCAGGGCAGCACTACTTTGTAGGGCGTAGTGATACCGTAGTACCACTCCTGGCCATAGGGGTATAAATAGTACTGCGGGTACTGATCTCCCCTCAGTTCCCGCCTGTGGGTATGAAGTAAAGACCTAAGTTAAACCCTTCCAAGCTGTCTCTTCCTTTTTGTATCAAGTATATGCGCATACTTTACACTGGCGACTAGGAACGTTCGAACTCACCAGTACAAGGTGCAACAAAGGATCGGTAGCAGTACGGGGAGAGAAGCTTCTTACCAGCCTGCAGAGTCCAGCGTCGACCGAAGGAGGCCGCCCAGTTCAGGAGGAGCGGCAGCAACGGAGCGAGAGAGAGAGGTTCCAGCGAAGGCTGCAGCAGCTGAGAGAAGAGGCTGAACGGGCGTTCCAGCCACGGGGCAAAAGTCCACTCAGGGTCAGGTAAACTGCAATCCTTCCCGGGGAACGCGAGCTGCAAGGGCCAGAACGGGCAGGCGATCTGGGGAACAAACGGAGCCACGAGGACTAGCGGGCCACGAGAGGGGAAGGTCGTTGTAATAGCGGCGGTGGCAATAACGGGAGCTGCAAGAAAAAAAAAATAACGAACCTGGAGAGACGTCGTTGACAGCAGAGGGAGAAAAGGCGGGAAAAGCGCCATCTAGTGGACAAAGGGGAAAAGTTTTTCTCTTCAGCAGTTTAAAATGAACAGCGCCATCTAGTGGACAAAAGGGGGAAAGTTTTTCTCTTAGAAAAAAAAA
The DNA here is from genome assembly GCF_052327205.1 of Somniosus microcephalus. Classification (NCBI taxonomy): domain Eukaryota; kingdom Metazoa; phylum Chordata; class Chondrichthyes; order Squaliformes; family Somniosidae; genus Somniosus; species Somniosus microcephalus. The sequence continues at coordinate 35,128,027 of NC_140996.1, forward strand.
TAACAGCGCCATCTAGTGGAAAAAGGCGGGAAAACCTCTTCAGTAGTTTTAAAAATGGCTAAAGAAGCTCGGTTGTCAGAATTTGTTGCCGACATAGAAGATTGGGACGCATATGTAGAAAGGCATGAGCTTTATTGCATAGTAAACAAGGTGAAAGATGACGAAAAGGCAGCAACCTTATTAAATTCTATGGGGGCAAAAACATACGGTCTGCTGAGGAATCTTCTTACTCCAGAAAAGCCAGCAGACAAAACGTATGCCCAAATTGTTGATACGTTAAAGGAACATTTAAACCCTAAGCCACCATTTATAGCGGAAAGGTACCGCTTTTACAGACGCGACCAAAGGAATGATGAGTCGCAGGCAGCCTATTTAGCTGAGCTCAGACGGTTGTCCAAACATTGCCAGTTTGGAGCCTTTTTGGCGGAAGCGATCAGAGACAGATTTGTCTGTGGCATGTTAAATGAGAGTACACGAAAACGGTTGCTGGCCAAGAAACAGCTCAGCCTAGATCAGGCGATAGAAATAGCATTGGCACATGAAGCAGCAGCACAGGGTGCTGCCCAAATACGACAAAATACAACCGGCTATGACACCCATGAGGTGACATTTCACAAAGGTAAATGCTACCGTTGTGGCAAAACCACCCACGACCAAAGTAATTGTTGGTTTCGTGATAAAATATGCCGGCAGTGTGGGAAAAAGGGGCATATAGCGAAAGTTTGTCGGTCGGGTACGAAACCCAATAGTGGGGGCAATCCGAGCAGTACCAAGGCAAGGACAAAAATACATAAGATATCTGACAGTAGCTCAGACGAGTCACAGGAAGGCACAAAAGCAGAGCCTAAAGGTCTGGGATGTCTCAAGTTATATGGTGTAGACAAAACGGAGGACCACAGCACAATGTGGGTTAAAATGAAGGTAGCAGGCGTCGAAGTTAATATGGAGCTGGACACGGGTTCAGCCCTATCAGTAATTAATGAACAAGATTATAACAGGCTGTTCAAACGCATTCCCTTAAAGGATACCGAAATCAAATTAAAAACATATACGGGACAAAAAGTTTACCCAAAGGGAAAAATGCAAGTAACAGTTAAATACAATGGCAGAAAAGTGCCAGGACTTTATTTATACGTCCTACCAAACGGCGGACCACCACTTTTGGGTAGGGAATGGATAAGAAAAATCCATTTCGACTGGAAGTCGATACACGAGATAAAAGTAGAGACCACCAAGGATGATGCAACCATTACAAGCAGGCTGTCGAAAATATTGGCAAAAACGCCAGCGGTGTTCCAACAAGGGCTGGGGACCTTAAAGGACATTAGAGCAAAAATAACTATTGCTCAAGACGCAAACCCCAAGTTTTGTAAGGCCAGACCGGTGCCTTACGCCATCCGGCCAGCTGTGGAAGCAGAACTGGATGCCTTAGAGAGTGCAGGTGTCCTTACAAAGATTGAGTGGAGCGAGTGGGCCACGCCCATCGTCCCAGTTATAAAGAAATCTGCAAATAACACGCCGGGGGAACCAAAGAAGGTTCGCATTTGCGGGGATTTTAAAATAACTATTAACCCAGTCCTGCACACGGTACAGTATCCGCTGCCGCGGATAGAGGACATATTCGCATCGTTAGCTGGGGGTAGACACTTTACGAAGATTGACCTTTGTCAAGCTTATTTACAGATGGAGGTGGAGCAGGACTCGAAAAAGCTCCTAACGATTAACACCCACAAGGGATTGTACCAGTACAATCGCCTGGTATTTGGTGTGGCGTCCGCCCCAGCCATATGGCAGAGGACCATGGAACAGGTCCTACAGGGCATTCCAGGAACGCAGTGCTACCTGGATGACATCCTGGTGACAGGACAAACGGATAACGACCACCTCGCTAACCTGGAGCGAGTACTTCTGCGGTTGCAACAATACGGACTCAGGGCGAACAAGCAGAAATGTGAGTTTTTCCAGGAACGTATCTCATACTGTGGTCACATTATAGATAAGGAAGGCCTGCATAAGTCCCCAGAAAAGATCGAGGCAGTAGTGAAGGCCCCGCCCCCTGAGAATGTATCTCAGTTACGATCATTCTTAGGCCTTATAAACTATTACCATAAGTTCCTCCCGAACTTATCGTCCATTTTACATCCACTAAATTCATTGCTGCAAAAGGGAGTCTCCTGGAATTGGGACGAAGCGTGTGAGGCTGCTTTTAAAAAGGGTAAACAACTCATTACATCAAAGGAAGTGCTCGCACACTTTGACCCAAAAATGCCAATGAGGTTGGCATGTGACGCCTCCCCGTATGGTATAGGGGCAGTGTTGTCACACAAATTTCCCAATGGGACGGAGAGGCCAATAGCATTTGCCTCAAGGTCGTTAACTACAGCCGAAAGAAACTATGCGCAAATCGACAGGGAGGCCCTCAGTCTGGTGTGGGGTGTAAAAAAATTCCACCACTATCTACATGGACAACGTTTCACACTACTGACGGATCATCAACCGTTGGTGTCCATATTTAATCCAACAAAAGGGGTGCCCCTGATGACGGCCCAAAGGCTACAGAGATGGTCACTGTTCTTAGGAGCACACCAGTACCTTATCGAATATAAGGGTACCAAACAGCATGGCAATGCGGATGGCCTGTCGCGGCTACCATTGCCTGCAGAGATCGAAGAGATAGTACAGGACCCCGTGGAAATATATCATACGGCGGTTATGGAACACTTGCCCATCACCAGCCAATGTATCGAGCGGGAAACACAGAATGACCCGACACTGGCAAGGGTTTACGAATTGACCGTGAAAGGCTGGCCGGCGCAGGGTGACGCATCATTGCCGGCGTTTTCGGCAAGGAAGGACCAGTTGTCCGTATGCCGGGGCACATTGATGTGCGGAGCCAGGGTGGTGGTCCCTCAAAAATTACAACATAAAGTGTTGCGGGACTTACACGAAGGTCATCTGGGGGGTGTCAAAATGAAAAGCCTCGCCAGAGCCTACGTCTGGTGGCCCGGCATTGACAGGGACATCGAGGAAGTAGCAAAAGCATGCCAAGGGTGCCAGATGGTACAGAACGTACCACCCCAAGCCCCACTACATCCGTGGGAGTGGCCCTCAACGCCGTGGCAAAGGATCCACGTGGACTTCGCTGGGCCCTTCATGGATGCGATGTTCCTTATTGTAGTGGACGCCCACTCAAAATGGCCGGAGGTCATAAAGATGTCATCAACGACAGCCGAAAAGACGGTCGCAGCCTTAAGGACCATTTTTGCCCGAAATGGGGTGCCCGAGCAAGTCTGTTCGGACAATGGGCCACAATTTGTGGCAGAAGAATTTCAAGCATTCCTAAAAAGGAATGGAGTGCGACATTATACGTCCGCACCATATCATCCGTCTACAAATGGGCTGGCAGAGCGCTTTGTACAGACTTTTAAAAAGGCCATCAAGGCGATGGGGGAGGAAAGGTTGCCACTACAACACAAGGTGGACAATTTCCTATTCGCGTACCGTAATGCTGCACATACGGTGACCAACCAGGCCCCCGCCGTCATGTTCTTTAATAGAAGGTTAAGGTCTCGCCTCGAATTGCTCAGACCAAACATCCGGAGAGATGTGGAAAACCGAGTATTTCGTAGGGCTCCTGACAGACAGACATGGAGCTTCGAGGTGGGGCAGCAAGTGTTGGCCCGTGATTATAGAAATGAAAAGTGGCGGTCTGGTACGATAAAGGCCCGCCAGGGACCTTTGATGTACACAGTGGAGACAGGGGACGGCATAATCAGACGACATGCTGATCAACTTGTGGAGTCCAGAAACCCAACTGATTCACTACCTCAAACGTCTCAGCACATTGTTCCAGCGGAATCACGGCCCAGCTCGTCGCTACAGAAGTCTCAGGATGGCGAGGAGTTCAGCACTCCAGTGAGCTCCACGGCACAGGATGTGCCATCAGACACCGACGACTCCAGCGATGAAGTGGTGACGGAAGTACCGCCGCCTACACCGAGACCGACTAGAGAAAGACGTTATCCTAGTCGAGACAGGAGGCCTCCTCAGAGACTGAATCTATAACATGTTTCTTTTTATATATATATAGGTAGACAACTCTGATGTAAATATGTTATGTATGTTGTGTTACCAAATGTTATTAGCCCTAGTTATGGTGCATCTGTTGACTTAATTGCACGGGTATGTTTTAATTAAAAGGGGAGGAATGTTGTGTATGTAATATGTATGCTACTTTAACCCTATGGCCAGGGCAGCACTACTTTGTAGGGCGTAGTGATACCGTAGTACCACTCCTGGCCATAGGGGTATAAATAGTACTGCGGGTACTGATCTCCCCTCAGTTCCCGCCTGTGGGTATGAAGTAAAGACCTAAGTTAAACCCTTCCAAGCTGTCTCTTCCTTTTTGTATCAAGTATATGCGCATACTTTACACAGCCCAAGAAAGCATGGTCACCCACTTTACAGTGGAGTAGGGCATTCTCCCGAACCAGGGAGAAGCCAAAGAACAGAGGTCCAAAACCAGCAGCCATAAGCTGCGAGGGACCAGAGGCAGGAGGCAGTCCAGCTTCACTGCAGCCAGCAGTAATCCATGACAGTGCCAGAGATTAGCCTGGCCGTCTGGAGACGGGTGGCATTTGTATTATAGCTATGTCTGTATATAGCTTGCTTTAAGGTGTAAATTGTAAGTTTAGAATTAACTGGTAATTTTAAGTTAGTACAAAGTTTAAGTTTATAAGTGTGCCAAATGTTTGTATTTTGGTCCAAGGTCGAGGGACCCGACCATGTCTCCACCTAAGGCAGCAGGTCAGTGAGACCTGGCTGCATGTTCTTTTAAGTTTTGCAGGAGATTGGACAAAGAAGCAGCCCTGTTCGCCCAGCCCAAGCTGGGCATCGAATGAAGATATGGATATAGAATGTTGGGGATCACCTTTACACTGGACGAATCCAGAGGGAAACCCCGCAGCGACCTTCGGGAGAAACCATACAGGGTCTGGAGGAACTTGCCTACTCCTCCTACGCTGAAGAGATGGCCCCAGCTGGGTGGGGTACGGCCCCCAAACCAGCACTAACCTGACCGAAGTTCACTTGCGGGAGACCTCGCTGTTGAGGAGTCATGGTGGGGAAGCGCGGGCGCCTTGTCAGATGGGGACACGTTCCCCGGGGGTGGGTGGTGATGGCCTGGGAAAGATTGTAAAGGGGAGGGGGAGACCAAAGAGTCGCGTGTGTGCATTCGGGGGAGGAAAGAACTCACCCGGGGGCCCACGGGTAAAGTTATTGTAAGTGTGGCTGGGGAAGATGAATGGGTGGCCGGATCTGGGATCCAAGTTTCAGTGTGGGGCCAGCGAGAGCCGCCACACAGGCACCCATCATTTTCTGCAGCCAGTCAAGGGTAGACGGGAGGGGGAGAGACTGGGAGTCGCGATCCCATACACCCCGGTCTTGGTCTGGGCCAAGGTAATTTTGATCATGAGGGGTACCCCACCTCCACAAAGGGACAAGGGAATGGCTCGGGGCTGGCGGAGCAGGCTGGTCTGTAAATCCATTCTGTCTGTTTTAAAGTTTAAGACAATCAAAGGGGGGTGGAAGATACATTTACTGCCCGGGTGGGAGGAGCAATACCCACTCGAATTTTGCAACCCATCATTGGCACATGATTGTCGGGGTTTGTTTAAGCATGTTGTTCAAGATTTTTTTGTATTTTGTGTTACAGCCCCAAGTTGAGCAGAGGCTTAGGATCCTCTCCGTGCTTGGGATCATTTTGTGAGAACTACAAGTTGAGCAGAAGCATAGGACCCTCTCTGTGCTTGGGATCATTTTGATTACATTGTGTAACTAAGATTGCAACATTTTGTAATAAGTTATAATGTAACAAGTGTTTGTAAATTTTGATTACATTGTATAATGTGACAAGTGATGCAGGGGTATGCGACCCTTTATTGTAAATTGATGTATCTGTAAGATGCCTACCGTACCACGGTTTTTCTCGAATTTGAGGGGAAATAGACAGGTCGGGGGATCAGTGGTAGGTAGCTATTTAGGTAAATACAGGGGATGGTTGTTTGTCGGGGGTCAGAAAGATTTTGCTCACTTCTTCGAGTGGATACTACAAGCAAGTTGAAGTATCAAAAGGGTGGACTGTAGGGGTTCACAAAATTCCCCTATTTTCCCTGAAGATTGAAAATATATTGGTCCACATCGTGGATGAAAAATCATGTGTTTTGAATTGCCTCTGGGTAGGACAGTGTTTTTAAAACATAACCAGAATTGTGAAAAGCTGCGTTGAGCGGAGCAGCACTTGGGCAACATCAGGATCTAAGACATTACATTTTATTAAAAATGGTACCTCTGAGTTTCAAACTGTGTATATTCCAAAGAGGTTTGACAATGGCCATCACAAAGCATGGCCAAAAGACAAAAGAAAGCAGCTAACAGCTTGGAGTATGTCTGTGTGGGAGGATCTAGCAGTGGCTGTGAGTAAGACCTGCCAATCAAAGGGAGGTTCCCTTCTAAGCAATCGATGTTGTTTATTGACATAAGGGATTACAACCACTTGAGACTAACCACAAGAACAATCGGCTCTGTGTACACAGAAATTCAAACCCATTCAAAGCACTCACACACAACGGAGATACTGAAGCCATGGAACAGACTTTTGTTATGGAACAGATCAATATGAATGAGGTTTAGAATCACCCATCATTCTGAACAATAGGGCTGTTGGATTCCCTTATGTTTTAGCCCAGGTGAGCGTCGGATGTGGGCGGGATCATTTCGGCCCCACAGTGCAGACACATTAACCCATTCCAACCACTTTGAATCAGCCAATCACAGTGTTTCTCTTGTGTATTGGAACTTTGGGTGTGAATTTTGCAGACAGCAAAGCAGCAGGAGCTCACCAGGTATAAAGATAGCTCCTGAGAAGCTATCTCTCTCTTACTTCACTGGACCACAGGTGAGCAGGGTTTCTGACTCCTCAGCAAGGCAACCTAGTAAGGAGTTAGGGGGTGGTGATTACGGGGTATTGCTAAGATTGTTAAATTAACATTGTAGCCACTTACCCCTCGTTTTTGCCATCTGCCTCCCCCCCACCCCCCATTTAAGCAATTTTACTGTAATTACTGTGTTCGTGTGGTATAGTTTATTTAGTTAATAAAGCTTGATTTTTCTCTCATCCAGACCATTTGTCCATTTTAATATCATTAATTATAAGCCCTTCAGTCAGAACTGGAAGGTGGGGTAACGATTCGAAACCGCTGTTTGGAAATTGGTTTACAGTGTAGCAGCAAAAGGCTGCTGACCAGGTGAATTACCGTAAACCGGGTAAAAGGTTGGAATTGGTCAGAGTGCAGGCAAAGCTGCCTGACCAGGTAAATTACCGTAAACCAGCTAAAAGATGCCCCCCTACACAGGACAGTACCCTGTGGGAGTCAGTTGTTCAATGTCCTATATCTGCTCTTCTAAGGGCTAGTGTACACATGGAAGCTTCATTTGCTAAGCATGGAGTTGAGAAGAAGGATCGTTGTTCTGTAGGGTAAAATAGTGGACAGCTTGAAAAGCAGTCCATGCTTCCATACAGTGGTCATATGCCGCTGACAGGTCCGCGAGTGCTATGGTCGTCTTGAGCTGGTGCTGGAAACCTGCTTCAATGTGCAGCTGTAAACATAAGAACATAAGAAGTAAGAGCAGGAGTAGGCCATATGGCCCTCAAGCCTGCTCCGCCATTCAATAAGATCATGGCTAATCATCAACCTCCACTCCACTTTCCCGCCCGATCTCCATATCCCTTAATTCCACTAGAGACCAGGGGGTAGATTTTCCCGAACCTGTCAGGAAGAAGGCGGGACTTCCCCTTTCGGGTTTTTGACCCGCCTACTTCGATGTCCGGACAATTTGCGCGATTTTCCCTTGATTGACCTTGTTGAGCCCGCCCAGCTGGCTCAGCAGGCCAATTAAGGGCCACCCGGCAACAGGTAATGTCACAGACTGAAATTTCATCTGTCACCAGCACGGTGGCATAGTGGTTAGCACTGTTGCCTCACAGCGCCAGGGACCCGGGTTCGAATCCAGCCTCGGGCGACTGTCTGTGTGGAGTTAGCACATTCTCCCCGTGTTTGCGTGGGTTTCCTCCGGGTGCTCCGGTTTCCTCCCACAGTCCAAAGATGTGCGGGTTAGGTTGATTGGCTATGATAAATTGACCCTTAGTGTTAGGGGGATTAAATACGTGGGGTTACGGGGATAGGGTGGGATATGTGTTGGTGTAGGGGTTACGGGGATCGGGTGGGATATGTGTCGGTGCAGGCTCGATGGGCCGAAATGGCCTTTATCTGCACTGTGGGGTTTCTGTGGTTCTGTGATTCTGTGAAGAGTCCTTGACAGATGAAATATCAGTGTTTTACAGCTGTTTGAAGCTGTCAAACACTGACAGCCTGAGTTCTGACATGAGTCATTCTGCACAGACTCAGTTAGAACTCTTACCAGCACTCAAAGCTGAAGGCTGTCACTTTTGACAGATCGCAGCCATTCAGCTTTCAGTTCCGGCTGATTGATGCGCTCCTGGCGGCTACAGGAAGAAAGGCTGTGAAGGTAAGTACAAGTAAGTAAAAGTTCTTTGCACACTTTAGACACAAAAAAAAACACTCTTACCTTTACACTCATGCACCCATCACTCACCTGAGCACCGACATCGCGACTCCTCCAACTCCTTCAACCCGATGGCCCGCCTGCTCTACCTGGCGTGGTTTGGAGCCATTGGGAAACCCACACGAAACCCCTCAAAATAGGGATTAGGCTAAAAATTGCCTGTTAACTACCTGTTAATAGGCAGTTAATTGGCACTAATCCCTTCCCGCCTGGTTTCGGCGGGTCCCAGTGCGGGACGGGTACCCGCCGCCCCTGAAACTTACATGGGGCGGGGTTTTGGGCGGGATGGTGTGGGGACCCCCAAATTTGGGATTTTCAGCCCCCGCCCACCTGAAACCCCGCCCGACGGCTGGGGGAAAATCAGGGCCAAAAGTCTCTCCACCTCAGCCTTGAATATACTCAGCATTCACAGCCCTCTGGGGCAGAGAATTCCAAAGATTCACAACCATCTGAGTGAAGAAATTCTTTCTCATCTCTGTCTTAAATGGCCTACCCCTTACCCTGATACAATGCCCTCTAGTTCTAGACACTCCAGCCAGGGGAAACAAACTCTCAGCATCCCTTCTGTCAATCCCCTTCAGAGAACGTCCCATGATAAAGCATGAAAGGTGCTATATAAATGCAAGTCTTTCTTTATTCTTTAACAGTCTAACGATTAAGGTTTATCTTTAATCCAACTCTGTTGTACCCATCTTTACTTTTATTCTATTTTCATTTTATTTTAAACTATTTAATTACCTTGATTTGTTTATCTCCCTCCTTCCATAATATATTTTGGAGTAGGAAGCAACTTTTTTAAAACATTGACTGCAAAGGTTCTTTTTTTCACCCAATTGAATTGCAAAGATATAACGATTAAACTATGAAATAGATATTTTACCCATAAAAACATATCACGATAAGATGGGACTGTGCTGAATGGATGTATTTTCTGATATTTTTTATTTCTCCTTCTGTTAACCAGCTTGGGACAACTTTCTATGTTAAAGATGCTATATAAATGCAAATCGTTGTCATTAGTGGCCACAGGCAAATAACCTCATCTGCAGCTCACCAGGAATTAGTTGGGAGGCAAGTGGGCATAATTTTTTTTATGCGCCTGTGTTATATGTTACAGAGAACAGCCTTACAACAAAGGGGATTTATTTTACATAAAGGTCCCGAGGATCTGGAATGTGTTGGAAACAGGATCCATAATGACATTTAATTAGAAAGCACATACATTTTTGAAAAGGAAAAACTTAAAAGGTCATGGGGACAGGGGAAGGAAATGAGACTAAGTGGACAGCATTTTGCCACAATAGGCCGAATGCCCTGCTTTTGTGCTGAAAAACTCTATAGGATAGAAATTGGGCCTTGATGCACCTATTTTATGAATGTAATATGTGCCCAATGAGGTTCAATTTCAAGCACCCCAATTCTGCACACCAAAAATGCCCGAAAGACATCTGACCCAAAATTGGATCAGGCCATTTTTCAGGCGTGTCTGACAGCCACCTAAAACAGGCATTAAGTTTCCTTACCTATGTAAATGAAGGGGCTGATGCCTGTTTTAGACCCCCTTACAGAAATTGCGCTGGGTAACCATCGGGCCTGCCCTGGTCAGGATCCTTAAGTGGCCTCTGCAGCCAGGAGCGTTCCCCCAACTCCGCAGTATTCGCAATCACCTGCCCCACACACCAACCTGGCCCTATGTCACTACTCCTTCCCCCATTGCGGGACTTACATTTGGGCCGCTGAGAGCGAGGCAGGTGGCCCGACATTCGTGCAAGCAAAATGGGTGAACTGCAAGTTGAGGCGCAATATGTTGCTGGCAGCTTGCCCAAATTAAGCAAATGAGGCCCAAGGCCCTATTTCAGGTGAACCGCAGGCCTTGTGATTGGAGCGCACCCTTCTATTGGTTATGCGTTCAGAAACGGGCCATAAATAATTTCTACACCTAAGATTCTATGGTCGAAAATGTTACCTTCTGAATGTAGGGGGTCATCCTTTACCTGGTTTACGGTAATTTACCTGGTCAGGCAGCCTTTTTGCCACTGCACTGAAACCAATTCCAAACAGCGATATCGAGTCGCTAAACCCCTCCTTCCAGTTCTGACTGGAGGAACTTATAATTAATGATATATTAAAACGGACAAATGGTCTGGATGCAAGAAAGTCAAATTTTATTAAAACTACGAAACTACACCACACGATCAAAGTAATCACGGTAAAATTGCTTAAATAGGGGAGGAAAAATGGACACAATGAGGGAAATCGACTAAAATACAATTCTAATGAAATCCCCACTTTACTCCCACCCCTAATCCTATCCTAAGTTGCCTTGTGGAAGGCCAGAAAAATATATGCTCACCACTGCAATGCCAGCTCCATGCCCCACGAGATCTTCACTGCCCTGAACTAAAGAAACACCCCAGTGTTTTAAAAGTAAACTGCTGATGTTTTACTTCTTCAGACAGACTCCACGCTGTAGAGGGCACACAGAGGCAAGCCAGAGGGAGAGAGATGCCTCTGAGAAGCTAGCTCTTATACCCCAATTTTGGGGGCGAAATGTTCCCGCCCAGTTCCGGAAGTTTCTGGGCTAAAACAAAAGGGATCCAACTGTTCCCATTGTCCAGTAATGGGTGATTGAAACCCATTCAATTTTAAACTGTTCCTTTTCTCAGTTTAAGTGTCTCTTTTCAAATGTCTGTGCTGAGCCCTGAATGTAAGACTGCAGTTTAAACAGCTTGGGAGGAGTGTAAACAGAAACTCATTGTTTTGTGGTCACTGAAACCACAGTCTGAAGTGGATAATCCTTTGTGTACACAAAGTAGCAGTTTCTGTAAACAAACATCGATTTCCTCTGTAGGGAGGGAACTCCCGAACTGCCTTTGATTGGCAGTTTAGTCAGCCAGCTTTGATCCTCCCCCTTTTCACAGACATACACGAGCTGCTTCCTAGTCCTTTGTCCTTGGCCATGCTTTCTGACGGCCATTTTTATTCCTGGGCAATTTAAACTGTTCAAAACTCAAGAGTACATCCTTTAATAAAATGTACAACCTTAAAGTGTGCGATTTTCACAAACTTCTTTGATTCCAGTGTCCAAACGCTGCGCTTTTACGAGCCTTTTTACTGCAGCCTTTCTTCGGTTCTGTGTATGTTTTAAAACATTGTCCAACCCAGAGACAATTTAAATCACACAAGTCTTCGTCCACGATGTGGATTAATATTTCCTGATCTTCGGGGGCTGAGGGGATTTTGCGAACCTCTACATTCCGCCCTTGGATACTTCCAACTTGCTTGTAGTATCCTCTTGAGGAAGTGAGCAAAATGTTCTGACCCCCGACAAACAACCATCCCCTGTATTTACCTATAGCTGATTCCCCGACCCATCTATTCCCCTCAAATCCGAGAAAAACCGTGGTACGGTAGGCATCTACAGATACATCAATTACAAAATGTTACAATAGGGGGTCTCACACCCCTGCACCACTTGTTACATTATAACATGTTACAAAATGTTGCAATCTTGGTTATACAATGTAATCAAAATGATTCCAAGCACGGAGAGGGTCTTACGCCTCTGCACCACTTGGAACTGTAAAACAAAATACAAAAATCTCCATTAAACATTTGAAACAAAATGCTGAAATAAACCCTGACCATTATGTGCCAATGATGGGTCACGAAATTCGGGTGGGTATTGCTCCTCCCACCCGGGCAGTAAATGTTCCTTCCATCCCCCCTTTAATGGGCTTAAACTTTTAAAACATACAGAATGGATTTTACAGAACAGCCTGATCCGCCAGCCCCGAGCCGTTCCCTTGTCCCTTTGTGGAGGAGGAGTACACCTCATGTTTCACAGACCGAGACTGGAGAGTATGGGATCGCGACTCCCAGTCCCTCCCCCTCCCATCTTCCCTTGACTAGCTGGAGAAAATGATGGGTGCCTGTGTGGCAGCCCTCACTGGCCCCACACTCAAACTTGGATCCCAGATCCGGCCACCCACTCATCCTTCCCAGCCACACTTACACTCTAACTTTGCCCGTGGGCCCCGGGTGAGTTCCTCCCTTCCCCGAATGCACCCACGCGACTCTTGGGTCTCCCCCTCCCCTTTACAATCTTTCCCAGGCCATCACCACCCACTCCCGGGGAATGCAGCCCTATCTGACAAGGCGCCCGCGCTTCCCCACCATTGCTCCTCAATAGCGAGGTCTCCCGCAAGTGAAATTCCATCTGGATAGTGCTAGCTGGGGCCATCTCTTCTGTGTAGGATGAGTAGGCAGGTTCCTCCGGACCCTGTCCGGTTTCTCCCGAAGGTCGCTGCGGGGTCTCCTCCTGGATTTGTCCAGTGGCGAGGTGATCCCCAACATTCTGTATCCATATCTTCATTCGATGCCCAGCTCGGGCTGGGCAAACAGGGCTGCTCCTTTGTCCACTCTCCTGCAAAAGAACTTAAAAGGACATGCAGCCAGGTCTCTCACTGACCTGCTGCCTTAGGTGGAGACATGGTCGGGTCCCTCGACCTCAGACCAAAATAGAAGCATTTGGCACACTTATAAACTTAGGGCTAGATTTTCAGTATAGACAGTTTTGGGGCGCTAACCTTAGCGCCCGCCCGAAGTTAGCGCCCGCCCCAAAGTAGCGCCCCGTTGCCGGAAATTCAGTGGCTTCGCCCAAAGAGGTTGGTGGAGCGCTAAAAGAGGCGTTCCACTACTATCTTTAGGCGCTAAGCCGGCGGTGCAGAGCGCAGCGCCCGAGCTCGGGCGCAGCGCACGGCAGACACTCTGGTGCCAGTGAGCTCTTAAAGGGGAAGGGTGCATGTGTTTTTTTAGGAGGAGGAGGAGGAGGAGGAGGAGGAGGAGGAGGAGGAGGTGGTAGTGGTGGTGGTGGTGGCCGGAAACATAAATACACCGTTCACAACAACACACTGGATCCTTCCACACAACACATGCAGACTGCCGTTTATAGTGCAGGAGGAGTGCCCTTTAATTTGCGCTCCCCAGGGTGTGTTGCGTTCCATTTTACAAACGCTCTGGATGCCAGCCGCAGAATGGGGCGGTCCGACTGAAGTTTGGATTCGGGGCGGCCAAAGGGCGTTGCACGAGGATGTGATGTCATTTTCTGCGCGCGCATCCGGGCGGCAGCTAAACTTTGCGCCGGCGCTAACGGGCAACTTAATTTGGGGCGGGGCGCAAACTGCGCTGCGCCCGGGCGCTACACGAATAGCACCCGAAAATCACTTCTCTTAAGGCGCTAACTGCTGGCGCAAGCAACTGAAAATCTAGCCCTATAACTTTAAACTTAAACTCAAAACTACTAGTTACATTCTAAACTTAAAATTTAAACACCTTAAAAGCAAGCTATAAACATTGGTAACTTAACACAAAGCTATAATACAAATCCCGCCCATCTTCGGATGGCCAGGCTAATCTCTGGTGTCACTGTCACAGATTACTGCTGCCTGCAGCGAGGCTGGACTGCCTCCTGCTTCTAGTCCCTGGCAGCTTATGGCTGCTAGTTGGGGACCTCTGTGATCTGTTTCCTCCCAGGCTCGGGAGATTGCTCTTTGTGGCGGGTACTCTGGTGACCATCTTATCTTGGGGTTGCGGACATGCTGAGCCCTTCTGAGGGGCGTCTCTATGGGGGAAACTTTGGCTGATGGACCCTGAGCCTGGGTCACAGCCCTAGCTGGCTGGGAACCTTCTCCCCCTGATGCAAACAGCCCACACTGTATAATATACCTGGCAGCCTGCCAGTAAGCCGGGTTTGTCTCCTTTTCCCTACCCACTCCCGTACTGGGGGCAGGTATCCCCTCACCACCCGCTGCTGGTGGCTGAAAATCTTGCTCTCCAGGTCCAAAACCTGGTCCCAGCTCCTTCCATATGTCCCCTGCAAGAGGAATTGCTATCCCTTCCTCCCCAGAGTCCCACACCATAGGGGGAACCACTCTAGAAGCAGGCTGGGAAGATTGTCCCTTTAAACAGGCGACTGCGCCTGCGCGAACCCCCTCCCCGGAGTCCCACGGCAGAGGCTGTGAAACTTCTGTATTCAAACAGGCGATTGCACCTGCGTGGGAAAACTGAAGAGGAGCCGCTGTGGTCACGGGCTAGGGAACTGCGCCTGCGCGAACCTCATCCCCGGAGTCCCACGGCAGATGATGTGAAACCTCTGTATTCAAATAGCCAACTGCGCCTGCGTGAACCTCCTCCCCAGAGTCCCACGGCAGAGGCTGTGAAACCTCCGTATTCAAACAGGCGACAGCGCCTGCGCGGGAAAACTGAAGAGGAGCCACTGTGGTCACGGGCTGGGGAACTGCGCCTGTGTGAACCCAATGTTGGGAAACCTCTCCCCTCAGGCGCGTGACTGCGCCTGTGTGAACCTCCTGTCCAAAAGACTGGGGAATTCCTGTCCCCAGACCAGTGACTACGCATGCGCGGGCAGTCTCTTCACAGGGCGGCTCCTCCCTGGAGCCCCCCAAGCGATCTTCTGTGAATGAACTCACAGCAGCCTGCAGATTTATACTCTCAGGCTGCTGTTTCTCTGTTTCTGAACTAGATAACTGGTTCAAATTAAAACTTTGGCCAAAACTTAGGTCCCACTGGGGCGGGGACGTGTCCCAATTGGTGGGCCGGACAACATGTCCCTTGAAACAAGCCACAGTGCCTGTCTTTACAGCCTGTGAACTTGAACTTGTATGGTCAGATTTATACAATTTTCCTGATTTTCCCTGTGTCCCATCCCTGCCTGTAATCGCTGCCACTGGCCTGGACTCATATGGGTCCCAGAAAGTGCCTGCACGTGCACCCTCCTTGGCCAGCATATCGGCTTGCTGGTTGCCCTGGCTGCGGGGTTCTGTGGAGGAATGGGCTTTCATCTTATGGAAGAAAACTGCACCTTCCTCCCCCACAGCTGCCAGGATTTTTTCCAGCAGGGGGTTTACTGTCAGCGGCTTCCCGTCGGCGGAGGTATATCCATGACGGGACCAGATGGCCAAGTACTCCGTCCACGAGTTGCAAGTGAACATACTGTCAGAGCAAATTGTATACGGGGTAGGGAAGGTGTCGGGCTGTGTAACCACGTACATCACCGTGGACAGTCCAGCTTGCTGGGCACTCATGGTATTAGGGAGCTTGATTGCCAAGGCAATGCCTGCCATTGGGTCAAAGATCCCGTGAGCCGTACTCCAGCGGATACCATGCTAGAACCGTCTACATAGATCTCGCGGCCCATGGGATGTATTCTGGCCCATAAACCTATGTTCACTTCCCATACCCCATCTATGGAACATCGATGGGCTGTTCCAGGGTATACCATATTGGCCGCCAGCTTTGGCTCGCAAAGGCACTTTACCTTCAGATCCATCTGTGAGAGGAGAAGGGTCCAGCGCGCAATGCGGATGCTGCTAACTGTCCCATCTTTAATCCTCCCATTCAAAAGCATCTGAGTGGGTGTGTGGTGTGTGAGGAGGGTGATGGGAGAGGTGCCTGCGAAGATCCGGGATTTCTTCACAGCTCAATATGTGGCTAAAAGGTGCCTTTCACATATTGAGTAGCTCCTCTCTACATCGGTGAGTATTCTGGAGGAATAGACCACGGGTCTCAGCCTAACGTGCCGCTCTTGGAGCAGCACAGTACTCAGACTATCCCCACTGGCTGCTACCTCCAGAAAAAACTCCCTTTTCCCATCTATCGCTCCTAGGGCTGGTGCGGTCTGCAGGTCTCCCTTTAACTTAACAAATGCCGCCTGGCACCCCTCATCCCAGGACCACTCCACCCCCTTGTGTAGGAGACGGAGCAGAGGGGCCGCTGTGGCTGCATAGTCCTCTATAAAATCCCTGCAGTACCCCGTCAATCCCAGGAACGACCTCACCCCTCTTACTGAATTGGGAATCGGTAACTCCTGGACCGCTTCCCTCCTTGCCTTATCTATTGCCCTCTCTCCTGTGCGGACAATCAGACCCAGGAATTTAACTTCCTGCTGACCGATCTGCGCCTTCTTGGGGTTGACTTTAAACCCCTTTCTCTGCAGCAGCTCCAGCAGCTCAGCCAGCAGTGGGCCATGCTTCCCGACCGAGTTGGTAAATAAGAGCAGGTCATCCACATACTGCAGCAACTGAGTGGGCTGACTGAAGTCTTTTAAACTATCCTTCATGCATTGGTGGAAGATGCTGGGGCTGTTGTGGAAACCCTGTGGCAGACAGTTCCAGGTATACTGCTGTCCCTTAAAGGTGAAGGCAAACTTATATTGGTCCTCCCGTTTTAAAGGGATGGACCAGAGCCCATTCGAAATGTCCAGCACCGTGAATGTGTTCGCGGATGCTGGAATACTGCTAATAAGATTAGCCACTGCTTCTACTGTGGGGGCACATGCGGGGATATTGCTGTTAAGCACCCGATAGTCCACCGTGGCTCTCCATGAATTGTCCGGTTTCCTAACCGGCCAAAGTGGAGAATTAACATGAGTGGCTATGGGCCTCAACACTCCCTGTTTAAATAAGGAGGTGATGGCTGCCTCCATGTCGGGTTCTGCCTCCTTGGGTAAATTGTACTGCTTCTGTGGTCGGGCCATGGGGTCCCTGTCTATTTTAACCTCAAACCCTGTGATCCTCCTACAATCGTGTTTATGGGTGGCAAACGCTGTGAGGTTTGCCTGCACGACTGCCTGCAGTGCCTCCGGGACACAATTTACCATGAGCCCGAGGTCGTAACCTTCTTTGGGCTTCACAGTACACAAGGTCCCCTTACCCTCCTTGGCCGGGATGACCACTACACCTTCTTCCCTGTCTGTGCTAGCCCCCCAAAGGCAATGGTTGCGGAGATCCACGAGGATCCCGTGGCCCACCATGAAGTCGGCCCCGAGGATCCGCTTTCCTTCCTCCTTATTCCACTTTGCCAGGATGCACGTCCACTTAGTTTGGAGCATGTCCAGGCGGACTGAGAGGGGTCTGGATTATACCACCGCCTGCTCCTGACCGGTGAATCCCGATAGTATGTATGGAACCCCGTCAGACAGAGGTGAGGTGGTGGGATTATCCATATGGATCACGGTGCATGCTGCCCCCGTATCCAATAGATAAGTCCCTGTAACCTTCTCTACCTCCATCTGTACGAGCGGTCTCTTCCATTCATCGTACCGGAGATTACACAGATGGACAGGCTGCACGGGCTCCAGTCATTGTGGGGAGGCAGAGGTGGGTGAGGGGGCTGCAGCACCACTGATGGCTGCTACCTTTCCCTGATTGGCTCTGAGGAACGATTTTATCGACTCCATGACGGACTCGACTGTATCGGGAGGAGTTTCTGTCTCTGCCTTCTGAGTTGGGGCTGCGGGGACCCTGGCTTTATCATCTCTCCCAGGCTTTTTACAATCCCTGCGCCAGTGGCCATCCTCCCTGCAACTGTAACAAGTGACCTTGTTCTGGGAGGGACGGCTCCCATCCTGGCGGCACTCTTTCTTGTATTGAGCCCCAGGTTTAACCTCGTGGACCTTACCCTTTTGCTGGGGGATCCCATTATTCCTACCATTCCTATATGCTACCGTGAGCTGCCGGATTACAGTCTCTTCGGTTGCTAGGGGGTCTCCGTGGTCAAACCAAGTATCAGGTTTTTATCTGGGGCAGCCAATTGGACACCAGGCAAGGAAACCATTGGGTCAGTTGTGCCCTATCTTGTCCCCCCTGTACATGCGCTGTTGTAGACTGGCCACAGCCTGTCTGCAAATGCCTGTGGGGTCGCCCCTTCCTTCTGCAGTGTTTTCACAATGCGATCGAATGGACTGCCGTCGTTCGCACCCATGACTTCCAGTATTTCCTCCTTTAGGTCCTCAAAACCCTTCTGCCCACCCTTAGCCTCATCTGAAAGGGTCTGATAGAGCTTACTATCTACAGAGAAAAGCAACATTTTGGCTTTCTCTTTGTCATAACAGCCATTAACACAGGCTGCCTGTTCTATCCCTTGGAAGTGCACTGAGGGGTCTCCCTTTTCGGAGAGCAGGGGAATATGTTTCAACAGGCCTCTGAGCTGTTGGGTATCATAGGGTAATAGATAGGTATGTTGAACATATCGTTCACGGGCGGACCGTACCTCCGTTGTCGGAGAGGGTACACTGGTCCTGGTCCCCGCCTGCCTAGCGGGACCTGCTGGCGTTCTCCTACCACCCCATTGTCCACCCCTTCTTGCTGCCAGAGCTCCTCAAAACTCAGAGCTGTGGGCTGCGGTCTTGGGACCTCTAATTCCCTAGCCAGCTCTGTTCTGGGTGCTGCCTGTGGGGCGGTGTGATTTGGGCTGCTGGTACTGTCCAACGGACTTCCCTTTGGACTTATGAGACATACCATCCCTTTAGTCCTTAATAACTCCATACCCAAACTCTCTATCTTTCTGTTACATGGGGTATGATCTGCTCCACTAAACCTTTGGTCGCAGGCCAGCTTATAAGCTGCCTTTACCTCCCTAACCTTTTCCTCCTGCTCTGTTACTTCTGAGGTGAGGCG
The DNA here is from genome assembly GCF_052327205.1 of Somniosus microcephalus. NCBI lineage: Eukaryota > Metazoa > Chordata > Chondrichthyes > Squaliformes > Somniosidae > Somniosus > Somniosus microcephalus. Next base: position 35,147,145 of record NC_140996.1, read on the forward strand.
GGCATTCTTTTCCTGCAGTCTCATCTCGTTACTCTTTGCTTCTGTAATTTGGCACTTTAGGAACTCTATCTTGTGCCCCACGTGGCTTTTGCCCTCGCTAGCTTCTTGGGTGTGGTATGCGTTTTCCTCCTGTAGCCTCATTTCACTGTCCCTAGCCTCTGTGACTTCCTGCACAAGGTGCTCTATCTCTGCCTGGCATTTCGTGACCTCTAGTGTGAGGCAGCATTTTCTTCCCGCACCCTCATCCCACTATCTCTGGCCTCATTCACCTCTCTTATGAGGCGTTCTACTTCCGCCTGGCATTTTCCATACTATGACTCCCGATTCTTGGCCTCTATAACCTCCTCCCACACTCTCATCTCACCCTTCTTAACCCAGCCACCGATACCATAATAGGCCAGCTTACACGCTGCCGCTAACTTCTGCAGGGCTACCCACAGACTGAAAGCAAGAAAAGCAAGAGCTGATGCTTTCTCCAGATCCAGACCACTTATCATATCAAAAACTGCCTCCAGTCCTGCCGCGGTCGTCAATTTGTAGGGGGGCATCCTTTACCTGGTTTACGGTAATTTACCTGGTCAGGCAGCCTTTTTGCCACTGCACTGTGACCAATTCCAATCAGCGGTTTTGAATCGCTAAACCCCTCCTTCCAGTTCTGACTGGAGGACCTTATAATTAATGATATATTAAAACGGACAAATGGTCTGGATGCAAGAAAGTCAAATTTTATTAAAACTAAGAAACTACACCACACGATCAAAGTAATCATGGTAAAATTGCTTAAATAGGGGAGGAAAAATGGACACAACGAGGGAAATCGACTAAAATACAATTCTAACGAAATCCCCACTTTACTCCCACCCCTAAGCCTGTCCTAAGTTGCCTTGTGGAAGGCCAGAAAAATATATGCTCACCACTGCAATGCCAGCTCCATGCCCCACGAGATCTTCACTGCCCTGAACTAAAGAAACACCCCAGTGTTTTAAAAGTAAACTGCTGGTGTTTTATTTCTTCAGATAGACTCCACGCTGTAGAGGGCACGCGGAGTCAAGCCAGAGGGAGAGAGATGCCTCTGAGAAGCTAGCTCTTATACCCCAATTTTGGGGCCGAAATGTTCCCGCCCAGTTCCGGAAGTTTCTGGGCTAAAACAAAAGGGATCCAACTGTTCCCATTGTCCAGTAATGGGTTATTCAAACCCATTCAATTTTAAACTGTTCCTTTTCTCAGTTTAAGTGTCTCTTTTCAAATGTCTGTGCTGAGCCCTGAATGTAAGACTGCAGTTTAAACAGCTTGGGAGGAGTGTAAACAGAAACCCATTGTTTTGTGGTCACTGAAACCACAGCCTGAAGTGGATAATCCTTTGTGTACACAAAGTAGCAGTTTCTGTAAACAAACTTCGATTTCCTCTGCAGGGAGGGAACTCCCGAACTGCCTTTGATTGGCAGTTTAGTCAGCCATCTTTGATCCTCCCCCTTTTCACAGACATACACGAGCTGCTTCCTAGTCCTTTGTCCTTGGCCATGCTTTCTGATGGCCATTTTTATCCCTGGGCAAATTAAACTGTTCAAAACTCAAGAGTACATCCTTTAATAAAATGTACAATCTTAAAGTGTGCGATTTTCAAAAAGTTCTTTGATTCCAGTGTCCAAGCGCTGCCCTTTTACGAGCCTTTTTAACGCAGCCTTTTTTCAGTTCTGGGTATGTTTTAAAACATTGTCCAACCCAGAGACAATTTAAATCACACAAGTCTTCGTCCACGATGTGGATTAATATTTCCCGATCTTCGGGGGCTGAGGAGATTTTGCGAACCCCTACATGACACACTGGCAGCGGGGGAGCCTTGGATTGCATGGGGAACCCAGAAGTTTCAGCGGTACATTTTGCAGTGGCTTTTTAATGAAGCCACTGCATTTACATCTGTCTTCCAGTTTTCCTGACAAATTAACTGGAACGGGTATGATGACGTCACACATGGGTCCAATTCAGCTCATGCATTTGATGGAACACTGCAAAGATGAGAATTGAAGGTTAAACATAGAAACATAGAAGATAGGAGCAGGAGTAGGCCATTCGGCCCCTCGAGCCTGCTCCGCCATTCAATGAGATCATGGCTGATCATCCAAATTCAGTACCCTGTCCCTGCCTTCTCCCCATATCCCTTGATCCCTTTAGCCTTAAGAAATATATCTAACTCCTTCTTGAATATATTTAATGAATTAGCCTCAACTGCCTTCTGTGATAGGGAATTCTACAGATTCACCACTCTCTGGGTGAAGAAATTCCTCCTCATTTCTGTCTAAATGGCTACCCCTTATCCTTAGACTGTGACCCCTGGTTCTGGACTCCCCGGCCATCGGGAACATCCTTCCTGCATTTAGTCTGTCTAGCCCTGTTAGAATTTTATAAGTTTCAATGAGACCCCCTCTCATTCTTCTAAACTCCAGCGAGTATAAGCCCAATCGACCCAATCTCTCCTCATACGTCATTCCTGCCATCCCAGGTATCAGTCTGGTGAATCTTCACTGCACTCCCTCCATGGCAAGAACATCCTTCCTCAGATAAGGGAGGTTGGAGAGACATTGATCGGAGAGAGATTGGTTTATTGGAGAGAGTTTAATTTGGTTGGAGAACAAATAATGCAGTCTCAGCATCTGAAAGCTGCCCCTCAATTTGATGATGCCTCCCTGGAACTTCTGCTGCAAGGAGTTAGGGCCCACAGGGAAGTCTTATTCCCTGCTGACGGGAGGAAGAGGCCACCTGCTGAGGCCAAGAAGGCATGACTAGAGATTGTGTTAGAAGTGAGCAACAGGAGTGTGGTGGCCAGGTCCTGGATACAATGCAGGAATAGATTTAATGACCTCATGAGGTCAGAAAAGGTGTGTAGAATGCCACATTCAACTACATCCTGATGTGCGTGTCACCCCAAACCCTTCACTCTGCCTTCCCAAACCTACTGCTGCACATCACTCCTCAGGCCAACCTACCTTGCAGGTGCACCTATCCCTCACTGTCTATGCACTTACTCACATCCCCATCTGACACTCACCCTCATCTTAATGCAATATCATGCCTCTCCCTCATAGTCACCCTCTACAGATGTTGCCCATCCATCCGTTCCACTCATTCCATGATTCTCATTCAAAGGTCTTTTGATTCCCTTCTTGCAAGAGAAGAGAGCGCAGAATACCTGGGAGAGGCAGAGAACCCAGGTAGCCCTCCAGTCATAGCCACGCTGACTACAGCAGAGGAGGGGCCACTCAAGATAACTGGAGTATCAGCATTGATGTCGGTGGGAGATGGAGAGATTGGGAATGCCCAGCTACCTGGTGACAGTATTAAATATCACACAGCCACATGGCATACAACAGTCACTCATGTTGACTTGAAGTCAGCAGCCAGTGAAATATGATCATGTGCATAATGTTCACTAAAAACATTCTTATCATGACAGTTCTAATTCATGACTTTACTCTTCCACAGGCCCATCAAGCATTTAACAGCTGGTCCAGCCAGAGAAGGAAGAAGACTCCTCAGAGGAGGTAACTAACTCTGAGGGAGCACCGTCACAGGACACATGCACACCAAGCACAGGCGCAGATACACACATTTCGGTGGGACCATTAATCAGATAGTTATGTTGTCACCTGGTCACAGATCACATGTTAGCAAGAGCAGTTGGTGCAGACAGGGACAGCAGTGGAGAGTCCTCATCGGAGGGTGCAGGACACTCCAAGTGCTCCACAGCTGGACACAGATTCTGAACCTCAGGGGCCGTTGACAGAGTGAATGATTCTGAAGGAGCAATAAAAAATGCGTGAGGCTCTGGCAGGATTTCCAGCTGCAATGTGCTCAATTGCAGGGCAGTCGGTCTCGATCGCTCCGCTCAGCTGTGGGAAGTCACTGTCCAGAGGCTGTTCCCTGTGAGGGGTATGCGGATCGCAGTCTCAGCGGCTTCTTCCTCTGGTACTTCTTCTTGTTATGTCGATCTTGTTGAGCGAGAGGGAGAGAGAATGGTGGAAAAGGAGCTATCATTATAGGAGTTTTGCTTTCCCTATCTTTCCCGCCAATCTTTAAAATCTTTTTGTTTCTAAGCACTCCGGTGCTTAGTCAGTGATGGGCCATCATCAGACCCATGAGTATTCCGTGATTGGACTAATAGCCCTAAGCCTGTGACATCTCTCGGTCCTTTTGTTGGGAAAAACTGGCTCCTCTTCGGCTGTCTAGGCTAGTGGGTTCATTGTTCTGCTTCTCTTCTGAGATGGAGGTGAGAAGTGCTTTTGCATATTAGAGTGTCTTTCTAATAGGTTCAAGTTTAACGGGTGCCTCAGGGTCCTCAGCCCCTTCGTCAATGGCCCCCTTCCTTTCTCCAGGACTGTCGGGCAATCCCATACATTCTGGATGACTAACAGTTCTTTTGTCACAGCCAACTGCCATGCGTTCTCTGGAGTTTTAACAAACCAGTTTTTCACGTCCCTGCACAGGGCATTCCCATCACAGGGAAAATACCCTCAGAAAAATCGCATAAAGTCCACAAAATATTCTCGACTGAGTCCATTCTTCAAACAGAGACTTTGCGATCTCTTCATAACCTAAGCCTCCTGAGGCTCTGGTGTTCAGTCATGTCCAGGAAGCTGATCCTCTGTCTATATACCCTATGTTGGGGGCATCGCCTCCTGCAAGCTGCACCCCTGTACTCATCCCCTCTCTCCTGTGAAGCGGTCGATAAGGAGAAGGCTGCTACTGCTCCTGCTGGTGCTACTGGTGTTGTTGCTGCTGGTGCTCATCTTGGTCCTCATCTGAGGTCCAAGGTGAAACAGCGTAAGTGGCACCCATGCTGATCTGATATATGACAGATGTAAAGTGCAGATCAGGCGCACAATCCTACAATGTAGTGAGTTGACTTCCAAAGTTGTAGAAATCACTTGCAAACTCCTGAAACCAAATTGTCAAAACAAGTGGTGTGAGCAAAAGCCTTTCTCTTAGGCATGGAAGCAGGTGTGAGGTCTCAGTAATTAATAGGATTTTTTGACTGTCATTTGTTCAGCCCCCTCAATTGCTGCCCTGCTCTCGCCTTGCTTTCACTGGCAAGGTTCAGGAAGCCCAGGAATCCCATGCACACGCAGTAAAAGTTGAAACCCCAGGTAAAAAACGGCTTTTAATAGCCTTTTAACTAGCTGTTAATTGCTTTAAATTGCTAACCCGCCTCTCCCGAGGGGGGGCGGGGGGCTGGGTTCTCGCTCGCAGCCAAACGCGCTCCGGTTAAATGCGGAAGCTGGCGGGTTGAAGCCAACTTCCCGACACACTGTTAATTTCAGCGCTTTTAACCTCCCACCCACTCCCACTCACTCTTTGATGTTAAAATTCCGGCCATTGAATTTGAAATATCTTTACTATGCAACTAATAACCATGGGTTCTGAATCTAGCATCACTCTCCCCTGCTCGCCTTATTTATTTTCTCTGCCACCAAGTATATAGAAATGCTAATTTGATCTTTGAACTAAAGTCATTAGCATTGGCGCTATTTATGTAATGCTATTGGAATTAGGGTATAACTGTCACAGTAACAGTTTGCATACAGCATGGGCGTTCACTTCTTTTACGCATGATTAATTCACTGCCACATTCAGGAGTGACAGCTTTCCTCGTTTCACCTACACAGGCCTCATTATAAAAAAAAATCACTGCTAAAGATACTGCGAATTGCTGATTGTTTTTGTGTTTGTACTGTCTAAAAAATCTAATTTACATGGCTTCTTAATTAAGATTGAAATGCTCCCTACAGTGCAAAGTAACTCACCCATTTCCATTTTTTCCCATGAGCTGTTGTAGGTAATGTCTAGACTATTTGACTGTTGGAAAGCTGACTGACAGGTTAACTGAAACTAATTATACATCCAGCTTACAACTTAATGGTAGCTGCCCAACAAATACAAGTGGAATTTTCAGTTCTGATACTCGAGTCAGGTTTAAAACCCAACGTATCAGGGTTGTGTTATTTACTTTCCATTCCATTCTGATGGTCATCAGTTTTGATTCTAATTCCATTTCCAAGGAAGAAGGAAATAAAAATTTGCGAGCAACAGCTAATGCCTTTACAAAAAGTTTATGACTTGTAGCAAATGTTACTTTCAAGCCAAGGCTCATCAATTCTTGGTTTTAGTATAAAGGTGGCTTCAAAGCTGCCTGGTGTTTTTTGAATTTCAGATTTCTATTGTATTATTTGGCATTTACTGTCCAAACTGATTAATCAGACAATTTACCATCCTCGGATGATCAATTAGTACAGCAGAATGTGGGAATTAGCTCCTTTAGTTTATTAACTAAATGGGACAGGGAAGTAGATTACTATATGATTGGTGAGATGACACTTGTTATTATGGCAACAGTTTATAAAGTATCATTGCTAATAGCTCAGATTTATTATCTATCTACTGTAAGGAATCTATTTTTCTCAGAAAGCTGATAGTGTATTTATAATACAGAATGAGTGCTTAGTTTACAACATGTTTTGGGAAGTTGTTTCCTTCACAACTTCACCTAAGTAGAACAGTGCAGTTGATTCCCACAGTGCTGAGAGAACTTTGTAGCCATGTTTGGTACAAATGAACTCTTATTCTACGGGTAGATTGTCCCTCAGTGGGGAATCTTAGGCCCATGGAGCGGCCGATCTTATTGGCTTCTACGAGAAAGTGACAACCAAGTGGATTATGGTAAACTGTGCAACATTGCGTGTTTAGACTTCCAAATGTTATTTGACAAAAAATCCACACAAAAGGCTACTTGGCAAGCTCAAAGTTGTGGGAATTCAGGGTAAAACTTGAGAAATGGATAAAAATGGAACCAAAAAGTAGAAAAATGGGTTCTGGATTGAGGAATCAAATAGGGATATGAGTGGGGTGCCCATGACTCAGGGTTTGAACCATTTTTTTTTTAATGACTTGGATTCCGAATCTCAATGCAAAGTGGTCCTATTAAACCAGGAGGGATAGTGGAAGAAGGAGGCAAGGCAGAAATTACAGAATGAGTAAAACAAAATATGCGAGTGTGCGGAACAGTAGCAGTTGAAATTTGACATAGACAAACATAGGGAGGAAAAAATGGGCAGCATACATACTCCATGAATGGTGTTGAAATACCCAAGGAAGTAATTGAAAGAGACCGAGGAGTCTTAGTAGACTCGATGCTCAACGTGTCCAAATAATGCTTAGTGGCAAAAACAACAACAACAACAACATCTTGTATTTATATAGCACCTTTAACATAGTAAAACTTCCCCACGCACTGCACAGGAGTATTTTAAGGCAACAAATTTGACACCGATTCATATAAGGATAAATTAGGGCAGGTGACCAAAGCAATCAACAAAGTCAATAGGCTGTTGAACTACAAAGCCAAAACAGTAGTATACAAGTCAGAGAAGAACAAAGTGTACTGTGCTCTGGTCAGTGATAACCTTGAGTACTGTGTTCAGTCAGAAACAAGGGAGTTATTAAGATGCTGAAGGCAGTGCAGAGAAAAACCACTAAATTGATCTCTGGTGTCAGGGATTTGAGTTATAAGGAAACATTAGCGAGACTTAGGTTTTTCATCCTGGAAAGGAGGCATCTCGAGAGGTAATCTTATTGAGCTATTTAAGGTAGTAAATGGTATGGAAAAGGTTTATTTCAGAATACTACTTTAAATGAAACTGTGGAAGTAGAACAAGGAGACACAGATTCAAACCAGTAAAAGTCAATTTTAGGACTGATACCTGGGAGTTCTTCATGCACTAAGTGATCAATACTTGGAGTGAACTGCCAGCTAGAGTAGTAGAGGCAAAAACTCTGGAGTTATTTGAAAAACAATTAGATACAGCAATAGGGTGGGGGACTTGGGTCTTACTGGACAGATGAATTAAGAATAGTAAGTATCTTGTGATTTTATAATTGATATACATCAATTTCAAAGCAGCAGAATGTGTTCAGCTTCACCAGACTTGCCAGTAAGGGTCAGCACTAGAGGTTTATTAATGGGAGGGATGGGGGAGTTGAGGGAGAACGGTTCTCTGCTGCAGCAAAATACTAGTGTCTCCATTTATATCTCTTTTCCAGGTCACATGTCCTCAGTATAAAATCTGACAGTATTGCTGCATTTTGTGTGATGTCTGAAGCCGAGATACCCATGATTCACCAGAATGGCTGGAGTAAATGAAATCTAAACATATTTTTATTTCATTAAAAATTAAATGGAGGCACATAAATTCTTCAATTTAAAAAAATGTTGCAATGTTTAAAACTCATAAGAATGAGCTGGTGTTAGTAATAGACCTAAAGAAATGTAAAGGGTGATAATCAAAGTGTCAATAACACTTTTTATAGTACCTTACTGGGCAGAATATGGCATTGAAAATGAGTGAAGCAAGTGGAGGCATTTTGTATCTTTACAGATCATCAGCAAATACTCTGCATCCCATTATAACAATAATTCTTCAGAAGCACCGACACATGAGCTTCAAATTTGGGATTTCTGCCAAATTAGTGTAGTGTTTGCAAGGTTATCCCCATTGCCTAATTTTAATAGACTTCCAGTGCGTTAAGAACATGTGCAGGGAACCTACCCAGCAGCACAATTGCCTGGGAGTGACAGGAAACCCAGCAAGGCAGCCATCTTGAAGCACTGCTGCTTGCCATGAAAGGAGTGAGGTTTTGACTGACTAGAAAGCTCTGAGACACAAGGGTAAATGTTTCACTTGTGCATGCCTGACACAAGCATTGATAAATGACAGGCTTCGAGCTTGCGATTTCTCAATATATGATTCCAGCGAGCAATGTAATTAGAAAATTGAACCAATTTTTTGTCATAAATTTGCCTTCCTAATCCTAAATTTGTGCCTCCCTGCTTTATCTGAATGTATTGTTTCAGGCTTATTTTTTCTATCCTGTTAAATGTCTTAGATTAAGGACTCATCTGAGATGCCACTTTTTAAGTCTGAACAAATCTAACTTAATAAATCATTTCTTATAGCACTTCCCTCGAACACAATGGATCTCCCTTTTTTTATTTAAAATTAATTCTAGGGATGCGGACATCGATGGTAATGCCAGCATTTATTGCTCATCCCTAGTCACCCATGATAATGAATAGCTTTCTAGACCACTTCAGAGAGCAGTTAAGAGTCAACCATGTTGGTGTGGAGTCACACATAAGACTAAAAAAATAATAAAGAGAGAGAAGATGAATTATGAGAGTAAGCTAGCAAGAAACATTAAAACAGATAGTAAGAGCTTCTACAGATATATAAAAAAGAAGAGGGTAGCTAAAGTAAACGTTGGTCCCTTAGAGGATGAGACTGGGGAATTAATAATGGGGAACGGGGAAATGACAGAGACTCTGAACAAATATTTTGCATCTGTCTTCACTGTAGAAATCACTAACAACATCCCAATAATGGATAATCAAGGGGCCACAGGGAGTGGGGAACTAAAGACAATCACTATCACTAAGGAAATAGTACTCGGTAAAATAATGGACTAAAAGATGATAAGTCCCCTGGACCAGATGGCTTACATCCCAGGGACTTAAAAGAAGTGGCTGCAGAGATAGTGGATGTATTGGTTGCAATATACCAAAATTCCCTGGACTTTGGAGAGGTCCCAGCGGATTTGAAAACCGATAATGTAACACCACTATTTAAGAAAGGAGGGAGACAGAAAGCAGGAAACTATAGACCAGTTAGCCTAACATCTGTCGTTGGGAAAATGCTGGAGTCCTTCATTGAGGAAGCAGTAGCAGGACATTTAGAAAAACATTCTGCAGTCAAACAGAGTCAGCATGGTTTCAGGAAAGGGAAATCATGTTTAACACATTTGCTGCAGTTCTTTGAAGATGTAACAAGCAGGGTGGACAAGGGTGAGCCAGTGGATGTGATATATTTGGATTTCCAGAAGGCATTCGATAAGGTGCCACATAAAAGGTTGCTGCATAAGATAAGAGTGCATGGAGTTGAGGGTAAAATATTAGCATGGATAGAGAATTGGCTAACTAACAGAAAGCAGAGAGTCGGGATAAATGGGTCACTTTCTGGTTGGCAAATGGTAATTAGTTGGGTGCCACAAGGATCGGTGCTGTGGCCCCAACTATTTACAATCTACATTAATGACTTGGATGAAGGGATCGAGTGTAATGTAGCCAAGTTTGCGGATGATACAAAGATGGTTGGGAAAGCAAGTTGTGCAGAGGACTCAAATAATCTGCAAAGGGATATAGACAGGCTAGGTGAGTGGGCAAACATTTGGCAGATGGAGTATAATGTGGGAAAGTGTGAGGTTATCTACTTTGGCAGGAAAAATAAAAAAGCAAACTATTATTTAAATGGAGAGAGATTACAAAATGCTACAGTTCAGAGGGACCTGGGGGTCCTTGTGCATGAAACACAAAAAGTTAGCATGCAGGTACAGCAAGTAATCAAAAAGGCAAATAGAATGTAGGCCTTTATTTCAAGGGGGTTGGAGTATAAAAGCAGGGAAGTCCTGCTACAACTGTACAAGGTATTGGTGAGACCACACCTTGAGTACTGCGTACAGTTTTGGTCTCCTTATTTAAGGAATGGATATACTTGCATTGGAGGCAGTTCAGAGACGATTCACTAGGTTAATTCCAGAGATGAGGGGTTTGACTTATGAGGAAAGGTTGAGCAGGCTGGGCCTATACTCAATGGAGTTTAGAAGAATGAGAGGTGATCTTATCGAAACATATAAGATACTGAGGGGGCTCGACAGGGTAGATGCAGAGAGGATGTTTCCCCTCATGGGGAAATCTAGAACTCGGGTGCACAGTCTCAGAATAAAGGGTCGCCCTTTTAGAACTGAGATGAGGAGGAATTTCTTCTCTCAGAGGATCATAAATCTGTGGAATTCTCTGCCACAGAGAGCTGTGGAGGCTGGGTCATTAAATACATTTAAAGTGGAGATAGACATAATTTTGCAAGGTAAGGGAGTGAAGGGTTATGGGGAGCAGGCTGGAAAGTGGCTTTGAGCCCAAGATCAGCCATGATCTTATTGAATGGCGGAGGAGACTCGAGGGGCCAAGTGGCCTATTCCTGCTCCTATTTCTTATGTTCTTATGTCAGGCCAGATAAGGAGGAAGATATACTTCCCTAATAATATATTAGTGAGCCAGTTGGGTTTTTTCGATAATCCGTCAGTTTCATGGTCAATTTTACTGATACCAACATTTTATTACCAGATTTCTTTTAAAACTCAATTCTCAAACAACCGCGATGGGATTTGAGTCTCTGGATTACTAGTCCAGTAACATAACCACTACACTACCGTATCCAATTGTTATTTTCTTCTGCACTGCCTCTGGGGCCTGCACAGAACCCTTGTGTTGTGACAACCAGAACTTTATGAAAATCAAAATACTGCGAATGCTGGAAATCAGAAATAAAAACAGAAAATGCTGGAAATACTCAGCAGGCCAGGCAGCATCTGGAGAGGGAGAAACAGAGTTAACATTTCAGGTCGATGACCTTTCATCAGAACTGGAAAAAGTTAGAGAGATAATGGGAGAGAAATTCGGTATCGCCCCGTTTGGGGCGCAATTATCGGCCGGGCGCAAAGTCTAGTGCCTGGCACTAATTATCACCTCCGACTGCAAACTTGGCTTTTATCACCCCTGGAGGTGATTGGAGTGCTAAATCAGGCGCTTCACACCTGTCTTAAGACGCAAAGGTCGAGGAGCGAGGCACTAACTTAGAGCGCGGGCACAGCACAGGTGATGTCAGTTAGCAATGGAAGACAGACACACAGGCCTAGACATTCACTAGCCTTAGCGCCGCTTTTGAGGCGCTAGAGGGACTAGCGCCAGAGTTATGGCCAGTTTAAAAATTCCCTGGGGCCCTAAATCGGCGTTGCACCGGTAGCGCTGCGCCGGCACCGATGACGTCATCGGTGTGCGCAGCGTCCCGGTTGCCGTGGTAACCCGCCCGAACTCCGAAATTGAGTTGCGGCCGCCTCGCCCGTGGCAGCCGCAAGCAACGTTCTGTCAGAGGTGCCTTACTCCAGTTTGCGCCGGCGCATTAAAGGCCCCGCGGCGGCCGGCCACTTTCCCGCCGGCCGCCTGCCCGCAGCTCCCTCCCCGGACTTCTCCCCCCCCCCCCCCCGGAACAGATGCAAGCCCGGCACTTGTCCGAGGTGCCGGGCTCATTTTTAAGCTGATTTGCGCGGGCCACGGCCGGGTGCAGGCAGCTCCTCCTTAACGGGAGGAGGAGGCCTGCACGTCCCCAGCCTGCCGCACCGCATCGGGTGCCGCAGCGCCGGAATTGCGGCGCGAAACGGCAGTTAGCGCCGATGTACCGCCGCAAAGACCCTTCAGTAGCGCCGGCAGCCGTTTGGGCGCGGCGCCACTGAATTTTTGGCGCGCGCAGGGGACTTAGCGCCGGCACTAACTTCCGGCGCTAAAGCCCTGGCTAAGCCAAAACCCAATTTCTAGGCCACTGTCTTAAAGGGGAGGGTCGATCTTGCTCTCCAGCCACACCCTACTAATTGCAGGCTTGAATCCCGTCATCGACAGACCTAAATTTTCCAGCCAAGGACTATGGAGAGTCAGGGAATGAGCTCAGCGCTTCAGTGACTGGGCCTTGGTGGCTTTGGTTGGTGCGGTGGAGCGCGGAAGATCAATACTGTACCCTGAGTGTGGCAGGACGCTGTTGCCACGCGACTACAGAAGAGTGTGGAGGGAGGTGGCTCATCACGTCTCCTCCAGGAGCATGGTGCCCAGGACCCATATACAATGTCGCTAAAAGTTCAACGACCTCACTCAGGAGGTCAGGGTGAGTGGCTGCTTTTCAATACCTCTCCATCCCTCCATCTCCACCTCACTCTATGGCCAGAGGGTCTTAAAACCCCAATGCCCAACACTCATCTAAGATCCATGGCAATCTCATAAAACAAACATGCACATTCCCCACCTTGCATACATTAAGGGCTATTCAGCTATAGGAGGCACACCAGGCAAGACCATAGCTGCATACATTGAGGGCTATTCAAATATGGGAGGCACATCAGGCAAGACCATGGCTGTATATTTACTTAGACGCCATCCTTTTTCTTGCAGGTCAAGCTATCTCATAACAGGAGACAGCAGCAACGGATGGGTGGAGGGCGGCCTCAGCTGCAACCACTCAGCGATTTTGAGGCTCGCATCCACAGGATTGTGGCAAGCCAGGTGACCGGACCCATCTCCCCTGGAGAGGCCGATTCCGTTCGGGACAGCAATGGTAAGGTTATCAGCTTTTTCTCCTCTCTCATTCCACTAGTCCCTCACAACACCAGCCTTTTACACTTTCAATCCAACTTATTAAATCTCTCCAGTCCTTCCTCCCTTACTGCCCCCTGTCCTCACCCATAGCCACACTTGTACCTCCCTGCTTTCAGATGGTGAACCACCAGCTGAGGAGACGGGCCCTCAAGCAGCCAGTGGGAGCAACGCCGCATGCGAGGAGGAAGAGGAAGCCGGAGCCTCAGCGCCAGCATCTCCCGAGGAAGCCCATGCCCACACTGGGACCACATCTTCCCTGGAGAGGAGCAGGGGGGAAGGGTCTGATGAGGGTGAAGCTCCTGGACCCAGTGGCTGCACAAACGCGATGGGGGTAGGGAAGCTCAGGGGCCTTCTCCCCGGAGGGACAGTAGGCCAGCGAGTCCTGCTGCACTGGACACAGAAGAGGAGCGGCTCATCGCAGAAATGAACACCCAGGCGGCGGACATGCACACTGAGCTCATGGGTGCAGTGGGAAGGGTGCCCGAATGCATTGATGCACTGGCAAGGAGTGTGGAGCACTATGCTGCAGCACAGGTGGATGCCACACAAATGCTTAATGCTGCAATTCTGTCACGGGCTGCCATGATCCAATCTCAGACTACTCTCATGCCGTCTCAGATTGAGGCCACACAAGCACTGAATGCTGCCATTGTCACTGGTTCGGACACATTGCCCCAGGGCTCTCATGGCTCCGCAGCAGGCCAGCAATCTGTGCTCCAGCAGATTGCTCCAGGTGCTGCCCCGTGGGAGTGCCAGTGTGTCGGTCGAGCAGGGAGGTGCTGTCCTCTCTCAAGATTACAGCATTCCTGCTCCCACCACTGGCACTTCCCCATAGCACTTGCCACTGCCTGTAGCCCAGACTGCTGCTGCCCAAGCAGAATTGGTGCAGTCTGCAGCTGGGCCCACCAGGCCCAGAGCTGGTCGAGGCTGTCCTTCAAGGGCATCTGTTGTCTCAGGATCTGACATTCAGCAGCCTTCCACCAGCCTTGCTGCAGCTACTGGGGCCCCATTACGGAGGAGCAGTAGGGTGGAAAGGGGGCAAGTGGGCAAGGGAAGGAGATCACCTTCGAAGGTCAAAAAGTAGGAGGTCTCAAGAAATATTGGGGATGTTTTTATTAAAGACAGAGGTTCATCTGATAACCTTTGTTTAGTGTTTTGGCTATTATCTCCAGATTGTGAGAACCAGTTATGTTAATTAATTTTTTTTGTGTTTGTTTCTATTAGTTTGTCATGAATAAATGGCACACACAGAGTTTGTAAAATAAAAAAAGTCGTTGTATTCAAAATGTATGGCCTAGAAATTGAGTGCCCTTAGCACCGATTTTGCGGCGCTAGAGGGCCTAGCGCTGCAATTGGCGCCGGTTCCTAAATTGCCTGGGGCCCTTCCGCGGCGGTAGACCGGTAGCGCTGCGCCGGCACCGATGACGTCATCGGTGTGCGCAGCGTCCCGGTTGCCGTGGTAACCCGGCCCCAAGCCGAAATTCAGTAGCGGCCGCCTCGCCAGTGGCAGCCGCAACTAAGACTCCGGCAAACGAGTGCTGCCGGAGTCTGCGCCAGCGCTTTAAGGAGGCGCGGCGGCCGGCCGCTTTCCCGCCGGCCGGCCGCTTTCCCGCCGGCCGCCTGCCTGCAGCTCCCTCCCCGGACTTCTCCTCCCCCCCCCCCGGAACAGATGCAAGCCCGGCACTTGTCCGAGGTGCCGGGCTCATTTTTGCAGAGATTTGCGCGGGCCGCGGCCGGGTGCAGGCAGCTCCTCCTTAACGGAAGGAGGAGGCCTGCACTTCCCGAGCCTGCCGCACCGCAGCGGGCGCCGCAGCGCCAGAATAGCGCCGCAATGCGGCGCGTTGCGCCAGTTTTCAGGCGCTAAAACCCTTCAGTAGCGCCGGCAGCCGTTTGGGCGCGGCGCTACTGAATTTTTGGCGCGCGCAAAGGGACGTAGCGCCGGCGCTAACTTCCGGCGCTAAAGCCCTGGCGCAGCGCAAACTCAATTTCTAGGCCTATATGTTTGGCCTTTGGAATCATTGCTGCCTTGGCCGGCTATAGGGTTTGCGGGTTGCTTTCCATCATGTTGTTCTCCATGCTAGAAGCCATTTCCTGAGTAGGGGCCAAGAAGCAGCTTGTTATTATTCTTTAACGGACGGCCCTTGCAGTCTCAACATTGTGGGCCTCCCTCCCGCCTTGGTGCTGCTGCTGATCATCCTCCTCCTCTTCCTCCTCCTCCTCCTCCTCCTCCGGTGGTGCTCCAAGGCCTGTTGGCATTGGCTGGGTCCTGAGGATTGTAAGGTTATGAAGAATGCAGCAACCAACTATGAAGAGGGAGACTCGCTCAGGCGAGTACTGCAGGGCTCCTCCTGAGTGGTCTAGACAGCATAACCGTTGCTTGAGCATGCCGATCATCTGCTCAACAATGTTCCTGGTGGCAAGATGGCTCTCATTGTTCCGCAGCTCAGCAGGGGTGTTGGGGTTATGGAGCGGTGTCATCAGCCAGGTGCAGAGTGGATAACCCTTGTCCTCGAGGAGCCAACCAATTGGCTGATGCACTGCGTGGAAAAGATCTGCCACAGTAGTCTGGCGCAGGATAAAAGCATCATGGCTGCTGCCAGGATAGCAGGCATTGACAGCGAGTATCAGCTGTCTGTGGTCACAGATCAACTGGACATTTAAGGAGTGGAACCACATGTGGTTTCAGAAAACCTCTGCATTCTCATGCAGTGCCCGCAATGCCACATGCGTGCAGTCAATTGCACCCTGCACCATGGGGAAGCCCACTATCCTAGCAAAGCCCAATGCGCTTTCATGCTGTTTGGCCCGGGTCATGGGGAAAGAGATGTTCTGTCGTCTCCTTTTATAGAGGGCAGTTGTGACCTGACGGATGCAGCAATGCACCGCGAACTGGGAGATACTGGTGATGTCCCCAGTAGCTGCTTGAAAGGAGCCGGTGGCATAAAAATTCAGAGCCACTGTGACCTTCAATGCCACCGACAGAGACATCCTGGTCCTCAGTTGAGGCTGCAGATCTGGCTGCAGTAGGTGGCAGAGCTCAGTGACCACTCCTTGCTGAAGCGCAGCCTGCGCAAACACTGCTCCTCAAACATATTAATGTAGGAGAATTGTTCCCGGAATACCCTGGGAGGGTAAGGTCTCCTGTGCACAGGCCTGTTGGCCCTCCTCCCTCTGGCCATGATTGCCATTCTCTCTCTGCGTCTTTGATGCCGCTGATTCTGCAGGTGCAGGACGACACCCTGAATCAGTGCAACCCCCACAGTCTCTTGACAATCGAAGTAATGAAGGTCAAATCCAAAAGAACCTGCAAAGTGATGCATAGTAGCCAAAACTATTTCACACAGCATTGACTCTCTGCAGAATTCTCTCTCTCTCTCTCTCAGAATCTCTCTCTCTCTGTCAGAATGAGTGGTGCAAAAATGTCTCCCACAAAAAAGGCAGGAAGAGGCCACCTTTAAATAGCGCTCCCCCAGCCCCTTACCGACTGGAAAATGGTCCAGTCTCCCTGTCATTGATTGCACCAGGCGGAATGGAAGGGGGCGTCACTCAATATCCGGTCCGGGGCGCCACCGGCGCTTCGCACGCTCGACTGATGTCACGATCTGTGGGCACAGGAGGTCGGCGTGGTAGAGTTTAGCGCCACCGCAAAAACTCTGGTCAATTTTGCAAGCGGCGCAAACATCACCTCGCCCGGTCACTAGTTGCGTTGCGCCCCATTAGCGCCCTCTTAGGGCGCTAACGGGAGGCGCTAAGCAACCAAATTCTTTCCCCAACAGGTTTTAAGAAAGTGCAGAGGTGCCTAATTTGGAGAAATGTGCAAAAAGTGCTGTAAATTCCACTTAGAGAACAGTCGACAAGTCTTCCCAATGCCAAGGGGGTGTGTCGGTGGGAGTTCCCAGACTACCCTGGAAATTACTCTACTGAGAATCTCATTAGGCCTAACACAACTGCTGGCAGCTGAGAGATGGTGTGAGTTCTGTTCAGGGCCTATTAAAGGTCCCAACAGTTACCAAGATAAAGGTAACTAATCCTGGATGGAATTGATTATCTTCAAACCCATGGCCTTAACTTCCTTAAGAGTTGAAAAAGCAAATATCTGATTTTATCTTCAGACCAGGAAGAGGCATGTGACCCGGTGTTAAAATCAGGCCAATTTTTTCTGTTATCTTAGTCTGTAGCTCTGGAGTAAGTGATGTTGTCTGTGTTCTGAAAAATGTCTATTTAAATGTAAGCAAATTGTTTCACTAAAACAAATAATTCTGGCACAGGAAAACATGATCACTTATGAAACATTATTCACCAAGATTGATGTGTTCATTTACGTTCAGTAGCACACATTAACATATGTAAATGCCTCAATGGTAAGTAGCTTTGAATAATAACTAACATCTGATTAGGTATCTTACTTTACTATGAGGAATAAGTTAAATGCTGATTTTTGGAAATTGCAGCTTTCCTACGTAGATGGTAATATTTATTGTCATGTACATGTGTAAAGGATCTTAACACTTGTACACTCTGGAACATAAACACCCTCAGCTGTCAAAGCAGAAATGCAGGATCAATTTAAACTGTGGATATTAGACCAGTGAGCTAATAAGAAGAATGTATCTATTTCTGCAGTTGCTCCATCAATAATGGAATTCACTACACAATATAAAATTGTTCTTTTTATCATTCTGAAAACAATCAGACGTATATCAAACCTCTATAAAGAGTTGCACTGTCTGCCTTGTTCCCCAGTTGAGGCAGTCATTACAATAGCGTTAACTCTAGTCCATCCTCGAATTACTTTATGACACAACATCCCTAGTGTCCTCCTAGCTAACCCTATACCTTCACCCTGCATAAAAGCTGCAGCTCATGTCCTTAACTGCACAGAGTCCTGTACTACCATCACCCTATTCTCTCTGTTCCTTGGTCTCTGGGCTGCTCTTGTCTTCCATTCCTTCTGATCCAACCTTGGTGGCCACTTTTTCTGCAACTTGTGTTTCTGCCTTCTGGCGGCCTCTCTCTAAAACCCTCCATTTTTCCACTTCCCTTCCCTGCTTTCAGAAACCTCCGTGAACCCTTTAAATTAGGATGCAGGGAAGCTGACAGCAGAGTGTCCATTTTTTTTTCCCTTCGAAAGAGCTTTGGGACATTGTTCTGCAGGTGAGGACTATATATAAATATAAGTTGTATATTTCTAGCATGATAATTATATAACTACATTGAACATCCAATTAAGTATGGGATGGAGGTTACATTAAAGGAAAATTCAAAAAGGAAA
The DNA here is from genome assembly GCF_052327205.1 of Somniosus microcephalus. Classification (NCBI taxonomy): domain Eukaryota; kingdom Metazoa; phylum Chordata; class Chondrichthyes; order Squaliformes; family Somniosidae; genus Somniosus; species Somniosus microcephalus. The sequence goes on from NC_140996.1 coordinate 35,165,717, forward strand.
ATGTTGGGGCAATGATTATCATAGCCTATAGAAATATTGGGTGACATTTTTTCAAAGTGACATTAAACGGGAAATTTTCTGACGTTGTGGTCCTGTGTACAGGCTGGTCCATCAAGAACCCATATTGCAAATTCCAGTACATGCTCTGCATGGTTTTTTGACTATTTTTAGAAAATCATGCACAACACTTGCCAGAATTTCTGATATGCACTCTCAGCAGGTGAGGCTTCCAGCTTGAAGCACAGTCAGAAACATAACCCTTAAGTATATGGTGGTGCTGATATAAATGGTAATGAGTTAATCACTCAAACCTGCAGCAGTTACAGTGTGACCACCGATTTTACTGCTGTTTTTCCCAGGGGAGTTTTTAAAAACTGCGTATCTGTTGTAAGGGCAAATTAAAAGTGCAAAGAAGGCTGCTTGTCATTCATAACGCAACACGTGTAATTTGTCCTTCTTTGTGAGATCTTTGTGATATTATTAAGACATGCCTGCAGCTGGTGTTAATTGCTATACAGAAAAGGCAGATCCAGGCACGGATTGATTCACTTCGTGGCGATGGCAGAGGCAGCTGTAATCAATGTGTCACCAATTGTTGCAGCACAGATGGGCAGTCAGAAAATTAAGAGGAGAATCAATCTATAAGTACCAGAGCAACTACCAGGCGCTTTCAAAGTGATAGTAATTTGGATGGTTTCGACTCAGTAAATAGTTTGTCACCATCAGTAGGAAGATTTAAACATCCAAGTCCAAGTCAGCAAGGTTTTGCCAGTTGTGTAAAATGGGCAATGTTTTTATGACATGGTGTCTCCAGGTGCTGCCTGCTGATTACATTAGTATCAATCAGTCATCCACATATCACTGTATCAACCAGCTCACAATGGTGCAGGTAAATATAACAGAGAAACATCTGTGTCCCCAAAACACAACAGTAAAAAGACTAAATATAACCTCAGTTCTACTATATTGCTCATTTCCCATGGGCTCCAGAGGACATTGTCTCAGAACTATATATACCTTCACTGAATGAGCCTACTTACTATAATCTAAAAGGGGAGCTTTCAAATCAGACAAAGGGAGTGCTGTTCCAAAATATCAACATGCATTGGCTAGATGCCATTCTTTTCTGATCTTCCTTGAGTAGGACAGGAAAATTCACAACTCACTGCTGGGCAACAGAGATTACAGATTGAAGAGATAGTTAATCAGATGTTGGTTCACTGTATTTATATTCATATCATGTTTGAAAAGGTAAAACATGAACAGGTGCATCGTACCATTAGAAGGAATACTGAGAGAACATTTGGAGTGGTTAATATGTGCTTCAGATGTGGTTAAAGTCTGAACAACGTGTTACTGATAAGGTATGTGTATACTAGCTTTTACTGGATTATTATATCATGGAAAACAGAATTGCATAGAATCGACAGCACAGAAATAGCCCAATTGGCCTATGCTGGTGTTTATACATTGCCCAAGCCTCCTCCCATGATAACAATATCCCCCTGCTTTTCAAGTCTATTCTATTTCACTAAAGATTAACTCCAGTACTTTGTTTGCACTCTTTATGGCCTTATAAACTTGCGATGCTACTTTTAGTGATTTTTGCTTCTGTATTCCCAGATCTATACACTCCTCTACCCAATTTTGTTTCTTACTTTCCAAGGAATAAGTAGCCTCCTTATTCGTCCTACCAAAATCAACCACCTCACACTTTGCTATAATTGAATTTCATTGACCAGATATGAAATAATGCAGATATTTTCTGTTTAATGTAGATAGGGTGCAAGATCCAAAGTGATTTAAAACTTTGCAAATACCTTACCCTGTCCCTTTGGAGTGTGAATGAATTCTGTTCATATCGATGGATCCTAATAATCAACTGTGTGAGTGATTCTGTACCAAAAAACCCCCCGAAGGTTGAAAAAAAACAATAGGAGAGAAATTCAACTCACGGTCACCCGTTTTCTCAGCATACAATCGGCGTTGGACCTCTGAATTTTGTGTTGTAAACTGTTGTATCCGAACTGCACCAGCAGGATGCCATATTGGCTTTGGTGACTTTTAGTCATCCAGGGCGCCTACCTGAAACAGGCATAGGGGAGAAATTGGGTATTGGCCATTTTAGGGTGCTAATATCGGCCGGGTGCAAAGTTCAGCGCCCGGTGCTAATTATCGCCTCCAACTGCAAAATTCGCCTCTATCGCCCTTGGAGGTGATTTGAGCAGTAAATCAATCGCTACACACCTCCCTTAAGGCGCTAACGTTGCGGAGCGAGACGCTACCTCAAAACACTACCAGACCTCAGGCGATGTCAATTAGCATGGAACCCAGACAGTCCGGCGCCGGCAATTCTTAAAGTGGAGGGTCCGTCTTGCTAGCCAGCCACACTCTTCTCATTGCAGCGTTGACTCTGGTTCTGGAAAGACCTACCACCACTGTGCTGAGAGGAGTGATTGATAGGCCCAGGGAGAGAGCTCGTCGCTTTAGCGGCTAAGCCTTGGTGGCTGTGGTTGGTGCTGTTGAGGGGCAACGGGCAGTGCTGTACCCAGAGGGTGGCAGGAGGTCATTTTTTTTTTAGTTTTTTATTCATTGATGGGATGTGGGTGTCGCTGGCTAGGCTTGCATTTAGTGCCCATCCCTAATTGCCCTTGAGAAGATGGTGGTGAGCCGCCTTCTTGAACCGCTGCAGTCCATATGGTGTAGGTACACCCACAATGCTGTTAGGAAGGGAGTTCCAGGATTTTGGCCCAGCGACAGTGAAGGAACGGCGATACAGGTCCAAGTCAGGATGGTGTGTGGCTTGGAGGGGAACTTGTAGGTGGTGATGTTCCCATGCGTCTGCTGCCCTTGTCCTTCTAAGTGGTAGAGGTTGCGGGTTTGGAAGGTGCTGTTGAAGGAGCTTTGGCGAGTTGCTGCAGTGCATCTTGTAGATGGTACACACTGCAGCCACAGTGCGCCGGTGGTGGAGGGAGTGAATGTTGAAGGTGGTGGATGGAGTGCCAATCAAGTGGGCTGCTTTATCCTGAATGGTGTCGAGCTTCTTGAGTGTTGTTGGAGCTGCACTCATCCAGGCAAGTGGAGAGTATTCCATCACACTCCTGACTTGTGCCTTGTAGATGGTGGAAAGGCTTTGGGGAGTCAGGAGGTGAGACACTCACCACAGAATACCCAGCCTCTGGCCTGCTCTTGTAGCCACAGCATTTATATGGCTGGTCCAGTTCAGTTTGTGATCAATGGTAACCACCAGGATGTTGATAGTGGGGGATTCAGCGATGGTAATGCCATTGAATGTCAAGGGGAGATGGTTAGAGTCTCGCTTGTTGGAGATGGTCATTGCCTGGCACTTGTGTGGTGCGAATGTTACTTGCCACCTGTCAGCCCAAGTCTGAATGTTGTCCAGGTCTTGCTGCATATGGACACGGACTGCGTCAGTATCTGACGAGTCTTGAATGGTGCTGAACAGTGTGCAATCATCAACGAACATCCCCACTTCTGACCTTATGATGGAGGGAAGGTCATTGATGAAACAGCTGAAGATGGTTGGGCCTAGGACACTGCCCTGAGGAACGCCTGCAGTGATGTCATGTGACTGAGATGAATGACCCCCAACAACCACAGCCAACTTCCTTTGTGCTAGGTATGATTCCAACCAATGAAGAGTTTTCCCCTTGATTCCCATTGACTTCAGTTTTGCTAGGGCTCCTTGATGCCACACTCGATCAAATGCTGCCTTGATTGCCCCGGGAGTACTGAAGAGTGTGGAGGGAGATGGCTTAGCATGTCTCCTCAAGGGGCCTGGTGCCAAGGAGTCACACTCAGTGTAGGAAGATGATCAATGACCTCACTCGGGCCATAAGAACATAAGAAGTAAGAGCAGGAGTAGGCCATACGGCCCCTTGAGCCTGCTCCGCCATTCACTAAGATCATGGCTGATCATCAACTTCAACTCTACTTTCCCACCCAATCTCCATATCCCTTGATTCCCCTAGAATCCAAAAATCTATCTATCTCTCAGCCTTGAATATATTCAAAGACTCAGCATTCACAGCCCTTTGGGGCAGAGAATTCCAAAGATTCACAACCCTCTGAGTGAAGGAATTCCTCTTCATCTCGGTCTTGAATGGCCTACCCCTTATCCTGAGACTATGTCCCCCAGTTCTAGACACTCCAGCCAGGGAAAACAACCTCTCATCTACCCTATTAATCCCCTTCAGAATTTTACATGTTTCAATGAGATCACCTCTCATTCTTCTCAACTCCAGAGAGTATAGGCCCATTCTACACAATCTCTCATCATAGGACAGCCCTCTCATCCCAGGAATCAATCTAGTGAACCTTCGCTGCACCGCCTCCAAGGCAAGTATATCCTTCCTTAGATAAGGAGACCAGAACTGTGCACAGTACTCCAGGTGTAGCCTCACCAAGGCCCTGTACAATTGTAGCAAGATTTCCTTACTCCTATACTCCAACCCCCTTGCAATAAAGGCCAACATGTCATTTGCCTTCCTTGCTGCTCGCTGTACCTGCATGCTAGCTTTTTGTGTTTCTTGCACGAGGGCACCCAAATCTCTCTGAACACCAACATTTGAAAGTTTCTCACCATTTAAAAAATCATCTGTTTTTCTATCCTTCCTACCAAAGTGAATAACCTCACACTTCCCTACATTATACTCCATCTGGCACCTTACTGCCCACTCACTCAGTCTATCTATATCCCTTTGCAGACTCTTTGTGTTCTCCTCACAGCTTACTGTCCCACCTAGCTTCGTATCATGAGCAAACTTGGATACATTACACTCGGTCCCTTCATTTAGGTCATTAATATAGATTGTAAATAGCTGAGGTCCCAACACTGATCCTTGCGGCACCACATTAGTTACAGCCTGCCAACCTGAAAAAGATCCGTTTATCCCTACTCTCTGTTTTCTGTCCGTTAACCAATCCTCTATCCATGCTATTGTATTAACCCCAACCCCATGAGCCCTAATATTGTGTAATAATCTTTTATGTGGCACCTTATCGAGTGTCTTTTGGAAATCCAAATATACTACATCCACTGGTTCCCCTTTATCTACCCTGCTAATTACAAGCTCAAAAAACTCTAATAAATTTGTCAAACTTGATTTCCCTTTCATAAAACCATATTGACTCTGCCTAATCATGTTATGACTTTCTAAGTGACTTGATACCACTTCTTTAACAATGGATTCCAACTTTTTCCCAACAACTGATGTCAGGCTAACTGGCCTGTAGCTCTCTGTTTTTTCTCTCCCTCCTTTCTTCAATAGCAGTGTTACATTTGCGACCTTCCAATCTGCTGGAACTTCTCCAGAATCTAGGGAATTTTTGAAGGGTCATCAGGTTTAGTGATTGATTTCGAATACCTCTAAATCCCTCCATGTCAACATCACTCTGTGCCCAGAGGGTTTAAAAAAAATGCCCAGCACACATTCAAGACCTATGGCCATCTCATAAAAAAACACATGCACATCCCACTCCTTGCACACATTAAGGGCTTTTCTTGGGAGGCACATCAGGTAAAGACAAGGCTGAACACATGAAGGGCTATTCAACTATGGGGGGCATATCAGGCCAACACAAGGCTGCACACATGAAGGGCTATTCAACTATGGGAGGCGCATCAGGCAAACACAAGGCTGCGCACATGAATGGCAATTCAACTATGGGAGGTGCATCAGGCAAACAAACAAATATACATGTGAAGGGCTATTCAACTATGGGAGGCACATCAAGCAAGCACATGGCTGCATATATTAAGGACTATTGAACTATGGGAGGCAGATCAGGCAAACACATGGCTGCACAGCCACTCAGACGCTGTCCTTTTTCTTGCAGGCCAAGCTCTCTCCAACAGGCAGGAGCAGCAATGCATGGGAGGAGGACCGGCTGACTTACACCCCCTGACCGATTTGGAGGCGAGAGTGCACAGGATCGTTGCCAGCCAGGTCATAGGGGCAATGGCTGCTGGAGAGGTCGACCCCCTTGGGGACAGCAATGGTATGTTCATCAGCTTTCTCTCCTCTCTCATACCACTTGCCCCTCACAACACCAACCTTTTACACTTTCAATCCAACTAACTGTCTCCAGTCCTTGCTCCCTTCCTGCCCCCCTGCCCTCATGCCACTCTTGTCCCTTCCTGCTTTCAGATAGTGAGCCACCAGCTAACCAGCCTGTCCCTCAACCTGCCAGTGGCAGCGACGCAACAGACGAGAAGGAAGAGGAAGCTGGAGCCTTACCATCTACGTCCCCCGAGGTGACAATTCAGACACAGGGGCCACACTTTCCCTGGAGGGGAGCAGGAGGGTAGGGTCTGATGAGGGCAAAGCTCCTTGACCCAGCGGGCTAAGCAACACCATGGGGGTAGGTAAGCTCGGGGGCCATCTCCTCAGAGGGTGAGTAGGCGCACAAATTCTGCTGCACAGGACTCGGATGAGGACCACGACATCACGGCCATGAATACGCAGGCCTTGAGCATACTGTGCTCATGGGTGCAATGGCAAGGGTGCCCAACAGCATGGATGCACTGGCCAGGAGCTGAAGGGATAACTACTAGTCCTAGCCCCTTTAGGGCTACTGCGGATCAGGCATATTCCTCAGATGTTCACTTTCAACTAAAGTTTGAGGTAGCCAAATCCTAAAGATGCTTAATTGGATCTAAAGGTCCAGACTATCTCTCCCTAAAGGAAAGGAACAACCTGAAAATGTTACCATCCTCCAGATAGCACTTTTAATAAGTTTAGCTAGACTGTAACATTCCGGATATTATGAGGGTCTGGAAAACTCCCCCAGAATCCTGCAACTCCTCACCAAAGAGTGTACAGAGATTGAGTTTGAAACAGAAGTATTATGTGAGACAATTCTAAAAATATATAGATTTATTAAAGAACCGACATATAATTTACAGTTGGTGAGTCAATCGCAACATTAACAGTTCCAAAAAAAAGAAAGCTTTACAGTTCTATTATCAGAGAACCTACTCTCAAATCTTAACTTTGCTACAGTTTTACAGTTCTTAATTTTATTCAGGATATCCACCAAAATCAAATACAGTACCTTTGATCCCCAAGGTACAAAGAGTTGGAGACTTACAGAGCTGGCTCTGAAGCCGAGAATCGCTTTGCCCCTTTAAGCGAGTCTATTATCCCATTTGAGAGTTCAATATTTATACCCTTTTCCAGTGGTATTTCCTTTAAGGTTTTCTGCTGATGTAAGCTAATTATCTCTAGTAATTTTTCTGCTGACCCCTGTAGTTCTTACAGTCACCTCAGCTGGCAGCACTACAGAACCATGTCTCTCCTCTAGATCTTCTAAATTTATCATAAAAAACAGTGTAACAGCAGGTGTGCTTTACTTGGTATCAGTTTTACGAAGGCAGATGTTTGTTACTTTTATGTGCTCCTTTACGAGGTATAAATTAGAACACCTTATATAGGGTGTACTATTGTCTTGTTCCCAAAGGTTCAGACTTCAGGAGTCTTTAACCTTCTGTTTCAATAAGGTTATTGATTCAGTGTCAACAACTTATCTTATTTCAATAGCCAGAATGCTATCACAGCTTTTTCATAGTTAGGTTTCTAGATTTCCAGACCCAGTTTGTCATGTTTTAATGAGACCAGAATTCTTTCATAGAATGGTGTGTTTTTCTGAATAGGTTATATGGCTTATTTCTTCACACCCCAGTCTTGACTAAAAAATGAACTCGAGCATCAAGACAGAGTTTGGTCAATGTTACTAATACGGTTACAATAGCACATTAATTTCATGAGATTCACAAGAGCCTAATCATGTGCTACATGACAATTCCTTTTAAGTCATCCCAGGACAATATTTTGCCTTATTTTAAATTGAACACAAATTAAAAGGATGATAGGTACATTGTCATACAATTAGTGAAACAACATGTACTTAGAATGTCCAATTGGCATATGGTGAGTTATTCATACAAGTCAAGGAGACGTCATTTGGAACTGGCTGAAGCTTGACACGCTGTTCCATTGATCCAGTGTGAGGACAGATTCTTGTTTTTGTAAAGGTCTTGCCAGGAGCTCAGTTGATTCCTTCTCCATCCGCAGTGATTTCCTCCTTCATTGAAGTAACAAGTTGATCTTTACTTATTTTGTTTGTGGCTTTTTGCGAATCCAATTCCTGATGCGTTGCCAAGCATCATGTGGAGGAGTCGGCGACATCGTCTGGCTGTCCATTGTCAGTAGTTCGATCGTATCCATTTCCTGTGTTGTGCTCCAAGCTGGGTCTTGAAAGACAGTGTACGACTGCACCTTGTATTGTTCCTCCATTTCGGTATCGAGGGGGTGAGGGGGTGTCATGCAGACCGAACATTTTGCTTGTTCGTCTGCATGACTGTTTCCTTTTGAGTGTACTGTCCCAGTGGTATGCCCATTTACACGAATCACCTGACAATTCTGTTTCTCCATTCTCGAACAGACAATGTCTTCCCATAATGACTTATGTTTTATGTAAATTAAGTACCCAGCAGTTGTAACTCTGGATAAAACACTATCAATGGCTTTCAATACTCTTGGAGATTGTCATGTGACAGATATATATCGTCCACATAAGAATTGACGTTAGGTAGGTCTTTTAAAAGGTCAATGATGTGGGTTGAAAAGAGAACGGGACTGTTTGAAATCCCTGGGGCAATCTGGTCCAGCAGTACTGGTAACCATCGGGTCCAGTCATCATTGTTTTTGGCCAATCAGCTTTTTTGATTGGATGGGACCAGAAGCCATTTGCTAGATCAATACAAGATTTATATTTTTCCCTCGCAATTCCAGAGAGAAGGGGTGTGGAATTTTGCTGTTGTGCAGTATGTGGGGCCGTTACACTATTTAAGGCTGTATAATTGCCCACTAATCTCCACCTCCCATCTGGTTTAGCAACACCAAACAATGGTGAATTAGTTCTAGATGCCATTTTGATTAAGAAACCATGTTTTGTTAGTTCTTTGAGCATTGTTAGGAGATCTATTTTTCCCTTGTGGTCTTGAATAGGCCACTGTTTTTTAGGTTTGTGCCAGCCAGCATCAAGTGGGTGGGGTTCGATGTCTATCTTTCCACATTGATTTGAATGGTGTTGTAGATAAGGGTAGTATCTATTAATGAGTTGCTTGAGGAGGTCTTTGCCTCCCCCCTCTAGGCAAGTTCGATCAAGTTGTACCCGAACATGTTTTTCCCTGTCATCCTGGTCTGTGGATGCTTCTGCAGGTCTGGTTGAGATTTTAAGGTAATGTTTCATGTCTGGTTGTCCTATAATGAGGGAACAGGCCAATTGTGGTACCAGTCCTACATCTAGGGTCACCCTAATTCCATATATAGTAATAGGTATTCTGTAAAAAATAATTATTTGGGTTTTATCTTTTGTGAATCCCCCTAATGGTCTTTTACAAATTGGACTCCCCAAATCTGTCCACTTAGTTTTTATAATTGCAGGATCTATTACAGTGTAATCAGCTCCCATATCAAACAGGGCCTTCACTTGTGTGATTGTGGGCAAGGTTGCCAGGGCATAGGCGAATTCAAGGGGCCCTGGCTGGGTGCCAGGCCTTCAATCCTGGGATTGTTCACCCTCAGGATCCTGAGTTTCATTTGCTGCTTTGAATTTAATCATTTTAACTATTGTTTGTTCCTCCCTCTTGGGGGTATCATGCTTTCCAGATCCCTTAGGGGGTTTGTTGGACTGTTTATTATCTCGACGATCCTCCTGTTGGGGTGGATGTTGGTTCTGTCAGGAATCTTTTTGATCCTCATTTCGGTTTTCCCGGTATCCTCCCATGGCTCTCTGATAGGTTTAGCCAGTGTAAAACTTGTCCCTATAGGGAGTCCACTGTCCTTCACTTTACTTTCGAGGTCTAGCCCCTTATCTATCCCATCTTTCCGGGGAGAAATCTTTCTCGTGTTGTGGGCGAGTTGGGGGTGTAAACCATCTGGAACACCCTCTTGGGGGTCCCGAGCCATGAGTTTGTATCTGGGCGGGGTGAACTTGAGACTTGGGTCTATGCAGTCCTTGTTTCTGAGTACCAAAGGCACCTTCTCCGGTTTTTTTATTCCTAGTTTCTGGTCTCATTATAGGTTTAGTTTGGGGTAGACCTAAGAGGTCATGATTTAATTGGATAATGCTATTACCATTATCCCATCATTGTTGGTTATCTCGATATTCATTTAGAGCACCCTCACAGGCAAGTTTGAGGGCTGTATTTTGGTATTGATTGGCCAGGCAACCATGAACAATGTCCCAATTATCCTGTGTGAGTACGATAGCAAAATACTGCAGATGCTGGAAATCCAAAATAACAACAGAAAATGCTGGAGAACTCAGCAGGCCAGGCAACATCCGTGGAGAGAAATTAGAGTCAACGTTTTGGGTCAAAACCCTTTATCGAAACTGAAGAGGCACAGGGAATGAAATAGATTAAGAGGCCGGGCTGGGAGAGAACAAAAGAGAAGAGACATTAAGAGGTATTCAAAACGAGACGAGATGGTGATAGGACTAGTGGAGACAAAAGACAGCTCTAGATTAGGTGTGAAATCTGTTGGCAGAATGGGAGACTGCTGCCATGTGGGAGAGAGAAAAAAAAGGAAAGGAGGGGTAAAACCAAAACAAAGCTGTGGATAAACAATATATTTAAAAATGTAATAGGGGCCGAGGTTATGATCTGAAATTGTTGAACTCGATATTGAGTCCGGAAGGCTGTAAAGTGCCTAATCGGAAGATGAGGTACTGTTCCTCGAGTTTACGTTGAGCTTCCGTGGAACAATGCAAGAGGCCAAGGACGTTGAGGTCCGAGTGGGAATGGGGCGGTGAATTAAAATGACAGGCGACCGGAAGCTCGGGTCACCCTTACAGACTGAACGGAGGTGTTCCGCAAAGCGGTCACCCAGTCTGCGTTTGGTCTCCCCAATGTAGAGGAGACCGCATCGTGAGCAGCGAATACAGTATACTAGATTGGAAGAAGTACAAGTAAATCGCTGCTTCACCTGGAAGGGGTGTTTGGGGCCCTGGACAGTGGGAAGGGGGGAGGTATAAGGACAGGTGTTACATCTCCTGCGCTTGCATGGGAAGGTGCCAGGCGAAGGGGAAGGGGAGTTGGGTGTGATAGAGGAGTGGACTATGGTGTCTCGGAGGGAGCGGTCCCTATGGAATGCTGAAAGGGGAGGGGAAGATCCATTTCATTCCCTGTGCCTCTTTAGTCTTGATAAAGGGTTTTGACCCGAAACGTTGACTCTAATTTCTCTCCACGGATGTTGCCCGGCCTGCTGAGTTTTTCCAGCATTTTCTGTCGTTAATCCTGTGTGAGTACTTTGCCTATTCTGTCGGCAGCTACCAGCCCTTTAGTTGTGGCTGTATTAGTGAGTATTTCCTTGATGGGACCCATTACATGCCCTCCCTGAGCAGCCGTGAGAACATAGGCGTATATTTGAACCCAGTTGTTACACTGGTTTAATGGGGGAATTAAGTCTGAACTTAGTATCATTTGTATTCCTTCACAGAGCATGGAGAAGTCCACTGCTAGCACAGCTGCCATCTGTGCACAAACCCTCGAATCCATCCTTGCCTCATTGCAGAGGACAGGGAGACCCTGGGGACCCTGACCCCATGCCGCGTGTAATAGTTAACGTGGCAGGATCCATTGCAGCACAGGCTGAGGCAATGTAATGGCTTAGTGTGCAATTGAGTCATTGGCTGGTGCCATCAAGTCTCAGACTGCACTCATGCAGTCTCAGATTGATGTCATGCAAGCACTGACTGCTGCCATCCTTGCTGGATCACCCACAGTCCCTCGGGGATTTCATGGTACCAGATCCTGAGGTTCTGCCTCGGGGGAGTGGTAGTGTGTCGGTCGAGCAGGAAGGTGCTGTCCTCTCTCAGGATGACAGCATTCCTGCTCCCACCACTGCCAGTTCCCCATTGCACTTGGCACGGCCTGTAACCCAGCCATCCCAGAGCCCATGCAAAGTTGGTGCAGTCTGCAGCCGGACCCTCCAGGCCCAGAACTGGTCGAGGGCGTCCTTCAATGCCAACTGCAGTCTCTGGATCCAATATTCAACAGCTTTCTGCAGCCTTGATGCAGCCACTGGGGCCACATTATGGAGGAGCAGTAGGGAGGGAAGGGGGGAATTGCACAAGGGTTGGAGGTCATTCTCAAAGGCCCGACAGTAGGAGGTGTAAATAAGTAGGGGGAATGTTTGTGGGAAAGTTCAAGGTTCTTGTTATTATATTTGTTTAGTGTTTTGCCATTTATCTCCATGTTGTGAGAACGAGTTTTGTTAGTTCATGAATTGTTGGGTTTGTTTCTAATTGTTTGTCTTGAATAAATGACACAGAGTTTGTAATATAAATAATTTTTAAAATTCTATCTTTACATATTTGGTCATTTGACTCATTGCAGCTTTGCCCGGCAATAAGAGGGTGCGGGATGCTTTCCATGATGTGCTTCTTCATTCCAGAAGCCATCTTTTTTTTTAATTCATTGATGGGATGTGGGTGTCGCTGGCTAGGCCTGCATTTAGTGCCCATCCCTAATTGCCCTTGAGAAGATGGTGATGAGCCGCCTTCTTGAACCGCTGCAGCCCATATGGTGTAGGTACATCCACAATGCTGTTAAGAAGGGAGTTCCAGGATTTTGGCCCAGCGACAGTGAAGGATCGGCGATACAGGTCCAAGTCAGGATGGTGTGTGGCTTAGAGGGGAACTTGTAGGTGGTGATGTTCCCATGCGTCTGCTGCCCTTGTCCTTCTAAGTGGTAGAGGTTGCGGGTTTGGAAGGTGCTGTTGAAGGAGCTTTGGCGAGTTGCTGCAGTGCATCTTGTAGATGGTACACACTGCAGCCACAGTGTGCCGGTGGTGGAGGGAGTGAATGTTGAAGGTGGTGGATGGAGTGCCAATCAAGCGGGCTGCTTTATCCTGAATGGTGTCGAGCTTCTCAGTAAGGGCTTAGAATCGGAGTCTTATGAGCCGTTCTCGGATGGCCATTGCAGTAGCAACATTGTGCGCCTCCCTCCCAAGTTGGGGCTGCAGATCCTCCTCTTCATCCTCCTCCTCCTCTCCCTCTTCCTCCTCCTCCTCAGGTGGTCCCCCAATCCCTGGTGGCAATGGCTGGGTCCTCATAATCACAATGTTATGCAGCATGCAGCACACAACAATGAAGAGGGAGACTTGCGCGGGAGAGTACTGCAGGGCTCCTCCTGAGTGGTCCAGACACCGGAACCGTTGCTTCAAGATGCCGATTGTCTGCTCAATGAGATTCCTGGTGGCGCTATGGCTCTCATTATACTGCAGCTCGACAGGGGTGTCATCAGCCAGGTGCAGAGTGGATAACCCTTGTCCCCGAGGAGCCATCCACTTGGGTGACGCGGTGCTTGGAAAAGGTCTGCCACATCAGTCTGGCACAGGATAAAAGCATCGTGGCTGCCGCCAAGATAGCGGGCATTGACGGTGACTATGTGCTGCCTGTGGTCACAGACCAACTGGACATTTAAAGAGTGGAAGCCCTTGCGGTTTCGGAACGCCTCTGCATTTTCATGAGGTGCCCGCAATGCCACATGCATGCAGTCAATGATGCCCTGAACCATGGGCAAGCCCGCTATCCTCGCAAAGGCCTGGGCGCATTGGCCCTGTTTGTCCTGGGTCATGGGGAAAGAGATGTATTGGCATCTCCTCTAATACAGAGCATTTGTCACCTTCCGGATGCAACAATATGCAGCAAACTGCGAGTTATTCACAATTTCCCCAGTAGAAGCCTGGAAGTAGCCGCAGGCATAGAAATTCAGAGGCACCATCGCCTTCACTGCCACCGACAGAGATGTCCTGGTCCTGAGCTGAGGTTGGAGTTCTGGTTGCAGGAGGTGGCAGAGCTCAGTGACTACCTTCTTGCTGAAGCACAGCCTTTGGAAACACTGCTCCTTGGACAAATGAAGGTATGAGAATCGCTCTTGGAATACCCTGGGAGGGTAAGGTCTCCTGTGTTGGCCCTCCTCCTTCTGGCCAGGTTTGCCATTCTCTCTCTGTGCCTCTGCTGCCTCCGATTGTGAAGCTGGACGACGCCGCCTCGATTCAGTGCAGCCCCCATAGAATATTGTTAAAAGGAAGGTGAAATAAATATTAGCCTCAAAAGTGGTTGTGAGGACCCAAAACTCCTTCGGACAGCATTGAATCTCTGCAGACGTCTCTCTCCCTCTTGACCTGCGTGTTCCAAAAATTTCACCGACAAGAAAAGGCAGGAAGCGGCCGCCTTTAAATAGTGCTCCCTCATTCCCTTCCCAACTTGAAAATGATCTCCTCTACCTGCCATTCCCAGTGGCAGGTGGAAAGGCAGGGGGCGCAACTCAATATCCGGTCCAGGGCACTACCGGGGCGTTGCACGCTCAACTGACGTCATGATCTGCCAGTGCAGGAGATCATGCAGTGTTTAGCGCCGCCGCGAAACGATTGGTCAATTTCACGAGCAGCGCTGAAATCGCTGCGCTTGGGCGCTAAGTTCCTAGTGCTAACCAACCAAATTTCCCCCCCGAAACCTTAAATATGCAAATTAGGAACCTGTGCTGGTTGTATCACCAAATGCGAAATTCAGAAACCATTTGGCAGAGCCTTGAGCTGCACATTCTCCTTCAAGTTGTACCAGGCATTGAGCAGTCTAACCCAGGGTCTTTAAAGAGTCCACTGGAGGCCGCTCAAAAAAAGGCTCAAGAAATTTTTGTTTTTTATCTTTGTTGGCCCAGAAGATATCTAAGTGCTCCTCCTGTGCCCACAAAAATGTTCCAGTCTACTGCTGGTCCACTCGAGGCCCATCCCTGGATCACCTTCCCTCTCCCCAGACCCAATCTGCCAGGTGGCTCAGCATCAGAGTCAGACGAGTTCTCACCCTCCCCGACTGTCGAGTTGCACCTGTTTGGTGGCATTTAATCATGGCCTGAAGCTGAATTTGACTTGGACCTCAGGCCAGCACAGGGCCATGGCTCTGCTAAGTTTGTGCCCATTATCAGTGCAAGTCAAATTTTGCCATCAATGTCTGTCTGGGGATAGGAATAGAAAAGAAGCCTGGAATTAACTTTGAGAAATTGATGATGTTAAAGGTAGGAGAAGATTCGTATCACCTGACCCAGACCCAGAAGTGTGTCTTTACGCCTTTAAGGGATTAGTGCAAGGAGATGCTGCAAAATTCTTATGCCATTTGACCAGTATCAAAAGAAAAATGCCAAGTTCAGTTGTATGGTGCTTTTGAGGAGATTGCACAGAAGATGACATGGGCCTGGATATTAACTCGGAAGTGCATTGGGAGCGGGGAGTCCGATACCCGTGGGAAACTCGGAAGTGTGTTCAGCGCGTCTGTCTGTGGCATTTAACATGGGCACCTCTTTATCATTTTACATCTGGATTTGGGGACGACTATGCGGTAGCAGGCATGGTGAGGACGCGCATGACATGATCTGAGCTCCAGTATTTACAGCACCAATACAAAGATGCAATTCAGAGCAGTTGGGAGTTGGAAGCAAGAGAAGACGAACTGTGAGAATGGATTCAGGACAGTCAAAGGCTGCATTCGGCTTTAACAACGCCTCCCTTGTTGTACTGCTGGAGCAGTGAGGAGCCACAGAGAGATACTCTCCCTCAGCAGAAGGAAGAAACCTACTACTGACAGAAAGTCATGGCTGGAGGTAGCCCAGGAGGTCAACAGCAGGAGCACTATGCCACACTCCTGGATACACTGCAGAAAGTGCTTTAATAACCTAAGCCGGTCAGGAAAGGTGAGTACAGTTGCACATTTACCTACATCCTGCTGTGTGCATCACCCCAACCCCCTCACTCTGCCTTGTCAAGCCTACTCCATCATATCACTTCTCACACCCACTTACCTTGCAAGCGCACCCATCCTTCTCTTTCTATGCACTTCCCCAAATCCCCATCTATCCATCCACCACTCCCATTCACCCTCATCCTTATGCAAATTGATGCCTCTCCCTCGTATTTACCCTCACCAAATGCACTGCACCCATCGCAAGAACACATGCCATACAGCCAATCATAGGTTTGTTCTTTCCCCCGTTGCAGCAAAAAAGAACACAGATCATGAGGGAGTGGGAGAGAACCGGAGTTGGTCCTCCACAGATCACGCAGCTCACAACTGCAGCGGAGGCAGTGTTGGAGATCAGTGGTGTCTCAGCGCCTTTGGCCATCAGAGATGGGAGATGGGGACCTCCAAGCTATCTGGTGAGAAAATTAAATATAATGCACACATATATCACAAAACACTCAATCATATTGACTTGATTTCAACAGCGAGTGAAATATGACCATCTTAAGTTGCAACATTCTTAACTTGCCAGAACTAATTTATACCTTTTATCTCTGCCAGGGCCTTCGCATGTGCAGTAGGAGTCCATGGACCTCACAGATGACGAGTCCTCAAAGAAGATGATTTCTTCTAAGTGTGCACCATCACAGGACTCTTGCTTACCATGCACCAGCTCAGATACTCGCACTACGGTGGGATCAGTATGACAGAGAATTAGGTTTTCACCTGGTGAATCACACCTCAGAAGTGAGCAAGGGTCATGGCTCCTCAAGCTGCTTCCCTCTGCTGCTCCCCTCTCTGCTGTCCAGCTTTGGTCTCTCAAAAGTAGGCTGCTGCTGGTGCTGGTGCTGGTGCTGGGCATACTGTTCCTCATCTAAGGTCCAATCTAAGGCAGCCATAGAACCACCCACCCTGATGTGATTCAGAAAACCTCCAAAGTGTAGAAAGTCAACTCTAAGCAAAAGTACTGTGAACAAACCCTTTCCCACTAGCAGGTAAGAAAGCAGCTTTGAGTTCTGAGTATTTATTGCAGTATTTCCATGAGATTGATTGGCCCCCTCAATTGCTGCTGTGCCTCACCTTGCTTTCACTGTGAGTTTCAGGACGCCCGGGAAACCCGTGGATGTGCCGTTACATTTAATAATGCATTGAAATATCGCTCCAATTAAGCAATTAGCATATGTTAACAGGCAACCCATCTCTCCCAAGAGGGTTGCGCACAGCCAGCCTAACGCACCCGAGTTAAACGCGGAAGTCGGTGGATTGGAGCCGGCTTCCTGACGTGCTGACATTTTTGCTGGATTTAACCCCCCCACCACTGACCCACATGTAAACCCCACGTGCTCCTCCCCTCAATACTTCAGCTGAGGCCTAACCTGTGATTCATAAAGGTTTAACATAACGTCCTTGCATTTGCACTCTATGCCTCCATTGATAAAGGATAACTTGGGAATGCAGCACAAACACCACTAGCCTTTTAATCTCCCCCACCCCTCCTCCCACCCATACAGTTCTCGCCAGATTGGGGGATGGATACAATCTCATTACATTCCAAAAATACTTCATTTGCTGTGCAGTACTTTGGGATGTTCTAAAGTTGTGAAAGCCGCTATATATATGTTAGTTCCTTCTAGCTTTCTTATTGTTAATTGTTGATTTGGAAGTACAGTGACAGCAGTAAGAAAAATTTAAAGAAGTGTAATAATATAATTCATGTCTTTGGAAGGTGCACTTTGCTACCTTACTTTTTATTGTTGCAGGTTTAAATACTGATTTGTTGTACATTTTTAATTTGTTCAAATTTTCTGTGTCCAAGTTTTTGAGAAATTTTAATTAAATTCATAGTTTTGCATTTTTTCAGTCCTAAAAAATATAGCACAAATTTTAATTTTCTTTTTGTAATACTGTATTTTCTAAATATTTTGCATTTGCAGCTGGCCACATTATTCCTGTTCAACAGGAAGAAAGATCCAGCAGGCTGTCTTAGGATAACTGCACGCTTAATGTTAATGAAGTTGCCAGTATTGGCTATCATGACAAAAGGTTTCAATTGGACCTCTTTTGATTTGAGCAGTCACATTTAATGTAATTTTAACAGCATGACAGGCCACAGAAATGGAACAATCTTGATCAATTTCAAAAATTTACAGTAATAGAGTATAAAGACAGAAGTGACATTTTGATTAAGTTGCTGGTACATTGACAATGTGCTTTGTAAACTTCATCAGATATAGCTCTATTAATGTGCCAATCATTAAGTGTTGAGCGTTGCAAAATTCTGCTAAGTTACAATCCAAAAAAATCTAATTTGTTCATATTGTAATTTGTTTAAAATATTACACCGGTAGATTAAAACTATAAGGAATCCTGACAGCGGTACATATCCCAGAGTTGTGACTGATAAATTAGGTGTCGCATATTCACGCACTCTGGGGAATAGCTCGTCACTGCCATAACTCATTTTCACTCTGCCCTTAAAAGTCGGCAGTGAAAGGAAACCTTAATTTCCTTTTCCCAGACTAGATTGCAACTTTGATCTCCAAAGGTGATTGTGGTTTACGATAGAAGTTGCGGTTCTCAGTGTGGCAGGAACAGCAGCCAATTCATCATTTCCAGGGTGAACAAAAAGCTGAATTTTCATTGCATTTCAGCAGTAACTGTCACTTTTTTCAGTTAGCCAGAGTGCAATATATTTGATCATTGCGTTTGCATATAAAATATACTCAAAGGGTTTATGGACTATCTTAGTGTCATATTTGATCCTGAAATGAGCTTCCAACCACATATCCATGGCATAACTAAGACCACCTATTTCCACCTCCGTAACATCGCCCGTCTCCGCCCTTGCCTCAGCTCATCCACTGCTGAAACCCTCATCCATGCCTTTGTTACCTCTAGACTTGACTATTCCAACGCAGTCCTGGCTGGCCTCCCACATTCTACCCTACGCAAACTTGAGGTAATCCGAAACTCGGCTGCCCGTTTCCTAACTCGCACCAAGTCCCATTCACCCATCACCCCTGTGCTCGCTGGCCGACATTGGCTCTGGGTTAAGCAATGTCTTGATTTCAAAATTCTCACCCTTGCTTTCAAATCCCTCCATGGCCTCGCCCGTCCCTATCTCTGTAATCTCCTTCAGCCCCACAACCCCCCGAGATATCTGCACTCCTCAAATTCTGCCCTCTTGAGCATCCCTGATTATCATCACTCAATCAGCTGCCTAGTCCCTAAGCTCTGGAATTCCCTCCCTAAACCTCTCCACCCCTCTACCTCCCTTTCCTCCTTTAAGACACTCCTTAAAACCTACCTCTTCGACCAAGATTGTGGTCATCTTATCTAATTTCTTATGTGGCTCCAGTGAAGTGCCTTGGAGCATTTTACTACGTTAAAGGCGCTATATAAATAAAAGTTGTTGTTTTTGTTGTTGTATTTAAATGAGTTGGATGCTTATTGGCAATGATGTAAGTTTAAAATGGCAGTTCATAATGGAAGAATTTTAGCTTTAAAGTACAGGAGACTTTGATAGGAAAATTCAGCATATTTGACTCAATGGGCTCGATTTTTTGGTTCGAGGTGGCTTGGGTGCGGTACAGCTGCCTTCCGGGTTCCAGTCCAATGACATCAGACGCACAAACGTGATTTTGCGTCAATTGACCTTGTTAAGCCCACCCTGTTGATAACGCGTCATCTGCTGGTTATTTTAAAGGGGCCACGCACATTTTTTTTTTACAGCTGATTTCTCAGTGTTTGACAGCATTGAGGTGCTGCAAACACTGACAATCACTGTACAAAGGTGAGCTCTTGCACCCAGGCTCTCCAGTAACTCCCTCCTTAGGCTAGAACAGATGGCAGCTGCAGTTGAGGTTACAGAAGCGATCTGTCACTGGTGAGAGAGGTTCTCCCAATGAGGTGGGACTACACATACAAATCAAAACTTGTTACCTACAGAAAACTGTAAATGCATTAAAAATCTTACCTCTGAAACTCACCAGTGCACCACTGGATGCTTCACATCACTTCTGCAGCTGTCATCAATGCAGAAACATTACAGTAGACCCACAGCATGCCACACTTAACTGGCGTGGTGTCCGGATGTCGGGAAGCCCGAAGTAGAAGTGTCAAAGTTGCAAAAAGCCTCTTAACTGCCTGTTAACAACCTGTTAACAAGCAGTTAAGTGACTATAATCCTCTTCCCGCCGCTAGGTGTCGGGTCCATGCGCACATCGGGCCCCGACACTTGGGAAGGTTATTGGAGGCGGATTGACAGTGGGTTTCCTGCCAGCTGTCAATCTTTGCGATTTTGCCGGATGTCCCACCTCCAAACTCGCCTCCTGAGCACCAGCAAAATTCCGGCTAATGCGTCCACATGTTGGTGATCTGGAGTGGGCAATGAGTGACATTCAGTTCAGTGCAATTTCACAAGTGGAAAAGGTTGTGAAATGTCGCAGAAAATGCTTCAACTATGTGAAGTGATCGATAGAAAAGAAAGCTGGCAAAACTTTCTGGTAAAGGACAAATTAACTTTCAACACAACTTATACATGTATCAATTTAACCTTTGACCTGCCTTGCTTTCCTGCTAAACAAATTAACAAATGTACCTTTGACCATTTACAGTTCCTCCCCTGAGCCAAGCCATCTATTCTTATGTTCTTAGTCAAAATTCTTCCTCTCTTGCTACTAATTCCAAAGTCATCCAAATTCCATCTTTGGATTGGCCCTTTAAATACTGGATATGCGATCACATGATGCAAGTCCTCATCACGTCGCCGCCACACAATCGAATACTGGATATGCGATCAGGTCATGCAAGTACTCATCATGTCGCCGCTGCACAATCGATGACAAACCTGGAACTAAAATGATGATGAGGTGGCTGCGCTAAAATGGCACAGACCAATGCAATGAAATTCCAGGTTTCCCACACGATATTGGACACCCCCCTACCCCAACGTACCTCGGAATTATTAGTGGGGCCCATGAGTTCAAATCCCACCATGGCAGTTTGAGAATTTGTATTCAATTTTTTTTTTACATCAGGAAATAAACAGGTTGCATCAGTAAACATAGAAACATAGAAACCTAGAAGATAGGAGCAGGAGTAGGCCATTTGGCCCCTCGAGCCTGCTCTGTCATTCAATGAGATCATGGCTGATCATCCAAATTCAGTACCCTGTCCCTGCTTTCTCCCCATACCCTTGATCCCTTTAGCCTTAAGAAATATATCCAACTCCTTCTTGAATATATTTAATGTATTGGCCTCTACTGTCTTCTGTGGTAGAGAATTCCACAGGTTCACCACTCTCTGGGTGAAGAAATTCCTCCTCATTTCTGTCCTAAATGGCCTACCCCTTATCCTTAGACTGTGACCCCTGGTTCTGGACTCCCCGACCATCGGGAACATCCTTCCAACATCTAGTCTGTCCAGTCCTGTCAGAATGTTATAAGTTTCAATGAGATCCCCTCTCAATCTTCTAAACTCCAGCGAGTACAAGCCCAATCGACCCAATCTCTCCTCATACGTCATTCCTGCCATCCCAGGTAGCAGCCTGGTGAATCTTCGCTGAACTCCTTCCATGGCAAGAACATCCTTCCTCAGATAAGGCTACTAAAACTGCACACAATACTCAAGATGTGGTCTCACCAAGGCCCTGTATAACTGCAGCAAGACATCCTTGTTCCTGTACTCAAACCCTCTCGCTACGAAGGCCAACATGCCATTTGCCTTCTTAACCGCCTGCTGCACCTGCATGCTTATCTTCAGTGACTGGTGCACAAGGACACCCAGGTCTCGTTGCACTTCCCCTTCTCCCAATCTATTGCCATTCAGATAATAATCTGCCTTCCTGTTTTTGCCACCAAAGTGGATAACCTGGCATTTATCCACGTTATATTGCATCTGCCATGCTTTTGCCCAATCACCCAACCTGTCCAAATCATCCTGGAGTTTCTCGGCATCCTCCTCACAGCACACACGCCCACCCAGCTTTGTGTCGTCTGCAAATTTGGAGATATTACATCTAGTTCCCTTGTCCAGATCATTAATATATATTGTGAATAGCTGGTGCCCAAGGACAGATCCCTGCGGTACCCCACTCGTCACTGCCTGCCACTCGGAAAAAGACCTGTTTATTCCAACTCTTTGCTTTCTGTCTGCCAACCAGTTCCAGTAGATTAGTCAAGCATGATTTACCTTTTGTAAATCCATGTTGACTTTGTTCGATCCCGTCACTGTTTTGCAAGTGCTCTGCTATTACATCTTTTATAGTGGACTCTCGCATTTTCCCCACTACCGATGTCAGGCTTACTAGTCTGTAATTCCCCGTTTTCTCTCTACCACGTTTTTTGAATAGTGGGGTAACATTAGCTACCCTCCAATCCATGGGTACTGTTCCAGATTCCATCGAATGCTGGAAGATGATCAGCAAAGCATCAACTATTTCTAGGGCAACTTCCTTAATACCCTAGTGTTGTGTATGTACCTTTAAGAGAAGAACGGATTCTATACTGCAGTACCGGCAGTGACCACCCCTGTATATAAAGCCATAGCAGGCTTCTGTATTTCAGTCTTAAGTTACCCTCTGCATTTCCTGCCTGTGCAGCTGCCTCAGTCAGCAGGAGGAGAAGGAGCAGACAAACCAGGAGAGTGGAGAGTGTAAAGTGGTGGTCTCCTGACCAGGAAGAGGAGGATATCGTTAGACCACCACCACCTCCACCTCCACCTCCACCATCATCACAGCAACTGAGGTGCCTGGAGAGAGAGGACAGAGGAGGAGAAGGAGAAGGGAGGCCAGCAACAACACCAACCAGGGGAGAGGCCTTTCCCATTAATGCCTCCCCAAATTGGCCTCCATTCCAGGAGAGAGGGGAGAGAAACAACCAACAACTACCAACTGTTTGGAAGGAGGGAAGAACAACAGCATCTTTCAGGTGGGTGTTATTTGGTGCACTCTCCCAAAGACTTTGTATTTTAGGTGGGGGGAGAAAAGAAGAAAAAAGGGCCGGATCATCAAGGGGTGTGTGTGTGTTTGGCTCTTGTAAAACACTAGGCCACACACACCACTAATTAAGCACCCCTTCCTATTGCCTGACCTGGGATAGCTGGAGCTGCCTAGGTGATCAGCCCAATTGTACATAGTTAAGACCTGGTGTGGGACTGAGCCTGGGGCGTCTCCAGCTTTCCCAGGTGAAGACATCTTCTCCCCCTGCTAGAAGACCACCTTCAAAGACTTTAATTTTTCATCGGAGAGTGCACCCCTGCCGACACCCACCCACCCACCATTCTGAGTGGCGACCCTGCCTTTGCGGCCTCCCTCCTTCCCACCCCCCCTTCTCTCTCTCTCTTTGTCTTTCTCTGCCTTTCTCTCTAAGGCACCTCATTTCATCTTTAATTATTAATTGCCTATTGAGCAGAGGGGAGAAGGCCCCTCTCCCAATTTCAATCAATAAGGGGGAGAGGTGTGCCTTCAATTTAAACAGCTCCCTCTGCTCAATTGAGGACCAAAAAAATACCTGAGGCCACATTAACACCTTCAGGCCTGTGACTTGGGGTGAGTGTAGCCCTTTTTTAGAAAACACCCCAGAATGGCGACTGCATGTTCGCCAGTGATGGGGCCAGCCAAGACGTATGCGGGAGTGGCAGCCACAGCCACAGCTGCTCCCACTGCTTCTGCTGCCCCGTCACCATTCAGACTAATAACAAAAAAGCTTGGGGTGAAGAGCTACACTCACCCCACTATGACCATTGAGGCCTGCGTTAAAGCCATGGCTGGGGTTGTCGGCCCCTCAGCCATCGTCGCGGCCTCAAAAATGTATGGGAAGGCTGTGTTCTTCCTGGGGTCGGAGCGGGCGGTGTCCCTGGCTGTCACCAAGGGGCTCACCGTGGGCGGGACCTTCCTGCCAGTGGACCCCCTCGAGGCCACCGCGCAGAGGGTGGTTATTTCGAACGTCCCGCCCTATGTTCCTGGTGAGCTCCTCCTTCCCCATCTACATCAACTTGCGGAGGTGAGGTCGGGGATCACACCCATCCCGCTCGGCTTTCGGGAGGCCAGCCTTCACCGCGTCTTCTCCTTCCGGCGCCAGCTGTTCATCCAGCTGGCGCGGGAGAAGGACACTGACGGGGCATTCGTCGTCCACCACGAGGGGACCGCCTATCGCGTCTTCTGGACATCGGACTGTGTGTGGTGCCACGCCTGCAAGGAGGTGGGGCACATCCGGAAAAACTGCCCCGCCTCCAAGGCCGCCGGATCATCTCGTGCGGCCGAGGCTGGCACCACCGACGCTCCTCCCCCCGGATCTGCCCGTGCGTCGGGAACGTCTGATGCGCGATCGACGTAGGGGGCCGATGCCACCAAGCCCTCCGGCGGGGGGGAGGGAGCGTGTCCGGCCAGAAAGAAGGCACGGCGGAAAAATAAACACCTTAGGGCGGGTCCCCCCGTGGATGGCCAGCCCTTGCCCCTTGAGCCCCTTACACCCGCGCTCCTCGCGGAGTTAATCGGGGCAGACGCGAGCGGGAGGGGCCTCATGCCCGAGCCTGTGGCCGCAACCACCATAGCGGAAATGCTATTACCTGCGGCCGGGCTCGGGCCCGAGGAGCCCAACAAACCTGCTCCGCCGGAGGGAGCTGAGGAGGAGGCCTCTGCAGTCATGGAGGTCTCCCTCGCTCCCTCTGTGCTAAAAAGAAGGCGTGACCCCCTGGAAGAGGAGGAGGACTGGGAGGAGGAAGGTCCCTCCGAGCAGGGGGAGTCGTTGCCCGCCGCGGGTACTGCGCCCCCCCCCCCCGCTGTCGTCATCATCAGCGATCGGCAGGGGTTGCCTGTCCCTCGGGAGGCTGAGGCAGATGTGTCTGTCCGACGCATGCCTCCCGGGGATGGGGACGAGACCCTGCCCGTGGGGGGGGGTCGCGGAACAACCCGCGGCGGTAATTGAAATTGACCTTCTATTGGTGCCATTACCCCTCGCCGGGTCGGGCGGCCTGGGGTCTGGCTCGGGCAAGCTCGAGGATAATGAGCTTGCCCAATGCGACCCAGACATTTCCCAGGGGCTGCTCGACCTGGTAGAGCTTTTAATTCAAAACCCCCCATCCGCTGGGTTGCAGGTTGGTGGCGGGGAGGAGGATGGCCACCTGGCTGCATCTCTGGTGCCGGACGTACTGGAGGAGCTGGGAATTGTTCTCTCCCCGGTTTCTCCAGTCGTTCCGGCGTCTGAGGCGGAGGGGAGCTCTGAACAGCCGCCGTCTTCTGGCCCAGCACCCCTAGAGGAGCCCAGGGAGAAATCCTCTGCCACCGATCCTGGGGGTGGGATCCGGGCGGAGGCGGGGCTGGCTGGCGCAGCCGAGCCGTTCGCTTCGCACTGCGCGGCGGACGGGTCTGCCGCTGGTGACGACCCCCTGGAGGAGGATGGGGACTCGGTGATGGGCACGGAGGACGATTCGGACTCCAGCGCCGACGAGGCGATGGATGACCTTGTGCACCTTGTCAAGTCTCCCCTCATTCCCGTAAGGGAACTCCGGGATTTTATGCCCACGTGCCTGGGTCGGCGCAATAAGGTCTGGCTGGCCCTCGACAGGTGGTCAGAGCTGGCGCTGCTCATAGTATCCGTCCGCGCCGCCGTTAAGATCATGGGCGCGGACGAGGGTGTGAACCCGCTCGAGCTGCGTCGGGTCACAACGTTTCTCACTGAGCTGCTGAGGAAGTGGCGGCTGACCAGCGGCTGCGCTTCCTCCCCCCGTTAGGTGTAGGTAGAAGTTGCACTATGCTTCTGACATGAAGATAACCATAGCCAGCCTCAACATCAACGGCAGCAGGGAGGCGCGCCGCCGATTCAATAACTTCTCGGTCCTTCGGGACGGGAAGTATGCGGTGTGCTTCCTGCAAGAAACCCACACCGTTCCGGGAGACGAAGCCACGTGGCTCCTGGAGTGGCAAGGAGGGGTCAGCATGAGTCACCTCTCCAACATTTCCAGCAGGGTGGCTATCTTGCTGGCCCCGAATTTTCAGCCGGAGATCTTGGGGGTCAAGGAGCACGTGCCGGGCTGCTTGCTCCAGGTCACTGTTCACCTGGGGGGCGTGCCACTCCATCTAGTGAACGTGTACGCCCCTCAGACCGGTGCGCAGCAAGTGCGCTTCTTCGAAGAAGTGTCCGCTCTGTTGGGCTCCATCGACGTGGGTGAGTGCGTCATCCTCGGGGGGGATTTTAACTGCACCCTCGAGGCGAGGGACCGTTCGGGTCCCCCGCGAAGCCCGGCGGCGATGGAGAAGTTGAGGGACCTGGTTGGGTCCTTCCACTTTGTGGACGTCTGGCGAAATCTCCACCCCGACTCCAGCGCCTTCACTAGCGTGAGGTCTGGGGGAGGAAGGTCCAGAATCGACCGCCTTTACATTTCCCGGGCGTACGTCTCCTGCGTTCCAGCGGCTTCCATGTGACCGGTGCCGTGCACGGACCACCACCTGGTGTGGGCAGAGCTCGCTCCGCTGCGCGCGCGGAGGGGGTCCACGTACTGGCATTTTAACAACCTGCTGCTGGAGGACGCGTGGTTCCGGGATTCGTTTTGTCTGTTCTGGGCCGACTGGGGAAGGAAGCGGGGGGGCTTCACCTCCTTGAGGCTATGGTGGGATGTAGGCAAGGCTCACATCCGTCTCTTCTGTCAGTTGTACGCGAAGGGGTCGACCAAGAGGCGGGAGGCCCGGGTCGGGCGGTTGGAGAAGGAAGTGCTCGACCTGGTGTCCCGTCTCCGTCAGGTCGTCGAGGACCCGGCCCTGCGGAAGGTGTACGAAGAGAAGAAGGGCGCGCTGAAGGACCTGCAGCTCGTCGGGTCCCGAGGCGCGTACGTGAGGTCGCGGATTCAGATTCTGCGGGACCTGGACCGCGGCTCCCCCTTCTTCTACCCGCTGGAAAAAAGACGGGGGGTCCGTAAGCAGCTCTTGGGGCTGCTGGCCGACGATGGATCTCTGGTCTCAGATCCGGAGGGAATCAGCGCGGAGACCCGCGCCTACTACGGGGCTCTGTTCTCTCCGGATCTGTCCAGCGAGGATGCGCGCAGAATTTTGTGGGAGGACCTGCCGAAGGTCAGCCCGGAGGGCGCCGAAAAATTGGACGCTCCGCTAAGCCTGGCGGAGCTGACTGGCGCACTCCGCCAGCTCTCTAGGGGAAAGTCCCCGGGGCTGGACGGGCTGACCGTGGAGTTCCACAGGGTGTTCTGGGACGTCTTGGGGGGCGACTACGCGCGGGTCCTGGGGGAAAGTATGGCGACCGGGGAGATGCCCCTCTCCTGGCGCAGGGTGGTCATTGTCCTGCTGCCTAAGAAGGGTGATCTCCGCCTCCTTAAGAACTGGCGCCCGGTCTCCCTCCTCAGCACGGACTATAAAATCTTTGCCAGGGCCATGTCTGCTCGCCTTGGCACCGTGCTGGCCCACATGATCCACCCCGACCAGTCCTACATGGTCCCGGGCCGGACCATCCACGATAACATCCATCTGGTCCGGGACCTGGTCCACCACTCCCAGAGGGCTGGTCTGTCGGTCGCCTTCCTTTCCCTGGATCAGGAGAAGGCGTTCGACAGGCTGGATCACGAGTATCTCTTCGGGACTCTGCGCGCATTCGGGTTCGGGACGCATTTCGTCGCCCGGATCCGACTTCTGTACGCCACCACGGACTGTCTGATTACAGTTAACGGGTCCTTGATGGCGCCCCTTCGCTTCGGGAGGGGGGTGCGTCAGGGTTGCCAGTTATATGTTATATGTCAGTTATACGCCGTTTGCGTGGAGCCATTCCTGCACCTCTTGCGGAAGAGGTTGACTGGACTGGCTCTGCAAGGGCCGGGCGTGGAGGTGGTCCTCTCGGCTTACGCCGATGACGTGCTCCTCACGGTCACGGATCCCGCTGACTTGCGGAGGATGCGGGAATGCCAGCAGATTTACTCGGACGCATCCTCCGCCAAGATCAACTGGGAGAAATGTTCCGGACTCCTGGTGGCTCAGTGGCGGGTTGACTCCCTGCCGGAGGAATTCAGGCCTTTCGCCTGGAGCACCACGCACCTCCTCTATTTGGGAGTCTACCTTAGCCCTGCCGAGGACGCCTGGCCGGCGAACTGGCAAGAGCTGGAGGCCAAAGTCACTGCTCGCCTAGGACGCTGGACAGGACTGCTCCGAGTGTTGTCCTACAGGGGTCGAGCGCTGGTCATAAACCAGCTGGTGGCCGCCATGTTGTGGTACCGGTTGGTCACTTTGATCCCTCCCCCTGCGTTTGTCGCCAAGATGCAGAAGAAGCTCATCGACTTCTTCTGGGACAAAAGGAAGCACTGGGTCTCTGCCGTGGTTCTGTGTCTCCCGCTTAGGGAGGGTGGTCAGGCGCTGGTGTGCCTTCGCACCCAGGCTGCGACTTTCCGTCTTCAGACGCTGCAGAGATACCTGTACGTCGAGAATCCTCCGAGATGGTGTGCGCTGGCGATGTTTTTCTTCCGCCAGCTGCACGGCCTCAATTACGACACGCAGCTCCTGTTCGCGAAAGTGGGCGGCAGGCGTGCCAGCCTGCAGGAGCTGCCTGTCTTCTACCAGGAACTACTATGGGTTTGGAACTACGTCGCTTCCAGGCGGAGCTCTCCCCTGTCAGGAGCGGCGGCTGTCCTTCGGGAGCCGCTGCTCAGGAATCCGCACCTCCACGAACGCGGTTTCGGGCGGCTGACGGAGGGCAGGGCTGTGCCTGGCAAGGTGACCAGAGTTGGGGACCTGCTCGATGGCGGAGGAGTGGGCTGGATGGCGCCGGAGGAGCTGGCGCGGCGCCTGTCCTGGGCCAATGTCTGGCTCGCGGTCGAAGCCATTGAATCGGTGAAAGCGGCACTGGGCCCCGACTCCACTATGTGTATCGAGGTGGCTCAAGCTTGTGGGGTGATCCCGTCCGAGCTTACCCCCGTTCGGACGAAATTCCTCATCGGCGCCCGGCCCCGAAACTCCCCTCGGGAACCGGCACCTCACAACTTGAGCTGTCTCGAGGAAATACCCTCCGTGCCTTTTCATTCCGCGCGGAGGGGTTTCCTGTACGGGCTGCTCCTGCACACTCTCCACTTTGCCATCTTCGTCTACCGTCCGGACACGCCTTGGTGTGGCGTCTTGCCGACTGGCGGTGGCGGAGGTCCCCAATGGAGGGCTCTCTATGCGGGAGTCCTCCCTTGTTCCATTGGGGACTTGGCCTGGAGGGTGTTGCACGGAGCGGTCCCGTGCAATAAGGTTTTAAGTAGGTTCACGGACTCCCAGGCTGCCTGCATTTTTTGCGGCCTGGAGGAGTCCGTGTTTCACGTTTATATGGAGTGTGAGAGGTTGCAGCCCCACTTTCACTACTTGAAGGGCCTGCTCCTCGATTTTTGGTTGCACTTCAGTCCCACGCTCTTGATCTATGGTCACCCAGTGCGGAGGGGAGCGGACAGGTTGGAGGACCTCCTTGTGGGCCTGCTCCTGGGCCTGGCTAAAAGAGCCATCAATTGGTCCAGGCAGCGGGCGGTCGAGGGGGTCGTCCAGCTGGATTGCCTGCCTCTGTTCCGTGGCCATGTTGCGCCCGGTTGACCCTGGAGATGGAGCACGCGGTGTCCGCCGGTGCGCTTGAGTATTTCCGCGACCGGTGGGCGCCGCGGGGACTGGAGTGCATCATCAACCCGGATAACCAAATTTTAATATGATTTGTTAAGTTTTAGTTGAACTTTTGTTTACAGTCAATTTGGTTTTATTTTTTTTTAATTTTTTTTGGTACGAACAAAAAGAGTACCCTCTGCATTTCCTGCCTGTGCAGCTGCCTCAGTCAGCAGGAGGAGAAGGAGCAGACAAACCAAGAGAGTGGAGAGTGTAAAGTGGTGGTCTCCTGACCAGGAAGTGGAGGATGTCGTTAGGCCACCACCACCTCCACCTCCACCAACATCACAGCAACTGAGGTGCCTGGAGAGAGAGGACAGAGGAGGAGAAGGAGAAGGGAGGCCAGCAACAACACCAACCAGGGGAGAGGCCTTTCCTATTACTGCCTCCCCAAATTGGCCTCCATACCAGGAGAGAGGGGAGAGAAACAACCAACAACTACCAACTGTTTGGAAGGAGGGAAGAACAACAGCATCTTTCAGGTGGGTGTTATTTGGTGCACTCTCCCAAAGACTTTGGGCTAGAAATTCAGTAGGCTTTGCGCCCAGTTTTCGCCCAAAGGGCTTTTGCGCCACTTGCTGAGCTTTCGCCGATATTCAGCGCTGCGGTTATGGCGGCATTTGCCAGTAGCGCTGCGCCGCCACCGATGACGTCATCAGTGTGCGCAGTGCCCCGCTACCGCCCCGCTACCGGCCCGACCGCCATATTTATTTGCGGCCGCCTCTTCCGCAGCGGCCGCAAACAGCGATCAGAAAACGGGGCCGTCCTGTAGCCTTAGTGGGGCGAGTTAAGGCGGAGGTGCGGTCGGCCGCTTTTTCGGCGGCCGCCTGCCCGCACCTCCTTCCCCGGCCTCCTCCAACCCCCCCCCGCGGCATCGCCGGCTGTTTTCCGGGAGCCCGGCACTTCTCCGTGGTGCCGGGCTCATTTGCCGGCACTAGCGAGCGGCGATCTCGCTGTTGCAGGCACCTCCCCCTTAAGAGAGGGAGGAAGGCCTGCAGTACCGTAGCCTGCCGCTCCGCAGCGGGTGGCGCTGCGGCACCTAGCGCGCCGATATACAGTTTCAGCGCCCCAAGCGGGGGCGCCGAAAACCTTGAATAGCGGCCGCCTTCGAGTTGGGGCGCTGAAACTGAATTTCCGGCGGGCGCAAGTGGCTCCGCGCGCAGCGATACTTTCTGGGCGCGAGCGAGCTGGCCGCCCCAAACTGAATTTCTAGGCCTTTGTATTTTAGGTGGGGGGAGAAAAGAAGAAAAAAGGGCCGGATCATCAAGGGGTGTGTGTGTGTGTGTGTTTGGCTCTTGTAAAACACTAGGCCACACACACCATTAATTAAGCACCCCTTCCTATTGCCTGACCTGGGATAGCTGGAGCTGCCTAGGTGATCAGCCCAATTGTACATCGTTAAGACCTGGTGTGGGACTGAGCCTGGGGCGTCTCCAGCTTTCCCAGGTGAAGACATCTTCTCCCCCTGCTAGAAGACCACCTTCAAAGACTTTAATTTTTCATCGGAGAGTGCACCCCTGCCGACACCCACCCACCCACCATCCTGAGTGGCGACCCTGCCTTTGCGGCCTCCCTCCTTCCCACCCCCCCCCCCTCTCTCTCTTTGTCTTTCTCTGCCTTTCTCTCTGAGGCACCTCATTTCATCTTTAATTATTAATTGCCAATCAATAAGGGGGAGAGGTGTGCCTTCAATTTAAACAGCTCCCTCTGCTCAATTGAGGACCAAAAAAATACCTGAGGCCACATTAACACCTTCAGGCCTGTGACTTGGGGTGAGTGTAGCCCTTTTTTAGAAAACACCCCAGAATGGCGACTGCATCTTCGCCAGTGACGGGGCCAGCCAAGAAGTATGCAGGAGTGGCAGCCACAGCCACAGCTGCTCCCACTGCTTCTGCTGCCCCGTCACCATTCAGACTAATAACAAAAAAGCTTGGGGTGAAGAGCTACACTCACCCCAGTATGTCCATTGAGGCCTGCGTTAAAGCCATGGCTGGGGTTGTCGGCCCCTCAGCCATCGTCGCGGCTTCAAAAATATATGGGAAGGCTGTTTTCTTCCTGGGGTCGGAGCGGGCGGTGTCCCTGGCTGTCACCAAGGGGCTCACCATGGGCGGGACCTTCCTGCCGGTGGACCCCCTCGAGGCCACCACGCAGAGGGTGGTTATTTCGAACATCCCGCCCTATGTTCCTGGTGAGCTCCTCCTTCCCCATCTACGTCAACTTGGGGGGGTGAGGTCGGGGATCACACCCATCCCGCTCGGCTTCTGTGAGGCCAGCCTTCGCCACGTCTTCTCCTTCTGGCGCCAGCTGTTCATCCAGCTGGCGCGGGAGGAGGACACTGACGGGGCATTCGTCGTCCACCACGAGGGGACCGCCTATCGCGTCTTCTGGACGTCGGATGGTGTGCGGTGCCACGCCTGCAAGGAGGTGGGGCACATCGGAAAAACTGCCCCGCCTCCAAGGCCGCCGGATCATCTCGTGCGGCCGAGGCTGGCACCGCCGATGCTTCTCCCCCCGGATCTGCCCGCGCGTCGGGAACGTCTGATGCGCGGTCGACGTCGGGGGCCGATGCCACCAAGGCCTCCGGCGGGGGGGAGGGAGCGTGTCCGGCCGGAAAGAAGACGCGGCGGAAAAATAAACACCTTAGGGCGGGTCCCCTCATGGATGGCCAGCCCTTGCCCCTTGAGCCCCTTACACCCGTGCTCCTCGCGGAGTTGATCGGGGCAGACGCGAGCGGGAGGGGCCTCGTGCCCGAGCCTGTGGCCGCAACCGCCATAGCGGAAACGCCATTACCTGCGGCCGGGCTCGGGCCCGAGGAGCCCAACAAACCTGCTCCGCCGGAGGGAGCTGAGGAGGAGGCCTCTGCAGTCATGAAGGTCTCCCTCGCTCCCTCCGTGCTAAAAAGAAGGCGCGAACCCCTGGAAGAGGAGGAGGACCGGGAGGAGGAAGGTTCCTCCGAGCAGGGGGAGTGGTCGCCCGCCGCGGGTACTGCGCCCCCCCCGCCCCTCGTCATCACCAGCGATCGGCAGGGGTCGCCTGTCCCTCGGGAGGCTGAGGCAGATGTGTCTGTCCGACGCATGCCTCCCGGGGATGGGGACGAGACCCTGCCCATGGGGGGGGTCGTGGAACAACCCGCGGCGGTACTTGAAATTGACCTTCTATTGGTGCCGTTACCCCTCGCCGGGTCGGGCGGCCTGGGGTCTGGGTCGGGCGAGCTCGAGGATAATGAGCTCACCCAATGCGACCCGGACATCTCCCAGGGGCTGCTCATCCTGGTAGAGCTTTTAATTCAAAACCCCCCATCCGCTGGGTCGGAGGTTGGTGGCGGGGAGGAGGATGGCCCCGTGGCTGCGTCTCTGGTGCCGGACGTACGGGAGGAGCTGGGAATTATTCTCTCCCCAGTTTCTCCGGTCGTTCCGGCGTCTGAGGCGGAGGGGAACTCTGAACCGCCGCTGTCTTCTGGCCCAGCACCCCTTGAGGAGCCCAGGGAGAAATCCTCTGCCGCCGATCCTGGGGGTGGGATCCGGGCGGAGGCGGGGCTGGCTGGCGCGGCCGAGCCGTTCGCTTCCCACTGCGCGGCGGACGGGTCGGCCGCTGGTGATGACCCCCTGGAGGAGGATGGGGACTCGGTGATGGGCACGGAGGACGATTCGGACTCCAGCGCCGACGAGGCGATGGATGACCTCGTGCCCCTTGCCAAGTCTCCCCTCATTCCCGTAAGGGAACTCCGGGATTTTATGGCCACGTGCCTGGGTCGGCGCAATAAGGTCCGGCTGGCCCTCGACAGGTGGTCGGAGCTGGCGCTGCTCATCGTATCCGTCCGTGCCGCCATTAAGATCATGGGCACGGATGAGGGTGTGAACCCGCTCGAGCTGCGTCGGCTCACAACGTTTCTCACTGGGCTGCTGAGGAAGTGGCGGCTGACCAGCGGCTGCGCTTCCTCCCCCCTTTAGGTGTAGGTAGAGGTCGTCGAGGACCCGGCCCTGCTGAAGGTGTACGAAGAGAAGAAGGGCGCGCTGAAGGACCTGCAGCTCGTTGGGTCCCGAGGCGCGTACGTGAGGTCGCGGATCCAGCTCCTGCGGGACCTGGACCGCGGCTCCCCCTTCTTCTACTCGCTGGAAAAAAGACGGGGTGTCCGTAAGCAGCTCTTGGGGCTGCTGGCCGACGATGGATCTCTGGTCTCGGATCCGGAGGGAATCAGCGCGGAGACCCGCGCCTACTACGGGGCTCTGTTCTCTCCGGATCCGTCCAGCGAGGATGCGCACAGAATTTTGTTTGAGGACCTGCCGAAGGTCAGCCCGGAGGGCGCCGAAAAATTGGACGCTCCGCTAAGCCTGGCGGAGCTGACCGGCGCCCTCCGCCAGCTCTCTAGGGGAAAGTCCCCGGGGCTGGACGGGCTGACCGTGGAGTTCCACAGGGCATTCTGGGACGTCTTGGGGGGCGACTACGCGCGGGTCCTGGGGGAAAGTTTGGCGACCGGGGAGATGCCCCTCTCTTGGCGCAGGGCGGTCATTGTCCTGCTGCCTAAGAAGGGTGATCTCCGCCTCCTTAAGAACTGGTGCCCGGTCTCCCTCCTCAGCACGGACTATAAAATCTTCGCCAGGGCCATGTCTGCTCACCTTGGCACCGTGCTGGCCCACATGATTCACCCCGACCAGTCCTACACGGTCCCGGGCCGGACCATCCACGATAACATCCATCTAGTCCGGGACCTGGTCCACCACTCCCAGAGGGCTGGTCTGTCAGTCGCCTTCCTTTCCCTGGATCAGGAGAAGGCGTTCGACAGGCTGGATCACGAGTATCTCTTCGGGACTCTGCGTGCATTCGGGTTCGGGACGCATTTCGTCACCCGGATCCGACTTATGTACGCCGCCGCGGAGTGTCTGATTAAAGTTAACGGGTCCTTGATGGTGCCCCTTCGCTTCGGGAGGGGGGTGCGTCGGGGATGCCCCATGTCCGGTCAGTTATACGCCGTTTGCGTGGAGCCATTCCTGCGCCTCTTGCGGAAGAGGTTGACGGGACTGGCTCTGCAAGGGCCGGGCGTGGAGGTGGTCCTCTCGGCTTATGCCGATGACGTGCTCCTCATGGTCACGGATCCCGCTGACTTGCGGAGGATACGGGAATGCCAGCAGATTTACTCGGACGCATCCTCCGTCAAGATCAACTGGGAGAAATGTTCCGGACTCCTGGTTGGTCAGTGGCGGGTGGACTCCCTGCCGGAGGAGTTCAGGCCTTTTGCCTGGAGCACCATGCACCTGCTCTATTTGGGAGTCTACCTTAACCCATCGTGTCCGTCCGCGCCGCCGTTAAAATCATGGGCGCGGACGAGGGCGTGGACCCGCTCTAGCTGCGTCAGCTCAGAACGTTTCTCACTGGGCTGCTGAGGAAGTGGCGGCTGAACAGCGGCTGCGCTCCCTCCCCCCGTTAGGTGTAGGTAGAGGTTGCACTATGCTTCTGACATGAAGATAACCATAGCCAGCCTCAACATCAACGGCAGCAGGGAGGCGCGCCGCAGATTCAACAACTTCTCGGTCCTTCGGGACGGGAAGTATGCAGTGTGTTTCCTGCAAGAAACCCACACCGTTCCGTGGGGCGAAGCCACGTGGCTCCTGGAGTGGCAAGGAGGGGTCAGCATGAGTCACCTCTCCAACAATTCTAGCGGGGTGGCTATCTTGCTGGCCCCGCATTTTCAGCCGGAGATCTTGGGGGTCAAGGAGCACATGCCGGGCCACTTGCTCCAGGTCACTGTTCGCCTGGGGGGCGTGCCGCTCCATCTAGTGAACGTGTACGCCCCTCAGACCGGTGCGCAGCAAGTGCGCTTCTTCGAAGAAGTGTCCGCTCTTTTAGGCTCCGTCGACGCGGGCGAGTGCGTCATCCTCGGGGGGTATTTTAACTGCACCCTCAAGGCGAGGGACCGTTCGGGTCCCGCGCGAATCTCGGCGGTGATGGAGAAGTTGAGGGACCTGGTCGGGTCCTTCGACTTGGTGGACGTCTGGTGAAATCACCACCCCGACTCCAGCGCCTTCACTAGCGTGAGGTCTGGAGGAGGAAGGTCCAGAATTGACCGCCTCTACATTTCCCGGGCGTACATCTCCTGCATTCCAGCGGCTTCCATGCGGCCGGTGCCATGCATGGACCACCACCTGGTGTGGGCGGAGCTCGCTCCGCTGCGCGCGCGGGGGGGGTCTGCGTACTGGCATTTTAACAACCTGCTGCTGGAGGACGCGCGGTGCCGTGATTCATTTTGTTGGTTCTGGGCCGACTGGAGAAGGAAGCGGGGGGGCTTCCCCTGCTTGAGGCTATGGTGGGACGTGGGCAAGGCTCACATCCGTCTCTTCTGTCAGGAGTACGCGAAGGGTCGACCAAGAGGCGGGAGGCCCGGGTCGGGCGGTTGGAGAAGGAGGTGCTCGACCTGGAGTCCCGTCTCGGTCAGGTCGTCGAGGACCCGGCCCTGCGGAAGGTGTACGAAGATAAAAAGGGCGCGCTGAAGGACCTGCAGCTTGACGGGTCCCGAGGCGCGTAGGTGAGGTCGCGGATCCAGCTCCTGCGGGACTTGGACCGCGGCTCCCCCTTCTTCTACTCACTGGAAGAAAGACGGGGGGTCCGTAAGCAGCTCTTGGGGCTGCTGGCCGACGACGGATCACTGGTCTCGGATCCGGAGGGAATCAGCGCGGAGACCCGCGCCTATTACGGGGCTCTGTTCTCTCCAGATCTGTCCAGCGAGGATGCGCACAGAGTTTTGTGGGAGGACCTGCCGAAGGTCAGCCCGGAGGGCGCCGAAAAATTGGACGCTCCGCTAAGCCTGGTGGAGCTGGCCGGCGCCCTCCGCCAGCTCTCCAGGGAAAAGTCCCCGGGGCTGGACGGGCTGACCTTGGAGTTCCACAGGGCCTTCTGGGACGTCTTGGGGGGCGACTACGCGCAGGTCCTGGGGGAAAGTTTGGCGACCGGGGAGATGCCCCTCTCTTGGCGCAGGGCGGTCATTGTCCTGCTGCCTAAGAAGGGCGATCTCCGCCTCCTTAAGAACTGGCGCCCGGTCTCCCTCCTCAGCACGGACTATAAGATCTTTGCCAGGGCCATGTCTGCTCGTCTTGGCACCGTGCTGGCCCACATGATCCACCCCGACCAGTCCTACACGGTCCCGGGCCGGACCATCCACGATAACATCCATCTGGTCTGGGACCTGGTCCACCACTCCCAGAGGGCTGGTCTGTCGGTCACCTTCCTTTCCCTGGATCAGGAGAAGGCGTTCGACAGGGTGGATCACGAGTATCTCTTCGGGACTCTGCGTGCATTCGGGTTCGGGACGCATTTCGTCGCCCGGATCCGACTTCTGTACGCCGCCGCGGAGTGTCTGATTAAAGTTAACGGGTCCTTGACGGCGCCCCTTCGCTTCGGGAGGGGGGTGCGTCAGGGATGCCCCATGTCCGGTCAGTTATACGCCATTTGCGTGGAGCCTTTCCTGCTCCTCTTGCGGAAGAGGTTGACGGGACTGGCTCTGCAAGGGCCGGGCGTGGAGGTGGTCCTCTCGGCTTACGCCGATGATGTGCTCCTCACGGTCACGGATCCCGCTGACTTGCGGAGGATGCGGGAATGCCAGCAGATTTACTCGGACGCATCCTCCGCCAAGATCAACTGGGAGAAATGTTCTGGACTACTGGTGGGTCAGTGGCGGGTGGACTCCCTGCCAGAGGAGTTCAGGCCCTTCGCCTGCAGCACCACACACCTCTTCTATTTGGGAGTCTACCTTAGCCCTGCCGAGGACGCCTGGCCGGCGAACTGGCAAGAGCTGGAGGCCAAAGTCACCGCTCGCCTAGGACGCTGGACAGGACTGCTCCGAGTGTTGTTCTACAGGGGTCGAGTGCTGGTCATAAACCAGCTGGTGGCTGCCATGTTGTGGTACCGGTTGGTCACTTTGATCCCTCCCCCTGCGTTTGTCACCAAGATGCAGAAGAAGCTCATCGACTTCTTCAGGGACAAAAGGAAGAACTGGGTCTCTGCCGCGGTTCTGTGTCTCCCGCTTGGGGAGGGTGGTCAGGCGCTGGTGTGCCTTCGCACCCAGGCTGCGACTTTCCGTCTTCAGATGCTGCAGAGATACCTGTACGTTGAGAATCCTCCGAGATGGTGTGCGCTGGCGACGTTTTTCTTCCGCCTCAATTACGACACGCAGCTCCTGTTCGCGAAAGTGGGCGGCAGGCGTGCCGGCCTGCGGGAGCTGCCTGTCTTCTACCAGGAACTGCTATGGGTTTGGAACTACGTCGCTTCCAGGCGGAGCTCTCCCCCGTCAGGAGCGGCGGCTCTCCTTCGGGAGCCGCTGCTCAGGAATCCCCACGTCCACGATCGCGGGTTCGGGCGGCTGGCGGAGGGCAGGGCTGTGCCTGGCAAGGTGACCAGAGTCGGGGACCTGCTCGATGGCGGAGGAGCGGGTTGGATGGTGCCGGAGGAGCTGGCGCGGTGCCTGTCCTGTGCCAATGTCCGGCTCGCGGTCGAAGCCATCGAATCGGTGAAAGCGGCACTGGGCCCCGACTCCACTAGGTGTTTCGAGGCAGCTCAAGCACGTGGGGCGATCCCGTCCAAGCTTAACCCCGTTCGGACGGAATTCCTCATTGGCGCCCGGCCCTGAAACTCCCCTCGGGAACCGGCGCCTCACAACTTGAGCCGTCTCGAGGAAATACCCTCCGTGCCTTTTCATTCCGCGCGGAGGGGTTTCCTGTACGGGCTGCTCCTGCACACTCTCCACTCTGCCATCTTCGTCTACCATCCGGACACGCCTTGGCATGGCGTCTTGCCAACTGGCGGTGGCGGAGGTCCCCAATGGAGGGCTCTCTACGCGGGAGTCCTCCCTTGTTCCATCGGGGACTTGGCCTGGAGGGTGTTGCACGGAGCGATCCTGTGCAATAAGGTTTTAAGTAGGTTCACAAACTCCCAGGCCGCCTGCATTTTTTGTAGCCTGGAGGAGTCCGTGTTTCACATTTATATGGAGTGTGAGAGGTTGCAGCCCCTCTTTCACTACTTGAAGGGGCTGCTCCTCGATTTTTGGTTGCACTTCAGTCCCACGCTCTTGATCTACGGTCACCCGGTGCGGAGGGGAGCGGACAGGTTGGAGGACCTCCTTGTGGGCCTGCTCCTGGGCCTGGCTAACAGAGCCATCAATTGGTCCAGGCAGCGGGCGGTCGAGGGGGTCGTCCAGCCGGATTGCCTGCCTCTCTTCCGCGGCCATGTTCGCGCCCGGCTGGCCCTGGAGATGGAGCACGCGGTGTCTGCCGGCAGACTTGAATATATCCTCGACCGGTGGGCGCCGCGGGGACTGGAGTGCATTATCAACCCAGAAAACCAAATTTTAATTTGATTTGTTAAGTTTCAGTTGAACTTTTGTTTATTTACAGTCCAATTGTTTTTTTTTTTTGGGTCCAAACAAAAAGAGTACCCTCTGTTCAGTAAATACCCGTTATTATTGTTCTCCTGTAGTCCGTGCATTATTTATACTCGGACACTACACCTAGGATGTAGATTATCAGGCCCTGGGGAATTATCGGCCTTCAATCCCATCAATTTCACTAACACCATTTCCCTACAAATACTGATTTCTTTCAATTCCTCCCTTTCATCAGACCCTATGTTCCCCGACATCTCTGGGAGGTTATTTGTGTCCTCCTTTGAGAAGACAGAACCAAAATATGTATTTAATTGGTCTGCCATTTCTTTGTTCCACATTATAAATTCCATTGATTCTGACTACAAGGGACCTACGCTTGACTTCTCCAATCTTTTTCTTTTCACATATCTATAAAAGCTTTTACAGTCAGTTTTTATGTTCCCTGCAAGCTTACTCTCATATTCTATTTTCCCTTTCTTAATTAATCCCTTTGACCTCCTTTGTTGAAACCTAAACTGCTCCCAATCCTCAGGTTTACTGCTTTTTCTGGCCAATTTATATGTCCTCTCCTTGGATCTTATGCTATCCCTAATTTCCCTTGTTAGCCACAGTTGAGTCATCTTTTTTGTTTTATTTTTATGCCAAACTGGGATGAACAAATTCTGTAGTTCATCCATGCGGTCTTTGAACGTTTGCCATTGCCTATCCACCATCAACCCTTTGAGTGACATTTCCCAATCAATCCTACCCAACTCACGCCTCAGACCATCGTAGTTTCCTTTATTTAAATTGAGGACCCTAGTCTCTGAGTCGACTACTTCATTCTCCATCTTAATGAAGAATTCGATCATATTATGATCGCTCTGACCCAAGGGGCGAATGTGATCATGAAGCTGTAGAATTGTCACAAAAATGGCCTTGTCAGCGATGCCCACATCCCAAGAATGAATTTTGTAGCTGATTTTTATATAGTCAGAGACTTTAAGATATAATAGTTTATGACCTTGTAATGTCCAATATATTAATCAAAATGACCTTAACAGATGTACAGTCACTATTCAGTAAAATAGTATTTAAATTAATTATTAGAAAAATCATGGATCATTGCAAAGTTGCAATTTGAATGTTAAACATACCCATGTATTGCCTCAAATCAATTGATGTGTACAGTTTGAGTATTCAGTGTCACAAACATACTCATTCTGCTGACAATTTTGCTGGCACTAATATTTAAAGTGATTGTTTTAAGTAATTATATTTGGTAGAACAAATACAGGTAAGCAGGCAACATTGTTTAAAACACATTAGTCATGAAAATGAATTAATGACAAATC
Source organism: Somniosus microcephalus (assembly GCF_052327205.1). NCBI lineage: Eukaryota > Metazoa > Chordata > Chondrichthyes > Squaliformes > Somniosidae > Somniosus > Somniosus microcephalus. The sequence goes on from NC_140996.1 coordinate 35,205,867, forward strand.
TGGACATTCAAAAGGAAACCAGACATAAGGTTTATATTAGCAAGAAGCATCACTGTTCTTTTTCACTGGGAGATATATAGTCCTAAACTGTATTATTTCAATAATACTTTTGTGTAGTAGGTAATAAAAGCTGACACAATGCCTGTGTGAAAATCTAGGTAATCTTGTTTCTAGTCTCTAAATTATTGCTGCAATTGCATTGGTGCATCTGCAGTCTGTCTTAGTGGCAATACAGAAAGTGAAATTGCAAACTATATAGTTTCTCATGAATCCCTGTGAACCACCTTTGCAGATGAACTCATCCCTTTCATCTGTTTTGCAGTACTCGCTTTCAGATTTTTATCCAACGTAATCTTAAGAGCTAAGAAAATGGCATGATTTTGCAATGTTATATCTAAAAACACTTGGTTCCAGTATTAAGACTGACGGAAAGGCTCAGGTTGTCCCATCCCCCAGCACTGTCCTGTAATCTTATAGATTTCACTGTGTGGATTGTGGCGGTGAGGTCATTCGGCACAAGATGAATATTTAATATTTTTTCACACACCAGTTTCTTACGGCCTGCACTAACCTGTTGTTAGGATTGATGCATGAAGGGAAAGCGTTGTTTTGATGAATAATTAAAAGCTATTACTCCATACTAGAAATACATTAGCCAGATCAGAATAGCTTTTTCAATGTGCAATTCAATTTCAAGTACAAAAACAGGTTTATTTTCATTATCAAGAGGAAAATTTGGTGTTTCTTTTTCTTCCTTGCATGACCTACTAAATGAGACATCATTCCTGAACTGTGAGGACTGGCAGGTAACCTGGTCCTTGGTCTTGCTATCCTCTGCTCTGGAAGTGACTGCAAGGATGTGCACAAGAGTGGCCCGAGGGTGACTTGCTCACTAATTGTCACTTTTTTCCTGTAGAGAAGCATTTGTTTTCTCCTCATCTCTTTCCCAATGGCCCAGCTAGATTACAAACTTAACTATTCAAAAATGACTCAATTTCATGCTCATACCCAGTTTACAACATTATATGATAGCAAAGTACTGCAGATGCTGGAAATCTGAAATAACAACAGAAAATGCTGGAAAAACTCAGCAGGCCAGGCAACATCCGTGGAGAGAGAAATCGAGTCAACGTTTCAGGTCTAAACCCTTTGTCAAGACTGAAAAAGCACAGGAAATGAAACAAATTAAAAGGCCGGTTTGGGGGCTGAGAGAGAACAAAAGAGAAGTGAAGGGACATTAAGAGGTATTCAAAACCAGACGAGATGGTGATAGTCATTTTTCCAGCATTTTCTGTTGTTATTACAACATTATATGTTCATTTATGTCTGAAGTCAGAAGTGCCAGGCACACTTCTGAGGAATTAGCACACAGGTCATGTAGCAGTCACAAGAAAGGTGTTTCACAAATCTATAAATGCATCACTAGCCTTTACAAGTGCTCACATGCAGCAGCAGAAGAATACAAAACCTTTCAGAAGATGGTTCACGGAGAAAGTGCAAGAATGAAGCTGGAGAACTGAAAACATGGCTTTTATGGATTCAGTAATGCATTGTTGTAGAATTGTAATATTCTATTGGATGCTGTTAGATAAAACATGGAATAAGGAGCAAAGGTTATTTACTAATGAAAGATGTGGAACACACATTAACCTCAAGTGGTGTTAACAGATGTAAATTGCACCTGAAAAAATAGAATAGATCGAAAGGAACATATAAGAAAAACTAAATATTCACACAGTGAGAATAATGATACCGCCAGCAGCTTAAAAAGATATATATTTTTAATAATTTCTTTATTACAGTCAGTTGAGCATGGTAAATTATTTGTCCAGATTTGGCAGCGTTTCTACAAGATCGTCATGGTGAGGCCAGAGTTACAGTTGCAGCTTAACATTCTGTTTCAATACAAAAAGTCCATGCCGAATATTGTGGTGAATTTTCACTCACCACTGTTTCTACCTTTCAAAATAAGTCTCTGTCAGACCGTATTGGCAAATAGGACATTGCCCCTTGTATGCTGATATTCAAATGTACAGTGAGTGGTTTGTGGTACAACAGTTTAAAATGTAGCTGCCACCAACACATCAAAGTCATGCTGCTGCAGGATCAAAGCCAAAAGCAATGATCCAGTTTGTGTTGAAAATAATAATAATGGAAATAATTATGCCTTGAATCTCTGCGGGGTTTCTCTCTCTTACAGCAGAACATTGGGAAAATGCCCACAGAAATGTGTGACCTTAAAGTGTCATGGTACCACTTGCTTCTGTAACTGTTAATAGGTAACACTAACATCTGTTTAGTTCTCCCACCACTGATCAGATGTCACTAAGATCCATCCACCATTATGGCCCCTTTAAAACAAACACATCTAAAATACATTGGGGTAGAAATTATGGTCGGAGGCTTCCCGCTGGCGAATGCCTCCGAACCGCAAGTAAACTCCACACCTACCTGGTGCCTCCGTACCTTCGAACTCTTGTGCTCCTGGACCTACAGGCGTATGCCTGCGTAAATGCCCACATATCCCAGGGGCGCACACTGTTCGCAACAGTCCCTGGGATCACGTGGGCCAGCCCAGCCAATGACAAAGGGGGATGCCCATTATGGTTACGGGGATTCCATTTATATACAGAATCCCCATAAGTATAAAACACACTTTTACAACACTGAAATAAAAATAAATCATCACATGGTCAAGATTAATTCAAATACAATTTAATTAAACATTTAAAGCAAAAATGTAAGTTTTGAAAAATAAAATTAAACATTTTTCACGTATCCAAAAATAACCTAAACTAATGTTAAAGGTTTTGGTATAGTTAAATCATTTTTATAACTGTATTTAAGTATTTATTTTAACTCTTATGCTGGTAAAAGATGGCCGTATGCCTGCTTTTACCAGGTGCAAGGCGTTCATAGGCATTCACTGGGTAGCAGTTGGGAAAATAGCCCAACTCTGCGCCAGCAAATGCCCATTTCCTGCGGATTCATACGATCTGTCGAGCTGAAACTTGACAGATCGCAAGATCCGGGTTTTCATGCATGCGCATTGCACGCGGAAACCCAGAACTTGCGGGGCACTTACGATAGCGTACAGTATGCCTACGCCGTTATAAGCCCCACAATATCAGAGAATACAGAGTCAGGGGATAGGTAGCAGAATGGATAGCTAGCTGGCTTCAAGAAAGCAGAGAGTAGGGGTAAAGGGTAACTATTCAAAGTGGCAGAAGGTGGGTAGTGGTGTTCCAAAAGGATCAGTGCTGGGACCACTGTTGTTCATAATTTGCATTAATGATTTAGACTTTGGAATCAATAACACGATTTCTAAATTTGGTGATGACACCAAATTGGGGGGGGGGGAGTAGTCAATACTGAGGAGGACTGCAACAAATTACAGGAGGACATTACTAAACTTGCAGAATGGGCATATAATTGGCAAATGACGTTACACACAGATAAATGTGAGGTATAACATTTTGGTAGGAAGAATAGGGAGGTCACTTATTACTTGGAGGAATTGAGTCACTTCCGGCGGGCGGGGTTTGAGCGCGCAGCGTCTGAGTGCGGTGGTGGACCTGAGCGGGAGCAGACCGAGGCCCGAGAGCGGGGAGCAGACTGAGGCCCGAGAGCAGGGAGCAGACCGAGGCCAGAGAGCGGGGAGCAGACCGAGGCCCGAGAGCGGGGAGCAGACCGAGGCCCAAGGCCGGGGAGCAGACCGAGGCCCGAGAGCGGGGAGCAGACCGAGGCCCGAGAGCGGGGAGCAGACCAAGGCCGGGGAGCAGACCGAGGCCCGAGAGTGGGAAGCAGGCCGAGGCCCGAGACCGGGGATAAAAGCAGCAACAGACCTGCATCATCAAGTGAAAATGGCAGTGTGACATTACAGTTAAGGCAGGTAAGTGATTGGTATTGACTGTGGACTAAGTTTTAAGATAGTGTCTGTGTGCTAAATTTTAAGTTAACATATAACATATAACATAATTTAAAAAACTAAACTTTATTTAATTTAATTAAGACAGAGTGCTAGCAGCAGGGAGTGCCTTTTGAGAGTTTGGTTAAGTGAGAGAGTTAGAGTAAGTGGGGTGTGAGGTGCTGTTTTTGTTTTGTTTTTGTCTTGTTTTTCCTGCCAGCCTCAGGAATAGCAGACATCACGGAGGCAGAGCAGCGAGGCGAGGCCCTGTCGAGGCAGCCGGGAGCAGCAGCGGGTGTCGAGTTGGAGCAGCGAGGCGAGGCAGCCTAAACAGGCTCCACAGGCAACACTCCAAAGGGAGGTCAGAATTCAAAAGTGACATCACAGCCAAGCTGGTAGGTGATTGGCTGGTTGGTGAGTACTTTTCCTTCCCTTTTAAACCTTTATAAGTTGGTAAGTTCAATTAAATAGAGGTGTGATATTCATCATCTAGAATCGGGGCAGAGGGTATTTAAAAATAATAATAAATATAATTAATTACATAGAATGGCAGAGCAGGTAATGTGTTACTGCTGCAATATGTGGGAGCTGGTGGACCCCATTGATGTTCACGTTGATCGCATTTGCAGTATGTCTTGGCTGCTCGAGGAACTCTGGCTCCATGTTGATGAGCTGGAGTCTGAGCTTCAAACACAGTGACACATCAGGGAGGGGGAGAGTTACCTGGACTCTGTGTTCCAGGAAGTAGTCACACCAATTAGATTAACTAATTCAGATGTAGTCCATGGTCAGGGACAGGAGGGTGTGACTATGAGTGAGGCAGGTACGGGGATCCAGGAGCCAACAGGTTCGAGGCTCTTACTCCCTGTGGGGACGGGAACGGGGACTGCAGGGAGGATGAGCACCCTGGCCACAGCACCGTGGTATGAGGGGCCATTCAAGTGGGGGGAGTAAAAAGAAATGTTGTAGTGGTAGGGGATAGTATCATTAGGGGGATAGATAGGGTTATTTGCAGCCGAGAGCGAGAGTCCCGAAGGCTGTGTTGCCTGCCCGTTGCCAGGGTTAAGGACATCTCCTCTGGGCTGGAGAGAAACTTGGAGTGGGAGGGGGAGGATCCAGTTGTTGTGGTCCATGTTGGTATCAACGACATAGATAGGACAAGGAAAGAGGTTCTGCTGAGGGAGTATGAGCAGCTAGGGGCCAAATTAAAAAACAGAACCACAAGGGTAATAACCTCTGGATTACTACCTGAGCCACGAGCAAATTTGGCTAGGGTAAATAAAATCAGAGAGTTAAATGCGTGGCTCAAAGACTGGTGTGGGACAAATGGGTTTTGCTTCTTGGGACACTGGCACCAGTACTGGGACAGGAGAGCGCTGTTCCGTTGGGACGGACTTCACTTGGCCAGTACGGGGACTAGGGTCCTGGCGAATCGAATAGCTAGGGCTGTAGAGAGGGCTTTAAACTAATTAGTTGGGGGGAGGTTTCAAAAGAGCAAAAAATAAAAATGTCAGCGGAGAAGGCAATAGAGCAAGGTAGCAGTGGGGGAATTAAAAACCAGAGCGTGTCAGGAAGGGACAGAATGTATATAAAGATAAAGGTAAAGTAGTAAAGGGGGTAAAAGCAGGAATAAATTGTCACAAAACATATTTAAAAGTTCTTTATCTGAATGCACACAGCATTCGTAACAAAATAGACGAGTTGACGGTACTAATAACTACACATGGGTATGATCCGGTGGCCATTACAGAAACATGGCTGCAAGGTGCCCATGACTGGGAACTAAACATCCAGGGGTATTTGACAATTAGGAAGGACAGACAGGAAGGAAAGGGAGGTAGGGTGGCTATGTTAATAAAGGATGGAATCACTGCAATAGTGAGAAATGATATTGGGTCAAAGGATCAGGATAGTGAAACAGTTTGGGTGGAGATAAGGAATAATAAGGGGAAAAAGTCACCAGTGGGCATAGTCTATAGGCCTCCTAACAGTTGCAACTCTGTTGGTCAGAGTATATATCAGGAAATAGTTGGGGCTTGTAATAAGGGAACAGCTATAATCATGGGGGATTTTAACTTTCATATTGACTGGACAAAGCAAATTGGGCAGGGCAGCCTTGAGGAAGAGTTCATAGAGTGCATTAGGGACGGGTTCCTTGAGCAGTATGTTACTGAACCAACCAGGGGGCAGGCAATCTTAGATCTGGTCCTGTGTAATGAGACAGGATTAATAAAAAATGTCCTAGTAAAGGATCCCCTTGGAATGAGTGACCATAACATGGTTGAGTTCCAAATTCAGTTGGAGGGTGAGAGAGTTGGATCTCAAACCAGCCTATTAAGCTTAAATAAAGGAGACTATGAAGGTATGAGAGCAGAGTTGACTAAAGTGGACTGGGAAAATAGATTAAAGTGTAAGATGGTACATGAGCAGTGGTGTACATTCAAGGAGATATTTCACAACTTTCAAGAAAAATATATTCCACTGAGGAAAAAGGGGCGTAAAAGAAAAGACAGCCATCTGTGGCTAAGTAAAGTAATAAAGGATAGTATCCAACTGAAAACAAGGGCATATAATGTAGCCAAATCTAGTGGGAGGATAGAAGATTGGGAAGCATTTAAAAGCCAGCAAAGAATAACTAAAAGATTAATTAAGAAAGGGAAGATAGATTATGAAAGTAAACTAGCAAAAAATATAAAAACAGATCGCAAGAGTTTCTACAATTATATAAAAAGAAAAAGGGTGGCTAAAGTGAATGTTGGTCCCTTAGAGGACGAGACTGGGAAATTAGTGGTGGGGAACATAGAGATGGCAAAAACGCTGAACCAATATTTTGTATCAGTCTTTACAGTAGAGGACACTAAAAATATCCCAACACTGGACAAACAGGGGGCTATAGTGGGGGAGGAGTTAAACATGATTAAAACCACTAAGGAGGTGGTACTCAGTAAGATAATGGGACTAAAGGTGGATCAATCCCCTGGACCTGATGGCTTACATCCTAGGGTCTTGAGAGAAGTGGCGGTGGGGATTGCGGATGCATTAGTGGTAATTTTCCAGAACTCCCTGGATTCAGGAAAGGTCCCAGCCAATTGGAAAACTGCTAATGTAATGCCCTTATTTAAAAAGGGAAGTAGACAAAAGGCTGGAAACTATAGACCAGTTAGCCTAACATCTGTGGTTGGTATAATGTTGGAGTCCATTATTAAGGAAGCAGTAACAGGACATTTGGATAAGCATAATTTAATCGGACAGAGTCAGCATGGTTTTATGAAGGGGAAGTCATGTTTGACAAATTTGCTCGAATTCTTTGACGACGTAACAAATAGGTTGGATAAAGGGGAACCAGTGGATGTTGTGTATTTGGACTTCCAAAAGGCATTTGACAAGGTGCCACACAAAAGATTACTGCACAAGATAAAAAATCACGGGATTGGGGGTAATATACTGGCATGGGTGGAAGATTGGCTATCTAACAGAAAACAGCGAGTTGGGATAAATGGTTCATTCTCGGGTTGGCAATCAATGACCAGTGGTGTTCCGCAGGGGTCAGTGCTGGGACCCCAAATCTTTACAATCTACATTAACGATTTGGAGGAAGGGACCGAGTGCAATATATCCAAGTTTGCCGCCGATACAAAGATGGGAGGGAAAGCAGTGAGTGAGGAGAACATAAAAAACCTGCAAAAGGACATAAACAGGCTAAGTGAGTGGGCAGAAATTTGGCAGATGGAATATAATGTTGGAAAGTGTGAGGTTATGCACTTTGGCAGAAAAAATCAAAGAGCAAGTTATTATCTAAATGGAGAGAAACTGCAAAGTGCTACAGTACAAAGGGATCTGGGGGTCCTGGTGCATGAAACACAGAAGGTTAGTATGCAGGTACAGCAGGTGATCAGGAAGGCCAATGGAATCTTGGCTTTTATTGCAAGGGGGATGGAGTATAGAAGCAGGGAAGTCTTGCTTCAGTTATACAGGGTACTGGTGAGGCCACTCCTGGAATTCTGCGTACAGTTTTGGTTTCCATATTTAAGAAAATATATACTTGCTCTCGAGGCAGTTCAGAGAAGGTTCACTTGGTTTATTCCGGAGATGAGGGGGTTGACTTATGAGGAAAGGTTGAGTAGGCTGGGCCTCTACTCGTTGGAATTCAGAAGAATGAGAGGCGATCTTATCGAAACATATGAGATTGTGAGGGGGCTTGATCGGGTGGATGCGGTCAGGATGTTTCCACTGATGGGTGCGACTAGAACTAGGGGGCATAATCTTAGAATAAGGGGCTGCCCTTTCAAAACTGAGATGAGGAGAAACTTCTTCACTCAGAGGGTAGTAAATCTATGGAATTTGCTACCTCAGAGAGCTGTGGAAGCTGCGACAGTAAATAAATTTAAAACGGAGATAGACAGTTTCCTAGCTGATAAGGGAATTAGGGATTACGGGGAGCGGGCAGGGAAGTGGACGTGAGTCTAGGTTCGGATCAGCCATGATCCTATTGAATGGCGGAGCAGGCCCGAGGGGCCATGTGGCCTACTCCTGCTCCTACTTCTTATGTTCTTATGTTCTTTTGAGTCTATGTTGGGTAGAGGAACAAAGGGATCTCGGAGTATAAATACACAAATCACTAAAAGTTGCAACACTGGTTAGCAAGGCCGTAAAAAAAGCAAACCAAACACTAGGGTTTATTTCTAGAGGTATAGAATTGAAAAGTAGGGAAGTTTTGCTAAATCTGTATCGAACCTTGGTTAGACCACACTTAGGGTACTGCGTACAGTCCTGGTCGCCATATTATAAAAATGATATAGAGGCACTGGAGAGGGTGCAGTGAAGATTTACAAGGATGATAGCAGAAATGCGAAAGTATACCTATCAGGAAAGGATGAGCAGGCTGGGTCTCTTTTCGCTTGAAAACAGAAGGCTGAGTGGTGACCTAATATAGGTCTTTAAAATTATGAAAGGTTTTGATAGAGTGGAGACAGAGAGAATGTTTCCACTTGTGGGGAAGAGCATAACTAGAGGCCATCAATATAAGATAGTCACCAAGAAATACAAAAGGAAATTCAGGAGAAACATCTTTACTCAAAGAGTGGTGAGAATGTGGAACTCGCTACCACAGGGAGTGGTTGAAGGGAATAGTATAGATGCATTTAAGGGGTGGCTAGACAAGCATATGAGAGAGAAGGGAATAGAGGGTTATGCTGATAGATTTAGATGAGGAAAGACGGGAGGAGGCTCGAGTGGAGCATAAACTGGTTGGGCCAAATGGCCTGTTTCTGTGCTGTCTATCCTATGTAATCCTATGTAATTCTATGAAATACATAAGACCATATGGAAAATAAATGGGAGAAATTGATCCTTATTGCTTCCATTTTATGGACATAAAACAGAGGCAACAAGGACCAATCTTGTGGTATAATGGCCCATGTCTGATCTCTGCTTGGGGTACGGATGCCACTATATTGGTGAAGGTAGGCACTCGGTCGTCCAGAGTTGCCTGCCTGAAACAGGCATTAAGCCATCCATATATGTAAATGAGGGTCCTAGCGCCTTTTTAGGACCCCTCCAGCAAAGAGACAAAATATGAACAAAGCAAAGTTAAAGAACAAAAGATTAGAGGTAGGAACAGAAAAAAACAGTTGCAGAGACACATGGAAAGAGCGAGAGATACTGGCGTGAAAAAGAAAATTAAAACCAGCTCTCCTATCGGTGTGAGGCCAGAACACTTGGACAGCCAGATAACATCGACACACACATCCCAATCCCATTTCAGTGCTACCCATTATTTTATACAGCAAATAGTATGCCACAAAATAGATACCTGTCTTAAGTTTTACTGGACCTATACTAATTTTAGACAATTACTCATGAGATAATTTAAAATCTGTTTAGAAAACTTGATTTGAAAGGATTCTTTTGAACTTCCCTAGCTGAATAAAAATCAGTTTGAAAAGAATCTACATTTTAATTGACCTACATGAAAAACAGCAAGGCAGTTTAGAATGGCGTACATAAAGGTGGGATTTGTCATTTGGAGCTAGACCTGAACTGAGAGGTGTTAAGAAAGCTGTAGCACAAATCTAAAAATGTGGTTGGCTGGTGACTTAGGTCTCCAATGATAAATAATGTGCCATATTTTGATTAGATGGGAAAGAAAGGAGTACTGAGAGGTAAATAGGAACTGCTGTAAGTAATTATTAGAGTTACTTTCTTGGAATAATTAAATGATTGATTACACGTAATAACATTGTGACTATTAGTTAGATTCCAGCTTTCCCAATCTCTCAGTACATTAACTACCATCATTAATGATGATTAATATAGTAAAATTATTAACATGTATTGATGTCAAGAATGGCTTCTTAATTGTAACATTCTTCTTACAATATTAGTTCAATTTGCAGGTATTAATTTATTCCAATGATTTCGTTATTTTGATTTAGTTATCGCCTATGAATAATGACAGCTTCAAGTAAAATGACTGCAGACCGATTTTCATAAATTACTGGTCAGATAGCTATAGTGTTCTTTGATTTTGTTATAATCTTGGAGCATACCTGGCATAGCTAAGATATTCCTTAAAGTGATAATGTGGCGGAGCCAATAAGGGACTCCGATCAACTGTATATAATTCCCTTTAACAATATGTTAACTACAGCCTGAGTCTGTATCTTTGTATATACTGTTTGCATGTACAGAGCGCGGTCCCTTTAAGAGCACGGGCAAATGCGATGACGTCACGCTGTTCATCACATGATCCCCACCGGCGGGAAAAACGTGATGACGTCATGACGCCAGCCACGGGACCGCCCAAGCAGTCCTCGTGGAGCCTCCGAACTGACTAGACCTGTATTCGTAGCTTTCTTGCATCTGTTAGTTAAACTCAATTAGTTTTACATTAAACATCGTTTGTTTGATCGCCTGAGTCGACCTCAGTCTCTTAATAGGAACTAGACATTCCTACATTGGTGACCCCGACTTTTGCAAGCAGTTTTCGCAGAAGGAACGAAGCATGGAAACGAACACCGTTGCATTGAAGCTACCGCAATTCTGGGAGCAACAAACGACCGCGTGGTTCATCCAGGTCGAAGCCCAGTTTGCATTATGGAACATCGTTGCGGATCAGACCCGATATTTTTACGTGGTCTCCGCACTCGACAGCTCCACTGCGTCGCGGATCGCCAGCCTGCTTGAGAACCCCCCGGTTGACCGCAAGTATGAAACAATCAAGGCGCGGTTGTTACAGGTCTTCGGGCTCACGAAGTCGGAGCACGCCCGCCGACTGCTCGCTATGCCCGGCCTCGGGAACTCCAAGCCGTCTGAGCTCATGAGCCAAATGCTCACGCTCCTTGGCTCCGAACCGGAATGCTTCCTCTTTAGGGAGCTCTTCCTCAGTCAGTTACCGGAGCAAGTACAAGCTGCCCTGGCCAGGTCCGAAGTCTAAGACTGCGCAGCGCTTGCTGCCGAAGCGGACAATATTTTTGCGGTGATGCAGCAGTACTGCACTGCCACGAGGCGCCCATCCCCCACAGACACCACCCCAGCTCCTCAACCTTTGGGGCTGTACTCCTACCACACACGGTTTGGCGCGAAAGCCAGATGTTGCCGCCCTCCCTGCAACTTCTCTCCCAAAAAAAAACAACTGCAACCCCGGCAAAAGAAGAATGGGTCTGATGGGGGCCCCGCGGCTGCGATGGCAATCGGAAATTCTGGCATGCTGTTGTTCATCATCTATTCCATCTCTGGTCGGCGATTCCTATGTGACACCAGCGCACAGTGCAGCATTATACCTGCGTCCGCTATTGATGTTCAATCTGGGAGGCACGGCCTCTCACTCAAAGCGGCTAATGGCAGAGCTATCCGGACCTTCGGCAAATGGCGGGTCCAGGTGTGTTTTGGCGGGCAGCGATTTGTTTGGGAATTTGTTATGGCCAGGGTTTCACAAGCCATCCTCAGCGTGGATTTCCTGTGCGCCAACGGCCTCCTGGTCGATGTGAGGAACCGACGGCTGATCAACGCGGCCACGTTTCACTCCATTCCTTGCCACCATGGTACCACCATGTCGCGCACCGTCTCCTGCCCTTTCCAACTCCGGATGAGTTCGCTCGCCTGCTCGGTGAATTTCTGGACCTAACCAGACCTACGTTCTCTTCTATGGCCACGAAGCATGGTGTGGAACACCACATCACTACCACCGGCCCCCTGGTCCACGCGCGGGCCCGGCGCCTCGAACCCGGCAAGCTGGTGGTCGTGAAGGCGGAGTTCGCTACGATGGAATGCCTGGGGATTATTCGCCGATCCAAAAGTCCCTGGTCTTCGCCTCTCCACATAGTACCGAATCCTGGCGGCGGATGGCGGCCATGCGGCAACTGGCGGCGACTTAATGACGCTACCACTCCAGATCGATACCCGATCCCCCACATTCAGGATTTCTCTGCCCATTTGGCTGGGAACACCGTGTTTTCCAAGGTGGATCTGGTCCGAGGCTACCACCAGGTCCTGGTACACCCGCAGGATGTGCAGAAGACCACAGTCATCACCCCATTCGGCCTTTTTGAATTTTTGAGGATGCCTTTTGGGTTGAAGAATGCTGCCCAGGCCTTCCAGTGCCTCATGGACTCCGTGCTGCGGGACCTCAAGTTCCTTTTCGTCTATTTAGACGACATCCTCGTGGCCAGTCAAAATAAGGAGGAACACATCACGCACCTACGCACCCTCTTTCGTTGCCTCAGCCAACACGGCCTGATTCTCAACCCGGCCAAGTGTCAGTTTGGTCTGCCCCACATTGATTTCCTGGGACATCGCATTACATCGGAGGGAGCGGTGCCTTTGCAAGCAAAGGTAGAGGCGGTGACATCCTTTCCGCGCCCGCAGACCATCAAGGCCCTGCAGGAGTTCATCGGGATGGTAAATTTTTACCACTGCTTCGTGCCTAAGGCAGCTCTGCTCATGCAGCCCCTGTACGAGGCCCTCAAGGGCAAGTCTGGCAAGGACCCGGTAAGCTGGACAGTCGACATGGACCGGGCGTTCATTGACACAAAAAGCCCCCTCGCCAACGCAACCATGCTGGCGCACCCATTGCCAGGTGCCACCATCGCCCTCACCACCGACGCGTCAGACTACGCCATCGGCGCAGTGCAGGAACAGTGGGTAAATGGAACGTGGCAACCGCTGGCACTCTTCAGCCGTCAACTACGGCGAAACGAGCGGAAGTACAGTACCTTCGACCGGGAGTTGCTGGCTCTTTTTCTGGCCATCCGCCATTTCCGGTTCTTGCTGGAAGGACGTCCTTTCACTGCTTTTGTAGACCATAAGCCACTAACGTTCGCTATACCAAGACTGCCGAAATGTGGTCAGCCCGATAACAGCGTCAGTTAATGTTTATCTCTGAATTCACTACTGATATTCAGCACGTGGCCGGTAAAGACAACCTGGTGGCGGATTGCCTCTTCCGCGCGACCGTTCAGGCAGTCCAGCTCAGCATCGACTATACCCTCATGGCTGTGGATCAAGCCTCGGATCCAGAGGTGCAAGCTTACCGAACCAGCCCTTCTAGCCTCCAAGCGGCCGACGTCAAATTCCACGCCGCAGGCACCACACTACTTTGTGACGTCTCCGTAGGAGATCCTCGCCCTATCGTGCTGGTCGCCTGGCGCCGAAAAGTGTTTGACGCCATACACGGGTTGTCACACCCTGGCATGAAGGCCTCACAAAGGCTGATGTCATCCAAGTTCATTTGGCGGGGCATGCATATGGATGTCCGCGACTGGGACAACACCTGCGTGGTCTGCCAAAAGGCCAAGGCGCAGCGTCACGTCAAAGCTCCATTGGTCACCTTCGCAGTTCCGGAGCGATGGTTCAATCACGTGAATATGGACCTGGTGGGGCCACTTCCACCTTCTCATGGGTTTACACATATCCTTACGATGGTAGACCGCACCACTAGATGGCCAGAGGCAGTTCCCTTGTCATCCACCACTTCGGCAGACGTAGCCAGGGCATTCATCTCCTCTTGGGTCGCCCGTTTCGGGGTACCGGCGGACATCTCTTCTGATCGTGGACCGCAACTTTCCTCTGAGCTCTGAAACGCTGTGGCTCAGGGGCTCAGCATCAAGCTACATCACACCACAGCCTACCATCCAAAGGCGAACGGCCTGTGCGAACGGTTTCACAGGTCGCTCAAAGCCACACTGAGGGCCAGCCTCCAAGGCGCTGGATGGGTGGACAGGCTACCATGGGTCCTGTTGGGTCTTCGCATGGCACCCAAGGAAGATCTTCGCTCGTCCTCGGCAGAGCTCGTCTATGGCCAGCCGCTACGCGTACCAGGGGATTTCCTTCCGACTCCAACAGAGCCATGGTCCGCATCCAATCAACTCATCAGCCACCAGGAGGCAGCCAGGTGTTTTGCACCAGTACCAATGTCGCATCACGGCTTTCAGAGCTCCCACGTCCCAGCAGAGCTGTCGAACGCCGAATATGTGTTCATCTGCCACGACGCTCATCGGGATCTGCTCAAGGCCTCTTACACTGGTCCTTTCCGCGTGCTAGAGCCGGGAGACAAAATTTCTCGGTGGATATTGGAGGTAAACCGGACCACATTTTGGTTGACCGGTTGAAGCCGGCACACTTGGACCTCGACCGCCCGGTCGAGACCGCACAGCCGCCAAAACGTGGCTGACCGCCCACAGTCGCCGTGCCAGATCAAGCGATCCGCCCGCTAGCCTGCCCGCCGTCTAGCAGCTTCCGCTCCAAGTGGACAGAAGTTGCTCTGACAGGCTTGTCAGGCCTCCTCGCTGTTTCACTTTTTCTGTTAAAGACAATTCTGGGGGGGGGGGGGGCGCATGTGGCGGAGCCACTAAGGGACTCCGATCAAATGTATATAATTCCCTTTAACAATATGTTAACTACAGCCTGAGTCTGTATCTTTTTGTTTGCATTTACAGAGCGCGGTCCATTTAAGAGCGCGGGCAAACGCAATGACATCACGCCGTTCATCACGTGATCCCCCACCAGTGGGAAAAACATGATGACGTCATGCCGCCAGCCACGGGACCACCCAAGCAGTCCTCATGGAGCCTCCGAACTGTCTGGACCTGTATTTGTAGTTTTCTTGCATCTGTTTGTTAAACTCAATTAGTTTTACATTAAACATCGTTTGCTTGATCGCCTGAGTCAACCTCAGTCTCTTGATAGGAACAAAACATTCCTACAATACCACCTTATTAATATTCCCATATAATACATACCTTTCCATCTTTAAAGACAAGCCAAGATTGAAGCACTGAAAGTAATAAGACAGAATTTGTTAGCGGGAAGCCAAATTATGTGCTATTTTTGGTGCTGAGAACACCAGCCTGTTAATTGTACAGAAAACTGACTGTTAATCACTTACCTTTTCCGTATACAGGTGCCAGACTGTCTTCAGTTATAAACATTGAGCTCTATGGCTTGATAATCACATTCCAAACTAAATTACATTGAAGAAAACAAGCAAGGAAGAGGGCTTAAAGAAGCTGCACCTGGAATTTCAGCAGAATTTTCTGATAGAGATTGATGGAACCCCAGAGAAATGGTGTGAACATTTAAAAACAACCATTTACACTGGGTCTCTTCTGGTAGTTATGGCAGGAGACTGAGAACTCCACAGAAACCCAGAGCCATGGTCTAGGAGAATCTTCAGGAAATCTCAACCCAACTGCTGTGTTCCATCAATCTTTCCTACATTACAACAGTGGCTACAAGTACTTTGTTGACTGTAAAGCGCTTTGGGGCATCCTGAGATCGTGAAAGGCTCTATAGAAATGCAAGCCTGTCTGTCTGTCTGTCTTTCTTTCTTTCATCATGAGATACTGTGACTATGTTTAACAAGCTGAAAAGAAAAAAATAACTTCCTCCAGGACTCCATGCAGGCCGAAGCTTTTCAGACTTGTTTGGATGAGGATGCCCTACTCCAAGTTGGAGTTGCAGTGCTTTAGAACATTTGAAATGTGACCAGTGCAGTGAATAAAGACTCAGGACATACTGATTTTAAAATTAGGGCTGTCTATTTTGTGCTGGAAAAATGGGGGTAAGGCCTTTGAAATAACAACAGAAAATGCTGGAAAAACTCAGCAGGCCAGGCAACATCCGTGGAGAGAAAATAGAGTCAACGTTTCGGGTGAAAACCCTTTGTCAAGACTAAAGAGGCACAGGAAATGAAATAAATTAAGAGGCCAGGCTGGGAGAGAACAAAAGAGAAGAGGCATTAAGAGGTATTCAAAATGAGATGAGATCTAGAGACACCTAATCTAGAGCCGTCTTTTGTCTCCACTAGTCCTGTCATCATCTCGTCTCGTTTTGAAAAATAAGAACTGTAAAACTGTAGCAAAGTTAAGATTTGAGACTAAGGATCTCTAATAATAAGATTGTAAACCTTTCTCTTTTTGGAACTGTTAATGTTGCGATTGATTCACCAACTGTAATTTACATGTCAGTTCTTTAATAAATCTATGCATTTATAGAATTGTCTCACATAATACTTCTGTATCAAACTTGTGAACTCAATCTCTGTACAATATTTAGTGAGGAGTTGCAGAATTCTGGGGGAGTTTTCCAGACCCTCATAATATCCGGAATGTTACAGTCTAGCTAAACTTATTAAAAGTGCTATCTGGAGTACAGTAACATTTTCAGGTTGTTCCTTTCCTTTAGAAAGAGATAGTCCGGACCTTTAGACCCAATTAAACGTCTTTAGGATTCGGCTACCTCAAACTTTAGTTAAAAGTGAATGTCTGAGGAATTCGCCTGATTTGGGGTAGCCCTAAATGTGCCAGGACTAGTAATAATCCCTTCACCTGATCTGACCTATCCCTATGCCAATTAACCTGTGGCTTGGATAGTAATCCTGTTTTTTTAATTCACTTCCTAACTTTTTTAATTTAGTTCCTATTCCCTTTGCGGGACCTCCTCCCTTTTCTTCCCTTTTTCACTGGTCCCAACATGGACCACGACAACTGGATCTTCCCCCTCACTTTCCAAGTTCCTCACCAGTTGTTCCGAGGGCAGCACGGTGGCATAGTGGTTAGCACTGTTGCCTCACAGCGCCAGAGACCCGGGTTCGAATCCAGCCTCGGGCGACTGTCTGTGTGGAGTTTGCACATTCTCCCCGTGTTTGCGTGGGTTTTCTCCGGGTGCTCCGGTTTCCTCCCACAGTCCAAAGATGTGCGGGTTAGGTTGATTGGCTATGATAAATTGACCCTTAGTGTTAGGGGGATTAAATACGTGGGGTTACGGGGATCGGGTGGGATATGTGTCGGTGCAGGCTCGATGGGCCGAAATGGCCTCTATCTGCACTGTGGGGTTTCTGTGATTCTGTGATTCTGTGATATCCTTTACCTTTGCACCAGGTGGGCAACACACCTTTCTGGACACTCGGTCGCGACTGCAGAGGACACTATTTACCCCCTAATTATTGAATTCCCTATGACTACAACCTTTCTGCTCTCCCCACATGCCCACCCCTCCCCTTGGACTGTGTTCTGCCCCATGGTGCCATTGTTAGCATTCTGACAGTCCACCCCACCGCCTGTATCCTTATCCTCACAGAGGCCAAGTACATATTACCTGTTGGACAGGACCAGTGTCTGCAGGACCTCCTTCTCTATCTCCCCTTGGTTCCCCTTACCCTGCTGACTAACAATCACACTCTGCCCTTCCTGCACTTGTGTTTTCCTCTGAGATGTGACTGTATTCTGGAGAAAACTATCCAAAAATTCCTCTCCCTCCCTTATGTGTCGGAGTGCCTTGAATTCAAAATCTAGCTCAAAGATTCTGAGCCAGAGTGTCTCAAGCCAGAGACATTTACTGCAATCTGGGACATTATCGCTGTCCACAGACTCCCACTCTCGACACACAACCTGCACTGCCATTTCTAGTTTTTAGAGGAGACATCCTCCGCAAGAACCTCTGAAAATCTTGGGGCCTTTACAGTACTCATTCTGACCTCCATGTTCAAGCACAGAAACATGCAGAACAGGCAAAGTGTACCTCCCCTTTAAGAAGTGCAGGCTTTCTCTAAATTTTGTCACTTCTGCCTGAATTCCCTCCCCTCCTAATGGGTGAGCTGCTAATAACCAGCATGAGCAGCGCTGATCACTTGCCCATCGTATGGTAATTGAGACACAAACCTGCAAGTGGTTCGTGTCACCCACCTACACCATGAGGCCTCACCCACTTTGTGCCTATTTGTATAGCATAAATTGGACATCCCCTTCCAGGTAGTTCAGAACAGTTCAAACAACAAGCACCGGTCAGCCTGTACCAACTGGTTTGGGAGTCTAAAATCAGCAGCCCTCCCAGTGCGCTCTCACTGCATTATTTCAAAGGTATGATGTCCTTCTGACCCTGCAATGTTTGGTAGGGTCAGCATTGGAGATGACTGGATCCCAGAGTTTAAACTGACATCAACAGCCCAAGGCCGAGACAGAAAACAGGAGCTGCGCGGACACCTAAAGCACCAAAATGGCAGGCAGGAAGCAGATACTTTGCAGGCTCTATTACAATGAGGTCTGAGGCCCAACATCTCGGGAGCCTTGGGCCTCGCCATTTTGGCACAGGGTATTTACCCTCTGACCCCCGCACATCCAAAAATGGACACTCCCGAACTTCTGGGCCCAGATCTCTTAATTAAACAGCTATTTGCAGATTTGTGCCTCAATTACCATACGATGGGCAAGTGATCAGCTCTGCTCATGCTGGTTGCTGGCAGCTCGCTCATTAGCAGCTCGCCCTTTCAGCTGCCTCACCAATGACCTTCCCTCCAACATAAGGTCAGAAATGGGGATGTTTGCTGATGACTGCGCAGTGTTCAGCGCCATTCACAACTCCTCAGATAATGAAGCAGTCCATGCCCGCATGCAACAAGACTTGGACGACGTTCAGGCTTGGGCTGATAAGTGGCAGGTAACATTCACGCCACAGAAGTGCTAGGCAATGACTATCCCCAGCAAACGAGATTCTAAATACCTCCCCTTGACATTCAACGGCATTACCATCACTGAATCCCCCACCATCAACATCCTGGGGGTCACCATTGACCAGAAACTTAAACTGGGCTAGCCACATAAATAATGTGGCAACAAGAGCAGGTCAGAGGCTAGGTATTCTGTGGTGAGTGTCTCACCTCCTGACTCCCCAAAGCCTTTCCACTATCGACAAGGCACGAGTAAGGAGTGTGATGGAATACTCGCCACTTGCCTGGATGAGTGCAGCTGCAACAACACTCAAGAAGCTCGACACCATCCAGGACAAAGCAGCCCGTTTGATTGGCACTCCATCCACCACCTTAAACATTCACTCCCTCCACCACCGGCATATCCGTGGCTGCAGTGTGTACCATCTACAAGATGCACTGCAGCAAATCACCAAGGCTTCTTCGGCAGTACCTCCCAAACCCGCGACCTCTTCCACCTAGAAGGACAAGGGCAGCAGGCACATGGGTACACCACCACCTCCAAGTTCCCCTCCAAGTCACACACCATCCTGACTTGGAAATATATCACCGTTCCTTCATCGTCGCTGGGTCAAAATCCTGGAACTCCCTCCCTAACAGTACTGTGGGAGTACCTTCACCACACGGACTGTGGCGGTTCAAGAAGGCGACTCACCGCCACCTTCTCAAGGGCAACTAGGGATGGGCAATAAATGCTGGCCTTACCAGCGATGCCCATATCCTATGAACGAATAAAAAAAAAATTACTTTCCTCATGTCAGTAGCCTATTATTGGAATCCTTGAGCAGACTGTGCTAGTGTCAGATACAAAACAGGGAATGGATCAATAGATTATGGCTATGCCGTCAATCCTCTACAGCATTGTGTGCAGAACAGCACAAAAGAAAGAGGCTGAACTGGACCTGTGCGTCTATGTCAGGAACATAAGAACTGCTGCAGCCTCTCCAGTGTATTCTGTCTCAAACACCAGCGTTGAGGTTTGAAGTACTTCAGGGATGTTGCAGTGAGTACACAGCAATATTAAGATGCAAAATGAATGCACATGTTTTAGAGATAACAATATCTAATGTGAGTGGCTGAGGAAGCTCTATGATAAATAAATTAATCACATAGAAAAGCATGTGTAACAGCAAAACATTTCATGGAAGAAAATATGTTTGCCCTGTTTTCCACGGAGCAGTACCTGGTACAAGATCATGTCAGTGATGAGAAAAGAGTCCAAAGGGTTTACATACTCCTTTCGGCCAGTGTGTGTCTATCTGATAATCCATTGAACCTCTGCAGATCAGTCCCCTATCACTGTGTAGTGTATTTGACTTGATTTGATTGGGAAATCTTACTACAGACATCTCAGATCAAGAAGTGATTATTTATTTATTACAGAATCACATTTTATTTGTGGATTATTTCTTATACTTGCATCAAAATATTACGTTCTATTCGGGGTTGAAATTCTCCATGGGTGGCATCAATTAATCCTTTTGTGTTGAGTGTGGTTGTTATTTCCTAAATACTGTGCGTATAAGCCCCTGATCAGTGCAGTCTATCTCGTGGTGCCTAGTCAGAACCTGGGACAAGCCTCCAATTCGGCTTGAGAATGGAACATATCCAGATTTGTCCAGTTTAATCAATCTAGCCACATGCCCATTTTTTGGCTTGCTTTGGGTTTGCCTCTTTTTTGTAAACTCCCAGAAGTTTATGTGTGGGTGCAATATTGTACAGCTACAATCTGCAATCTGCTCTAATGGCCATCTGCGCAGCTGGGGTGTCCGGGTCATAGAAGCTGGCTGTGGCACACCTCCAATTTTGGAAAATGGTTCAGCATCTCTTCAAATTCTTTCTCTAAACTTGTTTACTGTGGGTACCAGGATTTTGTACAGATGTCGTTCGGGTTACATATTGAAGCTTGCAAGTATAACATTTATTACCCGTAGAGCAAATTTAATTTGGACACCACAATGGGCCACTTGTGAACGTAACATCTAGTACCTGTCTGAGGCTGAACCACACTGTTCTCAACCTTGGTGTCATATTTGACCCTGAAATGCGCTTCCGACCACATATCCACACCATAACTAAAACCACCTATTTCCACCTCCATAACATTGCCCAACTCCGCCTCTGCCTCAGCTCATCTGCTGCTGAAACCCTCATCCATGCCTTTGTTACCTCTACACGTGACTATTCCAACGCACTCCTGGCTGGCCTCCCACGTTCTACCCTATGTAAACTTGAGGTCATCCAAAACTCTGCTGCCAGTGCCCTAACTTGCAGCAAGTCCCGTTCGCCCATCACCCCTTGCCCGCTGACCTACATTGGCTCCTGGTTAAATAACGCCATGGTTTTAAAATACTCATCCTTGTTTTCAAATCTTTCAAAGGCCTCGCCTCTTCCTATCTGTGTAATCTCCTCCAGCCCCACAACCCCCTGAGCTATCTGTGCTCCTCTAATTCTGCCCTCTTGAGCATCCCTGATTTTAATTGCTCAAACATTGGAGCTGCCAAGGCTCCAAGCTCTGAAATTCCCTCCCTAAGCCTTTCTACCTCTCTTTCCTCCTTTAAGACGCTGCTTAAAACCTTCATCTTTGAGCAAGCTTCCGGTCATCTGTCCTAATTTCTTGTTATGTGGCTCGGTGTCAAATTTTGTTCTACCAGGCTCCTGTGAAGCACCTTGGGATGTTTTACTATGTGAAAGGCAGCATATAAATACTAACCTAACTTTTTCCAGTTCTGACGAAGGGTAACAGACCTGAACCATTAACTCTGTTTCTCTCTCCACAGATGCTGCCTGGCCTGCTGAGTGTTTCCAGCATTTTCTGTTATATCAGAATTCCAGCATCCACAGTATTTTGCTATTGTATATAAATACAAGCTGTTGTTGTTGTTTGTGTAAGTTATCAGAGTAATCCTTTCTTCATATTACAACAGTTTTTTGTTTACAAAACATTGATAGTCATCAGTAGCGTACAGTATACAATACCCATGAGATAGTGTGAACTTTATTGAGTGGCGAGGGCTGTGGGCAAATTAAAACAATATTTTAACACTTTGCAATTCTGAAGAAATTAAGTGACTATTTTACAGCGTGCTCGTTTTATGAAACAAGGTAAAAATGAGAGGTTGCCACACAATCATGAAAGGGCAGCTGGAATTGGTTTTTTTTCCAAAATGTTAAGCGATGTGAAGAAAAGTCTAACATCTTGTGAGCTTCATGTGAGCACTAATGTTGTCCATTTAACATAGATCACATTAGGTTACCCAAAATAAAAGCTCTGTTTTTAACCTAAATCATCTGTTGCAAAGGGGAAATGTTCAGGTCGCATCTCAACTGATTTTGCACATTGTTGACTTCAATGGCGCATAAAATCAGGCGGGTGTAAGACAGGTGTCCGACCTGAACTCTGCTGGGTGTCTTGGATTAAAGTCAAGGCTTTTATATCAAATTTATAAAGATAGGAGTTACAGCTTTTGCAGTTGTGATCAAAAATTTGAAAGAAGTTTGTAACATTAATGGCGACACCATTACTTTTCTGCTATTTTCATCGCTATTCCAATGCTTTCCTGGCTGGCCGACCACTTTCCACACTTCATAAATTGAGCTCCTCCAAACCTCTGCTGGCCATATCCTAACTTGCACCAAGTCCTGTTCACCCATCACTCCTGGCCCCTGGTCCAGCAACACCTTGATTTTAAAATTCTCATCCTGGTGTTCAATATGCTCTGAAACTCCCTCCCTAATCCTCTTCACCTCTTTATCTCTCTCTCCTCCTTTAAGTCGCTCCTTAGAACCAGCTCTTCACAAAGCTTTTGGTCATCTGTCCTAATATCTCTGTGGTTCAAGTCCCACTCCAGAGAGTTGAGCACAAGAATCTAGGCTGACACTTCAGTGCAGTGCTGAGGGAGCACTGCACTGTCAGAGGTGACGTCTTTCAGATGAGACGTTAAACCGAGGCCCTGTCTGCCGTCTCGGGCGGACGTAAAAGATCCCATCATCATCATCGACGACCACTCGAATTCGAGTATGGTATATCCTTCATCAGTCATCTACTTGTGGGTCTTCAGGTGGCTGTGGAGGCCAATCCGAGATCCACAGACTCTGCTACAGTATGGGCATGTAAGACTATTGGTAGTGATTGGCGTATGGGTCTTCTTAAGTTGTTGTCTCTCCTTACAGCGCTGGCGTTTATCCTCAGTGGCATGCTGGAGATTCTTTTCATGTAGTGCGGCACCGTTGTGGATGCATTTTCTCCAATTGTCTCTGTCCAGTGCGATTTCCTCCCAGTTATTAATATCGATATGGAACTTTTTAAGGATTACTTTGATGTTATCTTTGTAACGCTTCTTTTGACCCCCAGGAGACCTCTGCCCTTCCTTCAACTGCGAGTACAGAACCTGTTTTGGGAGACGTGAGTCTGACATGCGAATGACATGTCCAATCCATCGGAGTTGATGCTGCATGATGAGCGTAGTGATGCTGTAGATATTGGCCTCTTCAAGTATACTCCAGTTGGTACGCTTGTCCTCCCAGCTGACCCTCAAGATTTTGCATAGAGAGTGTTGGTGGTATTGCTCTAAGGCTTTGAGATGTCTACTGTACGTAGTCCAGGTTTCAGCTACACATAAAAGGGTGGGAAGGATGATGGCTTCGTATACAAGAATTTTAGTTTGGACTTGGAGGCCATGATTTTCAAAGACTCTTCTCCTCAGTTTAGAAAAGGCTGCACTTGCACAACTCAGGCGGTGATGGATTTCAGAATCAATGTCAGCTTTGGAGGATAAATTGCTACCAAGATATGGAAAGGTGTTGACATTTTCAAGGGTGTTATTGTCAATCTTTATAGACGGAGGAGTTGCAAGCTGATTAGGTGATGGCTGGTGGAGCACCTGGGTTTTCTTTATATTCATGGTGAGGCCCAGAAGTTTGTAGGCTCTGGAAAAAGCATTCAAGGTGTTTTGTAGATCATGCTCGGAAAGAGCTGTGATGGCGTTATCATCTGCATACTGTAACTCCATAATGGTAGTGATGGAGACTTTGCTCTTGGCCTTAAGCCTGTTGAGATTGAAAAGTCGGCCATCAGTACGGTAAAGAATTTGAATTCCAGTGGGCAGATCATTGCCGATGATGGACGTAAAAGATCCCATAGCATTTCGAAGAAGTGTGGAGGTGTTATCGCCAGTGCCCTGGCCAATATTTATCCCTCAATCAACATAACAAAAACAGATTATCTGGTCATTATCACATCGCTGTTTGTGGGAGCTTGCTGTGCACAAATTTGCTGCTGTGTTTCCTACATTACAGCAGTGACTACACTTCAAAAGTACTTAATTGGCTGTAAAGCACTTTGGGACATCCAGTGGTTGTGACAGGCACTATATAAATGCAAGTCTTTCTTTTTTTCCTTTCTTTATGTGTCAAAATGTGTCTTATAACGCTCCTGTGAAGTGCCTCAGGTTGTTTTACTACATTAAAGGCACTGTATAAATGCAAATCGTTGTTGTTGCTGTACATTTTGCTGCACTACATGTACATAACAATAGGAAAATATATCAGGATGTTTGAGGTATTTATGCGGATGTAACACCTCTGATCCAAATGACAGCATTTTGGTCTCCACACTCTCACCCGTGGCGCCTCATAAATATAAACACACAATAGTGGCTGTAACCTTCAAACTGTTGCAGCTAGCATGCTATCTCTGGTGAGATTAGCCAGCAGATTTTGGTACTAGTGAACAGGGATGCCTGTCTTCCAGTGCATGAAGGCCATGTGCAGTAGAATAACCTCTCTAGTTGGTCAGTGGCAGCAAAATTGCCATGACAATGTATATGGGGGAAAGAATTCAGTATCGCCCTGTTTGGGGCGCCATTATCGGCTGTGCGCAAAGTTTAGCGCCTGGTGCTAATTATCACCTCCGAAGGCAAACCTGGCTTTTATCGCCCCTGGAGGTGATTGGAGCGCTAAATCAGGTGCTTCACACCTGTCTTAAGGCGCAAAGGCTGAGGAGCGAGGCGCTACCTCAGAGCGCTGGCGAAGCTCATATGATGTCAGTCAGCAATGGAACACAGACACACTGGCGCTGGCCAGTTCTTAAAGGGGAGTTCTGACGAAAGGTCATCGACCTGAAACGTTACCTCTGTTTCTCTCTTCACAGATGCTGCTTGACCTGCTGAGTTTCTCCAGCATTTTCTGTTTTTATCTTAAAGGGGAGGGTTGATTTTGCTCTCCATCCACATCCTGCTCATTGCAGCCTTGAATCTCAGCCTGGAGAGACCTGTACATCAAATCTGCTGGTCAGAACAATGGAGAAACCCAGGGAAAGAGCTCAGAGTGCAGCCCCCACAGTCTCTTCTAAATTCATACAAGGAAGGGCAAATCAAAATGAACCTGCAAAGTGCTGCTCAGTACCCAAAACTCCTTCACACAGCATTGAATCTCTCCAGAAGTCTCTTTCTCTCTCTCTCAGAATGCCTGGTGCAAAAATGTCACCAACAAAAAAAGGCAGGAAGCGGTCACCTTTAAATAGCACTCCCCCAGTCCCTTCCTGCCTGCAAAACGCTCCCCTCAACCTGTGGTTGCTAGCGGCAGGCGGTAAGGCAGGGGGCGCCACTCAATATCTGGTCCGGGGCACTACCGGGGTGTTGCGCACTTGACTGACGTCACGATCTGCCAGCGCAGGAGATCGTGGCGGTAGCGTTTAGCGCCGCCGCAAAATGTCCGGTTAATTTCGCGAGCGGCATGTAGGATTCGCAAAATTTCCACATTCCCCCAAGGTTATTATTAATAAAAGGGACCCTGCGTGGACATTTAAAAAAGGGTACCCAAAGATGGCGTCGACACCTCGTGGCCGAAAGCCTGTAAGATTTTAAAAAGCTTGGACTCTATGGCACAAGCAGCTTTTGGGGAAATCAAAATCTAAAATGCAGTTTCTGTGAAGAAGGACTTTTGTATTTTGAAAAGCAGACAGCAGGACTTTGAATATGCATTAAGCCAAATCGGAGACAGATCAAAACCAGTTAGGCCTATACTTGAGGCCATCATGCAGTTTGCATAAATAATTGGAAACAGCTTAAGGAAGCCATCGAGGCTGGACAGGCCGATTAAGATGCATTAATAACAATACAGCTCAGACATCAGGCCAGTAGGTGCGATTACCGGCCATCTAAAAACAGTTAGTTTAGATTGCTACCATTATTTAAACTAGCCCGCCAAGATTGGGACAATGAACTAACCTGATTTGGCGCGCAGATAAGGGCCATCCGAAGGAGTATAACTAAAGGCCCCGGGTAGCAATCTCTCTCTCTGGCTCTTGCTCTGCTCCTGCTCCCCGCCCTCGGGGCTGCTGCTCTTCCTCCATCCCGCGCTTGCCGCCTGGCCACTGCCCGTGCCTTTCCCCATCCCATCAGGAACGCCCGGCATTGCACCAGGCGGACACGGACAAATCAGGCCAGGCGAGGCGGGACCAGATGAGGTGAGGTGGGAAGACGATTGAAGCGCGCTTCGAATAATCGGGCCTCCAATCCAGCCGACCTGCGAGTATCTTCATGCAAACTCCAACTGCCGCCCGAGGAAGAGGAAGCATTATCCCTGCGAGGTAAGGTACCCAAGCAAAGACTTTAACCTTGGGGTACTTGTACCTGGACGACGCCCTTGCAGCGCCCCGAGTCCACGTGACGACAGCTAGCTCCAGAGAGCACAAAGAGCGAACCCCAAGCCCCACCGTTGTTTGAATTCAGCAAATTTTGGATTGGTGAGCATGAATTCTGGCCCATCATAGCTTAATCTAGTTAGGTGTAGGGGGTGGGATAAGGATAACGGGATTGTTAAGATAGTTGTTTTCCCGCGAGGTGCCGTGTGCTCCCCATTCCCTGTATACGTATAGTTATTTTGTATTTGCCTGTAATTTTATACTAGTAACTTCTCGTAAGACTGTGTTATTTTCTATTTAATAAAATCTTGGTTTTCTTACATCCAAACCACATGTCTACTCAATTCTTTTCTGTATCGTTGCCTGTACCTAAGTCTGGTGTCTAGAACCCAGGGGCGTGGGAGCGATTCGAACAGCTCACAAACAGTCAGGGGCATAACTGACTGGGCGCACACGCCAACCCCACCATCCCCCTACAGGCACAAACATCGCCATGCCCGGGCGCTAGTTGCTTTGCACCCCATTAGCGTCCTCTTAAGGCACTAACGGGAGCTGCAAACCAACTGAATATTTCTCCCATGCTATTTAAGGGTATGACTTTGGTGTGAAGTAAGTTCTGACTGGCCACTCTAGAACAATTTCAAATGTGCCCATTGCATAATTCTCCCAGAAAACCAGAACACACATTCTATCAATATGAAGTACTGGTTGCTAACTGCAGAGCTGAGAGCCACATAGACAAGAAGAAAGATAAAAGATTATGACTCGGAAATATGAAGAATCACGAGAGAAGTGTAATGTTCCATTTGTAGTACTAATGGTAGTCTCAGAGCACAGGCTGAGAACTAAAAGTCCTTCATTATAGTCCAATCAGAATAACTTATCTCTAGTGCTCAATGAGCCAAGAAGAGACTAAATTAAATGTTTATTTAACAGAGAGAGTGATGTTTATTATGGCCTTAAAATGATTTTCATCAAATGGCCATTTTAACGAGATTTATTTGAAGTCCATAATGTATTACATTCTAGTTGAAATCTTGAAATCTCAGATGGAAACAAGTTTATGGTAGGGAACCATTTATTTGCCATTAAGAATGTTTGAGCACAGAGAATTCTGACTCCCCTGTCGGCAATAACTATTGAGTTTTTAACAAGTGAAACAAGATAAAGATCCCATTGTAATCCAAGGCTTGTTGAGCACTTGAAATGGAAGCTTTATCATAGCTCAAATTTTGGCAATATTAAATTAATATGATTATACAGGGATGTACAGCTTTAAATATATGTTAGCAGATCCTCCATGGTATTTCTCATGGTAACTCAGAGGTTATGTTGTTTTACAACATCAGGGATGCTTTGTCTTGCAGGGATAACAGCATTGAATAAATCATACTCCATATGAGTGTCAGCTGTGGTTCAGTTAGTAGCACTTTTACCTCAGAGTCAGAAGGTTATGGGTTCAAGTCCCACTCCAAGAAACTTAAGCACAAAGATCTAAGCTAATTCTCCAGAGCACTACTGAGGGAGTGCTGCATTGTCAGAGGTGCTTTCTTTCAGCTGAAAGGTTAAACTGAGGCCCTGTCTGCTCTCTCAGGTGGATGTAAAGGATCCCATGGCACTATTTTGAATAAGAGTGGGGGAGTTATCCTTGGTGCCCTTGCCAATATTTATCCCTCAATTGACATCACTAAAGAAGATTATCTGGTCATTGTCACATTGTTGTTTGTGGGAGCTTGCTGTGCACAAATTGGCTGCCACATTTCCTACATTACAACAGTGACTACACTGTAGGATTCGCAAAATTGGACTTTGTATTAATAAGGGTCAAATGGCAGAAGAGGCCATGATTTTAAAGACTGTTTTAAAAGAAGCCCAGAAAAAGGGGCATACAAAATGGCCGCCATACCACGTGACCGGCTTATTGAGACAATTTTAAATGGTTCCTGCGAATCCTCAGACAGCTTTGTGGATTCAACCCACAGTAAGTTCTGGAAGCCGTTTCTGAGAGAACGAAACCAGACCCACACATATACATATGGATTAGATGCAGATCCAGTCAAGATCGGCCTGGAGACAGAGGCCATCAAAATGTTGACCCAGACAAAAGGGGACAATTTCATATTCATGAGAACAGCACCAAGGACTAGATAACAAGATCAGCAGGACATTAAAAACAATGAAGGTCATTCCAGACCAGAGATGGGCCTCTACCGGCCATCTAAAACATTTTAAAATATAATAACTACCCCGCTGTGCTCCCAGCCCGCCAAAAGTTAACAAAGACTAACCTGATTTTGGGCGGGAAGTGGAGGCTCCTGAAGAAAAGGTATAATTGGAGGAGTCAGGGTTGAACAGTTACAGTTGGAGACACAGTTACAGTTGGAGACAGTCACACTCAGAGACACACGACCGAGTGGCAGTGGGTGAAGAGGAGTCGCTTCGGGAGAAGATCAGCAAACTCCTCTCCACCATCGGAGGAGGAAGAAGAATTAAGCCAACATCAAGAAGGCCATTCGAAGCCGACGTCCCGCCCCGGGTAAAAACATCGGGAGATCATCGACCATCCCCGGGCCGTTGCCGAAACGAGAGGCCATCGACCCAATTTGGGAGAAGAGACAAAAACAAACTGAAGAAACAATGGGAGCCAGCCCAAGGCTCCTCTGACCGGGGTCAAGCCAATGATCCCCGACCCCGCTGACAGCCAGAACCAGCCGGTGTCCAGCCGCCCCCGACCCCCACCTCAGGAGAGAGGTGTGGCGCAGCTCGCTGGGGCTCCACGATCCACGTGGAGACGGAACGCCTGAAAGGATCAAACGCAGACTGGTTCAAAACCTGGTACTTCCTAGTTGGATTGGTGAGCATGTTTCTGGCCCTTCACAATCAGATCTAGATAGGTTAAAGGGGGTGGACTTAAGGGTACAATTAACATGAGTTGTTGTCCCGCGATGTTCCGTGTGTTTCCTTATTTCATGATGATTTTTGTAGAGTATAGGATGCCTGTATTTGCCTTAGTTAGTATTGTGTCGTTATGATTTGTTTGTGTTTTTCCCTCCCATGTACTCTCTTATTTGCTTGCATTTGATTTAATTTTCCTTATGCAATAAAATTTCATTTTGTTTTCATCAAACTTGGTCTACAAGAGTTTTCTCTACATTGTAGTTCCTGCCCCAAAGTCCAGAGTATAGAATCTAAGGGGCGAGTGGGTCGAACCACTCAAGGATTTACTGTGCAAGAGATAGAGGCCTCTAGAGAGAGAAACCTCTGCGATCTAAAACCCCTTATAGAAAATGGTGACCGCGGCAGGACTCTGGCAGCAGGATTGCAATGTAGTAGAGCAAAGAGAATAAGAAGTCAGTGGAGAAGGCAGTGTGGCTGATGTGTTACAAGAAGCAGGTCCAGATTTTGGACCGGGTCGTTGCAGCACAGGCAGCCAAGATCACAACCCAGGCAGCAGAGATAGAGGAAGAGGCCATGCGTGGGGAAAAACTCATCACAGCGCTTCACGCGCTGAATCAGGAACGCCAAGTGGTAGCTAGTCAACATCAGGCGACGATAGAGTACCTGGAGTGCCAGGTTACTGAGGCAAAGATTAATGAAACGAGGATCCGGGAGAAAAACGCCCGCCTCGTACAACAGCTAAGAGCGCAGGAGGAGAGAGTAGTGGAGGTTAAGGCAGCTTACAAGCTAGCCCTCGAGCACAGGTTTGAGAGCACAGACCATGGCCCCTGCCAAAAGACCATAGAGGACCTAAGAACGGCCCTGGTAAAGGCAAAAGGCATGGTGTGACTCTTCAGCCCGAAAGCTAGTCACATGGACTTTTTTAAGGAATCAAAACAGCCGATTCCAGCTGAGGTAATTGTGGTACCAGCCACCGAGCCCTCAGCACCGCCGAGCTATAGTGAGACTTGGCCGGAAAAGGAGGGGGTAGTGAAAGAGGAGGTAGCCGAGGTGGAGTGTGAGGAAGAACCACTGGTAGCAAAGCCAGGACCGGCACCAATGTGTCCCGCTCGACACCAGAGGCTCGGTCCCAACGCTGCCGATGGCGGTATCGGACCCCACCAGAACCAGGTCGTGGTGCCCTACGCTGGCCCGCAATTAAGGTCCATGGTGAGCCACCTCGCATGACTCACCTTAAAGGGAGATCCCTCGATTCATTTCAGGGAGACAGAGGAGACAGCAGCCATTAATGACTGTGATGATCAGGAACAGGCAAAAATGTTGCTTTTCTCCCTGGATTGCACAATCCTTCAGTGCCTCTCAGATGAGAGTAAGAGGGGACGGAAAGGGTATACGGATCTCAGGGAGGAAGTTTTAGAAGTGATGGGAGTGGACAACGGTAATCCGTTCGACCGTGTGGAAGGGACCGTGCAGCTATCTGGAGAACCCCCACGGGTTTTCGCAGAAAGACTGTGGCCAGTGTATCGATGCAGCTGTCCGGGTGTGCCTGAACGGGCTGCAATGAACGACGAACAGCGGGTTCATTGGCTCCGTTGCTAGGTTACCAACAGCTTGCCAGAGATACGGGCCCTAGCCAGATCTTGGTTTGATCTCCAAGGTCCTGGCGTCACGGAGGAGACGGTACTCCGTCAGCTAAATGTTGCGTACAAGAATTGTAGAGGTCAGGAAACACCTCCCCAGAAGGGAAAGGTGCATGAGGCAAAACCCGCAGCCCCAAGCCAGAAGGCGTGGCGTTAGGAGGGGAATCGCCCTGTCCAAGCCAAGCTCAATTGTTACGGGTGTGGGAAGGATGGACATTGGCGCAAGGACTGTAGAAATCCGTGGAAGGATAATAAAGGGAGATTTCCCGCAGCCCAAGCCCAAGCCCAGACCGCCGCCCCAGCACCAGCCCAAACCCAAGCCGTAGCTCCTGCCCCAGCACAAGGAGCTGGTGCAGTTATGGATCCCGCTGCGATTGAATCAATTTTAGAGACAATGCGATCTCTGATGATTTCGCAGGGGAAAATAGCTGTCAACTCCGGCCTTGTCGCTCCCGAAACCCCGACCGCTGTGCCCAAATGATTAGAGCCAGCGCAGCCCATTTACTTATGTGTGCTGCGATATGATATATGGAGGCGACCCCTCGTGGAGATGGAAGTGCAGGAGGTAAAAGGGACCTATTTGTTGGATACAGGGGCATCGTGCACCGTGATCCACACAGATAACCCCACCGCCTCGCCTCTGTCTACCGGGGTTCCATATATTCTGTCGGGCTTCACAGGCAAGGAACAGGCTGGCACACATTCCATTCCCCTCTCCATTCATTTAGGACCTCTCCACACCAAGTGGAGGTGTATACTGATGAAGTGGAAGGTGGAGAATGGGAAAGGGATCCTCAGGTCCGATTTTTTGGTCGAACACGGGATCCTCGTGGACCTAAGAAACCATTGTCTTTGGGGAGCGGGTAAGGGTGAGCCGGGCAAGGTAGTCATCATCCCAGGGGAAGGAGAAAGAGGGACCCTGTGTACCGTGAAGCCGAAAGATGGCTACGACCTCGAGCTCATGGTCTCAGGCGTCCCACAAGATTTGCAGGCATTCGTGTCTGACCACCTGACTACGTTTGCCACTCAGAAGCACGATTGCGGGAGGGTCACCGGGTTTGAGGTCAGAGTAGACGGAGACCCCATGGCACGACCCCAAAAACAGTACAACTTCCCCCGGGAAGCGGATCCCGACATGGAGACAGCAATATCTTCACTGGTGCAGCAGGGCATGTTGAGACCGACAGTTACCCATGTAAACTCTCCGTTATGGCTGGTGAGGAAGCCGGACGATTCCTGGAGAGCCACAGTGGACTACAGAGTCCTCAATAGCAACATCCCAGCCTGCGCGCTGACAGCAGCAGCAGTTGCCGACCTGATAGGAAGTATTCCAGCCTCCGCGACCACGTTCACGGTGCTGGGTATTTCTAATGGGTTTTGGTCCATCCCTTTAAGGAGGGAGGATCAGTACAAGTTTGCCTTTACGTTTAAAAGGCAACAGTACACCTGGAACTGCTTGCCCCAGGGTTTCCAAAACAGCCATCAATGCATGGCAGGGAGTTTAAAAGAGTTCAGCCAGCCCAATCAGCTAGTGCAGTATGTGGACTGTAGTGTATGTGCCTTTAAGTCAGAACTACTTTTACAGCTCCTGTATACTGTAGTACCGGCAGTGACCACACCTGTATATAAGCTTTGCACATGCCGCTGTACCCCCAGTCTTGAGACTACCCTCCTCCAGTAAAGACCTGTTTATTGTTAATGTACAGCATCCGTGTGATTATTTAATAACAGCATATCCACTGAACCGCGGATCCAACAGTGGCGACGAGTGTCGATTCGAATCTACCTGCAACATAAAAAAAAAATAGTCGAGGCCAGGAACACAGGCGTCGACCACGAGCAACCGCCCAGCAGTCAGGCAGAGATTGAACTTCGCAGGGGAGGCTGTGGAGAGCCGGGCTTGGTTCCCCAGCCACGACGAGCAGCAAGAGACCGACGACAGGTCCAGCGCAGACCCTTCCCGAGCAGCGGCGGCTGGAGCCGACCGACGGCGGAGAGAAAGCCGAGCAGCATCGACGGGCTAAGACAGAGGGTGACGAGCACAGGGCGCAGCCGGGGGTTGAACACCGAGCAGCGTCGAGAAAAAGAAAACAAACCGGAGAGAGAGAGGGTAGAGAAACAGCCGGGTTCTAGACTGAGTGGCGTCGAAAAATATAAAAAGAAGAACACGCAGAGCACAGCCAGGGCTCACGGGCTGAACAGGGTCCGCGGGGCGAAGGAAGGGGAGCGCGGGAGACGCCATTGAGCCACAGAGAAGAAGAAAGAGCGCGGGAGATGCCATTTTTAGAAGCCGCAGCGGAGAAGAAGGGCGAGCGCGGGAAGGAAGGAAAGCACGGGAGACGCCATTTTGTGCCAGCGGAGAAGAAGGGGAAGTGCGGGAGGCGCCATTTTTGACAGTTAACTCACACCCAAGGATGCCGAAGAGTGGCAGTATCTCTACGTTCGACAATGAAGTCGAAGATTGGGCGACATATGTGGAACGTATTGAGGTGTACTGCAGGGCGAACGAAGTGCCAGATGCTAATAAAGCACTGGTTCTGTTAAATTCCATGGGTGCAAAAACTTATGGGTTACTGCAAAATCTTATAACCCCAGAGAAGCCGGTAAACAAGAATTGATGCAAAAGAAGTGTTCCAGGAGGGACTAGGAACACGAAAAGGAATAACAGCAACGATTAAAATAGAGGAAAATGCAAGCCCAAAGTTTCAGAAGGCCAGACCAGTGCCTTATGCGATCAGACCAGCTGTTGAAGCAGAGCTGGAAGGGCTGGAACGTTCAGGAGTACTGTCCAAAGTGGACTGGAGTGAATGGGCTACACCCATCGTTCCTGTAATGAAGAGGTCATTGAGTAATACGCCTGGGGAACCAAAGAAGGTCCGCATCTGTGGGGTTTTTAAGGTGACAGTGAACCCAGTCCTTCACACGGTGCAATATCCGCTTCCACGAATGGAGGATATTTTCGCCTCGCTATCTGGAGGTAAACGCTTCACCAAAATTGATCTAGCCCAGGCGTACTTGCAAATGGAGGTAGAAGAAGCTTCGAAACAATACCTTACGATCAACACTCATAAAGGTCTCTATCAATACAACCGGCTGGTGTTTGGAGTAGCCTCGGCTCCGGCTATCTGGCAAAGGGCGATGGATCAGGTCCTGCAAGGGATTCCAGGGACCCAGTGTTATTTGGACGACATAATTCAACTTTTTATTGTCATTGCACAAGTACATGAACAACGAAATGTGATCTTGCAAGCTCCCATGAGTCCAGTACAAATAACATTAACATTAAACGTAAATAGCACCGTCCTGGGAGAAGCAAAGCCGCTGCGTCTGTGCGCGCCGCCATTCCATTTCCACCATTCCTCCTGTCCGACAATCTTCAGCCCAACGCCCGGGCCTGCTCACCAGCCGCCCCCTCCCGGGGCTCCTTCCGTGACCTTCTCACCAACCGTCCCTCCTCGGGGCTCCTTCCGTGACCTTCTGCACCTGGTCTTCCCTGATGGTCACTCCTCCAGATACTAACCAGGCCTGGCTCTAGCTTAGCTTCCAAGCCTTGCCAGTGACCCTTTACCTAGTCCCAGGAACAGGACATCTTGGTCATAGGCGAAAATGACGGTGATTACCTCGCCAACTTGGAGAAGGTGCTCACCAGATTAAAGGGGTATGGGCTACGAGCTAATTGCCACAAGTGTGAGTTTTTCCAGAAACAGATCTCGTATTGTGGCCACGTCATCGATGAAGAGGGGTTACATAAGTCCCCTGACAAGATTGAGGCAGTAGTCAAGGCTCCAGCACCGGAAAATGTGTCACAACTGAGGTCGTTCCTCGGGCTGGTAAACTACTACCACAATTCTTACCAAATTTGTCTACGGTATTACACCCACTGAACACCCTACTGCAAACAGGGGTACCATGGAAGTGGGATGACGAACGTAGACGAGCTTTCCAGAAGTGTAAAGAATTGATCACGTCAAAAGAGGTGTTGGCCCATTTCAACCCAGCACCACCAATTCGTTTGGCATGTGATGCATCACCCTATGGTATTGGAGCAGTGCTGTCGCACAAATTGCCTGATGGGTTGGAGAGGCCAGTAGCCTTTGCGTCTCGGTCACCAACCTCAGCCGAGCGCAACTACACCCAGATTGACAGGGAGGCCCTCAGCCTAGTATGGGGAGTAAAAAAATTCAACCACTATCTGCATGAGCAGAAGTTCACCTTGCTGACTGACCACCAACCACTTGTCTCCATCTTTAATCCTAAGAAGAGCATTCCAGTGATGACTGCACAGCGGTTACAAAGATGGTCCCTGTTTCTAGGGGCGAATCAATATGAAATAGATTATAAAGGCACGAAACAGCATGGGAACGCTGATGGGCTATCGCGCCTGCCACTGCCTACTGTGGAGGAAGCACCAGCAGTGGACCCTATCGAGATATTCTATTCGTCAATAATTGAATGATTGCCAGTAACGAACGCGGATATAGAGAAGGAGACCCGCAATGATCCGACGCTGTCTCGGGTATATGAATTGACGGTGAGGGGATGGCCAACTCATGGCGACTCACTGTTGCCAGCATTCTCATCCAGAAGAGAACAGCTGTCAGTATGCCAGGGGACAGTGATGTGTGGATCCAGAGTGGTGATTCCACCCAAGTTAAGGGAGAGAGTGCTAAATGAACTACATGAAGGTCATCTGGGGGGAGTGAAAATGAAAAGCCTTGCTAGGGCTTATGTGTGGTGGCCGGGAATCGATCAACAAATCGAAGACCTAACTAAGAGCTGCTTAGGATGCCAGAAGGTCCAAAATGCACCACCACATGCCACTCTACACCCATGGGAGTGGCCCTCCTCTCCATGGCAATGGGTGCATATTGATTTTGCTGGTCCATTCATGGACTCAATGTTCTTAATAGCAGTGGATGCTCATTCAAAGTGGCCTGAGGTGATAAAAATGTCTTCAACCACTACAGAGAAAACGATTGCAGTCCTATGGACCATATTTGCCAGAAACGGGTTGCCAGAGCAGATTTGCTCTGATAATGGACCACAGTTTGTGCCCGACGAGTTCCAAAAATTTATGAGAAGGAATGGAGTAAGGCATTACACATCCACCCCGTATCATCCAGCCAAAAATGGATTGGCTGAGAGGTTCGTACAAACCTTTAAGAAGGCGATAAAGGCCATGTGCGACGATGAAATTCCACTACAGCATAAGATGGACAATTTCTTATTAGCCTACCGAAACGCGACACATGCAGTTACCAACCAGACCCCGGCCATGACGTTCTTTAACCGAAGGTTGAGATCTCGTCTGGACTTGCTCAGACCAAATGTGCGAAGAAATGTTGAGGACAAACAATTCCAGCACATCAATGAGAAGCCGACAAGGAGCTTCAATGTGGGGCAACCAGTCTTGGCTCGCGACTATCGAACAGAGAAATGGCAACCCGGAACGATATGTACAAGGCAGGGGCCATTAATGTACACAGTGGATGTCGGGGAGAACATTGTGAGACGCCACGTCGATCAGATCTTAGCGTCACAGGAACGCGTCAACCCCATGTCGCGAGTACCTGGGGATGAACCCGACATACCGGTAGCATCTACCTCAGACCCAGTAGCTGTGGAACCCGATGAACTACCCGATGAAAAGGGGTCAGAATCGCCTCTGCACCAAGAACAAGAACCTCCGGAAAGGCGCTATCCCGAAAGGATCAGGAAGCCGCCCCAAAG
This sequence comes from Somniosus microcephalus, assembly GCF_052327205.1. Lineage (NCBI taxonomy): Eukaryota > Metazoa > Chordata > Chondrichthyes > Squaliformes > Somniosidae > Somniosus > Somniosus microcephalus. Next base: position 35,242,667 of record NC_140996.1, read on the forward strand.
ACTGAACCTATAAATGGACTTTTGTTGTTTAATGTACATGTTGAAATGTTAATTGTTATTTGAATATTAGGGGTACTACTAATCTAAAAGGGGAGGAATTGTAGTGTATGTGCCTTTAAGTCAGAACTACTTTTACAGCTCCTGTATACTGTAGTACCGGCAGTGACCACACCTGCATATAAGCTTTGCGCATGCCGCTGTACCCCCAGTCTTGAGACTACCCTCCTCCAGTAAAGACCTGTTTATTGTTAATGTACAGCATCCGTGTGATTATTTAATAACAGCATATCCACTGAACCACGGATCCAACATGGCCGACCTGCTCCTGTTTACAGACTCAAGAGAGGAGCATGGCCCACTATTGGCCGAGTTATTGGAGCTGTTAGGAAGAAAGGGTTTCAAAGTAAACCCAAAGAAGGCACGGATCGGCCAGCAGGAAGTGAAATTCCTGGGTCTGACCATCCGCGCCGGTGAGAGAGCCATAGATAAGGCCAGACGATAATCGGTACAAGATCTATCGATCCCCACCACCGGAGCCCAGGAGTGGGAAGTAGGAGATAAGGTCATGGTAGGAGAGTCTGCCCGAGTGGGGAGTTCCGAACCACTGTACAGGGGACCCTACAAGATTGTAGGCAAAGCCAGCCCCATGGTATAAGCAGTGAAGTTGCCCCGGCGCACTAAATGGTTTCACATCACTCAGTGCAAACTGTTTAAACCGGGTGCAAGAGCATCAGCAACCGAAGCCAGGTCTGAAGGTAAAGATCCTCAGCCTGAGGCGCGCGATGAGTCACAGACCACACAAGCTGGCATTGTAGCCTGCTTGGAAGGAGAAGTTGTCCCGCCCACCTGGGGGGAGATTTCCCCGATGGCCTGGGACTCGGACGAGGAGGGGCCCGAACAACAAGGTCCCGCCCTCGACACGATTCTGGAGGAGGTGGAGTCGGAGGACGGAGGTCCGGCCCTCGACTCAAGCGTGGGGGAGGTAGAAAATGGGGCCAGAGATCCTCCACCTGTAGGGACAGGTGAGGAGGAGCCGTCTGCCACAGGCCCAATTCCCGAAGGGGCGGAGCCTGAGGGGAGGGAGCCGAAGTCCACAGTCGTGGAAGAGCCACGGACTGTGAGAGCTACGGTCCCACCCAAAGGTCCACTCGCTAAGGGAGCCACGCCCAAAGTACATTTTCGCAGGTCGACTCGAACGCCTCAGCCAGTAAAACCTTGGCCCGAGTCCCCCGCTCCCAGTAAACGCCGACTTGAAAAATCCTTGACAAAACGCATTCCCCGATTAATAGCAAAAGGCTGCGGGGAACCCGAGCCACAGGTCACTGCAGCCCTGCCACAGGGAGCGGCGAACTGCAGTCCAATCAGGGATTAGGCAAGCCGCCCAGGGACGGGCGGCGCTGTACATAAGTTAAGTTAAGTTTAAGTTTAAGGTGTGTAAATATTAAGGGGAATAGAGTTTAAGTAGTTTCAAAATCTGCCCAGTGTGTGTGTATTTTTGGATCGAGGTCGAAAGACCCGATCATGCCGTCACCTAAGCCAGAATCTCTTGGGAGCCTGGCTATATTGTGTGATCTGTTACAGGAGCCAGAAAAGATGAGAGGGATCCTCATCGCGTTCATGACGATCGGGTGGAGCTGGGCCTATCGGGGCCACACCAAGGACTCCACGATTTATGGGTGCTCTGGCAACAGAGGCCCCATCGCGACTGATGGAACCGGCCCACGGGACGCTGAAGAGACTGCTGTCTACTTCCATGAAGGAAGATGGCCAGGCTGGCTGGGTTCGAACTCTACTGAATACACCTGCCAGATGGGGTTTGCTACAGAGAAACGTCTCTGATGTGCCCCAGGGTGCGGATCATTGCACCCAGGATCAGCGTCACCGTGGGAAAGAAGATTTGCTTGAACTGTCTGGGACATGTACCTTTGGACTGTTGGTGGTGGCTGCGCAATTTGAGCAGCACCATGAAGAACTCCACTGTGGAATGGGAGAGATTGGGTAACAACAACCATCGGACGATTACGGGAACTCATGGGGGGTTGAGTGTCTGTTGGGACAAATGGTGGGAACCAGATGAGGGGATCTACATCTGTATGGGGGGTTCAGAACGCGCTTGCCCCACAGGCGTCGCCATCTTTTTCCAAAGACAGTGGCAGGATGCTGGACAAGGAATGAGGTGGGACGTCAGCACACGGGAGTGTGGAGTCCCATACTCTCAGATCCCAGTAAACGCCACTGAGCTCATCACCCGACCCCGCAAGCCCCTGCCCACAATTCCGGTAGCTAAAGCCCTCAAGGAAGGGTGCCCCACCACGACAAAGGGACCCGGGAATGGATTGGTATTGGTACCCACAGGTCAGGTACTGTACCAAGGGGTCCACTACGTGGTGGCTTCGGTGATTTTAAACCTCACCGAGGTACAATTGCCAGAGTGGTGCCCCAGGGAAACGGAGCAATTATACCAGGTCCTGTTAACAAACATGTTTAAACAGTTATGCGAATTCGACTTTGCCGATGTCGACAGAGCCGAATTGTACACCACACCACATGAGGTCTTGGACAGGATAGGGAGGCAAAGAAGGGGTGCAGTAAATGATATTTTCACAGCTTTCAACACAGGAACTTCCGTCATCAACACACTGGATGACGTGGAGTTGCAAACCCAGATCAATGGTTTAAAAACACAATTAAAAAAGATACTGACTGATGAGAATAAGGTAGTGAGTCCTGAGTTACATGAGGACAAGGCCATGACACTACACTTAAAAGAGATAATAGCTGAGCTGGAGAAACACGCCAAAATGGTAAATGCCCTCATTAGGGAGGATCGGAATGCGTCCGATCAGGCTGCGCAGAATGAAGCTTGTGTGCTATACGGGGCGTGGTTACTGGGCGAGGGCCGCAGTAATCTGGAGGATTTAAAGCAAGGTTTAGTCCCCTCCTGGATCAGCAACAAGCACCTTGCAGCCCTCCACCCTTTTGAGAATAGATTGAGTCCGTGCCAGCTCAGACTAGCTTCAGAGGCCTATCCAGTCCCAGTGGACTGTGGACGGTCTAATCACACCATTATGGGTATAGTGGTAAGAATGCCGGTGATGGGAAAGACAGCAAAACCCATCCCGTTATACAAGGTGGAGAACATTGGAGTCATTCAGGGGGGTGCGCACATTCGCTACACAGGGGTCCCACCTTACTTCATTCGATGGGAGCATGCAATGATGGGTACCAACCTCTCGGGGTGCCGAAGCCGGGGAGCACACATCATCCTGTGTCCCCAGCACTTGAGTGCCCATTCAAAATCACAGTGCGGGTTCAGAACTGCTGGCGCGAAGCCTATAAATTGCACCATGGAGGCAATGGCACAAGGCCATGTGCCCCCACAGGTGTTATATATAGGAGGTGGGACATACTGTGTCACCACTGCAGCGCTCCACTACCAGCATGGACAGCACAGTTGGTGTCCGGTCAGTGACAGCAGCTTCTGTTTCAAGCCCAGGGCAGCAGTTCAAGTGGCCCAAGAGTGAATTGTCCCCATTCCTGAACCTTCCACCATTCACATCACTGTGAAAGAGAATTTCACCGATCTGTAGCGATTCGTTGCACATTTTGGATATATCATTCCCCTTCTCCCTGAACACCTCACCAAGATACAAGTCAGCTGGGAAGGCAGAGCAAATATGTGAAGGCAAAAGAGAATATGGCAGGGCTGGAAGGCATTTATTTTAATGCAAGGAGTCTTGCAAATAAGGTGGATGAACTGAAGTTGTTGTTGAACACATGGGAGTACGATATTGTTGCTATCACGGAGACATGGTTGAGGAAGGGTCAGGACTGGCAGCTCAATATTCCGGGGTATAGAATCTTCAGGTGAGACAGAGGGGGGTGTAAAAGGGGAGGGGGTGTTGCAATATTAATTAAGGAGTCAATTACTGCTGTAAGGAGGGATGATATATTAGCGGGTTCCTCTAATGAGGCCATATGGGTAGAACTTAAAAACAAAAAGGGGGCAAGCACTTTGCTGGGAGTGTACTATAGGCCCCCAAACAGTCAGGGGGAGATAGAGGAACAGATATGTAGGCAAATCTCAGAAAAGTGCGAAAATAATAGGGTAATAATAGTGGGGGATTTCAACTTCCCCAATATAAATTGGGATAGTCAGAGTGTGAAAGGCTTAGAGGGTACAGAATTCTTAAAGTGCATCCAGGAGAGCTTTTTGAGCCAACATGTAGAAAGTCCTACAAGAGAGGGGGCGGTACTGGACCTAATTCTAGGGAATGTAGCCGGGCAAGTGGTGGAAGTGTCAGTAGGAGAGCATTTTGGCGACAGTGACCATAATTCGGTGAGATTTAAGGTGGTCATGGAAAAGGACAAAGACGGCCCGGAAATAAGGGTTCTAAATTGGGGGAAGGCCGATTTTAATATGATAAGGCAGAATCTGGCCAAAGTGGACTGGGAGCAGCTACTTATAGGAAAATCCACATCAAAACAGTGGGAGACTTTCAGAAGGGAAATAGAGAGAGTACAACGCCAACATGTTCCTGTAAAGGTCAAGGGTGGGACCAACAAGCAAAGGGAACCTTGGATGACAAGGGATATACAAAAATGCATTAGGAGTAAAAGGGGGGCTTTTGGCAGTTACAAAAGACTAAAGACGGAAGAAGCCCTAGAGGAGTATAAAAAGTGCAGGGGCGTACTTAAAAAAGAAATTAGGAGCGCGAGGAGGGGCAATGAAATAACACTGGCGAGCAAAATAAAGGAAAATCCTAAGATGTTTTATAAGTATATTAAGGGCAAGAGGATAACCAGGGAAAGGGTAGGGCCCATTAGGGACCAAAGTGGAAATCTGTGTGTAGAGCCAGATGAGGTAGGCGGGGTTCTAAATGAATTTTTTGCATCTGTGTTCACTATGGAGAAAGACGATGCAGACATAGAAATCGGGCAAGGGGACTGTGACACACTTGAACATATTAGCATTGAGAGGGAGGAGGTGCTAGCGGTTTTAGCAGGCCAAAAAGTGGATAAATCCCCAGGCCCGGACGAGATGTATCCCAGGCTGCTGTGGGAGGCAAAGGAGGAGATTGCAGGGGCTCTGACACAAATTTTCAGAACCTCTCTGGCCACAGGGGATGTACCAGAGGACTGGAGAACAGCTAACGTAGTACCATTATTCAAGAAGGGTAGCAGGGATAAACCAGGGAATTACAGGCCAGTGAGCCTAACATCTGTGGTAGGGAAATTATTGGAAAAAATTCTGAGGGACAAAATTAGTCTCCACTTGGAGAGGCAAGGATTAATCGGGGATAGTCAGCATGGCTTTGTCAAGGGTAAATCATGTCTGACAAACCTGATTGAATTTTTCGAGGGGGTGACTAGGGGAGTGGATGAGGGAAATGCTGTGGATGTGGTTTACATGGACTTCAATAAAGCTTTTGACAAAGTCCCGCATAGGAGACTGGTCAAGAAGGTAAGAGCCCATGGGATCCAGGGTGCCTTGGCGCGTTGGATCCTAAACTGGCTGAGTGGCAGGAGGCAGAGGGTGATGGTCGAAGGTTGCTTTTGTGACTAGAAGCCTGTGTCCAGTGGGGTACCTCAGGGATCGGTGCTGGGTCCGTTGTTGTTTGTGATCTACATAAATGATTTGGATGAGAATGTAAAAGGTATGATCAGTAAGTTCGCAGATGACACAAAAATTGGTGGGGTGGTAAATTGCGAGGAGGAAAGCCTCAGGCTACAGGACGATATAAACGGGTTGGTCAGATGGGCAGAAAAGTGGCAAATGGAATTTAACCCTGAAAAGTGCGAGGTGATGCATTTTGGACGGACAAATAATGCAAGGGAATACACAATGAGTGGTAGGACCCTAGGAAGTACAGAGGGTCAGAGGGACCTTGGTGTACATGTACATAGATCCCTGAAGGCAGCGGAACAGGTAGATAAGGTGGTTAAAAAGGCATATGGGATACTTGCCTTCATTAGCCGAGGCATAGAATATAAGAGCAGGGAGGTTATGATGGAGCTGTACAAAACGCTGGTGAGGCCACAGCTGGAGTACTGTGTGCAGTTCTGGTCGCCTCACTATAGGAAGGATGTGATTGCTTTGGAGAGGGTGCAGAGAAGATTCACCAGGATGTTACCTGGGATGGAGCGCCTCAGCTATGAAGAGAGGCTGGACAGGCTGGGGTTGTTTTCCTTGGAGCAAAGAAGGCTGAGGGGGGACCTGATTGAGGTGTACAAAATGATGAGGGGCATAGATAGGGTAGATAAAGAGGAACTTTTCCCCTTAGTAGGGGGGTCAATAACAAGGGGGCATATATTCAGGGTAAGGGGCAGGAGATTTAGGGGGGATTTGAGGAGGAACTTCTTCACCCAGAGGGTGGTTGGAATGTGGAACTCAATGCCTGAAAGGGTGGTAGAGGCAGGAACCCTCACAACATTCAAGAAGCATTTGGATGAGCACTTGAAATGCCATTGCATACAAGGCTATGGACCAAATGCTTTAAAATGGGATTAGACTGGACAGGGATGGATGGGCGGCGCAGACACGATGGGCCGAAGGGCCTCTTTCTGTGCTGTAAAACTCTATAACTCTATAAAACTCTATATTAAAAGCTGTTGTTGTTTCACAGACACACTTCTACACACTGGAGCAGAAAACTTTAGAGATAGGGGCAGACATATTGGATATTATGACCCCACCATGGTGTGACCTGTACACTAATATAGAAGTCCCTTCCTGGATAAGGATAGCCTCCCACATTCTTGTAGTCTGCCTGGTTATCATTGTAGTTTATTTACTGTTTGTACACTGTAAAAAGGTCAAACATTCGCAAAAGTATGAGAATAGAGGGGAATGAAGGGAGCATTATGTGCGGGTAGAAGAAGAGACAACCGTTTAGATTTTGCTGCTTTGTATAAAGATAAAACTTTCCCTCCCTCCTCTGTATTATTTTTTATATGTATTCATGTGCATTTTTGAATTTTTCATTTGTGTACTTTATTTTATTATTGAAGTCTTATTAGATGTGTTGTTATTATTAAAAGGGTAATGTGTATGCACCAGGTGATGTAGGGGTATAAGGCCCCCCTCCACACCTGGAAGTAAGTTGTTAGATTTTTAACTCCAAGTTATTGCCATCTATAGATGCTTGATGTACACTAGATTTTTCTGAAATGTGAAATGCATGTGTCGTGGGGTCATGGATAGGTACATACTGGGGATGGTTAGATTGTGGAAAGTCAGAAAATTTTGCTCACCCAGAATATGATACTTCAAGCAAGTTACAGTATCATCAGGGGGGAGTGTAGGATTCGCAAAATTGGACTTTGTATTAATAAGGGTCAAATGGCAGAAGAGGCCATGATTTTAAAGACTGTTTTAAAAGAAGCCCAGAAAAAGGCGCATACAAAATGGCCGCCATACCATGTGACCGGCTTATTGGGACATTTTAAAATGGTTCCTGCGAATCCTCAGACAGCTTTGTGGATTCAACCCACAGTAAGTTCTGGAAGCCGTTTCTGAGAGAACAAAACTAGACCCACACATATACATATGGATTCGATGCAGATCCAGTCAAGATCGGCCTGGAGACAGAGGCCATCTAAATGTTGACCCAGAAAAAAGGGGACAATTTCATATTCATGAGAACAGCACCAAGGACTAGATAACAAGATCAGCAGGACATTAAAAACAATGAAGGTCATTCCAGACCAGAGATGGGCCTTTACCGGCCATCTAAAACATTAAAAAATATAATAACTACCCCACTGTGCTCCCAGCCCGCCAAAAGTTAACAAAGACTAACCTGATTTTGGGCGGGAAGTGGAGGCTCCTGAAGAAAAGGTATAATTGGAGGAGTCGGGGTTGAACAGTTACAGTTGGAGACGCAGTTACAGTTGGAGACAGTCACACTCAGAGACACACGACCGAGTGGCAGTGGGTGAAGAGGAGTCGCTTCGGGAGAAGATCAGCAAACTCCTCTCCACCATCGGAGGAGGAAGAAGAATTAAGCCAACATCAAGAAGACCATTCGAATCCGGCGTCCCGCTCCAGGGAAAAACATCAGGAGATCATCGACCATCCCCGGGCCATTGCCGAAATGAGAGGCCATCGACCCAACTCGGGAGAAGAGACGAAAACAAACTGAAGAAACAATGGGAGCCAGCCCAAGGCTCCTCTGACCGGGGTCAAGCCGATGATCCCCGACCCCGCCAACAGCCAGAACCAGCTGGTGTCCAGCCGCCCCCGACCCCCACCTCAGGAGAGAGCTGTGGCGCAGCTTGCTGGGGCTCCATGATCCACGTGGAGACGGAACGCCTGAAAGGATCAAACGCAGACTGGTTCAAAACCTCGTACTTCCTAGTTGGATTGGTGAGCATGTTTCTAGCCCTTCACAATCAGATCTAGATAGGTTAAAGGGGGTGGACTTAAGGGTACAATTAACATGAGTTGTTGTCCCTCGATGTTCTGTGTGTTTCCTTATTTAATGATGATCTTTGTAGAGTATAGGATGCCTGTATTTGCCTTAGTTAGTATTGTGTCATTATGATTTGTTTGTGTTTTTCCCTCCCATGTACTCCCTTATCTGCTTGCATTTGATTTATTTTTCCTTATGCAATAAAATTTCATTTTGTTTTCATCAAACTTGGTCGACAAGAGTTTTCTCTACATTGTAGTTCCTGCCCCAAAGTCCAGAGTACAGAATCTAAGGGGCGAGTGGGTCGAACCACTCAAGGTTTTACTGTGCAAGAGAGAGAGGCCTCTAGAGAGAGAAACCTCTGCGATCTAAAACCCCTTACAACACTTCAAAAGTACTTAATTGGCTGTAAAGTGTTTTGGGGCATCCTGAGGTTGTGAAAGGTGCTATATAAATGCAAGTTTTTTTCAACATTTATTACGTGGTAATTTGGAGTTTTTGTTGGTGCTTTGGAGATTGAATTCAATGACTTTATCCATTATTCTGTGAAAACAGTAAATTAATGGTCTTTAATTATTATACATATGCGACAATCTCCCATGACATTGCACATGAGAATTCAACAATAAGCAAGGTTAGAGGCAGGAATAATTGGCCAAGAGCACACAGATGGAATTGAATTCCCATTTTAAAGTTATGAATTCTGTACTTATTTTAATATTTCCATTACAAATTCCAATGTCCAATTCTATAAACGACCAATGTAAACCTACCAGTGATGGCAGTGCAGCCTCTTCACTGGAGGAAGAGTGTAATTACAATGCGGCAAGTTCCATTATAAGTGCAGATGTAGGAATTTATAATACAAAAAGTTGACAGAAAGTGTGGATGAACATCAGATTTTTAATGGCCCAGAAATTCGTGTCGGGGGCTTCCCACGGGTGCAAGCTCCCGACCTGCACTTACCTTGCGCGCCGGCAGTTGTGCTCTGGGCTCCCATGGAATTCTGCTCCGGGGCCTGCTCCAACTCCCGGTGCGCTGTGCTTGCATGTCCCAAGGGCGTAGTTAGCGCGATGCGTCCCCTGGGATCACGTGAGCCATGGGCAGCCAATCATAGGAGGGAAAAGTCCATTCATAAGATTGACAGGAAGACCTGTCTAAACTTATGAATATATGGGCCCCAAAATAACAGTACACCTTCAAATAATTTTTTTTTTAAATCACACTTTTTAAATAAACTATAAATTACATTAAATAACTATTTTAAACAACAATTTAAATTTTTGAAAAAAAGAATTTTATTTAAAAAAACGGGCTAAAAATAAACTTACCTTGCTTTAAAGTATTTAAAAATGATAAACCAGTGGAAAAAATGTTTTAATTTTAATTAATTGACCACTTACCTTTTAAAATGCAGGCCTTACGCCTGGTTTTTACATTTCTGAAATCTAAAGACTTACCCTCACGGAAAAACCTGTAAAAAAAACGTAAGTTCAAAGCACACGCGCAGACTCCCCCGCGCACGACCTCTGAACCCCTTCGTTCAGAGGAACGGAAGTGCCGGTTTCCCGCGCATGCACAGTGCATGCTAGAAACCGGCACTTCCATCGGGTCCACGCGTGAGTACCCCATGCGTACTCACGCGTTGGGACCTGAATTTCTGGGCCAATATATTATTGGTCGACCTCCCTTGTGATGTCGTATTTTATTGATACATCGCCCACGAAGTCTTGACATTGAATGCACTGTTCAGGTGAGCGGGTTTAGGGTTGATAATTGGATTAGCGATGAGGGAGCACTGGGATGCTGGAGGGCAAAAAAAGCCAAAGACAGAAGACACAGCAGGGTTAAAGGGCAGGGAGTAGGGAATGTAGATGAGGGTTAGAGGCCTTGAGGAGAAAGGGAGAAGCCAGACCAGGGTAAGATGCTGGGAGTGAGTGTAAAGGAAGATTGCACAGGATTCAGGGGTCAGGGGGTGGAGGAACTAAGAGAAGGCTTAGAAGCTAGGGAGAGGGGTAGAGGACAAAGGTACAGCATTGCAAGAGTGTTAGAGGCCTGAGCAGGCTTGAACCAAGAGGAAGCAACTGCAATAGTGGAAACAGTGATGCCAGTAGATTAAGCCTGGTAATAGCAGAGCTGGATGTGACAGGGGAACTGGAGGTGGGGGGTAGGGGAGGAGGGAGAAGAGAAAGGTGCAACAAAGAGGAGAGGGGAAATGTGAAGAGAGGAAAGGGAGGTGGAAGGAAGAAGGGAAAGGGGGAGAAGGGGGAGAGCAGGGAGAAAGGAGGTAGAGAAGGACAGAAGGGAAAAGAGGAGAAATAATGGGGGGAAGAATGAAGGAGAATGCTGAGGAGAAATGGATTGGGGAAAAGGTGAGAGGGAGGGGAAGGGAGAAGAGAAGGGTAAGATTGATGTTAAAAGGTTCTATATAAATGCAAGTTTTTATTGTGTTTCTTATTATTATTTTGTCAGTGTAGCTGACATACTATTAATCTGGGGGAAAATGGAAGTCATGATGTCCATGGTACAAACAGTTTGAACATTTTGATATAAAGTCCCCACCGCTTATAGCGGGCTTTTGGTGTTAATGTGATTTGCCCGATATACGTAGTGGACAGTATAACAAGTAACAGGAAAGCAGGAGACAGCCGTGAGACGAACTACACCTGTTCTCTGACTGTGACAGCTGGGAAAATAGTGAGACCAGTTTAGATGTGTAATTCCACACTGCGATTCCACGTTATTCCCACTTTCTAATCGAGAGCTACAGTTCCAGCCATTCACTTGCTATGGGGTCACTCTCGGGAGTACTGGGGTGGGTGCAATTTCTCCATTCCTCCAATCGTGCAACTTGAGGAGGTTGGGGCTGGGGATGGAAGGCATTATTACAGGCCCCACGGGAAGGGGAAGGGGAACTGTAGAACCAAGGGTACCAGTAAGGTTCTACTTTAATAGAACTATTGCACTTCATGGAAGTGTTCTGTTCTCCAAGTGACTGGGAGAGGCCCGAAGTGGCAGAGTAAGAAGGGAAAGCGATACAACAAAGTATACCCGAAATATCCGGTGAGCTTAATATAAGTGGCAACTTTGTGATTGACTCCGATGGTAATGACAAATGGTTAGCGCTAGTTGCTTGATACAGGCGGCTGCCCGTGATAAGCGTGGACGGTTTAGGTGGTGACTGTACTTAGTAACATGCTAGAAGCTGCTTCATTTGATCATGAGGTAATGGCATCAATTGATGAATGTGATCATTAACAATAGAACTCTTTTTTAATGTATAAAATCAAAGTTAAATCTTTGGCACCTCCATGGGAACTTTTTTACTGTGGTGTGGGGGTAAGATTTTACAAAAGGATTCCCTGTCTCTGTAAGGTTTTGACATTGATTCTGTTTTTGATTATGGATGTTTGAGTACTGCAGCCAATACATCAGCTGGCCTATTGAATGTTCTGTAAAAACAATGAGCACAGGTCGGTTGCATACAAATAAATGATAAAAATACATCAAACATGAAAATGGAAATGATAATTCAGAAGAAAATTGATGTTCTGAATATACTGGTGCTGTGGTGGAGCCACCAAAGGACTCAGAGCGGTTGTACATAATTCCTTTAACAGCAATGTAGTTTCTGTCTGTGCCTGTACCTTTAATTACACTGTTTGACTGTACAATGTCTAGTTACCTTTACAGCGCGGTTTCAACGTGATGACGTCATGCCGTTAGTCACGTGATGCCTCAATGGTGGGAAGAACGTGATGACGTTATGACGTCAGTCTTCTGACCAGAGGATCAGTCCTCGTGGAGCCCTCAGGGAGCGTAGACCTGTTATTGATGTGTTCCAGCAGTTTCCAGTTTAAACTCATTTCATTTCATTAAAGTTCATTATTTTAATTGCCTGAGTCGAACTCAGTCCTTCTGATAGGAACTTCCGTTCCTACAGTGTGAACTAAGAATTAAGATGGAGGGCATGCTAGACATTTCTCAATCGCTGGTACCTGTAAGTCTGATACTACTCTATAAAATAATTAAGAAATGATTTGTACTTTTTTAAAAGGCTGAATATAGATTTTCTCTGTGGGAGACCTGGATAAGGCCAGATTTGAATTTAGCAAAGAGGATTTTGAACACAATGGAATAAAGAAAATAAGCTAATAGAGTTACAAGGCCTATCGACCCTAACTGCAAATGGTTCAAATTTGAAGTCTGAATGTTTTGGTAACTAAAATGAATTCCCGTGCTGAACTGTTATGTATTTCCCCCAAAGTCTCCATACTTAAAACCACAAATTAGGAACACTAGCCTAATTAACCACAGGATTTACAGGATATGCATAAAGACTCTAATCTAGTTTTAATGCACAAGTTTAATGCCACAATTTGAAGGATCAGAAAGGATAACATTCTGTATATTCTGTATACTCTGGCATTCCTTTCAGAAGCACCAAAGATGAGGTTTTAATCACCTACAGAACGTAATTTCTGACTAAGATAGAAATTTTAAACAATGTTGTGCTAAACAATTTATAAGGATAGCAGATTTCCTTTTCTAAAGGACATTAGTGAACCAGATGGGTTTTTATGACAATCTGACAGCTTCATGGTCACCATTAGTGACACTAGCTTAATATTCCAGATTTATTTAATTAATTGATTTTAAATTCCCTAGCAGCCATGGGGGGATTTGAACTCATGTCTTGTGCAATCATTAATCCAGAGCTTCTAGAATTACTAGCCCACTGACATTACCACTATGCTACTACCTCCACTTAAATGGAAGGGTCCAAGCGCGGCTTGACCTGGGGCTCAGCTGGGCCACCAGGGATCGGAGTGCCGGTAAAAGAGCCCGGCACTCAAGAGAAGTGCCGGGCTCACGGAGCGCAGCCAGCACCCCGTGAAGGGGGCTTCACAGGAGGCCGGGGACAGCACCGGGGTCAGGTGCTGGCAGGCGGCCAGCAACAAAAATGGCCGCCCGGCACCTCCCCTTTAACTTGCGCCACCCCAGCCGCAGGTAGGCCCCTTTGACCCTGTTGGACATAGCAACCTGCGGCAAGTCAGGGGGCGCTACCAAAGATCGCGGCTGGGGCGCGAGCGGGGCACTATGCATGGTGATGACGTCATTGCCGGAGACGCAGCACAGTGTGGCGCTAACGGTTATGGCCACCGCTAACATCCCGCTGAATTTCGCGGGAGGCATTAGTGGTGCTGCGCCCGGGTGCTAGTTGCATTGCGCCCAGTTACCGCCCTCGATAGCGCCCTCTTAGGGCGCTAATGGGAGGCACAAATCAACTGAATTTTTCCCCCATGTTTAAGGAAATGGATAGGTGTTGGAAGGAGGCAATAAAGGGCCTGACTGACTATAACAGAGTCTATTAAAGCACATCTTAAAATAAGAAAGGGTCAGCCAAGTGGAACAGTGAGCAGAGCTAAATATGTCAGGAAAAGAAAAGAATACAAGAGTATTTGTAAGTTTGTGGCTGATGGTAATATAGAAACATGGAAGATAGGAGCAGGAGTAGGCCTTTCAGCCCCTCGAGCCTGTTCGGCCACTTAATGAGATCATGGCTGATCATCCAAATTCAGTACCCTGTCCCTGCTTTCTCTCCATATCCCTTGATCCCTTTAGCCTTAAGAAATATATCTAATTCCTTCTTGAATATATTTAATGAATTGGCCTCAACTGCCTTCTGTGGTAAAGAATTCCACAGGTTCACCACTCTCTGGGTGTAGAAATTCCTCCTCATCTCAGTCCTAAATGGCTTACCCATTTTCCTTAGACTGTGACCCCTGGTTCTGGACTACCTCGCCATCGGCAACATCATTCCTGCATCTAGTCCATCTAGCCTTGTCAGAATTTTATAAGTTTCAATGAGATCCCGTCTCATTCTTCTAAACTCTAGCGAATATAAGCCTAATCGACCCAATCTCTTTTCATACGTCATTCCTGCCATCCCAGGTATCAGTCTGGTGAATCTTCGCTGCACTCTCTCCATGGCAAGAATATCCTTCCTCAAATAAGGCGACCAAAACTGCACACAATACTCAAGGTGTGGTCTCACCAAGGCCCTGTACAACTGCAGCAAGACATCCTTGCTCCTGTACTCGAATCCTCTCGCTATGAAGGCCAACATACCATTTGCCTTCTTAACCGCCTGCTGCACCTGCATGCTTACCTTCAGCGACTGGTGCACAACGACACCCAGGTCTCGTTGCACTTCCCCTTTTCCCAATCTATTGCCGTTCAGATAATAATCTGTCTTCCTGCTTTTGCCACCAAAGTGGATAACCTCGCATTTATCCACATTATACTGCATTTGCCATGCATCTGCCCAATCACCCAACCTGTCCAAATCATACTGGAGTTTCTCGGCATCCTCCTCACAGCACACACTGTTGTGTATGTAATATGTGTGCTACTTTAAACCTACGGACAGGACTGCACTACTTGTAGGGCGTAGTGATACGCAGTACCACTCCTGGCCATAGGGGTATAAATAGTACTGTGGGTACTGATCTCCCCTCAGTTCCCGCCTGTGGGCATGAAGTAAAGACCTACGTGTAGTCCCTACCTCCAACCAGTAAAGACCTGTTTGAGTTATACGTTTAAGTCTTTGTGTTAATTGTTCAATACAATACACATACTTAACACTGGCGACGAGTCAGATTCTTACCCTGCGGCAGTTATTCCACGGCGGCTTCGTCCACAGACAGGACGTTGAAGAGAGGTTTCAAACCGCACCACCCCACTGGAAGCGACAGGCATTAGGACCCTGAAGCCTCCATCAGCGACTGAAAACTGGAGGACAGAAGACATCCTGCAGCTTCTTTTTCAACCTCGGTGGTGGGTAAGCCGAGCAGCGTTGGCTGCAAAGACAGGGCTGGGGGAAGTCGGAGATACAAGGGTGATCGCGATCGGGAGATAAGGGCCATCGATCGCAATCCCTGATAAGGGCCGCACTCGGGCTGAAAGGCGCAGCGTCGGCAGACACTGAAGGCGCGAGAGCCGCGGTGAAAAGCGCGGGCCATCGATCGCGGCGGAGATAAGGGCCGCACTCGGGGCTGAAGGGAGACGGCGTCGGGGGACGGGTGAAGACCGCCAAGTGCGGGAAAACCGCCATTTTGTGGGTGGAGGACGACGGCAAGAGCGGGAAGCCGCCATCTTTGATAACAAGTAAAGAAAATAAAATCTGAGAAATTGCAAATCTACAATGCCTAAACACGGGAATATTAGCACCTTTGATAGTGACCTGGAAGATTGGGCCATATATGTTGAAAGAGTAAAAAATTATTGTAAGGCCAATAAAATTCGTGACCAAGATAAAGCTCTAACATTATTAAATTTAATGGGTGCGAAGACATACGGGCAATTGAAACACCTGTTATCACCAGATGAACCGGCGGATAAGACGTTCGATGAGATTGTTATTGTCCTGAAAGATCATCTAAACCCCACGCCGCTGATGCTAGCGGAACGATTTAAATTTTACGACAGAAGGCAGCTACAGCATGAAAGCAATGCTGAATATTTGCTGGAATTGCGTAAATTAGCGAAATATTGCCAGTTTGGAACGGGACTGACAGATGCACTACGAGACAAATTTGTGTGTGGTTTATTTAAACAGGATACACAAAAGCGACTGCTCGAGGAGAATGAGCTGACGCTTGAGAAGGCGGTCACTATGGCAGCAGCACACGAAGCCGCAGCGAGAGGCACGGCAGTAATGCAGCTACGGTCACCGGAGCTCAGTGCACACAAATTGGGTGTGAGTTCTGGCAAATGTTATCGTTGTGGAAAGACAACGCATGATCAGAACCAGTGTTGGTTTAAAAACCAAGAATGTAGAACTTGTGGTAGGCTTGGACACATAGCTAGAGTATGCAGGTCAGGGAAGAAGACCAGCAACAAGAAGTCACCGCAAGGAAAATACGCAAAAGTACACAAGGTGGCCGAACAGGAGTCCGATTCAGACGCTAGCAGTAATGAACTGGCTGGCTTAAGCAGTATTGAACTGGCTAGCTTAAGGGTACTCAACGTTGGTAAGGGTGCAGACCTCCAGACAATTTGGGTCACTCTTCAGATAGAAGGAGTCCAAGTAAAACTGGAATTGGACACTGGATCGGCATTGACGGTCATAAATAAGAAAGATTATGGAAGGTTATTCCAACATATTCCCCTACAGGATACGGAGCTCATATTGAAAACATACACGGGGCAAAGAGTGTACCCCATCGGGAAAATTGAGGTCACAGTGGACCACAAGGGCGAAGAAAGTCAAATAATGGACTTATATGTGCTATCTGAAGGAGGTCCTCCACTACTAGGATGGTAGTGGATTAGGAAAATGAATATCGACTGGCATTTCCTACAAACAATAATGAGTGAGAACTCGGTGAACATAATCAACCCAGACTCTGGAACTGATGATGGTAAGACCAACCCGTGTGCAAAAGACAAAGTTTCAGCACAGAATTCCACTGAAATAGAGAATTCTGAGTCTGTCCAGTCTACGGACATGCACATTTCTGAGGGACACCGGGCTCGAACTCAACTCCATTTCAAACTGCAACAGCAATTAGAACAAATGATTCGCCGTTTTGAGCAAGAGATGAATGCGACAAAAGAGTTCTTTGATACAGAGTGGGAACATCTGGAAAGACAACAGAAGCAGCTGCTGGAGCAAATGGAGCAGGAGCACACAAAACGTCTGATGTCAGAGGAGTTAACGGTCAGCCAACTCCTGCATATGCTGAAGGACAGGACTCTGAAATGGGAAAAACTTGAACACGAACTTGAATATTCAAACGGAAGGGGTTCGGAGCTCTCAAAGGTTATTGGAAGAGCTGAGGTGGCAACACAGACTGAGATGACTGCAACAGAGCAGCCCTTGGATGCCAAAAGTATGCTGACTCACGTCAACGTAGAACAACAGACCGCTGAAACAGCTGCTCCGGTAGAGGGATTGAATAGTCCGATCAATCAATCTCCAAAAGTTGTTGAAGTAGTAAAATCTCAAATGAGGTAATTAGTAAACGACTTGCTGAAAGCCCAGAAAAAGCTGGATGAAGAGGTACGCATGAAGAAGTCTCTTCAGGAAAGATGTCTGGACTTGGAACAAACGCTGGCTAACGCCCAGCTGGGTATGGAGGAAATAGAAGACCCTCTCGCTGGCCTAGATCAGGACGACACCGAATATTACCATGAACTATTGAGTGACACTGAATATTATAGTGACCTGGTCTGCCCAGCTTGTGATGAAAACTCCCAAAGTGCAGAAATCAGGATGAATCACTTAAAGTCTAAGGAACATAGGGAGATGGTGGCGCTACAGCTGGCAGCTGACAGGGGAGCCCAGAGAGTCTCTAAGAAGCAGAAAAGGAAAAGACAAAGCAGAAGATGATAACCATCTGAACCATTATCACCCCTACCAAATCACACACGTGGTCCCTCCGAACGGAGCCAAATCAATTCGGAAGTTCAAGCTGTTAAATCCATGGAAGGACTATTGAATGAGTCACTCCAGCAACGTGAACCGACTACACCACAGAGACTGAATCTGTGAACTATTTTCCGCAGAGTTTGAATCTGTGAACTGCTTTCCGCAGAGACTGAATCTGTGATCTGTTTTGACATGAAGTTATCTATGTATCTATGTTATTCTGTTATGTAAACCTGAAGTTATATATGTATATATGTTATTACGTTATGTTAAATGGGGAGATGACTGTAAAGCTAAGAAGGGAGGAATGTTGTGTATGTAATATGTGTGCTACTTTAAACCTACGGACAGGACTGCACTACTTGTAGGGCGTAGTGATACGCAGTACCACTCCTGGCCATAGGGGTATAAATAGTACTGTGGGTACTGATCTCCCCTCAGTTCCCGCCTGTGGGCATGAAGTAAAGACCTACGTGTAGTCCCGACCTCCAACCAGTAAAGACCTGTTTGAGTTATACGTTTAAGTCTTTGTGTTAATTGTTCAATACAATACACATACTTAACACACACGCTTACCCAGCTTTGTGTCATCTGCAAACTTGGAGATATTACATCTAGTTCCCGCGTCTAGATCAGTTATATATATTGTGAATAGCTGGGGTCCTAGCACCAATCCCTGCGGTACCCCACTAGTCACTGCCTGCCACTTGGAAAAGGACCCGTTTATTCCAACTCTTTGCTTCCTGTCTGCCAACCAGTTCTCTATCCAAGACAGTACCTTATCCCCAATCCCATGTGCTTTAACTTTGCATGCTAATCTCTTATGCGGGACCTTATCAAAAGCCTTCTGAAAGTCCAAATACACCACATCCGCTGGTTCTCCCTTATCTATTCTACCAGTTACATCCTCAAAAACCTCCAGTAGTTTAGTCAAGCATAATTTCCCTTTTTTAAATCCATGTTGACTTTGTCCGATCCTGTCACTGTTTTCCAAGTGCTCTGCTATTACATCTTTTATAATGGACTCTAGCATTTTCCCCACTACCGATGTCAGGCTTACCGGTCTATAATTCCCCATTTTCTCTCTACCACATTGATGTAAGAAAAAGGAGACTTACCATCAAGTAACTTTAAAGTAAGCTTTAAGTAACTTATAAACACACTATATACACAAGAGAGGTCTTTACCATGCCTCTGGTAGAAGCCTCTTACAATACTGAACAGACCAGTATTTATACCAGTCCAACAGGAAGTGACATATGACAGGAAGTGAGGTATGTACACAGTTCATAGTTCATAGTTCATAGTTCACAGGAATTGATGACATAACTTCCCGGAAGTTATCATTTTTATCACATTCTTCCCTCCTGCAGGATTAGGAGGCTGTGGTCTACCTTTTGGTCCGCAGCCGCCGAACAAGGAAGAGTCGCACCCGTTTGGATTCCCGTCGTAGAGGGTCGCTGGTCCGCTTACATGCGGTTGGCCATTGGTCAGAGTCTGTTTGGCCTGGATTGCCCTGTGAAGGGTCGGGGAGATCATGGCTTCGAGTACGAGCCCCAATAGGTTCAAAGTCGGACTGCCTCTGTTCAGAGGGAGGTGCAGAGCTGGTCTGTGGCGGATCAGTACTTTCATGCACGGTACTGGGAGGGTCGCAACCTTGAGCACGGGGTTCTACCGGCACCAAGCTAGTTGGTGTCCGATCAGGATCCTGGAGAGGGGTACCCGATAGGTCCCAAGAGTTTCCTGGTGAAATGCCATCACCCGATGTCCCACTAGGTCCTGGTGGGCAGGGAGCCAGATCCCGTAATGATACGGTAGATTCTCGGCCGTCGGAATATCGTATGTTTGCATAGGTGGGGTTGGCATCGGTTAGTTCGACCTCGTCTACAAGAGGGTCATTTTTAGACGTCCGAACATATCTTCGGAGTAATACAGGTCCAGGAGTAGTTACCCATGATGGGAGTGATGTCCCATGAGATGAGCGACGCTGGAATCCAAAGAACCGCTCATGAGGTGTAGTATTTGTGGCTGTAGAAAGCAGGGACCGTATAGAGTGCAATGCATCCGGAAGCACTGTTTCCCATTGCTGGTCTGGTAGGCCCCGAGATCTTAAAGCGAGACGTACGGAATTCCAGATGATACCGTTATACCTCTCTACCTGCCCATTTCCGATGGGATGGTATGGTGTTGTTTTGCTTGTAGCAATTCCCCGTTCTGAGAGGTAGTCCTTGAGTTCCCTTGACATAAAGGATGGACCCCGATCTGAGTGAATATAAGCCGGCATGCCACAGAGAGAAAATACCTGCTCAAGGCAGCAGATTACTGTGGACGCCAGCATATTGGAGCAGGGGAAGGCAAACGGAAAACGTGAATATTCGTCGATCATGGTGAGCAAATATGTGTTCCGAGTTGAAGAGGGCACTGGGCCCTTAAAATCGATGCTAAGTCGTTGCATCGGTTGGGTTGCATGTATGAGTATACCATCTGAGGGGCGGAAGAACTGAGGTTTTAATTCCGCACAAAGCCGGCATTCTGAGCATATTTTCTTTACATCTCCAGTGGAAAAAGGGAGATTCCGTGATCGTACGAAATGTAGCATGCGCGTAACGCCAGGATGACACAAACCATTGTGGACATCCATGAGAGTGGAGGATGACATAGTGGAGCAGAATGCCCGTGTGAGGGTGTCCGGGGCCACATTCTCCTTGCCAGGCCGATAGAGAATGGTATAACCAAAAGAGGCCAGTTCCATCCTCCAAAGTTGTATTTTATTATTCTTAATTTTGGTTCGTTTTCGATTATCGAGCATGAAGGCGACTGATCGTTGGTCCGTGATCAATGTAAAGTGCTGGCGAGCTAGAAAATGGTTCCACTTCCGTACTGCCTCTATGATGGCTGTGGCTTCTTTCTCAACCGGAGGATAATGTAGCTCGGCACCTTGTAAGGTCCTGGACATAAATGCTACAGGACGACCTTCCTGATTCAGAGTAGCCGAGATCGCCACCTCCGAGGCATCACATTCAACCACGAAAGGGAGATTCTCATCAATGGAGTGAAGAGCCGCTTTTTCCAACTGTTTTTTGAGAAGGTTAAAGGCTGCAACAGCCGCTGTTCCCAGTGGAAATGATCTAGCATGCAGCAAGGGTTGGATTTTGTCCGAAAAATGAGGAATCCATTTAGCGTAGTATGCAAACAGACCGAGAGCCCGACGTAAAGAAGCCGGATTCTTAGGTGACGGGAGCTCTTGGAGCGGGCGAAGTCTTTCTGGGTCTGGCTTAATGATACCATTGCCTACGCAGTAGCCAAGGATGTTGATGGTCGGTTGCGACTCAACAGATTTGGATTCATTCAGGGTCAAATTACGGCGATGGAGGGCATCCCGAAATTTTTGGAGGTTGGAGTCGTGTTCCTGTTGATCGTGACCTGCAATGGTAATGTTATCAAGATAGGGAAAAGTGTCCCTTAGGTTTTCCTGCTTAACCAGGCCATCCATTGCCCGTTGAAAGACAGCCACTCCATTAGTAACCCCGAATGGGAGGCGACGAAATTGGTACAGCCGTCCATTAGCCTCAAAGGCTGTGTACTGCTTATCTGAGACCTTCAAGGGTAACTGATGATAGGCACTTTTTAAATCGTAAGTTGAGAACACTTTGTATTCGGCCAGTTTATTAACCATATCATCAATGCGTGGCAATGGGTAGGCGTCCAAGTCGGTAAATTGATTGATGGTTTGCGAATAATCGATGCATAGTCGCTGTTTGTGAGGTTTTAGAGGGTTCTTGACAATGACGACTTGAGCCCGCCAGGGCGACGAACATGGTTCAATGATATCCTCTGCTAGAAGTCGAGAGATTTCAGCCGCAATAAAAGATTGGTCTTCCTGATTAAAGCGCCACGATTTCATTATTATCGGTTGGCATTGAGGCGGAATACTGGCAAATAATGAGGGTTCATCAAGTGAAGCTGCTGGTAATGCACAAAATGGTAATTTAGACGGTATATTAGAAATAGTAAGTCCGGGTTTGGATCCACCAAACTCAATGGTGAGTTTCTTATGCTGTTTTTGGAAGTCCAGCCCTAAGAGGAGATCACTACATAAGTCTTTGAGCACCGAAAGTCGGGTGGAGGGATACATACGACCATGAAGTGTCATATCAACAACACAAAAGCCGGAGATTCTGGTATTAAGTGATGACTGGGCCATCGCAATTGCCTGGTCCGATGGGAAGACATGTAGTTTCAATTTCGCAACAATCTGTTCCTTAATGAAACTATCATTAAGATCAGAGCATTCTGAAGGGGGAGGGGGATCAGCCAGTTGTCGTGGTACATGTAGGTACCAACGATGTAGGTAAAAAGAGGGAGGAGGTCCTACAAGCTGAATTTAGGGAGTTAGGAGCTAAATTGAAAAGTAGGACCTCAAAGGTAGTAATCTCTGGATTGCTACCAGTGCCACGAGCTAATAAGTTTAGAGAGAGTAAGATAGATAAGCTAAATACGTGGCTTGAGCAGTGGTGCAAGGGAGAGGGATTTAAATTCTTGAGGCATTGGAACCAGTTCTTGGGGAGGAGTGACCTGTACCAAGGGGACGGTCTACACCTGAGCTGTGAGGGAGCCGATGTCCTCGGGGTAATATTTTCTAGGGCAGTTCGGGAGGATTTAAACTAATTTGGCAGGGGGATGGGAACCTAGATAGTGGAAAAGAGGGAAGTCATATGAAGTCAGAAATAGATGGTAGAAAGGTGAGAAGCAATAAGCAAAGGAGAGAAACACAAAGGGCCAAACTAATTCATAATGAGAGTGTGAAAAAAGCAAGCCTGAAGGCTTTGTATCTTAATGCTAGAAGCATTAGGAACAAGGTGGATGAATTAGTTGTGGAAATAGAGGTAAACAAGTATGATTTGATTGGGATTACAGAAACGTGGCTGCAGGGTGGGCAAGGCTGGGAACTTAACATCCAGGGATATACAATATTTAGGAAGGATCGGCAAAAAGGTAGGGGAGGTGGGGTAGCATTGCTGGTAAAGGAGGGGATTAATGCAATGGAAAGGAAGGATATTAACTCGGATGAAACGGAATCTGTATGGGTAGAAATGAGAAATAGCAAGGGGAGGAAAACGTTAGTGGGTGTGATATATAGGCCTCCAAATAGTAATATGGAGGTGAGGGAAGGCATAAAAAGGGAAATTAGAGAAGCGTGCGATAAGAGCACAGCTGTCATCATGGGTGACTTTAATTTACATATTGATTGGACTACCCAAATTAGTAAAAATTCTGAGGAGGAGGAATTCCTGGAATGTTTTCGGGACGGTTATCTGGACCAATATGTCGAGGAGCCGACTCGAGATCAGGCCATTTTAGACTGGGTATTGTGCAATGAGAAGGGACTTATCAACAATCTTCTTGTACGAGGCCCCTTGGGTCAGAGCGATCATAATATGATCGAGCTCTCAGTCGAGATGGAGAGTGAGGAAATTGAATCAGAGACTAAGGTCCAGAACTTAAATAAAGGGAATTACGAGGGTATGAGACGGGAATTGGGTAAGATTGATTGGGTGGTGTTTCTGGGGGGATTGACAGTGGATAGACAATGGCAAGCATTCAAAGATAGAATGGAAGAATTCCAGAACATGTTTATACCGGTTTGGCATAAAAATAAACCTAAAAAGGTGGCTCAACCGTGGATAACGAGGGAAATTAGGGACAGCATAAAATCAAAAAAAAGGGCATATCAACTGGCAAAAAAAAGCACCAGACCGGAAGATTGGGGGCAGTACAGGATACAGCAAAAGAGGACAAAGGGATTAATCAGGAAGGGGAAAATAGAATACGAAAGTAAACTTGCAGCAAACATAAAGACAGACTGCAAAAGCTTTTATCGGTATATCAGGAGGAAAAGACTGGTAAAATCCCAAGTCGGTCCCTTGCAGTCCGATTCGGGAGAATATATAATGGAGAATAAGGAAATGGCAGACCAATTAAACTCATACTTTGGTTCTGTATTCACAAAGGAGGACACAAATAACCTCCCAGGAATATCAGCAAACATAGGGACTAATGAGAGGGAGGAGCTGACAGAAATTAGTATCTCTAGGGATATGGTGTTGGGTAAGTTGAGGGGACTGAAGGCCGACAAATCCCCGGGGCCTGATAAACTACATCCTAGGGTACTTAAGGAGGTGGCCCTGGAGATAGCAGATGCTCTAAGGATCATCTTCCGGAACTCCATTGACTCGGGAACAGTACCCGTGGATTGGAGGGTAGCTAATGTTACCCCAATATTTAAAAAGGGGGGTAGAGAGAAAGCAGGGAATTATAGACCAGTAAGCCTTACATCGGTTGTGGGCAAAATGCTAGAGTCCATTATTAAGGATAAAATAGCGGAGCACTTGACAAATGGGGAAAGGATCGGACAGAGTCAACATGGATTTACAAAGGGTAAATCGTGTTTGACTAATCTGCTGGAATTTTTTGAGGAAGTAACTGGTAAAATAGATGGGGGAGAGCCAGTGGATGTGGTGTACCTTGACTTCCAGAAAGCCTTCGATAAGGTTCCACACAAAAGATTATCATGCAAAATTAAGGCTCATGGGATTGGGGGCAAAGTATTAACGTGGATAGAGAACTGGCTGGCGGATAGAAAACAGAGAGTTGGAATAAACGGCTCGTTTTCGGAGTGGCAGGCAGTGACCAGCGGGGTGCCGCAAGGATCTGTCCTGGGACCCCAGCTGTTCACAATATATATAAATGATCTGGATCAGGGAATTGGATGCAATATTTCCAAATTCGCTGACGACACTAAACTAGGAGGAGGGGTGGGCTCTGATGAGGATGTCAGGAGGCTACAGTGCGATTTGGACAGGTTGGGGGAATGGGCGGATACGTGGCAGATGCACTATAATGTGGATAAATGCGAGGTTATCCACTTTGGGGGTAAAAACAGGAGGGTAGATTATTATCTAAATGGCAATAGATTGGGAGATGGGGAAGTGCAGAGGGACCTGGGTGTTCTTGTGCACCAGTCACTGAAGGAGAGCATGCAGGTGCAACAGGCGATTAAGAAGGCAAATGGTATGTTGGCCTTCATATCAAGGGGGTTCGAGTATAGGAATAGGGATACCTTACTACAGCTGTACAAGGTGCTGGTGAGACCGCATCTGGAGTATTGTGTACAGTTTTGGTCGCCCCATCTGCGGAAGGATGTTCTTGCCATGGAAAGAGTGCAGCGGCGATTCACCAGGCTGATACCTGGAATGGCGGGAATGACCTACGAGGAGAGATTGAATAGTTTGGGCTTGTACTCACTGGAGTTTAGAAGATTGAGAGGGGATCTCATCGAAACATATAAAATTATGGCAGGCCTGGACAGGCTGAATTCAGAGAGAATGTTTCCAATGGCCGGGGAGCACAGAACCAGGGGCCACAGTCTAAAAATAGCGGGCAAATCATTTAAAACAGAGATGAGGAAGAATTTCTTCACTCAAAGAGTGGTGAGCCTGTGGAATTCCCTGCCACAGAGGGCTGTGAAGGCTAATTCAATAAATATTTTCAAGAGAGAATTGGATATATTTCTGAAGGCTAAGGGGATTAAGGGTTACGGAGAAAAGGCGGGGACGGGGTACTGAACTGGTAAGATCAGCTAAGATCTCAGATGAAGATCAGCCATGATCTCATTGAATGGCGGAGCAGGCTCGAAGGGCCGAATGGCCTACTCCTGTTCCTATCTCTATGTTTTTTTGTTTTATCAGTACTTCCTGAGTCAATTAAGGCATCTAAGGTATGCCCTTTAATTGAAATTTTTGTGGCTGCCTGAGACAGGTTCTGTGGGCAAGCAGCTGTAATTGGTGTCGTTGCACAGAGAGTGGCTAAAACTCTCGGTGTGCTTCTTCGGGAGAGAGCTCGAGAGGAAGCTTGATAGGTCCTAGCTGGAGCATCTTGATAGGCCCTAATTGGGGCAGTTCGGTAGGCCTTAGCTGGATTGGCCCTCGTAGAGGCCCTTGATAGGCAAACTTTAGCAAAGTGTCCTTTTTTCCCGCAATAACTGCAGATTGCATTGCGAGCAGGGCAGGTTTTCCTAGGGTGAAAAGCATCTCCACAAAAGAAGCATTCCTTCCTAGATTGCCAAGAGGCTGCTAAAGTGGGGTCGTCCTCCTCTTCATCAGAATTATCAGAATTAGATTCCCCCATGATAGGGTTCACCTGAGACCGCTTGAATTGTCTGGTTGCAGCTACAGCAGCAGATCGAGATCTGGGCAGCTGATAGAGGTCTGCATTTCTCTTTGCCAAATCCAGTGAACAAGCTAGGTCAAAAGCTTTTTGTAGCTCAAGTGTTTTACTTTCTAGTAGACGCTGGCGTATAAATGGAGAGGCAATCCCGCAGATGAAAGCATCACGAATCATTTCTTGGCGGTACAGCTCAGCTGAGGCTGCCTGAAAGTTACAATCTACGCTGAGCCTGCGAAGTTCTTGCAGGAATTCGTCAATTGATTCCCCTGGCCCTTGTCGGGCTGTGGCCAGTAGATGTCTAGCATAGACCTCATTTGGGGTCTTCGCATACAGTTTCTTAAGTGCCCGAATCACCTCTTCGTAATTATCCCAGTCATCAACATATTCGAACACTTTTGGGGTCACATAATTGACAAGTATCTTCAATTTAGCAGGAGCATCCGCTTTACATTCATCCAGAAAATTCTCAAAAGTACGATACCAATGCTTCCATACCCTGCCAGCTGCTGGAGTATTCGGGTCCAAGTCCAGACGAATAGGTCTAAGGATTTTCTCCATGATGGGTGGTTCCCTGGATCCTTAACTTCCGAGTTTGTCTGAAGGTCGAGTATTTGTCAGTGTAAATACTAAGTTACTTAAATTGATGTAAGAAAAAGGAGACTTACCATCAAGTAACTTTAAAGTAAGCTTTAAGTAACTTATAAACACACTATATACACAAGAGAGGTCTTTACCATGCCTCTGGTAGAAGCCTCTTACAATACTGAACAGACCAGTATTTATACCAGTCCAACAGGAAGTGACATATGACAGGAAGTGAGGTATGTACACAGTTCATAGTTCATAGTTCATAGTTCACAGGAAGTGATGACATAACTTCCCGGACGTTATCATTTTTATCACACACCTTTTTTGAATAGTGGGGTTACATCTGTTATCCTCCAATCCATGGGAACTCTTCCAGAATCTATAGTATTTTAGAAGCTGACCAGCAATGCATCTACTATTTCTAGGGTCACTTCTTTAACTACCCTAGGATGTAGATTATCAGGCCCTGAGGATATATCGGCCTTCAATCCCATCAATTTCCCTAACACCATTTCCCTACAAATACTGATTTCTTTCAATTCCTCCCTCTCATTAGACCCTATGTTCCCTGACATCTCTGGAAGGTTATTTGTGTCCTCCTTTGTGAAGACAGAACCAAAGTATGTAATTAATTGGTCTGTCATTTCTTTGTTCCCCATTATAAATTCCCCTGAATCTGACCTCAAGGGACCTATGCTTGACTTCACCAATCTTTTTCTCTTCACATATCTATAGAAGCTTTTAGAGTCAGTTTTTATGTTCTCCGCAAGCTTACTCTCATAATCTATTTTCCCACTCTTAAGTAATCCCTTTGTCCTCTTTTTCTGAATCCTAAACTGCTCCCAATCCTCAGGTTTGCTGCTTTTTCTGGCCAAATTATATCCTCTCCTTGGATCTTATGCTGTCCCTAATTTCCCTTGTTAGCCATGGTTGAGTCACCTTTTTTGTTTTATTTTTATGCCAAACAAGGATGAACAAATTCTGTAGTTCATCCATGCGATCTTTAAATGTTTGCCAATGCCTATCCTCCGTCAACCCTTTAAGTAATGTTCCCCATTCCATCCTAGCCAACTCGTGCCTCATACCATTGTAGTTTCCTTTATTTAAATTCAGGACCCTTGTCTCTGAGTCAACTACTTCACTCTCCATCTTAATGAAGAATTCTGTCATATTATGATTGTTCCTCCCCAAGGGGTCTTGCACAACAAGATTGCTAATTAATCATTTCTCATTACATAATACCCAGTCTAAGATGGCCTGATCTCTAGTTGGTTCCTCGACATATTGGTCCAGGAAACCATCCTGTATACACTCTAGGAATTCCTCCTCCACAGTATTGTTACCAATTTGGTTAGCCCAATCTATATGTAGATTGAAACTAGAATTAATATCTGAGCAAATATCAACAAGTCATGCATAAATTTAACACAAGACCTTTCATTACAATCAAAGAGTTTAAAAATATCCCAATTACATTGAGAAACTATTGACAGCAAATTTTTATCTTGGAGCACAACAATCCAGAGTTTCTGAAGAAGTTAATAGCTCAGATAAATGTTGCAGGCCAGAACCAAAGTGGTGGGTACTCATTTTCCAGCAAAGACTTAGGCCTAGAAATTGGGTTGAGGCGCCAAACTGGCGGCAAGTTCGCCTGGGCGCTGATTTTTGCGTTGCATTGGGAGTAATACCGATCGCCAGAAATTCAGTTTCAGAAACCCTCGAGGGAGACAGGGCGAGGCTCGAGGCGCTCCGTGTCCCTCTTAGGGCGCTGAAACTGAATATCACAGCACCGCAGCACCACACGCTGCGGCACGGCACACTGCAGCACTGCAGGTCTTCCTCCCATTGTTAAGGGGGAGGGGCCTGCAGCAGCACGATCCCCGATCACGAGTGCCGGCAAAAGAGCCCAGCACCGAGGAGAAGTGCCGGGCTCTCGGGAAGTGCTGGGCTCTCGGGAAACAGCCGGCAATGCCGTGGGGGGGTGGTCAAGAGGCCGGGGACGGAGGTGCTGGCAGGCGGCCGCCGAAAAAGGCGGCCGCCCCACACCTCCACCTTAACTTGCGCCGCTGCCGGCACAGCAAGGCCCCGTGAACCGGGCGCGGGTAGCGAACTGCGCTACAGCGGCGTTCGCTACCAAATATCGCGAACAGGGTGCTAATGGGGCGCTGCGCACACCGATGACGTCATCGGTGGAGGTGCAGCGCAACAGGCTAACGCCACCATTAACGCCCCTGCTGAATATTGCGGGAGGCGCAGCCAGTGGCGCTACAGCCACTGACTGCCTCTTTAGGCGCTAACAGGTGGTGCGACTCACCCAATTTCTCCCCCTAATTAATATCATAAACGCAAACGAGATTTACCACCAGTCAGGGTCAATTGTCAGTAGACCTAGCTCTATAGTTGCTTTCCTGGGAAAGAAAAATAGGGACTGATTTGCTGAGATCAGCGCTTCTTCAGAGTTAACACTGCACTTCAGGCTTTCCAGGCGCATGCACTACACATGGCTAATCTCAATGACATCAAGCACGATTGGCCCTAATTGCACATTCAAGGCAAGCTCCTGGAATTGCTGGGGACTTGCAGAGTTCAGGTGGTGGAAGTGCCACGTAAAGGGCTGGAGCAACCATTTCAAGGGTTACATTAATTTAAAGGCAAGTGGCTACATGTGGAGGGCAAACATTGAGGACAGCCGAAAATCAGTGAAGAGCAAAATTTTAAGGCAGACAAAAGGCTGAGGAGGGGAAAAAAGGCTGTGTTTAGTCACATCAATTAGACTTAGTGCTCTCAAAGGGACAGGACTACTTAAACACAGCTCCAGCCTGTGTGTGAGAGGTTAAAATTACCTCCCGAATTTAATTGTTGTTCATTGGGAGAAACTTGCGGATTGGAAGGTGCTTTAAAATTTCCAATACCATATCAGAAAATATAGTGTGAAACGAATCAGGAGAATTTTAAGTTAGTAAGCCACAACATTTTTTATTGGCCCAGATTTTGTTGTATCAGGGCATCTAACAATGGCTGCTGCAAGTTAGATTTGCCCTTGCACGTTTAGGTTTTTTAAAAATTATGGATTAAATTACTGAAAGTACGAGCTAATCTTGGCCTGTATTTTCCGCTGCCTACGGGTGTGTACGGGCTGGGTATACACCCGTAGGGACATCGGAAATGTCGGTTTCAGGCATGCAAAGCGCATGCGCTGAAAACCGGCATTTCCGATCTGTCAAGAATGCTCTTGACAGATTGCACATCTGCCCTGGAGTAGAGCCACTGCGGGTGGAGAGTTCCGCTTTCTGCAGAACCTCCACCTACTGAAAACCCTTAGAAACCTTACGCCTGCTTTTACCAGCATAAGAGTTTTAAAAAGATTTTAAAAAAAATATTTATTCACTGTAAGATTCGCAAAATTTCTGCATTTCCCTGAAGGCTGTTATTAATAAACGGGACCCTGTGTGGACATTTTAAATTATAAAGGGTACCCAAGATGGCGTCCGTGCCTCATTGCAGAAAGCCTGTGGGATTCCAAAATGGATTCTGCAACGCAGACAGCTTGGGAGGAATCAAAACCAAAGCTGCAGGTTTTTCTGTGAAGAGAAGCATTTGTATTTTGGAACCAGACAGGACTCTGAATTATGCATTAGACCGAATTGGAGACAAAATCTAAATTCAGTTAGGCCTGTAGTTAAGGCCATCAACAGTCTGCATATATTATCGGAAACAGATTAACACAGCCATCGAGGCTGGACAGGCCCATCAAGGAACTTTCAGGACAATACAAGTCAATTATCGGGCCGGTAGATGTGATTACCGGCCATCTAAAAACCAGTTAGTATGAATTGCTACCATTATTTTAACTAGCCCGCCAAAATTAAAACAAAGAACTAACCTGATTTGGTGCGCAGATAAGGGTTTTCGATGAAGGTATAATTGAAGGCCCCTGGGTAGCAATCTCTCTCTCTGTGTGCTGGTGCTGCTGCTCTCCCTGCTCTTCGGCCCCTCGCCCTCGTGGCTACCGCTCTTTCCCCATCCCACGCTTACCCCCTGGCCTTTGCCCGTGCCTTTTTCCTACTCCATCTGGACTCGCCCCGGCACCGGGTCGGGCGGACACAGATAATTCAGGCCAGGCGAGGCAGGACGCGACAAGGGGAGGAGAGAAGACCACCGGAGGGAAGGCCACCTGAAGTACAACTGAGGAAGACCAACTGAGGGTAGGCTTCGAATCACCGGGCCTTCAGCCTCAGCCAACCTGTGACGATCTTCATGCTAACTCAAGCTGGCGGCTGTCGACAAAGGACCATCCCTGCAAGGTAAAGTACCCAAGCAGAGACTTTAAATTTGGGGTACTCAAACCTGGACAATGCCCTTGCAGTGCCCAGAGCCCACATGATGACGGCAGGCTCCAGAGAGTACCAAGAGCGAACCCCGAACCCAACCGCTGTTTTGAGTCTAACAAACCCTTTTGATTGGTGAGCATGAATTCTCACCCCTCATAACTTAACCTAGTTAGTTATAGTGGGTGGGATAAGGATAAGGGGATTGTTAAGATAGTTGTTTTCCCTCGATGTGCCGTGTGTTCCCCATTCCCTGTATAAGTATATAAGTATAGTATTATTATGACTCTTTTGTAATTTTTGCCTGCAGAAGTGTACACCAGTAATTTTTCCCATAAGATTGTATCAAGTTTTCCACTTCAATAAAATCTTGGTTTTTGTTTGCATCCAACCACCTGTCTACTCGAGTCTTCTCTGTACCGCTGCCTTGTACCTAAGTCCGGTGTCTAGAACCCAGGGGCGTGGGAGCGATTCGAACCGCTCACAAAACAGTTAGAGGCATTACTGACTGGGCGCACGTGCGCACCAGGCAACAAACACCGCCACCCCGCCACCCCCTACATCACTCATTTATAATTTAAAAATACTTTAAAAAAAGGTAAGTTTATTTTTAGCCCTGTAAAAAAACTTACTGATTTTTTCAAAAAATTAAAAAAAAAAATTAAATATTTAATTTAATGTAATTTTAACTCATTTTAAAAACATGATGGCTTGGTAAAAATGTATTTACTGTTTTAGTATATTTTTTCAGTGATCCCCATTCACACTTTTGAAAGTTCTATGTCAAAAGTATGAAGGGAGATTCCCTTCTTTCATTGGCTTGCCTGGCCTAGATGATCCCAGGGACTCTTGCAAACTGCATGCACCCCTGGGATACGTGGGCCCTGTGCATTTCAATGGTGGAGAGCCCCAGCATCGGGAGCCCGTGGTGTAAGGATCGCAAAATTACACCATTTTCCCCCAATGTAAGAAAGAAGAGAGTTATTGGACTGTTCGAAGGAAATATTGGGCCAAAGGGATTTAAAAATCAAAACCCCAGGAAGATTTGACTGGATTAAAAGGCATGCTCAGACCTGTGAAAAACTGTGACAAAGGAAGGTAGGATGGGCCCCCCGAGTTTGGATATTGGGCCGTCTGGGAATGTTCTGGGCCACCCCAACCTTTACACAAAGACAATAAAGCCTGTTCCTGCTGAAACTCAGAGCCAAAGTACATGAATAAAACAGTACATGCCCACAGCAACACAAAGGAAAGAACATGGCCCAACGGGAAACAACAATCAAACAGCAGTCCAAAACCAGAGAGATTAGTAAAAAGTTTTACATTTTTAAACTGGTTTCAAGGCAATCCCAAAACCAGTCAACGGCCAATTAAAAATAGATGGACCATCCCCAAAGCTCGTTAAGTTAGATGGGCCATCCCCAAAGCTTGTTAAAGTTTTAAAACATCTTAAAAATAACGAGCCCGCCAAAACTTAACAAAGAAACCAGAGACTTGGCAGTTAGATAAGCCAGGCCTCAAACCAGTATAATTGAGGCCTGCTTGCCCAGTGAGGGAGTGCAGTTCAGACATTGGTTCAAGTCAGTAAGAGCGGAGAAGAAGTGCAGTTCAAGTTCATCAGTCGGAGAATCGGAGACTCGAAGGAAGAAGAAGGAAAATAAATTTGCGGCAACCAAACGCTTCAAGAAACCAACAACTATCAATATTACCACCAAACAGGTAATATTGGGCCACCACAACCAACAAGAAACCAACCACCGAAAATTCGAAAATCAAAGACTTGTTTCCACTCTACAGGCTAGTCTGACTTACCCCTGGGTAAGATTTTGACACAAAAGACCTAAAACTTAGCCTAACCAAAGAAAATTGGGTACTTACCCGATACATCCAAACTACGCAGCTAACCACATCAGCGGACAAACCCAAACTGAAGACCCAACGCAGGTGCAGTCTTCTACCACATCTGGGGTATGGCAGGCCCCAACCGCCACAACTAAGGAGAGCCCCGAAATCGCGAACCTCTACAATCTGTCAAGAAAGTCGTTTGGTGAGCATTTTCTGGTCCTCTGGATTTCAACCTAGTTAGGGTAGTGGGGTTGGGAGGGTAAGGGATTTTGTCTATTGTAATTCTCCCTCGCATATTCTGAGTGTTCCCCACCCTTTTAGAGTATAAGTTTTATTGTATTGTATATTTTTCCTGTCTCAAAATAAAAAGATCTCAATTCTTTTGACCAACCCAGGTGTCTGTTGCAAGTTCATTACAACCCCCAAAAAAGTCCAAAGTCTGGAACAAAAAGGGAGTGGGAGTGATTCGAACCACTCAAGGGAGGCAGAGGTGAAGCTGACCAGACCCACACCAGCACCCCTTACATCGGGCAACTGCGTAGGTTTTTTTCTGATAGGAGGCATCTGAACGCAGGAAGCCTCCTATCAGATATTACGGGCAATGTCACAGCGAGGGGAACAGGGCACTTGGGACTTGAGTGAACAGGGCAAGTAATTGCCTATCTCCCTAACCAATCAGATTGAAGTATTGTGAAATTAACAGCGCAAGGACTGAAAAGGAAATATAAATTAGAGCGAGTGAATTCAATGTGAAATCAGGTACAGAAAGAGAAATAAAGAGAGGGAAAGAAAGAGGATTAAGAGAGAGATTATAATAGAGACAGCAAGGAAAAGTAAAAAAAAAAAGTTTAAATTTAAAATGTTACCTTTTTTAAATCTCCAACAACAATTAATACCTGAAGGAATGGGACTCCACACTTGTTATAGTTAATTTTCAGTGCCAGGGAGGTTGATTGGCAATAATTAACACTTATTACGTCAGTAAGAGGGTACTTACACTTCAAATGACAAGACTTAGCTTTCCGTGCTGAGTTTACTTCATATCAATCGCACAAATACAGCAACCTCACGCAGTTCAATGCATTTCAATGGTGAGACAGGCAGGGAGACGCTGTTTTCAGGAAGCTAACAATGGAGCAGCACAACTTGGACAGCAAATTTTGGATATTCGCATTTAGCCGCTCATCTGCCCCTCGCCTGAAGTTGCTGTAACATTTGCGTGTGAATAACGGCGACCGCCATTAGCCTCACCGTCATCTTGACAGGAAAATCTGTCCCAATACCTATTATGCTTATTAATAAGTTTGTTTTTTCTAAATGTTGTAGTATGATATCTGAAGAGTGATAAATTCTTCCAAAATGTTAATGTCTCAGTCATTCTGCATGAGCTGGAGAGACAACTTTAACTTGCTGAAATCAGTGTTCACAAGGTGGTAAAGGCGGTAAAGTAGACTCACTGCCCCGTTAATGCCAAGGAATGGCCCATTTCCACTTTCACAGGGGCCGACTGCTGGGGGCCAAAGCACCTGCCTGTTCAAGCAGTAGGCCCTTTTAATATAAAAATCGGTGCTATGACATACAGAGGACCCTGATAGCAATTTTAGGATAAAACTGGCCGGAGAGTGCGTCATGGCCACTATAGCAACAGCACTGAAGAAGGCCTGAAAATGTAAGTTTTAAATTAATTTTATGGGGCGAGGAGCAGCAGTAATGGTCCACTGGTTGCCCCAAAAATAATTTGGGCCATTGCCACCCTGGGATCCCCCTCTTTCCACCCCCCCACCCCTCCACCCCTACCATGATCGCGACACGCCCCAAGACTTAGCTTGCAGCCAGCCTGATATTAGGCTGGCCTGAATGCAGCGAGCTATATCACGATGCCTGTTTGGAACCAGCAGCTAGTCGCTTACGACTTTCATGAGCCTCGGGCCTTAAGGTGGCGCTGGCCTGTATGCCCCAGAGGCCTGAATCGACTACAGTTTGTTAAAACTGCACTGAATCAATCCGGGGCCTGGCCCAGCTGCCGGCGCGCAGTGCTTGCGTGTCCCAGGGGCGCAGTTAGTTCGATGCGTCCCCTGGGATCACGTGGGCCATGGGCAGCCAATCGGAGCAGGGAATGCTCCATTCATAAGTGTTGACAGGAAGTGCTGTCAAGACTTATAAATACTACGGCCCCAAAATAGCAGTAAACGTTCAAATACATTTTTAAAAAGCATCACATTTTTTAAATAAGCTATAAATTACTTTAAATAACTATTTTAAGCAATAATTTAAATTTTTGAAAAAATTATTTTTATATTCTAACGGGGCTAAAAATAAACTTATCTTGCTTTAACGTGTTTAAAAAACCTGTGGAAAAAATGTTTTAATTTTAATTAATTGACCACTTACCTTGTAAAAAGCAGGCCTTACGCCTGCTTTTTACATTTCTAAATTCTAAAGACTTACCCTCATGGAAAAACCTGTAAAAAAAACGTAAGTTCAAAGCGCACGCGCAGACTCCCCTGCGCACGCGTTCGACCTCTGAACCCCTGCTTTCAGAGGAACGGAAGTGCCGGTTTCCCGCACATGCGCAGTGCATGGAGGAAACCGGCACTTCCATCGGGCCTACGGGTGAGTACCCAGCGCGTACTCACCCGTGGAGACCCGAATTTCTGGGCCATTATGGCAGCACGGTGGCATAGTGGTTAGCACTGTTGCCTCACAGCGCCAGGGACCCGGGTTTGAATCCGGCCTTGGGTGACTGTCTGTGTGGAGTTTGCACATTCTCCCCGTGTTTGCGTGGGTTTCCTCCGGGTGCTCCGGTTTCCTCCCACAGTCCAAAGATGTGCGGGTTAGGATGATTGGCTATGATAAATTGACCCTTAGTGTTCGGGGGATTAAATGCGTGGGGTTACGGGGATAGGGTGGGATATGTGTTGGTGTAGGGGTTATGGGGATCGGCCTCTATCTGCACTGTGGGGTTTCTGTGATTCTGTGATTCTGTGATTATAAAAGAGGCTGTGCTAGCTGCAAATATAAAATAGAAGTCATTGTACATTATGAAATACAATAATCATACTATTGCCTGCATTGCAGAAATATGTTTGCCTCATTCTTACAGTAAATTAAAGTCTTACCACCATGTTATTGAAGTCTCTATGGACAAAAGGTTGAAGAAAGAGCAATCAACTGTGGCCACCTTTGCTTATATGATGTCAGTATTGAGAAGTAGCGAATATGCTCTAATGTAATGAATTGTGGTATACTCAACAAACACATACAGACAAAGGAGCACCAACAGGACTATTCAAGCAAACAATCAGGCTCTTTTGGGGACTTTCATACCTAGGTTTTGAACATTGCAGTTGCTCACTAATTTTGTGCCTATTGCCATGGCAAAACCTCTTGTGGAAATAAAGATTATGATGAATTGATTCAGAAATTAGCTTCTGTTTTAGGTAGATTGCTCAGCAATGCTAACAAAGACCACAGATGCAAATATAATTGTGGTTAA
Organism: Somniosus microcephalus; assembly: GCF_052327205.1. Classification (NCBI taxonomy): domain Eukaryota; kingdom Metazoa; phylum Chordata; class Chondrichthyes; order Squaliformes; family Somniosidae; genus Somniosus; species Somniosus microcephalus. The sequence goes on from NC_140996.1 coordinate 35,279,000, forward strand.
GTCATTGAAGTAAGGGAGTCTTTGATTAAATAATTTAAATTTGGATCAAAAAAGAAGCCAATTCAATTGGGCATATCTGGCAATCCATAAATAAGAACCAGACCAAGTGCTTGTTGATAAAATTAAGGTACAAGGTATTAAAGGGGGTGTGGCAGCATGAATAGGAAGCTACTTAAAGGACAGAAAACAATGGTAGCTAATTGCTGTTTCTTGGATTGGGGGATGTAAACAGTGGTGTCATCCAGGAGTCATTTTTAGGACTATTGTACTTCTCAATATATAGAAATGATGATCTGGGCTTGGGTATAGCAAGCACAATATCAAAATTACTGTGAAGAAGACTCAAGTGATTTCAGGAGGACATAAACAAGTTAATAGATTGACAGATGGACATCAGATGAAATTTAAGTGGAGAATTATGAGGCAATGGGGGGAAAATTCGGTTGCTTTGTGCCTCCCGTTAGCGCTCCGAGGGGGCACTAATGGGAGGCGCAAAGCAACTAGCGTCCGGGCGCGGTGCCACTAATGACTCCCGCAAAATTCAGCAGGAGGATAGCGGTGGCGGTAGCCGGTAGCGCCCCGCGGCGCTGCGCCTCCAGCGATGATGTGCTCGCCGTGCGCAGCGCCCCGCTCGCGCCCCGGCCGCCAACTTGGCTCATGCCCCCTGGCCTACAGCCAGACGCCATGTCTGACAGGTCATGGTGGTGTTTTTGCAGCCGGGGTGATGATAATTAAAGGGCAGCTGCCGGGCAGCCACTTTTTCGGGGCTGCCTGCCAGCACCTGCCCCCTCTGGCCTCCTGCTGGTGCTGGGCTCTTTTGCCGGCACCCTGCTCCCTGGTGGCCCAGCATGGCCCCAGTGCATGCTGCACTAGGCCTCTCCCCGTTAATTACTGGATGGAAGTCTGCAGTACCGCAGCGCAACGTGCCACGCGTATGGCGCTGCTGCGTGTAGTGCCGCGATATTCCATGGGAGCGCCCCAAGAGGGAGGGGGAGTGTTTCCAGTAGCACCCCGCCTCCTGCTTGGGACATTACCATTCAATTTTGGGAGCGCTAACTTTTTCAAGGTAGCACCCCAGCGAAGGTATCGTCTCAAAGGGGGCGCAAGCCAATTTTCCCCAATATATTTGGGGAAGGTGAATAAGGAGAGTAAATAAACAGTAAATAATAAAACTTTAAAAGGAATAGAAAAGTGGAGAGATTTCGAGGTTCACATGCACAAATCTTTAAAAGTGGCAGGGCAAATTGACAAAGCTGTAAAAAAAAATTGGCTTCCTGGGTTGTATAAAAAGAATGCAAAAGCAAAGAGGTATTGCTAAACTTATACAAGTTAGACTGCAGTTAGAATATTGTGGCAGTTTTTGGTGTCTTAATTTACAAAACAAATTAAGGTCATGTAGAGGCTGTAGAAGAGATTCACTAAAAGGATACCAGAGAGCAGCAGCTTTAGTTATAAAGCAACTGTGGTCCTTTTCAAGAGGAGCAAAAGATCCCATCAGGTAAGTGCCTTTACAGCACTGCTTGTGGTCCAGGAAAATTAGAAGTGCTTCCCTCCCCGCCCACCATCTTTCCTCCCCACAATCGGACCCTGTGATCGAGTAACCACCTCCCTGCGATCGGACCCACAATATCTGACTCACCTTCCTCCGATGCCCACTCTTCAACTCCCTCTCCGGTCTCTAACTCCCTCTCTTGGTCTCTAACAACATCTCTGATCCCTAACTCCCTCTCCGATCTCTAACTTCCACTCCGGTCTCTAACTCCCTCTCTTGGTCTCTAACACCCTCTCCGATCCCTAACTCCCTCTCCAATCTCTAACTCCCTCTCAGCTCTCTAACTCCCTCCAACTCCCTCCAACTCCCTCTCGGATCTCCAACTCCCTCTCAGATCTTCCCCGATCCGATGTATGAATCCCCGATGTCCGTACACTGCCACAGCCTCCCCCAACCCCCGCTCAATGTCCGGTCTCTCAATCTGGCTGGCTGTGGCCGGGAATCCCATGCAAAAATTTAAAAATACGTCCTGCCAATAAAGTATGCCGTTGAAGTTCGGGTTTCCCAGTCGCTAAATCTCCCCCCGCAACTACCTTCCCACCTCACAGTTATTATTGGAGCCTTTGTATTCCAAGCTGCTCTCAATTAACATTCTGCAACTGGCTGCACTGTTTGTCTGATCAAGACATTTGAACCTGAAAGTGTGAAATGTCAGGACTTTTAACATTGTCCCACCACAAGCACTGTGTACTTGAGTGTGCCACTGTTTAACCTTTTCTATTTAATTGAAAGCAGCAGGGGAGTGTACTGAAGTAACTAATAGTAAAGTTAATTCAATAAATTACCAACATTGTTTGGGCTTTTTGTTTGGTGTACATTGGTAGTGGGAGTAGAATGGTTTGAAGTAATAAACATGAGCTTCAGTGAGAGGGCTTGACACATTGGGCCAGGAGTCAGGAAGTTAAGTAAACTTGGGTTTTACTTCCAGCTCCGTAACTTTGCCTCAGCTCATCTGCTGCTGAAACCCTCATCCATGCCTTTGATACCTCTAGTCTTGACTATTCCAGAACTCTCCTGGCTGGCCTTCCATCTTCCACCCTACATAAACTTAAGCTCATCTAAAACTCTGTTGTCTGTATCCTAACTCACACCAAATCTGGTTCACCCATCACCCCTGTGCTCACTGACCTACATTGGCTCCCGGTCCGGCAACACCTCGATTTAAAAATTCTCATTGTTAGATTCGAATTTTTGGAGCAAAACCACACGGAGACGGAACTGCTGACAAAGTAAAGGTTTTATTAGTAAATAGCTAGAAAGCTTGTGCACAAGGGAGAGAGGCTGATTTCCCCAGAATTGAACCTTTCCTCTCAACGAAATACTATCTACAAGCCTTGATATACCTTTCGATAGGTAACGCCCATTAAGTTGCAAAAGTAGGCATACACATACAAACAGCGTCACTACCGTCACTCCCTTATTGGTTGGCGTGATTAGTCACTCAATGTCGGGAGCCACCCTGAAGTGTTCTGACATACAGCATAACATCTAGTTTCTAGCTTTTGTGAGCAAGGTCGTTTAATTCTTGAGATGATAAACAATGTCCGGTTTTGGTTGCGAACAGACATTACAAAGGAAGATAAGGTGTTTGAGGCAGAGATAGAAATGGCCGACTTCTTATGAAGTTCAGTTCCCCTTATCTCTCAGAAGGCCAGCTGCATTAAACACTGCTTCTGTAACACTGATAACAGCAAAGACAGAGAAGAGTCTAGTAAATATGTGATTTCTACAGTACTTGGTTAAGAGGGTTAATATGATGGTCAAGTATCTCATCATGCTTCGCAGTTACCTAAATGCTACATGTTCATTTTATATATATTTCCTAATACGTGAAGCTAAACATCCTTTGAATGGTTTCTAGTACTACAGCCCTCCCTACAGCTTTGGTTAATATATTTAATGACTAGAGGATTCAGGCTTTGATTCACAGGCCTGTCTTTGCAATCCAACATCATCCTTGTTTTCAAATCCCTCTATGATCTCACCCCTCCCTACCTCTCCTCCAGCCCTACAACTGCGCCCCTCCCTATTTCTGTGCTCCTTCAATTCAATAAATACTGAGGTGAGTGAAGGCCATTTCTAACAGTCGTGGTCACTCATGTAGAGAGAAAAATGAATGAATAGTTGTAGTAATGCGTACAGCACTTGGGGAAAGGGAGCAGTAACATCACTCAGTGTGGTAACCCATCAGGCAAATGTACTCGCGCATTACTCACACGTAGATGGAACGTATTACCGTCCATTTGGGGATGTGTAATTAACCCTATAAAGATAGAGCACACTGGATCTCCTTTGGGACTTTTACCAAGTCTTCCTTAGGCTAGCGTGAGCAGTCACGATGAAATGAGACCTGATGAGTCCGTTGCCAGTGAATGTGACTTGGCACCAATCTCATTGGCACTGCATGTGATGGGTTATATGAATGCTTTGATACGTAAAAACTATTAATCAGATGTTTAAGAGTTGCCCCATTCTCAAACTTGTATCAAGGGGAAGGATATATCAAAATATCCTATAAAAACCCAACAACGAGTACAAGAAGCCCATTGGGAATGAATGCAGAATGCAAGGCAGTGCCGCAACCAGGGTGATGGTGGGTGGAGGGGTCCCACTAATCCTTTAAAACAGTAATGCGGGGGGGAGAGAAAAAACTCTGTAAGAAAGCCATAACACATACTTAAAAATATAAGTTGGAATGAGATTAAAAATGAATTTACCCGAGAACAAAAATCACTTAAAAAAAAGCATCCATTTGGCAGAAATATTTCGGAAATGTGCTCTCAAATGCCACTGAGTGCTTAGAGCCTACAACAGTATGCAGGCTCAAAGCATTTTAAATTGCTCCATAATCATACAGGAAACTTTTTTTTATCCGGCACGGTGCCGGTTCATCAAAAATTCCGGATAACCAAACGCTATAGTAAAAGATAGGGAGAGCTGACAGCTCCGTATAAAGTAACAAACCCTGTTGCTTAGCAACAAGTGTAGAACAATGGCCACAAGTTCCAAGCATCTCTGTAGCTTAGCAACAGCTGCAGCCACACCCTTGCACAGCAACAGACGGAGGAAGGCAAATACAATATGAAGTAAAACCTACTCCTGAATTTTGCCGGTTAACCGAGATTTCCGGTTATTTAGGTGCCGGTAAATCGAAAGTTTCCTGTATTGGAAATTCCTAACAAAAAAACATGAAAGGATAGACATTACAAAATGTAACATTGCAAATCCATTGGGACTGCTGACATAAGACTTTTGAATCGAAAAATGACAGAAAATACCAATTAAATAATATATTGATAACTATATGAAACAGTTTTAAGTTTTGAAATATTTTCTAGTACCATTAAAATAAATCGTGTAAGAGAAAAGCCAGACTAATAATTTGTTCTGAATTCTAGATCAGTAATTACTCCTGATCAAATAAATGTATTTGAGTATGAAACATTTTTCCCTTGAAAGAAATCAGCTGTAATCTAATTTATAAAACCTGAACAAAATCCTCACCTTTAATTGCAGGAGATCTCCCAGCATTGCTTGAGCTGAAGAATTATTCTTTTTGTGTTTCTGTTATTGTTTTCTCTGTAAGCACTATAAGAATTCAGAAGGGAATACTGCTAATCTAATTAGAATCATATTAATCAATTATACTAATCGCATATGCAAATTGGGTTTTTGAAAATTGCTTTCTTGATGACTCATAAGTCCTGTCTTTACGAATGCTAGAGGGGATATTTATTCTGCCAAAAGGATGTTTAACATTCAGCAACCTTGTGTTCGGTACAGGGTATATTGCAGTTTAACAAATAAGATGTGATGGAGGGATAGTCTATAAGCCTTAAAAATGCCTGGATCGCACTTATGCAGAAATGGCACTGACACTTTTGCATGTTTCTATGCCGCTCTTGCTGATGGGAACTTACGCCAAAATTTCCTGTGCAGCTTATTTGCCTAAATTTAAAACCCATCATAAAACAAGTGCAAATGCAGCACCACCAACAGGGATAATAGCGAGAGGTTCTACCATGATGGCTCACTCTTACGGCTCGATTTTGCCAGTGTGGGCGGGCTGGGGCGTGTCAGGTAGGAATCATGTCAGGACCCCGACTCCGAAGTGAAGTGTTGAAAAATTGTGATTTTCCCTTAATTAGGCAATTGATTTCCAGCGTGTGGGAACCCCTGGCCCAATGAGTCTTTTAATACAGAAAGTCACCTCCAATGATGTCATCAATGCTACTATTTTAAGACCTGCAAGTAGCCTTGCTTCTTCTGGAGACTGGAAACACTTTGGAAATTGCATGAAGTGTTGTGTATGTAACCTGTTCCACCTTAAGAGAGCTTAAGCCTGCTCCACCTTAAGAGATGTACTACTTTCTCAGGATGCTGTAGACGTAATACCGGGGGTGAACACACCGGTATACAAGCACTGTGCAGTAATCTTGTATTCAGTATAGTCCCTACCTCCAACCAGTAAAGACCTGTTTTTATTGTTACTCATTAGTCTGTGTCTTAATTAACTAAATAATTCACAGACTTAACACTGGCGACGAGTCAGGTTCTTACCCTGTGGCAGTTATTCCACGGCGGTTGAAGAGAGGTTTCAAACCACACCACCCCACTGGAAGCTACAGGCATTAGGACCCTGAAGCCTCCATCAGCTTGTGAACCGGAGTAGAAGACAGGGCTGGGGAAGACAGGTACAGGGCGATAGCGATCGGCAGATAAGGGCCGGGCCGCTTTGAAGTGAGGGGCGCAGCCTGGCCATCGATCGCAAGCACTGATAAGGGCCGGGCCGCTTTCAAGTGCGAGGCGCAGCCGGGCCATCGATCGCATCCGCTGATAAGGGCCGCACTCGGGCGATTGTGGCGAAGATAAGGGCCGCACTCGGGGGCTGAAGGGAGACGGCGTCGGGGGACGGGTGAAGACCGCCAAGCGCGGGAAAACCGCCATTTTGTGGGCGGAGGACGATGGCAAGAGCGGGAAGCTGCCATCTTTGATAACAAGTAAAGAAAAGAAAATCTGAGAAATTGCAAATCTACAATGCCTAAACACGGGAATATTAGCACCTTTGATAGTGACCTCGAAGATTGGGCCATATATGTTGAAAGAGTAAAAAATTATTGTAAGGCCAATAAAATTCGTGACCAAGATAAAGCTCTAACATTATTAAATTTAATGGGTGCGAAGACATACGGGCAATTGAAACACCTGTTATCACCAGATGAACCGGCGGATAAGACGTTCGATGAGATTGTTACTGTCCTGAAAGATCATCTAAACCCCACGCCGCTGATGCTAGCGGAACGATTTAAATTTTATGACAGAAGGCAGCTACAGCATGAAAGCAATGCTGAATATTTGCTGGAATTGCGTAAATTAGCGAAATATTGCCAGTTTGGAATGGGACTGACAGATGCACTACGAGACAAATTTGTGTGTGGTTTATTTAAACAGGATACACAAAAGCAACTGCTCGAGGAGAATGAGCTGACGCTTGAGAAGGCGGTCACTATGGCAGCAGCACACGAAGCCGCAGCGAGAGGCACGGCAGTAATGCAGCTACGGTCACCGGAGCTCAGTGCACACAAATTGGGTGTGAGTTCTGGCAAATGTTATCGTTGTGGAAAGACAACGCATGATCAGAACCAGTGTTGGTTTAAAAACCAAGAATGTAGAACTTGTGGTAGGCTTGGACACATAGCTAGAGTATGCAGGTCAGGGAAGAAGACCAGCAACAAGAAGTCACCGCAAGGAAAATACGCAAAAGTACACAAGGTGGCCGAACAGGAGTCCGATTCAGACGCTAGCAGTAAAGAACTGGCTAGCTTAAGGGTACTCAACGTTGGTAAGGGTGCAGACCTCCAGACAATTTGGGTTACTCTTCAGATAGAAGGAGTCCAAGTAAAAATGGAATTGGACACTGGATCGGCATTGTCGGTCATGAATAAGAAAGATTACAGAAGGTTATTCCAACATATTCCCCTACAGGATATGGAGATTATATTGACAACCTACACGGGGCAGAGAGTGTACCCCATCGGGACAATAAAGGTTGCAGTGGCCAACAAGGGCGAAGGAAGTCAAATAATGGACTTATATGTGCTACCGGAGGGAGGTCCACCACTACTAGGCCGGGAGTGGTTTAGAAACATAAATATGGACTGGCATTCGCTAAAAGCCATAAAGAGTGAGAACTCGGTGCAGATAATCAGCCCAGACTCTAGAACTGATGATGGTAAGACCAACCCATGTGCAAAAGACAAAGTTTCAGCACAGAATTCCACTGAGCAACAACAACATAGTTTAACAGAGAATTCTGAGTCTGTCAAGTCTACTGATATGTACATTTTTGAGGGACACTGGGCTCGAACTCAACTCCATTTCAAACTACAACAGCAATTAGAACAAATGATTCGCCGTTTTGAGCAAGAGGTGAATGAAATAAAAAAGTTCTTTGTTACAGAGTGGGAGAATCTGGAAAGTCAACAGAAGCAACTGATGGAGAAAATGGAGCAGGAGCACACCAACCATCTGCGCGAGGAGGCCGAACGAATCAAAGCTGATTCAGGTTCTGAAGGTGCGTGCCATAATCTGGTGTCAGAAGAGTTAACGGTCAGCCAACTCCTTCATATGCTGAGGGACAAGACTCTGAAATGGGAAAAACTTGAACACGAGCTGCGATCTTCAAAGGAAAAGGGTTCGGAGCTCTCAAAAGTCATTGAGATGGCTGATGTGACGACACAGACTGAAACGACTGCAACAGAGCAGCCATTGGATGCCAAAAGTACGCTGACTCACGTCAATGTAGAACAACAGACCGCTGAAACAGCTGCTCCGGTAGAGGGATTGCATAGTCCGATCAATCAATCTCCAAAGGAAGTTGAAGTATTAAAATCACAAATGAGGTCACTAGTAAACGACTTGCTGAAAGCCCAGAAAAAGCTGGATGCAGAGGTACACGTGAAGAAGTCTCTTCAGGAAAGATGTCTGGATTTGGAACAAGAGCTGGCTAACGTCCAGCTGGGTATGGAGGAAATAGACGACCCTCTCACTGGTCTAGCTCAGGACGACACCGAATATTACCATGACCTGGTGGACGACACCGAATATTACGATGTCCTGTCCTGCCCAGCTTGTAACTTCGACTCCCAAAGTGCAGAAATCATGGAGGAGCACCAAAAGTCTACGGAACATCAGGAGAAGCTGGCTCTACGACGGAAACAGGAGGAAGAGAAGGAGGAACTGCGCATGCAGCTGGCAGCTGTGGCAGCTGACAATGGAGCCCAGAGAGTCTCCAAGAAGCAGAAAAGGAAAAGTAAAAACAGAAGATGACCCATCTGAACCATTATCACCTCTACCAGATCACACACGTGGTCCCTCCGAACGGAGCCAAATCAGTTCGGAAGTTCAAGCTGTTAAATCCATGAAAGGACTATTGAATGAGTAACGTGAACCGACTACACCACAGAGATTGAATCTGTGAACTGTTTTCCGCAGAGACTGAATCTGTAATATGTTACGTTAAACATGAAGTTATATATGTATATATGTTATTACGTTATGTTAAATGGGGGGTGACTATAAAGCTAAGAAGGGAGGAGTGTTGTGTATGTAACCTGTTCCACCTTAAGAGAGCTTAAGCCTGTTCCACCTTAAGAGATGTACTACTTTCTCAGGCTGCTGTAGACGTAATACCGGGGGTGAACACACCGGTATATAAGCACTGTGCAGTAATCTTGTATTCAGTATAGTCCCTACCTCCAACCAGTAAAGACCTGTTTTTATTGTTACTCATTAGTCTGTGTCTTAATTAACTAAATAATTCACAGACTTAACATGAAGGACTTCATTTACCAACCATGTCCACCAGCAAGCAAAAGTGTGCACTTCGCTTTGATGAGCCATCCCTCCAAGCTCTGGTGCAGGGAGCAAGATCTAATAAGAAGGTGCTCTTCCCTTCCTCAGGGAGAAAAAAGCTACCCCAGCAGACTAAAGCTGTGTGGCTGCAAGTGGCCGAGGAGGTCAACTCCATATCAATGAGCCGCAGAACCTGGATGCAATGCAGGAAGAGGTTGCATAAACTTCTCCACACAGGAAAAGTGAGTATGACTTTCCCATCACCCTCAATCTGATCCCCATCGCCTCTCCTCACCAGCACTCTGCTTTGCCAACCTCTTCCTCCACATCCCACTTGACACTTACATTCCTTTACCTCTCTCTCTATGGTCACATTCACTTAACTATTCGACCATGTAGCCCTCACCTCCCTATCACTGTAATGCAACAACAACAACTTACAACACACAGGAAGGGCCCTGTGTCTCCTTCTTAAGTATCAATGCTATGCATTCTCTACACACATGCCTGCATTGTCACTCAAACTCCACTTGTGTCACTCATTGCAGGAGAAGGGAGCCCACAATAAGAGCCATGACAGGAGGAGGGCCACCCTCAGTAGCCCAGCTCACTGCCTGAGAGGAGGCAGTCCTGGAAATTGCCGGGAGCGACGAGGATTCCCAAGTGGGGGACGGACAGACGGGCGCATCACAACAAGCTCGTGACAGAATAGTTTGGCATCTCTCTCATTGACATTGCTTGAGTCACTGATAATGAATCTGATGCTCTAACAGATTGACTTATGATCATCTGCACTATTCAATTTTCATCAAACCTTGACCTCACATCTCTAACTCTTTCCTTTACTCCCCCACAGGACCATCGAAAGCCCCCATCCCCATTGTCCAGGAGGAAGAGCCTGAGCTTCCAGACTCCTCAGAGGAAGCTGCAACCTCTGAGGGCGCAGCGTCATCAGAATTCAGCGCACCCAGCACCAGCGCAGACAATCACACCTCGGTAGGTCCTTCGCGAGATAGTGCAGTGTTGTCACCTGGTGTATCACAGCTCACAAGTGAGCATCAGCAGATGGTGGAGACAGGGACAGCAGTGGAGAGTCCTTGTCAGAGGGTACAGGACTCTGCCAGCTTGGCTCAGCTGCATGTCGACCCTGTGCCTTCGGGTCCATCCAGAAGGAGAGTGGTGCTGGAACTCCAGGAACAGGTGCAGGAGTCTCTGTCAGGTTTTGTCTCCAGGGTCACTGCGAGTGTGGAGTGGATGGATGAGCCCATCGCGGACATGAGCAGAGCCTTTGTGGCGGCATTGGCGCATGAACGCATCACCATGGAAAGGATGGCAACCTCTGTGGAAAGGATGGCTATGGTAGAGGAGAGAATGGCTGTGGCTATGGAGGAGCTAAGTCGCCAGAGTGTTGAAAACATGGTCATTATTCAGAATAGACTGGCATCTCTTCAGGAGCGATGGTCAGCTACTGAGCATAGAAACCAGACCTTCATGGAAGTCCTCTGGAGTAGGACTTCCAGTGCAGAAACGGGTGCTCATGGCCCCCTTGAAGTGCAGCAAGGTGCTGTTGTAAGAGGTTTCTCTCTCTAGAGGCCTCTCTCTCTTGCACAGGAAAACCGTGAGTGGTTCGACCCACTCGCCCCTTAGATTCTGTACTCTGGTCTTTGGGGCAGGAACTACAATGTAGAGAAAACTCTTCTAGACCAAGTTTGATGAAACGAAATGGAATTTTATTGCATAATGTAGAACAAATCAAGATGCAAGCAAATAAGAGGGTACATGGGAGGGGAAAACACAAACAAATCATAACGACACAGTACTAACTACGGCAAATACAGGCATATTATACTCTACAAAGATCATCATGAAATGGGGAAAACACACAGAACATCGAGGGACAACAACTTATGTTAATTATACCCTTAATTGTCCACCCCCTTAAAACTATCTGGATCTGATTATGAAGGGCCAGAAAGATGCTCACCAATCCAACTAGGAAGTGCAAGGTTTTGAAACAGGTCTGCGTTTGATCCTTTCAGGCGTCCCGTCTCCACGTGGTTGTTGGAGCCCCAGCGAACTGCGCCACACCTCTCTCCTGAAGTGGGGGTCGGGGACGGCTGGACACTGGCTGGCCTGGATGTCGACGGGGTCGGGGATCGTTAGCTCGACCCCGGTCAGAGGAGCCTTGGGCTGGCCCCCATCATTCTTTCTATAATTTTATCTTATCTCTTCTCCCGAGCCGGAGCGGGTCGATGGCCTCTTGTTTCATCAATGGCCCGGGGTTGGTCGATGATCTCCCGATGTTTTACCCCAGGGCAGGACGCCGGCTCGAACCGTCTTCCTCTCCGATGATGGTCGCTCCGTTTAGGGCTTCCTCCCGTTTTCCATGATGCTTCCCTCGATGACCTCTTTCTACCTCTGGGTTCCCAGATATACTTCTCATCAGAAGCCCTTATCTCGCACCAAATCAGGTTAGTCTTTTGTTTTAATTTTGGCGGGCTGGGAGCACAACGGGGTAGTTATTATATTTTAAACTGTTCTTAGATGGCCGGTAATGGGCCATCTCTGGTCTGGAATGACCTTCATTGTTTTAATGTTCTGGTGATGTCCTTAACGGGCCCTTGATGCTCTTCTCATGAATATTAAACTGTTCCCTTTTGTCTGGTTAAACATTTAGATGGCCTTTATCTACAGGCCAATCTTCACTGGATCTGCATCCAATCTATATGTATATGTGGGTGTCTGGTTTCGTTCTCTCAGAAACGGCTTCCAGAACTTACAGTGGGCTGAATCCACAAAGCTGTCTGAGGACTGCAGGAACCATTTTAAAGTGTCCCAATAAGTTGGTCACGGGGTCTGGTGGCCATTTTGAATGCCCCTTCTTCCTAGGCTTCTTTTAAAACAGTCTTTAAAATCATGGCCTCTTCTGCCATTCGACCCTTTATAATATAAAGTTCAATTTTGCGAATCCTACACTGTCAAGCCACTTGCTAGCTCTGAAGTGGTGTTGACCCATGAGAGGGATGTTGGTGGCAGAAAACAAGGAAGTGGGGGCTCCTCTCCAAGTGCTCACATGACCATGCCACTACGGAGCACTCGGTCAGAGTCCCACCAGAGTCCTCACCTAACTGAGATGGGCATCTCATCCCCTGCACAGCCGCAGGAGCAGAAGACTGTTGCCGAGCCCAGAGGACAGCCACCAAAGGAGTCGAGACAGGAGCAGCAAGAAAGTGAGCAAGGGGCCTCCACATTTGCTGAAGCCACAGGGGAAGCACCATGTAGGAGCATGCGTAAGAGGAAGGTAATGTGTAAGATCCGCAAAATTTAACATTGTATTATAAGAGTCTATTGGCAGAAGAGGCCTTGTTTTAAAGACTGTTTTAAAAGAAGCCCAGGAAAAAGGGGCATATTTAATGGCCGCCAGATCCCGTGACTAGCTTTTTGGACACTTTAAAAATGGTTCCTGCAGTCCCCAGACAGCCTTTGTGGATTCAACCCACAGTAAGTTCTGGAAGCCGTTTCTGAGAAAACAAAACCAGACACAAACACATACATATGGATTGGATGCAGATCCAGTCAGATCGGTCTGTAGATAAAGGCCATCTAAATGTTTACCCAGACAAAGGGAAACAGTTTTATATTCATAAGGGGAGCATCAAAGACCAATAAAAAACATCAAGAGGACATTCAAAACAATACAAGGTCATTCCAGACCAGAGATGGCCATCACCGGCCATCCCGAAAGCAGTTTAAATATAATAACTACCCCGTTGTGATACAAGCCCAAAGTTAAACAAAGACTAACCTTGATTTGGCGGGAGATAAAGGCTTCTCTTGAGAAGTATATTTGGAGTCCCGGGGTAGCCATCGGTAGCTATCAGGAGGCTCATCATCCTCCTTCACAGATCACCAGCTCGGAAGGATTGAAGAAGAAGAAAATGAGGCAGCCATCAAGAAGGTGATTCGAGTCTGCGTCCCGCCCCAGGGTAACCATCAGGAGATCGTCGACAAACCCCGGGCCACTGATGAGACAAAAGGGCAGCAGCCCTACAGAGGAAACCCATATGAAAATGGTAACCAGCTAGAGACCTCTCCAATCATGGTCAAACAGATGGTCTCCATCCCCGCCGACGTCCAGGCCTGCCAGTGTCCAGCCTGCCCGTGACCTTCACCTCGAGAGAGAGAGAGAGAGAGAGAGAGAGAGAGAAGTGTAGCGCAGCTCGCTGTGGCTCCACTGACCACGCGGAAACAGGACGCCTGAGGGGATCAAAATGCAGACCTGTTTCAAAACTCTATATTTTTCCAACTGGATTAGTGAGCATGTTTCTGGCCCTTCATAATTGGATCTAGATAGGTTTAAAGGGGTGGGCATTGTTATATCCGTGTATCTTAATGTTGTGTCCTTCAATAATCAGACAACAGACTGCAGGGAACGATTCAACAGGTGTTTACTGAATGAGGGTTACTCTAGAACTAATTGTACAGATCACTACTCAGAGTTTATATACAGGTGTGGTCACTGCCGGTACTACAGTATACAGGAGCTGTAAAAAGTAGTTCTCTCCCTTAAGGTATATATACATTACATACATTACAATGCCTCCCCTTTTAGATTAACAGTACCATAATACTCATTTAACAATTAACATTTTTAATATACAATGTTATATGAAAATAGTCCATTCACATATTCAGCCTCTGGGGAGGCTTCCTGATTCTTTCTGGATAACTCCTTTCCCGAGTGTCTCGCTCTTGGTGTGGAGGCGATTCTAGCGCCCTGTCGTCAGTTGATTCATCAGCTTCCAATGCCATTGTTTCTGAGGTAGATGCAACCTGTACGTCGGGTTCCTCACCAGGTACGTATGGCCGAGACATGGGGTTGACTCGTTCCTGTGACTCTAGGATCTGGTCAGCATGGCGTGTTGAAGTGCCTTTTTCTTAGCTCTGGGTAATGACTCAATACACTCTTGGATTCGTCAGACGGACAGGCCTTTTATTTCGCTTGCAAGGGGAATCAGTACCTCCACTCAAGGGGTGAGGCTACTATTCCAATGATACAGCATAAGCGTTCCATATTTATACAGTGTAACAAACAAGTTGAATTGACATTCCTTTGTTCCTCTATCAGGATACATTTTAGATTAATCATCAGGTCTTATGACATATTGACAGAAGGATCCTGGACACATAAGTCAACCGTTAATCTATAACAGGACATGAATCGTGTAACCAGAGGTCCTCTTTAATCTTAATCATGTATCGGGAGGCTAGGTTTGCTTACGGTCGCAAGTTGTTAGGTCACTGGGTACTTCAAACAGAACCCATTGTCTCACTTCTACATTCTCATTAAGAGGGCAAACTGTCCAAAGATGTGCGGGTTAGGTTGATTGGCTATGATAAATTGACCCTTAGTGTTAGGGGGATTAAATACGCGGGGATAGGGTGGGATATGTGTTGGTGTAGGGGTTACGGGGATCGGGTGGGATATGTGTCGGTGCAGACTCGATGGGCCGACATGGCCTCTATCTGCACTGTGGGGTTTCTGTGATTGTGATCTGTTCTTGGCTACAATCCAAGTACGTGCAATAGAGTTACACATCGACTCTTAACCTGTGTCAAGTCTGAAAACTTTTACCCAGCAAGCACCTGAAATTAACCCCTTATATCATGTAGATTTCCTCATTCCCCCCTTTTGTCCTTTCTAAGGACAATCTATTTCGCTAAGTTTAAGAAATTCTACATCAAAGGTCTTACCCTTAATATCCTCATATTCAGATATCATTGGTACTGGAGGAGTTGATGTTAATGAGGAAAGGACTTTTGTACACAATAATTTTAAACAACCAATCAATAAACTAATTAAAATTATAATCATCACAATTGCAATTAAGACTTCCAAAATTTGCTTTCCTAGTGCTCCTCCCCACCCTGAAATCCAATCCCACATGGACCACTGTTCTGGTTGACGTAGTTTCTCTACGGCCTCCCTTATGTGGTTTACCAGGTTGGTGATATTTTCTGAGCTATCTGGGATATAGGTGCAACATTTGGTTTTTATGATTGCACATGTGCCCCCTTCTTTTGCCAACAAATAGTCCAGAGCCATGCGGTTTTGTAAAGCAACTGTGCGCAAAGCCACCATTTCTGCGTTTACATCACTAAGAGCATCAGCAGTATCATTGGCTATTTGTTCCAACACTGCTGCCATGTTTATAGATTCTCTTGCTAGCTTCCCTGTTCCATACCAGGGAAATGCTATAGCAAAGAACCTTTCAGTTTCTGTAATGGCTCGTTTTGCTCGTGTCCCAGGGTGGGTATCCAAAGATGAAATATGATGTATATAGGGCACTACATATCCCAAGTAACATGACCCAGTCCAATTTTGTGGTAACCAAGGGTATGCTCTATGCCCACAGATGAAATAGGTGTTATTATAGGCTTCAATTTTGTTCCATATCTGGTGCATCATTCCTATTCCTTGTTCTCCTTCCCAGATTTTTCTACTAGTCAAATTTTGTACTGTGGACAGGTTCCACCGTCCCCAATAGGGCCATTCGACTGCACCCGGTGGTTTAGTAGTAGTTTTAGTCAAAGTGTAGTTACATTTGCACTCACTCCATCCAACCATCAACCCTTCTCCATTGTCGTTTACCAGGCAGACTTCTCCTTTTGTATTATTTATGGTTCCCATTGACGTCACTAATAGACTCTCTGGATTCCTTTGATTATCATATTGGGGATGAAACCACCCTTCAAATTTTATAAGGTTGTATCCTGCATCTTTCCATTCATTTTCCAATTGATCTGGGTTTAACATATAATATAAAAGAGATTTTTGGTTAAAAGTACACATTCTTTTATGCATGGTTTGCCTTGCAGAGGATCTGGGTAAATCCATATGGCAGTTTCAATTATTGTTGACAAAAAGAACAGTCTTGTTAAAGTCCAAATCCAGTTCATCTTGGCAGTGTATTGTCTTTAACTGATGCCTTCTTACAATGGGACGCGTGTATCCATGTTGGTCGCTCCTTTACTTTTACAGCGGTGTTTGTGGTCAGGAGTACTTGGAAGGGTCCCTCAAATCTGGGTTGAAGGCCATTCTTTCGCTTGAAGATTTTTATGTAGACGTTATCTCCTGGCTCGAAAGTATGGCACTTTCCTTCAGCGGGATCGACCTGGGCTTCCTTCACCTGTTGATGGAAACTAGAAATGCATTTGGTTAGTGCAATGCAATAACTCAACATATCTTCCTCCATTTTATGAATGTCCATTTGTTTAGCTGTTAAAGGTGCCGAAAAGGGCAATCTTTGTGGTCTTCCCATGACGATCTCGTGAGGCGACAATCCTGTAGTTCTGTTGGTAGCAGACCGCATTGTCATTAAAGCTATGGGTAACAAATCAACCCATTTAAGTCCAGTTTCTTTACACAGTTTTGCAAGCTTGTTTTTCAGCATCCCGTTATACCTTTCCACTAGTCCAGCCAACTGTGGATGATAACTGCAATGGAGGTGTTGGTTAATCTGTAAGGCTTTGCATAGTTCCTTAATCACTGTCCCCGTAAAATGGGACCCATTGTCACTTGACAGTTTTGCTGGTATCCCAAAGCGAGGTACAATGTCCTTCAATAAACATTTAGCAACAGTGGTGGCGTCATTCTTTCTACAAGGAAACGCTTCAATCCATCATGAAAACATATCAACAATAACTAATACATATTTAAAGCTCATACACACAGGTAGTTCAATAAAATCCATTTGCAAGTGTACAAAAGGGCCCATGTTGGTTTGGGTGGGATGCGGGCTGTACCTTCTTTATTTTCCCTGCATTCATGGTCTGGCAAATAGTACAATTTTCGCATATTTGTTTTGCCAACTTTGAGATTCCTGGTGCATACCAGGTCTTGAGGATATAGTCTGCCATCCCCCCTTTGCCTGCATGGGTGAATTTATGAACACATCGGGCAATTGGTGATAATAATGATTTGGGTGCCACCATGCGACCGTCATGATGGACCCATAAGCCGTCAGTGTTTTTAAAACAATGATTAACATCCCACTCTGTTATTTCTTCAGGGCTAGCCCTATCTTGATGGGCTAGCACATCATTCAGGGATGGGGTTTGTTGTTGATCTGTACTTTCTCTAACTGGACATGTTTTAACCTGTGATCCTATCTGTGATAAGGCTACAGTTTTGGCAGCTTGATCTGCTGCTGCATTTCCTAGTGCAACCTCATCCAAATGCCCTGTGTGCGCTTGGCACTTAATAATCGCAACTTGTTTACGTTTTTGGATTGCCAATAAAAGGTTTTTCACCTCTTGTGCGTTTTTAATTTGGGTTCCGGAAGACGTTAAAAAACCACGAAGTTTCCAAATCTGTCCGTAATCATGGGCTACTCCAAACGCATATCTAGAATCGGTATAAATATTAACAGATTGATCTGTAGCCAATATACATGCTCTGGTTAGCGCAAATAATTCCACTTGTTGTGCTGAAAATGAACTTGGGAGACGAAACGCTTCTATTGTTTCGTTCTGGGTAGTCACTGCATATGCTGTTTTTGGACTTCCCTTCAAGTCTCTCAATGCTGATCCATCTAAATAAAATATACAATCTGGATTTGGTATAGGGTCTTCAGTCAGATCTACCCTTGGTTTAGAAACCAACTGGATGACTTCTACACAGGAGTGTGGTTCTCCTTCTTCCTCTGTGGGTAGTAAAGTAGCTGGATTCAGGGTGTTGCATCTTTTAATTCTAATTGAGTGCTAAAAAATGCTACCAGCCACTGTTTATCTCCATGTAGCTGCGTCAGCACTGATTGTGCGAACCCTGATTTTTGATGCACGAATAAGTTAAACGGCTTGTTATAATCGGGGAGTCCCAAAGCTGGGGCCGATACCATAGCTTGCTTAACTTGCCAGAAGGCTTCCTCGGTACCTGGGATCCATTCCAATTTCTCCGGCATGGTGGGCATACTAATGTCAAGTAATGGTCTGGATATCTCAGAATAATTTAAAATCCATTGGGCTAGAAATTCAGTATAGCCACTTTTGGGGCGGTAAAGTCGGGCGGCCGCTAAAGTTTGCGCTCGGCGCAAAGTCGAGGCCACTTCGCCAATATTCAGTAGCATCGCCCTAAGAGGTTGCTGGAGCGCAAAAAATGGCGATGCACGACTATCTTTAGGCGCTAAGCCAGCGGTGCTGAGCGATACCGCCGAGGCCGGGCGCAGCGCAGGTGCGGTCATTTCTTGCTTGACAGCAGACATGCTGGCGCCGGCCACCTCTTAAAGGGGGAAGGGTCGATTTGTTTTGCTGCCACACCCTGGACACTGCAGCCCTCCAGCTAGGCCTGAGAACTGCTGCTGCACGCAATTAGCGCCCAAAACAATGGAAAAGGCCCAGGAAAGAGCGCAGCGATTCTCAGAACATGATCTGAGGGTGCTGGTTGGCGCTGTGGAACGAAGACGCCACATTCTGTTCCCTGAGAATGGAAAGAAGCCGCCGACCACCGTCTACCGCAAAGCCTGGAGGGATGTCTCCAACAGGGTGACATCCAACAGTGTGGTGCCCAGGAACCCTGTTCAATGCCGCAAGAAGTTCAATGACCTCACCAGGATTGTCAGGGTGAGTACCCTTTCCAGTGTCCTCCTCATCCTTGCATGTGCACCTCACATTATGGGCAAAGGGACCTGAACGCCCTAATGGCCAGCCCTCATCCAGCAGCTATGGGACTGGCATGAACATCAATTGCACATTCTGCACTTTACACACTGGCCAGGCTATTCGACCATGGGAGGCAGTGCACACAAGATCAGGGCGACACACTGGCCAAGCTATTCCACCATGGGAGGCAGTGCACACAAGATCAGAGCGACACACTGGCCAAGCTATTCCACCATGGGAGGCAGGCACACAAGATCAGGGCAACACACTGGCCAATCTATTCCACCATGGGAGGCAGTGCACACAAGATCAGGGCGACACACCGTACTTAGAGGCCGTCCTTTCTCTTGCAGGCAAAGGTGGCGACCAACAAGCGCTGCCGGACTGAGACCGGGGGAGGCGGCCCTCAGATCCAGGAGCTCACCGACCTGGACCAGCACATGGAGCGCATCATGGGTGGCCGGCTGATTGGCCCCGTCGCCAGTGGAGATGCCGACCCTGTACTGGGCACCAATGGTAAGGACATCACCTTTTGGACCTCTCTCATTCCACTTGTGCATCAGATCTACATCCTTTGCCACTGTCCGACCAATGCGCTGAATGCCACCACTCATGCCTCCCTCGCTGACGCCCTATCCTCACTCTAAAGCTACTCTTGTGCCTTCCTGCTTTCAGATGGTGAGGAGGAGGTCCCTGAAGCTGCCAGTGACAGCCCCTCGGAAGAGGAGGAGGAGGAGGAGGAGGAAGAGGAAGGCGGCCCATCAGTGGAACCCTCAGCCGCGGCAGCCCATGCCGATGTAGGGGACACGTCTTCCCTGGAGGGGAGCTGGGGGGAAGGGTCAGAGGGGAGTGTAGCTCCTGGGACCAGCGGCCTGCAGCAATGCGGGAGGGGTCGGGAAGCTCAGCGGCCTTCTCGCCAGAGGGGGGAAGGGTCGGAGGGGACTCCAATTGCTGGGCCCAGCGGAGTGCAGCAACGCGGGAGGGGTCGGGAAGCTCGGCGGCCTTCTCCCCAGAGGGAGAGGCGGCCTCCAGTCCGGCGATGGTCAGCGCCGAGGAGGTGCGCCTCCTCGAGGAAATGCCCGTGGACTCGGAGCACCGTCACACGGAGCTCATGGGGGTAGTGGCACGGATGCCTGAGGCCATCGAGTCCCTGGCCAGGAGTGTCACTGAATTCGGGGCATCACAGGCCAGGAGTCTGGGTGAATTCGGGGCATTACAGGCCAGGACTCTTGCGGAATTCGGGGCAGCTCAGGCAGCTACTGGCCAGATGATCACTGGTGCCGTCCAGTCACTGGCTGGTCTGATGCGGTCGCAGACCAGGGCAGCATGGGCACTAACTGCTGCCACACTTGCTGCGTCAGCCAGGCATCGCCAGGGCACCCGCCGCGCTGCAGCAGCACAGCGGTCTGTCCCTCGGCAGATTGCTGCGCATGCTGCAGTGCTGGCCCGGCCGAATGCCAGTGTGTCAGGCGACCAGCGAGCGCCTGCCATCAGCCAGCTTGCCCCCATTCCTCCAGCCGCCAATGCCACTCCCCCAGTGGAGCTGACACGAGCTGCTGGTCAGACTGATGCTGGCCAGCCACAGCTGGAGCAGTCAGCAGCCGGCCCCTCGAGGGCCAGACCTCGTCTAGGCCGACCCCCAAGGGCATCTGCCGTCACGCCATGTGCCCCTCAGGAGCCTTCCCCCAGCCTTGCAGCAGCCACTGGGCTCACCTTGAGGAGGAGCAGCAGGCCGGGCAGGGGCCGCACAAGTGTGCACAAGGCATCGGCCTCGCGGGACAAGAAGAAGAAGGCGTGGCCAAATGTTTTGTTTTTTTGAAGGCCGAGGATGAAGGCCATTTTTGTTTAACTGTTTTGTTAATCCTCTCCAGGTTGTGGGAGCGAGTAATGTGTTTGACTGTTTTTTGGGGGTTTCTTCTGTTTTTGTTTCTCATGTGGGAAGGGCCCTGAGTTTGTTCAATAAACAATTTTCTTTATTCAGATTGTCCATGTTTGTTCTTTGAAGTGTTTGTTGCCTTAACCGGCTGAGGGCTTGCGGAGCGGTTGCATTCATGTTCTTTCATTGGCACAAGCCATTCCCTGACAGGGGGCCTAGAACCTATGTTCAATAAGCCGCCGACGGGCGGCCCTTGCACCTTCTGCCTCCCTCCTGGGCTCGTACTCCTCGACCTCCTCCTCATGCTCCTCCTGCTCCTCCTCCTGAGGTGGTGCTCCAACCTGAGGTGGCAGTGCCTGAGTCCTGCGGATAGCCAGGTTGTGAAGCATGCAGCAGACGACAATGAAATGGGAGACTCGCTCCGGCGAATACTGCAGGGCTCCATCGGAGCGATCCAGGCAGCGGAACTGCTGCTTCAGGATGCCGACTGTTTGTTCTATGATGTTCCTAGTCGCTTGATGGCTCTCGTTGTATGCCTCTTCAGCAGGGGTCCTGGGCGCGCGGAGCGGGGTCATGAGCTAGGTACACAAAGGATAGCCTTTGTCCCCGATAAGCCATCCTCTTGGGTGAGGCTGTGCCTGGAACATGTCAGCCACAGTTGTCTGTCGCAGGTAAAGGCATCGTGGCTGCTGCCTGGAAAGCAGGCATTGACAGCTAGGATGCGCTGCCTGTGGTCACACACCAGCTGTATGTTGAGGGAATGGTAGCCCTTCCGGTTGCGGTAATCCTCGGCATGCTCCAGAGGTGCCTGCAAAGCCACATGCGTGCAGTCAATGGCGCCCTGCACCATGGGGAAGCCTGCTATTCTTGCAAATCCCACTGCACGCTGCTGCTGCTTCTCCAGGGTCATGGGGAAGGAGATGAATTGACGTCTCCTTCTGAAAAGGGCATTGGTCACCTGGCGGATGCAGCAATGCACGGCGAACTGGGAGATGTTAGCAATGTCCCCAGCAGCGGAATGGAAGGAGCCGGTGGCATAGAAATTCAGAGCCACCGTCACGTTCACTGCCACCGACAGAGACGTCCTGCACCTCAGCTGTGGACGCAGATCTCTGTGAAGCAGCTGGCAGATCTCTGTGACCACCTCCCTTCTGAATCGCAGCCTCCTAACACACTGCGTGGCAGACAGGTTGAGATAGGAGAACTGCTGCCGGTATACCCTGAGTGGGTAAGGCCTCCCTTGCCAACGCCTGTTGCCCCCTCTGCATCTAGCCAGGGCTGCCACTCTCTCACGGCGTCTGTGAGCCCTTCCTACGTAAGGCTGAAAGCCAGCGTTGACAGCCCCCATAATATGCTGGCAGCCAATGAGATATCAATGAAGGCAAAGAGAATTGCAAAGCTGTGGCCTGAAGCCAGAAATACCTGTGCTAGTGTTGGGCCAAAGCAGTAAGCTCTCTACCTTGGTCTCTCTCCAAAAATCCATTTCACAAGAGTGAGTGCTGCAAAATGGCTGCCCTTTATAGTGCAGGGTAAGTGCCCTTTAATTTGCGCTCCCCACGGCCCGCATCGGCTGTGAACCGTTCCACTTCACAGTCCTTAGGGCCGCCACGCCCACATTGGGCGGGCGCGACTGAAGTTCCGGATTGGGGCGCACAAAGGGCGTTGCACGAGGAAATGACGTCATGATCTGCGCGCGCAGCTGAGCGCGCGCAAATACTTTGCGCCAGCGCTAAATGTCTACTGAAGTTGGGGGCAGGTGCAGATTGCGCTGCGCCTGGGCGCTAAGCGCCTAGCGCTCGAAATCTACTCCTCTTAAGGCGCTAACGGCTGGCGCACGCAACTGAATTTCTAGGCCATTGTCTGCAATAGCCAGACATTCCTAGGAAATGTTTCATTTCCCTTTTTGTCACTGGCTTGGGTGAATTGCAAATTGCCGCTACTCGATCACTTGTTAGTTGCCTGGTATTTCGTTCTAACTGATGTCCCAGATATTTTACCTTTTCTTGAACCATCTGTAACTTGGTTTTGGAAACCTTATGGCCTAGAAATTAAGTATAGCCACTTTTGGGGCGGTAAAGTCAGGCGGCCGCTAAAGTTTGCGCCCGGCGCAAAGCCGAGCCCCCTTCGCCGATATTCAGTCGCATCGCCCTAAGAGGTTGCTGCTGCGCTAAAGCAGGCGATGCACGACTATCATTAGGCGCTAAGCCGGCGGCCCAGGGCGAAACCCCGGAAGTCGGGCGCAGGGCAGGTGCGGCGAGCTGCTGATTGATGGCAGACACTCTGGCGCCGGTGAGCTCTTAAAGGGGGAGGGTGCATTTGTGTTTTTGCAAGGCCGACATTAGTTTGTTATGTGGTACGACTCCTCCTCCTACTCCTCCTCCTCCTCCTCCTCCTCCTCCTCCTGTGTTGAGCCAAACCAGAAGATCCGTCTCTCACAAAAAGGAGTGTTGCAACACGGCTGCCGTTTCTAGTGCAGGGGAAGTGCCCTTTAATTTGCGCTCCCCGTGGCCCGCATCGGCTGAGCAACGTTCCACTCAACAGTCGTTAGGGCCGCCCGGCGCACAATGGGCCAGCGTGACTGAAGATCCGGTTTGGGGCGCACAAAGGGCGTTGCACGAGGATATGACGTCATGATCTGCGCGCGCAGCTGAGCGCGCGCAAAGACTTTGCGCCGGCGCTAAATATCTACTGAAGTTGGGGAGAGGCGCAGATCGCGCTGCGCCCGGGCGCTAAGCACCCAGCGCTCGACATCTACTCCTCCTAAGGCGCCAACGGCTGGCGCAACCAACTGAATTTCTAGCCCTATGTCCTTTGTAAGAGTCTTGGACACAGGCTTCTCGGTTTGGTGAAGCTAATAGCAAATCATCTACATATTGAATTAATGTTGAACCCGCTGCTAGGGTTACATCGTCCAGATCCTTCTTTAAGCATTGAGAGAAAATCGTAGGGCTTTCGGTAAATCCTTCTGGGAGTCTAGTCCAAGTATACTGCTGGCCTTTATAGGTGAATGCAAATAAAAATTGTGACTCTGGATGTATTGGTATTGAAAAGAACGCAGAACATAGATCAACTACCGTGTAGAAAGTAGTGTCTGCCGTTATGCTGATTAAAATGGTGACTGGATTGGGGACCACCGGATAGGTAGGGAAGGTTGCTTCATTTACGGCCCTTAAATCTTGCACAAACCTCCATTTGTGAGACCCTGCCTTTTCTACTGGCAGAATCAGGGTATTGCAAGGGCTTTTAGTAGGAACAATAATACCTTGTTCTAAAAGTGATTCGATTACTGGCTGTATCCCCCTTTCTGCTCTTTCAGACAATGGGTACTGCTGTCTTCGTGGTAATGGTGCCGCTGGATTTATGGTAACTTTATAGGGTTGTGCCGTATACATTTTTCCTACTTCGTTAGGATGTTGTGCCCATAGTTTCCCTGGGACTTGTTCAAGCCATTCTTCAACCTGTTTGGATAACCATACTCCATTGTGTCCCAACTCTCTTCTTTCGAGAAATCCATTAAAAATTCCCTTTGTAGCTAACTTTACTGCAAATCCATTACTACCGTACTGGAGAAGGGCGGCTCCCTCTTTATACCATGTATACGTTACTGGTAGTGAGCTCATTCTCAGTACCATTGGCCCTAAGTCCTTTGAACGGTATCCTTGTGCCACAGCTAAAGTCAGATGTGGCTTAGAATGTTTTATCCTGAACAACGACCTTGAAGTCATGTTCTGTCTATATTAAATGTTCCATCTGGTGGAAAGGGGTGATTACTACCTGAGGTCCATTTGGACCAATTTGGTAAGTGGTCAATAGCTGACTGACCACAATGTTTTAACATAAAAGCGGCTGGCGTGCCTTTTTCAGGCAGTTTACTGTCACTAGAACCCATTGTAGCAGCTTAAATATTTTAGTGTTAAAACATACAACAATTCCGTAACACTCTATGATCTGCGTGGGACGCCTCTACAGATCAGACATGACTAAACATTAATACATATGACAATAAACAATAAACAATACACTTGTTAAACAACAACCAAAGTGTTACTAAATCCTCAACCTATGCAGCCTTACTGGACGAAGTTGATTGATAATAACAAGTCGTTAAATACTCACGCTCATAAACATTAAACATTGACACTGTGTTTCAGACTATCGCCCACTCTCTCTCCCTCTACCCTACTCCCTTTAGCCAAATCTTTAGCAAAAAGGGCCTTCAATTTGTCCCAACTAACTTCACCCACTCTCTCTCCCTCTACCCTACTCCCTTTAGCCAAATCTTTGGCAAAAAGGGCCTTCAATTTGTCCCAACTAACTTCAAGCTGGAACCTTGCTAGTTCAATTTCCAGTAAATTGCTAGCTCCTTAGTTAATCAAATTCGTGACTTAACCTTCTCTCTCAGCAAGCTGGAACCTTGCTAGTTCAATTTCCAGTAAATCGCTAGCTCCTCAGTTAATCAAATTCGTGACTTAACCTTCTCTCTCTGGTACCTTTATTTCAGCGCTTCCTACCGTCTTTTTCTGCACGATCCAGTTCGCGGGGCGTCAGCGCCTCATGGCTGATCCTCTGTTCCGTTTCTGAAAGGGAAGCAGTCACAACGGCAGTTTAACCTCCGAACCTTGTGAGTCAATTACCCGATGGCAGTACTGTCCAATGGAATAAACAGACTATGCGCAGCTATGCTTCTGGCAGGGAAAGTCCCAAAAATGTGGCAAAACACCACCTTCGGCCGATGGGATTTCCCTAACCGAGCAACGTACTCGGCGTCTGTTAACTCACCAATTGGTACAGCAAGCCATCTCAGTGGAACCTCCAAATTGTTGAAGTGCCTTTTTCTTAGCTCTGGGTAATGACTCAATACACTCTTGGCTTCGTCAGACGGACAGGCCTTTTATTTCGCTTGCAAGGGGAATCAGTACCTCCACTCAAGGGGTGAGGCTACTATTCCAATGATACAGCATAAGCGTTCCATATTTATACAGTGTAACAAACAAGTTGAATTGACATTCCTTTGTTCCTCTATCAGGATACATTTTAGATTAATCATCAGGTCTTATAACATATTGACAGAAGGATCCTGGACACATAAGTCAACCGTTAATCTATAACAGGACATGAATCGTGTAACCGGAGGTCCTCTTTAATCTTAATCATGTATCGGGAGGCTAGGTTTGCTTACGGTCGCAAGTTGTTAGGTCATTGGGTACTTCAAACGGAACCCATTGTCTCACTTCTACATTCTCATTAAGAGGGCAAACATCTGTTCTTGGCTATAATCCAAGTACGTGCAATAGAGTTACACATCGACTCTTAACCTGTGTCAAGTCTGAAAACTTTTACCCAGCAAGCACCTGAAATTAACCCCTTATATCATGTAGATTTCCTCAGGCATCTCACAATGTTCTCCCCATCATCCACTGTGTACATTAGTGGCCCCTGCCGTGTGCATATCGTTCCTGGTTGCCATTTCTCTGTTCGGTAGTCGCGGGCCAAGACTGGTTGCCCTACATTGAAGCTCCTTGTCGGCTTCTCATTGATGTGCTGGAATTGCTTACTCTCAACATCTCTTCGTACATTTGGTCTGAGCAAATCCAGACGAGATCTCAACCTTCGGCTAAAGAACATCATGGCCGGGGCCTGGTTGGTGACTGCATGTGTAGCATTTCTGTAGGCTAATAGGAAATTCTCCACCTTATGCTGCAGTGGAATGTCGTCATCGTACATGGCATTTACTGCTTTTTTAAAGGTTTGTACGAACCTCTCAGCCAATCCATTTGTGGCTGGATGATACGGGGTGGATGTGTAATGCCTTACCCCATTCCTTTTCATAAATCTTCGAAACTCTTCGGACACAAACTGTGGTCCGTTATCAGAGCAAATCTGCTCTGGCAAGCTGTTCCTGACAAAAATGGTCCGTAGGACTGCAATAGTTTTCTCCGTGGTGGTGGAGGACATTTTGATCACCTCAGGCCATTTCGAGTGCACATCCACGGCTATTAAAAACATTGAGTCCATGAATGGACCAGCAAAATCAATATGCACCCGTTGCCATGGAGATGAGGGCCACTCCCATGGGTGTAGAGGGGCATGTAGTGGTGCATTTTGGACCTTCTGGCATCCTGAGCAGCTCTTTGTCAGGTCCTCGATTTGCTGATCGATCCCCGGCCACCACACATAAGCCCTAGCAAGGCTTTTCATTTTCACCCCTCCCAGATGACCTTTGTGAAGCACATTGAGCACTCTCTCCCTTAACTTGGGTGGAATGACCACTCGGGATCCACACATCAAGGTCCCCTGGCATATTGACAGCTGTTCTCTTCTGGATGAGAATGCTGGCAACAGTGAGTCGCCATGTGCTGGCCATCCCTTCACCATCAAATCATATACCCGAGACAGTGTCGGGTCATTTCGGGTCACCTTCTCTATACCAGCGTTAGTTACTGGCAAGCATTCAATTATAGTCGAATGAAATATTTCGACAGGATCCACTGCTGGTGCTTCCTCCGCAGTAGGCAGTGGCAGACATAATAGCCCATCAGCGTTTCCATGCTGTTTCGTGCCCTTATACTCGATTTCATTTTGGTGCACCCCTAGAAAAAGGGACCATCTTTGTAGCCGTTGTGCAGTCATCACCGGATCGCCCTTCTTTGGATTAAAGATGGAGACAACTGGTTGGTGGTCAGTCAGCAAGGTGAACTTCTGCCCGTGCAGATAGTGATTGAACTTTTTCACTCCCCACACTAGGCTGAGGGCCTCCCTGTCAATCTGGGCATAGTTACGCTCGGCTGAGGTTAGTGACCGAGACGCAAAGGCTACTGGGCTCGCCGAGCCATCCGGGAATTTGTGCGACAGCACCTCTCCAATGCCATAGGGTGATGCATCACATGCCAACCGAATTGGTAGTGCTGGGTTGAAATGAGCCAACACCTCTTTTGATTTGATCAATGCTTTGCTCTTCTGGAAAGCTTGTTTACATTCGTCACTCCACTTCCATGGTACCCCCGTTTGCAGTAGGGTGTTCAGTGGGTGTAGTACGGTAGACAAATTCGGCAAGAACTTATGGTAGTAGTTCACCAGCCCGAGGAACGTCCTCAGTTGTGACACATTTTCCGGTGCTGGAACCTTGACTACTGCCTCAATCTTTTCAGGGGACTTATGTAACCCCTCTTTATCAATAACGTGGCCACAATACGAGATCTGCTTATGGAAAAACTCGCATTTGTGGCGATTAGCTCGGAGCCCATATTCCTTCAATCTAGTGAGCACCTGCTCCAGGTTGGCGAGGTGATCACTGTCATTTTCGCCCGTGACCAGGATGTCGTCCAAATAACACTGGGTCCCTGGAATCCCTTGCAGGACTTGTTCCATTGCCCTTTGCCAAATAGCCGGAGCTGATGCTACCCCGAACACCAGCCGGTTGTATTGGTAGAGACCTTTATGAGTGTTGATCGTGAGGTACTGTTTCGAGGCTTCTTCTACCTCCATTTGCAAGTACGCCTGGGCCAGATCAATCTTAGTGAAGCGTTTCCCTCCAGATAGCGAGGCGAAAATATCTTCAATCCGCGGAAGCGGATATTGTACAGTGTGAAGGACTGGGTTCACTGTCACCTTAAAGTCCCCACAGATGCGAACCTTCTTTGGCTCCCCAGGCGTATTACTCAACGACCTCTTCATTACAGGAACAATGGGTGTAGCCCACTCACTCCAGTCCACATTGGACAGTACTCCTGAACTTTCCAAACCTTCCAGCTCTGCTTCGACGGCTGGGCGGATCGCATAAGGCCTTAAAAAACTTTGGGCTTGCATTTTCCTCTATTTTGATCGTCGCTGTTATGCCTTTTAGTGTTCCGAGTCCCTGCTGGAACACTTCTTGTGCGTCAGTTAGCATTTTTGACAGTCGTCCAGGTGTGATGTCGTCATCCTTTTTGGCATCTACAGTCAGTGCTTGTATGGAATGCCAATCAAGCTGTATCTTCCGGATCCATTCACGTCCTAGTAGTGGTGGTCCTCCATCTGGCAATACATATAGGTCCATTTTTGGTGTTTTCTTGCCGTTATATATAACGTTCACCCTTATTTTTCCTTTGGGGTAGACTTTTTGCCCCGTGTACGCCTTTAAGACAATCTTTGTATTTCTCAAGGGTATATGTGAGAATAGCCGCTTGTAGTCCCTTCGGTTTATGACTGTTAGGGCTGATCCTGTGTCCAATTCCATTTTCACTTGGACTCCTGCTATCTTGAGCGTGACCCAGATAGTTTGGTGATCCTCCGTTTTGATCACATTATTTAGTTTCAGACAACCCAGCCCCTTGCTTCCGGATTCTGTATCACTCTTCTGTTCGTCTGAACTACTCTCCGTCACCTTATGTATCTTCTTGTACTTCTCCTGTGGAAATTTCTTGCTGCTGGTTTTCTTTCCCGACCTGCAGACTCTTGCTATGTGTTCTACTTTTCCACACTGTCTGCACACTTTGTCCTTGAGCCAGCAATCATTATGATCGTGTGTTGTTCTGCCGCAGCGATAGCACTTCACTGTTCTGTATGACATTTCATTTGTGCCATATTCTTGCGGTCTCCGTTGTATCTCTGCAGCACCCCGTGCTGCTGCTTTGTGTGATACTGCAATGCTGAAAGCCTTGTCCAGCGTAAGATCCTTTTCTGATAGAAGCCGTTTATGGGTTCCTTCACTTTGAAGCCCACACACAAACTTGTCCCTTAAAGTATCTGCTAGTCCCGTTCCAAACTGGCAATGTTTCGATAGCTTGCACAGTTCCGTTAAATACTCAGCATTACTTTCATCTTTATGCTGGCTCCTTTTGTGAAACTTAAATCTTTCTGCTATCAGCAGCGGTGTGGGGTTTAAGTGGTCCTGTAGGATTGACACTATGTTGTCAAAATCCTTTTCTACTGGCTTCTCTGGGGTTACTAGGTTTTGTAGTAAGCCATACGTTTTTGCACCCATTGAATTCAACAATACCAGCGCTTTCTTGTCATCTGGCACTTCATTCGCCTTGCAGTATACTTCTATGCATTCGACATATGTCATCCAATCTTCGACTTCATTGTCGAACGCTGTGATACTGCCACTCTTCGGCATTTTTGGGTGTGGTTAGACTGGCTTAAAATGGCGTCTCCCGCGCTTTCCTTTCTTCCCCGCTGCGGCTTAAAATGGCGTCTCCCGCGCTGCTGCCAACGCCGCTCTCGGCGGTCCTCGTGGCAAATGGCGACGCCCTGTGGGTTTCGTATGCTGCTCCTGCACTGCTGCCAATGCTGCTCTCTGTGGTCCTCATGGCAATGGCAGCGCCTCACGTTTCCCTGCGCGCCTCTCTCCCCCGTTGACGCTGCTCAGCCCTTGAACACCGGCTGCGCTCTGCTCTCTCTCGACTCTCTCTCCCATTGATGCCGCTCGGTCCTGAACACCGGCTGTGCCCTGTGCGCTCTGCCCTCTCTCTCTCCCCTGTCGACGCTGCTCGGTCTTTTTCTGTGCCGCTCGGTTGGGCTCTAGCCCGCCGCTGTCTGGGAAGGGTTTGCGCAGTACCTGTTGCCAGCCCGTTTCGCTGGACCGCCGTGGCTGGAAAGCCAAGCCTGGCTCTCGACAGCCTCCCCTGCGATGCTCAAATCTCTGCTGGATTACTGGGCGGTTGCCCGTGGTCGACGCCCGTTCTTCTGGACTCAACCTTCTTCCACTGTTCTCCAGGAGCAAATCCCTGGGAGGTGATGCAGAGTTGCAGGTAGATTCGAATCTGCCTCGTCGCCAATGTTATATCCGTGTATCTTAATGTTGTGTCCTTCAATAATCAGACAACAGACTGCAGGGAACGATTCAACAGGTGTTTACTGAATGAGGGTTACTCTAGAACTAACTATACAGATCACTACTCTGGGTTTATATACAGGTGTGGTCACTGCCGGTACTACAGTATACAGGAGCTGTACATTACATACATTACAGGCATTTTGGGTATAATTAACATGAGTTGTTGTCCCTCGATATTCCGTGTGTTTCCCCATTTCATGATGACCTTTGTAAAGTATAATATGCCTGTATCTATTTTAGTTAGTGCTGTATTATGATTTGTTTTTCCCTCTCATGTACCCTCTTATTTGCTTGCATTTGATGTGGTTTTCCTTATGCAATAAAATATCATTTTGTTTCATTAAACTTGGTCTATAAGAGTATTCTCTGCATTGTAGTTCCTGCATCTAAGTCCAGTGTCTAGAACCTAAGGGGTGAGTGGGTCGAACCACTCAAGGTTTTACTGTGCAAGAGGGAGAGAGAGGCCTCTAGAGAGAGAAACCTCTGCGATCCAAAGAGGAGAACCCCTTACAAATGCACAAGTAGTCTCAAGGGTAGTCACTTGGGCGTTATGTTGTGTTTTTTTTAAAAATGCTATCAGTTGCTTGTTGTGATAATATTTTCTGATGGCAAACTGTTGAAGTTGTGGCAAATGGGACTTTCACACTGAGGGCTTAGCGCGACTTGCAATTGTCAGTATGGTGGTCAGAGTGATAGGAATCCGTAGGTTCTTGTCCATTGTCGATGCTCTGTTACGAAGGTGCGAGGCAAAAGTGTTTGATTGTGCAGGCTAAGCAAATCTGACCAACATGAGTGCATCCCTTGCACCCTTGGAAGCAATATGGTCGCGCTCTGGTGCATCCTGGCCTGTGCAGTTTCAGGTGGGTGAGCAGCAGCCTGGCGCTCCTGCTGTTGGTGCTGCTGTTGTTCAGGAATCTGCTGCTGCCACGACTGGTCTTCGTCCGAATCTGATGTCCAGGTGGAAAGGAAATAAATGGTTCCCATGCTTCTGCTATATACCTCAGTTGAGGAAGCGCTCAGTCAAGGTGGGGAGAGGGGTTTCCCAGGAGTTCACACTGGAGATGGGGCTGAGGCTCCAAACATCCACAACAATGAGTAGGCCTGCTAAACGTTCCCCCAGACCTGAGACAACAAATTTCTGCCACCTGCAAATGATGATTGCTGAAAACTCCTTTTTAATGTTGGGACTGCCGCTGTTACTAAGCAATCCACTTGTGAGGCCGCCAGGATTACCTGGCGTGTTCCAGAGGAGGAGTGTAGGATGGGGGAAATGTCTAAAAGTCGGAAAGGCCTCTCAAAATTGAATTGTAGAGACAATTAAGTGGTTATTAAGGGCCTTCTTGGAGGTGGGATGGAGACGGGGTCTGAAACCCCAATTCTGGGAAAATTGCTTGGAGGCGGGATCGGGCCCGCATGCCAATTTTTTGCGATTTTAACACCTCACAAGCCTCCAATCCCGCCTCCTCGGCCCTGGTAAAATCGAGCCCTCGAGCCTCGTGCCTCTGCTGCGCCTCTTCCTCCTACTATTATGTAGAAAAGGGTTTGTCCACTGGGAAAGCCATTCCAGCTGCTTATCCTACTGAATGTGTGGAGGAGGCAATGATCTGAACACGGAGACTGCCAGCACTTAAATTAAGTGTAGTACAGGTTTCATTACGAAAAGTTAAAAAATAAATCGTGAAAAAAATCACTATTAAATTCCAGAAATGTCAGTTACGTCGCCATCAGGTGATTTGGGGCCTAAATTATTGGCCGTAAATCTATGCCAACGCATTACTGGAGTAAATGCGTGACATTCGAGTGAGCTGGGTTAAAATTACACAACTGAGTGACAGAGGGTTTATTGCTGGATGTATATTGGAAGTGGCACAGTTGATTGAGGAAATTTGCATATACCAGTGCATTACCATAAACCTGACGCAACTCAGATATGTAAAATTTTCCTCCGAACAATATGGCGCAGCGCTGCTCTTATGCCGTAGTTATGCAAAAAGGTCAGGGAAATTCTGGGCCAGACAGTCTACAGTGTGTCATATCGTATGTTCACTTATCCATTTACTGCTTATCAAATATTTTTGACAGGTTATAACTTAAGCCACAGTCTGTTGAAAATGTTATTTTACTGCCTTCTGAAATTGAGGAAAATCACAAGAGGGCATGTGACATAACCATTCGCCAAAACACAGGCTTTTGTTCAGTTACTTGGCTCACCACAAATTGCCCGGATTTTGAGCAGGTAAAGGTATATTCTGGGTCTTAGATAATGAGGTCCCTTCAATGGGAAGGAATGGTCTGAAATGTTGAATTTGAGAAAAACATCTTGAATAAAAACCTCAACTTAACAGTGACCACTATCACTGGATCATACAGACCAGTGATTGCTTCCTTGAGAGCTTTTATAATTCCTTCATTTTAAGGCAATTAACTGCAGCACCCTTATTTGAAGGGAGTTGAAGAGTGAATGAATTGCTCCTGGAAGGTTAAGGCTACCTTCTGGCTCTTTTGCACTAACCATGGACTGAAGCTCACACAGAACCAGAATGATTAGTGAGCATACCAATAGAAGGCTAACTTAGCTACAATGGGCCGCCTTTCAGCAGCCTGGGCCTCAGTACCATTCTGCCAGCCAAGTGGGCTTGCCGGTTCTAGGTGCCATGCTGGACCTCCACAGGATCCTGGCCTTCAGAAACCACGATCACTTGCTCCTCCTCAGCTGTGCACTATGACTCTCCCTTCTCAACCTTGCTAAATACAACCTCTGAGGGATAGGGAGTTGTAATTGTGATGGTTCTTGACAGAGGTGTTGATAGTGATGCAGGGTGCAATAGGTTATGGCCTTCATGAAGACCCTGGTAGTGCCTACAGCTGGTTCTTTTTTTCTGATAAAGCAAAAGAGAGCAGAATGTTTCAATGATGCTTCAAATAGCAACCATTAAGCATTTATTTCATTGCATGAGACTATGGCCACAATGTTAATGGGGAGACGGGGAGGATGTGGGTGAGGCCGAAATCAGCCAAAGAACCCAGAAAGGCTAGGGACAAGGAGGTCCTGCCAATCTCAACAGCAGGACCTCATTAATATACTGTAGCGCAGCCTACCGCCCGGCTGCCAACCAAGTGGACAGCCTGGCAAAGGGCAGGAGGGAACACCAGCAGCAGGTGGCCGCAGCCGAGGAACTGTGGGGATGATCCCTGGCACTTGGATGGGAGCTCCAGTCAGGAGGGCTGGGGGCAGGCTGGTGATTGGGTGGGCTGGGGGCAGGCTGGTGATTGGGTGGGCTGGGGGCAGGCTAGTGATTGGGTGGGCTGGGGGCAGGCTGGTGATTGTGTGGGCTGGGGGCAGGCTGGAGATCAGGAGGGCTGGGGGCAGGCTGGAGATTGGGGGGACTGGGGGCAGGCTGGAGATCAGGAGGGCTGGGGGCAGGCTGGAGATCGGGAGGGCTGGGGGCAGGCTGGTGATCAGGAGGGCTGGGGCAGGCTGGAGATCGGGAGGGCTGGGGGCAGGCTGGTGATCAGGAGGGCTGGGGCAGGCTGGTTATTAGGAGGGCTGGGGGTAGGTTGGAGATTGGGATGGCTGGGGGCAGGCTGGTGATCGGGAGGGCTGGGGGCAGGCTGGTGATCGGGAGGGCTCGGGGTAGGTCGGTGATCAGGAGGGCTGGGGGCAGGCTGGAGATCAGGAGGGCTGGGGGTAGGTTGGTGATCGGGAGGGCTGGGGCAGGCTGGTTATTAGGAGGGCTGGGGTAGGTTGGAGATTGGGACAGCTGGGGGTAGGTTGGAGATCGGGAGGGCTGGGGGCAGGCTGGTGATCAGGAGGGCTGGGGATAGGCTGGTGATTGGGAGGGCTGGGGGCAGGCTGGTGATAGGGGGGCTGGGGCCAGGCTGGAGATCGGGATGGCTGGGGGCAGGGTTATGAGCGGGAGGGCTGAGGGCAGGCTGGAGATCGGGAGGGCTGGGGGCAGGCTGGTGATCGGGATGCCTGGGGGTAGGCTGGTGATTGGGTGGGCTGGGGGCAGGCTGGTGATCGGGAGGCCTGGGGGCAGGCTGGTGATCGGGAGGGCTGGGGGCAGGCTGGTGATCAGGAGGGCTGGGGGTAGGCTGGTGATCGGGTGGGCTGGGGGCAGGCTGGTGATCGGGAGGGCTGGGGGCAGGCTGGTGATCGGGATGCCTGGGGGTAAGGTGGTGATCGGGTGGGCTGGGGGCAGGCTGGTGATCGGGAGGCCTGGGGGCAGGCTGGTGATCGGGAGGGCTGGGGGCAGGCTGGTAATCGGGAGGGCTGGGGGCAGGCTGGTGATCGGGAGGTCTGGGGGCAGGCTGGAGATTGGGAGGGCTGGGGGCAGGCTGGTGATCGGGAGGACTCGGGGTAGGTCGGTGATCAGGAGGGCTGGGGGCAGGCTGGTGAATGGGTGGACTGAGGGCAGGCTGGAGATCGGGAGGGCTGGGGATAGGTTGGAGATTGGGAGGGCTGGGGGCAGGCTGGTGATCGGGAGTGCTGGGGGCAGGCTGGTGAATGGGAGGGCTGGGGACAGGCTGGTGATCGGGAGGGCTGGGGATAGGTTGGAGATTGGGAGGGCTGGGGGTAGGCTGGAAATCGGGAGGGCTGGGGGCAGGCTGGTGATCGGTAGGGCTCGGGGTAGGTCGGTGATCAGGAGGGCTGGGGGCAGGCTGGAGATCAGGAGGGCTGGGGGTAGGTTGGTGATCGGGAGGGCTGGGGCAGGCTGGTTATTAGGAGGGCTGGGGTGGGTTGGAGATTGGGACAGCTGGGGGTAGGTTGGAGATCGGGAGGGCTGGGGGCAGGCTGGTGATCAGGAGGGCTGGGGATAGGCTGGTGATTGGGAGGGCTGGGGGCAGGCTGGTGATAGGGGGGCTGGGGCCAGGCTGGAGATCGGGATGGCTGGGGGCAGGGTGGTGAGCGGGAGGGCTGAGGGCAGGCTGGAGATCGGGAGGGCTGGGGGCAGGCTGGTGATCGGGATGCCTGGGGGTAGGCTGGTGATCGGGTGGGCTGGGGGCAGGCTGGTGATCGGGAGGCCTGGGGGCAGGCTGGTGATCGGGAGGGCTGGGGGCAGGCTGGTGATCAGGAGGGCTGGGGGTAGGCTGGTGATCGGGTGGGCTGGGGGCAGGCTGGTGATCGGGAGGGCTGGGGGCAGGCTGGTGATCGGGATGCCTGGAGGTAAGGTGGTGATTGGGTGGGCTGGGGGCAGGCTGGTGATCGGGAGGCCTGGGGGCAGGCTGGTGATCGGGAGGGCTGGGGGCAGGCTGGTAATCGGGAGGGCTGGGGGCAGGCTGGTGATCGGGAGGTCTGGGGGCAGGCTGGAGATTGGGAGGGCTGGGGGCAGGCTGGTGATCGGGAGGGCTCGGGGTAGGTCGGTGACCAGGAGGGCTGGGGGCAGGCTGGTGAATGGGTGGACTGGGGGCAGGCTGGAGATCGGGAGGGCTGGGGATAGGTTGGAGATTGGGAGGGCTGGGGGCAGGCTGGTGATCGGGAGTGCTGGGGGCAGGCTGGTGAATGGGAGGGCTGGGGACAGGCTGGTGATCGGGAGGGCTGGGGATAGGTTGGAGATTGGGAGGGCTGGGGGTAGGCTGGAAATCGGGAGGGCTGGGGGCAGGCTGGTGATCGGTAGGGCTCGGGGTAGGTCGGTGATCAGGAGGGCTGGGGGCAGGCTGGTGATCGGGAGGGCTGGGGGCAGGCTGGTGATCGGGAGGGCTGGGGCAGGCTGGTGATCGGGAGGGCTGGGGGCAGGCTGGTGATCGGGAGGGCTGCGGACAGGCTGGTGATTGGGACGGCTGGGGGTAGGCTGGAAATCAGGAGGGCTGGGGGCAGGCTGGTGATCGGGAGGGCTGGGGGCAGGCTGGTGATCGGGAAGGCTGGGGGCAGGCTGGTGATCGGGAGGGCTGCGGACAGGCTGGTGATTGGGACGGCTGGGGGTAGGCTGGAAATCGGGAGGGCTGGGGGTAGGCTGGCGATCGGGAGGGCTGGGGGCAGGCTGGTGATCGGGAGTGCTGGGGACAGGCTGGTTATTCGGAGGGCTGGGGACAGGCTGGTGATCGGGGGGTCTGGGGGCAGGCTGGTGAATGGGAGGGCTGGGGGTAGGTTGGAGATCAGGAGGGCTGGGGGTAGGTTGGAGATCGGGAGGGCTGTGGACAGGCTGGTGATCGAGAGGGCTGGGGACAGGCTGGTGATCGGGAGGGCTGGGGACAGGCTGGTGATCGGGAGGGCTGGGGCAGGCTGGTTATTAGGAGGGCTGGGGGTAGGTTGGAGATTGCGATGGCTGGGGGCAGGCTGGTGATCAGGAGGGCTGGGGGCAGGCTGGTGATCGGGAGGGCTGGGGGTAGGTTGGAGATCGGGAGGGCTGGGGGCAGGCTGGTGATCGGGAGGGCTGGGGGCAGGCTGGTGATCGGGAGGGCTGGGGATAGGTTGGAGATTGGGAGGGCTGGGGGTAGGCTGGAAATCGGGAGGGCTGGGGGCAGGCTGGTGATCGGTAGGGCTCGGGGTAGGTCGGTGATCAGGAGGGCTGGGGGCAGGCTGGTGATCGGGAGGGCTGGGGGCAGGCTGGTGATCGGGAGGGCTGGGGCAGGCCGGTGATCGGGAGGGCTGGGGGCAGGCTGGTGATCGGGAGGGCTGCGGACAGGCTGGTGATTGTGACGGCTGGGGGTAGGCTGGAAATCAGGAGGGCTGGGGGCAGGCTGATGATCGGGAGGGCTGGGGGCAGGCTGGTGATCGGGAAGGCTGGGGGCAGGCTGGTGATCGGGAGGGCTGCGGACAGGCTGGTGATTGGGCCGGCTGGGGGTAGGCTGGAAATCGGGAGGGCTGGGGGTAGGCTGGCGATCGGGAGGGCTGGGGGCAGGCTGGTGATCGGGAAGGCTGGGGGCAGGCTGGTGATCGGGAGTGCTGGGGACAGGCTGGTTATTCGGAGGGCTGGGGACAGGCTGGTGATCGGGGGGTCTGGGGGCAGGCTGGTGAATGGGAGGGCTGGGGGTAGGTTGGAGATCAGGAGGGCTGGGGGTAGGTTGGAGATCGGGAGGGCTGTGGACAGGCTGGTGATCGAGAGGGCTGGGGACAGGCTGGTGATCGGGAGGGCTGGGGACAGGCTGGTGATCGGGAGGGCTGGGGCAGGCTGGTTATTAGGAGGGCTGGGGGTAGGTTGGAGATTGCGATGGCTGGGGGCAGGCTGGTGATCAGGAGGACTGGGGGCAGGCTGGTGATCGGGAGGGCTGGGGGTAGGTTGGAGATCGGGAGGGCTGGGGGCAGGCTGGTGATCGGGAGGGCTGGGGGCAGGCTGGTGATCGGGAGGGCTGGGGGCAGGCTGGAGGTCGGGAAGGCTGGGTGTAGGTTGGAGATCGGGAGGGCTGGGGGCAGGCTGGTGATCGGGAGGGCTGGGGGCAAGATGGTGATCGGGAGGGCTGGGGACAGGCTGGTGATCGGGAGGATTGGGGACAGGCTGGTGATCGGGAGGGCTGGGGGTAGGCTGGTGATCGGGAGGGCTGGGGGCAGGCTGGTGATCGGGTGGGCTGGGGACAGGCCGGTGATCGGGAGGACTGGGGACAGGCTGGTGATCGGGAGGGCTTGGGGTAGGCTGGTGATCGGGAGGGCTGGGAGCAGGCTGGTGATCGGGGGGGCTGGGGGCAGGCTGGAAATCGGGATGGCTGGGGGCAGGCTGGTGATCAGGAGGGTTGTGGGTAGGCTGGAAATCGGGAGGGCTGGGGAGAGGCTGGTGATCGGAAGGGCTGGGGGTAGGATGGAGATCGGGAGGGCTGGGGACAGGCTGGTGCTTTGGACAACTGGGGAGGGGAGGCTGGTTATCGGGAGGGCCAGTGGTGGAGGGACGGAAGCTAGAGTTTCAGGCTGGGGGAGACCGAATGCTTCCTTGAGAGGCCTGGCTTGAGCACTCCTGCTCCACCTGGCCCACAAGGAGTACTAAAGAAGCCACTTAGCTTAGGGAGCTGGCAGCTCCAGCTTCGGATCAGCTGCCATGAATCCCAAAGAGCAGTGACCATATCATTGAGCTCCACAATTTCCAAGCAACCTGCATACCACAAATTGAGGGTACATTTATCTTGTCTGAAGATACTTCGAAAATGATTACTTATGAACTAACTGTCATATGCAGCTCCTAATTGTAACTTTAAAAGAACGAAAGACTTGCATTTATATAGTGCCTTTCAATACAATACAATACAATACAAATCGCTTTATTGGCATGATAAGGTACATCTTATGTTGCCAAAGCATCAAAATACATTTATGGTTGAACACATAAACGCGGTTCCATTCATACAGTGTATAAACAGGTATATCCCTGAGTTTATAAATATACATTTGCCTTGTTTATATATACTCTTGTCTTAGTTTACTGGTTGTCCCTCTGTTCATGGCAAGCTGTAACATAGTGTGCCGCCAGTGTTACACAGCTTCTCTCCTCCCCCAGTAGGAATGGGAGTTTTTGGTTGTCAGTCAGATTTCTGAATTCAGGGCATATTTGTGAGAATTTTTGGTAGAAATTCTCTCTGATGCCCTGATATTTTCCACAAGTTGTGAGGAAGTGCATCTCTGTCTCAACTACTCCCTGACTGCAGTGAGAGCATATCCTGTCTTCCATTGGCAGCCTGGTCTGCCTGTGTCTGCCTTTTTCGATCGCTAGGCTATGTTCGCTAAGTCTGTACCTTGTCAAGGTTCTTCTCAGTTTGTTATCCTTTACCATGGTCAGGTAATCAGCTATGTTGTATTGTCTGTTTAGGGCCAAGTAGCAATTGAGTTTGCTTTGGGTTTTTGTTGTTTCTGCCCAATATGACAGATATTTTTCCTTTTGCTTAGCGACGATTGTGTTGGGTCGAATTCTTTGTGTTACCCTGTCACTGTCCTGGGACTGGTTATTGTTAGTATTGTTATTAGTTACTTTATTGAGTCCCAGGACTAGTTGACTGAGTTCACAACCTCAGGACATCCCAAAGTGCTTGACAGCCAATGACGTACTTTTGAAGGGTGGTCAGTGTTGTAATGTAGGAAACGCAGCTGCCAATTTGCACACAGCAAGCTCCCACAAACAGCAACATGATAAAGACCATAGTTTTTTTTTATTGATGTTGGTTGAGGCATAAATTTTGGTCTGGGCACCGGGCAGACGCCCCTGCTCTTCCTATTATAACAGTGACTACACTACAAAAAAAATACTTCATTGGCTGTAAAGTGCTTTGGGATGTCCAGTGGTCATGAAAGGAGTTATATAAATGCAAGTCTTTCTTTCAAAATACTGCGATGGGATCTTTTACATCCACCTGAGAGGGCAGACAGGGCCTCGGTTTAATGTCTCATCTAAAAGACGGCACCTCCGGTACACTTCCTGAGTATTCCTATTGAAATAAAGTAAATCTTGCTTTCCTTACTCTACTGTACTTCCATTCCTTAGCAACATTGGTCAGATAATATCTTGACCTCCCCAGAGACATTTCAGCTGCTTAAGAAACTCTTAATAGCAGTTAACAGTTTTTACTCTGGATTATTACTTCTTCCACTTCATTGGATGGTTGCTGCATGGGTATTAAAGTGCACCTACTGATATTAATAAATTATGTGTTATACAGCTTTCTTTCTAACCCTCAAAAACCCAAAGCAACAATCACAAACACTAAACCCCCACTTTCCAGTGCTTCCAGCTTCAGCAAAACTCTCCAATTTTTTCAGAGCTTCAACTAATAAGACCCCCTCCCACCACACCATAGTCTCACACCCCTGAACCCCTGCTCCCAGTACTCCTACACCCAAGCTCCACATCCCAGCAGCAACCTTCCAGCAGTGTAACGACCCACAATCATTATTCCACCACTTCTACTCCCAGACCTTTGAACTCCCTTCCACTATTCCCACCCTCTCCTGCTGCTGTCCCAGTGCTCCCACCCACCAAAACGACCTTGTCACCTTTGGTCCCCTTCAGTGTGCTCCAGTTACCAAGGACTCCTCTAATTGGTTTGGCACCTTAAGACACCTATCCTACTCCTACCAGAGACTTGTAATGTCTTCCTATAGAACCTCCCACTCCACTACTACAACACAACTATACATCACTCCATATTCCAATATCCCCCTCCCCTTGCAGATACCAGTACCCCTTCCCAGAGGTCTCATATCCCAGGACAATCATCCCAACATTAAAATAACACAAACTCCCACTCTCTACTATTACGTTCCTCTGATCCAGCCAGACACCACTACCTCCCATCGGTGCTCTAACACCCAAGAACCTCCCAATACTACACAATGATATGGTTGTCCCCAATGCCCAGCACAGCTATGTTTAATCCCTGTAACCTACTCTCTGCAGAACTGCATCCTAGAATATCCCATTGTCATCCGCCTCTGTATTCTGGACTTTAAATACAAGTACATGAAAACAATTGACTTACAAATTGTCTAAGGTGAAAAAAAATTCAGAAGCCTATGCCAGGGAAATGTCTCTGCAGCGTTCCCATAGAACAGCTGAAGATTGCTCTAAACATCGCTGGAAATGGCTGCCTCCCAACTTGTATTGCCTATGGACATCTGGAAGTAACGCTCATCAGGCAGGCAGAGACACCAGGGTCTTAGTTGTGTCAATTGACCCCTGTCAGCATACATGTCTGTTTCTGATAACACAGCCATTCACCAGGATACAGATTCATTCAAATTTCGGGTCGGCTGTTAACACAGTGGTAAGTCAGCACGACTAACCACTGCTTGATTTTGGTTCTCCTATCAAATGTAATCAGAGTGGTAATAATAATTATCATGGGGGTGATTTTAATGTTAAGTCCAGTGATTTATACTTTCCAGAAAAATATGTATATAATCATGCAATTCAACCTAAAAATACCACAAACCTACTAACAATACTGTGTAATAAAAAAAAATGGAATTTAATCAATCACTGCACATAGTGGCCTTGATGATATGTAATAAATTACATGGGCTATAATAGCATAATTTGATTTATTCAATTACCAGGAATCAGTAGTGCTATAATATAATGTTTAGCATCATTATAAAACAGCATATCCTCCAAATCACCATGTGAAATCCACTAGTACGTACAATGGAAAAGTCCATACTGGTCCGGATATTTGGCTTGGAGGCTTCCCGTGGGCGAAACCCCTGACCTGCAAAAAAGAACCGCACCGACCTTAATGCTCTGGGCCCACGTAAACTTCCGATGTAATCCTGAGGACTCCTGGGCAGCGTATGACATCACGCCGCCCAGGAGCGCAGCGTGCGTGGAGCCTAGGGCTTCGCGCGTAGGGGAGACCCGCCCTCAAAAGTTATATTTGCATAGGCCACGCCCCCGATTTTTTTCAACTCTTCAAAAACAATGACAACTGAAAGTAGCTGCAAAACTCAATGGTAAGTTGTTTCTTTATAGTTTTTTGAATCTTTTGTAAACTTTTAGAAACGTTTAAAGACTTTTTTACATGGATTTGAAGAATCTTAAATAGTTTTAAAGAGATCTGAAGCAATTTAAAGAGTTTTAAAAGCCCTGAAAACATTTTTTTCATTAATTAATTAATCTGCAAAGTGAAATGGAAGGACTGAGCACAATTTGCATGATTAAGAGAGCTCAGAATTTCAGTGACGATGACATCAGCACACTCCACAATGAAGTTGAGGCGAAGCGCCCACGGATCCTTGTTTTGAGAAGTCCAGGGCGTCGCACAAAGGACAGATGACAGCTTGGTCAGAAGTTGCCCAGGCTGTCAGCGCGAACTCCACCATTCCACAGACAGTGGAACAATGCCATTACTTTGACTCCCACAGAACCGCCCTTACCTGCTCCCAGCGCAGAAACAGTGCAGGCACGAGACAATTGCTGAAGGGCAAGAGATGCCACGAGACAGCAGCTCCGCCAGTCCTGATGCAAGCAAATGTTGCCTTTCAGCAGCAGCGGCAGCAGCAGCAGCAGCAACCCTGTCACGAGACAATTGCTGAAG
Organism: Somniosus microcephalus; assembly: GCF_052327205.1. Lineage (NCBI taxonomy): Eukaryota > Metazoa > Chordata > Chondrichthyes > Squaliformes > Somniosidae > Somniosus > Somniosus microcephalus. Next base: position 35,321,708 of record NC_140996.1, read on the forward strand.
GGCAAGAAATGGCACACAGGGGCCTTTCAAATGGCAGCAGAGGGCTCCGGTCACGGAGAAGGGGAAAGCGCAGGAGACAGTAGGTTGTCACCTTTTGCACAATCCACCTCTTTTGACCCTCAGGCACAGATGCGAGGGGGAAAATTGTTCAATTCTTTAATGTTTCATTTTATTTAAATGTTAAATGTTGCCGTTGCTTTTTTTTATTGAAATATATATTTGTGACTGAAAGTGTATGTAACTGTTTCGTTTAAAAAGTACAGCCTCTAGTCACTTTGAAAAAATGTCAATTTTTTTATTTGCAAAAATATTTAAAATTACAACTGTTTGAAAATTAGAAAATAGCTAGTTTCCATCTTGAATGTCTTTATTGCACTAAGAAACCAACAAAGTCACTTTAAACTGTTTACAAATTTTATTCAAAAAAATTATGTTTGTGAATGTTTGAAAAGTAGTGTAAGTGAAAAAAAACTTCACCAAGTCTGTTGATCGTTCAAAGCACACAATTTATTTGGACAAAGTACTTTGGGAGAAGAGGCAAAGGTTCCGCAACCTTGTGTCCAGCTTTTTGCTTTTACAGTGGTGATCGAGCGCTTCTTATACAGTTCAAAAAGGTTGGAAAGTACCGATATCAGTAATTATTACATCATTAGTCTTGGTCAGTTATTCTTCGGCCAATCTGGCGCCTTAGCAACAACTGACCTCCAATCACATTCTTTTAAAAACAACTTAATTATATCATCGTACTTTTTAGCAGGCCAAGGGGCAGACTCCTATCTAGTCATGCGCCCGCCTGCACCAATCAGTTGCTCAACCCTTTTCTATTTCAAACTGTCACTTCTGTAAGTTAGTTAACTTTATGCTATTGCTGTAAGTTAATCAACTTTAAGCTATTGCAAACTGTCACTTCTGTAAGTTAGTTAACTTTATGCTATTGCAAACTGTCACTTCTGTAAGTTAGTTAACTTTATGCTATTGCTGTAAGTTAATCAACTTTATGCTATTGCAAACTGTCACTTCTGTAAGTTGACAAAGCCGGAGCTTCAAGAATATATTTTAACCCTTACCTTCCATAGGTGCAACAATTTTACCCCAACAAGTAGAAAATAGCTAGTTAACATTTAAAAGTTAAAAACTAAGAACATCAAAACTGAACTCAAAAGTCTTTGATGCTGCAACAAAAGTTCACTGTTTCACTTTAAATTGTGTCCGTTCCTTTCTTTGCCTTGCTGGGGGAGGGGGGAGGTACAAGGCGCCACTATCATCGCCTCGAGAAGGTGTTGGCTACTAGCAGTTCCCGAGCAGCCTTACTTTCGGCAGCACTTGGCTCCTCCCCATCAGGCCTGGCCACAGGCACATTGGCATCGTCCATGTCCTCCATTTCAGCAGGGAGCTCTTCTGCAGGGTTAAGGGTCAGTTCTTCCCGCACGGCAAAGTTATGCAAAGCACAGCAGGCCACCACAATCCTTGCCACTTTCAGAGGAGAATACTGCAAGGTCCCCCCTGACCTGTCCAGGTACCGGAAGCGTGATTTCAGAACTCTGATTGTCCTCTCCACCACTTGCCGTGTGGACACGTGTGCCTGGTTGTATCTCTCCTGAGCCTCATTATTGGTCTTGCGGTAGGGAGTCATCAGCCATGGTCTTAGCGGATAGCCCTTGTTGCTCAATATCCATGAGGATCCTGGAAGCAATGTGCTGAGGGTGCCATATAAGTCCGAGTTACAGAGGACAAAGGAGTCATGAGCACTTCCCCGGTGATCTGCATTCACGTTTAGGATCCTGAGGTGCGCATCGCAGACTATCATGACATTCAATGAATGAAACCCCTTCCTGTTGATGTATGTCACAGGTGCATTCAATGCAACATGGGTTCCATCGAGGCCCCAATCATTTTGGGGAATCCAGCAATGCTATAAAATGCAAGGGCCATCCCCTTTGATGGCGAGTGGTCAAGTCAAAGTCTATGAACTCTGAACTACGAAAAATGGCATCTGTGACCTGGTGAATGCAGGCCAACGCAGCACTCTGGGAGATGTTGGAAATGTCACCGGTGCCTGCCTGAAATGACCCACTTGCAAAGAGGTTCAATGCTGTGGTTACCTCCATGTTCACTGACAAGGCAGTGCCTCTTTACTGAAGCGCAGCCTCCTTACTGAAGCGCAGCCTCCTTACACACAACTCCTCCGACAGCATCTCAAATGACAGCCTCTCCCTGTACACTTTCTGGGGTGGGTACTGGTTCCTCCTGATCAGGAGACGGTGATGGTTCCTCAGTCTTCTTTGTTGTTCCCTGGCATTTCCAATTCTCTGATGCACAATCGCACCGAGGATCAGGGCAACATCGTCAAAGGGCATGTTTCTCCCTCACAGGCTTCCTCTTTAAACAGATGAAGTACCTGTAAGGAAAAAATGGAAAGAGTTGTAAAAGTAATTTTAATAAAGTGAGTGGCTAGAAAATCACGTTGGGCTATGGTGGGAAACATGCGGTATCGGATTGGAACACAACATACCCGCCTGATGAATATCACGGCCCGAGATGATTTTCTAAGAACTTTAACATTTTCACAAAGTCATACATACAATTTTTAAAGGGCATGGAAAAGTTAACATATAACTAATTGATATTTTCTGGCATAATTTTTTAAAACCTCAGTAAATGTTAAATAATTCATTTTTAAACAGTCATTTTCACATTTAAGAAAATGAAATCTAATTCAATAGGATGATTACCTGCACACAGCAAGAGTTGCTCTTTATATTAACTACATTACTCAAAACAAGATCCAAAACCTTTTTTAACAAATTAAAGTTGATAAAAACTTACCTCAGGCTTTCTACAAAGAACATTGCTCACTTTCACAATTAAAAATGTTCCGTTTCCAAGCCCACTGCTGAAAGAGTTCTTCCTGGAGCTTCTTCTGGTAGAATGCAGGCTGTACGCCTGCTTTTACAAGGCGCAGCTGTTTCGGATGTACCTGGACTGAAGCATTTGAGAAAAAATCGGAACTTTGAGCCGGTAGCGCTGCCTATCCTGCGCATGCGTTTGATCTGTCAAGCCCTTTCCTGACAGATCGGAAATGCCGGTTTCCAGTGCATGCGCTGTGCATGCCTGAAACAGGCATTTGCGATGTCCCTACCGGTGAGCATACAGCGCATACCCACCCGTAGGGATCGGAATATCCGGGCCATTATGTCAATTACCCTTTGTAAGACTAGTTTCTGACTAGATTCAAAGGTCTCTGTTAAATAGCGAGCAAAGTGCTGATTATGGTTTGCGAATTGAGTGCACTTTCATCCTCTCCGCGGAACTCGTCCTCAGGCAAGGCTTGCTTGTCGCAAAACTCTCATTTGGTTTGAACAATTGCTTTTGAAAGAACACTTAAACTCTTTCAAATTCCTTGCTTTTATCCCCATAGATGTCTAAACCAACACGTCTGATTCCAACCGAGGATTCCCCTCTACCGTGGTTGACACTGCCCTCGACCGTGTCAGTTCTATCTCCCGCACTTCTGCCCTCACCCCTGCCCCACCCTCCCGGAACCACGATAGGGTTCCCCTTGTCCTCACCTTTCACCCCACCAGCCTCCACATTCAACGGATCATCCTGCGGCATTTCCGCTACCTCCAAAGTGATCCCACCACCAAACGTATCTTCCCCTCCCCTCCGCTTTCAGCATTCCGCAGGGACCGCTCCCTCCGAGACACCCTAGTCCACTCCTCTATCACCCCAAACAGCCCTTCCCCTTCGCCTGGCACCTTCCCGTGCAAGCGGAGGAGATGTAACACCTGCCCCTATACCTCCCCCCTTCCCACTGTCCAGGGCCCCAAACACCCCTTCCAGGTGAAACAGTGATTTACTTGTACTTCTCACAATCTAGTATACTGTATTCGCTGCTCACGATGCGGTCTCCTCTACATTGGGGAGACCAAACGCAGATTGGGTGACCGCTTTGCGGAACACCTCCGTTCAGTCCGTAAGGGTGACCCCGAGCTTCCGGTCGCCTGTCATTTTAATTCACCGCTCCATTCCCACTCGGACCTCACCGTCCTTGGCCTCTTGTATTGTTCCACGGAAGCTCAACGTAAACTCGAGGAACAGCACCTCATCTTCCGGTTAGGCACTCTGCAGCCTTCCGGACTCAATATCGAGTTCAACAATTTCAGATCATAAGCTCGGCCCCTATTTCATTTTTTCTTGTAATTTTTCCACTCCTTCCCCCCCCCCTTTCCTTTTGATTCTCTCTCACACCTGGCAGCTATCTCTTGCCCTGCCAGTACACTTTACACCTAATCTCAGCCTATTACCATCTCGTCTAGCTTCTAATCTCTTTTACTTCTTTTGTTTCTTTTATTCTTTTGTCCGATCGCAGCCCTGCCTTCGATCTAGTTTCTTTTCTTTCCAGTTTTGAAGAAGGGTTCGACCCGAAACGTCAACTCAAATTTCTCTCCACGGATGTTGCCTGACCTGCTGAGTTTTTCCTGCATTTTCTGTTGTTACGTCTGTTAACCCCCGTGATGTAGGATTCCTGGAAAATCTGTGCAATATTTCATACCTGTATCCAGTTGACCAATACAGTGGTGAATATTCAAGAAAGATGGGCATACGCTGCATATTTACACTGAAAATCTTCACATTGGGACAAACCCAATTCTTTTTAATTAAAGAGACAGTGATGTAATTTAAAAAAAAGCTTTCACCAAAAATTTGATCTGATTTTATAGTAAATGAAACAAGCACTTCAAACTTTGTTGCATGTGCCAGCAGATCAGCTAACTCAGCAGAGACCAGTCATTTAATGTGGGACCTTCTTGTCTGTATGCCTCAATACCACACCAGATGGTACATTTAGCAACTAAGCTCTCAAGGTAACTATAAGCAACATTTATTACCTTGGCAGTCCGAATGAATGGAAGGTTTTGCTTTAACTATGAAGATATCACTTTGGTTAAGTAAACATGGATAATTTAGGTTTGACGCTAATTTTTTCATCTTTTTTCATATTCATCTCTTCACTCTTTCTTTGCACTTAATCATCTGCTGTTTCTACAGCTGTTGCAGAAAAGATTATTTTGCACTCATCAAGTTGATGTGACTTTCTATTCATTTGATCTATTCATCTGTCAATCACAATCACTGAGCAAGAGAAAATCTTAGTTTTAAAGAACTGTTATTCATAATGACACTTATCTTTGTTAGATGGGATGCAGTAGAAAGCTGAAGATTATAATCATGAGTTCAGTGTAGCAACCGGCCTTTCACAAAATGTGTATTCAACAATGAGCAACTGTCAATATGGTGAACACGATTCCTGTGGCTATGTGAGCACTTGCACTTAATTCCACTAATTCCACTAATTCCAATTATGCTTCATTGAAACGACCACAATCAGCAGATATTAAAGCTTTCAAATTTGAACAAATAAGTAGGAGGCTCTGGTGGATGGGGAGGGGATATCCATACACCATTCTCTAATAAGTAGGAAAGTCAAACCATAAGAGTTTTAAACTGAAGAAACAGCACATTATTAATAATGTTAGTGTAACAATTCTGAGGGATTGTGCTATCGGAAGGTGACGTTATGGCTCGTTCTATGCTTGGGAATATAAGGCAAAACCCAGCAGATTTTGTGGAGAGAGAGAAAGTGGGGGAGAGAGCGAAGGCAAAGTGCTGTCGCAGTTGTTGGCTTGTAACATTGCTGCTGGTTATTATTAAATGCATCCTGTTCAATAGACATAACCATGGTACGTTATCTGGGAGAAGTTGAAGATGCTGCTATCCAGTATTTAAAAAGAAAAAGACTTGCATTTATGTAGCCTTCTCTTCTTCTTAGGCAGTCCCTCGGAACCGAGGATGACTTGCTTCCACATTAAAAATGAGTTCGCAGGTGACTGATGAGTCCAATGCGGGACCTACAGTCTCTGTCACAGGTGGGGCAGACGGTGGTTGAGGGGACGGGTGGGTGGGGTGCTTGGGTTGACGTGCGCTCCTTGCGCTGCCTGCGCTTGGCTTCCGCTTGCTCCCGGCGAAGAGGCTCGAGGTGTTCGGCGCCTTCCCGGATGCTTCTCCTCCATTTTGTGCGGTCTTGGGCCAGGGATTCCCAGGTGTCAGTGGGGATGTTACACTTTTTCAAGGAGGCTTTGAGGGTGTCCTTGAAGCATTTCCTCTGCCCACCTGGGGCTCTCTTGCCGTGCCAGAGCTCCGAATAGAGCGCTTGTTTTGGGAGTCTCGTATCGGGCATGCGGACAATGTGACCCGTCCATCGTCCATAGCGCCCCTTTCATGACCACCAAATGTCCCAAAGTACTTTAAAGCCAATGAAGTACTTTTGAAGTGCATTCACTGTGGTAATGTAGGAAACACGGCAGCCAATTTGCACACAGCAAGGATATACTTGTATTGGAGGCAGTTCAGAGAAATCAAAATCAAAATCAAATCAACTTTTATTGTCATTGTTAGTGCACAAGTGCAGTACAACGAAATGTAGGCTTGCGGCTCCCGAGAGTGTACATTTGGGTTAAGACATTTAAACATTCAACATACATTTGGCTTGTAGTATATTAACATAAATATGACCATAATAAAGTGCATTGGCAGATGTGCAGGCTTTAGAGTTTATTTGTGGAGTTCAGTAGGATGACAGCCCTGGGAAAGAAGCTGTTCCTAAATCTGGTCGTACGGGTGCGAATGCATCTGTAGCGTCTCCCAGATGGTAGGAGGGCGAACAGACTGTGGCTGGGGTGGGTAGGGTCTTTGATGATGGACCGTGACCTCCGTAGACAGCGTTTCTGGTATATGTGCTCTATGGTCGGTAGCCAGGTGCCGGTAATGCGTTGGGCAGTTTTGACTACCCGCTGCAGGGCTTTCCGGTCATAGTAGCTACAGCTGCCATACCATACTGTGATAGAGTTTGTCAGGATGCTCTCTATAGTGCAGCGGTAAAAGTTAGAGAGAATCAGGGGTGACAGATTACATCCCTTCAGCCTCCTTAAGAAATATAGGCGCTGCTGGCCCTTCTTCACCAGAGAGGAGGTGTTGAGGGACCAGGAGAGGTCTTCCGTGATGTGGACTCCGAGGAACTTAAAGCTGTCCACCCTTTCCACCACAGCCCCATTGATGTGGATGGGGGTGTGACTTCCGCCTTTGGACTTCCTGAAGTCCACAATGATTTCTTTTGTTTTCTTGGTGTTAAGGGCCAGGTTGTTATCGGCGCACCACTTCACGAGATGCTGGACCTCCTCCCTGTAGGCTGACTCATCGTTGTTGGTGATCTGGCCTACTACCGTGGTGTCATCCGCAAACTTGATGATGGTGTTGGAACCATTAACAGCCACACAGTCGTGGGTGAAGAGGGAGTAGAGGAGGGGGCTCAGCACACATCCTTGTGGGGCCCTCGTGTTCAGGGTCGGGGGGGGAGGTGTGGTTACCTAATTTGACAGACTGGGGTCTGTTTGTTAGGAAGTCCAGGGTCCAGTTGCAGAGGGAAGTGTTCAGACCAAGAGTTTGGAGTTTGGTGGCCAGCTTGTTGGAGACGATAGTGTTGAATGCTGAGCTGTAGTCTATAAACAGCATTCTGATGTAGGTCTCCTTACCATCTAGGTGATTCAGTGCCGAGTGTAGAGCAGTTGTGATTGCATCCTCCGTTGATCTGTTTGCCCGATAGGCAAACTGGTGTTGGTCAAGGGAGGCAGGAACACTGGCTTTGATGTGGGCTAAGACCAGTCTCTCGAAACACTTCATTATGATGGGTGTGAGTGCGACAGGTCGATAGTTGTTCAGGCACGTCACAGCCGTTTGTTTTGGCACAGGAATAATGGTAGCGGTCTTGAAGCATGTAGGGACTACTGCCTGGGCCAATGATAGATTGAAGATGGCGGTGAAGACATCAGCCAGCTGATCAGCACATTCCTTGAGTACCCGTCCAGGGATGCTAGGTTGATTCCTGAGATGAAGGGGTTGTCTTATGAAGAAAGGTTGAGCAGATTGGGCCTATACTCATTGGAGTTTAGAAGGATGAGAGGTGATCTTATTGAAACATGTAAGATTTTGAGGGGGCTTGACAGGGTAGATGCAGGGAGGATGTTTCCCTCGTGGGGGAATCTTGAACTAGGAGGCATAGTTTCAGGATAAGGGGTCACCCATTTAAAACGGAGATGCAGAGGAATTTCTTCTCTCAGAGAGTCGTGAATCTTTGGAATTCTCTACCCCAGAGAGCTGTGGAGGCGGAGTCATTGAATATATTCAAGACGGAGATAGACATATATTTGAGCTACAGGGAAGTCGAGGGTTATGGGAAGCGGGCAGGAAAATGGGGTTGAGGCCAAGATCAGATCAGCCATGATCTTATTGAATGGCGGGGCAGGCTTGAGGGGCCGAATGGCCTACGCCTGCTTCTATTTCTTATGTTCTTATGTTTTTATGTTCTCCTACAAACAGCAATGTGACAATGACCAGATAATCTGTTTTTGTGATGTTGGTTGAGGGATAAATATTGGCCAGAACTCCCCTGCTCTTCTTCAAAATAGTGCCATGGGATCTTTTACGTCCACCTGAGAGAGCAGATGGGGCCTCGGTTTAACACCTCAACCAAAAGACGGCACCGTCGACAGTGCAGCACTCCCTCAGTACTGCACTGGAGCGTCAGCCTAGATTTTTGTGCTCATGTCTCTGGAGTGGAATGAGTGGAGTCTTCCAAGTTCATGTGAATCTTCACACGAGGCTGTTAAGCGGGACATTTTTAATGTAAAGTGACAAATATATCGATCACATATGCTGTAATGTCACCTCCAACTACTCCAGAATATGCTTTCCTATTTATTCTATGATTTAATTGGACGGTAAATTTTAACCTGAAACAAGAGTTTCTCATTTAATTGCATTAAATAAATGAAAGCCAGCAGGGATTTGTTAAAGTCAAATCGTGTTTGACTAACTTGATTGAGTTCTTTGATAAACTAACAGAGAGAGTTGACAAGTGTTGTGCAGTTGATGTTGTGCATATGGACTTTCAAAAGGCATTTGATAAAATAGTAAATAATAGACTTGTTAGCAAAATTGAAGCCCATGGGATTAAAGAGGCAGTGGCTGCATGGATACAAAATTGGCTAAGGGACAGAAAGCAGGCAGTAGTGAATGGTTGCTTTTCAGACTGGGGGAAAGTATGCAGTGGTGTCCCCAGGGGTTGATTTTGGGACCATTGCACTTTTTGACATTTATTAATGACCTGGACTTGGGAATACAGGGCATAATTTCAAAGTTTGCAGATGACACAAAAGCCTAAAATGTAGTAAACAGTGAGGAGGATAGTAACAGAGTTCAGGAGAACACAGCCAGACTGGTGAAATGGGCAGACAGATGGCAGATGAAATTTAATGCAGAGAAGTGTGAGGTGATTCATTTTGGTAGGAAAAATGAGGAGAGGCAATAAAAACAAAATGGTACAATTTTAAAGAAGGTGCAGGAACACAGACATAGGGGTGCACATACACAAGTCTTTGAATGTGGCAGGACAAGTTGAGAAAGTTGTTAAAAAGACATACAGGATCCTTGGTTTTATATATATAGAGGCATAGAGTACAAAAGCAAGGAAGTTATGCGAAACCGTTATAAAACTGTAGTTAGGCCTCAGCTGGAGTATTGTGTCCACTTCTGGCCACCACACTTTAGGAAGGATGCCAAGGCCTTTGAGTGGGTGAAGAGGAGATTTACTAGAATGGTACCGGGGATGCGGGACTTCAGTTACGCGGAGAGACTAGACAAGCTGGAGTTGTTCTTCTTAGGACAGAGATGGTTGAGGGGAGATTTGATAGAGGTATTCAAAATCAAGTAAATAAGGGGAAACTGTTTCCAGTTGCAGAAGGGTTGGTAACCAAAGGACATAGGTTTAAGGTAATTAGCAATAGAACCAGAGGCGATATGAGGAAAAAATATTTACACAGAGAGTTGTTATGATCTGGAATGCAATGCCTGAAAGGGTGGTGGAAGCAGATTCAGTAATAACTTTCAAAAGGGAATTGGATAAAGAGTTGAAGTGTAAAAATTTGCAGCGCTATAGGGAAAGCAGGGGAGTGGGACTAACTGGATAGCTCTTTCTATGAGCCGGCATAGGCACGATGGGCCGAATTGCCTCCTTCTGTGCTGTATGATGCTATCATTCTATGATTTAATATAAGACTCTTTTTTCACTTGTTTCTTACGCTGTGTTAATGGTTTTGGATTATGATGTAGTAAATTATCACTTTTCCAATTATTTTAAATTGACACATCACTTCAATTATTGAAGACCTGTGAAGTGAGGATTTTACATTTTACATGATATTTCATAGATTTTTACATATCTATACAGTATTGCACCTCAACCTTCAGTGATGGTAAGCCATTACTGTTGATTTTATGAGCAATCTTCCAATGCATTTTGTTTTCCCTTACTGTTAAAACATTACAATCTAATACTTTTACTGTATCTGAGTATTCTTTTAATAAAGTCCTCCAAGAGATGGCTAAATTCCATGAGCGCTATAGTACAGTCTATGTTGCTAAATCAAAGTTTGCTGTGAATTTACAAATAGATAAATTGCTTTCTTGTTCTCTAGAGCTGGAAATTGCCACTTCTAAGTGAATGTTTTAGCTTTGAATACAATTCTTTGTAAGGAGCATATAGGTCAGGATGTACAAGCTGTACCTCTCACTTGAAGTGCAAAACTAGTTATTAAAAGGTTGATATGGTCATTTCCTACTTCTTTGATGGAAAAGTGCCTATATAAATTTCAAACGAGGTTGTTAAAAGTTTAGGACCTTGCCTTAGATACTCTCTTAGTTACAGCAGTGCTAGTTATTCCTGTAAATGGCCTGAGCATCTTAATTTTGGGGTATACACATACTGCCCAACATCTAACTATACAAAGCATAACCCAGGGGTGTAACAATTATGATCTGAAATGGATATTTAAGTTTTTTGCATATGTGCTTCTTCAACATCTCCGAAAGCGGGCCAAGCAAACACTTGGTGAGATGGGGCCTGATATGATTCATTAAACTGTTTTATTTCACAGTGCATGAACATAAAGAGCATCAGTTTAATTGGATACATTTATTTCAATCAATACAACTTATCTTTGCATAATAATACTGAATAATGAACACCTATGCTTCCTTACATCAGTAGGTCAACTTGCTTGACAAAATAAAATAATTCCTAACTTCTCGCTTCTGCATTCTAACCTTCTTGCAGCTTTTCCTGGACCTAATTGTCTCTCAGCTTTCTAGTTGAAAAACTTGACCGACTGGCTGTGTCTCTGTATTTTATTTCTGTCTCTTCACAGCCAGAAAAGGATCTGAGATTTTTCAACACTTTGGGTGGTTGTTGTTTTCATATCTTCACACTTTTACCTTGGAGAATAATGTGAAGTAGTGGAGGGATTCATAGGCTGACTAACAGTCTGACAGGCTGCAACATGACCGTTGCTTCCATGGCCGTGACAATCTTTATACCAGCTGATAGGGTGGTTAGACTTATATGGTGGGAGGTTTTTATGGGCTTCCACAACATATACAACGAGTACCCCGTTGGATGTCAACCCAGAATCCAGAGCCAGAGCTCGGGATCTCCACCCGACGGATTGTCTGGAGCAGGGTTTGAACGCTGCATTGTCTGAATTCAAGGCGGGAATACTACCACTAACCCAAAGTCAACACATTGGGTGTGGGGCACATTACTGAGACAAATTGCTTATTATTTATGGCCTATGGGGAAACAACATGAAATCCAGCTCATTAGCATCTTAAATACCTATTACCTCAGAGTATTCTGTTTAAGTTATGTAAATACACTACACTTGAAAAGACAATATTTAAAGATAAATATATTTTGTTCAAAATCTTTCATTGGGAAAACGGTCAAAAGATCCCAAAATATAACATATCAAGAATAAGGTCAAGTGGAATGTGCTGATCACTGTTAAATAACAAGTAATTATAATAGGGTCAACTGTAACCACTGATATAACATAAACAAAAGGAAGAATTGCATTGATAGAGTGTTTTCACGTCCTCAGGACATTCCATAGTGCTTGCCTGCCAATTAAGTGCTTTTTGAAGTGCAGTCACTGTTGTGATAATAACCAGATAATCTGTTTTTGTGATGTTGGTTGAGGGATAAATATTGGCAGGACACTGGGGACAACTCCCCTGCTCTTCTTCAAATAGTACTATGGGATCTTTTACGTCCCACCTAAGAGGGCAAACGGGGCTTTGGTTTAACATCACACCCGAAAGACACCGCTCCCTCAGTACAGCACTTGAGGCTGCGATTTTATCGGCACTGAGAGGGCGGGTTTGGAGGCGGATTCAACGTTAACATTTTTTGCTTGACGGCTGGTTGCGATCCCGCCGTCAACCCACCTCCACATCACTGCGAAATGTCGGCTCTGGGAGTCCCGATCGGTCCCGCCACCAAGCGGCGGGAGAGGCAGCTTGTTAACTGCCTGGATAAATCTACTTTAACAGCGTTTTTCAACATTTGCGCATTCTCTGCGTGTTCAACGCTGTTCCCAAACCACGGCAGCTGATTGTGTCGGGTTCAGCAAGTGTCTGAGTTCATGATAGCTGCAGCTCCAGCATAAAAACGGAGCTCTAACGTGGCTCACTTACAGATGACAGAATTTTGTTTTTTCAGGTCTTGGAAAACTTTTTGCAGATCTACTGATCTTGTACGTGGTGAAGCTGAGATTCATCTCCACTGAGACCTCCTGGGAAAACCCTCTCCCCACATTGACTGAGCACGCATAACTTCTAGTCCTTAACTGAGGTACATACCAGCAGCATGGGAACCATTTATACCCTGTCATCCTGGGCCTCAGATTCCGAGGGAGAGCAGCCGCTGCAGCAGCAGAACCAGGCACAACAGCAGCACCAACAACAGGAGTGTCAACCTCCTCCTCACCCACCTGATGCTGCACAGGGCAGAGGGCGTCAGCGCAGGGCTGCACGTCGCCGCAAGAGATACCCCCAACACAGGGTTTACAGGCCAAGGATGAGCTTCCTCAACATGACTGAGCAGCAGTGGCAAAGGTGGCTGAGACTTTCGCAAGAGGTAGTTGCTGACATCTGCACAATACTGCACCAACACCTGGAGCCCAGAGGAGCGGGTGGACACCCCTTACCAGTGGCTGTCAAAGTCACCACCGCCCTCAATTTTTTTTGCTTCAGGGTCCTTCCAGGGCTCATCAACAGACATCAGCGGCATCTCCCAGTCGGTCGCACACACTTGCATCATGCAGGTAACTGATGCCCTCTTCGCAAAGGCACACAATTACATCCACTTCTCCATGGATCAAGCAAGTGTAACCACGCATGCGGTTGGCTTTGCAAAGATAGCCGGCTTGTCCAGGGTGCAGGGTGTCATAGACTGCACACATGTGGCCATTAGGGCACCCCATCATAAACCAACTGTAGGGGGTGGTGTGTGGTTGGCGCGTGCGCCCAGTCAGTTATGCCTCTGACTGTTTGTGAGCGGTTCGAATTGCTCCCACGCCCCTGGGTTCTAGACACCGGACTTAGGTACAGGCGGCGATACAGAAAAGACTCAAGTAGACAGGTGGTTTGGATATAAGCAAAACCAAGATTTTATTGAAATAGAAATAACACAGTCTTACGAGAAGTTACTAGTATAAAGGAAATTACAGGCAAATACAAAATAGCTATACTTATACAGGGAATGCGGAACACACGGCACATCGAGGGAAAACAAACTATATTAACAATCCCCTTATCCTTATCCCACCCCCTATACCTAACTAGATTAAGTTATGAGGGGCCAGAATTCATGCTCACCAATCCAAAGATAAAAGCCAACTGTTAACGAGTGCGAGTTTTGAAGTCTGGTTTCTGGTCCTTCTAGGTACCCCGTCACCACGTGGTCTTCAGGGGTGCGGTGCTGGGTCGGCTACTGCGACACACCTTCTCCCCTCCGCTACCGTCGTCATCTCGTCTCGATGGGTTCTCCTCTTCTTCTCCCTCGGGAGGTTGTCGACGGTAATGTTATATTTATCGGACAGTCACCAGTCGTTACCTTTTAGATTTTACTAGCCATGCATCAAACGCCTGTATATTCGTCATGGCATAGACACCTGCGTTATCGCATTGTTCAACAAGGTGTTTGCCTTCACCGTCCTCAAGGACTTTCTTCCCCTAGCGTCAGCTTATAATTAGGCGCTTGGTTTACTTATCGATACGTTTTTCGCTGCCCTGCTCTGCCCTTATCGAGTTATTACCCATCTTCTTCGTCTCCACTCATCTCATCTCGTCGGACTACTATACGAGTCCTGGGCTACCTGCTCAACTTCATCTCGCCCCTTTCTGCAGCCTGGGCATCCTGGATGGCTATGGACTTGGGTCTTGTTCCCCTTCCTAGCAGTTGGTATGGTGTACTTAGCTACTGAAAATCTGCTCCAAGGAAAGAGAACCCGCCACGAGGCCAGGGCACGAGTACAAGCGGCAGCCCAAGAGGCCAGAGCCACGAGAGCAGAGAGCAGAGTCAAGGGCAAGAGCAAGAGTCAAGAGAGCGATTTTTACCCGGGGCCTTCAGTTATACTCCTCCCGATAACCCCTATCTGCGCGCCAAATCAGGTTAGTTCATTGTCCCAATCTTGGCGGGCTAGTTTAAATAATTGTAGCGATCTAAACTAACTGTTTTTAGATGGCCGGTGATCGCACCTACTGGCCCGATTCCTGAGTTGTTTTGTTATTAATACATCTTAACCAGCCTGCCCAGCTTCGATGGCTTCCCTAAGCTGTTTCCGATTATTTATGCAAACAACTTGATGGCCTTAAGTATAGGCCTCACTGGTTTTTGATCTATTTCCGTTTTGACTTCATGCATAATTCAAAGTCCTGTCTGCTTTCAGAATACAAAAGTCTCTCTTCACAGAAGCTGTAGCTTTGGTTTCGGTTTCCCCACAGGCTGCTTGTGCCACAGAGCCCAAGCCTTTGAAATCTTGCAGGCTTTTGGCCACGAGTTGCGGACACCATCTTTGGGTACCCTTTTCATTAAAATGTCCATGCAGGGTCACTTTTATTACGAATAACCTTTGGGGAAATGTAGAAATTTTGCGAATCTTACACAACTGTATTTGTCAACTGCAAGGGATTCTACTCCCTTAATGTCCAGCTGGTGTGTAACCACAGGAAGGGCATTATGCATGTTTGCGTAAAGTACACTGGTAGTTTGTAGCACTTTCTCTGACTACTGTTCGGACCTCGAGAATTACGAATTAACTTAACAATGACAGACAAGATCAATAAAATTGGTCTTTTAATCAGACGATAGTTCAAAATTCAAGTGTACATAGAAGCACCTTGGGCAATATTTTCAAAGAATTCCCGGCAGTAAATATGCCTGCAGCTTATCAATTCAAAGTATATAAAAGTGCCCCTTTAATGATTCAAACGTACATAAAAGTACCCCCTTTAACAACATCTAAGCCCATGCCTGACTTCATACATACTCCTTCATTTCTGGGTGATCGGTCAAGGGAAACTCTAAGTCAAAACATAAACTGGCCATCTTTCTCATTTCAATCTTCCTCCTGTTCTGTCTTCCGTGTTCTCCTTCTTCTCTCTGTAAACTCCCGCCACTGGGTTATAAGGCCTCGTTGATCGTAAATTACTCTCTGCCTCCCTTGGATAGATCTGTCCACTCTAAACCTTCCCTGATTGGAGTTCCTTCCGCATGACTCATTCCTGTTCCTGTGAGATGTGTGTTCTCCCCTTCTTGTCCAGGTGGCCTCTCAACCAAAGAACACATACTGACCACCATTTTGTGTCTTCACAAACAAAGAACACATGCTGATTTCTTACATTTTAAATCCGTCCGTTATCATCTCGCAATTCGTTCACAATTTTGATCTCCACACGGTAGCAGCGATTTTATTACACTTTTCAGAATCTTATAGTCCTCCCTCAAATATCTCTCATGTTTATTCATGTGCAGACATTTCACCAGAGTTGGAGCAGTATGTATTCCAATCGGAAATAGTCCCCTTTTATCCCCTATAATACGATATCTATACCAGATTTCACATTATAACAGTTTGTGAGCACAGTCGTACCCATGGATCTAAGTCTATATGATTAAATCTCAAATCCCACCAAAAAGTTGCCTCGTTCATTAATGAGGTTATTATTCTGGCATTAGCATCTTTCCTCCCTTTCAATACTGAGAATGTCCATCCCACTTCTCCAATCCATTTCACAACCTCAGTGAGATTTTCATTCATCCAAGGTAACTCATATCCAAATATGGACACGTATTTCCCCAAATCATCTATCTCAGTTGATGCCTTAACATGCATTGGATTCTGATCCATTAAAGTCAGAATAGTCCTGTTCCCGATTTTTACCATCCTTTCAGATTCAATAAATATATGTTAGATACCAGACATATTGTAGCATTCTTTTGCCCATATTTATACTTTGTTTCTGCGGTGGTCCAGCAATAGACACCCTGGGGGAGAAATTGGGTATAGCCCCGTTTGGGGCGCTAGTTCTAGCGAAGCGCAAAGCCTAGCGCTAGTCGCGATTTAGCGCCACCTGGCGCGATATTGGGTCGTTGCGCCCCTGAGGGTGATTGCGGCACTAAATCAGGCGCTGCATGAGGCACTTAAGGCGCTCACCCGGCGGCGCAACCCAATTTAGCGGCGGCGGGGCGCAGCGCAGGTGCTGTCAATAATCACTTTCCCTGAGACACAGTGGCGCCGGCCAGCTCTTAAAGGGGCAGGTCAATTGGCATCACCAGACACACTCACTGCCTTGTAGGCCTTCAAAGCAGTGGGAGCCTACCTGTGGCGCACCAGCCTAGCAAGACATGGAAAGGGTGAGGCAGAGGGCGGAACGACTCACTGATGGGGCATTGGATGCTTTGGTTGGCGCAGTGGAATCAAGGCCAAGGAAGATGGTCGGAATGTGATTTATGTTATAGACAGTCTCCCGGGTGTGAGAGGCAGTTATGTGTCAGTGTATTAGTTTTGCTTTCTGTTGCCATAGCTTTCTCATGTTTGAAGGAATCACATTTTGTATAATGAAACAATTTCTTCATTTACAATGGCCATGCCTGCTATTTACATGCATCTTGCCCTTCACAGGCTTGGGGGTATCAGACCGGTTCCATTCCTGTTCTTGGAATGGTAGCAAGCATTCCATGAGAGGGGCCTAGAAGCTACTTCTGATCAGCCTCTGATGCGCAGCCTGAGAAGAGCCGCTCGCGTAGAAGTTCAGGCCAGCAGGCATCTTCTCAGCCACCAACAGAGATGTCCTGCACCTTATCTGAGGCTGCAGATCTGGCTGAAGCAGCTGGCACAGCTCAGTCACCACCTCCTTTCTAAATTGCAGCCTTCTGACACACTGCTCCTCCGACATGTTCATGTAGGAAAACTGCTGTCGGAAAACCCTGCCAGCGTAAGGTCTGCTGTGGCGACGTCTGTTGGCCCTCCTCCATCTGGCCATGCCCGCCGCCCTCTCCCAGCGTCTCAGTGCCCTTTCCAGATGATTCAGCAGCAGGACGTTCCCCTCCAATGCAGCCCCCATAATAAGTGCCCACAGGAAGGTTCCCCATTGTTAAGGCTCACCAGCAGCAAGGTGATGGTCAGAAGGCTGAAGATCATCTGCCTGCACTGGCTCAGTGGTCAAATGGCTCTCAGTGTGCAGCTCAGCAACTCTTTGTAGCTCTCGAGGAAGTTGTGCTCCAGAAATGGCTGCCATTTTTAAACCACACCAGTCCCCTTTAAATAACACACCCCCAGGCCGAGAGCGATTGAGTAAGGTTCCCTGTAAGCTGTCACTAATAGCGCCAGGCGCTACGGAGGGGGGCGCCACTGAATTTCCGGTCCGGGGCGCCCAAAAGGCATTGCACACTGAAATGATGTCATAATCTGCCTGCGCCCATGAGCGGGCGCTACAAGTTTGCGCCGGCGCTAAATGCATGGTCAATATGAGGTGAGGCGCTAGGCACCCTGCGCCCGCCCGGAAATTGGCTAGCGCCCCACTTCTCGGCCTCTTTAGGCGTTAATCGGTGGCGCTACCAACCAAATTTCTCCCCCCCTGTTCCTTATAAACAGCGGTGGTAGTGACCTGACACTGATACTTGGACACTCTTGTCAAGTTAAATCCTCATAATGGCTCTTCATCATCCAAAACATTATACATACACATGGTGGTTCTTCCTTGGGTCTTACATAGATGTAATTTTACCTCATAGAGAGATTGGTTATATTAACAACATATTCAGGCAATGATGTATATATTTATATAAAACACTATGGCCTAGAAATTCAGTATAGCCACTTTTGGGGCGGAAAAGTCGGGCGGCCGCTAAAGTTTGCGCCCGGCGCAAAGTCGAGGCCACTTCGCCGATATTCAGTAGCTTCACCCTAAGAGTTTGCTCGAGCGCTAAAACTGGCGTTACACAACTATCTTTAGGCGCAAAGCCGGCGGTGCTGAGCTAAACCACCGAGGCCGGGCGCAGCGCAGGTGCGGTCATTTCTTGATTGACAGCAGACACCCTGGCGCCGGCCAGCTCTTAAAGGGGGAAGGGTCGAGTTCGTCTGCTGCCACGCCCTGGACACTGCAGCCCTCCAGCTAGGCCTAAACACTGCTGCTGAACAGAAATAGCGCTGGGAAAGATGCAGAAGGCCCGTGAACGAGCGCAGCGCTTCACTGGCCATGATTTGAGGGTGCTGGTTAGGGCTTTGGAGAGGAGACGCAAACTCTTGTTCCCGGACAGTGGCAAGAAGCCTGCGACCAGCGTCTACAGGAAAGCCTGGAGGGAGGTCGCCCACAGGGTCACATCCAACAGCGAGGTCCCCAGAACCGGTGTCCAATGCCGGAAAAAGTTCAATGACCTCACAAGGATTGTCAGGGTGAGTCCCCTTTCCAGTGTCCTCCTCATCCTTGCATGTGCACCTCACATTATGGGCAAAGGGACCTAAAAGCCCTAATGGCCAGCCCTCATCCAGCAGCTATGGGACTGGCATGAACATCAATTGCACATTCTGCACTTTACACACTGGCCAAGCTATTCGAACATGGGAGGCAGTGCACACAAGATCAGGGCACCACACTGGCCAAGCTATTCGACCATGGGAGGCAGTGCACACAAGATCAGGGCACCACACTGGCCAAGCTATTCGACCATGGGAGGCAGTGCACACAAGATCAGGGCACCACACTGTACTTAGAGGCCATCCTTTCTCTTGCAGGCCAAGCTGGCACACAATCAGAAGAGCCGGACTGTGACCGGGGGAGGCCGTCCCCAGATCCAGCAGCTCAGTGACCTTGAAGAGCGCGTGGGTAGCCTCATGGGTGCCCGGGTGATTGGCCCCATTGCATCTGGAGATGCCAACCCTGTTCTGGGCACCAATGGTAAGGACATCACCTTTTGGACCTCTCTCATCCCACTTGCGCTTCAGATCTACATCCTTTGCCACTGTCCGACCAATGCGCTGAATGCCACCACTCATGCCTCCCTCGCTGACGCCCTCTCCTCACTCTAAAGCTACTCTTGTGCCTTCCTGCTTTCAGATGGTGAGGAGGAGGTCCCTGAAGGTGCCAGTGACAGCCCCTCGGAAGAGGAGGAGGAGGAGGAGGAAGAGGAAGAGGAAGGCGGCCCATCAGGGGAACCCTCAGCTGCGCCAGGGGATGCCAATGGAGGGGACACGTCTTCCCTGGAGGAGAGCCAGGGGGAAGTGTCGCAGGGGAGTGTAGCTCCTGTGCCCAGTGGCGTGCAGCAATGCGGGAAGGGTCGGGCAGCTCGGCGGCCTTCTTCCCAGAGGGGGGAAGCGTCGCAGGGGAGTGTAGTTGCTGGGCCCAGTGGCATCCAGCAACGCGGGAAGGGTCGGCCAGCTCGGCGGCCTTCTCCCCAGAGGGAGAGTCCGGCCTCCAGTCCGGAGACGGTCCTCGCCAAGGAGGTGCACCTCCTCGATCAAATGTCCGAGGACTCGGATCGCCGGCACACCGAGTTCATGGGGGTTGTGGCACGGTTGCCTGAGGCCATCGAGTCCCTGGCTCATAGTGTGGCCGATTTCGGCGCCTCACAGGCCAGGAGTTTCGAGCAATTCGAAGCAGCACACGCCGCGAGTCGGGCCGAATTCGGGGCAGCACAGGCCGCGAGTCGGACCGAATTCGGGGCAGAACAGTCCGCGAGTCGGGCCGAATTCGGGGCAGAACAGTCCGCGAGTCGGGCCGAATTCGGGGCAGCACAGGCAGCGAGTTGGACGGAATTCGGGGCAGCTCACGCAGCGAGTGGCTAGGTGATCAGTGGTGCCGTGCAGTCACTGGCTGGTCTGATGCGGGCACAGACCAGGGCAGTACGGGCACTCACTGCTGCCACACTCGTTGTGTCAGCCAGGCATCGCCAGGGCACCCGCCGCGCTGCAGCAGCACAGCGGTCTGTCCTTCAGCAGATTGCTGCGCATGCTGCAGTGCTGGCCCGGGCGAGTGCCAGAGTCTCAGGCGAGCAGCGAGCGCCTGCCATCAGCCAGCTTGCCCCCATTCCTGCAGCCGCCACTGCCACTCCCCCAGTGGAGCTGCGACGAGCTGCTGGAGAGACTGCTGCTGCCCAGCCACAGCTGCAGCAGTCACCAGCCGGCCCCTCGAGGGCCAGAGCTCGTCTAGGCCGACCCCCAAGGGCATCTGCCGTCACACCATGTGCCCCTCAGGAGCCTTCCCCCAGCCTTGCAGTAGCCACTGGGCACACTTTGAGGAGGAGCAGCAGGGCGGCCAGGGGCCGCAAAAGGCTGGTCAAGGAATCGCCCTCGCGGGCCACAAAGTAGAGGGTGTGGGCAGATGTGTTTTTATATGGGGATGGTTGTTTTTATATGGGGATGGTTGTTTTTATATGGGGATGGTTGTTTTGTTTATGGGGATGGTTGTTTTTGTAAGCCCGAGGATGAAGGCCATTTTTGTGGAAATGTTTTGTTATTCCTCCCCAGGTTGTGGGAGTGAGTCATGTGTGTGACTGTTTTTTGGGTGTGTTGTCTGTTTTTGGGTTTCATGTGGGAAGGGCCCTGAGTTTGTTCAGTAAAGCATTTTATTTATTCAGCTTGTCCATGTTTGATGTTTGAAGTGGTTGTTGCCTTAACTGGCTGAGGGCTTGCGGAGCGGCTGCATTCAGGTCCCTTCATTGCCACAAGCCATTCCCTGACAGGGGGCCTAGAAGTGACGTTCAATAAGTTGCCGACGGGCGGCCCTTGGACCTTGTGCCTCCCTCCTGGGCTGGTACTCCTCCTTCTCCTCCTCCTCCTCCTCATGCTCCTCCTGCTCCTCCTCCTGAGGTGGTGCTCCAGCATGAGGTGGCAGTGCCTGAGTCCTGCGGATAGCCAGGTTGTGCAGCATGCAGCAAACGACCACGATCTGGGAGACTCTCCGGCGAATACTGCAGAGATCCTCCGGAACGATCCAGGCAGCGGAACCGTTGCTTGAGGACGCCAATCGTTTGTTCTATGATGTTCCTAGTGGCTTGATGGCTTTCGTTGTATGCCTCCTCAGCAGGGGTCCTGGGCGCGCGGAGCGGGGTCATGAGCCAGGTACACAAAGGATAGCCTTTGTCCCCGATAAGCCATCCTCTTGGGGGAGGCTGTGCCTGGAACATGTCAGCCACAGTAGTCTGTCGCAGGATAAATGCATCGTGGCTGCTGCCTGGAAAGCGGGCATTGACAGCTAGGATGCGCTGCCTGTGGTCACACACCAGCTGTACATTGAGGGAATGGTAGCCCTTCCGGTTGCGGTAATCCTCGGCATTGTCGATAGGTGCCCGCAAAGCCACATGCGTGCAGTCAATGGCACCCTGCACCATGGGGAAGCCCGCTGTTCTCGCAAATCCCACTGCACGCTGCTGCTGCTTCTCCAGGGTCATGGGGAAGGAGATGAATTGGTGTCCCCTTCTGAAAAGGGCATTGGTCACCTGGCGGATGCAGCAATGCACGGCGAACTGGGATATGTTAGCAATGTCCCCAACAGTGGCTTGGAAGGAGCCCCTTGCATAGAAGTTCAGAGCCACCGTGACCTTCACTTCCACCGACAGAGACGTCCTGCACCTTAGCTGTGGATGCAGATCTCTGTGAAGCAGCTGGCAGATCTCTGCAACCACCTCCCTTCTGAAGCGCAGCCTCCGAACACACTGCGCGGCAGGCATGGTGAGATAGGAGAACTGCTGGTGGTATTTCCTGAGTGGGTAAGGCCTACGTTGCCGACGCCTGTTGCCCCCTCTGCATCTAGCCAGGGCTGCCCCTCTCACACAGCGTCTGCGAGCCCTTCGCACATAATGCTGAAACTGAGGGTTGGCACCCCATGCAGCCCCCATAATATACTGGCAAACAATGACCTCACAATGAAGGCGAATTGCCAAGCTCTGGCCTGAAGCCAAAAATACCTCTCCTATGTTGGGCCAAAGCAGTAAGCTCTCTTCCTTGGTCTCTGTCCATAAATCCGTTGCACAAGAGTGAATGCTGCAAAATGGCTGGCCTTTATAGTTCAGGGTAAGTGCCCTTTAATTTGCGCTCCCCGCGGCCCGCATGGCCTCTGCTGCGTTCCAGTTCACAGTTCTTAGGACCGCCACGCCCACATTGGGCGGGCGCGACTGAAGTTCCGGATTGGGGCGCACAAAGGGCGTTGCACAAGGAAATGACGTCATAATCTGCGCGCGCAGCTGATCGCGCGCAAACACTTTGCGCCGGCGCTAAATGTCTACTGAAGTTGGGCGTTGGCGCAGATCGCGCTGCGCCCGGCCGCTAAGTGTCTAGCGCTCGAGATCTACTCCTCCTAAGGCGCTAACGGCTGGCGCACGCAACTGAATTTCTAGGCCTATGGCCTAGAAATTCTGTATAGCCGCGTTTGGGGCGTTAGATTTGGCGAAGCGCTAAGAGTACCGCCAGCAGCGACTTAGCGCCACCTGGCACGATATTGGGTCGTTGCGCCCCTGATGGTGTTTGCGGCGGTAAATCAGGTGCTGCACGCGACTCTTAAGGCGCTAACGTGGAGGCGCTACCCAATATCGCTGCGGCGGGGCGCAGCGCAGGTGCTTTCAATAATCACTTTCCCTGAGACACACTGGCGCCGGCCAGCTCTTAAAGGGGCAGGTCAATTGGCATCACCAGACACACTCACTGCCTTGTAGGCCTTCAAAGCGGTGGGAGGCTACCTGTGGCGCACCAGCCTAGCAAGTAATGGAAAGGGTGAGGCAGAGGGCGGAAGGCCTCACTGATGGGGCATTGGATGCTTTGGTTGGCGCAGTGGAATCAAGGCCAAGGGAGATGGTCGGAATGTGATTTATGTTTTGGACAGTCACCCGGGTGTGAGAGGCAGTTATGTGTCAATGTATTCATTTTGCTTTCTGTTGCCATAGCTTTCTCATGTTTGAAGGAACCACATTTTGTGTAATGAAACACTTTCTTCATTTACAATGGCCATGCCTGCTATTTACATGCATCTTGCCCTTCACAGGCTTGGGGGTATCAGACCGGCTGCAGATCTGGCTGAAGCAGCTGGTACAGCTTAGTCACCACCTCCTTTCTAAATCGCAGCCTTCTGACACACTGCTCCTCCGGCATGTTCATGTAGGAAAACTGCTGTCGGAAAACCCTGCCAGCGTAAGGTCTGCTGTGGCGACGTCTGTTGGCCCGCCTCCGTCTGGCCATGCCCGCCCCCCTCTCCCAGCGTCTCAGTGCCCTTTCCAGATGATTCAGCAGCAGGACGTTCCCCTCCAATGCAGGCCCCATAATAAGTGCCCACAGGAAGGTTCCCCATTGTCAAGGCTCACCAACAGCAAGGCGATGGTCAGAAGGCTGCTGTTCCTCTGCCAGCGTGGGCCCAGTGGTCAAATGGCTCTCAGTGTGCAGGTCAGCAACTCTTTGTAGCTCTCGAGGGAGTTGTGCACCAGAAATGTGTGCCGTTTTTAAACCACACAAGTCCCCTTTAAATAACGCTCCTCCAGCCCGAAAGCGACTTGGTAAGGCCCAGGAAAACTGTCATTAATAGCGCCAGGCGCTACGGAGGGGGGCACCACTGAATTTCCCGTCTGGGGTGCCGAAAAGGCGTTGCACACTCAGATGACATCATTATTAGCCTGCGCCCATGAGCGGGCGCTAAGCGTTAGCGCCGGCGCTAAATGCATACTCAATATGGGGCGAGGCGCTAAATGCCTTGCGCCCCACCGGAATTTGGCTATTGCCCCAGTTATTGCCCTCTTTAGGCGCTAATCCCTGGCGCAACCAACCGAATTTCTAGGCCTATCTTTCAGGAAACCCATATTAGCTACCTTATACACCCGCAGTGGTGTCCAAGGTTTGGACATTACAGGCATTCTTAATATGATTCCTATCAAGCTATCATCGCTAGTCTGATTACATTCATGTGGCGTGACACGCACCACAGTAAGACTCCGCAACTGACACACTGTCAAATTTGACTGATACCTTTCCGCTGCCTTAAGATGTTTATCTTCCATCAAAGGATTTTCAATTGTGTCGTGTTATACAGTATGGTATAATCACCCTGTAACACCCCTCTATTCTGTGCTCAAAATTGGAACCCTTCCCTCAGCTATTCTATTCAAATCCCTCCCTATGTCCTGTAGAATCCACGAACTCATCATCACGCATGCATCATTTTGTGCTGCCTGATTTTCCAACAATTTGACCAACCCTTGCATGTGAATTGTCAACTTCAATTCTGCTTCTAATTGTACTTTACCTATGCTATTCTGGTTTCTTAATGCCTGCTGCACCTTTTCTCTCAATTTTCGCAATTGATAGTTCAGGCTCACAATATCCTTTGCATTTACCCACCCTAACATGGTATTCCACACCGTTGCCTTATTATTGAGCACATTGCGCTTTCTCCTCTGTGCCAGCGATTTCGGGGCCTGAGGCTCCTCCCCTATGGTCACTTGATCGCTATTTTCCTTCCAAAAGGTTTTTTATTAACTGCGCTGTTCTATCTCTTAACCAATTTGTAGTGGGTTCACTGCACCCCTTTTTGTGGCAGCTGGTAAGCCACTTAAGACCGATATTGACAGCGTAAGTAGTAGCATCTTAATGTGCTCTGGTTCATCACACTCATTTATCATGGCTGCAGCTGCTACTTCCTGAAACATAATTGTAGAGTCATCTCCCATTTTTAGTTTCCCTAAATCACCCACCATTTCTTTCAATTGTGTCGTGTTATACAGTATGGTATAATCGTTCTGTAACGCCCCTCTATTCTGTGCTCCTGCAGGGGGACCAAATTTCTGCTGTGTCATAGGATTCATTGGCGGTGGGACCGGAGGTTCCGTTACTTCTGGCGGGGGTCTCATTTCCCAATATTGTGGCCCATCATCAGACCACTTTCCTTCCCCCTCGCTATCCCTTTCCTCTGGAGTCATTACGCATATTATCCCCTTCTTTACCGATAGACGAGCTTTCAATCACTCAATTTCCTTTCGGCATTTAGTGTGATCAGCTTCTCCCGCTTTTTGTTGCTGCAATACCTTAAATGCGGTTTTTACATTGCTTAACTCTTCTTCAGCTGAGGCTGCCTGCCGATGTTGCTTATGGCTTTCTTTCTCCCATCTATCGGCTCTTCGCCGATACTCCGTCACCTGACACTGCAAGTATTCTATTGAAGGGGGTTTCTCTTGCTCGTTCTGGTCTCCTACCAGGCTTTGTGCAATAATTACCCTTGAGTGGTTCGACGCACTCTTCCCTACGGTTCTAGACCTTGGACTTAGGTGCAGGGAACTGTAGTGCAGAGAAAAACTCAATCGACCAGGTTGAATAGCATGAAATGGATGCTTTTATTATTAAACAGTTTGCAGCATTATAAAATACATGTCATAAGCACAGATTAAAGTAGCTACAAGTATGCACATATCTACAAACTTAACTCTATGGAAATGGGAAACACATGGCACATCGAAAAAGGGGAAACACGTTACGATTACCCTTAACCCCCTCCCCTAGACCTAAACTAAGTTTCGACTTGAGGAACTCGGGATCATGCTCACCACTTTCAGATTCGCGAAAAGGGGGCTCGCAGCCTTTTTGGCACAGCTTTCCGTCGTCACGTGGATTTGGAAACTTCTGGCGCAGTTTGTTTTTCCTTACGCGATGAAGCAGCAGATACAGCCTTGATGAGTGCTCGCCACGGATGAATCCGTTATCGACGTGACTTTAAGAACTGGATGCACATGGGTGAATCCATTACCGATGTGATGTTGAGACACTGGAGTGCTGGGCCCTGAGTGTCTTCTTCTCCGGCCTGGGTCGTCGATCTCCCGATGGTCTGCCTCGGGGCGGGACGCTGGCCCCAAAAAGCTTTCTTTATGCAGTTATAATGTCCTTCTGAGGGTGTCTTCTTCTTCGGCCTGGGTCGTTATTGATCTCCCGACAAAAGTACCCGGCCCACCCTCGTCGTCTTCCCGTCGTGGCTGAGCCTTGCCGGGCCGAACACCGACCACATTCCGAAACCGAAGTGCTGCCTTAACCGAAGAGTTGTAGAAGTTTCGAAGCGAAGCGTGAAGCCAAGCTACGAAGCGTACCGAAGTGAATTGTGAAGTGAAGCGTAGCGTCCTGATGGACCTTTCAATCCACAGTTATACCTTTTTGGGACAGTCTTATCTCCCGCCAAATCATAGTCCAGTCTTTGTAATATTTTTGGCGGGCAGAAATCTCTGCAGGGGCGCTTTGTCTTTGTAACAGGAGCCAGTGATAGCTGAACTGGCCTTCCTGGGCCGATAATGTCTTTTCTTTGTCACCGTAACTCGGTTCGTATATTGATCAGTCTGGAGATTGCCCTCGATGGCTGTTAAACGGTTTTCCTTTGTACAGTAAATGGGTTTAAGTGTTCATTCAATTGTCCGCCCATTTCTTGATGGGCCTCATCCTGTTACCCAAAACTGTCCTGTACTTAGAATCTAATTAGTATGTATGCTCAGTTCCATGAGTTTCGGTTTCCCGATACTGGCTTTCGCGGGCTTACTGTCCTCAATCCACAAGCCTGTCTGGCTTGCAGTAACAGAAATCAAATGGTCCCAGAAACTGATCATGAGGTCCGGCGGCCATTTTGTATGCCCTTTTTATCAAAGGTTTTTCTGTACAAGCTTCTTTTGGTCAATAAACTGTCTTATTAACCCTATTTTCTTGCATGATTAATTACTGAAAATTTCGAATCTTACAGTCCTCCCTGTGATACTGAGAGCTTGCTTAAAGTATCGATAAACCTTGGTGAGCAAATTTTCCCTGATTCCTCACATCCAAACATTCCTGGCAATTAACTATCTATGACCCTCACGACACATGCAGTTCCCATTTCAGAAAAATTACATTGTGTACAGTTGGACAATCATAGGCAGTACTACCTTAAACTATAACACATTCATCTTTCAGATGTAAAGGGGCCGATACCCCTTTCACCACCTGTATACACCTTTTATTAATCAAAAAAACAGAAAATCTTATCAACGGCTATAACACAACAGTATTCACACACTTAAATCATGCAGTGGCTAAAATCAAGAGTGGAGGGTCGCTTTAACTTTTAATACTTAGCAGCTTAAACTGGGGTGTCCTCTTCCCCCACTCGTACATAGCGTTCTCTCCATTCTCCTGTGTTCTCGTGCCTCTGGAGGTGTTTGCCTCTCTTGCAATGCACGAACAGTAGGAATAGTATAATTAAAACCTGACACACGACTAGGATATGGGATGCTATTCTAATCCAAGCCGGGATCTCTATATTAGTGAACAGGTCCCACCATGTTGTGGTGACTATGTCCAATATGTCTTTCCCTATCTCTAATGTCTTCTGCTCCAGTGTGTAAAAATGCTTCTGTGAAACTATAACGGCTTTTAAAATCTTGGTGAGGTGCTCGGGAAGAGGGGGAATGACATTATCAAAATGCGCGATGAATCACTAGAGTCCATGAAATTCTCTTTTACAGTGAGGTGAACGGTGGAAGGTACAGGAATGGGGACAATCCGTTGTTGTGCCACTTGAACTTCAGCCCTTGGGTTAAAACAGAAGCTGCTGTCACTGACCGGACACCACCCGTGCTGTCCGTGGCGGTAGTGAGGCGCTGCAGTGGTGACACAGTATGTCCCACCTCCGATATATGCCACCTGCGGGGGCACATGGTCCTTTGCCATTGCCTCCATGGTGCAATTTATCGGCTTCGTGCTAGCGGCTCTGAACCCGCACTGTGGTTTCAAAAAGGCATTCAAGTGCTGGGGACACAGGATGATGTGTGCTCCCCGGCTTCGACACCCCGAGAGGTCGGTGCCTGTCATCGTACGCTCCCATCTGATGACATAAGGCGGGACCACTGCAGAACGAATGTGCGCACCCCCCTGAATGACTCCAATGTTCTCCACCCTGTATACCGGGGCGGGCTTTGCTGCAGGACCCAACACCGGCATCCTTACCACTATTCCCATGATAGTGTGATTCGAGCGTCCACAGTCCACTGGGACTGGGTACGCCTCTGCAGCTAGTCTGAGCTGGCACAGACTTAATGCATTCTCGAAAGGGTGGAGCGCTTGCAAGTGCTTGTTGCTGATCCAGGACAGGACCAAACCTTGTTTTAAATCCTCCAGATTACTGCGGCCCTCGCCCAGTAACCACGCCCCGTATAGCACACAGGCCTCGTTCTGCGCAGCCTGATCGGACGCATTCCGATCCTCCCTAATGAGTGCATTTGCCGTTCTAGCGTGTTTCTCCAGCTCAGCAATTATTTCTTTTAAGTGTAGTGTCATGGCCTGGTCCTCATGTAGCTCAGAACCCACTACCTTATTTTCGTTAGTCAGTATGTTCCTTAACTGGGCTTTTAAACCATTGATCTGTGTCTGCAGCTCCATGTTGTCTAGAGCGTTGACAACAGATGTCCCGGTGTTAAAAGCAGTGAAAATGTCATTTACAGTACCCCTTCTTTGCCTCCCTACCCGATCCAAAACTTCCTGTGGTGTGGTGTATAATTTGGCCTTGTCGATGTCGGCAAAGTCAAACTCGTAAAATTGTCTGAACATTCGGGTTAACAGGACCTGGTACAACTGTTCTGTCTCCTTGGGACACCACTCCGGCAATCGTACCTCAGTGAGGTTTAATATCACTGAGGCCACCGCGTAGTGTACCCCTTGGTACAGCACCTGACCGGTGGGTACCAATACTAAACTGTTCCCGGGTCCCTTTGTGGCGGTGGGGCACCCTTCCTTCTGGGCTAGCGCTACCGGAATCGTGGGTAGGGGCTTGCGTGGGCGGGTGATGAGTTCAGTGGCATTTACCGGAATCGGGGAGAATGGGGATCTGCACGCCCGAGTGCTGACATCCCATCTCATCCCTTTCCCTTCATCCTGCCACTGCCTCTGGAAAAAGATGGATACGCCCTTGGGGCAAACACGTTTTGAACCCCACATACAGACATATATCCCTTCATCTGGTTCCCACCATTTGTCCCAACACACACGTAATTGTCCGTCAGTCCCCGTAATTGTCCGATGGGTATTGTTACCCAGTCGCTCCCACTCGATAGTAGAGTTCTTCATGTCCTTTCCCAGCTTTCGTAGCCACCACCACCTACTTAGCGGTACGTTCCCATTACACACCAAACAGATCCTCTTTCCCACGGTAACACTGACTCTGGGTGCAAGGATCCTCACCCGAGGGCACGATAACGAAGTCTCTTGGTAGGCAAAACCGAAATTGCTGGAGTATTCCGTAGAATTCGTCCCCAGCCATCCTGGCCATCTCCCTTGGTGGAAGTAGGTGGCGGTTTCCTCAACCTCTCGCTTACCCGTCCCATCCGTCGCGATGGGGGCTGTGTCCCCGGAACATCCAAACACGATGACGTCCTTGGTGCGGCCTCGATAGGCCAGCCCGCACCCGATTGCCGCGAGCGCTACGAGAATCCTTTCCATTGTATCCCTGGTTTCTGTAATCGATAAGAGGATGTAGCCAGGCTCCCAATAGGTGCTGGCCTATTTAAACGGACGCGCGGGTCCCTTGACCCCACTTCCAAACAAACACACATACTGGGCAGACTTCGAAAACTACCTTTAAAACATCCCCATTCTCTTAAACTTTACATACCTTAAACTATCATTATAATTACCTAGCTTAACTGATCATTACCTTAACCTATGTACAGCGCCGCCTTCCTTCGGGCGGCCTACTTAATTCCTGTGAGGGTTGCAGCGTGCCGCTCCCTGTGGCGGGGCTGCACTGACCTTCGGCTTTGATCCCCCGCAGCCTGTCGCTGCTGAACGGGAACCGTGCCTTTCCTGGGCTGCTCTGGACCGAGGTTGGGGGAAATAAGGAGAATTTGGCCAATGCTTTCTGGGCTGAGGCGTTCGAGTTGACCTATGAGGGGATGCCTTGGGCGAGGCTCCCAGGGCTGACGGACCGGGGACCGGGACCTTCACCGTCACAGCCTGTGGTCCCACCACAGCTGCCAGCTCCGGCTCCCTTTCCTCAGGCTCCGCCCCCCCAGGGCCGGGATTTGTGGCATCCGACCCCACCTCACCTGTTCCTACAGGTGGTGAGTCTCCGCCCCCAATCCCTACCTCCCCTAAGCTTGAGTCGAGGGTGGGATCTTTGTCCTCTGACTCTTCCTCCTCCGTGATCGGGTCAAGGGCAGGGTAGACCTGTTCGGGCTCTTCCTCGTCCGAATCCCAAATTAGAGGGGAGACCTCCCACTCCATTGGGATGACTCCTCCCTTCACGCAGGCTACAGTTCCAACCTGTGTGGTCTGTGACTCTGTCGCAGGCTGAGGATTTTTGTCCTCAGACCTGGCCCCTGTTGTTGGCCCTTGTGCACCCGACTTAAACAGTTTACACCACTTCCCACTAAACCACTTGTTGCGTCGGGACACCTCCAGTGTGCGAGTGGCGTAGACCGGCGGATTTTGCACCGATTCCGGCTCATCCTCCTGGTCTACATTTCTCTCGCCAGCGCATAGGGTTAGACCCAAGAATTTTACTTCTCGCCGGCCAACCCGCCCCTTCGTAGGGGTTTCCTTAACACTTTCTATCTCCCTCACACTCGTACCCTCTCCCCAGAGACAATGATTTCTCAGGTCCACGTGGATCCCGTGGGCTACCAAGAAATCAGACCCCAGGACTCCCGTTCCACCTCCCACCTCCCACTTCATCAGAATACACTTCCACGTGGTGCGGAGTGGTCCTAAATGAATGGAGAGGGGAAGGGAATCTGCACCAGCCTGTTCTTCGCCCGTGAAGCCCAACAGACGATATTGGACCCCGGTGGACAGAGGCGAGGCGGTGGGGTTATCTGCGTGGATTATGGTGCACGATGCTCCCGTGTCCAACAGATAGGTTTCCTTCACCTCCTCTACCTCCATCTCTACGAGGGGTCGTCTCCATGCATCATAGCGGAGCGGACACAGGTAGACGGGCTGCGCCAACTCTAGTCACTTGGGTACAGCGATCGGAGTTTCGGGAGCGCCAAGGCCGGTGGTGACAGCTATTTTCCCCTGCGAGGTCATCAGAGACCGCATTGTCTGTATGATTGACTCAATCGCAGCGGGATCCACAACCGCACCCGCTCCTGGTGCTGGGGCAGGAGCTACGGCTTGGGCTTGGGCTGGTGCTGGGGGAGTTTTTCCCTTTGAATCCTTCCAGGGATTTTTACAGTCCCGGCGCCAATGACCCTCCTTCCCACACCCGTAACAACTGCTCTTGGCTTGGGGAGGGGGATTCCCCTCCTGATGCCATTCCTTTTTAGCAGGAGCTGCAGGCCTCGCCTCATGCACCTTTCCCTTTGAGGAAGGCACATCCCTACTCTTGTTGTTCCTGTAACCTATCGTGAGCTGATCAAGTACTACTTCCTCCGTGGAGCGGGGGTTAGTGGGGTCAAACCATGCTCTGGCCTGCTCCCTCACCTGGGGCAAGCAATTGGCGACCAGACACCGGAGCCAATGAGCCCTTTGGTCATTATTCAGCCCGTTCCGGTCCGGCCCGCCCGGACAGCTACGCCGATACACTGGCCACAACCTTCCGGCGAAAACCGATGGTGGTTCTCACTCTAGCTGTACCGTCCTTTCCAATCGGAGGAACGGAGTTCCGTCACCCTCCCCTATAATCTCCAGGATCTCATCCCGTAACTCCTCATACGCCTTGTGCCCTCTCTTGCTCTCGTCAGGGAGACACTGGAGGAGCGAGCTGTCCAGGGAGAACAGCAGCATTTTGGACTGTTCAACCACGTCGCAGTCATTAACTGCTGCGGTCTGCTCCACGTCCCTAAAATGGATGGAGGGATCTCCTGACGCGGAGAGTTTTGGGATGTGTCTTATCATTTCCCTTAATTGTTGTGCGCTATGGGGCATTATGATCTGATTCACGAGGGGTCCGTCCTCGCCATCCTGGTCCGGACCGAGCCTCCGGTGTCGCGTGGGACACATCGGTGCCGGCCCCGACTCTACTACCTGGTGTTGCTCTACCTCAAGAACCTCTGTGTCTGACTTCTCCGTTTCCTTCCCCGGAGTCCAAGACTCAGTATAGGCGGGAGGTGCCGAGGGCCTGGGGGTTAGTACCCCAACTGCCTCTTGCGGAATCGGTCTTTTGGATTCCTTGGTTAACAGTAGCTGGCTCGCTGGTGGGTTTATGAGACACACCAAGCCGTTTGCCTTTGCTAGGGCCGTTCTCAGGTCCTCTAGCTCCCTGTGGCAAGCGCTATGATTGGTGTTCTCAGACCTATCCTCCATGGCCATCTTATGTGCTGCCCTAGCCCCCAAAATACTTTCCTCCTGTGTCGCTACCTGCTTAGCTAGGCGGAAACACCTATCTCTCATTCTACCTTCACTGGCCTTGGCCTCAATGACCTGACACTCCAAGTAATCTATCCTGGTCTCATGGCGGTGAGTTATGGATTGGCATTCCTGATTCAGCGCGTTAAGCGATTGAATCAGTTTCTGACCTCCCGCAACCTTTTCCTCTACTTCTGTTAGTAGCCCTTTGATCTGGGCCGTCTGTGCTACAACGACCTGGTCCAAAAGCTGGACTTGCTTCTTGTAGCACATCAGCCAGACCGCCTTTTCTACCGATTTCTTATGCTCTTTGCTTTCTGTCCACTTGATGGCTGCGTCTAGCGGGCGCCTATCTCTCAATAGGTCAGATATCCACTGTTTTGTAAGGTTTACCTTCCCAAAAACATAATCCGCTATTCTCTCATCCATCACATTTCGTTTATTCAGACCTTGATCTAACACACTACGGGCTAGATTTTCAGTATAGACAGTTTTGGGGCGCTAACCTTAGCGCCCGCCCGAAGTTAGCGCCCGCCCCAAAGTAGCGCCCCGTTGCCGGAAATTCAGTGGCTTCGCCCTAAGAGAGTGGTGGAGCGCTAAAAGAGGCATTGCACTCCTACCTTTAGGCGCTAAGCCGGCGGTCCAGAGGGATAGCGCCCAGGCGGGACGCAGCACGGGTGCGGTCATTTTTGCACTGACAGCAGACCCCGTGGTGCCGACCAGCTCTTAAAGGGGGAAGGGACGAATTGGTCTGCTGCCACGCCCTGCACACTGCAGCCTTGCAAAGAGGCCTCAACACTACTGCTCAGCCCCAGGGAGTCATGGCAACGCCAGAGAAGGCCCGTCAGCGTGCCCTGCGCTTCTCAGAGGGTGATCTGGACATAATGGTCACAGCTCTGGAGGTGAGGCGCAAGATCTTGTTTCCAGAGAGTGGGAGGAATCCAACCCACCACGACTACACCAAAGCCTGGAAGCAGATCGCCCAGAGGGTGACGTTCACCGGCGAGGCCCCCAGGACCCACAAACAATGCCGTAAGAAATACAACGATCTGACCAGGATTGTGAGGGTGAGTAGCCTTTCCAGTCTCCTCCTCATTCTTGCATGTACACCTGACATGATGGGCAAAGGGACCTGAAAGTCCTATTGGCCAGCCCTCAGCCAGCAGCATTGGGACAGTCATGAGCATCAAATGGCCATTCGGCACTCTACACTTTGGCCAAGCTATTCCACCATGGGAGGCAGTGGACAGTACATCAGGGCTTCACTCTGTCCAAGCTATTCCACCATGGGAGGCAGTGCACAGTGCATCAGTGCTTCACTCTGTCCAAGCTATTCCACCATGGGAGGCAGTGCACAGTTCATCAGGGCCACACTCTGTCCAAGCTATTCCACCATGGGAGGCAGTGCACAGTACATCAGGGCTTCACTCTGTCCAAGCTATTCCACCATGGGAGGCAGTGCACACTACATCAGGGCTTCACTCTGTCCAAGCTATTCCACCATGGGAGGCAGTGCACACTACATCAGGGCTTCACTGCGCACTTACAGCCCGTCCTTTCTCTTGCAGGCTAAAGTAGCGTTTAATCGCCAGGCCCGTGCCAGGGGTGGCCGCGCCAAGCTGCAGAAGCTCACTCGGCTGGAGGAGCGCGTGTGTGTGCTCATGGGAGCCCGTGTGATTGTCCCCACAGCGTGCGGTGTATCCGACCCTCCACTGCCCAGCAATGGTAAGGACCTCGCCTTTTGGCCCTCTCGCGTCGCACTGGCCCATCCGAGCTACCTCCTTTGCCACTGTCCCACCAATGCGCTGAATCCCACCAGTCCTAACTCCCTCGCTGACGCCGTCTCCTCACTCTGAAGCTACTCTTGTGCATTCCTGCTTTCAGCTGGTGACGACCAGGACCCTGAGGCTGCCAGTGACAGCACCTCCGACCAGGAGGAGGAGGAGGAGCAAGCCGGACCTTCGGGGGAACAGTCACGTCCCGCAGGAGAGGAGGAAATGCTTGACACCTCCTCACTGGACGAGTGCCTGGAGGAACTGTCGCAGGGCAATGCAGCTTCTGGGACCAGTGGCGTCCAGCCACCCAGCAGCCGTGCGCGTGGCCCGCGGCCTTCCCCCCAAAGGGGGGAAGGATCAGAGGGGAGTGCTGCTGCTCGGCACACTCGCCGTCACCAACGCGGCAAGGGTCCCCTAGTTCGGCCCCCTCCTCCCCAGCGGGAGAGTCGCGACTCCAGTCCGGACACCTTCACTTCGGAGGAGGTGCGGAAGCTGGATAAGATGGCCGACGACTCGGACCGGCGCCACACGGAGCTCATGAGCGTGGTGGGGCGCATGCCTGAGGCCATCGAGTCGCTGGCGACCAGTGTGCGCGAGTTCGGGGCAGCAACTGCCGCGACTGGCCGCATGCTGACTGATGCCATCAAGACCCTGGCGGATGTGATGCGCGCGCACACCAGGACCACAGGGCCACTCACTGCTGCCACACGCGCTGTCTCAGGCAGGCATCGCCAGGGCAGGCGCCGCGCTGGACCATCCCAGCAAGCCGCCCGTCGGCTGATTGCTGCGGATCCTGCAGTGCGGGCCC
Source organism: Somniosus microcephalus (assembly GCF_052327205.1). Lineage (NCBI taxonomy): Eukaryota > Metazoa > Chordata > Chondrichthyes > Squaliformes > Somniosidae > Somniosus > Somniosus microcephalus. The sequence goes on from NC_140996.1 coordinate 35,357,071, forward strand.
GGCCGAGTGCCACCGCGCCACAGCACCAGCCAGCGCATCCCAGACGCCAGCTGGCCCACATTGCGCCATCCGTCGCCGCCATTCCCCCTCTGGGGCGTCAACGGCAAGCGGCTGCAGCTGATGGTGGCCAGGCTCAGGTGCGCCACTCAGCAGACAGCCCCTCGAGGCCCAAACGCCGTGTAGGCCGCCCCCCAGCGGCATCTGGCGGAAGGGCATCTGAGCTTCAGGCGCCTTCCCCCAGCCTCGCAGCAGCCACTGGGCAGAGCTTGCGAAGGAGCAGCAGGCAGGGCAGGGGAGGCAAAATGCTGGCCAAGGTCTCGCCCTCGCGGGCCACTCTGTAGAGGGTGTGGGCAGCTTTCCTTTAATATGGCGGTGGCCATCTTTATTTTGCCCATGGTTGTGCTTTTGGAGGGCTTTTTTTTTGCGTTAGGCCGACGTTGAGGCCCGGTTTCAATAAAGGTGGAGTGGCTCCTCCCCAGTTTGTGCGAGTGCGTCGTTTGTTGGGCTTTTTGTGGGGCCCGTTTATTGTTTTTGGGGATTCATGTGGGAAGGGCTTTTCATTTTTGTGCAATAAAAAATTATCTTTATTCATGCAGTCTCCATGGTTGTTCTTCTTAGTGTTTGTTGGCTTCGCCGGCTGAGGGCTTGCGGAGCGGCTGCATTCATCTTCCCTCATGGCCCCTGGCCATTCCCTGACAGGGGGCTTAGAAGTACCGTGTAATAAGGTGGCATCGTGCGGCCCTTGGCCCTGGTCGCTCCCTCCTGGGAACGTACTCCTGCTCCTCCTCCTCCTCCTCATGCTCCTCCTGCTCCTCCTCCTGAGGTGCTGGTCCAACGTCAGGTGGCAGTGCCTGAGTCCTGCGGATAGCCAGGTTGTGTAGCATGCAGCAAACCACCACAAATTGGGAGACCCGGTCCGGCGAATACTGGAGAGCTCCTCCGGAGCGATCAAGGCAGCGGAACCGCTGCTTGAGGACCCCAATAGTTAGCTCGATGATGTTGCGGGTGGTTTGATGGCTCTCGTTGTAGGCCTCTTCAGCAGCGGTCCTGGGCGCGCGGAGCGGGGTCATGAGCCAGGTGCCCAAAGGATAGCCTTTGTCCCCGAGTAGCCATCCTCTTGGGGGAGGCTGTGCCTGGAACATGTCATGCACAGTACTCTGCCGCAGGATAAAGGCATCGTGGCTGCTGCCTGGGAAGCTGGCATTGACTGCCATGATGCGCTGCTTGTGGTCACAGACCAGCTGCACATTCAGAGAATGGTAGCCCTTCCTGTTGCGATACCGCTCGCCATGCTCCAGAGGGGCCCGCAAAGCCACATGCATACAGTCAATGGCGCCCTGCACCAAGGGGAATTCCCCGAGTCTGGCAAATCCCAATGCGCGCTGATGCTGGCTCTCGAGGGCCATGGGGAAGGAGATGAATTGGCTTCTCCTTCTGAACAGTGCTTCGGTCACGTGGCGGATGCAGCGATGCGCGCCATACTGGGAGATGTTTGCTATGTCCCCAGCAGCGTATTGGAAGGAGCCGGTGGCATAGAAGTTCAATGCCACCATCACCTTCACTTCCACCGACAGAGACGTCCTGCACCTGAGCTTTGGCCGCAGATCTCGGCGAAGCAGGTGGCAGATCTCTGCAATCACCTCCTTTCGGAATCGGAGCCTTCTAACACATCGCGCGGCACTCATGTTTAGGTAGGAGCGCTGCTGGCGGTATAGCCTGACTGGGTAAGGCCTACGTGGCCGACGCCTGTAGCCCCCTCTGCCTCTAGCCAGGGCTGCCCCTCTCACAATGCATCTGCGAGCCCTACGGATATGGCGCTGCAGCTGCGCGTTGGCACCCCATGCAGCCCCCATCAAATCCTGGCAAACAGTCTAATTTCCAAATGGCCACTTGCAGCGCTATTGCCTGAGTCCAAAAATACCTGCCTCTTGCTGCTTGAAACCAGTTAGCTATCCTCCTTGTTGTGTCTCCAGAAATGCGTTGCACAAGACTGTTTTCTGAAAAAAGGATGGCCTTTATACTGGAGAGGACGTTCCCTTTAATTAGCGCCCCCCGGGGCCCGCGCTGGTTGTGTTGCGTTCCTTTTTCCAAACGCTCCGGCCGCCCGCCGCACAATGGGGCGGTCCGACTGAAGTTTGCAATCGGGGCGGCCAAAGGGCGTTGCACGAGGATGTGACGTCATTTTCTGCGCGCGCATCCGGGCGGGCGCTAAACTTTGCGCCGGCGCTAACGGGCAACTTAATTTGGGGCGGAGCGCAAACTGCGCTGCGCCCGGGCGCTACACGCATAGCGCCCGGAAATCACTTCTCTTAAGGCGCTAACTGCTGGCGCAAGCTACTGAAAATCTAGCCCTACATTCCTGCTGCCAAGGTCCTGCCGCGGTCGCCATCTCTGTAGGGGGTTTCTCTTGCTCGTTCTGGTCTCCTACCAGGCTTCGTGCAATAATTACCCTTGAGTGGTTCGACCCACTCTTCCCTACGGTTCTAGACCTTGGACTTAGGTGCAGGGAACTGTAGTGCAGAGAAAAACTCAATCGACCAGGTTGAATAGCACGAAATGGATGCTTTTATTATTAAACAGTTTGCAGCATTATAAAATACATGTCATAAGCACAGATTAAAGTAACTACAAGCATGCACATATCTATAAACTTAACTCTATGGAAATGGGAAACACACGGCACATCGAAAAAGGGGAAACACATTACGATTACCCTTAACCCCCTCCCCTAGACCTAAACTAAGTTTCGACTTGAGGAACTCGGGATCATGCTCACCACTTTCAGATTCGCGAAAAGGGGGTTCGCAGCCTTTTTGGCACAGCTTTCCGTCGTCACGTGGATTTGGAAACTTCTGGCGCAGTTTGTTTTTCCTTACGCGATGAAGCAGCAGATACAGCCTTGATGAGTGCTCGCCACGGATGAATCCGTTACCGACATGACTTTAAGAACTGGATGCACATGGGTGAATCCATTACCGATGTGATGTTGAGACACTGGAGTGCTGGGCCCTGAGTGTCTTCTTCTCCGGCCTGGGTCGTCGATCTCCCGATGGTCTTCCTCGGGGCGGGACGCTGGTCCCACAAAGCTTTCTTTATGCAGTTATAATGTCCTTCTGAGGGTGTCTTCTTCTTCGGCCTGGGTCGTCGATGATCTCCCGACAAAAGTACCCGGGCCACCCTCGTCCTCTTCCCGTCGTGGCTGAGCCTTGCCTGGCCGAACACCGACCACGTTCCGAAACCGAAGTGCTGCCTTAACCGAAGAGTCGTAGAAATTCCGAAGCGAAGCGTGAAGCCAAGCTACGAAGCGTACCAAAGTGAATTGTGAAGTGAAGCGTAGCGTCCTGGTGGACCTTTCAATCCACAGTTATACCTTTTTGGGACAGTCTTATCTCCCGCCAAATCATAGTCCAGTCTTTGTAATATTTTTGGCGGGCAGAAATCTCTGCAGGGGCGCTTTGTCTTTGTAACAGGAGCCGGTGATAGCTGAACTGGCCTTCCTGGGCCGATAATGTCTTTTTCTTTGTCACCGTAACTCGGTTCGTATATTGATCGGTCTGGAGATTGCCCTCGATGACTGTTAAACGGTTTTCCTTTGTACAGTAAATGGGTTTAAGTGTTCATTCAATTGTCCACCCATTTCTTGATGGGCCTCATCCTGTTACCCAAAACTGTCCTGTACGTAGAATCTAATTAGTATGTATGCTCAGTTCCATGAGTTTCGGTTTCCCGATACTGGCTTTCGCGGGCTTACTGTCCTCAATCCACAAGCCTGTCTGGCTTGCAGTAACAGAAATCAAATGGTCCCAGAAACTGATCACGAGGTCCGGTGGCCATTTTGTATGCCCTTTTTATCAAAGGTTTTTCTGTACAAGCTTCTTTCGTTCAATAAACTGTCTTATTAACCCTATTTTCTTGCGTGATTAATTACTGAAAATTTCGTATCTTACACTATGTTACTTTCCCCTTTCACTTTCTCAGCTTGTCTCTGTTCTTTTAATTCCTCTAAATCTTTTAGCAAACGGGTCACTGCCGCTTCGCTGTCGCTCGCCTTTTGTTTCAGTTGCTCAATCTCTTTCTTATTTTGAACTAATTGTCTTTGATAGGCTAACAACCATAGCGCTTTATACTATGGCACCTTTCCAAATGGACCTTCCGTCCATTCTTTTGCTTTTTGTACAGGGTCATCATTCTGCAAAATATCTCTCGTGCATGGTTTATCTGTATCAAATTTTGAACTAATATATTTTGCTACCAAATCCTCCATACTTCTCACTTTCTTGTCTGGCATTGTTATAAAAATGCTCTTTCCCCTCAAGGTCCCTCCGTGTTTCACCAATTTATGTAGCACTTTCTCTTACTATTGTCCGGACCTCGAGAATTACGAATTAGCTTAACAATGACAGACAAGGATGTGATCAATAAAATTGGTCTTTTAATCAGACTATAGTTCAAAATTCAAGTGTATATAGAAGCACCTTGGGCAATAAATTCAACGAATTCCCGGCAATAAATATGCCTGCAACTTATCAATTCAAAGTATATAAAAGTGCCCCTTTAATGATTCAAACGTACATAAAAATACCCCCTTTAACAACATCTAAGCCCATGTCTGACTTCATACATACTCCTTCATTCTGGGTGATCGGTCAAGGGAAACTGTAAGTCAAAGCATAAACTGGCCGTCTTTGTCGTTTCAATCTTCCTCCTGCTCTGTCTTCCGTGTTCTTCTTCTTCTCTCTGTAAACTCCCGCCACTGGGTTATCAGCCCTCGTTGATCATAAATTACTCTCTGCCTCCCTTGGATAGGTCTGTTCCACTCCAAACCTTCCCTGATTGGAGTTCCTTCCGCATGACTCATTCCTGTTCCTGTGAGATGTATGTTCTCCCCTTCTTCTCCAGGTGGACTCTCAAACAAAGAACACATACTGACCACCATTTTGTGTCTTCACAAAGAACACATGCTGATTTCTTACATTTTAAATCCGTCCGTTATCATCTTACAATTCATTCGCAATTTTGGTCTCCACACGGTAGCAGCGGTTTTATTACACTTTTCAGAATCTTTCAAGTTACCATGACTCATTCGTCCTGTGCCAGTCTATTGTCCCTCCGCTCTTCAATCCGCCAACACAACTTTCCAGGAGGCTACTTGGAGACAAGGGCTATCCCCTGAAGATGTGGCTAATGACGCCGTTGAGGAGGCCATCAAACGAAGCAGTGGAGCGCTACAATGCCAGCCACATTGCCACCAGAGCTATCATTGAGCAAACCATCAGATTGCTCAAAATGCGATTCAGAAGCCTTGACAGATCAGGTAGAGCCCTGCAGTACTCAGCAGCCAGGGTCTCCAGAATCATCGTGGTCTGCTGTGCACTGCACAATATCGCACAGCATCATGGCTTGCAGCTGCCTGAGGAACAAGTGGCTCAGCACATAGCCTCCTCAGATGAGGAGGAGGAGGAAGATTTGTGGAGGTGGATGAGCCAGCTCCAGCAGCACGCAAGCACATTGCTGCCCATGATGCAAGGGATGCACTAATCTTTGCCAAATTCGCATAGGTAGACAAATCAAACACATGTGGCTGGCAGCTTCTTATCACATCATAGACAATGGACAAGCTGTGGGTTCCTATCACTCTGGCCATCATCGTTACAAATGCAAGTCGCCCTGAGCCCTCAATGTGCAATTTCCATATCCCAGAACACAGAGACCAGAACTTCAACTCTTTGCCATCACTTCTGTTTAATAAATACACAAAAGAATGACAATGGCAAAAATTAAGCAGAACAAAATACAACAGAACAGAACACCCAAGTGACTACCCTTGTGACTAACTGTGTTTTATCTTCTTCTTACACATGCTTCTACGTGGTGCTTCCCCTGTGGCTTCAGCAGATGTGGAGGCACCTTGCTCACTTTCATGCTGCTCCTACTTCGACACCTTTGTTGGGCGTCCTCTGGGTTTGCAAGCCTGGGAGGGCTCGGCAACAGTCTGCTCCTCCTATGGCTGTGCAGGGGCTGAGATGGTCATTTCAGTTGGGTGAGGACTCTGGTGGGGCTCTGACTGAGGGTGCCGCAGTGGCATGGGAGTTTGAGCGCTTGGAGAGGAACCCACACTTCCTTTTTGCCTGCCACCAACAACCCGCTCATGGGTCAGCTGCACTTCAATGCTGGCAAGTGGCTGGATAGCACCTTGCAGTACATCAGGGGGGCCATAAGGACCCGTATCTGCACTAGCAGTCCTTCTCAAAAGGACGTCCATGAAGCTCTGGTTTCTCTGCTCAATAGCTGCCCATCGCTCCTCCAGAGATGTCAATCTATTCTGAACATTCACCATGTTTTCCTGACTCTAGCAACTTTTTTCCTCCATGACCATAGCCATCCTTTCCACGGAGTTTGCCATCCTATACATGTTGGAGCATTCATGCACCATTGCCTCCTCAAAGGCACTGCTCATGTTAGAGATGGACTCCTCCATCCTCTCCACACGCGCAGTAACCCTGGATGCAAAACCTGCCAGAGACCCCTGCATTAGTTCCAGGAGTTCCAGCACTGCTCTCTTTCTGGATGGCCCCAGAGGCACAGGGTCCACATGTACCTGAGCAGAGCTGGGATCGACCTGTGGACACCAACTGTAAGGGGTTTGTGTTGCCAGGTCTCTCTCTCTGGTGGGACCTCTCTCTCTCTTTTGCACAGTAATTTACCGAGTGGTTTGACCCACTCACCCCTTAGGTTCTGTACACTGGACATTGAGGCAGGAACTACAATGCAGAGAATACTCTGTAGACCAAGTTTAATGAAACGAAGTGAAATTTTATTGCATAAAGGAAAATTGAATGTAAGCCAATAAGGTACATGGGAGGGAAAAACAAATCATAATACAGTACTAACCAATATATCCACAGGCATATTATACTTTTACAAGGTTCACCATGAAATAGGGAAACACACGGAACATCGAGGGACAACAACTCATTGTTAATTATCCCCTAAAATGCCCACCCCCTAAACCTAGCTAGATTAGATTATGAGGGGCCAGAAACATGCTCACCAATCCAAAACTGCGGTTGGGTTGGGTTTCTTTACTTAGTGCTCTCTCTCGGGCCTGCCGTCGTCATGTGGTCGTTGGGCTGTAGGAGCAGCAGGCTGCCCAAGCTGATGGCTTCTTGGACACTTTAGTTCAGCAGGACGCGCCATCCATCGTTTCGCCCACAGGCCGTTTTCTCGGTGCTCCTTCACACAACGATGGTGGTCACAGCCTCGATTTCTCCGTGCTCCTGCATACGACACTGATGGCTATCCGTTCTGTAAGGTGTTTCGTTTCTTCTTCTTTCGTCAACTTTCTTCTCATCTCGTCAATGGCCCGGGGTTTGTCGATGATCTCCCGATAACTACCCCGGGTCTCGTCCTCTTCTTCCGAGTCTGAACGGTCTTCTTCGGACCCCCGAGCAATCTCTCGAAAATGATCTGCACTGGTCTCTCGAATCCTCCCCGATGAAGATGAGTTCGAACCACCCTCTCTCAACTGTAAAGTCTGTAGGTTGTGCAGTAAATAACTTCAGAGACTTTAGAAGTACAAACAAAACAGGTCTTTACTATTCAGAGGTCTGGGCGATTTCTGATCTAGTTAACGTATCACAACCCTTATATACTGGTGTGGTCACTATCGGTATTACAGTATACATGAGCCAATAAATAGTGCCACCCTAAAGTAGTGCTCTTAAAGGCGAACGGTCACATTCTATAGTTCCCTTAAAGGTAAACGGTTACATACACAACACTCCTCCCTTCCTAGCTTATTACTTACAGAATCCCGTTAAACATACAATCTTCAATTTTATATAAACAGTTTGCAGATATACTCTCGATGGAGTCAACGTCATATAACAATTTACAGATATACTCTCGATGGAGTCAACGTCATATAACTTCATGTTTAACATAACATAATAACATATATAACTTCATGTCAAAACAGATCACAGATTCAGTCTCTGTGGAAAACAGTTCATAGATTCAGTCTCTGTGGTGTAGTCGGTTCACATTGCTGGAGTGACTCATTCAATAGTCCTTCCATGGGTTTAACAGTTTGAACTTCCGAACTGAATTGGCTCCGTTCGGAGGGACCACGTGTGTGATCTGGTAGAGGTAATAATGGTTCAGATGGGTCATCTTCTGTTTCGACTTTTCCTTTTCTGCTTCTTGGAGACTCTCTGGGCTCCACTGTCAGCTGCCAGCTGCATGCGCAGTTCCTCCTTCTCTTCCTCCTTTTTCCGTAGTAGAGCCACCTTCTCCCGATGTTCCGTAGACTTTCGGTGCTCCTCCATGATTTCTGTATGGTGGGAGTCGAAGTTACAAGTTGGGCAGGACAGGACATAGTAATATTCGGAGTCGTCCTGAGCTAGGCCAGCGAGAGGGTCTTCTATGTCCTCCCTACCCAGCTGGACGTCAGCCAGCTTTTGTTCCAAATCCAGACATCTTTCCTGAAGAGACTTCTTCACGTGATCCGCTTCCTCTAACTTTTTCTGGGCTTTCAGCAAGTTGTTTACTAATGACCTCATTTGTGATTTTAATACTTCAACTTCCTTTGGAGATTGATTGATCGGACTATTCAATCCCTCTACCGGAGCAGTTGTTTCAGCGTTCTGTTGTTCAACCTTGACATGAGTCAGCGTACTTTTGGTATCTAAGGGTTGCTCTGCTGCCATCTTCTCAGTCTGTGTTGCAACCTCGGCTATTTCAATAACTTTTGAGAGCTCCAAACCCTTCTCCTCTGACGATTTAAGCTCATGTTCATGGCCCATTCTTACGGTCTCTGTGTTTCTTACAGTTCCCTTTTCTTCCACTGAAAAGATTTCCAGTTGCATCTGTTCTTCAAGTCGTTGGACCTCGGCCATTGCCGCTTCATATTTATTTTGTGTTTCCTTTAATAATTTAACGAGTTCTTGGACATCCTGTATTCCCTGTTCTGGTATGTCTTCCACCACTAATTTTTTCCTATGGATTGAATCCCTAACGATGAGTCAGCCTTGGCCTGAAGCTCATCAAACATTTCCTGCAGACTTTGTAATTCTTGCTTATGGTCAACCTTTAGTCGTTCATGTTCAACCTTTAGTTGCTCATATGCTTTCACTAACACGAGCTTTTCGGAAGTTGCCAAGTTAACCCCTTCCAGGATTGTAGTCCGAGCCTGTTCATACTGTTCTTTCAACTCGTTACACTCTGCTTGCAACAAGTCGTAGAGGTGAACTGGAATACCATCCTGACTTCCTGAAGATTCCTCTTCCTTTGGATCGTTCTGTGTATATTCTAGTTCCTGAACAGCCTCAGGGAGATGTGATTGGTACTTGGCCACGATGGCTCTATGGTCGCTCTCTGCTTGAGCGAGCTGTCTCTGTTGTCTTTCCAGGGACTCCCATTCGGTGTCCCAGAACTTTTTCACCTTTTCCATCTCTTGTAGGAGACGGGCACTCAACTGTTCTAATTGTCGTTGTACTTTGACATAACGTTGAGTTCTAGCCCGGTGTTCCTCCGTAATGCATATGTCTGTAGCTTGAACAGACTCAGAATTCTCTGTCTTTATGCACGCCGTCGATTTCCCAACCTTAGTTCGTGAGTTCATGTTAATCTTGTTTTTCATACATAAGCTGGACTTATCGTCTTCCGGCTCAGAGTCTGAGCTGCTTGTCTGCACCGAGTCCTCACTCGTCATTGCTTGTCGGTAGTGCCATTCCATGTCTATTTTCTTGATCCACTCCCGTCCCAGAAGTGGTGGTCCTCCCTCAGATAGTATGTACAGATACATTCGTGGGTGTTCTTTACCCCTATCTCTCACCTTGACTCGTATTTTTCCCAGGGGGTATACATGATGCCCCGTGTATGTCTGTAATATGAATTTGGTATTTCTTAAGGGTATGTGAGAGAATAGCCGGTGATAGTCCTTTTGGTTGATGACGGATACAGCTGATCCCGTGTCCAGCTCCATTCGTACTTGGACTCCCGCTATTTTTAGTGTGACCCAGATCAACTGTAGATCAGTTACTTTACCCACATGGTGGATTCTCAGACTATCCAGCTCCTGGCTGTTTGGGTCTGAGTCTGAATTTTGTTCGTCTGAACTCTTTTCAGCCACCTGATGCACCTTGTTGTACTTTCCTTGTGGTGGTGGCTTCCTTTGCTTGTTGGTCTTCTTTCCGGACCTGCATACCTTCGCGATGTGACCCAGTTTGCCACATTTCCTGCACTCTTGGTTCTTAAACCAGCACTGATTCTGGTCGTGCGTTGTCTTTCCACAACGGTAGCATTTGGGAGTGCTTGCTGTAATTTGGTCCACCCCGAGTGCCGCCGCCTTTAGCTGCATTTCCGCCGTCCCTTTCGCTGCGGCTTCGTGCGATGAAGCTATGAGGACAGCCCTGTCCAGTGTGAGGTCGTTTTCTTCCAGAAGTCGCTTCTGCGTTCCTTCTTTGGCCAAGCCGCATACGAACTTGTCCCGCAGCGCCTCTGTCAAATTCCCTCCAAACTGGCAGTATTTCGCTAGCTTACGCAGTTCGACTAAGTATTCCGCATTGCTTTCATCTTGCCTCTGGGTTCTGGCGTAAAATTTAAATCGTTCAGCCAGCATCAACGGTGTGGGGTTCAAGTGATCCTTCAACACTGTTACGATCTCTTCGAAGGTCTGGTCCATTGGTTTAACTGGTGCTATTAGATGTTTCAAAAGCCCGTATGTTTTTGCTCCCATCGAATTTAACAAAGTTATTGCCTTGTTGTCATCCTCAATTTCGTTGGCTACGCAATATATTTCTATGCGTTCCACATACGTGGCCCAGTCTTCTATTTCTGCATTAAAGTCATTAATATTTCCTCGCTTAGGCATCTTCTTCTCTTTTTGAGAACAGTACAAGTATTACTTTACTTATTATTAATTTTCTTCTCTCTTCTTGAGAACACACCAACCTTTCTGAAAAATCTTATTACTTTTCTGAAATTCTTAATAATTTCCAAGATGGCGGTTTCCCGCTTCTTCCTTCTTCTTCAGCGGTTTTCCCCGAAAAATGGCGGCTTTCCCGCGCTTCTCGCTCTCCCCGCCCACTTCAATGGCGGTTTTCCCGCGCTTGGCGGTCTTCACCCGGTCCCCCGACGCCGTCTGTCAGCTCGAGTGCGGCCCTTATCTATAATGCGATCGCTGGATCGCGAAGCGGCTGCCGGCCCTTATCTGTAGATCCGATCGCTCTCGCGGCTCTCGGCCCTTATCTGGAGATGCGATCGCTGGCTTGCAACGCCTCCCGCTCGGCTCTGGCTCCCCCGCTCGCGCGGCTCTCGGCTCTGACACTCCCGCGCCTACTCGCAGGCTCAGCGCTTCGTGGCAGCGGTTGCTGCACGGCTTCTCACATTGCCCGCGGTCCGGCTGTCACCCGACGCCGTTGGACCCGAATGCTTTGCCCTTCTCCTCCAAATACTTCTACCCCGTTTTTTTTAAATTTATTTGTTTTAACTACTCACAGTCTCTTCGGCCGCCTTGTTTTAGGCTGATTGGCTCGCTCAAGATGTGGTAGCAGGGTAATCTGTGCCTGTTGCTGCCGCAGCTTTGCTGTTAATCTTCCAGCTTCCAGTAAGTACTATCCTTTTAGTAGACGGAGCCTCGTGTTTTCTTTTTGAAGCTCTCTGCTACTGGTTAGTCTTGCCGCAGGGTACGATCGGCCTCGTCGCCACTGTAAAGTCTGTAGGTTGTGCAGTAAATAACTTCAGAGACTTTAGAAGTACAAACAAAACAGGTCTTTACTATTCAGAGGTCTGGGCGATTTCTGATCTAGTTAACGTATCACAACCCTTATATACTGGTGTGGTCACTATCGGTATTACAGTATACATGAGCCAATAAATAGTGCCACCCTAAAGTAGTGCTCTTAAAGGCGAACGGTCACATTCTATAGTTCCCTTAAAGGTAAACGGTTACATACACAACATCAACGATCAACCGAATGCTCGAATGTTCGTCCTCTCTCAATGCATTGATCAATTGGCTACCGATAGCTACCCCGGGTCTCCAGTTATACTTCTCATCGAGGCCCTTATCTCCCGCCATATCAAGGTTAGTCTTTGTTTAATTTTCGGCAGGCTTGTAGCACAGAGGGGTAGTCATTGTGTTTAAAGTACTTTCGGGATGGCCGGTAACTGCCATCTCTGGTCTGGAATTACCTTGTATTGTCTTTAATGGGTCTTGATGTCCCCCTTTGAATTTGAAGCTGTTCCCCTTTGTCTGGGTAAACATTTTGATGGCCTTTATCTACAGGCCGATCTGATTGGATCTGCATCCAATCCATATGTATGGGGTTCTGTCTGGTTTCGTTTTCTCCGAAAATGCATTCCAGAACTTACTGTGGGCTGAATCCACAAAAGCTGTCTGTGGACTGCAGGAACCATTTTAAAATGTCCCAGAAAGCTGGTCACGGGGTCTGGCGGCCATTTTGTGTGCCCCTTTTCCTGGGCTTTGTTAAAAAACAGTCTTTAAAATTAAGGCCTTTTCTGCCAATAGACCCTTATAGGACAATGTTCAATTTTGCGAATCCTACACAACGAGGACTCCCCACTGCTGTCCCTGTCTCCACCGTCTGCTGATGCTCACTCATGAGATGTGATACACCAGGTGACAACACTACTCTAACTCACGAAGGGCGTATCTGCGCTGGTGCTGGGTGCTCTTAATTCTGCTGATGCTGCGCCCTCAGAGGTTGCAGCTTACATAGAAACATAGAAGATAGGAGCAGGTGTAGCTCATTCGGCCCCTCGAGCCTACTCCGCCATTCAATGAGATCATGGCTGATCATCCAAATTCAGTACCCTGTCCCTGCCTTCTCCCCATATCCCTTGATCCCTTTAGCCTTAAGAAATATATCTAACTAGCTTCTTTGAGGAGTCTTCAGGCTCTTCCTCCTGGACAGTGGGGAGGGGGGCTCTTGATAGTCCTATGGGGGAGTAAAGGCATGAGTTAGACATGTGAGATTAATGTAGCATGCACATGGAATTGTGCAGATGATCAGAACGCAATCTGTATGAGCATCAGATGCCATATCCATCACTCATGCAACATAAATGAGAGGGGTGCAAATCTGTTCAGTCACCAGCTTGCTCTTCTGCGCCCGTCTGACCACCCCCCACTTCCAGATCCTCATCACCTCCGATGATTTCCAGTGCAGCCTCCTCAGCGGTGATCATATGGGCAATGGAAGGTGGCCCTCCTCCTGTCCTGGCCTTCTCCCTCTTATTGTGGGCTCTCTTTACCTGCAATTAGGGACACAAGTGGGAGTTTGAGTGAGAATGATGGAGTGAGTGTAGAGACTCCATAGCATAGAAGCTTAGAAGGAGACAAAGATGGAGCGAGATAGAAACATAGAAAATAGGAGCAGAAGTAGGCCATTCGGCCCCTCAAGCCTGTTCCGCCATTTAATGAGATCATGGCTGATCATCCAAATTCATTACCCTGTCCCTGCTTTCTCCCCATATCCCTTGATCCCTGTAATCTTAAGAAATATATCTAACTCCTTCTTAAATATATTTAATGAATTGGCCTGAACTGCCTTGTGTGGTAGAGAATTCCACAGGTTCACCACTCTTTGGGTGAAGAAATTTCTCCTCATCTCAGTCATAAATGGCTTACCCCTTAACCTTAGACTGTGACCCCTGGTTCTGGACTCCCCTGCCATCGGGAACATCCTTCCTGCATCTAGTCTGTCTAGTCCTGTTAGAATTTTATAAGTTTCAATGAGATCCCCTCTCATTCTTCTAAACTCTAGCGAATATAAGCCTAATCGACCCAATCTCTCATCATACGTCATTCCTGCCATCCCAGGTTTCAGTCTAGTGAATCTTCGCTGCACTCTTTCCATGGCAAGAAAATCCTTCCTCAGATAAGGTGACCAAAACTGCACACAATACTCAAGGTGTGGTCTCACCAAGGCCCTGTACAACTGCAGCAAGACATCCTTGCTTTTGTACTCGAATCCTCTCACTATGTAGGCCAACATACCATTTGTCTTCTTAACCGCCTGCTGCACCTGCATGCTTACCTTCAGCGATTGGTGCACAAGGACACCCAGGTCTTGTTGCACTTCCCCTTTTCCCAACCTATTGCCATTCAGATAATAATCTGTCTTCCTGTTTTTGACACCAAAGTGGATAACCTCGCATTTATCCACATTATACTGCATTTGCCAAGCATCTGCCCAATCACCCAACCTGTCCAAATCATACTGGAGTTTCTCTGAATCCTCCTCACAGCACACACACCCACCCAGCTTTGTGTCGTCTGAAAACTTGGAGATATTACATCTAGTTCCCTCGTATAGATCATTTATATATATTGTGAATAGCTGGGGTCCTAGCACCGATCCCTGCGGTACCCCTCTAGTCACTGCTTGCCACTCGGAAAAAGAGCCGTTCATTCCAACTCTTTGCTTCCTGTCTGCCAACCAGTTCTCTATACAAGACAGTACCTTATCCCCAATCCCGTGTGCTTTAACTTTGCACGCTAATCTCTTATGCGGGACCTTATCGAAAGCCTTCTGAAAGTCCAAATACATCACATCCACTGGTTCTCCCTTATCTATTCTACCAGTTACATCCTCAAAAAATTCCAGTAGATTAGTCAAGCACGATTTACCTTTTGTAAATCCATGTTGACTTTGTCCGATCCTGTCACTGTTTTCCAAGTGCTCTGCTATTACATCATTTATAATGGTCTCTAGCATTTTCCCCACTACCGATGTCAGACTTACTGGTATGTAATTCCCCATTTTATCTCCACCACCTTTTTTAAATAGTGGGGTTACATTAGCTACCCTCCAATCCATGGGAACTGTTCCAGAGTCTATAGAATTTTGGAAGATGACCAGCAATGCATCTACTATTTCTAGGGCCACTTCCTTAAGTACCCTAGGATGTAGATTATCAGACCCTGGGGATTTATCGGCCTTCAATCCCGTCAATTTCTCTAACACCATTTCCCTACCAATACTGATTTCATTCAATTCCTCCCTCTCATTAGACCCTATGTTCCCGACATCTCTGGGAGGTTAGTTGTGTTTTCCTTTGTGAAGACAAAACCAAAGTATGTATTTAATTGGTCTGTCATTTCTTTGTTCCCCATTATAAATTCCCCTGATTCTGACTGCAAGAGACCTACGCTTGACTTCACCAATCTTTTTCTCTTCACATATCTATAGAAGCTTTTACAGTCAGTTTTTATGTTTCCTGCAAGCTTACTCTCATACTCTTATTTCCCCCTCTTAATTAATCCCTTTGTCCTCCTTTGCTGAATCCTAAACTGCTCCCAATTCTCAGGTTTGCTGCTTTTCCTGACCAAATTATATGTCCTCTCCTTGGACCTTATGCTATCCCTAATTTCCCTTGTTAGCCACGGTTGAGTCAACATTTTTGTTTTATTTTTATACCAAACAGGGATGAACAAATTCTGTACTTCATCCATGCGTTCTTTAAATGTTTGCCATTGCCTCTGCACCGTCAACCCTTTAAGTAACATCCCCCAATCAATCCTAGCCAACTCGTGCCTCATACCATCCTAGTTTCCTTTATTTAAATTCAGGACCCTTGTCTCTGAGTCAACTACTTCACTCTCAATTTTAATGAAGAATTCTATCATATTATGATGGCTGCTCCCCAAGGGGCCTCACACAACAAGATTGCTAATTAATCCTTTCTCATTACATAATACCCAGTCAAAAATGGCATGATCTCTAGTTGGTTCCTCGACATATTGGTCCAGGAATCCATCCCGTATACACTCTAGGAGTTCCGCCTCCACATTATTGTTACTAATTTGGTTAGCCCAATCTATATGTAGATTAAAGTCACCCATGATAACTGCTGTGCCCTTATTGCACACATCTCTAATTTCCTGTTTAATGCCATCCCCAACTTTAGCATTACTGTTTGGGGGTCTGTATACAACTCCCACTAATGTTTTCTGCCCCTTGGTATTTGTCAGCTCTGCCCATACAGATTCCACATCATCAGAGCTAATATCCTTCCTTTCTATTGTGTTAATCTCCTCGTTAACCAGCAATGCTACCCCACCTCCTTTTTATTTTTTCCTGTCCTTCCTGAATATTGAATACCCCTAGATGTTGAATTCTCAGCCTTGGTCACCCTGGAGCCATGTCTCCGTTATCCCAATTATATCATATCCGTTTACATCTATTTTCGCAGCTAATTCATCCACCTTATTACGAATGCTCCTTGCATTAAGACACAAAGCCTTCAGGCTTGATCTTTTAACACTCTTTGTCCTTTTAGAATTATTATTTACTGTGGCCCTGTTTGATTTACACCCTTGATTTCTCTGCCTTCCACTTTTGCTTTTCTCCTTCCTGTCTTTTTTTTCTATCCCTGCTTCCCTTTCCTCTAATAACAATATCAAGGGTATTGTGCATTGTTAGTTGTTGGCATTGCATAACAGTGAAAGCGAGTGTTAGGGCTGCAAAGTCGAATAGTGAAGTGATTCTCTTTGAAACCTATAAAATGCTGACAGTGCTACATGTTAGATCCGTGATTCTGAGAGTATGATTTTTTTAATAACTACATGGATGCTGTAACTTAACAATCAACAGGTGTTTACTGGAGTAGGGTAGTCTCAAGAATGGGGGTACAGAGGCATGCTCAAGGCTTATATACAGGTGTGGTCACTGCTGGTACTACAGTATACAGGAGCTGTAAAAGTAGTTCTCTCTTAAAGGTACATACACTACAATTCCTCCCCTTTTAGATTAGCAGTACCCATAATATTCAAATAACAATTAACACTTTAACATGCACATTAAACAACAATAGTCCATTTAAAGATTCAGTCTTTGGGGCGGCTTGCTGATCCTTTCGGGATAGTGCCTTTCCTGAGGTTCTTGTTCTTGGTGCGGAGGCGATTCTGGCCCCTTTTCGTCGGTTAGTTCATCGGTTTCCACTGCTACTGGTTCTGAGGTAGATGTTACCGGTATGTCGGGTTCATCCCCAGGTACGCGAGTCATGGGGTTGACTCGTTCCTGTGACGCTAAGATCTGATCGACGTGGCGTCTCACAATGTTCTCCCCGACATCCACTGTGTACATTAATGGCCCCTGACTTGTGCATATCGTTCCGGGTTGCCATTTCTCTGTTCGGTAGTCCCGGGCCAAGACTGGTTGCCCTACATTAAAGCTCCTTGTCGGCTTCTCGTTGATGTGTTGGAATTGTTTGTCCTCAACATTTCTTCGCACATTTGGTCTGAGCAAATCCAGACGAGATCTCAACCTTCGGTTAAGGAACATCATGGCCGGGGTCTGGTTGGTAACTGTATGTGTCGCATTTCTGTGGGCTAATAAGAAATTGTCCACCTTATGCTGTAGTGGAATTTCATCATTGCACATGGCCTTAATCGCCTTTCTAAAGGTTTGTATGAACCTCTCAGCCAATCCATTTGTGGCTGGATGATATGGGGCGGATGTGTAATGCCTTACCCCATTCCTTCTCATAAATTTTTGAAACTCTTCGGACACAAACTGTGGTCCATTATCAGAGCAAATCTGCTCTGGCAAGCCGTTTCTGGCAAATATGGTCCGTAGGACTGCAATAGTTTTCTCTGTAGTGGTTGAGGACATTTTTATCACCTCAGGCCATTTTGAGTGAGCATCCACTGCTATTAAGAACACTGAGTCCATGAATGGACCAGCAAAATCAATATTTACCCATTGCCATGGAGAGGAGGGCCACTCCCATGGGTGTAGAGGGGCATGTGGTGGTGCATTTTGGACCTTCTGGCATCCTGAGCAGCTCTTGGTTAGGTCCTCGATTTGTTGATCGATTCACGGCCACCAAACATAAGCCCTAGCAAGGCTTTTCATTTCCACCCCTCCCAGATGACCTTCATGAAGTTCATTTAGCACTCTCTCCCTTAACTTGGGTGGAATCACCACTCTGGATCCACACATCACTGTCCCCTGGCATACTGACAGCTGTTCTCTTCTGGATGAGAATGCTGGCAACAGTGAGTCGCCATGTGTTGGCCATCCCCTCACCGTCAAATCATATACCCGAGACAGCGTCGGATCATTGCGGGTCTCCTTCTCTATATCCGCGTTAGTTACTGGCAATCGTTCAATTATTGACGAATAAAATATCTCAATAGGGTCCACTGCTGGTGCTTCCTCCACAGTGGGCAGTGGCAGGCGTGATAGCCCATCAGCGTTCCCATGCTGTTTCGTGCCTTTGTATTCTATTTCATATTGGTTCGCCCCTAGAAAAAGGGACCATCTTTGTAATCGTTGTGCAGTCATCACCGGAATGCCCTTCTTTGGATTAAAGATGGAGACAAGTGGTTGGTGGTCAGTAAGCAAGGTGAACTTCTGCCCATGCAGATAGTGGTTGAATTTTTTTACTCCCCATACTAGGCTGAGGGCCTCCCTGTCAATCTGGGCGTAGTTGCGCTCGGCTGAGGTTAGTGACCGAGACGCAAAGGCTACTGGCCTCTCCAACCTGTCTGGAAACTTGTGCGACAGCACCGCTCCAATACCATAGGGTGATGCATCACATGCCAAACGAATTGGTAGTGCTGGGTTGAAATGGGCCAACACCTCTTTTGATGTGATCAATTCTTTGCACTTCTGGAAAGCTCGTTTGCGTTCGTCATTCCACTTCCATGGTACCCCTGTTTGCAGTAGGTTGTTCAGTGGGTGTAATACTGTAGACAAATTTGGTAAGAACTTATGGTAGTCGTTCACCAGCCCGAGGAACGACCTCAGTTTTGACACATTTTCCGGTGCTGGAGCCTTGACTACTGCCTCAATGTTTTCAGGAGACTTATGTAACCCCTCTTCATCGATAACGTGGCCACAATACGAGATCTGCCTCTGGAAAAACTCGCACTTGTGGCGATAAACTCGTAGCCCATATTCCTGTAATCTAGTGAGCACCTTCTCCAAGTTGGCGAGGTGATCACTGTCATTTTCGCCCGTGACCAGGATGTCGTCCAAATAACACTGGATCCCTGAAATACCTTGCAGGACTTGATCCATCGCCCTTTGCCAAATAGCCGGAGCCGATGCTACCCCGAACACCAGCCGGTTGTATTGGTAGAGACCTTTATGAGTGTTGATCGTGAGGTATTGTTTAGAGGCTTCTTCTACCTCCATTTGCAAGTATGCCTGGGCTAGATCAATTTTGGTGAAGCGTTTACCTCCAGATAGCGAGGCGAAAATATCCTCAATTCGTGGAAGCGGATATTGTACCGTGTGAAGGACTGGGTTCACTGTCACCTTAAAATCCCCACAGATGCGGACCTTCTTTGGTTCCCCAGGTGCTTTTACTCAACGACCTCTTCATTACAGGAACGATGGGTGTAGCCCACTCGCTCCAGTCTACTTTGGACAGTACTCCTGCATGTTCCAACCCTTCCAGTTCTGCTTCGACAGCTGGTCGGATCGCATAAGGCACTGGTCTGGCCTTAAGAAATTTTGGGCTTGCATTTTCTTCTATTTTAATCATTGCTGTTATGCCTTTTAGTGTTCCGAGTCCCTCCTGGAACACTTCTTTTGCATCAGTTAGCATTTTTGACAGTCGTCCAGGTGTGACGTCGTCATCCTTTTTGGCCTCAACCTTCAGTGCCTGTATGGAATGCCAATCTAATTGTATTTTCCGGATCCATTCGCATCCTAGTAGTGGTGGTCCTCCATCTGGCAATACATATATGTCCATTTTATGTATTTCCTGGCCTTTGTATATCACTTTCACCCTTATTTTTCCTTTGGGGTAGACTTTTTGCCCCGTGTACGTCTTCAAGACAATCGCTGTAGCTTTCAAGGGTATATGTGATAATAGCTGCTTGTAGTCCATTTGGTTTATGACTGTTAGGGCTGATCCTGTGTCCAATTCCATTTTCACTTGGACTCCGTGTGATACTGCCATGCTGAAAGCCTTGTCCAGCGTAAGATCCTTTTCTGATAGAATCCGTTTCTGGGATTCTTCAATTTGAAGCCCACACACAAACTTGTCCCTTAACGTATCTGCTAGTCCCACTCCAAACTGGCAGTGTTTCGATAGCTTGCGCAGTTCCGTTAAGTACTCAGCATTGCTTTCGTCTTTATGTTGGTTCCTTTTTGGAACTTAAATCTTTCTGCTATCAGCAGCGGTGTGGGGTTTAAGTGGTCCTGTAGGATTTCTATTATGCTCTCAAAATTCTTATTCACGGGCTTCTCTGGGGTTATTAGGTTTCGCAGTAACCCATAAGTTTTTGCACCCATGAAATTTAACAAAACCAGTGCTTTCCTAGCATCTGGCACTTCATTCGCCCTGCAGTACACCTCAATACGTTCCACATATGTCGCCCAATCTTCAACTTCATTGTCAAACGTAGAGATACTGCCACTCTTCGGCATCCCTGAGTGTGATTTAACTGTAAAAAAAATGGCGTCTCCCGCGCTCTCCCTTCTTCTCCGCTGGCACAAAATGGCGTCTCCCGCGCTTTCCTTTCTTCCCGCGCTCGCCCTTCTTCTCTGCTGCGGCTTCTAAAAATGGCGTCTCCCGCGTTCTTCCTTCTTCTCCGCGGCTCAATGGCGTCTCCCGCGCTCTCCCTTCTTCTCCCCGTGGACACTGTTCAGCCCTTTGAGCCCTGGCTGTGCTCTGCGTGTTTTTTTTTTTTCGTGCGCCTTTCCCGTTTCCGCCGCTCGGTCCTGAACCCGGCTGCTGCTTTACCCTCTCTCTCCATTTTGTTTTTCCTCGACGCCGCTCGGTTTTCAACCCCCGGCTGCGCCCTGTGCACTTCACCCTCTCTCTTACCCTGTCGAAGCTGCTCGGCTTTTTCTCTGCCGTCGGTCGGCTCCAGCCGCCGCTGTCCGGGAAGGGTCTGCGCTGTACCTGTTGTCAGTCTGTTGCTGATCGTCGTGGCTGGGGAACCAAGCCCGGCTCTCCACAACCTCCCCTGCGATGTTCACTCTCTGCCGGATGACTGGGCGGTTGCTCGCGGTCGACGCCCGTGATTCTGGCCTCGACTTCCTTCCACCGCCCTCCCGGAGCGAATGCTCGAAGGGAAATGCAGAGTTGCAGGTAGATTCAAATCGACACTCATCGCCACTGTTAGATCCGTGATTCTGAGAGTATGATGTTTTTTTAATAACTACACCGATGCTGTAACTTAACAATCAACAGGTGTTTAATGGTGTAGGGTAGTCTCAAGACTGGGGGTACAGAGGCATGCTCAAGGCATATATACATGTATGGTCACTGCCGCTACTACAGTATACAGGAGCTGTAAAAGTTGTTCTCTCTTAAAGATACATACACTACACTGCACAGACTGGATGCAGGGAGGGTGTTTCCCCTGGCTGGGGGGTCTAGAACGAGGGGGGTCACAGTCTCAGGATATGGGGTAGGACATTTAGGACTGAGATGAGGTGAAATTTCTTCACTCAGAGGGTAGTGAACTTGTGGAATTCTCTACCACAGAAGGCTGTGCAGGCCAAGTTACTGAACATATTTAAGAAGGAGATAGATAGATTTCTGGACACAAAAGGCATCAAGGGGTATGGGGAGAGAGCGGGAATATGGTATTGAGATAGAGGAACAGCCATGATCATACTGAATGACGGAGCAGGCCCGAAGGGCCGAATGGCCTACTCATGCTCGTATTTTTCTGTTTTCTATATTCACAACTTCTACGCTCGCTTCGACAGGGACAACAAGGAGCCGGCTACCAAAGCCTTGCCACCCCCGGAAGACCTGGTGCTCACTCTGTCGACCTCCGACGTAAGGGGTGTTCTACGCGGAGTGAACACACGAAAGGCTGCTGGACCGGATAGCATCCCTGGACGGGTACTCAAGGAATGTGCTGATCAGCTGGCTGATGTCTTCACCACCATCTTCAATCTGTCATTGGCCCAGGCAGTAGTTCCTACATGCTTCAAGACCGCTACCATTATTCCTGTGCCAAAACAAACGGCTGTGACGTGCCTGAACGACTATCGACCTGTCGCACTCACACCCATCATAATGAAGTGTTTCGAGAGACTGGTCCTGGCTCACATCAAAGCCAGTGTTCCCGCCTCTCTTGACCAACACCAGTTTGCCTATCGTGCAAACAGATCAACGGCGGATGCAATCACAACTGCTCTACACTCGGCACTGAATCACTTAGATGGTAAGGAGACCTACATCAGAATGCTGTTCATAGACTACAGCTCAGCATTCAACACTATCGTCCCCAACAAGCTGGCCACCAAACTCCAAACTCTTGGCCTGAACACTTCCCTCTGCAACTGGACCCTGGACTTCCTAAGAAACAGACTCCAGTCTGTCAAATTAGGTAACCACACCTCCCCCCCCTGACCCTGAACACGGGGGCCCCACAAGGATGTGTGCTGAGCCCCCTCCTCTACTCTCTCTTCACCCACGACTGTGTGGCTGTTCATGGTTCCAACACCATCATCAAGTTTGCGGATGATACCACGGTAGTAGGCCAGATCACCAACAACGATGAGTCAGCCTACAGGGAGGAGGTCCAGCATCTTGTGAAGTGGTGCGCCGATAACAACCTGGCCCTTAACATCAAGAAAACCAAAGAAATCATTGTGGGCTTCAGGAAATCTAAAGGCGGAAGTCACACCCCCATCCACATCAATGGGGCTGTGGTGGAAAGGGTGGACAGCTTTAAGTTCCTCGGAGTCCACATCACGGAAGACCTCTCCTGGTCCCTCAATACCTCCTCTCTGGTGAAGAAGGCCCAGCAGCGCCTATATTTCCTAAGGAGGCTGAAGGGATGTAACCTGTCATGCCTGATCCTCTCTACCTTTTACCGCTGCACAATAGAGAGGATCCTGACAAACTGTATCACAGTATGGTATGGCAGCTGTAGCTACTATGACTGGAAAGCCCTGCAGCGGGTAGTCAAAACTGCCCAACGCATTACCGGCACCCGGCTACCGACCATAGAGCACATATATTAGAAACGCTGTTTACGGAGGTCACGGTCCATCATCAAAGACCCTACCCACCCCAGCCACCGTCTGTTCACCCTCCTGCCATCTGGGAGACGCTACAGATGCATTCGCACCCGTACGACCAGATTTAGGAACAGCTTCTTTCCCAGGGCTGTCATCCTACTGAACTCCACAAATAAACTCTAAAGCCTTGCACATCTGCCAATGCACTTTATTATTAATGTATTACAAGCCAAATGTATGTTGAATGTTTAAATGTCTTAATCTAAATGTACACTCTCGGGAGCCGCAAGCCTACATTTCGTTGTACTGCACTTGTGCACTAACAATGAAAATAAAAGTTGATTTGATTTGATTTGATTTGATTTGATTTTCTATGATTCTGTACTTAGAGAGAGAGGGATGGTTAAGGATGCAAGGGATGTAAGGGTAAAATGTGATGTGCAGGAGTAGGTTGACAATGCAGTGTGCTGGTGATGAGAGGAGATGTGGAGCAGATTGAGGGTAAGGGAGATGTTATACTCACTTTTCCTGAGTGTACCAGGTCATTAAACCCTTTTCCTGCACTGGACCCAGGAGCGAGTACACAAAGATCTGGAGCTGACCTCCTCAGCAATTTGCAGCTTTGCTTTGCTGAGGTGGCTTCTTCCGTCCAGAGGGTGGGTTGAGTACCTCCTTGTGCCCTCTGACTCCATCCACAAGAGCATGCAGGGAGTCATCATGAAAATGGGGTGAAGCCTTGGCACTTGCAGCAGTCATGGGTCTAGTTGCCAACACCAAACCCAGCAGAAAAGGATGAGAATGGAACAAGGCTGCTTGGGCCCCTTAAATGCAGCTGGCTGACAGAGGTCAGCAGAGGCGAGCAGCAGACCCAAAGCCACTAATAGGGCTGGGTAGCGCGCACGCAGGGATTCAATGGGCCACTTAAGGTAAAATTTCAAATTCTGACTGGCTGAAAGCGGCGGCGGGACCGAAACCCACCAAAGAACTGACCCGCACACAACCAACCACCAATGATAAAATCGCGGCTCAGTGTCAGCTTAGATTTTTGTGCTCAAGTCTCTGGGGTGGGACTTGAATCCACACCTTCTGACTCAGGCTAGAGTGCTACCACTGAGCCAAGGCTTTCACTTAAGCATAGCAAAAAATGTAATTGAACATTCCGAGCAAGTAAGTAATACTTGAAGAGTATGATGACAAAGTGCCGAATTGTTTCTTACTACAAAAAGAGCAGGAGCAGAGCGGAGTGGCTGTTTACAAAGAGCGGGAGCAGAGCGGGAGCAGAGCGGAGCGGCTGTTTACAAAGACCAGGAGCAGAGAGCGGGAGCAGAGTGGAGCGGCTGTTTACAAAGAGTGGGAGCAGACTGGGAGCAGAGCAGAGCGGCTGTTTACAAAGAGCGGGAGCGGAATGGGAGCAGAGCGGAGCGGCTGTTTACAAAGAGCGGGAGCAGAGTGGAGCGGCTGTTGTAAGGGATGGTGTGTGTGGTCAGCTTCACCTCTGACACCCTGAGCGGTTCGAATCGCTCCCACTCCCTTGGTTCTAGACTTTGGACTTATTTGGGGGTTGTAATGAAATTGCAACAGACACCTGAGTTGGTCAAAAGAATTGAGATTTTTATTTTGAGACAGGAAAATATACAATACAATAAATCTTATCACTCTAAAAGGGGGGAACACTTGGAATATGCAAGGGAGAAATACAATAGCCAAAAATACCTTACCCTCCCAACCCCACTATCCTAACTATGTTGAATTCCAGAGGACCAGGAAATGCTCACCAAACGACTTTCTTGACAGATTGTAGAGGTTCGCGATTTCGGGGTTCTCTTTAGTTGTGGCGGTTGGGGCCTGCCGTAACCCAGATGTGGTGGAAGACTGCACCTGCATTGGGTCTTCAGTCTTGGTTTGTCTGCTGATGCGGTTAGCTGCGTAGTTGGATTTATCGGGTAAGTACCCAATTTTCTTTGGTTAGGTAAAGTTTTTAGGGTCTTTTGTGTCAAATTTTACCCAGGGGTAAGTCAGACTAGCCTGCAGAGTGGAAACAAGTCTGTGATTTTTGAATTCTCGGTGGTTGGTTTCTTGTTGGTCGCGGTGGCCCAGTATTACCTGATTGGTGGTAATATTGATAGTTGTTGGTTTCTTGAGGCCGCTTGCCGCGATTTCCTTTTCCTTCTGTTTCATTCTTCTTTCTTCAAGTCTTCCATTCTCCGACTAAGTACGGTGATGATGAGATCTTTTTCTGAACCGTACTTTCTCTCCTGCACTGAACTCAACGTGCTGACTTGCCTTTGTCGAACTGTACTGCGATCTAACTGACTGTTTCACTGAACAAGCAGGCCTCAATTATACTGTTTTGAGGCCTGGCTTATCTGACCGCCAAATCTCTAGTTCTTTTGTTAAGTTTTGGCGGGCTCGTTATTTTTAATATGTTTTAAATCTTTAACGAGCTTCGGGGATGGTCCATCTCTCTTTAACATGCTTCAGGGGTGGTCCATCTATCTTTAATTGGCCTTTAACTGGTTTCCGAATTGCCTTGAAACCAGTTTAGAATGTGTAAAGCGTTTTGGAGATCTTTTTGATTGGTTTTAAACTGCTGTTTGATTGTCTTTTCCTGCTGGGGCCATGTTTGCTTTTGTTGACTGTTGGCATGTATTGTTTTATTCATGTTCTTGGTGGCTCTGTGAGTTTCAGCGGGAACAGTTTTTATTGTCTTTATGAAGAAAGATTGGGGTGGCTCAGAACATTCCCAGACGATCCAATACTCAAACTGTCTGTGTTTCGGGACCCATCCCACCTCCCCTTTGTCACAGTTTTCCACAGGCCTGAACATGCCTTTTAAAACTAGCCAAATATTCCTGGGGTTTTGATTTTAAGCCCCTTTTGGCCCAATATTCATTCAAACAGTCCAATATCTCTTCTTTTCTTATTCTGGAGGAATTTGTATAATTTTGCGAGCCTTACACTGTTTACAACGACTGGGAGCAGAGTGGGAGCAGAGTGGGAGCAGAGTGGAGCGGCTGTTTACAAAGAGCGGGAGCAGAGAGCAGGAGCAGAGCGGAGTGGCTGTTTACAAAGAGCGGGAGCAGAGAGCGGGAGCAGAGCGGAGCGGCTGTTTACAAAGAGCGGGAGCGGAGTGGGAGCAGACCGGAGCGGCTGTTTACAAAGAGCGGGAGCGGAGAGCAGGAGCAGAGCGGAGCGGCTGTTTACAAAGAGCGGGAGTGGAGTGGGAGCAGAGCGGAGCGGCTGTTTACAAAGAGCTGGAGCGGAGTGGGAGCAGAGCGGAGCGGCTGTTTACAAAGAGCGGGAGCGGAGTGGGAGCAGACCGGAGCAGCTGTTTACAGAGAGCGGGAGCGGAGTGGGAGCAGACCGGAGCGGCTGTTTACAAAGAGCGGGAGTGGAATGGGAGCAGAGCGGAGCGGCTGTTTACAAAGAGCGGGAGCGGAGTGGGAGCAGAGCGGAGCGGCTGTTTACAAAGAGCGGGAGCGGAGAGCAGGAGCAGAGCGGAGCGACTGTTTACAAAGAGCGGGAGTGGAATGGGAGCAGAGCGGAGCGGCTGTTTACAAAGAGCGGGAGCGGAGTGGGAGCAGAGCGGAGCGGCTGTTTACAAAGAGCGGGAGCAGGAAGCGGGAGCAGAGCGGAGCGGCTGTTTACAAAGAGCGGGAGCGGAGTGGGAGCAGAGCGGAGCGGCTGTTTACAAAGAGCGGGAGCGGACTGGGAGCAGAGCGGAGCGGCTGTTTACAAAGAGCGGGAGCGGAGTGGGAGCAGAGCGGAGCGGCTGTTTACAAAGAGCGGGAGCGGAGTGGGAGCAGAGCGGAGCGGCTGTTTACAAAGAGCGAGCTGGAGCAGCGCCAACCGACCTGGGAGGGAAAGAAGTAGAATAATTCAAAATGTGACTT
The DNA here is from genome assembly GCF_052327205.1 of Somniosus microcephalus. Lineage (NCBI taxonomy): Eukaryota > Metazoa > Chordata > Chondrichthyes > Squaliformes > Somniosidae > Somniosus > Somniosus microcephalus. The sequence continues at coordinate 35,383,937 of NC_140996.1, forward strand.
CATTGGAAAGCAGGGAAACGACTGGTTGGTCAATATCTCTCTCTTTTTCTTGGGCATTGGTTTAAATTAAGAGCCGGGATTAAAAACTCAATGTTCAAAACTTAAACACTTAATTAATTAAATACATTAGAGATGGCAGGGCAGGCAATGTGTTACTGCTGCAACATGTGGGAGCTGGTGGACACTATTGAGGTCCACGGCGACCACATTTGCAGTAAGTGTTGGTTGCTCGAGGAACTTTGGCTCCATGTTGATGAGCTAGAGTCCGAGCTTCAAACACTGCACCCCATCAGGGAGGGGGAGAGTTACCTGGACGCTGTGTTCCAGGAGGCAGTCACACCCCTTAGATTAATTCATTCAAATTTAGTTTGTGGTTAGGGAGAGGTGGGTGTGACTGCGAGCGAGGCAGGTATGGGGACCCAGGAAATAGTGTTGGAGGAGCCTCAGCCCTTGCTCTTGTCCAAGAATTATGAGGTTCTTACACTTTGTGTGGACGAGAGCAGGGACTGCAGTGAGGATGAGCAAACTGACCACAGCACCATGGTACAGGGAGCCATTTAAGTGGGGGGAGCAATAAGAAATGTGCTAGTGGTAAGGGACAGCATAGTTAGTGGGATAGACACTGTTCTCTGCAGCCAAGAGCATGAGTCCCGAAAGCTGTGTTGCCTGCCCGGTGCCAGGGTTAAGGACATCTCCTCTGGGCTAGAGAGGAACTTAGAGGGGGAGGGGAAAGATCCCGTGGTCGTGGTCCATGTAGGTACCAATGACATAGGTAGGACAAAGAAAGAGGTTCTGCTGAGGGAGTATCAGCAGCTAGGGGCTAAATTAACAAACAGAACCACAAAGGTAATAATCTCTGGATTACGACCTGAGCCACGTGCAAATTGGCATAGGGTAAATAAGATCAGAGAGATGAATGAGTGACTCAAAGATTGGTGTGGGAGAAATGGGTTTTGATTCTTGGGGCACTGGCACCAGTGCTGGGGTAAGAGGGAGCTGTTCCGTCGGGATGGGCTTCATTTGAACAAGGCTGGGACCAGTGTCCTGGCGAATCGAATAGCTAGGGCCGTAGATAGGGCAGAAAGAGGGGTCAGAGTAGGGGAAAATGGTTAAAAGACAAGATTAAAAGCTCTATGTCTGAACGCACACAGCATTCATAACAAGATAGATGAGTTGACAGCACAAATAGAAATAAATGGGTATGATCTGATAGCCATTACAGAGATATGTGACGTAATAAAACTCACTACGCACTTGGTTTGAGCATAAAGCAAGGCTTCAATCAACTTGTTTCAGAACATGGAGGTCTAGTTGTACTTCACTAGTACCTTGTCTTACAAAATGTCCCTGACAAGCTGGAGCCGACGCCCGAGTATTTATACTCCTTGGACAGCGCCACCAGCTGGCCGTCCAGCGTTATTTCACGAGTAGTTTCTTGATGAATGATGAGATTTATAACATTCTTCCTGCCTAAAAGATTTGGAAGTCCGACGACTTCCTCTTAGCAGATCAGGCGGACCACAAATAGCCGCAGTCTTTTAGATTTTTGTTAATGGCTAGAAGGCAAGTCTCCCCGGACCGTGTCTTGGTCCCTGGGCCGCTTGATCCGTACCAGTGGATCGACAGGGCCCGTGTTGCTCTGATCGACCCGAGGGAGGCTGGGGAGATCGTGATTCCGGGTGCGGGTCCCCACAGGCGCAGAACAGGCTTCATCCTGTTGGATAGCCAGGGATTGACCGGCATCCTAGCCTTGGGTGGCCATTACACGGGGAGCGCTCGGCTCCCCGAGTGGATCCGGTGGGGCAGCTGGCAGATCTCTCGATGCCCCAGGTAGGGCGTCATCTTCGGGGAGCGCAGGGTTTCGGCATCATCCCCGTGGGTCCCTCTATCCGTTGAGTCCGTGGAACTGTCTGGACAGGGAGCCAGGTCCCAGAGCAAAACGATGGACACCCGGCCATCAGGGTACCGCACATGCGCATACGTGGGGTTGACGTCCGTGAGTTCTACCTTGTCGACGAGGGAATCGGTTTTAGATGATCGGATGAATCTTCGGAGCAGTACGGGGCCGGGAGCTGCCAACCATGACATAAGAACATAAGAACATAAGAAATAGGAGCAGGAGTAGGCCAATCGGCCCCTCGAGCCTGCTCCGCCATTCAATAAGATCATGGCTGAATTGATCCTAACTGCCAATCCACTATCACAGAACCATCTCCTGAATCTAACAGAATTAGACACAAGAAATAGGAGCAGGATCAGGCGACACGGCCCCTGGGCCCACTCCGCTACCCACAGGGCCATGACCGCTCCGAACCTAGACTCATGTCCAAATTCCTGCCCGCTCCCCGTAAACCTTAATTCCCTTTACTTCTAGGAAATTGTCTATTTCTGTTATAAATTTATGTAATGATGTAGCTTCTACAGCTTTTTGGGGCAGCATATTCCATGGACCTACCACCCTCTGAGTGAAGTAGTTCCTCCTCATCTCAGTTTTGAAAGAGCAGCCCCTTATTCTAAGACTATGCCCCCTAGTTCTAGTTTCACCCATCATCGGGAACATCTTCCCTGCATCCACCCGATCCAACCCCTTCACAACCTTATATGTTTCAATAAGATCGCCTCTCATTCTTCTGAACTCCAATGAGTAGAGTCCCAATCTACTCAACCTCTCCTCATATGTCCATCCCCTCATCCCCGGGATTAACCGAGTGAACCTTCTTTGTACTGACTCGAGAGCAAGTATGCCCTTTCTTAAGTATGGACACCAAAACTGTACGCAGTATTCCAGGTGCGGTCTCACCAATACCTTGTACAACTGAAGCAATACCTCCCTATTTTTATATTCTATCCCCCTAGCAATGAAAGCCAACATTCCATTGGCCTTCTTAATCACTTGCTGCACCTGCATGCTAAACTGTTGAGTTTCGTGCACCAGGACCCCCAGATCCCTTTGTACTTCAGTACTTTCCAGTTTCTTCCCATTAAGATAATAAATTGCTGTACGATTTTTCCTGCCAAAGTGCATAACCTCACACTTTCCAGTATTGTATTCCATCTGCCAAATTTCTGCCCACTTACTTAGCCTGTCTATGTCCCCTTACAGGTTTTTTATGTCCTCCTCACTCACTACTTTCCCTCCCATCTTAATATCATCTGCAAACTTTGATATGTTACACTCGGTCCCCTCCTCCAAATCGTTAATATAGATTGTAAAGATTTGGGGACCCAGCACTAACCCCTGCGGAACACCACTAGTTACTGATTGCCAGTCTGAGAATGAACCATTTATCCCAACTCTCTGCCTTCTGTTAGATAACCAATCCTCTATCCATGCCAGAATATTACCCCCAATCCCGTGATTTTTTATCTTAAGCAATAATCTTTTGTGTGGCACCTTGTCAAATGCCTTTTGGAAGTCTAAATACACTACGTCCACTGGTTCCCCTTTATCCACCCTATATGTTACTTCCTCAAAGAACTCCAGCAAATTTGTCAAACATGACTTCCCCTTCATATAACCATGCTGACTTTGTCCTATTAAATTATGATTATCCAAATGTCCTGTTACTGTCTCCTTAATAATGGACTCCAAAATTTTACGTACCACAGATGTTAGGCTAACCGGTCTATAGATTCCAGCCTTCTGTCTACTGCCCTTTTTAAATAAGGGTGTTGCATTAGCAGTTTTCCAGTCTGCCGGGACCTTTGCCGAGTCCAGGGAGTTTTGGAAAATTATTACCAATGCATCCACAATCCCTACCGCCACTTCCCTCAAGACCCTAGGATGCAAGGCATCAGGTCCAGGTGATTTATCCACCTTGAGTCCCATTATTTTACCGAGTACCACTTCCTTAGTGATTTTGATCGTGTTTAGCTCCTCCCCCTCTTTAGCCCCCTGTTTGTCCAGTGTTGGGATATTCTTAGTGTCTTCTACTGTAAAGACTGATATAAAATATTCATTCAGTGTTTTTGCCATCTCCATATTTCCCACCATTAATTTCCCGGTCTCATCCTCTGAGGGACCAACCTTTACTTTAGCCACCCTTTTTCTTTTTATATAACTATAAAAACTCTTACTAACTGTTTTGATATTTTTTGCTAATTTACTTTCATAATCTATCTTCCCTTTCTTAATCAATCTTTTTGTTATTTTTTGCTGTCTTTTAAAGTTTTCCCAATCCTCTATCCTCCCACTAGATTTGGCTACCTTATATGCCCTTGTTTTTAGTCGAATACTATCCTTAATTTCTTTACTTAGCCACGGATGGCTGTCTTTTCTTTTACACCCTTTTCTTCTCAGTGGAATATATATTTTTTGGAAGTTGTAAAATAACTCCTTAAATGTACACCACTGATCATGTATCCTCTTACCCTTTAATCTATTTTCCCAATCCACTCTACTCAATTCCGCTCTCATACCTTCATAGTCTCCTTTATTCAAGCTTAGCACGTTTGTTTGAGATCCAACCTTCTCACCCTCTAATTGAATATGGAATTCAACCATGTTATGGTCACTCATTCCAAGGGGATCCTTTACTAGGACATTTTTAATTAATCCTGTCTCGTTACACAGGACCAGATCTAAGGTTGCTTGCCCCCTGGTCGGTTCAGTTACATACTGCTCAAGAAACCCATCCCTCATCCACTCAATGAACTCATCCTCAAGGCAGCCCTGCCCAATTTGATTTGTCCAATTAATATGATAGTTAAAATCCCCCATAATTATAGATGTTCCCTTATTACAAGCCTCAACTATTTCCTGATTGATACACCGCCCAACAGAGTTGCCACTGTTCGGAGGCCTATAGACTATGCCCACTAGTGTTTTTTTCCCCTTATTATTCCTTACCTCCACCCAAACTGTTTCATTATCATGATCTTTTGACCCAATATCATTTCTCTGTATTACAGTGATTCCTTCCTTTATTAACATAGCCACCCCACCTCCCCTTCCTTCCTGCCTGTCCTTCCTGATCGTTAAATAACCTGGTATGTTTAATTCCCAGGCATTGTCACCCTGCAGCCATGTTTCTGTAATGGCCACAAGATCATACCCATATGTAGTTATTTGTGCCATTAACTCGTCTATTTTGTTACGAAGGCTACGTGCATTCAGATAGAGAACTTTCAAAGATGTTTTGTGACACTTAGTTCCTGCTTTTGCCCTTTTTATTACTTTACCTTTTACTCCATACCTTCTGCCCCTTCCTGACATGCTCTGGTTTTTAATTTCCCCACTGCTACCTAAGTCTATGACCTTCTCTGTTGTCATTTTTATTATTTGCTCTCTAGGAAACTCCCCCCCCCCACTAGTTAGTTTAAAGCCCTCTCGACAGCCCTAGTTATATGATCCGCCAGGACTCTAGTCCCAGCACTGGCCAAGTGAAGCCCGTCCCAACGGAACAGCTCCCTCCTGCCTGATGGTAGAGACGTCCCATGGGTGGAGCGACGCTGGAAGCTGAAGAATCGCTCGTGAGGTGTGGCATTGGTATACTGTAGAAAGGAGAGACCTGATGGAATGCAACACGTCAGGGAGCATAGTTTCCCACTGCTGGTCTGCTAGGTTGCGTGACCTCAGTACAAGACGAACAGCGTTCCAAATGATAGCGTTGTATCTTTCAACCTGTCCATTACCGATGGGATGGTACGGTGTCGTTTTACTTGTGGCGATTCCCCGTTGGGAGAGATAACTTTTGAATTCACTTGACATGAAGGAGGGACCCCGATCAGAGTGGATGAAATTGGCCGTACCACAAAGGGAAAAGAATTGAACAAGGCATTTGATTACTGTGGAAGTAAGCATATTGGAACAGGGGAAAGCAAAGGGAAAGCGTGAATATTCGTCCACCATAGTCAGTAAGTAGATGTTTCGCATTGATGAGGGCAATGGCCCTTTAAATCAAAGCTGAGTTGCTGCACAGGCTGCATAGCATGTATGATCGAGCCATCCGATGGATGGAAGAATTGCAGTTTTAATTCCGCACAAATTCTACAGGAGGAGCACATTCTTTTCACATCTTCCGCAGAAAATGGGAGATTTTTAGATCGCACAAAGTGCAACATACGGGTAATGCCAGGATGGCGTAAGTCAGTATGAAGATCCGCCAGAGTCGAAGTTGACATGGAAGAGCAGAATGCCCGCGTGAGGGTATCCGGGGCCACATTCTCTTTGCCGGGTCGATAATGTATGGTGTATCCAAAGGCAGCCAATTCCATCCTCCAGCGTTGTATTTTGTTATTCTTGATCTTAGTGCATTTCCAGTTATCCAGCAAAAAGGCCACGGAGCGCTGATCGGTTGTAAGTGTGAAATGGCGACGAGCGAGAAAATGACTCCATTTGCGTACCGCTTCAATGATGGCCATAGCCTCCTTCTCAACAGGAGGATAATGCAGCTCGCTACTCTGCAAAGTTCTGGTCAGAAATGCAACGGGTCGACCACCTTGATTCAAGGTAGCAGAGATCGCCACATCCGATGCATCGCACTCGACCACGAAAGGGAGATGTTCGTCAATGGAACGAAGCGTGGCTTTTTCCAGTTGTCGCTTGAGGAGTTGAAAGCTGAAATAGCCGTTGCCTCTAATGGAAATGACTTTGCGTGAAGCAGGGGCTGGATCTTGTCGGAGAAGTGGGGTATCCATTTTGCATAATAGGCGAACATGCCGAGTGCCCGACGAAGAGAGCTGAGATTCGTAGGGGGAGGGAGCTCCTGAAACGGATGAAGTCGCTCCGGATCCAGTTTGTTGACACCTTTGTCCACCCAGTAGCCAAGGATGTTGACTGATGGTACTGATTTCATAGATTTGGACTCATTTAAGGTTAAGTTGTGACGACGGAGAACGTCAAAATATTTCTGGAGGTTGGCATCATGCTCCTTCTGGTCATGACCAGCAATGGTGATATTATCCAGATATGGAAAAGCGTCCGGTAAGTTCTCCTGTTTGACTAGGTTATCCATTGCCCATTGAAAGACGGCCACCCCATTGGTGACACCAAATGGAAGGCAACAATACTGGTAAAGCTGACCATTGGCCTCAAAGGCCGTATACTTCTTGTCAGAGTCCTTTAACGGCACTTGATGATATGCGCTCTTTGGGCTAGATTTTCAGTCGCTTGCGCCAGCAGTTAGCGCCTTAAGAGAAGTGATTTTCGGGCGCTATGCGTGTAGCGCCCGGGCGCAGCGCAGTTTGCGCCCCGCCCCAAATTAAGTTGCCCGTTAGCGCCGGCGCAAAGTTTAGCGCCCGCCCGGATGCGCGCGCTGAAAATTACGTCACATCCTCGTGCAACGCCCTTTGTGCGCCCCGATTCCAAACTTCAGTCGGACCGCCCCATTGTGCGGCTGGCGGCCGGAGCGTTTGGAAAAAGGAACGCAACACAACCAGCGCGGGCCCCGGGGGGCGCAAATTAAAGGGGACGTACTCTCCAGTATAAAGGCCAGTCTTTTTTCAGAAAACACTCTTGTGCAACGCATTTCTGGAGACACAACAAGGAGGATAGCTAACTGGTTTCAAGCAGCAAGAGCCAGGTATTTTTGGACTCAGGCCAGAGCGCTGCAAGTGGCCTTTTGGAAATTAGAGTGTTTGCCAGGATTTGATGGGGGTTGCATGGGGTGCCAACACGGAGCTGCAGCTCCATGTCCGTAGGGCTCGCAGATGCATTGTGAGAGGGGCAGCCCTGGCTAGAGGCAGAGGGGGCTACAGGCGTCGGCCACGTAGGCCTTACCCAGTCAGGCTATACCACCAGCAGCGCTCCTACCTAAACATGAGTGCCGCGCGATGTGTTAAAAGGCTCCGATTCCGAAAGGAGGTGTTTGCAGAGATCTGCCACCTGCTTCACCGAGATCTGCGGCCAAAGCTCAGGTGCAGGACGTCTCTGTCGGTGGAAGTGAAGGTGACGGTGGCATTGAACTTCTATGCCACCGGCTCCTTCCAATACGCTGCTGGGGACATAGCAAACATCTCCCAGTACGGCGCGCATCGCTGCATCCGCCAGGTGACCGAAGCACTGTTCAGAAGGAGAAGCCAATTCATCTCCTTCCCCATGGCCCTGGAGAGCCAGCATCAGCGCGCATTGGGATTTTCCAGACTCGGGGAATTCCCCTTGGTGCAGGGCGCCATTGACTGTACGCATGTGGCTTTGCGGGCCCCTCTGGAGCATGGCGAGCAGTATCGCAACAGGAAGGGCTACCATTCTCTGAATGTGCAGCTGGTCTGTGACCACAAGCAGCGCATCATGGCAGTCAATGCCAGCTTCCCAGGCAGCAGCCACGATGCCTTTATCCTGCGGCAGAGTACTGTGCATGACATGTTCCAGGCACAGCCTCCCCCAAGAGGATGGCTACTCGGGGACAAAGGCTATCCTTTGGGCACCTGGCTCATGACCCCGCTCCGCGCGCCCAGGACCGCTGCTGAAGAGGCCTACAACGAGAGCCATCAAACCACCCGCAACATCATCGAGCTAACTATTGGGGTCCTCAAGCAGCGGTTCCGCTGCCTTGATCGCTCCGGAGGAGCTCTCCAGTATTCGCCGGACCGGGTCTCCCAATTTGTGGTGGTTTGCTGCATGCTACACAACCTGGCTCTCCGCAGGACTCAGGCACTGCCACCTGACGTTGGACCAGCACCTCAGGAGGAGGAGCAGGAGGAGCATGAGGAGGAGGAGGAGGAGGAGCAGGAGTACGTTCCCAGGAGGGAGCGACCAGGGCCAAGGGCCGCACGACGCCACCTTATTACACGGTACTTCTAAGCCCCCTGTCAGGGAATGGCCAGGGGCCATGAGGGAAGATGAATGCAGCCGCTCCGCAAGCCCTCAGCCGGCGAAGCCAACAAACACTAAGAAGAACAACCATGGAGACTGCATGAATAAAGATAATTTTTTATTACACAAAAATGAAAAGCCCTTCCCACATGAATCCCCAAAAACAATAAACGGGCCCCACAAAAAGCCCAACAAACGACTCACTCCCACAAACTGGGGAGAAGTCACTCCACCTTTCTTCAAACCGGGCCTCAACGTCGGCCTAACGCAAAAAATAAGCCCTCCAACAACACAACCATGGGCAAAATAAAGATGGCCACCGCCATATAAAAGGAAAGCTGCCCACACCCGCTACTGAGTGGCCCGTGAGGGCGAGACCTTGCCCAGCCTTTTGCCTCCCCTGCCCGGCCTGCTGCTCCTTCGCAAGCTCTGCCCAGTGGCTGCTGCGAGGCTAGGGGAAGGCGCCTGAGGCTCAGATGCCCGTCCGCCAGATGCCGCTGGGGGGCGGCCTACACGGCGTTTGGGCCTCGAGGGGCCGTCTGCTGAGTGGCGCACCTGAGCCTGGCCACCATTAGCTGCAGCCGCTTGCCCTTGACGCCCCAGTGGGGGAATGGCGGCGACGGATGGCGCAATGTGGGCCAGCTGGCGTCTGGGATGCGCTGGCTGGTGCTGTGGCGCGGTGGCACTCGGCCGGGCCCGCACTGCAGGATCCGCAACAATCAGCCGAGGGGCGGCTTGCTGGGATGGTCCAGCGCGGCGGCTGCCCTGGCGATGACTGCCTGAGACAGCGCGTGTGGCAGCAGTGAGTGCCCCTGTGGTCCTGGTGTGCGCGCGCATCACAGCCGCCAGGGTCTTGACGGCATCAGTCAGCATGCGGCCACTCGCGGCAGTTGCTGCCCCGAACTTGCGCACACTGGTCGCCAGCGACTCGATGGCCTCAGGCATGTGCCCCACCACGCTCATGAGCTCCGTGTGGCGCCGGTCCGAATCCTCGGCCATCTTATCCAGCTTCCGCACCTCCTCCGAGGTGAAGGTGTCCGGACTGGAGTCGCGACTCTCCCGCTGGGGAGGAGGGGGCCGAACTAGGGGACCCTTGCCGCGTTGGTGGCGGCGAGTGTGCCGATCAGCAGCACTCCCCTCTGATCCTTCCCCCGTTTGGGGGGAAGGCCGCGGGCCACGCGCACGGCTCCTGGGTGGCTGGACGCCACTGGTCCCAGAAGCTGCTTTGCCCTGCGACAGTTCCTCCAAGCACTTGTCCAGTGAGGAGGTGTCAAGCATTTCCTCCTCTCCTGCGGGACGTGACTGTTCCCCCGAAGGTCCAGCTTGCTCCTCCTCCTCCTCCTGGTCGGAGGTGCTGTCACTGGCAGCTTCAGGGTCCTGGTCGTCACCAGCTGAAAGCAGGAATGCACAAGAGTAGCTTCAGAGTGAGGAGACGGCGTCAGCGAGGGAGTTAGGACTGGTGGCATTCAGCGCATTGGTGGGACAGTGGCAAAGGAGGTAGCTCGGATGGGCCAGTGCGACGCGAGAGGGCCAAAAGGCGAGGTCCTTACCATTGCCGGGCACTGGAGGGTCGGATACTCCGCACGCTGTGGGGACAATCACACGGGCTCCCATGAGCACACACACGCGCTCCTCCAGCCGAGTGAGCTTCTGCAGCTTGCCGCGGCCACCCCTGGCACGCGCCTGGCGATTAAACGCTACTTTAGCCTGCAAGAGAAAGGACGGGCTGTAAGTGCGCAGTGAAGCCCTGATGTAGTGTGCACTGCCTCCCATGGTGGAATAGCGTGGACAGAGTGAAGCCCTGATGTAGTGTGCACTGCCTCCCATGGTGGAATAGCGTGGACAGAGTGAAGCCCTGATGTAGTGTGCACTGCCTCCCATGGTGGAATAGCGTGGACAGAGTGAAGCCCTGATGTAGTGTGCACTGCCTCCCATGGTGGAATAGCGTGGACAGAGTGAAGCCCTGATGTAGTGTGCACTGCCTCCCATGCTGGAATAGCGTGGACAGAGTGAAGCCCTGATGTAGTGTGCACTGCCTCCCATGGTGGAATAGCGTGGACAGAGTGAAGCCCTGATGTAGTGTGCACTGCCTCCCATGGTGGAATAGCGTGGGCAGAGTGAAGCCCTGATGTAGTGTGCACTGCCTCCCATGGTGGAATAGCTTGGACAAAGTGTAGAGTGCCGAATGGCCATGTGATGCTCATGACTGTCCCAGTGCTGCTGGCTGAGGGCTGGCCAATAGGACTTTCAGCTCCCTTTGCCCATCATGTCAGGTGTACATGCAAGAATGAGGAGGAGACTGGAAAGGCTACTCACCTTCACAATCCTGGTCAGATCGTTGTATTTTTTACGACATTGTTTGTGGGTCCTGGGGGCATCGCTGGTGAACGTCACCCTCTGGGCGATCTGCTTCCAGGCTTTGGTGTAGTCGTGGTGGGTTGGATTCCTCCCACTCTCTGGGAACAAGATCTTGCGCCTCACCTCCAGAGCTGTGACCATTATGTCCAGATCACCCTCTGAGAAGCGCAGGGCACGCTGACGGGCCTTCTCTGGCGTTGCCATGACTCCCTGGGGCTGAGCAGCAGTGTTGAGGCCTCTTTGCAAGGCTGCAGTGTGCAGGGCGTGGCAGCAGACCAATTCGTCCCTTCCCCCTTTAAGAGCTGGTCGGCGCCACGGGGTCTGCTGTCAGTCCAAAAATGACCGCACCCGCGCTGCGCCCCGCCTGGGCGCTATCCCTCTGGACCGCCGGCTTAGCGCCTAAAGATAGGAGTGGAACGCCTCTTTTAGCGCTCCACCAATCTCTTAGGGCGAAGCCACTGAATTTCCGGCAATGGGGCGCTACTTTGGGGCGGGCGCTAACTTCGGGCGGGCGCTAAGGTTAGCGCCCCAAAACTGTCTATACTGAAAATCTAGCCCTTTAAATCAAAAGTTGAAAATACCTTGTAGTTGGCAAGGTTATTGACCATGTCATCGATGTGTGGTAGTGGTTAGGCATCCAGGTCAGTATACTGGTTGATCGTTTGCGAGTAATCAATGCAAAGACGTTTCTTGTGTTGCATCAGAGGATTTTTAACAATGACGACTTGAGCCCGCCAGGAAGATGAACATGGCTCAATGATACCGTCAGCTAGAAGGCGAGAGATTTCTGTCTCGATAAAGGATGGATCATCTTGGTTGAAACGTCGTGATTTAGTGACTATGGGCTTACATCGGGGGGAAAGATTGGCAAACAAGGAGGGCTCGTCGAGCGAAGCCGCATTAAGCGCACAAAACGGTACTTTGGAAATAGTAAGCTCCGGCTTTGACCCTCCAAACTCGAAAGTGAGTCTTTTGTGTTGTTTCTGGAAATCCTGTCCCAGGAGCACATCACTGCATAGGTTCTTGAGCACCCTGAGCCGGGTGGAGAAATAAGTGCGGCCATTGAGAATAAGGTCGACAAGACAAAAGCCGGAAGAATTGGTGGTCAGTGTCGTCAGAGCCATTGCAATTTCCCTGTCCGAGGGGTAAATACGCAGTTTTAACTTACTTACAGCCCGCTCACTAATGAAGCTGTCAGAGCTGCATGATTCGATTAGTGCACTCAAAATGTGTCCATTTACCGAAACCTGCATGGGACAGACTTTGGGGAAAAACAGCTGTGATGGGAGGTGGGGCAATTATACCCTTGACAGCTGTAACCTTAGTACTGGATCTTGGGGGAGGAGCAGTTTTATAGATTGCAGCTGTAACCTTAGTAGTGGCTCTTGGGGGAGGAGCAGTTTTATAGATAGTAGCTGCAAAGCTAACAGGAGCTCTCGACCGGTATACCTTAGAAAAGTCGCCTTTCTTACTAACAGCGGCTCTTGACTGGCATACCTTAGAAAAGTGACCTTTCTTGCTGCAATGATTGCAGATCGCATTACGAGCAGGACAACATTTCTTATAATGGAACGCACCTCCACAGAAGAAACCCTTCCTTCCAGATTGCCAAGATGCTGCTTTGGCGGGGTCGTCGTCAGTGTAGGTTTCTAGGGTATCAGCCGGATTGGAGTCGTCATCCGTGAGGGCTTCCGCCCGAGGCCTATCGAAAGAGTCACTAAAAGTGATAGCAGCAGCCCATGCATGTGGTGAAAGATAGGTGTCCACATTCCTCTTTGCTAAGTCCAGAGAACATGTCTGGTCATAGGCAGCATGTAACTTGAGGGTTTTATTCTCCAACAGACGCTGACATATGAAGGGAGATGCAATCCCATTAATAAAGGAATCACAAATTAACTCCTCCTGGTACTGCTCAGCTGTAACAGCTTTAAGATTACAATCCTTGCTGAGCCTGCAAAGTTTCTGAAGGAATTCGTCAAGTGATTCCCCGGGTTGTTGTCGAGTTGTGGCCTGTAAATGCCGAGCAAATATTTCATTTGGGGACTTGACATATAGCTGCTGTAGTATTTGGATAGTGGCAGTATAGTCTACACAGTCTTCGATATAATCAAACACATGAGGGGATACATAATTAGCAAGCATTCGTAACTTGTTAGGAACATTCTCACCACACTCCTCAAGGACATTGCTAAAGGTACGATATCAGTGTTTCCATACCTTAGCGGCTGTAAGTGAATTCGGGTCCAGGTCGAGACGGGCGGGTCTGAGTAGTTTCTCCATGATGGATCAATTAATTGTCTGAGTTCCCTTCTATGGTTCGAGTTGTAGCTGGCTGTTCCCGAAATCCCCCAAAGCGTGGAGTCGATATCAAGTTGATTAAATTGATGTAATAAAACTCACTACGCACTTGGTTTGCGCATAAAGCAAGGCTTTAATCAACTTGTTTCAGAACATGGAGGTCTAGTTGTACTTCACTAGTACCTTGTCTTACAAAATGTCCCTGGCAAGCTGGGGCCGATGCCCGAGTATTTATACTCCTTGGACGGCGCCACCAACTGGCCGCCCAGCGTAATTTCACGAGTAGTTTCTTGATGAATGATGAGATTTATCACAATATGGTTGCAAGGTGACCAAGTCTGGGAACTGAATATTCAGGGGTATTTGCCATTTCATAAGGATAGGTAGATAGGAAAAGGGGGTGGTGTAGCTCTGTTAATAAGGGATGAGATCAGTGCATTAGTAGAAATGATATTGGCTCAGAATATCAAGATATAGAATCAGTTTGGGTGGAGATAATAAATAATAAGAGTAAGAAGTCACTGGTGGGAGTGGTCTACAGGCCCCCAAACAGTAGCCACACTGTAGGACAGAGTATAAATCAAGAAATAATAGAAGCTTGTAAGAAAGGTATGGCTATAATCATGGGAGATTTTAATCTTCATATTGATTGGACAAAGCAAATTGGCAAAGGTAGACTTGAGAAAGAGTTCTTAGAGTGTATGCAGGATGATTTCTTGGAACAATATGTCATGGAATCAAGGGAGCAGGCTATTTTAGATCTGGTAATGTGTAATGAGGCTAGATTAATTAATGATCTCGACGTGATGGATCCTCTTGGGAAGAGTGAGCATAGCATGGTAGAATTTCAAATTCAAACTAGTGTCCTGAACTTAAGTAAAGGTAATTACAAAGGTATGAAGGCAGACTTGGTTATAGTGGACTGGTGAACTATATTACAGGGTAAGACTGTAGAAAAGCAGTGGCAAACATTTAAGGAGATATTTCATAACTCACAGCAAAGATATATTCCAGTGAGAAAGAAAGACTCAAAGAGAAGGATGTACCATCCGTGGCTAACTAAGGAAGTAAAGGATGGTATCATATTGAACACAAAGGCATATAATGTTGTGAAGAATAGTGGAAGGCCAGAGAATTGGGAAATTTTTAAAAAACCAGCAAAGGATGACTCAAAAAATGATAAAGAGAGAGAAGATAGCTTATGAGAGTAAGCTAGCAAGAAATATATAAACAGATAGTAAGAGCTTCTACAGGTATATAAAAAGGAAGAGAGTAGCTAAAGTAAAAGTTGGTCCCCTAGAGGATGAGTCTAGGGAATTAATAATGGGAAACAGGGAAATGGCGGAGACATTGAACAAATATTTTGTATCGGTCTTCACGGTAGAAGTCACTAAAAGCATCCCAATAATGGATAATTAAGGGGCTATTGGGGTGGGGGAGGGGGGTACTTAAAACAATCACTATCACTAGAGAAAAATTACTGAGCAAACTAATGGGACTAAAGGTGTATAAATCCCCTGGACCTGATAGCCTTGTAAGAGTCACAAAATTCCCACATTCCCCCAAGGTTATTCATAAAAAGGACCCTGCATGGACATTTTAAAAAGGGTACCTAAAAGATGGCGTCCGTACCTCGTGACCAAAAGCCTGCAAGATTTTAAAAGCTTGGACTCTGTGGCAGCATAAGCAGCTCTTGGGGAAATCGAAACCTGTGGTAAACCACTGTTTGTATTCCACTGTGTACATGCCTGGACATGCCTCGGCTGACTCCTCCCACAAGTCCTAGTATAAAGGTGACTGTTCCCCAGCCCCCTTTGTATTCTGGACCGGTCGACCACTCGAGGCAGACCTTCATTCTTTTGTTAATAAAAGCCTTTAGTTACTCTCTTAACACATGGGGCTAGATTTTCAGTACAGACAGTTTTGGGGCGCTAACCTTAGCGCCCGCCCGAAGTTAGCGCCCGCCCCAAAGTAGCGCCCCGTTGCCGGAAATTCAGTGGCTTCGCCCTAAGAGAGTGGTGGAGCGCTAAAAGAGGCGTTGCACTCCTACCTTTAGGCGCTAAGCCGGCGGTCCAGAGGGATAGCGCCCAGGCGGGGCGCAGCACGGGTGCGGTCATTTTTGCACTGACAGCAGACCCCGTGGTGCCGACCAGCTCTTAAAGGGGGAAGGGACGAATTGGTCTGCTGCCACGCCCTGCACACTGCAGCCTTGCAAAGAGGCCTCAACACTACTGCTCAGCCCCAGGGAGTCATGGCAACGCCAGAGAAGGCCCATCAGCGTGCCCTGCGCTTCTCAGAGGGTGATCTGGACATAATGGTCACAGCTCTGGAGGTGAGGCGCAAGATCTTGTTTCCAGAGAGTGGGAGGAATCCAACCCACCACGACTACACCAAACCCTGGAAGCAGATCGCCCAGAGGGTGACGTTCACCGGCGAGGCCCCCAGGACCCACAAACAATGCCGTAAGAAATACAACGATCTGACCAGGATTGTGAGGGTGAGTAGCCTTTCCAGTCTCCTCCTCATTCTTGCATGTACACCTGACATGATGGGCAAAGGGACCTGAAAGTCCTATTGGCCAGCCCTCAGCCAGCAGCATTGGGACAGTCATGAGCATCAAATGGCCATTCGGCACTCTACACTTTGGCCAAGCTATTCCACCATGGGAGGCAGTGGACAGTACATCAGGGCTTCACTCTGTCCAAGCTATTCCACCATGGGAGGCAGTGCACACTACATCAGGGCTTCACTCTGTCCAAGCTATTCCACCATGGGAAGCAGTGCACACTACATCAGGGCTTCACTCTGTCCAAGCTATTCCACCATGGGAGGCAGTGCACACTACATCAGGGCTTCACTCTGTCCAAGCTATTCCACCATGGGAGGCAGTGCACACTACATCAGGGCTTCACTGCGCACTTACAGCCCGTCCTTTCTCTTGCAGGCTAAAGTAGCGTTTAATCGCCAGGCCCGTGCCAGGGGTGGCCGCGCCAAGCTGCAGAAGCTCACTCGGCTGGAGGAGTGCGTGTGTGTGCTCATGGGAGCCCGTGTGATTGTCCCCACAGCGTGCGGTGTATCCGACCCTCCACTGCCCGGCAATGGTAAGGACCTCGCCTTTTGGCCCTCTCGCGTCGCACTGGCCCATCCGAGCTACCTCCTTTGCCACTGTCCCAGCAATGCGCTGAATCCCACCAGTCCTAACTCCCTCGCTGACGCCGTCTCCTCACTCTGAAGCTACTCTTGTGCATTCCTGCTTTCAGCTGGTGACGACCAGGACCCTGAGGCTGCCAGTGACAGCACCTCCGACCAGGAGGAGGAGGAGGAGCAAGCCGGACCTTCGGGGGAACAGTCACGTCCCGCAGGAGAGGAGGAAATGCTTGACACCTCCTCACTGGACGAGTGCCTGGAGGAACTGTCGCAGGGCAATGCAGCTTCTGGGACCAGTGGCGTCCAGCCACCCAGCAGCCGTGCGCGTGGCCCGCGGCCTTCCCCCCAAAGGGGGGAAGGATCAGAGGGGAGTGCTGCTGCTCGGCACACTCGCCGTCACCAACGCGGCAAGGGTCCCCTAGTTCGGCCCCCTCCTCCCCAGCGGGAGAGTCGCGACTCCAGTCCGGACACCTTCACTTCGGAGGAGGTGCGGAAGCTGGATCAGATGGCCGACGACTCGGACCGGCGCCACACGGAGCTCATGAGCGTGGTGGGGCGCATTCCTGAGGCCATCGAGTCGCTGGCGACCAGTGTGCGCGAGTTCGGGGCAGCAACTGCCGCGACTGGCCGCATGCTAACTGATGCCGTCAAGACCCTGGCGGATGTGATGCGCGCGCACACCAGGACCACAGGGCCACTCACTGCTGCCACACGCGCTGTCTCAGGCAGGCATCGCCAGGGCAGGCGCCGCGCTGGACCATCACAGCAAGCCGCCCGTCGGCTGATTGCTGCGGATCCTGCAGTGCGGGCCCGGCCGAGTGCCACCGCGCCACAGCACCAGCCAGCGCATCCCAGACGCCAGCTGGCCCACATTGCTCCATCCGTCGCCGCCATTCCCCCTCTGGGGCGTCGACGGCAAGCGGCTGCAGCTGATGGTGGCCAGGCTCAGGTGCGCCACTCAGCAGACGGCCCCTCGAGGCCCAAACGCCGTGTAGGCCGCCCCCCAGCGGCATCTGGTGAAAGGGCATCTGAGCCTCAGGCGCCTTCCCCCAGCCTCGCAGCAGCCACTGGGCAGAGCTTGCGAAGGAGCAGCAGGCAGGGCAGGGGAGGCAAAATGCTGGCCAAGGTCTCGCCCTCGCGGGCCACTCAGTAGAGGGTGTGGCCAGCTTTCCTTTAATATGGCGGTGGCCATCTTTATTTTGCCCATGGTTGTGCTTTTGGAGGGCTTTTTTTTTGCGTTAGGCCGACGTTGAGGCCCGGTTTCAATAAAGGTGGAGTGGCTCCTCCCCAGTTTGTGCGAGTGAGTCGTTTGTTGGGCTTTTTGTGGGGCCCGTTTATTGTTTTTGGGGATTCATGTGGGAAGGGCTTTTCATTTTTGTGCAATAAAAAATTATCTTTATTCATGCAGTCTCCATGGTTGTTCTTCTTAGTGTTTGTTGGCTTCGCCGGCTGAGGGCTTGCGGAGCGGCTGCATTCATCTTCCCTCATGGCCCCTGGCCATTCCCTGACAGGGGGCTTAGAAGTACCGTGTAATAAGGTGGCGTCGTGCGGCGCTTGGCCCTGGTCGCTCCCTCCTGGGAACGTACTCCTGCTCCTCCTCCTCCTCCTCATGCTCCTCCTGCTCCTCCTCCTGAGGTGCTGGTCCAACGTCAGGTGGCAGTGCCTGAGTCCTGCGGATAGCCAGGTTGTGTAGCATGCAGCAAACCACCACAAATTGGGAGACCCGGTCCGGCGAATACTGGAGAGCTCCTCCGGAGCGATCAAGGCAGCGGAACCGCTGCTTGAGGACCCCAATAGTTAGCTCGATGATGTTGCGGGTGGTTTGATGGCTCTCGTTGTAGGCCTCTTCAGCAGCGGTCCTGGGCGCGCGAAGCGGGGTCATGAGCCAGGTGCACAAAGGATAGCCTTTGTCCCCGATGAGCCATCCTCTTGGGGAAGGCTGTGCCTGGAACATGTCATGCACAGTACTCTGCCGCAGGATAAAGGCATCGTGGCTGCTGCCTGGGAAGCTGGCATTGACTGCCATGATGCGCTGCTTGTGGTCACATACCAGCTGCACATTCAGAGAATGGTAGCCCTTCCTGTTGCGATACTGCTCGCCATGCTCCAGAGGGGCCCGCAAAGCCACATGCGTACAGTCAATGGCGCCCTGCACCAAGGGGAATTCCCCGAGTCTGGCAAATCCCAATGCGCGCTGATGCTGGCTCTCGAGGGCCATGGGGAAGGAGATGAATTGGCTTCTCCTTCTGAACAGTGCTTCGGTCACGTGGCGGATGCAGCGATGCGCGCCATACTGGGAGATGTTTGCTATGTCCCCAGCAGCGTATTGGAAGGAGCCGGTGGCATAGAAGTTCAATGCCACTGTCACCTTCACTTCCACCGACAGAGACGTCCTGCACCTGAGCTTTGGCCGCAGATCTCGGCGAAGCAGGTGGCAGATCTCTGCAATCACCTCCTTTCGGAATCGGAGCCTTCTAACACATCGCGCGGCACTCATGTTTAGGTAGGAGCGCTGCTGGCGGTATAGCCTGACTGGGTAAGGCCTACGTGGCCGACGCCTGTAGCCCCCTCTGCCTCTAGCCAGGGCTGCCCCTCTCACAATGCGTCTGCGAGCCCTACGGATATGGCGCTGCAGCTGCGCGTTGGCACCCCATGCAGCCCCCATCAAATCCTGGCAAACAGTCTAATTTCCAAATGGCCACTTGCAGCGCTATTGCCTGAGTCCAAAAATACCTGCCTCTTGCTGCTTGAAACCAGTTAGCTATCCTCCTTGTTGTGTCTCCAGAAATGCGTTGCACAAGACTGTTTTCTGAAAAAAGGATGGCCTTTATACTGGAGAGGACGTTCCCTTTAATTAGCGCCCCCCGGGGCCCGCGCTGGTTGTGTTGCGTTCCTTTTTCCAAACGCTCCGGCCGCCCGCCGCACAATGGGGCGGTCCGACTGAAGTTTGCAATCGGGGCGGCCAAAGGGCGTTGCACGAGGATGTGACGTCATTTTCTGCGCGCGCATCCGGGCGGGCGCTAAACTTTGCGCCGGCGCTAACGGGCAACTTAATTTGGGGCGGAGCGCAAACTGCGCTGCGCCCGGGCGCTACACGCATAGCGCCCGGAAATCACTTCTCTTAAGGCGCTAACTGCTGGCGCAAGCTACTGAAAATCTAGGCCTCAGTCTTTTATGAGTAATTGATAGCGCATCAATTTTATTAACAAATTTTTATAATGGAGAAGATCCTCACACCAGCATGCCTGGACTTAAATCATCGGGAGGCGGACTCATCCACCAAGTTTACTCACTGGCTTAAGTGTTTCGAAAAATTCCTGACCGCCTCCGCAGCAATCAAATCGGACGAGGACAAACTGGATGTCCTGGCCTCCAAAGTGAACCACCGAGTGTACTCGGTCATCCAAGACGCGACCTCATACGCGGACGCTATCAAGCTCCTCAAGGACCAGTACACGCGCCCAGCGAACGAAGTGTACGCCAGGCACCTTCTGGGGAGTCGTAAACAACAACCTGGGGAATCGACCGTGGAATACCTTCAGGCACTGTCTGTGTTTGGCCGGGCCTGTGGTTGTAAGGATGTAAAGGCCGCCGTGTACACAGAGGAACTTATCCGGGACGCTTTTGTAGCGGGCCACAGATCCAATTACACCCGACAGCGACTGTTGGAGCAGAGTGACCTCGACCTCAACAAGGCCTCTGAACTCGCACTATCACTGGATGCAGCCTACCGGGGCATGGATGCCTACTCCTCTGCACCGTGGATGCTGCGGGGAATGACAGCCTGGGACACGGTAGGACCGCCTCATAGCGCCGTGCCACCCCAGCCACACCCCAGCAATGGCCCAACTACCGCAGCAGTGTCCCAAGGCCAGACAGCAGTGCCCCAAGGCCAGAAATGCTACTTCTGTGGCCAGGCAAAACACCCCAGAGCGCGCTGCCCGGCGAAAAACGCGATCTGCTCGGGCTGCGGGAAGAAGGGACACTACGCTAACATCTGCAGGGCCAAAGCCACCCCGAACCCCAGCAGCGCCGCGTGTGGGCCATGCGGGCCGCCATCTTGGGCCTCCCCGGCCATGTGCGAACCACCGGTACAGCAGCCATTTTGGACGCCTCCAGCCACATGGGGATCATGGACGCCGCCATCTGGGATGACAGCCGGAACGCAGCAGGCCCCCAACACCGCCTCATCTGATACCCGCAGCGACACACCGACCCCTACGCTGGCATCCGTTATACTGGACCAAGCGAGACCGCACCAGCTGGCCAGCTCCACAATGGACATTAAGGTAAATGGCCACGATACAATCTGCCTTTTTGACTCTGGGAGCACGGAGAGCTTCATCCACCCCGACACGGTGCGGCGTTGCTCTCTCCCAGTCCTGCCTGCGCACCAGCGGATTTCTATGGCCTCCGAGTCCCAGTCGGCGGACATCGGCGGCTACTGCGTAGTGACACTCGTAGTAGACGGGACCGTGTACGATCATTTTAAACTTTTGGTCCTGCCCGACCTCTGCGCTGCCGTCCTGCTGGGGTTAGATTTTCAGTGCCACCTTAAAAGTGTTACAATGGCGTACGGTGGACCCCTACCCCCACTCACAGTCTGCAGCCAGCAGCTCCCAAATTGCCCGCCGCGCACCAGGTGCAACCTCTCCACACTCAGAGTCACCCCCCCCCCACTGTTTGCTAACCTCACCCCCGACTGTAAGCCCATCGCCACAAAGAGCAGGCGATACAGTGCCGGGGACAGGGTTTTCATTAAAACCGAAGTGGAGCGGCTCCTGAAGGAAGGGATTATTGAGGGCAGCACCAGCCCCTGGCGAGCCCAGGTTGTGGTCGTTAAGACCGGCGAGAAGCAGCGCCTGGTCATCGACTACAGCCAGACAATAAATCGCTACACCCTGCTGGACGCCTACCCACTCCCCCGCATAGCTGATATGGTCAACCAGATCGCGCAGTACCGCGTCTTCTCGACCATTGACCTGAAATCAGCGTACCACCAGCTCCCTATCCGCCCTGAGGACCGCCAGTATACTGCCTTTGAGGCAAACGGCCGCCTCTATCACTTCCTTAGGGATCTCTTTGGCGTCACCAACGGGGTCTCCGTCTTCCAAAGGGAGATGGACCGGATGGTAGATCAAAATGCGTTGCAGGCCACTTTCCCATATCTGGACAATGTGACCATCTGCGGCCGTGACTTGCAGGACCATGACGCAAACCTCGAAAAATTCCTCCGCACCGCCCAACTCCTGAACCTGACATATAACAAGGAGAAGTGCATATTCCGCACAAACCGCCTCGCCATCCTTGGCTGTGTTGTGGAACACGGAGTCATCGGCCCCGACCCCGACCGGATGCGTCCCCTGATGGAACTCCCACTGCCCCACTGCCTCAAGGCCCTGAAGAGGTGCCTAGGGCTTTTCTCCTATTATGCCCAGTGGGTCCCCTACTATGCGGACAAGGCCCATCCGCTGATCAAGTCCACCTCTTTTCCCTTGACGGCAGAGGCCCGCTTAGCCTTCCACCGTATCAAGGAAGACATTGCCAAAGCCACCATGCACGCAGTGGACGAATCCATCCCCTTCCAGGTGGAAAGCGACGCGTCCGACTTTGCCCTGGCCGCTACCCTCAATCAGGCGGGGAGACCCGTGGCCTTCTTTTCACGAACCCTCCAAGGCCTGGAGACCAGACACTCCGCTGTTGAGAAGGAGGCCCAGGCGATTGTGGAGGCTGTGCGTCATTGGAGGCACTACCTGGCCGGAAAACGATTTACCCTGCTCACTGACCAGCGTTCAGTTGCTTTCATGTTTAACAACAAGCAGAGGGGCAAAATCAAAAATGACAAGATCTTGAGGTGGAGAATCGAACGTTCCACCTACAATTACGAGATCTTGTACCGGCCCGGGAAGCTCAATGAACCCCCGGATGCGCTATCGTGTGGCACCTGCGCCAGCGCGCAGATCGATAGACTGCGGGCCCTCCACAATGACCTCTGCCACCCGGGGGTCACCAGGTTCTTCCACTCCATCAAGGCCCGCAACCTGCCTTACTCTATTGAGGAGGTCAGGACCATGACCAGGAACTGCCAAGTCTGCGCTGAGTGCAAACCGCACTTTTATAGACCAGACAGGGCCCACCTGATAAAAGCCACTCGCCCCTTCGAGCGCCTGAGCGTTGATTTTAAAGGGCCCCTCCCCTCCTCCGACCGCAATGTGTACTTCCTCAATATTATTGATGAGTACTCCCGTTTCCCGTTCGCCATCCCCTGCCCGGACATGACCAGTGCCACGGTCATTAAATGTCTGAACGACCTCTTCACCCTGTTCGGTTTCCCCAGCTATATCCATAGCGACCGGGGCTCATCGTTTATGAGCGACGAACTCCGTCAGTACCTGCTAACTAGGGGTATTGCCACAAGCAGGATCACCAGTTACAACCCCCGGGGGAACGGACAGGTGGAAAGAGAAAATGCGACAGTTTGGAAGGCCGCCCTGCTAGCCTTAAAGTCTAGGGGCCTTCCAGCCTCCCGCTGGCAGGATGTGCTCCCCGATGCGCTCCACTCTATTCGGTCACTGCTCTGCACTGCCACTAACGCCACCCCTCATGAGAAAATGTTTGTCTTCCCAAGGAAGTCCACATCGGGGACATCGCTGCCGCCATGGCTGACGTCCCCAGGGCCGGTCCTACTGAGAAGGCACGTGAGGACCCATAAAATGGACCCCCTGGTCGAGAGGGTCGACCTCCTCCACGCCAACCCCCAGTATGCTTACATTGCATACCCGGACGGGCGGGAGGACACAGTCTCCATAAGAGACCTTGAACCCTCGGGGGCCGCAGTAACCCACTACTCACTACCACCCCCCCCCACGATCCGATATCCAGCCCCAGAAGACGGCAGGCCTGGGCCCAGCGACCCGCTTGACACCTACGAGGACGACACGCCTGTGCCACAGCCTACGCGGGACTCGACGCCGGAAGCTCCACTACCCCTGCCATCGCCACGCCGATCACAGCGGCAGACAAGACCTCCGGAGAGACTCCAATACACTAACTTTTAATACACTTCACCCCGCCGGACTCAATTTTAAACAAGGGGTGAATGTGGTAAACCACTGTTTGTATTCCACTGTGTACATGCCTGGACATGCCTCGGCTGACTCCTCCCACAAGTCCTAGTATAAAGGTGACTGTTCCCCAGCCCCCTTTGTATTCTGGACCGGTCGACCACTCGAGGCAGACCTTCATTCTTTTGTTAATAAAAGCCTTTAGTTACTCTCTTAACACTCAGCCTTTTATGAGTAATTGATAGCGCATCAAAACCTAAAATGCAGTTTCTGTGAAAAAGGACTTTGTATTTTGGAAAGCAGAACTTTGAATATGCATTACGCCAGATCGTAGACAGATCAAAACCAGTTAGGCCTATACTTGAGGCCATCAAGTTGTCTGCATAGATAATTGGAAACAGCTTATGGGAGCCATCGAGGCTGGACAGGCCGATTAAGATGCATTAATAACAATACAGCTTGGACATCAGGCCATTAGGAACGATAAACAGCCATCTAAAAACAGTTAGTTTAGATTGCTACAATTATTTAAACTAGCCCGCCAAAATTGGAACAATGAACTAACCTGATTTGGCGCACAGATAAGGAGTGAAACAACGGGTATAAATGTAGGCCCTGGATAGCAATCTCTCTCTTGCTCAGCTCCCTTGCGCTTGGCCCTCGCTGTTGGTCCTTGTTTTGCTCGTGCCCTGGCCTCGTGGCGGGTCTCTCTCCTCGCTCCCCGCTGTGGGATTTCCAGCAGCAAAAGACACCATACCAACCACCGGGGAGGGGAACGAGACCCGAGTCCCTAGTCATCCGGGACACCCAGGCTGCAAAAAGGGGCGAGACGAAATTGAGCAGGTAGACCAGGACTTGTATAGTAGTCCGACGAGACGAGACAAATTGAGATGAAGAGTAAGGTAGTCCCAACCAAGAGCAGAGAAGGGCAGCAGAAGACGTATTAATTAAAAACCGAGCGCCGAGTTATAAGCTGACACTCGGGGAAGAAAGTCCTTGAGGACGGTGAAGACGAACATCTTGTTGAACACTGCGATAACGCAGGTGTCTACGCCACAACAAATATGCTGGCGTTTGACGCATGGCTAGTACAATCTAAACGGTAACGACTGCTAACTGTCCGATAAATATAACGTTACCACCGACGACCACCCGAGGGAGAAGAAGAGGAGAACCCATCGAGACGAGATGACGACGGTAGCTGAAGAGAAGAAGGTGTGTCGCAGTAGCAGCTTCAGCACCGTGCCCGGAGACCACGTGGCGACGGGGTACCTCGAAGGACCAAAGGCCAAACCTCAAATCCTGCATTCGTCAAACAGTTGGCTTTATTTTGGATTGGTGAGCATGAATTCTGGTCCCTCATAGCTTAATCTAGTTAGGTATAGGGGGTGGGATAAGGATAAGGGGATTGTTAATATAGTTTGTTTTCCCTCGATCTGCTGTGTGTTCCCCATTCGCTGTATAAGTATATAATTATTTTGTTCATGCCTGTATATGTTTACCAGTGAACTTCTCATAAGACTGTTTTATTCTCTGTTTTAATAAAATCTTGGTTTTCTTACATCCAAACCACCTGTCTACTCGAGTTTTCTGTATCGCCGCCTGTACCTAAGTCCGGTGTCTAAAACCCGGCGGCGTGGGAGTGATTCGAACTGCTCACCAACAGTCAGGGGCATAACTGACTGGGCGCAAGCACCACACCCGCCACCCCCTTACAGCCTGCATCCTCACGTCTTAAAAGAGGTGGCTGCAGAGATAGTGGATACATTGGTTGTAATCTACCAAAATTCCCGGGATTCTGGAGAGGTCCCAGCGGACTGGAAAACTTCAAATGTAATGCCCCTATTTAAGAAGGGAGGGAGACAGAAAGCAAGCAACTATCGACCAGTTAGCTTAACATCTGTCATTGGGAAAATGCTGGAGTTCATCATTAATGAAGTGGTAGCAGGGACTTTAGAAAATCATCTTATAGTAAAGCAGAGTCAGCATGGTTTTATGAAAGGGAAATCATGTTTGACAAATTTGCTGGAGTTCTTTGAGGATGCAACGAGCAGGGTGGATAAAGGGGAACCAGTAGATGTCGTGTATTTGGATTTCCAGAAGGCATTTGATAAGGTGCCACATAAAAGGTTACTGCACAAGATAAGAGCTCACGGGGTTGGGGGTAATATATTAGCATGGATAGAGGATTGGCTAACTAACAGAAAACAGAGTCGGGATAAATGGGTAATTTTCAGGTTGGCAAACTATAACTAGTGGGGTGCCGCAGGGATCAGTGCTGGGGCCTCAACTATTTACAATCTGTATTAATGACTTGGATGAAGGGACCGAGTGTAATGTAGCCAAATTTGCTGATGATACAGAGATAGGTGGGAAAGCAAATTGTGTGGAGGACGCAAAGAATCTCCAAAGGGATATAGATAGGCTAAGTGAGTGGGCTAAAATCTGGCAGATGGAATATAGGCCTAGAAATTGAGTGCCCTTAGCGCCGATTTTGCGGTGCTAGAGGGCCTAGCGCTGCAATTGGCGCCGGCGCCGAAATTGCCTGGGGCCCTTCCGCCGCGGTAGACCGGTAGCGCTGCGCCGGCACCGATGACGTCAGCGGTGTGCGCAGCGTCCCGGTTGCCGTGGTAACCCGGCCCCAAGCCGAAATTCAGTTGCGGCCGCCTCGCCAGTGGCAGCCGCAACTAAGACTCCGGCAAACGAGTGCTGCCGGAGTCTGCGCCGGCGCTTTAAGGAGGCGCGGCGGCCGGCCGCTTTCCCGCCGGCCGCCTGCCCGCAGCTCCCTCCCCGGACTTCTCCCCACCCCCTCCCCGGAACAGATGCAAGCCCGGCACTTGTCCGAGGTGCCGGGCTCATTTTTGAGGAGATTTGCGCGGGCCGCGGCCGGGTGCAGGCAGCTCCTCCTTAACGGAAGGAGGAGGCCTGCACTTCCCCAGCCTGCCGCACCGCATCGGGTGCCGCAGCGCCGGAATTGCGGCGCGAAACGGCAGTTAGCGCCCTTTTCCAGGCGCTAAGACCCTTCAGTAGCGCCGGCAGCCGTTTGGGCGCGGCGCCACTGAATTTTTGGCGCGCGCAGGGGACTTAGCGCCGGCACTAATTTCCGGCGCTAAAGCCCTGGCTAAGCCAAAACCCAATTTCTAGGCCATAGTGTGGGAAAATGCGAGGTTATCCACGTTGGTGGGAAAAATAAAAAAGCAAATTATTATTTAAATGGGGAGAGATTACAAAATGCTGAGGTACAGAGGGATCTGGGGGTCCTTGTACATGAATCACAAAAAGTTAGCATGCAGGTACAGCAAGTAATTAGGAAGGCAAATGGAATGTTGGCCTTTATTGCAAGGGGGATGGAGTATAAAAGTAGGGAAGTCTTGTTACAACTGTACAGGGCATTGGTGAGACCACACCTGGAGTACTGCGTACAGTTTTGGTCTCCTTATTTAAGGAAGAATATACTTGCATTTGAGGCAGTTCAGAGAATGTTCACGAGGTTGATTCCAGAACTGAAGGGGTTGTCTTATGAAGAAAGGTTGAGCAAGTTGGGCCCATACTCATTGGAGTTTAGAAGAATGAGAAGGGATCTTATTGAAACATATAAGATTCTGAAGGGGCTTGACAGGGTAGATGCAGAGAGGATGTTTCCCCTCGTGGGGGAATCTAGAACCAGGGGACATAGTTTCAGAATAAGTGGGCACCCATTTAAAACGGAAATAAGTAAGAATTCTTCCCTCAGAGGGTCATGAATCTTTGGAATTTTCTTCCCCAGAGAGCTGTGGAGGCTGGGTCATTGAATATATTTAGGGTGGAGATAGACAGATTTTTGAATGGTAAGGGAGTCAAGGGTTATGGGGAATGGGCAGGGAAGTGGAGTTGAGGCCAAGGTCAGATCAGCCATGATCTTATTGAATGGTGGAGCAGGTTCGAGGGGCCAAATGACCGACTCCTGCTCCTACGTTTTATGTTATTATGTACTTGAGTTTTTTTTCACAGTTCCTAAAGACATGGCAAATTATTTTTTCTGGTAGCAACACAAATTGTGATTGAGATTGAGATTCAGAATCATGGCCCAGCTGACAAACTCTATACATGCAGATTATGGACTGTTGGCATCTTGAATAACAATTATTACTGGCAAAAAAATGCCAAACTGAAAGTAGGCCATGAACTCTATTTATATGAACAAAATAGCAAAGGCATAAGAGAGTTTGAAGGTTGTGATCCCATTTTGGGGTTCAAATGAAAGTTATAATTTGCCTAAAATCTGCTGTCACAGATTGCTTGTAATAACTTATTGGTATCCGTTCCTCTAATTTAATGCGGACAAAGGCAGAGGGCACTTTGATTCTTCTCAGTATGTGTTGGGAATTCTCTGTAATCTTTCTCTAGGGTGCCTGTTTGAAAATCCCTTCAGAATGGATTCAATATTAAAGTAATTGGCTTCAAATATTGCTTGTTTCATCAACAAACACAGTCTGAATGTGTAGCTCTGTAACTTGTTAAAGGCGGAAAAAATATTTTTCAAGTAAATACAATCTAGACAAAGGGTTAAGTGTTATAATTTAGCATTCCTGGTGCAGGGCTCTGTTCAAAGAGAGCACATATTGGGAATTCAGGCACAGTCAGTCAATTTGTGGTCTGCACAATTCATTCATTTTAATGGTAGAACATTAAATGGGTCCCAACTCGGGCTCATAGGCCTCCATACTCAAGTTCCCAGTACACACTCCCATCATGAGAACCACTGCATCAGGGGCTCTAAATTACAGAATTTACCTCAATGCTGATTAAATACTCCATGGAATGCCTTAGTTTCAGTCCTAATGGGATAGTGGGAATGTCTTTGCTAGCATATATATGGTTAAGGTTGAACAATAAGTGATATACTAATACCCCTGGAAATTCCCACCATTGCTTTTATGGATAAAGAAAAAGTTTAGAGTATCGAATTTTTGGAAGTTTGCCAGTTCACCTCCTTCAGGAAATTAAATAATTTAGACATGGTCTGTTGGAAGGAGTGGGTTCAATGAGCAATATTCTCACTCCATATATTCTTACAGCCTTAAATTGCTTGTCAGCTATTGTACAAATAGAAAAGCCATTCTTGCCGCTTCAGTTTGCTACAATAGGACATAAGAGCTGTGTTAGTGCTGTGATACAGCAGAGTGCAAGCTGAAGAGCAGTCACATGTATCTTCAGTTACTGGACAGACTGTCTCACAGGGAAATAGTGCTGGTGTGATGGCTGATGACATGACAACTGGAAATATGATTTATATTCCTACAGTTGCTGGACCACGAGTGTGTTGTAAATCATTATCTGCTCATTTGACCAATGTACCAGTTATCTCAAATGTATTTTGACAAGAGCAACTAACTGACTTACATTGTCACCAACAGGAGTCTGAAATAAGCCAGTGGTGTTACCGTCACCTTAAGTGCCCCTGTCGCCACATAATTATGAGCTGTCTGCCTTTCCACAACGATCATAGATCACTTGCCTATACATTACAGATTCCAAGGAAGGAATGTAATGCCATGGCTACTAGTACAGGTCAGAGGCTGGTTATTCTGTAGCAATTGACTCACCTCCTGACTCCCCAAAGCCTCTCCACCACTTACAAGGCACAAATCAGGAGTGTGATAAACTGCTCAGCACTCATTTGAATGGGTACAACCACAACAACACTTGAAGTTCAACACCACCCAGGATAGTGCAGTTCACTTGATAAGGACCCCTGACACTAGACTCAATATTCACCCCTTCAATCCGTGGCATACTGTGGCTGCAGTATGCCTTATTTGTTATCATTCTCGGGATGTGGCCGTCGTTGCCACAGCTGGCATTTATTGTCCATTACTAGTTGCTCTGAGAAGGTGGTGGTGAGCGGGAGAACAAAAGCTGAAATTCTACGCCAATGTGTATATTTTAGTTTTGTTAATGCTCCCATTAGAATACCAAGAACTTTATACAAAATGTTTAACATTCATATGCTAATATCACACAGTGGAATTTCACGGTTTGTGTCCAGTAAAACAGACCTAAAAAGCAAAACATTTGTCATTTGATCACTGTTCAAAATTCTACCAAATATCAGCTGTGGCTCAGTTGGTAGCACACTTACCTCTGATTCAGAAGGTTATGGGTTCAAGACCCACTCCAGGGACTTGAGCACATAAAGCAAGGCTGACACTCCAGTGTAATGGAGTGCTGCGCTGTTGGAGGTGCCGTCTATCGGATGAGACGTTGAACTCTGAAGCCCCGTCTGCTCTCTCAGGTGGACTTAAAAGGTCCCATGGCATATTTTGAAAAAGTGCAGGGGAGTTATCCCCGGTGTCCTAGCCAATATTTATCCCTCAACCAACATAACAGAAACAGATTATCTGGTCATTATCACATTGCCGTTTGTGGGACCATGCTGTGTGCAAATTGGCTGCTGTGTTTCCCATATTACAACAGCGACTCCACTTTAAAAGTACTTCATTGACTGTAAAGTGCTTTGAGACATCCGGTGGTCGTGAAAGGTGCTATATAAATGCAAGTCTTTCTTTCTTTCTTAATCTTTAACTCTATTTATAAATTGGATTCAAATATAAGTGGTCCAGATATGTACTTTCAAAGTCAAAAGCCCAATCTCCAGAGATTAATTTTAAACTAATTTGAAGAAGGAGATTGGCAACAGTCTGACATAAATACCTGATGGAAATCTGTGTCATTCTGCTGCCAACAAAATAATGTGGCCAGAAGGTGGACTGAACTGTGAAAGTACAATTTATAAATGTTAGCGGGCTTCATTGCATACCGACTTGAATGTGAGCATGTGAAGGGCAGTTGTTTTGAATATTGGTTTATATTAAACCATTAAAAATTTTATTTCCATCCCACCCAAAAACACCGATTCATGCTGGAATACAGCACCATGGTTACCAGACACCATCCGGTGCTTTGCCCAAGTAACTATTCTTCGTATGTTAGCCTAGTCACTAATGGTTGTTGAGTAAGGAAAGAAATACACTGAACCATGATTTCTCTTCAGCCTCTGAGAATTCACGGTTGAGTCTATTTCATTCCTTGCTCAGCAACCATTTTCCAACAGGAGTTATTGGACAATGATCAGGAGCAGGGACCCTATGTTATTCTTCCCTCCTTGGCCAGAGCACAGAGGTCAGATTATGCATCCTAACACTGCCCCAGCTGAGATAACCTAACTCAGCACAGTATTGGGATTGAACTTGGGCTATGGTTTACTTCCACGTTGGCATTACTATTACCAACAATGCCGCCATGTAAGCAATCTGCTGCAAATCTAATTTTTTTATATTTTGAGAGGCTGTTTCCCCTGGCTGGAGAGTCTAGAACTAGGGGTCACAGTCACAGGATAAGGGGTCGGCCATTTAGGACTGAGAGGAGGAGAAATTTCTTCACTCAGAGGGTTGTGAATCTTTGTCCCATAGGGCTGTAGATGCTCAGTCATTGAATATATAAGACAGATCGATAGACTTTTGGGGCTCGATTTTAACTCAGGTGCGGTGAATTGTCGGGTTCCCCGAATTTGGTGTTTCCCACACGAATCTAAATGGGTCTGTGAGATTGATGCAATTTTCACACAATTGGCCAATTGATTTCCAACATGTGGGAAGCCTTGGCAATTGAGTCTTTCCAGTCAGAAAGTCGCAGAATATGACGTCATCATTGCTGCTGCTTTTAAGGTCCACAGCAAGCCTTGCTTCTTCGGCAGGCTTCCAAGCATCACCATTGAGATGGCACAGGAGCCTGCAGGAGCAACGGCCAGCAGGAGGGCAAGAGCTGCCCCCAAATTTGATGAGGCTTCACTCCAGGCATTGCTGGATGGTGCTAGGGCCCACAGGGTGGTCCTGTTCCCTTCTTCAGGGAGGAAAAGGCCTCCCAGTCAGACCAAGGCTGTGTGGCTACAGGTGGCTGGTGAAGTCAACTCCTTGGGGCTCACATGGCACACCTGGATGCAGTGCAGGAAAAGATTCCATGACCTTCATCTTACTGGAAAAGTAAGTACTGTATGAAGTTTCCATCACCCTCAATCTGATCCCCATTGCCTTTCCTGACCAGCACTCAGCTTTAGCAATCTCTTCCTCCACATCCAACTTGACACTCACATCCATGCACCCTTACCCATTCCCTCTCTCTCTATGCTCACATTCACATAACTATTCCACCATGCAGCCCTCACACTCCCTATCACTCTGATGCTTTGAACACAACTGACAACACACAGGGAGGGCCCTTGGTCTTGCAACCTCACTCCATTTTTGTCTCCTTCTAAGTATCTATGCTATGCAACCTCTGCACTCACTCCTTCATTCTCACTCAACCTCCACTTGTCTCCCTCATTGCAGGAAAAGAGAGCTCACAACAGGAGAGAGCGAGCCAGGACAGGAGGAGGGCCGCCCTCATTAGCCCAGCTCACCCCCTGGGAGGAAGGCGTCCTAGAGATTGTCGGGGCTGACATAGATGCGGAAGTTGGGGAAGGAGAGACAGGTGCATCCCCGCAAGTTGGTGACAGAATAGTTTTCCATCTCTCTCATTGACATTGCATGAGTCGCTGATAATGATTCTGAAGCTACTTATGATCATCTGCAAAATGCAATGTGCATGTAACCTTGGCATCATATCTCTAACTTTTTCCTTGACTCCCCCACAGGACCATCGAGAGCCCCCGTCCCCAGTATGCAGGAGGAAGAAACTGAGATGCCAGACTCCTCAGAGGAATCTGCAACCTCTGAGGGTGCAGCGTCAGCAGAAATAAGTGCACCCAGCACCAACGCAGACACTCACACCTCGGTGGGACCTTCGGGACATAGAGTAGAGTTGTCACCTGGTGTATCAAAGCTCACAAGTGAGCATCAGCAGATTGTGGAGACAGGGACAGCAGTGGAGAATCCTCGTCGGAGGGCGCATGACTCTGCCAGCTCGGCTAAGCTACATGTCGACCCTCTGCCTCTGGGTCCATTCATAAGATCAGAGGTGATGGAACTCCAGGCACAGATGCAGGAGTCTCTGGCAGGCTTTGTCTCTAGGGTCACTGCGAGTGTGGAGTGAATGGAGGAGCCCATAGCGAACATGAGCAGAGCCTTCGTGGAGTCATTGGCGCATGAACGCATGAACACGGAAAGGATGGCTGCCTATGTGGAAATGATTGCTGCCTCCGTGGTAAGGCTGGCTATGGTAGAGGAGAGGAGGGCTACGGCCATATTGAACAGAGAAACCAGACCTTCATGGAAGTCCTTCTGAGTGGGACTGCCATTGCAGATACGGGACCCATGGCCCCACTGATGTGCAGCAAGGTGCCCTCAAGCCACTTGCAGGCGCGGAGGGGGAGCTGACCCATGAGAGGGAGGTTGGTGGCAGACCTCAAGAAAGTGGGGGTTCCTCTCCAAGTGCTCACACTTCCATGCCACTGCAGAGCCCTCGGTCAGAGCCCCTCCGGGGTCCACACCCAAGTGAGATAGAAGTCTCAACCCCTGCACAGCTGCAGGAGCAGCAGACTGCTGACGAGCCCTCACAGGCTCGCCACCCCAGAGGATGCCCGCCAAAGGTGTCGAAACAGGAGCAGTAGGAAAGTGAGCAAGGGGCTTTAAGAGGTTTACCTTGAGAGATTTTCCTGAAGTTTCTCTCTCTAGAGGCCTCTCTCTCTTGCACAGTAAAACCGTGAGTTGTTCGACCCACTCGTCCCTTAGATTCTATACTCTGGACTTCGGTGCAGGGACTACAATGTCCTTATACCCCTACATCACCTAGTGCATACACATTACCATCTAATAATAACATCACATCTAATAAAACTTCAATAATAATATAAAGTACACACACAAAAAATTCAAAATGCACATGCAGGGAACATAAAAACTGACTGTAAAAGCTTTTATAGATATGTGAAGAGAAAAAGATTGGTGAAGTCAAGCGTAGGTCCCTTGCAGTCAGAATCGGGGGAATTTATAATGGGGAACAAAGAAATGGCAGACCAACTAAATACATATTTTGGTTCTGTCTTCACAAAGGAGGACACAAATAACCTCCCAGAAATACCGGGGAACATAGGGTCTGATGAAAGGGTGGAACTGAAAGAAATCAGTATTTGTAGGGAAATGGTGTTGGGAAAATTGATGGGACTGAAGGCCGATAAATCCCCAGGGCCTGATAATCTACATCCCAGGGTACTTAAGGAAGTGGCCCTAGAAATAGTAGATGCATTGCTGGTCATCTTCCAGAACTTGATAGACTCTGGAACAGTACCCATGGATTGGAGGGTAGCTAATGTTACCCCACTATTCAAAAAAGGTGGCAAAGAAAAAGTGGGGAATTATAGACCGGTAAGCCTGACATCGGTAGTGGGGAAAATGCTAGAGTCCATTATAAAAGATGT
Organism: Somniosus microcephalus; assembly: GCF_052327205.1. Taxonomy (NCBI): domain Eukaryota; kingdom Metazoa; phylum Chordata; class Chondrichthyes; order Squaliformes; family Somniosidae; genus Somniosus; species Somniosus microcephalus. The sequence goes on from NC_140996.1 coordinate 35,417,955, forward strand.
AATAGCAGAGCACTTGGAAAGCAGTGACAGGATCGGACAAAGTCAACATGGATTTACAAAAGGTAAATCATGCTTGACTAATCTACTGGAATTTTTTGAGGATGTAACTGGTAAAATAGATAAGGGAGAACCAGTGGATGTGGTGTATTTGGACTTTCAGAAGGCTTTCGATGAGGTCCCGCATAAGAGATTAGCGTGCAAAATTAAGGCACATGTGATTGGCGGCAAGGTATTGACTTGGATAGTATTACGTCTGTGAATGATTGAGACACGGGCAGCAGGAGTTGAGCAAAACAAGTCTTTACTGATGGAAGTCAATAGTGAAACTGAAACAACAGAGGCTCACTAGCGCCTTTTATACAGGGGTGGTCACTGCCGGTACTGCAGTCTGAGACCAGTTATTCTCTTAAAGGTACATACACAACAATTCCTCCCCTTTTAGATAAACAGTACATAACATTCATTTAACAACTAAATGATAACTAATTACAATCACAATTATGGTTGCTAGATACATTGGTTAAGTTTAAGCAATTATAAGTTCAGTCTTTGAGGAGGCTTCCTGATTCTGTCTGGATAACGTCTCTTTGGGGTATCAGGTTCTTCTGGCAATGTTGAGTCGGGATCAATGTCGTTGTTTGGTTCATCTGCTTCCAATATTACCGGTTCTGCGGTAGCTGAAATTGGAACGTCGATTTCATTACCAGGTGTATCAGATCGTGGTGTGGAGTTGACATTTTCCAGTGACTCTAGAATCTGGTCAGCATGGCGTCTTACAATGCTCTCCCCAACGTCCACGGTATACATGAGAGGTCCTTGTCTAGTACAAATCGTTCCTGGCTGCCATTTCTCAGTGCGGTAGTCCCGGGCCAAAACTGGTTGACCTATCTTAAAACTCCTGGTCGGCCTTTCATTCATATTCTGAAACTGCCTGTTCTCCACATTTCTTCAGACGTTTGGCTTAACCAAATCCAAGCGGCATCGTAGTCTTCGATTGAAGAACATCATGGCTGGAGTTTGGTTGGTAACCGCATGTGTCGCATTCCGGTAGGCAAACAGGAAGTTGTCAACCTTGTGTTGTAGGGGTATATCTTCATTACACATTGCCTTGATAGCCTTCTTGAATGTTTGGACAAACCTCTCGGCCAATCCATTAGTGGCTGGATGATATGGGGCAGATGTGTAATGCTTAACACCATTGTTCTTTAAGAACCTCCGGAACTCTTCAGACACAAACTGTGGTCCATTGTCAGATCAAATCTGTTCAGGCAGCCCATTCCTGGCAAATATGGTTCGTAAAACTGTGATAGTTTTTTCCGTGGTGGTTGAGGACTTTTTTATTACCTCTGGCCACTTTGAATGTGCATCCACCGCAATTAAAAACATCGAGTCCATGAAGGGACCAGCAAAATCAATGTGCACCCTTTGCCATGGAGATAGAAACATAGAAGATAGGAGCAGGAGTAGGCCATTCGAGCTTGCTCCGCCATTCAACGAGATCATGGCTGATCATCCAAACCCTAGCACCCGGTCCCTACACCGACAGCCATCCCACCCAAGCCCTATCCCCATATTTAATCCCCCCTAACACTAAGGGCCAATTTTTATCATGGCCAATCAACCTAACCCGAACATCTTTGGACTGTGGGAGAAAACCAGAGCACCCGGAGGAAACCCACGCAAACACGGGGAAAATGTGCAAACTCCACACAGACAGTCACCCGAGGCCGGATTTGAACCCGGGTCCCTGGCGCTGTGAGGCAACAGTGCTAACCACTATGCCACCGCGCTGCCTGAGGGCCACTCCCATGGATGCAGAGGAGCTTGTGGTGGGGCGTTTTGGACCTTCTGGCATCCTGCACAGCTCTTGGTCATCTCTTCGATTTCTCTATCGATTCACAGCCACCACACAAACGCTCTGGCTAAGTTCTTCATTTTTACCCCACCCAGATGACCCTCATGAAGCTCATTGAGCACTCTATCCGTCAACTTAGATGGAATTACTATTCTGGATCCACACATCAAGGTTCCTCTGCACACTGACAGCTGTTCTCTTCTCGGCGAGAATGCTGGCAGCAGTGGTTCGCCATGTGCTGGCCATCCCTTCACCGTTAAATCATAGACCCGTGATAGTGTCGGGTCATTCCGTGTTTCCTTTTCTATGTTTGCATTCGTCACAGGGAGACATTCGACTATGGTCGAGTGGAATAACTCCATTGGATCCACTGCAAGGTCTTCTTCTTCCACCGTCGGCAATGGTAGGCGTGACAATCCATCAGCATTTCCATGCTGTTTAGTTCCTTTGTACTCGATGTCATATTGGTGTGCCCCTAGGAAAAGGGACCACCTCTGCAGCCGTTGTGCTGTCATTATCGGTACGCCCTTCTGAGGGTTGAAAATGGAGACAAGAGGTTGATGATCGGTTAGTAGAGTAAATTATTGACCGTGCAGGTAGTGATTGAACTTCTTCACCCCCCACACTAGGCTGAGGGCCTCTCTGTCAATCTGGGCGTAGTTACGCTCGGCAGAAGTTAACGAGCGTGACGCAAAAGCTATCGGCCTCTCTAAACCATCAAGGAATTTTTGTGACAGTACCGCCCCAATGCCGTAGGGAGACGCATCACACGCCAGTCTGATCGGCAGTGCTGGGTTGTAGTGAGCCAATACTTCCCTTGAAGTGATTAAGTCCTTACTCTTCTGAAAGGCCCGCTTACAATCATCGCTCCATTTCCATGCTACCGCCGTTCGTAGCAGGGCGTTCATTGGGTGCAGAATTGTCGACAAATTCGGCAAAAACTTATGGTAATAATTCACCAATCTGAGGAATGACCTCAGTTGCGACACATTTTCAGGCGCTGGGGCCTTAACAACCGCTTCAATTTTGTCAGGGGACTTATGTAACCCCTCTTCATCAATCACGTGGCCACAATACGATATCTGTTTCTTAAAAAATTCGCATTTGAGGCGGTTGGCTCGCAGCCCATACTCCCGTAGTCTAGTGAGCACCTGTTCTAGGTTGTTAAGGTGTTCACTGTCATCTTCACCTGTCACAAGGATGTCGTCCAAGTAACACTGAGTCCCCGGAATCCCTTGCTCTTTGCCATATCGCCGGAGCCGATGCTACTCCGAATACCAATCGATGATACTGGTAAAGACCTTTGTGAGTGTTTATCGTGAGATACTTCCTAGAGGACTCTTCAACCTCCATCTGCAAATATGCTTGTGCTAGGTCAATTTTTCTAAAACGCTTCCCTCCAGCCAGTGAGGCAAAGATGTCTTCTATCCTTGGAAGAGGATATTGTACTGTGTGAAGGACTGGGTTCACCGTCACCTTGAAATCCCCACAGATGCAAATCTTCCTTGGCTCCCCAGACTTATTGCTTAACGTTTTCTTCATGACAGGAACGATGGGTGTCGCCCACTCGCTCCAGTCGACCTTAGACAACACGCCTGCCTTCTCCAGATTCTCCAGCTCTGCCTCGACGGCTGGGCGAATTGCATCTGGTACCGGTCTTGCTTTGAAAAACTTGGGAACTGCATTCTCTTCTATTTTTATCGAGGCAGTTACACCTTTAAGCGTGCCCAGTTCTTGTTGAAATACCTCTTTGGCGTTAGCTAAGATTGTTGACAATCGTCCAGGAGTGACGTCTTCATCTTTTTTACCGTCCACCGTCATTGCATGAATGGTGTGCCAATCTAAGTTTATCTTCCTGATCCATTCCCGTCCCAATAATGGTGGTCCACCATTTAGCAGTATGTAGAGATACAATTTCCGTATTTTCTTGCCGTTGTACTCGACAGGCACCCTTATTTTTCCTCTGGGGTATACTTTTTGCCCCGTATACGTCGTCAAGACGATGGATGTCTCTCTCAAGGGTATGTGTGAAAATAGCCGCTCGTAGTCACGTCGATTCATGACGGTTAGCGCTGATCCTGTATCCAATTCCATTTTAACTTGGGACCCTGCTATCGTGAGGGTGACCCAAATGGTTTGGTGATCCTCTTTTGCGATTACATTGTGAAGTTTGAGACAGCTTAGTCTCCTGTTCCCGGATTCACTATCGCTCATCTGGTCTTCGGAACTACTGTCTGTCATCTTTTGTACTTTCTTGTACGGTCCCTTAGTAGCCTTTTTGTTGTCGCTGGTCTTCCTCCCAGACCTGCAAACTCGTGCAATGTGTCCCATTTTCCTGCATTGCCTGCATATTTTGTCTTTGAACCAGCAGTCCTTCTGGTCATGGTTAGTTCTGCCGCAGCGATAACATTTTGCAAATCACCGTGTCATTTCGTGGGTGCCGTATTCCTGTGGTTTTTGTTGAATTTCTGCAGCTCCCCTGGCTGCTGCTTCATACTATGCTGCCACGCTGAAAGCCTTATCTAGCGTCAGCTCTTTCTCTGAGAGTAACTTTTTCTGTGTTCCTTCAGTCAGGAGTCCACAGACAAATTTGTCCCGTAGGGTATCTGCCAGTCCTGCTCCGAACTGGCAGTGCTTTGATAGCTTGCGTAGTTCCGTAAGGTACTCAGCATTGCTCTCATCTTTATGCTGAGTTCTCCTGTGGAATTTAAATCTTTCTGCTATCAACAACGGTGCAGGGTTTAGGTGTTCCTGTAGGACAGCAACAATTTCGTTAAAACTCTTCGCCTTCGGTTTGGCTGGAGTAATCAGGTCCCGCAATAGGCCGTACGTTCTAGCGCCCATTAAGTTTAGCAATATCGATGCCTTTTCCTCCTCCGCTATTTTGTTTGCCTCGAAATATAGCTCGACTCTTTCCACATACGTGGTCCAGTCCTCTATTGTATTATCAAAAGCAGTGATACAGCCAGTCTTCGGCATCTTGCAAATCTAAAATGGCACCTCCCGCTCTTTGACTTCTTCCCCAATTTAACAAAATTGCGCCTCCCGCGCTTTGCCTTCTTCTTCCCCGCTGATTAAGATGGCGCCTCCCACGCTTTGCCTTCTTCCCCACTGTTGTTAGCGCTGCTTTCCACAGTTCCCGTTGCCACCTGCAGTTCCTCGCGGTTCCTTGCGCGTTTAATATTTCTTTTTTTTATTATTTTCCCGTCGTGGAACAACCCTGTGGGACTCTTGCCTCCCTCTTCACGGGTCTATATGCAGCCCGGCTTCGTAGCACCGGCCACGCCCTGTGTGCTCCACCCTCTCTCTCTCTTCTTCCCGACAACGCTGCTCGGCCCCGTTGCAAACCATCCACTCGAGTTCGCGACCGCCGCAGCCCAGGAAGGATCAGTGCACTACCTGCCACCAGCCCGATTAGCTGAAGCACCGTCGACAGGAACCAGGCCCCGCTTCCGACAGCTTCTCCAGCAATCTTCAACTCCGCAAACACAGGGGCGGATGCCCATGGTCGACGCCCGTTTCTACGGCCTCTTACTTTCTTTTCTTTCTGGCCTCGACCTCTGCTCACTTCGCTGTAGGAATGGATCCCAGGAGGTGGTGCAGACTGTAGGTAGGTTCGTATAGAAACATAGAAGATAGGAGCAGGAGTAGGCCATTCGGCCCTTCGAGCCTGCTCCGCCATTCAATGAGATCATGGCTGATCATCCAAACCCTAGCACCCGGTCCCTACACCGACAGCCATCCCACCCAAGCCCTATCCCCATAACCCCATAATCCCACGTATTTAATCCCCCCTAACACTAAGGGTCAATTTTTATCATGGCCAATCAACCTAACCCGCACATTTTTGGACTGTGGGAGGAAACCGGAGCACCCGGAGAAAACCCACGCAAACACGGGGAGAATGTACAAACTCCACACAGACAGTCACCCGAGGCCGGATTTGAACCCGGGTCCCTGGCGCTGTGAGGCAACAGTGCTAACCACTATGCCACCATGCTGCCGTATCTGCTCGTCGCCAGTATTACGTCTGTGAATGATTGAGACACGGACAGCAGGAGTTGAACAAAGTAAGTCTTTACTGATGGAAGTCAATCGTGAAACTGAAACAACAGAGGCTCACTAGCGCCTTTTATACAGGGGTGGTCACTGCCGGTACTGCAGTCTGAGACCAGTTATTCTCTTAAAGGTACATACACAACAGATAGAGAACTGGTTGGCGGACAGAAAGCAAAGAGTTGGAATAAACGGGTCATTTTCTGAGTGGCAGGCAGTGACTAGTGGGGTACCGCAAGGATCGGTCCTAGGACCCCAGCTGTTCACAATACATATTAATGATCTGGACGAGGGAATTGGATGTAATATCTCCAAATTTGCAGACGACACAAAGCTGGGTGGGAGGGTAAGCTGCGAGGAGGATGTCATGAAACTCCAGTACGAATTGGACAGGTTAGGTGATTGGGCAGAAACATGGCAAATGCACTATAATGTGGATAAATGTGAGGTTATCCACTTTGGTGGCAAAAACAGGAAGGCACATTATTATTTAGGTGGCACGAGATTGGGAGAAGGGGAAGTGCAAAGAGACCTGGGTGTTCTTGTGCACCAGTCGCTGAAGGTAAGCATGCAGGTGCAGCAGGCGGTTAAGAAGGCAAATGGTATGTTGGCCTTCGTAGCAAGAGGGTTCGAGTACAGGAACAAGGATGTCTTGCTACAGTTGTACAGGGCCTTGGTGAGACCGCACCTTGAGTATTGTGTGCAGTTCTGGTTGCCTTATCTGAGGAAAGACGTTCTTGCCATGGAAGGAGTGCAGCGAAGATTCACCAAGCTGATACCTGGGATGGCAGGAATGACGTATGAGGAGAGATTGTGTCGATTGGGCTTATACTCACTGGAGTTTAGAAGATTGAGAGGGGATTTCATCGAAACCTATAAAATTCTGTCAGGCCTGGACAGACTAGATGCTGGAAGGATTTTCCCGATGGTCGGGGAGTCCAGAACCAGGGGTCATAGTCTAAGGATAAGGGGTAGGACATTTAGGACTGAAATGAGGCGGAATTTCTTCTCCCAGAGAGTGGTGAACCTGTGGAACTCTCTGCCACAGAGGGTGGTGGAGGCCAGTTCATTAAATATATTCAAGAAAGAGTTGGATATATTTCTTGAGGCTAAAGGGATCAAGGGATATGGGGAGAAGGCAGGGACAGGGTACTGAATTTGAATGATCAGCCATGATCTCATTGAATGGCGGAGCAGGCTCGAAGGGCCGAATGGCCTACCCCTGCTCCTATCTTCTATGTTTCTATGAGTCTGTGTTTGGTCCTTTCAGGCGTTTCGTCTCCAGGTGGATCGTAGAGCCACTGCGAGCTGCGCCACACCTCTCTCCTGAGGTGGGGGTCGGGGGCGGCTGGATACCGGCGGGCCTGGATGTCGGCGGGGTCGAGGATTGTCGGCTCGACCCTGGTCAGAGGAGCCTTGGGCTGGCTCCCATCGCTTCTTCAGTTTTTTATCTCTTCTCCCAAGCCGGGGTGGCTGGAAGGTTTCTTCTCTTGGGACCTTTATTTTTTTGGCTCTTCTCCCAAGTTGGGTCGATGGCCTCTCGACCGGCAACGGCCCAGGGATGGTCGATGATCTCCCGATGTGTTTCCCCGGGCGGGACGCCAGCTTCGAGACGGCCTTCTCGATGTTAGCTTTCTTCTTCCTCCTGCGAGTGCCTGCTTCTTCTTCTGGGTGTCTGGATTCAAACTCGACTCTGAGCTCAAGCTGCAAGCTTCATGTCTCTTCAAGCTTCTTTTCAACTCAGTAACTCTCCAAGCTTGCCCCAACTGCCGAAAAGTCTTCCAGATATACGTTTCTCCCAGAAACTTCCGTCTCCCGCCCAAAATCAGGTTAGATTTTGTTTTAATTTTGGTGGGCTGGGAGCACAGCGGGGTAGTTATTATATTTTAAAATGTTTTAAATGGCCGGTAAAGGCCCATCTCTGGTCTGGAATTACCTTCATTGTTTTTAATGTCCTGCTGATCTTGTTATCTAGTCCTGGGTGCTGTTCTCATGAATATGAAATTGTCCCCTTTTGTCTGGGTCAACAATTTGATGTACTCTGTCTCCAGGCTGATCTTGACTGGATCTGCATCTAATCCATATGTATACGTGTGGGTCTGGCTTCGTTCTCTGAGAAACGGCTTCCAGAACTTATTGTGGGATGAATCCACAAAGCTGTCTGAGGTTGCGCAGGAACCATTTTAAAGTGTACCAATAAGCTGTTCACATGGTATGGCAGCCATTTTGTATGCCCCTTTTTCTGGGCTTCTTTTAAAACAGTCTTTAAAATCACGGCCTCTTCTGCCATTTGACCCTTATTAATACAAAGTCCAATTTTGCGAATCCTACACTCCCCCCTGATGATACTGTAACTTGGTAGAAGCATCATAATTCATGGTGAGCAAAATTTCTGACTTTCCACAATCTAACCATCCCCAGTATTTACTTATCTATGACCCCACGACACATGCATTTCCCATTTCAGAAAAATCTAGTGTACATTAAGCATCTATAAATGGCAATACCTTGGAGTTAAAAAAAAATCTAACATACTTCCAGGTGTGGAGGGGTCCTTATATCCCTACATCACCTAGTGCATACACATTACCATCTAATAATAACATCACATCTAATAAAACTTCAATAATAATATAAAGTACACACACGAAAATTCAAAATGCACATGAATACATAACAAAAAAAATACAGAGGAGGGAGAGAAAATGTTAACTTTATACAAAGCAGCAAAAAAATCTAAACGGGTGTCTCTTCTTCGACCCACAAATAATGCTCCCTCCATTCCCCTCTATTCTCATACTTTTGTGAATGTTTTACCTTTTTACAGTGTACAAACAGTAAATAAACTACAATGACAAGCTGGCACACTACAAGAATGTGGGAGGCTATCCTAATCCAAGAAGGGGCTTCTATATTAGTGAACAGGTCCCACCACGGTGGGGTCACTATATCCAATATGTCTGCCCCTATCTCCAAAGTCTTCTGCTCCAGTGTGTAGAAGTGTTTCTGTGAAACAACAACAGCTTTTACTATCTTGGTGAGGTGTTCAGGGAGAGGGGGAATGATATATCCAAAATGTGCAATGAATCGCGGCAGATCGGTGAAATTCTCTTTCACAGTGATGTGGACAGTGGAAGGTTCAGGAATGGGGACAATTCGTTCTTGGGCCACTTGAAAATCTGCCCTGGGCTTGAAACAGAAGCTGCTGTCACTAACCGGACACCAACCGTGCTGTCCATGCTGGTAGTGGGGTGCTGCGGTGGTTTCACAGTATGTCCCACCACCTATATATGCCACCTGCGGGGGCACATGGCCTTGTGCCATTGCCTCCATGGTGCAATTTATAGGCTTCGCGCCAGCAGTTCTGAACCCGCATTGTGGTTTTGAATGGGCATTCAAGTGCTGGGGACACAGGATGATGTGTGCTCCACGGCTCCGGCACCCCGAGAGGTCGGTACCCGTCATTGCATGCTCCCATCGAATGACGTAAGGTGGGACCCCCGTGTAGCGAATGTGCGCACCCCCCTGAATGACTCCAATGTTCTCCACCCTCCTGTATACCGGGGCGGGTTTAGCTGTCTTTCCCATCACCGGCATTCTTACCACTATACCCATAATGGTGTGATTAGACCGTCCACAGTCCACTGGGACTGGGTAGGCCTCTGAAGCTAGTCTGAGCTGGCACGGACTCAATGTACTCTCAAAAGGGTGGAGGGCTGCGAGGTGCTTGTTGCTGATCCAGGAGGGGGCTAAACCTTGTTTCAAATTCTCCAGGTTACTGTGGCCCTCGCCCAGTAACCACGCCCCATATAGCACACAAGCTTCGTTCTGCGCAGCCTGATCGGACGCATTCCGATCCTCCCTGATGAGAGCATTTACCGTTCTGGCGTGTTTCTCCAGCTCAGCTATTATCTCTTTTAAGTGTAGTGTCATGGCTTGGTCCTCATGTAACTCAGAACCCACTACCTTATTCTCATTAGTCAGTAACTTTCTTAACTGTGTTTTCAAACCATTGATCTGGGTTTGCAGCTCCACATCATCCAGTGTGTTGATGATGGAAGAGTAGGGGGTTTCTCTTGCTCGTTCTGGTCTCCTACCAGGCTTCGTGCAATAATTACCCTTGAGTGGTTCGACCCACACTTCCCTACGGTTCTAGACCTTGGACTTAGGTGCAGGGAACTGTAGTGCAGAGAAAAACTCAATAGACCAGATTGAATAGCACGAAATGGATGCTTTTATTATTAAACAGTTTGCAGCATTATAAAATACATGTCATAAGCACAGACTAAAGTAACTACAAGCATGCACATATCTGTAAACTTAACTCGATGGAAATGGGAAACATACGGCACATCGTAAAAGGGGAAACACATTACGATTACACTTAACCCCCTCCCCTAGACCTAGACTAAGTTTCGACTTGAGGAACTCGGGATCATGCTCACCACTTTCAGATTCGCGAAAAGGGGGTTCGCAGCCTTTTTGGCACAGCTTTCCGTCGTCACGTGGATTTGGAAACTTCTGGCGCAGCTTGTTTTTCTAACGCGATGCAGCAGCAGATGCAGCCTTGATGAGCGCTCGTCACGGATGAATCCGTTACCGACGTGACTTTAAGAACTGGATGCACCTTGGAGACTCTGCTACCGATGTGATGTTGTAGAAATGGATGCACATGGAAGGTCCGTTACTGAATAGGATGTTGAGGCACTGGAGTGCTAGGCCCTGAGTGTCTTCTTCTTCGGCCTGGGTTGTCGATCTCCCGATGGTCTTCCTCGGGGCGGGACGCTGGTCCCAAAAAGCTTTCTTTATACCGTCATAATTATCCTTCTGAGGGTGTCTTCCTCTTCGGCCTGGGTCGTCGATGATCTCCCGACAAAAGTACCCGGGCCACCCTCGTCGTCTTCCCGTCGTGGCCGAGCCTTGCCTGGCCGAACACCGACCACGTTCCGAAACCGAAGTGAAGCCAAGCTACGAAGCGTACTCCCAAGCGTTGAAGAAATGAAAACCGAAGTGAAGCGTCCTGATGGACCTTTAAATCCACAGTTATACCTTTTTGGGACAGTCTTATCTCCCGCCAAATCATAGTCCAGTCTTTGTAATATTTTTGGCGGGCAGAAATCTCTGCAGGGGCGCTTTGTCTTTGTAATGGGAGCCGGTGATAGCTTAACTGCCTTCCTGGGCCGATAATGTCTTTTACTTTGTCACCGTAACTCGGTTCGTATATTGATCGGTCTGGAGATTGCCCTCGATGGCTGTCAAACGGTTTTCCTTTGTATAGTAAATGGGTTTAAGTGTTCGTTCAATTGTCCGCCCATTTCTTGATGGGCCTCATCCTGTTACCCAAAACTGTCCTGTACTTAGAATCTAATTAGTATGTATGCTCAGTTCCATGAGTTTCGGTTTCCCGATACTGGCTTTCGCGGGCTTACTGTCCTCAATCCACAAGCCTGTCTGGCTTGCAGTAACAGAAATCAAATGGTCTCAGAAACTGATCACGAGGTCCGGCGGCCATTTTGTATGCCCTTTCATCAAAGGTATTTCTGTACAAGCTTCTTTTGGTCAATAAACTGTCTTATTAACCCTATTTTCTTGTGTGATTAATTACTGCAAATTTCGAATCTTACAGTCCTCCCTGTGATACTGAGAGCTTGCTTAAAGTATCAATAAACCTTGGTGAGCAAATTTTCCCTGATTCCTCACATCCAAACATTCCTGGTAATTAGTTATCTATAACCCCCACGACACATGCAGTTCCCATTTCAGAAAAATTACATTGTGTACAGTTGGACAATCATAGGCAGTGCTACCTTAAACTATAACACATTCATCTTTCAGATGTGAAGGGGCCGATACCCCTTTCACCACCTGTATACATATTTTATTAATCAAAAAAACGAGAAAATCTTATCAACGGCTATAACACAACAGTATTCACACACTTAAATCATGCAGTGGCTAAAACCATGAGTGGAGGGACGCTTTAACTTTTAATACTTAGCAGCTTAAACTGGGGTGTCCTCTTCCCCCACTCGTACATAGCGTTCTCTCCATTCTCCTGTGTTCTCGTGCCTCTGGAGGCGTTTGCCTCTCTTGCAATGCACGAACAGTAGGAATATTACAATTAAAACCTGACACACTACTAGGATATGGGATGCTATTCTAATCCAGGCCGGGATCTCTATATTAGTGAACAGGTCCCACCATGGTGGGGTGACTATGTCCAATATGTCTTTCCCTATCTCTAATGTCTTCTGCTCCAGTGTGTAAAAATGCTTCTGTGAAACTATAACGGCTTTTAAAATCTTGGTGAGGTGTTCGGGAAGAGGGGGAATGACATAACCAAAATGCACGATGAATCGCTGCAAGTCCGTGAAATTCTCTTTTACACTGAGGTGAACGGTGGAAGGTACAGGAATGGGGACAATCCATTGTTGTGCCACTTGAACTTCAGCCCTGGGTTTAAAACAGAAACTGCTGTCACTGACCGGACACCACCCATGCTGTCCGTGGCGGTAGTGAGGCGCTGCAGTGGTGACACAGTATGTCCCACCTCCGATATATGCCACCTGCGGGGGCACATGGTCCTTTGCCATTGCCTCCATGGTGCAATTTATCGGCTTCGCGCTAGCGGCTCTGAACCCGCACTGTGGTTTCAAAAAGGCATTCAAGTGCTGGGGACACAGGATGATGTGTGCTCCCCGGCTTCGACACCCCGAGAGGTCGGTGCCTGTCATCGTACGCTCCCATCTGATGACATAAGGCGGGACCACTGCATAACAAATGTGCGCACCCCCCTGAATGACTCCAATGTTCTCCACCCTGTACACCGGGGCGGGATTTGCTGCGGGACCCAACACCGGCATCCTTACCACTATTCCCATGATAGTGTGATTCGAGCGTCCACAGTCCACTGGGACTGGGTATGCCTCTGCAGCTAGTCTGAGCTGGCACAGACTTAACGCATTCTCAAAGGGGTGGGGCGCTTGCAAGTGCTTGTTGCTGATCCAGGACGGGACCAAACCTTGTTTTAAATCCTCCAGATTACTGCGGCCCTCACCCAGTAACCACGCCCCGTATAGCACACAGGCCTCGTTCTGCGCAGCCTGATTGGACGCATTCCGATCCTCCCTAATGAGTGCATTTACCGTTCTAGCGTGTTTCTCCAGCTCAGCAATTATTTCCTTTAAGTGTAGTGTCATGGCCTGGTCCTCATGTAACTCAGAACCCACCACCTTATTTTCGTCTGTCAGTATGTTCCTTAACTGGGCTTTTAAAACCATTGATCTTTGTCTGCAGCTCCATGTTGTCTAGAGCGTTGACAACAGACGTCCCGGTGTTAAAAGCAGTGAAAATGTCATTTACAGTACCCCTTCTTTGGCTCCCTACCCGATCCAAAACTTCCTGTGGTGTGGTGTATAATTTGGCCTTGTCGCTGTCGGCAAAGTCAAACTCGTAAAATTGTCTGAACATTCGGGTTAACAGGACCTGGTACAACTGTTCTGTTTCCTTGGGACACCACTCCGGCAATCGTAACCCAGTGAGGTTTAAAATCACTGAGGCCACCACGTAGTGTACCCCTTGGTACAGCACCTGACCGGTGGGTACCAATACTAAACCGTTCCCGGGTCCCTTTGTGGCGGTGGGGCACCCTTCCTTCTGGGCTAGCGCTACCGGAATCGTGGGCAGGGGCTTGCGTGGGCGGGTGATGAGTTCAGTGGCGTTTACCGGAATCGGGGAGAATGGGGCTCCGCACGCCCGAGTGCTGACATCCCATCTCATCCCTTTCCCTTCATCCTGCCACTGCCTCTGGAAAAAGATGGATACGCCCTTGGGGCAAACGCGTTTTGAACCCCACATACAGACATATATCCCTTCGTCTGGTTCCCACCATTTGTCCCAACACACACGTAACTGTCCGTGAGTCCCCGTAATTGTCCGATGGGTATTGTTACCCAGTCGCTCCCACTCGATAGTAGAGTTCTTCATGTCCTTTCCCAGCTTTCGTAGCCACCACCATCTACTTAGCGGTACGTTCCCATTACACACCAAACAGATCCTCTTTCGCACGGTAACACTGACTCTGGGTGCAAGGATCCTCACCCGAGGACACGATAATGAAGTCTCATGGTAGGCAAACCCGAAATTGCTGGAGTATTCCGTAGAATTCGTCCCCAGACATCCTGGCCATCTCCCTTGGTGGAAGTAGGAGGCGGTTTCCTCAACCTCTCGCTTCCCCGTCCCATCCGTTGCGATGGGGGCTGTGTCCCCGGAGCATCCGAACACGATGACGTCCTTGGTGCGGCCTCGGTAGGCCAGCCCGCACCCGATCGCCGCGAGCGCTACGACAATCCTTTCCATTGTATCCCTGGTTTCTGTAATCGATAAGATGATGTAGCCAGGCTCCCAATAGGTGCTGGCTTAATTAAACGGACGCTGGGGTCCCGTGACCCTGCTTCCAAACACACACACATGCTGGGCAGACTCCGAAAACTACCTTTTAAAACATCCCCATCATCTTAAACTTTACATACCTTAAACTAACATTAAAATTACTTAAACTTAACATCATTACCTAAACCTATGTACAGCGCCGCCCTCCTTCGGGCGGCCTACTTAATTCCTGTGAGGGTTGCAGCGTGCCACTCCCTGTGGCGGGGCTGCACTGACCTTCGGCTTTGATTCCCCGCAGCCTGTCGCTGCTGAACGGGAACCGTGCCTTTCCTGGGCTGCTCTGGACCGAGGTTGGGGGAAATAAGGAGAATTTGGCCAAGGCTTTCTGGGCTGAGGCGTTCGAGTCGACCTACGAGGGGATGCCTTGGGCGAGGCTCCCAGGGCTGACGGACCGGGGGTCGGGACCTTCACCGTCACAGCCCGTGGTCCCACCACAGCTGCCGGCTCCGGCTCCCTTCCCTCTGGCTCCGCCCCCCCGGGGCCGGGATTTGTGGCATCCGACCCCACCTCACCTGTCCCTGCAGGCAGTGAGTCTCCGCCCCCAATCCCTACCTCCCCTAAACTTGAGTCGAGGGCGGGATCTTCGTCCTCTGACTCTTCCTCCTCCGTGATCGGGTCAAGGGCGGGGTCGAGCTGTTCGGGCTCTTCCTCGTCCGAATCCCAAATTAGAGGGGAGACCTCCCACTCCATTGGGATGACTCCTCCCTTCACGCAGGCTACAGTTCCAGCCTGTGTGGTCTGTGACTCTGTCGCAGGCTGAGGATTTTTGTCCTCAGACTTGGCCCCTGTTGTTGGCCCTTGTGCACCCGGCTTAAACAGCTTACACTGCTTCATGTTAAACCACCTTTTGCGTCAGGACACCTCTACTGTATGAGTGGCGCAGACCGGTGGATTTTGCACCGATACCGGCTCATCCTCCTGGTCTACGGTTCTCTCGCCAGCGCATAGGGTTAGACCCAAGAATTTAACTTCTCGCTGGCCAACCCGCGCCTTCGTTGGGGTTTCCTTAACACTTTCTATCTCCCTCACACTCGTACCCTCTCCCCAGAGACAATGATTTCTCAGGTCCACGTGGATCCCGTGGGCTACCAAGAAATCAGACCCCAGGACTCCCGTTCCACCTCCCACCTCCCACTTCATCAGGATACACTTCCACGTGGTGCGGAGTGGTCCTAAACGAATGGAGAGGGGAAGGGAATGTGCGCCAGCCTGTTCTTCGCCCGTGAAGCCCATCAGACGATATGGGACCCCGGTGGACAGAGGCGAGGCGGTGGGGTTATCTGCGTGGATTATGGTGCACGATGCTCCCGTGTCCAACAGATAGGTTTCCTTCACCTCCTCTACCTCCATCTCTACGAGGGGTCGTCTCCATGCATCATAGCGGAGCGGACACAGGTAGACGGGCTGCGCCGACTCTAGTCACTTGGGTACAGCGATCGGAGTTTCGGGAGCGCCAAGGCCGGTGGTGACAGCTATTTTCCCCTGCGAGGTCATCAGAGACCGCATTGTCTGTATGATTGACTCAATCGCAGCGGGATCCACAACCGCACCCGCTCCTGGTGCTGGGGCAGGAGCTACGGCTTGGGTTTGGGCTGGTGCTGGGGGAGATTTTCCCTTTAAATCCTTCCAGGGATTTATACAGTCCCGGCGCCAATGACCCTCCTTCCCACACCCGTAACAACTGCTCTTGGCTTGGGGAGGGCGATTCCCCTCCTGATGCCATTCCTTTTTAGCAGGAGCTGCAGGCCTCGCCTCATGCACCTTTCCCTTTGAGGAAGGCACATCCCTACTCTTGTTGTTCCTGTAACCTATCGTGAGCTGATCAAGTACTAACTCTTCCGTGGAGCGGGGGTTAGTGGGGTCAAACCATGTTTTGGCCTGCTCCCTCACCTGTGGCAAGCAATTGGCGACCAGGCACCGGAGCCAATGAGCCTTTTGGTCATTATTCAGCCCGTTCCGGTCCGGCCCGCCCGGACAGCTACGCCGATACACTGGCCACAACCTTCCGGCGAAAACCCGTGGGGGTTTTCCCTCTGGCTGTACCGTCCTTTCCAATCGGAGGAACGGAGTTCCGTCACCCTCCCCTATAATCTCCAGGATCTCATCCCGTAACTCCTCATACGCCTTGTGCCCTCTCTTGCTCTCGTCAGGGAGACACTGGAGGAGCGAGCTGTCCAGGGAGAACAGCAGCATTTTGGACTGTTCAACCCCGTCACAGTCATTAACTGCTGCGGTCTGCTCCACGTCCCTAAAATGGACGGAGGGATCTCCTGAATCGGAGAGTTTTGGGATGTGACTTATCATTTCCCTTAGCTGTCGTGCGCTATGGGGCATTATGATCTGATTCACGAGGGGTCCATCCTCGCCATCGTTGTTGCCTGGACCGAGCCTCCAGTGTCGAGTTGGACACATCGGCGCCGGCCCCGACTCTACTACCTGGTGTTGCTCTACCTCAAGAACCTCTGTGTCTGACTTCTCCGTTTCCTTCCCCGGAGTCCAAGACTCAGTATAGGCGGGAGGTGCCGAGGGCTCGGGGGTTGGTACCCCAACTGCTTCTTGTGGAATCGGTCTTTTGGATTCCTTGGCTAACAGTAGCTGGCTCGCTGGTGGGTTTATGAGACACACCAAGCCGTTTGCCTTTGCTAGGGCCATTCTCAGGTCCTCTAGCTCCCTGTGGCAAGTGCTATGGTCGGTGTTCTCAGACCTATCCTCCATGGCCATCTTATATGCTGCCCTAGCCCCCAAAATACTTTCCTCCTGTGTCGCTACCTGCTTAGCTAGGCGGAAACACCTATCTCTCATTCTACCTTCACTGGCCTTGGCCTCAATGACCTGACACTCCAATTAATCTATCCTGGTCTCATGGCGGTGAGTTACGGATTGGTGTTCCTGATTCAGCGCGTTAAGCGATTGAATCAGTTTCTGACCTCCCGCGACCTTTTCCTCTACTTCTGTTAGTAGCGCTTTGATCTGGGCCGTCTGTACTCCAACGACCTGGTCCAAATGCTGGACTTGCTTCTTGTAGCACATCAGCCAGACCGCCTTTTCTACCGATTTCTTATGCTCTTTGCTTTCTGTCCACTTGATGGCTGCGTCTAGCGGGCGCCTATCTCTCAATAGGTCAGATATCCACTGTTTTGTAAGATTTACCTTCCCAAAACCATAATCCGCTATTCTCTCATCCATCACATTTCGTTTATTCAGACCTTGATCTAACACACTACATTCCTGCTGCCAAGGTCCTGCCGCGGTCGCCATCTCTGTGGGGGTTATCTCTTGCTCGTTCTGGTCTCCTACCAGGCTTCGTGCAATAATTACCCTTGAGTGGTTCGACCCACTCTTCCCTACGGTTCTAGAACTTGGACTTAGGTGCAGGGAACTGTAGTGCAGAGAAAAACTCAATAGACCAGATTGAAAAGCACAAAATGGATGCTTTTATTATTAAACAGTTTGCAGCATTATAAAATACATGTCATAAGCACAGATTAAAGTAACTACAAGCATGCACATATCTATAAACTTAACTCGATGGAAATGGGAAACACACGGCACATCGTAAAAGGGGAAACACATTACGATTACCCTTAACCCCCTCCCCTAGACCTAGACTAAGTTTCAACTTGAGGAACTCGGGATCATGCTCACCACTTTCAGATTCGCGAAAAGGGGGTTCGCAGCCTTTTTGGCACAGCTTTCCGTCGTCACGTGGATTTGGAAACTTCTGGCGCAGCTTGTTTTTCTTACGCGATGCAGCAGCAGATACAGCCTTGATGAGCGCTCGTCACGGATGAATCCGTTACCGACATGACTTTAAGAACTGGATGCACCTTGGAGACTCTGCTACAGATGTGATGTTGTAGAAATGGATGCACATGGAAGGTCCGTTACCGAATAGGATGTTGAGGCACTGGAGTGCTAGGCCCTGAGTGTCTTCTTCTTCGGCCTGGGTCGTCGATCTCCCGATGGTCTTCCTCGGGGCGGGACGCTGGTCCCAAAAAGCTTTCTTTATACCGTCATAATTATCCTTCTGAGGGTGTCTTCCTCTTCGGCCTGGGTCGTCGATGATCTCCCGACAAAAGTACCCGGGCCACCCTCGTCGTCTTCCCGTCGTGGCCGAGCCTTGCCTGGCCGAACACCGACCACGTTCCAAAACCGAAGTGAAGCCAAGCTACGAAGCGTACTCCCAAGCGTTGAAGAAATGAAAACCGAAGTGAAGCGTCCTGATGGACCTTTCAATCCACAGTTATACCTTTTTGGGACAGTCTTATCTCCCGCCAAATCATAGTCCAGTCTTTGTAATATTTTTGGCGGGCAGAAATCTCTGCAGGGGCGCTTTGTCTTTGTAACGGGAGCCGGTGATAGCTTAACTGCCTTCCTGGGCCGATAATGTCTTTTACTTTGTCACCGTAACTCGGTTCGTATATTGATCGGTCTGGAGATTGCCCTCGATGGCTGTCAAACGGTTTTCCTTTGTACAGTAAATGGGTTTAAGTGTTCGTTCAATTGTCCGCCCATTTCTTGATGGGCCTCATCCTGTTACCCAAAACTGTCCTGTACTTAGAATCTAATTAGTATGTATGCTCAGTTCCATGAGTTTCGGTTTCCCGATACTGGCTTTCGCGGGCTTACTGTCCTCAATCCACAAGCCTGTCTGGCTTGCAGTAACAGAAATCAAATGGTCTCAGAAACTGATCACGAGGTCCGGCGGCCATTTTGTATGCCCTTTCATCAAAGGTATTTCTGTACAAGCTTCTTTTGGTCAATAAACTGTCTTATTAACCCTATTTTCTTGTGTGATTAATTACTGCAAATTTCGAATCTTACAGTCCTCCCTGTGATACTGAGAGCTTGCTTAAAGTATCAATAAACCTTGGTGAGCAAATTTTCCCTGATTCCTCACATCCAAACATTCCTGGTAATTAGTTATCTATAACCCCCACGACACATGCAGTTCCCATTTCAGAAAAATTACATTGTGTACAGTTGGACAATCATAGGCAGTGCTACCTTAAACTATAACACATTCATCTTTCAGATGTGAAGGGGCCGATACCCCTTTCACCACCTGTATACATATTTTATTAATCAAAAAAACGAGAAAATCTTATCAACGGCTATAACACAACAGTATTCACACACTTAAATCATGCAGTGGCTAAAACCATGAGTGGAGGGACGCTTTAACTTTTAATACTTAGCAGCTTAAACTGGGGTGTCCTCTTCCCCCACTCGTACATAGCGTTCTCTCCATTCTCCTGTGTTCTCGTGCCTCTGGAGGCGTTTGCCTCTCTTGCAATGCACGAACAGTAGGAATATTACAATTAAAACCTGACACACTACTAGGATATGGGATGCTATTCTAATCCAGGCCGGGATCTCTATATTAGTGAACAGGTCCCACCATGGTGGGGTGACTATGTCCAATATGTCTTTCCCTATCTCTAATGTCTTCTGCTCCAGTGTGTAAAAATGCTTCTATGAAACTATAACGGCTTTTAAAATCTTGGTGAGGTGTTCGGGAAGAGGAGGGCTGACATAACCAAAATGCACGATGAATCGCTGCAAGTCCGTGAAATTCTCTTTTACACTGAGGTGAACGGTGGAAGGTACAGGAATGGGGACAATCCATTGTTGTGCCACTTGAACTTCAGCCCTGGGTTTAAAACAGAAACTGCTGTCACTGACCGGACACCACCCATGCTGTCCGTGGCGGTAGTGAGGCGCTGCAGTGGTGACACAGTATGTCCCACCTCCGATATATGCCACCTGCGGGGGCACATGGTCCTTTGCCATTGCCTCCATGGTGCAATTTATCGGCTTCGCGCTAGCGGCTCTGAACCCGCACTGTGGTTTCAAAAAGGCATTCAAGTGCTGGGGACACAGGATGATGTGTGCTCCCCGGCTTCGACACCCCGAGAGGTCGGTGCCTGTCATCGTACGCTCCCATCTGATGACATAAGGCGGGACCACTGCATAACAAATGTGCGCACCCCCCTGAATGACTCCAATGTTCTCCACCCTGTACACCGGGGCGGGATTTGCTGCGGGACCCAACACCGGCATCCTTACCACTATTCCCATGATAGTGTGATTCGAGCGTCCACAGTCCACTGGGACTGGGTATGCCTCTGCAGCTAGTCTGAGCTGGCACAGACTTAACGCATTCTCAAAGGGGTGGGGCGCTTGCAAGTGCTTGTTGCTGATCCAGGACGGGACCAAACCTTGTTTTAAATCCTCCAGATTACTGCGGCCCTCACCCAGTAACCACGCCCCGTATAGCACACAGGCCTCGTTCTGCGCAGCCTGATTGGACGCATTCCGATCCTCCCTAATGAGTGCATTTACCGTTCTAGCGTGTTTCTCCAGCTCAGCAATTATTTCCTTTAAGTGTAGTGTCATGGCCTGGTCCTCATGTAACTCAGAACCCACTACCTTATTTTCGTCTGTCAGTATGTTCCTTAACTGGGCTTTTAAAACCATTGATCTTTGTCTGCAGCTCCATGTTGTCTAGAGCGTTGACAACAGACGTCCCGGTGTTAAAAGCAGTGAAAATGTCATTTACAGTACCCCTTCTTTGGCTCCCTACCCGATCCAAAACTTCCTGTGGTGTGGTGTATAATTTGGCCTTGTCGCTGTCGGCAAAGTCAAACTCGTAAAATTGTCTGAACATTCGGGTTAACAGGACCTGGTACAACTGTTCTGTTTCCTTGGGACACCACTCCGGCAATCGTACCTCAGTGAGGTTTAAAATCACTGAGGCCACCGCGTAGTGTACCCCTTGGTACAGCACCTGACCGGTGGGTACCAATACTAAACCGTTCCCGGGTCCCTTTGTGGCGGTGGGGCACCCTTCCTTCTGGGCTAGCGCTACCGGAATCGTGGGCAGGGGCTTGCGTGGGCGGGTGATGAGTTCAGTGGCGTTTACCGGAATCGGGGAGAATGGGGCTCCGCACGCCCGAGTGCTGACATCCCATCTCATCCCTTTCCCTTCATCCTGCCACTGCCTCTGGAAAAAGATGGATACGCCCTTGGGGCAAACGCGTTTTGAACCCCACATACAGACATATATCCCTTCGTCTGGTTCCCACCATTTGTCCCAACACACACGTAACTGTCCGTGAGTCCCCGTAATTGTCCGATGGGTATTGTTACCCAGTCGCTCCCACTCGATAGTAGAGTTCTTCATGTCCTTTCCCAGCTTTCGTAGCCACCACCATCTACTTAGCGGTACGTTCCCATTACACACCAAACAGATCCTCTTTCGCACGGTAACACTGACTCTGGGTGCAAGGATCCTCACCCGAGGACACGATAATGAAGTCTCATGGTAGGCAAACCCGAAATTGCTGGAGTATTCCGTAGAATTCGTCCCCAGACATCCTGGCCATCTCCCTTGGTGGAAGTAGGAGGCGGTTTCCTCAACCTCTCGCTTCCCCGTCCCATCCATTGCGATGGGGGCTGTGTCCCCGGAACATCCGAACATGATGACGTCCTTGGTGCGGCCTCGGTAGGCCAGCCCGCACCCGATCGCCGCGAGCGCTATGACAATCCTTTCCATTGTATCCCTGGTTTCTGTAATCGATAAGATGATGTAGCCAGGCTCCCAATAGGTGCTGGCTTAATTAAACGGACGCTGGGGTCCCGTGACCCCGCTTCCAAACACACACACATGCTGGGCAGACTCCGAAAACTACCTTTTAAAACATCCCCATCATCTTAAACTTTACATACCTTAAACTAACATTAAAATTACTTAAACTTAACATCATTACCTAAACCTATGTACAGCGCCGCCCTCCTTCGGGCGGCCTACTTAATTCCTGTGAGGGTTGCAGCGTGCCACTCCCTGTGGCGGGGCTGCACTGACCTTCGACTTTGATCCCCCGCAGCCTGTCGCTGCTGAATGGGAACCGTGCCTTTCCTGGGCTGCTCTGGACTGAGGTTGGGGGAAATAAGGAGAATTTGGCCAAGGCTTTCTGGGCTGAGGCGTTCGAGTCGACCTACGAGGGGATGCCTTGGGCGAGGCTCCCAGGGCTGACGGACCGGGGGTCGGGACCTTCACCGTCACAGCCCGTGGTCCCACCACAGCTGCCGGCTCCGGCTCCCTTCCCTCTGGCTCCGCCCCCCCGGGGCCGGGATTTGTGGCATCCGACCCCACCTCACCTGTCCCTGCAGGCAGTGAGTCTCCGCCCCCAATCCCTACCTCCCCTAAACTTGAGTCGAGGGCGGGATCTTCGTCCTCTGACTCTTCCTCCTCCGTGATCGGGTCAAGGGCGGGGTCGAGCTGTTCGGGCTCTTCCTCGTCCGAATCCCAAATTAGAGGGGAGACCTCCCACTCCATTGGGATGACTCCTCCCTTCACGCAGGCTACAGTTCCAGCCTGTGTGGTCTGTGACTGTCGCAGGCTGAGGATTTTTGTCCTCAGACTTGGCCCCTGTTGTTGGCCCTTGTGCACCCGGCTTAAACAGCTTACACTGCTTCATGTTAAACCACCTTTTGCGTCAGGACACCTCTACTGTATGAGTGGCGCAGACCGGTGGATTTTGCACCGATACCGGCTCATCCTCCTGGTCTACGGTTCTCTCGCCAGCGCATAGGGTTAGACCCAAGAATTTAACTTCTCGCTGGCCAACCCGCGCCTTCGTTGGGGTTTCCTTAACACTTTCTATCTCCCTCACACTCGTACCCTCTCCCCAGAGACAATGATTTCTCAGGTCCACGTGGATCCCGTGGGCTACCAAGAAATCAGACCCCAGGACTCCCGTTCCACCTCCCACCTCCCACTTCGTCAGGATACACTTCCACGTGGTGCGGAGTGGTCCTAAACGAATGGAGAGGGGAAGGGAATGTGCGCCAGCCTGTTCTTCGCCCGTGAAGCCCATCAGACGATATGGGACCCCGGTGGACAGAGGCGAGGCGGTGGGGTTATCTGCGTGGATTATGGTGCACGATGCTCCCGTGTCCAACAGATAGGTTTCCTTCACCTCCTCTACCTCCATCTCTACGAGGGGTCGTCTCCATGCATCATAGCGGAGCGGACACAGGTAGACGGGCTGCGCCGACTCTAGTCACTTGGGTACAGCGATCGGAGTTTCGGGAGCGCCAAGGCCGGTGGTGACAGCTATTTTCCCCTGCGAGGTCATCAGAGACCGCATTGTCTGTATGATTGACTCAATCGCAGCGGGATCCACAACCGCACCCGCTCCTGGTGCTGGGGCAGGAGCTACGGCTTGGGTTTGGGCTGGTGCTGGGGGAGATTTTCCCTTTAAATCCTTCCAGGGATTCATACACTCCCGGCGCCAATGACCCTCCTTCCCACACCCGTAACAACTGCTCTTGGCTTGGGGAGGGCGATTCCCCTCCTGATGCCATTCCTTTTTAGCAGGAGCTGCAGGCCTCGCCTCATGCACCTTTCCCTTTGAGGAAGGCACATCCCTACTCTTGTTGTTCCTGTAACCTATCGTGAGCTGATCAAGTACTAACTCTTCCGTGGAGCGGGGGTTAGTGGGGTCAAACCATGTTTTGGCCTGCTCCCTCACCTGTGGCAAGCAATTGGCGACCAGGCACCGGAGCCAATGAGCCTTTTGGTCATTATTCAGCCCGTTCCGGTCCGGCCCGCCCGGACAGCTACGCCGATACACTGGCCACAACCTTCCGGCGAAAACCCGTGGGGGTTTTCCCTCTGGCTGTACCGTCCTTTCCAATCGGAGGAACGGAGTTCCGTCACCCTCCCCTATAATCTCCAGGATCTCGTCCCGTAACTCCTCATACGCCTTGTGCCCTCTCTTGCTCTCGTCAGGGAGACACTGGAGGAGCGAGCTGTCCAGGGAGAACAGCAGCATTTTGGACTGTTCAACCCCGTCACAGTCATTAACTGCTGCGGTCTGCTCCACGTCCCTAAAATGGACGGAGGGATCTCCTGAATCGGAGAGTTTTGGGATGTGACTTATCATTTCCCTTAGCTGTCGTGCGCTATGGGGCATTATGATCTGATTCACGAGGGGTCCATCCTCGCCATCGTTGTTGCCTGGACCGAGCCTCCAGTGTCGAGTTGGACACATCGGCGCCGGCCCCGACTCTACTACCTGGTGTTGCTCTACCTCAAGAACCTCTGTGTCTGACTTCTCCGTTTCCTTCCCCGGAGTCCAAGACTCAGTATAGGCGGGAGGTGCCGAGGGCTCGGGGGTTGGTACCCCAACTGCTTCTTGTGGAATCGGTCTTTTGGATTCCTTGGCTAACAGTAGCTGGCTCGCTGGTGGGTTTATGAGACACACCAAGCCGTTTGCCTTTGCTAGGGCCATTCTCAGGTCCTCTAGCTCCCTGTGGCAAGCGCTATGGTCGGTGTTCTCAGACCTATCCTCCATGGCCATCTTATATGCTGCCCTAGCCCCCAAAATACTTTCCTCCTGTGTCGCTACCTGCTTAGCTAGGTGGAAACACCTATCTCTCATTCTACCTTCACTGGCCTTGGCCTCAATGACCTGACACTCCAATTAATCTATCCTGGTCTCATGGCGGTGAGTTACGGATTGGTGTTCCTGATTCAGCGCGTTAAGCGATTGAATCAGTTTCTGACCTCCCGCGACCTTTTCCTCTACTTCTGTTAGTAGCGCTTTGATCTGGGCCGTCTGTACTCCAACGACCTGGTCCAAATGCTGGACTTGCTTCTTGTAGCACATCAGCCAGACCGCCTTTTCTACCGATTTCTTATGCTCTTTGCTTTCTGTCCACTTGATGGCTGCGTCTAGCGGGCGCCTATCTCTCAATAGGTCAGATATCCACTGTTTTGTAAGATTTACCTTCCCAAAACCATAATCTGCTATTCTCTCATCCATCACATTTCGTTTATTCAGACCTTGATCTAACACACTACATTCCTGCTGCCAAGGTCCTGCCGCGGTCGCCATCTCTGTGGGGGTTATCTCTTGCTCGTTCTGGTCTCCTACCAGGCTTCATGCAATAATTACCCTTGAGTGGTTCGACCCACTCTTCCCTATGGTTCTAGACCTTGGACTTAGGTGCAGGGAACTGTAGTGCAGAGAAAAACTCAATAGACCAGATTGAATAGCACGAAATGGATGCTTTTATTATTAAACAGTTTGCAGCATTATAAAATACATGTCATAAGCACAGACTAAAGTAACTACAAGCATGCACATATCTGTAAACTTAACTCGATGGAAATGGGAAACACACGGCACATCGTAAAAGGGGAAACACATTACGATTACCCTTAACCCCCTCCCCTAGACCTAGACTAAGTTTCAACTTGAGGAACTCGGGATCATGCTCACCACTTTCAGATTCACGAAAAGGGGGTTCGCAGCCTTTTTGGCACAGCTTTCCGTCGTCACGTGGATTTGGAAACTTCTGGCGCAGCTTGTTTTTCTTACGCGATGCAGCAGCAGATACAGCCTTGATGAATCCATTACCGACATGACTTTAAGAACTGGATGCACCTTGGAGACTCTGCTACAGATGTGATGTTGTAGAAATGGATGCACATGGAAGGTCCGTTACCGAATAGGATGTTGAGGCACTGGAGTGCTAGGCCCTGAGTGTCTTCTTCTTCGGCCTGGGTCGTCGATCTCCCGATGGTCTTCCTCGGGGCAGGACGCTAGTCCCAAAAAGCTTTCTTTATACCGTCATAATTATCCTTCTGAGGGTGTCTTCCTCTTCGGCCTGGGTCGTTGATGATCTCCCGACAAAAGTACCCAGGCCACCCTCGTCGTCTTCCCGTCGTGGCCGAGCCTTGCCTGGCCGAACACCGACCACGTTCCGAAACCGAAGTGAAGCCAAGCTACGAAGCGTACTCCCAAGCGTTGAAGAAATGAAAACCGAAGTGAAGCGTCCTGATGGACCTTTCAATCCACAGTTATACCTTTTTGGGACAGTCTTATCTCCCGCCAAATCATAGTCCAGTCTTTGTAATATTTTTGGCGGGCAGAAATCTCTGCAGGGGTGCTTTGTCTTTGTAACGGGAGCCGGTGATAGCTTAACTGCCTTCCTGGGCCGATAATGTCTTTTACTTTGTCACCGTAACTCGGTTCGTATATTGATCGGTCTGGAGATTGCCCTCGATGGCTGTCAAACGGTTTTCCTTTGTACAGTAAATGGGTTTAAGTGTTCGTTCAATTGTCTGCCCATTTCTTGATGGGCCTCATCCTGTTACCCAAAACTGTCCTGTACTTAGAATCTAATTAGTATGTATGCTCAGTTCCATGAGCTTCGGTTTCCCGATACTGGCTTTCGCGGGCTTACTGTCCTCAATCCACAAGCCTGTCTGGCTTGCAGTAACAGAAATCAAATGGTCTCAGAAACTGATCACGAGGTCCGGCGGCCATTTTGTATGCCCTTTCATCAAAGGTATTTCTGTACAAGCTTCTTTTGGTCAATAAACTGTCTTATTAACCCTATTTTCTTGCGTGATTAATTACTGAAAATTTCGAATCTTACACAAGATCCTGTATTAAAAGCTGTGAAAATATAATTTACTGCACCCCTTCTTTGTCTCCCTACTCTGTCCAAGACCTTGTGTGGTGTGGTGTACAATTCGGCTCTGTCGACATCGGCAAAGTCGAATTCGTAAAACAGTTTAAACATGTTTGTTAACAGGACCTGGTATAATTGCTCCGTTTCCTTGGGGCAACACGCTGGCAATCGTACCTCAGTGAGGTTTAAAATCAACAAAGCCACCGCGTACTGGACCCCTTGGTGCAGTACCTGACCTGTGGGTACCAATACCAATCCATTTCCGGGTCCCTTTGTCGTGGTGGGGCACCCTTCCTTGAGGGCTTTTGCTACCGGAACTGTGGGCAGGGGCTTGCGGGGTCGGGTGATGAGCTCAGTGGAGTTTACTGGGATCTGAGAGTATGGGACTCCGCACTCCCGTGTGCTGACGTCCCACCTCATTCCTTGTCCAGCATCCTGCCACTGTCTTTGGAAAAAGATGGAGACGCCTGTGGGGCAAGCGCGTTCTGAACCCCACATACAGATGTAGATCCCCTCATCTGGTTCCCACCATTTGTCCCAACAGACACTCAACCCCCCGTGAGTTCCCGTTATCGTCCGATGGGTGTTATTACCCAATCTCTCCCATTCCACCGTCGAATTCTTCATGGTGCTGCTCAACTTGCGCAGCCACCACCAACGGTCCAAAGGGACATGTCAGTGACAAACAAGGCAAATCTTCTTGCCCACGGTGACGCTGACCCTGGTTGCAATGATCCGCACCCTGGGGCACATCAGAGACCTTTCTCTGTATGCAAACCCCGTCTGGCTGGAGTATTCAGTAGAGTTCGACCCCAGCCAGCCTGGCCATCTCCCTTCATGGAAGTAGGTAGCAGTCTCTTCAGCGTCCTGTGAGCCGGTTCCGTCAGTCACGATGGGGCCTCTATTTCCAGAGCACCCATAGATCGTGGAGTCCTTGGTGCGGCCCCGATAGGCCCAGCTCCATCCGACTATCACGAACGCGATGAGGATCCTTCTCATCTTTCTCCTGGTTCCTGCAATAAATCAAACAATATAGCCAGGCTCCCGAGAGATTCTGGCTTAGGTGACGGCATGATCAGGTCTTTCAACCTCGATCCAAAATAGCACACATACAGGGCAGATTTAAAACTACTTAAACTCTAATCCCCTTAATATTTACACACCTTAAACTTAAACCTAAATTTATGTACAGCGCCGCCTGCCCCGGGCGGCTTGCCAAATCCCTGATTGGAATGCAGCTCGCCGCTCCCTGTGGCGGGACTGCAGTGACCTGTGGCTCTGGTTCCCCGCAGCCTTTTGCTGTTAATCGGGGACTGTGTTTTTTCATGGATTTCTGAAGTCGGCGTCTACTGGGAGTGGGGGAATCGGGCCAAGGTTTTACAGGCTGAGGCATTCGAGTCGACCTGCGAAAAGGTACTTTGGGCGTGGCTCCCTTAGCGAGTGGACCTTCGGGTGGGACCTTAGCTCTCACAGCCCGTGGCTCTTCCACGACTGTAGGCTTTGGCTCCCTTCCCTAAGGCTCCGCCCCTTTGGGATTCGGGCAGGCTCCCTTGGCAAGTGGCCCTTCGGGTGGGACTTCAGCTCTCACAGCCCGTGGCTCTTCCACGACTGTAGGCTTCAGCTCCCTCCCCTCAGGCTCCGCCCATTTCGGGAATTGGGTCTGTGGCAGACGGCTCCCCCTCACCTGTCCCTACAGGTGGAGAATCTCTGCCCCCAATTTCTACCTCCCCCACGCTTGAGTCGAGGGCGTGATCTCCGTCCTCCGACTCCACCTCTTCCAGAATCGTGTCGAGGGCGGGACCTTGTTGTTCGGGCCCCTCCTCATCCGAGTCCCAGGCCATCGGAGAAAGCTCCCCCCAGGTGGGCGGGACCGCCTCTCCTTCCAAGCAGGCTACAACGCCAGCTTGTGTGGTCTGTGACTCATCGCACGCCTCAGGCTGAGGATCTTTATCCTCAGACCTGGCTTCGGTTGCTGATGCTCTTGCACCCGGTTTAAACAGTTTGCACCGCTTCATGCTAAACCACTTGTTGCGTCGGGGCACCTCCACTGTGCGAGTGGCGTAGACCGGCGGATTTTGCACCGATTCTGGCTCATCCTCCTGGTCTACGGTTCTCTCGCCAGCACATAGGGTTAGACCCAAGAATTTTACTTCTCGCCGGCCAACCCGCGCCTTTGTAGGGGTTTCCTTAACACTCTCTATCTCCCTCACACTCGTACCCTCTCCCCAGAGACAATGATTTCTTAGGTCCACGTGGATCCCGTGGGCTACCAAGACATCAGACCCCAGGACTCCCGTTCCACCTCCCACCTCCCACTTCATCAGGGTACACTTCCACGTGGTGCGGAGTGGACCTAAACGAATGGAGAGGGGAAGGGAATGTGCGCCAGCCTGTTCTTCGCCCGTAAAGCCCGACAGAAGGTATGGGACCCCGGTGGACAGAGGCGAGGCGGTGGGGTTATCTGCGTGGATTACGGTGCACGATGCTCCCGTATCCAACAAATAGGTCCCTTTCACCTCTTCCACCTCCATCTCCATGAGGGGTCGTCTCCATACATCATATCGCAGCGCACACAGGTAGACGGGCTGCACCGACCCTAGTCACTTGGGTACAGTGATCGGAGTTTCGGGAGCGACAAGGCCAGTGGTGACAGCTATATTCCCCTACGAGGTCATCAGAGACTGCATTGTCTCTATGATTGACTCAATCGCAGCGGGATTCATAACTGCACCAGCTCCTTGTGCTGGGGCAGGAGCTGCGGCTTGGGTTTGGGCTGGTGCTGGGGCGGCGGTCTGGGCTTGGGCTTGGGCTGTGGGAAATCTCCCTTTATTATCCTTCCACGGATTTCTGCAGTCCTTGCGCCAATGTCCATCCTTCCCAAACCCGTAGCAATTGAGCTTGTCTTGGACAGGGCGATTCCCCTCCTGACGCCACTCCTTCTTGCTTGGGGCTGCGGGTTTTGCCTCATGCACCTTTCCCTTCTGGGGAGGTGTTTCCTGACCTCTACAATTCTTGTATGCCACATTAAGCTGACGGAGTACCATCTCCTCTGTGACACCGGGACCTTGGGGATCAAATCAAGACCTGGCTAGGGCCCGTATCTCTGGCAAACTGTTGGTAACCAGACAACGGAGCCAATTAAATCGCTGTTCGTCGCTCATTGCAGCCCGTTCAGGCATACCCGGACAGCTGCGTCGATACATTGGCCACAGCCTTTCTGCGAAAACCCGTGGGGGTTCTCCAGATAGCTGCACGGTCCCTTCCACACGTTCGAACGGACTACCGTCGTCCACTCCCATTACTTCTAAAACTTCCTCCCTGAGATCCGCATACCCTTTCTGTCCCCTCTTACCATCCTCTGAGAGGCACTGAAGGATTGTGGAATCCAGGGAGAAAAGCAACAGTTTCACCTGTTCCTGATCATCACAGTCATTAATGGCTGCTGTTTCCCCTATTTCCCTGAAATGAATCGAGGGATCTCCCTTTACTGTGAGTCGTGTGAGGTGGCTCACCATGGACCTTAATTGCGGGCCAGCGTAGGGCACCACGAGCTGGTTCTGGTGGGGTCCGATACTGCCATCGGCAGCGTTGAGACCCAACCTCTGGTGCCAAGCGGGACACATTGGTGCCGGTCCCGGCTTTGCGACCAGTGGTTCTTCCACACACTCCACCTCGGCTACCTCCTCTTTCGCTACCCGCTCCTTTTCCGACAAAGTCTCACTATAGCTCGGCGGTGCTGAGGGCTCGGTGGCTGGTACCACAATTACCTCAGCTGGAATCGGCTGTTTTGATTCCTTTAAAAAGTCCATGTGACTGGCTTTCGGGCTGACGAGACACACCATGCCTTTTGCCTTTACCAGGGCTGTTCTTAGGTCCTCTATGGTCTTTTGGCAGGGGCCGTTGTCTGTGCTCTCAAACCCGTGCTTGAGGGCTAGCTTGTAAGCTGCCTTAACCTCCACTACTCTCTCCTCCTGCGCTCTTAGCTGTTGTGTGAGGTGGGCACTTTTCTCCCGTATCCTCGTTTCATTGATCTTTGCCTCAGTAACCTGGCACTCCAGGTACTCTATCCTAGCCTGATATTGACTAGCTACCACTTGACGTTCCTGATTCAGCGCGTGAAGCGCTGTGATGAGTTTTTCCCCACCCATGGCCTTTTCCTCTATCTCTGCTGCTTGGGTTGTGATCTTGGCTGCCTGTGCTGCAACGACCCGGTCCAAGATTTGGACCTGCTTCTTGTAACACATCAGCCACACTGCCTTCTCCACTGACTTCTTATGCTCTTTGCTCTCTGTCCACCTGATGGCTGCGTCCACCGGACGCCCATCCAGCAAGAGATCGGAAATCCACTGTTTAGTGAGATTTACCTTGCCAAAGACATAATCCGCTATCCTCTCATCCATTGCATTTCAACCATTCAAAGTTGGATCTACTACATTGCAATCCTGCTGCCAGAGTCCTGCCGTGGTCGCCATTTTCTGTAAGGGGTTTTCCTTGAGAGATTTCCCTGAGGTTTCTCTCTCTAGAGGCCTCTCTCTCTTGCACAGTAAAACCTTGAGTGGATCGACACACTTGCCCCTTAGATTCTATACTCTGGACTTAGGTGTTGGAACTACAATGTAGAGAAAACTCTTGTAGACCAAGTTTGATGGAACAAAATGAAATTTTATTGCATAAGAAAAAATATCAAATCAAATGCAAGCAGATAAGGGAGTACATGGGAGGGAAAAACACACAAACAAATCATAACGACACAGTACTAACTAAAGCAAATACAGGCATCTTATATTCTACAAAGATCATCATGAAATAAGGAAACACATGGAACATCGAGGGACAACAACTCATGTTTATTGTACCCTTAAATCCACCCCCTTATTAAACCTATATAGATCTGATTGTGAAAGGCCAGAAACATGCTCACCAATTCCACTAGGAAGTGCAAGGTTTTGAAATCGAGTCTGTGTTTGGTCCTTTCAGGCGTTTCGTCTCCACGTGGATCGCGGAGCCCCCGCGAGCTGCGCCACACCTCTCTCCTGAGGTGGGGGTCGGGGGCGGCTGGACACCGGCGGGCCTGGATGTCGGCGGGGTCGAGGATCGTCGGCTCGACCCTGGTTAGAGGAGCCTTGGGCTGGCTCCCATCGCTTCTTCAGTTTTTTATCTCTTCTCCCGAGCCGGGGTGGCTTGAAGGTTTCTTCTCTTGGGACCTTTATTTTTTTGTCTCTTCTCCCAAGTTGGGTCGATGGCCTCTCGTTCCGGCAATGGCCCGGGGATGGTCGATGATCTCCCGATGTGTTTCCCCGGGGCGGGACGTCGGCTTCGAGACGGTCTTCTCGATGTTGGCCTTCTTCTTCCTCCTGCGAGTGCCTGCTTCTTCTTCTGGGTGTCCGGATTCAAACTCGACTCTGAGCTCAAGCTGCAAGCTTCATGCCTCTTCAAGCTTCTTTTCAACTCAGTAACTCTCCAAGCTTGCCCCAACTGCCGACAAGTCTTCCAGATATACCTTTCTCCCAGAAATTTCCGTCTCCCGCCCAAAATCAGGTTAGTCTTTGTTTTAATTTTGGCGGGCTGGGAGCACAGCGGGGTGTTTATTATATTTTTTAATGTTTTAAACGGCCGGTAAAGGCCCATCTCTGGTCTGGAATAACCTTCATTGTTTTTAATGTCCTGCTGATCTCATTATCTAGTACTGGGTGCTGTTCTCATGAATATGAAATTGTCCCCTTTTGTCTGGGTCAAAATTTTGATGGCCTCTGGTTCCAGGCCGATCTTGACTGGATCTGCATCTAATCCATATGTATACCTGTGGGTCTGGTTTCGTTCTCTCAGAAACGGCTTCCAGAACTTACTGTGGGTTGAATCCACAAAGCTGTCTGAGGTTGCGCAGGAACCATTTTAAAGTGTCCCAATAAGCTGGTCACATGGTATGCCCCTTTTTCTGGGCTTCTTTAAAAACAGTCTTTAAAATCACGGCCTCTTCTGCCATTTGACCCTTATTAATACAAAGTCCAATTTTGCGAATCCTACAGGGCCTCCACATCTGCTGAAGCCACAGGGGAACCACTGTGTAGGAGCACATGTGTAATGAAATCTGTTTGTCTTGCCTGTATTCGTTTTGCACTCATGTATATTACCCTCCCCCACACGGTGTATAGTTTCACTTCCTCTTTCCTGACTAACCTGGAAGGTTCCAGGTCTTGGCTCTTGGCTCCGCCCTTGACTTCTCTTACATAAAGATCCCAGGATCTGTATGACTCATTCCTGTGAGCCAGTCAGTGTGTTGAGATGTTAGCTCTGATCTTAGTGATTAAAAGCCAACTTGTTTAAGTTAATAACTTCTAGTTTTGTGGTTATTGAAGGCACATCAACATGTAAGAGGAAAATAAAGCACAAATAGTCACAAGGGTAGTCACTTGGGTGAAATGTTGTGTATTCTGTAAAAATGCCGTCAGTTGTTTGTTTTGCATAAAAATTCTGATGGCAACTTGTGCAGTAGTGGCATGTGTCATTTCACGAATGGGGCTGGAGGTCCTCTAATGCCAAGAAGGGAAGGAAAAAATGGCCTCCCAAGCTTCTGGTAGATGCCTCAGTTGAGGAAGCGCTGAGTGAGGCTGGCAAGAGGGGTTTCGCTGGAGGTCACACTGGAGAAGTGTGTGAGGCTCCAACCTTCTACAGGTCTGGTTAAGCCTGGTAAAAGTTGCCCCAGGCCTGAAACAACAAAGTCCTGCCACCTGCAAATGATGGTTGATCAAATCTGCTCTTTAATGGTTGACCTGCAGCTGATAGTCAGCAAGCCAATAGTGCTCACGTCAGGTTTCACAGGCGTGATCCCCATCAGGCGTGTTTTACGTGGGAAAAGGGTTAAACAGGCAAGGGCCTGTTAAAATGGGATAATAAAGGCCAATGAGTGCTGTTTATGGGCCCTAAAGCCCAGTCCCGCCTGTTGCAGGTGGGACTGATTCGGGACCATCAGACACACCTGGTTTAAAATGGCTAGGTGTCGGGAACCAGGCGGGGGGTCCCGACCCCCAGGTTTTGCAATTTTAACCCCCCACATGCCTCAAAGCCCGCCTGATGGCTGAGTTAAAATCAAGCCCTTGGACTCTAAGGTAATCAAAGGATATGGGAATAGGGCGGGAAAGTGGAGTTGAGGTTGAAGATCAGCCATGATCTTATTGAATGGCGGAGCAGGGTCGAGGGGCTACATGGCCTACTCCTGCCCCTATTTCTTATTGCCTTATGTTCTTAATTCAAATGACTATCCATAGTACAAGTGAATCTCTCATGGCATTGTGGTTAGTCAGAGGAAATGAAATGACCGGATTTACATTTCATAGGATTACATAGGATATACGGCACAGAAACAGGCCATTCGGCCCAACCGGTCCATGCAGGCATTTATGCTCCACTCGGGCCTCCTCCCGTCTTTCCTCATCTAAGTCTATCAGCATAACCCTCTATTCCTTGCTCCCTCATATTCTTGTCTAGCCTCCCCTTAAATGCAACTATACTTTTTGCTTCAACCACTCCCTGTGGTAGCGAGTTCCATATTCTCACCACTCTTTGGGTAAAGAAGTTTCTTCTGAATTCTCTATTTGATTTTGTGGGCCCCGATTTTCTGCCAGCCGTTGGGCGGGTTTTCAGGTGGGCGGGGGCTGAAAATCACCGAAATAGGGGGTTGCACCACCCCCCTGCCTGATTCCCCGCCCCGTCCGACTTTCGGGCTGCCGTTTCTCCACGAGCTGATTCAGTCCCGCCCGCCGCTGGCGGGACTGGCCGTCAGGACCCTAATCACCAATTATTGGCATGAGTAATGCCATTTTAAGGGACCCTTGCTATTTTCAAGGGTTCCCCACGCTAAACACGCCTGTGGGGAACCCCGCTGATGAAACCTGGCGTGAAGCTTGCCGGCTTGCTTGCTCTCAGCTGCAGGTCATTCGGGAAAGCTGCGATTTATTCAGAGAGCATTTGTATGTTGAAGGACCTTGCTGTTGCAGGTTTGGGGCTACTTCTTCAAGGCTTAGGCACAGCTGTGGAAGGTTGGAGCCTCACACACTTCTCCAATGTGATCGCCTGGGAAGCCCCTCTTGCCACCCTCACTCAGCGCTTCCTCAGCGGAGGCATCTACCAGAAGCATGGGACGCCTTTTTTTTCCTTCCCTTCTTGCCATTAAAGGATCTGCAGCAGCAGAGGCGGCAGCAGCAGAACCAGGAACAGCAGGATCAGCAACAGGAGCACCAGGCTGCTGCTAACTCACCTGAAGCTGCACAGGCCAGAAGGGGCCAGCGCTTGGAAGTGGCTTGAGAGCACCTTGCTGCACTTTAGGGGGCCATGGGGACCCGTATCTGCACTGGCAGTCCTACTCAGAAGGACTTCCATGAAGGTCTGGTTTCTCTGTTCAATAGATGGCCATCGCTCCTCAAGAGATGTCATTCTCTTATGAGCACTCACCATGATTTCCCTGCCCTGGCGACTTATCTCCTCCATGGAGGTTGCCAAACTTTCCATGGTGATGCGTTCAAGCACCAAGACTCCACAAATGCTCTGCTCATGGTCGCTATGGACTCCTCCATTCACTCCACACTCGCAGCGACCCTGGAGACAAAACCTGCCAGAGACTCCTGCATCTGTGCATAGAGATCCATCACCTCTTCTCTTGCGGATGGACCCAGAGGCAGAGGGTCGACATGCAGCGCAGCTGAGCTGAGCTGGCAGAGTCCTGCGCCCTCCGACGATGACTCTCCACTGCTGTCCCTGTCTCCAGAATCTGCTGAGGCTCACTTGTGAGCTGTGAAACACCAGGTGACAACACTACTCTATGTCCCGAAGGTCCCCTCGAGGTGTGAGTGTCTGCGCTGGTGCTGGGTGCGCTTACTTCTGCTGATGCTGTGCCCTCAGAGGTTGGAGCTTCCTCTGAGGAGTCTGGCTGCACAGCCTCTTCCTCCTCCACAGTGAGGACGGGGGCTCTGGATGGTCCTGTGGGTGAGTAGAGGAAGTAGTTAGAGATATGATGTCAAGGTTACATGCACATTCGAGTTGACATCTGCTGACACCTGCATCCATACAGCCTTGGTCTCAGTGGGAGGCCTCTTCCTGCCTGACCTAGGGAAGAGGACCTCCCTGTGGGCTCTAACCCCATCCAATAATGCCTGCAGTGAAGCCTTGTCGAATTTGGAAGCAGCTCGGGGTCTGGCACTGGCCACAGCTGCTGCAGGCTCCTCTGCCATCCTGTATGGTTCGTTTGGAAGCCAACAGAGGAAGCAATGGTTGATGTGGACCTTGAAAGCACCACGAATGATGACATCATACTGTGGGGCTTCCTGACTGGAAATGGACAATTAGCAAGGCTGCCCACACGCTGGAAATTACTTGGCCACTTGAGGGAAAATTGCGTGCAGCTGGCTGACCCTTTGTTTTGTGTGTCAGAACCCCACATTCGGGGAATCCGACCATTTCCCATACAATCCTCAAAATCGGGCCCTTGGTGACTATCTTATATTGATGGCCTCTAGTTATGCTCTTCCCCACAAGTGGAAACATTCTCTCTGTATCCACTCTAACAAAACCTCTCATAAGTTTAAACACCTGTATTAGGTCACCCCTCAGCCTTCTATTTTCAAGAGAAAAGAGACCTAGCCTGTTCATCCTTTCCTGAAATATATACCCTCGCAGTTCACTTGAAAATCATTAATTGCACATGAGGTATTTGGTGAAATTTGTAAAGAGTTGTGTTTAGGCATGTAAGTCTTTCGATTAACTCACATTGTACAGGAAAAAAGGAATATTGGCTCTAAAACCTAAAAAACAATTAATTACATGGTGAAGGCTAAATGGTATCTCCAATAAGGAAGAAATCATAAACACCTTTACTTGCCCACTCTATAATGCAATCAAAGATAGGGAAGCTTACCCCAGAAAAGGACAGACTTTGTCAGAAGTTTAAAATAAAATTGGAAAGTTCTAAGAAGATCTGTAAATAATATGGAAAACATGCTTTAACAGAAGCAGAAAAGGCAAAGAAAATTAAGAAATCAGAAAAAATTATTTAAATTATAGTTTTAACTACTTCGATTGCTGAATTTAAAATACTAGATAAAGTTTACACTAATTGCTTTATTACCACAATTATTTTCTGCTCCATCGTGAGGAAAAAAAATTGCATTACTGATTCACTCATCGGAGAGTGTATTTCATTTGGAAGGAGGGGAAGCAATTGATCACATCTCTCTACCGATTAAAGTGACTGCAGGCTAAAACTTGACACTTGAGCTAAAGTAAGTCATTGTGAAGAATGTGAAGCAGATCCTAAAATAAAGTGAAAATAGACTTTTCATAATTTGAGACACTTCAGGAGTTCTGCAAACTCTGCAACGTAGTGGAGTAGAGGTTTAAGGTTAAAATAGCAGACGATAGTCAAGTGCCATATATTCTGAAAATAGTGTGCATAGGTCACAAAACTCTTGTAAAAGCGCAACAAAATGGACAGCACCAAAGTTCAAAACAAAGCAAACCAACAGTTGGATTAAGAATTGTCCATCTTCTAAAGCTCCACAGTTAGATGATTGCCACAACTGCAGCAACTGTGCCATCCAGTGTGACTAACTGAATACTAGGGAAAGTATTTCAAAATTAGTTGCCTCCTTTTGATGTTTATAGTACGAATCTGAATTGCATTGTATGTTCCAACTGTCTTTTTTAAATGGAATTCTGTCAGAAATGTCTCTGAAAAATGGGCTGGTTACTAGCAGGCTATTACTCAGGGGTGTTCAGGGTATATATAGGACTTTAGATCAATATTGTGACTGGTAGTTACAACGATCAATCTACGTTCTTGTACTACCAGTCTTGAGATCTGTTGTTTTGGTTTACATGGCATGCCTCATAAAAACCAACAAGTCTTATAGCTGGTAAAACTGACGTAAAATGGATGTATTTTATTTATGTTCAATCCTATTATTAAGTATCTATATCTGGCTATAATATTATGATAATGAATGACAGTGCATACTTCAACTGAGCTACACTTTAATCATCACACTTCCTGTTTCGTTGGCCTGGATCTTAGCCTGCAGGCGAGTTCCATGCTGGAGGGCCGGCTGTTGTGAGGTCGTGAAACCCGGAAGAACGGGTTTCCTGAATGTCCTGCAGTTTTTAACTGCAGGGCTCCTTTAAATATTTTTCTGTCGGGTTCTTTCCCACAGGCAGCCTGATTGACAGGCTGGAGGCCTTTTGGGAGGGAAGCCTGCTTCACAAGGCCGAAGCCTACGAGAGCAGGTAGGTGTACTGGAGGAGTGAGAGAGATCGTGGGTGGGGCGGGTCCCAATCGCGGTGGGCTGGGGGATGGGGGGTCACAATTGTGGGTGCATCCCGAATCGCGGGGGTTCCCAATTTGGGGGAGGGGGGTCCTGATTGTGGTTGGGGTAGCAGATGGTGATCAGGGGGAGCAGATATATTGCTGGGGGCGAGGGGTAGGTTAACTGTGTAGCTTGTTAGAGCTGGAAGATATACTCCTGCTCCTCCTGGCCCACAAGCAGTGCTCTGAAGGCATTTACCTCATGGATACAGCCCTTCTCACCTCCTTTCACCTGTTGGGTTTCCCGAGGCCTGGGAAACCCAGCCGACATGAGCTAAAAATGGAATGACTGTTAAAATGAAGGCAGGCAGCCTCATTATAACATTTGAATTACCAACCCGTCTCCTGCGAGCAGATTGGTTGCCCGCTCCTCGTCCTGCCTCCATTAAAACCGGAAGTGGGCGGGTTCAAGG
This sequence comes from Somniosus microcephalus, assembly GCF_052327205.1. Classification (NCBI taxonomy): domain Eukaryota; kingdom Metazoa; phylum Chordata; class Chondrichthyes; order Squaliformes; family Somniosidae; genus Somniosus; species Somniosus microcephalus. Next base: position 35,456,572 of record NC_140996.1, read on the forward strand.
CTCGTTGGGTTCCTGTTTCAGATTTTTTGTATTTTAACATCTGACATAACCACAACCTGCCCATTTTTCTGAGTTAAAAGTCAGCCCATGCTGACTGCATTACATATATGATTGGCTCAAATGTAATGGGGGAGAAATTCGATATCGCCCTGTTTGGGGCGCAATTATCGGCCGGGCGCAAAGTTAAGCGCCTGGCACAAATTATCGCCTCCGACTGCAAACTTGGCTTCAATCGCCCTTGGAGGTGATTGGAGCACTAAATCAGGCACTACACACTCTCCTTAAGGCGCAATGGCCGAGGAGCGAGGTGCTAACTCAGAGCGCTGGCGAAGCGCCGGTGACGTCAGTTAGCTATGGAACACAGTCACACTGGCGCTGGCCAGTTCTTAAAGAGGAGGGTTGATCTTGCTCTCCAGCCACATCCTGCTCATTGCAGCCTTGAATCTCGGCCTGGACAGACCTCAACCTCAAATCTGCTGCAAGGAACTATGGAGAGGGCCAGGGAACGAGCTCAGCGCTTCAGCGACCGGGACTTGGTGGCTCTGGTTGGCGCAGTGGAGCGCCCAAGAGCAATACTGTACCCAGAGAGTGGCAGGAGGCCATTGCCCCATGTCTATAGAAGAGTGTGCAGGGAGGTGGCTCATCACGTCTCCTCCAGGAGCATGGTGCCCTGGACCCATGCACAATGTCGAAAAAAGATCAACAACCTCACTCGGGTGGTCAGGGTGAGTGGCTGCTTTTCAATACCTCTCCATCACTCCATTTCAACCTCACTCTGTGCCCAGAGGGTGTAAAAACCCCAAGTGCCCAACACTCATCCAAGACCTATGGCCACCTCATAAAACACACATGCACATTCCACACCTTGCATACATTAAGGGCTGTTCAACTATGGGAGGCACATCAAGCAAGCACATGGCTGCATATTTACTTAGACGGCATCCTTTTTCTTGCAGGCCAAGCTATCTCATAACAGGCAGGAGCAGCAACGGACGGGTGGAGGGCCGCCACAGCTGCAACCCCTCAGCGATCGAGAGGCGCGCGTCCACAGGATTGTCGCAAGCAGGTGATCGGTCCCGTCGCCGCTGGAGAGGCCGACCCCGTTCGGGACACCAATGGTAAGGTCATCAGCTTTCTCTCCTCTCTCATTCCACTTGTCCCTCACAACACCAGCCTTTTACACTTTCAATCCAACTTACTAAATCGCTCCAGCCCTTGCTCCTTTACTGCTCCCCTGTCCTGCCGCTAAAGCCACTCTTGTAATTCCCTGCTTTCAGATGGTGATTCACCAGCTGAGGAGACGGGCCCTTAACCAACCAGTGGGAGTGAAGCTGCAGGCAAGGAGGAAGAGGAAGCCGGAGCATCAGCACCACCCTCTCCCAAGGAAGCCCATGCCCACACTGGGACCATGTCTTCCCTGGAGGGGAGCAGGGGGGAAGGGACTGATGAGGGTGGAGCTCTGGGACCCAGTGGGCTGCAGCAATGCCATGGGGGTAGGGAAGCTCGGGGGCCTTCTCCTCGGCGGGAGAGCAGGCCAGCGAGCCCTGCTGCACTGGACGCAGAGGAGGAGCGGCTCATCGCGGAAATGAACACCCAGGCGGTGGACATGCACACTCAGCTCATGGGTGCAATGGGAAGGGTGCCCGAAAGCATTGATGAACTGGGAAGGAGTGTGGAGCACTCCGCTGCAGCACAGGTGGATGCAACGCAACTGCTTAGTGCTGCAATTCAATCACTGGCTGCTGTGATCCAATCTCAGTCTGCTCGCATGCAGTCTCAGTGAGGCAACGCAAGCACTGACTGCTGCCATTGTCACTGGTTCGCACACATTGCCCCGGGGCTCACACGGCAAATTGTGCTCGAGCAGATTGCTCCGGATGCTGAGGTGCTGCCCCGTGGGTGAGCAGGAAGGTGCTGTCCTCTCTCAAGATGACAGCATTCCTGCTCCCACCACTGGCACTTCCCCATTGCACTTGCCACCGCCTGTAGCCCAGACTGCTGCCGCCCATGCAGAGTTGGTGCAGTCTGCAGCTGGGGCCTCCAGGCACAGAGCTGGTCGAGGCCGTCCTTCAAGGGCATCTGCAGTCTCAGGATCTGACATTCAGCAGCCTTCCAGCAGCCTTGCTGCAGCCACTGGAGCCCGATTACGGATGAGCAGTAGGGTGGGAAGGGGGGAAGTGCGCAAGGGATGGAGATCACCCTCGAAGGGCAAAAAGTAGGAGGTCCCAAGAAATGTTGGGAATGTTTTTATTAAAGGCCGAGGTTCGTTTTGTAACTTTTGTTTAGTGTTTTGACCATTATCTCCAGCTTGTGAGAACCAGTTATGGTAATTAATGATTTGTTGTGTTTGTTTCTATTAGTTTATCATGAATAAATGACATACACAGAGATTGTAAAATGAAAAAGTTGTTGTATTCAAAATGTACATGTTTGGCTTTTGGAATCATTGCTGCCTTGGCCGGCTATAAGGTTTGCGGGTTGCTTTCCATCATGTTGTTCTCCATGCCAGAAGCCATTTCCTCAGTCGGGGCCTAGAAGCGGCTTATCAGCCGTTGTCGGACGACCCTTGCAGTTTCAACATTGTGGGCCTCCCTCCCGCCTTGGTGCTGCTGATGATCATCCTCCTCCTCCTCTTCCTCCTCCTCTTCCTCCTCCTCCTCTGGTGGTGCACCAATCCCTGGTGACATTGGCTGGGTCCTGAGGATTGTAAGGTTATGAAGAATGCAGCACACAACTATGAAGAGGGAGACTCGCTCAGGAGAGTACTGCCGGGCTCCTCCTAAGTGGTCCAGACAGCGGAACCGTTGCTTGAGCATGCTGATCGTCTGCGCAATTGTGTTCCTGGTAGCGATATGGCTTTCATTATACCGCAGCTCGGCAGGCGTGTTGGGGTTACGGAGCGGTGTCATCAGCCAGGTGCAGAGTGGATAAGCCTTGTCCCTGAGGAGCCAACCACTTGGCTGATGCCTTGCCTGGAAAAGGTCTGGCCCACTTGTCTGGCGCAGGATGAAAGCATCATGGCTGCTGCCAGGATAGCGGGCATTGACGGCGAGTATCAGCTGTCTGTGGTCACAGATCAACTGGACATTTAAGGAGTGGTAGCCCTTGCGGTTTCGGAAAACCTCTGCATTCTCATGCGGTGCCTGCAATGCTACATCCGTGCAGTCAATGGCGCCCTGCACCATGGGGAAGCCCGCTATCCTCGCAAAGCCAAATGCGCGTTCATGCTGTTTGGCCCGGGTCATGGGGAAAGAGATGTACTGGCGTCTCCTTTTATAGAGGGCATTTGTCACCTCCCGGGTACAGCAGTGGACTGTGGACTGGGAGATATTGGCGATGTCCTCAGTAGCTGCTTAAATGGAGCCGGTGGCATAAAAATTCAGAGCCACTGTGACCTTCACTGCCACCGACAGAGACGTCCTGGTCCTCAGTTGAGGCTGCAGATCTGGCTGCAGTGGGTGGCAGAGCTCAGTGAACACCTCCTTGCTGTAGCGCAGCCTGCGCAACACTGCTCCTCAGAAAAATGAATGTAGGAGAATTGTTCCCGGAATACCCTGGGAGGGCAAGGTCTCCTGTGCAGAGGCCTGTTGGCCCTCCTTCCTCTGGCCATGATTGCCACTCTTCCTCTGCGTCTCTGTTACCTCCGATTCTGCAAGCGCAGGACAATGCCCCGAATCAGTGCAGCCCCCAAGTCTCTTGACAATCGAAGTAATAAAGGTCAAATCAAAAAGAACCTGCAACGTGCTGCTCAGTAGCCAAAACTACTTCAAACAGTGTTGAATCTCTCCAGAAGTCTCTCTCTCTCTCTCAGAATCTCTCTCTCTCTCTCTCAGAATGAGTGGTGCAAAAATGTCTCCGACAAAAACAGCAGGAAGATGCCGCCTTTAAATAGCGCTCCCCCAGCCCCTTTCTGACTGCAAAACGTTCCCCTCAACCTGCCATTGCTAGTGTCAGGCGGAAAGGTAGGGGGCGCCACTCAATATTTGGTCCGGAGCACCACCGGGGCATTGCACGCTCGACTGACGTCACGATCTGCCGGCGCAGAAGATCGTGGCGGTAGAGTTTAGTGCTCCGCAAAAATTCTGGTCAATTTTGCGAGCGCTGCTAAACTCTACCACCACGATCTCCTGCGCCTGGACGCTAGTTGCGTTGTGCCACGTTAGCGCCCTCTTAGGGCACAAACGGGAGGCGCTAATCAACTGAATTTTTCCCCCAATATTTCTAAAACAGCAAATCAGAACTTTGTCTCCATGTATAAAAGAAGGATTTGAACGATTCATATTGCTCATCATTTATTTGTTGAATTTCTTTCGGCCACAACAATCAGAAGTTTGTTATGGGAAGTGATTAAAATCAAGAATAAATAAAACAAACTGATTCAATCTAGTCACCCAAAACTATTGTTCAAAACATTTTCATCCACCATGTATCTTTTTCCCCACAAACTCAAATACCCATCACTCAAAATAAGGTTTCTAACATATAAACATAAAAAACAATATATTTCAAATAACATGGTTAAAATGTTGCCTACAGAAATTGTATGTTCTGCCCATTGAGTAAGAGCAGTCACGTTTAAACTAAAAGACCTCAGCCTATGTTTCAGTTGATATTTCTCACACCTATCACAAGGTCCGGTAAAGGGAGATATCAACTATAGGTTTGTTGACAATTCCCAGGCTGTCGGTCTTGAGTGTGTGCAGCATGCATAATGTTCTGGAATGCATCAGCACGAATCTTAGTGTAGAATTGAAGTGTATCTTTCCTCATGTTATACCAAGCAGGAGAATTAATTTTTAAAGCTTTTTTCCCCCCAGCTAGTTTTAAAAAGAAACATAGGAATATAAAGGACTGAAAATGATCATCGTAGCCCAACTGACTGGTCCCCTAGTTGAGAAATAGAATGCACAGTTCACTACCAATATCTATCAATTCATTTTATTGCCAAATTCTTGTGCATTTTTATTTTAAAAATTACTGATGCTATCAACCTCGATTGCATACCTGGATAGTTCATTTCTAACATTCACTACCCTCCTTGTGAAGTAGTTATATCTGATCTATTCATCTTTCCTCTTCTAAACATCATTCTAATTCCCCTGATTATTGTTCCCAGGGCTTAATGTTTACTTGAAGGGGAGAGGTTAATTCAGAAAGGGATGTAAGGGTTGGCATGTATAGATTATTAAATAGAATAAGTTGATTGGCATTATGCAGAATTATATAATTTTGACAGTTTAAAATATACTAGAGAAAGACACCATGCGGTTTCAGATATGCTTTTAAATCACAGCGATTGAGTGGGAAGTGTGAAGAAGTCAGTGTAGATAAGAGAATACCTTTCCTTTGCAATAAGGATTGCAAGAGATATAAAATCAAGGCCTATACAACAAAGGGTAACATCAACTGTGTCAACAGGACACACACAGTGATGGGGACTGGGGGTGTGCGGAGGGGTTAGTGATGATTTCTGATCCATACATTTGTCCTACCTAATGAAACATATAAGAATTCAACTCCCAAAAGCTCGAGGGGGAACTATTCATTCTACATCATCTAAGGCTAGTACATGCAACAAAGACAAAGGGCTCGATTTTGCCATTGGTGCGGGTTGGGGCGTGTCATCTGCTTTTCGTGTTAGCCACCCAACTTCGATTTGATGTGGAAAAAATATGCGATTTTCCCCTAATTGGGCAATTGATTTCCAGCGTGTGGGAACCCCTGGCCCACTTAGTCTTTCCACCCTGAAAGTCACCTCCGATGACGTCATCAGTGCTCCTGGATTTAAGGCCTGCAAGCAGCTTTGCTTCTTCTGCAGACTGCAAACCTTATGCCCCTTGCTGTGATAGATTCCTCCAGCTAATATGTCCAACAGTAGGCCAAAGTCTGAAGCAAGGTTCGATGACGCCGCCCTGCAAGCTCTGATGGAGGGAGCAAGAGGAAATAAGGAGGTGCTCTTCCCTTCCTCAGGGAGGAAGAAGCCTCCCCAGCAGACGAAAGCTGTGTGGATGCAAGTGGCCATTTTTGCACCACTCGTTCTGAGAGAGAGAGAGAGATTTTGAGAGAGACAAAGAGAGAAAGAAAGATTTCTGCATTGAGTCAACGCTGTCTGAGGTAGTTTTGGCTTCTGACCATAACTTTGCAGGTACTTTGCTTTCTGACCTTCATAACTTTGATTGCCTAGATACTATGGGGGCTGCAATGGATGGGAACATCGTTCTGCTCCATCACATTTGGAAGGCACAGAGACGCAGAGAGAGAGTGGCAATCATGGCCAGACGGAGGAGGGCCAACAGGCCTCTGTACAGGAGACCTTACCCTCCCAGGGTTTTTCGCCAACAGTTCTCCTACATTAATATGTCTGAGGAGCAGTGTTTGCGAAGGCTGTGCTTCAGCAAGGAGGTGGTCACTGAGCTCTGCCACCTGCTTCAGCCAGATCTGCAGCCTCAACTGAGGAGCAGGACATCTCTGTCAGTGGCAGTGAAGATAACAGTGGCTCTCAAATTTTATGCCACCGGCTCATTTCAATCAGCTACTGGGGACATCGCCAATATCTCCCAGTTCGCGGTGCATTGCTGCATCCGTCAGGTAACAAATGCCCTCTTTAAAAGGAGACGAGAGTACATCTCTTTCCCCATGACCTCAGACAAGCAGCCAGAGTGCGCAATGGGCTTTGTGATGATAGCGGGCTTTCCCATGGTGCAGGGCGCCATTGGCTGCAAGCATGTGGCTTTGCGTGCGCTGCAAGAGAATGCCGAGGATTTCCACAACCGAAAGGGCCTCCATTCCTTAAACGTCCAGTTGGTCTGTGACCACAGACAGCTGATACTTGCTGTCAATGCCCACTTTCTTGGCAGCAGCCACGATGCCTTCATCCTGTGCCAGACTTCTATGGCAGACCTTTTCCAGGCACCGCATCACCCAGGGGGTTGGTATCTCAGGGACAAGGGATATCCTCTGTGCACCTGGCTGATGACACCGCTCCGTATGCCCAGCATCCCTGCTGAGCTAAGATACAACGAGAGCCATCAAGCTACCAGGAACATTGTTGAGCATACAATCGGCCTGCTCAAGCAATGGTTCCGCTGTCTGGACCATTCTGGAGGAACCCTTCAGTACTTGCCTGAGCGAGTCCCCCACTTCGTTGTTGTGTGCTACATGCTGCATAACCTTGCAATCCTCAGGACCCAGCCAATGCCACCAGGCATTGGAGCACCAGCAGAGGAGGAGGAGGAAGAGGATGAGGAAGATGAGGAGGATGATCATCAGCAGCACCAAAGCGGGAGGGAGGCACACAATGTACAAAGTGGAAGGGCCGTCCATTAAAGGCTCATTGCAAGTCGCTTCTAGGCCCCCTCTGAGGAAATGGCTTCCTCCATTCAAACAACCTGAATGAAACCATCCCGAACCCCTAAGCCGGTCAAGGCAACAATGATTGCAAAGACCAAACATGTACATTTTGAATACAGACACTTCTTTATTTCACAAACTCTGTCTGTCTCATTTCTGCATGACAAAGTAATAGAGAGAAACACAAAAAAAAGCAGTCATTCACATAACTGGCTCTCACAACCTGGAGACAATGTCCAAAACAGTTACAAAAATTTGACCACGAACCTCGGCCTTCAATAAAACAACAAAAAACATTTTGTCACACCTCCTACTTTTTGCCCTTTGAGGGTGATCTCCTTCCCTTGCAAAATTCTCCCCTTCCCACCCTGCAGCTCCTCCGTAATGGGACCCTAGTGTCTGGAGCAAGGCTGGGGGGAAGACTGCTGATTGTCACAAACTGAGACTGCAGATGCCCTTGAAGGACGGCCTGGACCAGCTCTGGGCCTAGAGGGCCCGGCTGCTGACTGCACCAACTCTGCATGGGTGGCAGCAGTCTGTCCTACAGGTGGTGGCAACTGCAGTGGAGAAGTGCCAGTGGTGGCAGCAGGAATGCTGTCATCTTGAGAGAGGACAGCAACTCCCTGCTCGACCGACACACCGGCACTCCCACGGTGCAGCACTTCAGCATCCGGAGCAATCTGATGGAGCACAGATTGCTGGCCTGCTGCGGCGCGGTGAGAGCCCCGGGGAAATGTGCCCGATCCAGCAAGGGTGGCAGCAATCAGTGCTCGCGTGGCCTCAATCTGTGTCTGCATGAGACCAGCCACTGACTGCATTGCAGCACTAAGCATTTGCGTGGCAGCCGCCTGTGCTACACCGAAGTGCTCCACACTCCTTGCCAGTGATTCAATGGATTCGGGCACCCTTGCCACTGCAGCCATGAGCTCAGTGTGCCTGTGCTCCGCCTGGGCGCTCATTGCAGCGAGGACCCGCTCCTCCTCTGCATTCAGTGCAGCAGGACTCGAAGCCATACTCTCCCTCTGGGGAGAAGGCCCCCAAGCTTTCCTACCCCCATCGCATTGCTGCAGCCCGCTGGGTCCTGGAGCTTCACCCTCATCAGACCATTCCCCCCTGCTCCCCTCCAGGGAAGGCGTGTTCCCAGTGTGGGCATGGGCTGCCTCGGTAGAGAGTGGCGCTGATGCTCCGTCTTCCTCTTCCTCCTCGCCTTCAGCTTCACTCCCACTAGCAGCTTGAGGGCCCATCTCCTCACCTGGTGAATCAGCATCTGAAAGCAGGGAGGTACAAGAGTGGCTTTAGCGTGAGAACAGGGGGGCAGTAAGGGAGGAATGAGTGCAGCGATTTAGTGATTTGGATTGAAAGTGTCAAAGGCTGGTGTTGTGAGGAACAAGTGGAAGGAGAGAGGACAAAAAGGTGATGACCTTACCATTGCTGTCCAGAACGAGGTCGGCATCTCCAGTGTCGATGGGACGAATCACCCAGCTTGCCACAATCCTGTGGACGCGCTCCTCAAGATCGCTGAGGGGTTGCAGCTGAGGCCGCCCTCCACCGGTCTGTTGCTGCTGTCTTCTATTATGAGACAGCTTGGCCTGCAAGTAAAAGGACGGCATCTGAGTAAATATGCAGCCATGGTCTTGCCTGAAATGCCTCCCATGGTTGAATAACCCTTACTGTATGCAGTCATGGCCTTGCCTGAAATGCCTCCCATAGTTGAATAGCCCTTACTGTATGCAACCATGGTCTTGCCTGAAATGCCTCCCATGGTTGAATAGCCCTTACTGTATGCAGCCATGGTCTTGCCTGAAATGCCTCCCATAGTTGAATAGCCCTTACTGTATGCAAAGTGTGGAATGTGCATGTGTGTTTGATGAAAGGGCCATAGGTGTTGGATGAGTGTTGGGCATTGGGGCTTTTAAGGCCCTCTGGTCATAAAGTGAGGTTGAGATGGAGGGATGGAGAGGTGTTGACAAAAAGGCACTCACCCTGACGACCCGAGTGAGGTCGTTGAACTTTTTCTGACATTGGAGATGGGTCCTAGGCACTATGCTGCTTGAGGAGACTCTCTGAGCCACCTCCCTCCACACTCTTCTGTACTCGCGTGGCAAAGGCCTCCTGCCACTCTCTGGGTACAGATGGATCTTCTGCGCTCCACCGCGCCAACCAGAGCCTCCAAGGCCCGCTCGCAGAAGTGCTGTGCTCGCTCCCTGGCCCTCTCCATAGTGTTTGGCTGCTAGATTTAGCCACAGGTCTACCCAGGCCGAGATTCAAGGCTCCAATGAGCAGGGTGTGGCTCCAGAGCAAGATCGACCCTCCCCTTTAAGAACAGATTGGCGCCAGTGTGTCTGTGTTCAATCGCTAACTGACAGCACCTGCGCTGCGCCCACCCTCTGAGGTAGCGCCTCGCTCATAAGAACATAAGAACATAAGAAATAGGAGCAGGAGTAGGCCAATCGGCCCCTCGAGCCTGCTCCACCATTCAATAAGATCATGGCTGATCTGATCCTAACCTCAAATCTTCTATCACTCTGCATCCACCCGAACCCATGTGATCTCCCGGGAGAGGCGAAAAACCAGATAAAGACCCAATGGCCAATTTGGGAGAAAAAAATCTGGGAAATTCCTCTCCGACCCATCTAGGCGATCGAAATTCTTCCAGGAGATCACTCTGTCCCTATATTTTCTACAGTACTTACCTTCTGTAAAGGCGATCTCCACCCCAGCCAGGAACAGGAATAAAACCATCTCCTGAAATCTAACAGAATTAGAACACAGTAGGAGCAGAACAAGGCTACACGGCCCCTGGGCCCGCTCCACTACCCACAGGGCCATGACCATTCCGAACCCAGACTCATGTCCAATTTCCTGCCCGCTCCCCGTAACCCTTTATTCCCTTTACTTCTAGGAAACTATCTATTTCTGTTTTAAATTTATTTAATGATGTAGCTTCCACAGCTTTCTGGGGCAGCAAATTCCACAAACCTACCACCCTCTGAGTGAAGAAGTTTCTCCTCATCTCAGTTTTGAATGAGCAGCCCCTTATTTTAAGATTATGCCCCCTAGTTCTAGTTTCACCCATCATTGGGAACATCCTCACCGCATCCACCCGATCAAGCCCCTTCACAATCCTATATGTTTCAATAAGATCGCCTCTCATTCTTCTGAACTCCAATGAGTAGAGTCCCAATCTACTCAACCTCTCCTCATATGACCACCCCCTCATCCCCGGGATTAACCGAGTGAACCTTCTTTGTACTGACTCGAGAGCAAGTATGTCTTTTCTTAAGTATGGACACCAAAACTGTATGCAGTATTCCAGGTGCGGCCTCACCAATACCTTGTACAACTGCAGCAATACCTCCCTGTTTTTATATTCCAACCCCCTAGCAATAAAAGCCAACATTCCATTGGCCTTCTTAATCACTTGCTGCACCTGCATACTAACTTTTTGAGTTTCGTGCACCAGGACCCCCAGATCCCTTTGTACTACAGTACTTTCCAGTTTCTTGCCATTAAGATAATAACTTGCTCTATGATTTTTCCTGCCAAAGTGCATAACCTCACACTTTCCAGTATTGTATTCCATCTGCCAAATCTCTGCCCACTTACTTAGCCTGTCTATGTCCCTTTGCAGGTTTTTTATGTCCTCCTCACTCACTACTTTCCCTCCCATCTTTGTATCATCTGCAAACTTTGATATGTTACACTCGGTCCCCTCCTCCAAATCGTTAATATAGATTGTAAAGAGTTGGGGACCCAGCACTGACCCCTGCGGAACACCACTAGTTACTGGTTGCCAATCTGAGAACGAACCATTTATCCCAACTCTCTGCTTTCTGTTAGAGAGCCAATCCTCCACCCACGCCAGAATATTACCCCCAATCCCGTGATTTTAGCGCCTTAAAAGAGGTGTGTAGCGCCTGATTTAGTGCTCCAATCAACTCCAGGGGCGATAAAAGCCAAGTTTGCTGTCGGAGGCGATAATTAGCGCCAGGCGCTAAACTTTGTGCCCGGCTGATAATTGCGCCCCATATGGGGTGATACCGAATTTCTCCCCTGTTATGTTTAATGTTGAAAAGCCATCAGTTGGTTATTGTCATTAAAAATTCTGATGTCAACTGTTGCAGTTGTGGCGTGTGTCATATCGCTAATGGGGCTTCGACATTGAGGGCTTAAGATGACTTGCAATTGTCAGTATGGTGGTCAGAGTGGTAGGAACCGCAGGTTCTTGGCCATTGTTGATGCTCTGGTAAGAAGCTGCGAGGCAAAGGTGCTTGATTGGCTAGGATAAGCAAATCTGGCCAAGATGAGAGCGTGCCTTGCATCCCGGCCAGCAATGTGCTCGCATGCTGCTGGCGCTGGTTGATGCACATCTGCAAGCTGGTCGTTGTCACTCTCCTCCTCCTCCTACTCCTCCTCATCTGAGGAGGCTACCTGATGAGCCACTTGTTCCTCAGGCATCTGCAAGCCACGACGCTGTGCCATGTTGTGAAGTGCACAGCAAACCACGATGATTCTGGAGACCCTGGCTGCTGAGTACTGCAGGGCTCCACCTGATCTATCCAGGCATCTGAAGCGCATCTTCAGCAAGCCGATGGTTTGCTCGATTATGGATCTGGTGGAAATGTGGCTCGAGTTGGAGCGCTCCTCAGCTTCGTTGGCTGGCCTCCTCAACGGCGTCATTAGTCACGTCCTCAGGGGATAGCCCTTGTCTCCAAGTACCCATCCGTTAAGTTGGTCTGGCGGACTGAAGGGCGGAGGCACACTAGACTGGCGCAGTATGAAGGAGTCATGGCAACTGCCAGGGTACTTGGCGCAAACATGCAAAATTTCCTTCTTGTGGTCACACACCAGCTGTACGCTGAGGGAGTGGAAGCCCTTGCAGTTGACAAAAATACCTGTATTGCGATGAGGTGCCTTAAGGGCCACATGTGTGCAGTCAACGACGCCCTGCACCCTTGGAAAGCCTGCCAGATTGTCAAACCCAACCGAACGCACAGTTACACTGGCTTGATCCTTGGAGAAATGGATATGATTGTGCGCGATGGCAAAGAAGGCATCGGTTACCTGTGTGATGCAAGTGTGTGCGGCTGCCTGGGAGACGCTGCTGATCCCTGGAATGAGCCTGAAGCAAAAAAGTTGAGTGCAGTGGTGACTTTGACGGCCACTGATAAGTGGTGTCCACCTGCTCCTCTGGGCTCCAGGTCTTACTACAGCATTGCGCAGATGTCACCCACTACCTCTCGCGAAAGTCTGAGCCTCCTTTGTCACTGCTGCTCAGTCATGTTGAGGTAGCTCATCCTCTGTCTGTAGACCCTGTTTGGGGGGCATCTCCTGCGCCGACAGGCTTCCATGCGCTGGAGCCTTCTGGCCTGTGCAGCTTCAGGTGGGTGAGCAGCAGTTTGGAGCTCCTGCTGTTGCTCCTGCAGTTGGTGCTGCTGTTGTTCAGGGTTCTGCTGTGGCCACGGCTGGTCTTCGTCCAAATCTGATGTTCAGGAGGAAAGGAAATAAATGGTTCCCATTCTTCTGGCATATACCTCAGTTGAGAAAGCGCTCATTCAACGTGGGGAGAGGGGTTTCCCAGGAGGTCACACTGGAGATGGGTGTCAGGCTCCAAACTTCCACAACAATGAGTAGGCCTGCTAAAAGTTCCCCCAGACCTGAAACAACAAAGTTCTGCCACCTGCAAATGATGATTGGTGAAAACTCCTTTTTAATGGTGGAGCTGCAGCTGTTAGTAAGCAATCCACTTGTGCTGCCACCAGGTTTCACTGGCGTGTTCCAGAGGAGGCATGCAGCACGTGGGAAAACTGTTAAAATCAGAAAGGCCTCTCAAAATTGGATTATAGAGGCACTTGACTGGTTGTTAAGGGTCTTTAGGGCCTATCTTGGAGGCGGGATGGAGACGGGGTCAGAAAACACGCATGTGGGAAAATTGCTGGGAGGCGGGATGGAGGCGGGATCAGGCCCGCCTGCCAGTTTTTGCGATTTTAACACCTCACACGCCTTCAATCCCACCTCCTCGGGCCTGGCAAAATCGAGCCCAATATCTCCTGGGGTATGTGAGTATTATTGGTGCCTATATCTCATGCATATTGCATGGAAGGGGTTATGTTTTATTATCTCATTGACTTGACTTAATACAGTATTAATCAGAAGTTTTTCAGTGTTTCCCTACTCCTCGAACAAGTATTAGAGGTAATGGATGTATCGCAATATCCTATAGTAATACCTCCACATAAGGGCAATAGGGACATATCATAATATCCTATATAAATCCTACAAGAGACAGACCAACAGGAGCAAAGCAAGTGATTAGAGAACCTAAGTCATGTATTGCTTATACGGACAATTTGAAAATACTAACTGGTTAGAGAACAGTTCATTTATTTTGTCTCCGTGTAAAAGGTGAAGCATATCTTTACCGATGCTTCATTTTCTCTTTTATTTTCTCCATATGACTTGAAAAGAAGCTGGTAGATGAATTTTATTGGCTCTTTGATGTAAAGGTTCACAGCACAACTATAAAAATTGCATACTTGCTATTTATTCAGAGAGTAATTATGGCTTCCATGTTTAGATTTAAAGCAAGAATTTAAAAATAATTCTGTCTATAAAAATTATTTTGATATATAATGTTGATAGCATTTGCTATTCCTTTACCTAGATGGAGTGGGGAAGAGAAATACTGAAGCCCCAATTTGAACTCAGGAACTTGCGGCGCCAGTGTGATGGGGCTGATGGGGACGAGAGACAAGCTTGCACAGACATGCTGGCGAGAGGACCAGGCCATTTTAACCCGCCGGCCTCACCGCCATATCCCACAACGGACTCCTGCTCAAACCCAATGGGATGACGAGGAGGCCAGCGGGCAGGAGCGGGATTTAAGGATTTTGGGCAGTAGGAGGCTGCTGCCAAAGACCCGAGGTGATGGTCCCTAGAACTAAGATAATTTGTTGATGGAATTGAGGGAGTGGGGGTTGGAAATCGGGATGCAATCGCCATCAGGGAAGTAGAGGAGAGCCTTGTTTCCTTGTTTGCCCTGAAAGGTCACTTCTGCTCCTCCTGGCCACTATTTTAACCCCCGACCGCCCCATTCTCGCCAGGTGTGTGGGATTATAATTTATTTTCCAGGAATCAATAAAGAAAGCAGAACTCTGTAACCTTGAACATAGAGGACAATCAACCAATAAGAAAGCAGGAACAGAACCAATCAAATAAATAAAACAAATTCAAATCCTTTCACCTACAAACAAATTAGAACGTAATGATAGTGCAAAGTGCCGAAATTTTATGAATAAAAAGGCAAAGTTGTTCAAAATGGCTTCTGTACAAATCTTTCATCTGCCATTTTTTTTCTCAGAATCTCAAATATCCAAGACACAAAAGAAGGTTTCTAACATAATAACTGAAGTTACGTATGAATTTTTTTGTGTTTGAGTAACTTCATTAACGCTTTCACGCTGAGGCCTCAGGCCTCTCTCAAAAGCCTGGGAGTTGATGCTATTCATAGAGCCATCACTCTGTCAACTGAAGGCAGTCACCACCTCCATTTCTGCCTGCACCTTACTGTAATGTCACCTGCAAATCTGGATATCACCCAAAGCCAGAATTACCCCAGTTAAATTCAAAGAGGAGTTTATACTCACTGCTTTATGCCTCCCATAAATGTGTTCTCACTGCATGTATTCATAAGAACATAAGAACATAAGAAATAGGAGCAGGAGTAGGCCAATTGGCCCCTCGAGCCTGCTCCGCCATTCAATAAGATCATGGCTGATCTGATCCTAACCGCCAATCCACTATGACAGGACTATCTCCTGAATCTAACAGCATTAGACACACGAAAACAGGAGCAGGATCAGGCTACACGGCCCCTGGGCCCGCTCCGCTACCCACAGGGCCATGACCTATCCGAACCTAGACTCATGTCCAAATTCCTGCCCGCTCCCCGTAACCCTTAATTCCCTTTTCTACTAGGAAACTGTCTATTTCTGTTTTAAATTTATGTAATGATGTAGCTTCGACAGCTTTTTGGGGCAGCATATTCCATGGACCTACCACCCTCTGAGTGAAGTAGTTCCTCCTCATCTCAGTTTTGAAAGAGCAGCCCCTTATTCTAAGGCTATGCCCCCTAGTTCTAGTTTCACCCATCATCTGGAACATCCTCCCTGCATCCACCCGATCCAAACCCTTCATAATCTTATATGTTTCAATAAGATCGCCTCTCATTCTTCTGAACTCCAATGAGTAGAGTCCCAATCTACTCAACCTCTCCTCATATGTCCATCCCCTCATCCCCGGGATTAATCGAGTGAACCTTCTTTGTACTGACTCGAGAGCAAGTATGTCCTTTCTTAAGTATGGACACCAAAACTGTACGCTGTATTCCAGGTGCGGTCTCACCAATACCTTGTACAACTGAAGCAATACCTCCCTATTTTTATATTCTATCCCCCTAGCAATGAAAGCCAACATTCCATTGGCCTTCTTAATCACTTGCTGCACCTGCATACTAACCTTTTGAGTTTCGTGCACCAGGACCCCCAGATCCCTTTGTACTTCAGTACTTTCAAGTTTCATCCTTATTTAAGTAGAGAAGTATTCCATAAAATAGCTGTAAATGTAAAATACTTTTAAGGTCTGTAAAACATTACTTTTTATATATAAATAGAGTGCTCACTGGGGATTGTTAGCTTCTAAAAATAGCATCATGAGTTGTGTAAAAGATTTGCAAAGCACCTTTAACTCAACGCAGAGATACCCACATCACGCTGGTGGTGATGCAGTTGGAACTGATTGATTTTATTGAAAGACGTCACCAGCCAACTCGCAGTTCAAATTATATACAAATAATGTGCAATCATGAATGTTACCATTAGATAAAATTTTGCCCACATTTTATAGAGGTGTAGGGACGAGTTTCGCTGAATACTTTAGGGGATACAGAAGTAAAGAGGTAGCCAAGGTGAGGTCTGAAGCTGAAATGCCGGTTTAGCCCACGTTTAACGCAAGGCACCATCTTGGTAAAGGAGTTGAAGCTGCACTAGGAATGGCCGCCCAGAGTCTTGATAAACAGCTGATTGCCACATAAAATGCCTGCTTGCGCTCATTAAAGAGGGTGCACGGCATTTTGGTGGCTCGCGCTTCAACTACCACCCTCTCCTAACAGCGACTAGTTGTTTGGGAATAAACACATTGTTGATGTCGATTTCAAGTGCTACTTAAAGGGATATGCACCATTTATACGGAAAATCACCATTTCATGATCATTGCTCATGGAACTGTGAAGAGGAACTCTGAAACACATTGGGAAACTTTCTGGGACACTTTGTCAAGAATTCACCAACACTCTAGCAATATTTATTCTGGAAATTTTCTAAGGACTTCACCTAAGAAGAGTATGTGTTGTGCTACTCAACCTTATAGGAGTCACCCCAGGAGAAAGGGAGTGCTTGGTCATGGGCACCTTGCTAGGGCTCCACCTTGGTCTGGATGAGGAATGGGAGGAGGACATGAGGCCAGGCAGAGTAATACCAGCTGCTGCAGCAGAGATGGACAGGAGAGTGAGGAGCCAAGGTGGCGTCCATCCCACCTGCGGGTACATAACATCCCTACTCCTCAGGACCTCCAATGCCAAATCCAAAAACTTGTGGCCCTCTCCCTCAATCCCTGAGCCAACCTGAAACCTACCACTATGTGCCAGCCAGAGCACTCCACACCTTCAGTAGAAGTGGGTGCGAGAAACCCACATATATTGCTCCATGAAAATTGTGTCTAATCAGCACTTGAGTGCTAAACCTGGAGGTATCTGGTTAGCACCTACAGGAATGTTCAAATCATGACAATCATCAATTAGCCTGAAAATTGCATGCTAAATCCAAACTTTTAAACAGGCTAGTCTTATTAGCACTGCACTCATTTAGTGCCTGTTTTCACCCTTGGGCCAAAATAACACCCCATGGGGGAAACATTCAGTACCTTAGCACCTCCCGTTAGCACCAGCAGATGGCGATAACGGGGCACTGATGCAGTAGGGCGAGGCGAATCCAGCGACGCATGGCAAATCCGGCCCCCCATTGCTGCCATCGCGATGATGTACCACCAGGGACTTCAACACCAGGCAGATTGTGACGTCAGTGAGTGTGTAACGCTCACTGTCCGCCCGATCTGGAAAATTCATTGTCACCACTTACCTTAGCAGCTCGATCAGGCAGCAACACGAGAGCTGGCATGCAGCTCCAGGAAGCCAGCTCCACTGATGTTATTTAAAGGCATCAGCAGTAATCATTCCCAGCTGTCAGGGCAGGCTAGTTTCACTGGTTTCTTGTCAGCTTCACCCAGTAGAACAGTTCCTATGAGTAATTTCAAGCTTCCTTTGTATCAGCAGTCTTCTGACAACTAGAAATGTAGCTACATTTATACTACAAAGTGCCTACATTTATTGTTCAAAGATTCAAACTGCTACACTTGGCAACATTAATGGGGGCTGTAGTGGCACCACCTCGCCCTCCAGGATCAATGGCAGAGGGAGCGTCGGCAGTGAGAAATACAGAAACATTTGTGCAGAGGGATGAGGAGGGACATCAGGGTTCTTACCAGGAGGCCTTGCCCTCCGAGTTTATTCTGACAGCACTTCTCCTACATTCAATTAGGTGAGGAGCAGTGTATTAGATGGCTCTGCATTACCAAGGTGGTGGTCACAGAACTCTGCCACCTCCTCCAAACAGACCTCCACTCTCACACCTGGATGACTTAAACCCCAGATCCCTTTTGCCCATCATATCCCCATCATACCATTCCTGTGACATGTCATATCACAGTATCCTCCTGGGTGCAAAGGTGAAATGAGAGAGACCACAAAATATTGCAAATCCATTAATAAATTTACACATAAACATATCACACATATCACATTCATTCTAATAAGTAATGACCCTTGTGCCTGCCATAGTTCAATAGCTGTGATTGTGTGCAAGGTGTGAGGTGTGGGTGTGAGTGTTGGTAAGTAGAGATTGTTGGTGGGTGAGTGCTGGTGGTCTGGTGCTTGAATGAAGCTTGTGGTACAGACGGTGGTATGTAGCATTTGTTGAAGCATTCAATCACCCTGACCACCCAACTAAGGTGGATCTGCCATGAGCACACCTGCTTCAGTCCTCTGGCTCCTTCTCCTTGTTGTGCGTCTCCTTGCTGAGGCAGCTGCACAGCCAGCAATGCTGAGAATGAGGTGCTGCAATATCAATGAAACTCCCCTTTAAGTACTGGGAAAAGGCTGTGGCAATGATGAGTTGCGATGAGACTGCACCTGATATTGGTCCACCCTTTAAAGTGTACCGCCAATGACTTAGGCCTTTAAGACTTGATTTAGCGCTCCAATCATTTCTTTGAGCAGTGAGAATGAATTTTGTGTGCAGTGTAAAGCATTAGCGTCTGGCGTTAATTCTCAAACTTTTCTAATGATACCGTCCATTCCTGGGCTATTATGAATTTCAAGTCCAATGTCTCTTAAAAAAAACAGCGAAGCCTTTCCCAAGGCTCAGAGATATTGATGGAAATGTCATAGATTTGCCATAATGATTTTCAATATTACCTGCACTCTACAAATATATTAATCGTCAACAACTCATGCTTCATAATCAATTTCTTAGGTAGAATTGCATAGCGTTTCTGTTTTGGGCACAATCGGTGATTCCAGCGCAATTTCGCATAAAATTGCGCCCATTTTGAAAAGTGTTTTCTTCACCCTGAGTTTCCCCTCAAACTTAATTGCATATCGCTAAACACAAAATCTGCCATGAACCAGTGCAATCGGGCAGCTTTTGAAAAGGTCATTTTGCTTTAAAAAATATTCCCTGGCATAGTTAAGAGTGGTAACTTGGTAAAGTTTGATTAACACAGCTGAAAATGTGTTTATTGCAAAAAATAGGCATTTTTAGTCACAGTGTCAATGCACCACCTATGAGTAACCAGATTTTAAATTACTGAAATATATACAAAACTATTTCCTAGTTAGATTGGTGTACAGTAGGCAGTGCTTTAGTATATATATTTTTTTAAATCAATCATTCAAAATCGCCTAAAAGATCCAACTTATTTTTTGGAGCCTCCTCAAACACCTGCAAAACAGCGCAATTAGTGGAAATTCCCAATGGTGATTCATTCACCCTGGGGCATGGTCAGTTTTGTGGGTGAGGCCAGCTTCTCGCGCCGTGTTTTTAAAATGGTTGTGTCTATTTGCAACACAAAATTTCTAATTGGTCCCCTTGGAGGACAAGACACACCCAACAGTTTGTCTGGAATGTGCAATTTGATCCTGCCTGCTGGAGTAATCAAGATCTTTGCAATGTGTAATTTTATCCATTCACTGTGACAGCCAAGCTCCAGAGCTCAAAGTAATAACACTACTGCTTTCAGTGAACAGACAGGGCTCATCCTCCCAGGTTAGGAACACCCACAGTGCTCACGCCGCTGAGTTCAGATAGGAATGGGGTGAGACCATGGAGGGATATTAACATGAGGATGAGAATTTTAAACTCAAGGGGGGAAATTTTTGGGGGGGTCAGTGGGCATGTTTGGTGGTGGGTCAGGTGGGAAAAAAATTTTGACAGCGGGTCGGGAACCCACTGTCAACCCGCTGCCACATGACTTTCCCAGATGTCGGGTCTGTCAACGCTGAACAAACAAGGTGCGCAGTGGTGGGGGAGGCAACTTAGGTCCTTATGACCTTGTTAAGAGTCACTTAAAAAGTATTTTGAGCTCATCTTTAAATTTTACGAGATCGCTCATGGGGTCCACGCTGCTCGGGGATTATGTCAGGTAAGGAGGTCGGGAGTTGTGTTACCATGAAATCATTTCTTTACTTGATAGCTGCAAATGTGCTATAAAAGCTCCAATTCCATAGCTGTTCACGTTTCAAGCTCAGAAGCGGTTGCTTACTGCATTTGGATTGAGTTTAATGCAGGTTGTAAGTGTTTTGGAGCAAACTCTCTATCCAGTGTCACCTCATTGGAACAACCTCTCTCGCCATTGACAGATCGCTTCTGTCATCTCAACCTCACCTGCCATCTATTATATCAGCATCAGTGCCCTTGAAACTATCTCACCTTGGTCTTCAGAATCACACCACCATCAGCCCCAACACCAGTAGCACCAGGCACACCAGCAGCACCAGGCACACCAGCAGCACCAGGCACACCAGCAGCACCAACAACAACACCAAACTTCTCCGTAATTGACTGCTTCTGTACAGGACACAGGACATCAGCACCCGACCACATTGCTGTCCGGGACGGCAGGGATGGCCTCACCATGGCCACATTTACTTCACTTGATGCTGTTCACCGTGGCTGCCACATGATGTGCCAGGTTGGCACCACCCCACACCAACATCATAAAGCATCCCTACAATGCTCAAGCCATTCCTTTCACACTCATCAGCATTGTGGGGGGTACCGTTATTTCTCACTATTCACTGCAACTCACTAAGCCACTTCCAAAGGTACACAAAAATCTGTCCAAGAACGTAAAGTGTTGAAAATAAAGATTTCAATGTCTGACACCACATTAACAGAAACTTTGCATGAACATTGGCTAAAAAACACAAGTGCCTACCCTTGTGTGTTGTTAGTTGGTATGATTGGACTAGGAAGAGGGTAAATGTGAGGGGTGGCTAGTGAGATGGGAAAGTGATAATGTAGATAGAGAGGGATGGGTGGAGGTGCAAGGTAAGTTGGTGTGAGTAAGGACGTGCAGGAGAAGGGTAGGGAAGGCAGAGTGATGGGGATGTGATGAATGGCACAGCAGGATGAGGTTGAATGTGGCTTTGCAGTAATGTTTCATGATCTACTGAGATCATTGAAAGGTTTGCGCCACTGCAGCCAGGTCCTCCTGATGACATCCCTGCTTGTGTCATCCTGTGCAATGTGCAACCAGGCTGTATTGGTCAACTGGGGAGGTCTCTTCCGCCCATTGGAAAGGAAGAGGACCTCCCTGCCTGCTGTGACTCCCTCCATAAGCATATGGAGGGAGTCATGGGAGAGCCTGGGTGCAGCCGTGCACCTCTGTGCAGTGCTTGTCTGTGTTTGCAGCACCTCAATGCTGTAGAACACTGACAGCACAAATGTCAAAATAAATTTGCACATGGTCCCTTAAAGGAAACTGGCTGGTGAGACATCATCAAATGACGTCATCACACCCACTTCCTTCAATTGGCCAGCAAACATGCTGGGTGGGCTTAACAAGCCCAATCAGCATAAAATCATTCTACAGAACAAGCTGAAGCCAGCAGCGGGGCCGCGACCCACCACCGACTCCGGACGCACCGGATCTGTCGAGGTAGGGGAAATCACGGCCTAGGTGTAGATGGACAATGTTCCCTCTAATTTTGGGTGCGCAGTCCCTTTAAATAGGTTGCATGGCCCATTCAAAATTTTGTGCATGCAAAAATCTCCCATTCAAAAGCCGGTAAGCGACCTGTGGGGATCCTCAAGACAGCTGCACAGCTGTGTAGCTTAGCGGGAACATTGTTGGTGAACCGTGATACAATGTAAGTCAATGAGCACAGGGGCGATGGGTGAATGGGACTTGCTGCGTGTTAGGATATTTGCAGCAGAGTTTTGGATGAGCTCAAGTTCATGGAGGGTGGAAGATGGAAGGCTGGCCAGGAGAACATTGAATAGTCGAGTCCGACAAATAACACATTAATGTAATGTTATGCATGTTGTAGGACCATAGAATCATAGAATAGTTACAGCACAGAAGGAGGCCATTCGGCCAGTCGAGCCCATGCCAGCTCTCTGCAAAAGCACTTCAGCTAGTTCCACTCACTCAACCTTTCCCCGTAGCCCTGCAAATCTTTTCCTTCAATTACTTATCCAATTCCCTTTTGAAAGCCATGATTGAATCTACCTCCACCATTCTTTCAGGCATTGCATTCCAGATCATAACCACTCGCTACGTAAAAAAGTTATTCCTCATGTAGCTTTTGGTTCTTCTGCCAATCACTTTAAATCTGTGTTCTCTGGTTTTTGATCCTTCCACCAATGGGAACAATTTCTCACTAACGACTCTGTCTAGACCCCTCATGATTTTGAACACCTATATCAAATCTTCTCTCAACCTTCTTTGCTGTAAGGAAAACAACCCCAGCTTCACCAGTCTATCCACGTAACTGAAGTCTCTCATCCCTGGAACCATTCTTGTAAATCTTTTCTGCACCCTCGCTGAGGCCTTCACATCCTTCCTAAAGTGCAGTGCCCAGAATTGGGCACAATGGACGCAATTTTCCTATTGGAGGCGGGTTGATGCGGGTTGCGGTTTGGACGGTTTTCAAACCCGCCTCCACTGTCAGGTGGGAAAAATGTGCAATTTTCCCCTAATTGGACAGTTAATTTCAGAGATGTGGTTCCCCTGGGCCAATTACTCTTTGGAGACTGAAACTTGCCTCTGCTGACGTCACTTATCCAGCTTCATTTAAGGGCTGCTTGCTGCCTTGGCTCATTCCACTGGTTTTTGGTCGATGCTGCACCACCTCCAAACTTTCATCTCATTGAAGAATGGCCAGCTCCAAGGCAAGGGCCTCCTCGAGGTTCTCGGATGAGGCGCTGGGTATCCTGGTGGAGGGGGCGAGAGCTAGCAGGGAGATGCTCTTCCCCTCATCTGGGAGGAAGAGGCCTCCCAAAGAAACCAAGGCGGTGTGGGTCCAGCTGGCAAGGGATATAACCTCCAGATCATTGTGCAGCAGGACATGGCTGCAGTGCCATAAAAGTTTCAATGACCTTGTAAGATCAGGCAAAGTAATTATACCGTCAGCTTGACCCACCTTCTGCTCCCATTCTCCTCTCATCACCAGCACTCTGCATTGTGAACCTCCTCCTACACATCCCACTTTACCCTTACAACCCTTGCACCCTTCACCATCCCTCTCACTCTATGAACCCAATCACTTCACTATTCGACAATGCTGCCCTCACACTCCCTTTCAAAGTAATGCAATGACAACGACTGACAAGGAGGGCCCTTGGCCATGGGACCTCACTCCATCTTTGTCTCCCTCTAAGCATCTATGCTCTGGACTCTCTACACTCACTCCGTCATTCTCACTCCAACTCCACTTGTCTCCCTCACTGCAGGAAAAGAGAGCCCACAATAGAAGGGAAAGGGCGAAGATAGGAGGAGGGCCACCTTCCCTCGCCCTTCTCACCCAGGCTGAAGAGGTGGCCCTGGACATCGCCGGCGCAGAGGTGGAGGTGGAAGTGGGGGATGGACAGACGGGCGATGCAGACCAAGCTGGTGACAGAATAGTTTTGCATCTCTCTCATTTACACTGCTTGAGTGACTGAAATGGCTGCTGCTGTACATTATTAGAATGCCACATGAGCATCTGCACTATTGCATGTGCATGCCACACTTCCGTCAAATGTCTAACCCATGCCTTTACTCCCCTACAGAACTATCCACAGAGATCCCCTCCCCCCCTCCCACTGTCAATGAGGAAGAGGCTGAGTAGCAAGATTCCTCAGGGGAACCTGCAAGCTCTGAGGGTGCAGCAAGATGTAAGCGCACCCAGCACCAGCGCAGATACTCACACCTCGGTGGGACCTTCGGGACATAGAGTAGCATCACATCTCACAGGTGAGCATCAGCAGGTGGTGGAGACAGGGACAGTAGTTGAGAGCCCTCGTTGGAGGTCGCAGAACTCTCCTAGCTTTGCTCCGCTGCATGTGGACCCTGTGCCTCTTGGTCCATCCAAAAAGGAGAGCGGTGCTGGAACTCCAGGGGCAGTTGCAGGAGTCTCTGACAGGTTTTGTCTCCAGGGTCACTGCGAGTGTGGAGAGGATGGAAGAGTCCATCGCTAACATGAGCAGTGCCTTTGTGGAGGCAATGGCGCATGAACGCACCACCACGGAAAGGATGGCAACCTTCGTGGAAAGTATGGCTACTGTGATGAAATATTCCATTCATCACTGCCTGTGACTGTGGTTGGTTTCAGGTTCCCCCTTACCATTGTATTGCCTGTGACTGTGGTTGGTTTCAGGTTTCTCCTCACCATTGTATTGTGTATTGGAATGTATGGAATGTGTTGTGTGTAGGGCTCCGCCCATACCTGGCCTCTATGTAAGCCAGCTCAGTCTGGCCTCACAGCCAGTACTGCAGACCTCCAGGGAAGATACCTCTCTCCACTGTGTGTTATCTTCTAAGTTAATAAAAGCCTTGTTTTGTTTCGCTAACATCGAGTCTCGGGATTATTGAGGCACATCAGCTACCTCCATGGTTACGAGGCTACCTCTCTGGAAAGGGTGTCTACCTCTCTGGAAAGGGTGGCTACGGTAGAGGAGAAGATGGCTATGGCCATGGAGGACCTAAGCTGCCAGAGTCTGGAAAACATGGTGAATGTTCAGAATAGACTGACATCTCTGGAGGAGCGATGGGCAGCTATTGAGCAGAGAAACCAGAGCTTCATGGAAATCCTCTTGAGTAGGACTGCCAGTGCAGATACGGGTCCCCATGGCACCCCTGATGTGCAGCAAGGTGCTCTCAAGCCACTTGTAAGCGCTGAGCTGCACCTGACCCATGAGAGGGAAGTTGATGGTGGAGAACAAGGAAGTAGGGGCTCCTCTCCAAGCGCTCACACTTCCATGCTACTGCATAGCCCTCAGTCAAAGCCCCACTAGAGTCCGCACCCAACTGAGATGGGCATCTCAGCCCCTGCACTGCCGCAGGATGAGCAGACGTTTGGCAAGCCCTCACAGGCTCGGAAACCCAGAGGACGCCCACCAAAAGTGCCAAAGCAGGAGCAGCATGAAAGTGAGCAAGAGGCCTCCACTTCTGCTGAAGCCACAGGGGGAGCACCACATAGGAGCACGCGCAAGAGAAAAATAAAGCACCATTAGCCACAGGGTAGGCACTTAGGTGATTGTTTCTGTTTATTGATGAAATGTCATCCCTGTGTGAATGTATTAAAATGAGGTGATGGCAAGCTGTTGGCGTGATAGCATCTGTTATTTCAGCTTAGGCAGCTCCACATTGCAGGCTCCATGACACTTGCTTGGTCAGGTTGGTGGTCAGAGTGAAAGGGGGCCACAGAGTTATGTCCATTGTCTATCATATGTTAAGAAGGAGCCAAGCACATGTGCCACAATGGACAACCTATGCAAATCTGGCCAGGATGAATGCATCCCATGCATCATGGGCAGCCATGTGCTCACATGCTGCCGCTGCTGCTGTTAGATGTGCCGCCGCTCAGTCCTGGTCCTGATCCTGGTCCTCGTTGTCTTCATCCTCCTCCTCCTCCTCCAACTCCTCCTCCTCATCATCGGAGGCTATTAACTGAGCCACTTGCTCATCAGGAAGCTGCAAGCCATGATGCTGTGCCACGTTGTGCTGCGCACAGCAGACCATGACCATTGTGGAGACCCTGGCTGCTGAATATTGCAGGGCTCCACCTGATCTGTCAAGGCATCGGAATCGCATCTTCAGCAAGCCAATGGTTTGCTAGATAATGGACCTGGTCGAAATGTGGCTGGCTTTGTAGCGCTCCTCAGCCTTGTTAGCTGGCCTCCTGATCGGCATCATTCGTCACTTTGTCTGGGGGTAGCCGTTGTCACCAAGGCGCCATCCGTTAAGATGGTTTGGCGGATTGAAGAGTGGAGGAACACTAGAGTTCCGCAGGATGAACGAGTCATGGCAACTACCACAGAACTTGGCGCAAACATGCAAAATCTCCTTCTTGTGGTTACACACCAGCAGCACATTGAGGGAGTGGAAGCCCCTGCGGTTGACAAAGATAGCTGGGTTGTGATGGGGTGCCCTGAGGGCAGTCTATGATGCCCTGCACCATTGGCAAGCCTGCCATATTTGCAAAGCCAACCGAACGCACGGTTACACTTGCTTGATCCCTTGAGAAGTGGATGTAATTGTGCGCCTTTGTGAAAAGGGCATCGGTAACCTGCGTGATGCAACTGTGGGTGGCTGACTGTGAGATGCCACTGAAGTCTGCTGATGATCCCTGAAAGGAGCCTGAGGTAAAAATTTGAGTGTGGTGGTGACTTTGACAGCTACTGGTAAGGGGTGTCCACCCGCTCCTCTGGGCTCCAGGTGTTGGTGCAGCAGTGCGCAGATGTCTCCGACAACCTCTCGCGAAAGTCTCAACCTCCTTTGGCACTG
This sequence comes from Somniosus microcephalus, assembly GCF_052327205.1. Lineage (NCBI taxonomy): Eukaryota > Metazoa > Chordata > Chondrichthyes > Squaliformes > Somniosidae > Somniosus > Somniosus microcephalus. Next base: position 35,483,083 of record NC_140996.1, read on the forward strand.
CTTTCACTCATGTTGAGGTAGCTCATCCTCTGTCTGTAAACCCAGAGAGGGGGGTATCTCCTGTGGCGACGTGCTGCCATTCTACCCTGTGCAGTATCAGGTGGGTGAGCAGGAGGTTGGTGCTCCTGCTGCTGGTGCTGCTGAGCTCTCACTTCCCCGCCCCCCACCCACCCCTTTGATCACGTTCTTCCCCCCACCCCATTGTTCTCACTGTACTCCCCCACAACAAGTTTCTGACCTGCTCCCCCTGAGTTCCTGACCTCCCCCCTCTCCGAGCTCCTCTCTCATCCCTCCACTTTTCGATCCGCTCTCATCTCCGATATTGCAGCTCTGACTGGGATTACAAACTCCTGTTGGGTTTCAGTTATGGCTGAATAAGATAGTGAGGCTAGAAAAACAGCGCTGCCGAAGGGCCGCTTTGAATCATTATTCTCTTGTCCTTTCGAGCCCTGGTTACAGAGCTACAACATTTGTTGTAAACACATGGATGCCCACCATTCAAACAAGGATGGCAGTCAAAGATGTCACCTTTGCATCACTGCGCACGCTTTTTGTTTCCCCTAATCAGTATAATTTCCCTCCGTCACTGCTGGAACTACTGCCCCATTCTCAGTCTCCTCTGTGCATCGGTCCTCTTTTCAATAATCGCACTCTCAAACTTGGCGCGACGTTTCCTTAACAGAAGTAGGAATAAAAACATGGGCAGCACGGTCTCGTCCGCCATGCTGATTGAGTGCGATTTTTAACCCGGGAAGTGTTCAGAGCCACTGCCACCCCTGGCCCGGAACTCCCGCCCGCTTGTTGCGCCTCCGGGAATTAGAACCAAATATAAGTGCTCTCCAAGACTAATCTTTCGATCCCCTCTCCTCTGCCCGCACACCCATCCGATCCACTGACCGTCTCCACACAAACCGAGGAAAGCGTGCCAGCGCATGTGTGACTGCATCACGTGCGCATGTGCAGTAACAAAGGGATACGCATGCGCAGAGGGAGTCAAAAATGGCGTGCAAATAATCACTCCATTTTAAGTGTAGTGCAAAAGTTTGTAGAAACTCGAGTTGCACTGAATGCAATTTGCGTTTAAAATTCCATGATCCTTTGTGCTGGTTAGGCCAATATTGGGCGAATTGCTCTGAAGAAAACAGTGCAATCGAGCAGAAACTCCAGGCCAACGATCTTTGTGGGGTGTAGCAGATCTGAAGCAGACATGTACATCAGCCTGGCTGTTAAGCATACAGCTACCAACACAGCCCATGATCAAAGAGAATGCATTCCACATGCCTATACAGAGTAACTATTGTGCTGGATTAATCAATATAAAAAATATTTTAACAAAAGCTCATTTGTAGCACATTTCATGTAAGTTAGTGGTTCTTTCAAAAGGAAGGTGTTGAACAAATAAACCAGACAAAATTTACACTGTGAAGCAAATAGTTAAATCTGAAAAGCAGAACAAGAACAGCTGACACGCCAGTAGCTGTGTACCAATGAAATCTCCCAGCATTATATTTTATCAGGAAATGTTTCAATCTTTGTAGCAGTGACACACAATCAGTAACCTTGAACGCTCTATGCATTTCAGAAATGTACAAATCCCAGTAATGTCGAGAAGCTTTGGCTGCTGGAAATGTAACTCAGAGATGAGCTGCATTGATGAAAATGTCAGGGTTTTGTTAACTCATTCACTAGGAGTCCATTATCAAAGGTAAAAATAAACATTGATTATGCCACCAAATGAATCATTTAGTCGATCAACTGAAAATGATATTTAAAAAAAACTGTGTGACAGATTGAGTGTCTAAGAATATGATTAATGAACCAGAAGTAAAGAATCACTGTCTCCTTGAGCGATGCATCTACAGCTGAATATTTCAATCAAAATGACAGTGATCAGTTAAAAGAGACCTTTCACTGACTGCAGTGTAACAGGTCAGTCATTGACCCAGTATATGAAAGGGCTCATTCGATATTATAGTTTTGCAGTGCATGCAGTAGGAAGTGATCACTTAAACACACAAATGAAAGCTTCCCACAACAACTTGGGAGTGAAGTTCAACTTTGATGGGGATGCAAAGCTGGTGGTAGTGGATTGGTTGCTCGTTTTACAACCCGCCCAATTTTCCCTTCCCATTTCACACACAGTTTTGTAGTAATGTTTCATGGCATCGGGTACATTGTGACCATCAAGTCTGCCTGTTCGTTTCCTTCTTGCTCATTGGTTAACTCTCCATGTTTTTCACCTTTATGTTTGGTTATTTTCTACTTTTGTTATTCGCCAATCATATGATGCAAAGCTTTTCTCCCAGTCTCGGTGTTTTCCCCAATCACATTTGTAAAGTCTGTGGGTTGTGCAGTTAATAAATACACAGACTTCAGAAGTAACAAACAAACAGGTCTTTACTATTCGAAGGTCCGGGCGAATCTGCCCCAGCAATCCTGCCACAACACTTATATACTGGTGTGGTCACTATCGGTATTACAGTATACAGAAGCCAAACAAATAGTGCCACACCGAAAGTAGTCCTCTTAAAGGTGAACGGTTACATTCAATAGTTCCCTTAAAGGTAGACGGGTACATACACTACAATCCTCCCTTTTTAGCTTATTACTTACTAAGTCCATAGTGAACATACATTCTAACATATATACAGGTTTATGTAAGACAGTTCATAGATTCAGTCTTTCCGGGGGTTTCCGGATTCTGTCCGGATAACGCCGCAGTGGTGTCGTCATTTCAGGCGGGCTAGGAGGTGCTTCTGGCAAGGTCGATTCGGCTTGAAAAGCCGTGTCAGGTTCAGCTGACTCCAGTATCACTAGATCGGAAGGTGGTGTTCTGGGTATCTCAGTTTCAACATTACCCGGATAAGGTGGTGAAGTCGGTTGCCCATTTGTGGCGGACCCTATGATTTGGTCAACATGGCGCCTTATTGTCTCCAATGTCCACGGTGTACATCAATGGCCCCAGCCTTTTCCCAATAGTTCCAGGCTGCCATTTCTCAGTACAGTAGTCCCGGGCCAAAACTCGTTGACCGATCTGGAAAGATCTAGTGACCCTGTCGTTCATGCCCTGGAATTGCCGGTTCTCTACGTCTCTTCTGACGTTTGGTTTTAGTAAATCCAGCCGGCATCTTAGGCGTCTATTACAGAACATTATTGTGGGAGTTTGATTTGTGACCGCATGTGTCGCATTTCGGTATGCCAACAAAAAGCTATCCACCTTATGTTGCAGACTTATATTTTCATTACTCATGGCCTTTACGGCCTTCTTGAAGGTCTGGACAAACCTTTCAGCCAATCCATTGGAGGCGGGATGGTATGGGGCTGACGTGTAATGTTTAACCCCATTGCTCTTTAAGAATTTCTTGAATTCTTCGGACACAAATTGTGGTCCATTATCAGAACAGATCTGTTCCGGCAGGCCATTCCGAGCAAACATAGTCCTTAACACTGTGATGGTTTTTTCCGTCGTGGTGGTGGTCATCTTAATTACTTCCGGCCACTTGGAGTGGGCATCCACCGCTATTAGAAACACCGAGTCCATAAATGGACCAGCAAAGTCGATGTGTACTCTTTGCCAAGGCGATGAGGGCCACTCCCATGGATGCAGAGGAGCCTGGGGTGGCGCGTTCTGAACCCTCTGACATCCTAGGCAGTTCTTCGTGATCTCCTCTATGTCTCCATCAATGCCTGGCCACCACACAAATGCTCTTGCTAGATTCTTCATCTTTACTCCCCCCAGATGTCCTTCGTGCAGCTCCTTTAGCACCTTCTTTTGGAGTTTGGGTGGAATCACCACTCTAGATCCACACATCAGGGATCCTCGACACACTGACAGTTGTTCTTTCCTCTGTGCAAATGCTTGCAGTGTTGGTTCGCTCTGTGCTGGCCATCCCTCCACCGTTACATCATAGACTCGTGAAAGAGTTGGGTCATTCCTTGTCTCATTCTCAATCATTGAGTTTGTTATCGGTAGACACTCCACTATGGATGAGTGGAACAACTCTACTGGGTCCACTATACTCGCTTCTTCTACCATCGGCAATGGCAAGCGTGACAACCCATCAGCATTTCCATGCTGTTTAGACCTTTTGTACTCAATTTCGTATTGGTGTGCCCCAAGTAACACGGACCACCTTTGTAACCTTTGTGCTGTCATGGTGGAAACGGCCTTATTTGGGTTGAATATGGACACCAACGGCTGGTGGTCTGTCAGCAATGTGAACTTTTTACATTGTAGGTAATGGTTGAATTTCTTCACGCCCCACACAAGACTGAGGGCCTCCCTATCTGTTTGGGCGTAATTTTGCTCCGCGGGTGTCAATGATCGGGACGCGAAAGCCACTGGCCTTTCTGAGCCATTTGGTAGCCTGTGCGAGAGTACTGCCCCAATTCCGTACGGGGAAGCATCGCAAGCTAGACGAAGGGGTAATGCTGGGTTGAAATGAGCCAACACTTCTTCAGAGGTAATCAACTCCTTGCTTCTGCGAAAAGCCTTTTTGCATTCTTCACTCCACTTCCATGGTGTTTCTTTCCGCAACAGGTCATTCAGCGGATGCAGCACCGTGGATAAATTTGGCAGAAACTTGTGATAGTAATTAATCAACCCCAAGAATGATCTTAACTGTGATACGTTTCCTGGAGCGGGGGCCTTCACGACCGCTTCTATCTTTTCAAGTGACTTATGCAGTCCTTCTCGGTCAATGACATGACCGCAGTATGAGATCCGTTTTTGGAAGAACTCACACTTCTTGCGATTAACCCGAAGGCCATACTCCTTCAACCTGGTGAGTACCAGTTTCAAATTCGTGAGGTGTTCTTCCTCATCTTTTCCCGTGATTAAAATGTCATCTAAATAGCACTGCATGCTTGGAATTCCTTGTAACACCTGTTCCATGGCCCTCTGCCAAATTGCTGGCGCCGAAGCTACCCCAAAGACCAGTCTATTGTAGCGATACAAGCCTCTGTGAGTGTTGATGGTGAGGTACTGGCGTGACTCTTCCTCAACCTCCATCTGTAGATATGCTTGAGCCAGATCTATTTTCGTGAAATGCTTCCCTCCAGCCAACGAAGCAAAGATATCTTCAATCCGCGGAAGCGGGTATTGTACCGTGTGAAGCACCGGATTCACAGTAATCTTGAAATCTCCGCAGATACGGACCTTCCCCGGTCCCCCTGGCTTATTACTCGGTGAGGACTTCATGACGGGAACAATGGGCGTGGCCCACTCACTCCAGTCCACCTTTGACAGAACCCCTGATCGTTCGAGTTCTTCCAGTTCTGCCTCCACAGCTGGTCGTATTGCGTAAGGTACCGATCTGGCCTTAAAAAACTTTGGGCTTGCATTTTCTGCAATCTTAACCTTTGCTTTAATACCTCGCAGTGTTCCCAGTCCTTGCTGGAATACCTCCTTAGCTTCGTCCAATATTCTGGACAACCGCTCAGGTTTGACATCCTCTTTTTCGGAATCCACCGTCATGGTGTTTAGTGACTGCCAGTCCAATTTTATTTTTCGGATCCACTCCCGTCCCAGAAGTGGTGCTCCTCCCTCAGGCAATACATACAGGTCCAACCGGTGATGATCTTTATCCTTGTATCTCACCTTGACTTCTATCATTCCGATGGGGAATACTTTGTGCCCCGTGTATGTCTGTAGTACTAGTTCCGTATCCCGTAGTGGAATATGCTTGAATTTTTTTTTATAGTCATGCTTATTCATGACCGTCAACGCTGATCCAGTGTCCACTTCCATTTTTACTTGGACCTTTGCAATCTGTAGCGTTATCCAGATAGTTTGTCGGTCAGCTTCATTGCTCACGTTGTGAATTCTCAGACTGTCCAGTCCTTTGCATTTGGAGTGTGAGACCGACTTCTGTTCCCTCAGACTCTTCTTAGTCACCTCTTGTACCTTTCCGTACCATTTTTGTGGTGACTTCTTATTGTTGTACGTTGCTCCTGACCGGCATACCTTAGCTATGTGCCCGATCTTGCCACATTTCCTGCATTCTTGGTTTTTAACCCAGCATTGATTCTGGTCGTGTGTTGTCTTCCCACAACGGTAGCATTTTGTTGTGCTCGAAGTAATTTGGTCCACCCCTAGTGCCGCCGCCTTTAGCTGCATTTCCACCGTTCCTTTCGCTGCGGCTTCGTGCGATGCAGCTATGAGGACAGCCCTGTCCAGTGTGAGGTCATTTTCTTCCAGTAGTCGCTTCTGCGTTCCTTCTTTGGACAATCCGCATACGAACTTGTCACGCAGTGCCTCTGTCAGATTCCCTCCAAACTGGCAGTATTTCGCTATCCTACGCAGTTCGACCAAGTATTCCGCATTGCTTTCGTCTTTCCTCTGCGTTCTTGCGTAGAATTTGAATCGTTCAGCCAGCATCAACGGTGTGGGGTTCAAGTGATCCTTCAGCACTGCTACAATATCATCGAAAGTCTGATCTGCCGGTTTAGCTGGTGAGAGAAGATGCTTCAACAACCCGAATGTTTTCGCACCCATCATGTTAAGTAAGGTTAAAGCTTTTTCCTCCTTAGCTATTTTGTTAGCCTTACAATGTATCTCAATACGTTCTACGTACGTGGCCCAGTCTTCTATCTCCGAATTGAACTCGTTGATGTCCGCCCGCTTAGGCATCTTTCTTTCCTTGGGTACAACACAAGTATTTCTTCAAGTATTCTTATTTATTTGTTTATTTCTAAGATGGCGGTTTTCCCGCGAAAATGGCGGTTTCCCGCTCTTACCTTCTCGCCCCGCCCACTTCAATCGTCTTCTCCGCCTAATGGCGGCTTCCCGCGTTTCTTCCCTGGTGGAAGGGGTACGCTTTCCCCACAGCGGACAGGTTCAGCCGCTGGGCTGGCTTCCGCACAGCTCCCCTTACTCGGCTCTGTCTTTTCCTCCCGCCCGCACGGCTCTACCGGCGCTGGGTACCCCGTTGGTGGAGAACAGCTCAGCCGTTGGACTGGCTCTCGCGCAATCTCTCTCCCCTTGCTCGGCTCTGTCTCTCTCTCTCACCCGCACGGTTCCTGTTCGCCTCCCAGCCCTCTCGCAGACCGGTGTTTCCTTCCCCGGCTGCGCTGGGTTTCTCTTCCCGCGCCTACTCCCAGTCTCAGCGCTTCGTGGCTGCGGTCGCTGCCCGGCTTTTCCCGCCGATCGCGGTCCGGCTGTCACCCGACGCCGTTGGACCCGACTTCTGACCGGCTCAGCTCCCCCTCGACCGAGGTCGAGTGCTCTGCCCTTATCCTCCGGATACTTCTACACCTTCCCCTACTCACAGTCTCTTCGGCCGCCTTGTTCCCTGCTGATCGGCTCACTCCGTACCGTGGTCGAAGGGTAGTCAGTGCCTGTTGCAGACGGAAGCTTTTGTTGCTAAAGTCTTCCACCTTTCTCCTGCTGCAGCCTCGTGTTTTCTTCCAGCAGCACGACGAGGGCGGTTGCCTCTCTTCGACGCTCTTCTTGCTTTGGTAATCTTGCCGCAGGGTACGATCGGACTCGTCGCCACTGTAAAGTCTGTGGGTTGTGCAGTTAATAAATACACAGACTTCAGAAGTAACAAACAAACAGGTCTTTACTATTCGAAGGTCCGGGCGAATCTGCCCCAGCAATCCTGCCACAACACTTATATACTGGTGTGGTCACTATCGGTATTACAGTATACAGAAGCCAAACAAATAGTGCCACACCGAAAGTAGTCCTCTTAAAGGTGAACGGTTACATTCAATAGTTCCCTTAAAGGTAGACGGGTACATACACTACAACATTCTACACCCTCCACCCCAAAACATTGCCATGCCATCATTCCGAAACAGGAATTATCCACCAAATCACCAAAAAAAAAATAATCAAAGCACAGTTGTCATCACTGTCCTGCCCAGATTAAAACTGAGAGGAAAGCTTTTGATAATAAAGTAAATTTAAATATTGTGAATCCTGAGGTGAATGAATCATCATATCCTCCTAGAAATAAAATGGCAGACTATGCAAAAATCTGCAATTTAATTTATAACATGCTAAAAGATGCCTCAGCCTGCAAAAACTTCTACTTGATTTAAAGAGCCAGCACCCATATTCCTCTTTGTGCCCACTTATGCTTCACTTCCAGGCCACTGGTGCTTCACACCTGAGGTTACATAAGAACGTAAGAAATAGGAGCAGGAGTAGGCCATTTGGCCCCTCGAGCCTGCTCCGCCATTCAATAAGATCATGGCTGATCTTCTACCTCATCTCCACTTTCCTGCACTATCCCCATATCCCTTGATTCTCTTAATATCCAAAAATCTATCGATCTCTGTCTTGAATATACTCAATGACTCAGCCTCCACAGCCCAATGGGGTAGAGAATTCCAAAGATTCACCACCCTCTGTGTGAAGAAATTTCTCTTCATCTCTGTCCTAAATGGCCGACCCTACTACTGATGTCAGGCTAACTGGTCTGTAGTTCCACGTTTTCACTCCCCCTCCTTTCTTAAATAGTGGGGTTACATTTGCTACCTTCCAATCCGCAGGAACCGTTCTAGAATCTATGGAATTTTGGAAAATGACAACCAATGCATCCACTATCTCTATAGCCAGCTCTTTCAAAACCCTAGGTTATTATTTATTTGTATTCATTTTCTTTCTTCTGTAAGTCAGTCCATCTCTCCAATACCCAGCCCCAGTTCCCTCTCACTCTCATTAACAACCTAGCAACCTGCACTCTGATGAATGCTGCAGGTGATCTGTTAGTATATATAAATAATTTGTGGGCATCTCACTATAATAATCTGATATTTACAAAACTAAATTGAATAATTTGGCCGTAGATATTTAATCCTATGACAAATAAATTTTCTAAGGGTAGATTATATGACTTTGCAAACCTAGCATGGAGCTCCATCTGCCAGGAGTGCATATTGGGAATTCGGTCATGGAAATAAGTAGGCCCTGCGGGATTTTCAGTCCTGGAATATAAATCCTATTAAGGCGATCACCTTGCTGACTGCAAATGAAATGAATTGTGGGAGAAGCCGGCAAAAGGTTGTTTTTACTTTTATAGGATTTGATTTCTTCACCAATTCATATTCTGATTTCAATATTATTTGGCATACAATTAAATGTTTCTTCCAATAAAATAATCCTTAAGTCCCATGGAAAAAGCAAGAAGCTGTTTTAACACAGCACCCTTTCTGTGGAATTATTTTTAAGGATAAATATTGACATTAATAATACAGGAAAAGCCATTGCCTAATCATTTTGTATACCAAAAGAATAGAAAGACTTAAAATTGTGTATCATCTTATCGGGAACATTTAAAAGTGCTTCATGTAAAGAAAATTACATTGAATTCCAGTGACCGTTGATATGTAGGCAAGTACGCCAGTCATTTCATACAAAGTAAGCTCGTACAAAAAGCAATGGCTTGGATTTTGCAATCAGCGGCATAGGGACGGCATTCATCGCTGACCTCAAAGAAAGCTGCCCACAAACACTTAGTGGGCTCTAGAGCATGATTTCCCCTATTCCGACGTGACTTTCAATCTATAGGAGATCTATGGTGTTCAGCAACAGTGAAGTCATCAAGCAGGCTGAGCAGCCAATCAGATTGAAGAATTTTCACCGACAGCAAACCAGGAAGTAAAAAGCACAGATTATAATAAATTTTTAAGAATTTTATAGAAAGCAAAATAAATATTGGGACATACACATGAGATTAAAGTAAAAGTCAAAATATCAAACAAACTTCAAAAACATAAAATAAAGATTTAGTTATATTATTTTAAAAATCATGGAATTTTTATCAAGGAATGGAGGGAATGATACTCCAGAGTCATAAAATTAGTTTTCAAGGGCCAGAGAGGTTGATTAGCAGTAATTATGACTTAGTATACTGTTAAAAACTTTGTTACACCTCATTCAACAGAGTTTAACATTTTCAATCGTTTTTACAGCAATAATAGTGTGTAAAAAGTTAAAGTTCACGTCAAATCACTGGTTCTGTGTTGGTTGCATCTGCAAAGACTGCAACAGCGCACCCTGTGGAGGAACAGGGTATCAGTGACAGCAACTTCTGTATTTCTGTGTTTAACTGCACATGTGCGGATTCCAGAAGTTGCTGTCATTACACAGTAATGACGGTGAGCGCTGACAGTTTTGCTATCATTACAACCGCAAATTCCAGACCAATGAGATGAATGACTAGTTACTCTGTTTTTTGATGGTGTGGGTTGCCACAAACATCCTCCTCTTTTTCAAAGAGTGTCATGGGATCTACAATGTCCATCTGAACCACAGTGGCATTAAGGCTCTTTGTTTATGCCTCATCTGAAGAAGGACAGCTCCCACATTGCAGCACTCCCTCAATGTTGCACTGGAGTGCCAGCTTAAATTAAGTAGTTAAGTTCTGAACAATCTTTACTACCCTGCATTAACAGCCATGTGCAAGATACGCTCCAGCCCTTCTGCCATAAAATAAACAGCATCTACCCAAATACCAAAATCCAAAGTATTCATGTCATCTAACATTATAAGATCACCAGTTATTATCGGAACACACAAAGATTTCAAACAGCATTGTGATTTTACTGGTTTAAAGAATGCTCTAAAATCTATTTCTAATCTCAGTGTGAGCCTCTAGTGCCTGCCTTGTGTTCTCTTCCCTACTCTAGTGCTTCTATGAGTGGCTGTAACGCAACAGGAGGGAGGCTGCTGTGGTTCATTCAGGGGCTCGTGAGATGCTCATGGACAGCGACCTCTAAGAGTTTAGGCCAGACTGCAACAACTCAGTGTCTGCCCGGGCAGTCTACCCCAGCTGGCTTTCCAGCACCAGGATGAGCGTTGGTTCAGAGGGGCACAAGGAAACAGAAGTGCTATTATCATGAGAGATGACATGATGTTCCATTCCCATAGCATGATTGTTCTTGTTACCGGGTTGTCGCTCAGCACAGCTACTGCCCTGTGGGAGAGCAGAATCGAGGAGATCTGTGATCAGAATGAAGCCCCTATCCATTTGCTCTTCCAGGTTGCCTAAGGTGGAGGAGATGGTTGTGCCCAAAGCCTGCAGGAGCATCCCTGAGAAATGTTTTTATTGGTGTCACAGACTCCTGTAGTCTCCTCCTAACTCACTACCTAAGTCAGATAGGATGCCTGTGTTAGTTCTTTGTACGGTAAGAGTGAATGATGATGCATTATCATATAGGTTTTCATCATCAGTTTGTCTAACACTAGTGACCAAGTCTTCTGATTGAACTTGAAAAAGGGGAGTGGGAGCAGGACAAATGTTCAAATGCAGTTGTGAAAGTAAATGCTAGAAGATCAGTGACAGCGTAATGCATCACCATGTTGTCATGTTCAGTGTCTAACTGCATAAATATGTGATGAAAAGAATTAAGTAGAAAGAGAAGAGGAAGTCAAAGTGCAATGATACTGTGTTGTGCCAGGTCTCCAGCCATGCCATCTCTAATACTGACTGCTGTGCTTTTTCCGCTGAAGTCAATGGCAGCCTCTTCCATAGGGTGTGTGCAATAGTTTGAGTGTTTGCAATGTGGTGGGAACTCCTCCTGGGTTCGGTGTCACACTCCTGCTGTGTGCCAGCTTCTCTTGCAAGAAGTAAAAATGGGTTAATATGTTTCCTGGTAGAGGGCTTTCAACCCTCTCTATGTACGAGTCAGCTTACCATAATGTCCGTGATGACAGGATGAAGCAGCAAGTGAGAAGTAGTTGTGAAGGTAGTAGAAGGTTTGGCAGTTTGAGTGCAAACAGAAAGGAGCTGTAGTGAAGTCTTATCGATGTCCATGCCAAATGGGGAAGGGAAGAAATTAGTGTTGAGACAATGGTAGGTCCTGCAGGGGTGTACAGAGCTTATGGGAGATGTGAGGGGAGTCTTAATTTTATTAGCAAAAATGAGACCACATGGAATTGGTGGTAGCTTTTTGATTTGGGTTGGAAATTGGTTGGGTGACAGGAGACAAAGAGTGGGGATAAAGGGTAGGCACTCTGATTGGTCAGATGTGCCAAGTGGTGTTCCCCAGGGATCTGTTCTGGGGCCTCAATTTTTCATCATATTTATTAATGACTTGGATGAAACAATAGAAAGCTGTATAACCAAATTTGCAGATGACACTAAAGCCTCAATTTTCCCATTGGTGGCAGGTTGGGTGTGGGTCAGGTGTTCAGCAGGTCCCGGTCCCACCTCCACTTTAAGCTGGTAAAAATTTGCGATTTTGCCCTAATTTGGCAATTGATTCCCTGCGTGTACACCCCCCTGGCCAATTAGTGTTTTGGGTTTGTAACTCACTTCTGCTGATGTCTGTTAGTCAGCTGCATTTAAGGGGCCCATGCAGCCTTGATTCATTCTCTCATTTTTTGCTTCTGGATTGACTACTCTGCTAACTACTTCTGACATGACAACCTCAAGGGTGAAGGCCTCACCATGATTTGCTGATGACTCCCTCCATGCTCTTGTGGAGGGAGTCAGAGGGCGCAAGGAGGTACTCTTCCCATCCTCTGGGAGGAAGAAGCCCCCACAGCAGATCAAAGCTGTGTGGCTGCAAATTGCACAGGAGGTCAGCTCGAGATCGATGTGCATTCGAACCTGGGTGCAGTGCAGGAAAAGGTTCAATGACCTGGTGCGCTCAGGAAAAGTGAGTATAACATCACCATTACCCTCAATCTGCTCCCCATCTCCTCTCATCACCAGCATTCGGCATTGTCAACCTACTCCTGCACATCCCACCTTACCCTTACGTCCCTTGCACATTTAACCATCCCTCTCTCTCTATGTACACAATCACTTCACTATTCGAATATGCTGCCCTCACACTCGCTCTCACTGTTATCAATGCCAACAACTAACAACGCACTTGGTATCAGCACCTCACTCCATCTTTGTCTCCCTCTATGCATCTTTGTTATGGATTCTCTACACTCACTCCATCATTCTCACTCAAACTCCACTTTTGTCCCTCATTGCAGGAAAAGAGAGCCAACAATAAGAGGGAAAGGGCTAAGACAGGAGGAGGGTCACCCTCAGTAGTCCATCTCACCTAGAGATCATTGGAGCCGAAGAGAATCTGGAAGTGGGGGATGGACAGACGGGCGCCGAAGAGCAAGCTGGTGACAGAATAGATTTGCATCTCTCTCATTTACACTGCATGAGTGACTGATATGGCATCTGATGCTCATACAGATTGACTTATGATCATCTGCACAATTCCATGTGCATGCTACATTAATATCACATGTCTAACTCATGCCTTTACTCCCCCACAGGACCATCGACAGCCCCCCTCCCCACTGTCCAGGAGGAAGAGCCGGAGCCAGAAGACTCCTCAGGGGAACCTGCAACCTCTGAGGGTGCAGCGTCAGCAGACTTAAGCACAACCAGCACCAGCGCAGATACACACACCTCGGTGGGACCTTCGGGAGATAGAATAGTATTGTCACTTGGTGTATCAGAGCTCATAAGTGAGCATCAGCAGATGGTGGAGACAGGGACAGCAGTGGAGAGTCCTCATTGGAGGCCGCAGGGCACTCCTAGCTCTGCTCAGCTGCATGTGGACCCTGTGCCTCTGGGTCCATCCAGAAGGAGAGCGGTGCTGGAACTCCAGGAACAGGTGCAGGAGTCTCTGTCAGGTTTTGTCTCCAGGGTAACTGCGAGTCTGGAGAGGATGGAGGAGTCCATCTCTAACATAAGCAGTGCCTTTGTGGAGGCAATGGTGCATGAATGCACCACCACGGATAGGATGGCAACCTCCGTGGAAAGGATGGCTACCTCCATGGTAAGGATGGCTACCTCTGTAGTAAGGATGGCCAGCTCTCTGGAAAGGGTGGCTGTGGTAGAGGAGAGGATGGCTACGGCCATGGAGGAAATAAGTCACCAGAGTCTGGAAAACTTGTTGAATGTTCAGAATGGACTGACGTCTCTGGAGAAGCGATGGGCAACTTTTGAGCAGAGAAACCAAAGCTTCATGGAAGTCCTTTTGAGGAGGACTGCCAGTGGAGATAGGGGTCCTCATGGCCCACCTGATGTGCAGCAAAGTGCTGTCAAGCCACTTGCTAGCACTGAAGTGGGGCTGACCCATGTGAGGGATGTTGGTGGTAGACAAGAAGGAGCTGGGGGCTCCTCTTCAAGCACTCACACTCGCATGCCACTGAGTAGCCCTTGGTCAGAGCCCCACCAGAGTCCTCACCCAATTGAGATGGGCGTCTCAGCCCCTGCACAGATGCAGGAGGAGCAGACTGTTGCTGAGTCCTCATAGGCTCACAAACCCAGAAGACGCCCACCAAAGGTGTCGAAGCAGGAGCAGCATGAAAGTGAGCAAGGTGTCTCCACATCTGCTGAAGCCACAGGGGAAGCACCACGTAGAAGCATGCGTAAGAGGAAGATAAAGCACGATTAGTCACAAGGGTAGTCACTTGGGTGTTCTGTTCTGTTGTCTATAATATTTGACATTACATAGAAACATAGAAGATAGGAGCAGGAGTAGGTCATTCGGCCCCTCGAGCCTGCTCCTCCATTCAATGAGATCATGGCTGATCATCCAAGTTCAGTATCCTGTCCCTGCCTTCTCCCCATATCCCTTGATCCCTTTAGCCCTAAGAAATATATCTAACTCCTTCTTGAATATATTTAATGAATTGGCCTCAACTGCCTTCTGTGGTAGAGAATTCCATAGGTTCACCACTCTCTGGGTGAAGAAATTCCTCCTCATCTCTGTCCTAAACATTGTCATCCTTTTGTGAATGGATTAAACAGAAGTGATGGCAAACAGTTGAAGTTCTGGCCTATGTGATCTCGGAATTGGACGTTCCACATTGAGCGCTCAGGGCGACTTCATTTGCAATGATGGTGCTCAGACTGATAGGAAGCCACAGGTTCTTGTCGATTGTCTATGCTGTGATAAGAAAGTGCCAGCCACATGTGTTTGATTTAGCTACCTAAGAGAATCTGGCAAATATTAGTGCATCCCTCATGCGCCTCTGCAAGGTCTTCATCCTCCTCCTCCTTCTCCTCCTCCTCCTCATCTGAGGAGGCTATGCACTGAGCCACTTGTTCCTCAGACAGCTGCAAGCCACGATGCTGTGCGATTTTGTGCAGTGCATAGCAGACAGATTCTGGAGACCGTTGCTGGAGAATACTGTGGGGCTCCACCTGATCTGTCAAGGTATCTGAATCACATCTTCAGCAAGCCAATGGTCTGCTCAATGATGGATCTGGTCAAAATGTGGCTGGCATTGTAGTGCTCCTCATCTTCATTCGATGGCCTCCTTAACAGTGTCATCAGCCATGTCTTCAGGGGATAGCCCTTGTCTCCAAGTTGACATCCGCAAAGTTGGTTTGGCGGATTTAACAGCCAAGGCACAGTAGACTGCCGTGGGATGAATGAGTCATGGCAACTGCCAGGGCACTTCACGTAAACATGCAAAATGTCCTTCTTGTGGTTACACACCAGCTGCATGTTGAGGGAGACGGAAGCCCTTGCGGTTGAAAAAACAGCTGGGTTGTGATGTGGTGCCTTAAGGGCCACATGTGTGCAGTCTATGATGTCCTGCACCCTTGGCAAGCCTACCTTATTTGCAAAGCCAACCGCACGCGTGGTTACGCTTGCTTGATCCGTCGAGGAGTGTATGTAATTGTGCACTCTGGCAAAGAGGGCATTGGTTACCTGCGTGATGCAAGTGCGTGTGGCCAACTGGGAGATGCTGCTGATGTCTGCTGATAATCCCTGGAAGGACCCTGAAGCAAAATAATTGAGGGCAGTGGTGACTTTGACTGCCACTGGTAAGCTCCTCTGGGCTCCAGGTATTGCTGCAGCATTGTGCAGATGTCACCGACTACCTCTCGTGAAAGTCTCAGCCTCCTTTGGCACTGCTGCTCAGTCATGTTGAGGAAGATCATCCTCAGCCTGTAAACCCTGTGTTGGGGGTATCTCCTGCGGTGACGTGTGTAGTGTATGTACCCGTTTACCTTTAAGGGAACTATTGAATGTAACCGTTCGCCTTTAAGAGCACTATTTTAGGTGTGGCACTATTTGTTGGCTCATGTATACTGTAATACCGATAGTGACCACACCAGTATATAAGGGCTGGGATATGTTAACTAGGGCAGGAATCGCCTGAACCTCTGAATAGTAAAGACCTGTTTTGTTTGTTAATCTTGGAGCCTGTGTATTATTTACAATACAACCCACAGACTTAACAATGGCGACGAGGACGATCGTACCCTGCGGCAACAGTACTTCCTAAGCTACTAAGGAGCGTCGAAGTGAGGCAACCGCCTTCGTCGTGCTGCTGGAAGAACACACGAGGCTGCAGCAACAGACAGGAAGCAGACTAGCAACGAAAGTTCATCAGCAACAGGCACAACTGCCCTTTTACCACGGTGCGGAGTGCGTCGATCAACTAACAAAAGAAAGCAACCGGCGACCGCAACGACTGTGAGTAGGGGAAAGTGTGGAAAATATCCGGAGGATAAGGGCAGTGACCACCACGGTCGAGGGGGTGAAAAAGGCCGGACAGCGACCGGGATCACAAGGCGCGGTGGCGATAAATAAATAAATAACTAAATAACCCGCGAAGAATCAGCCGCAGCCGGGGAGGAAAGGGCCGGACTGCGGGAGGTCGGGGAGAGGCGTTTGAATCCGCTGAGCGAGAGCCCGAGAGGGAGCGAGCAAGAGCCGCGCGAGCGGGTGCGCCAGAGCCCGAGAGGGAGCGAGCAAGAGCCGCTTCGAGCGGGAGGCGCTTCGCGAGCCAGCGATCGCACCAGCGATAAGGGCCGAGAGCCGCTTCGGGCGAGAGGCGCAGCGCGGGCCATCGATCGCATCCACTGATAAGGGCCGGGCCGTTTTGAAGTGAGGGGCGCAGCCGGGCCATCAATCGCAATCCCTGATAAGGGCCACACTCGGGCTGGTAGGGCAGAGTCGGCAGACACTGAAGGCGCGAGAGCCGCGGTGATCAGCGCGGGCCATCGATCGCGGCGGAGATAAGGGCCGCACTCGGGCTGAAAGACAGCGCGGGGGTCGGGTGAAGACCGCCAAGCGCGGGAAACCCGCCATTGAAGTGGGCGGGGAGAGCGAGAAGCGCGGGAAAGCTGCCATTTTTCGCGGGGAAACCGCTGGGGAAGAAGACAGAAGCGGGAAACCGCCATCTTAGAAAATTAATAAGAATTTTCAGAAATGCTGGTGTGTTCTCAAGAAGAGAGGAAAAATAAGAATAAGTAAAGCAATACTTGTGTTGTTCTCAAGAAGAGAAGAAGATGCCTACGCGAGGAAATATTAATGATTTTAATGCTGAAATAGAAGACTGGGCCACGTATGTGGAACACATAGAAATATATTGCGTAGCCAACGAAATTGAGGATGACGACAAGGCAATAACTTTGTTAAATTCGATGGGAGCAAAAACATACGGGCTCTTGAAACATCTAATAGCACCAGTTAAACCAGTGGACCAGACCTTCGAAGAGATCGTAGCAGTGCTGAAGGGTCACTTGAACCCCACACCGTTGATGCTGGCTGAACGATTTAAATTTTATGCAAGAACCCAGAGGAAAGATGAAAGCAATGCGGAATACTTAGTCGAACTGCGTAAGCTAGCGAAATACTGCCAGTTTGGAGGGAATTTGACAGAGGCGCTGCGGGACAAGTTCGTATGCGGCTTGGCCAAAGAAGGAACGCAGAAGCGACTTCTGGAAGAAAACGACCTCACACTGGACAGGGCTGCCCTCATAGCTTCATCGCACGAAGCCGCAGCGAAAGGAACGGCGGAAATGCAGCTAAAGGCGGCGGCACTCGGGGTGGACCAAATTACTGCAAGCACTTCCAAATGCTACCGTTGTGGAAAGACAACGCACGACCAGAATCAGTGCTGGTTTAAGAACCAAGAGTGCAGGAAATGTGGCAAACTGGGTCACATCGCGAAGGTATGCAGGTCCGGAAAGAAGACCAACAAGCAAAGGAAGCCACCACCACAAGAAAAGTACAACAAGGTACATCAGGTGGCTGAAAAGAGTTCAGACAAACAAAATTCGGACTCAGACCCAAACAGCCAGGAGCTGGATAGTCTGAGAATCCACAATGTGGGTAAAGTAACTGATCTACAGACGATCTGGGTCACACTAAAAATAGCTGGAGTCCAAGTACGAATGGAGCTGGACACGGGATCAGCTGTATCAGTCATCAACCAAAAGGACTACCACCGGCTATTCTCTCACATACCCTTAAGAAATACCAAGTTCGTATTACAGACATACACGGGGCATAACGTATACCCCATGGGGAAAATAAGAGTCAAGGTGAGAGATAGGGGTAAAGTACACCCAAGAATGAATTTGTACGTACTACCTGAGGGAGGACCACCACTTCTAGGACGGGAGTGGATCAGGAAAATAGACATGGAATGGCACTACCTACAAGCAATGACGAGTGAGGACTCGGTGCAGACAAGCAGCTCAGACTCCGAGCCGGAAGACGATAAGTCCAGCTTACGTATGAAAAACAAGGTTAACATGAACTCACGGACTAAGGTTGGAAAATCGATGGCGTGCATAAAGACAGAGAATTCTGAGTCTGTTCAAGTTACAGACATATGCATTATGGAGGAACACCGGGCTCGAACTCAACGTTATTTCAAAGTACGACAACAATTAGAACAATTAAGTTACCGCCTCGTACAAGAGATGAAAACAATGAAAAAGTTCTATGACACCGAATGGGAGAGTCTGGAAAGACAACAGAACCTACTGGCTCAAGCAGAGAGCGACCATAGAGCCATCGTGACCAATTACCGATCACATCTCCCTTATGATGTTCAGGAGTTAGAATATTTGCATGATCTAGAGATACAGCAGAAGGGCAAACCACGCTACGCTGAGGATTTTGTTCTGCAATTGGAGACGGAGCTAGTGCAGGCAAGGTTAAGAGAAGTTGAATCGCAGTGTGCTCTTAAGGAGATGCAGAAACAAATCTTGGACATGGAAAAGAGAAACGCTTCTTTACCTGATGTGAATAATGTGGACATGTTGCGAGAGGGGATTATTGAGGCGAAACTGAAAGAAGCTAAGCAAAGGATGTTGGAACTTGAAACACAGAACCAAATCAGCAGAAATCAGCTATGTCGAGCAGAGAAGGAGTGCTATGGTCTACATGAGAAGGTGCAATATCTCTCAGCCCAGAATAAGGGGCTACTCACTCAGTTAAATGAGAGTAAATGGGAAATGGCTGAGATAGACTGCAAGAATAAAGAAGAATTGATGGCAGTGAGACTTCGAGAGGCAGATAGCATAGCAGCCTTGGCTGAACTCCAACAGGAAATTGCAAAAAAACCAATTGCAGAGGAATCTTCAGGAAGCCAGGATTTTATTCCAGTCCTTCTCTACGACTCCTTACAAGCAGAGTGTGAGAAGTTGAAAGAACAGTATGGACAGGCCCAGGCTACAATTCTGGAGGGGATTAACTTGGCAACCCCCGAAAAGCTAGTTTCAGTAGAAGCATATGAACAACTAAAGGTTGAACATGAGCAAGAAGTCCAAAGGCTGCAGGAAATGTTTGATCAGCTCCAGGCCAAGGATGCCTCATCGGTAAAGATTCCATCCATAGATGAAACATTAGTGGTGGAAGAGGAGAGGGGTTTGGAGCTCTCAAAAGTTATTGAAATAGCTGAGGTTGCAACACAGACTGAGAAGATGGCAGCAGAGCAACCCTTGGATACCAAAAGTACGCTGACTCACGTCAATGTAGAACAACAGACTGCTGAAACAGCTGCTCCGGTAGAGGGATTGAATAGTCCGATCAATCAATCTCCAAAGGAAGTTGAAGTATTAAAATCACAAATGAGGTCATTAGTAAACGACTTGCTGAAAGCCCAGAAAAAGCTGGATGAAGAGGTACACATGAAGAAGTCTCTTCAGGAAAGATGTCTGGATTTGGAACAAGAGCTGGCTAACGTCCAGCTGGGTATGGAGGAAATAGACGACCCTCTCGCTGGCCTAGCTCAGGACGACACCGAATATTACCATGACCTGGTGGACTACACCGAATATTACGATGTCCTGTCCTGCCCAGCTTGTAACTTCGACTCCCAAAGTGCAGAAATCATGGAGGAGCACCAAAAGTCTACGGAACATCGGGAGAAGGTGGCTCTACTACGGAAAAAGGAGGAATAGAAGGAGGAACTGCGCATGCAGCTGGCAGCTGACAGTGGAGCCCAGAGAGTCTCCAAGAAGCAGAAAAGGAAAAGTCGAAACAGAAGATGACCCATCTGAACCATTATCACCTCTACCAGATCACACACGTGGTCCCTCCGAACGGAGCCAAATCAGTTCGGAAGTTCAAACTGTTAAATCCATGGAAGGACTATTGAATGAGTCACTCCAGCAATGTGAACCGACTACACCACAGAGACTGAATCTGTGAACTGTTTTGACATGAAGTTATATATGTTATTATGTTATGTTAAACATGAAGTTATATGACGTTGACTCCATCGAGAGTATATCTGTAAATTGTTATATGACGTTGACTCCATCGAGAGTATATCTGCAAACTGTTTATATAAAGTTGAAGATTGTATGTTTAACGGGATTCTGTAAGTAAAAAGCTAAAAAGGGAGGATTGTAGTGTATGTACCCGTTTACCTTTAAGGGAACTATTGAATGTAACCGTTCGCCTTTAAGAGCACTATTTTATGTGTGGCACTATTTGTTGGCTCATGTATACTGTAATACCGATAGTGACCACACCAGTATATAAGGGCTGGGATATGTTAACTAGGGCAGGAATCGCCTGAACCTCTGAATAGTAAAGACCTGTTTTGTTTGTTAATCTTGGAGTCTGTGTATTATTTACAATACAACCCACAGACTTAACAACGTGCATCTCTACACTGACGCCTTCTGCCCTGTGCTCCATCAAGTGTGTGAGCAGGAGTTTGGCGCTCCTGCTGTTGGTGCTGCTGCCATGGCTGCTCTTCCTCCCAATCTGAGGCCCAGGATGACAGGGTATAAATGGTTCCCATGCTGCTGGTAGATATGTCAGTTGAAGATGCGCTCAGTCAATGTAGGGAGAGGGTTTTCCCAGGAGGTCACAGTGGCGATGGATCTCAGCTTCACCACTTCCAAGATCAGTAGACCTGCAAAACATTTTCCAAGACTTGAAGAAACAAAGTTCTGCCACTTGTAACTGATCGTTGTTGAGAGCTCCACTTTGATGCTGGAGCTGCAGCTGTCAAGAAGGCAGCCACTTGTGAACCTGACACAATCAGCTACCGTGGTTTGGGAACGGCGTGGAACAGGCAGAAAATTGGCAAAATGTTAAATGGCTGTCAAAATAGCATGATCCAGGCAGTTAAGAAGCAGTTAACTGCCTTAAGTGCCTATTCTGCCGCTTGTTGGCGGAACCGAATGGGAGTCTTGGAGCCCGCCTTTGGCAAAGTTGCGCAGAGGCGGGTTGACGGCGGGACCGGAACCCGCCGTCTTTTTTTGCTATTTTGCCACCTGACCCGCCTCCAAACCTGCTCCCTGAGCGCTGGCAAAATCACGGCCTAAGTTTGGAGGAATAGTAAGTAAGTGCAGATGGGAGTAGAAAGTTGCAAAGGAACATAGGCAGATTAAACGAGTGGGCAAAACTAAGGCAAATGAAGTTCAATGCAGGCAAGTGTGTGGTCATCCACTTTGGACCCAAAAAAGATAAATCGGAGTATTTACTAAATGGTGAGAATCCAGGAACTATGTAGGAGCAGAGAGATTTGGAAGTCCAATTATATGAAACCGTCCCTTCATCGTTGCTGTGTCAAAATCCTGAAACTCCATACCTAACAGCACTGTGCGAGTACCTTCACCACATGGACTGCAAAGGTTTAAGAAGGCTCACCACCACCTTCTCAAGAGCAACTAGGATGGGCAATAAATGCTGGCCTTGTTTGCGGTGTCCATGGTCAGACCCTATCTGGAGTGCGTCGTTCATTTTTGGGAAAGGTATATTGGCCTTGGAGGGGGTGCACTGCA
Organism: Somniosus microcephalus; assembly: GCF_052327205.1. Taxonomy (NCBI): domain Eukaryota; kingdom Metazoa; phylum Chordata; class Chondrichthyes; order Squaliformes; family Somniosidae; genus Somniosus; species Somniosus microcephalus. The sequence goes on from NC_140996.1 coordinate 35,505,054, forward strand.
GATTCGCCAGAATGATACCAGGGCTCAGTTGGTTCCTATATTTATGTTCTTGCCTTCAAGCATTTACAGATCAACTTTCTGCTTGTAAAAATTAATGGACATAAAATCATGAGCTGGGGCTATATGGTTTCTTAATATGCACACATTGCCTGTGCCAGCAACACATTATTAGTGAATTTGCCACATTATACAGTCTTTAATAAACATAAATTTACATCAACCAACAAAAAATACCTCATAAAAACACTGAAAGTTGATCATTTATGCAGTTTCCAAGTTTTCATATATAAAAGCAATAAGCCTCAAAAATGATTCAGGAGAGGTATTCAACTAAATATATAGAATCAAATCTGTTTTCTAACCATCAACAAATTAGCATAAACAGCTGTCATCATTCCTACTGCTGTCTCTCACATGATAGTATCTGTTTGTCTTCACACATGCTGCTTTTGTTTTTCTGTGAGTAGTTCACGATATAAAAACACTATTTTAATATGTCTATATGAATTCATCACTTGCCTGAGAAAAAAGCCTTGAGAATCCAGTTTCTATTTTCTTTCATAGTTTTATGGAAAAAGCAAAGAAACTCTCATCTTCGTGGAATATAACCTTCTGCTCTTCAAATTCTGCTGATGAACAGCTTGCCAGCTGGAAAATTCTGGAAACTGTACGTACTCAAAATCCAAGGTATGATTGAAAGCTCTCTCCTACCTATTGTGGGGTAAAAGTTTTCAATCGAAACCCAGGCTTTTTTGGGACAGCCTGAGGTCTTTAAGTAAAAACTTTTATAAAGACATAAAAGACACAAAATACAATTCAATGGATAAATGTAATCATGTTGTTATGAAATAGTAATTTTCGAATTATTTTATTTTGTTTAAATCCTGATTTTAGGTAGTTATTAAGAAAAAATGGTGGTTAAAGCAATTGTCAGAAAGCACTTTAAACTATATGTGGGATTTGGTTGCCAGATTAGGCAATCTGATGGTAATACATTCTAATTATAAAATAGCAGCTATTGTGTGTCACACAGTGTAACACCTTTAACATTGAAAATATCGATCACAGGGCCACCTATAGGAAAAACTGGTACTACAAGTTTTTATAATGAATGTTCAATGAAACACATGCCCAACATAACAGATTTAATATATAATATATCTATCGTTCAGTAGCAAAAGTTACGTCAATTTAGGATGCAAAGAAGTAGAGTTAGTTGGAGCACAGGAGTTTCACTGCAATGCAGGCTGAGAATCTGGGAGATACAAAGCTATGGGGCTGATTTTCCTGGAGCCGTCAGGCGGGTTTTCAGGCGTGCGGCGGGGGGAAATCACAAAAATAGAGGGTCGCGACCCCCCCCCGCCTGATTCCCCGCCCCATCCGATTTTCACCCAGGAGGTTCTGTCCGACCCGAATCAGTCCCGCCCGCAGCAGGCGGGATTGGCATTCAGGGATCTTAATCACCAATAATTGGCATCTATAATGCCATTTTAAGGGGCCCTTGCTATTTTCAGCATTTTCCCATGTTAAACACGCCTGGTGGGAACCCCGCCGATGAAACCTGGCATGAACAATATCGGATTGCTGACTATCAGCTGCGGGTCAATCAGGAAAGAAGAGATTTAATCAGACATCATTTGTAGGCTGCAGGACCTTGTTGTTTCAGGCTTGGGGCAACTTGTTCCAGGCTTAGGCACAGCTGTGGAAGGTTGGAGCCTCATACACTTGTCCAGTGTGAGCTCCTGGGAAGCCCCTCTCGCCACCCTCACTCAGCGCTTCCTCAACTGAGGCACCTACCAGAAGCATGGGAGGCCTTTTTTCCCTTCCCCTCTTGGCATTAAAGGACCTCCAGCCCCATTCGCGAAATGACACATGCCACAACTGCAGAAGTTGCCATCAGAAATTTTACTTACAATAACCAACCGATGGCATTTTAAAAATAAACACAACATTTCACCCAAGTGAATACCCTTGTGACTTTTAGTGCTCCTACGTAGTGGTTCCCCTGTGGCTTCAGTAGATGTGGATGCCCCTTGCTCACTTTCCTGCTGCTCCTGTCTCTACACCTTTCGCGGGCATCCTCTGGGATGACGAGCCTGTGAGGGCTCGCCAGCAGTCTGCTGCTCCTGCGGCTGTGCAGGGGTTGAGACCTCTATCTCCGTTGGGTGTGGACTCCGGCGGGGCTCTGACCGAGGGCTCTGCAGTGGCATGGAAGTGTGAGCGCTTGGAGAGGAGCCCCCACTTCCTTGAGGTCTGCCACCAACCTCCCTCTAATGGGTCAGGTCCCCCTCAGTGCCTGCAAGTGGCTTAAGAGCAGCTTGCTGCACATCAGTGGGGGCCATGGGGAACCCTTTCTACAATGGCAGTCCTACGCAGAGGGCCTGCCATGAAGGTCTGGTTTCTCTGTTCAATAGCTGACCATCGCTCCTCCAGAGATGTCAGTCTATTCTGAACACTCACCATGTTTTCATCGCTCTGGCGACTTAGCTCCTCCATGGCCGTAGCCATCCTCTCCTCTACTGTGGTCATCCTTTCCACAGAGGTTGGCATCCTTTCTGTGGTGATGCATTCATGCATCAAAGACTCCACAAAGGCTCTGCTCATGTTCGCTATGGACGCCTCCATTCGCTCCACACTCGCAGCGACCCTGGAGACAAAACCTGCCAGAGACTCCTGCATCTGTGCATGGAGATCCATCACCTCTTCTCTTGCAGATCGACCCAGAGGCAGAGGGTCGACATGCAGCTGAGCTGAGCTGGCAGAGTCATGCGCCCTCCGACGACGCTTCTCCACTGCTGTCCCTGTCTCCACAATCTGCTGATGCTCACTTGTGAGCTGTGAAACACCAGGTGACAACACTACTCTATGTGCCGAAGGTCCCCCCGAGGTGTGAGTGTCTGCGCTGGTGATGGGTGCACTTTCTTCTGCTGACGCTGCGCCCTCAGGGGTTGGAGCTTCCCCTGAGGAGTCTGGCTGCTCAGCCTCTTCCTCCTACACAGTGGGGACGGGGGCTCTGGATGGTCCTGTGGGGGAGTAAAGGAAAGAGTTAGAGATGTGACGCCAAGGTTACATGCACATTGGATTTTGCAGATGTTCATAAGTCCAAATGATGTAGCTTCAGAATCATATAAGCAACTCATGCTATGTCAATGAGAGAGATGGAAAACTATTCTGTCACCAGCTTGCGGGATTGCCCCTGTCTCTCCTTTCGCAACTTCCACAGCCACATCAGCCCTGACAATTTCCAGCACTCCTTCCTCCCAGGGGGTCAGGTGGGCTATTGAGGGTGGGCCTCCTCCAGTCCTGGCTCGCTCTCTGTTGTTGTGAGCTCTCTTTTCCTGCAATGAGGGAGACAACTGGATTTTGAGTGAGAAAGAAGGAGTGAGTGTCGAGATTGCATAGCATAGATACTTAGAGGGAGACAAAGATTGGTGAGGCTGCAAGACCAAGGGCCCCCCCTGTATGTTGTCAGTTGCGTTCAAAGCATCAGAGTGAGAGGGAGTGTGAGGGCTGTATGGTGGAATAGTTATGTGAATGTGAGCATAGAGAGAGAGGGAATGGGTAAGGGTGCATGGATGTGACTGTGAAGTGTGATGTGGAGGAACAGAGTGCTAAAGCTGAGTGCTGGTGGGGAAAGGCAATGGGGATCAGTTTGAGGGTGATGGAAACTTCATACTTACTTTTCCTGTATGGTGATGGTCATGGAATCGTTTCCGACACTGTATCCAGGTTCTTCTGGTGACTCCCAGCAAGTTGACATCTGCTGTCACCTGCATCCATGCAGCCTTGGTCTCAGCTGGAGGCCTCTTCCTCCCTGACCTAGGGAAGAGGACCTCCCTGTGGGCCCTAACCCCATCCAATAATGCCTGCAGTGAAGCCTCGTCAAATTTGGAGGCAGCTCGGTGTCTTGCACTGGCCACAGATGCTGTAGGCTCCTTTGCCATCCTGTATGGTTCGTTTGGAAGCCTGCAGAGGATGCAGTGCTTGCTGTGGACCTTAAAAGCACCACAAATGATGACATCATACAGTGCGACTTTCTGACTGGAAGTAGTCAATTAGCAAGGGTTCCCACACGCTGGAAATGAATTGGCCAATTGAGGGAAAATTGCATCAATCTGCCAGACCCATTTAGATTTGTGTGGGAACCCCGACATTCGGGGATCCCGACAATTCCCCACACCTGCAGGAAAATCGGCCCCTATGTTACTACAATGTCACCACTGGCAAGACATCATGACAACTTTGCATTCAAATTTGCATTATGAATATGGACATAGGAATCTATTATGAAAAAAGCTGACAGGAAATGTGTGCAAACCAAAGATTTTTAATATATTATTCATATTTGTGTAAATAGTAGCAGTGATGATGAAGTCCCCACCCACACCTAAATCTACACCTTCCAGAAAAGACAAGGTGCTCCATAACCAGAATTGGTGAAACCAGTCTGATCTCAGCCTCGCAGAGATGAAGTCACCTGCATGTACAATGCTCTCAAGAAGTGACTGAAAAGATTTTGATGAGCAACAAAGCAGTGACAACAGCTCAGTTAAGGTATTAAAATAAAAGCAAAATACTGGCCAGTTCTGATGAAAGGTCATCGACCTGAAACCATGGGCTTGATTTTGCCGGTGCTCAGAGGTCAGGTTTGGAGGAGGGTCCGCTGTCAAAATAGCAAAGATTAACAGCGGGTAGGAAACCCGCCTCCACGTGAGTCTCCCAGGTGTCGGGTCTGTCAGTGGTGAACTGACCCGACACCAAGTGGCGGGGAAGACAATTGAGCTCAATATTAAATGGCTTGCTAAGAACCAATTTAATGGTATTTTGAGGCTTCCTTCCCATTTCATGTTCTCCCCCACGGGTTACCCGCTGCTCGGGGAACACGCCAACTCAACCTGGCGTGATTTGAGTCTGTTCTGATGTTTCTGATAAGCTGACAACAGCAGAAGTGGTGTAAAAGATGCCATGTTGCAGATGGTCAGTTTCAGAACGCAGAAACTATTGGATACTTCACTTGTAAGACATATAGAGATTTCTTTAGCTTGCAAGTGTTTAGAGCCAACTGTATGTCCAGTGCCACCTCATTGGAACAACCTCTCACCATTGACAGGTCGCTTCTGTCATCTCACCTGCAGCTGACAGCTATTGCAGCAACATCAGTGCCTTAGAAACTATCTCACCTTAGTCCTCTGATTCTTTCCACGCTCAGCCCCAACACCAACATCACCAGGAACACCAACATCACCAGGCACACCAACATCAACAAAAACATCATCAACCTTCTACGCCATCACCTGATGCTGCACTGGTCACAGGGCATCAGTCCTTGACAACATTGCTGCCTGGGAGGCCAGCAATGGCATTACCATGGCCAGATTTACTTCACTTGATGCTGTAAACCCTGGCTGCCGCATGATGTGCCAGGTTGACACCACCCCACACCAGGACCATAAAGCATCCCTCTAATGTCCAAGCCATTCTATTCACATCGTCACTATAGCGGGGTGGGGGTGGGGGGGTGGTAGGGGGGCGGTGGTGGGGGAAAGTTATGTCTCATCATTCACTGGAACTCAGTAAGACACTTCTCAAGGTGCGTACAGATCTGTCCAATAAGGGGCAGTGTTGAAAATATAGATTTCACTGTATGACAACACATTACCAGAAGCTTCACATGGTCATTGGCTAAACCTCTCAAGTGCCTACCCTTGTGTATTGTTAGTTGGTATGCTTGCACTAGTATGAGGGTGAGTGTGAGGGGGGCTAGTGAGATGGGGAACTGATAATGTAGATAGAGAGGGATGGGTGGAGGTGTCAGTTGGTGTGAGTAAGGATGTGCAGGAGAAGGGTATGGAAGGCAGAGTGATGGGGATGTGTTGAGTGGCACAGCAGGGTGAGTTTGAGTGTGGCTTTGCAGTAATGTTTAATGATCCACTGAGATCTTTGAAAGGTTGGTGCCACTACAGCCAAGGACCCCTGATGACATCCCTGCTTTTGTCCTCCTGCACAATGTGCCACCAGGCTGCTTTGGTGTCCTGGGGAGGACTCTTCCACCCTTGGAAGGGAAGAGAACCTACTTGCGTGCTGAGCCTCCCTCCATAAACATGTGGAGGGAGTCATTGGAAAACCTGGGTGCAACCGTCCACCTTTGTGCAGCGCTTGTCAGTGTTTGCAGCACCTCTAAGCTGTCAAACACTGACAGAACAACTGCCAAACTCAATGTGGCCGTGATCCCTTTAAGGAAACTGGCTGATGATGCATCATCAGATGACATGAGACCCGCTTCCTGTTAATTGGCTGGGAAGCCAGCAGGGCGGGCTTAACAAGGCCAATCAAGGGAAAATCCCATTGACAGAACGGCTGCAGCTGGGAGCGGGAACGCAATCTGGAAACCAGCTCTCCCGCCACCATCCCGACACCGCTGAGAAAATCCAGTCCATTAACTCTGTTTCTCTCTTCATAGATGCTTACTGACCCGCTGAATATTTCCAGCATTTTCAGTTTTTATTTCAGTATTGGTATTGTTCTCCTAACTACCTCTGAGCAACACCACAGGAGATCTAGCAGTATCTATTAAAATTCATTATAGTAAATGAATAATTGAAGTATTTCATATATAAACAGTCCAGTGCTTGTAATGAGCTCCACAAAACTACTACTATGGATCCCTATTTAATATTTTGGTTATCTGTGATCATTTAAATACATCTTTGCATTATCAAATTCAATAAAATCTTGTATAGAGAGCTGAAGCAGAAATTGTACATTAGGTGATGAGCCTATTGGTCAAATATACCATCTTTCCTGTCTCAAAGTGAGATAATATCACAATATGCCACTACTGCTCGTGAAACATATGTAGCAATGCAGCACTATCAAGTATAGTAAAGAAAAAATCCCTACCTTTGTCACAACATCATTTATCACAGTAATATGTCCGAAACAGTATCGGTTCCTCAATGCTTCAAATTTAAAATTCTCATCCGCATGTGTAAATCCCACCATAGCCGTCCCCCTCCCTATCTCTGTAAACTCCTCCAGCCCCACAATCTCCTCTTCCCACCAAACAGTCCATTCCTCTGACACCTCTTGTGTATCCTCTTCTCCCTTCACCTCATCATTGATGACTATGCTACCTGTTGCATTGATCACATCTCTGGAACTCCTTTCCTTAATCATTCCTTTAAGACTCTCCTTAAAGTCCACCCTTTTGACCAAGCATTTCTCCTTCTTTAACCCCAGTGTCCTTATGCCTCTATGAAGTACCTTGGTACATTTTTTTACACTAAAATTGTTGTATAAATGCAGGTTGTTGTTGTTGCTGAGATATGCAAAGTCACTGCCCAAAATTGGAAGAGGGGCACTTCATTGTAACAATCTTAAATTGGCACAATTGACCAAAATCTTTCCTTTGGCTAAATGCATCTGTTGGTATTGGTACCGAGTCATATGGACCAGATTTGATCACTCTGTGATGAGTTAGCTGATTTCAGGCAGTGGTGGGACTATTGCAATTGACTTCAGGATCCCAGGACTAAGGAATGAAGAACAGCCAGGGTTCTTGCTCCTGATTCCTATCCAGTGATCTTCCCCCCGCGCCCCCTCCCACCACTCCACCACCCCCCACACACATCCAACTTGCCCCTTCCCCAGCTAAAAAATTAGACATCAGGCAAGGATATAATCGTTCTGAATTATGATGCTCTCAATGAACGGACTGCCAGTATTCACTGTCGAGGCTCACACGTAATGAATGACCAGTTGGGGAAAGTATGAGATGGTTGCCAACACTTTTGAAAATGTATGCCAGCAAGAATTAGCACCTTCAGGACAGGAGAAGAAAAAAATTGGAAAGAAAAAGGTGACAATGCTCCAGTTATTCACACGTTAATCCAGAATAGTCCATTTTGGGATCTTCAAAGCTTGCTTCCTCCCTTCTTCCCATTGCATCACTTTGTAAAGCAGCCTTGCTAGCCAGCTGGCACCATTATTTGAGTGAGAAGGATGGGAAAGAGACATTGTAATGAACATTATAATGAGAGCCTTCCAAGAGACATGTATGTCCTCTTTTCTTATATCAGTCTCAATAATAACACCATTGGAAATATTTCATCCACTGATTGCTTCCAACCAATAAGTGTTATTTCATGTTTGAATTATTCATTCTGTGAGCAGTTAGATTAATAATTGTGCTCATAAAGTTTTAAAAGCTTAATTTATTAATATGATACAACAATTAAAATATTACCTAATGAACCAGTAATTGGTTACTAAAGGGTTCCTATCCAGAAACATAAATAAATGGTTGGCTATGACATTCTTTTAAGACTTACAAAATCTATTCTGCATTATAGATTGATAGTGCTACATTTGAATAATTATGCTTCTGGTACAGACAATTTTCACCCTTTGTAGTGCTTTTATTATGCAAAGTAATGCTGTTTAAGACTGGCAGTATGTCTTTGGTGCAGTGTGAAGCACTTAAACTGGTATTTATTGCTAAGTGCTGAATGTGGACGGATTTCTCACATATTCTTGGATCAGGCAGATTGAATAACATGCATGTTATTTAAGAATAATTGACCTGAATGCTCAGTTGTTCTTTTTCAAATGTCACCCACTGTCCTTTTTATTCCCCTGCAGAGGCATTTAAAATGTGTTTATTATTTTTTGCAATAGTCTGATAATACAACAAAATCATGTAAAATAGTTTCTTCCCCTACCTTGAAATTATATTTTTGAAATCCATTTACCCGATATTTTAACAAAGGCATTCGCCAATTTGGGGTTTGTTACTAGTATCCCACAATGCAATTTCAAGGCAGCTTTGTGAACAACATATAAAGCAAGTTTAAGGAGCATGATAATGTGAAGGAATAAGCCATATAATCTATTCCGGAAAATACACTATCTTATGAAAGAATTCTGGCCTTATTTAAACATGACAAACTGGGTTTGGAAATTTAGAAACCTAACTAGGAAATAGCTGTGAAAGAATTCTGGCTATTGAGATAAGACAGTTGTTGACCCTGAATAAATAACCTTATTGAAACAGAAGGTGCACATGGCTCCAACAAGCTGACCTTTTGGGAACAAAACAAAGGTTCACCCTGGATAGGGTGTTTTAATGTAAACTTCGTAAAGATCGCACATAAGATAAGGAACATCTACCCTCGTAAAGATGACATAAAATAAGGAACTCCTGCCTTTCACACTGTTTTATATGGTCAACCCAGAACACCTGGCGATGAGACAAGATTATGGAATATTACAAGCTGATGTAGCAGTAAGAATTGCAGACGTTGGCAGAAAGATGAATAGGGATAATTGACTTGCATCAGCAGAAAACCTTAAAGGAAATACAACTGGAAAAGTGTATAAATATTGAAGTTTCAAATGGGATATCAGACTCGCTTTAATCAGGCAAAGTGATTCTCGACCACAGAGGCAGGTCTGTGGCCTCCAACTCTTTGTACCTCAGGGATCAAAGGTGTTTGATATTGATGGATATCCTGTATAGAAAACTTAAGAACTGTAATATTGTAGTGAAGTTAAGATTTAAAAATAAAATTCTCTATTAATAATAAGACAGTATTTTTTTCTCTTTTTAGAACTGTTAACGTTGCAATTGACTGATTCACCAACTGTAAATTGCATGTCAGTTCTTTTAATAAATCTCTATATATTTTTAGAATTGTCTCACATAAGTCTTCTGTATCAATAACTCGCAAACTCAATCTCTGTACACTCTTTGGTGAAGAGTTACAGAATTCTGAGGGAGTTTTCCGGACCCTCATAATATCCGGGACGTTAACAGTCTAGCTAAACTTATTAAAAGCGCTATCTGGAGGATGGTAACATTCTCGGGTTCTTCCTTTCCTTTAGGGAGAGATAACCCAGACCTTTAGACCCAATTAAGCATCTTTAGGATTCGGCTACCTCAAACTTTAGTTCTGATGTGCCTCAATAAATCCGAGACTCGATGTTAGCGAAACAAAACAAGGCTTTTATTGACTTAGAAGGTAACACACAGAGGAGAATGTATCTTCCATCCAGAGGTCTGCCGTACTGGATGTGCTGCAGGCTGGGCCAGCTTACATAGGAGCCAGGTATGGGCGGAGCCCTACACACAGTACAATACACTGGAAATGAAACTGAAACCAACCACAGTCACAGGCAGAGAAATACTGATGAGTGATGAATGGAATATTTCATCACAAGTTCAAAGTGAATATTTTGTAAAAACTGTTTCAATCCTCAGATTAGTTAATAGCTGTTTCTCGCACTTTCTTGTTTTATTGAATGCATAGATATTATAGGCTAGGGAGTGGTGAATTTATGTAATACTAGACACTGATTGATATCAGGCCACATAATTCATGAGACCACGTAACTTAAGAACATGCCAGACATTTTTGAATTATGTGAACCACATTGCTGTTGGGGGACTTTTCTCTAATTTACTACTATGCTGACTGGCACAGTATTACATCATACATCAAAGCCCATTTTTGAAAGATAATATTAAAATCCTGACATTAATTCATCATGTGGGGTGTTGTAATATCCTTTGTAGCCTAGATCTTTGATGGCTTGCTACAGTTTTGTTTTAAATTTCCCTCCTTCATTCCTGCCAATTTTCTCCCCTCCCATCACATTGCTGTTATTGGGAGCTTGCTGTGCGCAAATTGGCTGCCGTGTTTCTTACATTACAACAGTGACTACACTTCAAAAATACTTCATTGGCTGTAAAGTGCTTTGGGATGCCCTGAGTTTGTGAAAGGTACTATATAAATGACAATTCTTTCTTCTTTCTTTCTCCCCTCCCTTCCTACTCTCCTGACGGTATTTGAACACTTGCTGGGGCATGGTAACATTGGTGTGAATAACCCTCTCATACATTGCCGAAACAGCCATTATTTACCAGGGCACTATAGCCAGGATTTTCCACCCTCCCTTCACCAATTTTGAGGTGGGAACTGAGCAGCTGGGGTGAAAAGTGGGATGGGCATGTGCTTCCCTGCATCTCTGCCCATTTGCACGGTCACTGGATCTGCCACCATAAGTGACAAGTGTCATAAGTAGGTGGGCATATTGAAATCATATTGAAATGACATACAGGTGCCATCCATCGCAATGCAGGATGAAAGGGAGATTAGTTTGTCTATGGCAGCAGTGGTTTGTCTATGGTAGCAGAGTGGGGCGGGAATATTAATTTTTTTAAATCTAGGAAGGCTATACAATCTAGAAGTGCACAACCGTCGGGGGTGGATTTTAACTCCCAAAAATGGGCCGGGTGAAGTGTTAACATTTTAAAACCTTAAATCCAAACTCAACCCACCTCCAACCCACCCATTTCCGAATTTATGGGGACGGGACAGTGGGCGGGCAGCCAACTTGCTCCCAGGAGGTGAGTTGACAATTTAAATATATTAATGAGGCTGCCAGCTTCAGGTTTAACCTGCTTTGTAGTTTAACCTTGGCCAGCCAGGTTTCCCAGGCCTCGGGAAACCTGGCACCTGAAGGGAGGTGAGGACAGCTTTGGGGAGAAGATAAGTGCCTTTACAGCACTGCTTGTGAGCCAGGAGGAGCAAGATTGCTTTCCCCCAAGCTTACGCTCTTCCCTTGGATGTGAAATCTCCCCCACCCAGGATTGGACCCTCCCCTGGGGTCGGGGATCGGACCGCCCCGAGGTCAGGGGTTGGACCCCCCACGGGATCGGACCTTCCCCTGGGGTCAGGGATCGGACCGCCCCGACGTCAGGGATTGGACCCCCCACAGATCGGCCATTCACCTGGGGTCAGGGATCAGACTGCCCCGAGGTCAGGGATTGGACCCCCCGGGAATCGGACCCTCCCTTGGGATTGGGGATTGGACCCTCCCCCATGCTCCCAGTAGCAGCTGCAGGATCCCTACCTGTGGCTGCAGCCTGTTCCCCGCTCAACTGGAAGCCAAGCCTATCAATCAGGCTGATTTCTGTGTGAGGATCCAGGCGAAGAAAAAAGATATACACTGTGGAGTTAAAACTTCCGGGTTTCCCGCCTGAAACTCCACACCTCCAGCCCAGCCTGTGCAACCCGACTCTGTCAAGATTGGGGGCAATTGCACAGGCCCCAGCACAAAAATTAACATTGTTTTAGGAAAGGAACTAAATCTTACTGGCAGCTCAGAGGCAGTGGTGTGCTTCGGCAGGTTTCAAGGCTTCCTGCAACACATCATTGCCCCGCCACCTCTAGTGATCTATCAAGTGGAGGCCGGAGAGCCCACCACAAATATTTAAATAAATCTGATGTCGGGAGGCTGGCTGGGGTCAGGGGTGAATCTCTGCACTGGGAGGAAGTCCCACCATGCCAGTATCTGGGCCAGAGTTTCAGCAAGGTGCTCAGTCACAGAGGTCATCACAGCTGAGCTCAATCCCATTCTTACCCGATATCCATGCCCATATTCTCAGCAAGAAGCATTGGATAGTGATCAAAAGTGGAAATCCTACCTGATTTCTCCTCTGAGATCCAGGGGTGTTGAGGTCAATGGTGGTAGCTCACCAGTGGCCCAAAAGATGAGATCACTTCCACTCAGCACGGACGTGGGATCCTCCTGGTCTGTATGGTCAAATAGACCATTTGCCCACAAGCCTGCTTTGCCATTTTGTGCCCATTCTCCATATTCATTAGTATTCTTATTTCCTAAGTCGGTGTCTATACACTTTTTAAACAGCTTAATTAATTCTGTGCCCATGGTCTCTTGGGGCAGTGCATGCCACATTCTCACAGAAAGATAGAACCTGCATTTATATATTGCCTATCAGATCCGTCAGGATATCCAAAAGCATTTCACATCTAATTAATTACTTTGAAAGTGTAATAACTTTTGTCATGTTTGCAAATAGAATGTGATACCCATTACAAACTATATGGTGTGAACCGCACCCATTACAGAAAACGTATGCTTATGTCTCCTTGTATTGGATTCCCTTACAGAGGGAAAATGGTTCCTTATCTACCTGGTCAATTCCTTGCATTTTTATAATGCCTCCATCAGATCACCAGTTAACTTCTTCATCTCCAGTGAATATAATCCAAGATTGCCAAATCTCTCATCAAAGCTCAGGCCCTTCACCCCTGGTATCATCCTAAGAATTGACAGTAAACTCCTTCCAGAGCTAGTATTTCTTCCCTGAGGTGGAAAACCCAAAACTGAACACAATGGGCTCGATTTTGCCAGGGCCGAGGGTGCGGGATTGGAGGCGTGTGAGTTGTAAAGATCGCAAAAAATTGCTGGCGGCTCCAATTCCCACCTCCATCTCGCCTTCGAGCAATTTTCCCACATTCGTGGTTTCAGATCCCATTTCCATCCCGCTCCAAGAGGCGGGATAGGCTCTTAAGGCCCTTAACTACCAATTAATTGCCTCTATAATCCCATTTTGAGAGGCCTTTCTCATTTTAGCACATTTCCCCCATCCTGCACATCTCCTCTGGAACACGCCAGTTAATCCTGGTGGCCTCACAAGTTAATTGCTTACTAACAGCTGCAGCTCCACCATTAAATCAGAGTTTTCACCAATGATCGTTTGCAGGTGGCAGAACTTTGTTGTCTCAGGTCTGGGGGAACTTTTAGCAGGCCTACTCATTGTTTTGGAAGTTTGGAGCCTGACACCCATCTCCAATGTGACCTCCTGGGAAACCCCTCTCCCCACCTTGACTGAGTGCTTCCTCAACTGAGGTATATACCAGAAGCATGGGAACCATTTATTTCCTTTCCTCCTGGACATCAGAATTGGATGATGACCAGCCGCGGCAGCAGCAGAACCCTGAACAACAGCACCACCAACAGCAGGAGCAACAACAAGAGCGCCAAGCTGCTGCTCACCCACCTGAAGCTCCACAGGCCAGAAGGCGCTAGCGTGTGACCACATTGCTGCCCAGGATGCAAGGGACGCACTCATGTTGGCCAGATTTGCTTAGCCTGCACAATCAAACACTTTTGCCTCGCACCTTCTTAGCAGAACATCGACAATGGATAAGAACCTAGGGATTCCTATCACTCTGACCACCATACTGACAATTGCAAGTCACCCTAAGGCCTCAGAGTGGAAGTCCCATTTGCAGAATGACACAGGCCACAACTTCAACAGTTTTCCATCAAATCTGTTTATCATAACAAATCAAGGATGTTTGTCAAAAATCAATGCAACAGAACACCCAAGTGACTACCCTTGTGACTACTTGTGCTTTATCTTCCTCTTACTCGTGCTACTACGTGGTGCTTCCCCTGTGGCTTCAGCAGATGTGGAGGCCCCTTGCTCACTTTCTTGTTGCTCCTGTCTCGACATCTTTGGCGGCCGTCCTCTGGGGTTGCGAACCTCTGAGGGCTCGGCAACAGTCTGCTGCTCCTGCGGCTGTGCAGGGGCTGAGAAGCCCATCTCAGTTAGGTGAGGACTCTGGTGGGGCTTTGACTGAGGGCTTTGCAGTGGCATGGTCATGTGAGCGCTTGGAGAGGAGCACCCACTTCCTTGTTCTCTGCCACCAACATCCCTCTCACGGGTCAGCCCCACTTCAGAGCTAGCAAGTGGCTTGACGGCAATTTGCTGCACTTCAGAGGGGTCATGAGGTCCCGTTTCTGCACTAGAAGTCCTACACCATGACTTCCATGAAGGCCTGGTTCCTATGCTCAATAGCTGACCATCGCTCCTCAAGAGATGTCAGTCTATTCTGAACAATGACAATGGCCCAGAAATTCGGGTCCCCACGCTTGAGTACGCACTGGGTACTCATGCAAAGGCCCAACAAAAGTGCCAGTTTCGTGCATGCACTGCGCATGCGCGGGAAACCGGAACGTCCGTTCCCTTGAAAGAAGGGGTTGACAGGTGGAGCACGTGTGCCGGCGAGGCAGCGCGTGCGCATTGAACTTACGTTTTTTTTGCAGGGTTCTCCGGGAGGGTAAGTCTCCAACAGTTACATTTTTAAAAATCAGGCGCAAGGCCTGCTTCTAAAAAGGTAAGCGGTGAATTAATTAAAATTAAAACATTTTTTCCACAGTTTTATTATTTTTTAATTCTTTAAAGAAAGTTAAGTTTATTTTTAGCCCCGTTAGAAAATGTAATTAAAGTTTTCAAAAATTTAAATTATTGTTTATAATAGTTATTTCATGTAATTTATAGTTATTTTAAAAATGTGATTTTTAAAAAAAAATTATTTGAAGTTTTAGTTATGTTTTGGGGCTTATAGTATTTATAGGTTTGACAGCTCTTCCTGTCATATTTATGAATGAAGCATTCCCTGCTACCATTGGCTCTCCATGGCCCACGTGATCTCCTCTACGGCAGCCAGCCTTATCACAGAGGTTTCCATGGAGGTTGCCATCCTTCCTGTGGTGATGTGTTCATGCGCCATTGCCTCCACAAAGGCACTGCTCATGTTCGCAGTGGATTCCTCCATTCGCTCCACACTTGCAGCGACCCTGGAGACAAAACCTGCCAGAGACTCCTGCACCTGTTCCTGGAGTTCCAGCACCACTCTCCTTCTGGATGGACCCGGAGTCACAGGGTCGACATGCAGCTGAGCTAAGCTGGCAGAGTCCTGTGCCCTCTGAAGAGAACTCTCCACCGTTGCTCCTGTCTCCACCATCTGCTGATGCTCACTTGTGATCAGTGATATACCAGGTAACAACACTACTCTATCTCGCGAAGGTCCCACCGAGGTGTGATTGTCTGCGCTGGTGCTGGGTGAGCTGAATTCTGCTGACACTGCGCCCTCAGAAGTTGCAGCTTCCTCTGAGGAGTCTTGAGGCTCAGGCTGTTCCTCCTGGACAGTGGGGACGGGGGCTCTCGATGGTCCTGTGGGGGAGTAAAGGAAAGAGTTAGAGATGTGAGGTAAAGGTTGCATGCACATTGAATTGTGCAGATGATCATAAGTCAATGTGTTAGTGCATTAGAATCATTATCAGTCACTCATGCAATGTCAATGAGGGAGATGGTAAACTATTCTGTCACCAGCTTGATGTGATGCGCCCATCTGTCCATCCCCCACTTGCGAATCGTCCTCCACTCCGGCGATCTCCAGGGCCACCTCCTCCGAAGTGGTGAGCTGGGCTACTGAGGGTGGCCCTCCTCCTTTCCTCACTATTTCCCTCTTATTGTGGGCTCTCTTTTCCTGCAATGAGGGACATAAGTGGAGTTTGAGTGAGAATGAAGGATTGAGTGGAGAGAATCCATAGCATAGATGCTAAGAAGGAGGCAAAGGGTGTGTGTTGTAGTAAGTTGTTGTCATTGCATCATAGTGATAGTGAGTTTGAGGGCTGCATGGTCAAATAGTTAAGTGAATGTGACCATAGAGAGAGAGGGAATGGGTAAGGGTGCAGGGATGGTACAAGTGGGATGTAGAGGAAGAGGTTGGCAAAGCAGAATGCTGGTGATGAGAGGTGATGGGGATCAGATTGAGGGTGATGGGAAAGTCATACTCACTTTTCCTGTGTGGAGAAGGTCATGAAACATCTTGGGCCACTTGCAGCCACACAGCTTTAGTCTGCTGGGGAGGCTTTTTCCTCCCTGAGGAAGGGAAGAACACCTCCTTATTTGATCTTGCTCCCTCCACCAGTGCATGGAGGGAGGCCTCATCGAACCTTGGAGCACACTTTAGCCTACTGGTGGACATAATTGGAGAAGGAAGCGCTCAGAACAATGGGCATAAAGTTTAAAGGCTGAAAAGGAAGGAAGGCTGCTTGCAGGCCTTAAATCCAGCAGCATTGATGACGTCATCGGAGATGTCTTTCCGTATGAAAAGGCTCATTGGGCCAGGCGTTCCCACACGCTGGAAACCAAGTGCCCAATTAGTGCAACATCGCACTTTTGTCCAACTTTACATCGGAGTCGGGATCCTGACAAGACGACCACCTGACACGCCCCCAGCCCGGCCCCAATGACAAAATCCAGCCCAATATATCAAATGAAGTCTGAATGGCACTCTGTATAACAACAGTATTTTTTAAAAATTCTGTGCTACTTGTGATGATGCCCAGAATCCCATTAGCCTTTCTGACCAAATTTTGCACCTCTGCAACCTCCTTCAGTCTTAAATCTTAGCCTCTGCCCTTTAGGCCCCCAACTCTTGCATTTGTGCTTCTTTCCTCTCTTCCTCCTACATTTTTGGCTATATCCCTATCTCGTTAACCATTGCTTAATGTCTGTTTCCCCTTTGTGAAACACATTGGAACATTCTCTACATTAAATATGCTATATAAAGAACATAAGAACGTAAAAAATAGGAGCAGGAGTAGGCCACTTGGCCCTTCGAGCCTGCCCCGCCATTCGATAAGGTCGTGGCTGATCTTCTACCTCATCTCCACTTTCCTGCACTATCCCCATATCCCTTAATTCCCTTAATATTCAAAAATCTATCGATCTCTATCTTAAATATGCTCAATGACTGAGATTGCTCAGCCCTCTGGGGTAGAGAATTCCAAAGATTCACCATCCTCTGAGTGAAGACATTTCTCCTCATCTCAGTTCTAAATGGCTGACCCCGTATTCTGAGACTGTGACCCCTGGTTCTAGACTCCCAAGCCAGGGGAAACATTCTTCCTGCATCTACCCTGTCAAGTCCTGTAAGAATTTTGTATGTTTCAATGAGATCACCTCTCATTCTTCTAAACTCTAGAGAAAATAATTGAAGGAATAAGCCATATAACCTATTCAGAAAAATACACTACTTATGAAAGAATTCTGGCTTTATTAAAACATGACAAACTGGATTTGGAAATTTAGAAACCGAACTCTGAAAGAATTCTGGCTATTGAGATAAGACAGTTGTTGACCCTGAATAAATAACCTTATTGAAACAGAAGGTGAATGGCTCTGACAGGCTGACCTTTGGGAACAAAAACCATGTTTCACCCTGGAAAAGGTGTTCTAATTTAAACTTCGTAAAGATGGCACATAAGATAAGGAACATCTGCCCTCGTAAATAAAACATAAAATAAGGAACACCTGCCTTTCACACCATTCTATATGGTGACCCTAGAACCCTGGAGATGGGACAAGATTCTGTCTGATGTAGCAGTAAGAATTGCAGAGGTCGGCAGAAAGATGAATAGGGGAAATTGACTTGCATCAGCAGAAACTTTAAAGGTAATACCACTGGAAAAGGGTATAAATATTGAAGTTTCAAATGGGATATCAGACTTGTTTTAATCAGGCAAGTGATTCTCGGTCACAGAGGCAGCTCTGAAGTCTACCGCTCTTTGTACCTCGAGGGTCAAAGGTATCTGATAATGATGGATATCCTGTATAGAAACATTTAAGAACTGTAATAATGTAGCGAAGTTAAGACTTAAAAGTAAGATTCTCTGTTTTAAAGATAGTGGCCTAGAAATTCAGTTGGCTGCGCCAGCCGTTAGCGCCTTAGGAGGAGTAGATCTCGAGCGCTAGGTACTTAGCGCCCGGGCGCAGCGCGATGTGCGCCTCGCCCCAACTTCAGTAGACATTTAGCGCCGGCGCAAAGTCATTGCGCGCGCTCATCTGCGCGCACAGATCATGACGTCATTTCGTCGTGCAACGCCCTTTGTGCGCCGGGAACCGGAACTTCACTTGCGCCGCCCCATTGTGCGCCTGGCGGCCCGAACGACTGTGAAGTGGAACGGTACACAGCCGAGGCGGGCCGCGGGGAGCGCAAATTAAAGGGCACTCCTGCAGTAGAAAAGGCAGCCGTTTTGCAACAGAAGAGGAGGAGGAGGAGGAGGAGGAGGAGGAGGAGGAGGACTCCCCAAATACACTAGTCTCGGCCTTTCAAAAAACAAATCCACCCTCCCCCTTTAAGAGCTCACCGGAGCCAGAGTGTCTGCCGGCAATCAGCAGCTTGCCGCACCTGCCCTGCGCCCAACTTCCGGTGTTAGCGCCCCGGGCTGCCGGCTTAGCACCTAATGATAGTCGTGCATCGCCTGTTTTAGCGCAGCAGCAACCTCTTAGGGCGATGCAACTGAATATCGGCGAAGGGGGCTCGACTTTGCGTCGGGCGCAAACTTTAGCGGCTGCCCGACTTTACCGCCCCAAAAGTGGCTATACTGAATTTCTAGGCCAGTATTTTTCCTCTTTTTAGAACTGTTAATTTTGCGATTGACTGATTCACCAACTGTAAATTGCATGTCGGTTCTTTAATAAATCTCTATATATTTTTAGAATTGTCTCACATAAATCTTCTGTATCAATAACTCGCAAACTCAATTTCTGTACACTCCTTGGTGAAGAGTTACAGAATTCTCAGGGAGTTTTCTGGACCCTAATAATATCTGGGAAGTTACAGTCTAGCTAAACTTATTAAAAGTGCTATCTGGCGGACAGTAACATTCTCGGGTTGTTCCCTTCCTTTAGGAAGAGATAGCCCGGAACTTTAGTCCCAATTAAGCATCTTTAGGATTTGGCTACCTCAAACTTTAGTTGAAAGTGAACGTCTGAGAAATATGCCTGGTCCGGGGTAGCCTTAAAGGGGCTAGGAATAATAAATATCTCTTCATATAGGCCTAGTCTACTCAATCCCTCCTCATAGGGTAATCCCCATCCCAGGGTAATCCCCATCCCAGGAACCAGTCTGATGAACCTCCGTTGCACTCCCTCCAAGGCAAGTATATCCTTTCTTAGGTAAGGAGACCAAAACTGCACACAATACTCCAGTTGTGGTCTCACCAGGACCCTATATAATTGCAGTAAGACGTCTTTACTCTTATACTCAAATCCTCTTGTAATAAAGCCCAACGTACCATTTGCTTTCCTAATTGCTTGCTGTACCTGCATGTTAACTTTCAGAGATTTGTGTACAAGGACACCTAGGCGGCTCCGAACACCAACATTTCCCAATCCCTCACCATTTAAAAAATACTCTGCTTTTCTATTTTTCCTACCTAAGTGGATAACTTCACATTTCTCCACATTATATTCCATTTGCCATGTTCTTGCCCATTCACTTAGCCTGTCAATATCCCCTTGAAGCTTGCATGCATCCTCCTCACAAATTACATTCCCACCCAGCTTTGTATCATCAGCAAACTTGGATATATTACATTTGGCCCCCTCATCCAAATCATTCATGTAGTTTGTGAATAGCTCAGACCCAAGCACTGATCCTTGCGGTACCCCACTAGTTATAACCTTCCAACCCGAAAATGACCCGTTTATTCCTACCCTCTGTTTTCTGTCCATTAACCAATCCTCAATCCATGCTAGTATATTAGCCCCAATCCCATGAGCCCTAATTTTGTTTAATAACCTCTTGTGAGGCATCTTATCGAATGCCTTCTGAAAATCTAAATGCACCACATCCACTGGTTCCCCCTTATCTATTCTGCTAGTTACAACCTCAAAAAATTCTAACAGATTTGTCAAACACAATTTCCCTTTCATAAATCCTTGTTGACTCTGCCCAATCCTATTATTATTTTCTAAGTGCCCTGTTACCTTGTCCTTAATAATAGGTTCTAGCATTTTCCCTATTACTGATGTCAGGCTAACTGATCTGTAGTTCCCCATTTTCTCTCTCCCTCCTTTCTTAAATAGTGAGGTTACATTTGCTGTTTGTTGTTATTGCACCTGTGAACTACTTTTTAATGGCTAAGTACCTGGATTCCTAAATTCATTTTTCATCTAACCTCCTAGTACTTCCCCATTTAGACTGTATTCTTATCTGACATTCTTATGTTCAGAATGTATTATCTCACACTTTTTTGCATTAGGCTGCTTCTGCCATTGTTCTCCCCACTGCAATTTTCCACTTGCTTCTATGCAATTTACCATACTTCCCAGCTTAATATCATCTTCAAATTTGAATATATTCCACCCCCTTCCCAGCAAGAACTGGCATCCCAGCACTGATCCCTGAAGAACACCAATCTAAGAATGCTCCTGTTATCCCAACTCTCTGCTTGCTACCCTCCCAACCAATCTCCCAGCCTTGCCATGAGGCAGCCTTCAATTCTATGTGACTTAATTTCTGTTACTAATTTCTTCTATAAAACTTTTTATTACCATTTGAAGATCCATCTGCATGAAATTAATTAATGCGTTTTGGTCTACCCCTTCCTCCGCTTCTGAATAAATATGTAATCCTTATTGCTTTCCAATAATCCATCATTATCCCCAAATCCAGCTAATTTTGAAAGATTTTAGCTAACACACCCCAGTTTCCTCACCTATTTCTTTTAATACCATCTGGGCCTGCAAATTGGTTTGGTTTCAATACAATCAGTTTATCAATTCCAATTTTCTTCTGCTTATATTAATTCATGTAAATTTATCTTTGTCAATAATCCCTAATCTTTCCTGTACCTTTGGTATCATATTCTTCTTTTCCACTGTGAAGACCAAAGCAAAGAATTAAGCTAGGAGCTTCACTATGATCACACCCAAATCACCTCTAGCCACTGTTTTAATGAGCTGACCCATGGACAAGCCCATTATACAATTCTAACACTGAAATATTGAGCCTCGATCAATGTTGATGGTCTGTGCTCTCAAAGAGCTCCATTAAGAGAAGTAAAAGTGTCAGAAAAGTGAAAGAAGTTATAGAGAGAGAAAACAGCCAGAATGAGAGCAACAGTACAAAGGGGAGCAGGTTGTTTTTATTTGCATAGGTATGATAATCTAAGAGTTATGGTTGCAGCAGTGAATATTACAGCATGAACAGTAAACCATTGCTGGAATCACCATACTGCATAATATACATTTTGTCCCACTCCATAAAATAAAACCTTTCTGTTCTATGTATAGCCACACGTGGAATATTGAACATTTTATGGTACAAATCAGAAAACTATTTCAAAGGTATTTCTGAGTGGATTTTATTCAGAAGTAATAATAATAATATAATAATCAACTTTATTGTCATTGTTAGTGCACAAGTGCAGTACAACGAAATGTAGGCTTGCGGCTCCCGAGAGTGTACATTTAGATTAAGACATTTAAACATTCAACATTCATTTGTCTTGTAATACATTAACATAAACATAACCATAATAAAGTGCATTGGCAGATGTGCACGCTTGAGAGTTTATTTGTGGAGTTCAGTAGGATGACAGCCCTGGGAAAGAAGCTGTTCCTAAACCTGGTCGTTCGGGTGCGAATGCATCTGTAGCGTCTCCCAGATGGCAGGAGGGCGAACAGACTGTGGCTGGGGTGGGTAGGGTCTTTGATGATGGTCCGTGACCTCCGTAAACAGCGTTTCTGGTATATGTGCTCTATGGTCGGTAGCTGGGTGCCGGTAATGCGTTGGGCAGTTTTGACTACCCGCTGCAGGGCTTTCCAGTCATAAAGAACATAAGAACATAAGAAATAGGAGCAGGAGTAGGCCAATCAGCCCCTCGAGCCTGCTCCGCCATTCAATAAGATCATGGCTGATCTGATCCTAACTGCCAATCTACTATCACAGAACCATCTCCTGAATCTAACAGAATTAGACAGACGAAATAGGAGCAGGATCAGGCTACACGACCCCTGGGCCCGCTCCACTACCCACAGGGCCATGACCGATCCGAACCTAGACTCATGTCCAAATTCCTGCCCGCTCCCCATAACCCTTTATTTCCTTTACTTCTAGGAAACTGTTTATTTCTGTTTTAAATTTATGTAATGATGTAGCTTCTACAGCTTTTTGGGGCAGCATATTCCACGGACCTACCACCCTCTGAGTGAAGTTGTTCCTCCTCATCTCAGTTTTGAAAGAGCAGCCCCTTATCCTAAGACTATGCCCCCTAGTTCTAGTTTCACCCATCATCAGGAACATCCTCCCCGCATCCACCCGATCCAACCCCTTCACAATCTTATATGTTTGAATAAGATCGCCTCTCATTCTTCTGAACTCCAATGAGTAGAGTCCCAATCTACTCAACCTCTCCTCATATGTCCATCCCCACATCCCCGGGATTAACCGAGTGAACCTTCTTTGTACTGACTCGAGAGCAAGTATGTCTTTTCTTAAGTATGGACACCAAAACTGTATGCAGTATTCCAGGTGCGGTCTCACCAATACCTTGTACAACTGAAGCAATACCTCCCTATTTTTATATTCTATCCCCCTAGCAATGAAAGCCAACATTCCATTGGCCTTCTTAATCACTTGCTGCACCTGCATACTAACCTTTTGAGTTTCGTGCACCAGGACCCCCAGATCCCTTTGTACTTCAGTACTTTCCAGTTTCTTGCCATTAAGATAATAACTTGCTCTACGATTTTTCCTGCCAAAGTGCATAACCTCACACTTTCCAGTATTGTATTCCATCTGCCAAATCTCTGCCCACTTACTTAGCCTGTCTGGGTCCCCTTGCAGGTTTTTTATGTCCTCCTCACTCACTACTTTCCCTCCCATCTTAGTATCATCTGCAAACTTTGATATGTTACACTCGGTCCCCTCCTCCAAATCGTTAATATAGATTGTAAAGAGTTGGGGACCCAGCACTGACCCCTGTGGAACACCATTCTTGGACTGGCAATCAGTAACTAGTGAACCATTTATCCCAACTCTCTGCCTTCTGTTAGATAGCCAATCCTCTATCCATGCCAGAATATTACCCCCAATCCCGTGATTTTTTATCTTAAGCAATAATCTTTTGTGTGGCACCTTGTCAAATGCCTTTTGGAAGTCTAAATACACTACGTCCACTGGTTCCCCTTTATCCACCCTATATGTTACTTCCTCAAAGAACTCCAGCAAATTTGTCAAACATGACTTCCCCTTCATAAAACCATGCTGACTTTGTCCTATTAAATTACGATTATCCAGATGTCCTGTTACTGTCTCCTTAATAATGGACTCCAATATTTTACCTACCACAGATGTTAGGCTAACTGGTCTATAGTTTCCAGCCTTCTGTCTACTGCCCTTTTTAAATAAGGGCATTACATTAGCAGTTTTCCAGTCTGCCGGGACCTTTGCTGAGTCCAGGGAGTTTTGGAAAATTATTACCAATTGTGGTAAACCACTGTTATTGTTGTTCACTGTTGTTGTTGTTGTTGCACACTGTTGTACCTATGCATGCCTCAGCATGTCTCTGCTGGCTCCGCCCCTGGCTCCACCCACAGGCTCAGGTACAAAGGTGATTGCCCTGCAGCCCCCTGCCTTCTTGGAACCCAGTCAACCACGAGAGGCATGCTCTGTTCTTTGCTAATAAAAGCCTTTAGTTACTCTCCTAACTCTCCGTCTTTTATGAGTAATTGATGGCGCATCAATTTTATTAGCAAAAACAAAATGTCGACAAACGATGAGCAGCAGGCTGCTGCACCAAACGCTGAGCAGCAGGAGCTGCTGCGAGCCCTCAGACCAACATGCCTGGACCTAGACCCCCAAGAAGCGGGTTCGGCTACCAAATTCGTGCATTGGCTGCGTTGCTTCGAGGCCTACCTGCAAGCCTCAACTGTGACCCTGGACGAAAACAAGTTGGAAATCCTGGCCTCAAAGGTGAGCCACCAAGTTTATACAATAATCCAGGACGCGACGACCTACGCGGCAGCTATCGATCTGCTAAAAGGGCAATACGCACGCCCGGTAAATACGGTCTATGCCAGGCACCTCTTAAGATCCCGCAGACAGCAGCCCGGGGAATCGGTGGAGGCCTTCCTACGGGCATTACGGATACTCGGCCGAGACTGCGATTGCAAAGAAGTATCAGCCGCAGCACACACGGAGGGACTGATCCGAGATGCTTTCGTTGCGGGTCTAAGGTCCGACTACTCCCGGCAGAGACTGTTGGAAAAGGGAGAAATGGACCTGAGAAAGGCAGTGTCCCTCGCGCTCTCGCTCGACGCGGCCCACAGGAATATGGACGCCTTCTCCCCTAACCGCTCCGCAACGTGGACGCCACAACCTTGGGTCATGGGACCGCCACCTTTAACTGCTGCTGCGATGTCCAAGGCACAGAAATGTTATTTTTGTGGCCAGGCAAAACACCCCAGAGCACGCTGCCCGGCGAGAAACGCTACCTGCTCCGGCTGCGGGAAGAAAGGACACTATGTCAGCGCCTGCAAAGGTAAAACCGCTAACGCCAGCAGCGCCGCGTACGAACCGTGGGGGCAGCCATCTTGCCCGCCATCTTGGGCTCCCCCAGCCGCGTGGGGATCGGGACCATGGGCGCCGCCATTTTGTCCGCCATCTCGGATGTCTCCAACTTCAACCACGGGGGACCCGGACTCAACCACCGCCTCATCTGACGACCACATCAACTCGCTTGACCATACGCTGGCCTCCGTGACGCTGGACCAATCTCTCC
Organism: Somniosus microcephalus; assembly: GCF_052327205.1. Taxonomy (NCBI): domain Eukaryota; kingdom Metazoa; phylum Chordata; class Chondrichthyes; order Squaliformes; family Somniosidae; genus Somniosus; species Somniosus microcephalus. Next base: position 35,530,290 of record NC_140996.1, read on the forward strand.
CTCATCAACTGTCCAGGTCCATGATGGACATTACGGTAAACGGCCGCGCCACTACCTGCCTTTTTGACAGCGGGAGCACGGAAAGCTTTATCCACCCCGACACGGTGCGCAGTTACTCTCTCCCGGTCCTGCCGACGCGACATCGGATCTCTTTGGCTTCCAAAGCCCAGTCAGCGGACGTCGGTGGCTACTGTGTAGTGACCCTTTCAGTAAGGGGCACAGAATACAAAAATTTTAAACTCCTGGTCCTGCCCCATCTTTGCGCTGCCGTCCTACTGGGGTTGGATTTTCAGTGCCACCTTAAGAGTGTCACATTAGCGTGCGACGGACCCCTCCCCCCACTCACAGTCTGCAGCCAGCAGCTTTTAAATTGCCCGCCGCACACCATTTGCAGCCTCTCCACCCTTAAAGTCCCCCCCCCCCTCCTTGTTCGCTAACCTCACCCGCGACTGTAAGCCCATCGCTACCAAAAGCAGGCGTTACAGTGCCGGGGATAGGAGCTTCATTAAATCCGAGGTAGCAAGACTCCTGAAGGAAGGGATTATTGAAAGTAGCACCAGCCCATGGCGAGCACAAGTGGTGGTAGTGAAGACTGGCGAAAAACAGCGCCTAGTTATTGACTACAGCCAGACGATCAATCGCTACACCCAGCTAGATGCATACCCACTCCCCCGCATATCTGACATGGTCAATCAGATAGTACAATACCGGGTGTTCTCGATGATTGATCTGAAGTCGGCATACCACCAGCTCCCCATCAGGGCTGAGGACCGCCAGTACACAGCTTTTGAAGCTGTCGGTCGTCTCTACCACTTCCTCAGAGTTCCCTTCGGCGTCACCAACGGGGTTTCAGTCTTCCAACGGGAGATGGACCGGATGGTTGACCAGAACGCGCTCCAGGCCACTTTCCCCTATCTAGACAACGTCACCATCTGCGGCCGCGACCAGCAGGACCATGATGTTAATCTAGAGAAATTCCTCCGTACGGCCCAGCGGCTGAACCTAACATACAACAAGGACAAATGTATGTTTTGTACCAAGCGCCTTGCCATTCTTGGCTGTGTAGTGGAGAACGGAGTCATCGGCCCCGACCCCGACAGGATGCGCCCCCTTATGGAGCTCCCCCTCCCCCACTGCCAAAAAACACTGAAGAGATGCCGAGGGTTTTTCTCGTACTATGCTCAGTGGGTGCCCAACTATGCGGACAAAGCCAGACCCCTCATCAAGTCCACCTCCTTCCCCCTGACAGCAGAGGCCTGTGCAGCCTTCACTCTCATAAAAGGAGATATTGCGAAGGCCACAATGCACGCAGTGGATGAGTCCATCCCTTTCCAAGTGGAGAGCGACGCATCCGACTTTGCCCTAGCTGCAACCCTTAACCAGGCGGGGAGACCCGTGGCCTTTTTCTCAAGGACCCTCCAGGGCCCCGAGATTCGACACTCCTCTGTCGAAAAGGAGGCCCAGGCCATTGTAGAAGCTGTGCGACATTGGAGGCATTACCTGGCCGGAAAACGATTTACCCTGCTCACTGACCAGCGTTCAGTAGCTTTTATGTTTAATAATAAGCAGAGGGGCAAAATCAAGAACGACAAGATCTTGAGGTGGAGAATCGAACTCTCCACCTACAATTACGATATCTTGTACCGGCCCGGGAAACTCAATGAGCCCCCAGATGCCCTATCACGTGGTACATGCGCCAACGCGCAGGTCGATAGACTGAAGACCCTCCACAATGACCTCTGCCACCCGGGGGTCACCAGGTTTTTTCACTTCATCAAATCCCGTAACCTGCCCTACTCCATCGAGGAGGTCAGGACCATGACCAGGAACTGCCAAATCTGTGCCGAGTGCAAACCGCATTTTTATAGGCCAGACAGAGCAAGCCTGATCAAAGCCACGCGCCCCTTTGAACGGCTGAGCGTCGATTTTAAAGGGCCCCTCCCCTCCTCCGACCGCAATGTGTACTTCCTCAACATAATTGATGAGTACTCCCGTTTCCCGTTTGCCATCCCTTGCTCAGACATGACCAGTGCCACGGTCATTAAATGTCTGAATGACCTCTTCGCCTTGTTCGGTTTCCCTAGCTATATTCATAGCGACAGGGGCTCATCCTTTATGAGCGACGAACTCCGGCAGTACCTGCTCTCGAGAGGTATCGCTACAAGCAGGACCACCAGCTACTACCCCCGGGGGAATGGCCAGGTGGAAAGGGAGAATGCGACGGTCTGGAAGGCAGTCCTTTTAAACTTGAAATCTAAGGGCCTTCCGACCTCTCGCTGGCAGGAAGTCCTCCCTGCGGCGCTCCATTCCATTCGGTCACTGCTCTGTACAGCCACCAATGCTACCCCTCACGAGAGAATGTTCTCCTTCCCCAGGAAGTCCACATCGGGGATCTCGTTACTGTAGTGTCCCTGTGTAGATAAAGACACTGAAGACAGGAGTTGCTTCATAGGTATTTACTAAGCAAGTCTGGGGGGGGTTTTCTAAAGGATATACACAATACACAGGCTTATATAGCCCAAGTGGCAATTACCGGCATTACGCACACCTGGGGCTCTTAAAGGCACATACACCATAATTGCTCTTAAAGGCACATACACCACAATTCCTCCCCTTCTAGCTAACTAGTACATCATATTTTAAGTAATTATTAATTACATGTTATATGCAAAATAATATACATTGCTGTATTAATTAATTATAAGTTAGTCTCTCAGGAGGCTTCCTGACTCGGTCCGGATAACGCCTCGGGGGTGTAGTAGTTTCTGGTGGTGTAGTAGGTTCTTCTGGCAAGGCTGATTCGGCTTGAAGGCCAGTGTCGGGTTCATCGGGCTCCAGTATCACCGGATCGGAGGTAGATATGGGTATCTCTACTTCATCGTTAGATGTATAGAGTGGTGGTGTAGGTTGTCCCTTTTCGGATGACTTGATGATTTGGTCAGCATGGCGCCTTATTATGCTGTCTCCGATGTCCACGTTATACATCAGTGGTCCTAATCGTGTGCAGATAGTTCCAGGCTGCCATTTCTCGGTACGGTAGTCCCGGGCCAAAACCGGTTGGCCTATCTGGAAGGCCCTAGTTGGCCTTTCATTCATGCCCTGAAACTGCCGGTTCTCCACGTCCCTTCGGATGTTAGTCTTGACCAAATCCAGCCGGCATCTTAGGTTTCTATTGTAGAACATCATGGCGGGAGTTTGGTTAGTAACCATATGCGTTGCATTCCTATATGCAAATAAGAAGTTATCCACCTTGTGCTGAAGTTTAATGTCTTCATTACCCATGGCCTTGATGGCCTTCTTGAAGGTCTGGACAAACCTTTCAGCCAATCCATCGGTGGCGGGATGGTATGGGGCGGACGTGTAATGCTTTACCCCATTGTTCTTTAAGAACTTTCTGAATTCTTCGGACACAAATTGCGGTCCATTATCAGAACATATCTGCTCCGGCAGCCCATTCCTGGCAAATATGGTCCTTAATACTGTGATGGTTTTTTCCGTGGTGGTGGAGGACATCTTTATTACCTCCAGCCACTTGGAGTGTGCATCAACTGCGATTAAGAACATTGAGTCCATAAATGGACCAGCAAAGTCGATGTGCACCCTTTGCCAGGGAGATGAGGGCCATTCCCATGGATGTAGAGGGGCCTGTGGCGGAGCATTTTGGACCTTCTGGCATCCTAGGCAGCTCTTGGTCATGTCTTCGATGTCTCCATTGATACCTGGCCACCATACAAATGCCCTAGCTAGGTTCTTCATTTCCACTCCACCCAGATGCCCCTCGTGAAGCTCCTTTAGCACTTAATCCTGGAGTTTGGGTGGAATCACCACTCTGGATCCACACATCAAGGTTCCTCGGCACACTGACAGCTGTTCTCTTCTTTGCGAGAATGCTGGCAACAGTGGTTCGCCATGTGCTGGCCATCCCTTTACTGTTAAATCGTAGACCCGTGAGAGAGTAGGGTCATTTCTTGTCTCCCTTTCAATGGCAGAATTTGTCACCGGTAGACATTCCACTATGGTAGAGTGGAATATCTCTACTGGGTCTACTGTAGGTGCCTCTTCTATCGTTGGCAACGGTAGGCGTGATAAACCGTCAGCATTCCCATGCTGTTTTGACCCTTTGTATTCAATGTTGTATTGGTGTGCCCCTAGAAAAAGGGACCACCTCTGTAGTCTTTGTGCCGTCATAATGGGGACACTTTTTTTAGTGTTGAATATGGAGATGAGGGGTTGATGGTCAGTCAGCAAGGTAAATTTTTGTCCGTGTAGGTAATGGTTGAATTTCTTCACTCCCCATACCAGGCTGAGTGCTTCCCTGTCTATCTGGGCATAGTTACGCTCAGCTGAGTTCAATGAGCGTGACGCAAAAGCTATCGGCCGTTCCGAGCCATCAGGGAATCTATGGGACAATACCGCTCCTATGCCGTAAGGGGATGCATCGCACGCCAGTCTGATTGGTAGTGATGGGTTGTAATGAGCCAAAATTTTCTCGGATGTGATTAAGTCTTTACAGTTATGGAAGGCACGTTTACAGTCTTCGTTCCATTTCCAAATCACTCCTGTCTGTAGAAGATCATTAAGAGGGTGTAGACTAGTTGATAAGTTCGGTAAAAATTTATGATAGTAATTTATTAATCCCAGGAATGACCTTAATTGTGAAACATTTTCAGGTGCTGGTGCTTTTATAACTGCTTCAATTTTTTCAGGTGACTTATGCAACCCTTCCTTATTAATTATGTGGCCACAATATGATATCTGACTTTGGAAAAATTCGCACTTGGGGCGATTTGCTTGTAGGCCCCGTTCTTTCAGCCTAGTGAGCACCTGCTCCAAATTGGCAAGGTGCTCGTTGTCGTTTTCTCCTGTTATAAGGATGTCGTCTAGGTAGCATTGAGTCCCCGGAATCCCTTGCAGGACTTGCTCCATAGCTCTTTGCCAGATAGCTGGAGCTGATGCTATTCCAAAAACCAGTCGATTGTACTGGTACAGGCCTTTGTGTGTGTTTATTGTGAGATACTTTTTAGAGGTCTCCTCAACCTCCATCTGTAGATATGCTTGTGCCAAGTCAATTTTTGTGAAACGTTTCCCTCCGGATAGTGAGGCGAAAATATCTTCTATCCTCAGAAGAGGATACTGTACCGTGTGAAGGACCGGGTTTACAGTCACCTTAAAGTCCCCACAGATGCGAATTTTTTTCTGTTCCTCAGAGTTATTTTTCAATGTTTTTTTCATGACTGGAACGATGGGTGTTGCCCATTCGCTCCAATCTATTTTGGATAATACGCCTGCCTTTTCCAAATTCTTCAGCTCTGCCTCGACTGCCGGACGTATTGCGTATGGCACCGGTCTTGCCTTAAATAATTTTGGAATTGCTGTATCTTCCACTTTTATTGAGGCGGTGATGCCTTTCAAGGTTCCTAGTTTCTCTTGAAACACTTCTTTGGCGTTGGCCAAGATGTCTTTTAATCGTTCAGGTATGATGTCATCATTGTTTTTTTCCTTACTGGTCACCGTCAGTGCCTGAATGGAGTGCCAGTTTAAACGTATCTTCCTTATCCATTCACGTCCCAACAACGGTGGACCACCATCTTGTAGAATGTATAAATACAACTTTTGTATTTCTTTGCCGTTGTATACCACAGGCACCCTTATTTTTCCTTTGGGGTAGACTTTCTGCCCCGTATATGTTTTTAAGATAATGGATGTGTCTTTTAGAGGTATATGCGAAAATAGCCTCTCGTAATCTCGTCGATTTATTACGGTTAGAGCTGATCCTGTATCTAGCTCCATTTTAACTGGGGACCCTGCTATTGTGAGGGTAACCCAAATGGTTTGGTAATCCTCTTTGGCAAGTACATTATGTAATTTGAGACAGCTTAGTCTCTTGTTTCCGGAGTCGCTATTGCTATTCTGGTCTTCGGAGCTATTGTCCGTCATCATTTGTACCTTCCTGTACTTTTCTTTATTGATTTTTTGTTTTCTGTCAGTGGATTTATTTTGTCCAGATTGGCATACCCGTGCAATGTGTCCAATCTTACCACATTGCCTGCATGCTTTGCCCTTGAACCAGCAGTCCCTCTGGTTATGGGTGGATCTGCCGCAGCGATAACATCTTCCGAACTCCTGTGTCATTTTATGGGTGCCGAAGTCCTGTGTCTCTTGTTGTATCTCTGCAGCTCCTTTTGCTGCTGCTTCGTATGATACAGCCATACTGAAAGCTTTGTCCAATGTTAAATCTTTTTCAGAAAGCAGTCTTTTTTGTGTTCCTTCACTTAAGAGACCGCAAACAAATTTGTCTCGAAGATAATCCGATAGTCCTGCTCCGAATTGGCAGTACTTTGATAGCTTTCTTAATTCGTTTAGGTAATCAGCATTACTTTCATTCTTGTGTTGATTTCTCTTGAAGAACTTGAATCGTTCCGCTAGCAGCAGCGGTGTTGGGTTTACATGCTCCTGCAGGGTATCAACAATTTCTTTAAAAGTCTTGTCCTTTGGTTTGGCTGGAGTGATTAAATTTCGTAACAGCCCGTATGTCTTCGCGCCCATTAAGTTCAGAAGTACTGAAGCTTTTTTTTCATCTGTTATTCCATTTGCAGTGCAATAAACCTCTACTCTTTCCACGTATGTGGTCCAATCTTCTATTTCACCATCAAAAGCCTCAATATTACCAGATTTAGGCATTTCAGAAAAGATATGGCGCTTCCCGCGCTTTTTTTTTCTCTGTAGCAACGATATGGCGCTTCCCGCGCTTTCCCGCCGCTGCTACCGATAACAACGCTGTTTTACTGTGGTTTCCGTTTATTCACTGTTGGAGACTCGTTCCCGACGGAGGTCTAAACGCTGACCTGCTTGCCGCGCCGGCCGTCTCTCGAGTGCACCCTCCCAGTCCGTTATTGCTTGCCTCCGATTTCGCTGCCTGTCTCAGCTGTAGAGCCCGCCGCTGGAGCTCCAGCCTGATGCCCAGGAAGGATTAGCGCAGTACCTGTCACCAGCTTGGCCAGCTGGTGAAACCACAGTTTCTCTTACTTCCTTGAGTCTTCTGGATGCTGGAGGAATCGATGTCCTTGAGGTGCTGCCGAATTGCAGGTAAGTCCGTTTCCACTTAGTCGCCACTGTAGTGTCCGTGTGTAGATAAAGACACTGAAGACAGGAGTTGGTTCATAGGTATTTACTAAGCAAGTCTGGGGGAGGGTTTCTAAAGGATATACACAATACACAGGCTTATATAGCCCAAGTGGCAATTACCGGCATTACGCACACCTGGGGCTCTTAAAGGCACATACACCATAATTGCTCTTAAAGGCACATACACCACAGTTACCGACATGGCTGACTTCTCCAGGACCCGTCCTACTGCGGAAGCACGTGAGGTCCCATAAGACGGACCCCCTGGTCGAGAGGGTGAGCCTCCTCCATGCCAACCCTTAGTATGCTTACGTGGTGTACCCGGACGGGCGGGAGGACACAGTCTCCATACGAGACCTCGCACCTTCGGGTGCTCCTGAAACACCTCCCTCGCCACCCACCACTACCCATGCCTACCCCCAGTACGCTTATGTAGCGTACCCGGACGGGTGGGAGGACACAGCCCCCACACGAGATCTCGCACCTTTGGGTGCCCCTGAAACACTACCGTTGCCACCCACCACTACCCACAACCCAACCCCGCTAGACAGCATGCCGCAGCCCCAGGACCCGTCATTGACCACCCAACCACTCAATGAGAATCCAGATTCAACGTTGGATGCTGCACCATCACCGCCGCCACCACGACGATCAGGATGGCATACAAGGCCACCTGATAGACTTACTTACACGAACCTTTAGTACACTTAACCCCGCCGGACTCAATTTTAAACAAGGGGTGAATGTGGTAAACCACTGTTATTGTTGTTCACTGTTGTTGTTGTTGCACACTGTTGTACCTATGCATGCCTCAGCATGTCTCTGCTGGCTCTGCCCCTGGCTCCACCCACAGGCCCAGGTACAAAGGTGATTGCCCTGCAGCCCCCTGCCTTCTTGGAACCCAGTCAACCATGAGAGGCATGCTCTGTTCTTTGCTAATAAAAGCCTTTAGTTACTCTCCTAACTCTCCGTCTTTTATGAGTAATTGATAGCGCATCACCAATGCATCCACATTCCCTACCGCCACTTCCCTCAAGACCCTAGGATATAAGCCATCAGGTCCAGGTGATTTATCCGCCTTGAGTCCCATTATTTTACCGAGTACCACTTCCTTAGTGATTTTGATCGTGTTTAGCTCCTCCCCCCCATAGCCCCCTGTTTGTCCAGTGTTGGGATATTCTTAGTGTCTTCTACTGTAAAGACTGATACAAAATATTCATTCAGTGTTTTTGCCATCTCCATATTTCCCACCATTAATTTCCCGGTCTCATCCTCTAAGGGACCAACATTTACTTTAGCCACCCTTTTTCTTTTTATATAACTATAAAAACTCTTACTATCTGTTTTTATATTTTTTGCTAATTTACTTTCATAATCTATCTTCCCTTTCTTAATCAATCTTTTTGTTATTTTTTGCTGTCTTTTAAAGTTTTCCCAATCCTCTATCCTCCCACTAGATTTGGCTACCTTATATGCCCTTGTTTTTAGTCGAATACTATCCTTAATTTCTTTACTTAGCCACGGATGGCTGTCTTTTCTTTTACACCCTTTTCTTCTCAGTGGAATATATATTTTTTGGAAGTTGTAAAATAACTCCTTAAATGTACACCACTGATCATGTATCGTCTTACCCTATAATCTATTTTCCCAATCCACTCTACTCAATTGCGCTCTCATACCTTCATAGTCTCCTTTATTCAAGCTTAGCACGCTTGTTTGAGATCCAACCTTCTCACCCTCTAATTGAATATGGAATTCAACCATGTTATGGTCACTCATTCCAAGGGGATCCTTTACTAGGACATTTTTAATTAATCCTGTCTCGTTACACAGGACCAGATCTAAGGTTGCTTGCCCCCTGGTCAGTTCAGTTACATACTGCTCAAGAAACCCATCCCTAATACACTCAATGAACTCATCCTCAAGGCAGCCCTGCCCAATTTGATTTGTCCGATTAATATGATAGTTAAAATCCCCCATAATTATAGATGCTCCCTTATTGCAAGCCTCAACTATTTCCTGATTGATACTCCGTCCAACAGAGTTGCAACTGTTCGGAGGCCTATAGACTACGCCCACTAGTGTTTTTTTCCCCTTATTATTCCTTACCTCCACCCAAACTGTTTCATTATCCTGATCTTTTGACCCAATATCATTTCTCTGTATTACAGTGATTCCTTCCTTTATTAACATAGCCACCCCACCTCCCCTTCCTTCCTGCCTGTCCTTCCTGATCTTTAAATAACCTGGTATGTTTAATTCCCAGGCATTGTCACCCTGCAGCCATGCTTCTGTAATGGCCACAAGATCATACCCATATGTAGTTATTTGTGCCATTAACTCGTCTATTTTGTTACGAATGCTACGTGCATTCAGATAGAGAATTTTCAAATATGTTTTGTGACACTTAGTTCCTGCTTTTGCCCTTTTTATTACTTTACCTTTTACTCCATACCTTCTGCCCCTTCCTGACACGCTCTTGTTTTTAATTTCCCCACTGCTACCTAAGTCTATGACCTTCTCTGTTGTCATTTTTATTATTTGCTCTCAAGGAACCTCCCCGCCACTAGTTAGTTTAAAGCCCTCTCTACAGCCCTAGTTATATGATCCGCCAGGACTCTAGTCCCAGCACTGGCCAAGTGAAGCCCGTCCCAACAGAACAGCTCCCTCCTGCCCCAGTACTGGTGCCAGTGTCCCAGGAAGCAAAACCCATTTCTCCCACACCAGTCTTTGAGCCATGCATTTAATTCCCTAATTTTATTTTTCCTAGCCAAATTCACTCATGGCTCAGGTAATAATCCAGAGATTATTACCCTTGAGGTTCTGTTTTTTAATTTGACCCCTAGCTGCTCATACTCCTTTAACAGAACCGGCTTCCTAGTCCTATCTATGTCGTTTGTACCAACATGGACCACGACAACTGGATCCAGCCCCTCCCACTGCAAGTTTCTTTCCAGCCCAGAGGAGATGTCCTTAACCTGGCACCGGGTAGGCAACACAGCCTTCGGGACTCTCGCTCTCAGCTGCAGAGAACTCTATCTATCCCCCTAATAATACTATCACCTACCACTACAACATTTCTATTTACTCCCCCCTCTTGAATGGCCCCCCATTCCACGGTGCTGTGGCCAGGTTGCTCATCCTCCCTGCAGTCCCTGCTCCTGTCCCCACAGGGAGTAAAAACCTCGAACCTGTTGGTCAAGAGCAAGGGCTGCGGCTCCTCCAGCTCTACCTCCTGGATCCCCGTACCTGCCTCACTCGTAGTCACACCATCCTGTCCCTGACCATGGGCTACATCTGAATTACTTAACTTCATAGGTGTGACCACCTCCTGATACACAGGGTCCAGGTACTTCTCCCCCTCCCTGATGTGTCGCAGTGTCTGAAGCTCAGACTCCAGCTCATCAACACAGAGCTGGAGTTCCTGTAGCAGCAGACACTTGTCACAGATGTAATCACCGTGAGCCTCAATGGGGTTCACCAGCTCCCACATCTCGCAACAGTAACACATCACCTGCTCCATTCTATGTAATTAATTAATTCTTTTATTGTTAGTTCTGGACACCCTCTGCCTGATTTTAGCTGCTAGTATCCCCTTTAATTAATTGGATTTAAATTAAATCAATCCCTCTAGTTACACCAGTTAAATGGTTTACCAACAGTCACTCTGCACCAGAAAGGCCTTGGTACACCACAGCAACCTTAAAAACTATAAACCACAGACTTAAAGTTTTAAAACGAGAGAAATACTCCAACCAATCACCTAGCCTGTTTTGTGGTGACGTCACACCTTGAATACTTTTTACCTCTCTCCTTGCCTGAGATTGGAGATTGGTACGCCTACCTGAGCCTCTGGGGCCTCTTGTAGTCACTCTGCCACGCTGCTCCGCCTCCACCCGCTGCCGATGCTGCACTGAGGCCTACCTGAGCCTCTGGGGCCTCTTGTAGTCGCTCTGCCGCACTGCTCCGCCTCCACCCGCTGCCGATGCCGCACTGAGGCCTACCTGAGCCTCTGGGGCCTCTTCTAGTTGCTCTGCCACGCTGTTCCGCCTCCACCCGCTGCCGATGCCGCACTGAGGCCTACCTGAGCCTCTGGGGCCTCTTGTAGTCGCTCTGCCGCGCTGCTCCGCCTCCACCCACTGCCGATATCGCACTGAGGCCTACCTGAGCCTCTGGGGCCCCTTGTAGTCGCTCTGCCGCGCTGCTCCGCCTCCACCCGCTATAGCTGCCATACCATATGTAGTAACCTGGGAGGTTATGTGTAACCTGATCCACCAGGTGGTGCTGTGGCAATTGCTCTCCTGAGTTAAGTCTGATCTGTACTGTTTGTACTCTTTGTTTTTGCTGCCTCATGGCAGAAGCTTTTATGTGCAAGTGTTGATTAAACCATGTTACGGAGTTAACCTGTGTCTGTCTCCATCTATGGCCAGCTCAAGATACCACATATGGCAATGAGAATAAAGGACGGAAAAGTTTTGGAGTATTCGGAAGAGGTGCTCGGGTTGGTTAGCAAACTAGTCGGAAAAGCACAAGGCTAGGCCGCGGGAGTCGAAATGGAGTTTGATTTTTTGGCTGAAGTGACCAGACTCCAAGGATGGCAGGAACGGTAGGCTCCGTGGCACCTTTTGACAGCACGTCACAGTCTTGGGAGGAGTATTGTGAAATACTGAGCCATTTCTTTATGGCAAACGAGGTGGACAGTGCTGAAAAGAAAAGGGCCATTTTACTGAGTTGTGTGGGAGCGCAAACCTATACACGGATGAGGAATCTGCTGAGCCCGGAGCGGCCAGGAGAAAAATCTTTTGACGAGTTGGTGAGTCTACTAAAGAATCATTTCAATCCGAAACCTAGTGAAATAGTACAGAGATGGAAATTCAATTCGAGGATTAGGAGGCCGGAAGAAAGCGTTACTGAGTATGTGGAGGAGCTTCGGAGGCTCGCACAGGACTGTAATTTTGGAAATACGCTCACAGTCATGTTAAGGGACAGACTAGTATGCGGAGTTAACGATGACAGTATACAGCAAAGGTTGCTGTCAGAAGAAGGATTAACGTTTGAGACGGCACTTAAAAAAGCACAAGCCATGGAGATGGCTAACAAGGACATTAAGGACTTAAACAGTATGAGCAAGGAGAAATGGATAAACCAGTGGGAGGAGCTGTTTTCAAGATGGAATCTGGAGCGCAAAGTCCACCAGTCGGGGTTGGGGATTGCTACCGATGTGGCAGGACGAGCCATTATGCAAAGGACTGCAGGTTTGCAAAGGCAAAGTGCCACAATTGTGGAAAAATAGAGCACTTAAAGAAAGTCTGTAAAAGGGCAGTGAGTGAGAGAAGCAGTGCTAAAGGGGTAAAGCATGCTAAAGGGGGGAGGGAGAAGTACACAAAGCGGGCAAATTACGTACAAGAGGAAGAGTCTAGTGAGCCTAGTGAGGAGGTTTTCACTATATACAGTATAGACACTTCAAGGCCCAACGTACCCCCTCTCACTCAGTATTTGATAGTGAACGGAGGTCAAGTAAAGTTTGAGATTGACACCGGGTGTAGTGCAACCATCATGTCGCAGACTGAGTACGCCAAGCTATGGGGGGAAGCAAAAGTACCAGAGCTAGGTACATGCTCCATTAGTCTCAAAACCTACACAGGACAGAAGGTGGACATTTTGGGGGCGGCCGAAGTACAAGTGGAACACAAAGGAGTCAACAAAGAGCTTACGGTGGTAGTGGTAGCAGGGTTAGGGCCAAACCTGTTAGGGCGAGGGTGGATCAGTGAGTTGAGTGTGGACTGGCAGGCAATGAATAAAATGGAGGACAGTACAGAGGCACTGCAAGAAGTGCTGATGAAGCATGAGTCAGTGTTCAAGGATGAACTGGGCACCTTAAGGGGAGCCACAGCCAAGATTCATGTAGTCAGTGATGCCACGCCTCGTTTCTTTAAACCAAGGTCGGTACCTTTTGCAATGAAAACCAAGGTTGAGGCAGAACTAGATCGCCTGCTAAAGGACAAATTGTAGTGTATGTGCCTTTAAGAGCCCCAGGTGTACTGTAATGCCGGTAATGGCCACTCGGGCTATATAAGCCTGTATATTGTGTTGTATCAGTTAGTTCCCCTCCAGACTTTGTTTAGTAAACACCTGTGAAACCAACTCCTGTCTTCAGTGTCTCTATCAACACATGGACACAACACCAAGTAATAGAACCAGTGACATTTTCAGACTGGGCGGCACCAATAGTCCCGGTATTGAAGCCCGACGGTAACGTAAGGGTGTGTGGTGACTATAAGTTGACAGTAAACAGAGTATCATCACTGGAACAGTGCCCCATTCCGAGAATGGAGGACATGTTATCATCACTCGCTGGGGGAGAAAGATTCAGCAAACTGGACATGAGTCATGCGTATCAGCAGATATTGCTAGATGAAGAATCAAAAAAGTTTGTCACCGTGAACACGCACAAGGGGCTGGTCACGTATGCCAGGTTACCATTTGGTGTCAGTTCTAGCCCAGCAATATTCCAACGGACTATGGAGGGCATTCTGCAGGGCATTCCAAAGGTGGCCGTGTACTTAGATGATATTCTGCTAACAGGAAGTGACGATCAGGATCACTTAAAAACACTGGACAAAGTGCTACAGTGGCTGGAAGAGGCGGGGCTACGCCTGAAATGGAGTAAGTGTAGTTTCATGGAGAAGGAAGTTACATTCCTGGGACATCGGGTGGATGCCACAGGCCTCCATCCATTACCAGGGAAAGTGCGGGCAGTGCAGGATGCATCGGCACCCACCTCAGTGACTGAACTGAAAGCCTATCTAGGGCTCCTGAATTATTATAACCGGTTTCTTCCAAACTTATCGATGCTGCTGGCACCCCTGCACAAACTGCTGAGAAAGGAGGAGCCATGGCGTTGGGGGCCAGAGCAAGCGAAAGCGTTTCAGCAGTCAAAGGAGCTACTTCAGTCCAGCAGGGTGTTAGTGCATTACGACGAGAAGAAGGAGCTGATAATGTCCTGCGATGCATCACCCTATGGAGTGGGGGCAGTGTTGGCCCACCGCATGCCAGATGGAGCGGAAAGGCCCATCGGGTTTGTTTCACGCACGCTCACAGCTGCGGAAAATAACTATTCACAGCTTGATAAAGAGGGGTTGGTCATTATATTTGGAGTAAAGAAATTCCATAAGTACATATATGGGAGGAAGTTTGTAACCAATACTGACCACAAGCCTCTTATTAGCTTACTGAATGAGATGAAAGCGGTGCCTCAAATGGCATCACAGAGAATAATGAGATGGACAGTAATACTAAGAGCCTATGAATATGTGATCACGTACAGAGCCGGCAAGGAAAACGGGAACGCGGATGCTCTCAGCCGCCTGCCCCTCTCAAAATCTCCTCGCAGTACTTCCCCTGAGGAGCACGTCCTGATGCTGGATCAGGAGATCAGTCCCCTGATGACTTCAGCGCACATCCAGGGCTGGACAGCCAAGGACCCCGTTCTGTCAAGGGTCCGTGAGTATGTGCTGAAAGGCTGGCCAGATCACCGTGAGGGACCGGAGTTCGCGCCGTACAGACAGAGACAGCACGAGCTCAGTGTCCAAGATGGATGTGTGCTATGGGGAGCACGCATCATAGTCCCAGAGCGGAGACACTCTACTTTGATGGAACAGTTGCATCAATCGCACCCAGGAATGACTAGAACGAAAGGACTGGCTAGGAGCTACCTGTGGTGGCCTAACTTGGATGCTGAAATTGAGTCAAAGGTAAAGTCATGCACTGTATGTCAGGAACAGAGGAAAGCACCTGCCGGGGCACCACTCCATCCTTGGGAGTGGCCCAGCAAACCCTGGAGGAGAATTCACATAGACTATGCAGGACCTTTTATGGGCAAAATGTTTTTGGTGCTGGCTGACACTCACTCAAAGTGGATCGACATTTATCCTGCAACGACTGATGTCACACTGAATTGTCTCAGGAACAGCTTCAGCACAAATGGTATTCCAGAAATGATTGTATCTGACAATGCACAGTGTTTTGTTAGTGAAGGGAGCAAAGAATTCATGGTAAGGAATGGAATCACACATGTCACCTCGGCTCCATATCACCCAGCCTCAAATGGGTTAGCCGAGCGAGCCGCGCAGACTTTTAAGGAGCTCATGAGGAAGAGCTCAGGTGACACCCTGGAGACCAAGCTCAATAGAGCCTTGTTTAGTTATCGTATAACACCCCAAGCTACCACGGGGCTTTCTCCGGCTGAGTTGATGATGGGGAGAAAGTTGCGGTGCACGTTAGACCTGATACACCCAGATCTCAAAAGCAAGGTTGAGACAAAACAAACAAACCAAAAACCGTACCATGACAAACATACTAAAGCTCGCCATTTCACCATAGGGGACTCTGTGTACACCCGGAACTTCGGTTATGGACCTAAATGGATGCCAGGACTAATCCAGGACATTACAGGACCTGTGTCGTACTCCATGTTACTAGGGGATGGTCGAGGGGTTTGTCGGCATGTGGATCAGCTTTTCAGCCGGCAGCAGGGGGAACTGCCTCAGATGGAACAAAGGGCAGTAGAGGAGGCTGTTCTGTAAGATTCGAAATTTTCAGTAATTAATCACGCAAGAAAATAGGGTTAATAAGACAGTTTATTGACCAAAAGAAGCTTGTACAGAAATACCTTTGATAAAAGGGCATACAAAATGGCCGCCGGACCTCGTGATCAGTTTCTGAGACCATTTGATTTCTGTTACTGCAAGCCAGACAGGCTTGTGGATTGAGGACAGTAAGCCCGCGAAAGCCAGTATCAGGAAACCGAAACTCATGGAACTGAGAATACATACTAATTAGATTCTAAGTACAGGACAGTTTTGGGTAACAGGATGAGGCCCATCAAGAAATGGGCGGACAATTGAACGAACACTTAAACCCATTTACTGTACAAAGGAAGACCGTTTGACAGCCATCGAGGGCAATCTCCAGACCGATCAATATACGAACCGAGTTACGGTGACAAAGTAAAAGACATTATCGGCCCAGGAAGGCAGTTAAGCTATCACCAGCTCCCGTTACAAAGACAAAGCGCCCCTGCAGAGATTTCTGCCCGCCAAAAATATTACAAAGACTGGACTATGATTTGGCGGGAGATAAGACTGTCCCAAAAAGGTATAACTGTGGATTGAAAGGTCCATCAGGACGCTTCACTTCGGTTTTCATTTCTTCAACGCTTGGGAGTACGCTTCGTAGCTTGGCTTCACTTCGGTTTCGGAACGTGGTCGGTGTTCGGCCAGGCAAGGCTCAGCCACGACGGGAAGACGACGAGGGTGGCCCGGGTACTTTTGTCGGGAGATCATCGACGACCCAGGCCGAAGAAGAAGACACCCTCAGAAGGACAATCATTATGACTGTATAAGAGGACACTCAGGGCCCGGCACTCCAGCGTCTCAACATCACATCGGTAATGGATTCGCCCATGTGCATCCAGTTCTTAAAGTCACGTCGGTAACGGATTCATCCGTGACGAGCGCTCATCAAGGCTGTATCTGCTGCTGCATCGCGTAAGAAAAACAAGCTGCGCCAGAAGTTTCCAAATCCACGTGACGACGGAAAGCTGTGCCAAAAAGGCTGCGAACCCCCTTTTCGCGAATCTGAAAGTGGTGAGCATGATCCCGAGTTCCTCAAGTCGAAACTTAGTCTAGGTCTAGGGGAGGGGGTTAAGGGTAATCGTAATGTGTTTCCCCTTTTACGATGTGCCGTGTGTTTCCCATTTCCATCGAGTTAAGTTTATAGATATGTGCATGCTTGCAGTTACTTTAATCTGTGCTTATGGCATGTATTTTATAATGCTGCAAACTGTTTAATAATAAAAGCATCCATTTCATGCTATTCAACCTGGTCTATTGAGTTTTTCTCCGCACTACAGTTCCCTGCACCTAAGTCCAAGGTCTAGAACCGTAGGGGAGAGTGGGTCGAACCACTCAAGGGTAATTATTGCACGAAGCCTGGTAGGAGACCAGAATGAGCAAGAGAAACCCCCTACAGTTCCAGGACCCAGCACGGCTTATAAGGCGCCAGTGGACACTGGTACTGCCAGGCCACAGCGGGACAGAGTAAAACCAACATCAGAGACTACTCCAATCTCAAGTGCGAATTAATCTGAGAATCCACCACAAGTGGAATTAAGACGTTCACAAAGGATTCGCAAGCAACCAGAAAGACTTATACAAACCTGTTAAATTAGTCAGGGGTTAACCATGGTTAGAGCATACTGGTTAATTAAAATGTAATACCTAGTAAGGGTTATTGTTTAAGAATTGCATACGGCAATCTTAAGGGAGGAGGAGTGTAGTAACCTGGGAGGTTATGTGTAATCTGTTCCACCAGGTGGTGCTGTGGCAATTGCTCTCCTGAGTTAAGTCTGATCTGTACTGGTTGTACTCTTTGTTTTTGCTGCCTCATGGCAGAAGCTTTTATGTGCAAGTGTTGATTAAACCATGTTACGGAGTTAACCTGTGTCTGTCTCCATCTATGGCCAGCTCAAGGTACCACACCATACTGTGATACAGTTCATCAGGATGCTCTCTATTGAGCAGCGGTAAAAGTTAGAGAGGATCAGGAGTGACAGGTTACATCCCTTCAGCCTCCTTAGGAAATATAGGCGCTGCTGGGCCTTCTTCACCAGAGAGGAGGTATTGAGGGACCAGGAGAGGTCTTCCATGATGTGGACTCCGAGGAACTTAAAGCTGTCCACCCTTTCTACCACAGCCCCATGAATGTGGATGGGGGGGTGACTTCCGCCTTTAGACTTCCTGAAGTCCACAATGATTTATTTGGTTTTCTTGATGTTAAGGGCCAGGTTGTTATCGGCGCACCACTTCACGAGGTGCTGGACCTCCTCCCTGTAGGCTGACTCATTGTTGTTGGTGATCTGGCCTACTACCGTGGTATCATCCGCAAACTTGATGATGGTGTTCGAACCATGAACAGCCACACAGTCATGGGTGAAGAGGGAGTAGAGGAGTGGGCTCAGCACACATCCTTGTGGGGCCCCCGTGTTCAGGGTCAGTGGGGGGAGGTGTGGTTACCTAATTTGACAGACTGGGGTCTGTTAGTTAGGAAGTCCAGGGTCCAGTTGCAGAGGGAAGTGTTCAGGCCAAGAGTGTGGAGTTTGGTGGCCAGCTTGTTGGGGACGATAGTGTTGAATGCTGAGCTGTAGTCTATGAACAGCGTTCTGATGTAGGTCTCTTTACCATCTAAGTGATTCAGTGCAGAGTGTAGAGCAGTTGTGATTGCATCCTCCGTTGATCTGTTTGCACGATAGGCAAACTGGTGTTGGTCAAGGGAACACTGGCTTTGATGTGAGCCAGGACCAGTCTCTCGAAACACTTCATTATGATGGGTGTGAGTGCGACAGGTCGATCATCGTTCAGGCACATCACAGCCGTTTGCTTTGGCACAGGAATTATGGTAGCGGTCTTGAAGCATGTAGGGACTACTGCCTGGGCCAATGACAGATTGAAGATGGCGGTGAAGACATCAGCCAGCTGATCAGCACATTCATTGAGTACCCGTCCAGGGATGCTATCCGGCCTGACTGAAGTAATAGCATTCAGAGCTTGATTTTAACATCCTTGAGGAGGCGGGTCAGCTGCTAAAATCAGAAAAATGGCTTCAGACACCCAACCCGCCTCCATCCCACCACCTCGTGATTTTTGTGAGTGCCTGTCCAGCTGCTCCCAAACTGACCCGACTCCAACTGGTAGAACAGGTAGTTAAGGCAATTAAGAGCCTGTTAACTGCCTTGATAATCCTATTTTGACAGAGGGTTCCCATTTTCATGCCTCTTGCTCCTGTTTCCCGTTGTGTGAGAAACAGTCCTGTTGCAAGGAGACGAGTTGGTGGAGGACATGATCTGTAGTCATTATTGGTTCAGAACTTTAAAAGTGCTCCTGTAACATGGCTGGCATTCAAATGCAACAACTTTGTTGTTGGAGGTTTGGGATAAGATTTTGCAAATCTACTGACCTTGTGATTGGTCAAGCTTGTGAAAGAGTAAGCCATATAACCTTTTTAGAAAAATACACTATCTTATGAAAGAATTCTGGCCTTGTTGAGATAAGACAGTTGTTGACTCTGAATAAATAACCTTATTAAAACAGAAGAATGGGTGGTTCCGAATTGGTGGCCTTGTTGGAACAGAACAATGGTCAACCCTGGATAAATGATCTTGGTTATACCTCTTAAAGATGACACGTGAGATAAGGGACATCTGACCTTCACACCTTTTATATGGTGAACCCAGAACACCTGGAGATGCGGCAGATTCTGGAATATTACAAGCTGATGTGGCAGTAAGAATTGCAGAAGTCAGCAGAAAGATGAATACTGATAATTAACTTGGACCAGCAGTTAACTTAAGGATTACAACTGAAAAAGGGTATAAATATTGAAGTCTCAAACGAGATAGCAGAATCATTTTAATCAGGCAAGGCGATTCTCGACTATAGAGGCGGCTTTGTAGTCCTTCACTCTTTGTACCGCGGGGATCAAAGGTAATTTGATATTGATGTATAACATGTATAGAAAATTTTAAGAACTGTAATACTGTAGCAAAGTTAAGATTTAAAAGTAAGATTCTCTGTTAAAATAACATCGTATTTTTTCTCTTTTTAGAACAGTTAATGTTGCGATTGACTGATTCACCAACTGTAAATTGCATGTCAGTCCTTTTATTAAATCTCTATATATTTTTAGAATTGTCTCACATAAGTCTTCTGTATCAATGACCCAGAAATTTGGGTCGGAGGCTTCCTGCGGGTGCAAGCCTCCGACCTGCACTTACCTTGTGCGCTGGCCGTTGAGCTGTGGGTCCGCGTGGGATTCCGATCCTGGGCCTCCTCCAACTGCCGGCGCGCAGTGCTTGCACATCCCAGGGGCGCAGTTAGTTTGATGCGTCCCCTGGGATCATGTGGGCCATGGAGAGCCAATGGTAGCAGGGACTGCTTCATTCATAACTCAAACCTATAAATACTATAAGCCCCAAAAATCACTAAATCTTCAAATAAATTAAAAAAAATAAACTATAAATTACATGAAATAACTATTTTAAACAATAATTTAAATTTTTGAAAAAATTAATTACATTTTCTAACGGGGCTAAAAATAAACTTACCTTTCTTTAAAGTATTTAAAAATAATAAACCTGTGGAAAAAATGTTTTAATTTTAATTAATTCACCACTTACCATGTAAAAAGCAAGCCTTGCGACTGCTTTTTACATGTCTAACTTCTGGAGACTTACCCTCCCGGGAAAACCTGCAAAAAAAACGTAAGTTCAATGTGCATGCGCTGCCTCTCCTGCGCACGCGTTTGACTTCTGAACCCCTTCTTTCAGGAGAACGGAAGTACCAGTTTCCCGCGCATGCGCAGTGCATGCACGAAACCGGCACTTCCATTGGGCTTATGGGTGAGTGTCCCATGCGTACTCACCCATGGAGACCCGAATTTCTGGGCCATTAATAACTCACGGACCCAATCTCTGCACACTCTTTGGTGATGAGGTACATTTCTGAAGGGAGATCTCCGTCCCTCATAATATCCAGGATGTTATGGTCTAGCTAAACTTATTATAAGTGCTATCTGGAGGGCGGTAACATTCTCAGGTTGCTGCTTTCCTTTAGGGAGAGATTGCTCTGACCTTTAGACCCAGTTAAGCATCTTTAGAATTCAGCTACCTCAAACTTCAGTTGAAAGTGAACATCTGAGAAATACGCCTGATCCGGGATAGTCCCAAAGGGGTTAGGACTAGTTAATATCCTTTCAAGCTGACACACATCTGCTGCTTGAACTGATTGGAATAACTTCAGGCCACTTTGAGTGTGCGCTTGCAAGCTTCTTGCCTCAATTGAAATCTATAACAACGGGATGGGAACCATTTACAACCTTTCATCTTGGTCATCAGATACGGAGGAAGAGCAGCGCGTCTTAGTGCTGCCGGATGAACAAGCGGCTCAGCACACAGCCTCCTTGGAGGAAGCTGACGAGGAAGATGAAGAGGACGAGGAAGAGGACGGGGAGTGATGCCTTGCAGGGCTGAATGTGGCCAATCCAGCAGCAGGCGACCACATTTCTGGCCGTCAGGCAAGGGATGCACTCATCCATGCCAGATTTGCGTAAGCTTACGCTTCAACCACAGGTGGCTGGCACTTGGTAATGAATATAAGCCCGACATTCTCAAAACCCCAGGCATCATCTGTCCAATAAATGGTGGTTTGCACTCAGTGTCACCACCAACATTCTACATGGAAATCACTCTGAGCCCTCACTCTTCAACTTCCATTTCCCAGAACACAGAGGCCACACATTAGGTGATCTCAACAGATCATTAAACCTTTTTCCACACTAAACCCATGTGCGCCTGCACACAGACCTCAAGCTTGTGAAGGAATAAGCCATATTTCAGAAAAATACACCATCCTATGAAAATTCTGATATTATTAAAACATGAGAAACTGGGTTTAAAAATCTAAACAACCTCAGAGACAGAAGCTGTAAACAGAAATACAGGCTTCTGAGATAAAGATCAAGTTGTTAACAAAGTTGTAAAAACCACAAACTTTTGAAATGGGAATGGGTTATTGACCAAGAAATAATGGCCCTGTTGAAATAGCAGTTTGGTGCTTCCAAAAGGTCTGGGGTTTGGGAGAAACACAATGGAGTGACCCAACTAAAGTGTTAAAAACCAACACGTTGAACAGAAACACAGAAACATTAAAAGAGGCATGTGCCTTTGAAAAAATGACATCAAGTAAAAGAAACACCTGCCGGTCAAATAGTTTTTATGTTAAGCTTGAAATATGGAGTCCCAAAATCTGATATGCAACCAATTGAGATAGCTAGAAATGCATGAAACACCCTGGTTAAAGTGGTTTTAATTTACATATTGTAAATATGATACCTATAGAACACTTTGAAGATATGACTTCAATAGGTACACCAAGAAATCACATGGTTTTTGTATTGAACTTGGAGCAGCTAGGAGTCATGACATCTGTTAAAACCAGTTAAGCCAATATTAAGAATTGAATGAAAGCATTTTGTAAAAATGGCATCAAACAGAAACCATTGCTGTCATATTGTTTTTATGATAACTATTGAACACCTAAAGGTAGAAACAGAAGTCTGAGAGTTGGCAGCTGAAATGACAGTAAGAATAGAAATAATTCAACAGAGGTATCACTAAAGATAATTAGCTTACATCAGCAGAAAACTTCAAAGGAGAAACCACGAAAAAAGAATATAAAGATAAGAGCTTTTCAAACAGAAAGTCAGAAGTCGCTGAACGGGCCAAGTGGTTCTCTCACTCTTCAGAGGCATCTCTGTCAGTTTTTAACGTTGATTCTCGGGGATCAAAGAGGTACTTTTAATTTGATTTTGGTGGATGTTCTGGATTTAGAAATAAGTAAGAAATGTAGAAATGTAGCGAAGTTAAGATTTGAAAATAAGGATCTCTGAGAAATAAGAAATATAAGCTATTTGTTTTTGAACTGTAATGTTGCGATGGACTCACCAGCTGTTAACTACATGTCGGTTCTTCAATAAATTTATATATTTTTAGAATTGTCACAAATTAGTATTTCTGTATCAAACTCACAAACTCAAATCTCTGTACATTTTTTGGTGAAGAGTTGCAGAGTTCTGGGGGGTATTCCAGACCCTCATAATATCCGGATGGTTACAGTCTCATTAAACTTATTAAAAGTGCTATCTGGAGGATGGTAATATTTTCAGGTCATTCCTTGCCTTTAGGGAGAGATAGCCTGAACCTTTAGATCCAATTAAACTTCTTATAGAATTTGGCTCTCTCTAACGTTAGTTGAAGGTGAACGCCTGGGGAGTACACCTGATCTGGGGTAGCCCAAAAAGGGCTAGGACTTGTAATTATCCCTTCAAGCTCACCTCCTCAGCAATTTGCAGCCAAGCTGCCTTGGTTTGCTGAGGACGCCTCCTCTTTCCGTTTCCAGGGAAGAGGAGCTCCTGATGTCCTCTAACTCCCTCAACAAGAGCATGGAGAGAGCCCTCATTGAACCTGGGTGCAGCCTTAGTTATTGGGGCTGCCGTTCCTGCAGCAGCCAGCACCTTTAAGAGAAAAAAGCATTAATATTACTAAGCCAATGATTAGAACAAATCTGGCATCTTTTTCATTTCATAGTCAGATAATAAATTGATATATAAAAAAATCATACATATCTTTCTGGAATAACATGACCAGCAATTTCATTCATTAAATTTTGTTCAGAACAGACGCTGTCAACTCCCCTTTCTATATAATACAGCACCAATCCATCCCATTGACATTTTTCCCAAAGGGGACATGGCCCCTTTAAATTTTCATCCAAACAACGCGTCATCAGAGGTGAGAAACTGACAGCCTCCAAGCAATTGCCTGGAGGGACCCGCATGTCGGCCGTAACGAGGCCAATCAAACCAAAATTGGAAGTGCTGGGAGACAGCAGCCAGGAGTGGGTTGGAAAGCCTCCGAGCAGCGGACCCGCACTCAACCCGTCTCCATTAGTAAAATCGCGGCCTAATTGTTTGAATCTCAGACTAACATGCAGAGATCTTTTTATGGACTACATGTCAATTTTTTAAGTGCTCTTCAATTGTGTAGTAATATTTCAGGGGTGTTCTCAACAGCTTAGAAACAATGTAGTATCAGGATAGTAACTTTCAACTTTGTTTTGAACATTACAGACAAAGAACTCTGAAAAGAAACGATGGGCAATTCACCTGCACATTGGACTATTCCCACTCTAGTATACAAAAATAATCCTTTTTTCAGTTTCCTAGTAGATCTCCTTTTCGGACTGGTGGAAGGTATACAGTGGTGTTTCCCAGGGGTCGGTACTCGGACCACTGATTTTCTTGATATAGATTAATGACTTGGATTGGGTGTACAGGGCACAATTTAAAAATTTGCAGATGACATAAAACTTGGAAGTATGGTGAACAGTGAGGAGGATAGTGATAGACTTCAAGAAGACATAGACAGGCTGGTGAAATGAGCAGACAGGTGGCAGATGAAAAGTGCAAAGTGAAACATTTTGTTAGGAAGAATGAGGAGAGGCAATATAAACTAAAGGGTACAATCCTAAAGGGGGTGCATGAACAGAGAGATGGGGGGCTTTATGTGCACAAATCGTTGAAGGTGGCAGGGCAGGCTGAGAAAGCGGTTAAAAAACATACGGGATCCTGGGCTTCATAAATAGAAGCATAGAGTACAAAAGGAAGGAAGTTATGATGAACCTTTCTAAAACACTGGTTCGGCCTAAACTGCAGTATTGTGTCCAATTCTGGGCACCGCACTTTAGGAAGGATGTGAAGGCCTTAGAGAGGGTGCAGAAAAGATTTACGAAAATGATTCTAGGGATGAGGGACTTCAGTAAGTGGACAGACTAGAGAAACTGGGGTTGTTCTCCTTGGAGCTGAGAAGATTGAGAGGAGATTTGATAGAGGTGTTCAAAATCGTGAGGGGTCTAGACAGAGTAGATAGAGAGAAACTGTTCCCATTGGCGGAAGGTTCGAGAACCAGAAGGCACATATTTAAGGTGATTGGCTAAAGAACCAAAGGCGACATGAGGAAAAACTTTTTACACAAGTGGTTAGGATCTGGAATGCAATCCTGAAAGGATGGTGGAGGCAGGCTCAATTGTGGCTTTCAAAAGGGAATTGGATTAGTGCCTGAAGGAAAACAAATTGCAGGGCTATGGGGAAAGGGCGGGGGAGGGAGTCTAGCTGAAGTGCACTTGCAGAGAGCCGGCATGGGCCGAATGGCCTCCTTCTGTACTGTAACCATTCTATGATTCTATGTTAGTCTGGGACTTGGAACATAGTTTTTGATGTATAGCGCAGTTACAAAGCAACCCAAATATGACAACACAAAAGCAAAATGCGGGTACTGGAAATCTGAAATAAAAACAGAAAATGCTGGAAGTACTCAGCAGGTCAGGCAGCATCTGTGGAGAGAGAAACAGAATTAGTGTTTCAGATCAATGACCTTTCGTCTGCATATGAAAACAGTTTGCCCATTGCTGTAGCATAGCAAATTTACTGAAGCAATATGTCAAAACTGACAGGAGGCAAAAATATTACTGACAATTAAAGATACAGGGCTTAACATAGGAACATAGGAACACAGGAACAGGGGTAGGCCAATCAGCCCCTCGAGCCTGTTCCGCTATTCGATAAGATCATGGCTGATCTGCGATCTAACTCCATATACTTGCCTCTGGCACATATCCCTTAATTCCTTTGATTAAAAGCTATCTATCTCCAAGTTAAAATTAACAATTCCGTTTGCGGAAAAGTGTTCCAAACGTCTACCATCCTTTGTGTGTAGAAATGTATCCTAATTTCATTCCTGAATGGTCTGGCTCTAATTTTTAGACTATGGGCTAGAAACTCCGTAACGCCTGTTTGGGGCGATAACTTTTGAAATCTCGGAAAAGTATCGCCAGGCGATAATCGTTTTCTGGTCCCAGGAAATTGAGCTTTAGTGCTCCGAGTGAAGTGGAGCACTAAATCAAGCGCTAACCACTTCTCTTAGGGCGCTAAAGCGTGAGAGCGGGTCAGTAGCAGCAGAGCACTGAACAATGTAGAGTGCAAAGTTACCAGCATCGGAGGCTGCTTCCCTTGCTTAAAGGGAAGAGCCAATGATGGTGCAGAACATACTTCTGCTTAGTCCTGTGTTGCCAGGCGACCTGCACAACTGCCATTACAGCCCCAAACACTCTCAGAGAGTGGAGGTCTTGGACACCTCACAGCAATAAAGCATCAAAAAATTTCAGCAGGCGCCAGACTGGAGCAAAGAATAAAAGTTGGCCTACGTGAAAACCACTGCCTTTAATTAGCGTGCCCCAAGCGGCCAGCCGAGGTGACAACACCTCCTCTTCCTCCCTTTGCAGACGCTTGGTGATACAGCAGGGGGCGGGAGGCAATTTCACATCTGGGGCAGTAACAGGGCACTGTGCACATTATGACGTCACGATCTGCGAGGTGCTACAGGGCAAGGCGGTAAGTGTTAGCGCCAGCGGTAAGTGTTAGCGGCAGCGGTAAACCAGTAGGAAAGTTCGCGGGCATCGCTGAATTCGCCGGGCCCTGTCGCTAACCCCTTAGCACCCCGTTACCAACCCCCCGGCACTAACGGGAGGCGCAAAGCAGCTGAATTTCTCCCCCTATGCCTCCTAGTCCTAGAATCCCCAACCAGCAGAAATAATTTCTCTCTATCTACCCTATCTGTCCCCCTTAATATCCTGAAAACTTCCATCCGATCACCCCTGAACCTTCTAAATTCTAGGGAATCCACGCTAATTTGTGTAATCTCTCCTCGTAACTTAACCCTTGAAGTCCGGGTATCATTCTGGTAAACCTACGCTGCACTCCCTCCAAGGCCAATATTATCATTCCTAAGGTGTGATGCACAGAATTGCTCACAGTACTCCAGGTGTGATCTAACCAGGGCTTTGTACAGCTGCAGCATAACTTCTACCCCTTGTCATAGAGTCATAGAGTTTTACAGCACAGAAAGAGGCCCTTCGGCCCATCGTGTCTGCGCCGCCCATCCATCCCTGAATATAAAGGCCAACATTCCATTAGCCTTTTTGATTATTTTCTGTACCTGTTCATGACATTTTAATGATCTATGTACCTGAACCCCCCAAGTCTCTTTGGACCGCCACTGTTTTTAGCTTTTCACCATTTAGAAAGTAACCTATTCTATCCATTTTAGGTCCAAAGTGGATGGCCTCGCATTTGCCTTCATTGAAATCCATTTGTCACAGTTTTGCTCATTCACTTAAACTATCAATATCCCTTTGTAATTTTATGCTTTCACCTACACTGCCTACAATGCTGCCTATGTTTGTGTCATCGTCAAATTTGGATATATGACTTTCTATGCTATCACGTAAGTCGTTAATAAATATTGTGAATAGTTGAGGCCCCAACACAGATCACTGCAGGACACCACTAGTCACATCCTGCCAATTTGAGCCCCTATTCTCTGTCTCCTGCTGCTCAGCCAATTTCCTAACCAGGTCAATAATTTGCCCTGAACTCCACAGGCTTCTACCTTCGATAACAGGCTCTTATGTGGGACTTTATCAAATGCCTTCTGGAAGTCCATATAAATAACATCCATTGACATTCCCCTGTCCACTACTTTAGTCACCACCTCAAAAAATGTAATCAGGTTTGTCAGGCATGACCTACGTTTCATAAATCCATGCTGGCTCTCTCTGATCAGCTGAAAATTTTCGAGGTGTTCAATCACCCTATCCTTAATTATAGACTCTAGGGCCGCGATTTTGCCTTCCGAGGTGGGTCCGGGGCAGCCAGGGTCGGTGGCAGAGTGCAACCCCGCTGCTGGCTCCATCCCACTCTGTGAAAAGACTTTTATGCTGATTGGGCTTGTTAAGCCCGCCCAGCACATTTCCCAGCTAATTGAAGGAAGCGGGTCTGATGACATCACTTGATGACGCGCCATCAGCCATTTTCCTTAAAGGGACCATGCGCAAACTGTTTTTGACACTTCTGCTGTCAGTGTTCCACAGCATTGAAGTGCTGCAAACACTGACAATCACTGCACAGTTGTTCACGGCTGCACCCAGGCTCTCCCATCACTGCCTCCATATGCTTATGGAGGGAGTCACAGCATGCAGGGAGGTCCTCTTCCCTTCCCATGGGCAGAAGAGACCTCCCCAGGAGACCAATGCAGCCTGGTTGCACAGTGCACAGGAGGACACAAGCAGGAATGTTATCAGGAGGACCAGGCTGCAGTGGCACAAACCTTTCAATGATCTCAGTAGATCACGAAACATTACTGAAAAGCCACACTCAACCTCATCCTGCTGTGCCACTCATCATATCCCCATCACTCTGTCTTCCCTACCCTACTCCTGCGCATCCTTACTCACACCAACTTACCTTGCACCTCCACCCATCCCTCTCTATCTACATTATCACTTCCCCATCTCCCTAGCCACCCCTCACACTTACCCTCATCCTAGTCCAACCATATCAACTAACAACACACTAGGGCAGGCACTGGGTGTTTTAGCCAATGTTCATTCTCCAAGTGATTTTTTGTTGATTGGGCTTGTTAAGCCCGCCCTGCAAGTTTCCCGGCCAATTAAAATGAAGCAGGTCTAATCATGTCATTTGATGACGTGTCATCAGCCAGTTTCCTTAAAGGGACCATGTCCACAATCATTTTGACAGTTGTGCTGTCAGTGTCCTGCAGCATTGAAGTGCAGCAAACACTGACAAGCACTGCACAATGGTACACGGTTGCACCCAGGCTCTCCCATGGCTCCCTCCATATGCTTATTGAGGGAGTCACAGCACACAGGGAGATCCTCTTCCCTTCCAAGGGTGGAAGAGACCTCCCCAGGAGATCAACACAGCCTGGTTGCACATTACAGAGGAGGGCACAAGCAGGAATGTTGTCACGAGGACCAGGCTGCAGTGGCGCAAACCTTTCAATGATCTCAGTAGATCACGTAATGTTACTACAACGCCACACTCAACCTCAGCCTGCTGTGCCACTCATCACATCCCCATAGCTCTGACTTCCCTCTTCTACTCCTTGCACATCTTTACTCACACCAACTTACCTTGCACCTCCGCGTATCCCTCTCTATATACATTATCACTTCCCCATCTCACTAGCCACCCCTCACACTCACCCTCATCCTAGCCCAATCATACCAACTAACAACACACAAGGGTAGGCACTTGGGTGTCTTATGCAATGCTCATGTAAATTTTCTGCTAATGTGTTGTCAAACATTGAAATCTTTATTTTCAACACTTTGCCTTATTGGACAGATCTGTGCTCACCTTTGAAAGTGTCTTAATGAGTTCCAGTGAATGGTGAGATATAACTTCCTTCCCCCCACCCCCAACAAATGTGATGAGTGTGAAAGGAATGGCTTGGGCATTGTAGGGATGCTTTATGATAGTGGGTGGTGCCAACCTTGCACATTATGTGGCAGTCAAGGTATACAGCGTCAAGTGGAGTAAATCTGGCCATGGTGAGGCCAGGCTTGGCATTCCAGGCAGCAATGTGGTCGGGTGCTGATGCCCTGTGTCCTGTGCAGCCCCAGCTGATTGCGGAGAAGGTTGGTGTTGTTGGTGCTGCTGGTGTTGGGGCTGATCCTGGTAGGATTCTGAGGACCAAGGTGAAATTTTTTCAAGGGTACCGATGCTCATGGAATGTGAGGTTGAGATGACAGAAGCAATCTGTCAATGGTGAGAGAGGTTACTCCAATGAGGTGACACTGGATAGTGAGTTTGCTCCAAGCACTTGCAAGCAGCAAAAAGCTCAATCTGTCTTCCAAATGCAGTAAGTAACAGCTTCTAACTTTGGAAAGTGAAGACCTATGAAATGGGAGCTTTTATAGACCATTTCCAGCTGTCAAGTAAAGAAATCATCCCATGCTGACACAATACCCGACCTCCTTACCTGACGTGATCCCCGAGCAGCAGGGAAGCCGGTGGCAAACTCTAAAAATCTAAAGATAAGCCTAAAATACTAGTTAATTGCCTCTTAACAATCCGTTTAATGATGTAAATTGCCTTCCCCACCAGTTGGTGTCAGGTCTGTTCAGCGATGACGGACCCGACATCTGGGAGATTAGCATGGAGGTAGGTTGACAGTAGGTTCCTTACCCGCTGTCAAGAAAACATTTCCCAGCCAACCCGCCTACAAACGACCCTGATGACCCCCCGAAAAATTCCCCCCTAGCAATTTCCCCACAACAGATGTTAGGCTAACTTGTCTATAATTCCCTCGTTTCCCTCTTAAAAAGTGGAGTGACGTGTGTAATTTCCCAATCTAAAGGGACGGTTCCTGAATCTGGAAAGCTTCAGAAGATTATTGTCAGGGCATCTGCAATGTGCTTGCCTACTTCCTTTAAAACGCTAGGATGGAAACCATCTGGCCTGGGGATTTGTCACTCTTTAATGCCATTATTTTCTATATTACTGTTACTTTACCTACGTTAATATTATTGGGTCCCTGTCGCCGATTCAATATTAGCTTCTTTGGGATTTCTGGCAGGCTATCCTCTTCTACTGTAAATACTGATGCAAAGTAATTATTCAACATGTCCACCATTTCCCCATTATCATTGGCAATTTCACCACTTTCTGTATTTAAGGGGCCAACATTGCTCCTGACCACCCTCTTTTCCCGAATGTAACTATAAAAATTCTTCGTATTGATCTTGATATCCCTTTAAAGTTTCTTTTCATACTCCCTTTTTGTAGCTCTTACTATCTGTTTTGTGATCCTTTGCTGTTCTTTGTATCCCATACCTTACTGGCAATTAAAGGCTTACAGTTAGAACATTTTTAGTGATAATTATCTACCGCTTTGCAATTTTTTCACCCTGTTACTTCCCATGATGATTCGTAGTTCTTGCAGAAGCAGCCATCAGCGTGGCATTGCACCAAGCAGATTTTCCACTGTCGAGCCTCCAGTAATCAGCAGCATAAATAGGTTGGCTGCAGTGTCAATCAGCTAGGACCGAGGTGGCTTGTAAACCTCTGACTCCAGCAGAAACCACCATCCCCTTCAGTGACACAAAAAAAAACGCATTTCAAGCAACACCTTTTAGCTCAGCAACTTAATATGTACAAAATGTTGAAAATGTTAAATCCATTTTATTTTTATCCCTCCATAAGCTCATGCAGTTATTTGCAAACATACTGCTTGGTTGTTACGAGATATGTGTTGTCACAGTGCACTCTGGGAATTGTAGTTCTAGTGGACCGAGGCGAAAACAAAAATTCCTAGGATGCATCTGTCAGGATTTTTCAAGAGAAAGAAAGAAAAAATTGCAAAGTGGTAGATAATTAGCACTAAAAATGTTCTAACTTTAAGCCCTGTATCTTTAATTTTCAGTGAGGTATGTAATACAAAGAACAGCAATGGGTCACAAAACAAATAGTAAGAGCTACAAAAAGGGAGAATGTCTCAGCTGAGGAATCTAAATGCTGGGAATTGAGCAAATCTCTTGCCCTATACCCCTGAGAGGAGGAAAATCTCTTAGGTGGCGATTTCTTGAATGCATTTCCAATTTACAATGGCTATCTTCATGTACAAGTCTTCTGGGGCTAAATACCTTTATCTAGAACTTCTATAATTTTAATACAAGATTTATTTATTTTTGCTCATCAAGGTGAGTTAATGCTGGAAAATAGAATTCTTCCCAATTTCAGGCACCTGTGGTGTCAGCATCAAACAGTCCTCAGCCTGGTATAACACAGCCAGATGCAAAGTAGAGCTCATTTACTCTGCCTGAAAGGCGCCGATGGCAAATAATAAATTAATGGCTTAGTGTGGCGGAGCCACCAAGGGTCTCAGAACAATTAGTAATAATCCCTTTAACTACAGTGTAGTGCAGCCGCGGACTGCACCATTAAACTGCCTGTTAACTGTACTGTATTGTACTTTCCTGCACTCCACGTGATGACATCATGATGCCGATCACGTGACCGCCAGTGGCGCGAAGAACGCGATGACGTCATGACGTCAGCTTCCAGAATCTTCCAGCAGTCGTCGAGTGCCCAGCAAGCTGAATAGACCTGTGTACCGTTTCTCCTGTAGTTTCCCTGTTAACTTCGTTGTTCATTAAAACCTGTTGATTTGATTCATCGAGTCGAATACCTTTATTCAGATAGGAACCTCCGTTCCTACATTGGTGACCCCGATCTCGTCGGACAACTTTCATCGAGGATGAACACGAACGCCGTCACCCTTAAACTGCCGCAGTTCTGGGAACAGCAGCCAGCAGCATGGTTTTTCCAGGCAGAAGCACAGTTCGCCCTCTGGGAGGTCACAGCGGATTCGACCTGTTATTATTATGTGGTTTCCGCTCTCGACAGTGCCACGGCCTCGTGGGTCATCAGCCTCCTTGGCAGCCCACCGGAGGAGGGCAAGTACGAAGCGCTTAAAGCCAGTTTGCTACAGGTATTTGATCTTAATAAGTCGGAGCGTGCACGCAAGCTTATTTCCATGCCCGGCCTCAGGGACTCAAAACCGTCAGAACTGATGAGTCAAATGCTCACGCTGTTGGGTGCAGAACCCCAATGTTTTTTATTCCGTGAGCTTTTCCTCTGCCAGCTACCCGATCTGGTTCAGGCGGCCTTGGCCAACACATCCATCACAGACGGTGCTGAACTCGCTGCAGAGGCAGACAAGATATTTACTGTTACTCAGCAATGTTGTGCAGCCACAAGGTGCCTTTCCCCGACGCGAGCGAAGCCCAGCCCTCCCCCAGCAGAATGGTGCGCGTACCACGCCCGTTTCGGCGCCAAAGCTTGATGCTGCCGGCCGCCTTGCAGTTTCCCTCAAGAAAAAAAAACACCAACAAGCCCGCGCCCTCCCGGATGGATGACAAGGTCTGAAAAGCACGGCAAGTTAGCTATGGCGGTGGGCTCAGCGGGCAAACTCATTTACATTACGGATTCTGTTACGGGCTGATGATTCCTGTGCGACACTGGTTCACAGTGCAGCATCCTGCCAGCTTCAAAGCTGGACCTACTATCCGGCAGCCAAGGGCCTTCCCTCGTGGCAATAAACGGTGCTGCCATGCGTACGTTCGGTAAACGGACGGTAAACTTAACCTTCGCCGGTCAGCGTTTTGTCTGCGACTTTATTACAGCTAAGGTCTCACAGGCCATCCTGGGAGCTGATTTTTTCTGTGCCAACGGTCTGCTGGTCGATGTCCAACACTGCCGACTCATTAATGTGTCCACTTTCCACGCAGTGCCCTGCCACCGCAGCACCGCCGTGTCCTGGTCGGTTCTGTCGCAAGACGGGTTTACGCGCCTGCTCGGCAAATTCCCGGAGCTCACCAGGCCTACTTTTTCGGCTGCAGTCACACGGCACGGGGTGGAGCACCATATCTCCACGACCGGAGCACCCGTTTACGCTCCGGCGCGACGATTAGAAGCCGACAAGCTGGCAGCCGCAAAGGCTGAGTTCCAGACCATGGAGCGCCTCGGGATCATCCGGCGCTCGGACAGCCCTTGGTCCTCTCCACTGCATATAGTACCCAAACCAGGTGGCGGATGGTGACCTTGCGGGGATTACAGACGCTTAAACGACGCCACGACACCGGACAGGTATCCTATTCCCCGCATCCAAGATTTTTCGGCACATCTGGCTGGCAACTCTATATTTTCTAAGGTGGATCTCGTTCATGGATATCACCAAGTTCTGGTGCACCCGCCAGACGTCCCCAAAATGGTGGTCATCACTCCGTTCGGCCTTTTTGAGTTCCTCTGCATGCCGTTCGGTCTGAAAAACGCAGCTCAAGCATTCCAGAGGTTGATGGACTCTGTCTTACGGGATCTGCCCTTCATTTTTGTATATTTGGATGACATCCTAATAGCCAGCAAGGATACGGCAGCTCACATGGCCCATTTACGTACACTTTTCGCCCGGCTCAGCCAACATGGCCTTATTGTCAATCCGGCCAAATGCACGTTTGGAGTATCCAGTATTGATTTCCTGGGACACAGGGTTACCCCAGAAGGCGCCGTCCCGCTAGCCACCAAGGTAGAGGCAGTTACCGCATTCCCGCGGCCTCACACAGTCAAACCCCTGCACGAATTCTTGGGGATGGTAAATTTTTACCATCGTTTTGGCCCCAAGGCGGCCCGGTTAATGCAATCTCTGTACGAAGCACTAAAAGGAAAGTTGGGCAAGGATGCTCTCACTTGGACACCGCAAATGGACCAGGCGTTCCGCGATACCAAGGTGGCGTTGGCAGATGCAACTATGCTAGCACACCCAATCCCGGGCGCGACTGTTGCCCTCACTATGGATGCCTCCGACTACGCCATCGGAGCAGTTCAAGAGCAGTGGGTCGATGGGAGTTGGCAGCCGTTATCCTTTTTCAGCCGCCAACTGCGCAAGAACGAGCGAAAGTATAGCACTTTTGACAGAGAGTTGCTAGCCCTGTTTTTGGCCATCCGGCATTTCCATTTCCTTCTAGAAGGCCGTCCGTTCACTGCATTCGTGGACCACAAGCCTCTCACCTTCGCCATGGCCAAAACGGCAGAACCTTGGTCAGCTCGGCAGCAGCGCCACCTCACGTATATATCCGAATTCACAACGGATTTGCGGCACGTGTCAGCCAAGGATAATCTCGTGGCGTATTGCCTTTCCCGGGTTCCAGTCCAGGCAGTCCACCTGGGCATTGATTTCGTCGGACTGGCAGAGGATCAACTGGCAGACCCAGAGGTACAAGCGTTTAGGACCACGCCTTCCAGTTGGCAGGTTGCAGACGTGCCGTTTCAAGTGGCAGGAACCACGCTCTTGTGTGACACATCCATGGGAGTGCCCCGGCCCATTGTGCCGGTCGAATGGCGCAAGAAAGTATTCCAGGCAATCCACGGGTTTTCTCACCCGGGGATGCGGGCTTCTCAATGGCTAATGTCCCGCAAATTCATTTGGAAAGGCATGCATTTGGACGCCCGGGACTGGACAAACAATTGCGTCGAATGTCAAAAATCCAAAGTCCACCGTCACGTCAAGGCTCCGGTGGCCAACTTCCCGGTGCCTGAGCGCTGCTTCGACCACGTTCACGTGGACTTAGTAGGCCCCCTTCCTGGGACACGTGGATTCACACACCTCCTGACGGTGGTAGACCGGACCACCAGGTGGCCAGAGGCGATTCCCTTGGCTGCTACCACCGCAGCAGACGTCGCCAGGGCGTTTCTTTCGTCGTGGGTGGCTCGGTTCAGGGTGCCATCGGACATCTCCTTGGACCGCGGTCCGCAATTCACATAAGAGCTGTGGAACGCAGTGGCACAAGGCCTGGGTACCAAGCTGCACCGTACCACCGCGTACCATCCGCAGGCGAATGGTCCGTGCAAAAGGTTCCATCGGTCTCTCAAAGCGTCCCTCCGTGCCAGCTTGAGGGGACCCAACTGGGTGGACAGGCTCCCATGGGTGATGCTAGGCCTCCGGACAGCCCCAAAGGAGGATCTTCAGTCTTCATCGGCTGAGCTGGTTTATGGCCAGACACTCAGAGTGCCAGGTGACTTTCTCCCTCCAAACAACGAACCATGGTCTGCAGCACAACATCTCCTGCTACATCAGGAGGGGCCAGGAATTTCCTGCCCATCCCAACCTCGCATCATGACCTGCAGAGGCCTCATGTCCCGACAGAACTCATGAGTTCGGACTATGTCTTTATTAGACAGGATGGTCACAGAGACCCGCTCAAGCCGCCGTATACCAGACCGTTTCATGTCATCTCATCAGGGGAAAAGTTTTTCACAGTCGAAGTCGGTGGAAAGTCCGATACCATCTCTATCGACCGGCTTAAACCAGCACACCTAGATCGGAGTGAGCCTGTCGTGGCTGCCCAACCACTTCGCCGTGGCCGACCGCCATTGACCGCCAGACCAGCCATGCACCAGCCCACTGTCGAACAGCCCGTTTCGGCCTCAGACGCGCCGGCACCTCTGACTACCGTTTCTGCCTCACCCGAGACGCCGCTTCTGCCGCAACCCGGCACTGGTTCGTTTACTAACGCTCCGTTTCCGCTGCCTGAGTTTCATCGCCGTTCGGCCAGGATAATTAAACCTCCTGCTCGGTTGACAATGTCCGTTAAAGTGGATTCTGGGGGGGCGCCTGCGGCGGAGCCACCAAGGGTCTCAGAACAATAAGTAATAATCCCTTTAACTACAGTGTAGTGCAGCCGCGGACTGCACCTTTAAACTGCCTGTTAACTGTACTGTATTGTACTTTCCTGCACTCCACGTGATGACATCATGACGCCGATCACGTGACCGCCAGTGGTGTGAAGAATGCGATGACGTCATGAAGTCAGCTTCCAGAATCTTCCAGCAGTCGTCAAGTGCCCAGCAAGCTGATTAGACCTGTGTACCGTTTCTCCTGTAGTGTAGTGTATGTGCCTTTAAGACAGAACTACTTTTACAGCTCCTGTATACTGTAATACCGGCAGTGACCACACCTGTATATAAGCTTTGCGCATGCCTCTGTACCCCCAGCCTTGAGACTACCCTCCTCCAGTAAAGACCTGTTTAATTGTTAAGCTACAGCATCCGTGTGGTTATTGAAAAACAGCATACCCTCAGAATCACGGATCCAACAGTGGCGACGAGTGTCGATTTGAATCTACCTGCAACTCAAAAAAAAAGTCGAGGCCAGGAACACGGGCGTCAACCACGAGCAACCGCCCAGTCGTCAGGCAGAGAGTGAACATCACAGGTGAGGCTGTGGAGAGCCGGGCTTGGTTCCCCAGCCACGACGATCAGCAAGTGACTGACGACAGGTCCAGCGCAGACCCTTCCCGGGCAGCGGCGGCTGGAGCCGACCGACGGTGGAGAGAAAGCCGAGCAGCATCGACGGGGTAAGACAGAGGGTGAAGCGCACAGGGCGCAGCCGGGGTTTAAAACCGAGCGGCGTCGGGAAAAAAAAATAAATTAAACAAACCAGAGAGAGAGAGGGTAAAGCAACAGCTGGGTTCAAGACCGAGCGACGTCGAGAAAAAAAAAAAAATAAATAAAAAGAAGAACGCGCAGAGCACAGCCAGGGCTCACGGGCTGAACAGTGTCCGCGGGGAAAAGAAGGGAGAGCGCGGGAGACGCCATTGAGCCGGGGAGATGAAGGAAGAGTGCGGGAGACGCCATTTGTAGAAGCAGCAGCGGAGAAGAAGGGCCAGCGCGGGAAGGAAGGAAAGCACGGGGGATGCCATTTTGTGCCAGCGGAGAAGAAGGGGAAGCGCGGGAGATGCCATTTTTGACAGTTAAATCACACCCAGGGATGCCGAAGAGTGGCAGTATCTCTACGTTTGACAATGAAGTCGAAGATTGGGTGACATATGTGGAACGTATTGAGGTGTACTGCAGGGCGAATGAAGTGCCAGATGCTAGTAAAGCACTGGTTTTGTTAAATTCCATGGGTGCAAAAACTTATGGGTTACTGCAAAATCTAATAACCCCAGAGAAGCCGGTGAACAAGAATTTCGAAAGCATAGTAGAAATCCTGCAGGACCACTTAAACCCCACACCGCTGCTGATAGCAGAACGATTTAAGTTCCATAAAAGGAACCAACACAAAGACGAAAGCAATGCTGAGTAACTAACGGAACTGCGCAAGCTATCGAAGCACTGCCAGTTTGGAGCGGGACTAGCAGATACGTTAAGGGACAAGTTTGTGTGTGGGCTACAAAGTGAAGGAACCCAGAAACGGCTTCTGTCAGAAAAGGATCTTACGCTGGACAAGGCTTTCAGTATGGCAGTATCACACGAAGCAGCCGCAAGGGGCGCTGCAGAGATACAATGGAGACCACAAGAATATGGCACCAATGAAATGTCCTATGGAACAGGGAAGTGCTATTGCTGCGGCAGAACAACACATGACCAGAAGGATTGTTGGTTCAAGGACCAAGTGCGCAGACAGTGTGGAAAAGCAGGACACATAGCAAGAGTCTGCAGGTCTGGGAAGAAAACCAACAGTAAGAAATCTCCACAGGAGAAGTACAAAAAGGTACACCAGGTGATGGACAGTGGTTCAGACGAACAGAAAAGTGACACAGACTCCTGAAGCAAGGAGCTGGGTTGTCTGAAACAACATAAGGTAACAGAAATGGAGGATCACCAGACTATCTGGGTTACACTCAAGATAGACGGAGTCCAAGTGAAAATGGAATTGGACACAGGATCAGCCCTAACAGTCATAAACCAAATGGACTACAAGCGGCTATTTTCACATATACCCTTGAAAGCTACAGAGATTGTCTTGAAGACATATACGGGGCAAAAAGTCTACCCCAAAGGAAAAATAAGGGTGAAAGTGATATATAAAGGCCAGGAAATACCTAAAATGGATATATATGTATTGCCAGATGGAGGACCACCACTGCTAGGACGTGAATGGATCCGGAAGATACAATTAGATTGGCATTCCATACAGGCACTGAAGGTTGAGGCCAAAAAGGATGACGACGGCACACCTGGACGACTGTAAAAAATGCTAACTGACGCAAAAGAAGTGTTCCAGGAGGGACTAGGAACACCAAAAGTCATAACAGCAACGGTTAAAATAGAGGGAAATGCAAGCCCAAAGTTTCTTAAGGCCACACCAGTGCCTTATGCGATCAGACCAGCGGTTGAAGCAGAGCTGGAAGGGTTGGAACATTCAGGAGTACTGTCCAAAGTGGACTGGAGCGAGTGGGCTACACCCATCATTCCTGTAATGAAGAGGTCGTTGAGTAATACGCTTGCGGAACCAAAGAAGGTCCGCATCTGTGGGGATTTTAAGGTGACAGTGAACCCAGTTCTTCACACGGTACAATATCCGCTTCCACGAATTGAGGATATTTTCGCCTCGCTATCTGGGGGTAAACGCTTCACCAAAATTGATCTAGCCCAGGCGTACTTGCAAATGGAGGTAGAAGAAGCTTCGAAACAATACCTTACGATTAACACTCATAAAGGTCTCTATCAATACAACCGGCTGGTGTTCGGAGTAGCCTCGGCTCCGGCTATCTGGCAAAGGGCAATGGATCAGGTCCTGCAACGGATTCCAGGGACCCAGTGTTATTTGGACGACATCTTGGTCACGGGCGAAAATGAGAGTGATCACCTCGCCAACTTGGAAAAGGTGCTCACCAGATTAAAGGAGTATGGGCCACATGCTAATCGCCACAAGTGCGAGTTTTTCCAGAAACAGATCTCGTATTGTGGCCATGTCATCGATGAAGAGGGGTTACATAAGTCCCCTGAAAAGATTGAGGCAGTAGTCAAGGCTCCAGCACCGGAAAATGTGTCACAACTGAGGTCATTCCTCGGGCTGGTAAACTACTACCACAATTTCTTACCAAATTTGTCCACGGTATTACACCCACTGAACACCCTACTGCAAACAGGGGTACCATGGAAGTGGGATGACGAACGTAGACGAGCTTTCCAGAAGTGTAACGAATTGATCACATCAAAAGAGGTGTTGGCCCATTTCAACCCAGCGCTACCAATTCGTTTGGCATGTGATGCATCACCCTATGGTATTGGAGCGGTGCTGTCACACAAATTCCCAGACGGGTTGGAGAGGCCAATAGCCTTTGCGTCTCGGTCACTAACCTCAGCCGAGCGCAACTATGCCCAGGTTGACAGGGAGGCCCTCAGCCTAGTATGGGGAGTAAAAAAATTCAACCGCTATCTGCATGGGCAGAAGTTTACCTTGCTGACTGACCACCAACCACTTGTCTCCATCTTTAATCCTAAGAAGGGCGTTCCAGTGATGAATGCACAACGGTTACAAAGATGGTCCCTGTTTCTAGGGGCGAATCAATATGAAATAGAATATAAAGGCACGAAACAGCATGGGAACGCTGATGGGCTATCGCACCTGCCACTGCCTACTGTGGAGGAAGCACCAGCGATGGACCCTATCGAGATATTTTATTCGTCAATAATTGAATGATTACCAGTAACAAACGCGGATATAGAGAAGGAGACCCGCAATGATCCGATGCTGTCTCGGGTATATGATTTGACGGTGAGGGGATGGCCAACACATGGCGACTCACTGTTGCCAGCATTTTCATCCAGAAGAGAACAGCTGTCAGTATGCCAGGGGACAGTGATGTGTGGATCCAGAGTGGTGATTCCACCCAAGTTAAGGGAGAGAGTGCTAAATGAGCTACATGAAGGTCATCTGGGGGGAGTGAAAATGAAAAGCCTTGCTAGGGCTTATGTGTGGTGGCCGGGAATCGATCAACAAATCGAAGACCTAACTAAAAGCTGCTCAGGATGCCAGAAGGTCCAAAATGCACCACCACATGCCCCTCTACACCCATGGGAGTGGCCCTCCTCTCCATGTCAAGGGTGCACATTGATTTCGCTGGTTCATTCATGGACTCAATGTTCTTAATAGCAGTGGATGCTCATTCAAAGTGGCCTGAGGTGATAAAAGTGTCTTCAACCACGACAGAGAAAACGATTGCAGTCCTACGGACCATATTTGCCAGAAACGGTTTGCCAGAGCAGATTTGCCCTGATAATGGACCACAGTTTGTGTCCGAAGAGTTTCAAAAATTTATGAGAAGGAATGGGGTAAGGCATTATACATCCGCCCCGTATCATCCAGCCACAAATGGATTGGCTGAGAGGTTCGTACAAACCTTTAAGAAGGCGATAAACGCCATGTGTGACGATGAAATTCCACTGCAGCAGAAGATGGACAATTTCTTATTAGCCTACCGAAACGCGACACATGCAGTTACCAACCAGACCCCGGCCATGATGTTCTTTAACCGAAGGTTGAGATCTCGTCTGGACTTGCTCAGACCAAATGTGTGAAGAAATGTTGAGGACAAACAATTCCAGCACATCAATGAGAAGCCGACAAGGAGCTTCAATGTAGGGCAACCAATCTTGGCCCATGACTATCGAACAGAGAAATGGCAACCCGGAACGATATGCACAAGGCAGGGGCCATTAATGTACACAGTGGATGTCGGGGAGAACATTGTGAGATGCCACGTCGATCAGATCTTAGCTCACAGGAACGCGTCAACCCCATGTCTCGAGTACCTGGGGATGAACCCGACATACCGGTAGCATCTACCTCAGAACCAGTAGCAGTGGAACCCGATGAACTACCCAATGAAAAGGGGTCAGAATCGCCTCTGCACCAAGAACAAGACCCTCAGGAAAGGCGCTATCCCAAAAGGGTAAGGAAGCCGCCCCAAAGACTGAATCTATAAATGGACTATTGTTGTTTAATGTACATGTTAAAGTGTTAATTTTTATTTGAATATTAGGGGTACTACTAATCTAAAAGGGGAGGAATTGTAGTGTATGTGCCTTTAAGACAGAACTACTTTTACAGCTCCTGTATACTGTAATACCGGCAGTGACCACACCTGTATATAAGCTTTGCGCATGCCTCTGTACCCCCAGTCTTGAGACTACCCTTCTCCAGTAAAGACCTGTTTAATTGTTAAGTTACAGCATCCGTGTGGTTATTGAAAAACAGCATACCCTCAGAATCACGGATCCAACATGTAGTTTCCCTGTTAACTTCGTTGTTCATTAAAACCTGTTGATTTGATTCATCGAGTCGAATACCTTTATTCAGATAGGAACCTCCGTTCCTACATTAGTGACTTTTACTGCAGCAGGTAGTAGCATGCTTCCCCTAGACGTTGCTTACAGGTCATCTTACTGTATGCAGAACAAGTCAGTCACTGCCTCTCTGGTGAAGAGTAGCTTCTGAATATATTTCTCTTCTGTTAACCGTTTGCCTTGGCCTATATATCCAGGAAAGAAAGAGTGAAAAAAAGAAAGAAAGAGAGAGAGAGAGAAAAAGAAAGAAAGAAAGAAAGAAAGAAAGAGAGGAAGGAAGAAAGAGAGGAAGAAAGACTTGCATTGATATGGAGCCTTTCATGTCCTCAGGATGTCCCAAAGTGCTTCACAGCCAATTAAGTACTTTTGAAGTGTTGTCGCTGTTGTAATGTAGGAAACACGGCAGCCAATTATGCACAGCAAGCTTCCACAAACAGCAAAGTAATAATGACCAGATAATCTGGTTTTTTTTGTGATATTGATTGAGGATAAATATTGGCCAGGACACTGGGGATAACTCCTCTGTTCTTCTTTGAAATAGTACCATGGTATCTTTTACATCCACCTGAGAGAGGAGATGGGGTCTTTGGGTGCATACAGTCTTCTTCTGATGTCCTGTATTTAGACAAGCATCACTTCATTCCTCGTTTTTCTCTAATTATGTAAAGCAAAGTGCAAAGGACTAGGAAGCTTGCAAAAATGGCCAGCCCATAATCCCTCCTACAAGTAGGGTTTCTGCTTATCTACCGAAGAAGTTACTTCTTTGAGAAGGAAGTATCCTTATTGACTTCTCACAATTGACTCTTGACTAATCTAGCTAGTTCTTATTGCTCTCTCAACTTGGGCATTATTAGAGAGTCTTGAAGATTTCCCCCTTCCTTACAATCCATTCCTTTGAGGAGGAGGAGCAACCTCTGACCCCTTACTCAATTTCAATTCACTATTCCGGTGTTCCAATTCTGCCCTGCCTGGGATTTCCTCTGTTTCTTCTATCTTTCCTGATGTTACCCCGCCTGGGGTCTCCTTTACATTGCATTGGCTCTTCTCTTTCAGTGTGCTCAATTAATTTGTTAGTGCTGGTTAGTCATCGGCATGAGTACACAATTGGCTTATGTATCAAAGTCTTACTGCATAGCCTATACATATATCAAATACACTATCATTACAAGTTGGAGAACTACCAGAGCATGTGAAATAATACAAACCTAAGGGTGTGCTGATGTATTAAGCCCAATACCCCACCAGTGTGAGTTGTCCTCTATGCTGTCTATTTCAATATCCATTCTCGAGTAGTCGTGCTCCAAAACATAAAAATGCTTTAGGGAGGAGTTCAGTCACATCACAAGCTCACTGAAACCCTCAGACAACAGGGGAATGTCGTACACAAATTGTGCCACATAATTGTGCAGCTCCTACTTAAGTATCTCATTTACTGTCAGTTTCACGTGAGCATAGGTTTTGATATTGACTAAAACATGTTGGTTGATGGGACAGGTCCTGTTAGACCCGTAAAGCATGGTAGTTGCGGTAGTAGTGACACAGGAGGCACCACCAAAACCACCTCATACTGGATTTGTATGCTCTGTTACCTACAAAACACAATTAATAAAGTCATAGTTAAATTCAGACTTACAATCACTTCAAGCGACATTACAGTTTAACATCTAATCAACAAACATGGAATTAAAAGATTCTCCAGATCTCTTTTATTCGTATCCATCTTGTGGATCATTCTTATTAAACATGATTTCTCCTTAGTCTTCAATTATCCCAATCCAGATTCCATATAACTCTCCACTTCAACTTCAATTTCAATCCCTCTAACAAGATTAAAAACATAGATCAAACATTCTCACTTGGTCCAAGTTATTAACACTTTTTATTATCATTATTTTAGAGGATCTTTTATTTTCCCAAAAGTAACCCAATATATAGTGCCTGAGTCCATTTTGTTATTACAACATTATCCCAAAATCCAAACAGCAGTACTGTTGAACTAACAGGTTTTGTCAATGTTCAATTTAATTTCTATCAATTTATCTTCCATTTCCAATTTCAGAAACAAGTGATTCTCAGGCTAGGTGGCTTACACAGTGTTTTAACATTAGAGACAGAAGTGCTGCAATTAGTTTACAAGGTAACTTTCATATAACAAAAGAAAGAAGATAATCCATTGTGGCTCTGCTTAGAACCCAAGGGGTTAATTTATCAAATCATAATTTCCTTCTGTCACTGTGGGGAAATATTAACTTAAAATTAAGAAACTTAAATTTAATAATGTCTAATATCTTTAAATTTCATACTAAAGTTGTTACTTGGTGAACTTAAATAGCTGTCAGTGGAAAGGGTGAACTCCTTTGCAGGTTTTTAAGAAGGTAGAGCGAAACATTGTCAGGCGCATGTAATTGCGTCACTTCACGTAAATTTTAAAAAAACTTTCCCAATTAAAAAAGACAGTTGTGTTTTCACATTTTAACTAAACATGAACAGAACAGATAAAACAAAAAAAAAGCACATGTTTGCAGAAAACTGTAAATTACATCATATATCTTATTGTCCATTCTTCAGATACCTTTCCAAAGTACTGTTAAAACACTGAATATAACAAATCAAATCAAACTGCTTTGGAAGATTGCACCATAACAACCGCAACTCCAAGGTTAAATCTTAGAATGAAACTTAATCTTTTGTTAAACAAACTTTTTGTTGTTCTGCTCAGTTTTTACACACCAGCTTAACTTAAATTGTTGTTCAAAGTTTTTTTTTCCAATTCTTGCGGCACAATCTTAAAACTTCCAAAATCCAAGACAAGACAAAAGTTTTAAACACTTTTAACACAGAGAA
Source organism: Somniosus microcephalus (assembly GCF_052327205.1). Classification (NCBI taxonomy): domain Eukaryota; kingdom Metazoa; phylum Chordata; class Chondrichthyes; order Squaliformes; family Somniosidae; genus Somniosus; species Somniosus microcephalus. The sequence goes on from NC_140996.1 coordinate 35,574,423, forward strand.
GTGGGTAGAGCTAAAACACACATAACAGAATCTTTCTTTGAAAGACAGGCTTTTCAGACAAAAGAAATACTGTAACTTCTTAAACATTCAGTCAGGAAAGCTTTCACACTTTAACACACATGTTCATACAAACTGAAACTCCAGCATTCCTTAACGTTCCTTTCACTCAGCAAATCTTGTGGTTTATTTGTCTCGGCACAGATGTTAATAACTTCCATGACGGTAAAACATTAAATTTCTCTTTTTTTCCCCTCTTTTTAAATCGGCATCTCAGCAGCTTTTCTTGGCTTTCCAAATGACTGTTTACTTCCCTTCTTTGCTGAGTTTTCAGATTGGTTAGCCTGAAAATTAGATCTTTTTCCTCTCTATCTCCTCCCCCCTCTCTTCTGCACTTTATGCTTCACCTCCTTCAGGCTATCTATCAACTGTTTCTAGTGAATGCCAACGCCATTGTATTTCTGGTTTTACCTTTCAACATGCTCTTTACTGCTCCCTTCTTTCAGAGAAAAAAAAACTATACTCAGTCTAAGCAACAACCACGTGCATTTGACCGAGTCCCTCTGGTCACCCTGACCGGAACCTTACAACTCCTAACTCTGTGATCCCACTTCTGACACCACTGTAAGATTAGGATCACAGGCCACACACAGATTACCCAAAGGGTTTTTAGCAGTTGCAAGGCTTTTATTAAAGAGCTACAGTTTAAAAGCATAATCAGATATCACATATGGTTTAAACTGAGTATAATAGACATGCAACCCGTGACAGTAGAGAGCGATCTACGACTCCCGAATCGGAATGCCATGACCGGACAGGCAGGGAGGCAGTACGGCGGTCTCAGATTGGGTGGATTCCTGCAGTCTGCTGCAGCGGTCACTTCCATTGGGTCATCACTCAAGCTGTTGGAGGTATTGGGCCGTCAGCCACCTCAGAGGCTAAACTTGACCAAGGTGTTAGAACATAGCCACCTCAGGGAAGCCTAGGTCCCTAAATGCCTGATTTCCTCTCTCAGTCGTCTATATTTATAGTTATTTTGGTGGGCTGGTAATCACCCGGTGTCAATCATTTGATCCCCCATCCTATTGTCCAACTGTGAAGCGGGAAGGCATCCCTCACCATCCCTTTCTGCATGACTGACGAGGCCTCCCTCTTATCTTTCTGAGGAATGTTTTTTTATGTTTCTTTAAGGACATTTTATGACTTTTCGGCTCCAATTTTGTCTATTATCCCACCACCCTGTGTTGTTTTGCATTTTACGATTCCCTTATCACTTCTATTTGTCTTTTGATGCTTGATACTCAACCTTGCTGGCATTTCTGCTCTCTGTTCCCGGTTGCATGTTGACAGTCTCTGTTCTAAGAATTAAAACCCATCTTTGAATCTAACAGCTATTTCTTACAGGGTGGTGATTGGGAGGACCCCCCAATGTATACATCTACTGTATACATTTAATGTAGCAAATGACTTTCATTTTATCAGGTTAAAAACAGGGTTTGCATTCTACCACAAAACATAGCACATACTGTCACTGAAACAATATACTTACAAATACATATTTTGTATGATTGCATTTTGCAAATAGACCACAAGCCCAAGAGGAGAAAGCTAGTCCTATAAAGAAGGAAATAGTTTGCTTATTAAATATTCCTGCCCATTATAACATCTTAAGCTTCCTACAGACAAATCATTAGCTGACAGGATGCAGAGTTTTACCCTGCTGAGGACAATTTGTCACCTTGTAAAGAGAATTGGCTGATTACGGATGGTGTGTTTGTGTTCCTGTAAATAATAACACCTAGTCTGACTACTGCAGCATACATTAACTGTTAAATCAGACTGCCCTCCTTCCCCCAAATCAGAGAAAGCTTTTTATCTGTGCTAATTCTCTCAGCTGAAATGTTTCAGGTCACCTGTTTTGAACTTGGCAATATAGCAGCCCCATCTTCAACTCGGTTAACCTTCCTGTTTACATAGAATTACATAGAAATGTCAACATAGAAACAGTCTGCTTGGTCCAACCAGTCTGTGTTGGTGTTTATCCCCCACACAAACAGTAGTCCTAATCTTACAAGCTTGCCCTGTTCCCATTTCCCTTTATTCCCCCTTTCATTCAATCATCTGTCTAACCTATTCTTAGAAGTTGATATGCTCTTTGTTTCAATCACTAACTTCAGTAGTGCATATCACAGCTTCACAACCATCTGTATAAAAAGTTTCTCCTGCTCTCTGTCCTAAATTTGATACATTTAATCTTATATCTTCAATCTCGACCCCTCTTGAAACAGTCTGTTTCTATCTACCCTGTCTCATCACTTTATCATTTAAATCTCCTGTATCAAAACACCCTGTAATCTCCTCGGTTTTAATTGAAGCAGTCTTCAGTTTTTCAAGTCTTTCTTTGCATTTGTATCTCCTCAAACTTATAAAATTCTAACAGGACTACACAGACCAGATGCAGGAAGGATGTTCCCGATGGCGGGGGAGTCCAGAACCAGGGGTCACAGTGTAAAGATAAGGGGTAAGCCATTTAATACAGAGATGAGGAAGAATTTCTTCACCCAGAGAGTGGTGAACCTGTGGAATTCTCCACCACAGAAGGCAGTTGAGGCCAATTCATTAAATATATTCAAGAAAGAGTTAGATATATTTCTTAAGGCTAAAGGGATCAAGGGACATGGGGAGAAAGCAGGGACAGGATACTGAATTTGGATGATCAGCCATGATCGCATTAAATGGCGGAGCAGGCTCGAGGGGCCAAATGGCCTACTCCTGCTCCTATCTTCTATGTTTCTATGTTTCTCATACCAGGCAGCATCATAGTGAATCTGTGCTGCACCCTCTATTGCCTCAACATCGCATAGTGTACAACCTAAAACTGCACACATTACTCTAGCTGTGGCCTTACTAAGATTCACCATTATATCTTGACTATTATGTCCTATACCTCCAGCCATATAACCCAATATTCCATTAGCTGTTTCTAATGTCTTGTGAACCTAAGCCCATGAATTTCTTTGTCGTTCGACATCACTCAGTTTTCCCCTATTCAAATTGTAATTATTATTATTAACAAAATGTAACACCTCACATTAACTGACATTTAATTCCATCTGCCAGTATTTTTCCCATCTTATAAATATTTCTTTGCAGCTTCCTTTGGTCCTCGGATTTATTCACTATACCTTCTATTTTTTAGTATCATCTGCAAACTTTGGATCTCGCTCCCTCTCAGTCTATGTCCAAATCATTGATGCAACAGTGAGCAGAACACTGTGGTATCCACTGACAACCACTCTGAGAAACTGCCCTTGGAGTTTTTCAGCTGCACAGAGTGAAGATCAGGTACATACAAAATAAAGTGCTACAGAGACAATGGTGGCAGAGTGTGATTCTTTTCAGTGCAGTCATTTATATAAGCAAATGTGGAAGCTATTTTGCACACATCAAGCTCCTACAAATAGCAATGAGACACCATTTGATCTGTTTGTTGATGGTGTTAGGTGAAGTAGGAATGTTGGCTAGGACACTTTAGAACTCCTTGCTCTTCTTTGAAATGTGAAATATTCAATTTCCACCTGAACAAGCAGCTGAAGCTTCAGTTTAATATTTAATCTGAAGGGTGACACCTTTGACAGTACTCATGAAGTGGACTTCAAGTCCCAACCTTCTGACTTGGAGGTGAAAGTACAATCAACTTGGCCAAACTCAGGCATACAGGTGGTGAGCCGAGTAGGAATATTGCTACAGATGATGCCAAGACATAGGTGTCCAACATTCAAGATACGAGCGAGGCTACTAGTAAAAATAAGAGGGATAATTATCAAGGAGGCATTTAGAGACCCTGTAGCAATGAAATCAGTATGCAGCTTCCATAATTACCATGTGTGCAGCAGGATAGGAACAAGTGGGTGGTTTTCTACTGACCAGCACGTCCCTTACCAACATACGCCTCTGTGCACGTGAATATGAAGGCAGAAGCTCTCAAAAGAATGCAGTCGTCCTCTCCCCACCAGAGTCAGATAGCCTCTGGGTCTGTGGTTTATGTCTGCAATGTAGAGGTAGGCAGCTGGTGGAATCATGAACAAGTCTTTGGGAGACATCGTAAGAATCCATCCTATCTAATCCTCCTTTGTCATCAATTGGGATTTATATACAAGAAAGAAGAAGGCACACTATTACACAAAGCACAGTGATGCATGAGAGGTTGAGTAGATTGGGCCTATAGAGGGAGAAATTCGGTATCGCCCCATTTGGGGCGCATTTATCGGCCGGGCGCAAAGTTTAATGCCCGGCGCAAATTATCGCCGCCTACTGCTAAATTTGTCTGTTTCGCCCTTGGAGCTGATTGCAGCGCTAAATCAGGCACTGCACGACTCTCTTAAGACGCTAAGCCGGAGGAGCGAGGCGCTAACTCAGAGGACGGGCGCAGTGCAGGTGCTGTCAGTTAACGATTGCACACAGACACGCTGGCGCCGGTCAGCTCTTAAAGGGGAGGGTCGATCTTGATTTGCAGCCGCACCCTGCACATCGGAGCCCTGAACCTTGGCCTGGACAGACCTGTTGCCAAATCCTGCAGCCAAGGACCATGGAAAGGGCCAGGGAGCGAGCGCAGCGTTTCAGCGAAGGGGCCTTGGAGGCTCTGGTTGGTGTGGTGGCACGCAGGCCACCTCTCCTGTACCCGGAGAGTGGCAGGAGGCCTCTGCCCAGCGAGTACCGAAAAGCTTGGAGGGAGGTGGCTCACAGAGTGACCTCCAGCAGCATGCTGCCTAGGACCCCTGAGCAATGCAGGAAGAAATTCAACGACCTCACTCGGGTCATCAGGGTGAGTGCCTTTTTCAGAAACCTCTTCATCCCTCCATCTTGACCTCGCTTTATGGCCAAAGGGTCTTGAAAGCCCCAATGCCCAGCACTCCTCCAACACCTATGGCCCTTTCAGGAAACTCACATGCACATTCAGCACTTTGCATACAGTAAGGGTTATTCGACCGTGGGAGGCATTTCAGCCAAGATCATGACTGCACACAGTAAGGGCTATTCTACCATGGGAGGCATTTCAGCCAAGATCATGGCTGCACACAGTAAGGGCTATTCAACCATGGGAGGCATTTCAGCCAAGATCATGGCTGCATCTTTACTCAGACCCCGTCCTTTTTCTTGCAGGGCAAGCTGGCGCATAATAGGAGACAGCAGCAATGGACCGGGGTAGGCCGGCCTCACCTTCAAGCCCTGACCGATCTGGAGCAGCGAGTCCACCGGATTGTGGCAAGCCGGATGCTTGGCCCCGTCGCCACTGGAGACGCCGACCCTGTTCTGGCCAACAATGGTAAGGTCATCACCTTTTTGACCTCTCTCCTTTCACTTGTTCCTCACAACAGCATCCTTTGACACTCTCGATCCAAATCAGTACATCGCTGCACTCATGCCTCCCAGTCAGCAGCCGGGCCCTCCAGGCCCAGAGCTGGTCCAGGCTGTCCCTCAAGGGCATCTGCAGTCTCAGTTTCTGACACTCAACAGCCTTTCCCCAGCCTTGCTGCAGCCACTGGGGTCCCAGTGCGGAGGAGCTGCAGGGTGGGAAGGGGGCAATTTCGCAAGGGAAGCAGATCACCCTCAAAGGGCAAAAGTAGAAGGTGTGGCAAAATGTTGTTTATTGTTTCATTGAAGGCCGAGGATCGTGGTCATATTTTTGTTACTGTTTTGGACATTGACTGCAGGTTGTGAGAGCCAGTTATGTGATTGACTGTCTTTTTGTGTGTTTCTTTCTATTAATTTGTCATGCGGGAAGGATACACAGTTTGGTAAATAAAGAAGTGTCTTTATTCGAAATGTGCACGTTTGCTCTTTGCACTCATTGTTGCCTTGACCAGCTTAGGGGTTGCGGGATGGTTTCATTCAGGTTCTTTGAATGGCAGAAGCCAATCCCTCAGAGGGGGCCTAGAAGCGACTTGCTATAAGCCTTTGACGGACGGCCCTTGCACTTTGTGCCTCACTCCCGTCTTGGTGCTGCTGCTCCTCCTCCTCCTCCTCCTCCTCCTCCTCCTCCTCCTCTGCTGGTGCTCCAAGGCCCGGTGGCATTGGCTGCGTCCTGAGGATTGCCAGATTATGCAGCATGCAGCACACAACAACGAAGTGGGAGACTCGCTCAGGCGAGTACTGCAGGGCTCCTCCAGAGTGGTCCAGACAGCGGAACCGTTGCTTGAGCATGCCGATTGTGTGCTCAATGATGTTCCTGGTAGCTTGATGGCTCTCGTTGTATCATTCTTCTGCAGGGGTACTGGGCAAACAGAGCGGGGTCATCAGCCAGGTGCACTGAGGATAGCCCTTGTCCCCGAGAAGCCAGCCTCCTGGGTGAAGCGGGGCCTCGAAAAGGTTGGCCACAGAAGTCTGGAGCAGGATGATGGCATCGTGGCTGCTGCCTGGAAAGTGGGCATTGACAGCTAATATCAGCTGTCTGTGGTCACAGACCAACTGGACGTTCAAGGAATGGAAGCCCTTTCGGTTGCGGAAATCCTTCGCATTCTCTTGCCGCGCCCGCAAAGCCACATGGGTGCAGTCAATGGCGCCCTGCACCATGGGGAAGCCCGCTATTCTTGCAAAGCCTGCTGCGCACTCTTGCTGCTTGTCCGGAGTCATGAGGAAAGAGATGTACTCTCGTCTCCTTTTAAAGAGGGCATTTGTGACAATGTGGATAAATGTGAGGTTATCCACTTTGGTGGCAAAAACAGGAAGGTAGATTATTATTTGAATGGCAATAGATTGGGAGAAGGGGAAGTGCAAAGTGACCTGGGTGTTCTTGTGCACCAGTCGCTGAAGGTAAGCATGCAGGTGCAGCAGGCGGTTAAGAAGGCAAATGGTATGTTGGCCTTCGTAGCAAGAGGGTTCGAGTACAGGAACAAGGATGTCTTGCTACAGTTGTACAGGGCCTTCGTGCGACCACACCTTGAGTATTGTGTGCAGTTTTGGTCGCCTTACCTGAGGAAGGACGTTCTTGCCATGGAGGGAGTGCAGCGAAGATTCGCCAGGCTGATACCTGGGATGGCAGGAATGACGTATGAGGAGAGATTGTGTCAATTGTGCTTATACTCACTGGAGTTTAGAAGATTGAGAGGGGATCTCATCGAAACCTATCAGGCCTGGACAGACTAGATGCAGGAAGGATGTTTCTGATGGCCGGGGAGTCCAGAACCAGGGGTCATAGTCTAAGGATAAGGGGTAAGCCATTTAGGACTGAAATGAGGAGGAATTTCTTCACCCAGAGAGTGGTGAACCTGTGGAATTCTCTGCCACAGAGGGTGGTGGAGGCCAGTTCATTAAATATATTCAAGAAAGAGTTGGATATATTTCTTAAGGCTACAGGGATCAAGGGATATGGGGAGAAGGCAGGGACAGGGTACTGAATTTGGACGATCAGCCATGATCTCATTGAATGGCGGAGCAGGCTCGAAGGACCAAATGGCCTACTCCTGCTCCTATCTTCTATGTTTCTATGTTTGACGGATGCAGCAATGCACCGCGAACTGGGAGATATTGGCAATGTCCCCAGTAGCAGATTGAAAGGAGCCAGTGGCATTAAAGTTGAGAGCAACTGTTATCTCCACTGCCACCGACAGAGATGTCCTGCTCCTCAGTTGAGGCTGCAGATCTGGCTAAAGCAGGTGGCAGAGCTCAGTGACCACCTCCTTGCTGAATCACAGCCTTCGCAAACACTGCTGCTCAGACATATTGATTTATGAGAATTGTTGGCGAAAAACCCTGGGAGGGTAAGGTCTCCTGTACCGACGCCTGTTGGCCCTCCTCTGTCTGGCCATGATTGCCACTCTCTCTCTGCGTCTCTGTGCCCTCTCAATGTGATGGAGAAGGACGACGTTCCCATCCATTGCAGCCCCCATAGTATGAGGGCAATCAAAGTCATGCCGGTGAAAAAGCAAAGCAACTACAAAGTTATGGTCAGAAGCCAAAACTACCTCAGAGAGCGTTGACTCAATGCAGAAGTCTCTCTTTCTCCCTTTGTCTCTCAGCAAATCTCTCTCTCTCTCTCAGAACGAGTGGTCCAAAAATGGCTACCACACAGAAGACAGGAAGAGCCCCCTTTAAATAGTGCCCCCCCACCCCACAGCGACTGGGAAGCATTCCAGTCAAGCTGTCGTTGGTAGCGACAGGCGGAAAGGAGGGGGGCGCCACTGAATTTCTGGTCCGGGGCACCGCAAGGGTGTTGCACTCTGGAATGATGTCAAGATCTGCGTGCGCAGGAGAGCGGGCGGTATGGTTTAGCGCCGCCGCTAAATGTCCGCTCAATTTTGCGAGAGGCGCAGGTATCACCGCGCCCGGGCGCTAGTTGGTTAGCACCCCACTTATCGCCCTCTTAAGGCGCTAGTGGCTGGTGCTAACAACTGAATTTCTAGGCCATAAGATTCTGAAGGGGATTGACAGGGTAGGTGCTGAGAGGTTGTTTCCCCTGGCTGGAGAGAGTAGAACTAGGGGGCATGGTTTCAAGATAAGGGGTCGGCCATTTAGGACTGAGATGAGGAGGAATTTCTTCCCTCAGAGGGTTGTGAATCTTTGGAATTCTCTACCCCAAATCTCTGTGAGTGCTCAGTCATTGAGTATATTCAAGGCTGGAATAGATAGATTTTTGGACTCTAGGGGAATCAAGGGATATGGAGGTCAGGCGAGAAAGTGGAGTTGAGTTTGAAGATAAACCATGATCTTATTGAATGGTGGAGCAGGCTCGAGGGGCCGTGTGGACTACTCCTGTTCCTAATTCTTATGTTCTTATACTGCACACAACACTCTTTACATTAATAAAAAAACAAGCATTCAAACTGAAAGGGTTTCAGTCAAAAATGTTTTAGTACAATTTTCTTTAAGAATTCTGCTTTATGCCAAAAAAAAGAGAGCAGCTGGGTATCTTTTGTGGCAAAGTTCATAATCCTATCCTAATGGCAGAAAGAGCCCTAGGCAAACCTTTACCACTTTGGGAAATTACTACAATAATACAGAAGGTTTATGTTTCTCTCATCCTCTTACTGGGGCCTGGCTTGTTATAACCCCTTTTCTGCAATCATATTCTTCAGAGTCTTTCAATGGCAATATTCTGCAGCTTGCAACAATTGTTTTGTCAATTTGTTCCAGGTCATGATGCACCCAAGAGTGGTCCAGACATCAGAAAAGTATTTTCTAATACAATATATGGGTTCCATTATAAGCCCTTTTTTGAAGTTCCTAGGTGCTCTGCAAAGGTGACAGCAGGCATTTTTGGAAGGATTAACCAATGTCTTCATTGTGCGACAGTTGGAATTAATCTGCTACTCAAACAATTGGAGAATTCTTTCCATCAAGATTTGTACTTTGGAAAGACTTCATGGAAAAAAAACATTCATTTTATATCCTAACTAAAAGACTGAGTTCTACTCAGGCGGTCAAACAAAACGAACTTTAATGATACAAACAGGTTTTAACAAGAAACTGCAGGATAACATCGAATGTAGGTCTGCTGTCTACGAAGGTTCCACAAGGACTCCTAGGGCAGTCCGGTGGCTGACGTCATGACGTCATCACGTTTTTCCCACCAGTGGGGGATCACGTGATGAACGGCGTGACGTCATCACGTTTTAACCGCGCTGTTAAACTAACCACGCTCTGTACAGTTAAACAGCATAAATAAAGATACAGACTCAGGCTGTAGCTAACATGTTGTTAAAGGAATTATATACAAATGCTCTGAGTCCTTTGGTGGCTCCGCCACATGCACCCCCCCAGAATTGTCTTTAACAGCAAAAGTGAGGCGTCGAGGAGGCCTGACAAGTCTGTCCAAGCGACTTCGGTAACCCTGCAGAGGAAGCCGATGGACGATGGTCGAGCTGGCGGGCGGCTGTGGTTGAGCAGGTGCGGCAGGTGTGGTCGAGCTGGCGGGCGGCTGTGGTTGATCTGGCACAGCGGCTGCGGGCCGTCGGCCACGTTTCGGCGGTTGAGCGATGCCGACTGGGCAGTCCAGGTCCAAGTGAGCCGGCTTCAACCGGTCCACTGAAATGTGATCCGGCTTTCCTCCGATGTCGACCGAAAAGGATTTGTCTCCCGATTCGATGACGCGGAAAGGACCAGTGTAAGGGGGCTTGAGCGGATCCCGGTGAGCGTCGTGGCGGATAAATAAGTACTCGGCACTCTTCAGCTCAGTCGGCACGTGGGAGTTCTGTAGGCCGTGATTTGATGTAGGCACCGGAGCAAAGCATCTGGCTGCTTCCTAGTGGCTGACAAGTTGCTGGGAGGTGGACCATGGCTCCGTGGGAGAAGGGAGGAAATCCCCTGGTACTCGGAGCGGCTGGCCATAAACGAGTTCCGCCGAGGATGATTGAAGGTCTTCTTTGGGCGCCGTACGAAGACCCAAAGAACCCATGGGAGTCTGGCCGCCCATGAAGACTGGCCCCTAGGGTGGCATTAAGCAACCTGTGGAATCCCTCGCACAGGCCATTCACCTGTGGATGATAGGCGGTGATGCGATGAAGTTTGGTGCCGAGCCCCTGAGCTACAGCGTTCCAGAGCTCCGAGGAAAATTGTGGCCCACGATCAGAAGAGATGTTCGCCGGTACCCCGAAACGAGCAACCCAACAGGAGATGAAAGTTCTAGCGACGTCTGCCGAAGTGGTGGAAACCAAAGGAATTGCCTCTGGCCACCTAGTGGTGCGGTCCACCATGGTGAGGAGATGCGTATAACCATGGGAAAGCGGAAGTGGCCCCACAATGTCCACAGGCACGTGGTCGAAATGACGCTCCAGAACAGCGAACGTAGCCACTAGAGCTTTTACATGGCGCTGGACCTTGGCCTTCTGGCAGACCACGCAGGTGTTGGCCCAGTCACGGACATCCAGGTGCATACCCTTCCAGATGAATTTCGCCGACATTAGCCCTTGTGAAGCCTTCATACCAGGGTGCGACAACCTGTGTATGGCGTCAAACACTTTCCGGCGCCATGCGACTGGCACGATAGGTCGGGGAACGCCCATGGAGACGTAGCAAAGAAGCGTGGTGCCTGCAGCCTGGAAACTGATGTCGGCTGCTTGGAAACTAGAGGGGACAGTTCTGTATGATTGGACCTCTGGGTCCGAGGCCTGATCTGTAGCCATGAGGGCGTAGTCAATCCCAAGTTGAACCGCATAGACCGTCGCGCGGGAGAGGCAATCCGCTACCAGGTTGTCTTTACCAGACACATGTTGAATGTCCGTGGTAAATTCAGAAATAAACGTCAGGTGACGTTGTTGACGAGCTGACCACGGTTCGGCGGTCTTGGCCATGGCGAACGTTAAAGGCTTGTGGTTGACAAAAGCCGTGAAGGGACGTCCTTCTAATAAGAACCGGAAATGGCGGATGGCTAGAAAAAGGGCCAGCAACTCCCGATCGAAGGTGCTGTATTTTCTTTCATTTCTCCGTAGTTGACGGCTGAAAAACGCCAGCGGTTGCCACGTGCCGTTCACCCACTGCTCCTGGCGTACTCTGACGCGTCGGTGGTAAGGGCGATGGTGGCGCCTGGAAGCAGGTGCGCCAGCATGGTTGCGTTGGCCAAGGCGCTCTTGGTGTTGACGAACGCCTGGTCCATCTCAGCCGTCCAGCTGATTGGATCCTTACCGGACTTGCCCTTGAGGGCCTCGTACAAAGGCTGCATAAGCAGAGCCGCCTTAGGGACGAATCGGTGATAGAAATTGACCATCCCGAGGAACTCTTGCAGGGCCTTGATGGTTGGCGGGTGCGGGAAAGAGGTAACAGCCTCCACCTTCATCAGGAAGGTGACGGCGCCGTCTGATGTGATGCGGTGTCCCAAGAAATCGATCCGCTGCAGGCCAAACTGGCACTTGGCCGGATTGATGATTAAACCGTGCTGACTGAGGCGTGTAAAGAGGGTACGCAAATGACAGGTGCGCTCTTCCTTGCTAGCGCTGGTGATGAGAATGTTGTCGAGGTAGACGAAGATGAAGTTTAGGTCTCGGAGCACGGAGTCCATCAAGCGCTGGAAAGCCTGTGTCACGTTCTTCAAGCCAAACGGCATCCGCAGGAACTCAAAAAGGCCGAAAGGGGTGATGACTGCAGTTTTCAGGACGTCTTGCGGGTGCACGGGAACCTGGTGATACCCACGGACGAGGTTGACTTTTGAAAAGATGGAATTTCCCGCCAAATGGGCCAAGAAATCCTGAATATGCGGGATCAGGTACCGATCAGGAGTAGTGGCATTGTTCAGGTGTCAGTAGTCACCGCATGGCCGCCAGCCGCCGCCCAGTTTCGGAACAATGTGGAGAGGTGAAGACCAGGGACTATTCGACCGGCGAATAATCCCCAGCCGCTCCATCGTGTCGAACTCGCTTTCGCAGCCGCGAGCTTGCCGGGTTCAAGCCTTCTAGCCCGTGCGTAAACCGAGGAGCCAGTAGTGGTAATATGATGTTCAACACCATGCTTCGTAGCCGAGGAGGAGAAAGTGGGCCCGGTCAGCTCCGGGAACTCTCCGAGGAGCCGAGTGAAGTCATCCGGAGATGGGAACGCGCAGGCGATAGAGCGTGACATGACGTTACCGCGGTGGCATGGAATCGAGTGGAAGGTGGCCGCGTTGATCAACCGGCGGTGCCGGACATCGACGAGGAGGCCATTGGCACACAGAAAATCCGCCCCTAGGATGGCCTGCGAGACTGTGGCTGTGACGAATTCCCAATGGAAGCGCTGACCGACGAAACACACTTGGACCCGCCGGTTTCCGAAAGTTCGTATGGCTGCGCCATTAGCCGCGAAGAGGGAAAGGCCGTGGTCCCCAGCTTGAATATCAAGATTCGATGCAGGTAGAATGCTGCACTGTGCCCCGGTGTCGTAAAGGAAACATCGACCCGATAGAGAGTCAGTGACGAAAAGAAGTTTCCCCGAAGATCCGATGGCCATCGCAGCCACGGAGTGCCCATTAGACCCGGTCCTCCTTCGACAGGAACGTTGCAGGAGCTTTGTTTTTTTTTTGCCGAAAAGCTGCAGGAGAGCGGCAGCATCATGCTTTCGCGCCAAAACGGGCGTGGTAGGAGCATCAGCCCACTGCAAGAGGAGCTGGAGCTGCGTCTGTGGGGAATGGGCGTCTCGTGGCAGCGCAGCACTGCTGGGTTACTGTGAAAATCTTATCTGCTTTGGCAGCAAGCTCCGCGCAGTCTGTAACCTCGGACCTGGCTAGGGCAGCCTGCACCTGCTCCAGCAGTTGGCAGGGGAATAGCTCCCGGAAGAGAAAGCATTCCGGTTCGGCACCTAAGAGCGTGAACATTTGGCTCATGAGCTCGGATGGTTTGGAATCCCCGAGGCCGGGCATAGTGAGAAGCCGGCGAGCGCATTCTGACTTCGAGAGCCTGAAGACTTGTAGCAACCGTGCCTTTAACGTATCATACTTGCGGTCAGTGGGTGGACTACCGAGTAGGCTGACGATCCTCGAGGCAGTGGCGCTATCGAGGGCGGAGACCACATAGTAATAACGTGTCTGATCCGCGATGATGTTCCTGATGGTGAACTGGGCTTCAGCCTGGATGAACCACGCGGCTGGTTGTTGCTCCCAGAACTGTGGCAGTTTCAGAGACACGGCGTTCGTTTCCATGCTGAAGACCTTCCGCGAAAACTGTTCGCGAAAGTCGGGGTCACCAATGTAGGAACGTGGGTTCCTAACTAAAAGACTGAGTTCTACTCAGGCGATCAAACAAAATGAACTTTAATGAAACAAACAGATTTTAACAAGAAACTGCAGGATAACATCGAATGTAGGTCTGCTGTCTACGGAGGTTCCACAAGGACTCCTAGGGCGGTCCGGTGGCTGACGTCATGACGTCATGACGTTTTTCCCGCCAGTGGGGGATCACGTGATGAACGGCGTGACGTCATCACATTTTAACCCCGCTGTTAAAGTAACCACGCTCTGTACAGTTAAACAGCATAAATAAAGATACAGGGGGAGAAATTTGGTCGGCAGCACCTCCAATTAGCGCCTAAAGAGGCCAGGAAGTGGGGCGTTAGCCAATTTTCGGCCGGGCGCAGTTAAACCAGCGCCTCCTTCCATATTGAGTGGGCATTTTGCGCCGGCGCTAAACCTTAGTGCCCGCTCGTGTCATTTCAGTGTGCAACGTCTTTTGGGCGCCCCGGACCAGAAATTCAGTGTTGCGCCCCTCCGTTCCGCCTGGCGCTAATAAGGACTGCTTAACTGGAGCATTCCCCAGTCGCTCTCGGGCTACGGGGGCGCTCTTTAAAGGGGACTGCACTGGTATAAAAGCGGCAGCCATTTTGGGAGCACAACTTCCTCGAGACTCTCACAGAGTTGCTGAGCTGCACTCTGAGAGCCATTGCACCAGTGAGCTTGCGCTGGCCAGAGGAACTTCAGCCTTCTGACCATCACCTTGCTGCTGGTGAGCATTTACAATGTTTTCAATTTCTTGTGCGCTATTATTATGGGGGCTGCATTGGAGGGGAACGTCCTGCTGCTGAACCATCTGGAAAGGGCACAGAGACGCAGGGAGAGAGGGGCAGGAACGGCCAGATGGAGGAGGGCCAACAGACGTCGCCACACCAGACCTTACGCTGCCAGGGTTTTCCGACAGCAGTTCTCTTACTTGAACATGTCAGAGGAGCAGTGTCTTAGAAGGCTGCGCTTCAGAAAGGAGGTGGTGACTGAGCTGTGCCACCTGCTTCAGCCAGATCTGCAGCCTCAGATAAGGTGCAGGACCTCTCTGTCGGTGGCTGTCAAGATGACTGTTGCCCTGAATTTCTATGCGAGCGGCTCCTTCCAGGCCGCAACTGGGGACATCGCTAAGATATCGCAGTTTGCGATGCATTGCTGCATCCGTCAAGTAATAGATGCCCTATTTAAAAGGAGTCGGCAGTACATCTCCTTCCCTGTGACACTGGAGAAGCAGCGGGAGCGCGCAGAAGGCTTCGCAGCAATAGTGGACTTCCCCATGGTGCAGGGCGCCATTGACTGCACGCACGTGGCTTTGCGGGTGCCTGTTTTGAATCCAGAGGAGTTCCGCAACCGCAAGGGGTTCCATTCCTTGAATGTTCAGCTGGTCTGTGACCACCGACAGCTGATCCTCGCAGTCCATGCGCAGTTCCCTGGCAGCAGCCACGACGCCTTCATCCTGCGCCAGACTTCCGTTGCAGGCCTATTCGAGGCCCCGGCTCACCCAGGAGGCTGGCTTCTCGGTGACAAGGGCTATCCTCTGTGCCCATGGCTGATTACGCCACACCGTTCGCCCAGCACTCCTGCTGAAGAGCGCTTCAATGCGAGCCATCAGGCGATGAGGAACATTGTGGAGCTGAAGCAGTGGTTCCGCTGTCTGGACCATTCCGGAGGCGCCTTGCAGTACTCACCAGAGCGAGTCTCCCACTTCATCGTAGTCTGTTGCATGCTGCATAACCTCGGCATCCTACGCACCCAGCCATTGCCACCAGCCATTGAAGCACCAGCGGAGGAGGAGGAGGAGGAGGAGGAGGAGGACCAAGATGGGAGGGAGGTACAAACTGGAAGGGCCGTCCGTCAGAGACTGATAAAAAGCCGCTTCTAGGCCCCTCTGACGGAATGCTTGGTGCCATTCGATGATGATGAATGGAACCGTCCGGATAACCCAAAGCCTATGAAGGGCAGTGAATGTAAATATCAGACATGGCCAATGTAAATTTAAAAACTTGTTTATTTTGCTAAATGTGCCTCCTTCCAACATGACAAAGCAATGGCAACAGAAAGCAAAACTAACACACTAACACATAAGTGACTCGCACACCCGGGAGACTATCCAAAACAGTACTAACAATCAGACCAGCATCCACGGCCTTGATTTCTACAAATAAGACATCTCAGCTGCACCTTCTACTCTTTCCCCCTTGATGGTGATCTACTTCTCTTGCGAGATCGGCCCCTTCCCTCCCTGCAGCTCCTCCGTAATGGGACCCCAGTGGCTGCATCAATGCTGGGGGAGGCCTGCTGACTGTCCGAAAGCGCAGATGCCCCTGAGGGACGTCCTGGACGACCTCTGGCCTTGGAGGGCCCGGATGCTGACTGCTCTAACTGTGCATGGGTGGAAGCAGTCTGTCCTGCAGGTGGTGGCCGCTGCAGTGGAGACGTGCCAGCGGTGGCATCAGGAATGCTGACATCCTGAGAGCGGACAGCAGCTCCCTGGTCGACCGACACACTGGCACTCTGACGGGGCAGCACCACAGCATGCGCACCAATCGGCTGGTCCACAGATTGATGCCCTGCTGTGGTGCTGCAAGGGCCCCGGGTAATCCCGCCTGATCCAGCGAGGGTGGCAGCAGTCATTGGTCGCGTGGCCTCAATATGCGTCTGCATGAGACCAGCGAGTGACTGCGTGGCAGCACTCAGCACTTGCGTGGCAGGTGCCAGTGCTTCGGTGAAGCCCTGGACAGTCCTTTCCAGTGCTTCGCTGAAGGCCGGGACAGTCCTTTCCACTGCTTCGGTCAAGCCCTAGACAGTCCTTTCCAGTGCTGCCCCGAAGCCGTGGACAGTCCTTTCCAGTGATGCCCCGAAGTCCTGGACAGTCCTTTCCAGTGCTGCCCCAAAGTCCTGCGCACTCCTTGCCTGTGCTGCCTTGAAGTCTTGGACAATCCTTGCCAGTGTCTCGATGGATTCAGACATCCTTGCCACTGCAGCCATGAGCTCAGTGTGCCTGAGCCGAGCCTGGGCACTCATTTCTGTGAGGGAACGCACCTCTTCTGCGCTCTGTGCAGCAGTACTCGCGGCCTGACTCGCCCTCCGGGGAGCCCCCGAGCTTCCCTACCCCCCTTGCGTTGCTGCAGGCCGCTGGTTCCTGGAGCTGGTTCCTCCTCAGAGCATTCCCCCCCGCTCCCCTCCAGGGAAGTGGTCTCCCCAGTCTGCAGAGGGGCTGGCTCGCCTGAGGGTGGCAGGGATGGTCCAGCTTCCTCCTGCTCATCGCCTCCGGAGTCAGTGGCAGTGGCAGCTTGAAGGCTCGGCTCCCGAGCTGGTGATGCAGCATCTGAAAACAGGGAGGTTGAAGAGTGGTTTTAGCAAAAGGACAGGGTGGCAGCAAGGGATGCATGAGTGCTGCAATGCTCTGACATGGGTCCAGAGTGAAAAAGCATGCTGGTGGGGGGAAGAAGTGGAAGGAGAGAGTTCAAAAAGGTGATGACCTTACCATCGCTGTGCACAATGGGGTCTGCAGCTCCAGTGGTGTCAGGACCAGTCATCCGACCTCCAACAATCTGGTGGACTCGTTCCTCCAGGTCCATCTGTGTCTGCAGCTGAGGAGGGCCTCCTCCAGTGCGAAGCTGCTCACTCCGGTTCCTGGCCAGCTTGGCCTGCAGGAGAAAGGACGGGAAGTGATAAAACATGCTGGCCTGAGCTGACATCACATGCCCCCATGGTAGATTAGCCCTACCATTATGCATTGAGCTGACATCACATGCCTCCCATGGTAGATTAGCCCTTCCATTATGCATTGAGCTGACATCACATGCCCCCCATGGTAGAATAGCCCTTCCATTATGCATTGAGCTGAATGTGCGTGTGTGTTTCCAGAAAGGGCCATGGGTGCTGGCTGACAGATGGCCATTGGGGCTTCGCGCACCCTCTGGCCATAATGTCAGGTGCAGATGGAGGGATGAAGAAATTGGCGAAAAAGGCACTCACCTTAACGACCCGAGTGAGGTCATTGAACTTCTTCCTGCATTACACAGGAGTCCTGGCCACCACGCTGGTTGAGGTGACTCTTTGACAAACTTCCCTCCAAGCCCTGCGGTACTCGCTCTGATGAAGCCTCCTGCCATTGTCGGGGTACAGCACAGCTCGCCGGCGCTCCACTTCGCCAACCAAAGCATCCAATGCCCCATCGGTAAAGCGCTCTGCTCTCTGCCTCACCCTCTCCATATGTTCAAAGTTTGGAACGCCACAGAAAGCACAGTGCCGATTTTGAGGCCTACAAGGCACAGAGTGTGGCTGCTGCTCCTAATTGACCCGCCCTTTTAAGAGCTGGCCGGCGCCAGCATTTCTCGGGGTAATCGATTATTGACAGCACCTGCGCTGCGCCCGGCCGCCGACATATTGAGTAGCGCCGCCGGGTTAGCGCCTTAAAACTCCCGTGCAGCGCCTGAATCAACACCGCAATCACCTTTAGGGGCGCAGCAACCCAATATCGCTCGAGGTGGCGATAAGTTGCGCCTGGCGATAAAATTTGTGCAGCGCCAATTCTAACGCCCCAAACGGGGCTATACCCAATTTCTCCCCCACAGTCTCAGGCTGTAGCTAACATGTTGTTAAAGGAATTATATACAAACACTCTGAGTCCTTTGGTGGCTCCGCCACATATAATATTTTGCTGGTGACTGCAACCATCTGTACATTAAAGGAGCAGTAATCTGTTCTGTTAGTAAAAAGGAGCGCCATGTCTATAAATGCATGAGCAGTGACATGAATGTAATTACTGATGCCTTGTACTCGGGAATAAACACAGGACTGAAGCAAATTGGGTCTAGTCTTCAGCTGGTGCTGCACAACAGTATTGGACATTGTGTTTGAAGATTAATGGCAAATGAGTGTTTCTGCTACTTTTCTGCACAGAAGTGAAGTCCATTCTAACTGGTGGCTCCTGAGGGTGCCTGAAAGAATCCAGTTGTGTCGAGGTTTCGTACATGAGGAGCTGCTTTTTGACTGCAGGTCTGCTCCAGGACCAAAGACAGATCAGAGCTGGTGTCCCTCTGTATATACAGTTCTTTGCTAAGGTCGAGCAGGTAGGTCTCCAAAATTCTGCTACCTCAAGTTGCAGCGAGTCCTAAAGGCCCCAAGCCATTGTCTCCTGATAGCCCTGCTCATTTTCCTTTAAAATATCTGACAAAAAAAGACTTGTGCTTCTGTAGAATGGTCAGTCTAAAGGAAAATGATTGAGACACCTAAAGGCCCATGATTCTAATTAATCAGCTAGGCCAATTAAGCACTGAAATCACAAAACCTACCAGAGTATAGTACCACCAACACCTTGGCCATGGCAACAGCCCATTTTACTTAGAAAATAGTATTCCTTCAACTAAAAGGAAGCAAATCTTCCATTTAAAAAAGGATAAACAAATCCACAATTTAGTAAGTCAGTGATCAAAAAAATCAAATTTGGAATTGGAAACCGTGGATAACTGATTCCTTATGAGAGAGTTATTTAATTGACACCACTGGTTTGTTTTTGGTATCTGGCAGTTTTGGGCTCTTCTGCACTGGTTTCCTATTCACTGACTTTAATAAAGAAATATCAGACTGATTTAATCAATAAGGTGGCTAACAGGCCCAGGCACAGAGAGTTATCAGTCAAGAGGTGCGTACAATAGGGGGAACTGAATAATCACATTATAGGCATGGTGGAACAAACATCAGACAGATAGTTCAATGTGAGCGGAATGGATGGGGCAACTGTCCAGAAAGTTGCAGCATATTCCCTTTGAACTAGGGGTCGGCTGTACACATGGAAAGAAAGTTTCAGCCTATCCCTTTCTGACTAAGGTGCATGGTATACACATGAAAGAGAGATAGATTATAAAGATTATATTAATCAGGTGGAATCCAGGATAGAGAGAAAAGAAGACGAAGGAACCTAATTACCCGAGGTTTTGAGTTCTTCTTCCCAGACAAGGTCATATAAATGCTTTGCTGATAAAATGAATCACTGATACGCACGAATTCATCAGTTTTATAATAATCTCACTTCGCTATGACTTATTGCTAACCATCAGGTCGAATCAAAGATGTATCTTTAAGATTCTACATTAATGGCAGTTTTATTTTAAGTGAATGACAACCTTTACAATCAAAAAACTTTGTCTTTAGGGTTTCTGACTGTGCAGAGAATCTGAATTTGGGTTTAACAATGATCTCAACTTACAAAACTGCTACTAGAATTTACAGAAAATTCCCACTATGTCCTCTGTCTAGTAAGGTAAGAGGAAATGTCTATCACAAATTAAGGACTCAAAAGGCTAAAACAATTAAAGAGATTTGGTTACAAATGCAACTAGAATTAAGAGAATGCAAGATAGCTGGGTGTTATGATCATTCGCCATCTCTTGTTCAGCAGTTAGAATGGTCCCTAGAAATCAAACTAAGGCCAACGCACTGCCAAAGTGAATTAGAACACGATTGTTTTCATGTAGTTTGGTAATAGGATGTTGAATTGAAGCAAATCCATCAGGTAAGAACATTGGGTCGTATATTCCCATCCCTATGGGTGGGTACGCGCTGTGTACACACCCGTAGAGACATCGGAAATGCCAGTTTCAGGCATGCACAGTGGACGCACTGAAAACCAACGTTTCCGATCTGTCAAGAATGCTCTTGACAAATCGGATGCCTGCCCTGGAGAAGGGCCTCTGTGGACGGATAGTTCCACTTTCTGGAGAACCTCCGTCCGCAGAAAACCCTTAGAAATCTTACGCCTGGTAAAAGCAGGCGTAAGGCCTGCTTTTACCAGGATAAGAGTTGAAAAATTTTAAAAAAAAAATTTTCACTCATTTATCATTTAAAAATACTTTTAAAAAAGATAAGTTTATTTTTAGCCCCATAAAAAGCTTTAATTATTTTTGTCAAAAAATAATATTTTTGTTTAAAATATTTAATTTATTGTAATTTCAAATAATTTTAGAAAGGTGATTGTTTTTTTAATTTATTTAAAGTTTTACTATGTTTTTGGGCTGAACGCCATTCATATATTTGACAGGTCTATCTGTCAAGTGTATGAAGGGAGATTCCCTTCTTCTATTGGCTCCCCATGACCCACATGATCCCAGGGACGCTTGCGAACTGCCTGCGCCTCTGGGATACGTGGGCCCTGCGCACTTGGAGTTTGGAGAGGCCCAGGAGCGGAAGTGTAGGCACCTCAGGAACCCCCAGGTAAGTTCATAGATTTTTCCAGATCGGGGGCATCTGCACGCAGGAAGCCTCCGATCGGAAAATACAGCCCCTTATGTGATAAACATGAGTAATACTCATGGTGCTTTTTTGTCTGAATAACCTTCAGAATCCAGTAAGAAGTCAAGGATTCACAGAATTATCTGATTTTAATCAGCTTAATTTATTTGATAATATCTTTAAAGTATGCCTGGTTTCCTTCTTCAAACTACAATGGAGTAAAGCCTTGAAGCCTAGGACAATCTACAGCTATTTTCATCCATACAAGTTAGCCACAGGAAAACAACATGCTTGAGTCTGATGTTACACAGTGATGAAATTCACATAAACAGTTCCCGCTTCTGAATTGGGGACATGTTACAGATTTCATCGTATTAACAGAGCACCTGCTACTGTATTTACAATTGGTATTTTAATCCAATGAAAATCCCTTTTACACTATAGGCCAAGTCTTAGGAGATCGACCTAAGAAGACCACTCTCCTGAATTTACATTGTATTCATTACACTATTCTGCCTCTGAACCAGTGGTAAAGTGTGTTCCAAGCAGATGTACAAAGTGGTCATGACAAATTTGCCATTTGCATGTGCCAAGGTAATAGTGTGATGTAATCATTAATTGATGGCATCACGATGCACAGAAGAGTCACATCAACAAAATAAGAGTTCAGTCACACGATGATGATGTGTATGCGATGGTGTCATGATATTCGCAGAGGCATTCCGAAAATGGTTCTGCATCATTTTGTTGGTGGTGCAGTGCGTTTAGTGGCCTGAGTTAGACCAGTGCCAGGCACTAAAACCCAGCAAAAAAAAAACAGGTCTTTCTGGCTACTGGTCTAATAAAATCCGTCAGTTTTACCTTCACCCGATTCCCAGCTGTGGGAGACACTGTTATGGGAAGCAGAAGCTGAAGACCAATATAAAAACGATGATGTTGTTCACAAGGAAAAACAAGGCAAATAAACGCCTTTGAAATGAAAGAAAGAGCCAAGCCAATTTTTAAAACTTTAGCTTGGGAAAGATAATGCTGTTTTATTCCATTGCCAGCTGAAAATAAAGCAGCACAAGTTTTACTATTTGTGACAGTAACTCGTTTAATCCTATCATTCTTCTTCAAATGTTTTTATGTGATTTGTGTGTAAACAAATTGGAGAAATTAGCAAAACCTAAAGATCAGAATGCCAGTACATTATTTGCTCAACCTGCAACTACAGGTGTTACATTAAATAGTGGTAAACTGTGGTACCGTCCACCTTGCCAGTTGGGAGCATAATTTATCAGGGGGCGTTCAAATGTTTAAGCTGGAACTCAGTGTCTGCAGCATTAGTGCAAAATCAATGTTAGGGGAATACCATGATGTCTAAAGATACATCATTAGCTAAAAGTATGATTCCCCAGAAATCCATATAATGCCTGATATGAAAAATATTCAAAGTTCAAAATTGGTACAATTTAATAAGAAAACATATTGGTATCATTAAAGGGGCTCCATTTTGTCTGAATTATACCATTAAAATATACCTCTAGGACTCTTATGTCTGTTCTGGGAACTTTTAAGAAATTCAATTTAGCAGACAACTCATAAATCTAAAATGCTATTCACCCTCTTCCTCGTTATTGTTTAATTTCAAAATGCAATTAGCAATAGTCATCTGTTCATCATAAATTAGACAGCTTGGCCAATCTACATGTGTCTCTTAGTGCATTGTGTCTCTTACACAATAACACAAATCAAAAATATACACTGCAAATTTTCACAAAAGGAAGATTTAAAGGGCATTTACCAGGAGACACCATGTGAAGTTAAATTCCGTTACAGTGTAATGTGAGGTTTGAAAAATGCTCAGGTGGGCTATTACATTTTCTCCACATTTGAAAAACTTACTGAAGAATTGCTTTAATGTGATGAACATGTAGATACTCCTGCCCGCACTCCCAAAGCATTTTAATATTCAGCAGTCAGGAAGTTTAGCATGTTCAGAGATCTTTTCTAGCAGAGAGTGGGATTGTCAGCCTACGGTGTCACATGAGTCTTGCCAGTTGTATGTCGTGCTCTACGGCTAACAAATGAAATTCTTAATATCACAGTAAAATAATATATGTCAAAGTGTTGAAGCTTGTAAAGTTTCAAATCAGGTCTTAGAGAATGATGAGTTAAGCACTCAGCAGTTTAGCAGCAGCTGCTGAAAGCAAGCTTAGTTCTTTACAATCCAAAACCTATATCTTTTGTACATCACGCCTTTGGGATTAACAATGACTCCACTTAGAAAAATATGCTGTCTGGTTTAACCTAACACCACACCATGCTACCAGTCTCACACCATGCTGCCAAACTGTTTCTAAAATAGCAGATATTACATAGGGACCAGCAGTTTACTAACTAATACAATTAATATGGTTATTTATAATACGAAACACCAAAATTTGGCAATTACCTTTCACAAGAATGTCTTTGGATGGAACATAAAGGTTTCCGACATAACTTGAACAAAGTTCTGTTTCTAAACAGTGACTTCAGCCGATCTCATCGTCTCATAAACATTTTCAACAGCACACTTTATAAAGCGTAACTGGAGCAAAGAGCAAAACAGAATCGTTTCCTTGATCAATTATTAGGACTGCAGTCTTGTTTCAAACTAGCATTTATCCAGTTTGAAGTCAACCCGACAATTCTGCGAACCCCCTTTGAAATGAGTTTTTACAGACACACCTACACATGTACAATTGACAATGGGGAAACTGGTAATGCAGCACAACAATACATATCCCAGAAGATACAAACATTTTGCATAACAATGTCATAGACAAATTCTATACAATCAAATGAACTACTTCACATCAAAGGAGCCAAGCAATTAATTAAAAGTAGGAATTAAATCCATTTGATGCTTCAATCAAGGGCATAATCTAATCGTTAAGTAAAGGAACAAGCAATTCACATCTTATAATGGCCCAGATATTCCGATCGCAGGCCTCTCGCGCGCGAGAGGCCTGCGATCTGGAAAAATCTGCGCCCTTACCTGAGAGCTCCCGGGACGCACATGCTTCCGCTCCAGGGCCTCTCCAAACTGCAGGTGCGCAGGGCCCACGTATCCCAGGGGCGCATGAAATTTGCAGCATCCCTGGGATCATGTGGGCCATGGGGAGCCAATCACAGAAGGGAATCTCCCTTCATACAGTTGACAGGAAGACCTGTCAAATATATGAATGGAGATCACCCCCAAAACATAGCAAAACTTTAAATACACCTTTTTCTAAATCACATTTTTAAAATGACTTGAAATTACAATAAATAACTATTTTAAACAAAAATTTTAATTTTTGAAACAAATAATTAAAGTTTTTTACAGGGCTAAAAAATAAACTTAGCTTTTTTTAAAGTATTTTTAAATGATAAATCAGTGAAAAAACATTTTTTAAAACTTTTTTCAACTCTTATCCTGGTAAAAGCAGGCCTTATGCCTGCATTTAACAGGCACAAGAATTGTAAGGGTTTTCTGCAGGGAGATGGTCTCCAGAAAGCGAAACCCTCCACCCGCAGAAGCCCTTCTCCAGGGCAGCTGGAGGATCTGTCAAGAGCTTTCTTGACAGATCGGAAATACCAGTTTCCAGCGCATGCGCTGTGCATGCCTGAAACTGGCCAGGTGTGCTATGGGTGGGTACACAGCGCATACACACCCGTAGGGATCGGAATAGCCGGCCCAATATCAATCCCCCCCCCCACTTCTTTCCACAGATTAGTTTTCCTGATGGGTGTTTCAAATGGAACCCGTGTTTCAAACATATGCATCATTCTTTTTGCAACAAAGTACATAAGAACATAAATAGGAGCAGGAGTAGTCCATATGGCCCCCCGAGCCTGCTCCTATTTGAAGAATAATTTGCTGTTCCCTTCTTCTGTAACACATGTACGGAAATAATCCAATGTAGCAACATTGCCACTATTTGAATGCAGCAAGGCCAAGAGACTGTGGTCTTAAGATACTGTTCCTGTAAATATGTTTAGAGTTTTCTGCATGCTCACACAGCACTGATTCAGCTAATTTCCAATCAATAAGTATAGTGATGTACTATGAACATTAATAGATATCTTATTTCAGAAACTGTCAGTATTTTACAGTAGTTATTTTAAAGCAAAATACATAATTTAGGGGTGTTGTATCCATGTGTTAATGGAGACACGGAATGTAGGAGTTGGTTTCACAGGTGTTTACTGAACAAAGTCTGGAGGTGAACTAACAGATACAAGACACTATACAGGCTTATATAGCCCGAGTGGCCATTACCGGCATTACAGTACACAGGGGGCTCTTAAAGGCACATACACCACAATTCCTCCCCTTTTAGACAACCAGTACAGAACATTTTAAGTAATCATTAATTAACATGTTACAAGAACAATAATCTACACATTTGCTGCAGTTAATCAATTATAAGTCAGTCTCTCTGGAGACTTCCTGACTCGGTCCGGATAATGCCTCGGTGGTGTAGTAGTTTCTGGTGGTGTAGTAGGTTCTTTTGGCAAGGTCGATTCGGCTTCAGTGCCAGTGTCGGGTTCATCTGGTTCCAGTATTACCGGATCGGAGGTAGATACTATGGGTATCTCTGCTTCATCATTAGGCGTATAGAGTTGTGGTGTAGGTTGTCCCTTTTCGGATGACTCTATGATCTGGTCAGCATGGCGCCTTATTATGCTTTCTCCAATGTCCACGGTATACATCAGCGGTCCTAGTCGTGTGCAAATAGTTCCAGGCTGCCATTTCTCGGTACGGTAGTCCCAGGCCAAAACTTGTTGACCTATCTGGAAGGTTCTAGTTGGCCTTTCATTCATGCCTTGAAATTGCCGGTTCTCCACGTCCCTTCTGATGTTTGGCTTGATCAAATCCAGCCGGCATCTTAGGCTTCTATTGAAGAACATCATGGCGGGAGTTTGGTTTGTAACCACATGTGTTGCATTCCTGTATGCAAACAAGAAGTTATCTACCTTATGCTGTAGATTTATGTCTTCATTACCCATGGTCATTATGGCCTTCTTGAAGGTCTGGACAAACCTTTCAGCCAATCCATTGGTGGCGGGATGGTATGGGGCGGACGTGTAGTGCTTAACCCCATTGTTTTTTAAGAACTTCCTGAATTCTTCGGACACAAATTGCGGTCCATTATCAGAACAGATCTGTTCAGGCAGCCCATTCCTGGTAAATATGGTCCTTAATACTGTGATGGTTTTTTCCGTGGTGGTGGAGGACATCTTTATTACCTCCGGCCACTTGGAGTGTGCATCAACCGCGATTAAGAACATTGAGTCCATAAATGGACCAGCAAAGTCGATGTGTACCCTTTGCCATGGAGATGAGGGCCACTCCCATGGATGTAGAGGGGCTTGTGGTGGGGCGTTTTGGACCTTCTGGCATCCTAGGCAGCTCTTGATCATTTCTTCGATGTCTCCATCGATACTTGGCCACCACACAAACGCTCTGGCTAGGTTCTTCATTTTCACTCCACCCAGATGCCCCTCGTGAAGCTCTTTTAGCACTTTATCCTGGAGTTTGGGTGGAATCACCACTCTGGATCCACACATCAAGGTTCCTCGGCACACTGACAGCTGTTCTCTTCTTTGCGAGAATGCTGGCAACAGTGGTTCGCCATGTGCTGGCCATCCCTTCACCGTTAAATTGTAGACTCGTGAGAGAGTCGGGTCATTTCTCGTTTCTTTTAATGGCAGAATTTGTTACTGGTAGACATTCCACTATGGTTGAGGGGAACATCTCACTGGGTCCACTGTAGGTGCCTCTTCTACCGTTGGCAACGGTAGGCGCGATAAACCGTCAGCATTCCCATGCTGTTTTGATCTTTTGTATTCTATGTCATATTGGTGTGCCCCTAGGAAAAGGGACCACCTCTGTAGCCTTTGCGCTGTCATAATGGGAACACCCTTTTTAGGGTTAAATATGGAGACGAGGGGTTGATGGTCAGTCAACAAGGTAAATTTTTGTCCGTGTAGGTAATGGTTGAATTTCTTAACTCCCCATACCAGGCTGAGTGCTTCCCTGTCGATCTGGGCATAGTTACGCTCAGCTGAGTTCAATGAGCGTGACGCAAAAGCTATTGGCCGCTCCAAACCATCAGGGAATCTATGCGATAATACCACCCCTATGCCGTAAGGGGATGCGTCGCACGCCAGTCTGATTGGCAGTGATGGGTTGTAATGAGCCAAAACTTCCTTGGACGTGATCAAGCCTTTGCATTTATGGAAGGCACGTTTACAGTCTTCGCTCCATTTCCAAATTACTCCCGTTTGTAGCAGTTCATTAAGAGGGTGCAGAACAGTTGACAAGTTCGGTAAAAATTTATGATAGTAATTTATCAATCCCAGGAACGACCTTAATTGTGAGACATTTTCAGGTGCTGGGGCTTTTATGGCCGCTTCAATTTTTTCAGGTGACTTATGCAACCCTTCCTCGTTAATTATGTGGCCACAATATGATATTTGTTTCTGGAAAAATTCGCACTTGGGGCGATTTGCTCGTAGGCCCTGTTCTCTCAGCCTAGTGAGCACCTGGTCCAAATTGGCAAGGTGCTCGTTGTCGTTTTCTCCTGTTACAAGGATGTCGTCTAGGTAGCATTGAGTCCCCAGAATCCCTTGGAGGACTTGCTCCATAGCTGTTTGCCAGATAGCTGGAGCTGATGCTCCTCCGAAAACTAGTCGATTGTACTGGTACAGGCCTTTGTGTGTATTAATCGTGAGATACTTTTTAGAGGCCTCTTCAACCTCCATCTGTAGATATGCTTGTGCCAAGTCAATTTTGGTGAAACGTTTCCCTCCGGATAGTGAGGCGAAAATATCTTCTATCCTCGGAAGAGGATACTGTACCGTGTGAAGGACCGGGTTTACAGTCACCTTGAAGTCCCCACAGATGCGAATTTTTCTCTGTTGTTCAGATTTATCATTATTCAACGTTTTCTTCATGACCGGGACGATGGGTGTTGCCCACTCGCTCCAATCTATCTTGGATAATACGCCTGCCTTTTCCAAATTCTCCAGCTCTGCCTCGACTGCTGGACGAATTACGTATGGCACCGGCCTTGCCTTTAAAAACTTGGGAATTGCCGCATCTTCCACTTTTATTGAGACGGTGATGCCTTTCAAGGTTCCTAGTTCCTGTTGAAACACTTCCTTGGCGTTGGCCAAGATGCCTTTTAATCGTACAGGTATGACGTCATCATCATTTTTTTTCTTACTGGTCACCGTCAGTGCCTGAATGGAGTGCCAGTCTAAACGTATCTTCCTGATCCATTCATGTCCCAACAGCGGTGGACCACCATCTTGCAGAACGTAGAAATACAACTTCTGTATTTCCTTGCCTTTGTATACAACAGGCACCCTTATTTTCCCTTTGGGGTATACTTTCTGCCCCGTATATGTTTTCTAGACAATGGATGTGTCTTTCAGAGGTATATGCGGAAATAGCCGCTCGTAATCCCATCGACTTATGATGGTCGGAGCTGATCCTGTATCTAGCTCCATTTTAACTGGGGACCCCGCTATCGTGAGGTTAACCCAAATGGTCTGGTAATCTTCTTTGGCAATTACATTATGTAATTTGAGACAGCTTAGTCTCTTGTTTCCGGAGTCGCTATCGCTCTTCTGGTCTTCGGAGCTACTGTCCGTCATCATTTGTACCTTTCTGTACTTTTCCTTATTGATTTTTTTCCTCTCCGTGGATTTTTTTGTTTCCAGATCGGCATACACGTGCAATGTGTCCAATCTTTCCGCATTGCCTGCATGCTTTGTCCTTGAACCAGCAGTCCCTCTGGTCATGGGTGGATCTGCTGCAGCGATAACATCTCTCGAAACCCTGTGTCATTTCATGGGTGCCGAAGTCCTGTGGCTTTTGCTGTATCTCTGCAGCTCCTCTTGCGGCTGCTTCGTATGATACAGGCACACTGAAAGCCTTGTCCAGTGTCAAATCATTCTCAGAAAGTAGCCTTTTCAGTGTTATTTCACTTAGGAGACCACAGACGAATTTGTCTCGAAGAGAATCTGCCAGTCCTGCTCCGAATTGGCAGTGCTTTGACAGCTTCCTTAATTCGGTGAGGTAATCAGCGTTACTTTCATTCTTGTGCTGATTCCTCCTGAAGAATTTGAATCATTCCGCTATCAGCAGCGGTTTTGGGTTTAAGTGCTCCTGTAGGGTATCAACAATCTCCTTAAAATTCTTGTCCCTCGGTTTGGCTGGAGTGATTAAGTTTCGTAACAGCCCGTATGTCCTTGCGCCCATTAGATTTAGAAGTACTGATGCCTTTTTATCATCCTCTATTTCATTTGCTGTGCAATATACCTCCACTCTTTCCACATATGTGGTCCAATCCCCTATATCGCTATCGAAAGCAGTAATATTGCCAGTCTTAGGCATCCTGAAAAAAAAATGGCGCCTCCCGCGCTTTCCTTTCTTCCCCGCAGAAAAAAATGGCGCCTCCCGCGCTTTCCCGCCGCTGCCGCTGCTGACAACGCTGTTCTCTGCGGTTTTTATTTACACAGGTATTTTTTTTAATAGGTGGAGACTCGTTCCCGCCGGACTCTCTGGGACTTTTCCCTCCCTCTGCTTGGTCCGAACGCCGACCTGCTTTGCAGCGCCGGCCGTCTCCCGAGTGCTCCACCCTCTGTCTCTGTTTGCCTCCGCCTTCGCTGCTCGGCCCCGCTGCAGAGCCAGCCGATGGAGCCCCAGCCCGCTGCCCAGGATGGATTATTGCAGTACCTGCCATCAGCTCAGCTAGCTGGTGAAACCACTGTTTTTTTTTTTCTTTCTTGTTTTTCTTCGACTTTCGTCTGAGGAATCGATCTCCTTGAGGTGCTGCCAAATTGCAGGTAAGTCCGTTTCCAATTCGTCGCCACTGTTGTATCCGTGTGTTAATGGAGACACGGAATGCAGGAGTTGGTTTCACAGTTGTTTACTGAACAAAGTCTGGAGGTGAACTAACAGATACAAGACACTATACAGGCTTATATAGCCCGAGTGGCCATTACCGGCATTACAGTGCACAGGGGGCTCTTAAAGGCACATACACCACAAGGGGCACACCCTTAACAATCAGTATCTGACGATGTATCAATTAGGAAGTCAACTGGGCCCAGTCTGCAAAATGTAGTTTGTAAGCTAGATTAGTATTTTTTTTATCCTTAATAAACAAACTTGATTGTGATTAATTTATCATTCAAGTTGGGATTTTATTAAACCCTAAAACAAGTTTTTGGGTCACTGCACATATGTAGGGGGTTAAATTGGATAACCCCCCAAAATGGGCGCAGAGATCGCAATGTGTGATTAACCCGAGTCCGTTGATTGCAATGCATGCAGGATGCTAACTTTGTGCTGCCTGCTCATTTCCCTGATTACTACATGCAGCCAACACTCCCCACGCTGTTCATTGGCTGCACGCATCAGCAAGGGACCCAATATCATGAGTGCCTAGCACTACTTAAAGGGCAGGTGCATTGTGGCTGCTGGTGGTGCTGGGATCATTCTGAATATTGTGCTGTGGAAGAATCAACAATGGCTAACCATGGGAGAGAGCGTGCACCAAGGTTTTCGGATGCTGCACTGGAGGTATTAGTAGAAGAGGTGGAAAGAAGAAGAGATGTCCTGTATCCTCACGGGGGCTGGAGGCATTCCAGACACATCCTCAGAAAGCAGTGGTAAGAGATAGCGGTGGAGGTCAATGCCAGGCGTGTTGCCCCAAGGATCAGAATGCAGTGCAGGAAGAAGTTTAATGATCTCACAAGAGTTGTCAAACTCAGTGAGTTCATCTTCAAATGCCATATCCTACCAACTGCACCACTAGCCTTATCCACTTCTCAATTCACTACACACCCATCACTCACCTACCAACAATCTCTATCAATCAGGACTCATACCTAACATTCACATGCTTTACCTGACCCTCACACACTTAGCACTGTTGCAAGCCTCATACCCACATCTCACAGCTTACGCACACTAGCATGACAGTCACATCAGCACAACTCACTGACACACTTCCCTCTTTCTTGCAGGAGAAGGTGGCACACAACAGCAGGCAGCAGGAATTAACGGGAGGGGAACAAGCGCGCCTGCATGATTTGACCCCCAAGGAGGAGACTGCAATGGCCATTATGGGAAGAGCCTTTGGTAAGCCCGTGACCACTGGGGGGGCTGAAGCAATTGAAGATGAGGATATCCGCATAACTAATCCTCCTTCCCTCATCCCACTTCTCCCTCATCCCTCAATCTGACTTACAAACTGCAGATGGTGCGATTATACATTAGTAACCTTCTCCTCTCCCCTCACCACAACCCAATGCTTGTCTCTTTTTTATTTCAGATACTCAAGAACTGGAACCTGCCCAGCAGTCGAAGCAAAACAAAAGAAAGTTAAGATGAAGGGACACCGTCACTCGATTTCACAGTCGCAGCTACCAGCTCAGATATTGAAAATCCGCGTATTTTAGAGGATAGGATTGAAAGAAAGACTTGCATTTATATAGCACCTTTCACGACCTCACAATGTCCCAAAGCAATTTACAGCCAATGAATACTTTTGAAGTGTAGTCACTGTTGTAATGCTGGAAACGCGTCAGCCAATTGCACACAGCAAGCTCCTACAAACAGCAATGTGATAATGACCAGATAATCTGTTTTTGTTATGTTGATTGAGGGAAAAATATTGGCCAGGACAATGGGGAGAATTCCACTGCTCTTCTTCACAATATTGCCATGGGAATTTTTACATCCACCTGAGATAGCAGACTTGGTTTAACATCTCATCTGAAAAATGGCACCTCCGACAGTGCAGCATTCACACTGGAGTTTCAGCCTAGATTATTTTGCTCAAATCTCTGGAGTGGGACTATGAACCCACAACCTTCTGCCTCAGAAGGCAAGTGTGCTACTCACTGAGCCACAGCTTCCATTAAGGTAGAATTTGCACGTGATGAGACAGCTGGCACAAATACGCTGCAGCCAGAACTGGGAGAAAGGATAGCGCAGGTGCCAGCTTGCCAGAGGGCGAGGTCACACACTAGTTCTGCTGCAGAGGACTCAGATGAGGACTTCGATGGGCCATGCTACAGAAGATGGCTGATGGGTGTATACATCAAAATGCTTGGTGCATTGGGAAGCCTGAAGGAAAGCCTGCATTCAATTTCAAGGAGCATGGAGGTGTCTGGCACCAACTTGGCACAGGGCTTTGCGCAGAGCTTGAAGCCCATCCTTTCCAACATGGAATGGGGGCACAGGGCTTTGCGCAGAGCTTGAAGCCCATCCTTTCCAACATGGAATGGGTGGCCACTGTAAGACATTCTGATTGTCTGACAGTTTATAGAGTTCAGACCCATAGAACAGACAATACAAATCCCAATGAATCTGTAAAACCTTTTTACTTAATAATCAACAAGAGGTTACAAGTAATTACCAGAATACAAACTGTACTCAATTCATGTACTTATTACAAGCAAGCATCTAAAATCATTGGCCTAGAAATTCAGCTGTTTGCGCCAGCCGTTAGCGCCAGATTTCCGGCGCTATCCACTTAGCGCCCGGGCACCGCCGGATCTGCGCCTACGCCGAAATTCAGCTGGGCTTTAGCGCCGGCGCAAAGTGTTAGCGCCCGCTCAGCTGCGCGCGCATCTTATGACGTCATTCCGTCGTGCAACGCCGTTTGTGCGCCCCAAACCGGAAATTCAGTGGCGCCCGGCCGATGTGGCCGTGGCGCTGCTAAGAACTGTGAAATGGAACTCAACAGAGGCCCTGTGGGATTCGGGGAGCGCTAATTAAAGGGCACATCCACTCACCCATAAAAGCCAGCCATTTCGCTGCAATGACTTGACTGGTTTGGATTTCTGCACAGAGAGCAAGGCACAGAGATTACTGATTTCGGACACCATAGGAGAGGTATTTTTGGCTTCTAGCCAGTGCTTTGACATTTGCATCCTTGTGATTTTGCTGTTTGGAACTTTGTAATGGGGGCTGCATGGGGGGCCAACCCTCAGTTCCTACATTTTGTGCGAAGGGCTCGCAGACGCTTTGAGAGAGGGCCAGGCATGCCTAGACGCAGAGGGGCCATTAGGCGTCGCCAACGTAGGCCTTACCCAGTCAGGCAATACCGGGAGCAGGTCTCATATCTCACCATGACTGCGGCGCATTGTGTTAAGAGGCTGCGCTTCAGAAGGGAGGTGGTTGAAGAGATCTGCCAGCTGCTTCATGCAGATTTGCAGCCACAGCTCATGTCCAGGGCATCTCTCTCGGTGGAAGTGAAGGTCACGGTGGCTCTCAGCTTTTATGCAAGCGGCTCCTTCCAAGCCGCTGCTGGGGACATCGCGAACATCTCCCAGTTCGCCGCGCATCGCTGCATCCGACAGGTCACCGAAGCACTTTTCGCGAGGAGGCACCAATTCATCTCCTTCCCCATGACCCAACACAAGCAGGAGCAGCGTGCATTCGGATTTGCCAGGATCGCGGCCTTCCCCATGGTGCAGGGCGCCATTGACTGCACGCATGTGGCTATGCGGGCACCTATCCACAATGCCGAGCAATGCCGCAACCGGAAGGGCTACCATTCCCTAAATGTGCAGCTGGTGTGTGACCACAGGCAGCGCATCCTAGCTGTCAATGCCCGCTTCCCAGGAAGCAGCCACGATGCCTTTATCCTGCGCCAGACTACTGTGGCTGACATGTTCCAGGCACAGCCTCCACCAAGGGGATGGCTTATCGGGGACAAGGGCTACCCTTTGTGCAGATGGCTCATGACCCCGCTCCGCGCGCCCAGGACCCCAGCGGAGCTGGCATACAACGAAAGCCATCAAGCCACAAGGAACCTAATAGAGCAAACGATAGGCGTCCTCAAGCAACGGTTCCGTTGCCTGGATCGTTCGGGCGGGTCTCTTCAGTATTCGCCGGATAGAGTCTCCCAGTTCGTCGTGGTGTGCTGCATGCTCCACAACCTGGCTATCCGCAGGACTCAGGCACTGCCACCTGACATTGCCCCACCACCTCAGGAGGACGAGCAGGAGGACCCTGAGGAGGAGGAGCACCAGGCCAGGAGGGAGCGACAAGGTCCAAGGGCCGTCCGCCGGGGGCTTATTGCTCGACACTTCTAGGCCCCCTGTCAGGGAATGGCCTGGCCCACTGAACGCAGCCGCTTCGCAAGCCCTCAGCCGGTTAACCCAACAACCACTTGAAACATGACACCTGCACATGGTGAATAAATAAACATCTTTATTTCAAAAACTCAGGGCCCTTCTCACATGGAAGAGCAAAACAGTGAAGACCCCCAAAAAACAGTAACAAACTTCTGTCACTCCCAAAACCTGGGGAGGACTAACATAACATCACCATCCAAATGGCCTTCGTCACTGGCCTAACAAAAACAAGCCCCCCCCACAACACAAAGACCCCCATAAAACCAAACCACATAATGCCCCCCAGAACAGAAGCCCCCGCATCACCCAAACCCTCGCTCAACACACTCTATTCGGTGTGGCGAGAGGGCGAGTCTGTCGACAGCCGTCTTTTGCCCCGGCCCGTCCTGCTGCTGCGCCTCAAGCTGGGCCGTGAGGCTGTGGCGAGGCTGGGGGAAGGATCCTCAGGGCGACAAGGCGTCTCGCCAGATGCCCTTGGGGGTCGGCCTACACGAGGGCGGGCCCGGGAGGGGCCGGCTGGTGGCTGCTGCAGCTGTGGGTGGCCCTCTTCACTGGCTGCAGTAGCTCCTTGCACCCTGGCTGGGGGAGTCGCAGGCTCGCCTGCACCAATGGGGACAAGGTGGGTGATGCCAGGCGCGCGCTGGGCGCCAGACACACGTGCACTCGGCCGGCCTGGCCGGGGAGCAAGCGCGCCAAACTGTTGGCCGCCAGACCGGTGTGCGGCAGCAGGGCGGCGGCTGGCCTGGCGACGCCTCCGCGCCAGTGCGAGGGTGGCAGAAGTCAGTGCCCCAACTGCGCCGGCATGTCCCCGCATCTGCAGTGCCATTGTCTGCACAGCACCTCTCAGCTGGCGACTGGCGTGCTGCGCTGCCTCGAGTTGTTCGACCCCCCTCTCATGCGCTGCCACAAGGAGCTCCACCCCCCTGGCGTGCGCTGCTGCGAATAGCTCTAGGCCCCTGGCCTGGGATTGGCCGAAAGCCACCACACTTTGAGCGAGGCGTTCGATGGCGTGAGGCATCTGTGCCACCACCTCCATGATTTCGACGTGCCGGCGCTCCGACGCCGCCGACATCTCGTCCAGGAGGCGCACCTCCTGGGCGACGTCCGAGTCCGGACTGGAGGGCGCCTCCACCCTCTGGCCAGAAGGCTGGCGTGCCGCCGGAGCCTTGCCGCGTGCGTCCATGCCACTGGGACCAGGTTCGGGGCTCCCCTCCCCCGCCTCCCCCTGGCTCTCCGGCACGCCAGACGTCTCCCCTTCATTGCCATCTCCTGGAGCGGAGGAGGGTTCCCCCGAGGTGGCGCCTTCCTGCTGCTCCTCGACGTCCTCCTCCTCCGAGGGCCTGGCTGTGTGGGCTTCAGGGAGCACCTCCTCCTCACCAGCTGAAAGCAGGAAGGCACAAGTGTAGCTTTAGAGTGAGGACAGGTCGACAGCGAGGGAGGCCGCACTGGTGCATTATGCGCATTTTTCGGCCAGTGGGGAAGGATGTAGATCTGATGCGCGAGGGCAAGGAGAGAGGTGCACCCGGTCCTGTCCTTACCAGTGGGTTCCAGTATAGGGTCGGCGTCGCCGAGCGCCACAGGCCCAATCACCGGGTGACGCAGCAGTCGGGCCACCCTCTCTTCCAGAGCCGTTAGCTCCTGGTAATCGCGAGGGCCTCCACCAGTGACACGCAGGCTCCTGGCATTCCTCGCCAGCTTGGCCTGCAAGAGAAAGGAGGGCGTCTAAGTACAGTGTGGTGCCCCGTTGCTGTGTGTGAGGCCTCCCATGGTGGAATAGCTTGCACAGTGTGGTGCCCTGTAGCTGTGTGTGAGGCCTCCCATGGTGGAATAGCTTGCACAGTGTGGTGCCCTGTTGCTGTGTGTGAGGCCTCCCATGGTGGAATAGCTTTCACAGTGTGGTGCCCCGTTGCTGTGTGTGAGGCCTCCCATGGTGGAATAGCTTGCACAGTGTGGTGCCCTGTTGCTGTGTGTGGGGCCTCCCATGGTGGAATAGCTTGCACAGTGTGGTGCCCTGTTGCTGTGTGTGAGGCCTCCCATGGTGGAATAGCTTGCACAGTGTGGTGCCCTGTAGCTGTGTGTGAGGCCTCCCATGGTGGAATAGCTTGCACAGTGTGGTAAGTGCAGAAAGAGCTATTGATTAACATGCAAGTGCCATTGCAGCGGCAGCAGGGCTGGGCATTAGACCTTGGATGTCCCTTTGGCCCTAATGGGAGGAGCACATGCAAGGATGAGGGGGACATTGGAAAGGGTACTCACCTTGACCAGCCGACATAGGTCATTGTATTTCTTGCGGCACTGGTCCGCACTCCTGGGAACATCGGAGTTGGAGGAGACCCTCCGGGCAATTTTGGTCCACGCCTCCCTGAACTGGCTCCTGGGAGCCTTCCTGCCACTAGCCGGGCACACGACCCGTCTTCTTTTGCGCACCCCATGAAGGAGCACACCCAGCGCATGCTCAGAGAACCGCTGGGCTCTTTCACGGGCCCTCTCCATGACCTCCAGGCGTTGATATGGCACACAACCAGTCCTGAGGCCTAGTTGCAGGGCTACAGCATGCAGGGCGTGGCTGCAGTCAAAGTTGACCCTTCCCCCTTTAAGAGCTGGGTGTCTGCTGACACTCACCACATGATCGCACCTGCGCTGCGCCCGGAATCGGCGTTATCAGGCTGCATCGCCGGATTAGCGCCTGAACACAGGGTTCCAACGCCTTTTGCAGCGCTCGGCCAAAAAGTTGGCCAAATCTACTGAATTTCGGCGAGCTCGCCTGCACTTTCCGGCGGCCGCTAAATTTGACGAGCGCCCGACTTTAGCGCCGCAATAGCGTCCGAACTGAATTTCTAGGCCATTGACTTTAAGCTCAGGTGATTATAAGCACCACATATGTACAAACACCAGATGAGAGGTCAATTCAACGATGACTAGACTTATGATTTTAACTGGCAACTGACCAGGTCACGAACGACTATAGACCCAAATGTCAGCCTACAACATCCCTTATACCCCAAAACTTGACAACTCACCCACAGCATTCATGTCCCAAACTGTGTGGATGATGTTAGATCCATGGTTCAGTGGATAAATAATTACATGGACGCTGTACATAAACAAACAACAGGTCTTTACTGGAGGAGGGTCATCTCTAGACTGGAGTACAGAGGCATGCGCACAGCTTATATACCGGTGTGGTTACTGCCGGTACTACAGTATACAGGAGCTGTAAAAAGTAGTTCTGACTTAAAGCACATACACTCCAGATAATGTAGTTTTTCCCTCTCTCTCTCTCTCTCTTCCTATCTGTTATGACACTTAGTTAACCAAGGCCAGACATCCAAGGATTGGAGAGAGTCGATGTTTTTCACATCTGCAGGATTGTTGACTCATGGTTCTCACAGAATTTTCAAGATCTTAGCCCATATTTTACGATTCCTACGGGTGTGTACGCGATGTGTAGGGACCTCGCCCTGGAGAAGGGCCTCCGCAGATGGAGAGTTCCACTTTCTGCAGAACCTCAGCCCACTGAAAATCTTTAAAAGTGTTACGCTTGGTAAAAGCATAGGCTGACAGGAATCTTTGAGATGGAGCAGAATCCCGATCATTGGCCAGAATAATTCCTTCATTTTATACAGTTCAGCCTCTCAATACTGATTTTTTTTAAAAACAAAACAAAACGGGACTTCCTATTTTTCTTTTTCTGTTTCGGGCAATTTTCGACTCCTACCACTGATGATACCTCAAGGGTGTCTTTTTATTTCTTTCACTACGTCGTGGGGTAGGAGGGGTCTGTTGGACTCGTCTGCGGACAGGAGGTGGTTCCAGACCTGGGGATGAGGAGGTTTCTACAGCTCCCATGTCCTGTCCACCTTCATTTGGACCATACTGTACCTGTGGAGGCACCACTTCAGGCAAGGGCACCTCATTGGGTGGGGGTGTCTCATTAGACACCCCTTCATCATCCCACTGGAGAGAATAAATCTGGCTCACCATGCTCAATCTTGGCTTGTTGTCTTCTTGACCTGCTTGTGGGCTGAAAAGCTTCATCTGGTTAATATGAAACCATTTGATTTCCTTAGGTAACTGAACTGCGTATACCATAGGACAAGCTTTGTCAATAATGTTATACGGCCCCTTGTAGAGGGGTTTAAAACCTCCCACCCTCACCATTACCTGGCTCTCTACTGTAATGATATCAGCAAATAGTGATTATTTGCCTGTTTGATTATGATGCCTTACCAGCATGTTTGCATGTATTGATTACTTATGCCTGACCAGCAGAGGTCATGTGACAGAGACAAGCACTTGAGTTTAGTTTCAGTTTCATTCTAGATGCATCACTAGCATGATGTCTCCTGTAAATGCTGTATAAAGAGTTGAACAGACTTTAGATTAAAAGACATTGGCCTAGAAATTCAGTGCCCTTAGCACCGATTTTGCGGCGCTAGAGGGCCTAGCGCTGCAATTGGCGCCGGTTCCTAAATTGCCTGGGGCCCTTCCGCGGCGGTAGACCGGTAGCGCTGCGCCGGCACAGATGACGTCATCGGTGTGCGCAGCGTCCCGGTTGCCGTGGTAACCCGGCCCCAAGCCGAAATTCAGTTGCGCCCGCCTCGCCCGTGGCAGGCGCAACTAAGACTCCGGCAACAGAGTCTTCCCCCAGTGTGCGCCGGCGCATAAAGGTGGAGCGGCGGCCGGCCGCGTTCCCGGCGGCCGCCTGCCCGCACCTCCCTTCCCGGACTCCTGCATTCCCCCCCCGCGGCCCTGATCAGTGTCTCATGCGAGCCCGGCACTTCCCCGAGGTGCCGGGCTCAGATGTCGGGTCAATCCGCCGGACAGTTGTCGGCTGCAGGCAGCTCCTCCTTAACAGGAGGAGGAGGCCTGCAGTTCCCCCGCCTGCCGCACCGCATCGGGTGCCGCAGCGGGGGATTAGCGCCGGGAAACCCAAGTTGACGCCCGTTTTGAGGCGCTAAAGGAGGGTTTTAGCGCCCGCCGCCGTCTGGGCCCGGCGCACCCGAATTTTCGTCGGGCGCTGCCGCATTACCGCTGGCGCAAACTTTCTGGCGCTACAGCCCTGGCAAGACCAGAACCCAATTTCTAGGCCATTCTCTTTCATAAATGTCTCGTCATTGAACCCACAAAGAAATCAATACATCTACTTCCCACTCCTGGGGTATACTCAGAGCCAGGTGTAGTCGGTTGCGTTGGTGCACCTTCCCAATGTTGTAGGTGGCCCTCAGGTTCAGTTCTTTTAAAGTTCCCCACAGGTCACTCAGTAATTTGTCCTGAGTCACCTCCTTAATTTGTTTATCAGTCAGAGCGGGGACCAACAGGTGTGTGGGGGTTCACATGGGTCTCTCCGTTACCAATTCATGAGGGGAATGACCCGTTCCTTTGGATCTGTTACTACATATCCCCATTAAGATTAGGGGAATTACCTCATCGCACTTAGTGTGTTCGTTTAATTCCTTTCACAGGGCCAACTTCGATGTACAGTTCATTCTTTCCACAATTACCAATGATTGTGGGTTGTGGGTCACATGCCATTTCTCTTCAATTCCAAGCAATTTCAGAGTGGCTTGCATTACCTGACCTGTAAAATGACTTCCCTGGCCTGACTCTACCATGTGAGGAAGTCCCCAACTGGAGAATGCCTCTCTAACTAGGGTCTTGGCTGTCCATGAGGCTGCGGCCAACTTGCACAGGAAGACTTCTACCCACCTGGTAATCTTGTACCATCAACACTCATCTGGCCCCCTGCTTCAAAGAAAAACAGACAATCCGTTGTGGTTTGCCTATGATCCCAATGGGTTAATTCATCAATTCCTGATTCTCTTCTGTCACTGTGGGGAAATATTCACTTAAAATTAAAAAGATTAAATTTAATAATGTCCAATATCTTTAAATATAGTTGTTGTATGGTGAAAACCAGCTGTGAGCAGAAAGGGTTAACTCCTTTGCAGATTTGTAAGAAGGCGGAGCAAATTGTCAGACGCACGCAATTGCGTCACTTCACGTAAATCTTTAAAAAACTTTCCCGATCAAAAAAGACAGTTTGGTTTTCACAATTTCATAGGTTAATTAACATTTTTCAAAAGTAGACTAACACAGATACCATCAATCAATGTCAACTTGTGTCACACAGTTTCTCACAGCTTTCAGGTAAATTTAAAACAAAATCTTTGTGCCTTTAAATTTACAAACATTTTGTGAAACAACTCCACACACAATAGCATTTCTATTGTTTTCCCCTGGTCACACACACTTGAAATTAGTCAGAAATTTCAAAAATACCAATTGTTGATGTGATTGCCTCATGACTGGAACTAAAGGCTTTCACACAATTTACACCAACCAGAATTTCACCGTGGCCACAATAAAAGTCTGGTTTAAACAGGTTAATTTACCTCAATAACGCCAATTCAATTCAAACCATTATCCCAAACTAACCAGTACCGCTTGAAATGAAAGGGAGAAGCTTCCCTCAGCTTGTAGCTTTGAAACATTCATACAAGTTTTTTTCAGACATCACTTCAGACAGAACTTTTCCTTTTCTCCTTTCTTTATTTCATCTTAGGCTACTTGTCAAAAACTTAGAAAGTGGGCGTCTCGGATTTGCAGTGACCAAATTAAGAAAACAATGCTTTGTAAACATTCAAATTCATTTAAAATCAAATCAAACAATAGCTATTTTTTAAAATCCAATTAAAATAAAATGCTTTCAAAAAGTCCAAATTCATTTCTACCAGACACGATTAGAAACCATGGCAACTGTAACTTCAAGGCTGAAGCTTATCTTTTGTAAAACAAACTGCCTCTGACTTACAGTTTGCTGTACAAGCCGCCCCAGTCAAAATATATCCACAGCAGTGTCTTTAACTTAAAAATGCAAATCACAAAGTTTCTCCCACTTCTAGGTGCACAATCTTAAATTGAAATGAACATATTTAACACATCCACACTCTTAAAACTTCCAATGTCCAACAAAGGATTAAACGGCTTTAGTTCCATGCACGTAAAAGTGCGTGGAGCTAAAACAAACACAACAGACACTTCAAGGGATATGGGGAGAAGGCAGGGACAGGGTACTGAGTTTGGATGATCAGCCATGATCTCATTGAATGGTGGAGCAGGCTTGAGGGGCTGAATGGCCTACTCCTGCTCCTATCTTCTATGTTTCTCTGTTTCTTTCAAAAACAGACTTTCAGACAAAAGGAAAACTATAACTTCTTAAAATTCATAGTCAGGAAAACATCCACACTTTAACACACACTTTCACACAAACTGACATTCCAGCATCCTTTAAGGCTCATTTCAGTCAGCAAATCTTGTGTTTTATTTAATTTCTCCCGACACAGTGTCGGTAAAACTTTAAGTTTCTCTTTTTTTTTCCTTCTTTTAAATTGTCGTCTCAGCAGCTTTCCCTGGCTCTCCAAATCCTGTTTTGTTTTTCCCTTCCTTGGCCGAGTTTCAGATTGGTTAGCCTGCAACTTAGATCTTTTTCCATCTTTATCTCCCACTCTTTAACCCGCTTATTACATTCAGTGTGATCCCCACGAGCACTCCGTTTCTCTGGAGCCTGTTTCTGGGTGACCCTAAATGCAACCTTCAGGTCCTTATTGATCTGTTCTGCCTGCTCTGCCCGATGTCTCTGTTTGGATAGTTGTTTGACAAGGCATCACACAGATTCTGATTATTTATACACTGGCTCTCGAATTGTTGTTCTTTATTACACCACCTCTCCTCCTGTTCTAACTTTTCCTCGAGCCTGTTTCTACGTTCCCTTTTTTCTTCTGTTTCTTTTCTTAACTTGATCTTTACCCTTTCATCAGATTTAACCTGCCACTGATAGGCCAATTAGCAAATGGATTTCTTTAACCTTTGCTGACACATGGACCCTTGTCCACTGTTCAGCCTCAAATACTTGTTCATCACAGTCTATAATGACCTGTACCCACCCCTCCCTGAGGGGTAGCTTTGTCATCACATATTTTGTGACTAACTCATCCATTGTCTTTGCCATTGTTTGTTCCGAACGGGTCCCTGTTCGGGCGCCAATTATCTGTAAGACGTTCTGATTGTCTGACAGTTTATAGAGTTCAGACACGTGGAACAGACAATACAAATCCCAATGAATCTATGAAACGTTTTAACTTAAAAATTAACAAGGGGTTGCAAGTAATTGCCAGAATGCAAACTGTACTCAATTCTTGTACTTATTACAAGCAAGCATCTAAAATCATTTACTTTAGGCTCAGGTGATTATAAACAAAACCACATACGTACTAACACCAGATGAGAGGTCAATTCAGCGATGACTTCAACTGGCAACTGACTAGGTCACCATCGACTATAGCTCCGAATGTCAGTGTTCAATAACATTTATACCTCATAACTTGGCAACTCGCCCACAGCATTCATGT
Source organism: Somniosus microcephalus (assembly GCF_052327205.1). Lineage (NCBI taxonomy): Eukaryota > Metazoa > Chordata > Chondrichthyes > Squaliformes > Somniosidae > Somniosus > Somniosus microcephalus. The sequence continues at coordinate 35,616,915 of NC_140996.1, forward strand.
CCCAAATTGTGTGGATAATGTTGTTTTCCTCTCTCTCTCTCTTTCTCTTCCTATCTGTTTTGATGCTTAGTTAGCCAAGGCCAGACATCCAAGGATTGGAGAGATTCGTTGCTTTTCACATCTGCAGAGTTGTTGACTCATGGTTCTCACAGAATTTTCAAGATCTTATTTTTTGAAGGAAAAGTACCAGCCCATCATGTTTTAGCCAAGCAGTCCCTTGCCCTCAAAGCTTGCCGGTACATTTGGTCACATTTAGATTCAGTGAAGTTTACCATGGACAGTGTTACACCACCTCCATCAATAGACCTGTGGAGCCAACCATGATGCAGCGTCTTATGGCCGATGTCTCAGTTTCGATTGCAGCATAAGCAGCATCCACCCAATGTCTGAGTGCTGCATGGAAGCTCAGGCTGCTGCTGTCATCATGGCTCTGGATACCAATGTGTAAAGCAGTTTCCAGAGCATCATAGCAGTCCAGCAATCTGTTCTCCAACAGAGTATTAAGATTGCTGAGGCCTCACCCCGGGAGAGTGACAGTGATTCTATAGAGTACAAACCTGCTGTCCTCTCTCAGTATGACAGCATTTGTGCTCCCACCCCTGGCATTTTTCCAGTGCCCTTGTTGTTGCCTATCAGCCAACCAGCCCAGACTGCTGCAGACCAGGCCAAGATGGTACAATCTGTAGCCGGGCCTTCTAGGCCCAGAGCTGCTCGAGGTCGTCCTCCAAGAGCACCTGCAGTCTTCTACACTGAATGTCAGCAGCCTTCCACCAGTCATGCTATAGCCACTGGGAAAGCACCTCGTAGGAGCACTAAGAAAGGCAAAGGTGCATGGAAGAGGCACTAAGGGAATACATAAGGGTGATTATTTTTTTTGTATGCACTGCAGCGTGATTTAATTTATAAATTTGAATTGGAATGTGTATTTTGTGTTGGCTTTTATTTTTGCATTGTGGGAATGTGGACAATGTGATGGTTAGTGACAGAAGAAAGGTAAGGAATGTAGGACTATTGGTGAATGGGGAATTGGGGGTTGAGATTACAGGTAGCGCTCATGAATTATTTGTTTATGTAGAGCCCGGGCATAAAAGAGCTGTTGAGCTTGCAGCCTCCCTTTCTCTTCCTCCTCTTCTTCCACATTCTCCTCCTCCTTGTGCTGCTTCTCCTCAGCTTCTCACCTGATAGGTGCTAGCAAGGGCCGTTCCCTCATAATGACAAGGTTGTGCAGCATGCAGCATACCACAACAAATCTTGAGTCGCGCTCAACTGAGTACTGCAGGGCCCCATCAGAACGGTTCAGGCAGCGAAAGCGTTGCTTGAGGATGCCAATGATCTGGCCTATAAGATTCTTTGTGGCAGCATGGCTCTCATTGTATGCCTGCTGTGCACATATGCATGGGTTCTGGACCGGAGTCATGAGCCATGTCATGAGTGGATAACCCTTGTTGCCCAGTAGCCACCTTTTGGTTTGCCTTGGTGGTTGAAATACAGCTGGCACTGAGGACTGCTGCAGAATGGAGGAATTGTGACGGCTGCCTGGATACCGGGCATTGACCTGCATGATGTGTTGCCTGTGGTCACACACCAGCTCTGCACTGAGGGAGTGGAATCTCTTTCGGTTCAGGTAAATGGCCAAGTTCACATGAGGTGCCCGCAAAGCAATGTGCATGCAGTCAATGGCACCCTGCACCATGCAATCCTTGCAAATCCTTGTGCTCGCTCCACTTGTTTGTCTCTGGTAAGAAGGAATGAGATAATGTTGTCTCTCTTTGCATAGAGAGCCTCACTGATCTCCCTTATGCAGCAGTGCACTACAAACTAAGGATGTTACTTATATCTCCAGTAGTAGCCTGGAAGGAGCCAGACGCATAAACGGTCAGAGCCACGGTCACCTTCACAGCCACTGGCAATGCAGTCCTTGCCCTGCTCTGAGGTTGGAGTTGTGACTGCAGCAGTTGGCAGATTTCAGCATTGGTCGTTGCTGAAATTCAAGTAGGGAATTTCTCCCTAAACACCCTTTGCGGCTGTGAACTCCTGCTGAGAGCCCTTCTCCCCTTCCTCCTCCTCCCTCTTCTAGCAGCTTGTCCTGCTCTGTGTGGCCTCTGCTCATTCTCCCAGTAATGCTCAAGGTCAAGAGGAAGTCTTACTAGGCCACCCATGTCTGGAAGGAACTTCGAACAGTCTCCTTGGATGAGCATCTTCTCTGCTTCCTTATTCATTTAGAATCAGGAAGCACTGCCAATGTTTGAGTCAGGGCTACAACATGGGAGGTGCTTCAGAGTGAGAACAGGGGCTCTGGAACCCAGTGCCAAACTACAGTAACAGTTGGAAACTCGAGTCCTAGACTGCTCATGTACAACTCTATAGGGGATCTACAGGCTTGAGGAATATATAATTTCTTTAAATGATCACCAGAACAGACTTTCACTTTACAATTATATTCAGCTTTGTAAATATCTTAAAACATCAAAAACTGTAGCCAGGTTTGACGCCTGGTCTATATTGAGTTGTCTGATTTAAGTTGAGATAGTAATGCTCAGTGTTGCTGGACTAAGACTGTTGTGCATGTACCTTTAAGGGAATAACTGGCCTCAGACTGCAGTACCGGCAGTGACCACCCCTGTATAAAAGGCCCTAGTAGGCTTCTGTAGTTTCAGTTTCCAAGTTGTCTCCATTCAGTAAAGACTTGTTATAATCAACTCCTGCAGTCTGTGTCTCAATTATACACGGACAAAATACTGGTGACGAGTAAGAAATGAACTTACCTGCAACTCGGCAGCACCTCAGACGACGTTATTGAAGGTCGAAGCCAGAAGAAAAAAAAAAAATAATAATCCAAAGAAACTCGAGAAACGGGCGTCGACCGTGGGCAACTGCCCTCCAAATCATCGAATTGAAAAGTGCAGGAGAGACTGTCGAGAGCCAGGCTTTGTTCTCCAGTCTGTGGTTTCACAGCTAATCGGGCTGGTGGCAGGTAGTGCACTGATCCTTCCTGGGCTACGGCGGGCTAGAGCTCGATCGGGTGGCTCTGCAACGGGGCCGGGCAGCGAGTCGGGAAGCAAAGAGAGAGAGAGAGGGTGGAGCACACAGGGCGCGGCCGGTGTTTCGAAGCCGGGCAGCGTTCGGACCTAAGAAGAGGGAGGGAAGTGTCCCAGAGGGTCCGCTCCACGCCGGGAATGGTTCTTCAATTAACGGAGCAAATATTGAAGCGCGATAGAAAAATAAAAATACCGCGGAGAGCGGCGTTGGCAGCAGCGATCAGGGAGGCGCGACGACCATAGGGCGTCGCCATTACAGGATAGTAAAATAAATATAATCACCAGCAACAGCATTGGCAGCAGCGGCAGTGGCGGGAAAGCGTGGGAGGCACCATCTTAACTCGGCGGGGAAGAAGGAAAAGCGCGGGAGGCGCCATTTTGATCCATCGGGGACGAAGGCAAAGCACAGGAGGCGCCATCTTAGATTTTCAAGATGCCAAAGACTGGCGATATCACTGCCTTCGATAATGCAATAGAAGACTGGACCACGTATATGGAAAGAGTCGAGGTATATTGCGAGGCAAACGAAATAGCCGATGAGAAAAAGGCATCGGTATTGCTAAATTTAATGGACGCAAGAACGTACGGCCTATTGCGGGACCTGATTACTCCAGCCAAACCAAAGGCGAAGAGTTTTAACGAAATTGTTGCTTTCCTACAGGAACACCTAAATCCTACACCGCTGCTGATAGCAGAAAGATTTAAATTCCACAGGAGAAATCAGCATAAAAATGAGAGCAATGCTGATTACCTTACGGAACTATGCAAGCTATCAAAGCACTGCCAGTTCAGAGCAGGACTGGCAAATACCTTACGGGACAAATTTGTCTGTGGACTCCTGAGTGAAGGAACCCAGAAGAGGTTACTCTCAGAGAAAGAGATGACGCTAGATAAGGCTTTCAGCGTGGCAGTATCATACAAAGCAGCAGCAAGGGGAGCTGCAGAAATACAACAAAAGCCACAGGAATACGGCACCCACGAAATGACACGGGGATTTGCAAAATGTTATCGCTGCGGCAGAACAAACCATGACCAGAAGGACTGCTGGTCCAAGGACAAAATATGCAGGCAATGCAGAAAGATGGGACACATTGCACGAGTTTGCAGGTCTGGGAAGAAGACCAACGACAACAAAAAGGCTACTAAGGAACCATACAGGAAAGTACAAAAGATGACGGACAGTAGTTCCGAAGACCAGATGAGCGATAGTGAATCCGGGAACAAGAGACTAAGCTGTCTCAAACTTCACAACGTAATCGCAAAAGAGGATCACCGAACCATTTGGGTCACCCTCACGATAGCAGGGTCCCAAGTCAAAATGAAATTGGATACAGGATCAGCTCTAACCGTCATGAATCGACGAGACTACGAGCGGCTATTCTCACACATACCCTTGAGAGAGACATCCATTGTCTTGAGGACGTATACGGGGCAAAAAGTATACCCCAGAGGAAAAATAAGGGTGCCTGTCGAATACAATGGCAAGAAAATACGGAAATTGTATCTCTACATTCTGCAAGATGGTGGAGCACCGTTATTGGGATGTGAATGGATCAGAAAGATAAGTTTAGACTGGCACTCCATTCAGGCACTGACGGTGGCTGGTAAAAAGGATGACGACGTCACTCCTGGACGATTGTCAACAATTTTAGCTGACGCCAAAGAGGTATTTCAACAAGAACTGGGCACTCTTAAAGGCGTAACCGCCTCGATAAAAATAGAGGAGAATGCAATTCCCAAGTTTTTCAAAGCAAGACCGGTACCATATGCAATTCGCCCAGCCGTCGAGGCAGAGCTGGAGAATCTGGAGAATGCAGGCGTGTTGTCTAAGGTAGACTGGAGCGAGTGGGCGACACCCATCATTCCTGTCATGAAGAAAACGTTAAACAATAAGTCTGAGGAGCCAAGGAAGGTTCGCATCTGTGGGGTCATCAAGGTGACGGTGAACCCAGTCCTTCACACTGTACAATATCCTCTTCCAAGGATAGAAGATATCTTCGCCTCACTATCTGGAGGGAAGTGTTTTACAAAAATTGACCTAGCACAAGCATATTTGCAGATGGAGGTTGAAGAATCCTCTAGGAAGTATCTCACGATAAACACTCACAAAGGTCTTTACCAGTATAATCGACTGGTATTCAGAGTAGCATCAGCTCCGGCGATATGGCAAAGAGCGATGGAACAAGTCCTGCAAGGGATTCCGGGGACTCAGTGTTACTTGGACGACATCCTAGTGACAGGTGAAGATGACAGTGAACACCTTGCCAACCTAGAGCAGGTGCTCACTAGACTACGTGAACATGGGCTACGAGCCAATCGCCCCAAGTGCGAGTTTTTTAAGAAACAGATATCGTATTGTGGCCACGTGATTGATGAAGAGTGGTTGCATAAGTCCCCTGACAAAATTGAAGCAGTAGTTAAGGCTCCAGCGCCTGAAAATGTGTCGCAACTGAGGTCATTTCTCGGATTGGTGAATTACTACCATAAGTTTTTGCTGAATTTGTCCACAATTCTGCATCCACTGAACGCCCTACTACGAACGGGAGTAGAATGGAAATGGAGCGATGAATGTAAGCGGGCCTTTCAGAAGAGTAAGGATCTAATCACTTCAAGAGAAGTATTGGCTCACAACAACCCATCACTACCGATAAGACTGGCGTGTGATGCTTCTCCCTACGGCATTGGGGCGGTACTGTCACATAAATTCCTTGATGGTTCAGCGAGGCCGATAGCTTTTGCGTCGCGCTCGTTAACTTCAGCCAAGCGTAACTACGCCCAGATTGACAGAGAGGCCCTCAGCCTGGTGTGGGGGGTGAAGAAGTTCAATCACTACCTGCACGGTCAGAAATTTACTCTACTAACTGATCATCAACCTCTCGTCTCCATTTTCAACCCTCAGAAGGGCGTACCGATAATGACGGCACAACGGCTACAGAGGCGGTCCCTGTTCCTAAGGGCACACCAATATGACATCGAGTACAAAGGAACTAAACAGCATGGGAATGCTGATGGATTGTCGCGCCTGCCGTTGCCGACGGTGGAAGAGGAACTGGCAGTGGATCCAGTGGAGTTATTCCACTCGACTATAGTTGAATGTCTCCCTGTGACGCATGCAAACATAGAAAAGGAAACACGAAATGACCCGACACTCTCCTGGGTCTATGATTTAACGGTGAAGGGATGGCCAGCACATGGCGAACCACTGCTGCCAGCATTCTCGCCGAGAAGAGAACAGCTGTCAGTGTGCCGAGGAACCTTGATGTGTGGATCCAGAGTAGTAATTCCACCCAAATTGAAGGATAGAGTGCTCAATGAGCTTCATGAGGGTCATCTGGGAGGGGTAAAAATGAAGAACTTAGCCAGAGCGTTTGTGTGGTGGCCGGGAATCGATAGAGAAATCGAAGAGATGACCAAGAGCTGCACTGGATGCCAGAAGGTCCAAAACGCTCCACCACAAGCCCCTCTACATCCATGGGAGTGGCCCTCATCTCCATGGCAAAGGGTGCACATTGATTTTGCTGGTCCCTTTATGGACTCAATGTTTTTAATTGCGGTGGATGCACATTCAAAGTGGCCAGAGGTAATAAAAATGTCCTCATCCACCACAGAAAAAACTATCACAGTCTTACGAACCATATTCACCAGGAATGGGCTGCCTGAACAGATTTGGTCTGACAATGGACCACAGTTTGTGTCTGAAGAGTTCCGGAGGTTCTTAAAGAACAATGGTGTTAAGCATTACACATCTGCCCCATATCATCCAGCCACTGATGGATTGGCAGAGAGGTTTGTTCAAACATTCAAAAGGCTATCAAGGCAATGTGTATTGAAGATATACCCCTACAACACAAGGTGGTGTAGGGTTTTTTTTCCTGTTCTCTTGCCCGTTCTGGCCCCCTGCCAGGCTTCGTGCAAGAATTACCCTTGAGTGGTTCGACCCACCCCCCCCTACGGTTCTAGACCTTGGACTTAGATGCAGAGAACAGTAATGCAGAGAAGAGGACTCAATAGACCAGGCTGAATAGCACGAAATGGATGCTTTTATTTTTGAACAGTTTGAAGCATTACAAAATACATGTCATAGGCACAGATTAAAGTAACTACAATCATGCACAAATTTATGAACTTGACTCTATGGAAATGGGGAACACACGGCACATCGTAAAAGGGGAAACACATTACGATTTCCCTTAACTCCCTCCCCTATACCTAAACTAAGTTTCGACCTGGGGAACTTGGGATCATGCTCACCACTCTCGAAATCGCGAAAAGGGGTTCGCAGCCTTTTTGACACCGCTTCCCGTCGTCACGTGGATTGGAAGCTTCTGGCGCAGTCGATATTCTCTCCTCCCTCGAGGCGGTGGGGTAGACCCAGCCTCGATGAGCGCTCGTCAAGGTTGAGATCCACTAGGCCTGTCGTGGATTTTTGTTCGTGGAGTAGACCTAGATGCAGGTTATGCACATGGGAGAATCTTGTGGCATCGATCGCCGGTTCTCCAAAGGGTTTCTTCTCCGTCGGCCTGGGTCGTCGATGATCTCCCGACCCCAGTACCCGGGCCACCCTTGTCGTCTTCTCGTCGTGGCCGAGCCTTGTTTGGCTGAACACCGGCCACGTTGTCCCTTTTCCGAAACCGTCCGTCTTTAAAAAGACGAAAACGTTTTCATCGATCTGCCGAAGTGGAAGAGGCGCCGATCCGGGCACCGTCCGCCCTTCGTTCGTTCCTCGTAGAAGAAAGTTCTTGAAGAAAAAAGGAAGCCTGAAGTCGCCCAACAAGAAGCCGTAGCAGTGAAGAAGTAACTTAGATGGACTTTCAATCCATAGTTATACTCTTTTGGGACAGTCTTATCTCCTGCCAAATCATAGTCCTGTCTTTGTATTAATTTTGGCGGGCAGAGATCTCTGCAGGGGCGCTTTGTCTGGTAACGGAGCCGGTGATAACTTGAACTGGCCTTCCTGGCCGATAATGTCTGTTAATGTCCTTTGCATTGTCACCGCGGCTCGGTTCGCATATTGATCGGTCCGGACATTTTCCTTGATGGCTGCTAAACGGTTTTTCCTTTGTACAATAAATGGGTATAAGTGTTTTTACATTGTCCGCCCATATCTTGATGGGCCCCATCCTGTACTTATAATCCATTGAATATGTATGCTGTTGCTCTGAGTTTCGGTTCCCAGATACTGGCTTTCGCGGGCTTACTGTCTTCAATCCACAAGCCTGTCTGGCTTGCAGTAACAGAAATAAACTGGTTCAGAAACTGATCACGGGGCCTGGCGGCCATTTTGTATGCCCTTTTATCAAAGGTTTTTCTGTGCAAGCTTACTTTGGTCAATAAACAGTCTTATTTTTATCCAGTTTTCTTGCTTGATTTTTGCTGAAAATTTTCGAATCTTACAGGCCCCCCTGTGATACTGATAGCTTGCTTAAAGTATCAATCCTTGATGAGCAAATTTTCCCTGATTCCCCACATCCAAACTTTCCTGGCACTTAACTATCTATGCCCCTCACGACACATGCAGTTCCCATTTCCGGAGAAAATGAAAATTACCTCATGCACATTTGGAATCAAAGACAGCAAATCTTAAACTATAACACCTTCACCTGTCAGATGGGCAGGGGTTGATACCCTTTTGCGCCATCTGCATACACTTTTTATTAATCAAAACTTAATAACGACTAATAACATAACAATACTTAATTCCTTATAACCCAAACCAAACGCAAAAGAAAACACGGATGTTCAAAAGAGAAACAAAAACCAAAAAAAAAAAAAAATCTTAAAATGGATGGACTCTTAATCTTCTACTAGCAGCTTAAAGTGGGGTGTCTTCTTCCCCCATTCGCACATAGCGTTCTTTCCATTCGCCCGCGTTCTCGTGCCTCTGGAGGCGTTTGCCTCTCTTACAATGCACGAAGAGCAAAAATATCACAATTAAAACCTGACATCCTACTAGGATATGGGATGCTATTCTAATCCAGGCTGGGATTTCTATGTTGGTGAACAAGTCCCACCATGGTGGGATGGTTATGTCCAATATGTCTTTTCCTATCTCTAAAGTCTTCTGCTCCAGTGTGTAGAAATGTTTCTGCGAAATTATAACGGCTTTTAAAATCTTGGTGAGGTGTTCGGGAAGAGGGGGAATGACATAACCAAAATGCGCGACAAATCGTTGTAAGTCTGTGAAATTCTCTTTGATAGTGATGTGTACGGTGGAGGGCGCAGGAATGGGAACAATTCGTTGTTGTGCCACTTGAACCTCGGCCCTGGGTTTGAAACAGAAACTGCTATCACCGACCGAACACCACTCGTGTTGTCCATATCGGTACTGAGGCGCTGCAGTGGTGACGCAGTATGTCCCACCCCCGATATATGCTACCTGTGGGGGCACATGGTCCTCTGCCATTGCCTCCATGGTGCAATTCACCGGCTTCGCGCTAGCGGTTCTGAACCCGCACTGTGGTTTCAAAAAGGCATTCAAGTGCTGGGGACACAGGATGATGTGTGCTCCCCGGCTCCGACATCCCGAGAGGTCGGTGCCTGTCATCGTACGCTCCCATCTGATGACGTAAGGCGGGACCACTGCGTAACGAATGTGTGCGCCCCCCTGAATGACTCCAATGTTCTCCACTCTGTATACCGGGGCGGGCTTTGCTGCGGGACCCAACACCGGCATTCTTACTACTATTCCCATAATAGTGTGATTCGAATGTCCGCAGTCCACTGGAACTGGGTATGCTTCTGCGGCTAGCCTGAGCTGGCACGGGCTTAATGCATTCTCAAAAGGGTGGAGCGCTTGCAAGTGCTTGTTGCTGATCCAGGACGGGACCAAACCCTGTTTTAAATCCTCAAGATTACTGCGGCCCTAGCCCAATAACCACGCCCCGTACAGCACACAGGCCTCGTTTTGCGCAGCCTGATCGGACGCATTCCGATCCTCCTTAATGAGTGCATTTACCGTTCTCGCGTGTTTCTCCAGCTCAGCAATTATGTCCTTAAAGTGTAGTGTCATGGCCTGGTCCTCATGCAACTCAGAACCCACTACCTTGTTTTCGTCTGTCAATATGTTCCTTAACTGGGCTTTTAAACCGTTGATCTGTGTCTGCAGCTCCACGTTATCTAGAGCGTTGACAACAGATGTCCCGGTATTAAAAGCAGTGAATATGTCATTTACAGTACCCCTTCTTTGCCTCCCGACTCGATCCAAAACTTCTGGCGGTGTGGTGTATAATTTGTCTCTGTCGATGTTGGCAAAGTCAAATTCGTAAAATTGTCTAAACATACGGGTTAACAGGACCTGGTATAATTGTTCCGTTTCTTTGGGACACCACTCCGGCAATCTTACCTCAGTGAGATTTTAAATCACTGAGGCCACCGCGTAGTGTACCCCTTGGTACAGCACCTGACCGGTGGGTACCAATACTAAACTGTTCCCGGGTCCCTTGGTGGTGGTTGGGCACCCTCCTTTCTGGGCTAGTGCTACCGGAAGCGTGGGCAGGGGCTTGCGTGGGCGGGTGATGAGTTCAGTGGCGTTCACCGGAATAGGGGAGTATGGGGCTCCGCACGCTCGAGTGCTAACATCCCATCTCATCCCCTTCCCTTCATCCTGCCACTGCCTCTGGAAGAAGATGGACACGCCCTTGGGGCAGACGTGTCTCGAACCCCACATACAGACATATATTCCCTCATCTGGTTCCCACCATTTGTCCCAACACACACGTAATTGTCCGTGAGTTCCCGTAATAGTCCGATGGGTGTTATTACCCAGTCACTCCCACTTGACCGTAGAGTTTCTCATGTCCTTTCCCAGCTTTCGTAGCCACCACCATCGCCTTAGTGGTACGTTCCCATTGCACACCAGACAAATCCTCTTTCCCACGGTAACGCTGACTCTGGGCGCTAGGATCCTCACTCGAGGGCACGTTAATGAAGTCTCTTGGTAGGCAAAACCGAAATTGCTGGAATATTCCGTAGAATTCGTTCCCAGCCAACCTGGCCATCTCCCTTGGTGGAAGTAGGTGGCGATTTCCTCTACCTCTCGCTCCCCCGTCCCATCCGTTGCGATGGGGGCCGTGTCCCCGGAGCACCCGAAAATGATGACGTCCTTGGTGCGGCCTCGGTAGGCCCACCCGCACCCGATCGCCATGAACACGACGACAATCCTTTCCATCATATCCCAGGTTTCTGTAACCAACAAAACGATGTAGCTGGGCTCCCGATAGGTGCTGGCCTAAATTAATTGGACGCGCGGGTTCCTGGACCCCGCTCCCTAACAAACACACATACCGGGCAGACCTCAAAATTGTACTCTTAACACCATATACTTTACATTCCTCAAACTATGACCATAATTACCTAACTTAACTTATGTACAGCGCCGCCCTCCGTGGGGCGGCTTTCCGAATCCCTGTGAGGTCTGTCGTGTGCCACACCCTGCGGTGGGGCTGCATTGATCTTTGGCTTTGATCCCCCGCAGCCTGTCGCTGCTGAACGGGGATCATGTCTTCCTGGGGCTGCTTCAAACCGTGGTTGTGAAGGATGGGGAGAATCTGGCCAAAATTTTCTGGGCTGGGGCGCTTGAGCCGACCTACGAGGGGCTGCTTTGGGTTGGGCTCCCGGGGCCGATGGACCGGGGGTTGGGACTGTTACCGTTACAGCCTGTGGTTCCTCCACAGCTGCCGGCTCCAGCTCCCCTCCCTCAGGCTCCGCCCCCCCGGGGTCGGGATCTGTGGCTTCTGACTCCACCTCACCTGTCCCTACAGGTAACGAGTCTCCGCCCCCACTCCCTACCTCCCCCAAGCTTGAGTCGAGGGCGGGACTGCCGTCCTCTGACTCTTCCTCCTCCGTGATTGGGTCTAAAGCGAGGTTGAGCTGTTCGGGCTCTCCCCTGCCTAAATCCCATTCAAAAGATGAGACCTCCCACTCCAATGGGATGGCCTCTCCCTTCACGCAGGCTACTGCTCCAGCCTGTGTAGTCTGTGACTCTGTTACAGGATGAGGATCTTTGTTCTCAGACCTGGTCCCCTTTGGTGGCCCTTGTGTACCCGGTTTAAACAGTTTACACTGGTTGATGTGAAACCATTTGGTACGTCGGGGCGTCTTCACTGCATAAACCATGGGGCTGGCCTTGTCTACAATGCTGTATGGCCCCATGTACAGTGGTTCAAAACTCCCTATCCTGGCGTAGTTTCGGACCATGACCTGGTCTCCGACTACCCACTCTTGTTGTTTCCGAGGTTCCAACAACAGTTTATTTCCCTGGTGCTGTCTTCCCATGTTCCCAGCCGCCTGTCCATAAATCTGTCTCAGGCGCTCCAAGAGGGTTTGGGCGAATTTGTCCCGTTTCACCTCTCGGAGCTGGCCCTCAGTGAGCACCGGGGCTAGCACATGGGTGGGTGTTCGCATGATCCTTCCAGTCATTAACTCGTGCGGGGAATACCCCGTGCTTTTGGACTGGCTGGCTCGGATCCCCATGAGGACTAAAGGCAGGACCTCCGCCCATTTCTGGGGCGAGCCCATTGTCTCTTTCCTCAGCTTTTCCTTGAGGGTCCGATTCATACGCTCAACAATCCCGGATGACTGGGGATTGTATGCTACGTGCCACTTTCCCTCAATGCCCAAAAGCATGAGGGCGTTCTGCATTACTTGACCGGTGAACTGACTCCCTTGGTCGGACTCTACAAAACGGGGGAGTCCCCACCGTGAGAACACTTCCCGAATCAAGATCTTAGCAGTACCCAGTGCCGTAGCTGTTCTGCACGGGAAGGCTTCTACCCATTTGGTGAACACATCTACCAGGACAAGGCAGTACTTATAGCCTCCCTGGGCGGCGGGCAGGGGCCCTATGTAGTCGACCTGAATCGACTGCCATGGTCCCTCTACCCTCCTGATGTGCCCCATGGGCATCTTCCTTTTGTGGGGGTCTGGGTTGTTAGCAGCACACACAAGACAGCTTGCGCAGAACTCGCGGACATCGTCCCGAAGTCCCGGCCACCATCCCGCCTGCTCCACCCGTTGCCAGGTGACCTCAGGTCCGGGGTGTCCCGCTCCTGGACCCTCGTGGGCCAATTGCAGGAATTCCCTTCGGTGCTGCTGCGGCACAACCCACTGCTCCTCTCGGAACAGCATACCTTCTTTGACTGTGAGGGCTGCCGTACTGTACGGACCTTCTACCTGTTTGCCCTCTGTGATGGCTTTTAGGACTGCTTTTAGGGCGGGATCCAGGGTTTGGACGGTCTTTAGGTCTGGGGGCGGTGTCACCCCTGTGTTCCCGGGAATTCCCTCCCTGCCTTGGATCGCCGCCACGGGTCCGGGTTCGTATGGGTCCCAGAGAATGCCGTTGCGGGCACCTTCCCTGGCTAGCGCATCCACCTGCTGGTTGCCCTGACTGCGGGGTTCTGTAGTGGAGTGAGCCTTCACCTTATGGATGAACACCTCTCCTTTCTCCCCCACAGCTGCTAGGATCTTCTCCAGCAAGGGCTTAACTGTTAAAGGCCGCCCGTCCGCGGAGGTGTACCCGCGTCGGGACCAGATGGCGAGGTACTCTGTACACGAATTGCACGTGAACATGCTGTCTGAGCAAATCGTGTATGGGGTTGGGAAAATCTCGGGGTGGGTAACCACGTACGCCACCGCGGACAGTTCAGCCTGCTGCGCGCTCATAGTGCTGGGGAGCTTAATTGCCAGGGCAATGTTTGCCGCAGGGTCATAAACTCCACACCCTGTGAGTCGCTTGCCGTCAGCTACAGTGCTAGAACCGTCTACGTAGATCTCCCGGCCTGTGGGATGTATCCCGGCCCGTAAACCTATGTTAACTTCCCATACCCCTTCTACGGAACATTGATGGGCTGTCCCGGGATATGCCATATTGGCTGCGAGCCTTGGCGCGCAGAGGCCTTTAACTTTGAGATCCATCTGGGAAAGGAGGAGGGTCCAGCGCGCAATCCGAGCGCTGCTCACGGTCCCATCCTTAATCCTCCCGTCCAGAAGCATCTTCGTGGGGGTGTGATGGGTGAGGAGCGTAATGGGAGAGGTCCCTTTGAAGATCACTGATCTGTTCACAGCCCAATGCGTGGCCAGGAGATGCCGTTCGCAATTGGAGAAACTCCTCTCCACATCCGTGAGCACCCTGGAGGAATAAACTACTGGTCTTAGCTTGCCGTGCTGCTCTTGGAGCAGCACTGCGCTCAGGCTGTCCCCACTAGCGGCTACCTCCAGAAAGAACTCCTCTCCCCCATCTATGGCCCCTAAGGCTGGCGCGGTCTGCAGATCTCTTTTCAACTTCTCGAATGCTGCCTGGCACCCCTCGTCCTAAGACCACTCGACTCCCTTGTGTAAGAGTCGAAGTAGCGGGGCCGCTGTGGCAGCATAGTCCTCGATGAAATCTCTGCAGTACCCGGTCAATCCCAAAAAGGACCTTACACCCGTTACTGTGTTGGGAATCGGCAGATCTTGTATAGATTCCCGTCTGGCCTTATCTATGGCTCTTTCCCCAGCGCGGATGGCCAGACCCAGGAATTTAACTTCCTGCTGGCCGATCTGGGCTTTCTTTGGGTTTACTTTGAAACCCTTCCTTTCTAACAGTTCCAACAATTCGGCTAACAGTGGGCCGTGCTGCTCCCTTGTATCTGTGAACAGGAGTAAGTCGTCCACATACTGCACTATCTGGTTGGGCTGGCTGAACTCTTTCAAACTCCCCGCCATGCACTGATGGAAAATGCTGGGGCTGTTGTGAAAACCCTGTGGTAAGCAGTTCCAAGTGTACTGTTGCCCTTTGAAAGTAAAGGCAAACTTGTACTGGTCCTCCCGCCGCAGCGGAATGGACCAAAAACCGTTCGAGATGTCCAGCACCGTGAATGTGGTCGCCGATGCTGGAATACTCCCTATTAAGTCTGCAACTGCTGCTACCGTGGGCGCGCAGGCTGGGATATTACTATTGAGGACTCTGTAGTCCACCGTGGCTCTCCACAAATTGTCCGGTTTCTTTACCGGCCATAATGGGGAGTTCACGTGGGTGGCTATCGTCCTCAACACGCCCTGCTGTACCAATGAAGATATTGCTGTCTCCATGTCGGGTTCTGCCTCCTTGGGGAAATTATACTGCTTTTGGGGTCGGATCATGGGGTCCCCGTCTACGCTGACTTCAAACCCAGTGACTCTCCCACAGTCGTGCTTGTGGGTGGCGAACGCGGTCAGATTTTCTGACACACGCGCCTGCAAGTCCGTTGGGACGTTTGTTACCATGAGCTCGAGATCGTAACCTCCTGACGGCTTCATAGTGCACAGGGCCCCCTTTTCTTCCTTCCCGGGATTACGACTACCTTACCTAAACCGCCCTCGGCTCCCCAGAGACAGTGATTTCTCAGGTCCACAAGGATCCCGTGTTCCACCAAGAAATCAGCCCCGAGGATGCCTTTCCCCCCCGCCTCATTCCACTTCAATAGGATGCACGTCCATGTGGTGTGGAGCGCTCCCAACTGAATGGAGAGCGGGAGGGAGTACGCGCCAGCCTGTTCTCTACCTGTGAAACCCGCTACTAAATATGGAGCCTGGGCGGACAGAGGTGAGGCAAAAGGTTTGTCCGTGTGGATCACGGTACACGAAGCTTCCGTATCCAACAGGTAACTACCCCTTTGTTTCTCCACCTCCATCTCCACCACAGGTCTTCTCCAAGCGTCATAGCGGAGCGGACACAAGTAGACGGGCTGCGCGGGCATCAGTCATTTAGGTGTTTCGGCTGGGGTCTCGGGGGCGATAGGGCTGTTAGCAACCGCTACCTTCCCCTGCCAGGTCATCAGAGACCGCATAGTCTCCAAGACTGACTCGATCGCAGCGGGGTCCACAACCGCACCACCCCCTTTATTCGGGGCAGAGGCTACGGTTGGGTTCTGGACTGGTGTTGGGGCAGCGGCCTGCACTTGTGGTTGTGCTGGTGTTGGGTAAACTCTCGGGCCGTTGGCGACTCGGGCTTGGGCTTGATCTTGGGCTGCGGCGAACGCTCTCTCCCTCTTATCCTTCCAAGGATTCCTACAGTCCTTGCGCCAATGACCCTCCTTCCCACACCCGTAACAACTGCTATTGGCTTGGGGATGGCGATTTCCCTCCTGACGCCATTCCTTTTTAGCAGAGGCTGCGGGTCTCACCTCATGCACCTTTCCTTTCACAACAGGCGTTTTCTTGCCCTTGTTGTTTCTATAACTGATCGTGAGCTGATCTAGTACTACTTCCTCCGTGGAGCGGGCGTTAGTGGGGTCAAACCATGCTTTGGCCTGCTCCTTCACTACTGGCAGGCAACCTGCTACCAGGCACCGAAGCCAGTGAGCCCTTTGTTCGCCATCCAGCCCGGCCCGGGCCGGCCCGCCCGGGCAGCTGCGCCGATACACTGGCCACAACCTGTCGGCGAAAACCCTTGGGGGTTCTCCCTCTAGCTGCACTGTCTTTTCTAAACGGAGGAACGGAGTTCCGTCCCCCTCTCCCATGATCTCCAGAATCTCATCCCGTAGCAACTCATAGTCCCTGTGCCCTCTCTTGCTCTCGTCAGGGAGACACTGGAGGAGCGAACTGTCCAGGGAGAACAGCAGCATTTTAGACTGTTCAACCCCGTCGCAGTCATTGACTGCTGCGGTCTGCTCCACGTCCCTGAAATGCACGGAGGGATCTCCTGACTCGGAGAGTTTTGGGATGTGACTTATCATCTCTCTTAGCTGTCGTGCGCTATGAGGCATTATGATCTGACTCTCAAGGGGTCCGTCATCGCCATTTTCTTCATTTGGACCGAGCCTCCGGTGTCTCGTTGGACACATCGGCGCCGGCCCCGACTCTACTGTCTGGGGTTGCTCTACCTCAGGGCTCTCTTCCTCTACCGTCTCCGTCTCCTGTCCCGGAGTCCAAGACTCCTCATAGGCAGGAGGCGCAGAGGGTTCGGGGGTTGGTACCCCAACTGCCTCTTGTGGAATCGGTCTTTTGGATTCCTTGGCTAGCAACAGCTGACTCGCTGGTGGATTTATGAGACACACCAACCCGTTTGCCTTCGCTAGGGCCTTTCTCAGGTCCTCTCGCTCCCGGCGGCAAGCGCTGTGGTCGGTGTTCTCAGATCTATCCTCCATGGCCATCTTATATGCTGCCCTGGCTCCCAGGAGCTTTTCCTCTTGGGCATCTACTTGTTTGGCTAGACGGAAACACCTCTCTCTCATTCTACCTTCACTGGCCTTGGCCTCAACGACCTGACATTTTAAATATTCTACCCGGGTTTCGTGGCAGCGAATTACAGAGCGGCGTTCCTGATTCAGCGCGTCAAGTGATTCAATCAGTTTTTGACCTCCCGCAACCTTTTCCTCTACGTCTTTAAGCAAGCCGTTGATCTGGACTGTCTGTGCTGCAACTACCTGGTCCAAAAGCTGGACTTGCTTCTTGTAGCACATCAGCCAGACCGCCTTTTCTACAGATTTCTTATGCTCTCTACCCGCTGTCCACTTGATGGCTGCGTCTAGCGGGCGCCTATCCCTTAGTAGATCAGATATCCATTGTTTTGTGAGGTTGACTTTTCTGAAAACATAATCTGCTATTCTTTCATCCATCACATTTCGTTTATTCAGATCTTGATCTAACACACTACTTTCCTGCTGCCAAGGTCCTGCCGCGGTCGCCATTTCTGTAGGGTTTTTTTTCCTGCTCTCTTGCCCGTTCTGGCCCCCTGCCAGGCTTCGTGCAAGAATTACCCTTGAGTGGTTCGACCCACCCCCCCCTACGGTTCTAGACCTTGGACTTAGATGCAGAGAACAGTAATGCAGAGAAGAGGACTCAATAGACCAGGCTGAATAGCACGAAATGGATGCTTTTATTTTTGAACAGTTGGAAGCATTACAAAATACATGTCATAGGCACAGATTAAAGTAACTACAATCATGCACAAATTTATGAACTTGACTCTATGGAAATGGGGAACACACGGCACATCGTAAAAGGGGAAACACATTACGATTTCCCTTAACTCCCTCCCCTATACCTAAACTAAGTTTCGACCTGGGGAACTTGGGATCATGCTCACCACTCTCGAAATCGCGAAAAGGGGTTCGCAGCCTTTTTGACACCGCTTCCCGTCGTCACGTGGATTGGAAGCTTCTGGCGCAGTCGATATTCTCTCCTCCCTCGAGGCGGTGGGGTAGACCCAGCCTCGATGAGCGCTCGTCAAGGTTGAGATCCACTAGGCCTGTTGTGGATTTTTGTTCGTGGAGTAGACCTAGATGCAGGTTATGCACATGGGAGAATCTTGTGGCATCGATCGCCGGTTCTCCAAAGGGTTTCTTCTCCATCGGCCTGGGTCGTCGATGATCTCCCGACCCCAGTACCCGGGCCACCCTTGTCGTCTTCTCGTCGTGGCCGAGCCTTGTTTGGCTGAACACCGGCCACGTTGTCCCTTTTCCGAAACCGTCCGTCTTTAAAAAGACGAAAACGTTTTCATCGATCTGCCGAAGTGGAAGAGGCGCCGATCCGGGCACCGTCCGCCCTTCGTTCGTTCCTCGTAGAAGAAAGTTCTTGAAGAAAAAAGGAAGCCTGAAGTCGCCCAACAAGAAGCCGTAGCAGTGAAGAAGTCCCTTAGATGGACTTTCAATCCATAGTTATACTCTTTTGGGACAGTCTTATCTCCCGCCAAATCATAGTCCTGTCTTTGTATTAATTTTGGCAGGCAGAGATCTCTGCAGGGGCGCTTTGTCTGGTAACGGAGCCGGTGATAACTTGAACTGGCCTTCCTGGCCAATAATGTCTGTTAATGTCCTTTGCATTGTCACTGCGGCTCGGTTCGCATATTGATCGGTCCGGACATTTTCCTTGATGGCTGCTAAACGGTTTTTCCTTTGTACAATAAATGGGTATAAGTGTTTTTACATTGTCCGCCCATATCTTGATGGGCCCCATCCTGTACTTATAATCCATTGAATATGTATGCTGTTGCTCTGAGTTTCGGTTCCCAGATACTGGCTTTCGCGGGTTTACTGTCTTCAATCCACAAGCCTGTCTAGCTTGCAGTAACAGAAATAAACTGGTTCAGAAACTGATCACGGGGCCTGGCGGCCATTTTGTATGCCCTTTTATCAAAGGTTTTTCTGTGCAAGCTTACTTTGGTCAATAAACAGTCTTATTTTTATCCAGTTTTCTTGCTTGATTTTTGCTGAAAATTTTCGAATCTTACAGTCGATAACTTCTTGTTTGCCTACCGGAAAGCGACACATGCGGTTACCAACCAAACTCCAGCCATGAAGTTCTTCAATCGAAGACTACGATGCCGCTTGGATTTGGTTAAGCCAAACGTCAGAAGAGATGTGTAGAACAGTCAGTTTCAGAGTATGAATGAAAGGCCGACCAGGAGTTTTAAGATAGGTCAACCAGTTTTGGTCCGGGACTACCGCACAGAGAAATGGCAGCCAGGAACGATCTGTACACGGCAAGGACCTCTAATGTATACCGTGGACGTTGGAGAGAGCATTGTAAGACGCCATGCTGACCAGATTCTAGAGTCACTGGAAAACGTGAACTCCACACCACGATCTGATACACCTGGCGATGAAACCGAAGTACCAATTGCATCTACCGCAGAATCGGTGATATTGGAAGCAGACGAACCAAACAACGACATTGATCCCGACTCAACCTTGCCAGAAGAACCTGATATCCCAAAGAGGCGTTATCCAGACAGAATCAGGAAGCCTCCTCAAAGACTGAACTTATAATTGCTTAACTTCAACCAATGTATCTAGCAACCGTAATTGTAATTGTAATTAGTTATTATTTAGTTGTTAAATGAATGTTATGTACTGTTTATCTAAAAGGGGAGGAATTGTTGTGTATGTACCTTTAAGGGAATAACTGGTCTCAGACTGCAGTACCGGCAGTGACCACCCCTCTATAAAAGGGCCTAGCAGGCTTCTGTAGATTCAGTTTCCAAGTTGTCTTCATTCAGTAAAGACTTGTTATAATCAACTCCTGCAGTCCGTGTCTCAATTATACACAGACATAATAAAGACAAGGTTGTTGTGTCCGTGTGTTAATGGAGACACGGAATGCAGGAGTTGGTTTAACAGGTGTTTACTGAACAAAGTCTGGAGGTGAACTAAAAGAGAAAAGACACTATACAGGCTTATATAGCCCGAGTGGCCACTACCGGCATTACAGTACACAGGGGCTCTTAAAGGCACATACACCACAATTCCTCCCCTTTTAGACAACCAGTACATAACATTTTAAGTAATTGTTATTAACATGTGTACAAGAACAATAATCTACACATTTGCTGCAGTTAATCAATTATAAGTCAGTCTCTCTGGAGGCTTCCTGACTCGGTCCGGATAACGCCTCGGTGGTGTAGTAGTTTTCGGTGGTGTAGTAGGTTCTTTTGGCAAGGTCAATTCGGCTTGAATGCCAGTGTTGGGTTCATCTGGTTCCAGTATTACCGGATTGGAGGTAGATACTATGGGTATCTCTGCTTCATCATTAGGCGTATAGAGTGGTGGTGTAGGTTGTCCCTTTTCGGATGACTCTATGATCTGGTCAGCATAGCGCCTTATTATGCTTTCTCCAATGTCCACGGTATACTTCAGCGATCCTAGTCATGTGCAAATAGTTCCAGGCTGCCATTTCTCGGTACGGTAGTCCCGGGCCAAAACTTGCTGACCTATCTGGAAGGCTCTAGTTGGCCTTTCATTCATGCCTAGAAATTTTCGGTTCGCTACGTCCCTTCTGATGTTTGGCTTGATTAAATCCAGCCGGCATCTTAGTCTTCTATTGAATAACATCATGGCGGGAGTTTGGTTTGTAACCACATGTGTTGCATTCCTGTATGCAAACAAGAAGTTATCTACCTTATGCTGTAGATTTATGTCTTCATTACCCATGGCCTTTATGGCCTTCTTGAAGATCTGGACAAACCTTTGAGCCAATCCATTGGTGGCGGGATGGTATGGGGCGGACGTGTAGTGCTTAACCCCATTGTTTTTTAAGAACTTCCTGAATTCTTCGGACACAAATTGTGGTCCATTATCAGAACAGATCTGTTCAGGCAGCCCATTCCTGGCAAATATGGTCCTTAATACTGTGATGGTTTTTTCCGTGGTGGTGGAGGACATCTTTATTGCCTCCGGCCACTTGGAGTGTGCATCAACCGCGATTAAGAACATTGAGTCCATAAATGGACCAGCAAAGTCGATGTGTACCCTTTGCCATGGAGATGAGGGCCACTCCCATGGATGTAGAGGGGCTTGTGGTGGGGTGTTTTGGACCTTCTTGCATCCTAGACAGCCCTTGGTCATTTCTTCGATGTCTCCATCGATACCTGGCCACCATACAAATGCTCTGGCTAGGTTCTTCATTTTCACTCCACCCAGATGCCCCTCGTGAAGCTCCTTTAGCACTTTATCCTGGAGTTTGGGTGGAATCACCACTCTGGATCCACACATCAAGGTTCCTCGGCACACTGACAGCTGTTCCCTTCTTTGCGAGAATGCTGGCAACAGTGGTTCGCCATGTGCTGGCCATTCCTTCACCGTTAAATCGTAGACTCGTGAGAGAGTCGGGTCATTTCTCGTTTCCTTTTCAATGGTAGAATTTGTTACTGGTAGACATTCCACTATGGTTGAGTGGAACATTTCCACTAGGTCCAGTGTATGTGCCTCTTCTACCGTTGGCAACGGTAGACGCGATAAACCGTCAGCATTTCCATGCTGTTTTGATCCTTTGTATTCTATGTCATATTGGTGTGCCCCTAGGAAAAGGGACCACCTCTGTAGCCTTTGCGCTGTCATAATGGGAACGCCCTTTTTAGGGTTGAATATGGAGACGAGGGGTTGATGGTCAGTCAACAAGGTAAATTTTTGTCCGTGTAGGTAATGGTTGAATTTCTTCACTCCCCATACCAGGCTGAGTGCTTCCCTGTCGATCTGGGCATTGTTACGCTCAGCTGAGTTCAATGAGCGTGATGCAGAAGCTATCGGCCGCTCCGAGCCATCAGGGAATATATGCGATAATACCGCTCCTACGCCGTAAGGGGATGCATCACACGCCAGTCTGATTGGCAGTGATGGGTTGTAATGAGCCAAAACTTCCTTGGACGTGATCAAGCCTTTACATTTATGGAAGGCATGTTTACAGTCTTCGATCCATTTCCAAATTAGTCCCGTTTGTAGCAGTTTATTAAGAGGGTGCAGAACAGTTGACAAGTTCGGTAAAAATTTATGATAGTAATTTATCAATCCCAGGAATGACCTTAATTGTGAGACATTTTCAGGTGCTGGGGCTTTTATGACCGCTTCAATTTTTTCAGGTGACTTATGCAACCCTTCTTCGATAATTATGTGGCCACAATATGATATTTGTTTCTGGAAAAATTCGCACTTGGGACGATTTGCTCATAGGCCCCGTTCTCTCAGCCTAGTGAGTACCTGCTCCAAATTGGCAAGGCGCTCGTTGTCGTTTTCTCCTGTCACAAGGATGTCGTCTAGGTAGCATTGAGTCCCCGGAATCCCTTGCAGGACTTGCTCCATAGCCCTTTGCCAGATAGCTGGAGCTGATGCCACTCCGAAAACCAGTCGATTGTACTGGTACAGGCCTTTGTGTGTGTTTATCGTGAGATACTTTTTAGAGGCCTCCTCAACCTCCATCTGTAGATATGCCTGTGCCAAGTCAATTTTGGTGAAACATTTCCCTCCGGATAGTGAGGCGAAAATATCTTCTATCCTCGGAAGAGGATACTGTACCGTGTGAAGGACCGGGTTTACAGTCACCTTGAAGTCCCCACAGATGTGAATTTTTCTCTGTTCTTCAGATTTATCATTATTCTACGTTTTCTTCATGACCGGGATGATGGGTGTTGCCCACTCGCTCCAATCTATCTTGGATAACACGCCTGCTTTTTCCAAATTCTCCAGCTCTGCCTTGACTGCTGGACGAATTGCGTATGGCACCGGCCTTGCCTTAAAAAACTTGGGAATTGCCGCATCTTCCACTTTTATTGAGGCGGTGACGCCTTTCAAGGTCCCTAGTTCCTGTTGAAACACTTCTTTGGCGTTGGCCAAGATGTCTTATAATCGTTCAGGTTTGATGTCATCATCATTTTTTTTCTCACTGGTCACCATCAGTGCCTGAATGGAGTGCCAGTCTAAACGTATCTTCCTGATCCATTCACGTCCCAACAGCGGTGGACCACCATCTTGCAGAACGTATAAATACAACTTCTGTATTTCCTTGCCGTTGTATACAACAGGCACCCTTATTTTCCCTCTGGGGTATACTTTCTGCCCCGTATATGTCTTCAAGATAATGGATGTGTCTTTCAAAGGTATATGCGGAAATAGCCGCTCGTAATCCCGTCGACTTATGACGGTCAGAGCTGATCCTGTATCTAGCTCCATTTTAACTGGGGACCCCGCTATTGTGAGGGTAACCCAAATGGTCTCGTAATCTTCTTTGGCAATTACATTATGTAATTTGAGAGAGCTTAGTCTCTTGTTTCCGGAATCGCTATCGCTCTTCTGGTCTTCGGAGCTACTGTCCGTCTTCATTTGTACCTTTCTGTACATTTCCTTATTGATTTTTTTTCTGTCAGTGGATTTTTTGTTTCCAGACCGGCATACACATGTAATGTGTCCCATCTTTCCGCATTGCCTGCATGCTTTGTCCTTGAACCAGCAGTCCCTCTGGTAATGGGTGGATCTGCCGCAGCGATAACATCTCTCGAAACCCCGTGTCATGTCATGGGTGCCGCAGTCCTGTGGCTTTTGCTGTATCTCTGCAGCTCCTCTTGCTGCTGCTTCGTATGATACAGCTGCACTTAAAGCCTTGTCCAGTGTCAAATCTTTCTCAGAAAGTAGCCTTTTTTGTGTTCCTTCACTTAGGAGACCGCAGACGAATTTGCCTGGTAGAGAATCTGCCAATCCTGCCCCGAATTGGCAGTGTAGGGTATCAACAATCTCCTTAAAATTCTTGTCCATCAGTTTGGCTGGAGTGATTAAGTTTCGTAACAGCCTGTATGTCCTTGTGCCCATTAGATTTAGAAGTACCGATGCCTTTTTATCATCCTCTATTTCATTCGCTGTGCAATATACCTCCACTCTTTCCACATATGTGGTCCAATCCTCTATATCGCTATCGAAAGCAGTAATATTGCCAGTCTTAGGCATCCTGAAAAAAAATGGCGCCACCCGCGCTTTCCTTTCTTCCCCGCAGAAAAAAATGGCACCTCCTGCGCTTTCCTGCCGCTGCCGCTTCTGACTACGCTGTTCTCCGCGGTTTTTATTTACATAGGTATTTTTAATAGGTGGAGACTCATTCCCGCCGGACTCTCTGGGACTTTTCCCTCCCTCTGCTTGGTCCGAACGCCGACCTGCTTTGCAGCGCCGGCCGTCTCCCGAGTGCTCCACCCTCTGTCTCTGTTTGCCTCCGCCTTCGCTGCTCGGCCCCGCTGCAGTGCCAGCCGATGGAGCCCCAGCCCGCCGCCCAGGAGGGATTATTGCAGTACCTGGTGAAACCACAGTTTTTAAAAAAAAAAATTCTTTCTTGTTTTTCTTCGACTTTCATCTGAGGAATCGATCTCCTTGAGGTGCTGCCGAATTGCAGGTAAGTCCGTTTCCAATTCTTCGCCACTGTTGTGTCCGTGTGTTAATGGAGACACGGAATGCAGGAGTTGGTTTAACAGCTGTTTACTGAACAAAGTCTGGAGGTGAACTAAAAGATACAAGACACTATACAGGCTTATATAGCCCGAGTGGCCACTACCGGCATTACAGTACACAGGGGCTCTTAAAGGCACATACACCACAAAGGTAAAGTTTGTCAGGGTTCCCACTCCTGATCATTATTCGCTGACCTCTGTTCAAATGTATGCATTTTCAGCATCATGCACAGGTGTGATATTGCCATGGTTAAATACTTTAACAATGTTCACCATTTTCATAACTATGGATGGCTGTGAGAGAAATGCATGCAATTCTCATACAGTAAACCACCTCTTAACTTGTAAATATGCCTACTGTGTTAATTAGTGATGTTGACAACTTCCCCATATTCTTTGGACTCATGGCACTTGATGAAACCTGCTCCCAAGTCTTGACAAGAACACTTTCCACACAAAAAATTGTAGTGGATTTTTATTATCCAAACATTGTGCATAAGTGCCCACTGTTTGCTACCACGGTGCTTCCCTTTGTTGACAGTCCATGACACAAGTTCTCTTAACCTTAAACATCTACTTCTACTAGGCACTGTCTCAATGGCAGGAGTCGATGAGGTGTGTGCCTGTTGTGTGCCAATAGAGATCTCTTGGGATTATGCTGGCCTCCTGGCAACTGTGTCCTGAGATGAATCTGCTGCAAGATGTGCCAATTTTGGTACTGTGTGGGCAACCTGGCCCTATGTAATTTCTCCATCTGTGAAGACATTGGAGGTCGCGAGTAGAAGGGTTTAGATGTGCTGGTGTCCTGAGAGACAGAGCCATCCTCCATGATGATTCAGCTATGTTCCTGGTATTAGGCACTGCCTCCCCACTGACTTGCATGGCAGCAAACCTAACGTCACCATTGAGATCAGAGAAGCCATCCCCCAAGATTCTCTGTCAATCATATCGAAGAAGCAACCTATTCCAATTTGGCACTCAGTCCTCTCTGTGTGCAGGCTGAGCATCTGTGGGAGAAGCACTGACTGCCTTGAGGGCCTATGGCATGGGAGGCCCCCAATGTTGACAACAATACTTAATGCTCTAAAAGTATCCTTTTAAAAGCAGAATCTATGAGTTGCAGATCTGCAAAGCTCCTTCTCATTCTGTGGTATCAAATTAAATAATACATCAAACTCTTTCACAATCTCAGGATGTCACAAACTGCTTTATAGCTGATGAAAAACTTTTGAAGAGTAGTCACTGTTGTAATGTTCCTGATGACTCATGCCGTGTATCTTAACCTCTGCGCTCCTCTGTCTCTCAAAGTCACCCAGGATGGATGTATATCAGCCAGTGTCTGATATGAGTGACAATGTATGATGTAACCCCGTCATCTGGCACTTTTAAAAAAGGAGAAGAGGAAGATATTAATGTCCTGATGAGCATTCGTCACATCTAGTTTTCAGTAGCAGGAATAACATGATAAAGTGCTTCAATATATGCTTTGCTGTCACTTAGTGAATTAGGGAATAGGATAAGAAGGTAGAGCAGCAGAAGTTAGAAACAAACCTTGAGCTGGCAACTACCTTCCTAATTCCCTATCCATGGAAGCATCTATGACCTGTCTTCCAATGATTCCAAGGGTTTCTTCCTCATAGAGGGTGTGCATTCGAAAGTTTAGGGATCCACTACCTGTCATTGATGTCTCATGGTTGTTTTGGTTTAGATTCTGCAAGAAAAAGACAAGAAGTGAGAAGCATTAATGTAAGGTACTAGAAGGCTCTCCTAACTTGGCTGTCCTGGTAAGGTCAATGGATTTTTGTCTGCACTACTTTCAGGTGTACAGAGGCCTATTCTTTCCAGAGCCCATGCCACTCACTACCTCACCTTTTGAAGAAGAATCTCAATGGCCCTAGTAAAGAAGCAGGCCACTTTGTAGCCTACTTTACTCCTTCCAGCCATTTTATTGGACAAAAGCTTGATTGTTTCACAATCACTTCAGGATACCTGTCCCTCTAGGCTACTGAAGGCTATTCAATCCTGCAGTGACCTGCAATTTCTCACACCCACTGGGCAAGCTCTCAGAGGTATTCTCTACGCCTGGAGCTTTCCCCTTATATTTCAGTTAAGCTGACCACGGAAATTTGTGCAACTTCAGAGTTATGAAAGTCAAACCAGTCCGATTTGTACATGACCTGATTTATGGTCAGGTTTATGACCAATCGAAAAAATCTATCTACTGTATTGCATTTATGAAAGAAGTGATCAGGGGAGAAAACTGGAAAAAATCTAAAGAAGGGCTACCAAGGTACAATCTATCACTTTTATACCAAACACTAAAGCTGTTAATTACCTTTTACTGTGGGGTTTTGTAACTACTGGGAACTATCCGTAGGTTCACTCTGTAAGACCCTTACTCCTGAGACCACCAGGTTACTGGTTCGTAGTTGAAATTTACGAGAAATTTCGCAAGACACATGGGTTCCATCTTTAAGATTTTATTGTCCTTACGACAGACTCAAAACCCCTATCACTATTGCTATGAATTCAAGCAATACACCAATAATGTTACAAGAGATCATACATATGAGAGTAGAATGGCAGTTAACATAAAAGGGAACCCAAAAATCTCCTACCGGCATGTAAACAGTAAGCAGGTAGTAAGAGGCGGGGTGGGGCCTATTAGAGACATATGCTTAGAGGCGCAGGGCAAGGCTACAATACTCAATGAGTACTTTACTAAGGAGGTGGATGCTGACAAAATATTGGTAGAAGTGGAAAAGCTAGAAGCAATGGAAGGGGTGAAAATTGATGTACTAGAAAGGCTGGGTAGGCTTAGAGCAGACAAGTTGCCTGGTCCAGATGGCTTGCATCCCAGGTTGCTAAGGGAGTTGGAGGAGGAGATAGCGGAAGGGCTTGCCATATTTTTCCAATCTTACCTAGATGCAGGGAAGGTGCCTGAGGATTGGAAAGTGGCAAATGTGACACCATTGTTCAAGAAAGGGTGTAAGGACAATCCTAGTAGCTACAGGCCGGTCAATTTAACATCAGTGGTGGGTAAAGTTTTAGAAAAAATAATCAAGGAACAAATTAACGGGCATTTGGAGAGGTTTAAGCTAAATGAAAGCCAAAACGGGTTTGTAAAAGGAAGATCGTGTTTGACTAATCTAATTGAATTTTTTGATGATGTAACAGAAAGGATTTATAAAGGGAATGCAATGGATGTTGTCTACATTGTTTTTTCAGAAGGCATTTGACAAAGTATCACATAGAAGGCTGGTTAACAAAATTGAGGCTCATGGAATAGGTGGGTCAGTGGCAGCTTGGATAGGAATTCGCTTAAGGACAGAAAACAGCGAATTGTGGTAAATGGTTGTTGTACAGACTGGAGGATGGTAGACAGTGGTGTTCCTCAAGGGTCAGTGCTGGGGCCACTGCTTTTTTTGTGATATATAAATGACCTGGATATTGGAATACAGAGTAGAATTTCTAAATTTGCCGATGACACCAAACTTGGGGGTGTGGCAAACAGTGATGATGATATCAATTGACTGCAACAGGACATAGAAAGGCTAGCAGAATGGGCAAACAAGTGGCAGGTGGAATTTAATACAGAGAAGTGTGAGGTGGTGCATTTTGGCCCGGGTCATGGGGAAAGAGATCTATTGTCGTCTCCTTTTATAGAGGGCATTTGTGACCTGACGGATGCAGCAATGGACCGCGAACTGGGAGATATTGGCGATGTCCCCAGTAGCTGCTTGAAAGGATCCGGTGGCATAAAAGTTCAGAGCCACTGTGATCTTCACTGCCACTGACAGAGACGTCCTGGACCTCAGTAGAGGCTGCAGATCTGGCTGCAGCAGGTGGCAGAGCTCAGTGACCACCTCCTTACTGAAGCGCAGCCTTCGCAAACACTGCTCCTCAGACATATTAATGTCGGAGAATTGTTGGCGAAATACCCTGGGAGGGTAAGGTCTCCTGTACAGAGGCCTGTTGGCCCTCTTCCGTCTGGCCATGATTGCCACTCTCTCTCTCTGTGTCTCTGTGGCCTCTGATTCTGATGGTGCAGGACGACGCCCCCAATCAGTGCAGCCCCCAAAGTCTCTTGGCAATCAAAGTAATGAAGGTCAAAACCAAAGTACCTGCAAAGTGATGCTCAGTAGCCAAAACTACTTCATTGAGCGTTGACTCAATGCAGAAGTCTCTCTTTCTCTCTCTCAGAATCTCTCTCTCTCTCTCAGAACGAGTGGTGCAAAAATGTCTACCACAGAAAAAGCCAGGAAGAGGCCCCCTTTAAATAGCACCTCCCCCCAGCACCACAGTGACTGGGAAATGTTCCAGGCTACCTGTGATTGCTTGCGCCAAGTGGAAAGGAGGGGGGCGCCACTCAATTTCCATTCCGGGGCACCAAAGGGCATTGCACGCTCGAATGACATCAAGATCTGCGTGCGCAGGAGATCGGGGCAGTATTGTTTAGCGCCACTGCAAAATGTCTGGTTAATTTCGCGAGAGGAGCAGATATCGCCGCGCTGGGGCGCTAGTTGCTATACGCCCCATTAGCGCCCTCTTAAGGTGCTAACGGGAGTTGCAAATCAACTGAGTTTTTCCCCCTGACTGTATGACGTACAACCACCCACAGATGATCAGTCCAGCATTGATTGTAGGTCCTCGTAGGCGAGATGACTGGCCAGGTCACCTCCTTCTGACTGCAGCAGGCCCTCGTAGGTGAGATGACTGGCCAGGTCACCTTTTGACTGCAGCAGGTCCTCGTAGGTGAGATGACTGGCCAGGCCACCTCCTCCTGACTGCAGCAGGTCCTCGTAGGCGAGATGACTGGCCAGGTCACCTCCTTCCGACTACAGCGCTGATATCTTTTAGTCACTGTCTTTTATACAGTTCTTGTTCTTCTCCATAAATTTCCATCATGCAGGGGCTGTGAGGGGTGTTCCACCAATGTTCTGCTTAAGTTGTCTGAGCTGTCAATCTCTCAAACATACACATCTTGTGTCTGCTGACCGTTGTTATTTGCAGATGTGGTCGGCCGACCATTTGGTCACAATGCACATTGTGCAAAACTCGTTTACTGGTGTCCTGTTTTGCAGAACTCCCAAGGTCTTTCTCCTCCCTTCAGCTGCAGATGTCTGGTTTCATGACCCCTGGGGCCCCAAGGCCATTCACACCATTTGCCTGAAGATGTACCTGTCTTTGTAAGGCCCAACCATTTGTTCCTGCTCAGGGTCTGTCACTTCCTTGTTACTGATTAACAGCTTGTAGCCTTCACAGCTCATAGTTGCAGCAGTTTATTCAGCACATGCTTATTTTCTTACAACTCTCAAACCAAATCATCATTATTGCTATTTATAGAGATATCAAAATTTAAGGCTCCATTTTCATTGTCACAGTTCTGTTACATCTCCCATTGTGCAATGACAAGTTTGGAACTTAGTGTTTTTTATGTGGAGTATACATAACACTATGGGAAATCTGCTGTCATTTGGCAATCCAGTACATTTTTTTCCAAGTCTTTATATGGTACAACTAAAGTCAATATTGTGTGACACCTATTCTTCTTTCATCTGTCTCCATCTTGTTTCAGGTCAAGTATTATATGAAAAAAATCATTTTTCAGTGGATTTGCAACAGAAGTGTTATCTTTTAAGAATACAACTGGCCAATCAGATACTGCATTGAAATACTTGGGCAAAAATCATGTTTCCCATTTCAGATCAAAGCACAAAGGAAAGCAATCCTACCACAGGTCTAAACGGAGTTCATTGGCTGTAAGAATGACTTTGTAGAGCAGATTCAGTTCTAGTTACAGGGTGAGCTTTGATAACATGAATTACAAAATAAGAAGCAGATCAGTCAACCTGATAGTTGGTGTGCACTGTAGTGATGAGCGGAGCATAGTAAAGTGCCGCATTCATTACCAACAAAGATACGCATTAGTGAATAGGCAATGCTCATTTCAAATTAATGGCTGCACTTTTCCCATCATGTAGAGAAAATAAAAAACAGGTTGCAATAACTTGACAAATCAGCATAATGCAAATGGGAAATCATCATTTATCCAACAGAGGTATTCAATGTCATCAGAAAGGCAAGGGAGTCGAGAAGGAACTATTTGGTCTGACTAACAGATAACAAATAAAGATTTATTCTGCTTGACATGAGCCAACTGTAGTTAGTTATGATGATATTATTTTTTAATAATTCCCAAAACACAATATTTATAAATCCAGAGGAAGCACAATAACAATTTCAGAGAAATGCAACTAACAATAACAAATATATCATTGTGGTATCTTGAGTATGATATGCAATTTAGGTGAATTGAAAGCTCTAAGTAGTGCACATTGTACATCACAAGCCATTAAAGTTTCCATATTAATTTCTGAAAATGATTCTCCGGAGCAGACTTAAATTTTATAACTATTCTCAGTTGTGCAAAAAGTATTGAAACAACATTTAAAAATATTTATGTAGATTATCCTGCAAATGTGCTCATTAACATGAACTACTGTGTATTGCTCACTGTAGTAGAAAGGGAGAGAACATCCCCTAGAGGGCCACTTGAGGCACTAAGTCAAAAATGTTTGAAAAGTTAGCATCAGGCGCTAACCTTTTCAATAATTTGAGAAACTCCCATTTTTTGCTCCAAGAGGGAAGTGGGCTGCTAAATCCAGTGCTCCACTTGTCTCTAGGAGCACAAGAGGCGGGAAATGTCCCGATTTGGTGCGATGTGCTCAACATCGCCACATGTGGCCACGTGTGGTGCTGCCACATTGCAGGGGCTCTTCCCTTAATTAAAGGGAAGGGCTCCCCGCTGTGAACTCTGCATTTTTTTATTGGCATCTGCTGGAGCACCGGGGTGCGGGACTGCCACGCGATCAGCCCTAAAGCTGAGTGCCGGGGCTGACTGATCGTGGCATTCAGACCGCGTCCGGTGTTCAGAAATATTTTTTTGAAATCGACGATTTTTTTAAGTCAGGGGGCCATCGCACCTTTAAATGGTGCCCCATGAGCGTCTGGCCTCAGTATTTGAGGCGCTACAGGGGCGCGGTGCCCGGCGCCCAGAGATGACATCATCATCTCTGGGCGCAGAAGATCGGGCGATACCCGGTAGCACCGCCTTTAACCTCCCACGGAATTTCACGGGAGGCTCGGGGGAGCGAAAAGCCATTTTTAACGATGGGAATTTCACCCCAGTGCTTTGCTTTGTGAAACAGACTAATTAATAAATGTTACTCCCACTTAGATAGATGCCTTGTGCTTGACAATCAGATAAGTTACTTGCCACCATTACAAATGGCTGTTTCCTGTGCTGAAGTGGTAGCAATGCCTGTTGTGGAAGCCCAAGTGTATAATCCTTGGATAGGAGAGAATAAGAGGGTGTAATTCCCCTTGTTGGCGCCACTGGTGGGAGGCGCTAATGGGTCACAAATGGCTTTACGCCCCCCCCCCCGGCGAGGCAATAACCGCGCCTTCCGCAGAATTCTGCGGGAGGTTAGCGGCGGCATTGCCGGGTATCACCCCGATCTTCTGCGCCCGGAGATCATGATGTCATCCCCGGGTGCCATGCCCCGGTAGCGCCACGGGAGAAAAATTCCCCTCGCGCCCCGCAGCAGCACCGGGCGATGTTACCGGCTGCTGCAGGGGTCGCAAACATTGAGGTTGGCTCTTCGCGGGGAGCCATTTAAAGGCACGGTGCTCTAACAGATGCCAAAAATAAATGCAGAGCTCACAGTGGGGAGCCTTCCCTTAAATTGAGGGAAGAGCCCCTGCAATGTGGCAGCATCACGCGTGGCTACATGTGGTACTGCTGAGCACATCGCACCGGATTGGGACATTCCCCGCCTCTTGCACTCCAAGGGGCAAGTGGAGCGCTTGATTTAGTCGAATTTTCAACATTGCGAATCATCAGTTGTCAACTCTTATGTAAACAGTAGGGTGTGATTTTTTTTACCTGGGAAGTAGCCTGGGTTATTACCTCCATTAACTGTAACACAATTTGCCACCTTGTAGTCAATCATTTTTGACTACTTTTCCTAGGCGTTTATTTGTGAGACTTAAAGAACGGTGTCTTTGAGGAATTTAAAGAATCAGGATTTTCATTTCATCAAAGGGTGAGGAATAAATCAAGATGTAATGATTCGGTCAGTGCATTGCAAGACAAATGAAGGTTGTGTGCTCTGAAGACGTGATCTATAGGGAGTTGACAAAAGAAGAGTTGAATCATCAGTAAAAGAATGGCTAGGGTTGGAAGATGAGTAGACGAGATCAATGTTCTTCTTCCTTTGTATGGTAGTAGCAAAGCAAATCAAATGTCAATATCTAAGTCAGATATCCAGGCCAAAGCTTCCTGTGTAACAGTGTAGATATCTTGTAGGCTTCCTGTTAATTTCCTCTGAGGGCAGTGCTCAATGATGTGCTCCAGGGTCTGATTAGGAGCTCCACAGTTGCATGATGGGGATGCTTTAATCTTCCGTCTATGGAGAAGGTGGCAGCATCTACCATGACCGGTTCTGAGGCGATTGATGGTTGTCCACTGTTTGTGAGGAAGGTTTGATTTTTCAGGTTGTACTCTGGGGTCCTCTATAAGGAATCCATTCTGTATGTCAAAGTTCTTTCAAACATTTCGCCATCGGTCATTGAAGCTGAGGGGAAATCGCTAAAGGGCTTCGGCGACAGTCCAAAATGGCCTTCTAGATTTGAGACGGGTTGGTGTTAGGTTGTTCAAGTCGGCCTGGATCGGCATGTCTTTGCTGGTGTAGCAATTGTATTCTCTGGAGACTGCATATTTGTGGCTGTTCATGCTGCAACTGGCCCAAGCAATTAAACCACTCCGGAAGCCCGCTTGCTCCTTGGGGATGGTTGGCCCGATGAAGTGGGGCTAGCCTGTGGAGTAGTAGCCTCTCCAGCACTTTATAACAAGTGCAAAGTAAGGAGATCGGGCGGTAGCTGAAGGCTTCACAAGCATTCTTCCCCTGCTTCAGGCGGGCAATTATTTTAGTCTGCCTCCAAATAGATGGAATTTTACCGGTTGCCAGTATCTCGGAGAAGAAGGAGGTCAACCACCTCCTTGCTTTGGGTCCCAAGTGCTTTTAAGAATTCTGGGTAAACACCATCTGGACCAGCAGCGTTTCCAGATTTGGTTGTTGACAGGGCTGTGTTTAGTTCGTCCAAGGTGAATGGATCAGACATAGTTGACGATCTTGGTGCTGCCATCAAGTTTGTCGAAAGCTGCTGCTTCACCTGGCGTAGCAATTCTTTGCCTACCGGAGCATCTGATGTTTGTGTCAAGTGGGATGCAATGGTGTCACACTGATGGTCGTCCTGTGTTTATAGGCGGGGTTTGCCCCACCCAGTTGATGGAGCAGAGCCCGTGCTTTCCTGCTGGAGTGAGTGAGTTAGTCTTCTCCACAAGGCTCCTCCACCTTTCACGTCTCACTGAGTTCAAGGACTCCAGCATTGCGGTGGTTCTGGCTGGGTTCTTGTTCAGTGAATACTCCTGGTAGAGAGCCTCACTTTCTTCCATCCAACAAGGAATATATGTCTTTCTAAACCCCTGGGGTATAACGCGTTTTGAGGCAGCTTTAATAATTCCTATAAATCTGTTGAAGGCATTGGTGGTTGGCGGAATCCACCTGATGTCGGTGTCAACTGACTTTTGGAAGGTTTCCCAGTCTGCTTTTTTGAATTTCCATCGTGGCTCTGGTGTTGACGTAATGACAGGAATGTTGATGCCAACGTTGATGATTGAGGGCCTGTGTTGACTATTGGGGAAGTTGTCAAGAACAGTTCTGGAGGCGATGATTGGGTTTCCTTAGCTGTCTTTAGAGAGGAATTATAGGTCTGGGTTATATTCTCTCTGCTACCTTGGCGAATGAAACGTACCTCGATCTTTGGCATCAAAAAGGAGGAATTTATTCTCTAGTGAAGCCCACTGTACAATTGCTTCTCCATTATAGTTGATGTCTCCATAGCTCCACATTGTGTGGTGGCTATTAAAGTCTCCGAGATGGATGGATGGATGTTGACTAGGAGGGAGCGGTGGGTCAGTGGTAGTTTGTAGACATTGGAGATTGTTAGCTCTCCTATGCATATTGCTGCAGTGAAAACTCTGGCGATACTGGTGATGTAAGAAAAGGAGTCTTACACATCAAGTAACTTTAAGGTAAGCTTTAAGCAACTTACAAACACACTATATACAAGAGAGGTCTTTACCATGCCTCTGGTAGAAGCCTCTTACAATACTGAACAGTCCAGTATTTATACCAGTCCAACAGGAAGTGACATATGACAGGAAGTGAGGTATGTACACAGTTCATAGTTCATAGTTCACAGTTCACAGGAAGTGATGACATAACTTCCCGGAAGTTATTATTATTATCACATTCTTCCCTCCTGCAGGATTAGGAGGCTGTGGTCCACCTTTTGTTCCGCAGCCGCCGAACGAGGAAGAGTCGCACCCGTTTGGGTTCCCGTCGTAGAGGGTCGCTGGTCCGCTTACATGCGGTTGACCATTGGTCAGAGTCTGTGTGGCCTGGATTACCCTGTGAAGGGTCGGGGAGATCCTGGCTCCGTGTACGAGCCCCAATAGGTTCAAAGTCGGACTGCCTCTGTTCAGAGGGAGGTGCAGAGCTGGTCTGTGGCAGATCAGTACTTTCATGCGCGGTACTGGGAGGGTCGCAACTTTGAGTACGGGGTTCTACCGGCACCAAGCTAGTTGGTGTCTGATCAGGATCCTGGAGAGGGGTACTCGATAGGTCCCAAGAGTTTCCTGGTGAAATGCCATCACCCGATGTCCCACTAGGTCCT
Source organism: Somniosus microcephalus (assembly GCF_052327205.1). Classification (NCBI taxonomy): domain Eukaryota; kingdom Metazoa; phylum Chordata; class Chondrichthyes; order Squaliformes; family Somniosidae; genus Somniosus; species Somniosus microcephalus. The sequence goes on from NC_140996.1 coordinate 35,652,411, forward strand.
GGTGGGCAGGGAGCCAGATCCCGTAATGATACGGTAGATTCTCGGCCGTCGGAATATCGTATGTTTGCATAGGTGGGGTTGGCATCGGTTAGTTCGACCTCATCTACGAGAGGGTCATTTTTAGATGTCCGAACGTATCTTCGGAGTAATACAGGTCCAGGAGTAGTTAGCCATGACGGGAGTGATGTCCCATGAGATGAGCGACGCTGGAATCCAAAGAACCGCTCATGAGGTGTAGTATTTGTGGCTGTAGAAAGCAGGGACCGTATAGAGTGCAATGCATCCGGAAGCACTGTTTCCCATTGCTGGTCTGGTAGGCCCCGAGATCTTAAAGCGAGACGTACGGAATTCCAGATGATACCGTTATACCTCTCTACCTGCCCATTTCCGATGGGATGGTATGGTGTTGTTTTGCTTGTAGCAATTCCCCGTTCTGAGAGGTAGTCCTTGAGTTCCCTTGACATAAAGGATGGACCCCGATCTGAATGAATATAAGCCGGCATGCCACAGAGAGAAAATACCTGCTCAAGGCAGCAGATTACTGTGGATGCCAGCATATTGGAGCAGGGGAAGGCAAACGGAAAACGTGAATATTCGTCGATCATGGTGAGCAAATATGTGTTCCGAGTTGAAGAGGGCACTGGGCCCTTAAAATCGATGCTAAGTCGTTGCATCGGTTGGGTTGCATGTATGAGTATACCATCTGAGGGGCGGAAGAACTGAGGTTTTAATTCCGCACAAAGCCAGCATTCTGAGCATATTTTCTTTACATCTCCAGTGGAAAAAGGGAGATTCCGTGATCGTACGAAATGTAGCATGCGCGTAACGCCAGGATGACACAATCCATTGTGGACATCCACGAGAGTCGACGACGACATAGTGGAGCAGAATGCCCGTGTGAGGGTGTCCGGGGCCACATTCTCCTTGCCTGGCCGATAGAGAATGGTATAACCAAAAGAGACCAGTTCCATCCTCCAAAGTTGTATTTTATTATTTTTAATTTTGGTTCGTTTTCGATTATCGAGCATGAAGGCGACTGATCGTTGGTCCGTGATTAATGTAAAGTGCTGGCGAGCTAGAAAATGGTTCCACTTCCGTACTGCCTCTATGATGGCTGTGGCTTCCTTCTCAACCGGAGGATAATGTAGCTCGGCACCTTGTAAGGTCCTGGACATAAATGCTACAGGACGACCTTCCTGATTCAGAGTAGCCGAGACCGCCACCTCTGAGGCATCACATTCAACCACGAAAGGGAGATTCTCATCGATGGAGTGAAGAGCCGCTTTCTCCAACTGTTTTTTGAGAAGGTTAAAGGCTGCAACAGCTGCTGTTCCCAGTGGAAATGATCTAGCATGCAGCAAGGGTTGGATTTTGTCCGAAAAATGAGGAATCCATTTAGCGTAGTATGCAAACAGACCGAGAGCCCGACGTAAAGAAGCCGGATTCTTAGGTGACGGGAGCTCTTGGAGCGGGCGAAGTCTTTCTGGGTCTGGCTTAATGATACCATTGCCTACGCAGTAGCCAAGGATGTTGATGGTCGGTTGCGACTCAACAGATTTGGATTCATTCAGGGTTAAATTATGGCGATGGAGGGCATCCCGAAATTTTTGGAGGTTGGCGTCGTGTTCCTGTTGATCATGACCTGCAATGGTAATGTTATCAAGATAGGGAAAAGTATCCCTTAGGTTTTCCTGTTTAACCAGGCCATCCATTGCCCGTTGGAAGACAGCCACTCCATTAGTAACCCCGAATGGGAGGCGATGAAATTGGTACAGCCGTCCATTAGCCTCAAAGGCCGTGTACTGCTTATCTGAGACCTTCAAGGGTACCTGATGATAGGCACTTTTTAAGTCGTAAGTTGAGAACACTTTGTATTCGGCCAGTTTATTAACCATATCATCAATGCGTGGCAATGGGTAGGCGTCCAAGTCGGTATATTGATTGATGGTTTGCGAATAATCAATGCATAGTCGCTGTTTGTGAGGTTTTAGAGGGTTCTTGACAATGACGACTTGAGCCCGCCAGGGCGATGAATATGGTTCGATGATATCCTCTGCTAGAAGTCGAGAGATTTCAGCCTCAATAAAAGATTGGTCTTCCTGATTAAAGCGCCGCGATTTCGTTATTATTGGTTTGCATCGAGGCGGAATACTGGCAAATAATGAGGGTTCATCCAGTGAAGCTGCTGATAATGCACAAAACGGTAATTTAGACGGTATATTAGAAATAGTAAGACCAGGTTTGGATCCGCCGAACTCAATATTGAGTTTCTTATGCTGTTTCTGGAAATCCAGCCCTAAGAGGAGATCACTACATAAGTCCTTGAGTACCGAAAGTCAGGTGGAGGGATACATGCGACCATTAAGTGTCATATCAACAATAGAAAAGCCGGAGATTCTGGTATTCAGTGATGACTGAGCCATCGCAATTGCCTGGTCCGATGGGAAGACATGTAGTTTCAATTTCGCAACAATCTGTTCCTTAATGAAACTATCAGTGCTTCCTGAGTCAATTAAGGCATCTAAGGTATGCCCTTTAATTGAAACTTTTGTAGCTGCATGAGACAGGTTCTGTGGGCAAGCAGCTGTAATTGGTGTCGTTGTACAGAGAGTGGCTAAAACTCTCGGTGTGCTTTTTCGGGAGAGAGCGCGAGAGGAAGCTTGATAGGTCCTAGCTGGAGCATCCTGATAGGCACTAATTGGGGCAGTTTGGTAGGCCTTAGCTGGATTGGCCCTCGTAGAGGCCCTTGATAGGCAAACTTTAGCAAAGTGTCCTTTTTTTTTGCAATAACTGCAGATTGCATTGCGAGCAGGGCAGGTTTTCCTAGGGTGAAAAGCATCTCCACAAAAGAAGCATTCCCTCCTAGATTGCCAAGAGGCTGCTAAAGTGGGGTCATCCTCCTCTTCTTCATCAGAATTATCAGAATTAGATTCCCCCATGATAGGGTTCACCTGAGACCGCTTGAATTGTCTGGTTGCAGTTACAGCAGCAGATCGAGATCTGGGCAGCTGATAGAGGTCTGCATTTCTCTTTGCCAAATCCAGAGAACAAGCTAGGTCAAAAGCTTTTTGTAGCTCAAGTGTTTTACTTTCTAGTAGACGCTGGCGTATAAATGGAGAGGCAATCCCGCAGATGAAAGCATCACGAATCATTTCTTCGCGGTACAGCTCAGCTGAGGCTGCCTGAAAGTTACAATCTATGCTGAGCCTGCGAAGTTCTATAAGGAATTCGTTAATCGATTCCCCTGGCCCTTGTTGGGCTATGGCCAGTAGATGTCTAGCATAGACCTCATTTGGAGTCTTGGCATACAGTTTCTTAAGTGCCCGAATCACCTCATCGTAATTATCCCATTCATCAACATATTCGAACACTTTTGGGGTCACATAGTTGATAAATATCCTCAATCTAGTAGGAGCATCCGCTTCACATTCATCCAGAAAATTCTCAAAAGTACGGTACCAATGCTTCCATACCCTGCCAGCTGCTGGTGTATTCGGGTTCAAGTCCAGACGAATAGGTCTAAGGATTCTCTCCATGATGGGTGGTTCCCTGGATCCTTAACTCCGAGTTTGTCTGAAGGTCTAGTATTTGTGAGTGTAAATATTAAGTTGCTTAAATTGATGTAAGAAAAGGAGTCTTACACATCAAGTAACTTTAAGGTAAGCTTTAAGCAACTTACAAACACACTATATACAAGAGAGGTCTTTACCATGCCTCTGGTAGAAGCCGCTTACAATACTGAACAGTCCAGTATTTATACCAGTCCAACAGGAAGTGACATATGACAGGAAGTGAGGTATGTACACAGTTCATAGTTCATAGTTCACAGTTCACAGGAAGTGATGACATAACTTCCCGGAAGTTATTATTATTATCACAACTGGTATGCTTGAGTTTGGTGCAGCCTTTGATGCCTTGTTTCACATAGTGTAGGATTCGCAAAATTGGATTTTGTATTAATAAGGGTCAAATGGCAGAAGAGGCCGTGATTTTAAAGACCGTTTTAAAAGAAGCCCAGAAAAAGGGGCATACAAAATGGCCACCATACCATGTGACCAGCTTATTGGGACACTTTAAAATGGTTCCTGCACAACCTCAGACAGCTTTGTGGATTCAACCTACAGCAAGTTCTGGAAGCTGTTTCTGAGAGAACAAAACCAGACCCACACGTATACATATGGATTAGACGCAGATCCAGTCAAGATCGGCCTGGAGACAGAGGCCATCAAAATGTTGACCCAGACAAAAGGGGACAATTTCATATTCATGAGAACAGCACCAAGGACTAGATAACGAGATCAGCAGGACATTAAAAACAATGAAGGTCATTCCAGGCCAGAGATGGGCCTTTACCGGCCATCGAAAACATTAAAAAATATAATAACTACCCCGCTGTGCTCCCAGCCCGCCAAAAGTTAAACAAAGACTAACCTGATTTTGGGTGGGAGATGGAAGCTTCTGGAAGAAAGGTATATCTGGAAGACTTTTTGGCAGTTGGGGGCAAGCTTGAACACAGACACAGCTTCGGAGAGAGAACTGGTGGGTGAAGAGGAGTCGCTTCGGGAGAAGATCAGCAAACTCCTCTCCACCATCGGAGGAGGAAGAAGAACCAAGCCAACATCAAGAAGGCCGTTTCGAAGCCGGCGTCCCGCCCCGGAGAAACACATCGGGAGATCATCGACCATCCCCGGGCCGTTGCCGAAACGAGAGGCCATCGACCCAACTTGGGAGAAGAAACAAAAAAATAAAACCCCAAGAGAAGAAACCTTCCAGCCACCCCGGCTCAGGAGAAGAGATAAAAACAAACTGAAGAAGCGATGGGAGCCAGCCCAAGGCTCCTCTGACCAGGGTCGAGCCGACGATCCTCGACCCCGCCGACATCCAGGCTCGCCGGTGTCCAGCCGCCCCGATCTCCACCTCAGGAGAGAGGTGTGGCGCAGCTCGCAGGGGCTCCACGATCCACGTGGAGACGGAACGCCTGAAAGGATCAAACACAGACTTGAATTCAAAACCTTGCACTTCCTAGTGGGATTGGTGAGCATGTTTCTGGCCCTTCACAATCAGATCTAGATAGGTTAAATAAGGGGGTGGATTTAAGGGTGCAATTAACATGAGTTGTTGTCCCTCGATGTTCCGTGTGTTTCCTTATTTCATGATGATCTTTGTAGAGTATAAGATGCCTGTATTTGCCTTAGTTAGTACTGTGTCGTTATGATTTGTTTTGTGTTTTTCCCTCCCATGTACTCCCTTATCTGCTTACATTTGATTTGATATTTTTCCTTATGCAATAAAATTTCATTTTGTTTAATCAAACTTGGTCTACAAGAGTTTTCTCTATATTGTAGTTCCTGCCCCAAAGTCCAGAGTATAGAATCTAAGGGGCGAGTGGGTCGACCCACTCAAGGTTTTACTGTGCAAGAAAGAGAGGCCTCTAGAGAGAGAAACCTCAGGGAAATCTCACAAGGAAATCCCCTTACAATAGCACGCCAGACCATATTTGGAATGGATTGCAAGCGATTAGGGCAAAACCTGTGATACATCCTCTTGTGTCAAAGTAGTGGATGTGTTTGATGTGTGTTTCAAGGTCAATGATATGAAGAAAGAACAGAGTGGGAGAGGATGGAGCACTGGGGAACCCATGAGTTAGTACAAAAAATGAGTCAGAGGAATGAGCCATCAACTAGCGCATGGATAGAATAATTTGAAATGACACTAGAGAGCCATGAATAACAGTTTGAAGATAGATCATAAAATGGTAACTTTTTAAAAAGTGGATGGTGCAGATTCTGTCACAGGCTTTGGAGCTGTCCAAAGCTGATCCAAATATTTCATTAAAGGTACTCAAGAGTAGAAAGCCAGAGATGTGATATAGTCGAATAATACACTTAACCCTATAAACTAAATTATTGTCTCACATTCCCAGTATTCCACTGTAGTATCTAAAGACCACATGGCTGATACGTTTAATTAAGAATGCAGATGAAAGGGCGTGTAGATGTTGGAGAGTTGCAGTGTACCACTGACAACATTACTCATAGCAAAGTTTCCATTTGGAATGCGACAGGTTTTGTAGGGAAAGTTTTAAAAAGAAGTTTGAGCTCAGATATTTCGGCTGAAGTGTTGACAGTTGTGAAGAAATGTAGAATTTTGAATTTTCAAGTACATTGTTATGTCTATCATCAGCATCCAGTGATTTCAGTTTGAACATAAAATTGCGACATTCTTTTAGATTACAAAAGCAATACTTTGGCGGATCTATTGGTAAAGATATTGTTCAGGGTGGAGCTGAACAATATAGATTAGGCAGCTCTAAGATTGGTCAGCTGTGGATCAGTAGTGGCATTCTCACCTCTGAGTCAGAAGGGCATGGGTTCAGGTCCCACTTCAGAGATGAGCACATAATTTATCCTGGCACTTCAGTACTGAGGGAGCATGGCACTGTCAGAGATGCCATCTTCCAGATGAGACATTAAACCAAGTTTTCATCCACCCTCTCAGGTGGGTGTAAAAGATAACACTATTCGAAGAAGAGAAAGGGAGTTCTCTCTCATGTTCTCGCCAATATTTATCTCTCAACCTACATCACAAAAAAAACAGATTTTGCCTGATTTTACAGTCAGCACGAACGAACGGCACCAACTGTTCAATACACTTGCATTTGCACACAGACTTTCTATGACTGGAACTTACTGTAAATTAGAGAGCCACAACAGGGATCTGAGACCTGTGTGAACAGAGCAAGCAACTGTGCATCTCCTTAACCAATCAGATTTAAGAATTGTTAATGTCTGAGCCAGGAAGTGTCAGTTAGAATATTTAATTCAATATCAAATTAGGTACAGAAAGTTAAATAAAAACAAAGTAAAATTGGGTTAAGAGAGAAAAAGAAAGAAAAAGATAAAAAGGTAAAAAAGGATATTTTTCTAAATCTCCAACAATAATTAAATCTGAAGGAATGAGACTCCACACTTGTAAAAGTTAATTTTCAGTGCCAGAGAGGTTGATTTGCAGTAATTAAGACTTATCACGCTGTTAAAATATTACTTACATTGGAATGGACAAGACCTAACTTTTTCTGGCGATTGTAGTAGGTATATATCACGTAAGTACAGCAGCTTCACACCATTCCATTTATTTCAATGCTAAGTCTCCCGGCAAGATACTGATATAGCGTAGCTTTTGGAGGAGCAGGACAACTCGGCAGCAACTTTCTGATTACCACGTTTAACTGCATATGTGCAGTCACTGGATTTTGCTGTCCAATTTACACTTCAATAATGGTGAGCGCTGATAGCCTCACTGTTATTTCTACAGCAATATCCAGACCATTATCTGATCACTATTTCTGTGCTGTTCATGGGACGTTGCCAAGTTTCCCCTCATCACAGCAGATACTGTACTTCAAAGTACATAATTGCCTGTACAGCATTTTGGGGCACCCGGAGGCCATGAAAGGTGCTATATAAATGTAAGTTTTTTCTTTCTGCACTAAATTAGCTAATCGCAACTGAGCTAGAGAGGTGAAAGGTCAGCTAGAGTCCTGATTCCATTTTTCCTACTTGAAAGTATTCAATTGTGGATTTTTTGTGAAGGCAGATTGAAGTTCGGATGTAATAATCCCCAAGTCTGTAGGTAGCGAACTATGTTTAGTTCAGCAAGCAGACAACTACAAGCAGGATAATTGCTAACAGTTCACTACCGAACTCATGCACAAAGAATGGTCACTTGGGCCAGATATCAGAAAGTGTGGCAGCATACTCCAGCATGAGGCAGTGGATTTAGGAGAGGAGGCAGGAAAATTGGGGATGGGGCAGAAGGGAATGGAGGAAGGGTGAGGTCGATTTTGACTTCTGGTTGACGATAGGTGGAGCACATTGGCTGACCACCTGTTCCGGCGGTGAAGAGGCTGCTGTGATTTTGAGGTCCAGCCTCATTTGAATTGGGCAGGCGGGCAGTGGACGAGAAATAAGTGTCCAAGTGCAGCTTACTGCTCTTTGGCCTTAGGAATGTCAGTCAGCTGGCTCGCCGGCAGAGGCCCGCGGGTAGGTACTGGGAGAAGAAGGGATACAATACCGAGGCAGGGTGAGGGCACGCCAACAATTGCCCATGATATTTTTGTGGATCCAGGAGGAGCACTCATAGAATCAAAGTATCATAGAAAGTTACAGCACGGAAGGAGGCTATTTCGACCCATCGTGTCCCCGCCGGCCAACAAAGAGCTATCCAGCCTAATCCCACTTCCCAGCTCTTGGTCCATAGCCCTGCAGGTTACAGCATCCCAAGTGCACATCCAAGTACTTTTTAAATGTGGTTAGGGTTCCTGCCTCTACCACCCTTTCAGGCAGTGAGTTCCAGACCCCCACCACCCTCTGGGTGAAGAAATTTTCCCTCAAATCCCCTCTAAACCTTCCCACAATTAAGTTAAATCTGTGCCCCCTGGTTTTTGACCGCTCTGCTTAGGGAAATAGGTCCTTTCGATCCACTTTATCTATGCTCCTCATAATGTTATACACCTCAATAAGGTCTCCCCTTAGCCTCCTCTGTTCCAAGGAAAACAGACCCAGCCTATCCAGTCTTTCCTCATAGCTAAGATTCTCTACTCCCGGCAACAGCCTTGTAAATCTCCTCTGTACCCTCTCTAGTGCAATCACATCTTTCCTGTAATGTGGTGATCAAAACTGCATGCAGTACTCTAGCTGAGGCCTAACTAGTGTTTCATACAGTTGAAGCATAACCCCCCTGCTCTTGTATTCTATATCACGGCTAATAAAGGCAAGCATTCCGTCTGCCTTCTTAACCACCTTATCTACTTGGCCTGCTACCTTCAGGGATCTATGGGCATGCACTCCAAGGTCCCTTTGTTCGTCTACGCTACTCAGTGTCCTACCATTTAATGTGTATTCCCTTTCCTTGTTAGCCCTCCCCAAATGCATTACCTCACACTTCTCCGGATTGAATTCCATTTGCCACTGTTCTACCCACCTGATCAATTTATTGATATCTTCCTGCAGTCTACAGCTTCCTTCTTCAGTATCAGTCACACAGCCGATTTTAGTATCATCTGCAAACTACTTAATTATAACCCCTATATTCAAGTCAAGATCATTGATATATACCACAAAAAGATAGGGATCTAGTACTGAGTCCTGCGGAATCCCACTGGAAACAGCCTTCCAGTCACAAAAACACCCATCAACCATTACCCTCTGCTTCCTGTCTCCGAACCAGTTTTGAATTCAACTTGACACTTTGCCTTGGATCCCATGGGCTTTTAACTTCATGACCAGACTGCCATGTGGAACCTTATCAAAAGCCTTGCTAAAGTCCATATACACTACATCAAACGCACTACCCTCATTTACCCTCCTTGTTACCTCCTTAAAAAATTCAATCAAGTTTGTCAGACACGACCTTCCCTTAACAAATCCGTGCTGACTATCCTTGATTAATCCGTGTCTTTCTAAATGAAGATTTATCCTGTCTGGGGACACACCTTCTCCTTCCAGCACCAAATATTTTTCAAATTTTAACATTTCTCTGGCTGTTTCCGGATTCGAACACCAGTACATTTGGGCAGGACATTCGTATCGGAAACTCCGCCCATGTGTCCCTTAAAATTGCAAATGAGGTCCTAACTACATCATTAGGACCCCTATTTGCATGGGAAACAAGCCGACTGCTTGTTTCAGGCAGATTCTTCGGCAACCCAGTGGTAGGCCCCTTCAAAATGTAGCTGGCCTCTTCGTCGGTATTAGTTGGGTGGTAAGGCTACCAACCCCATTTTGCGGCCATTATCTACCGCTACTGCTAGGCGATAGAAGTCAATATTATCCCCAGCTTCTGAGAAAGGACAGTACAATTTGTGTTTGTCCCTTTGATTTCCAGCTGTTTGATAGAATTGCTTATAGACATTCTAATACTGAATACTCTAAGTTTTGGCGTGTTATTTAAAACAATGGCCTAGAAATTGAGTTGACGCCGCGCCAGGGCTTTAGCGCCGGAAATTTAGCGCCGGCGCTAATTCCCTTGCGCGCGCCAAAAATTCAGTAGCGCCGCGCCCAGACGGCTGCCGGCGCTACTGGCGGGCGTGAGCGCCTCCCAATGGGCGCTGAGTGCCGAATTGCGGCGCTAATCCGGCGCTGCGGCACCCGATGCGGTGCGGCAGGCTGGGGAAGTGCAGGCCTCCTCCTTCAGTTAAGGAGGAGCTGCCTGCACCCGCCCGCTGTCCGTTCAAATATTGAAAAAATGAGCCCGGCACCTCGGACAAGTGCCGGGCTTGCAGGCCAGACGCATCTGTTCCGCGGGGGGGGGGGTGGAGGAGTCCGGGGAGGGAGGTGCGGGCAGGCAGCTGACGGGAAAGCGGCCGGCCGCCGCGCGACCTTAATGCGCCGGCGCTAACTCGGGGAAGACTCGGTTGCCAGAGTCTTAGTTGCGGCTGCCACGGGCGAGGCGGCCGCAACTGAATTTCGGCGCTGGGGCCCGTCGTCATGGCAACCGGGACGCTGCGCACACCGATGACGTCATCGGTGCCGGCGCAGCGCTACCGGCTTAACGCCGACGGAAGGGCCCCACTCAATTTCCCAACTGGCCATAACTCCGGCGCTAGGCCCTCTAGCGCCTCAAATGCGGCGCTAAGGCTACTCAATTTCTAGGCCACTGTTTTGTAATACTGAAGCCTCCAAGTTATTTTTTAAAAACTCTGATTTGCATCATGCCTATTGTTACAATTTCTAAGATTTTATAGAACGGCTTTCTTTTTTGACAGTTTCACAGCAATTCTCATAAGTGCACATTCTACTGCAGGAGCTGTGTCTTTTCAGTAACCTGTCCTTGCAGAGCTGAAGATACCAATTATCCTGCTTGTGGTTGTAGTTTAAATAATTAAATAAAAATCGTGACATTTTTTGGAGGTCCAGGCCACAAACCTGGCCTGAGTTCTCAGATGGGACCCACTTCCGCCACTCAGCGGTCAACCTCGGAGAGCTGGCAACTTTGAAACTTCTGGTGTTGGGAGTCCCCGACCCCTGCCCCCCCCAGACACACACACACCCCAAATGCCCTTGTTTGGGAAGGGGGTGCAAACTCCTCCAACAATTAATCAATAACTTGTTAATTTCCCTTTTTAAGGAAAGTGTGGATAATAATTCTCCAAATAGCATTTGAGCTTGACTTTGAATATTTGTAGATGGATTCCCAACAAACAATGCTTAATGATGTGACACTTCAAAAATACAGATTTCTACCAAACCCAATTAAACACAGTAACCTACAGAAGCTAAGATACATTTCCATCTCAATAGCCTCACACTATTGACACAATACCAGACTAACAGAACAGCAGAAAATAGAAGAATTTTCTATTTTTGCTGCTGCATCCTTTACATATTTAAATATGACCCATGACCTGAATTGTAGCTTGAATTGACAGGAGAAAATCCTTAGATTTGCATCATGTGAATGTCTGCAACAACGGCAAAACAAGGAAAAGTAGATTAGTTGTTTTTGGCGATGTAACAATGTCCTGACTGAGTTGGGTGCACAGACAAAGGTCAGGTATAGCTTGAGGATTTATCATAGTTTGCCACTGAAAGTTAAGAATTGCATGTTTCTGAAATCTGTGTTTGCTTCCTACAGAATCTAGGTCACAAATTCCTCCCAATAAAGGATTGTTGAGGTTTTGATGTATAAAGCATGCCTTCAGTTAACAACAGTTTAAAGAAAATGACATGCTGTTTCAGTGCTTTTCTGAGATTTCAATATCCTCGAGAAATACCCAATATTTTGAAGTGTTGGTTAATGCTAGGAATATTACAAAGACTAAGGCAGCAATTTTGCCGATCGAGGCGGGTCCAGGGCGGGAGAGGTCGTTGTGGGACTACGAGCCCGCTGTTGTCTACATCCTGCCGAGAAATAAGATTTTCCATTAATAGGGCTTGTTAAGCCCACCCTTCGCATTCTCCGACCCTATTACAAGGTGCTGGTCAGGTGACGTCAGCGCGGACGCTTCTTTTGCTGGTATATTTAAAGGGCCCATGGCCCCACTTCATTCCACTTCCTCAATTTCAAGCGTGCAGTGCAGAGATACTTTGTTTCCTTCAGGAAATGAGCTCACAAAGGCAGAGGGCTGCTCCTCGCTTCAGTGATGACTTCCTCCATGTTCTTGTGGAGGAAGTCAGAGCACACAGGGAGGTTCTCTTAACTGCCTGTGGGTGGAAGAGACCTCCCCAGGAGACCAAGGCAGCCTGGCTGCAAATAGCTGAGGGCGTCACAGGCAGGTGTGTGGTGATGTGGAACTGGGTTCAGTGCCACAAGCATTTTCATGATCTTCTACGATCTGGAAAAGTGAGTATAAAGCCACACTTACCTTCATGCTGCTGTGCCTGTTATCACTTCACCATCACTCAGCATTCCCACCCCTACTCCTGCACATCGCAACTCGATGCAACATCCCTTGCACCTTCACCCATCCCTCTCTATCTGTCTACATTATTGCATCCCCATCTTACTATGTACCCCTCACACTTACCCTCATCCTAATGTAACTTGTTAAAGCCACCCCACTCCATTATAGTCTCCCTTTAAAGATCTAACCCATCCATTCCTTACACTCATTCCATCACTCTCACTCAACCTTCTCTTATTTCCCTCCTTGCAGGAAAAGAGAGCTTACAACAAGAGGGAGATGGAGAGAATGGGAGGTAGACCTCAATCATTGGCCATTCTCACTATTGCAGAGGAGGCTGCACTGGACATCTCTGGAGCAGTGGACCAGCCGGAAGTGGGGGATGGAGATAGGGGCTCATTAGAACAAGCTGGTGACAGAATTATTTTCCATACACCTACATGTCATTCATCAGTCACTCATATGGGGGCTGATGTCAACAGGAATTGATTACTCTTAATGTGCATAATGGTATGTGTATGCAATGGACATATATATCTAATTGATATACTTAATCTCTCACAGGTCCATCAAGTGCCCCCCCCCCACCCAATGTCCATGAGGAACTGGAGGAGCACACCTCAGAGGAGGCTCCAGCCTCTGAGGGCACAGCGTCACCTCTGACAAGGCAAGCCAGCACAAGCACAGATACAATCACCTCAGTGGGATCGTTGCGAGATAGAGTAGTGTTGTCACCTGGTGTCTCATACATCATACGTCATCAAGTACAGATGGTGGAGACATTGACAGCAGTGGAGACACCTCGTTGGAGGGCGCAGGAGTCTCCTAGCTCTGCTCAGCTGCATGCAGATGCTGAGCTTCAGGGGCCATCAAGAAAGAGGGCGATCCTGGAGCTGGAGCAACAAGTGCAGGAGGCTCTGACTGGTTTTGTGACCGCGGTGACTGCGAGTGTGCAGGGAATGGAGGAGTCCATCTCCAGCATGAGCACCACCATGGCGCACACACTCACGACTGTTGGTTCTTCCATGGATAGGGTGACAACCTACATGAGGACACAATGCACCAGTTGCATGAGCATACTGTCTCAATTCAAAATAGATGGTCATCTATGGAGGATAGATGGTCATCTATGGAGGAGAGAAACCAGAGACACATAGACGTCCTTGCTAGGAGGAATGTCAGTATAGACATGAGTCCTCATGGCGCCACTGATGTGCAGCAAGGAGCTCTCCAGTTTCTTGCTAGCAGAGAAATGCGGTAGCCCATGAGAGGAATGATGGTGACAGGGGACATGGAAGTGGCGGCTCCTCTCCAAGCGCTCACACTTCAACCCCCTTGCTTACCCCTCAGTCAGAGCCCCAGATGCCTCCACGGACAGCAATGGCCAAGTCTGCCACTGTACAGTCGCAGGAGGAGCACACTTTGGCAGGACATAGGCTCCAAAACCTAGAGGACGACCGCAAAAGGCGGCTAAGCAGATGCAGCAAGGAAGCGAGCAGGCTGCCTCTATCTCTGCTGAAGCCACAGGGGTTGCAACATGTAGAAGCATTCGGAAAAGAAAGATGCCACACAAAGAGTCACAAGGGTAGTCACTTGGGTGTTTCTTTCAATGTTATTGACAGGTTTCTGTTAAAGTGAATTTGTGGAATAAATCTTTAAATTTGTTAACTTTGTGGTCCTTGGCAAATGTGTGTTGACACTTGGAAGTGGCAGAGTGGTTGGTCAGGACTATTTTAATCTCCACCAATGGTGGTGAGATTGATAAGATAGGGCTGGTCATTGTAGGAATGGTTTATGGTGTTGATGTGGGCTGATGCCAGTGTGGCAATGCACATGGCTGCCACCTATCTGTGTTTCATGAGCTTAACTAAATCTGGCTATGATGAGGTGATTCCTGGCCTCACGGGCAGCATTGTGGTCGTGTACTGGTGGCATTGGTACCACGGACTGCTCAAGGTCCTCATCATCTTTGTCCTCAAACTCATGCTCCTCCTCCTCCTCCGAAGAGGCTGTGAGCTCTGTACCTTCTTCCTCATGCAGCGCTAATCCTCGTTGCTGCGCTATGTTGTGCAGGGCGCAGCAGACCACAACGATTCTGGAGACTCTGGCTGGTGCGTACTGCAGGGCTCCTCCAGATCTGTCCAGGCATCTGAAGCGCAGTTTAAGCAATCCTATCGTCTGCTGTATGACACTTCTGGTGTAGATCAGGCTTTGATTGTAATGTTCCTCGGCCTCGTTTGTTGTCCTCCTCAAAGGGGTCATGAGCCACATCTGTAGTGGATAGCCCTTGTCTCCAAGCAGCAAGCCGGATAGATAGTTTGGAGGTCTGAAGAGCTAAGGAACAGTGGATTGATGCAGGATTTAGGAGTCATGGCAGCTCCTAGGGAACTTAACGCACACATGGAGAATGATCTTCTTATGGTTGCAGACTAGCTGCATATTGAGGGAGTGGAAGCCCTTGCGGTTGATAAACACTGCTGGGTTATGATGGCGTGCCCTGATGGCCACATGTGTGCTGTCGATTATGCCCTGCACCCATGGCAATCCAGCCAGAGCTGCAAAGCCAACCTCATGCTCAGCAGCACCAGCTTCATCAGTTGCAAAGTTTATACAATTCACTGACTTGTCAAATAGGGCATCAGTCACCTGTGTAATGCATCTGTGTGCAGCCGACTGTGAGATGTCGCAAATGTCTGCTGCAGATGCCTGGAAGGAGCCTGAGGCAAAGAAGTTGAGGGCAAGGGTGACTTTCACAGTTACTGGTAAGGGGTGTCCACCCGCTCCTTTGGGCTACAGCTGTTGCTCCAGCAATCTGCAAATGCCCACCACGACCTGGCGCGATAGCCTAAGCCTCCACTAGCACTGCTGTTCAGTCATGTTGAGGAAGCTCATCCTCAGCCTGTAAACCCTGTGCTGGGGGTATTGCCTCCGGCGAAGTCCAGCCCTGCACTGATGCCCTCTGCCTTGTGCAACATCAGGTGGTTGAGGTGAAGGTTGGCGCTCTTGCTGTTGTTGCTGCTGCTGGGGTGCCTGGTTCTGCTGGTGTTGGGGCTGATCGTGGTCAGATTCTGAGGACCAAGGTGAGAGAGTGCAAACCATACCCATTCTGATGTAATAGACGGCAGGTGACGGAGAGATGACAGAAGCAAATCTGTCAATGATGAGAGAGGTTGTTCCAATGAGGTGGCATTGGATAGAGAATTGGCTCAAAACACTTGCAAGCTGCACAAATATATGTCTTCCAAAATCAGTAACCAACAGTTCCTGAGCTCTGAAGCTGAACAGCTACAGCATGGTATCCTCTATACAACTTCTGCAGCTGTCAGGTAATCAGATAATTCAATGCAGAGCCAACTCAGGACATGCTGAGCTGACGTGTTCCCTGAGCCACAGGTAACCCGTGGGGGAGCACATAAAATTGAAATGTAGGCTTAAAATAACAGTTAATTGGATGTTAACAACCCATGAAATGATATCAATTTCCTCCCCTGTCGGGTTCCCTACCCACTGTCAATCTTTGCTATTTTGACAGCTGACCCGCCTCCAAACCTGCCCTCTAAGCGCCGGCAAAATTCAGCCCTTAGAATTCCAATGAGACACTCTATGGAATCAGACTTCTATGGCATTTTGGGGGAGAAATTCAGTATTGCCCCGTTTGGGGCGCTATTATTGGCGGTGCACAAAGTTTAGCGCCTGGCGCTAATTATCGCCTCCAACAGCAAACTTGGCTTTTATCGCCCCTGGAGGTGATTGGAGCACTAAATCAGGCGCTACACACCTCTCTTAAGGTGCTAAGGCAGAGGAGCGAGGAGCTACCTCACAGCGCTGGCGAAGCACATGTGATTTCAGTCAGCAATGTAACACAGACACACTGGCACCATCCAGTTCTTAAAGGGGAGTTCTGACGAATGGTCATCGACCTGAAACGTTAAATCTGTTTCTTTCTTCACAGATGCTGCTTGACCTGCTGAGTTTCTCCTGCATTTTCTGTTTTTATCTTAAAGGGGAGGGATGATCTTGCTCTGCATCCACATCCTGCTCATTGCAGCCTTGAATCTCGGCCTGACTCTCGGCCTGGAGAGACCTGTACATCAAATCTGCTGGAAAGAACAATGGAGAGAACCAGGGGAACAGCTCAGAGTGCAGACCCCATAGTCTCTTCTAAATCGATACAAGGAAGGGCAAATCAAAACCAACCTGCAAAGTGCTGCTCAGTACCCAAAACTCCTTCACACAGCGTTGAATCGCTCCAGAAGTTTCTCTCTCTCTCTCAGAATGTGTGGTGCAAAAATGTCACCGACAAAAAAAGGCAGGAAGTGGTCTCCTTTAAATAGCGCACCCCTAGTCCCTTTCTGACAGCAGGACGCTCCCCTCAACCTGTCGTTGCTAGCGGCAGGCGGTAAGGCAGGGGGCAGCACTCAATTTCTGGTCCGGGGCGCTAACGGGGCGTTGCGTACTCGGCTGACGTCACGATCTGCCGGCGCAGGAGATCGTGGCGGTATTGTTTAGCGCCGCCGCAAAATGTCCGGTCAATTTCGCGAGAGGCGCAGATATCGCCGCGCCCGGGCGCTAGTTGCTTTGTGCCCCACTTAGCGCCCTCTTAAGGCACTAACGGGTGGCGCTACCAAATGAATTTTTCCCCCTTAGTTTTTAATCCGAAACATTTCAATTTTATTTGACATTTTTCGCATAATCTTTGTAAAGAATAATTGTTGAATAGACTATTGCGATCCATCTGCACATGGAACCAATTTGTTTTGCACAGCCTAGGCTTACGAAAACATTATTCATTTTGCTTTAAAAATGTATTTACATTGCTAGACTCAGCATTGCATTGTACTGAAGGAAGCCACTCGTGGAGCTCAATGTGCTATTGTTTTAATGCGGTTATGGATGTTAGATACACTGGGATACACAGCAGGTAGACCACAGTCTGTTGCTGGGGTCGGTGTTTTGTTTTGGACTGTATAATGATTTTCCACTATTCAGCAGCTTCTGTTTGCCAATTGCTGTTGCCTTTATCACTCACATGCAAATTAAGTGTTCATGACAGAAGTCTTGGAATTCCAGTCTAGAAAATCTCAGGTTAGCTGCCATCAACATAATGACTACAACAGTGCTACCACTGTCATTTCATCATAGCTCATTATACTGCTATGCAACCTTGCATCAATTTCAAAGGGTTCTTATCCCTGAAGTTTTTGTAGCATTGTTGTATTTTTAGTTGATGTAAATTAGTTGTATATACACACCATACAAATGAGGATGAATGCTACATTGCCGATCGTTGGTGTGGTCTTTCTTACACTTCACAAGAATTTTAACCTCCAAGATCAATTTAGGGAACATGTAGAAATGTGTGGAAAAATCAAGCAAAGCCAGCATGGATTTTTTAAAAGCATGTTCGACAAACTTAACAGAGGTTTTTGAATCATAGAAATTTACGACATAGAAGGATGCCATTTGGCCCATCATGTCAGTGCCGGCTGAAAAAGAGCTATCCAGCCTAATCCCACTTTCCAGCTCTTGGTCCATAGCCCTGTAGGTTACAGCACTTCAAATGCATATCCAAGTACATTTTATATGTGATGAGGGTTTCTGCCTCTACCACCCTTTCAGGCAGTGAGTTCCAGACCACCCTCTGGGTGAAGAAATTTCTCCTCATCGCCCCTCTAAAACTTCTACCAATTACTTTAAATCTATGCCCCCTGGTTATTGACCTATCTGCTAAGGGAAATAGGTCCTTCCTATCCACTCTATCTAGGCCCCATATAATTGTATGCACCTCAATTAAGTCTCCCCTCAGCCTCCTCTGTTCCAAAGAAAACAACCCCAGCCTATCCAATCTCACCTCATAGCTAAATTTCTCTAGTCCTGGCAACATCCTCGTAAATCTTATCTGTACCTTCTCTAGGGCAATCACATCTTTCCTCTAATGTGGTGACCAGAACTGTATGCAGTGCTCTAGCTGTGACCAGCTAGTGTTTTATACAGTTCAAGCATGACATCCCTGCTCTTATATTCTATGCCTCAGTTAATAAAGGAAAGTATCCTGTATTCCTTCTTAACCACCTTATCTACCTGTCCTGCTACCTTCAGGGATCTGTGGATATGCACTCCAAGGTCCCTCTGTTCCTCTACACGTCTCAGTATGAAGGGATATTTACTAGTCCTGGCCCCTTTAGAGCTACCCAGGATCAGACATGTTTCTCAGACGTTCACTTTCAACTAAAGTTTGAGGTAGCCGAATCCTAAAGACGCTTAATTGGGTCCTAAAGGAAAGAAACAACCCGAGAATGTTACCATCCTCCAGATAGCGCTTTTAATGGCCCAGAAATTCGGGTCTCCACAGGTGAGCACGCATGGGGTACTCACCCGTAAGCCCAATGGAAGTGCCGGTTTCCTGCATGCACTGCGCATGTGCGGGAAACCAGCACTTCTGTTCCCCTGAAAGAAGAGGTTCAGAGGCCGAACGCATGCACAGGAGAGGCTGCACGTGTGCATCGAAATTACGTTTTTTTTGCAGGTTTTTGCGGGAGGGTAAGTCTCCAGAAGTTAGACATGTAAAAAGCAGTTGCAAGGCCTGCTTTTTACAAGGTAAGTGGTGAATTAATTAAAATTAAAACATTTTTCCACAAGTTTATTATTTTTAAATACTTTAAAGAAAGGTAAGTTTATTTTTAGCCCCGCTGGAAAATGTAATTAATTTTTTCAAAAATTTTAATTATTGTTTAAAATAGTTATTTCATGTAATTTATCATTTATTTTAAAAATGTGATGGTTTCTTAAAAATTTATTTGAAGATTTAGTGATGTTCTGGGGCTTGTAGTATTTATAGGTTTGACAGGTCTTCCTGTCAAACTTATGAATGAAGCATTCCCTGCTACCATTGGTTCTCCATGGCCCATGTGACCCCAGGGGACGCATCGAACTAACTGCGCCCCTGGGATATGCAAGCACTGCGCGCCGGCAGTTGGAGGAGGCCCAGGATCGCAATTCCACGGGGGCTCACAGTTCAACGGCCAGCGCGCAAGGTAAGTGCAGGTCAGGGGCTTGCACCCGCGGGAAGCCCCCGACCCGAATTTCTGGGCCAATAAGTTTAGCTAGACTGTAATTTCCCGGATATTATGAGCCCGGAAAACTCTCTCAGAATTCTGTAACTCTTCATGAAAGAGTGTACAGAGATTGAGTTTGCGAGTTATTGATAAAGACTTATGTGAGACAATTCTAAAAATATATAGAGATTTATTAAAAGAACCGACATGCAATTTACAGTTGGTGAATCATTCAATCGCAACGTTAGCAGTTCTAAAAAGACAAAAAATACTATCTTTTTATTAACAGAAGATCTTACTTTTAAATCTTAACTTCGCTACAGCATTACAGTTCTTAAAGTTTTCTATAGAGGATATCCATCAATATCAAATACCTTTGATCCCCGAGGTACAAAGAGTTGGAGACCACAGAGCCACCTCTGTAGCCGAGAATCACTTTGCCCGGTCAAAGCGAGTCTGATATCCCATTTGAAACTTCAATATTTATACCCTTTTTCAGTGATATTTCCTTTAAGGTTTTCTGCTGATGCTAATTAATTATCCCTATTCATCTTTCTGCCAACCTCTGCAATTCTTACTGTTACATCAGCTTGTAATATTCCAGAATCTTGTCTCATCTCCAGGTGTTCTGAGTTTACCATATAAAACAGTGTGAAGGGCAGGTGTCCCTTATTTTATGTCATCTTTACAAGGGCAGATGTTCCTTATCTTATGTGCCATCTTTACGAAGTTTAAATTTGAACACCTTATCCAGGGTGAACCATTGTTTTTGTTCCCAAAGGTCAGCCTGTTGGAGCCATGCACCTTCTGTTTCAATATGATTATTTATTCAGGGTCAACAACTGTCTTATCTCAATAGCCAGAATTCTTTCATAGCTATTTCCTAGTTAGGTTTCTAAATTTCCAAACCCAGTTTGTCATGTTTAAATAAGGCCAGAATTCTTTCATAAGATAGTGTATTTTTCTAAATAGGTTATAGGGTTCATTCCTTCACAAGTATCCTACCATTTACTGTATATTCCCTTGCCTTGTTAGCCCTCTCCAAATGCATTACCCCACACTTCTCCAGATTGAAATCCACTTTTCTGCCCACCTGACCAGTCCATTGATATCTTCCTGCAGTCTACAGCTTTCTTCCTCACTATCAACCACACGGCCAATTTTTGTATCCTGTGCAAACTTCTTAATCATGCCCCCTACATTGAAATCTAAATCATTGATAAATACCACAAAAACCAAGGGACCTAGTTCTGAGCCCTGTGGAACCCCCTTGGATGCAGCCTTCCAGTCACAAAGACACCTGTCGACCATTACCCATTGCTTCCTGCCACTGAGCCAATTTTGGAGCCAACTTTCCCTTGGATCCCATGGGCTTTTACTTTTCTGACCAGTCTGCCGTGTAGGACCATTTCAAAGGCCTTGCTAAAATCCATGTAGACTACATCAAACATGCTCCCCTCATCAACCCTCCTTGTTACCTCCTCAAAAAATTCAATTAAGTAATTCAGATACAACCTTCTCTTAACAAATCCATGCTAACTGTCCTTGATTAATCCATGCCCTTTTGTAAATTATGTTTAATACAGTCCCTCAGAATTTTTTCTAGTAATTTGCCCACCAACGAGGTTAGGCTGATTGACCTGTAACTACTCAGTCTATCCCTTTCTCCCTTTTTATACAATGGTACAACGTTAGCAGTCGCCCAGTCCTCCGGCACCACGCCTGTAGCCAAAGAGGATTGGAAAATGATGGTCAGAGCCTCTGCTATTTCATCCCTTGCTTCTCTTAACAAGGCGCAGATGAAGTAACTGTATAAATAAAAGAAATGCAATAGATGTAGTGTGTATGGATTTTCAGAAGGCGTTCGATAAGGTATCTCACAGGATGCTTATTATGAAGATTTAGGCATATGGCATGAGGAAGAGTAGCAGCATGAATTGAAAGTTGGTTGACAGGAAACAAAAGGCTACAGATATTGTTCAGATTTGACAAGGGTTAGAAATGTTACCCCAGGGGTGAGCACTGGGTCAATTTAGCAAACAGCAAGAAGAAATGTAAAAGGCTTCAGGAGGACATAAATGAGTTGGTAAAATGGCCATGCAGATGGCAGATTCAACTTGATGCAAAGAGATGTGAGGTGATGCATTTGGGAGGAAAAACAATGAATGGGATTATAAACCTGAAGGAAAGATGCTGAAAGGCGTGAAGAAACAGAGAGACCTCGGGGTGCAATTACCTAATTTGTTGAAAGTTTGAGTGCAAGTAGATAAAAGCACAAAAAATACCAATAGCATTTTTTAAATAAATCATAGCATGCACTACAAAAAGAAAGTGGTTTTGACAACTTAAAGAGACAATGATTAGACTACAGTTAGAGCAGTTCTGAGTATTCCATTAAAGAAAGGACAGTGAAGCCATAGAGAACATAGAGCATAGAATCACCAGGATGATGCTTGGAATGGGAAAATATAGTTATCAGGAGAGAATCCAAATACTGGGACTGTTGCCTCTCTCCCCCTTCAAGATGCTCCTTAAAACCTATTTCTTCCTGTCCTAATATCGTCTTATGTGGCTCGGTGTCAAAATTTGTTTGGTAACGCTCTTTTGAAGTGCTTGGGATGTCTTACAATGTTAAAGGTGGTATATAAATGCAAGTTGTTGTTGTTGAAGCACAGAAAGTGAAAAGGAGATTTATGTAGAGGTTTTAAAATTATGAATGGTTCTGGTAGGGTGAAAAGCGAAAGACTATGAAGTGGAAATCAGCCCTCAGTGCAGCCATTTTACGAGCATAAAATGGGCGTAACAAGGGCCAATTTCTGGGACCAACATCCTGCGCACAAAGTATGCCTGACAGATGTCCAACCCGATATTGGATTGGGCCATTTTTCAGGCATCCCTAGCAGCCACCTAAAACAGGTGTTAGGCTCCTTACATATGTAAATGAGGGGCTAACACTGTTTTAGATCCCCTCCAGGAAACTGGCTCAAAAATGTGCCTAAATGAATTTCCACCCATATTTCTTTTGGTTTGGAAGTCAGTTACGAGAGGTGATCAATTTTAAATTGTCACTAAGAAAGTGAAGGAAGAGCTTGAGAGGAATTTGTTTATGCAGAGAGTTGTTAAAACATAGAATGCTTCGACACAGGGAATAATTGAGGCAGAGATTATTGCATCTTGTAAAGGAAGAGTAGATATTTGAAGCAGTGAATGATATAGGGCTAAGGAGAGAGACCATGACAGTGGGATTTGTTCTTGATTGCTCTAGCAAACAGCCAGCATAGACACAATATACTGAATGACCTCCTTTGGTCCTGCCTGTATACTTTTATGGCTCTTGCAATGACCTGTAAAGGACAAATACTTAGGAGGTACGGCTAGTGAGTATCCCCACCAACATGTGAAAGGAGACAATGCACGTGCCTGGTGCTGTACTGTAACACAGCATTTGTCCCTTGGTTGATTTTCTAATGCCTCATGTATCCTGTTCCAGTTTTACTGTCAATTCTGGCATTGCTTGTCCTTCTTTAGCTTTCCCTATTGTTCCTTGCCTGTCCATTTTTTGTTTAGACAGTTAATAAGGCTGTAAAAAAGCAAACCGAGCACTGGGGTTCATTTCTAGAGGGATAGAAT
The DNA here is from genome assembly GCF_052327205.1 of Somniosus microcephalus. Taxonomy (NCBI): domain Eukaryota; kingdom Metazoa; phylum Chordata; class Chondrichthyes; order Squaliformes; family Somniosidae; genus Somniosus; species Somniosus microcephalus. Next base: position 35,675,499 of record NC_140996.1, read on the forward strand.
TGAAAAGCAGAGAAGTCATGTTAAACTTGTACAGAACCTTGGCTACACCACACTTGTTCTGTGCACAGTCTCCATATTATAAAAGGATATGGAGGAATTAGGGAAAGGACAAAAAAGGTTCAGAAGAAGGGTTCCAGAACTGAGAGGTAATAAGAATCAGCAAATATTGAACAGGCTGGACTCTTTCCTCCAGAAAAAAGAAGGCAGAGGGTTGACCTGATAGAGATCTTTAACATTATGAAGGGGTTCGATAGGGTAGATGTAAATGTTTCCACTTGTCGGGAAGACCAAAACTAGAGGCCATAAATATAAGATAGTCACTAAAAATCAAATAGGGAATACAAGAGAAAGTTTTTTTTACCTAGTAAGTGGTAAGAATGTAGAACACACTACCGCAAGGAGTAGTTGAGGCAAATAACATTGTTGCAATTAAGGGGAAGCTAGATAGGCACATGAGGGAGAAAGGAATAGAAGGATATGCAGATAGGGTTTGATGGAGAGGGGTGGGAGGAGGCTCTTGTGGAACATAAACACCGGCTTAGGCCAGTCAGGCCAAATGATCTGTTTCTGTGCTGAGACTCAATTTAACTCAATGTAACTGTGGTTCTGATCAGACCCACCATCTTAATCAAGTAAGTTCTGACTAAAATATATCATTATGTAATGAGAAAGGATTAATTAGCAATCTTGTTGTGCGAGGCCCCTTGGGTCGGAGCGATCATAATATGATAGAATTTTTCATTAAGATGGAGAGTGAAGTAGTTGACTCAGAGACTAGGGTCCTGAATTTAAATAAAGGACACTACGATGGTATGAGGTGCGAGTTGGGTAGGATTCATTGGGGAATGTCACTCAAAGGGTTGACGGTGGATAGGCAATGGCAAACATTCAAAGATCGCATGGATGAAATACAGAATTTGTTCATCCCAGTTTGGCATAAAAATAAAACAAAAAAGGTGACTCAACCGTGGCTAACAAGGGAAATTAGGGATAGCATAAGATCTAAGGAGAGGACATATAAATTGGCCAGAAAAAGCAGTAAACCTGAGGATTGGGAGCAGTTTAGGATCCAACAAAGGAGGACAAAGGGATTAATTAAGAGGGGGAAAATAGAGTATGACAGTAAGCTTTCAGGGAACATAAAAACTGACTGTAAGAGCTTATATAGATATGTGAAGAGAAAAAGATTGGTGAAGTCAAGCATAGGTCCCTTGCAGTCAGAATCAGGGGAATTTATAATGGGGAACAAAGAAATGGCAGACCAATTAAATATATACTTTGGTTCTGTCTTCACAAAGGAGGACACAAATAACCTCCCAAAGATGTCGGGTAACATAGGGTCTAATGAAAGGGAGGAAATGATAGAAATCAATATTTGTAGGGAAATGGTGTTAGAGAAATTGATGGGATTGAGGGCCGATAAATCCCCAGTGCCTGATAATCTACATCCTAGGGTACTTAAGGAAGTGGCCCTATAAATAGTAGATGCATTGCTGGTCATCTTCCAAAATTCGATAGACCCTGGAATAGTACCCATGGATTGGCGGGTAGCTAATGTTACCCCACTGTTCAAAAAGGGTGGTAGAGAGAAAACGGGGAATTACAGACTGGTAAGCCTCCAGTGGGGAAAATGCTAGTGTTCATTATAAAGGATGTAATAGCAGAGCACTTGGAAAAAAGTGACCGGATCGGACAAAGTCAACATGGCTTTAGAAAAGATAAATCATGCTTGACTAATCTACTGGACGTTTTTGAGGATGTAACTGGTAAAATAGATAAGGGAGAACCAGTGGATGTGGTGTATTTGGATTTTCAAAAGGCTTTTGATAAGGTCCCGCATAAGAGATTAGCGTGCACAATTAAGGCACATGGGATTGGGGGCAAGGTATTGACTTGGATAGCAAACTGGTTGGCAGACAGAAAGCAAAGAGTTGGAATAAATGGCTCTTTTTCCGAGTGGCAGGCAGTTTACTAGTGGGGTACCACAGGGATCGGTCCTTGGACCCCAGCTATTCACAATATATATTAATGATCTGGACGAGGGAACTAGATGTAATATCTCCATGTTTGCAGAAGACACAAAGCTGTGTGTGTGTGTGTGTGTGCTATGAGGAGGATGCCGAGAAGCTCCAGTATGATTTGGACAGGTTGGGTGATTGGGCAGAAGCATGGCAGATGCAATATAACGTGGATAAATGCGAGGTTATCCACTTTGGTGTCAAAAACAGGAAGGCAGATTATTATCTAAATGGCAATAGATTGGGAGAAGGGGAAGTGCTCCGGGACCTGGGCGTCCTTGTGCACCAGTCGCTGAAATTAAGCCTGCAGGTGCAGTAGGCGGTTAAGAAGGCAAATGGTATGTTGGCCTTCGTAGCGAGAGGGTTTGAGTACAGGAACAAGGATGTCTTGCTGCAGTTGTACAGGGCCTTGGTGAGGAAGGATGTTCCTGATGGTCGGGGAGTCCAGAACCAGGGGTCACAGTCTAAGGATAAGGGGTAAGCCATTTAGGACTGTAATGAGGAGGAATTTCTTCACCCAGAGAGTGGTGAACCTGTGGAATTCTCTGCCAAAGAAGGCAGTAGAGGCCAATTCATTAAATATATTCAAGAAGGAGTTTGATATATTTCTTAAGGCTAAAGGGATCAAGGGATATGGGGAGAAGGCAGGAACAGGGTACTGAATTTGGATGATCAGCCATGATCTCATTGAATGGCGGAGCAGGCTATGGGGGCCGAATGGCCTACTCCTGCTCCTATCTTCTATGTTTCTATGTCTATGTTTCTATCATCCACTCATATCTTCCCTACTACCAACTTTTTTTTAAAGGACATTGGATTTTTGTGGTTCTTTCACATACCTTCTCAAGCAGCTGTATTCCTCAACTTAGAAGTACTGCTTGTGGCCTTCCTGTACTATTGCTCCACCTAGGAACTGTAAAATCTTGAAAGGTGCCACTTGCCTTGGATATGATAAATCTTCAATAAGTCACATTTACACATTGGCCACCATGGATAGCACACATGCAGCTGCATTAATGTAGAAATAAAAATGATACTATTGGAATGTTTTATTTCCCCTCACCGTTTATTTAAAATCAGACTAGCCCAGAAAAAAGAAGGAACAGTTGACACCTTGATGAGTATGTAGTGGTTGTTTGTTCGATTTGCCATGATGTTCAAATGCAAAATCAATCAGTCAATTGCCATCATGACAGTAGAAATACAAAACAGCATTTTGAGTCAAATCACACTGGTTCTGAGGCAAACTATCCAAGAGGTTCTCAATTGAAAATGGAGAAAATTAACTCTAGCAGTTGATTTCAATCATTGCTACAATGTGCTAATGCATTAAATAGCCAGTATCATGCTACAGATACATTGCTAGGCTGGGACATTTTTCAGAACTGCTCTCGCTCTGCTTCACCAAGTTACTTCACCAAAGGTCTGCCGGAAAAAAAACATTTATGCTCATAAACGGGGTTTCTGCCACACTTCCAGCAAAGTAACACCGGCGGAGCGGGAGCAGCTCCAAGCGATGTCCTGGATCTAGAAATTGTAACCTAATGAAACGTAGGAAATTTTCCAGTGATAAAACTTGGTAAAACAATAGCTAATTTCCCTTATATAAAAACAGAAAATGCTGGAGATACTCAGCAGGTCAGGCAGCATCTGTGAAGAGAGAAACAGAGATAACGTTTCAGGTCGATGACCTTTCGTCAGAACTGGAAAAAAGCAGGAAATGGAACAGATTTTTAAGCAAGTGTAGGGGCTGGGAAATGGGGGAAGGGGATGAAAGAACAAAAGGGAAGGTCTGTGATAGGATAGAAGGCAGGAGAAGTTAAGAGACATTAAGAGATATTCAAGGCAAAAGGAGATGGTAATGGGACAGGTTAAGAAACAAAGGATGGCTCTAGATGAAGTGTAAATTGCGCTGGCAGAATGAAAGACAGCTGCCATGTGGGAGAGAAGAACAGAAGGCACAAACAAAAAGTGTGGATAAAAAATATATATATGGTAGGGGCCGAGGTTAGGATCTGAAGTTGTTGAACTCTATGTTGAGTCCAGAAGGCTGTATAGTGCCTAATCGAAAGATGAGGTGCTGTTCCTCGAGCTTACGCTGAGCTTCTGTGGAACAAAGCAAGAGGCCGAGGACGGTGAGGTCTGAGTGGGATGAGAGCAGTGAATTAAAGTGACAGGCAACCGGAAGCTCGGGGTCCCCCATACGGACTGAATGGAGGTGTTCCGCAAAGCGGTCACCCAATCTGCGTTTGGTCTCCCCAATGTCATAGAGTCATAGAGTCATAGAGTTTTACAGCACAGAAAGAGGCCCTTCGGCCCATCGTGTCCGCGCCGCCCATCCACCCCTGTCCTGTCTAATCCCATTTTCCAGCATTTGGTCCATAGCCTTGTATGCAATGGCATTTCAAGTGCTCATCCAAATGCTTCTTGAATGTTGTGAGGGTTCCTGCCTCTACCACCCTTTCAGGCAGTGAGTTCCAGATTCCAACCACCCTCTGGGTGAAAAAGTTCCTCCTCAAATCCCCTCTAAATCTCCTGCCCCTTACCCTGAATCTATGCCCCCTTGTTATTGACCCCCCTACTAAGGGGAAAAGTTCCTCTTTATCTACCCTATCTATGCCCCTCATCATTTTGTACACCTCAATCAGGTCCCCCCTCAGCCTTCTTTGCTCCAAGGAAAACAACCCCAGCCTGTTTAGTCTTTCTTCATAGCTGAGGCGCTCCATCCCAGGTAACATCCTGGTGAATCTTCTCTGCACCCTCTCCAAAGCAATCACATCCTTCCTATAGTGAGGCGACCAGAACTGCACACAGTACTCCAGCTGTGGCCTCACCAGCGTTTTGTACAGCTCCATCATAACCTCCCTGCTCTTATATTCTATGCCTCGGCTAATGAAGGCAAGTATCCCATATGCCTTTTTAACCACCTTATCTACCTGTTCCGCTGCCTTCAGAGATCTATGTACATGTACACCAAGGTCCCTCTGACCCTCTGTACTTCCTAGGGTCCTACCACTCATTGTGTATTCCCTTGCCTTATTTGTCCGTCCAAAATGCATCACCTCGCACTTTTCAGGGTTAAATTCCATTTGCTACTTTTCCGCCCATCTGACCAACCCGTTTATATCGTCCTGTAGCCTGAGGCTTTCCTCCTCGCAATTTACCACCCCACCAATTTTCGTGTCATCTGCGAACTTACTGATCATACCTTTTACATTCTCATCCAAATCATTTATGTAGATCACAAACAACAAGGGACACAGCACCGATCCCTGAGGTATCCCACTGGACACAGGCTTCCAGTCACAAAAGCATCCTTCGACCATTACCCTCTGCCTCCTGCCACTCAGCCAGTTTAGGATCCAACGCGCCAAGGCACCCTGGATCCCATGGGCTCTTACCTTCTTGACCAGTCTCCTATGCGGGACTTTGTCAAAAGCTTTACTGAAGTCCATGTAAACCACATCCACAGCATTTCCCTTATCCACCCCCCTAGTCACCCCCTCGAAAAATTCAATCAGATTTGTCAGACATGATTTACCCTTGACAAAGCCATGCTGACTATCCCCGATTAATCCTTGCCTCTCCAAGTGGAGACTAATTTTGTCCCTCAGAATTTTTTCCAATAATTTCCCTACCACAGATGTTAGGCTCACTGGCCTGTAATTCCCTGGTTTATCCCTGCTACCCTTCTTGTATAATGGTACTACATTAGCTGTTCTCCAGTCCTCTGGTACATCCCCTGTGGCCAGAGAGGTTCTGAAAATGTGTGTCAGAGCCCCTGCAATCTCCTCCTTTGCCTCCCACAGCAGCCTGGGATTCATCTCGTCCGGGCCTGGGGATTTATCCACTTTTTGGCCTGCTAAAACCGCTAGCACCTCCTCCCTCTCGATGCTAATATGTTCAAGTATGTCACAGTCCCCTTGCCCGATTTCTATGTCTGCATCGTCTCTCTCCATAGTGAACACAGATGCAAAAAATTCATTTAAAACCCCGCCTACATCATCTGGCTCTACACACAGATTGCCACTTTGGTCCCTAATGGGCCCTACCCTTTCCCTGGTTATCCTCTTGGCCTTAATATACTTATAAAACATCTTAGGATTTTCCTTTATTTTGCTCGCCAGCGTTATTTCATGGCCCCTCCTCGCCCTACTAATTTCTTTTTTAAGTATGCCCCTGCACTTTTTATACTCCTCTAGGGCTTCTTCCGTCTTTAGTCTTTTGTAACTGCCAAAAGCCCCCCTTTTATTTCTAATGCATTTTTGTATATCCCTTGTCATCCAAGGTTCCCTTTGCTTGTTGGTCCCACCCTTGACCTTTACAGGAACATGTTGGCGTTGTACTTTCTCTATTTCCCTTCTGAAAGTCTCCCACTGTCTTGATGTGGATTTTCCTATAAGTAGCTGCTCCCAGTCCACTTTGGCCAGATCCTGCCTTATCATATTAAAATTGGCCTTCCCCCAATTTAGAACCCTTATTTCCGGGCCGTCTTTGTCTTTTTCCATGACCACCTTAAAGCTCACCGAATTATGGTCACTATCGCCAAAATGCTCTCCTACTGACACTTCCACCACTTGCCCGGCTACATTCCCCAGAATTAGGTCCAGTATCGCCCCCTCTCTTGTAGGACTTTCTACATGTTGGCTCAAAAAGCTCTCCTGGATGCACTTTAAGAATTCTGCACCCTCTAAGCCTTTCACACTCTGACTATCCCAATTTATATTGGGGAAGTTGAAATCCCCCACTATTATTACCCTATTATTTTCGCACTTTTCTGAGGTTTGCCTACATATCTGTTCCTCTATCTCCCCCTGACTGTTTGGGGGCCTATAGTACACTCCCAGCAAAGTGCTTGCCCCCTTTTTGTTTTTAAGTTCTACCCATATGGCCTCATTAGAGGAACCCGCTAATATATCATCCCTCCTTACAGCAGTAATTGACTCCTTAATTAATATTGCAACACCCCCTCCCCTTTTACACCCCCCTCTGTCTCGCCTGAAGATTCTATACCCCGGAATATTGAGCTGCCAGTCCTGACCCTCCCTCAACCATATCTCCGTGATAGCAACAATATCGTACTCCCATGTGTTCAACAACAACTTCAGTTCGTCCACCTTATTTGCAAGACTCCTTGCATTAAAATAAATGCCTTCCAGCCCTGCCATATTCCCTTTTGCCTTCGCATATTTGCTCTGCCTTGTTTTTTTCTCTGTATTTGGCTGTAAATCACCCCCTGCTATTGCTCCACTCTGTACCCCATCCCCCTGCCAAGTTAGTTTAAACCCCCCCCAGCAGTGCTAGCAAACCTCCCCGCAAGGATATTGGTTCCCCTCTGGTTCAGGTGTAAACTGTCCGACTTGTACAAGTCCCACCTTTCCCAGAAGCAGACCCAGTGATCCAGGAAACTAAAGCCCTCCCTCCTGCACCATCCCTTTAGCCACGCATTCATCTGTTCTATCTTCCCATTCCTATACTCACTAGCACGTGGCACCGGGAGTAATCCAGAGATTACAACCTTTGAGGTCCTGCTCTTTAATCCTTCACCTAGCTCCCTAAATTCTTGCTGCAGGACCTCATCCCTCTTTTTACCTATGTCGTTGGTACCAATGTGGACCACGACCTCTGGCTGTTCACCCTCCCCCTCCAGAATGCCCTGCAGCCGCTCAGTGATATCCTTGACCCTGGCACCAGGGAGGCAACAAACCATCCTGGATTCACGTCTACGGCCACAGAAACGCCTATCTGTTCCCCTTACTATAGAATCCCCTACCACTATTGCTCTCCCACTCTTTTTCCCCCCTTCCTGGGCAGCAGGAGCACCCCCAGTGCCAGGAAGTTGGCTGCTGCTGCCTTCCCCTGGTGAGTCATCCCCCTCAACAGTATCCAAAGCGGCATACCTGTTTGAGAGGGGAATGGTCACAGGGGTCTCCTGCACTACCTGCCTGCTTCTATTGCTCCTCCTGGTGGTCACCCATTTCCTATCTTCCTGTGCAGCCCTTCCCTGCGGTGTGACCAACTCACTAAACGTGTTATCCACGAACCTCTCAGCATCGTGAATGCTCAACAACCCATCCACCCGCAGCTCCAGCGTAGAGGAGGCCACATCGTGAGCAGCGAATACAGTATACTAGATTGCAAGAAGTACAAGTAAATCGCTGTTTCAACTGGAAGGGGTGTTTGGGGCTGAAATAAAGAATAGATTTGCCTTTCTAATCTAGGCTTTATTAACTTTAAAAACCCAGTAGCACATCTTTCAACACCAGTCTCCAACAATGACTAGAGAGAACTGAATTTAAGATGGCCACCACAAATCACCTGACATCCACTACCAATGAGTTTACAACATATATCTCAAGGTAGAAACAAACAACCAATTACAATACTTCTTACTAATACAGAGAACAACCACCCCATTCACCAATCACAATACTTCTTATTAAACATAGGAAATAATCACCACAGGGGCCCTGGACAGTGGGAAGGGGGGAGGTATAAGGGCATGTGTTGCATCTCCTGTGCTTGCATGGGAAGGTGCTAGGTGAAGGGGAAGGGGTGTTCGGGGTGATAAAGGAGTGGACTAGGGTGTCGTGGAGGGAGTGGTCCCTACGGAATGTTGAAAGGGAAGGTGAGGGCAAGATGTGTTTGGTAGTGGGATCACACTGGAGGTGGCAGAAATGGCGGAGGATGATCCATTGAATGTGGAGGCTGGTGGGGTGAAAGTTGAGGACAAAGGGAACTCTATCGTGGTTCCGGGAGGGAGGGGCGGGGTGAGGGCAGAAGTGCGGTAGATAGAACGGACACAGTCAAGGGCCATGTCAACCACTGTAGAGGGGAATCCTCGGTTGAGAAAAAAGGAAGACATGTCGGAAGCACTGGTATGGAATGAGTGGAGTCAAAGGAGAAGTTGTTCAATGTGAGAACAAGTTCAGCCAGGCGGAGGAGGGTGGTGGTGGATGGGGACTGGTTGGGCCTCTGTTCAAGGAAGAAGCGGAGCGCCCTCAAGCCATCCTGGTGGGGGATGGAGGTGTAGAGGGATTGTACGTCCATAGTGAAAAGGAGGCGGTTGGGGCCAGGAAACTGGAAACTGTTAAAGTGGCAGATGTAGGTGGGAAGAGATTGGACAAGGGGAGAAAAAATAGAGTTGAGATAGGAAGAGATAAGTTCCGTGGGGCAAGAACAGGCTGAAACGATGGGTCTACCAGGGCAGTCCTGTTTGTGGATCTTGGGATGGAGGTAGAAGCGGGCTGTGTGGGGTTGAGGGACTATGAGGTTGGTGACCATGGGGGAAGATCTCCAGAGGAGATGAGGTCAGTTACAGTCTTGGAAACGGTGGCTTGATGTTCGGTAGTGGGGTCATAGTCCAGACGGAGGTAGGAGGAGGTGTCGGAGAGTTGGCGTTCAGCTTCCGCTAGGTAGAGGTCGGTTCACCAAACAACAATAGCACCACCCTTGTCAGCAGGTTTAATGACAATGTCGGGTTTGGACCTGAGAGAATGGAGTGCTGCAAGTTCAGAGGGAGGTAGGTTGGAGTGAGTGAGGGGAGCAGAGAAATGGAGATGGCCGATGTCATGCCGGCAGTTTGCAATGAAAAGATCGAGAGAGGGTAAGAGGCCAGAGGGAGGGGTCCAGATAGAACGAGAATTCTGAAAGCGGGAGAAAGAGTCAGCCATGCGGGGGGAAGACTCCTGGCCAAAGAAGTGGGCACGGAGACGAAGGTGGCGAAAAAAGAGCTCAGCATCGTGCCGAGCTAATTTCTCTTTGTGCTCTTGGTAAAGAACAAAAAAAAAATCACTCATTCTAGATATACAGTAATTGCAAGTTGTGATAGCAGGTGGTCTGATGAATCCCAAGAAAGGATTTCCAATTAACAAACAGACCCATCTGTCCTATGTCAACACTTTCATCAATTGGACATTCTGCCTGGGGATAAATGCAATTAGCAGCAATCACATGTAAAAAAGAGCAAACGCTTCTCTTTTGCAATTGATTTATAAAGTGATATTCATGACATTGCTTAATTTTGTAGGTATGAGGGAATCTATGGACACAGGGTACAAGTAGATTGGAAATTAGCTAATATTCAAAAATGGTGACAAAAAGACGCAGGCAATGACAGACCCATTAGTCTCTTTTTCATTTTGGAAAATATAATACAATTGATTAACAGGAATAAACTTAAGTATTATCTGTGCAGTAATAATGTAGTAAATTGCAGTCAATGTGGATTAAAAAGGGAAAGTTCCTTTCATTCCATGTTCCTCAACTTCTTTGGGGAAGTGACATCTTACGTAGACTGCGGAAAGCTCTAAAACACACAGTTCTATATGAAAAGCTATTATTTAAATGTGAGTTGTGGGGATTCAGTGTGAATTTTTTGAAATGCATAAGAAACTGGCTGAATGGTATAATGCAATGACTACTAGTTGGAGGAGTTATGTCATGGTGGGGACAAGTACTGAGCCTGGTGTGTTAGGTTTTGGGACACCTACTCTTTCTAATTTATATAAATGACCTGAATTCAGGAATTCAATGCAAAGTTGAAAAATACAAACCAGGAGAGGTTGTGGATTCAGTGGAGGCAGCTCTCAAATTACAGAATGAGGTGGACAAAATGTATCTAAGGGAAGAATAATTGCAGAAAAAAATTCATGCAGACATGTGCAAAATACTGTGCATAAGAGGGGGAAGTAGGCTTAAATATGTATTTCATGACGGGTGTTGAAATAGCTACGGATGAATCAATAAGAGAACTAAAAGCATTAGTAGACTCAACACTAAACATATCCCACCAATCCCGAGCAGCAATCAAAACACCAATAGAATGGGAACTACATAGCCAAAACAGTAGAATATAAGTCAGAGGAAGTCATGCTCAAACTGTACCGTTTTCTGGTTAGAATACACCTTGAGTGCTGTGTCCTGTTCTGGGCAATGAGACATGCTGGGAAACATTCTAGCACTAAAGACACTGATGCATTGTGTCAAAGATCTGAGTTATAAGAAAAGACTGGAGAAACTTGGGGTTAATTTTCCACTTTGATGCCTGTTTGGTAACCTGGTGGAGTGGATCACTCACCATCTATAGAAATTGCCCAATTTTTGTATTGATTTCAATGGAACGGAAATCGAGTGAGTTCTACACCAGTGGTTGATCCGGTCCGCCAGGTTACCACCCCTTAGACTTTTCATTTTGGGAAAGCAACATCTCAGAGGTGATGTTATAGAGACATATAAAATAATAAAGGCAACAAAAAGGCAGATTCAGCATACCAGTTTAAACTAAATTATGAGAGTAAGTCAAGGAGCATAGGTTCAAATGAGTAAAAGTAAATTTGTGACTGATTTGGGAAAATTCTTCTTCACACAAAGAATGGACAGATAGAGTAGCGGAGGTGAAAATTCTGGAAGCATTAAGAAATGATTAGATGCTGCAATGGGCAGGCTTTAGGATATTTTTGGATGAATGAATTTAGATGGGCTGAATGCCCTTCCTCATTCATAATTATATTGTGATCTTGTAATGTCTGTTCATTGATTGCAAGGTGGGTAACGTCTACTTGTAATAGGAAACAGCAGCTGATCAGGTAAGATTTGTACCTTCTATTCTTTGCACAACTTTAATGCAGAGAAGAAGGAAGTTGACATATCCAGTTGCTGCAATCACTATATGAAGAAATGTGCTGACAATACGGAATCTACTGTCTCTATTAATTGCTGCTCAGAATTGGTTGGACATGTTTAGTGCCAAGCCTACTGAAACTCCAAGGTCTTTTTCATCTTTCTCCTTTGATATTGCAACACCATTCATGGAGTACGTGTGTCGCCTACCTTTCCTTCCTCTGTGCAGTACTTTCTACTTGTTTGCATTCATTTTATCTGCCCACAGATATACTTTAGCCTACTCATTCTGCAATTTGGGAGCTGCTTCCTCTGATTCCATTACAGACTTCAGAGTGAAGGAAAGTGCTGCTGTGTTGACTGAGGCTGCCATGGAAAGTGGTAACACAAGTTGCTATCAATGGAGTTGACCAAGCCAAAGCTCAACTGGAACAGATAGATATGCAGGTGTATGTTGTGCTCAAGGGAATGCACATTCAGAATAATTTCTGGCTGATACTTGTTAGCAGTGACATCCACGCAACACTTAAGAAGCTTGTCATGGGTTTACTCACCATGTTCAGTATATAGCTGTGTGAATCATCCTTTTACAGCACAAATCTCATTAAGGGCAGTTACTTGCACAATTTAATGGATGAAATTTTTTACAATTACCTTTGTGCAGCTGTGACTGGATTTAATTGCAAACTTAAAATAAAATTGTCAGTACAAAAAACTGTTGATTTTTCTTTTTACATTAACTTACTTGCAAAAGCAATACAATAAAATATCTGGAATTGAAAGTGTATTTTCAATATGCTGACTCTATTCCCCATACTGATAAAAGCATCAACCTTTCTAAGGAAACTAATTGTCCTTTTGAGCTTTAGTGCAAACCACTTTCCAGATCTGTGTATCTATGGGTCTCGACTAAAAATTTTATTGGACTATGCTGGCTCTTTAGCATAATAACCCTCGCTAATACACAATTAGATACCATTGATATATAGCCTGTCACCTGTATAAATATCATTTTGGTCCCTTAGCTTATATTAAAATTATTGTCACCAATATTACTGCTAACAGTGGTGGCCAAAATATATCTAGGCTGTGTCTGGGTAAATGCAGTCTAAGTTAGATTGTACTAACTTGTACTTCAGAAACTCAAATATTATTGTGGTGCAGAATGTGGGTTGTGTGTACTATAGTGTCTAAGAATGTGGAACATCACATCAGAATGTTAATGCAAACTTCCAAATAGCAAGTGTAGTGTATGTACCCGTTTACCTTTAAGGGAACTATAGAATGTAACCGTTCGCCTTTAAGAGCACTACTTTAGGTGTGGCACTATTTGTTGGCTCATGTATACTGTAATACCGATAGTGACCACACCAGTATATAAGGGTTGTGATACGTTAACTAGGGCAGAATCGCCTGAACCTCTGAATAGTAAAGACCTGTTTTGTTTGTTAATCTTGGAGCCTGTGTATTATTTACAATACAAACCACAGACTTTACAATGGCGACGAGGCCGATCGTACCCTGCGGCAACAGTAGTTCCTAAGCAACTAAGGAGCGTTGAAGTGAGGCACCCGCCCTCGTCGTTCTGCTGGGTGAAAACTCGAGGCTGCAGCGATAGCAAAGAGGAAGATTTTGGCATTGAAAACTTCCATCTGCAACAGGCACTGACGGTCCCTTCTGCCACAGTGAGGAGCGAGCCGATCGACAAGAGAGGCAAGGCTGCCACGGACTGTGAGTAAGGGAACAGTAAAAGAAAATAAGGAAGGAGTAAAACCAGAGGATAAGGGCGGTACACTCGACCACGGTCGAGGGGGAAAGGAGCCAGACAAAGTCGGGTCCAGAGGCGCTGAGACCGGGAGCAGGCCGGGTGAGACAGAGCCGAGAAATCGGGAATTGGCCGAGAGCCAGTTCAGAGGCTGTAACTGTCCGCCGTCATCGGGGGTACCCGGAGCCGGTTGCCTGCCGCGGGAAGGAGAGCGCTGAAGCCGACGCGCGGGCTGGGGATCTGAAAGCCAGCGGAGAGCGCTGAAGCCGACGCGCGGGCTGGGGATCTGAAAACCAGCGGAGAGCGCTGAAGCCGATGCGTGGGCTGGGGGTCTGAAAGCCAGTGGAGAGCGCTGAAGCCGACGCACAGGCTGGGGACCGGTAGCCAGCGGCCGTCGCCCACGGGGGGAAAGTGTACCCCTCCCGCCAGGGGAAGAAGCGGGAAACCGCCATTGCCGTGGGCGGGGAGAACAGAAGAGCGCGGGGAAAACCACCATTAAAGTGGGCGGGGAGAGCCGAGAAGCGCGGGAAAGCCGCCATTTTTCGCGGGAAAACCGCCGGGGAAGAAGACAGAAGCGGGAAACCGCCATCTTAGAAAAACAATAATAAGTAAAGAAATACTTGTGTTGTGCTCGAGAAGAGAAGAAGATGCCTAAGCGAGGAAATATTAATGATTTTGATGTTGAGATAGAGGACTGGGCCACGTATGTGGAACGCATAGAAATATATTGCAAAGCCAACGAAATTGAGGATGACGACAAGGCAATAACTTTGTTAAATTCGATGGGAGCAAAAACATACGGGCTCTTGAAACATCTAATAGCACCAGTTAAACCAGTGGACCAGACCTTCGAAGAGATCGTAGCAGTGCTGAAGGATCACTTGAACCCCACACCGTTGATGCTGGCTGAACGATTTAAATTTTACGCAAGAACCCAGAGGAAAGATGAAAGCAATGCGGAATACTTAGTCGAACTGCGTAAGCTAGCGAAATACTGCCAGTTTGGAGGGAATTTGACAGAGGCGCTGCGGGACAAGTTCGTATGCGGCTTGGCCAAAGAAGGAACGCAGAAGCGACTTCTGGAAGAAAACGACCTCACACTGGACAGAGCTGTCCTCATAGCTTCATCGCACGAAGCTGCAGCGAAAGGAACGGCGGAAATGCAGCTAAAGGCGGCGGCACTCGGGGTGGACCAAATTACTGCAAGCACTTCCAAATGCTACCGTTGTGGAAAGACAACGCACGACCAGAATCAGTGCTGGTTTAAGAACCAGGAGTGCAGGAAATGTGGCAAACTGGGTCACATCGCGAAGGTATGCAGGTCCGGAAAGAAGACCAACAAGCAAAGGAAGCCACCACCACAAGAAAAGTACAACAAGGTGCATCAGGTGGCTGAAAAGAGTTCAGACGAACAAAATTCAGACTCAGACCCAAACAGCCATGAGCTGGATAGTCTGAGAATCCACAATGTGGGTAAAGTAACTGATCTACAGACGATCTGGGTCACACTAAAAATAGCTGGAGTCCAAGTACGAATGGAGCTGGACACGGGATCAGCTGTATCAGTCATCAACCAAAAGGACTACCACCGGCTATTCTCTCACATACCCTTAAGAAATACTAAATTCGTATTACAGACATACACGGGGCATAATGTATACCCCATGGGAAAAATACGAGTCAAAGTGAGAGATAGGGGCAAAGAACACCCACGAATGAATCTGTACGTATTACCTGAGGGAGGACCACCACTCCTAGGGCGGGAGTGGATGCAGAAAATAAACATAGAATGGCACTACCTAAAAGCCATAGGGAAGGAGGACTCGGTGCAAGCTATCAGCTCAGATTCTGAAATGGATGACGTGACGACCAATGTAAACATGGAAGACAAGGCAAAAAGGGAATTGCTGATGAGGGGAAAGGAAACGAAGACAGGCAGGCAGGCCCATGTTACCAAGCAAAATCAAGCTGTAGAGCAGAACCCCAGGTTGACAGAGAATTCTGAGCCTGCTCAAGCTAAGGATTCATCCACGACGGAAGAACACCGAGCTCGGTCCCAAACTTATGTCAAAGTACAACGACAATTAGAACAGTTGAGTGCCCATCTCGTACAAGAGATGGAAAAGATGAAAAAGTTCTGGGACACCGAATGGGAGACCCTGGAAAGACAACAGAGACAGCTAGCTCAAGCAGAGAGCGACCATAGAGCCATCGTGGCCAAGTACCAATCACATCTCCCTGAGGCTGTTCAGGAACTAGAATATGCACAGAACGATCCAAAGGAAGAGGAATCTTCAGGAAGTCAGGATGGTATTCCAGTTCATCTCTACGACTTGTTGCAAGCAGAGTGTAACGAGTTGAAAGAACAGTATGAACAGGCTCAGACTACAATCCTGGAAGGGGTTAACTTGGCAACCTCCGAAAAGCTAGTTTTACTGGAAGCATATGAACAACAAAAGTCTGAACAGGAGCAAGAATTACAAAGACTGCAGGAGATGTTTGATGAGCTCCAGGCCAAGGCTGACTCATCGTTAGGGATTCAATCCATAGAGGAATATTAGTGGTGGAAGACATAACAGAACAGGGAATACAGGATGTCCAAGAACTCGTTAAATTATTAAAGGAAACACAAAATAAATATGAAGCGGCAATGGCCGAGGTCCAACGACTTGAAGAACAGATTCAACTGGGAATCTTTTCAGTGGAAGAAAAGGGAACTGTAAGAAACACAGAGATCGTAAGAATGGGCCATGAACATGAGCTTAAATCGTCAAAGGAGAGGGGTTTGGAGCAGAAAAAGCTGGAGGAAGCTGAACACATGAAGAAGTCTCTTCAGGAGAGATGTCTGGATGTGGAAACAGCTGCTGCGATAGAAGGATTAAATCACCTGATAACTCAATCCTCGATGGAAGGGGAGGTATTGAGGTCAGTAGTGAAGGAATGGCAGACAACCCTGGAGGAGTGGAATGAATATGAACGCATGAGGAAGTCTTTTAAAGAAAGAGAGATAGAGAAGGAACAGCAGTCGGCTAGCGTCCAGTTGGGTAAGGAAGAAGTAGAAGGGCCTCTCGATGGACTAACTCAGGATGACCCCGAATGTGACCATGACCTGTTGAGTGACACTGAATATTACGAGGAGGTGGTCTGCCCAAAGTGTGATGAAAACTCCCAAAGTGCTGAAATGCGGATGAAGCACTTAAGGTCTAAGGAACATAGAGAGTTGATGGCGCTACAGCTGGCCGCCGAGAAAGGAGCTTCGAGAGTTTCAAAAAGGCAGAAAAGAAAAAGAAGAAGCCGGAGATAATAACTGTTTAAAATATTATTACTTCTACTACCTCAGTCCGAACACTACGAAAGGTGCTAAATTTGTAAAAAAAATCCGGGGACATTATCAAGACAGCCAGTGGGTTGTATAAGTCCGCACTGCTGGTTCAACAGGACGAAAGTACAAGCTGTTAAAAAGGCTATGGAGGAGTCACGTTTACCATGTGAACCGGCTACACCAAAAAGATGCTGTCTGGGACGAATTAATACCAGAGACTGAATTTATGAAGTGTTCCCACAGAGACTGAACCTGTAAACTGTTTCCACTGAGATTATGTTTGTAAACTGTTATATGACGTTGACTCCATCGAGAGTATATCTGCAAACTGTTTATATAAAGTTGAAGATTGTATGTTTAACGGGATTCTGTAAGTAAAAAGCTAAAAAGGGAGGATTGTAGTGTATGTACCCGTTTACCTTTAAGGGAACTATAGAATGTAACCGTTCGCCTTTAAGAGCACTACTTTAGGTGTGGCACTATTTGTTGGCTCATGTATACTGTAATACCGATAGTGACCACACCAGTATATAAGGGTTGTGATACGTTAACTAGGGCAGAATCGCCTGAACCTCTGAATAGTAAAGACCTGTTTTGTTTGTTAATCTTGGAGTCTGTGTATTATTTACAATACAAACCACAGACTTTACAGCAAGCATAAAAACCATATACAAAATAAAATTGGCAAATTAAGGGATTTTTAAAAATGGTTGTCCAGCTGGGTGGGACTGCACTATCCTGGTTTCATTCCTATTTTTCCAGCCATAACCATAGAATCACCAGCAATGGCTTCTCTTCCCGATCCCGCACTGTCACCCCTGGAGTCCCCCAAGGATCTATCCTTGGCCCCCTTCTATTTCTCATCTACATGCTCTTCCTCGGCAACATCATCTGGCAACACAACGTGAGTTTTCACATGTATACTGATGATACCCAGCTCTACCTCTCCTCCACCTCTCTTGAACCCTCCACCCTCTCTACACTGTCAGCCTGCTTGTCCAACATCCAGCACTGGATGAGTAGAAATTTCCTCCAATTAAATATCGGGAAGACTGAAGCCGTTGTCTTCGGTTCACGCCACAAACTCCATTCGCTTTCCATTGATTCGATCTCTCTCCCCGGCAACTGTCTAAGGCTGACCAAGTCTGTTCGCAACCTTGGTGTCATATTTGAGCATGAATTGAGCTTCCTACCTCATATCTGTTCTATCACTGAGCCTGCCCATTTCCAACTTTGTAATATCGCTCATTTCCGCCCTTACCTTATCTTATCTGCTGCTGAAACCCTCATCCATGCCTTTATCACCTCTAGACTTGACTATTCCAATGCTCTCCTGGCTGGCCTCCCAAATTCTATCCTCCATAAACTTGAGGTCATCCAAAACTCTGCTGCCCATGAGCTAACTCACACCACGTCCCGCTCACCCATCTCCCCTGTGCTTGCTGACCTACATTGGTCAGTTAAGCAACACCTCGATTCTAAAATTCTCATCCTTGTTTTCAAATTTCTCCATGGCCTTGCCCCTCCTTATCTCTGCAGTCTCCTCTAGCCCTATAATCCCCGTAGACCTCTGCGCTCTGCCTATTCTGGCCTATTGAACATTCCCGATTTTAAATGCTCCATCATTGGAGTCGTGCCTTCAGCTGCCTAAGCTCTGGAATTCCCTCCCTAAATCTCTCTGCGTCGCCACTTCTCTTTCCTCCTTTAAGACGCTCCTACCTCTTCGACCAAGCTTTTGGTCATATACCCTAGCATTTCCTTATATGGCTCGGTGGCAATTTTTCTTTTGATAACACTACTTGAAGCGCCTTGAGTCATTGTATTACATTAAAGGTGCTATATAAATATAAGTTGGTGTTGTTATGGACCCCTGGCCACAAGGAACAAAGTTAAGGTTGCCCAAACTGTTTTGCTTAAGGGCTTAAAATCTGATGAGCAAGTTTACACTTATGCAGTTGTTTTCCTGTTGCTCCAGTGGAGGGGAATGCACCCCCTAATTAAAACAGGATAATTTCTTTTGCACCAGACCCATTACAAAACTCCTTAACTGCTGCCTTTTTGCTATTGTATTAAGTGAGGATAGGTGAATTACTTTTATTCAACAGCCTTAATGTAGTTATGTAAATCTAGTTAATTAGAATTCAGACTTTGAATGCAGACAAAAAATAAGCCTTATCTTTACAAAACTTGGGAGTGCAAAATTATTAGGCTATTAGCAATAACATGAACAATTATGTTAATTATACCTACTTTACATATACAAATTAGGTTCATTGGAACAGAGTTTTCTCTCTAGCTGAAAATATATAAATCCTATCTTTATGAACTTAAAGGGTATGGGTAAGGTTACCAGTCATATTTGGAAAAATATACTGCAATAAATCATATTTTTCTTTTGGTTTCAATCTCAAGTAAACCCATGAAGTGCATTTTTTACACATCAGTCACTCAGATAAAGATTTCTGTTTAAGTGCTTTAATAGAGGCAAACTGCTATGGCATTGTTCTGTTGCACTGTCATTAGCATCTGATTAGTATCTATGGCTACGAGTAGTGAGTAATATCATTTTGATACCAATTATTAATAATTTCTAGGTGAGTTCTTAAAAGATATGAATTGATTATTGGTTTGAGTCTCATCTCAAGGGACTGTAGCCGTTGGTGCAGATGTGGAGTTACCGTTCTGGGAGAGGATGTAGACCGCAGTCGTCTCACAGCAAGTGAGTCTTGTGAGCCAAGAAATGTCTGAATTGTCAAGATGTGTAATTCAAAATGTAATTGTGATTGACTTTGCAAATTTAACATGAAAAATAAATTTCAGTCATGTATTTTAACAACAGCCTTTTCCGTTTCAGCATTACTAATGGCTGTGATCCCCTATCAGTCTGTAATGCTGATTGTAAACTGATATGGGAAGGTACAAATCAGATAACAGGATAGTTATATTGGTTCCCAATTGAGTCTAGTGAAAAGAATCTAAAAACAAAAGTAGCTCCCAGAAGTAGTCATTGATATTTTGTGCAGTTCTTTTACATTGTCCTTTAACTAATCAATATACGTCACGAGCAGTGATCAAACCAGCTACAGTAGAAAGAAGATCATATCTGGCTCTAAAATTCAATGTCATTTGTCAGGATAGTGTCACATAGCCGACATTTGATTCCTGGGGAGTGAGATAACTGATTTCCACTGGCACTGCATTGGTGCACAGTTGGTATTAGGAATCCTTGGTGAAAAAAAGGGAAAAGTCAAGCAGGGGTTCCACTTCTGAGCCTTATCCGGTCACCTCTACTGGAAGCATACATGTGAATGTTGGATGAGGACGGGATTGGCCATGACTGTGATGTCCCTAGTAGTTGAATCATCTGCCAACACCCTTGGCTTACACATAAATAATGGTCACTTGGATGACGCCAAGCAGCACCCCTGGAATGTAGCCCAACAATCGATCCTTCCTTCAGTACAGGGAGAGAGGAAGGGAAGAAACATTGGTGAGCAAAAAAAATGTAACAGCCACAATGGTCATTTTTTTTCTCAGCCAATTTTTTCTTTTGTCTCCAAGGGCATTGATATTTTGCTAGAATATGTTCCGAGGGTGATGAGTACCTCTGTTGTTGCTCATTGTTAACTCAGCGCAGACCACAGATTGAATTTGGGACCTTTCTAGTCTGTATGGTTTAGTTACTCACACTATAACCTCTGTGAGTCAGTGGGGGAGGTTAATTGGTCATTTTCAATGACTGAAACATGTAACTATAGTGAAAAGACACAGATAATTTACTAAATATATCCTGTTAGTGGGCATGAACATGGTATTAAACTGTTTTCTCTGAGAGGTACTAAGATTATATTTATACTATTCTGGGGTCTAAAAGACTACCATAGCATGAGATCTAAGCATTGAATTTCCTCATTGTCTTCAGCACTTACGTTGTTGTTTTACTGTTATTGAGCTGAAAAGTCCACATTAATTTGTGTTTTAGTGCATTGGGTAAATAAATGCAAGTTTCCTCGCGCATATTAACAATGCAAATTTTATGTCTGTCAAAGCCCTCAGGGCTCATTTATATAGCTGTTCTGTTCAAATACATGGAAGTTTCCTGGGTCTATGCTGATCGGTGTAACTTTACATCCAAAAGCAAAGGGCTGAATTTCGGCACCCAAAAGCGGGTGAGTTGGGGTCGGGTGAGATGCTAAAATTATTAAAATCTAAAACTCGACTCCCAAAGTCCCCTCCAACATGCCCACTTCTGGGTTTAACTGAGGCGGGACAAGGGGCAGGCAGCCAACCCACTCCTAGGAGGTTTTACAGTGGCCAGTCGGGTTTCCCAGGCCTTGGGAAACCCGACAGCTGAAGAGAGGTGAGGACAGGGTCGAGGAGAAGCTAAGGGCAGGAATTTAACTCAGGAGTTGGGTTGGAGGCGGGACTACAAATTTCATGGTTGTAGTCCCGCCTCCATCGAGATGCGGCCAATCCACGCAATTTTAACTTGATTGACCTTGTTGAGCCCGCTCAGCAGGCCAACTAAGGGCCACCCGGCAACAGGTGACATCACAGACTGAAATTTCATCTGTCAAGAGCTTTTGACAGATGAAATATCAGTGTTTGAAGCTGTCAAACACTGACAGTCTTACCTCTAACCTGAGTCCTTCTCCACAGATTTAGTTAGAAATCTCTCCTGCACAGAAAGCTGCAGGCTGTCACTCTTGACAGTTCGCGGCCATTCTGCTTTCTGTGCCGGTGAGATGAGGGATTGCCGAGACCTAAAGGAAGGAAGGCTGAAAAGATAAGAAAAGGTATGTAAAACTTATTTAATCACTTTAGACACACCAAACACACTTACCTTTGCACTCATGCACACATCACTCACCTGAACACCGGCATCTCGACCCCTCCAAGTCCTTCAACCCGACGGCCCACCTCCTCTAACTTGGCGTGGTTTGGAGCCGTCAGGAATCCCACACTTCAACATCAAAAATAGGGATTAGGCTAAA
The DNA here is from genome assembly GCF_052327205.1 of Somniosus microcephalus. NCBI lineage: Eukaryota > Metazoa > Chordata > Chondrichthyes > Squaliformes > Somniosidae > Somniosus > Somniosus microcephalus. Next base: position 35,697,219 of record NC_140996.1, read on the forward strand.
AACTGCCTGTTAACTACCTGTTAACAGGCAGTTAATTGGCACTAATCCCTTCCCGCCTCGGGTAGGCGGGTCCCAGTGGGGGCGGATACCCGCCTCCACAGAAAATGGCATGGAGGCGGGTTTGGGTGCGGGAAGGGGTCGGGACCCTTGATTTCAGGATTTTAACCACCGCCCCCCCCCCCCGCCATGCCTCCAATCCCGACTCCACGGCACAATGAAAATCCTGCCCTAAGTGTCTTTACAGCCTGCTTGTGGGCCAGGAGAAGTAGGAATAATTCCCCCTCGCCCCCAGCCACCGCAAGCTTCCCCCCATCAGATCCCCTCCCCATACAAAGACCCCCGGGATCGGGCACCCCCCCCCACCCCCGGGGTTGTGGATTGGACCTACCTGCTCTTGCGGCCTGCTCCAGAATCCTCCCAGCTCGGCTGGAAGCCAAGCCTGTCAATCAGGCTGACTTCCGGGCGGGGAACATGTCAATGACAAAAGACGTACACTATGGAGTTAAAACTCCACAGCATGCAGTGAATCCCGGACTTTAGGGTTTCCCGTCCGAAACTCCATCCCCCCTCCTACATAACCCACCCCTGTTAATATGCAGTGCCTAACAGTCTAACAACTCCTCCTAGCACTTCATAAGTGAGGTGTCAGTGAGCTGAAGAGGACACCAACTTCACTTACTGATCGCAGGCTTTTGAGCGACATTTTTTAACCCATTCCATCACTTTTTCTGTCACTGTCACCTGCTCTTCATTTTATCATAGTGATTTCCTCTCTTTCCAGGGAAAAAAATTGGGACCCCTGACTTCCCCCACCCTCAAATTGACCCTACGCTCAGATTGACTTCAGACAAGGTTGGCTTTCACTAAAGGCATACCGCTCCACGCCATAATAATAGTGGAGGAATTGCAGTAGCAGTGTGCCCAGGCCAGAGAATCAGGCTGTGTGGCTGAGGACAGCAGCCAACCAGATAATGCTCTCCTCAATGTGTCTGCAGGCTATACCGGTCCTTTGAGATCCTCTCTGAGGGGCCGTGCCTCTGACAGCTGCACCCCTCTAATGATGCTATTGAATCAATTGCCAACCCTCTTGGCTTGCACATAAATAATGGGCACTTGCATGACAGCGAGCAGAGCTCTTGGAATGTAAACCAACAAAATGGTCCTTCCTTCACTGAAGGGAGAGTGCAAGGGGAGAAACATTGGTGAGCAGAACAAATACACCAGCAACAATGGGCTTTTTTTTTTCCCAGCTAATTTTTCCTTTCCTCTCCTCAGGGTATTAAAGTGACAGGAGCACTAAAATATTCTGGCTCTGCATCCTTGCAGAGTGCCACAGGGCATCTGAGCAACATTACCCAAACAGCTGTCAAGGTGCGTATCCTGTCATCTTTCATAGAGCAGACGGGTTCCTCTACTTGGCCATCGCCCCCAGGCAGCAGAGGCACAGAGCAAGGGGACTTCGATAGGATAGCTGGATTCCCCAGGATGGAGGGTGCCATGACAGCACGCATTGAAGGCATCGATCGAGGTATGTGTATAGACAGGAGTTCCACTCTGCCAATGAGGCCATGTCCTCAACGGCTTAACGATGGTGTAACTACGGCATAACTGACAACGAGAAAATTCAGGATCTTTGTGTATGATGCAGATCACGGTTGAAAATGGCAGAATATGTCCTTGCATTAATCAATTGAGTTAGAGATGAGGTTATGTTAGTTAAGGCGAAACAAAATTAGGCATTATTGGCATATACATCTATTCAGTAAACTTGAGAGTTACTGGCTCCTTGTACACAATAAAAACCAAGTAAGTAAAATAGAAAAATATTAGATTATACACTATATTTACTGTATAATATATCTACTATAACACCACTGAACCTCACAGCTACCTTGATTACACTTCTTCCCACCCCACTTCCTGTAAGGACTCTATTCCATTTTCCCAGTTTCTCTGTCTTCATCACATCTTTTCTTACAATGCCACCTTCCACACCAATGCTTCCGATATGTCTTCCTTGTTCCTCAAATGAAGATTACCCTCCACCATTGTTAACATGTCCCTCGATCATGTTTGTCCCATTTCCCACACTTCTGCACTCACCCCTTCCTCTCCCTCCCAGCACCACGACAGGGTTCCCCTTGTCCTCACCTTTCACCCCACCAGCCTCCACATTCAATGGATCATCCAACACCATTCCCGCCAAATCCAGCCACCACCAAACATATCTTCCCCATCCCTTTCAACATTCTGAAGGGATCGTTCTCTCCGCAACACCCTGGTCCACTCCTCCATCACCTCTAACACCTGCTCCCCTTCCCACGGCACCTTTCCATGCACGTGCAGGAGATGCAACACCTGCCTTTTCACCTCCTCCATTTCCACCATTCAGCGCCCCAAACACTCCTTCAAGGTGAAACAGTGATTTACTTGTACTTCTTTCAATTTAGTATACTGTATTCGCTGCTCACGATGCGGTCTCCTCTACATTGGGGAGACCAAACGCAGATTGGGTGATAGCTTTGCTGAACACTTCTATTCAGTCTGCAAGTGTGACCCTGAGCTTCCAGTCACTTACCATTTTAAACCTCTGCCCCACTCCCAATCTGACCTCTCTGTCCTCGGCCTCCTACACTGTTCTATATATGCTCAGTGGAAGTTCGAGGAACAGCACCTCATCTTTTGATTATGCACTTAACAATCTTCCAGAGACAACAGTGAATTCAATAATTTCAGATCATAACCACTGCTTCCATTTTTTCAGACGGCAGGTGACATTCACAGCTCCTCTAGATCCATCTTTTGTTTCTTTACTTGTCCCATTACCATCTCGTTTTCCGTGCACCATCAACCCTTTTGTCATTTAATCTCTCCTGCATTCCAGCCTATCACCGACCTTCCCTTTTGTTCTTTACTCCCCTCCCCCCTTTCCTTGCCACTGTACTTGCTTAAAACCTCTTGCATTTCTAATCTTTTTCAGTTCTGAATAAAGATCATCGGCCTGAAATGTTGGGGGGAATCTTAACCCCAAGTATGGGTGGCTTGGGGGCGAGTGGGGTGTAAAATAAGTGATTTTTAGATCACAACCCGCAACCCGGTTCCAAGGCGCTCACTTCTGTGTTTAACGGAGGTGCATTGGATGCCTGCGAGGAGCCTACTCGCCTAAGTCGATGCTTTGATTAGTGCCAGTGGGTGGGTACTTATTGCAGCAATTAACGTCATTATCAGTATTAATTCAATTTTACTAACCTTTAAATTTAACATCTCCAGCACAGGTTTCCCGGAGCTCGTTAATATCGCCAGTGAAACAGAGACGAAATTGAGCTGCAGTTTATGCGGGTATTTAAATTTGTGATTGTCCATCTGAATAAAAGCTCAGTTATTACAGCTGGTGTCTTTGTTCCCTCTGGCAAATGTTTGGCAGAGAGTTCTTGTGTTGATATAGCTTTTTCTCTACTTTGAAGCCTTTCAAACTGACAAGATCTGGATGGGCAGAAGGTTGGATGTGTTTCACAGCACATCAGAAGACAAAGACCTTCACCATCCACAGCAGCGACAACGTGCTGTGGTTGAATCAGCAGGTACACTAAAGAGGTGCAGAGGAGAGAGGTGCACAGGAGAGAGGTGCACAGGAGGGAGGGGCACAGGAGAGTGGGGCACAGGAGAGAGGAGCACAGGAGAGAGGGGCACAGGAGAGAGGGGCACAGGCGAGAGGGGCACAGGAGAGAGGAGCACAGGAGAGAGGGGCACAGGAGAGAGGGGCACAGGAGAGAGGTGCACAGGAGGGAGGTGCACAGGAGGGAGGGGCACAGGAGAGAGGGGCACAGGAGAGAGGGGCACAGGAGAGAGGGGCACAGGCGAGAGGGGCACAGGAGAGAGGAGCACAGGAGAGAGGGGCACAGGAGAGAGGGGCACAGGAGAGAGGTGCACAGGAGGGAGGTGCACAGGAGGGAGGGGCACAGGAGAGAGGGGCACAGGAGAGAGGGGCACAGGAGGGAGGTGCACGGAGAGAGGGGCACAGGAGAGAGGGGCACAGGAGATAGGAGCACAGGAGAGAGGGGCACAGGAGAGAGGTGCACAGGAGGGAGGTGCACAGGAGAGAGGAGCACAGGAGAGAGGGGCACAGGAGAGAGGGGCACAGGAGAGAGGAGCACAGGAGAGAGGGGCACAGGAGAGAGGGGCACAGGAGAGAGGAGCACAGGAGAGAGGGGCACAGGAGAGAGGGGCACAGGAGAGAGGTGCAGAGGAAAGAGGTGCAGAGGAGGAAGCTGAACAGGAAAGAGTTGCACAGGAGGAAGTTGCACAGGAGAGACGTGCACAGCTGGGAGGTGCACAGGAGGGAGGGGCACAGGAGAGAAGAGTACAGGAGAGGGGTACAGGAGAGAGGTGAACAGGAGAGAGGGGCACAAGAGGGAGGTGCAGAGGAGAGAGATGCACAAGAGAGAGGTGCTCAGGTGAGAGGGGCACAGGAGAGATGAGCACAGGAGGGAGATGCACAGGAGGGAGATGCACAGGAGGTAGGTGCACAGGAGAGACGGGCACAGGAGAGAGGGGCACAGGAGAGAGGTGCACAGGAGAGAGGGGCACAAGAGAGAGGGGCACAGGAGAGTGGTGCAGAGGAGATAGGTGCACAGGTGAGAGGTGCACAGGAGGGAGGTGCACAGGAGAGAGTTGCACAGGAGAGAGGGGCACAGGAGAGAGGGGCACAGGAGAGAGGGGCACAGGAGAGAGGGGCACAGGAGAGAGGTGCAGAGCTGAGAGGGTCACAGGAGGGAGGGGTACAGGAGAGAGGTACACAGGAGAGAGATGCACAGGAAAGAGGTCCTTTTTATTCTAAGGCAGTCCCTCGGAACCGAGGATGACTTGCTTCCACATTAAAAATGAGTTCTCAGGTGACTGATGAGTCCACTGCGGGGCCTACAGTCTCTGTCGCAGGTGGGGCAGACGATGGTTGAAGCGGCGGCTGGGTGGGGTTCTTGGGTTGATGTGTACTCCTTGCGCTTGGCTTCCGCTTGCTCCCGGTGAGGAGACTCGAGGTGTTCGGCGCCTTCCCGAATGCTTCACCTCCAGTTTGTGCGGTCTTGGGCCAGGGATTCCCTGGTGTCGGTGGGGATGTTACACTTTTTCAAGGAGGCTTTGAGGGTGTCCTTGAAGTGTTTCCTCTGTCCACCTGGGGCTCTCTTGCCGTGTCGGAGTTCCAATTAGAGCGCTTGTTTTGGGAGTCTCGTATCGGGCATGCGAACAATGTGAGCCATCCATCGGAGCTGATTGAGCGTGGCCAAAGCTTCGATGCTGGGGATGTTGGCTTAAGCAAGAACACTGACATTGGTGCGCCTATCCTGCCAATGGATTTGCAGGATCTTGCGGAGGCAGCGTTGGTGGTACCTCTCCAATGCTTTGAAGTGCCTGCTGTACATGGTCCATGTCTCTGAGGCATACAGCAGGGCGGGTATCACTGCTGCTCTATAGACCATGAGCTTAGTGCCGGGTTTGAGGTCCTGGTCTCCGAACACTCTCTTCCTCAGGCGACTGAAGGCTGCACTGGCGCACTGAAGGCGGTGTTAGACATTGTCATTGACGTCTGCCCTTGTTGACAGTAGGCTCCCGAGGTATGGAAAGTGGTCCACGTTGTCCAAGGCCTTGTCGTGGATTTTGATAATCGGGGGGCAGTACTGTGAGGCAGGGGCAGGTTGGTAGAGGACCTTTGGCCTACAAATTCAGTTGTTTGCGCCAGCCGCTAGCGCCTTAGGAGGAGGAGAAGAGGGGTGCTAAGTGGCTAGCGCCCGGGCGCAGCGCGATCTGCGCCTCTCGCGAACTTCAGTTAAGATTTAGCGGTGGCGCAAAACCTTTGCGCGCGCTCAGCTGCGCGCGCAGATCCTGACATCATTTCATGGTGCAACGCCTTTTGTGCGCCCCGAACCGGAAATTCAGTGGCGCCGGCCTATTGTGCGCCTGGCGCCCCTAGCGACTGGTAGAGGGGAACGGTTCCCAGTCGCTGCGGGGCGCGTGGGGTGCTAATTAAAGGGGACTCTTCCTGCAGTATAAATGGCAGCCATTTTGCACCACTCCTTCTTTGTGAGAGACGGATCTTTGGAGAGAGACAAAGGTAGAGAGCTTTTTGGTTTGGCTCAACACTCGCACAGGTACTTGTGGCTTCAGGCCACAGCTTTGCACTTCTCTTTAACTTCAGTGTCATAGCATTGATTGGAAACATATAATGGGGGCTGTAATGGGTGGAAACGTTGGGCTTCTCCATTGCATTCAAAGGGCTCAGAGGCGCCGTCAGAGAGTGCCAGTCATGGCCAGATGGAGAAGGGGCAACAGGCGTCGGCAAAGGGGGCCTTACCCACCCAGGGTATACCGCCAGCAGTTCTCATATCTGAACATGTCTGAGGAGCAGTGTGTTCGGAGGCTGCGATTCAGAAGGGCGGTGGTCACTGAGATCTGCCACCTGCTTCGCGGAGATCTGCAGCCACAGCTGAGGAGCAGGACATCTCTGTCGGTGCAGTGAAGGTGATGGTGGCTCTCAACTTCTATGCCACCGGCTCCTTCCAATCCATTACTGGGGACATTTCCAACATCTCCCAGTTTGCGGTACATTGCTGCATCCACCAGGTGACCAATGCCCTTTTCAGAAGGAGACGTCAGTTCATCTCCTTCCCCATGACCGTTGACAAGCAGCAAGAGCGTGCAATGGGCTTTGCAGCATTAGCGGGCTTCCCCATGGTGCAGGGCGCCATTGACTGCACGCATGTGGCTTTGCGGGCACCTCTAGAGAATGCCGAGGATTACCGCACCGGAAGGGCTACCATTCGCTCAACGTGCAGTTGCTGTGTGACCACAGGCAGCTCATCCTAGCTGTCAATGCCCGCTTTCCAGGCAGCAGCCACGATGCCTTCATCCTGCGCCAGACTTCTGTGGCAGACATGTTCGAGGCCCAGCCTTACCCACGAGGATGGCTTCTCGGGGACAAAGGCTATCCTTTGTGCACCTGGCTGATGACCCCGCTCCGTGCGCCCAGCACCCCTGCTGAAGAGCGATATAATGACAGCCATCAAGCAACCAGGAACATCATTGAGCAAACAATCGGCGTGCTGAAGCAACGGTTCCGCTGTCTGGATCATTCCGGGGGAGCCCTACAGTACTCGCCTGAGCGAGTCTCCCATTTCGTTGTCGTGTGCTGCATGCTGCACAACCTGGCTATCCGCAGGACTCAGCCACTGCCAGCAGACATTGGAGGACCACCAGAGGAGGAGGAGGAGGAGGAGGAGGAGGACCAGCACAGGAGGGAGACAGAAAGTGCAAGGGCCGCCCGTCGGCGGCTTATTGCAAGTCGGTTCTAGGCCCCCTCTCGGGGAATGGCTTGTGCCAACGGCAGAAGATGAATGTAGCCGCTCCGCAAGCCCTCAGCCGAGCAGGGCAACCAGGACTTACAAAAGAAAGCATGGACAGTGCGATTTAAGAATTTTTTTTACTGTGATACCTCTGTGCCCTTCCCACATGACAAACTAATGGAGAGAAACCCCCCCCAAAAACACAAATACACCAGTCTCGGCCTTTACAAGTAAAACAAATATACCAGTCTCGGCCTTTATATATGAAACAAATATACCAGTCTCGGCCTTTAAATATGAAACAAATACACCAGTCTCGGCCTTTATATATGAAACAAATATACCAGTCTCGGCTTTTATAAGTAAAACAAAACATTTGGCCACACCTTCTACTTTTTCCCCTGCGAGGGTGATCCGTTTCGCTTCCGTGACTGGCCCCTACCCGCCCTGCAGCTCTTCCTCAATGGGACCCCAGTGGCTGCAGCAAGGCTGGGGGAAGGCTGCTGAGGGTCAGATGATGAGACGACAGATGCCCTTGGGGGTCTGCCTGGACCAGCTCTGGGACTGGAGGGGCCGGCTGCTGACTGCTCCAACTCTGCTTGGGCGGCAGCAGTCTGTCCAACAGCTGGTGGCAGCTGCAATGGAGGAGTGACAGTGTTGGCTGCAGGAATGCTGCCAACCTGACAGATCACAGGCACTCCCTGGTCGGCTGATACATTGGCACGCGCACGGGCCAGCACTGCAGCATGCGCAGCAATCTGCTGAGGCACAGACTGCTGGGCTGCTGCGGCACAGCGAGTGCCCTGGCGATGCCTGGCCGATCCAGCGAGTGTGGCAGCAGTTAGTGCCCGTGTGCCCCTGGTCTGTGTCTGCATGACAGCAGCCAGTGAATGCACGGCACGACTGAGCACTTGGCTAGAAGCCGCCTGTGAAGCAGCGAAGTCCTGCTGACTCCTAGCCTGTGCTGCCGCGATGTCCTGCAGACTCCTGGCCTGTGCTGCACTGAATTGTTGCAGACTCCTGGCCTGTGCTGCACTGAATTGTTGCAGACTCCTGGCCTGTGCTGCCCTGAATTCCTGCACACTCCTTGCCAGTGACTCTATGGAGTCAGGCATCCTTGCCACTGCAGCCATGAGGTCAGTGTGCCTGCGCTCAGCCTGGGCGCCCATTTCCGCTAGGAGCCGCACCTCCTCGGCGCTCACCGTAGCAGGAGAAGGCCGCCGAGCTTCCCCACCCCTCCCGCGTTGCTGCAGCCCGCTGGTCCCCGGAGCTTCACTATCCTCCGACCCTTCCCCCCTGCTCCCCTCCAGGGAAGACATGTCACCATCATGGCCATGGGCTGCCTCGGCTGAGGGTGTCCCTGATGGGCTGGCTTCCTCTTCCTCCTCCTCTATGTCTGACTCGGACACAGTGCCAGCTTGAGGGGCCGCCTCCTCACCTGGCGAGTCACCATCTGAAAGCAGGGAGGCACAAGAGTTGCTTTAGAGTGAGGACAGGGCGGCAGCGAGGGAGGCATGAGTGCTGCTGTACACTGCATTGGTTCGATAGTGGCAAAGGATGCTGGTGTGAGGCGCAAGTGGAAAGGGAGAGGTCAAAAAGGTGATGACCTTACCATTGGTGCCCAGAACAGGGTCAGCATCTCCAGTGGCGACGGGGCCACTCAGCTGGCCTGCCATGATCCGCTCCACTCGCTGCTCGAGGTCACTCAGCTGTATCAGGTCAGGACGGCCTCCCCCGGTCTGTCGCTGGGGTCTTCTGTTATGCGCCACCTTGGCCTGCAAGAGAAAGAACCGCCTCTAAGTACAGTGTCAAGCCCTGATCTTGCCCACACTGCCTCCCATGTTCGATTAGCCCTGACAGTGTCAAGCCCTGATTTTGCCCGCACTGCCTCCCATGGTCGAATAGCCCTGACAGTGTCTAAAGTCCTGATTGCGCAAGTGCTTTTCATGACAGTCCCATAGCTGCTGGATGAGGGCTGTCCATTAGGGCTTTCAGGCCTGTTTGGCCATAAAGTGAGGTGCACATGCAGGGATGAGGAGGATACTGGAAAGGGTACTCACCCTGACAACCCGAGTGAGGTCGTTGAATTTTTTCCGGCACTGGGTTGGTGTCCTGCCAACCACGCTGTTGGATGTGACCCTGTTTGCCACATCCCTCCATGCTTTCCGATATTCGGCGGGCAGCGGCCTCCTGCCACCCTCAGGTCCACTGCGCCAACCAGCAGCCTCAGGTCACCCTCGCCGAAGCGCTGCGCTCTCTCCCTGGCCTTCTCCATTCTCCTGGGCATGGAGCTGTTCCAGAAGCAGTGTTCAGGCCTTGCCTTAGGGCTACAATGTGCAGGGCGTGGCAGCCAAGCAATTCCACCCTCCCCCTTTAAGTGCTGACCGGCGCCTGACTGTCTGCCCTCAATTAGCACCTCGCCGCACCTGCGCTGCGCCGGCCTTCGGTGTTCACGCCCCGGATCGCCGGCTTAGCGCCTAATGATAGTCGTGCATCGCCTGCTTTAGCGCAGCAGCAACCTCTTGGGGCGATGCAACTGAATATCGGCGAAGGTGGCGCTAAGTTGCGCCAGGCACAAAAGTTAGTGAACGCCATGCTGTCGTGCCCCAAACGTGGAATTTCTACAGATCACAGAATCACAGAATCTACAGTGCAGATAGAGGCCATTTCGGCCCATCGAGCCTGCACCGACACATATCCCACCCTATCCCCGTAACCCCACGTATTTAATCCCCTAACACATTGGCCTAGAAATTGGGTTTTGGCTTAGCCAGGGCTTTAGCGCCGGAAGTTAGTGCCGGCGCTAAGTCCCCTGCGCGCGCCAAAAATTCAGTGGCGCCGCGCCCAAACGGCTGCCGGCGCTACTGAAGGGTCTTTGCGGCGGTACATCGGCGCTAACTGCCGTTTTGCGCCGCAATTCCGGCGCTGCGGCACCCGATGCGGTGCGGCAGGCTGGGGAAGTGCAGGCCTCCTCCTTCCGTTAAGGAGGAGCTGCCTGCACCCGGCCGCGGCCCGCGCAAATCTGTTTAAAAATGAGCCCGGCACCTCGGACAAGTGCCGGGCTTGCATCTGTTCCGGGGGGGGGCGGGGAGAAGTCCGGGGAGGGAGCTGCGGGCAGGCGGCCGGCGGGAAAGCGGCCGGCCGCCGCGGGGCCTTTAATGCGCCGGCGCAAACACGTGTTGGACTCTGTTGCCAGAGTCTTAGTTGCGGCTGCCACGGGCGAGGCGGCCGCAACTGAATTTCGGCGCTGGGGCCCGTCGGCATGGCAACCGGGACGCTGCGCACACCGATGACGTCATCGGTGCCGGCGCAGCGCTATCGGTGCAACGCCGCTTTAGGGCCCCAGGGAATTTTTCAACTGGCCATAACTCTGGCGCTAGTCCCTCTAGCGCCTCAAAAGCGGCGCTAAGGCTAGTGAATTTCTAGGCCATTGGGTCAATTTATCATAGCCAAATCAACCTAACCTGCACATCTTTGGACTGTGGGAGGAAACCGGAGCACCCGGAGGAAACCCACGCAGACACAGGGAGAATGTGCAAACTCCACACAGACAGTCGCCTGAGGCCGGATTTGAACCCGGGTCCCTGGCGCTGTGAGGCAACAATGCTAACCACTATGCCACCGTGCCCCCCTGTTGTATGTTTAGTGTAAGGCCCATGCTCTCATACGCTTCGGTGAAGGTGTTGACGATGGTTTGGAGTTCGACCTCCGAGTGAGCGCAGACGCAAGCATCGTCTGCATACAGTAATTCGACGACAGAGGATGGGACGACCTTGGATCTGGACTGGAGGCGACGGAGGTTGAACAGTTTCCCGTTTGTTCTGTAAATTAGCTCCACTCCAGCGGGGAGCTTACTGAGGGTGAGATGGAGCATTGCAGCAAGGAAGATCAAGAAGAGCGTCGATGCGATGACACAGCCTTGCTTGACCCTGGTTCATACGTGAATTGGGTCTGTGGTGGAACCGCTGGTCAGGATCACGGCTTGCATGTCGTCGTGAAGCAGGCAGAGGATGGTGAAAACTTTTGAGAGCAGCCGAATTTGAGGAGGACACTCCATAATCCCTGATGGTTGACAGTGTCGAAGGCCTTTGTGAGATCAAAGAAGGCCATGTACAGTGGTTGGTGCTGTTCCCTGCATTTCTCTTGTAATTGACTTGCGGTGAAGACCATGTCCATTGTGCCCCTTAGTGGGCGGAATCCGCATTGCGACTCTGGGAGGAGCTCTTCGGCCACTGGGAGAAGGCGATTGAGGAGGATTCTTGCGATGACTTTCCCTGTGGCAGACAGCAGGGAAACTCCTCTGTAATTACCGCAATCGGACTTGTCACCTTTCTTGAAGATGGTCACAATTACGGCGTCTCTGAGGTCCCCTGACCTGCTCTCCTCCTTCCAGATAAGAGAAATGAGTTCATGAATTCACGCCAGTAGTGCTTCTCCACCATGCTTTAGTGCCTCAGCAGGGATTCCATCTGCTCCTGAGGCCTTGTTGTTCTTCAGTTGTTGGATGGCCTTTTCAACCTCATGCCGGGCTGGGGTTGTGCTGAGATGGCGGCGGGTAGCATGCTGTGGGATGGAGTTGAGGACACTCATGTCGAAGACAGAGTCGTGGTTAAGGAGATCTTCGAAGTGCTCCTTCCAGCGGGCACTGATGGCCTCTCTGTCCTTGATGAGTACCTCTCCGTTCTTGGCCTGCAGTGGGGTAGGGCCTTGGGTGCTTGGGCCATAGGCGGTCTTGACTGCGCTAAAGAATCCACGCACATCATGGTTGTCAGCTAGATGCTGGATCTCCTGCGCTTTCTCCACCCACCATCTGTTTTTTAGGTCGCAAATTTTTTGTTGGACCTCGGCCTTCAGGCTTCTGTAGAGCTGCTTTCTTGCTCTTGAGTTGTGTTGCTGTTTCCAGATCAGGAATGCCTTGCGCTTGCGGCTTATTAGCTCCTGGATCTCCTGGTCGTTCTCGTCGAACCAGTCTTGGTGTTTCCTGGTCGAGTGACCGAGCGTCTCTTCACAGGTGCTGATTATGGAGGCCTTGAGTGCAGACCAGGCGCTGTGGACACTCTGTTTCTCTGCATCACTGGGAGTCATCAGGTTGTTTGTGAGACGCAGGCTGAATAGGACTTTCTTAGCGGGGTCTTTCAGTGCTCCAGCGTTAATTTTCCTGCGGCATTGTTTCTGTTGCCGCCGCTGTTTTGGGGCTACATTGATGGAGATGACAGAGCGGATTAGGCGATGGTCTGTCCAGCAGTCATCAGCTCCTGTCATGGCGCGGGTGATGCGGACGTCCTTGCGGTCCCTCGCTCGGACGATGACGTAGTCCAGCAGATGCCAGTGCTTGGAGCGAGGGTGCTGCCATGAAGCCTTGTACTTGTCTCTCTGACAGAACAAGGTGTAGGTTATGACAAGGCCATGTTCTAAGCACTTCGACAGGAGGAGGGTACCATTGGAGTTGCCTTTCCCTACCCCCTCTCTGCCTATCACACCTCCCCAGAGGTCTGTGTCCTTTCCAACTCTGACGTTAAAGTCACCAAGGATGATCAGCTTGTCAACCCGTTGGGACTCGGGACAGGGATTGTTTGAGGCTGGAGTAGAATTCCTCTTTGGTCTCGTCTGTGGCTTTCAGTGTTGGGGCGTACGCACTGGTGGCCGTAGCACATTGGCTCCGGGCTAGGGTGAGCCGAAGAGTCATGAGGCGCTCGTTTATACTGCTAGGGGAGTCTCTGAGATGCCCAACTAGTTCACTTTTTATAGCGAAGCCTACTCCATGTAGGTGGCGTTCTTCTTCAGGTTTGCCTTTCCAGAAGAAGGTGTAACCACCGCCTTGCTCCTTGAGCTGGCTTTCCCCTGCCCGGCTGCTCTCACTTAGGACGGCGATGTCAATGTTAAAATGTCTGAGCTCCCGGGCAACGATAGCAGTACGGCATTCCGGCCTGTCACTGTTGGGGTTGTCCATGAGGGTCCTGACATTCCAGGCCCCAAACTTCATCCATTGCCATCCTTTGCTCTTTTTCCCCCCGTCTCCTCTCTTCTGCTGTTTACGTTCCCCTGGCTCTAATAGTGGGTGCATTTTATCCCTAACTGCAAGTTCAAGCTGCAAGGTTAAAGTTACCTGAGCCCACTGCCCATCCCCCGACCATGCCTGTTCTTTGTTCTCAGTGAGCCCTGGCTCTTCACTTAAACAGGAGGGAGGGACACATGAGGGAGGTGAACAGGAGAGAGGGGCACAGGAGGGAGGGACACATGAGGGAGGTGAACAGGAGAGAGGGGCACAGGAGAGAGGTGCACAGGAGGGAGGTGCACAGGAGAGAGGGGCACAGGAGAGAGGTGCACAGGAGGGAGGTGCACAGGAGAGAAATGCACAGGATGGAGGTGCACAGAAGGGAGGGGCACAGGAGGGAGTTGCACAGGAGAGAGGTGCACAGGAGGGAGAGGCACAGGAGAGAAATGCACAGGATGGAGGTGCACAGAAGGGAGGGGCACAGGAGGGAGTTGCACAGGAGAGAGGTGCACAGGAGGGAGAGGCACAGGAGGGAGGTGCACAGGAGGAAGGTGCACAGGAGGGAGCTGCACAGGAGGGAGCTGCACAGGAGGAAAGTGCACAGGAGAGAGGTGCACAGGAGGGAGGTGCACAGGAAAGAGGGGCCATCACTGACCCTTGGGGAACACCACTGTCTACCATCCTCCAGTCTGAAAAACAGCCATTTACCACAACTCGCTGTTTTCTGTCCTTAAGTCAATTCCTTATCCAAGCTGCCACTGACCCACCTATTCCATGAGCATCAGTTTTGTTGACCAGCCTTCTATGTGCTACTTTGTCAAATGTAATAGCAGAGCACTTGGAAAAAAGTGACAGGATCGGACAAAGTCAACATGGATTTACAAAAGGTAAATCGTGCTTGACTAATCTACTGGAATTTTTTGAGTATGTAACTGGTAAAATAGATAAGGGAGAACCAGTGGATATGGTGTATTTGGACATTCAGAAGGCTTTCGATAAGGTCCCACATAAGAGATTAGCATGTAAAGTTAAGGCACATGGGATTGGGGGCAAGGTGTTGACTTGGATAGAGAACTGGTTGGCAGACAGAAAGCAAAGAGTTGGAATAAACAGGTCTTTTTCCGAGTGGCAGGCAGTGACTAGTGGGGTACGGCAGGGATCGGTCCTAGGACCCCAGCTATTCCCAATATATATTAATGATCTAGACGAGGGAACTAGATGTAATATCTCCAAGTTTGCAGATGACACAAAGCTGGGTGGGCATGTGTGCTGTGAGGAGGATGCCAAGAAACTCCAGTATGATTTGGACAGGTTGGGTGATTGGGCAGAAGCATGGCAGATGCAATATAATGTGGTTAAATGCGAGGTTATCCACTTTGGTGTCAAAAACAGGAAGGCAGATTATTATCTGAATGGCAATAGATTGGGAGAAGGGGAAGTGCAACGAGACCTGGGCATCCTTGTGCACCAGTTGTTGAAGGTAAGCATGCAGGTACAGCAGGTGGTTAAGAAGGCAAATGGTATGTTGGCCTTCGTAGTGAGAGGGTTCGAGTACAGTAACAAGGATGTCTGCTGCAGTTGTACAGGGCCTTGGTGAGACCACACCTTGAGTATTGTGTGCAGTTTTGGTCGACTTATCTGAGGAAGGATGTTCTTGCCATGGAGGGAGTGCAGTGAAGATTCACCAGGCTGATACCTGAGATGGCAGGAATGACGTATGAGGAGAGATTGGGTCGATTGGACTTATATTCGCTGGAGTTTAGAGGAATGAGAGGGGATCTCATTGAAACTTATAAAATTCTAACAGGACTAGACAGACTAGATGCAGGAAGAATGTTCCCGATGGCCGGGGAGTCCAGAACCAGGGGTCACAGTCTAAGCATAAGGGGTAAGCCATTTAGGTCAGAGATGAGGAGGAATTTCTTCACCCAGAGAGTGGTGAACCTATGGAATTCTCTACCACAGAAGGCAGTGGATGCCAATTCATTAAATATATTCAAGATGGAGTTAGATATATTTCTTAAGGCTAAAGGGATCAAAGGATATGGGGAGAAAGCAGGGACAGGGTATTGAATTTGGATGATCAGCCATGATCTCATTGAATGGCAGAGCAGGCTCGAGGAGCTGAATGGCCTACTCCTTCTCCTATCTTCTATGTTTCTATGTATCTATGCCTTCCTAAAACCCATGTAGACAATGCCCATTGCCTTCCCTTCATCAATCCTCCCTTAAAAAAAAAATTCAATGAGATTAGTCAAACATGATCTGCCATTTACAAATCCATGTTGGCTCTCCTTAATTAGCTTAAACCCAAGTGTCCGTTAATTTTTTCCTTGATTATTGTTTCTAAAACTTTACCCACTACAGATGTTAAACTGACCAGCCTGTAGTTACTAGGATTTTCCTTACACCCTTTCTTGAACAATGGTGTCACATTTGCCACTTTCCAATCCTCAGTGTAGGGGTCGCAAAATCCCCTCAGCCCCCGAAGATCGGGAAATATTAATCCACATCGTTGATGAAGACTTGTGTGATTTAAATTGTCTCTGGGTTGGACAATGTTTTAAAACATGCCCAGAACTGCTGAAGGCTGCGTTAGAAAGCTCATAAGCTAGGCAGCACTTGGACACTGGAATCAAAGAACTTTGTGAAAATTGCACACTTTAAGATTGTACATTTTATTAAAAGATGTACTCTCGAGTTTTGGACTGTTTAAATTGCCCAGGGCATAAAAATGGCTGAACAGACCTCATGGAAACAGAATTTTAAGTTTGAATGGAGCCTGAGCTGTCAGTCACCCTGTGGTATTGGGCGGGTCCGGTAACCTACAAGCTGCTTGTTTACACTGGGGAGTAGCCCGTTTGAATCAGCCAATCATCAGACAGCAAGCACACTGGGTTGTTTACACACATCCATTCACTGAAATTGACTCTAAGATCAAGTGCTTGAAACTGCCAGCATTAACAAAGGGACTTTGTTTGCTAAGCACTCAAGACTGTCAATCAATTGCGGTTCCAGATGACCGCAGGACAATGCTTTGTTTACAAAGCAATTGAATGCTATTAGCATTTGTTTGTATATCAAGTGGACACATCCAAACTGAGGAGGAAAGGTTTAAATGAATGGGAGAACACATTCAAACCACTGCAGCTTTATTTGAAAGCCATCACAGACAATGGACACATTTAAACTGCAAATTTATCCAAACCCATCCCAGACAAGTGGACAGTTTGGATCTCTTTTGTTTTAGCCCAGAAACATCCGATCTGGGCGGGCCCCCAATAAAGGGGTATAAAAGATAGCTTCCCAGAAGCATCTCTCTCTCTCTTTTCTTATACTCTTTGGACTGCAGGTGAGTAAGGCTTCTGACCCACTAGCAAGACAATCTAGTGAGAAGTAAAGGGGTGGTAATTTAAGGGATCTGTTGCTAAGATTGTAAAATTAACATTGTAGCCACTTATCCCTCGTTTTTGCCGTCTGCCTTCCCCTGTTAAGCAATTTTACCGTGATTACTTTGATCGTGTGGTGTAGTTTCTTTAGTTTTAATAAAATTTGACTTTCTTGCATCCAGACCATTTGTCTGTTTTTAATATATCATTAATTATAAGTTCCTCCAATCAGAACTGGAAGGGGTGGTTCAGCGATTCGAAACCGCTGATTGGAATTGGTCACAGTGCAGTGGCAAAAGGCTGCCTGACCAGGTAAATTAACGTAAGCCAGGTAAAGGATGCCCCGCTATAAACTGATGACCACGAAGGGACTGGAGGCAGTTTTTGATATGATAAGTGGTCTGGATCTGGGGAAAGCATCAGCTCTTGCTTTACTCGCTTTCAGTCTGTGGGTAGCCCTGCAGAAGTTAGCAGCAGTGTGTAAGCTGACCTATTGTAGTATAGGTGGCTGGGTTAAGAAGGGTGAGATGAGGGTGCGGGAGGAGGTTGCAGAGGGCAAGAATCGGGAGTCAGAGTTTGAAAAATGCCAGGCGGAGGTAGAACGCCTCATAAGAGAGGTGAATGAGGCCAGAGATAGTGGGATGAGGGTGCGGGAAGAAAATGCACGCCTCACACTAGAGGTCACGAAATGCCAGGCACAGATAGAGCGCCTTGTGCAGGAAGTCACAGAGGCGAGGGACAGTGAGATGAGGCTACAGGAGGAAAATGCACACCTCACCCGAGAAGCTAGCGAGGGCAAAAGCCACGCGAGGCACAAGATAGAGTTCCTAAAGCGCCAAATTACAGAAGCAAAGAGTAACGAGATGAGACTGCGGGAAGAGAATGCCCGCCTCATCTCAGAAGTAACAGAGCAGGAGGAAAAGGTTAGGGAGGTAAAGGCAGCTTATAAGCTGGCCTGTGACCAAAGGTTTAGTGGAGCAGATCATACCCCATGTAACAGAAAGATAGAGATTTTGGGTATGGAGTTATTAAGGGCTAAATGGATGGTATGTCTCATAAGTCCGAAGGGAAGTCCGTCGGACAGTACCAGCAGCCCAAATCAAACTGCCCCACAGGCAGCACCCAGAACAGAGCTGGCTAGGGAATTAGAGATCCCAAGATCGCAGCCCACAGCTCCGAGTTCTGAGGAGCTCTGGCAGCAAGAAGGGGTGGACAATGGGGTGGTAGCAGAATGCCAGCAGGTCCAGTGTACCCCCTCCGACAACGGAGGTACGGTCCGCCCGTGAACGATAATGACCATGGGGCTGTTCAGCATACTTATCTGGTACCCTATGATACCCAATAGCTCAGAGGCCTGGTGAAACATATTCCCCTGCTCTCCGAAAAGGGAGACCCCTCAATGCACTTCGAAGAGATACAACAGGCAGCCTATGTTAACGGCTGTGATGACGAAGAGAAAGCCAAAATGTTGCTTTTCTCTGTAGATAGTAAGCTCTATCAGACCCTTTCAGATGAGGCTAAGAGATGGCAGAAGGGTTTTGAGGACGTAAAGGAGGAAATACTGGAAGCCATGGGTGCGAACGACAGCAGTCCGTTCGATCGCATAGGGAAAACACTGCAGAAGGAATGGGAGACCCCACAGGCATTTGCAGACAGGCTGTGGCCAGTATACAACAGTGCGTGTACAGGGGGACAAGATAGGGCACACCTGAACCAGCGGCAGTGGATCCAATGGCTTCGTTGCCTGGTGTCCAATTGCCTGCCCCAGATAAAAGCAAAGGCTGATACTTGGATTGACCACGGAGACCCCCTAGCAACCGAAGAGACTGTAATCTGGCAGCTCATGGTAGCATATAGGAACGGTAGGAATAGTGTGACCCCCCCAGTAAAAGGGTAAGGTCCACGAGTTTAAACCTGGGGCTCAATACAAGAAAGAGTGGCGCCAGGAGGGGAGCCATCCCTCCCAGAACAAGGTCACTTGTTACAGGTGCAGGGAGGATGGCCACTGGCACAGGGATTGCGAAAAGCCTGGGAGAGACGATAAAGCCAGGACCCCCGCAGCCCCAACTCAGAGGCAGAGACAGAAACTCCTCCCGATACAGTCGCGTCCGTCATGAAGTCGATAAAATCTTTCCTCAGGGCCAATCAGGGAAAGGTAGCAGCCATCAGTGGCACTGCAGTTCCCTCGGCCCCCTCTGCCGCCCCACTATGACTAAAGCCCACGCAGCCTGTCTGTCTATGTAATCTCCGGTACGATGAATGGAAGAGACCACTCGTACAGCTGGAGGTGGAGAAGGTTGCAGGGACTTATCTATTGGATACGGGGGCATCATGCACCGTGATCCATACGGATAATCCCACCACCTCACCTCTGTCTGATGGGGTTCCATACATACTATCGGGATTCACCGGTCAAGAGCAGGCGGGGGTATACTCCAGACCCCTCTCAGTCCATCTGGGCACGCTCCAAACTAAGTGGACGTGCATCCTGGCAAGGTGGAATAAGGAGGAAGGAAAGGGGATCCTAGGTGCCAACTTCATGGTGAGCCATGGGATCCTCATGGATCTCCGCAACCATTGCCTTTGGGGGGCTAGCACAGACAGGGAAGAAGGTTTAGTGGTCATCCCGGGCAAGGAGGGTAAGGGGACCTTGTGTACTGTGAAGCCCAAAGAAGGTTACGACCTCGGGCTCATGGTAAATGGTGTACCGGAGGCACTGCAGGCAGTCGTGCAGGCAAACCTCACAGCGTTTGCCACCCATAAACATGACTGCGGGAGGATCACAGGGTTTGAGGTTAAAATAGACGGGGACCCCATGGCCCGACTACAGAAGCAGTAAAATTTCCCCAAGGAGGCAGAACCCGACATGGAGGCAGCCATCACCTCCTTAGTTAAACAGGGAGTGTTGAGGCCCATAGCCACTCATGTTAATTCTCCACTTTGGCCGTTTAGGAAACCAGACAATTCATGGAGAGCCACGGTGGACTAACGGGTGCTTAACAGCAATATCCCCGCGTGTGCCCCCACAGTAGAAGCAGTGGCTAATCTTATTAGCAGTATTCCAGCATCCGTGAACACATTCACGGTGCTGGACATTTCGAATGGGTTCTGGTCCATCCCTTTAAAACGGGAGGGCCAATATAAATTTGCCTTCACCTTTAAGGGACAGCAGTATACCTGGAACTGTCTGCCACAGGGTTTCCACAACAGCCCCAGCATCTTCCACTAATGCATGAAGGATAGTTTAAAAGAGTTCAGTCAGCCCACTCAGTTACTGCAGTATGTGGATGACCTGCTCTTATTTACCGACTCGGTCGGGGAGCATGGCCCACGACTGGCTGAGCTGCTGGAGCTGCTGCAGAGAAAGGGGTTTAAAGTCAACCCCAAGAACGCGCAGATCGGTCAGCAAGAAGTTAAATTCCTGGGTCTGACTGTCCGCACAGGAGAGAGGGCCATAGATAAGGCAAGGAGGGAAGCGGTCCAGGAGTTACCGATTCCCAATTCAGTAAGAGGGGTGAGGTCATTCCTGGGATTGATGGGGTACTGCAGGGATTTTATAGAGGACTATGCAGCCACAGTGGCCCCTCTGCTCCGTCTCCTACATAAGGGAGTGGAGTGGTCCTGAGATGAGGGATGCCAGGCGGCATTTGTTAAGTTAAAGGGAGACCTGCAGATCGCACCAGCCCTAGGAGCAATAGATGGGAAAAGGGAGTTTTTTCTAGAGGTAGCAGCCAGTGGGGATAGCCTGAGTGCTGTGCTGCTCCAAGAGCGGCACGGTAGGCTGAGACCCGTGGTCTATTCCTCCAGAATACTCACCGATGTAGAGAGGAGCAACTAAATATGTGAAAGGCACCTTTTAGCCACATATTGGGCTGTGAAGAAATCCCGGATCTTCGCAGGCACCTCTCCCATCACCCTCCTCACACACCACACACCCACTCAGATGCTTTTGGATTGGAGGATTAAAGATGGGACAGTCAGCAGCACCTGCATTGCGCGCTGGACCCTTCTCCTCTCACAGATGGATCTGAAGGTAAAGGGCCTTTGCGTGCCAAAGTTTGCAGCCAATATGGTATACCCTGGAACAGCCCATTGATGTTCCATAGATGCGGTATGGGAAGTGAACCTAGGTTTACAGGCCGGGATACATCCCACGGGTCGCGAGATCTATGTAGACGGTTCCAGCATGGTAACCACTGGGGTACGACTCACGGGTTGCGGTATCTTTGACCCAATGGCAGTCATTGCCTTGGCAATCAAGCTCCCTAACACCATGAGTGCCCAGCAGGCTGAACTGTCCGCGGTGATGTACATGGTTACACACCCCGACATCTTCCCTTCCCCGTATATGATTTGCTCTGACAGTATGTTCACTTGCAACTCGTGTACGGAGTACCTGGCCATCTGGTCCCGTTGTGGGTATACCTCCGCCAACGGGAAGCCCTTGACAGTAAAGCCCCTGCTGGAGAAAATCCTGGCAGCTGTGGGGGAGGAAGGTGCAGTTTTCATCCATAAGGTGAAAGCCCATTCCTCCACAGAACCCCGCAGCCAGGGCAACCAGCAAGCCGATATGTTGGCCAAGGAGGGTGCACGAGCAGGCACTTTCTGGGACCCATATGAGTCCGGGCCAGTGGCAGCGGTTACAGGCAGGGATGGGACACAGGGAAAATCAGGAATAGTGTTGGCCCCAGACCTTAAAACGGTCCAGGCACAGGACCCCATCCTAAAGGCAATAATTAGCGCAGTGATGGAGGGAAAAAGGATAGAGGGCCCCTACAGCACAGCCCCTCTCACCGTAAGGGAGGGCATGCTGTTCAAGGCAGAACAGTGGGTAGTACCCCAGCAACACCGGAGAGAGTTCCTTCAGCTGGCGCATGAGGGGCCGGGAGTGGGACACCCCGGGTCTGAGACCACCTGGCAACGGGTGGAACAGGTGGGATGGTGGCCAGGACTCCGGGATGATGTCTGCGAGTTCTGTGCTAGCTGTCTTGTGTGTGCAGAAAATAATCCCGATCCCCACAAAAGGAAGGTGCCCATGGGACACATTAGGAGGGTCGAGGGACCATGGCAGTCGATCCAGATCGACTATATAGGGCCCTTGCCCACCACCCAGGGAGGCTACAAATACTGCCTCGTCTTGGTGAATGTGTTTTTCAAGTGGGTGGAAGCCTTCCCCTGCAGGACGGCCACAGCAATGGGGACTGCAAAGATCTTGGTGAAGGAGGTGTTCTTGCGGTGGGGACTGCCCCAGTTCATGGAGTCCGACCAGGGAAGCCACTTCACTGGCCAAGTCATGCAGAACACCCTCATGCTGCTCGGTATCAAAGGGAAGTGGCACATAGCCTACAACCCGCGGTCCTCAGGGATTGTGGAGTGTATGAACCGTACCCTTAAAGAAAGATTGAGGAAAGAGGCCATGGGTTCGCCCCAAAAATGGGCAGAGACACTACCTCTGATCCTCATGGGGATCCAGGCCAGCCAGTCCAAAAGTACAGGGCATTCACCACATGAGCTCATTACCAGCAGAGTTATGAGGACCCCCACTCATGTCCTTGCCCCAGTCCTCACTGAAGTACAACTGCAGGAAATAAACGGGGATAAATTCGTCCGAACCCTCCTAGAACACCTCAAATGAATTTATGGGCAGGCAGCAGACAACATGGGGAAGCAACATCGGAATAACCGGCTGCTGCTCGAGCCTAGCAAGAGCCACCAGTGGGAGATAGGAGACCTAGTGATGGTAAGAAACTATGCCCAGATGGGAAGTTGAGAGCCACTCTACATGGGACCCTATAGTATAGTTGATAGGGACAGCCCCATGGTCTATGCAGTAAAACTACCCCGGTGCACAAAGTGGCTCCACGCCAACCAATGTAAATTGTATAAATCTGACCATACAAGTTCAAGTTCACAGGATGTAAAGACAGGCGCTGTGGCTTGTTTCAAGGGAAAAGTTGCCCGGCCCACCAATTGGGACATTTACCGCCCCAGTGGGAACTAAGTTTTGGCCAAAGTTTAAATTTGAACCAGTTATTTAGTTCAGAAAGAGAGAAACCGCAACCTGAGAGTAGAAATCTGCAGGCTGCTGCAAGTTCATTCACAGAAAATCACTTGGGGGGCTCCAGGGAGGAGCCGCCTTTTGAAGATACTGCCCGCGCATGCGTAGTCGCTGGTCTGGAGACAGGAATTCCCCAGTCTTTTGAACAGCCTGGTCACGCAGGCGCAGTTCCCCAGCCCATGACCACGGCGGCTCCTCTTCAGTTTTCCCGCGCAGACGCAGTCGCCTGTTTGAATGCAGAGGTTTCACAGCCTCTGCCGTGGGACTCCGGGGAGGAGGTTCACGCAGGCGCAGTTCCCCAGCCTGTGACCACAGCGGCTCCTCTTCAGTTTCCCTGCGCAGGCGCAGTCACGCTCCTGAGGGGAGAGGTTTCCCAACACTGGGCTTGTGCAGGTGCAGTCGCCTGTTTAAAGGGACAAGCTTCCCAGCCCGCTTCTAGAGTGGTTCCCCCTATGGTGTGGGACTCTAGGGAGGAAGGGATAGCAATTCCTCTTGCAGGGGGCATATGGAAGGAGCTGGTGCCAGGTTTTGGATCTGGAGAGGAAGATTTTCAGCCACCAGCAGCGGGTGGTGAGGGGATACCTGCCCCCAGTACAGGAGTGGGTAGGGAAAAGGAGACAAACCCGGATTACTGGCATGCTGCCAGGTATATTAAACAGTGCGGGCTGTTGGCATCGGGGGAGAAGGTTCCCAGCCAGCTAGGGCTGTAACCCAGGCTCAGGGTCCGTCAGCCAAAGTTTCCCCCACAGAGACGCCCCTCAGAAGGGCTCAGCGGGTCCGCAAGCCCAAGATAAGATGGTCACCAGGGTACCTGCCACAAAGAGCAATCTCCCAAGCGCAGGAGGAAACAGATGACAGAGGTTCCCCAACTAGCAGCCATAAGCTGCCAGGGACCAGAAGCAGGAGGCAGTCCAGCTTCGATGCAGGCAGCAGTAATCTGCGACAGTGACACCAGAGATTAGCCTGGCCGTCCGGAGACGGGCGGCATTTGTATTATAGCTTTGTGTTAAGTTACCAATGTTTACAGCGTACTTTTAAGGTGTTTAAATTTTAAGTTTAGAATGTAACTAGTAGTTTTGAGTTTAAGTTTAAAGTTTAAGCTTATAAGTGTGCCAAATGCTTGTACTTTGTTCCGAGGTCGAGGGACCCGACCATGTCTCCACCTAAGGCAGCAGGTCAGTGAGAGACCTGGCTGCATGTCCTTTTAAGTTCTTTTGCAGGAGAGTGGACAAAGGAGCAGCCCTGCTTGCCCAGCCCGAGCTGGGCATCGAATGAAGATATACAGAAAGTTGGGGATCACCTCGCCACTGGACAAATTCAGGAGGAGACCCCGCAGCGACCTTTGGGAGAAACCAGACAGGGTCCGGAGGAACCTGCCTACTCATCCTACGTGCAAGAGATGGCCCCAGCTGGGTGGGGCACGGTCCCAACCCAGCACTATCCTGACCAAATTTCACTTGCGGGAGGCCTCGCTATTGAGGAGTCATGGTGGGGAAGCGCAGGCGCCTTGTCAGATAGGGACGTGTTCCCCGGGAGTGGGTGGTGATGGCCCGGGAAAGATTGTAAAGGGGAGGGGGAGACCCAAGAGTTGCGTGGGTGCGTTCGGGGAAGGGAGGAACTCATCCGGTGCCCACGGGCAAAGTTAGAGTGTAAGTGTGGCTGGGGAGGATGAGTGGGTGGCCGGATCTGGGATCCAAGTTTGAGTGTGGGGCCAGTGAGAGCTGCCACACAGGCACCCATCATTTTCTGCAGCCAGTCGAGGGAAGACAGGAGGGGGAGGGACTGGGAGTCGCGATCCCATACTCCCCGGTCTTGGTCTGTGAAACATGAGGGGTACCCTGCCTTCACAAAGGGACAAGGGAACGACTCAGGGCTGGTGGATCAGACTGTTCTGTAAAACCCATTCTGTATGTTTTAAAAGTTGAAGACCATTAAATGGGGGGTGGAAGGAACATTTACTGCCCGGGTGGGAGGAGCAATACCCAATCGAATTTCGTGACCCCTCATTGGCACATGATGGTCGGTTTTTATTTCAGCATTTTGTTTCAAATGTTTCAGCATTTTGTTTCAAATGTTTAATGAAGATTATTGTATTTTGTTTTACAGTTCCAAGCAGTGCAGAGGCGTAGGACCCTCTCCGTGCTTGAGATCATTTTGATTACATTGTATAACCAAGATTGCAACATTTTGTAATATGTTATAATGTAACAAGTGGTGCAGGGGTAGGAGTCCCCTTATTGTAACATTTTGTAATTGATGTATCTGTAGATGCCTACTGCACCACTTTTTTTTGGATTTGAGGGGAATAGACAGGTCGGGGGATCATGGTAGGTAGCTATAGGTAAATACAGGGGATGATTGTTTGTGGGGGGTCAGAAAATTTTGCTCACTTCTTCAAGAGGATACTACAAGCAAGTTGGAAGTATCCAAGGGAGGAATGTAGGGGTCGCAAAATCCCCTCAGCCCCCGAAGATCGGGAAATATTAATCCACATCATGGACGAAGACTTGTGTGATTTAAATTGTCTCTGGGTTGGACAATGTTTTAAAACATACCCAGAACCACAGAAGGCTGCGTTAAAAAGCTCGTAAGCTAGGCAGCACTTGGACACTGGAATCAAAGAACTTTGTGAAAATCACACACTTTAAGATTGTACATTTTATTAAAAGATGTACTCTTGTGTTTTGGACTGTTTAAATTGCCCAGGGCATAAAAATGGCTGAACAGACCTCATGGAAACAGAATTTTAAGTTTGAATGGAGCCCGAGCTGTCAGTCACCCTGTGGTATTGGGTGGTCCGGTAACCTACAAGCTGCTTGTTAACACTGGGGAGTAGCGCGTTTGAATCAGCCAATCATCGGACAGCAAGCACACTGGGTTGTTTACACACATCCATTCACTCAAATTGACTATAAGATCAAGTGCTTGAAACTGCCAGCATGAACAAAGGGACTTTGTTTGCTAAGCACTCAAGACTGTCAATCAATTGCGGTTCCAGATGACCACAGGACAATGCTTTGTTTACAAAGCAATTGAATGCTATTAGCATTTGTTTGTATATCAAGTGGACACATCCAAACTGAGGAGGAACAGTTTAAATGAATGGGAGAACACATTCAAACCACTGCAGCTTTATTCGAAAGCCATCACAGACAATGGACACATTTAAACTGCAACTTTATCCAAACCCATCCCAGACAAGTGGACAGTTTGGATCTATTTTGTTTTAGCCCAGAAACATCAGATCTGGGCGGGCCCCAAAAAAAGGGGTATAAAAGATAACTTCCCAGGTAAAGGATGCCCCCCTACATCAGGCACTTCCCCCGCATCTAGGGAAGATTGGAAAATGATGGCAAGCCCTTCCGCTATCTCCTCCCCCAATTCCCTTAGCAACCTGGGATGCAAGCCATCTGGACCAAGCGACTTATCCACTCTAAGCATACCCAATCTTTCCAGTGCATCCTGTCTATCAATTTTCACCCCTTCCATTGCTTCTACCTTTTCCACTGCTACCGATATTTTGTCAGCATCCACCTCCTTAGTAAACACCGATGCAAAGTACTCATTGAGCATTCTAGCCTTGCCCTGCACCTCTAAGCATATATCACCTTCTTTGTCCCTAATAGGCCCCACTCCGCCTCTTACTACCCGCTTACTGTTTACATGCAAGTAGACGATTTTTGGGTCCCTTTTATGTTAACCGCCATTCTACTCTCATATTCTCTCTTTGCAATCTTATTTTCAGCTTCACTTCCCCTCTCAACTTTTTGTATTTGGTTCTCTCTTGAAGAATTCACCTGACATGCATCATACACCCTCTTTTTTTGTTTCATCATCTTCTCTATCTCCCTCATCATCCAAGGAGCCTTTTCATTGGTTCCCTTTCCCTTCCCTCTTGTTGGAATGTACCTAGCCTGTACTTGGAACATCTCCTCCTTAAAGATCACCCATTGTGCTGTTACAGTTTTTCCCATCAGCCTTTGGTTCCATTTTACTCTGCTAGATCCTTTTGCATCCCATTGAAGTTAGCCCTTTTCCAGTTTAGAAGTTCCACTCTAGATTGTTCCTTGCTCCTCTCCATTGCTAATCTAACTCTTATGATACGATGATCACTCATACCCAAGTGTTCCTCCACAGACACTTGGTCAACCTGGCCACCTCATTCCCCAGCACCAGATCCAGCAATGCCTCCTTCCTAGCTGGGCCAAGAACATACTGGTCAAGGAAATTCCTCCCCCTCCTTTCCCTTTACCCTAGCATTATCCTAATCGGTATTTGGGTAATTAATGTCCCGCAATATCACCACTCTATAGCTCTTGCATATCTCTGCGATTTCCCTGCAGATTTGCTCCTCTACCTCCCTCTCACTATTTGGATGCTTATAGAATACCCCCAATAGCGTGATCATACCCTTTTTGCTCCTCAACTCTAACCAAATGGATTCTGTCCTTGTTCCCTCAAGAACATCTTCCCTTTCCAACACTACAATGTCTTCCTTAATCAGCACTGCCACCCCACCTCCCTTTTTTCCTTCCCTATCTTTTCTGAACACCTTGTACCCTTGAATATTAAGGGCCCAGTCCTCACTGTTTTTAAGCCACATTTCCATTATTGCCACAACATCATATTGCCACATGTCTAATTGTGCTTGTAGCTCCCCAAAATTATTCAATACACTTTGTGCGTTTACGTACATGCATTCTAAACCCATTTTTGAATTTTTCGTAGTCTTTCTTAGTCTGCTCCTAGCTAATATGGTACTACTTCCACCTCTAGCACTACTTTCTTCTCTGGTGCTATCCAACACACTCACTCTTTTATGCACCTTATTCCTCTTTTCTACACCTATATGCTGGTGCCCATCCCCCTGCCAAGCTAGTTTAAACCCTCCCCAACAGCACTAACAAACCCCCCCGCGAGAATATTGGTCCCGGCTCTGTTGAGGTGTAACCCGTCCGGCTTGTACACATCCCACCTTCCCCAAAAATCTCTTTCCTAACTCCCTATAGTCTGCCTACAGGACTTCATCCCTCTTTCTGCCTATGTCGTTGGTACCGATATGGACAACGACCCCTGGCTGTTCACCTTCCCCTCTCAGTGTGTCCTGCAGCCGCTCAGTGATATCCATGACCCTGGCACCAGGGAGGCAACATACCATCCTGGAGTCATGTCTGCATCCACAGAAACGCCTATCTGCTCCCCCAACCAATGAATCCCCTATCTCTATTGCTCTTCCACTCTTCTTCCTCCCCCCCTCTGCAGCTGAGCCTCCCATGGTGCCATGGTGTTGGCTCATCACCTCCACCGGTTTCCAGAACTGTGAACCGTTAGTGACTGAGATGCACTCTGGGGATTCCTGCCCTACCTGCCCGGTCCTCCTTCTCTGTCTGGTGGTCACCTATTCCCTCTCTGCCTTCACATTCTGTGGCTGCGGGGTGACCACTTCTAGAAACCTACTTTCCAAGTACTTTTCAGCCTCGCGAATGCACTGTATTGACTCCAGCTGCCGCTCAAGCTCCGAAACCCGGAGCTCGAGTTGCTGCAGTTGGTGACACTTCCTGCACACATGGTCCTCCAGGCCGCAAGAACCGTTCATGAATTTCCACATGGCACAGGTTGTGCAAATCATGGGACTGAGCTGCCCTGCCATGCCTCTATTTACCAGACTATGAAGATAATTTAACAGAAATAAACTTAAAACTTAACAAGAAACGCCCAACAGCTACACACTATTCAGCACATCACTCTATTAGATAAGCTATGAACTACTTAGCAGGAATATACTCAAAACAGAACAAAAAAACTTACCACAAATACTCACCCTATACTCACCCGATACTCACCTCTCAGCTCCCATGTGCCAGCGACACCTTTGAATTCTAACGTCACTCCTTCGTTGTGTCGCTTGCCGACTGTCTCCTTCGCAGGAAGTCTGCTCACTCAGACGCCCAGGCTTCTGCTCTGCATTGCCTTTATCCCCGGTTTCCAACTCCATTCCTACCGAATCTATGGGCTGGATTTTGTCATTGGGGCGGGCTGGGGTCGTGTCATTCGCTTTTCTTGTTATCCACCCGATTCCAAATCGATGTGGGAGATTGTTGCGATTTTCACAGAATTGGGCAATTGAGCTCCAGCGTGTGGGAACCCATGGCTCAATTAGTTTTTTCAGTCTGAAACTCGCCTCCGATGACATCATCATTGCTGCTGCATTTAAGATCTACAAGAAGCCTTGCTTCTTCTGCAGACTGCCAACCTTTTGGCCTTTGCAGTGAGAGGGACCTGGAGGTAGAATGAGCAGCGGGAGACCTAAGTTTGCTCCCAGGTTTGATGACGTCACCCTGCAAACTGTGGTGGAGGGAGCAAGAGCTAGTAAGGAGGTGCTCTTGCCTTCTTCAGGGAGGAAGAAGCCTCCCCAGCAAACGAAGGCTGTGTGGGTCCAGGTGGCCCAGGGGGTGAACTTGTTGTCCCTCATCAGCAGAACCTGGCTTCAGTGCAGGAAGAGGTTTCATGACCTTCTGAGCACTGGAAATGTGAGTATGACTTTGCCATCACCCTCAATCTGATCCCCATTGCCTCTCCTCACCAGCACTCAGCTTTAGCAACCTCTTCCTCCACATCCCACTTGACACTGACATCCCTGCACCCTTAACCATTCCCTCTCTCTCTATGGTCACATTCACCTAATTATTTGACTATGCAGCCCTCACACTCCCTATCACTGTGATGCTATGAAAACAACTTACAAAAGTCAGGGAGGGCCCTTGGTCTTGCCAACTCACTCCATCTTTGTCTCCTTCTAAGCATCTATGCAATGGATTCTCTACACTGACTCCTTCATTCTCACTCAAACTCAACTTGTCTCCCTCACTGCAGGAAAAGACAGCTCGCAATAAGAGGGAAAGTGCAAGGACAGGAGGAGGACCACCCTCAGTAGCCCACCTCACCCTTTGGGAGGAGGCGGTCCTGGAGATAGTGGGACTCAAGAACGGTGCGCATGTGGGGGATGGACAGACGGGTGCATCAGAGAAAGCTGGTGACAGAATAGTTTTTCATCTCTCTCATTGACATGGCATGAGTTGCTGATAATGATTCTGAAGCTCTAACAGATGGACTTACGATCATCTGCAATATGCAATGTACATGTAAACTTGGCCTCACATCTCTGACTCTTTCCTTTACTCCCCCACAGGACCATCGCGAGCATCTATCCCCACTATCCAGGAGGAACAGCCTGAGCCTCTTGACTCATCAGAGGAAGCTGCAAACTCTGAGGGCGCAGCATCAACAGAATTCAGCGCACCCAGCACCAGTGCAGACATTCACACCTCAGTGGGACCATCGCAAGATAGAGTAATGTTGTCACCTGGTGTATCACAGCTCACAAGTGAGCATCAGCAGATTGTGGAGACAGGGACAGCAGTGGAGAGTCCTAGTCAGAGGGCGCAGGACTCTCCCAGCTTGGCTCAGCTGCATGTTGACCCTCTGCCTCTGGGTCCATCTAGAAGAACAGCGGTGCTGGAACTCCAGGAACAGGTGCAGGAGTCTCTGGCAGGTTTTGTCTCCAGGGTCGCTGCAAGTATGGAGTGAATGAAGGAGTCCATCGCCAACATGAGCAGAGCCTTTGTGGAGTTATTGGCGCATGAATGCAGCACCACGGAAAGGATGGCAACCTCCATGGAAAGGCTGGCTATGGCCATGGAGGCAGTAAGTCGCTGGAGTGAGGAAAACATGGTGAATAGACTGACATCTCTGGAGGAGCGATGGTCAGCTATTGAACAGAGAAACCAGAGCTTCATGGAAGTCCTTCTGAGTAGGACTGCCAGTGCAGATACGGGTCCCCATGACTCCCCTGATGTGCAGCAAGCTGCTTTCAAGCCACTTGCAAGTGCTTAGGGGGACCTGACCCAGGAGAGGGAAGTTGGTGGCAGACATCAACAAAGTGGGGGCTCCTCTCCAAGTGCTCACACTTCCATGCCACTGCAGAGCCCTCGGTCAGAGCCCCACCAGAGTCCCCACCCAACTGAGATCGGCGTCTCAACCCCTGCACAGCCGCAGAAGCAGCAGACTGTTGATGAGCACTCACAGGTTTGCAACCCCAGAGGACGCCCGCCAAAGGTGTTGAGACAGGAGCAACAGGAAAGTGAGCAAGGGCCCTCCACATCTGCTGAAGCCACAGGGGAAGCACCACATAGAAGCACGCATAAGAGAAAGATACTGCACAAATAGTCACAAGGGTATTCACTTGGGTGAAATGTTGTGTTTATTTTTAAAATGTGTTCAGTTGGTTGTGGTAAATTAAAATTCTGATGGCAAATGTTGCAGTTGTGGCGTGTGTCATTTCGCAAATGGGACTTCCACATTGAGGGCTTAGGATTACTTGCAATTGTCAGTATGGTGGTCAGAGTGCTAGGAATCAGCTGGTTCGTGGCCATTGTCGATGCTCTGGTAAGAAGCTGTGAGGCAAAAGTGCTTGATTGTGAAGGCTAAGCAAATCTGACCAAGATGAGTGCGTTCCTTGCATCCCGGGCAGCAATGTTCTCGCATACTGCTGCCGCTGGTTGATGTGCCTCTGCAAGATGTTCATTTTCACTTTCCTCCTCCTCCTCCTCCTCCTCATCTGAGGAGGATATGTGAGGAGCCATTTGGTCCTCAGGAATTTGCAAGCCACAACGCTGTGCCATGTTGTGAAGTGCACAGCAAACCACGACGATTCTGGAGACTTTGGATGCTGAGTACTGCAGGGCTCCACCTGATCTATCCATGCATCTGAAGCGCATCCTCAGCATGCCGATGGTTTGCTTGATGATGGATCTGGTGGAAATGCAGCTGTAGTTGTAGCTCTCCTCAGCTTCGTTGGAAGGGCTCCTCAACGGCATCATTAGCCACGTCTTCAGGGGATAGCCCTTGTCTCCAAGTAGCCATCCAATAAGTTGGTCTGCCAGTCTGAAGAGCGGAGGCACACTAGACTGGTATCATGGCAACTGCCAGGGTACTTTGCAGAAATATGCAAAATTTCCTTCTTGTTGTCACACACTAGCTGCATGTTGAGGGAGTGGAAGCCCTTGCGGTTCACAAAAATACCTGGTTTACGATGGGGTGCCTTAAGGGCCACATGTGTGCAGTCACTGACGCCCTGCACCCTTGGAAAGCCTGCCAGATTAGCTAATCCAACCGCACGCACCATGACACTTGCTTGATCCTTGGAGAAATGGAAGTGATTGTGTGCGATGGCAAAGAGGACATTGGTTACCTGCAGGTTGCAAGTGTGTGCGGCCACCTGGGAGATGCCGCTGATGTCGGCTGCTGATCCCTGGAATGAGCCTGAAGCAAAAAAGTTGAGTGTGTAGGGGGTTTCTCTTGCTCGTTCTGGTTTCCTACCAGGCTTCGTGCAATAATTACCCTTGAGTGGTTCGACCCACTCTTCCCTACGGTTCTAGACCTTGGACTTAGGTGCAGGGAACTGTAGTGCAGAGAAAAACTCAATAGACCAGGTTGAATAGCACAAAATGGATGCTTTTATTATTAAACAGTTTGCAGCATTATAGAATACATGTCATAAGCACAGATTAATGTAACTACAAGCATGCACATATCTATAAACTTAACTCTATGGAAATGGGAAACACACGGCACATCGTAAAAGGGGAAACACATTACGATTACCCTTAACCCCCTCCCCTAGACCTAAACTAAGTTTCGACTTGAGGAACTCAGGATCATGCTCACCACTTTCAGATTCGCGAAAAGGGGGTTCGCAGCCTTTTGGCACAGCTTTCCGTCGTCACGTGGATTTGGAAACTTCTGGCGCAGTTTGTTTTTCTGACGCGATGAAGCAGCAGATACAGCCTTGATGAGCGCTCGTCATGGATGAATCCGTTAAACCTGTGTTACCTTTACTGAAAGGCTGCCGAAGAACTGGATGCACCTTGGAGACTCTGCTACCGATGTGACGTTGTAGAAATGGATGCACATGGAAGGTCCGTTACCGAATGGGATGTTGAGGCACTGGAGTGCTAGGCCCGGAGTGTCCTTTTCTCCGGCCTGGATTGTCGTTTTTCCCGAGGGTGTCTTCTCCTTCGGCCTGGGTCGTCGATGATCTCCCGACAAAGGTACCCGGGCCACCCTCCTTCGTCTTCCCGTCGTGGCCGAGCCTTGTTTGGCCGAAGAGTCCGTCCCGAAGCGTTCTCAAAAGAAGAGACGTCCTGAATCGAATCGTAACTACTGAATCGTGTTCCCGAAGCGTGAATCTGAAGCGAAGCGCACTGATGGACCTTTCAATCCACAGTTATACCTTTTTGGGACAGTCTTATCTCCCGCCAAATCATAGTCCAGTCTTTGTAATATTTTTGGCGGGCAGAAATCTCTGCAGGGGCGCTTTGTCTTTGAAACGGGAGCCGGTGATAGCTTTACTAGCCTTCCTGGGCCGATAATGTCTTTTTCTTTGTCACCGTAACTCGGTTCGTATATTGATCGGTCTGGAGATTGCCCTTGATGGCTGTTAAACGGTTTTCCTTTGTACAGCAAATGGGTTTAAGTGTTCATTCAATTGTCCGCCCATTTCTTGATGGGCCTCATCCTGTTACCCAAAACTGTCCTGTACTTAGAATCTAATTAGTATGTATGCTCAGTTCCATGAGTTTCGGTTTCCTGATACTGGCTTTCGCAGGCTTACTGTCCTCAATCCACAAGCCTGTCTGGCTTGCAGTAACAGAAATCAAATGGTCCCAGAAACTGATCACGAGGTCCGGCGGCCATTTTGTATGCCCTTTTATCAAAGGTTTTTCTGTACAAGCTTCTTTTGGTCAATAAACTGTCTTATTAACCCTATTTTCTTGCGTGATTAATTACTGAAAATTTCGAACCTTACAAGTGCAGTGGTGACTTTGATGGCCACTGGTAAGGGGTATCCACATGCTTCTTTGGGCTCCAGGTCTTGCTGCACCATTGCACAGATGTCACCCACTACCTCTCACGAAAGTCAGAGCTGCCTTTGGCACTGCTGCTCAGTCATGTTGAGGTTGCCGATCCTCTGTTTGTAGACCCTGTTTTGGGGGTATCTCCTGCGCTGACGGGCTGCCATGGGCTGGCGCCTTCTGGCCTGTGCAGCTTCAGGAGGGTGAGCAGCAGCTTGGCGCTCCTGTTGTTGCCGCTGCTTTTGGTGCTGCTGTTGTTCGTGGTGCTGCTGCTGCCGCAGCTGGTCTTCGTCCTCATCTGATGTCCAGGAGGAAAGGAAATAAATGGTTCCCATGCTTCTGGTATATGCCTCAGTTGAGGAAGCGCTCAGTCAAGGTGGTGAGAGGGGTTTCCCAGGAGGCCACACTGGAGATGGGTGTCAGGCTCCAAACTTCCACAGCTATGGTTATGCCTGCTAAAAGTTCCCCCAGACCTGAGACAACAAAGTCCTGCCACCTGCAAATGATGACTGGTCAAATCTCCTATTTAATGGTGGAGCTGCAGCTGATCATCAGCAATCCAATTGTGCTCCCACCAGGTTTCACCGTCGTTTTTCAGAGGAGCCGTGAATCACGTGGGAAACGTGTTAAAATCGGAAAGGCACCTCAAAATGGGATTATAGAGGCAATTTAGTCGTTGAAAAGGGCCTTAAGGGCCTATCCCGCCTCTTGGAGGCGGGACAGAGATGGGATCAGAAACCACGCATTTGGGAAAATTGCTTGGAGGCGGGATGGAGGCAGGGTCGGGCCTGCCCTCCACATTTTGCAATTTTAACACCCCACACGCCTCCATTCCCGCCTCCTCGGGCCTGGCAAAATCCAGCCCTATATCTCTATGGGGGAGAAATTTGGTATCGCCCCATTTGGGGTGCAATTATCGACCGGGTGCAAAGATTAGCTTCACATCTGTTTTAAGGCGCAAAGGCCAAGGAGCGAGGTGTTAACTCACAGCGCTGGTGAAGCTCATGTGATGTCAGTCAGCAATGGAACACAGACACACTGGCACCGGCCAACTCTTAAAGGGGAGTTCTGATGAATGGTCATCGACCTGAAACGTTAACTCTGTTTCTCTCTTCACAGATGCTGCTTGACCTGCTGAGTTTCTCCAGCATTTTCTGTTTTTATCTTAAAGGGGAGGGTTTATCTTGGTCTCCATCTACATCCTGTTCATTGCAGCCTTGAGTCTCGGCCTGGAGATACCTGTACATCAAATCTGCTGGAAAGAACAATGGAGAGACCCAGGGAAAGAGCTCAGAGTGCAGCCTCCACAGTCTCTTCTAAATAGATACAAATCAAAATGAACCTGCAAGGTGCTGCTCAGTATGCAAAACTCCTTCACACAGTGTAGAATCTCTCCAGAAGTCTCTCTCTCTCTCGCTCTCTCTTAGAATGCATGGTGCAAAAATGTCACCAACAAAAAAAGGCAGGAAGCAGTCGCCTTTAAATAGCGCTCCCCCAGTCCATTCCTGAATGCAAAACGCTCCCCTCAACCTGTCGTTACTAGTAGCAGACGTTAAGGCAGGGGGTGCCACTCAATTTCCAGTCCGGGGTGCTACCGGGCGTTGCGCACTCGACTGACATCACGATCTGCTGGCACAGAAGATCGTGGTGGTAGTGTTTAGCGCCGCTGCAAAATGTCCTCTCAATTTCACGAGAGGCGCAGATATTGCCGCACCCGGGCGCTAGTTGGTTTGTGCCCCACTTAGCGCCCTCTTAAGGCGCTAACGGATGGTGCTACCAACTGAATTTTTCCCCCTAATGACTCTATGAGGTGGTGGCTGACATCTGCAGCCTCCTAGGTGAAGACCTGGCTGGGGGGGCCCAGGGGGTGGCGGCGCTTCCCCATCATGACTCCTCAATAGCGAGGTCTCCTGCAAGTGAAATCCGGTAAGGATAGTGCTGGGTTGCTGGGGCCATCTCTTCCACGTAGGGTGAGTAGGCAGGTTCCTTCAGACCTGTTGTGTCCGTGTGTAGATAAAGACACTGAAGACAGGAGTTGGTTCATAGGTATTTACTAATCAAGTCTGGGGGGGGCTTTCTAAAGGATATACACAATACACAGGCTTATATAGCCCAAGTGGCAATTATCGGCATTACGCACACCTGGGGCTTTTAAAGGCACATACACCATAATTGCTCTTAAAGGCACATACACCACAATTCCTCCCCTTCTAGCTAACTAGTACATCATATTTTAAGTAATTATTAATTACATGTTATATGCAAAATAATATACATTGCTGTATTAATTAATTATAAGTTAGTCTCTCAGGAGGCTTCCTGACTCGGTCCGGATAACGCCTCGGGGGTGTAGTAGTTTCTGGTGGTGTAGTAGGTTCTTCTGGCAAGGCTGATTCGGCTTGAAAGCCAGTGTCGGGTTCATCGGGCTCCAGTATCACCGGATCGGAGGTAGATATGGGTATCTCTACTTCATCGTTAGATGTATAGAGTGGTGGTGTAGGTTGTCCCTTTTCGGATGACTTGATGATTTGGTCAGCATGGCGCCTTATTATGCTGTCTCCGATGTCCACGGTATACATCAGTGGTCCTAATCGTGTGCAGATAGTTCCAGGCTGCCATTTCTCGGTACGGTAGTCCCGGGCCAAAACCGGTTGGCCTATCTGGAAGGCCCTAGTTGGCCTTTCATTCATGCCCTGAAACTGCCGGTTCTCCACGTCCCTTCGGATGTTGGGCTTGACCAAATCCAGCCGGCATCTTAGGTTTCTATTGTAGAACATCATGGCGGGAGTTTGGTTAGTAACCATATGCGTTGCATTCCAATATGCAAATAAGAAGTTATCCACCTTGTGCTGAAGTTTTATGTTTTCATTACCCATGGCCTTGATGGCCTTCTTGAAGGTCTGGACAAACCTTTCAGCCAATCCATTGGTGGCGGGATGGTATGGGGCGGACGTGTAGTGCTTTACCCCATTGTTCTTTAAGAACTTTCTGAATTCTTCGGACACAAATTGCGGTCCATTATCAAAACATATCTGCTCCGGCAGCCCATTCCTGGCAAATATGGTCCTTAATACTGTGATGTTTTTTTCCGTGGTGGTGGAGGACATCTTTATTACCTCCGGCCACTTGGAGTGTGCATCAACTGCGATTAAGAACATTGGCCTAGATTTTCAGTAGCTTGCGCCAGCAGTTAGCGCCTTAAGAGAAGTGATTTCCGGGCGCTATGCGTGTAGCGCCCGGGCGCAGCGCAGTTTGCGCTCCGCCCCAAATTAAGTTGCCCGTTAGCGCCGGCGCAAAGTTTAGCGCCCGCCCGGATGCGCGCGCAGAAAATGACGTCACATCCTCGTGCAACGCCCTTTGGCCGCCCCGATTGCAAACTTCAGTCGGACCACCCCATTGTGCGGCGGGCGGCCGGAGCGTTTGGAAAAAGGAACGCAACACAACCAGTGCGGGCCCCGGGGGGCGTAAATTAAAGGGAACGTCCTCTCCAGTATAAAGGCCATCCTTTTTTCAGAAAACAGTCTTGTGCAACGCATTTCTGGAGACACAACAAGGAGGATAGCTAACTGGTTTCAAGCAGCAAGAGCCAGGTATTTTTGGACTCAGGCAATAGCGCTGCAAGTGGCCATTTGGAAATTAGACTGTTTGCCAGGATTTGATGGGGGCTGCATGGGGTGCCAACGCGCAGCTGCAGCGCCATATCCGTAGGGCTCGCAGACGCATTGTCAGAGGGGCAGCCCTGGCTAGAGGCAGAGGGGGCTACAGGCGTCGGCCACGTAGGCCTTACCCAGTCAGGCTATACCGCCAGCAGCGCTCCTACCTAAACATGAGTGCCGCGCGATGTGTTAGAAGGCTCCGATTCCGAAAGGAGGTGATTGCAGAGATCTGCCACCTGCTTCGCCGAGATCTGCGGCCAAAGCTCAGGTGCAGGACGTCTCTGTCGGTGGAAGTGAAGGAGACGGTGGCATTGAACTTCTATGCCACCGGCTCCTTCCAATACGCTGCTGGGGACATAGCAAACATCTCCCAGTACGGCGCGCATCGCTGCATCCGCCACGTGACCGAAGCACTGTTCAGAAGGAGAAGCCAATTCATCTCCTTCCCCATGGCCCTCGAGAGCCAGCATCAGCGCGCATTGGGATTTGCCAGACTCGGGGAATTCCCCTTGGTGCAGGGCGCCATTGACTGTACGCATGTGGCTTTGCGGGCCCCTCTGGAGCATGGCGAGCAGTATCGCAACAGGAAGGGCTACCATTCTCTGAATGTGCAGCTGGTATGTGACCACAAGCAGCGCATCATGGCAGTCAATGCCAGCTTCCCAGGCAGCAGCCACGATGCCTTTATCCTGCGGCAGAGTACTGTGCATGACATGTTCCAGGCACAGCCTTCCCCAAGAGGATGGCTCATCGGGGACAAAGGCTATCCTTTGTGCACCTGGCTCATGACCCCGCTTCGCGCGCCCAGGACCGCTGCTGAAGAGGCCTACAACGAGAGCCATCAAACCACCCGCAACATCATCGAGCTAACTATTGGGGTCCTCAAGCAGCGGTTCCGCTGCCTTGATCGCTCCGGAGGAGCTCTCCAGTATTCGCCGGACCGGGTCTCCCAATTTGTGGTGGTTTGCTGCATGCTACACAACCTGGCTATCCGCAGGACTCAGGCACTGCCACCTGACGTTGGACCAGCACCTCAGGAGGAGGAGCAGGAGGAGCATGAGGAGGAGGAGGAGGAGCAGGAGTACGTTCCCAGGAGGGAGCGACCAGGGCCAAGGGCCGCACGACGCCACCTTATTACACGGTACTTCTAAGCCCCCTGTCAGGGAATGGCCAGGGGCCATGAGGGAAGATGAATGCAGCCGCTCCGCAAGCCCTCAGCCGGCGAAGCCAACAAACACTAAGAAGAACAACCATGGAGACTGCATGAATAAAGATAATTTTTTATTGCACAAAAATGAAAAGCCCTTCCCACATGAATCCCCAAAAACAATAAACGGGCCCCACAAAAAGCCCAACAAACGACTCACTCGCACAAACTGGGGAGGAGCCACTCCACCTTTATTGAAACCGGGCCTCAACGTCGGCCTAACGCAAAAAAAAAGCCCTCCAAAAGCACAACCATGGGCAAAATAAAGATGGCCACCGCCATATTAAAGGAAAGCTGGCCACACCCTCTACTGAGTGGCCCGCGAGGG
This sequence comes from Somniosus microcephalus, assembly GCF_052327205.1. NCBI lineage: Eukaryota > Metazoa > Chordata > Chondrichthyes > Squaliformes > Somniosidae > Somniosus > Somniosus microcephalus. The sequence continues at coordinate 35,736,099 of NC_140996.1, forward strand.
CGAGACCTTGGCCAGCATTTTGCCTCCCCTGCCCTGCCTGCTGCTCCTTCGCAAGCTCTGCCCAGTGGCTGCTGCGAGGCTGGGGGAAGGCGCCTGAGGCTCAGATGCCCTTCCGCCAGATGCCGCTGGGGGGCGGCCTACACGGCGTTTGGGCCTCGAGGGGCCGTCTGCTGAGTGGCGCACCTGAGCCTGGCCACCATCAGCTGCAGCCGCTTGCCGTCGACGCCCCAGAGGGGGAATGGCGGCGACGGATGGCGCAATGTGGGCCAGCTGGCGTCTGGGATGCGCTGGCTGGTGCTGTGGCGCGGTGGCACTCGGCCGGGCCCGCACTGCAGGATCCGCAGCAATCAGCCGTCGGCCGGCTTGCTGGGATGGTCCAGCGCGGCGCCTGCCCTGGCGATGCCTGCCTGAGACAGCGCGTGTGGCAGCAGTGAGTGGCCCTGTGGTCCTGGTGTGCGCGCGCATCACATCCGCCAGGGTCTTGACGGCATCAGTTAGCATGCGGCCAGTCGCGGCAGTTGCTGCCCCGAACTCGCGCACACTGGTCGCCAGCGACTCGATGGCCTCAGGCATGCGCCCCACCACGCTCATGAGCTCCGTGTGGCGCCGGTCCGAGTCGTCGGCCATCTGATCGAGCTTCCGCACCTCCTCCGAAGTGAAGGTGTCCGGACTGGAGTCGCGACTCTCCCGCTGGGGAGGAGGGGGCCGAACTAGGGGACCCTTGCCGCGTTGGTGACGGCGAGTGTGCCGAGCAGCAGCACTCCCCTCTGATCCTTCCCCCCTTTGGGTGAAAGGCCGCGGGCCACGCGCACGGCTGCTGGGTGGCTGGACGCCACTGGTCCCAGAAGCTGCATTGCCCTGCGACAGTTCCTCCAGGCACTCGTCCAGTGAGGAGGTGTCAAGCATTTCCTCCTCTCCTGCGGGACGTGACTGTTCCCCCGAAGGTCCGGCTTGCTCCTCCTCCTCCTCCTGGTCGGAGGTGCTGTCACTGGCAGCCTCAGGGTCCTGGTCGTCACCAGCTGAAAGCAGGAATGCACAAGAGTAGCTTCAGAGTGAGGAGACGGCGTCAGCGAGGGAGTTAGGACTGGTGGGATTCAGCGCATTGGTGGGACAGTGGCAAAGGAGGTAGCTCGGATGGGCCAGTGCGACGCGAGAGGGCCAAAAGGCGAGGTCCTTACCATTGCCGGGCAGTGGAGGGTCGGATACACCGCACGCTGTGGGGACAATCACACGGGCTCCCATGAGCACACACACGCGCTCCTCCAGCCGAGTGAGCTTCTGCAGCTTGGCGCGGCCACCCCTGGCACGGGCCTGGCGATTAAATGCTACTTTAGCCTGCAAGAGAAAGGACGGGCTGTAAGTGCGCAGTGAAGCCCTGATGTAGTGTGCACTGCCTCCCATGGTGGAATAGCTTGGACAGAGTGAAGCCCTGATGTAGTGTGCACTGCCTCCCATGGTGGAATAGCTTGGACAGAGTGAAGCCCTGATGTAGTGTGCACTGCCTCCCATGGTGGAATAGCTTGGACAGAGTGAAGCCCTGATGTACTGTCCACTGCCTCCCATGGTGGAATAGCTTGGCCAAAGTGTAGAGTGCCGAATGGCCATTTGATGCTCATGACTGTCCCAATGCTGCTGGCTGAGGGCTGGCCAATAGGACTTTCAGGTCCCTTTGCCCATCATGTCAGGTGTACATGCAAGAATGAGGAGGAGACTGGAAAGGCTACTCACCCTCACAATCCTGGTCAGATCGTTGTATTTCTTACGGCATTGTTTGTGGGTCCTGGGGGCCTCGCCGGTGAACGTCACCCTCTGGGCGATCTGCTTCCAGGCTTTGGTGTAGTCGTGGTGGGTTGGATTCCTCCCACTCTCTGGAAACAAGATCTTGCGCCTCACCTCCAGAGCTGTGACCATTATGTCCAGATCACCCTCTGAGAAGCGCAGGGCACGCTGACGGGCCTTCTCTGGCGTTGCCATGACTCCCTGGGGCTGAGCAGTAGTGTTGAGGCCTCTTTGCAAGACTGCAGTGTGCAGGGCGTGGCAGCAGACCAATTCGTCCCTTCCCCCTTTAAGAGCTGGTCGGCACCACGGGGTCTGCTGTCAGTGCAAAAATGACCGCACCCGTGCTGCGCCCCGCCTGGGCGCTATCCCTCTGGACCGCCGGCTTAGCGCCTAAAGAGAGTAGTGGAACGCCTCTTTTAGCGCTCCACCAACCTCTTAGGGCGAAGCCACTGAATTCCCGGCAACGGGGCGCTACTTTGGGGCGGGCGCTAACTTCGGGCGGGCGCTAAAGTTAGCGCCCCAAAACTGCCGATACTGAAAATCTAGCCCAGTGAGTCCATAAATGGACCAGCAAAGTCGATGTGCACCCTTTGCCAGGGAGATGAGGGCCACTCCCATGGATGTAGAGGGGCCTGTGGCGGAGCATTTTGGACCTTCTGGCATCCTAGGCAGCTCTTGGTCATGTCTTCGATGTCTCCATCGATACCTGGCCACCATACAAACGCCCTAGCTAGGTTCTTCATTTTCACTCCACCCAGATGCCCCTCGTGAAGCTCCTTTAGTACTTTATCCTGGAGTTTGGGTGGAATCACCACTCTGGATCCACACATCAAGGTTCCTCGGCACAATGACAGCTGTTCTCTTCTTTGCGAGAATGCTGGCAACAGTGGTTCGCCATGTGCTGGCCATCCCTTCACTGTTAAATTGTAGACCCGTGAGAGAGTAGGGTCATTTCTTGTCTCCCTTTCAATGGCAGTATTTGTCACCGGTAGACATTCCACTATGGTAAAGTGGAATATCTCTACTGGGTCTACTGTAGGTGCCTCTTCTATCGTTGGCAACGGTAGGCGTGATAAACCGTCAGCATTCCCATGCTGTTTTGACCCTTTGTATTCAATGTTGTATTGGTGTGCCCCTAGAAAAAGGGACCACCTCTGTAGTCTTTGTGCCGTCATAATGGGGACACCTTTTATAGGGTTGAATATGGAGATGAGGGGTTGATGGTCAGTAAGCAAGGTAAATCTTTGTACGTGTAGGTAATGGTTGAATTTCATCACTCCCCATACCAGGCTGAGTGCTTCCCTGTCTATCTGGGCATAGTTACGCTCAGCTGAGTTCAATGAGTGTGACGCAAAAGCTATCGGCCGTTCCGAGCCATCAGGGAATCTATGGGACAATACCGCTCCTATGCCGTAAGGGGATGCATCGCACGCCAGTCTGATTGGTAGTGATGGGTTGTAATGAGCAAAAATTTTCTCGGATGTGATTAAGTCTTTACATTTATGGAAGGCACGCTTACAGTCTTCGTTCCATTTCCAAATCACTCCTGTCTGTAGAAGATCATTAAGAGGGTGTAGAGTAGTTGATAAGTTCGTTAAAATTTATGACAGTAATTTATTAATCCCAGGAATGACCTTAATTGTGAAACATTTTCAGGTGCTGGGGCTTTTATAACTGCTTCAATTTTTTCAGGTGACTTATGCAACCCTTCCTTATTAATTATGTGGCCACAATATGATATCTGATTTTGGAAAAATTTGCACTTGGGGTGATTTGCTCGTAGGCCCCGTTCTTTCAGCCTCGTGAGCACCTGCTCCAAATTGGCAAGGTGCTCGTTGTCGTTTTCTCCTGTTATAAGGATGTCGTCTAGGTAGCATTGAGTCCCCGGAATCCCTTGCAGGACTTGCTCCATAGCTCTTTGCCAGATAGCTGGAGCTGATGCTCTTCCAAAAGCCAGGCGATTGTACTGGTACAGGCCTTTGTGTGTGTTTATTGTGAGATACTTTTTAGAGGTCTCCTCAACCTCCATCTGTAGATATGCTTGTGCCAAGTCAATTTTTGTGAAACGTTTCCCTCCGGATAGTGAGGCGAAAATATCTTCTATCCTCGGAAGAGGATACTGTACCGTGTGAAGGATCGGGTTTACAGTCACCTGAAAGTCCCCACAGATGCGAATTTTTTTCTGTTCCTCAGAGTTATTTTTCAATGTTTTTTTCATGACTGGAACGATGGGTGTTGCCCATTCGCTCCAATCTATTTTGGATAATACGCCTGCCTTTTCCAAATTCTTCAGCTCTGCCTCGACTGCCGGACGTATTGCGTATGGTACCGGTCTTGGAATTGCTGTATCTTCCACTTTTATTGAGGCGGTAATGCCTTTCAAGGTTCCTAGTTTCTCTTGAAACACTTCTTTGGCGTTGGCCAAGATGTCTTTTAATCATTCAGGTATGATGTCATCATTGTTTTTTTCCTTACTGGTCACCGTCAATGCCTGAATGGAGTGCCAGTCTAAACGTATCTTCCTTATCCATTCACGTCCCAACAACGGTGGACCACCATCTTGTAGAATGTATAAATACAACTTTTGTATTTCTTTGCCGTTGTATACCACAGGCACCCTTATTTTTCCTTTGGGGTAGACTTTCTGCCCCGTATATGTTTTTAAGATAATGGATGTGTCTTTTAGAGGTATATGCGAAAATAGCCTCTCGTAATCTCGTCGATTTATTACGGTTAGAGCTGATCCTGTATCTAGCTCCATTTTAACTGGGGACCCTGCTATTGTGAGGGTAACCCAAATGGTTTGGTAATCCTCTTTGGCAAGTACATTATGTAATTTGAGACAGCTTAGTCTCTTGTTTCCGGAGTCGCTATCACTATTCTGGTCTTCGGAGCTATTGTCCGTCATCATTTGTACCTTCCTGTACTTTTCTTTATTGATTTTTTGTTTTCTGTCAGTGGATTTATTTTGTCCAGATTAGCATACCCGTGCAATGTGTCCAATCTTACCACATTGCCTGCATGCTTTGCCCTTGAACCAGCAGTCCCTCTGGTTATGGGTGGATCTGCCGCAGCGATAACATCTTCCGAACTCCTGTGTCATTTTATGGGTGCCGAAGTCCTGTGTCTCTTGTTGTATCTCTGCAGCACCTTTTGCTGCTGCTTCGTATGATACAGCCATACTGAAAGCTTTGTCCAATGTTAAATCTTTTTCAGAAAGCAGTCTTTTTTGTGTTCCTTCACTTAAGAGACCGCAAACAAATTTGTCTCGAAGATAATCCGATAGTCCTGCTCCGAATTGGCAGTACTTTGATAGCTTTCTTAATTCGTTTAGGTAATCAACGTTACTTTCATTCTTGTGTTGATTTCTATTGAAGAACTTGAATCGTTCTGCTATCAGCAGCGGTGTTGGGTTTAAATGCTCCTGCAGGGTATCAACAATTTCTTTAAAAGTCTTGTCCTTTGGTTTGGCTGGAGTGATTAAATTTTGTAACAGCCCGTATGTCTTCGCGCCCATTAAGTTCAGAAGTACTGAAGCTTTTTTTTCATCTGTTATTCCATTTGCAGTGCAATAAACCTCTACTCTTTCCACTTATGTGGTCCAATCTTCTATTTCGCCATCAAAAGCCTCAATATTACCAGATTTAGGCATTTCAGAAAAGATATGGCGCTTCCCGCGCTTTTTCGCCGCTGCTACCGATAACAACGCTGTTTTACTGTGGTTTCCGTTTATTCACTTTTGGAGACTCGTTCCCGACAGAGGTCTAAACGCTGACCTGCTTGCCGCGCCGGCCGTCTCTCGAGTGCACCCTCCCAGTCCATTATTGCTTGCCTCCGATTTCGTTGCCTGTCTCAGCTGTAGAGCCCGCCACTGGAGCTCCAGCCTGACGCCCAGGAAGGATTAGCGCAGTAACTGTCACCAGCTTGGCCAGCTGGTGAAACCACAGTTTCTCTTACTTCCTTGAGTCTTCTGGACGCTGGAGGAATCGATGTCCTTGAGGTGCTGCCGAATTGCAGGTAAGTCCGTTTCCACTTCGTCCCCACTGTCGTGTCCGTGTGTAGATAAAGACACTGAAGACAGGAGTTGGTTCATAGGTATTTACTAAGCAAGTCTGGGGGGTGTTTCCTAAAGGATATACACAATACACAGGCTTATATAGCCCAAGTGGCAATTACCAGCATTACGCACACCTGGGGCTCTTAAAGGCACATACACCATAATTGCTCTTAAAGGCACATACACCACAAGACCCTGTCCGGTTTCTCCCGAAGGCCACTGCGGGGTCTCCTCCTGGATTTATCCAGTGGCGAGGTGATCCCCAACATTCTGCTTCCATATCTTCATTCGATGCCCAGCTCAGGCTGGGCGAACACGGCTGCTCCTTTGTCCACTCTCCTGCAAAAGAACTTAAAAGGACATACAGCCAGGTCTCTCACTGACCTGCTGCCTTAGGTGGAGACATGGTTGGGTCCCTTGACCTCGGACCAAAACACAAGCATTTGGCACACTTATAAACTTAAACTTTAAACTTAAACTCAAAACTATTGGTTACATCCTAAACTTAAAATTTAAACACCTTAAAAGCAAGCTATATACAATGTAACTTAGCACAAAGCTATAATACAAATGCTGCCCGTCTCCGGATGGCCAGGCTAATCTCTGGTGTCACTGTCGCAGATTACTGCTGCCTGCAGCGAAGCTGGACTGCCTCCTGCTTCAGGTCCCTGGCAGCTTATGGCTGCTAGTTGGGGACCTCTGTGATCTGTTTCCTCCCGGGCTCGGGAGATTGCTCTTTGTGGCAGATACCCTGGTGACCATCTTATCTTGGGCTTGCGGACCCGCTGAGACCTTCTGAGGGGCGTCTCTATGGGGGAAACTTTGGCTGACGGACCCTGAGCCTGGGTCACAGCCCTAGCTGGCTGGGAACCTTCTCCCCCTGATGCCAACAGCCCGCACTGTTTAATATACCTGGCAGCCTGCCAGTAATCTGGGTTTGTCTCCTTTTCCCTACCCACTCCTGTACTGGGGGCAGGTATCCCCTCACCACCCGCTGCTGGTGGCTGAAAATGTTCCTCTCCTGGTCCAAAACCAGGTACCGGCTCCTTCCATATGTCCCCTGCAAGAGGAATTACTATCCCTGCCTCCCCAGAGTCCCACACCATAGGGGGAACCACTCTAGAAGCGGGCTGGGAAGCTTGTCCCTTTAAACAGGCGACTGCACCTGCGCGAACCTCCTCCCCAGAGTCTCACGGCAGAGGCATGCGCGGGCAGTCTCTTCAAAGGGCAGCTCCTCCCTGGAGCCCCCCAAGCAATTTTCTGTGAATGAACTCACAGCAGCCTGCAGATTTCTACTCTCAGGCTGTGGTTCTCTGTTTCTGAACTAAATAACTGGTTCAAATTTAAACTTTGGCCAAAAATTAGGTCCCACTGGGGCGGTGAAGTGTCCCAATTGGTGGGCCGGACAACTTTTCCCTTGAAACAAGCCACAGCGCCTGTCTTTACAGCCTGTGAACTTGAACTTGTATGGTCGGATTTATACAATTTACATTGGTTGGCGTGGAACCACTTTGTGCACCGGGGTAGTTTTACCGCATAGACCATGGGCCTGGCCCTATCAACGATACTATAGGGTCCCATGTAGAGTGGCTCTACACTTCCCACCCGGGCATAGTTTCTTACCATCACCAGGTCTCCTATCTCCCACTGGTGGCTCTTGGTAGGCTCGAGCAACAGCCTGTTATTCCGATGCTGCTTCCCCATGCTGCCTGCTGCCTGTCCATGCTCCAGTCATTGTGGGGTGGCAGAGGTGGGCGAGGGGGCTGCAGCGCCACTGATGGCTGCCACCTTTCCCTGATTGGCCCTGAGGAAAGCTTTTATCAACTCCACGATGGACTCGACTGTATCGGGAGGAGTTTCTGTCTCTGCCTTCTGAGTTGGGGCTGCGGGGTTCCTGGCTTTCTCGTCTCTTCCAGGCTTTTCACAATCCCTGCGCCTGTGGCCATCCTCCCCGCACCTGTAACAAGTGACCTTGTTCTGGGAGGGACGGCTCCCCTCCTGGCGCCACTCTTTCTTGTATTGAGCCCCAGGTTTTACCTCGTGGACCTTACCCTTTTGCTGGGGGGTTCCACTGTTTCTAACGTTCCTATATGCTACCGTGAGCTGCCGGATTACAGTCTCTTCGGTTGCTAGGGGCTCTCGATGGTCAAACCAAGTATCAGCCTTTGCTTTTATCTGGGGCAGGCAATTGGACACCAGGCAACGAAACCATTGGGTCCGCTGCCGCTGGTTCAGGTGTGCCCTATCTTGTCCCCCTTTACACGCGCTGTTGTAGACTGGCCACATCCTGTCTGCAAATGCCTGTGGGGTCTCCCATTCCTTCTGCAGTGTTTTCCCTATGCGATCGAACGGACTGCTATCGTTCGCACCCATGGCTTCCAGTATTTCCTCCTTTAGGTCCTCAAAACCCTTCTGCCATCTCTTAGCCTCATCTGAAAGGGTCTGATAGAGCTTACTATCTACAGAGAAAAGCAACATTTTGGCTTTCTCTTCCTCATCACAGCCGTTAAAATAGGCTGCCTGTTCTATCCCTTGGAAGTGCATTGAGGTGTCTCCCTTTTCGGAGAGCAGGGGAATATGTTTCACCAGGCCTCTGAGCTGTTGGGTATCATAGGGTACCAGATAGGTATGCTGAACAGTCCCATGGTCATTATCGTTTGCGGGCAGACCATACCTCCGTTGTCGGAGGGGGTACAGTGGTCCTGGTCCCCGCCTGCCTAGCGTGACCTGCTGGCATTCTCCTACCACCCCATTGTCCACCCCTTCTTGCTGCCAGAGCTCCTCAAAACTTGGAGCTGTGGGCTGCAGTCTTGGGATCTCAAATTCCCTAGCCAGCTCTGTTCTGGGTGCTGCCTGTGGAGTAGTTTGATTTGGGCTGCTGGTACTGTCCGACGGACTTCCCTTTGGACTTATGAGACATACCATCCCTTTAGTCCTTCTTAACTCCATACCCAAACTCTCTATCTTTCTGTTACATGGGGTATGATCTGCTCCACTAAACCTTTGGTCGCAGGCCAGCTTATAAGCTGCCTTTACCTCCCTAACCTTTTCCTCCTGCTCTGTTACTTCTGAGGTGAGGCGGGCATTCTCTTCCCGCAGTCTCATCTCGTTACTCTTTGCTTTTGTAATTTGGCACTTTATGAACTCTATCTTGTGCCTCACATGGCTTTTGCCCTCGCTAGCTTCTCGGGTGAGGTGTGCATTTTCCTCCTGTAGCCTCATCTCACTGTCCCTAGCCTTTGTGACTTCCTGCACAAGGCGCTCTATCTCTGCCTGGCATTTCGTGACCTCTAGTGTGAGGCGTGCATTTTCTTCCCGCACCCTCATCCCACTATCTCTGGCCTCATTCACCTCTCTTATGAGGCGTTCTACCTCCGCCTGGCATTTTTCAAACTCTGACTCCCGATTCTTGGCCTCTGTAACCTCCTCCTGCACCCTCATCTCACCCTACTTAACCCAGCCACCTATACCATAATAGGTCAGCTTGCACGCTGCTGCTAACTTCTGCAGGGCTACCCACAGACTGAAAGCAAGAAAAGCAAGAGCTGATGCTTTCTCCAGATCCAGACCACTTATCATATCAAAAACTGCCTCCAGTCCTGCCGCGGTCCCCAATTTGTAGCGGGGCATCCTTTACCTGGTTTACGGTAATTTACCTGGTCAGGCAGCCTTTTTGACACTGCACTGTGACCAATGCCAATCAGCAGTTTCAAATCGTTAAACCCCTCCTTCCAGTTCTGACTGGAGGAACTTATAATTAATGATATATTAAAACGGACAAATGGTCTGGATGCAAAAAAGTCAAATTTTATTAAAACTAAAGAAACTACACAACACGATCAAAGTAATCATGGTAAAATTGATTGAATAGGGGAGGAAAAACAGACACAACGAGGGAAAATGACTACAATCACAATTTCTAATGAAATTCCCACTTTACTCCCACCCTTAAGCCTATCCTAAGTTGCCTTGTGGAAGGCCAGAACAATATATGCTCACCACTGCAATAGTAGCTCCGTGCCCTGCAAAATCTTCACTGCCCCGAAGTAAAGAAACACCCCAGTGTTTTAAAAGTAAACTGCTGGTGTTCTTACTTCTTCAGACAGACTCCCATGCTGTAGAGGCACGTGGAGGCAGGCCAGAGAGAGAGAGAGATGCTTCTGGGAAGCTATCTCTTATACCCCAATTTTGGGGTCAAAATGTTCCCACCCAGATCCAGAGGTTTCTGGGTTAAAACAAAAGGGATCCAACTGCCCTATTGTCCAGTAATGGGTGATTCATCCAAACCCATTCAATTTTAAACTGTTCCTTTTCTCAGTTTAAGTGTCTCTTTTCAAATTTCTGTGCTGAGCCTTGAATGTAAAGCTGCAGTTTAAACAGCTTGGGAGGAGTGTAAACAGAAACCCATTGTCTTGTGGTCGGTTGAAACCGCAGTCTGAAGTGGATAATCCTTTGTGTACACAAAGTAGCAGTTTCTGTAAACAAACATCGATTTCCTCTGCAGGGAGGGAACTCACGAACTGCCTTTGATTGTCAGTTTAGTCAGCCATCTTTGATCTTCCCCTTTTCACAGACACACATGAGCTGCTTCCAAGTCCTTTGACCTTGGCCATGCGGTAGGACGGCCATTTTTATTCCTGGGCAATTTAAACCGTTCAAAACTCAAGAGTAAATCCTTTAATAAAATGTACAATTTTAAAGTGTGTGATTTTCACAAAGTTCTTTGATTCCAGTGTCCAAGCGCTGCCCAGCCTATGAGCTTTTTAACGCACCCCTTTTGTGGTTCTGGGTATGTTATAAAACATTGTCCAACCCAGAGACAATTTAAAATCACACAAAGTCTTCGTTCATGATGTGGATTAATATTTCCCGATCTTCGGGGGCTGAGGGTAAATTTGCGACCCCTACACCGCTCCCCGTAACCCCTAATTCCCTTATCAGCTAGGAAACTGTCTATCTCCGTTTTAAATTTATTTAATGTCACAGCTTCCACAGCTCTCTGAGGTAGCAAATTCCGTAGATTTACTACCCTCTGAGTGAAGAAGTTTCTCCTCATCTCAGTTTTGAAAGGGCAGCCCCTTATTCTAAGATTATGCCCCCTAGTTCTAGTCTCACCCATCAGTGGAAACATCCTCACTGCATCCACCCGATCAAGCCCCCTCACAATCTTATATGTTTCGATAAGATAGCCTCTCATTCTTCTGAATCCCAATGAGTAGAGGCCCAACCTACTCAACCTTTCCTCATAAGTCAACCCCCTCATCTCCAGAATCAACCGAGTGAACCTTCTCTGAACTGCCTCGAGAGCAAGTATATTTTTTCTTAAATATGGAAACCAAAACTGTACGCAGTATTCCAGGTGTGGCCTCACCAGTACCCTGTATAACTGAATCAAGGCTTCCCTGCTTTTATACTCCATCCCCCTTGCAATAAAAGCCAAGATTCCATTGGCCTTCCTGATCACCTGCTGTACCTGCAAACTAACCTTCTGTGTTTCATGCACCAGGACCCCAGATCCCTTTGTACTGTAGCACTTTGCAGTTTCTCTCCATTTAGATAATAAATTGATCTTTGATTTTTTCTGCCAAAGTGCATAACCTCACACTTTCCAACATTATATTCCATCTGCCAAATTTCTGCCCACTCACTTTGCCTGTCTATGCCCTTTTGCAGGTTTTTTATGTCCTCCTCACTCACTGCTTTCCCTCCCATCTTTGTATCGTCGGCAAACTTGGATACGATGCACTCGGTCCCTTCCTCCAAATCGTTAATATAGATTGTAAAGTGTTGGGGTCCCAGCACTGACCCCTGCGGAACACCACTAGTCACTGATTGCCAACCCGAAAATGAACCATTTATCCCAACTCTCTGTTTTCTGTTAGATAGCCAATCTTCCACCCATGCCAGTATAATACCCCCAATCCCGTGATTTTTTATCTTGTGCAGTAATCTTTTGTGTGGCACCTTATCAAATGCCTTTTGGAAGTACAAATACACCATATCCACTGGTTCCCCTTTATCCACCCTGTTTGTTACATCCTCAAAGAATTCGAGCAAATTTGTCAAACATGACTTCCCCTTCATAAAACCATGCTGACTCTGTCCGATTAAATTATGCTTATCCAAATGTCCTGTTACTGCTTCCTTAATAATGAACTCCAACATTTTACCAACCACAGATGTTAGGCTAACTGGTCTATAGTTTCCAGCCTTTTGTCTACTTCCCTTTTTAAATAAAGTCACTTTCACGGGCTTTTTTTCACAGGCCTTTGTCGGGAGCGATGAGAGCGGAGTTCCCGTGAGTATTTAAACTTACTTTCGCGGGCTTTTTTTCACAGACCATTGTCGGGAGTGGTCAGAGCGGAGTTTCAGTGAGTATTTAAATTCACTTTCACAGGCTTTCTTTCTGAGGCTTACCAATCTCACAGACTGGCAGCGGCATTCCAGAGCCACGTCACGATTCAAAACGTGACACGGGCAGGAGGAAGCAGCTGATTGGTTGAGTACGGCCAGGTGAGTGTTCATATTACTCTGTAGCTTGACAGTTAAGGTACACAGTTTATAAAGTTTAGAAGGTTTTATTTTTGTGGTTATAGTTTCTAAGGTCTCTGTTGTGTAGCGGGGAGTGCTAGGAAACAAGGTCCCTTGAGTATATCATTTAATTGTAGTATAATTGGTGGTATTGATTTAATTTAAATTAATTAAAGGGTAAGTCATGGCAGCAAAGCTTGGCCCCATGTCATGCTCCTCCTGCACTATGTGGGAAATCAGGGACACTTCCTGTGTCCCTGACAACCATGTGTGTGAGAAGTGTATCCAGCTGCAGCTACTGGCAGACCGCATTGCAGTGCTGGAGCTGCGAATGGATACATGCCGGGGCATTCACTATGCTGAGGACGTCATGGATATCACGTTTAATCAGTTGGTCACACCGCAGGTAAAGGCTGCACAGGCAGGAAGTGAATGGGTGACCACTAGGCAGAGTAGTAGGTGCAGGCAGGTAGTGCAGGGGTCCCCTGTGGCCATCCCCCTCTCAAACAGATATACCACTTTAGATATTGTTGGGGAGGATGGCTTATCGGGGGAAGTCAGCAGCAACCAACTTCCTGGCACCATGGGTGGTTCTGCTGCACGGGATGGGAGGAAAAAGAGCGGGAGAGCTATAGTGATAGGGGATTCTATTGTCAGGGGAATAGATAGGCGTTTCTGCGGCCGCAAATGAGACTCCAGGATGGTATGTTGCCTCCGTGGTGCAAGGGTCAAGGATGTCTCTGAGTGGCTGCAGGGCATTCTGGAGGGGGGAGGTGAACAGCCAGTTGTCGTGGTGCATATAGGTACCAACAATATAGGTAATAAAGGGATGAGGTCCTAAAAGCTGAATATAGGGAGTTAGGAGGTAAATTTAAAAAATAGGACCTCAAAGGTAGTAATCTCAGGATTGCTACCAGTGCCACGTGCTAGTCAAAGTAGAAATAGAAGGATATTTCAGATGATTATGTGGCTAGAAGAATGGTGCAAGGGTGAAGGATTCAAATTCCTGGGACACTGGAACCGGTTCTGGGGGAGGTGGGACCAGTACAAACTGGACGGTTTGCACCTGGGCAGGACCGGGACCGATGTCCTAGGGGGAGTGTTTGCTAGTGCTGTTAGGGAGGGTTTAAACTAAAATGGCAGGGGGTTGGGAACCTGTGCAGGGAGACAAAGGAAAGGGAAGCAAGGATAGAAGCAAAAGACAGGAAGGAGAAAAGCAAAAGTGGAAGTCAGAGAAATCAAGGGTGTAACTCAAACATGGCCGCAGTAAACAATAATTTTAAAAGGTCTAAGAGTGTTAAAAAAACAAGCCTGAAGGCTTTGGCCTAGAAATTCAGTTGTTAGCGCCAGCCGCTAGCGCCTTAAGAGGGCGAGAATTGGGGCGCGAAGCGGCTAGCGCTCGGGCGCGGCGCGATATGCACCTCTCGCAAACTTGAGTCAAGAATTAGCGGCGGTGCAAAACCACAGCACCCGCTCAGCTGCACACGCAGATCCTGACGTAATTTCATGGTGCAACGCCCTTGGTGCGCCCCGAACCGGAACTTCAGTGGTGCCCCCCTTCTTTGCGCCTGGCGCTCCCAGCGACTGGTTGAGTGGAACGGTTCCCAGTCGCTGTGGGGCTGGGGGGACGCTATTTAAAGGGGACTCTTCCTGCATTCTTTGTGGCAGCCATTTTGTTCCACTCCTTCTGTGTGAGAGAGAGAGAGTTGGAGAGAAACAAAGGGAGAGAGCTTTCTGCTTTGATTCATCACTCGCACAGGTACTTCTGGCTTCAGGCCAGAGCTTTGCAGTTGGATTTATTTCTCATTGCCATAGCCTTGAGTGGCCACATATAATGGGGGCTGCAATGGGTGGAAACATTGGGTTTCTGCATTGCATTGAAAGGGCTCAGAGGCGCTGAGAGAGAGTGCCAATCATGGCCAGACGGAGAAGGGCCAACAGGCATCGGCATAGGAGGCCTTACCCTCCCAGGGTATACCGACAGCACTTCTCCTACCTCAACATGTCTGAGGAGCAGTGCATTCGGAGGCTTCGATTCAGAAGGGAGGTTGTCACGGAGATCTGCCACCTGCTTCAGAGAGATCTGCAGCCTCTGCTGAGGAGCAGGACGTCTCTTTCGGTGGTGGTGAAGGTGACAGTGGCTCTCAAATTCTATGCCACCGGCTCCTTCCAATCCGCTACTGGGGACATTGCCAATATCTCCCAGTTCGTGGTGCATTGCTGCATCCGCCAGGTCACGAATGCCCTCTTCAGAAGGAGACGTCAGTACGTTTCCTTCCCCATGACCCCGGACAAGCAGCAAGAGCATGCAATGGGATTTGCAAGAATATCAGGATTCCCCATGGTCCAGGGCGCCATTGACTGCACGCATGTGGCTTTGCGGGTGCCTCTAGAGAAGGCCGAGGATTACCGCAACCGGACCATTCGCTGAACGTGCAGTTGGATTGTGACCACAGGCAGCTCATACTAGTTGTGAATGCCCGCTTTCCAGGCAGCAGCCACGACGCCTTCATCGTGTGCCAGACTTCTGTGGCAGACATTTTCGAAGCCCCGGCTCACCCAGGAGGCTGGCTTCTCGAGGACAAGGGCTATCCTTTGTGCACCTGGCTGATGACCCCATTCCGTGCGCCCACCACCCCTGCTGAAGAACGATACAATGACAGCCATCAAGCGACCAGGAACATCATTGAGCACACAATCGGTGTGCTGAAGCAATGGTTCTGCTGTCTGGACCATTCCGGGGGAGCCCTACTGTACTCGCCTGAGCGAGTCCCCCATTTCATTGTAGTGTGCTGCATGCTGCACAATGTGGCTATCCTCAGGACTCAGCCACTGCCAGTAGACAATGGAGGACCACCAGAGGAGGAGGAGGAGGAGGAGGAGGAGCACCAAGACGGGAGGGAGTCACAAAGTGCAAGGGCCGTCCGTCAGCGGCTTATTGCAAGTCAGTTCTAGGCCCCCTCTCAGGGAATGACTTGTGCCATTGAAAGAACATGAATGTAGCCGCTCCGCAAACCCTGAGGCGGTCAAGGCAACAAATAGTTCAAAGTGCAAACGTGGACAATCTGAATAAAGACAATTTTTTATTTAACAAACTCTGTGCCCTTCCTGCGTGACAAAAAAACACAGAGAAACCCCCCAAAAAACAGTCAGACACATAACTGGCTCTCACAGCCTGGAGAAAATGAACAAAACAGTGAAACAAAAATGACCATGATATTCGGCCTTCATAAAAAACAAACACAACATTCTCGGCCTTCATAAAAAAGTAACACAACATTCTCGGCCTTCATAAAAAACTCAACATTTTGCCACACCTCCTACTTTTTGGCCTGCGAGGGTGATCCGCCTCGCTTGTGCGATTGGCCCCTTCCCGCCCTGCAGCTCCTCCTCAATGGGACCCCAGTGGCTGCAGCAAGGCTGGGGGAAGGCTGCTGAGGGTCAGACAGTGAGTCGGCAGATGCCCTTGGGGGATGGCCTGGACCAGCTCTGTGCCTGGAGGGCCCGGCTGCTGACTGCTCCAACTCTGCTTGGGCGGCAGCAGTCTTTCCTACGGGTGGTGGCAGCTGCAGTGGAGGAGTGACAGTGTTGCCAGCAGGAATGCTGCCAACCTGACAGAGCACAGGCACTCCCTGGTCAGCCGAGACACTGGCACTCGCACGGGCCAGCACTGAAGCATGCGCAGCTATCTGCTGAAGCACAGACTGCTGGGCTGCTGCGGCGCGGCGAGGGCCCCGGCAATTCCTGGCCGATCCAACGAGGTTGGCAGCAGTTAGTACCCGTGTGGCCCTGATCTGTGTCTGCATCAGACCAGCCAGTGAATGCATGGCACGACTAAGCACTTGGCTGGAAGCCGCATGTGATGCAGCGACGTCCTGCTGGCTCCTGGCCTGTGATGCAGTGACCTCCTGCTGACTCCTGGCCTGTGATGCAGCGACCTCCTGCATACTCCTGGCCTGTGATGCCCCGAAGTCCTGCAGACTCCTGGCCTGTGCTGCCCCAAATTCCTGCAGACTCCTGGCCTGTGCTGCCCCGAATTCCTGCACACTCCTTGCTAGTGACTCTATGCAGTCAGGCATCCTTGCCACTGCAGCCATGAGCTCAATGTGACTGCGCACAGCCTGGGCGCCCATTTCACCAAGGAGCCGCACCTCCTCTGCGCTCACTGTAGCAGGACTGGAGGCCGAACTCACCCTCCGGGGAGAAGGCTGCGGAGCTTCCCTACCCCTCCCACGTTGCTGCAGCCCGCTGGGCCCCGGAGCTTCACCGTCATCAGACCCTTCCCCCCTGCTCCCCTCCAGAGAAGACGTGTCCCCATCATGGCCATGGGCTGCCTCAGCTGAGGGTGGCACTGATGGTCCGTCTTCCTCTTCCTCCTCCTCGCCTTCCGATTCACTCACAGTGCCAGCTTGAGGGCCCGCCTCCTCACCTGGCGATTCAGCATCTGAAAGCAGGGAGGCACAAGAGTTGCTTTAGAGTGAGGACAGGGCGGCAGCGAGGGAGGCATGAGTGCTGCAATGCACTGCATTGGTTCGAGAGTGGCAAAGGATGCTGCTGTGAGGCACACGTGGAAAAAGAGAGTTCAAAAAGGTGATGACCTTACCATTGCTGTCCAGAATGGGGTCGGCATCTCCAGTGGCGACGGGGCCAATCAGCCGGCCTCCCATAATCCGCTCCACTCGCTGCTCCAGGTCGCTGAGGTCTTTAAGTTCAGGACAGCCTCCCCCGGTCCATAGCTGCTGCCTGCGATTGTGGGCCAGCTTGCCCTGCAAGAGAAAGGACGGGCTCTGAGTACAGTGTCAAGCCCTGATCTTGCCTGCACTGCCTCCCATGGTGGAATAGCCCTGACAGTGTCAAGCCCTCATCTTGCCTGCACTGCCTCCTATGGTGGAATAGCCCTGACAGTGTCAAGCCCTGATCTTGCCTGCACTGCCTCCCATGGTGGAATAGCCCTGACAGTGTCAAGCCCTCATCTTGCCTGCACTGCCTCCCATGGTGCAATAGCCCTGACAGTGTCAAACCCTCATCTTGCCTGCACTGCCTCCCATGGTGGAATAGCCCTGACAGTGTGTAAAGCGGTGAATGTGCATGTGATTTTCATGAGAGTCCCATAGGTCTTGGATGAGGGCTGGGCATTGGGGCTTTCAGGATCCTTTGGCCAGAAAGTGAGGTGCACATGCAGGGATGAAGAGGATACTGGAAAGGGTATTCACCCTGACAACCCGAGTGAGGTCGTTGAACTTCTTTCTGCATTGAGTGGGTGTCCTGGGGACCATGCTGCTGGAGGTCACTCTGTTTGCCACCTCCCTCCAAGCTTTCCTGTATTCGCTGGGCAGCAGCCTCCTGCCACTGTCAGGGAATAGGGTAGGTCGCCTGTGCTCCACTGCGCAAACAGAACCATCAGGGCACCCTCACTAAAGCGCTGCGCTTGCTCCCTGGCCTTCTCCATGGTCATGGGCGTTGAGTTGCTGAAGCAGGCCTGTCTAGGCCTAGATTCAGGGCTGCAGTGTGCAGGGCGTGGCAGCATAACAAATCAACCCTCCCCCTTTAAGAGCTGACCGGCGCCAGCGTGTCTGCCTGCAATCTATAATTCGCCGTACCTGCGCTGCGCCCGCCCTCGCTGGTAGCGCCTCGGCTTGCTGGCTTAGCGCCTTATGATAGTCGTGCACTGCCTGCTTTAGCACAGCAGCAACCTCTTGGGGCGATGCACCTCAATTTTGGCGAAGGTGGCGCTAAGTTGCACCCGGTGCTAAATTTAGCAAACGCCCGGCTGTAGCGCCCCAAACGTGGCGATACTGAATTTCTAGGCCTTTGTGTCTTAATGCGAGGAGCATTCATAATAAGGTGGAAGAATTAGCTGCGCAAATAGATGTAAATGGATATGATATAATTGGGATTACGGAGACATGGCTCCAGGGTGACCAAGGCTGGGACTTCAACATCCAGGGATATTCAATATTCAGGAAGGACAGGCAAAAAGGAAAAGGTGGTGGGGTAGCATTGCTGGTTAAGGAGGAGATTAACACAATAGTAAGGAAGGATATTAGCTCTGATGATGTGGAATCTATATGGGTAGAGCTGAGAAATACCAAGGGGCAGAAAACGTTAGTGGGAGTTGTATACTGACCCGCAAACAGTAATCCTGAGGTTGGGGATGGCATTAAATGGGAAATTAGAGATGCGTGCAATAAGGGCACGGCAGTTATCATGGGTGACTTTAATCTATATATAGATTGGTCTAACCCAATTAGTAACAATACTGTGGAAGAGGAATTCCTAGAGTGTATACGGGATGGTTTCCTAGATCAATATGTCGAGGAACCAACTAGAGATGAGGCCATCTTAGACTGGGTGTTATGTAATGAGAAAGGTTTAATTAGCAATCTTGTTGTGCGAGGCCCCTTGGGGAGGAGCGATCATAATATGATGGAATTCTTCATTAAGATGGAGAGTGAAGTAGTTGATTCAAAGGCTTGGGTACTGAATTTAAATAAAGGAAACTATGATAGGATGAGGCGTGAGTTGGCTAGGATGGATTGGTGAATGTTACTTAAAGGGTTGACAGTGAATAGGCAATGGCAAACATTTAAAGATCGCATGGATGAACTACAGAATTTGTTCATCCCTGTTTGGCATCAAAATAAAACAAAAAAGGTGACTCAACAATGGCTAACAAGGGAAATTAGGGATAGCATAAGATCCAAGGAGAGGACATATAAATTGGCCAGAAAAAGCAGCAAACCTGAGGATTGGGAGCAATTTAGGATTCAGCAAAGGAGGACAAAGGGATTAATTAAGAGGGGGAGGGGGGGAAAGTATGAGAGTAAACTTGCAGGGACATAAAAACTGACTATAAAAGCTTCTATAGATATGTGAAGAGAAAAAGATTGGTAAAGTCAAGCGTAGGTCCATTGCAGTCAGAATCAGGGGAATTTATAATGGGGAACAAAGACATGGTGACCAATTAAATATATACTTTGCTTCTGTCTTCACAAAGGAGGACACAAGTAAACTCCCAGAGATGTCAGGGAACATAGGGTCTAATGAGAGGGAGGAACTGAATTAAATCAGTGTTTGTAGGGAAATGGTGTTTGGGAAATTGATGGGATTGAAGGCCGATAAATCACTAGAGCCTGATAATCTACATCCTAGGGTATTAAGCAAGTGGGCCTACAAATAGTAGATGCATTGCTGGTCATCTTCCAAAATTCTATAGACTCTGGAGCAGTTCCCATGGATTGGAGGATAACTAATGTAACACCACTATTTAAGAAGGGTGGTAGAGAGAAAATGGGGAATTATAGACTGGTAAGCCTGACATCGGTAGTGGGGAAAATGGTAGAGTCCATTATAAAAGATATAATAGCAGAGCACTTGGAAAACAGTGACAGGGTCGGACAAAGTCAACATGGATTTACAAAAGGTAAATCATGCTTGACTAATCTACTGGAATTTATTGAGGATATAACGGTAGAATAGGTAAGGGAGAACCAGTGCATGTGGTGTATTTGGACTTTCAGAAGGCTTTTGTTAAGGTCTCGCATAAGAGACTAGCGTGCAAAGTTAAAGCACTTGGGATTGGGGGTAAGGTACTGACTTGGATAGAAAACTTGTTGGCAGACAGGAAGCAAAGAGTTGGAATAAACACGTCTTTTTTCGAGTGGAAGGCAGTGACAAGTGGGGTACCGCAGGGATCGGTGCTAGGACCCCAGTTATTCACAATATATATTAATGATCTAGACGAGGGAACTAGATGTAATATCTCCAAGTTTGCAGATGACACAAAGCTGGGTGTGTGTGTGTCCTGTGAGGAGGATGCAGAGAAACTCCAGTACAATTTGGACAGGTTGGGCGATTGGGCAGCTGCATGGCAGATGCAGTATAATGTGGATAAATGCGAGGTTATCCACTTTGGTGGCAAAAACAGGAAGACAGATTATTATCTGAACGGCAATAGATTGGGAAAAGGGAAAGTGCAACAAGACCTGGGTGTCCTTGTGCACCAGTTGCTGAAGCTAAGCATGCAGGTGCAGCAGGCGGTTAAGAAGGTGATGGGCCTTCAATAACCACAAAACTAGAAGTTATAGACTTAAATAAGTTGGCTTTTAATCACTAAGATCAGAGCTAACATCTCAACACGCCGACTGGTTCACAGGAATGAGTCATACAGATCCTGGGATCTTTATGTAAGAGAAGTCAGGGGCAGAGCCAAGAGCCAAGACCTGGAACCTCCCAGGTTAGTCGGGAAAGAGGAAGTGAAACTATACACAGTGGGGGAGGGTAATATACATGAGTCCAAAACAAATACAGGATCAAGACAAACAGATTTCATTACATTCACCCCTTCTATAGATTTAGTCCATCGGGGTGATGTTTCTTAAAAGTTGGTATAAGTGAGTCTGTCAGGAGGTTTTGCAGTTCTCAGTGATCGGCGCAAAGCCAGTTGGGGTGCCTCTAGGGGAGTGGATTCTGGTTCCTCCACTGTCCGGGCCTCCGCAGTGTCTTCCAGGTTATCTGCAGTGTCCTCCAGGTTAAAGTTGGGTATTGATACCTCTGGGCGTCCTGTCTCTTTGTAGTGTAGGTCTTCATCGGGTAGTCTCCCATCGTTCTCTCCACTCCCCGAGGGAGCGAGGTCTTCCTGCCATCCCAGGTATCAGTCTGGTGAATCTTCGCTGCACTCCCTCCATGGCAAGAACATTCTTCCTCAGATAAGGCGACCAAAACTGCACACAATACTCAAGGTGTGGCCTCACCAAGCCCCTGTACAACTGCAGCAAGACATCCTTGTTCTTGTACTCGAACCCTCTTGCTATGGAAGGCCAAAATACCATTTGCCTTCTTAACCGCCTGCTGCACCTGCATGCTTACCTTCAGCGACTGGTGCACAAGGACACCCAGGTCTCGTTGCACTTTCCCTTCTCCCAATCTTTTTCCGTTCAGATAATAATCTGCCCTATCCTGTTCCTATCTTCTATGTTTCTATGTTTCTCTTCTTGCAATTCCCTGCAATCCACTTGCGATCGAGTTGGACACCTCCATCCTGTCTGCCATTTTGAAGAATATGCGTGGCACATCTGTCAGTACCTGACTAAGTTGCTGATGCACCTCTAGCATTCTACTTCTCAACGATAGTCCCCGTCGTTCAGCATCTGTGTCCAGCTGAGCAGAGCTCGTAGAGGGCTGTGCCTCCCGACGTGGCCTCTCCGCAGTTGTCCCTGCCCCCAGTGTCTGCTCCTGCTCACTTGTGAGTTATGGATCACCAGATGAAAATCCAACTAACTGTCTAAGTGGATCCACTGAAGTGCGAGTATTTGCTCTGGTGCATGGCTGTGCGTCCTGTGACGGTGCACCCTCAGAAAGAATGAGGTCCATTGAGGAATCGTCCTCATGCATGTCCAGCGACACTTGGAAGGCAAAAGAAAGTGACATGAATTTGTCATAGCAAAGCCACGATCTTGACAGCCACCATACTCAGTCTTGTCTTAGTTCAGTCATTGATGAAATACAGTCAGAATATGGGTGTCAGAGATATTTGTAATTCTGTCATCAGCTATCTGCGAGTTCGCTGTCTCTCCATCTCCAATTGAGAGAGATACAGATGTGCCACTTATCTCCATGGCATCCTCCTCTGCATCAGTGAGCTGTACTATTTGTGGCAGCCCACCTCCAGTCCTCTCCCTCGCCCTTGCATTTTACACCCTCTTCTTCAACAAGAGGTGAAGAAACAGAGTTGTGGGTGACTGAAGGTAAGGTATTCACCCAATGGATGCAGTGCATTCAGTGAGGGTGACTATCAGACAGATGCATCACATTGCATAAGGATTGGGGTGTGTGGCAATGGTAGATGGATAAATGGGGAAGTGATGAAGTACATTGAATGTGAAAACTGGATGCTGCTGAATTCCGAGTGGGTGTGAGGAGTGATGTGATGCAGTACACTTGGCAAGACAGAGTGAAAGGGGACAAGGTTTACATGACAAGATGTAGTTGAAATAGCAAATGTACTCACTTTTCCTGACCTGGTGAGGTCAATAAACCGCTTCCTACATTGCATCCAAGACCTGGGCACAACGCTTCTGCTGCTCACCTCCTCAGCTACCTCCAACCAGACCTTCTTGGTGAGAGCCATAGCTTTCTTCCTCACATTGCCAGGTAAAAGTCTGTCCTTCCTGCTCCTGACTGCGCCCAGCAGTAATTACTGAGATGTATCATTAAATGAGTGCTGCTCTTGCTCTCTGTGCATCTATTGTGAAATCCTCCTGGCTCCTCCAAATTCCATTTCTACATTGTCCATTTAAATAGAGTTGAGGTTGCGTCATGCGGATGTGCATCACGCCCGCTGCACAGCTTGGAGACGCGAAATCTGGAAGCTAAAATTTATTGCTTCAATTCAGTCATGATCGCAGATTCTGACTGTAATATATGTGGGTAGAACAAATGAAGGACAGAGACGCAATGAGTTGCTAATCCATGTGCTTGTGTAGGGGGTGGTGTGGGGTGGCGCGTAAGCCCAGTCAGTTATGCCTCTGACTGTTTATGAGCAGTTCGAATCGCTCCCACGCTCCTGGGTTCGAGACCCCGGACTTAGGTACAAGGCGGCGATACAGAAAAGACTCGAGTAGACAGGTGGTCGGATGTAAGCAAAACCAAGAATTTTATTGAAGAGGAAATTAATACAATCTTATGAAAAAGTTACTAGTATACACTTCTATAGGCAAAATACAAAAGAATAACTATACTTATACAGGGAATGGGGACCACACGGCACATCGAGGGAAATCAACTATCTTAACAATCTCCTTATCCTTATCCCACCCACTATACCTAACTAGATTAAGCTATGAGGGGTCAGAACTTCATGCTCACCAATCAAAAAGGGGTCTGCTGAACTCGAAACAGCGGTGGGGTTCGGGGTTCGCTCTTGGTGCTCTCTGGAGCCTGCCGTCGTCACGTGGTCTCCGGGTGCTGCAAGGGCATTGTCCAGGTATAAGTACCCCAAAGATAAAGTCTCTGCTTGGGTAATTTACCTTGCAGAAATGGCGGTTTCTCTTCCTCGGCCGACAGTTTGAGTTTGCATGACGATAGTTGCAGGTCAGCTGAGACTGAAAGCCCGATGATTTGAAGCCTGTCTTCAGTCGTCTTCCTCAGTTCGCCTTCTTCACTTCATCTCCCCCTCGCCTCATCGCGTCCCGCCTCACCTGGCCTGAATTGTCCGTGTCCACCCGATGCAGTGCCTGGGCGATTCCGGATGGAGTGGGGAAAGGCACGGGCAAAGGCCAGGGGGCAAGCGCGGGACGGGGAAAGAGCAGCAGCCACGAGGGCGAGGGGCTGGAGCCGGAGCAAGGCTGAGAGCAGAGCGAGAAGGTTGTCGGTGGGCCTACAATTATACTTCTTTGGATGGCCCTTATCTGCACGCCAAATCAGGTTAGTTCTTCCTCTTAATTTTGGCGGGCTATTTTAAATAACGGTGGCAATCTACTCTAACTGTTTTTAGGTGGCCAGTTATCGCATCTACCAGCCCAATGATTGACTTGTTTTGTCATGAATGCACCTTGATGGGCCTGTCCAGCCTTGATGGCTTCCTTAATCTGTTGCCGATTATATATGCAAACTGCTTGATGGCCTTAACTATAGGCCTAACTGGGTTTAGATTTGTCTCTAATTTGATCTAATACATAATTCAAATTCCTGTTTGGTTTTACAAA
The DNA here is from genome assembly GCF_052327205.1 of Somniosus microcephalus. Classification (NCBI taxonomy): domain Eukaryota; kingdom Metazoa; phylum Chordata; class Chondrichthyes; order Squaliformes; family Somniosidae; genus Somniosus; species Somniosus microcephalus. Next base: position 35,760,171 of record NC_140996.1, read on the forward strand.
TACAAAGTCTCTCTTCACAGAAACTGCAGCTTTGGTTTCGATTTCTCCATGAGCTGCCTGTGCCGCAGAGTCCAAGTTTTAAAAATCTAACAGGCTTTCTGCCACGAGGCGCGGATGCCATTTTGGGTACCCTTTTTCATTAAAATGTCCATGCAGGGTCCCTTTTCTTATTAATAACCTTTGGGGAAATGTAGAAATTTTGCAAATCTTACACTTGCTTTATTAGGCCAGAGTGAACTGAGCATGCTCATACCAAACCACGTGATAATACATTACACTGACCCACTGACTTGACTTCCGGGTTTCGTCCAAGCAATTCCACCCACACCTCGGAAACTGCTTTCACATTAATATTGGGTCCTATGTATCCTTTGAGCAGCATTATTGAAACAAAGCATTTCCACAAATCTCATATTTAGACAGTCTTCGGCTTCTTTCAAGTCACAATCATATTCCCCCTCTTGAGAGGTACATTGTTCTCACAAAAGCCTCTGTTCCTTTGTGCTATCTGTTAAAACATAGGAAGTAAGGTGTGATTCTGACTCCGCTGGTTTCAGTTATCAGCAAGATTAGAAACGGTTTGGCCCAGAAATTAGATAAAGCCTGAAAACGGGGTGGGGGGAGGGGGCGGAATCGCAATGCGCTACCAACCCGCGCCCTTTTGGAGGCCTGCAGGCAGCACCGGAACGTGGTGCTCTCTGCTGATTAGCATTATTGTGGCGATCAGCCCCCCACTGAATGTGCTGAATGGCTAAACTCCCAGCAAGGACTCTGGGGAGGGCCTGGAGGTCAAGGCCAGGATCGGAAGGGCCTGGAGGTTGGGGCCAGGCTCGGGGGTTTGGGGGGGAGGGAAATCGGAGGGGGCCTGGTGTTCAGAGTCGGGAGTGACGTCGGAGATGATAATGATAAGTGTTTAGCTTTTATAATTTGGCGCTGTTTCGTGTTTGTTTTCCGGGAGGCAGTCAACGCTGGCATTAGTTGTCTCAGAAGCAAGCTAAATTTGTAAGAGGAAGCAGAAGCAAGTGTTAGGTCCCTTATTTGAATATGTTAATGGCCTAACGCCTGCTTCAGGCAAAGGTAAATGAAGCCTCTTTTTTTGCCCTCACCAATATGGCGTGGCCCACGTGGAAGTGGGCAGAAGCGAGGCAGATGCCATCTTTTCCACAAAACTGGCCTTAATAGTTTGCGCTAATTTCAGGCCCTTTATATCTTTCTTTCAACAACCTCCAGACTGGCGTTAACGTAATCCTGGCTCTGCATACGCCCCTGGAGCCACAGAAAGGCAAGATTAGAATGAGTTAAATTGTTTCCAGTTAACAACCCAGAAGCAAACATGAATACAGTCCTGGTTTTGCAGGCTCTTTCTGGTTTCACAGATAGTCAATATGAGAATTAGTTCACGGTTTTCTCCCAACAAATGAGTAATAATGCAATCCTGGCTTTGCTTCACGTACTTCAATTATTTACTGCTGCAATTTGGCCGCTTCTTGAGCTGCTAGACTGCCGCTAATAAACAGGTGACAGCAGCGGGGAATTTCTTGGAGCTGCTTCCACTCAGCTGCTGTAGCTTCGGCCAAAGTGCAGTGGAAGCCCCGTGTATGCACATAAATGGGGTTTCCACCAAACTTCCACCGAAGTTAGGGCAGTGGACCTGGAGCAGCTCTGAGGAAATTCCTAGCTAGCAAATGCTGAGTGAAGCAGGTTACATACAGTGAGTGCTCTAGTTTTCCCTGGAACACAAAGCGCAAGGGGGAAAAATTTGGTAGGTTAGCGCCTCCCTTAACACCTACAAAAGGTGGTAATGGGGCGCTGATGCAGTAGCACTTGGGTGAGGCGAATCCAGCGCCGCACGGCAAATCTGCCCCCTCCCCCATTGCGCCACCGGTACGAGGTACCACCAGGAAGTTCAACGGTAGGCAGATCGTGACGTCAGTGAATGTGCAACACTCACCAGGTACACAATCTGCAAAATTCATTGTCGCCACTTACCTTTGCACCTTGACCAGACAGTGACAGGGAGAGCAGGCACACAGCTGATGGAAGTCAGCTCCAGGGACATTATTTAAAGGCATCAGCGTTAATCACTTGCAGCTGTCAGGGCAGGTTATTTTCAGTGGTTTCTTGTCAGTTTCACCCAGTGGAACAATTTCTATGAGTAATTTCAAGCTTCTTTTTTATCAGCAGTCTTCTGCCAAGTGCAAAGTGGCTACATTTATTGTTCAAAGATTCAAACTGCTACACTTGGCAACATTAACGGGGGCTGTACTGCCGCCACCTCGCCCTCCAGGATCTACGGCAGAGAGAGCGTAGGCAGCGAGAAATACAGGAACATGTGCACAGAGGGATGAGGAGGGACATCAGTGCTCTCATCAGGAGGCCTTACCCTCCGAGGGTATTCCGACAGCACTTCTGCTACCTTCAATTAAGCAACGAGCAGTGTATTAGATGGCTCCGCATCACCAAGGTGGTGGTCACAGAACTCTGCCACCTCCTCCAAATAGATCTCCAACCTCACAGTAGGATGACATAACCACAGATCCCTTTTGGTTACCACATCCCCATCAAACCATCCCTGTGTCATGCCATATCACAGCATCCTCATGTGCACAAAGATGAAATGAGGGAAAATAAAATATTGCAAACTCCATTAATAAATTTATGCATAAACATATCACACATATCACATTCATTCTCATAACTAATGACCCTTGTGCCTGCCATAGTTGAATAGCTGTTATTGTGAGATGTGGGTGTGAGTGTTGGTAGGTAGAGATTGTTGGTGGGTGAGTGCTGGGGGGTCTGGTGCTTTGGGCAGTGTGTGAAGCTTATGGTACAGATGGTGGTATGTAGCATTTGTTGAAGCATTCTATCTCCCTGACCACCCGACTGAGGTGGATCTGCCATGAGCACACCTGCTTCAGTCCTTTGATTCCTTCTCCTTGTTGTGCTTCTCCTTGCTGAGGCAGCTGCACAGCCAGCAATGCTGAGAATGAGGTGCTGCAGTATCAAGGAATCTCCCCTTTAAGTATTGGGGAAAGCCTGTAGCAATGATAAATTGAGATTAGACTGCACCCGATATTGTTCCACCCTTTGAGGATAACGCCACTGAGCTAGGCCTTTAAGACTTGAATTAAACCCCAATCATTTCTTTGAGCAGTGAGAGTAAATTTTGCGTGCAGTCTAAAGCATTAGTGCCTGACGCTAATTCTCAAACTTTTCCAATGATACTGCCCATTCCTGGGCTATAATGAATTTCTAGCCCCTAGTGTCCATGCACAGGCTCGGCACTTGCCTGCTCACCATACTCAGCATCAACTGAAAAGGATTACATTTCCTTAATGCCCAATTAGTGTGTGACGACTGGCACAGGTTTCTGTAAATGAGTCTCCAGTATGCAGGGAGCTGCCTTGATTTATTTATTCTTCAGCAGTGTCTCTTTCAGAATCAAGGGCAATGTGCTGACTGGCATCTTGGAGACCAAAGATATGTAATACCAGCAGGGCTTCTAACAACATTGTGAAGATGTGGAGATGCCGGTGTTGGACTGGGGTGGACAAATGTGAGAAGTCACACAACACCAGGTTATAGTCCAACAGCTTTATTTGAAATCACAAGCTTTCGGAGCACTGCTCCTTTGTCAGGTGAAGTGAAGAGATGCATATAGGCACAGCATATATAGTCAGAGAACACTGCCAGATGATTACAGGTAATCTTTCTAACTGCCCTTTATCACACCTCGGCAGAGAGATAATCACAGCAATCAAAGGTGTGAATGGTGTCCAAACAGGTCAGTCAGGAAAACATTACATCAAAGAACAACGAGGTGGGGTCACAAGGGGTCGAATGTTGCAGATGCTGGGGTCTGTATGAAAAACAAAAAACAAACAAAAAACAATTTTTAAAAATTCTTTTTTGCTGGAAATCACAGCCGGTCCGGCCGCATCTGTGTAGAGAGAATAAGCCAAGGACGACTCGAGTCTGGATGACTCTACGTCAGGTGGGGTTACATGTAGCGTGACATGTACCCAAGATCCCGGTTGAGGCTGTCCTCATGAGTGTGGAACTTGGCTATCAGTTTCTGCTCGACGATTTTGCGTTGTCGTGTGTCTCGAAGGCCGCCTTGGAGAATGCTTACCCGAAGATCGGAGGCTGAATGTCCTTGACTGCTGATGTGTTCCCCGACTGGGAGGGAACACTCCTGCCTGGCGATTGTTGTGCGATGTCCGTTCGTCCGTTGTCGCAGTGTCTGCATGGTCTCGCCTATGTACCATGCACCGGAGCATCCTTTCCTGCAACGTATGAGGTAGACAACGTTGGCCGAGTCACATGAGTATGTACCATGTACCTGGTGGGTGGTGTCCTCACGTGTGATGATGGTATCTGTGTTGATGATCTGGCAGGTCTTGCAGAGGTTGTCGTGACAGGGTTGTGTGGTGTCGTGGTCGCTGTTCTCCTGAAAGCTGGGTAATTTGCTGCGAACGATGGTCTGTTTGAGGTTAGGCGGCTGTTTGAAGGCAAGTAGTGGAAGCGTGGGGATGGCCTTAGCGAGGTGTTTGTCATCATCGATGACATGTTGAAGGCTGCGAAGAACATGGCGTAGTTTCTCCGCTCTGGGGAAGTACTGGACGACGAAGGGTACTGTAAAGTCTGTGGGTTGTATAGCGAAGTAATACACAGACTACAAGAGTAACTTAAACAGGACTTTACTATTCGAAGGTCAGGGCGAATCTGCCCAATAAATTCTGCCACAGCACTTATTTACCGGTGTGGTCACCGTCGGTATTACAGTATACAGCAGCCAGGATAAAGTAGTGCCACACCTAAAATAGTTCTCTTAAAGGTGGACGGTTACATACAATAGTTCTCTTAAAGGTAGAACAGTTACATACACTACAATCCTCCCTTTTTAGCTTACAACATACTTATTCCCCATTAACATAACATCATAACATATCCAACTTCATGTTACAACAGTTCACAGAGGTAGTCTCTGCGGAAACAGTTCACAGATTCAGTCTCTGACCTTCTTGACTCGGTCCGGACCACGCCTCCGTGGTGTAGTCGGGTCACCTTGCTAGAGGGACTCATCCTATCGTCCTTCCCTAGACTTAACAGCTTTACTTCCATCACTTCTGAACCAGCATTGCTGACTTTTTAAAACAAACAAAAAACAGTTGGATTGCCTTGGGAAATTTTCCTACTTTCCAACTGATTTGGCTCCGTTCGGGGGACCACGTGTGTGATCGGGTAGAGGTAATAATGGTTCAGATGGTTATCATCTTCTGCTTCGTCTTTTCCTTTTTTGCTTCTTGGAGACTCTCGGGGCTCCATTGTCAGCTGCCAGCTGTAACGCCACCATCTCCCTATGTTCCTTAGACTTTAAGTGATTCATCCTGATTTCGGCACTTTGGGAGTTCTCGGCACAAGCTGGGCAGACCAGGTCCTCGTAATATTCAGTGTCACTCAACAGATCATGGTAATATTCGGTGTCGTCCTGAGCTAGGCCAGCAAGAGGGTCTTCTATTTCCTCCTTATCCAGCTGGACGTTAGCCGACTTTTGTTCCAAATCCCGACATCTGTCCTGAAGAGACTTCATCATGCGTTCAGATTCATCCCGCTTTTTCTGGGCTTCCTGCAAGTCTTTTACTAATGACCTCATTTGTGATTTCAATACTTCAACTTCATTCGGAGATTGATTGATCGGACTATTCAATCCCTCTACTGAAGTAGCTGTTTCAGTATTCTGTTGTTCTACATTGCCGTGCGTCAGCGTACTTTTGACATCCAAGGGCTGTTCTGCTGCAGACTTCTCAGTCTGGGTTGCCACCTCAGCTCTTCCAATGAATTTTGAGAGCTCCCTTCCCTTTGAAGATTGAGGCTCGTATTTAAGTTTTTCCCATTTTAGAGTTTTATCCCTCAGCATATGAATGAGTTGGCTGACTGTTAACTCTTCTGCCATCATCCCTTTTCCATTAACTACAGGGCTGTTTATAACCTTGCCCTGGAGGAGTTGGCTGACTGTTAACTCTTCTGTCCTCATCCCTTTTCCATTAGCTGCAGGGCTGTTTAGAACCTTGTCCTGGGGCTCCTTTGCTGCTTCTACTTCGCCATCATCCGCAGCCCCCATCATTCGAATTTCCACAAATGAATCGTCCGGTGATGCTGCACCCAACTTCAGTAGGAGCTCGGAAGTCATGTCGACCAACTCAGCTTTTTCTGCCTGCAACCTGCTAACCAGCGCCTTCAGTTGCAGCACATCTTGTTCCACCGGATTGGAGCACGCCCCTTCAGAAGCCGAATCAGCTTTGATTCGTTTGGCCTCCTTGTGCAGACGGTTTGTGTGCTCCTGCTTCCTTTTCTTCCCCAGCTGCTTCTGTTGTCTTTCCAGATTCTCCCATTCGGTATCATAGAACTTTTTCATTGCTTTCATCTCTTGCTCGAGACAGCAATTCAATTGTTCTAATTGCTGTCGTAATCTGAAATAAGTTTGCGTTCGAGCTCGATGTTCCTCAGTAATATATATGCCTGTAACTTGAACAGACTCAGAATTCTCTGTCAAGCTATGTTGTTGTTGTTCAGAGGAATTCTGTTCTGAAGCTTTGTTCTCCTCTGGAGCATAAGCCTTTATGCCCACATTCGTTCGACCAACCTTAGTCAGCAAGTTCATTTTAGACTTGTCTTTCATGCTTGGGCTGGTCTTATCGTCATCTGTTTCAGAGTCTGAGCTGATTGTCTGCCCCGAGTCCTCACTCGTTATTGCTTTGAGGTAGTGCCATTCCATGTCTATTTTCTTGATCCACTCCCATCCTAGAAGTGGTGGTCCTCCCTCAGGTAGTACGTATAAGTCCATTCCGGGGTGTTCTTTGCCCCTGTCTCTCACCTTGACTCTTATCTTTCCCATGGGGTATACTTTATGCCCCGTGTATGTCTGCAATACGAACTTGGTATCTCTCAAGGGTATATGTGAGAATAGCCGGTTGTAATCCCTTCGATTTATGACTGATAGGGCTGATCCAGTGTCCAATTCCATTCTCACTTGGACTCCGGCTATTTTTAGCATGACCCAGATAGTTTGTAGGTCAGCTTCCTTACTCACGTTATGAATTCTCAGACTACCCAGTTCCTGGCCGCTTGGGTCTGAATCCGAATTCTGTTCATCTGAACTCTTCTCAACCACCTTGTGTACTTTGTTGTACTTTTCCTGTGATGGCTTTTTTTTTTGGTTGTTGGTCTTCTTCCCTGACCGGCATACTTTGGCTATGTGACCCAGTTTGCCACATTTCCTACAGTCCTGGTTTTTAAACCAGCATTGGTTCTGGTCGTGTGTTGTCTTCCCACAACGATAACATTTCGTTGCACCCGAAGTAATTTGATCCACACTGAGGACCGCTGCCTTCAGCTGCATTTCCACAGTTCCTTTCGCTGCGGCTTCGTGTGATGCTGCAATAAGGACAGCCCTATCCAGTGTAAGGTCGTTCTCTTCGAGCAGTCGCTTTTGCGTTCCTTCCTTCGACAACCCACACACGAACTTGTCTCGCAATGCCTCTGTCAGATTTCCTCCAAACTGGCAGTATTTCGCTAGCCTATGCAGTTCGACCAAGTATTCCGCGTTGCTTTCCTCTTTCCGTTGCGTTCTCGCATAAAATTTGAATCGTTCCGCCAACATCAGCGGTGTGGGGTTCAAGTGATCCTTCAGAACAGCAACAATATTATCGAAGGTTTGATCCGCCGGTTTAACTGGTGCTAGAAGATGCTTCAATAGCCCGTATGTCTTCGCCCCCATCGAGTTTAGCAAGGTTATAGCTTTATCATCATCCTCTATTTTATTGGCCTCACAATATATCTCAATGCGTTCTACATACGTGGCCCAATCTTCTACCTCGGGATCGAAATCGTTGATGTTACCACGCTTAGGCATCTTCACCTCCCTGATAAACAACAACAAAATATTTCTTTAACTCTTTTTTTTTTCCAAGATGGCGGTTTCCCCGCGCTTATCTTCTTTCCCCGCCCCTTTCAAAATGACGGTTCCCGCTTCTGTCTTTTTCTCCGCCTACTGGCGGCTTCCCGCGGTTTCCCGCGCTTATCTTCTTTCCCCACCCACTTTCAAGATGGCGGTTCCCGCTTTTCTTCCCCTGGCAGGAGGGGTAAGCTTTTCCCTCGGGCGACGGCCGCTGGCTTTCGGGGTTCGCAGCCTGCGCTTCGGCTTCAGCGCGTTCCCCTCTCTCGGCCGGGCAACCGGCTCTGGGTACAACCCGTTGACGGCGAACGGTCTCAGCCGCTGGCTGGATCTCGCTCAGTCTCCCTCGCTCGGGCTCTGTCTCTCCGGTGCTGGGTACAACCCATTGACGGCGAACAGTTTCAGCCGCTGGGCTGGATCTCGCTCAGTCTTCCTCGGGCTCTGTCTCTCCCGCTCGCGCGGCTCTCGCTCGCTCTCTCTCGGGCTCTGTCTCTCCCGTTCGCGCGGCTCTCGCTCGGGCTCTGTCTCTCCCGCTCGCGCAGCTCTCAATCGCGCCTCCCAGCCCTCTCGCAGTCCGGTGCTTCCCTCCCCGGCTGCGGCTGAGTTCTCCGCGATTTATTTATTTTATCTCTTCTCGCGCCTTACGATCCGGTCGCAGCGCTTCGTGGCCTCAGTCACTGTCTGGCCTTTTTCACCCAATCGCTCCTCCCAGCCTCTCGCAGTCCGGTGCTTCCTCCCCGGCTGCGGCTGCGTTCTCCGCGGTTTATTTATTTTTATCTCTTCCCGCGCCTTACGATCCGGTCGCAGCACTTCGTGGCCTCAGTCACTGTCTGGCCATTTCACCCCAATCGCGCCTCCCAGCTTCTCGCAGTCCGGTGCTTTCCTCCCCGGCTGTGGCTGAGTTCTCCGTGGCTTATTTATGTTTATATCTTCCCGCGCCTTACGATCCCGGTCGCAGTGCCTCGTGGTTGCGGTATTTGTCCGGCCTTTTTCGCCGTCGCGGTCTAGTCGTCTCACGACGCTCCCCAGCCCGCTTGTACCGCGGCTTCTGCTCCACGCTGCCCCAGTCTCAGCGCCTCTGGGCCCGACTTCTGTCCGGCTCCTTTCCCCCTCGACCGTGGTCGAGTGCACCGCCCTTATCCTCCGTTTATTTGTTTCTATTTTCCCTTTACTCACAGTCACCGTGGCCGACTTGCTTCTCGTGTTGATCGGCTCACTCACCACCGTGGCAGAAGGGACAATCCGTGCCTGTTGCTGATGGAAGACTTCGTGTTTGAAATCTTCCTCCTTTCTTGGTCTGCAGACTCGAGTTTTCTCTCAGCAAAACGACGAGGGCGGGTGCCTCTTCTCGACGCTCGTTTACTTCTTCAGAAGTATTGTTGCCGCAGGGTAAGATCGAACTCGTCGCCACTGTAAAGTCTGTGGGTTGTATAGCGAAGTAATACACAGACTACAAGAGTAACTTAAACAGGACTTTACTATTCGAAGGTCAGGGCGAATCTGCCCAATAAATTCTGCCACAGCACTTATATACCGGTGTGGTCACCGTCGGTATTACAGTATACAGCAGCCAGGATAAAGTAGTGCCACACCTAAAATAGTTCTCTTAAAGGTGGACGGTTACATACAATAGTTCTCTTAAAGGTAGAACAGTTACATACACTACAGGTACTCTGTTGGTTGTGTCCCGTGTTTGTCTTCTGAAGAGGTCTATGCGATTTTTCAGTTAGAAAGATTACCTGTAATCATCTGGCAGTGTTCTCTGACTGTATATGCTGTGCCTATATGCATCTCTTCACTTCACCTGACGAAGGAGCAGCGCTCTGAAAGCTTGTGATTTCAAATAAAGCTGTTGGACTATAACCTGGTGTTGTGTAACTTGTCACCATTGTGAAAGGCCACCAATGAAATGGAAGAAAGCACTCAAATTAAATTGACTAGGCTATATGAAGGTGCACGACCAAGTTTCTTGCTACTGTTTGTACTCCCAAACTATTATACAGGTAAACTTGTAGATGGTTCGGACAAACCTGCAACCACCATTGGTCCTCCTACATCTCATTCCTAGACAGGTTAAGTCACATGGTTCCCCAGGATCTTCAACACTGCTTCCGCTTAAAGGGGGGTCAAAGGTCTATTGTTGTGGGATCACCACATATGACCTGAGAACAACACCTCACCCGCCCCAAGATATCCGTGCTCCTCTAATTCTGCCCTCTTGAACATCTCTGATTCTAATTGCTCAACCATTGGTGGCCGTGCCTTCTGTTGCCTAGGCCCTAAACACTGGAATTCCCTGCCTAAACCTCTCTGCCTCTCTGCCTCTCTTTCCTCCTTTAAGATGCTCCTTAAAACCTACCTCTTTGACCAAGCTTTTGGTCATTTGCCCTAATTTCTCCTTATGTGGCTCGGTGTCAAATTTTTTGTCTTATAATACTCCTGTGAAGCACATTGGAACATTTTACTATGTAAAAGGAACTATATAAATACAAGTTGTTGTTGTCATGATCATGGGTCTAGTTCTGCTGTGAAAGAGAGATTAGGAAGACATGAGTATTGCAGTGAAGGCTGCACAGAGTTTTTGTTACAACAGTTTGACATTTTGTCATATCTGAGGGGCAAAAATCAAGAAAGGATAGATGTGGCAAATGAGGGAGACTTGCTCATGTAAGCGGTTTTTGATCCCAGCCAAATTGCTAGACGGACGGTTCGAATCGCCCCCGGCTTACGAAAGTTCTATACCCGGGAATTATTATTCAGAGTGTAAATGAAATAAATCACGGACAGGAATGCTTCGGTGAAAAATCAAACTTATATTTATTTGGTTTAACATAAACTGGCTAAAACATGCACTACTAAACGAAATCACTGTCCCTGTGGAGAATAAAATCCAGGTTACAATCAACATACATACAGTACAAAACTGGGGACAAAAACAAGCAGTAATTCCCTTGTTGCTATGGTGGACTCTAATTCCACCCCTACCAATGAATTACCCAGTCGCATAAACCCCTTCGCCTGGCTGAACCAAACGAAGCTCCCACCCTCGGAATAGCCCAAAAACTTCACTTCTGAGAGACAATGTTTTCTGCCCTTGCAGCGCGTTCCTATGCAGAGCTAGACAGGTAGCTAACAACTTGATATCTTCCCATAAAAATCACAAGGCTTGACTTTTCTTGTAAACTTTACTGAAAGGTTCTTATTGTGAAACTGAAATACAATACAGAAATGGAAGCACACATTAGTACACAAGCACATAACTGATATGCATACACAAATTTAGGTAAGCCTGAGCAACACAGTACATTTGGCATGTAACTTACCAAAACACGTGGAAACACAGCTTACTGTGAATATACATTTAGCAAACTGAAAGGCATTCTCTTACATTCACTTTAAATTAGCCCTGTACATAGTGCATCAAATACAGCTACAAGTTAACCAGCTGTGCAGGTTTGCTTACAGATAAAGGTTACAAACTAAACATTTTCTGCAAAATATAGTGTACACTAATCATCTATAACATTCTCAAGTACTTACAGACAAATAGTGTCCAAGGCCGGAGCGTAACAAGAAAATAACTTCCCAGACCATGTGTCGAGCTGCAGGTCTGTGATATACAGTAGTTTACTTTACTGCACTTTACTGTGCTTTACTGCACTTTACTGCGCTTTACTGCACTTGCTAGGTACCAAATATCCACTAGGTGGCGGCATACAATGGAAATCGACCCAAATTACTCAAACCCCTGAATTAACTGGAAAACTAACATAAATTCCTAAAGGAAGGCAGCACACAATGCTTACCCCAACACGCGGTCGGTTTCGAATGCTCCGCTCGTCGGCTTCTCTGGTACTTCTTGTTAGTTCGATCTTGTTGCAGCAGGGAGCGAGAGACAGAGAGAGAGAATGGTGGAAAAGTGTCTATCTTTATACTAGTTTGGTTACCCCTATCTTTTCCCACCAATCTTTAAACTCCTTTTTCTTCTGAGCACTCCGGTGCTTAATCAGTGATGGGTCATCATCGGACACATGCGTATTGGATTAATGGCCCTAAGTCTGGGACACAACTTTCGGTCTTTGTGTTGGGAAAGAAAACTGGCTCCTTTTCGGCTGACTGAGGCCATTGAGTTCATTGTGCTGCTTCTCTTCTGAGATGGAGGTGAGAAGTGCTTTTGCATATTAGAGTGGCCGTTTAATCAAGTTCAATGGCCCCCTTCCTTTTTCCAGGACTGTCGGGCGAACCCATACATTCTGGATTACTGACAGTTCTTTTGTCACTGCTAACTGCCATGCATTCTCTGGAGTTTTAACAAACCAGTCCCCCACGCATTTGCACAGGGCGATCCCACCACAGGGAAAATGCCCTCAGAAAATCCCATAAAGTCCACAAAAATATTCTCGACTGAGTCCATTCTTCAAACAGAGACTTTGCGATCTCTTCAGTCCCCCGTTTGATGCTTTTCTTTCCACAAAGCATCACTCGATGAGAGTGCAAAGGCCAAAGTCTCCCACAAGTGAAGCTGTTTCCCTGTTTTTACATTTTAAAACCCCGGAACTGTACCCCTTACTGCGTGTCATAGTTCCCTTCTACCGAGTCAAAACATCAGCGAAACGGTTTCTTAACGCATTCCAACGGCTGGGTTCCAATTCCCACCCACAAACTTCAAGTCAAAATACAGAACATTAATAAGATCCACAGGACTTTACCAGAAAGTCACCGCGCACATCACACAGTACAGCACTGACAGGTGGTAACACATTACAAAAATGCAACAGCACACATTGCGCAATACTGAGTGCAAAACTATAACCAGAATACAATACACTTGCTTACAGAACTTTGGCACATTACAAGTTTTGGCAGGGAGAAACCATCATTAACATAAATCAATTACACCTTTCCGGATCGATCTAACACCCCTTGCCACCGCGCTCGGAGCATCTGCCTCCGTCACCTGCAGCTGGTGTAAAACAAGTGGCTTACAAGCAACAATTGTCTGATAACTAATGCATGGGAACAGATGCGAATCCAGGGGGGAATCTCTATACTCAGACCGATGTCCCACCATGGTGGCGAGACAATCCCTTTGATCTCCTCCCCCACTTCTACTGTCTTTTGCTCTAAAGTGTAAAAATGTTTCTGGGAGAGCTCAATGGTCTTTATTAACTCAGTGAGGTGTTCCGGCAGAAAAGGAATCGGGTACCCGACATGCTCCACATAGTATGGTTGGACCGCTCGCAATCTACAGGGACAGGGTAGGCTTCAGAGGCTAAACAAAGCTGGCATGGGCTCAACGAATTGCTATATGGGTGCAGCGAGGTGAGATGCTTGTTGCTTAACCATGAAGGGACGCGACCTTGCCTCAGTTTCTCCAGGTTACTGTGGCCCTCGCCCAACAGCCATGCTCCATACACACCTCATTCCATGCAGCCTGCTCCAAAGCGTTCCTGTCCTCCCGTATCAAATCATTAACAGTTTTTGCGTGCCTCTCCAGCTCCGCAAAGACCTCCTTTAAATGAACAGTCATTGCCTGGTCCTCATGAAGCTCTGAACCCACCACTGTATTCTCTTCCTCATGAATCTTACGCAGTTGGTTCTTTAACCCAATAATCTGCATCTGGAGTTGTGCATCATCCATAATATTAATAATACCCGTTCCTGTACCGAACGCTGTGGCTACATCGTTCCAGGTCCCTCTTATCTGCCTCCCGCACCCCACACTACCACCAACATTCAGATTATAAAGCTGTTCTTACTCCACATTTCCATAGTCCAGTTCATAAAATTCCTGAAACATCGCTTTTAATAAAGCTTCTCAATCTTCCTTGGACACTACACAGGCAGATGGACTTCAGTCAGGTTCAGGATCACGGATGCCACGGCGTAGTGCATGTTCTGAAACAACACTTTGTCAGTAGGGATTAACACCAACCCATTCCCTGGACCCCTGGTGGTGGTGGGACACCCATCTACGGTGGCCTGTACCGTCGGGGCTCTGGGCAGGGGCTTCCTGGTGTATGAGATGAGTTCTGTGGCTTTGATGGTGTTCGGGGGTTTTGGGATCACACAGGAGTCCACACTCCGATCCCAACCGATCCCACCCCCGGCATCCTGCCATCGCCTGATAAACGCGATCGACACACCCGCTGGGCAGATCTTTTCCGACCCCCACATACACACATAAATCCCTTCCTCGGATTCCCATCACTTATCCCAACACACATTCACTTCTCCCTGAGAACCCGTGATCGTCCGGTACGTGTCATTAATTAGTCTTTCCCAGTCAGCTGTCTGGTCCTCTGTATCCGCACTCAGTTTCCTGAGCCACCACCACCTTCCCAGTGGAATGTGTCCCCTACAGCTAAGGCACACTCCTTTACCCTCTGTTACCCTAACCCGGGAGGTGGTAACCCCTATTCTCGGGCATGGGATGGGCGCTTCACCATAGGTGAACTCGTCATGGCTGAAATATCGGGTGGAATTTGACCCCAGCCATCCAGGCCATCTTCCCTCATGGAGATAGACGCTTGCCCCATCCTTCGAGCCACCTCCAGTGGTCACGGTCGGTTCGTCTCCGCCGGTGCAGCCGAAGACAACCGATTCCTCGGTGTCACCCCTGTGACTCGAGCTGGCTTCAATCATGACGATCAGGACTACCATGACTGATTCATCTTGTTCTTAGGCATTCCCTGAAAACACACAGAATGCAACGTTGTCCTTGGGTGATGCCTCACATTTTCAGACACAGGTACACACGAATACATTTGGTATCCACAGCTTACATGTAAATCCAAACTATACAGACAAGCTAAGGCAACAGACAGGAGGGAAAGAAGTTATGTACAGCGCCACTCGTCTCCGGGTGGCCACACTAGGTCTCCTCGACCCTGGGCCTCTTACGGCTCCGGCTTCCTTCGTTCACCAGTGTGTAAGGAGGCGTCCATGGCACCCTCGGCCGTGGGATCCTGGCATTCCTTCTCACTCCTGCCCCCGCAGGCGGAGCGACTGGTCCCTCTGTGGGCTCCTCACAGTCCCAGATTATGGGCTGGAGACCCACACCTGTAGCGCAGCTCACCACTCCCTGCTGTTTCCTCCTCTTATCAGCTCTTTCCCCAGGGATGAAAAGCTTGCACTGATTGATATGGAACAACTTATTGCGTCAGGGCATTTTGACCGCATATACCATTGGACTCGCCCTATCCACGATACTGTACGCTCCCATGTATACTGTATGGTTCAAAAGTCCCTACCCTGGCAAAGTTTCTAACCATTACTTGATCTCCGACCTTCCGCTCGTGGTGCCTCTGAGGCTCAGGCAATAAACGATTTCTACGATGTTGCTTCCCCATGTCACTGTTAGCCTGCCAATGGATCTGTCTGAGATGCTGAAGCAAATTCTTAACAAACCTGTCCCGGTTCACCTCTCTCAACTGACCTTCCATGAGAACCGGGGCCAGTACATGGCTGGGCATTCTCATGACCCTGCCAGTCACGAGCTCATGCTGGGAATACCCTGTGCTTCTAGATGGGCTGGCTCGGACCCCCATCAAAACTAACGGCAAGACCTCCGCCCATTTTCTAGGCGAGTCTCCCGTCTCCTTCCATAACCTTTCCTTGATGGTCCTATTCATTCACTCCTCAATCCCCGATGACTGTGGGTTGTGTGTGATGTGCCATTTACCCTCTACACCTAACATCTTCAGAGTCACCTGCATGGCTGCCCCTGTGCAGGGCCTCCCCTGATCGGACTCCACATGCTTTGGTAGCCCACACCTAGAGAACACTTCTCTCACTAGAATCCTTGTGGTCCCCAAAGCTGTGGCTATTCGGCATGGGAAGGCTTCTACCCATTTAGAGAACACATCTACCAGGACCAGGCAGTACTTGTAACACCCCTGCGCGGTGGGCAGCAGTCTGATATAATCGACCTCTACGGATTGCCATGGCCCCTCCACTCTCCTAGTGTGTCCCATGGATTCCTTCCTTTTCTGGGGGTCAGGGTTGTTTGCAGCACACACCAAGTAATCCGCGCAGAAGTCGCGGACGTCCTCCCTCAGCTGCGGCCACCACCCTGCCTGTTCCACCCGTTGCCAGGTGGTCTCCGGCCCAGGGTGCCCCGCTCCTGGACCCTCGTGGGCCAACTGAAGGAAATCCCTCCAGTGCTGCTGCGGAACTACCCACTGTTCCGCTCTGAAAACCATCCCTTCCTTTACCGTAATACCTGCCACTCCGTATGGACCCTCTACCTTATCTCCCTTAGCCAGCGGCTCCAGAACAGTCTTTAGGGCGGGATCCCGTGCCTGGACCATCTTTAGGTCCAGGGCCAATGTCACTCCTGCACTCCCTTGGGTCCCACCTCTGTCTCTGATCGCTTCTACCAGACTCGACCCATATGGATCCCAAAACGTGCCCGTTCGAGCAACCTCTTTGGCCAGCACGTCGGCCTGCTGATTGCCCTCCGCACGGGGTTCTGGCTTAGAATGGGCCTTGACTTTGTGGATATAGAAATCCCCCATGGTTCCTATCGATGTTAGGACCTGTCGCAACAGTGGCTTGGTTGCTAGGGGTTTCCCATCTGCAGATGTGAACCCGCGACGAGACCAAATGGCTAAATATTCTGTACACAAATTGCAAGTGAACATGCTGTCCGAGCAAATCGTGTAGGGTGTAGGGAACTCTTCAGGGTGGCTAACCACCTACACCACTGCCTACAGTTCAGCATGCTGGGCACTCATGGTGCTCGGGAGTTTATCGGCCTTGGCAATGCCTGCCTTTGGGTCAAAAATCCCGCATCCAGTGAGTCGCTCCCCGGCCACCACTATACTGGAACCGTCTACATAGATCTCGCAGCCCGTGGGATGGATCTCAGCCCGAAACCCTATGTCTACGTCCCATACCCCTTCAACAGAACATTTGTGGGCCACCCCTCGGTAGATCAAATTTGCGGTGAGCTTGGGTTCACAGAGGCCTTTCACACTCAAATTCATCTGAGAGAGCAATAAAGTCCAGCGAGAAATGCGTGCACTGCTCACTGTGCCGGCCTTTATCCTCCCATCCAGAAGCATCTGAGTGGCCTTATGATGGGTTAAGAGAGTTACCGGGGACGCCCCTGTGAAGATTTGTGATCTCCTCATGGCCCAATGTGTGGCAAGCAGGTGCCTCTCACAATTGGAGTACCCCCTCTCTACATCTGTGAGGATTCTTGATGAGTATACCATAGACCTCAGCTTGCCATGCCGCTCCTGGAGCAGCACTGCATTCAAACTGTCCCCTGTGGCAGCTACCTCCAAAAAGAGCTCCTTTCCCCCAGCAATCGCTCCTAAAGCCGGTGCGGTCTGCAGATCTCTCTTCAGATGACTAAAAGCTGCCATGCAGTCCTCATCCCACTCCCAGCCCACTCGCTTGTGGAGGAGCCGGAGTAGAGGGGCTGCTGTAGCAGCATAGTCCTCTATGAAATCCCTGCAGTACCCTGTGAGTCCCAGGAAGAATCATACCCCCGTTACCGTGGTCGGGGCAGGTAGCTCATGTACCGCCTTCCTCCTCGCCTCATCGATGGCTCTCTCCCCAGCACGCATGGTCAGCCCGAGGAATTTTACTTCCTGCTGGCTGATCTGTGCTTTCTTGGGATTAACCTTGAACCCAGCTTCCTTTAACAGACTCAGCAGCTCAGCCAGCAGTGGGCCATGCTCCTCCCCCTCATTGGAGAACAAAAGCAGGTCGTCCACGTACTGCAAAAGCCGCTGCGGTCTGCTGAACCCTTTTAAACAGTTGGCCATACATTGGTGGAAAATAGAAGGACTGTTGTGAAACCCTTGGGGAAGACAGGTCCATGTGTACTGCTGACCCTGGAAAGTGAATGTGAACTTATACTGGTCCTCCCTTTAGAGAGGGATAGACCAGAATCCGTTCGAAATGTCCAGCACCGTGAATGTTTTAGCGAATGCTGGGATACTCCCGATCAGGTCGGCTACGGCTGCGATGGTGGGGGCACAGGCTGGGATGTTCTTGTTAAGAATCCGATAGTCCACAGTGGCTCTCCACGAATTGTCCGGTTTCCTAACCGGCCAAATCGGAGAGTTCACATGGGTCGCTATGGGTCTCAACACACCCTGCTCAACCAGTGATCCCACTGCCGTCTCTAAATCCACCTCTGCCTCTCTGGGGAAGTTGTACTGTTTCTGTGGTTGGGCCATGGGGTCTCCTTCTACTCTGACCTCCACCCCTCTTACCCTCCCACAGTTGTGCTTGTGTGTAACCAAAGCCACGAGGTTGACTCGCACTCCGTTATGTACTCCTCCGGGGTAGAAGTGACCAAAAGTTCAAGGTCATAACTACCCTTGGGCTTCATCATGCACACTGTTCCCTTGCCTTGCTTCCCTGGTATAACTACTGCCTCCTTCTCCTTTCCCATGCATACTACCTGTTGAGTCTGTGTGTCCCAGTTATGCTTATTATAAATCACTGGACACAGACAACAAGAATAACTTTAACAGGTCTTTACTATTCGGAGGTCAGGGCTGAACTGCCCAGCAACTCACTACACAACGTTTATATACCGGTGTGGTCACCACTGGTATTACAGTATACAGCAGCCAAGAGAAAGTAGTACATCTCTTAAGGTAGTTCTCTTAAGGTGGAACAGGTTACATACACCACAATCCTCCCTTTTTAGCTTAACAGTGTATATCCCCATTTAACATAACATAATAACATATATATACAACTTCATGCAAAACAGTTCAAAGATTCAGTCTCTGAGGAGGCCTCCTGATCCGAGTTGCATAACGCCTTTCAGGGGTCTCTGATTCTCGTTGCTGGGGTGACTCATCTAGTTGATCTCTTATGGATTGGACATCATCATCAGGTACATTCACTTCTGAGGTAAATGCTTCAGGTTCACTAACTTCTTCCACGGTTGTCTCTGCCGTAACCCTGGGTTCGACCCTTGTTCTCGATTCTACCAGTTGGTCAGCATGACGTCGTATTACATTTTCACCAATATCTACCGTGTACATCAGGGGTCCTTGTCTGGCCCGAATTGTTCCAGATTGCCATTTCTCATTTTTATATTCCCGGGCTAACACTGGTTGTCCTATTTCGAAACTCCGAGTGGCCTTGTTATTTACATGCTGGAACTGTTTGTTTTCGACTTCCCTCCGCACGTTTGGTTTTAACAAGTCCAACCTGGACCGCAACCTCCTGTTATAGAACATCATGGCAGGACTTTGGTTTGTCACTGCATGAGTGGCGTTTCGATATGCCAGTAGGAAATTGTCCACCTTGTGTTGTAGTGGAATCTGATCTTCGCTCATGGCCTTTATTGCTTTTTTGAACGTTTGTACAAATCTCTCGGCCAACCCGTTTGTAGCCGGATGATATGGGGCAGAGGTATAATGTTCCACCCCATTCTTCTTCATGAATTTCTGGAATTCTTCTGACATGAACTGCGGTCCGTTGTCTGAACATATTTGTTCTGGCAATCCATTTCTTGCAAATATCGTTCTTAGCACCGCGATCGTCTTTTCCGAGGTAGTGGTAGTCATCTTAATCACTTCTGGCCATTTAGAATGTGCGTCCACCGCAATTAAAAACATGGAGTCCATGAATGGACCAGCAAAGTCAATATGTACACGTTGCCATGGGGTTGAAGGCCATTCCCATGGATGCAGCTGTGCAATCGGAGGTGCATTTTGAACTTTTTGGCACCCTGAGCAGCTTTTCGTCAGATCCTCTATCTGTTGGTCGATACCCGGCCACCACACATAAGCCCTAGCAAGGCTTTTCATCTTGACTCCCCCCAGATGACCTTCATGCAGTTCCTTTAGAAATCTCTCTCTTAACTTAGGAGGAATAATCACTCTCGTTCCATACATCAATGTTCCTTGACAGACGGACAGCTGTTCTCGTCTTGCTGAGAATGCCGGTAACAGTGGATCGCCATGTGCTGGCCATCCCTTCACTGTCAATTCGTAGACCCGGGACAGTGTCGGGTCGCTCCTGGTTTCTCTTTCAATACTTGCATTGGTGACTGGTAAACAGTCGATGATGGTCGAGTGAAATAACTCAACAGGGTCAACCGTCGGTGCCTCCTCCGCTGTAGGTAGTGGCAGGCGCGACAGCCCATCAGCATTACCATGCTGCTTTGTACCTTTGAATTCAATCTGATATTGATGTGCCCCTAGGAAAAGGGACCATCTCTGGAGCCTCTGTGCTGTCATCACCGAAACACCCTTCTTAGGGTTAAAAATGGATACCAATGGCTGGTGGTCTGTCAGTAGCGTAAACTTTTGGCCCTGCAGGTAATGATTAAACTTCTTCACTCCCCACACAAGGCTGAGAGCCTCCCTATCTATCTGAGCATAGTTGCGCTCAGCGGAGGTCAATGATCTGGATGCGAACGCGACTGGCCTCTCCACGCCATTTGGCAACTTGTGTGAGAGTACTGCCCCAATACCATATGGAGAAGCATCACAAGCCAAACGAATAGGCAGCGTTGGGTTGAAGTGAGCCAACACGTCTTCTGAGGTGATCAATGCCTTGCTTTTGCGAAAGACCCTCTTACAGTCCTCGCTCCACTTCCATGGTACTCCCTTCTGCAAAAGAGCGTTCAGCGGGTGCAGCACCGTGGATAAATTTGGCAGAAACTTATGGTAATAGTTAATCAACCCTAGGAACGACCTCAACTGGGATACATTATCCGGAGCGGGAGCCTTCACAACAGCTTCGATCTTGTCAGGAGACTTATGAAGCCCCTCCTGGTCAATGACATGACCACAGTACGAGATCCGCTTCTGAAAGAACTCACATTTCTGCCGATTAACTCGAAGTCCATATTCTTTCAATCTGGTGAGCACCAGTTCCAAATTTGCAAGGTGTTCCTCATCATCATCTCCTGTAATCAGAATATCGTCCAGGTAACACTGTGTGCCTGGAATTCCCTGTAATACCTGCTCCATGGCCCTCTGCCAAATTGCTGGAGCCGATGCCACTCCAAAAACCAGTCTATTATACCGATACAAGCCTCTATGCGTGTTGATCGTGAGATACTGGCGTGACTCTTCCTCAACTTCCATCTGTAAGTACGCCTGCGCCAGGTCTATCTTGGTGAAGTGTTTCCCACCAGACAACGAAGCGAAGATATCCTCAATCCGCGGAAGCGGATATTGTACCGTGTGAAGCACCGGATTAACAGTGATCTTGAAATCTCCACAGATGCGAACCTTCCCCGGTTCCCCCGGCTTGTTGCTCGCTGAACGCTTCATGACGGGAACAATGGGCGTGGCCCACTCACTCCAGTCCACCTAAGACAGTACTCCTGAACGTTCTAGCCCTTCCAGCTCAGCTTCCACAGCAGTTCGTATCGCATAAGGTACTGGTCTGGCTTTGAAAAATTTCGGGTTTGCATGTTCTTCAACCTTGATGTTTGCCGTAATTCCTCTCAGTGTTCCCAGTCCCTGTTGGAACACCTCTTTAGCATCGTCCAATATTCTGGACAATCGTTTAGGTTTGACATCTTCTTTTTTACCGGAATCTACCGTTAGTGCTTTTAAGGAATGCCAGTCCATATTTATTCTCCTGATCCACTCCCGCCCCAGTAGTGGTGGACCTCCCTCAGGTAGCACATATAAGTCCATTCCTCGGCTTTCTTTGCCCTTGTGGACCACCTTTACCTTTATCTTTCCGATGGGGTATACTCTTTGCCCCATGTATGTTTTCAATACAATCTCCGTATCCCATAGGGGAATATGTGGGAATAACCTTTTGTAATCTTGCTTATTCATGACCGTCAATGCCGATCCAGTGTCCAATTCCATCTTCACTTGGACTCCTGCTATCTGAAGTGTGACCCAGATAGTTTGGAGGTCTGCTTCATTACCCACATTGTGTACTCTTAGGCAACCCAGTTCCTTACTGCTGGAGTCTGAATCTGACTTCTGTTCATCCGAACTGTTCTCTGTCACCTTGTGTACCTTTCTGTACTTTTCCTGCGGTGACTTTTTGTTGCTGGTCTTCTTTCCTGACCGGCATACTTTAGCTATGTGACCAAGCCTGCTACATTTTCTGCATTCCTGATTTTTGAACCAGCACTGGTTCTGATTGTGAGTTGTCTTTCCACAACGATAACACTTTACTGCACCCAAGGCCATTTGATTGGTGCTGAGTTCCGATGACCTTAGCTGCATTTCTGCAGTGCCTATCGCTGCGGCTTCGTGCGATGCTGCAATAGTGACAGCTTTATCAAGCTTAAGATCATTCTCCTCTAGCAGTCCCTTTTGTGTTCCTTCTTTTAGCAATCCACACACAAATTTATCTCTCAGCGCATCTGCTAGTCCTGTTCCAAACTGATAGTATTTTGATAGCTTACGCAGTTCAATTAAGAATTCAGCGTTGCTTTCTTCTTTCAGCTGCGTTCTTCTGTAAAATTTAAATCATTCCGCTATCAGCAGCGACGTGGGGTTTAAATGATTTTTCAGGACAGTAACAATATTCGCGAAAGTCTGATCCGCTGGTTTATCTGGTGATACAAGGTGCTTCAATAGCCCGTACGTCTTTGCACCCATTGAGTTTAATAAGGTTAGTGCTTTCTTATCATCTGGTACCTCATTTGCTTTACAATAAACTTCCATGCGTTCTACATACGTGGCCCAATCTTCGACATCGCTATCTAAAGCATTAATGTTACCATGTTTAGGCATCCTTGCAAGTTTCTTTAAATTTTCTTTTTCCCAAAATGGCGGCTTCCCGCGCTTGTCTTCTTCCCCCAGTGGCTGCAATGGCGATTGCCGTGCTGCTGCCGTTCTCGCCTCCCCAGCGGTTCTCAATTCCCCGATGCTGCTTTTGCTCCCCCGCGGTTCCCGTGGGCATTCACGCTTCCCCTGCTGTTGCGCCTCTCAGCCCCGCTTGCAGGCCAGTCCTTTACGCCGGCTGCGGTTGAGTTCTCCGCGGTTCTCGTGGCCTTAACGCTGCCCCAGTCACTGCGCCTCTTGGCCCCGATTGCAGCCCGGCCCTTTTCACCGGCCGCGGTCGAGTTCTCCGCCCTTTTTCCTCCGTTTTCCCTCCCCTACTCCACAGCCAACGCGGCCGACTTTCTGGTCGTGTCGCTGATCGGCTTACCCACCACCGTGGTAGAAGGGATGATCACTGCCTGTCGCTGATGGAGGGCTTCGTGGTCAGAATTTTTCTTTTTAACCCGGGTTCTCAATGCCTCCCGTGCGATGTGGTGCTCAGCAGGATGATGAGGGTGGATGCCTCTTCTCGACGCCCGTTCTGAGGACGAAGCTGCCTTGGATGTAAAACTGCCGCAGGGTAAGATCGGACTCGTCGCCACTGTTGAGTCTGTGTATCCCAGTTATGCTTATTATAAATCACTGGACACAGGCAACAAGAATAACTTTAACAGGTCTTTACTATTCGGAGGTCAGGGCTGAACTGCCCAGCAGATCACTACACAACGTTTATATACCGTTGTGGTCACCACCGGTATTACAGTATACAGCAGCCAAGAGAAAGTAGTACGGCATAGAAATTCGGTTTTGGCGCAGCGAGGGCTTTAGCGCCGGAAGTTAGTGCCGGCGCTAAGTCCCCCTGCGCGCGCCAAAAATTCAGTAGCGCTGCGCCCAAACGGCTGCCGGCGCTACTGAGGGGTCTCAGCGCCTCAAAACTGGCGCCACACGCCGCATTGCGGCGCTATTCCGGTGCTGCGGCGCCCGCTGCGGTGCGGCAGGCTCAGGAAGTGCAGGCCTCCTCCTTCCGTTAAGGAGGAGCTGCCTACACCCGGCCGCGGCCCGCGATAATCTTTTTAAAAATGAGCCCGGCACCTCGGACAAGTGCCGGGCTTGCTCCTGTTCCGGGGGGGGGGGGTTGGAAGTCCGGGGAGGGAGCTGCGGCCAGGCAGCCGGCGGGAAAGCGGCCGGCTGCCGCGGGGCCTTTAATGCGCCGGCGCAAAGTTCTGTAAGGCACCTCTGCCAGAACGTTGCTTGCGGCTGCCACGGGCGAGGCGGCCGCAGCTCAATTTCCGAGTTCGGGCGGGTTACCATGGCAACTGGGACGCTGCGCACACCGATGACGTCATCGGTGCTGGCGCAGCGCTACCGGCCTAACGCCGATTTAGGGCCCCTGTTAATTTCTAAACTGGCCATAACTTCGGCGCTAGGCCCTCTAGCGCCTCAAAAGCGGCGCTAAGGCCAGTGAATTTCTAGGCCTACATCTCTTAAGGTAGTTCTCTTAAGGTGGAACAGGTTACATACACCACACTACCCCCCAAAGACAGTGATTCCGGAAATCCACCAATAACTTGTGGGCCAGTATGAAGTCTGTCCCCAAAATGCCTATTCCCTCCTGCTCCCACCACATCAGGACACATTTTCACTCCATGTGGAGTGTACCCAGATCAATGGCTAGCGGGATGGAGAAAGACCCAGCCTGTTCGTTCCCGGTGAACCCTACTAAGTTATATGGGACCCCGCTCGATAGAGGTGATGTGGTCGGGTTATCCGCATAGACAATGGTGCTTGAAGCTCCAGTGTCCAGCAGATAGGTCCCTCGCACCTTCTCCACCCCCATTTTCATGTACGATCTCTTCTAAGCATCATAACTTAGTGGGCACAGGTAAACGGGCTGAGAAGCCCCTAGTCATGGGTCGGGAATTTTCGGGGCGGATGGGAGTACCCTGCCCTGCCGGAAAGACTGCATGGACAGCAGCCACTAATACCGCAAACGGATCAGTGCTGCTTCCTGCTACAGCTGCAGCTTTCTGCACTGACGCTGGAAGATCCCCTTTCCCGCTCCTTTTGTCAGAGACTGGGCAGTCTCTCCTCCTGCACCTATAACAACCCTGCTTCTTCTCTGAGCTACCCCCTTCCCGGTGCCACTCTCTTCTAACGTTGCCTCTGTTACGTCCGTGTAATAATAAGAAAAGGACTGCAGAGAACGGTACAACAGGTGTTTACTCAACGTGGTTCAAACTGCAACTGAACTGTACAGATTACTACTCAACGTTATATACAGGTGTAAAAAGTAGTTCTCCCCCTTAAAGGTACATACATTACAATTCCTCCCCTTTTAGATTAACAGTACCATAACACTCATTTAACAATTAAATATCAAACTAATTACAATTAACACTTATAACATGCAACATTAGCTGAAAATAGTCTATTTATAAATTCAGTCTTTGGGGAGGCTTCCTGATCCTTTCTGGATAGTGCCTTTCCCGAGTGTCTTGCTCTTGGTGCGGAGGCGATTCTGGCCCCCTGTCGTCGGTTGGTTCATCAGCTTCCGATGCTACTGTTTCTGGGGTAGATGCTACCTGTACGTCGGGTTCATCACCAGGTACGTATGGGCGAGGCATGGGGTTGACTCATTCCTGTGACTCTAGGATCTGGTCAGCATGGCGTCTCACGATGCTCTCCCCAACGTCCACTGTGTACATTAGTGGCCCCTGCCATGTGCATATCGTTCCTGGTTGCCATTTCTCTGTTCGGTAGTCGCGAGCCAAGACTGGTTGCCCTACATTGAAGCTCCTTGTCGGCTTCTCATTGATGTGCTGGAATTGCTTACTCTCAACATCTCTTCGTACATTTGGTCTGAGCAAATCCAGACGAGATCTCAACCGTCGGTTAAAGAACATCATGGCCGGGGCCTGGTTGGTGACTGCATGTGTCGCATTTCTGTAGGCCAACAGGAAATTGTCCACCTTATGCTGCAGTGGAATGTCGTCATCGCACATGGCCTTTACTGCTTTTTTAAAGGTTTGTACGAACCTCTCAGCCAATCCATTTGTGGCTGGATGATACGGGGCGGATGTGTAATGCCTTACCCCATTCCTTTTCATAAATCTTCGAAACTCTTCGGACACAAACTGTGGTCCGTTATCAGAGCAAATCTGCCCTGGCAAGCCGTTCCTGGCAAATATGATCCGTAGGACTGCAATAGTTTTCTCCGTGGTGGTGGAGGACATTTTGATTACCTCAGGCCATTTCGAGTACGCATCCACGGCTATTAAAAACATTGAGTCCATGAATGGACCAGTAAAATCAATATGCACCCATTGCCATGGAGATGAGGGCCACTCCCATGGGTATAGAGGGGCATGTGGTGTTGCATTTTGGACCTTCTGGCATCCTGAGCAGCTCTTTGTCAGGTCCTCGATTTGCTGATCGATCCCCGGCCACCACACATAAGCCCTAGCAAGGCTTTTCATTTTCAACCCTCCCAGATGACCTTCGTGAAGGTCATTGAGCACTCTCTCCCTTAACTTGGGTGGAATTACCACTTGGGATCCACACATCAAGGTCCCCTGGCATACTGACAGCTGTTCTCTTCTGGATGAGAATGCAGGCAACAGTGAGTCGCCATGTACTGGCCATCCCTTCACCATCAAACCATATACCCGAGACAGTGTCGGGTCATTTCGGGTCTCCTTCTCTATACCAGCGTTAGTTACTGGCAAGCATTCAATTATAGTCAAATGAAATATTTCGACAGGATCCACTGCTGGTTCTTCCTCCGCAGTAGGCAGTGGCAGGCGTGATAGCCCATCAGCGTTTCCATGCTGTTTCGTGCCCTTATACTCGATTTCATATTGGTGCGCCCCTAGAAAAAGGGACCATCTTTGTAGCCGTTGTGCAGTCATCACCGGAACGCCCTTCTTTGGATTAAAGATGGAGACAAGTGGTTGGTGGTCAGTCAGCAAGGTGAACTTCTGCCCGTGCAGATAGTGATTGAACTTTTTCACTCCCCGCACTAGGCTGAGGGCCTCCCTGTCAATCTGGGCGTAGTTATGCTTGGCTGAGGTTAGTGACCGAGACGCAAAGGCTACTGGCCTCTCCGAGCCGTCCGACAATTTGTGCGACAGCACCGCTCCAATGCCATAGGGTGATGCATCGCACGCCAACCGAATTTGTAGTGCTGGGTTGAAATGAGCCAACACCTCTTTTGATGTGATCAATGCTTTGCTCTTCTGGAAAGCTCATTTACATTCGTCACTCCACTTCCATGGTACCCCCGTTTGCAGTAGGGTGTTCAGTGGGTGTAGCATGGTAGACAAATTCGGCAAGAGCTTATGATAGTAGTTCACCAGCCCGAGGAACAACCTCAGTTGTGACACATTTTCCGGTGCTGGAGCCTTGACTACTGCCTCAATCTTTTAAGGGGACTTATGTAACCCCTCTTTATCAATAACATGGCCACAATACGAGATCTGCTTCTGGAAAAACTCGCATTTGTGGCGATTAGCTCCGAGCCCATATTCCTTCAATCTAGTGAGCACCTGCTCTAAGTTGGCGAGGTGATCACTGTCATTTTCGCCCGTGACCAGGATGTCATCCAAATAACACTGGGTCCCTGGAATCCCTTGCAGGACTTGTTCCATTGCCCTTTGCCAAATAGCCGGAGCTGATGCTACCCTGAACACCAGCCGGTTGTATTGGTAGAGACCATTATGAGTGTTGATCGTGAGGTACTGTTTCGAGGCTTCTTCTACCTCCATTTGCAGGTATGCCTGGGCCAGATCAATATTAGCGAAGCGTTTCCCTCCAGATAGCGAGGCGAAAATATCTTCAATCCACGGAAGCGGATATTGTACAGTGTGAAGGACTGGGCTCACTGTCACCTTAAAGTCCCCACAGATGCGAACCTTCTTTGGTTCCCCAGGCGTATTACTCAACGGCCTCTTCATTACAGGAACGATGGGTGTAGCCCACTCGCTCCAGTCCACTTTGGACAGTACTCCTGAACATTCCAAACCTTCCAGCTCTGCTTCGACGGCTGGGCGGATCGCATAAGGTACCGGTCTGGCCTTAAAAAACTTTGGGCTTGCATTTTCCTCTATTTTGATCATCGCTGTTATGCCTTTTAGTGTTCCGAGTCCCTGCTGGAACACTTCTTGTGCGTCAGTTAGCATTTTTGACAGTCGTCCAAGTGAGACGTCGTCATCCTTTTTGGCATCTACAGTCAGTGCTTGTATGGAATGCCAATCTAGCTGTATCTTCCGGACCCACTCACGTCCTAATAGTGGTGGTCATCCATCTGGCAATACATATAGGTCCATTTTTGGTGTTTCCTTGCCGTCATATATAACGTTCACCCTTATTTTTCCTTTGGGGTAGACTTTTTGCCCCGTGCACATCTTCAAGACAATCTTTGTATCTCTCAAGGGTATATGTGAGAATAGCCGTTTGTAGTCCCTTCGGTTTATGACTGTTAGGGCTGATCCTGTGTCCAATTCCATTTTCACTTGGACTCCTGCTATCTTGAGCGTGACCCAGATAGTTTGGTGATCCTCCGTTTATATCACATTATGTAGTTTTAGACAACCAGCTCCTTGCTTCCGGAGTCTGTATCACTTTTCTGTTTGTCTGAACTACTCTCCGTCACCTTATGTACCTTCTTGTACTTCTCCTGTGGAGATTTCTTGCTGCTGGTTTTCTTTCCCGACCTGCAGACTCTTGCTATGTGTCCTACTTTTCCACACTGTCTGCACATTTTGTCCTTGAACCAGCAATCATTATGGTCGTGTGTTGTTCTGCCGCAGCGATAGCACTTCACTGTTCCGTATGACATTTCATTTGTGCCATATTCTTGTGGTCTCCGTTGTATCTCTGCAGTGCCCCGTGCTGCTGCTTCATGTGATACTGCAATGCTGAAAGCCTTGTCCAGCGTAAGATCCTTTTCTGATAGAAGCCGTTTCTGGGTTCCTTCACTTTGAAGCCCACACACAAGCTTGTCCCTTAAAGTATCTGCTAGTCCCGTTCCAAACTGGCAAAGTTTCGATAGCTTGCACAGTTCCGTTAAATACTCAGCATTACTTTCATCTTTATGCTGGTTCCTTTTCTGGAACTTAAATCTTTCTGCTATCAGCAGCGATGTGGGGTTTAAGTGGTCCTGTAGGATTGACACTATGTTTTCAAAATCCTTTTCTACTGGCTTCTCTGGGGTTACTAGGTTTCGTAGTAAGCCATATGTTTTTGCACCCATTAAATTCAACAATACCAGCGCTTTCTTGTCATCTGGCACTTCATTCGTCTTGCAGTATACTTTTATGCGTTCGACATATGTCGTCCAATCTTCGACTTCATTGTCGAACGCTGTAATACTGCCACTCTTCGGCATTTTTGGGTGTGGTTAGACTGGCTTAAAATGGCATCTCCCGCGCTTTCCTTTCTTCCCCGCTGCGGCTTAAAATGGCGTCTCCCGTGCTACTGCCAACGCTGCTCTCGGCGGTCCTTGTGGCAAATGGCGACGCCCTGTGTGTTTCGTGCACTGCTCCTGCAC